>NC_139410.1:0-2843333 GCF_905368555.1 Meleagris gallopavo
GATCAAACAGTTGTCAAGAAAGCAATTGTTACAAGGCACTTCATCAGTTATGATATTTGTGTCTGAGTGGTAAAAGATCTGTGCTTACTTGATACTTGTATGTCTAGTGAAGCGTCGCAAAAGGGTGTGAATCTGCAGTACTCGGCCAATGAGGAACCATGGCAGAAAGAGATAAGCGACAGGGAATAGAGAATAAAAGATGTAACGCTGTTTCTTGGGGCGCTCCTGCTTGCAGGAGGCCCGCCATTGCAATCGCGAATAAAATGTGCTTCATCAGAGAAACCATCCTAGAAAATTATTTCGATATTTCCAACAGTTTAGGGGCTCGTCCAGGATCATTATCGCCTCTTGAGGATCTCCCGGTTGGCCTGGACAGGATAGGTGCACCCCGCTGACTTCAGCGGTCCTGTCTGGGTGGTGGGGTGATTCCTTGGGACGGCCGTTAAGAAACCGGGACTGTTAGGCAAGGACGGACTCCGTAAAAGCCAACGGGCAGGTAGGTATCTTCGTGCACAGACCAAGGTAAGAGAGTTTAATTCTTGCCTTGGGGATCGGTTGAGACTCTTGAGTGTGTGTGACTGAGACGCGCGTCAGTGCGAAGCGAGTGCGGAGTCCCGACCTGCGGTTCCGTTGTCCCGCGAGGGGCACGGCCAGGGACGGACGAAGCGGCTGTGTTGGTGGAAGGAAGAGTCTCGGGAGGGAGCTGTTGGTGTACGGTACCCTGCGCACTTGACGAAGTGGCAGCAGTACACCCCTATTTCAATCCGAGAGATAGGAGTATGGTACTGCTGAGGGATTGGGCCCAAAATCTGAGAATGAGGGTGCGGTAACCTGTGAGCTGGGGAGTTCACAGAGGCACTCTGGAGGGATGGGGAATAGGAGTTCCCGAGAGCAGGGGAAAAAGGTCCCTGAAAATGTGCCTAGAAATAGCCCCTTGGGAGAAAGGCTTCAAAATTGGAAAACCAACCCCAAAGCTAGGGACAAGGATAGGAAGAAGATGTTCAATTACCGTACCCAAATTTGGCCTAGAGAGCCACTACAGGGAAAATCATTATGCTGACCAAAATCGGGGGTCTGAGGAAGATTGGGCCTGTCAGACTTGGTATTTATATGTAAACAGTAAGGCTCCTTTTTCTGAAACAGAATTGGCTTCTGTCGCTTAATGGGTGCAAGAAGTATAAAGTTCCTCACAAGGAGGAGTCAAGGGTTGCTTACACACAAGGAAAAAGACATAATGGATATGCTTTAGTAGAGGGAGCCAGGAATTAGACCATTTCCAAGTATTCAAGTAGATTTTACGGAACTTCCTAATGTAGGAAAGATTAAGTACTTCGTGGTAGTGGACCATTTAACTGGGTGGGTGGAAGCATTTCCATCAGTATCTGCTACTGCGAAAACAGCGGCTAAAATGATTTTGGAACTCATAATCCCTAGGTAAGGAATAGTAGAATATATTGATTCGGACCAAGGTAGTCAATTCACTTGACATGTATTACAGAAACTAACGCGCAGTCTGCCTAGGGATTAGGTGGAAATTTCACACTCCCTGGCACCCATCGTTGTCAGAATGAATAGAATAAATGAATGTAACTAAGAAAGAAACACCTCATACCATCACATTCCATGCTTGCAATGTGACAGCTTGCAGGGGTTTAAGTGCCCAACGACAATTGAGTCACAAAGAGAAATACCTGTGTCCTGAATTAGGCATGAATAAGAGGTCTTCTTGTGAGGGATGGAATAATTTACGTTGGACGACTGCTTATCAAGGCTGGACATAAACCCCAGGGGTACTTGATATATTGCCATCACACACTCTAAAAGAACGGATTAATATGTTTAAGAGAATTGCCCAGCCAAACAGCCAGGCCTTGCAGTGTAATCCAGTGACAGTAACAATCAGCAAGGCTGATAGTCTACTTAACTTCATATTTGGCATTGCAATAAAAATTCGGGGAAGGACCCAGTAGCTAGATTCAGGATAGCGGTATGGGATTCACTACCTGATCATACTCAAAAGTTCCTGAATAAGGATAAGGCAGAGAAAATAGCTTATGAAGGTTCTGAAGCTGTAGTAATTATGGGAATAAAATATCTCAGACAAACATTTGAAATTGAGACAGGGTACAGGGATGTGAATGCCTGGGTAAAATAGATTAAAAACACTGTCCAGAGTCTCAACCATAGCAACTGCTATGCTTGTGCATCGGGATGGCCTGCAGCTCAGGTAGTACCCCTTCCTCTGGGGTGGACCAAGGATCCCCAAGGTATGCAATGTGTGGTCGCCTTGTACCAGTAAAAGACTGCCTGGGGAAATGAAGCCTGTAAATCACTCGCCCTGCTGTTTTCCCTGATATAAGAGATGGATGCCGAGATCCCTCCTGCATTCTCTATAGCCATAGGTAACCATACAGCTTGTCTCTCAAGGTAGGGTGTGAGGGGTACCAGGTCTATAGGGAATTTCTCACTATGCAGTGAAACTTTGGATGTTACAAAAAATTTAGCAGGGAACTATTCAAGGCTGAGAATCCCTAGAGCGGATCTCTGGTGGTATTGCGGTGCAGAGACCTTATGGTTCATTGTCCCATCTAATTGGGGAGGTACCTGTGCACTTGTTCAACTGGCTATACCGTTCAATATGGCATTCGAGAAGGATCTATCACACATAAACAAAAGGGACAGAAGGAGCTTAGGAATCCCATTCGATGATGATACAATAAATATAGGCTCAATTGGGGTGCCCAGAGGGGTCCCTGATGAATTTAAGGCTAGAAATCAAATTGCTGCAGGATTTGAGTCTCTTTTCTGGTAGGTGACAATTAACAAAACTGTGGATTGGATCAACTGTATCTGTTACTATCAGCAGAGATGTATAAGCTATACAAGGGAGGCAACAGAGGGAATTGCAGAACAATTGGATGCTACCAGCAGGATGGCCTGGGAGAATAGGATCGCCCTAGACGTGATATTAGCTGAAAAAGGGGGTGTGTGTAATGTTGGGCTCCCATTGCTGTACTTTTATCCCAAGTAACACAGCCCCGGATGGCACGATAACTAGAGCAGACAAGGGCTTACTACTCGTGCTAGCAAATTAGCCGAGAACTCAGGAATTGATAATTCCCTCACTGGGAGGTTGGAGTCCTTGTTTGGCAAATGGAAAGGGAT
Source organism: Meleagris gallopavo (assembly GCF_905368555.1). Classification (NCBI taxonomy): domain Eukaryota; kingdom Metazoa; phylum Chordata; class Aves; order Galliformes; family Phasianidae; genus Meleagris; species Meleagris gallopavo. The sequence continues at coordinate 3,166 of NC_139410.1, forward strand.
GATTGTGTCCGTATTTGCTTCTTTCATTGTGGTCACAGGAGTCCTGATGGCCATCGGCTGTTGTATTACCCCCTGCGTGAGGGGATTGGCACAGCGATTAATTGAAACCGCACTACTTAAGCAAACAGTAATGGAGGCACCACCATACTCGGATAAAGTGATGATATTACAAGCAAGCGAAGAAGTTTTTAGAATCGTACCTTAGGAAGGAATTGCAGAAATCAACATGGTGAAAGAAAAAGAGGGGGAATTTGTGGAAAGTGAAAAGTGTTGTTTCTGCAGTGATCACTGAAAAGGGGCAACTGAGCTAAAGAATTGAGCTGTAACACATCCTTAGAATTAGCTGACGTGGAATGTAAGAATAGCATATGCATATTAGTAGCACGTTTTAGAAACACAGTTACCGGATGGCCTAACCAAGACTTTCTCACAAAGCTGCATTAGATTTTAAATGTTCTAAACAACGTGGGTACAGTGTTCTGAACTAGGAAACGTACTGTGAAGTTGTTCATTCGACCGCAAGAGTGAAATATATTCAACAAACTTTGGAGGAGTCAGGGCCTTGACACAAAGCAGAGCTGTCCCACTTTGTCGGAATGTTAGGATGCCTTAGACAGGCTCCAAGATACTCCCCTCCATCCTCCTTCCGAGCTCATCTCCGCGCAAGGACAGATGGATGACCAGAACAGTGACCAGTGTAAAGGGGCACAAGTGGCGGGGGGGTAATTGAACAATGAAGAGGTTATGGCTGTAAAACAGGCACCCGAAAGTTACGACCAAATGTTTGTTAAGAAAGCAATTGTTAGAAGGCTGTTAATCAATTCAGATATTATATGGTGTTGAAAATATCCAAACAATTTTCTAGGATGGTTTCTCTGATGAAGCAGATTTTAGTTGCGATTGCAATGGCGGGCCTCCTGCAAGCAGGAGCGCCTCGAGAAAGCAGCGCTACATCTTCTATCCCCTATTGCCCGTCGCTTATCTCTTTCTGCCCTGGTTCCTGGCTGGCTGAGTACTGCAGGCTCACACTCTTTAGCGACTCTTCACTAGTCATACCGATACCAAGTAAGCACAAATCTTTTAATGCTCAGACACAAGTATCTTAATTGACTAATTGCCTTCTAACAATTGCTTTCTTAACAAACATTTGGTCCTAACTTCTGGATGTCTGTTTTACAGCAAAAACTTAACCATAGCCTCTTCATTGTTTAATTACCCCCCCCCCGGACACTTGTGGCCCTTTACACTGGGTCACTGTTCTGGTCATCCATCTGTCCTTGCACGGAGATGAGCTCGGAAGGAGGATGGAGGGGAGTATCTTGGAGCCTGTCTAAGGCATCCTAACATCCGAACGCAAAGTGGGACAGCTCTGCTTTGTGTCAAGGCCCTGACTCCTCCAAAGTTTGTTGAATGTATTTCACTCTTGCCGGTCGAATGAACAGCCTTACAATATGTTACCTAGTTCAGAATACTATACCCACATAGTTTAGAACATCTAAAATCTAATGCGGCTTTGTGAGAAAGAATTTGTTAGGTAAACTGGGGACTATGTTTCAAAAATATGTTACTAATATGCGTATGGTATTCTTAATTCACACATGAGCAATTTCTAAGGATATGTTACAGCTTAATTCGTTAGATCAATTGCCCCTTTTCAGTGATCAATGCAGAAACAACACTTTTCACTTTCAATACAACCATGTGTAGTTAAATTAACTGAATAGATTTACCTGTATTTTCAATATTCAGTATAGCAGTCTGGTAGGTACTCTTTCCCAGAGGACAAAGAGATTGGGTATTGACAATTAAAAAAAAAAAAAAAACTTTGCAAGGACATAAGTGAAGGTATTTAAGCATCTGGATGAGCTTAAGTATCGCCACAAGTAAGTAGTGACTGTAAGATTAAAGCTCATGCTTGGAAATAAGCAGTTATTTCAGTGCCTCAGGATGACTTGGCTTGTTTGCTCTGAATTTAAAGGCGGAGTTTATTTATTTCAAGGCAGTATATCCAAATGGCATTTCTACTGGAGACTATATATGTTATTTTTTCCTCCATATTCCTGCTGAACTGGGTGATCTTGATTAAGCTTTCCTTGGGAAGATTTGTTTATTAAAATGTAATTAGTATCACTGGTAGAAATTCCGATGATAATTCCAAGTAGGTCTGGTTAGTTTTGCATCCACCGAAAAGGACCATTTGAAAGTTTCTTTACTTTTAAGATGGGACAAAAAGGGCAATATATTTGAACTGTGTTGTTGTTCTTCAAGGAACAAATCTTACCATTTTTCCCGTGCAATAACATGAATATACTCACCCATAAGGGCAGCACATAAATAAGACAGCATATATATGTGTATAGGCACATGTAGGTTCTAAAGCATAAGTATTAGTGTCAGTGAGTTGCTGTGTGTAATTTTAAATATGGCACTAGTGTAAATATTGATGGGAAACACATTTAAACAGAAGCTTGTGAATTATTTTTTTTTAAGCATGCCAAAACAAGAAATAAATTACAAAGAAGTACGTTTCAGAACTTCTTAGGCTATTGCGGGAAAGGGTTTGGTTTTGTTTGTTTTCTTTTCTTGTCTGTTTTTGTTTTTAATATGCGCTGACATTTTTAGTGAAAAGATCTTATAACCTTTTTCACTGGCTGCAGACTTAAGGTTACACAAACATCAAGGGACATAAGCAAAAGAGTGTGTGATGCTGCAGCAACAACCGAAGTATTTGTTCCTCACACAGACTATTTTCTGCAGTTGGACAGAAGCCTGATTGACTTGTAGTTGTTCAGTTTGTTTTGCAAAGCTAGCAAATGCTAGTTTCACTTATCCACAGCAAGACTTTTGTTGGGAAAACTTTATTTGTCTAAATGATTCTGACTTTAATGTGTTGTTATTTCTTTTAGCACCATTTGCTAGACTTGCTTACCTAAAGCAGCTCGAAGCCCTTCCCTGGATCAGAGACTCAGCAGGTTTGCTGTAGCAGGGATGGGGGAAGATTCAAAATGAAAGATACTAAAAGTAAGGACAGCGTGTCACAACCTTCGTCCTCTCCAGAAGGTTTGTGTTTATTTTTCTCTTTCCTTCCTGCCTTTTGAAGACTGCTGTTCTCTGTGGTATTCTTTTCTGTAGCACTAGTTTTAGACACAGAGTCACATTCAGAGTCTATGTTCACACTAAAGAATATGAGGATATGACCCAGACCACCTGCTGTATTGTATGACTTGTCAGACATACAGTTCAGGTTGCTTTGTTGCACTGGTTTTTCTTGAGCCTTTCCATTCTTAAAACAAATAGAACGTAGGTTTGGGATTGACTTTATCTGATAAGGTTGGAAGACTTCTTTAGGGCAAGATAGTAAAAAGGCATAATGAAATGAAAAGGCACTGTGGTCATCTGCTTCCTTTAGCATATGACTAGGGTGAGACTGCTGAGCACAAAGAACTCATGTTCCCAACCACAAAAAGCCTCTGTATCAATAAATATAGGATATTCTCTTCTGGAACCGTGCAGGGTTCAAAAGATTTAACAAACTGTGTTAGCTGGCTAGGTGGAGTGGACTGAAAATTCCTCTAAAGGCTTGTATTTATAAAAGAAAACTGGATTGATTCGAGAACTGACCCACCTTGCTGAAAAGGAAATATTGACTTCAATGTTACCTCTTTACATGTTCAGGAATTTTACACCCTCTTCTCAAAATGGGAATGACTAACAGTACTCTCCTTGACATTACTAGAAAGGATCAGTGAACAGACTGAAGTAAGAAAATGCAAGTCAGTATCCTTTATGTCAGTCCCAGCCAATTTTTAATGTCCACTTCAATAATTAGCAGTATTTACTTAAAATCAAGATCTAATGAGCCATAAAAGCGTAGCTAGATTTTAGTCAGCAACTGGTGTGAAGATCCCCATTTCAGGCACTTCTGTTACAAGTAGAAGTGGAAATGACAAATATTAAATGAATGCAATTCCTTCAACATCAACGGGTGGAACTGGAAAGCCTAAGTAACCTTAAGTTTCTGTCCTACCTGTATTGAATGCTTGAGGTGGGACTAAGCAATTGCAGTATTGGAAGGGGAATTACTAAAATCTACCATGGAAACGCTTCATTAACATAAGCTTGAACGGACAGCAGAGGATGTTGTTGATGCCTCATCCTTTCTTTATCATAGAACACAAGCATCAAAGGGACATCCACAGAGATGACAAGAACGTAAAGTCTCAGGGAAAAGAAGCACCACAGATACCGTTTACAGAAATGAAACAAATTATGAACGGAATATTTCTTAGGCCTGTTGGTTTTTAAGTTAACTGTACCAGTAGGAAAATGTTAAACCAGCAGGTAGACTCTTAAACTCAGTTATTGCTAACTGTCCTTCTGTTTAGGGAGCACAATTAACTCATAAAAGAATGAGCTTAAGCTTTGTTGTGTTGATCCTTCCATGCTTGCTAACGCCATATATAATAATTGGAGGGAGAAGATGGATGCTGGCCTTCAGGGTCCTAGCAACTTGAAAAGTACACCACCTCTCTTTGAAATGCTGGCATCTACTGAAGTTGTTATGTTCCCCCTCCCTCTACTTTTTATTATTATTTTAAAGTTTGTTACACTCATATTCTGCAATGGGAAAGCATGTTAAAGCTTCCAGTTTAGAAAAATAAGGAGGTATCAGGAGAATTATGAATTACATTAGGTAACACCTCAATTTCCAAATCTTTCACTATAAGCATTTTACAGTACTACTAGGTGTTGTAGCTTTATTTTGCACGTTGCTGCCCAAAAATGCTTTGCACAGTTGGATTGTAATAACAGTTTCAATGACACAAGTGAGAGCGTGACTTCAAGCTTGAACAGCTATAGAGAAGAAAGTAAACTTGAGCTGGGATACACAATTGTATAGGAACTGTTGAGTCATGTTTTTGGTCACCTGCTTGATCACCTGAAGCAAGCACTGACTCAGTCATGGGAGCACAGGTGAAGGCAATTCAGCTGTGTGACAAGAAGGGATGGAGCCTGGCTGCACCTCTCCCAGAGCCCATTTAAGGGCTGACTGCCAGTGGGGAAGGATCTCTTTACGGAGATCGCTCCCTTTGGAGTTGTTAGTTTGTTTGGTTTCGTTTTTTGCAAGCCTAGGACACAGGTAAGCATTTGATTTACTTTTGGTTATCTCTTTCCATCCTTCTAGTTATACAACCTGTACAACAGCAGCCTAAGCACACCACTCTGCTAATTGTGTATTTGCCAAGTGTACAGTAATGATGAAGCACAGAACATGTCTCAGATGACAAAAAATGTGAAAGTCAGAGGTGAATATCACTGAACTAACATGGGAAGAAAGGTCATGTGAATACACACAGCTTAAAGCTGGGAAGAGAGGCAGAACAAGAGGGGAGACCAAGCTCCATTGCAATTTTTTAGCTGTATGGCTTCACAGCCTCACTTGATGACTTAAATAAAACAGAACTCCAGTGAGATTGTGCTGTAGCAGCAGGACCAAGTAATAGTGATGAATGTATCCCATTTCCTGTTGGACAGGGAAGAGAGGTTTAAACCACATCCTCAAATGAGCGTGGGACTAGGCAGACTGCTTGCGCAAGAGGGGACAGTGTCATGTGAGTTTGCTGACATGTCAGATGATGCGTTTGGCAGGTGTGAGAGCATCATAAGAGCTCTGAGGAGACCCGTGAGTGGGAACGCCGGTAACCAACTGGAACAAAAATAATGGCTGGGTTGAAATAGCATTAATTGCAGAGATAACAAAAGGACTGTCAAACTCAAGGGAAGCAAAAAAGCCTCAAACTAGCTTAATCCTGATTTTGACCACACTGAAATTGGAAAGAAAAAAAGTTACGCTTGAAAATACTTAATTGACAGTATTTATGTTTGCTACTTCACTCAAATAACCTTTCCTTCCTTTATTGCTTACCTTCCCCTTAATAACTGACAATTCATTGCTATATACGCAGCAAGAAGTGTGCCACTGTGGTACCACTAATGAAATAGTAGCCTACTTTAGCAAGAAAAATGTACAAGACTGAATTCATGACTACTTGGTCAAGCAGCTGGAAAAGGACACTTAAAACTAAAAGGTAAATAGACAAAAGATGTTATTTACAGTGAGCAGTTATAAAGTAGAGTCTGTAGAACTCTGTAATAGTGTATTTTCACTAGTATTTTCAGAATTATTTTTCTATTAATTATTCAAGGCTAAATGAGAAAAATCTGGTAGATTAACTGCAAATAAAATGTGAAGTTTTCAAGGCCTTAGTCTACCTAATTTCCAATTCACTAAAAAACTGAGAGGTTTTGTTTGAAGCACAACATAGCATCCTTTGGCATATTCCATAATGAAGGAACTCCAAGACACTGTTCCTTGAAACCAAATGAAAGCTAAAATGAAGTCAGAACTAAATAGTACTTTGCAAAGAAGCTAGGAATATTTTAGGCAAGCCTGTTACTTCAAAAGAGACTGCTCAGGGTTGCTCAGGTAATAGAATCATAGAACCTGTTGTGGTCAGGGTTGCCGACCCCTAAATCAGGCATACCTGGTTGGGGCCGATTGATTGCCAAATTCCCATGTAAAGCAAAGGCCAGATTCTAGGAAACAACCATCCTAAAACCTGGTGACAAGCTTAACTGAAACTTAGCTCAAATGACCAGAAGTACCTATCCAGACAGTGCAACTCCAGGGTAATGTTATATATATACAGACTGTGTCAAATTCACAGCATAGGAAGACTGGAATTCCCTGCTGTCATTCTGAGAAGGCTTATGCTTCAATGTAGCTTACCCTCCCTACCATAAAATGAAGGCATGTTAATGTTGGTCCCAGCAATATAGACTACAGCATCATAGGTAACGCTAACTGGAAGAAAATAGTGTTGGTTATTGCAACCTCTAAAAAGCAGTGAAACAGAAAAAGAACTGCCAGTCATGTGCCCCCTCCCCCTAAGGAGCAGATCCATCCACTTACACAGTGCTGAGTGCCTAATTGGTCATGCAGGGCAGCAGAGTCTGATTCTTGTCATTTCCCTCTTTCTTCTCTTCCTCGCTTGCATGGCCTATAACCACTTCGCTCAACATGAAAAGCTGCTATCTATGCAGTTTCTTTTTTAAAGAGCTGTGTAAGCAGGGCTTCTTTATTTATTATTACACTGAAATTGAACTTTGAGCTAGTAAAACCAATGTTATTACAATGCTGTAGTCCTAAAACCAAAGCTGTTGTTTTCACAGGAGGACGCTTCAAATCACTTCGCGGAACTTGGGGCTGCTGAGTACTGAGGCATGTGTAGTGCAAAAGGGCCAGATACTGCCAACAGAGAAGCAGCAGAGCACTACTTTTTCAGAGGGTATTGCTGGGAGTTGTCAGTGCAATCAAAAACTTAAAGTAGAGAAAACTGATTTTTGCAGGAGAGAGTGGGGTGTATAAAAAGCAGTACATCTTTTTCTTTTGAAACGCCGTTTGAGTCACACTGTGTAACAGCACAGGAACAGCTTTCATCTCAAAAGTCAATGAACTCCTGAGGCAAAACAGAATCATTCTTTATGCTAACATAGTCTCGTCAACAGAGATGTTCACTAGATATGGAAGTGTTCACAACAGTCCGATGCTGTTAATGCTACAGGTCACATAGAAGAATCGGTAAGAAAACCAGTTGATAAGAGCTCAGCTGTAAAGCTGAAGCTCTGTCCCCACAACTCACTGGCCTGACTGGAGACTGCTGTCACATGGCACCTCACACTGCCTGCCTGGGGAGACAGGGGACATGGAGTATGTCTGTGTTCTGCTCTTGAGGTACTGATGAGTTTTAAAACAGTTTTCCTTCAGCATTACCCAGGAAGAGATGGTTTGAGAAGGGTTTCATATATGAGGCTGACACAGTGACACACAGTCATGGTATTGCTAATAAGTATAGCATTTTCTCTATGGACTGTTTGCTTTAGCCTGACGTTGTTTTAGGGTATTTAAAGCTTAGTAATAATATTTACGTGGTCCTGAAATTCTTGTCTGTTTTCGGAAGAAAGCAGGTTGTTAATGTAAGTTCAGAAAGGAAACAAAAAATGTTTATCTTTAGTTTCGCTGTGTCATATCCTTGAAGAAGCAAAACCAGACACCAGCAACCTCCCCCCCCCCAAAAAAAAGCTGACTGCTAGAGTTGTTTTAGGGAACTTATATCAACGCTGGTTTAATGCCTTTAAAAAGTATTTTAAAGGGCATCACTTTGAAATATCCAGAGCGAAACTACTTTGCTGAAATGTTTTAAGCTGCAGTGTAATACAAATTAGTCTAAGCTACAGCATCCACAGACTACAAAGCAGGAGTGATAACAGATGTGCTTAAATAACAGGAGAAGTACAAGTAAATGGCAGAATTTTCTTTACGGTGCATACATTAAGAATTTTTTTTGGCAGAAAGCGGCTTTCCGTCTGATAAATTCCTAAGCCCTTAGATAAATGTACACTAATGTTCAACAGGGAACAGCAAGTCCGGTTCAGACAATGGGATGTGACTTTCCTCCCTCCGCCCCCCATTGTGCTGCTGGTTGGTGAACTTCCAAGAGAATGTGGAAGAAAGATTACTTGGTTTCCATTACCCTAAGGCAATAATCTCCCATGGTCACCTACTGAGCCTAAAGGAGGGGTGGTTTTCACCGTTCACTGAAAAAGATGATAAAACAAGTTTATAGAGGAACACAGTACTTAAACTTTGTCAGGCTCCAATTCAGGAGTTTAAGTAATGTTCCCACGCTTACGCAGGCAAGGATTTGCCTTGACTCAGATGCTTAGTCACCTGTTGAAATCAATGCAAACACAGATATGCTAAGAGTGAGGCACAGGCTCTAGGGTATTGATGAGTCATGTCCTTTGCATGTCACAATCGTTACTGAAAAATTTGGTGACTATACAGTGAATGTGGCAAAAAGCATTGGCAGTGGAATGCAGAGATTGGGGGAGACATGAAAAAATTAAGTGGGTGTAGGGGCACTGCCAAGCATTCCTGTTTTGTCCAGATTCTGCCACTTCTGGAGACTGATAGATGCAAAAAGCCAGGCATTTTGAAAGCGGTGTCCATTCTTTAAGTACACTGCATACATTAAAAGAAAATCCTGATTTCTGTCAAGTACGCTACACTTTAACAATATCATGTCTGCTTACTTTTTTTTAATTAAATACTTCATACACACTGAAATCATTATGAACCATGCTTACATTGGTTCTTTCTATTTGAGACTTTCTGATCTCTCCACTGTGCTGAGAAGAATCTGTTTACTCTATGGCTCTTTGAAAAAAGCAGCGTACAAATGGCTGATCTCAAATCTACTAAAATATGCTCGCTTCCATAATACCTTGGTTAAATTGCAAACTTCAGTTCTCAAGTTATGCAGTTTCAATCAAGTATTAAAATGGATGAGAAAAATGAGAAAAATGTTAAACAAACAAACAAAACCAACTCAATATGATGAAGCAGTAGTGGACAGCTGTCACTTGGCATGGCTTGCTTTTTTTCTCACAGAGATCCTTGCAAGTCTCTTTACCATCTTACACTCTCAAGAAAATTGTTTTAGTTTTTACTTCTTTGAATTATCTCATTGTAAATAGCATGTTTCAGTGCTTTCAGCTGTCAGAAGCTGCAGAAAAGTATGCACTACAGGTGCTCTAGAAATGATGTACTGTCTGCCTTGAAAATACCTAGTTTCTTCGTTTTATCTTCATTTTTGTGCCTAGAGGGTGTTATTAATAAATTACGCTTTGTAGCAAGTTCTTCTTGTTTTACCACTTGGTAGAGAAATTTACTTTACTTAACTTTAGGGTGCACTCATGTAGACCAGCTATAGGAATAAGTCTATCTGGGAAACAGCAAGGGTATTAAGTGAATGAAACTGTTGTCATCCGTATTGTCACGAATGGAGGAGCCAAATTGAGTTACATATGTGTCTATCGTCTGCAAATATATTAAGCAGGCATCTTCCCCCAAAATTTTGAAGTAAAACTTGTAGGCAAACTACCACTAGAAGTAAAACAATACATAAAAGAAAATAAATAATACGAACCTTTCTGAGTTTCAGGGGAAATAGAGTTATTTTTACCAGTGGCCACTGTTGTTTGAGTTGCCAAGCAGCGCTCACACTTGTGAGATGAAATAAAAACAGCTTAATACAAGTTTTACTTCTTTTTTTCCCAATTCTCTCCCTCTTCCCACTGAGAGGGGAGTAAGAAAATGGCTGCGTGGTGCTGAGCTGCCTACCAGGTTAAGCTGCAACAGAAGCAAGTAGCAATACAGAGGTACGTTACGGTATGTTTAAAAGCACGGGCACTTACATTTTTTCAAAGTTTGGAGAATTTTCTTACTATTACTCTGTGTTTATGTTAAAAATTTTGTTAACTTTAAATCCACCAAAATCTCCTGGTTCTAGATCTATAGGGGAAAAAAAAAAAAAACCAAAATCTATACTCAGAGCAGCTCACAAAAGAGGTAATTTCAGCTCCAGCACCCTAGTCCTGGAACTGGAGATGCCTATTACATAAATGGCACTTTGTTTTACAAAGCATAACACCAGTTAGAAACTCAGTGTTTTCTTTCTGAGCGCTAAGCCTAAACTAGCAGTGAATTCTTTGATCTTTCATAAGACAGTGCTGACAGGGATGTCAGCACTGTGTTCGTGTACTTTTGCAACTCTAAATACAACACTGATTAGTCAATTGCATTGTCCTCCTCATTCTTAAGACTGAAAATCAGGCACATCCTGGTTTTATCAGTATTCCATATCATGACATCATGAGACAGGCTGTTTGGGCGCAGAGGCACAGTGCACTGCAGAGCTACTTCCTGGTTTCTCTAGCAGCCAAGAGGAAGATACACTGGGATGTACTGCATTTTCCAGGAGCCTGCACGTGATTTCTGATTCTGGGTAAGGGGAAAGAGCTCTTCTGTCTTTCTCAGGAGATGAGCCGCGGAGAGCCTGCCAATAAAGACTTGGACTGACACACTGACTCTTTCTCTCTTCTCATTTTATTTTTGATTTGTTCTGATGTACTACTCTTAATTATTTTGTATTATCTCACATTCCTTTTAATAAATTAGCTTCTCCTATCTCAATCAATTATTTTCCTTTCTTCCTTTCCCACCTCACCTTTCTCCTGAGGGGAGGGAGGAGCGTTGCATGATGAAACCTTCAGACCATGACACCGGTAACTACTCAGTTTTTCAGCTATTCAGCTTTCTTGCTGGAGGCAATATTTCAACACATCCGCCAGAAACCATCGATACTAGTTTCACGGAATTCCTGAAACGTGGCCATAGACAAAAAGCCTCACGCTGCAGAAGCTGCTGCTCGTTGGAACGACTGCATCATTTTAGTCTGACCTTTGCAAGTGTTTACAGGAATCTTTAAGATGTATTTTAAATCAAGTTGTGCAACATGAGAAGTGAGATCATGGCCATTTCCGTAAGCCTAAACCAGCCATAAAAGATTGCCCTATCAAGGGACGTCATGTCCTAATGCCACTTTGCTACAGTTCATCCATATATGATATTGAATAATAAACAAAACCTGATGCTCTCACAAGTCGCCTGAGTAGAATTTGTGTGGAAAAAAAGGAACTGGGTCTAGCTAATGTAATTCTACATTTAACAGCTGCAGAGCAGTTCATAGCAATTCTGATTCTGTCAGGAAGAGCAATTAGTCTGGACAAATATCTTTTCCAAAGCTAAGCCATCGTTACTCCACCAATGTCTGCAACCTTACAAGAATGTCTAACGAGCATTAAATCAGAAACTAGTGCAACTCCTTTCCAGGGATCAGATGTGCGCTTTCTCTTAATTGCTCACAGTCAAAATGGATTCTGTTTCACTAATGCTAAATAACCCCAAATCTAAAAACATTTAATACAGAGCTGGAATCAGGGTAAATGGTCTAGCAGGAGAAAAATGGAGCAAACATCTTGTAATTAAGGAAATAAAATACTGTAATCTGGTGAGCTTCCACCTCTGAACTGATTAAGGCAGCTCAGCAGAAATATAAAACTCTCTGTGCTCTGAGGATGGCATTCTAGGAAGATGGTTTTCTAGCTGACGCACAAAAAGAAACGTTCACAAAGATCAGTCAGACCTATTAGGTATGCAGCATTCAGCTGTTAATACACTGTCTTCTTTGATTGACACTTCTCAAATGATTTTTTTTTTTTATTAAAAGGTTGGGGCATTATAGCTGGCTTAAATGATGAACAAATTGAGAGGCTATCATTTATTTTTGTTAACTGGTATAAATCTGAAGATATGTGTTACGTACATGATCTGTATTGATTACCATGCTTTTTCCAGAGAGGGATGTCTGTTCTGGAAATTACTGGTTGGTTTATGATTACTCTCAACTGTTGCACGTGGACTAAAATTAACAGTAATATTTTCTTCTCTTTTCTTACTCAGAACATTTATTCATATATTCAAATGTAAGCTACTTACTGAGTGACTTTGCAAATTTAAAACTGCAAAAAAAAAAAAAAAAAAGACTTATTTTCTGAATTATTTCAGAAGAAACATATGAGAACACTGCTTTCAGTGTATCCCAAAATAGACAAATGAACACTAGAATAATCATTGTTACTTTACTTGTTTCGGTGTGCTGTAAAGTCTGTGGAATCATTTCCATTTACTTTTGCTGGACAATGATAATGTTTTCCAACAGTGATTGGGATTAATAACGGCTAATCTAACATTTCAAAAATAAATAGGTAAATTAGTAAAGGGCTATTTTATTTACTTGACATTGAAGAAGAAACACAACATGTGCTTTTATTGTGGTCATTACTACAGGCTGCTAAAGGTCTGAATTTCTGGACAGAATGAAATGCAGGGGAAAAACAACAACAACCACCACCACCACCACCACCACCCCCCCTTTGAGGCAGTAAAGTTGAATTTTTAAGTCCAGCAGTGATCTTTCTTTCTCTGTTAGTGGGAAGATGCCGGATGCTGCATCTTCAGACTATTTTAATTCCACTATTACATGATGTTTCGTGCAGCAACAAGAATAGTGCTCCTCTATAGAGCACTGACAACCTGTCTGCGCAAATCCAGGGTGCTTTATTCTTTCATATGAGAGAGGAAGGCCTAAGGTTAAGAGAATAATTATGAAGAGATAAAGAGATATGGGTTGAGCAGCATTGTGTCTGACATTCCCCCGCAGTTAGAGAGGAAACAGAGTTAGAGCATTTGTGCGAAGGATACCGGCAGTGTCCTTCATCTGGGTAGTCAGCACAGTCCTGTCTCACTTGAGTTACAACTTCTGTTTTTTTCTGTGCTTCTCTTCATCCTTCTTTACCAATAAAAGTCTTTACCACAGACTTATACTCAGGTACAGATTTTCTGAAGGTGGAAAGTGAAAGTGAGCAAATTTCTCTCCCACTAGTCCCTACTTCTTGCAGTTTTCTTCAAGAAATAGCAATCAATTATGAGAAATTGGAGAAGGCTACGAGATTGCATACCTATATAAGTCATAGTGAACTTGTTGAGGATGTGGCAAGCATCCTTTATCCAAATGGAATTAAAGCATTAATTCTTTTTGACCAAGACAATACCAGGACTCATAAAAAGCCTCAAGTTTTGAAATTCTGCTATTCTGCAGAACAAACTTTGGTTGTATCAATCGGTACACATTTGAAAATTGTAATAGAAGTTATCTAGATTTAATAGCTAATGCACTGCCTTGCTCTCACTGAAAGAAGGGGAGGGCTAATGGTCTACCAGCTCCTTCACATCTGAGCCTGGACTGGGTTCTTATTAACTGGAGATGCTACTCTGTAGGAAGAGTTCCTGGGAGCTTAACTACAAATCTCTGTGAGCAGTTCAAACATACCTGAAGACTAGATGGCAGCAATAATCATCAATTTGAAAAATACAATTAGGATGAATAGAATGGGCCTGCTTCACCCAAGTTTTTAAAGGTAGCTCAGGATTGTCTCATAGGAATTAAAAGCAAAGGGTCAGAATTCGTTTCAGGCAAAATTAAAGGGGTGGAAAAGCATATGATTACACAGTCACCGCTTTATTAGTAGAAAATAAAAGGTTTGACCTGAAAAGAGGCAAAATGGAAGCTAACCTAGAACAGGCAAGTGGCGCTTCAATCAGGTTCCTGGAGGAATTCCTTATCTGAACCTAGAACAGCATTTAGTGCTTCAAAGTTAGACATACTGAAAGAGCATTATCTTTTCTAGTGATCTGAGGAGGAAGGATAAGCAATAATTAAAAGGAGCAGTGTAAAACCTGGGCCTGCAGATAAAAGTTAGCAGCAGGAGAAAGTCCCACTAAGTTACATACCAGCACAAATGATAGTGCATACCACACATAACAGATTTATCACAGGCCTTTCCACCCTGTCTACTAGCAAGGAAAGCTGTTTTTTGCCTTTTCTCTCTCTCTCTCTCTCTTTTTTTTTTTTTTTTTTTTAAATTCAGGAGAAAAGTACAGATTTTTCTAATTAATTTAGGAGAATGTAATGGCCAGTACTACTTTAAAATAATAGCACCTGGAATGACATATTGATGTCTAATGGAAGAGTTTGAGAGAATAATGAAGAGAATAGACCAGATGATAGTGGAAGGGGAAGAGAAAGATGATGATAAGAAATTAAAAAAAAAAATCATAAGAGCAAATTGAAATAAAGATAAGGGTATGATTGAATGGAGTAAACTTTAAAAATGCAAATATTAGATGAAAAAAAAAAAAGGAACTGAGAAAGAGATGGTGTAAGCAAACGGGAAAAGTGATGGGGAAGTTTTGTCGCATCAACAAGAACAGAGACCTTAAAAGAACAAGTTTGACAAAGACTAAGAAACACTTTAAATCTTAAGGAGGCATTTCAAAAAGTGAGACAGATCAATTCTGATTACTATGTGAATTTGTATGGAACCAGCAGCAGTTCAGGAAAAACAAAAAAGAAAAAAACAAATCAAAACCTCTCTAATTATGACTTTTTTCCTTAATCCCCTGAAATTATCTGAAAATTGCCAAAAGACAAAAATCTGAAAGACACTACTGTTGATTATCCTATACCTTTGATGTTGCAGGCAGAATTGCTACCACATCAGTTACCAGTTTTGGCTAGGAGCGTGTACTTGTGTATTCATCATGTAGAAGTAAATGTCTAAAAGGATTTACATGAGTACGATCTAAACAAGACAATAACGCTTTCGAAAGCCTCCGTATCATCTAGGACAAGATTTTCTCCCTCTCATAAAAAAGTATGTGGTAAATGTTTCAGTGCTCATCTCTACCTATCAAGGCCCTAAAACCTCCCTAAGACCTCCCTAAATCCATGTTCCTATACTTTGTGGAAAATGGTTCATAGCAGCAGGTAGCACTAAAGCTGCTAAGATTCAGTGACAGGAAACAGTAATTGTTAGTAGTTGCATACCAAGGAGCTTCCTGGCTAATGCTGCCAATCCAGAGGTGGTTCTTCGATAGACACTCCTGAGTTGTCATCACTAGAGCAGCTCATGCACCTCAGTGGCAGTACAGTTAATTAAGAGTGATATCTGAGGGAGGTCATATCACAAAAATGGTTCAGTATCCCAATTTAAAGTTCACCATGCCTGTAAAGGATGGAATACCTTGAAACTTGTTAAGTGTCTTCAAGTCATTCAAATAGAGGTGAACTAAGAACAGACAGAAATATTTTCATACAAAATCCAAAACAGACAATTGAATTACAAAACACTTATAGACAGGACAGAACCTAGAGTGAGCCATAGAAAATCTACTTATCGCAATACCAGAAGTTTCTTCCACTTCCTCTCTATCCAGCCAACGTGCTGTCACATTCTTAGCACAGATGCTCAGGGATTCAGTCCTTTTGCATAGCTTATATCCCGAGGGATACAGGAAGGCTAGCTTTGGGAATCCCTCCCTTTTGTACTACCAACACCCTTCCTAGGGGTTTATTAAGATTCAAAGTTTCTTACTCACTCCACCCCAATGAGAAGGATTTCTTAATATTAATTCAGTCCCAGGTAACTTCAGAATTCCTCCCTCCTTGCCATTGAGTGCCTCTTCTTGATTTCAAAATGGTAATTTTGCTTAGGTCTATCTGGGAGCAATTATCATCTGCCCTGACAGTAAACAGATTATGTTAATAGTGCTCCAGTAGTTGGTTAAACCCTAAACAAAGTTGTAACCTGCTGTGATGCGAAACACTTTTCAAGCTATTTGACATGTAGGCTGAGGTTTTTTTCATGTAGCTTATCACAGAAACTCATTTTTTTTTTTTAGGTGCATACATAACCTGAGAGTCTCATTCGATATAATCGCGTAAGTCAGTTTACTTGCACTTTACCCAAGATGAGGTTTAAGACACAACCTTCTGCACCCCAAACTGTTTCCCTCCAAAAATTGTTTCTGGGTGACACCATCATTTTTCCACCCTTAGGTTAAATATCTAACATGAGGTGGCACCTCTTAGCCTTGCTTGGCTATAGCTACGACAATCCATCACTCGTGAATTACAATTCCAGTTATACAACTCCTTTCTTAAACTAAGAAAACACATAGACCCACCATATAACATTCATTGCTTAACAGAAGTAACAAATTCACCATAACCTTTTTTAAATGCACTGAGTGACTCTGTTCGGACAGTTAAGTTAGCTTCTGCTCTATCAGTTTCACATTACTACTTGCCTGTTTAAAGCCTAAAACAACTCTAAGTAAGAGCAGTTCAAGAGGAAATGCTGTCATTTGCTTCTTTTTCAGCTTCTTCTGACTGTATGCCGTTAACACTCTATATTTGAACGGTGTGAAAATAGTTAAGAGTCATTAAAGATGAGTGATGTCCACACTAGCAGCATGTTTCATTCATTAGTATTTAACACACCTCGCTGATTCAGCTGTATCCTTCACTACGCTGGGACGTGTCTACTTATTTTTCCTCACTGATCAAACTGCCCGTTTTAAAAAATAAATGATACTGCTAGCCCAGCTGCAAGCTATTTATCAACGCCAAGTGCATTTAGTGTGCAACAGGCTTTCAAACCATCACCACCATGCCCAGAACTCCCAACCCTCATAAATGAGGCGACTGCAGAGCTTACAGCACTTTTGAATTAATAAAAGAGACGGGCCCAAAATGTCATTGCGTCTAATAGCATGGCTACCAGTATTAAAGCGGTTTCCTGGAAGAATATTTTATGCACACATGAAATTTTAATATAAAAATATCATTCTAAATTTCCAGACTTACTGCTTCTGCGCCCAAACTGAAGCAATGCTTTTCTTCGGTCCCCCTAAAGTTTCATAAACAGAGCATGGGGAAGGAAAAGCTGACTTCCCATGACTGCTGGCTTAATAAAGTATCCAAATTCTGCCCTCGGGTTTACACCTACAGACCAAGAGCTAGGGAGATCACAGCAGACTCAAGTTCTTACTCTGCAATTACAACTTTGATAACAATTCTGCTGTTGAATTTGATGATATTTCATTTCATTTCATTGTCCTGTAGCATACTCTTTGCTCAGTTAGGACAACAGAAGAAATTAAATATCCTGTTATACTTACTAACTATCCTGAAGATGACTGGATTCTGTCCTCAAAGGGGAGAGAAGACACTGGTGTCTAGTCTACTTCAAGCACTCCCTAAGCCTGTCATCCACAGCAGTGCCACAGAAGACTAGTGGGTGAGAGCTCACAGACATGGAGGTTCTAAACACGTGGACGATATTTATCACAAGACTGCTACCGGGAACAGATCATGAACGAGACCACTCATGGGAACAGGTTTATCATGAGAGCAATATAAAATTCCCACTCTATCAGAGACTACCAGAAGTGGCTTTGTGAGTTCCCTTGAGACGATTTACAAACAAAAGACACTAAAGTGTGCAAAGGACATGGTGACGATGTTGTGAAGTAATTCTGCTCTCCAGAAATAAAATTATGGTAATAATATGTCTTTTTTTTTTTCCTTGCATCAGACAATAGAACATCCAGTAATCAAACAATTAAGAGGGTTAACTTGTTTCCTGTTGCTTTTACGTCAGTTTTGACAGGAAGTAATTACAGGTAATTTGTTCAGACATGATACTAACATTCTTTGTGTTTCTACCAAAAAACTGGTACATTTAACTACATAGAATTTGTATGATAAACTTCAGTTATCAGCTGTGCATATCTAAGATACTCAATGCCTATCAAATCTGACTATTTTATTAAGTCACCCCATCAGTGCAAATTAAGTTTAGACACGTTTTGCTGTTTTATACATGCATGTTATTCAAATCAGAGTCAACTGATTTCTAGATTGGAATTATTTGTACAGGTAGCTGAAACAAACTTTCCACATACAAAACCATCAGTATTCAACTGTTCAAGTGGGATAGAGTTACAGACTTAATTGAAGAGTTGAGACACTGTTGGGAATGACAAGCTATCTATTCTACATCTTGAAGTCTGTTTTCAGGTAGTCTTAATCTGCTTTTGTCACCATCAAATTTGATTATTCCCAAAAGGCACTACCAGATGATGGAGAAGCACTTTCCTTACATCAGGAATAAACAATTTCCCCCACCTCTATACCTGTCCATGTAGGTGAGCTGATGGAGAGCGATGTATCCCCTGGCAGCAACTCATCCTGCCAAAACCACAACAGTGGGTGACAAAAGGGGACATTCTGCTAGAGAGGAATCATGTTCCTCCATGCAGGAAGACATCAGTGCTACCTCTGAGAGTCCTGCTTTTCCAAGTCTTTCTCGAAGAATCAGTGGGCTTTGCAGTTAAATAATCATATGATTATATATGCTGTCATATTATATATACTAGCAGGGGGGAACCAATGCTAGAAATCTGATGAATACTGCTTTGGGAAGGCTTATTACTAACCTCTCCAGCAAAGATTACAGATCAGCATTAATTATCAAGACCTAATTTAGATAACCAACCCATTTACCTTTCATTTTTGCACTAAAATTTTCTCCTTATCATTCAATATTTTGCCGTGAACATCTGAAGTTATTACAAGAGATTACATTATGTACAGTAAGATTTTAAGATCACGTCAAAAAATTCATTTAAGTGCACCTACATGTGGACTATTTTAGTACTCAGAAGTAAAAGAACCCACTATGATTACAGAGCAGTACAACTACTGAGTGGGTAACAGGACTGCTCAAAGATTTTTTCTGGAATAGACTCCCAACAAGAGAAAACAATAATAAAGATCTCATTAGAAAGACACACTTAGATACTAACTGCCTTCTATATACCAGATTTGTACTGCAAGGAAGGCTGATACAGCTCTGCCTCATAAACCTGGGAGTTGTCTATCCAAATCGCTCTTAAAGCAGTTCTTAGAAAAGAATTAAAAAAAAACTTAGTGCTCTCCAATTTATAGGTCCCTCAACTTCAGAAAGAGAAGAACATTCTGGTTTTAATTATTCTGTCATACTTAGGGGGCTTCCATACCAGCTAGTGACAAAAACGGACTAATAAATAAACGGAATAAATAAATAAATAGTTAAAGGATAGAACTTCAGGTACCTGCCCTAGTTACCTTCTATATAAGAAAATTATTTTATTTCTAGATGACACATTAACTAGCGAGAGTAAAACTGCTGGATGCAAGAAAGTTAAGTACAACCCCTGGGGTAATGACCGACACATATTTTAATGCAAATAAATGTAAAACAACAAGACAGAGCCAATGAATAGATACTAGCTGATAAGAAACAAACAAAAAAAATCGTGAGTGCAAGGGAAATAAAAATAAACATCTGCTCTTGACACCTAAAATGGCTGAAGTGATTAGAGAGAAAACTGCTTTGTAATAGGACAGACTGAACCAAAGAAAATCTGGACTTGCCTCTTACATAATCAATGGCAGCGGCTGTCTGATTCTGCACTGTAAATCTCCCTTGAAGACAACCTGTTTTCTGAAATATTTACAAAACAGATTCGAGATTTTAAATGTTCAGGAAAAAAAACAGCCGCTACACAAGGAATCCTTTGCATCAAAATCAAAACTATTAACTAAGGCCTGAACGCTGAAGACACATAACACTTGCCTTTTACTGTAATCCCACTCATTTCAATGCCTCACTTGACTCTTTCCCTTCCTTTTTGTCACTCAGTCAATCGTCCCGTTAACTAACCTTACATTTGCCAGCTTACAGGAGTTCTTCAGTTGGTTAACAGAAAACAAAACAAACAAAAAAAACCTTATACCCTAAAATCTACAGTCATTTTTGTTAGCTTTCTGAAGATGGCCAGGAAGGTTAAATTTGGAACACTCAGAATTCTAGGTGGAATGCTTAATTGAAAGGCAAAAGCAAATCATCTCCTCAAATCCACACAGCTCTGCATTAGCTACTTTATTTGAAAGCAAACTTTGGTACGATCATTTCAGAACTGCTTTGCAATCAAGGAGAATGATGGCTGAAAGAGATCTGCAGTTAATCACTCAAGATGCGTCCTATAGGTAAGTGGAAGCAAGACACGTGCCGCATTTTTTTTTCCCAGTCAAGGGAAAAATCAAGAGAAACACAGCATGTATCTTGTAAAAAACAGTAGAACTGGCCCTACAACCAAAGAACTAGTAATAATACCGCTACCAATTTGCCTTAGTTTTACAATGGTGAAAATTACAGACCATCATAGCCTACAGCTTGATAAGCAGTTTCTTAGGAAAGAAGTTGTTTCATCATATGATTACAAGACCTAAGAGAAGATCTTAGGTATGCCTATGTGGGCACGTAAACTTTCGCATGCAGTTTGAGACATTCAGCTTTCATTACCTTGAACACCATCATGATCTTTGAAAACAGTACTACCTGTACTTTTTTCAGCAGTTCCCATCAGCTCTATACTTCCAACACCAATGGCTTAGCTGGTAAGAACTAACCACATCTACAAAACTGGAGTGTTTGTTCTACATTCATCATTACTCCCTCTTCCTTCTTGATCTTTCTTTCAAGTGAAGCAAGTGTCATTTTATACTCACTTCCTTTTTGTCCTTTGCTAACACTTCTGGCTGGAGGTACTCGAGCTAGGTTGTGCACTCGCCTCAGTCTAGATAAACTGTGCCCTCTGTAGCCGTGCCTCTCACTGCAAGGTGCACCGAGTCTGGTGGCAACTCATCTTTGCTCTAGAAATCTGTTTGACAGTATTGGAAATGGACTTCACACTTTACATTTACCTTGCATGTTTATAGCACACTGTTCCACAATAGATTAGTCTCATTGCACTGGACAGTGTCTAGCTGCTCTGGTATTGAATGTCATATGGGTATATGGGAATACCAGCTGGCATCCAACGTGACACTGCTCACATGGGAGCAGTCCTCTGTCTTCTAGGTCACAATCTTTGTTCAGAAGGCCACAGACCTCTCTATCCTTCCTTCCATCCTTCTGCTCTGCCATCTTGTGCACTTGAGCAGTTGTTCTCCTCAGGGGAACTCCCTCAGGGGAATCTCCCTAGTGATATCTCCTCAGTGAAATCTCTTGCACACAAGCTGCTCTTCTTTTCCTTAGCTTCCTGCTTATTATTTTCTGATTTCATATTCAACAGGAAATCTGGGACCCAAGTTTGATAGGCATTATTTAATAAATTAACCCAATGACTATCTAAGCTGACGTTCAGTATAATTTAAGCATACTGCCACTTCCTACCATGGAATATTCTTTCTTAATGGACAGAGGGTCACCACCTGTTTTGTAGAAGACATTTAAAAAACATAAGGGTCTTCGGTTATCAGTAAGCATCAGACTTAGGTCTCAAAGACCTAAGTAGGTAGGTATAGGCTAAGCAAAACCTAGCAGGCAGCACCATTAAGCTTAGTCTACATTGTTATTAAACCAATGCCTGAGCCTGTATTTGAGATATCAATTAATGGCTTGAAGTGCCTTTTCTTGGAATCGAGATCAAAGTGCTGATTGTATATGATCATTAAAAAGTTAATGTCTTTTTCTAGCTTTTTCTTTTTTTTTTTTTTTTTTTTTATTTAAGCAAGACAAGGCCTGTTGCTGTTTGTGTTGTTCTTGCCAAAATCCAGTTTGGACTATTCAACACTCCCTATCTGGAATAGCATAATGATTTTGTTACTGCCTGTTTTATTGGAAAGAACATTATGCTGTCGGGTATGCATTTAATAGTCAATACTTATTATCAAACATCTTTTGCAGTAGCTCTGCATTTCATAAGCAGGAAGCCCAGTGTTGAAGGATCTAAGAAATATAACTGTTCTGTGTTCTTTCAATAACACGACAGCTGAGGTTCAGTAAGGTTAAGTGCTGTTCCAACAGTCTGAATGACTAACAGTGGCCCATATTCGTCAACTAGCTGAAGGAACTAAGTTAGGAATACGTTTACATTAAGACACCTACACGGCATGTTCAAAACTAGGTTGTTTTCTGAGGACAAAGTCACCTCTGCAAGCCTATACCCAGAACTGCTTCAGTCAGCAGCGTTGCTAATTAGCTGAGTTTGGCCGATTAGCACCAAAAAAGGGAGCAGAGTAATTCATCGCATATAATAGTGCCAATGTAGAGTTGTGATGCTCAGCAATGCAACAGAAGCACACTGAAATCTAGGGCTTCAGCAGAATCACAAGGACAGAAGGATGCAAGATCCAGCAGCTCTCTGGTTTGAGCTCACAGTATTCAATAGCTGTCCTTGTGAAAGTGTTTCCCCCTTTTTCTAATAGAGAAAGATGCTAGCATGCAAGCTTATTCATAGTTTGGAGCAAACAGGGTTTGCAAATTGTTTAGGTGATACTGCAGACATCTTTGATTTTGCTTTCCCGATCAGATATGTATCTTCCCTAGTACTGCAAAAGCTAGTTCACTCCCACACAGAAAGCAGCAATGTTAGCATCAAAAGATCATTATAACAGCATGTTTGGAACTTATGCCTCTGTGAGTGAGAAAACAGCTCACACGAACACGGAAATGATCATTTTCCTGTTGGGAATCCCCCCAGCACTTTTACCAGTGAGCAGCTAAGGGTACTTTAGCAGGTAAAGGGATAGATAGCGAACATTTGGTAAGCAAGGACATGTCTTGCTTCCCAGAACAGGTAGGGCATCCAGCATTTCCAACTTCCTGGTGTTTCTGAAGGTCCCTAGGAGCCAGGTTTGGCCTCTCTTTTGGCAAGAAAACTGCCATATGGAGAACCGCTCTGAGAGGCTGATGAGAGCTGCTTTTCTACCTCCAGAACAAAAAGTAACCTGGTTTGTAACCAGGTTGTGTAGTCCTTTGTTCTCACAAAGAACGATCTAGAGATATGTTGCTGCAATGATAGTGGTCAGGTTGGGCCCAAGGACAACACAAGAAAGAAGAGGAAGCGACTGTGCTAATGGTACAATGCCCAGCTCAGCAATGTGTCCGGTAGTTTCCAGCCAGCTTCTCAGATACCCAAGAACGATTTGTTTGAAGGTCATCCATTCTTTTGTGCTTAAATAAAGCTTTTGGCGAAGTATTAGTCATTCACAGAATAATTAAAATGTAAGAGACATGGTTTCATGCCAAGAGATCATAATACAGTTACGATGGGCCCACAGCCAAAGGGAAAGTGCAATTTTTGAAGCCTAGTTAGAGCTCTTGTATAGCTTACAAATTTCTGTGCTGTCTTCCATTCTTAAAATTGACACCCATATATAAAAGTATCTATATATTCAAGCACTGCATATTTGTTTGCAGGCTCTTCAACCAGCTTCATTAAAAAGTGATCACTACAAATAGATTATATTCATAATAAATTTACAGAGACCAATAGATTTAGCAGCAGTATATGGTGCCTTTTTTCCTTTTCTGGAGGAATATATGCTGACAACATTTCCAAAGAAAGATTTGACGTGAAGGAATCAATGGTCCTAAAATCATAAAACACTCATGTTTAAGCAGAGGCACTTGGGTAGTTTGAGGAGATCTGCCTTTTGTTCCAGAACACAGTGCAAAGATCCCAAGGCCAGTATCGGAGCTGAAGGCAGCACAGTAGGGTAAACAGGGCTCTGTAGGAGAGGAATTCTTAGCTGCTACTCACTGCTATTGGTTGTGACTGGATGTAGGGGACAGAAAGGATAGCTCAGGCAACGGACTTGAGTTGTGGATAATGCAGTAAACAATCAGGAAGAGATAGGTGATTACTGGTGAAACTGAAAATGTCTTTAGGGGCGAAAACTTTTTCTTCCCTTCACTCAGAAATTTTTGTTTCTTTCAGCCTCTTCTCCAACTTGATTACTATCATTTTTAAGTGGGTATTAAGCCCGAGTACCTGTCAAATAGGAAAGTCCTGCCTGTTGTGCTACTAAGAGACAGCTGGAACAAAAATGGCGTTGTCCTCGCTAAGGCAGTTTTAGAGGTAGTCAAAGAGCAGGCGTTTTTGACAACACATTCACTGAGATGGTGCTGCTTCAGGCTCCATGCTGCTTCAGCATGACTAAAATGGAAAGAAGATGGAAACAGCACAAGTGCTAGCTCTGCTGCAGACTGGACTGACGTCTAGTAAGCACAAAGGGATTATGACTGCAGTTTCCAAAGCTATGCTGCGCTTTTGGGAAAGGAAGTTTTGAGAAAACAATATAGCAAGCTTTCAAATCCATTGATTAATTCATATATTTTGTTAGTCTTTCTCTGCTTGAAAAAATTTCATAAAAAGACACTAATCCAAGAGCTGGGCTCCTGACTACAGGCTCTGATGTTCTCCTTAGCTCCTAAAATGAAAGCCATGTCCACTGCTGTATGGGCCTCCAGAGCCCACCATGTACCTTTGGTGCTCACTGACCTAAAGCACGTATTTGGAACCATTGGATTCACATGTTTTGATAGGTAGGAAACAAGGAATGAAGAGAAGCCAGGAATTCATCAGTCATGGAAAAAAGTAAAAGTTTTAACTTTGACTCCTCCCTATAACTGATTAAAGGCTAACAAAGCAGTTTGGCTGGAAAAACTGCTTCCCTCCCAAGCCCCGAGGTAAACAAGTATTGTAAATGTTCTGGGGGAGTGGCAGCAGAATAAAAGCAGAACTTTCTAGCATGGACTTATTTCAAATAGGCCTGAACAAAATCTGAGCAACTTTTCAGCTTTGAGGCATCTTGATCTTAGTTACAGATCCGAGCTTTGCAGGATTGACGTTAACTAAGTTATATGTATTATTTTTCAACATAAAAAATGGTGTAGTATAGCATATGCATGCATTTGGACAGAGTATACAAGCACATAAATATGTACGCACAGTCATTTGACTTCTTTTGATAGAGGAATTTTTGCCATTCAAAACATTTGCCCCAAACGATGGGCTGAAGACAAGTGCACTTCATAGAGCTACAGGTCTGAAGACACAGAACCATTACATTCACTGCCTGCCTACCGAATGTTACTACTGCATGACAAATATTTTAACAGCTTCTTGCAAGGATGTTCAAGGGGCTAAAATAGGTGTCTACATTAGTGTAGCTGGGAAAGGTTAGGAAACGACAGTCTTCTTTATTATCGTTTGATAACAAATAATATTTTAGATCGCGTTGGCCTTTATTGGCATATGAACTTGAAACTATGAGTTTGGGGGTGGAGAGAGGCGGTTGAAGTAGTGTTGGGTTAACAAACTTTCACATCCCCACAACAAAAAAGCCCCACAGTTATGGTGGTCGCATATCAGATTTCAGACCTGAGCACTGGTACTACAGCAGGAAATAGGTTAGAAATTTTTACATTCTTTTGATCATAAGGGGCAAAGTTACAAGCTTTGAGTGATGCTGAACTAGAAAGAAAGAAAAATAAGAACAGAGAAATACCTGTACTAACAGATAAAGGCTATCACATTTGCCAGCAGTCTGGAATTAATGACAACAGATTAGCAGGATCATTAAAAAATAACAAGAAAAAAAAAATCCAAAACTTGACAAGTAATAAATTTATTTTCAGTGAAGAATCTAGAAGAAATGGTGAATGACTATATTACCAGCTTTGTATCATCTAACTTATTATCAAATTATATAACAGTGAACTAAATTGGGAGAAACTAAAAAAAAATGCATACTTTGAATTATAATGTTAAAAGATTCCATGTTAACAATAGATACACATAAAGCTACTGAAAGTGCACAGCCAATTACAGGCCACATAAAACCACCGCAGCATGCACAAAGCCCTACAATAAGTATGAATGAGGTGCCGTCGGTGTAACAAATGAAGAAGGCGTCAAACACAGCAGCTACAATGCAGAGCACCTTCCTAAACAGTACCTTCCCCTAAATTCTCGAGTGAATTAATGACATAAATGTGGTGTTCAAATACTAACCGTGTCTATCCATTCCGTGTAGGACACTCCGCAGCCCTGATGAGAACACAGCACCCAAGAGCCAGGCAGAGCACTGGCTGCAAGTTTAGTATGTGGCAAAAGACCTCAGTAGGCCCAGGCAGGAGCACAGCACAGAACAAGAAAAAGAGTGTGCTTGAGAAGAGCTGAATGAAGTTGGCTTACTTCCGTGGGTTTTGCCCCAGATGCTGAAGGTGCCAGCCCTTTGCATATGCCCTTCTGCTTTTCCTCCCAGTGGATTCTGAGGGGTGGGGGAAAGAACGGGGAAATCAAAATGGCATCACGACGCAACACTAAGAATTACTAAGTTGCAGAGATCTGCTTTAACTTACAGCCACCCTAAAGTCAAAAACACAGCCAACTGGAAAGCATCACTCTCAGCTGAGCATCTCTTTAATATCCCTTCTGTTTCCCTTAGAATACAGTAGGTGGGCACCGGGCTTCACTGTACTCTGAAAATCTCAGCCTTAGATTTTTGCTTTAGATTTTTTAGAATTTTTCAAGTTATTGAGAAAAAAAAGTTTAGTGGATTTGAGAGGGGAACTCTTGAGAAATCCACACAGATTATGCTGCATTGGTAGCAAGAGATCAAACAAGTCATTACCAGATTAAACATACTTTTCATTCCTTGGAAGCTTTTTTCAATCATATGGTTCAAGTAGTCCATTTAAAAACTAGCATCTTTGATTTTCTCACTTTATTGTACAGACAGAAGCAAATCTAAATCAACCTTGCCATTCTGCTTTTGCAAGCTACTGGATACCTTTTAAGCTTTGTCAGTAAAATATTATTTGTTAAATTAAAAAAACAACAACAAAAAAAACCCACCACCACAAAGCAGTCAAACATTATGGGGGCATTTCGATACTTAAACAAAAAAGCACACAAAACTCAAACAACTTCTTCAACCACGCACTACGCCAACCTGAGATTTATAATTACTCTTACTTTACAAACCAGATCTGTAAGTTATTGCTACTTTAAAAAACAAACAAAAACACTGAAACGCTTTATTTATGTAAAATTGTTAAAGAGAAATAAAAACAGGAAAGGAAGGTCTGTTTAGCAATGCGACTTTCAGCAGACAGGCTGGTTTCAGGAATGAAGGCATGATCAGGTAGCTCTGTTCAGGAATGATCCCTTTGGGTGTTCTAAATCCAGCCTGCATGTTTAGTTTAATTAATGACTAGCACAATTGGGAGTGTGGGCAGAAAGACTGCAGGAGTGGTAATGGCTACTGGTAGCAGACGTGACTAAATGACAGAACAGGACACAACAGCCTTTAGCTTGTTTGCTTACCTTCCCTACTTCAAGTCATTTGGAATGAAAAAGCTAGAACGTACTTATAAATTTATTACTTTCCAAGTTCATTCAATGTTCATTGTGGGCATTTAAACTAACACAATGCTTCTTTAACACCTGGAGAATGGCAAATGCTAAGTTTGATGTAATAATTGCCCTTACTTTTACACTAGCATGGCAACACCATGGAAAATCAAATTCTCAAAATTAAATTGAAAAACCAACGTGAGATATATCAGCACAATCAATAACCCATCTTCTAGGTCTGTTACAACTGGGGTTAGTTCTTCGTATGGTTGTCACATAAAATTAGTGATGAATGCATTTAAACTGCTGACAATAGAATCTAGGGAATTTTTTTTCTTCATACAACGGCCGCAGCTACTATTCTAAAGAAGTAAGACAATTCTGTTTCATTTTCTTGTATAATCTGTTCCAGCAATCTGTTATATCATATGCTAACACTTCAAGTAAAGGTCCAATTACTAAAGTTTATTCACATTTTTTTTTCAGTCTAACTCAAGCAAGAAGCACTGTTGGTAATGGCTCATGATTCCGATAAAAAAAACACTCTGCTTAGGCTTGACACCAGCAAAAGATCGATGTACTGTACGGAATATTCACAATATTTATTGCAGCATGACTGAAAACTCCTGTTATTATATGTGTTAGTCTATAGACTGATACCTCGTTTCTTACCTGCGTGTGCTTACCATTGGCTCTGTAATAATGTATTCTCGGGAATGGGTTAACGCTTCGGAATGCTTACAGAAGTAAAGCACCACCATATAACAAAGCTCACACACAGAGGATTAAATTCAGTAATAGGAGCTTGCAAGGAGTTCTGCTCCACAAGAGGCAGCCGAAGCCCCTGCAGGATCGTTAAATGCATTTGACTCGCAGATGCAGACTTACTTAGTTTTACATAGGAGGTACTCCAATGAAGTAAAAAAGATTATTTATGTGCATGAAATAAAGATATATGAAAATTCTTAAGGGTTGCAGATTCAAGCCTTTACCCTTCTTTTTTCAACTCGGCATGCTGGATTCTCACTACCCAGTCCCTTGCAGACTTCGTTCCTTCATTCCCATTTAAAGATTTCAAATGTCTTGTCTTAGATTCAGCCAAGTACCACAGCAAACACATGTAGCTTGGAGGTTATTATTCAAGGTTCGGAGCACATATATAATTTTTTCAAGTGAGCAATGCTTCATTTTTATACTGCTTCAATCATAAGGTCACCGGACCTCAAAACAACTGTTTGGAGCTCCAGAGCTACAGCAGAGCAAAAATCTTGTTACGCATATAGTTAAGACACAAGCACCTGAGAAAATCTTCATGTCCCATGCACCTCTAAATCTATGAGAAAATAGTATGTGCAGTCCTATGTAACTCCAGCTGTCATTTCTGGCAGTTGTTTTTGGGAGTGCATGCTTCACTTCTGTCTAATTTTGAAAACTGCCAGAGACTTTTTTATACATTACTGCAGAATCACAGAGCTGTTGATGTTGGAGGAGTCCTTTTGAGGTCGCCAGTCCCCTTTTTAAGCAGGGTCAGCTACAGCAGGTTGTCCAGCACAGCGTCCAGCTAGACTTTAAGTATCAGCACAAATGGAGACTAAAACTTCATGTCACTAGATCCCTATTACCAACACAAACCAACTCTAAATTCTTCTCTGCCCTCCATTTCCATTACTTCTCTGGAGCAGAGAGAGTTCTAAGAGCCGTAAGATAATTTCCTGCTCTGCAGGAGATTCCTGAAGTGTTGCTTGCATGCTGGGATTTGCATATTCTCTTTTGTGCTGGCCTAATTTTGTCTTCATGTCTTATTTATTTTCCTAAAACTTGTGAGTCAAAAGCTTTTTGCCTCCAGCCCAAAGTTTCCTTGCACCAATTTAAAACTGAACATCTGTAGCTCAGTTATATTGCTAATAAATATTCGAAGACAGTACGTATAGATGATGCACTACCAGAAATTAGTAAACATAGCTAAAAGAATACTTGCTATTGCAGTAAAGGGCTCTTCACGGTATCTGCTGTGGCACAGAGATGCTCAAAGCTTTTCCCTCTTTCAGAGGGAAACCAGAGAAGCTGGCAAGAGAAAGGAAAACTTACTGCTTCATCCATCAAGCTTCCCTCCAGCCCAAAAGCATGGATAGTACCACAGGGGATTGTTACTTTGAGCATGTTTTGTGCTGCAGAATGTGTGCTGGTTTACGTCCTCTTTTCACTTCTACTGCTCAAAGTTCCATTTCTAAACAGTAAAGCTCAGTCTTTTTCTAATCTCTTGATTATGCAGGCTGTATATATGATTTACCTAGGGAGAAAAAAATGCTCAAGAGAGAAAAATATGCTCAATACATTACTTATAGTCGAGTTCCTGGCCTCTGTCTCTGTGCTGTCATTTCTAAGATATGAAGAGAAGACACCTCGATACCGATTTGTTCACCATTTCCACTACCATTACGTTGTTTGGGGTAGGCACTTCCAACAATACCAAATCCGTATCAACACCATGTCACATTACCCAGTATTCTGTATTAATTACTCTCACTGTTCGCTCATATATATTTGATGAATTCTGTGTCTTCATAGACACAGTCTAATATTTCCATTGCTAATGTAATGATTTTGATATTCCTGTGTCGTCAGCTCCATAGGAGCAGTCAAGAATATGCTAAAGAATCCCTTTTTTCCTTGTACTTCATTAGAAAAAAAACAAACAAAAAAAGGAGAGTGGGAGGATAATTGCTTATTTTCAGTCAGCAGCAACTCTGTAAGGTTATGCAATTGTCTGCGAAGACCTAGTTTGTCCCATATGTATTTTATTGTGGATGATGAACCAGAACAAAAGAACCCATCTTGTCTTTCAACACTGAGAAATAATTCAAGGTTAATACTTAAAACACTTATTATTACTATCTTACGAGATTAATAATATGTGGTGTGAAGTTAAAGAAACAGATACAGTGTTTTATCATGTTTCCAAATACGAACCAATCTCTCTTCATAAGCAACCTGCTCTTTACCAGTTAAGATTCATAATCCCAAGAATGAAATCTCATTTGTCTTTTTCACTTGACCAGTCTTCTAACAGGTAAATACACACACACAACATATAAGGCATAATGTAAATCGGTTACCAGTATGCTTGTAGTGTTACTTATTAACAAGCTTGCGAATCACTTATTTCCTCACCAGATATATTAACAATTGCTTGTAATTCTCCAAGATTTCAGCCAGTTGTGCTGAAATATTCCATGCTCAAGTCGTGGATGAGTTTTTTAAAAAAATAATTCATGTACTTTTTTTCTGTGTGTGTGTGGAAAGCTCTGTAAATTCTAGCTACTTACCAACAATCAGCTTTCAGAGATAAAAGAATTACGATAATATGTTATTGCATAGAGCAGTGGGCTATACATACAAAAGTATAATGGGAAGGAAACAGCAGGAAGGGATCTCCTGTACTGTCCCCAGAAAATAATAATAATAATAAAAAAATTAGTCCATTCTAAGAAGTCCATTCCAAGTTTTGCCAAGTTATAAACTTTTGGCAGAAGCTCATAAATGCCACATAGGTGCCCCCCCTGCAGCTCCTGCCTGCCCTAAAACTTTTGTATCTAACAATGGTATAGATTGACACTCCATTGTTACGTGCAGATTTCTTATACTTCCTAGCAGTGACTGTGTCTATTCATAGTTCATGAATGGACTTGACAGTCTAGAAAGCATATCCCTAACTCAAGAGGGAAAGATGGCCACCCCTAGTGAAGCTGATCAGAGCAGCCACTGAAGACAGGAGAAGCCTGTCAGTTTTCCCTAACTATCAAAGACTTATTATTTATTCCATGGAAAATCAAAAGGAGGAGGAAGAACCTTTTCAGTTCTAAGGCAGAAGGCCAGCAAGTAATTTGAAGAGGAATCAAATGAAAGTCAAGGAAGGATCTGTAAGAACAGATAAGCTATTTAACTGTGAGAAACAAACCAGCATTTGTTCTAGCAAAATTTGGTGGGAAACTGAAGTCTACAAGTTTCCTATTACTTTTGTGTGTGTGTGTGTGTGTGTGTGTGTGTGTGTGTGTGTGTTAAAATCTTACTTCGCTGATGTAAATGTGTTTCAAATAGTATCAGCAACCAGTACATCCAGCAAGATGAATACAAACCATATTTATCTTCTAACCCCATCCCTCCTCCTTCTGGCTCGACAAGCTAACAAGGGGAGAACAGCAAAATGTGTTGTATAGGTTTTTATTTTCTGAATGTTACTGTAATCTCAGCAATGTGAAAGCGAATACCTGTAATGACAATTAAACACACGTCAGGTAATTCAACTAATTCAACCCATTCTACCCCTAACCAGCATTTTAACATGAAAATCATAGCATATTGCAGTATATTCTTATCTACAGTCTCTACTACAATCTATTTTTTGATGACTGTCCTTCATGATCCTCTCCACTACAACTCACCAAAGTTACTGCCGGGCAGCCACATCAGCTGTCTTTTCCAAACTGCTTTGAGATGAGAGCCACAGAAAGAAAACTGACTCTTTTTACTGTCTCCTTCCTGCTCCCTGGCAAACCCCATAAACTGAGTTGGATCTATGGAATATACTTCCTCAAAGGCACCCAGCCTTAACCCTAGAATTCAAGTGAAGGTGAACTGGGAGATTCTCTGGTACACGGACAATATAGAGACGAGCAGCAATGAATTTGAAGTGCCACCTTATTCACTTTGGCCCTTACTTCCCAGTAGTATTCAGTGTATGCATACAAATTCATTCTTCCTCTTCCATGTGAAAAATAGCTTCTCCTCTCACCATTCTCAATATTAGACAGACATTATTGTAATTATCAGAAATTGTAACAAGCACAGATGAGATTGCAGACATGCAGACTGGGAGGTTAGTTGTGGAGCACTAGAACAGGTTATCCAGAGTCTGCAGAATCACACAAGGGAGATTCTAAGGACTTATCTAGACAAAGCTACCTATACCCAGTGTTGATGACAAGATGATGTCCTGAAGTTCCTGCCAATCAACATTACTCTAACTGGACTGATCTCACAGGTTAATATACTTGTTACCCATACAGCTAAACTCGTCATGCAGAAGTTGCTGTCTGTTGTTTGCCTAAATCCCTCCTTCCTGCCTGTGAACCTGTGGCATCTGGTCATGCTGTTATGCAGAGATTAAGAGGCGAAAAAGTGGTACAGCTGAGTCTTTTGGAAAATGCGAGTTTCTGCTCATTCCTCAGCCTCCCCCTATTGATTAACTATCCTTCCTGACTCAGGATCGGACAACCACCATCACCACAGGTTTGCTAGTACAGCAGCCACAGTGTAGGTCTCCTTTGTTGAGCGATCCCCCAATAACCATGCCTATCAGGCAAAATCCCAGACTACTGTTCGGTTACTTAAGTAGTAGTGAGGGCAAGGCAGTGTGAACAGTGCTATCTAGTTAAAACAGTTTGTCGCACTGTTTTTTTCCTGGCTATAATGAACTTCATTTTGTTATTCAGTTTGTTTAGCCATTGTTTGAACACTATTAATTGCTCTTGGCTGTACAGGACTTATGTTCTACTTCTCTATTTTTTCCTGTAGACTGATGACTTTATCATGCCATGTGCCAGTTAATTTTGGGCTTAGTCTTCAGACTAACAGCTAGGCCCTCAGAGTAACTTGTAAATAGGTACATGGAAAGGCATGGAGGCCACTAAAGGCTCAAGAATAGAATCCGACTGGCCTACAACTGTAGGATAAATAGAATCCCTAAGGGGATAAAGATAAGAGGTAGCTACGGAGACCAACTATTTAAAATCAATGGGATAATAAGCAACATGAAGATAGGGGAGGAGGTTTTGGGGAACAGCAGAGGTGAACTTTATTTTGGTTATGTGTATCAAATGGGAAACCGGTGCTGCAGATGGACTGAAAGAAAGCAGGGTCCGTTGTTTCATACAGTAGGAGAAAAACTGGATTTCTGATTGTTAAATAGCAGAACATCTAAGAGGAGGGTGCAGCTATTTCCCTAGTAGAGCAAGTATGCTTTGATTTTTGGAGAGAAGGCCCTGCTCCAATTAGGAAAGGTATTGAGCTCAAATCCAGTTCCAGGTAAGGACCTTTGAGACTAAGTACTGACTGTGGCTCTCTGCCATGCAAGATACAATTACCTTCAAGCAGCTGTGGTGCAGATAGCTTTGCCCACTGCTGCCCTATAGGAGCAAATTCTGCTTTTAGATAAATTAGCAGCAGGAACAGTTCTGCTGATTTGGGTGGCAACAGTTCTGCTCTTAAACCGAAATTATGATAATTCTAGAACAATCTCAGTGGCTCTAGAGAAGATGACATCCAGACAGTGCAATCAGTCTCCAGCAGAGATTACTGTGATCACCTGCTCACTAGCTGCAAAATGAGTACTGAAGGGTTCACAGTATCTTTGGCATTAGATACATAAAGCATTATAATAAGGATAGCACACGATGTACAGCAGACTCTCCAAACTCCTGGGTGAGACAAAGGGAAGAACGCACTTATGAAGAGCCCCGTGAGCAGGGGACGCAACTAATGTGAACAGCCGTAACGCCCACGAGACTTATTCGTGTAGTAGGGAAGTTGCAAAAACTTTCAGTCATAACACTGCAAACCTCAAACCTTACTTTGCCAAGAATACACCTATGCACTCCAGATATTCTGTTGACTTAAGTTGTCCAGCACCTCCTGCTTCTCAGCCCAAGTACAAATACTGTCCCACAAAGAAGCTGTAATCTTACTGGCCTCAAATCTCCCTCCAGCTATACAGGATTTAGATCCATACAGCCTACGCCTGAGTTCATATATGATCCCTATTGCATGATTCTCTTTCTCCTCCTCCTCCTAACAGCAATTGCAGATTTTCTTTGGGTAAAGTGCCCAAGGATAGCCCCCTCCAGGCTCACGCTGGCACCACTGACACTGGCTCAGGCCCCAGTGGGGGCAATGGTACAGCCTGTAGAGGTACAGCACAAAGTAGAAAAGGCTTTGCACAGACAGGGCTGGAGGGAAAGCAATAGCACAGGCATAACGGTATCAGGAGTGAGACAGCTGAAAGCTTTAGACTAACTACTAAGCTAAGGTACAAATAATAATTATGGAGAATGTTTCGCTCCGGAAAGCAAATGATTCTCAGAGAAAAAGCTAGAATTTACAAATTTGTTCCCATGAAATAAAGCACTGTGCATATAAATCTATTTCATATATTGTGACATATAATTCCCCTTAGTGACAGTCCCAAATGCTCACCCTTAGTTAGTTTGGGCAATGACAGCATGCATAGTGTATACTCTGGTAAGCTGTTATGAAAAGCTGGCTTACAGTGGCCTTATTAGCAAGATAGAACAATGGCTTTATTAACAACATAGATAAATCCTGCTGGAAGGAGAGGAGCCAGATCCATAGCATCAGACCCAACCCCTTAGCTTCTCCTACTTTTCCTTCTAGCACTTCTTGTGCACAACGCTTGTTGGAAGAAAACCCTGCAGCTTGTCTCTGATCTCTACTAGGACCACCATGGGAACACCCAACAAATCAAGGGGCACTCCTCTAACGCTAGCTATAGGAGCACTTCATCCTGCTAGCTAACACATGAGAGTCACACAATGACTTTCATGAAATGCTGGTGAATTTTGTTAACTTTGAAAACTCTATCCCTCTGTCTAATGTGGTTAAACAACTCCAAAGCAGCCAAGGGTAAGTGAGACAATACAATCATACAAGCCTTGTTTACTTTAGGTCTTTAATTTTGCATTCTAATGAAGCTTACAGAAGTTATAGCAAAGATTATGTTCCTTCTGCACACCTGTCAAAAACACTGGAAGTACTTGGCAAGTGGGTTTGCTTCCTCTTTCAGTTGCCCTGATTTAAATTACGTAAGAACCTGAAAGGAAATCCAAAAGCATTTGTGACCTTCTCTGCAAAAGCCATTTTTACGTGGCTTCTTTTAACACTTCTTTTAACATTTTGCTAAGCTTTCTCTGAACTGTCATTATTAATAAACCTGCTCATAAGTTTCAAGTGTGTTGCTGAAGTGTTTTATCCTGAAATCTAATCACTTATCAGAAAAGAAAAACAAATGAACAAAAAAAATAGTAACTCTTCCTGTTCCTTCATGAAATCAGAATATATGCCTAGACAGCTGGGAAGGAGAAGTGCCGAGGCTGGTTCTTGTTTGAAGACACAGTTATATTTTTAAAGCAACTTGCATCCTCACAGTGTTTGCTTACTTCAAGCCATTTGGTGATTTAAACAGTCTTTGTTTTATATGCTGTTACATACACACAGAGTTCATCCAAGCTCTCATTAAAGAATGACATCAAGCAGATAAGCAGAAGAGCTTTTCTACACCTGAGCTGTTGCCTGGGATCCCAGCGTTGGCATTTTGTGCTGTTTGTTGGTTAGTCTACTAGTGGGCTTCTATGGGATCTTGGTCAGCTTGACCCGTTATGAATACTTGCATGAAGCAGATTCACAACTGGCTCAGATACGCAAGTAGTTACTGGCCCGTGTCATCCAAAAATACTTTGGACATAGTTCTGAAGCTGCTTTATTCTACTTCACATAATTAAAAATACGCAACCTATTACAATGGCACAGAGCAAGAACAAAGACAAAATCCTTGCAGTCTTTCTCTATTGTTCTCAGGAAGTTTCTCCCACTGAGCAGCATGAAAAACATTCAATAAAGTTATTTAGCCATATGCGCATACATTAGACTCATCAAATCTTTCCAGTACTGTGGGTGCTGTGTGCTTTCTATATCCACTAAAAGACAAGTTACTTTGAGTATGTGTAGATAATTGTATGCTGAATATCCACTTCATTTAACATTTGTCATAGGCTATTTAATTTATCTGCACAAAACCTGGCACTATGTTCAAAGAAAACCTTTCACCTTACCGAGTCTGTCAAACTTTCTCAAACGAAAAAAACAATACTTTAAGAAAAAAATCATGTAGTTTTCAGAAAGATCTTAGAAAAATGTGTGTGCATGAGTTATGTATAGTACTTAGAAGCTCTTTTGTTTGATCTATCAGGTTACCAGTGCTTCAGAACACTTGTAAAACAGGTTAAAAAGCTTGTTAATACTGAGTCTGGTCTCTGCTTACAGAAGCATTTTGACATACAATTATTGCTTGTGTTACTTCATTCTTTTTTCTTTCATCTTCCACACTGCAAAGGAAAGTTTTCTCAAACTGACAGTAAACCACATCTGTAAGGTTGTTTTGTTTTGCCATACCTAAGACCTTGAGATTAATTGCTTAATGCTTAGTATGGTCAAAAGCAAACCAGAGAAATCTGGCAACAGCTTTTGAGTCACTAATGCTATTTTTCAAGCTATTTACTACAGCCAAGGGGCCCAAAAATTAGCACAGATTAAGAAATCATACATCAAATCTAACAGGTAAATACACTGACATTTCTATTTGTGTAATAGATTAAAATAGAGCAGCTCCACCTAAACTGAACTGATGAATAAGCGGTGCTCACCAATGGCTGTGTCCAAGGAAGACAGACCCTGGCAGTACTGAAGAGTTTGTCAGAATCAAGTTACTAGAACTGTGTAGCTCTGATCCTGTAAGAACACAAGAACTACTTCATGCACGTGGAATTTTAGATGAAAGGACAAGAGGGAAAAGCTTTTCTCTAACAAAAGCTTTCAGGGTTAGACTTATATGCTGCTAAGGACAGAGAGGGGGGTAGCAGCATTATACAAGAAGTGCATGTATTTTAATCAAAATGGAAATATTTGTCTCAAACGTGGCACAAGTCTTCTGGAGAATACAGTTGATTCTCCTGGTTTTCCTAGTCCTTTCATTACAATCAACCAAGCTGCATTTCAAGTCAATTATAACTGTATAGTAATCCCTATCCCTCTACATCATGTTGCCAACTTAAGACTAATTTATTTCTTGCTTACGGCTGCTTTATTTCATCTTATTCTCTTATAGACTAAGCACATGACAGAAGTTCAACAGGAAAAACACTCTTTACTGTCTGGTAAGTGTGCTACCAGTTCCTAACCTTCAAGACTCCAGCCAGTGTAATATTGTAGCCAGCTGTTCAGCTAACCAAGAACAACTGCATTTTAAGAAGCATCCAGCTTATCCTCCAGCATCACACAGAATTATTCCCTCCCCTGAAGGCTTTACATCAGGAGGAACACGAAGCAGACAATGCTTACATTTCCCAAGCCTGCTTCCTTTCCTGTCTCTAACCGTAGATTGATTCAAGCTGATGATTTCCAGATTCATACTTATTCAGCATTATTCCTGGCCTTTTTAGGTCACAGCGCTAGCTTCACTTACAGGAGTTTTGTGTGTATGAAGATGCATTCCTGCTCTCCATGTCCTCTCTCTGTAGTCTTTCCACAGCTACCCTACCACACACTGCTTTGTTTTAAGGTGAGCGTACCTCTGCATTCTCCAACACAGAGCAGTTATCTTACATGAAAAAGCAATACCATTCACCTTTCAGAACACATATTCCCTAAAGCACATATCATAGTGTGAGGTCTCGTGGTATTTGCCCAGTCTGGCAAGATACTTATTCTGTGAGCTGGGGAGAAGAGTTGCTGTAGTACAATGACCGTCAGCATATGCACTGGACTCTCCTAGAGGTGCCCTAGCACAGATTAAGACAGAGGCTCTCCAACAGAAACTCTTGAAGGAAGATTTCCGCTTTCCAGTCCTACTACAAGAGCTGTTTCAAATAGTACCTTGACTTCAACAAATAGCCTTTCAAGAGGCTTTACTGAAACATAAAATACTTAGTGCATTGTGAGAGAGAACAGTAGATATTCACTTCACGATCAATTCCAGCTCAATTCTCTGTTAGCAAAAGTGAGTCTCGAATGCAATTATTACAGAAAATAAGCTGAAGAAAACAAATGAACAAGCAAATAACAAAAGCAAACTGTGCATTTATTATTTCTTCAACAGATACTAAGATCACCACAGTTGTCAGGTGAGCAGTGATGCAAATAAAAAACCTGATACGGGTAACGTCTAAACAAACATTAGACCACTTCCTTGGCATGATCTGCTCCTAATCCATGCACAGCTTGGGATCTGACCAGCAGACTTGCCTGCTTAATGAAGACCTATACAAAGCAACAGAAAACCTTTATATAAATGCAGTTGTCTTTCAGGTGGCAAAGAATAAATTACTTGGGAAAAAGTAGAATAATCAGATTCTATGTTATTGTATTTCTGGGAC
Source organism: Meleagris gallopavo (assembly GCF_905368555.1). Taxonomy (NCBI): domain Eukaryota; kingdom Metazoa; phylum Chordata; class Aves; order Galliformes; family Phasianidae; genus Meleagris; species Meleagris gallopavo. Next base: position 42,013 of record NC_139410.1, read on the forward strand.
ACATCCCATAAAGCAATACAGAAAAATCCAGTACAGCTAACACACAGCTATTTTCAAACATCTAAGGAGAATGCTTGCACATTCATCTGTCCACAGCCTTCTGTTTTTTCCACCGTGACTGACAAGATGAATACGTACTTCAGCTACTGTAACTTACCTTATTTTAGGGACAAAGCACGTCTGATACAGCATTAAACTGTTCTAAGGCACACTTTCTGTTCTTTCTTTCTCACAAAGGGAAATAGCCATCTCAGATCCCATCCGCAGAACTTCAGAAATGGGGCAGAGGAAAGCTTCCAAACTATCTTTGATAATATTTTTCCTTTTCTGTTCATTACTGCAAACACTCATTTTGCTTTCTGGATCAAAGCTAAGCAGACTCACAATGAGAAGAAAGGTGCAATGAAAATGAGGTGTGAGCCACAGTGGGTGTTAAAACCTGCATAATCACCCAGTGAAACCAGACTCATGCTTTTTTTTTTTTTTTTTTTTTTTAAGTATATAATAAGTATTTTGAAAGTAGCATAAAACTATGCTATTGTTCAATCACAGTATGAGCAATTTTATCAGAATTAAGATAGAATAATTCACATACTAAGTTTTTAATCAAAAGCTGCTTTTACTTTTCTTGATGTTTAGATTCTGCAAGAGAAGTCTGACCTTGATCTTCTGTTTACAGAACAAACTCATAGCATGAAATGTACAACAAACAGTACAGATCCCATAAGAAGTCATTGGATTAACTTCTGCTGGATTTCTGAAGGGAGAATTACAGTACTTGCACACTCCCACTAAAGGGATAATAATGCCGAAGAAATTAAACGACCTACACACGATGCCTCTAGCTGTTGTATAGATTGCTTGCAATATGATTTAAAAGACCATTTAAAGAGTCCACTTTTTTCCACACGTAGGGAAATGCCTGCCTTTGAGACTGTGCCAATCTAAGCTGCAGAGTTAGTCACAAACCATAATGGCTTAAAATTCTTAACAATTCCAAGATGAGAGCAGTGAGAGCACTAAGCTCATGTTCAGGCTTGGAACTGTAGCCGCGGTTCTTTTAAATCAAAGCATAACTTACAGTCTGACTCACTTCTTACGTTATGTTGTAAAACATTTCTAAGAGTAGAAATGATTCTTCCTCTTAATTATTTTTCAAGAAACACTTCTTACCCCAGGTTTTAAGGGACATAACCGGGCAGCACGGGAGAGTTAAGCCAAATGACAGTGCTTAAGGAGGGCAGAGCCCCAGCTTTTCATAAGGAAAAAGGTTATTTTAAATTAATTATCTTCTGCTACTGCAAATGGCAGGGTGAACTTGAAATGTGTACTCATCCCTCCCGCTGCAGCAGTCAGCGTGCAACGTTACAGAGAAATTGAAAAAATAGAGTTACCTCAAAGTGGTGGGGGTTGTGGTGGTTTTTGTTGTTGTTGTTTATTTATTTATTTTTAAATGCAGACTCCAACTACTGCAGCTGTTTTAACACTAAACATCGAGAACCAAAACGAACAAAGACTTTTAAGGTCTTTCTACATTTTATTCTTGATGGAGATAAGCAATAAGTAATCTCTGTGACAGTCAAACTTGGCAGAGATTTAGATGACCCATTTCCCCTAACCTAATGAATTCAGACAGAACTGAGAAGTTTCTGAAGTTTTAAACTGACAAACACCAAGAGTGTCCCCGAGAAACCGAAAGACAGCTCCTGCTTTGAATGTGATAATTGTTTGAGTCGTGTCAGGAAATGATCAAGTTTTACTGCTCCCTAAGTAGTGAAGCATAGCACACCATCTATTTTCTTTACCTATTCCAGGTATATCAAACGTCTGTCTTTGGTGTGAACCATAGCAGAGGGGCTTAGTGGGTTATTTTCAGAAGTAGTTGCTTTTTTGGATCACAAGAATAGATCAACAGTGCTACCTTGCCTAAATCATCTCCACTGCAACTGTCTTTCCCAGTGAAATTACTGGAGCAAACTGAAAGGGGAGAAAAAAGGAGGCACTTCAGAATAGTGCTCAGTGATAGCACAAGACGCAGTGGGCACAAATTAAAATGCAAGAAATTAAATCTGAACAAGAGTATAATTTTTTTCCTCTTCACCCCCCCACCCCCCTTCCCCCTCTGAGTGTGGTCAATAACTAGAAGAGGTTCGAAGTTGTGGAATCTTCATCTGTGGAGATATTCAGAAGCCAGACAAATGTAATTCTGACCAATTGCTCTATCTGACTTGGATTGTGCACGAATAAAGGAACAAGATTGCTTCCCTGCGCCCTCTGACTCTTCTCGGACTTAAGTATATCTGCCTACATTGCCCTTGCAAACAATACACAACAAGTAATTCTTCCATGTGCTAAATAATAATGTTATTGACCGTAAGTATGGTTTCAGGAATTGTCGAGTTCATCAGACATTTTGTAACACACATTTTCTATGAGTCTCAAGTAAAGCATGCAATCCTGCTTACATATCTGAACTTCTCTGTTAACAGTACTGTTCCCACCCATCTACAAAAAGATAGCAAAGTAAAGTCTTGACTTTCTAGTATCAAGACATGGAGAACGGTAGCGATGGAGAGAGTGGGCAAAGAAACAGTGTGACTTATTACAGAGGAAGGAACAACCCATCGAGTTACCTCTTTTCAAAGTAGCCTAAAAGTGAGGACATTCACCTACAAATCCTAACAGCCCACGAATGCACTGTCACACTGAGTTTACAATGTCTGAGAATTGGTTCAATTGTGACTCATCAGATGCACAACGAAGTACAATACCTTGTATGAGGGGAAAAAAAAAGAGTGAAGCCTAGGATCTTTTAATTCAGAACTGATTTTCCTTTCTCCTCCTGGCATAAGCATTGTGGGGGGAAAAAAAAAAACAACCAACTCATAGTGGTGGTTGTGCCACTTCACTATAGTGGTGGTATGCGACTACATGAAGAAAAGAGCTGTAAGCGAAGGAACAAGAACTACTAGAAATTAAGCAACCACAAAAATCACCAGTGTTCTCAATGTATCTCTTCTCCTATCACTGTTACACTCAATATTGCAAAAACAAAATGACAGAAACAAAAATCCGATAATCCCAGAGCCTGTGTGCTTTCTGGAAGTGGGTCACCTGGGCAATGCCCTAGTTCTTTTTCCAGTTAGCTGATATTTCTTGGCTGTTCTCACCTCTTGTCTATTATTTTCTGAGAAGAACATACAGCTGCAGGAAAAGTTTATTATTTAAGTTTCCCAAAGCTCCTCATACCATAATAGAAGAAAAATAATTAATGGGTTTTGTTCTGCACAGTCATCTTTTCAGAGATAAATATATTAATGATGTAGGGCACACAAATAAAAGATTTTTTATGTTTCTTATACCTGTAAAGCATGCTCAATAATCATCTGGTTATATCTAATTGTCTTTCATTCTACTCAAAGACCAGCCCTTAAGTAACACCTGCTTGTGTGCGGGAATAAAAGTTCTTAAAAACTCTAGTTGAGAAGGGCCCAAAACTTTCCTACAGCTGAGTACAGTTTGTATTACTGTGGCTAGTCCTATTACACCATTCATCAGGTTTGGCATTCCTGGCCCTTCCAAAACCAAGGCATACGATTTATCAAACAAAGCAGAAGAGATCCTTCTAAAATGTTTTAACAGCAGAAAACAACAGGGGTACTCTAATTGATCCTCATGGAACCCAGAGCCTGCACTCCCCTCCCTAGCACACATTTGAAGAGCTCAGCACAACCTCTTCCCCTGCCTTGGCTCCAAAAAGAAATTGGTGAACACAAATACACCTACCTGAACATCCGTGGGCTAGCACAGGCTGGATCCTCTTTACACAGCCTGTTTCCCAGTGCTCTCCTTCCCCAGTGCTCAAGTAAAGAAGAACTGTTTATGCTATTGCACTGATAAAAATCACCTGAGAGGGCCTAAGAGCTGCCCTGATTGCTCATAAATTATATAGCTCTACGCTGCTGGCACAGGTTTGAGCTCTTATAATTTAAGTTAAAAGACAAAACAAATTTTCTGTCTTTTCAGAGCCCTTCGGCAGTTTTGCTGCTGAACCACAGGTTCTGGTCAGGCCCCTACAGGTGTTCTTAATTAGAAGAAAATCCATGTTGGGCACTAGCCTTAAAGATAGATGTCTTCTGAGCACAAACCTTCAAAACTCAGCCATATCATACTGTCATCTTCACTGAGTTATGCTTACAAAGAGCGCAGATAAAACAGTGTTTAATCAGAACTACTGTTTCCCTTTACAAGCAAAAGATCATGAAATAGCTACCCTGCGGTATGAAAGCACTGAGTAATCTCATCCTAACGTGAGTGCCTACTTGATTCACCTTCCTGCCTTTGACTTGCTTTAACCCATACATTTTAAAAGTACTTCTATCAGAGCAGATACTTGTAGAATTTTATCAAGTTTGGGAAAAAATCAGTTGACCACTTGTTCATGTTTCTAAGATATGAGTGATTGACTTAAAAAGACTTCATCAGAACACTGTGTGATTGTGCACGGAAATGAACATGTAGCTGTGGCGTGGATGATCATTAACGGCTTATAGCCTATGAGGCTGTACTGGAAAAACATAGAATCATTAAAGTTGGAAAAGACCTGTTAGATCATCTAGTCTAGCCATCCACCTTCCACCAATATTACCAATGAAACGGTGTCCCTATGCACCACATCTACATACTTCTTGAACAGCGCCAGGGACAGTGACTCCACCGTCTCCTTGGGCAGCCTTTTCCAGTGCCTGATCACTCTTTCAGAGAAGAAATTATTCTTAGTATCCAACCTTCATTTTGAAAGAGTTAGAAGGAAAAAACAAAAAACAAAAAACCCAACACCAAGCAATTAAGCCACACTATATTATGAACTATATAATATCCTTTTTTAATACTGAATAAAGTAAAACAGGTTTTCAAAGATACTGCCACTGACTTCCTCCAAAGGCTATTTCAGGACAAGTGCCTTGTTCTTCCAAGCATTGAACTTCCAGTGCAATTTATTAAGGAGTCTAAGAAGCAATGAGCAAGCCTAAGACTGTAGATATTTGTCTTGTTAAAGGTTACAAGAGGCTGTCAGTGGAATGTCTTCTTGTTCCTGAAATTATGAACTATGAATTATGAGCTCACTGTCTTCTGGTTTTATCTTCACTTGCAGCCTGCGGTGGTTCTCTGCCAGGTTCTCTGCAGGAAGGACAGTGTTCTTAGAGGTTGCTGCCTGAACCTAGTGGTTGTGCTGTCTCTAGACGTCGAGACTCTTCCTAACTCCAGAATATAAACTTTAGAAAGACTGTCTGATTGAAGGGGCTAGGGCAGACCTCCGCTAGCGCAAAAGCAGTGCAAGGCTCCAGGCCTATGGTAGCTTGTTTGGGTTACCATTGTAGTACCTACAGCAACTTAGTGTCCTGAAAGTTGAGGGTTAGTACAAGGTTTCCTTTCTCCTAGGTGTAAGTCTGCGTCATCTAAAGTAACATTTTGAGAGGCACAAAGGAAGAAGAGATATTCACATTGTCCAGTTTGAATCTAATTTAGACATTCTTGTTCTAGACCTCCTCCTGTAATCGTTCCCATGCTCCACCAACATTTACGGAGCCTAAGAACACCTGTCTCTACATTTGCGCTTCTCATTAGGATGTCCAAGTAGGCGAATAAAGTTTAGAACCAACATCTGGGCTGTGAGGAAATCTGGATCAATTATACAGCCCCAAAATAAATTTCTGCAATTCCTGCAAATTCATAAATCATTCAAATGCAAAGTTCACTTATTTACAGCTAAGTCAGTAATTGTGCACTAGCAAACCAGCAAATTATTTATTACCCACGTCACACTTCTTGCTAAAATAGGTTTAGTAATGCAAGCAAAGCTGCAAAATTCATGTGCTAATGCCACATTACCAGTATCTTTTTTCTAATGATGATGATGATGGAGGGAACAGGAACAGGAGTGAATCGCAGCATGCAAGTAGAAAGTGAAATAATTAGCTGGGCGCAGATAAAGACAAGCAGTTCAAGAAAGGGATACAAAGGAAGAGAAATTAGAAGAAAAAGAGACCAAAAAAAGACCACTTGGTAAAGAAAGGAGTTTGATGCAGATGCTAACTTGCAATGAAAGCATGAAGTCTCATGAAATATTGACTCTAATGCCAGTGAGTTCTCTCATAAAAGTTTTGGCTAGATACCTACGCTACCGAGTCCCAGGAAACTCAGTTACATTTTGTCTATATCTTAAGACTGGACTTGTTTACATATGCAGTGCATTTCACTCAGCTCTCCCCATACTGAGCAGAGGTATTGTACAGAGAGTTAAATATCTGGTGTTTTATTTTACATCTAGATTTTCCTTATATACTTCACACCCTCTTGGAAAAGCCAAACCTTCAATTTGTTGAAGGCCTTAGGTATAGGCTCTTCTTTTATGTGCACAGAGTTCAGTCATTGTGCTCTTAGAAGAGCTGCCAAGAACGGAACATCCTCAAAGATGACTTGCTACAGTCTCATTTTAAGCTCAGTACCTCTGCAGACGCTATTTTCCTCATTTGACACAAGCGTTCAGTGATAACCTATGAATCCAATCACAACAAATTACTCAGAAGTTTTAGGTTTTGATAATTTCTTTATAACCAACAGAAACATTCTCTTAAGAATGTGAAATACTTTTTCATTTTATGAGTTCATATGAAGAGATGCTAACATTCCACGTACTATCCTCATGTTAAATTAGCGCTTTCCAATTCAGACTTCACCAGTCAGCCACCAAGACTTTTTTCCTTCCTTACACATAATAGGACTTCCTACCTTCCTTTCAGTCTAAAAAGTGAAGTCATTCCCAATGTTTAGGCTCCAGGCTGTTTTTAGTCCTAAGTATTTTCTCACAGTTACTCCTCACTGCTGAAATGCCGATGCCTGTGCATGCCGGGATCCTCCGGCAGCAGTGAGGCTCTGCCCAGACACTAAATGCAGCAGGGCTGAGTGTCACAGAGCTGGGTTTGCTCCTCTCCCAAGGGCTTCTGTTATTTAGTCCTGTAATTAGAATTCAGCAGCAGCTAACGTTACTTAACCCTCAGTTTATGTCGGTACACATAGCCAAGTTTGAAGCTATGAAAATAAGCTTTCTACACTCAAATTTGCTCTCTCTTTGGTAAATGCTGCTTTTTCTCCTTTTGCTTTTCTGTAGCAGCAGCTAAGTTAGCTGTTTTTTCCTCACAGTTTGCTTTGAAAGATCTTATGAAAACGCCCCTACAAAATTTATTTATTTAGGTTAAAATTATACATGCAAACGAATTACTTTTTACCAGACATGCAAGTTTTGACATGTCTGCATTTATACCAGTGGCCCTGATATTCTGAATTATCGTACCATAGAGAGTTGCAGTTAGGAGTATGTTTCATTAATTGAATCCTACTGCAGCTTGGAGAATCACAAGAAAAAGGGGAAATCCTCCCAGGCATCTAGAAAAACAAATACCTAACTCTTCTGTTCATTTTCGACTGAGAATGCTGAACTAGAAAGATCAAATAGAAGGCTACGCTAGACTTTTAATAACAAATTCTTACAAGAAGGGAATCCAAATGCTCTACTGACTTCCAAGGGGCATATGTTAAGTGTTAAACAGATAATCTAGTCAGAGCATTTTCCAGTCTAAAAATGACTTGCTTGTCTGCGAAATTTTTTAACTATTATGTGAATCTTTACAACCTGCAGCCCCTAGCACCTCAAGTCTGTGCTGGGACTTGCTTTCCTTTTTGCATCCAAATGATGTAATGAGAAAATATCAAGCATACTCAGTCCATTAATGGAACTAACATGCCAAGTCTTGGAACACATACTTCCGCAATTAGCATGTTCGCTGACAAAAGCTGTTTGTATGGTGATGCCAAGTTGCATCCTTATTGTATTTCATAAGCAGATTAGAGTGCATAAAAGTATCTTTAGAGCTGAAACATGTCCGATGCTGAGCAACACGCCATAAGAGCCTAGTGGGCACGATTGAGGAGAAGCTGCTTGAGTATAGATTCCAACCTTCCAGGTTAATATCAACTGCAAGGCTAATTTATACTGTCTTTTACACTGAAGACACTGTCTGCTATTGCTTGTTTTGTGGGGCAACAGAGCACAGTGCTGCTGCTGAAATAGAGATATTCCTTAAGCATGTACCGTATCCATTAGGGTCTGTAAATTGCAGATTGCAGACTACATGAATTGCTCTGGAACGGAAGCATGTGTGTGGGGTTTTTTGCTATCAAAAAGCTCTGCTGATTCCATAATATAAAGTACTTTCCCATATGGCTTACTGGAAATTTAGGTACATTAGCAGATACTCAGCAGTGATATTTAATGTAGTTTATTGAACAAATTTACAGTTTAGGGACATAATTTTCAGAGATGTGTTCGTTTCTGTCTGAGCATGCTGATTACGTGCCTGGGAATTTGACTTGTCACCTTGTGCTTTATTTTCTCATGTTCTCCATTTTGATAATAAAAGGTAAATGCAAAGGTAGGATTGTGCTGATGCAGACTGTTTCCACAGACTTCAGCATAGTTTACAGGCGGAACCTTCTGCAAGAAATAATGTTTATGTGATCTTGTCTTACTGCAGATGTTTTAGAGTAAGCTTCTTCCTGCACAATCTGCACAAAATGCATGAACAGAAAGCATAATTGAAAATTGATGTGGAATAGAATTTTATATGAGATTACAATTTAGTGCAGACAAGGCAATATCTAGATGTTTGCACTTCAGTGTTTATGAGCAGAATAGCGATTGCACATAACAACGACTTGCTCCATAACCAGGTCTGCTGGGTGCCCTTAGAGTACAAGTCAACAGTAGCATATGGTGCATTATTTCATTTATTCTCTCCTTTCAACAATTTTCAATCATCTTTCTTTTACCAGCAGGAAAACAACCAAATACAGCAAAGACATGGAGCTTTCAAGTCGATCACTGCCAAGGAATAAAATTCCAGTCTCAGACGTCTGTTAACCCCCAAGAGGATGAAGAAGGCTGTTCTGGATTTGCAGCCACATATGTACTTTCTGTCCAAAGTCCTAACAGAAGCACAGGTTGTAAGCATAGACCATGATAATGGGTCTTCTTGCCCTGCGTTAAGAGGGAGACCTCGACGCACACACTTATACCTGCTTGGTGCTATTTCCTCTTGTAGCTCTTCCCCTGGCCCTCCGAGACGCTATCAGTCTTGCCAACTTTGACTTCCATGACCAACAGTATCACCACACTTACCCAAGTTACACATTCCTCTAGGAGGAGAAAGCCATCCTTTTCCATAGGTACATTGTGGACTATAGCTGCACTTAATTTGTTCTATCAGTTTAAAAGAGCTCCAGCTGCACATAAATACTCTATTTCATTATTGTGTCTCCAAAATATTCCTGAATGAATGCCATCTCAACCACACTACTGCAACAGTCCTGGCATAAGATAAGAAGGCTGTTTTATCTCAGAAATCCGAATCAAGGCACCATAGAGCACACCAGCCCTGAACCAGCAAGACAGTGAGCTTCTGATCTGCCTGATGCATCTTGACTTCAGGGCAGGAAACCTTAGGAAAGTACTGAAACACTGATGGTGTCATGATTGCTGTGCAACTGCCTGTTATGCCACATCTGGGGTACGCCTTATATTACACTCTGGCTTTGGGCTTCATTTTGGTATGCAAAATTTGGCCTTCAATAATTTTTCCTTAAACCAAGCTGCTTTTTTTTTCTCCCCCTTTGATAAACTTTAGCACATGAAATTCAGCTTAAAAAAAAAAAACAACAAAAAAACTAGAAAGTATTTATATGGTTAATGAAGGTCAAAGCTAAGGTTCCAGGATTAAGTATTGTTAAATGATGCTGTATCAAATTCCTCATAAATCATTCTCATAAATCACCCAGAAGATTTCTCTTCCAGTGTTTGTCACGCTAACAGGATTTCAATTGAGGAATAAAGGCAAATGTTATTAGGGCTCAATGAAGCAAATACAGAAGAGGATCATTATACAAAGTGCCAATAAAACCAGCAGTAGTTGACATTAAATTTCTTGTCTGAATTATGTAAATGCACAAAGTTTTGGTTTTTATGACATTTTGTTTTGAATCATATATTTTGATGTGTTAATGTTACGGATAAACAGATTTTGGTGGATTTTCCTACTTAGTATATGCTTCCTCAAAAGAGATATAGCTAATGTATGAATTCTACAGCCAGATTCTGAACTGATCGCATTTCCACGTATCTCTTTCTGAAGACATCTGAATATTAATGACCACATATAGCACTGAACAATACTGTGGTAATCTGTAGAGCCTGGTGTAAGCACATACTAAGAACAGGGTCTTCACAAAAGCTTCATTACTTGGAGAGTCAGGTAACAGAATCTCCATTTCAGAGACTAGTGTCTTCCAGAAGAGGTTCAGTCTTTGATGTCCGTGGCTATAGGATCTGACTCCAAAGGAAACATATTTACATAATAAAAGCCTGATGTTTCTCTTTCATTTTCATATGAGTACTTCAATGACTGACATTATGAATTCTTTTTCTGTGTTGGTTGTTTATTTGTTTTAATTAATATGAAAACTTAAGATTTCGATTTTCTGTGTCTGCAACTCAATTCTGAAAGTGCTCTCAAGCTTGAAATAGCTCATTCAAGAAACTGTAATGCATTTTTTTTTTAAATTCTGACTCTATTTTAATCTAAAATATATTTTAAGTTTTTATTTTACTAATGAATCTTAGGAATTGGTCTTTATCTAAAGAGATGCAAGTACAACAGACAGATTTTAGTGTTTGTGAAATATCTCAACTTGGATATGGTTTTTTTTAGAGGAGCCACACAGCAGTCATCTGATACTGCTTCTTCCCCCATCAGAAATGACACCATGTTTCCTGTGAGGAGCTCAAAGAAGGGTGTGTGTATAGTGGGCCAGGATGCAGGTGCTGCTCTTTTACGGAAACTTTGATGCTGACCTACCTACCTTTAAAGAAAAGCAGCTGGAAAAACAAGGCTGATTGATTTCCTGAAACCATAGCAGAGAAAAAAATTACCCAGACTGATAATCTGCAAGCTCCTGAATTGTCAGGGAAACACCACATTGGTCCCGGAAGCAATTCCTTCTCCCAACTTCATATATTTTTTTCCTTCTATTGAGACACACAGGTAAAAGATTTAAACAGCCACAAACCTGCAATCTTGCACAGATTCTGAAGATCTGCAGCTGTGAATCCTACTAACATTGCATCGTATATTAAATATTGTACAGAAGGAGTTCTGGAAACCAAAAGATTTGGAGGTTCTACTTTGAGAAATATTTCATCTGTTATTCTTTCCTCTTTATTCTCCAATTATCCCTTTCAATTATCCTTCTGAATAGAAAAATTCATATTCAGAACAAATATTTTCAGCTTCATCCAGTCTTAGTTGTTCCTCATAATATCTATGCAAAGTCTTAATTAATGATCTGAATGTACAAACATTATTAAAAATTGTTCCCTTCTCTCTTGGAGAATGTTTCACTCACTGTGAAGGTTCAATGAATGTTTCATTCATTGAAAGCATTGAAGCATCTCACAATACCTGCATATTTTTATTTTTCTCCTCAGCCTCCAAGCAAAAGACACTGAAGCTTAAGCTTTGTTCTCTTTCAGCTCTTTGGAGTATTAGAGCTGAAGAGCTTCTGCAAACCTCTGGGCATAAGAAAGATGAAATGAGGAGAAAGTTGTGGAAGCAATATGTGCAACTAGCAGGGGGAAGATTGTTCTGGGAACATAATTGCTGGACACTGTAGGTGTGTGCAAAATTAGGTCACCTTCCATTTTTAGACTATTTTAAGAATTAATAACTACTCACAAAGCAGTAGTGCAATAAGGCCAAAGAGTTTTGGTGGGGCGTTTAGAAAAGTGACTGACATGGCGAAGTAGGAGAGTTCATAGAAAGGAACTCAAAAAGGGTTTTGCTAGATATCCTACTATATAAGCATTTTGCATTCTACATTTCCTTATTAACCATAAGCTCAATTCCAAAACACTACTCCACACTCCTTAAGTCATCAGCAGAAACTGTTCCCATACTTCTCCTGTAGAATTTCTGCTCCAAGAAACAACAGGTTGATTTGCTTTCTGGCCTTTCTGTATTTCTCATGACTCATTTCTTACAGCGATAATTATTTTACTTACACAAAACCTCTGCCCTATTTCTCACAGAAAAGTAGTAGCATGTTGGCTATTGTACCTTTCAGATTTTTTTTCTCCTCCTTCTTGTTTCTGGTCTTCATGTTCTGTTGATAGACAGTCAATATTCTTTACCTCCATCTGAAAAAGCCACTCAAAAGGGCAGAAGACACATGGGATAACTCCAGGGATAGTTAAGTAGTAGCATTCTTAGTATAAGAGAGGCACAAAAGCCTTATTTCATCTGAGCATCATGAATGCCCTTAGCAATGAGGCAGGCTGATGGCATGTCTACATCATTAATCATCTACAGGACAGACACTTGAAAGCACAGAGATATTCTACAGCACTTCAAGACAACTCCATCTGTAATTACAACTGGATGAAAAGCTCAAGGACAAGCAGCACAGCACTGCAGAACAACCAGATGGGATGTTTAACCAACCTTCCAGATTTATGAACTATGGGAATTATGTTACGAGTATGGATTATTTGCTTTAACACAGCCATTCATTGACACAGGAGAAGCAAAACTTGCTTTATATGTTAGAAATTGTTGAAATTAATAACTGTGTCTCATCACTGTCTGCAGGACTAAACCAATTTACCATACTCTTTTATCGCAACTACTTCCTCCACGTGTCCTATATTTCTCTATTACACTCCAGTAATTGTAACAGTATAGTAATAACTTAGACATACTAAATATTATGATAGGCTATTTAACATTATTCTGAATGTCTTATTTATGTTACAATTATTAACGTCTACAAAAATGTGATCCACTGAACTAATAAGGTTTTCAGACAACTGCTGTAACTCATTGTTACTCACTATTATGCAGGACTTCACCTTGTACCAGTAGTAGGGTTTACCTTCACTTTTAATTCAGATACATGTAGAATAAAGGCTTTTTACTTTATCCCCTAATAATGTTACTTAATACCGCCTTCTGTCATAGATTCCATTAAGAAGATCAAGCAAATGGGAGGTACTATGTTTATATTTTCTCAACTGATCTGTTCTTCTGTTCAAAAGTACTCCCGGTGTACCCCTGCAGATATGACAAAAACACGATTTTTTTTGAGGTTCAACAGTTCACACTCTGAAATCTCATGTAGATTTGTGTGGTACATTAGCCATGTCGTTCTCCTTTGAGAGGAATCTGGGTAATGCCTTCTAAATGGCACAGATGCTTAAGCACTTCTGTGTCTGCGGAATTCAATGAGTTCCGGTCGTATTGACTATTTATCCCATCTGCCTTGCAGGGACACTAGTCTGCAATCAGTCCTACCACAGTTTCAAAGTCATTTAACAATGTGGTAAATGAAGGTGAGATATAATCCAAAAAAGGCGCTACTGATGACTGTCTGGCCTCGTTCAGGTTATTTCTGCATGCAGTCGAACTTGAACAGTTTCTTCAAGCTACATCTAAGCACAGCATTGGCTTAGAGCAACAACAACCACAACCACCACAAAAAGACAGTAGATCTCACTGTGATAAGAAAATTGAGATAACTCAAAATATTTCATTTAAAAAAAATCAGCAACTACAGGATGTAAACCTAAGTTTACTCTATTTATAGTTCCCTGCTTGTGCTCTTCGACAATTCATTGGAGGAGATCAAGACTTTACCCTGGTGAAATGGGTTTGTTTCCAGCTGCTTTGCTTTCCAAACAACTATGCTAAGAGAGATTTCATCCCATCTCCCTTGCTACTTCTGAGCATTTGTTGACAACAGTCTTTGCACAGACAGTGGCTGGTAACTTTTACTTCAGTAGAGCTTATGCCCTGCTAACAGTAGTATCTAGATGCACAGCCTTATTATTAATGCAGACAGTTGTGAAAATAAAAGCAAATGACATCTGACAGCAAGAATAACGGCTATTAAGAAAATTATGCTGCTGATCAGAAGATAATTGTAGCTCATTCCTCCTTCCTGTCCACAGCATATTAGCACATACTCGAGTATTTTCTCAGTGGAAAGAAAATGAACAAATATGTCCTTATCTGAAGAGTAGTCATGTGAAACTGGACTGCAGGTCTGGAACATGAATTATACTTCAGGCTTAAATGGTTTGCATTTTTTTTTTATACAATAAAGTAGATGGGGTAGGTGGTAGGTAAAGAACTATGGTCTAAACAAAATTCAGAGTAATACAGACCATCTTTATCAGACTTTGAGTCAAGACTTAGTGTTGATGGCATTACAAGAATCGTACAAACACTCCCAGACTACATTGGAAAGTAATGGAAACAACATAGCTCCTCAAATGTTTATTTCTAGATAGAGGACTACTGTAGAACTTGAGTTAAACAGGAGAGAGAACTAAGACTTGGCTTATTTTAGTAATGACTCGAAGTAAAATTAGATACTGCTATCACTGGGCTTAAAATTACAATCAGAAGACTGCCCCATGATTTGGAGAAGGATCTGAAGGATCACTAACCATGAACTTAGTAAATAAACAATAACAAATCAACCAACCCAACCAGATACTCATCAGATTTCCAATGTTTCTTAGTACTATCGGCCCTAAAGTAGGTAAGACTAGGGCAGAAAGGCTATCTGGTCCTGATCCTGCTGATACTTGAAAAATAAGCTTTAAATTACTCGATAGTTCAACGCAGGGATTCTTCTAATTTTTTGCAACTGATTAAAACACAGTATATAAGTAAAAAATAAAACTATCTGTCATGCAACTGAAGAGATTTATTGTAGTACGTAAACTGTTTAGAAGCTCTTAGGCATGGAATAAATACCTAAAATCTGTAGAAATGCTTATATTCCCACAGGATCTCATTTCTTAAAATTTAAACATCAATTTTAGCAGAGACTACTCTCGCATTTTCATATGCTATCTAGTTATTTTGCGATATGCAGTCCTCTTATGAGTAAATATCAGACTTTTGCACCTAAAACAGCAGTTTCTGGTGTCCTAACATCTGTGACTTAGAAAGCTTCTTCATTATTGGTTATCCTGAGGCATGAATCAAGTAAGATCCACTCTGCACTCCTTCACAAGCTCAGATAAAGAAATCAATGCTATTTCATGAAAGATAAAACTACTGGACTGGAAGATTAATGAACAATTCCAGTTGTTTTACAGTAATAGAGTTCCAGTGATGGATCCCAAATCAGACAAAAGCCTTGTACTGCATCAGTAAGCTGGGATTCATTACAGAAAGGGAAACCAATACGTAATTTGTGCATGTCACACCATTTTTAAACAAACTAGCAGTTCACTCAGAAAAAGTGCAGAAATGGCAATCACCAATCACAAGGGGACTGGAAGATAAAAGCAGGAATACTTGTGCAACTGCAAGGACAAGGTTTGTTGCTTCGCTTTCTTCCACAAGCATTAAACCAAGCCCTAAAACCACAAGTGCTAATTTTGGACGAGGGAATTAAGCATATTCTGTGACTACATATAACAATTATTTTGTGATGGTTTAGAGTTTATCTTGGCAGGTAAGTACTGTAATTACCTTCATAACTTAAAAAATATTGACAATGTAACGATATTGCAGACATTACTGCAGTCCTGAGATTTTCCTTCTAATCTGTCAGGATTGCTTATTTGAATAATTACTTGAAATACAAATATCAAAGTAGTATGCAAAATAATAATTTAAACACATTAAATGCACGTTTTGGGATGTCAGACTTACATTCACACTATAAACAAACCCTGGCTGTCGTTTATCAGTAGTAGCTTGTCTTTGTATGTGGTTGAGCCTGCAGCACAGTTTTCAGATCCAAATACTAACTATCCAGAAACTGAGAATATTACTTGAATTCTTAAGCTTTTTCAGAATTCGCAACATTTGTCTCTTGCTTTTTTTTTTTTAAAGGTTCCTCCTTGCTTTGACTGTAGTTTCTCCCTTTTTCAGCTTCTAAATTACACAGGGAAAAATTGTGTCATCATCTTGAGACACCAACAAATGTTGAGAGCATCCATTACAAGTTACACTGAAAAACTTCAACTTACTTAAGAGAATGTCAGAGAAATCCTTCTCGTGTGGAAAAAAAAACTATAGTTTATCATGAACATACTTTTAAGTCATAATTGGGAATAAACTTCAATTTCTGTTCTTCTAAAAAAAGTCATAAGCTAATTTGTGTTATTTCAGTATATTAGTATATCATGGACCAACTGCTATTTAGTAATAAAAATGGTTGTGTAGGTTGTTGGTAATAATTATTGGATGTTAATTCACTTTGCGTATTTGTGCACTACTGGGAACATGAATACTGAGAATTCTAATGTACTCATAGAAACGCGTAAACTAGAAAGCATATGTCAATGATATGCAAGACAGTCAATATCTTTTAGCTTAGAATACAAGTGTAATGAGGATCAGTCTGGATATTTACGTGACCATTCATCTTATAGCAGCCAGTGCTATAAGCTGTAGCCTTACTAAGTGGGAGGATAACCAGAGAAGAGAGAAAGGAAAAGACTGTGGTTGGTCTGACTCAAGTATGTGCACAACTAAATGAAAACATGTGTCAGATCTGGAAGGGCACCTTAAGCCACATTTTGCCTGAAGCATACCTAATATCTGCCTAACAGTTGAGGAATCAGATACCATCTAGAAAGCCACGTCTGCCTTCCTACAAGTGCCCACTGAGGTTTCATTTACCACAAACTATTCCTTAGCTTTAACATATACATTTAAGTAGCTGTGTGTTTGAAATCACAGTGGGCTAAACTGTTTCAAAACAAAAATGAAAGTAGAACTTGAGGAAAAATACAGAAATTTTAGGTCTGAGCTCTGTAAACTCACTGATGATTTGCTTGAACTTGAAAGTTACTATTTTAAGGATTGCTTACTTGTGGCATAACTTTGTTGAATATAATTGTTGATGTAAATCAATGAAAATTTTTACTAGTTACATGAGAATTCATAACTCATTTCCATTCAATGTTACAGAGACCGTCAGCTATCAAATATTGCAAAGAATTGAAGTAGAACTGATGTATGTGAGCAGTGAATGGATAACGAATAGGCTTTTAGACTACAGCCTCATGTAATGGCCCAGTTCCTAGCCCTAGCAACTATTTCTGTCAGGACATCATATGATAATGAATGCTATGAAAATCTAGTAAATGATTTTATGTCAACCATTTACAGAAATGGTATACGATAGTAATAGAAAAATCTATAACTGATAAGATAAATAATGACTGAAAACAAAAGAGGGTGATTTTAGAATGGTTTAGAAAGGCTGACTAAAAATCACATACAGAAAATTTCCGTCTGCACTATAAAACTTGGATTTACGGGAAGGTATGGTTTGACCTGAGTGTAGAACAAAGAGGACTGTTAACAGTGATCTTCAGCAAACAACCATATCGTATGGAACAGCAGGATGAATAGATGAATACCCTATGTCAGCAGAAATCGTTGAAGGTATTGTAATCCTAGCTGCATATAGCATGCTATGTAAAATGCAAAGTAACAAAGCATTTTTCACTATTAATTTCAATACTATGGTAATTAAGAACAGGTGCGTATAAGCTATGAGACACATTGTATGTGTTACTAATTAACTCCTTTACAATAGGAATTTTACATAGTGAAATGCAAAATTAAACATCAATGACCAAGATCATTACTGCTATTTTATTCTACTTACATATAATTCTGGCCTAAGGTGAAGCCTCATCTTTTAGTGAGACTGACATTAACACTGCTGCTTCTTTATTTGCTTTACAACTAAGTATTATAGCCTTCAAAATTTTTCAGGATATTCATTTCTAATGTGGATTTAGAGAATCCTACTTACAGCATTAGCAATATAGGTGATAACCTAATAAATTACATTAAATTTTACTAAGAACAGAGAAATGCCGTCCAGCAGTCAGTACAAAATCCACCCAACCAGGTAAGTACACATTTTAATGTGTTAAAATCTACTTGGATTTCCTCCAGCTAACTTCACAGTTACCCGTGAAATTCTTCACCTTTCCTTTTCCGTATTTTCACTACCGTCAACATCCCACACTTCTTTCCATGTCAGCCACTGAAGAAAAAAAAAATGATGAAATGTCTACAAGTCTGTGATTGCAGTCCTGCCCTTTAACCTCAAGCTTGGCTTCACCTCTGGTTATCCCCCAATATAGGCTGATTTGGAAATAAGCTTTAGAGGTGGTGACTGGAGGCTGCATTAGAGTTGGTCCAGCAATCACCAAAATCAAACCAAACCGCTGAAGAGACCTTTAATCTGCTTAAGTACTGTAATACTTGTCCTATCAAAGGAGAAAACACCTATTGATAAAGAAACTATAGCTCTATTTGAGTAGCTGAGGAGACTGAAGCCACTGCAACACTCCCTAGTCACTAATTTAAAACTTTGCTGCACGAAATGCCAGTTACACAGAGAAAAGCACACAAGGTCTAAGTTTGTCTGTGCTTTGTGACAGGGATTTGCCTTTAATGACCACAATTCCAAAGATTTTTTTTAACCTTGTATTACCAATTATATATATATCTATATGCATGTATGTAAAAATTCCTTTGTTTGTCTTTCACTGCTTTTCTGCAATTGGTCAGGATATTAAAGGCTGATTTCAAAATATTAGGATTCATTTCCTTCATACTTGAAATGAAAATTCAAAAGGAAGATATTTCCACAGGTTTGGGGGCAAACCCAATAGCTGTGGAGAGATTAACATTCACTGAATTTCCAGTATGTCTAACATGCTGTGATCAGAATCTCCCTTACCAGATTCTGACTTAACTGTTCCCATTGGTACTGAAAAAGAAGCTGGTTCAAACACAGCTGGTCACATTTACACCTATTGAAACTGCAGCAATCTGCTACACTCTAAACTGTGCTCTCCATTTCAGAATAAGTGAAATTGTTATTTGTGCTCTTGTATCATCTCCATGCAAATAAACTTCCCCCCACTTAATGGTACTTAATGGACTGCAAAGATGAAAGCAAACTGAAGTTTAGATCTGACTTGCTATGGAGCATGAGAACCTTCCATTTACTTTTTAAAATATTAATGTAGTTTCACGCTCTCACACATTCTTGTGACTCTTCAGTGAGAACAGCTATTTGTATCTAATAGTTTTCTACACATATCCAAAGTCCATTAAACACAAACCCACAGGCAACCCCTTTAGGATGTTCCTAAGAAAAAGACAGCAAAGAATTGGCAATTGCTTTTAAGGAAATTGTTCCTGTAGGCTAACTCTATTTGGCAACTCTTTGTTTAGACATTTGCTACTAGCTGTTGTCAGAGACTTCTGGTCCATCTGGTGTGAGATCCATCTCATATCACAGAATCTGTTTAGGTAATAGCACCAAGACACAACAGTTGCTCGGACTTCCTGAACCTCAGTAAGATACTATTTTCAGCTAAGTTCATTCATGTACATGTGATTAATGAATAACTTTAAACGCCTCTATTTATTTCAGCACCTTAATTAAAAAAATAGACATACGAAGAGAGAGTTTGGGCTATTGCTCATTCTGTGTGAATGCAAAACATCTGAGGTTTGAGTGTACAAACGGTTCAGGAGATAGCTTCAAAAATAGCAAGAGCGTGCCTGTCTGCAAGGGAACAGCTAGCTCCATCTCCAGGCACATCCACCCATCCAGTTGGCACTGGGCAGTGCCAACTTGTGATTAGGGAGCCTGTGTCCTTCAGGAGTTATCACCCCTGGACTGGATTCTATGTTCTGCAGCGAGCCAGGCCAGAGAGTAGGACAGAAAGTGGACAGCAGGGAGCTGGCAGCTCAGGCTGCCAAGTGAGTGGGCTGGAGATGTCTCGAGGCAAATGGCTTAATTCCTAGCTATAATGAAATGCAACAATCGAGTCTAGAAGGCATGTGTGTGTATCAGTGTTGCCAAATTAGACTCTGATAAGAAAGGACAGGCTTCTGGCGCACTTCAGAAATTAAGTGATATTCTAGCAGACTGTTTGGTTATTTAGATGCAACAAAGAACATCTCTACACCACACATTTCTCATGTGAACAAAGGTCACATACTTCTAGGATAAAATGGCAGACAAAAGTACTTGTCTTAGTGACTTGTCTGTGTTAATTTTCTACAGCGAGCTCTCTTTCCATTCAAATTCTTGAATATAGCTCTAATTAATTTCATTTAGCAAAGGCTGTATTTGTAACAATTGAAAATTTGGTTAAATCATGCTGACTTTATGTATACACTTCCAAAAGACACAAAAAGGAAAACAAAAATAGTATTTGGATTAAATCGTACGAAATGACAGGAGGATAACATGCTTCAGTACAATTCCTCTTCTCATATAAAATGCCGTTTTTTCCCAGAAAAATAAATCACTCCAAAAGTTTTCCAAATGTGATCCCATTACAGAATTTCTTCTGCCTCTAACAAGTGTAGATTAAAGTTTTAACCAAAAGAAAACTAAAATAAAAAGCAATCAATGAGCAATTTTGCCTCAGAGAAAAGTAATGACGTGGCTTTTTCCCCCCCGTAATGTATATACCACACAGCAGTTATTGGGGTAAATTGCATTTTAAACTTAAAGAGGAAAAAGCAGTTTTTATATATACAGTGCATGTATAACTCCCAAATCAAACCCACTTGATCTCCTAATATAAACAGGTTTCAGATAGCATCAGCACATGGAAAGATGACATTAATACAGATAAAGAAGATTCTATACTCTCATCATGTCTTATCTACCACTAAAATATTGCCTCTGAGAATAGAATTATTACTGTTGATCCATACATAACAATAACACATCTAAACGCTCACTTTGCTGGGGGTTTGTATCACAAAAGAATCCTGTACAAACTATTAGCCTATGCAAATTTTCTGTAATACTGAATATTACTTTCCTCTGATTATCTGGAACCACTGATATTCTGTAATATCTGTGTGCTTAATGATCACGCATGAGTACTCTTGGATGCCAAAATAATGCAGAAGCATGAAATAAAACCAAGTAATACCCTAATTAAACTTGATTTTTAATGCTTTTCTTTGTGCTAAGTTGTCTAAGCTATGTTTTCAGTTATACTGAGATAACCTCACTTAAACAGCTCAAGTAAACCTATACTAGTTCTGAGTTGAAGTGTTCAAGTAAAATGAATTTAAGTGGTCCACTGTTTGCCATTTGCTGACTCATTAGAAGCAGAACTTTCATGTACTGAATCTGAAAAATATTTTACATACATTGATGTTTATTTAAATAACAATGTACTTAAACTAGAAGGGCAGTTTATCTAGTTAATATTGCCGTTAATTACAGTCATAAGCATAAGAATGTTTGAAAATCTCAGTGGCTGCACCAATCCTTAATTTCTTGCATCTCTGTAAATTATATGCCCAAGAAAGCTCTTTTGAATTCAAAAGATCAGTCAGATGATATTCTGATGAGAATACTGAGATATGACTTAATACTCGTGGTTTGGTCAGAGAAGCTGCCATTGGCACTTCGAAACACACAGACACTACATGAAAGTACCAGCCCTTTTTTCTACATTGCTTCTACAAGTTTCCATGAAAAAAAGCTTTTCTAGAAATCTTATGAAGATGAAACTTCTCATTTTAAGCTCTAGACTGAAAAACTCAAGTGTCCTGAGAAATAAAGGTTGATGTTACTCAGGCAACTATTAGGCAGTGCCAGTCATTTCTGCAGGTGACCAGGAGGAAAAAAACATTTTGTTATACCATAACTGCGGGGTGATGCTTTCTAAATCAGTTATGATATATTGTGAAACTAATCTCAGCAAAGCTAAAGCACTGGTCAAAAGAACTTAATCATATGGGATTGTGCTATCATTCAAAGAAGCAATGAAGTATATGAATCCACATTTTTTTTTTTTTAATACCTCCGTAGTACAAGCAAAAGAAAGATACCAACAACTGCTGAAGGTTAATGCATGCCAAAGGATGGCTTTTGCTGAACAGAGAGGAACTGAACCATAACAAGCATGCCTTCCCTCTTCCATGGGCGTGAGGGTCGAACAGTTTATTTAGTCTCCATGAGTAAAACACCCAATGTCAAATGTGCTGGTACTGACATCTGAGCTAGGTTCTTAGCTACGCACATGATTATTATCATCCTTGCATCCATAACCTACAGTCACCTGCAACACACCCCATTCTCCCACTGCAGTAGTACTAAAATATGAGGTAGCCACAGCAAGCGCTCAAGAGTTTGAAGATGTCAGAAAGCAGCTTGCTTCTTTATTATGTGCTTACTCTCCAGGAAATGCATGCCTGTTCCTGCATCCATGAGGCTTCATTCCTATTCTTTCATCTGAAGCACAGATGTGATTTAATCCCAGAAGCACCAATATGAAATGCTAATACTGGGAAATAGAAGTAGTTTTTCTTCAGGGTTCTAAGGTATGTCTTGGATAGCGTCATAGTGAAGTGCATTGGTAGGAGTGCTGCCTGGTTCAGGAAGACAGAAAGCAGTCTCTCCCCCTCACGCTTTCATTCTATGTATCACACCATGCCTCAGACTGGCATTTCCTGAATCCTTATCCAGAAGTTTTATTCTCTCTGTGGTGCTTAACAGTTCTGAGCTGTGCTCCTGCTGCACCACAGTAACTGGCATAGACATGTCTGGCTACACATACATAATAAATATTTAATTTTCATATTCTCATTTGCATATCAATTCCTTTTTTTTGTGGCCCATTTTTGGAAACGCTTCCTGTGCTAACAGTGAACACGGCCATCATTGTTAGCCTGCACTGGATAGGAAGCCGAGTTAGCTGATTTAGGTAAATTAACTTCCCTTACAAATACTGACTAGGACAAAAACTAAAGCATTTTGTGTTAATGAACACGACACACTGACATAAGCTCTATAGGCTTTCCTACCTTTCAGAAAGTCATAAAAACCTGTTAAGTGTTTTAGCGATAGAAGGTATTCTAGACAGGCAATGAAGAAAAAATATTGAGCTGACAGACAAATAGTGCAATTGTGCCTGATAATATTGTTGTTTGCATGGCCAACTGTTTGCGAACCAGACAAATGAGGCTGTCCGATTCGTTACTGACAAATGCACTAATCACTACCTAAGTAAACTCAATTAGAGGCACAGCTATAGATGGAGAAAGGCCTAAAGCTAGATTACGGTGCATCTAAGGATAAGAACCTGATAATTGTATAATGCAGAGTAAGCAGTTACTCCTAGCTTCTCAGTAGTAGTAAGAGGTGCTTGGAAAAGCAGTTTTTCAGCAGTAATCATGGACTAACTTTGTGGCAGAGCATTGCTTCCCATGATTTATCCAACCACAGCACAAGTGTTGTTAAATATATGTCACATGTTTAAGAAATACATGCAGCTTGTCACTTCAATTTAAATCCAAGCTCTGCTTGGAATAATCTTCCGTACCTTCTCTTTTAGCCCTCTTTCAAGTTTGCTTTTAAAGCAGTCTGTACGCATTTCTTTCCACAGGCACAAGTCTGCAGTAAGCTGCATCAGAAAAATGCCTAAGAGCTGCATTTCCTGTATTGGGCTATATTTCCCAGCTAGCCACATCTTTTGTGTGATGGTGAAATTCAGAACTCACCCGAGATTTTCTCTATTTTTTTGCCTACTCATTTAATCTTCAGCAAAAGAAAAATTGAACCTTTTTTTTCTCCTGAGTCAACATGGTTGGCTGGAGCTGAAAAGGAAGAAGCTGCACTGCCACATATTCTGCAATTAAGTAGTGGTGATTCTACTTTAGTGGAATTAAGAGCACATAAACTACACTGACGCACCTCCCATGGAGTTCAACAATGTCCAGGCACATGAAAAGACAAGAGATAAGAACAGAAAAAGATCTGGAGAGGAGCAGAGGCGACCAGGTCTCAATGTCCTGTGGGCGCCCAGAGGAGCTGGCCAGGAACCTGGGCAGAGGGTTAAAGAAGGAGACTTGAAAGGATGCAAGCAAAGGAGAGCAGCCATGTAGGCAGGGAAAGGAAAGACTACTTAAGGCATGGATGAGGTGGAAGAGTTTACAGCTTCTATGGCTTTTCAGTTCCTACTGACTCAAACTGAAATTGGGCCCTAGCTTTCTCACTGGGTAAATACAGACAGAAAATTGAATTTTGTTGCTACCACTTTCTTTCGACAAGTCACTTTGTTAATTACAGACAGAAAGAACATCATTGTTTGGAGGTCAAACTCTAAAAAAACACCAAAAGCAAGCCACTCACTAAGCTAACGTAAGCATTATTAAGGGAAATTCCATACTTCAGGGAAATGGAAACCTTTTCTACAGAGGTCTAATTAGTGGCTGTTTGGGATTGCTTACGGGCTTAAGACAGTACATTAAAACACAAAGAAAAATGGCTGTAGAAATACAACAGGAAATATCTGATATGCAAACGCATTACATCCCTGCTCAGTTTCTCTGGTTAGTTTTTGTATATTTATCTTGTAGAGCTACTACAGGAGCTACATACTTTAAAAAAAAGCTTCTAAAACTGGCTTCTAATTCACATCTTGGTGACTTGAATTGAGTGATGCACCCCTTCCTGGTTACATGCCGAGGGAGAAGTCCGCTGGGAAATAGGTTCTTTTGTAGAGAACACAAAAGCCAAATTACTTTGGCAAACTGGAAAACACAAACACTTCTTATTTCAGCTCTGAAGAGTAAAAAGATACTTGAGAAATAAATCCAACAGAATCCCAGTTCATTTGGATTTACTGCTGGGGTGCACAGGAATTTACATAATTTTTTGAGAAAAGTTACTTTAAAACCATGAACTCCAAGAACAGAACGCAACAAATTAATTACACAAACATAACTCACTCAGAGCAGCAGTTTGATCATATAGGACAATTTTAAAATTGTTCACATTTAAAGGAAGATTTTCAAAATAATTATCACAGATACGACTAATATTTACTTAAAAACATAATCCATTTTTCTTGCACATTAGAGACCAATCCACTAACAGCTTGCACTGGGAATAGGAGAGATCTCGCAGTGAAATTTAGATCTGGGTCTGAACTAAGATTAGATGTTTTTGGACTTGAGTTTTGGAATACAAGAACAACAGTTATCTGGGTAGCCATGATTTGAATGCACCAGATTTCGATAACATTCATATTCAGACAACATTCTGCATAACATGAATATTTCAAGACTGCAAGACTTAAGTCAGACACATCCCTGTGCAACTTGCAAAATCCTCCTCAGAATATCTCAAAGTTGTTTTATTTCAGCAGCTTAAAAGGGGTCTTGTAATCTCAACTTTTGTTCAGAGTTTCCTCATCCATTTTTTACTTAAGAAAAGTTAAGATTCCAACTAAGGGTGCACAGTACCTAATGCCAAAATAAACCAAAGTATGAAGTGCGAAAACCATTATTTTTTTGATAAATTTTTGGTATTCTGTATTTCTGCAATACTGTCAGAAAATGATTATTCTTTCACTCAGTGTTTATCAAATAATGCTCTAGATGGTAGCACGTCAGCATTGCACAATGCATATAAATAACTGCAACCTATTTTTACCCTAAATTGAAATGAGAGATAGTCTCGCTAACATAAACAGTACTTGAAATATTGTCTCAGTATTTTACAGATATCTATCATGAAAAAAAACTGACATTTTGTTTCCCCTCAATTAGCATTTGAACCAAACAAAAAAATCCCACCCCCTTCCCCAAACAAATCCATACCCCAAATTCAGTTAGTTCTCTCTAATGCAAGTAATGAAAGCACTCTTTGTAAAAAGAAAACAGAATTCAGAACTCTTCCAGGAAATCCACATAATCTTTTCAACTCTATTTAAAGAAACTAAAAGAGCCAAAACAGTATAGGGATGGGAGAAGAAACACAACCCAGATTCTGAATAACAACGCAACCAGGACTAAAAGACTTGCTCTCCCTTTAGCACCTCCACTCCTCCTGTGCTGCCCATTCCCCACAACCCTGCAACCCAAGAGCTTTACTAGATGAACATCAGAGCTCCTGTAGGCCTGCTGAACACTCAGCTGTTATCAGGTCTGTAGAAATAAGTTTTGTTGCCCTTTCAAACAACTCCAATAACATTAGTGCTGCATACCCTGTTTTCCTTCCATAGTGCAGTAGAGCTTTGTTTTAATCTCACCTAACTACCATCCCTCATATTCGTTTCACAAATTAATAGGCCTGAAGTGGACAAAACCTCAGGGTTTCACTGGCTGATCCCGTTAGCATCAAGTTTTAGAGAATAGACTCTCTTGTCAGATACCTATCTGCTATCCAAACAGGATACATAAAACTAAGCACTACCTTTCTCTACCACTTATAACCAAAAAAAAAAAAGACATCAGTCTGCACTGAGAGCATGCTAATCCTCCAGATAATGAAGCAGAAAAACAAAACTTTTTTCTTGTCTCTTATACTTGACACCTTCCTAAAACTTAAGAATCAGTGTTGTTTTTTTTTTTGTTTGAAAAAGCTGGTGTTAATGTTTGACCTCTTTTCCTACACTAGGACTATAAAATGAGTAATAAGAAATAACTAAAAATTCCAGCCTACATAGTTATTTCTGAATTACATAAAATATTCTAAAAGATAAATATCACCCAAGACATAATAAAGCATAATATAGACTTAAAATACAAACAAATATTTCAAAAAAAAAAACCTCAAACATAAAATACATATATTGTATAATCAACAGATATAAAGATAGTATATCCAGGAGCTCAGCTAACCAATGTTACATTGGAATAAAGAAACAAAAACACTCACCCATAACCTGGGCTTACAAAATAGACTCCACTAAAGCAGATGTCCAGAGAAATCCTTCCCCACTGGCAGTCAGCTCTTAAATGGTTCTAGGAGAAGTGCAGCCAGGCTCCACCCCTTCCTGCAGCCCAGGTGAATTGCCTTCACCTGTGCTCCCAGTGGCTGACTCAGTGCTCGCCTCAGGTGATCAATCAGAGGTTCAGGCCATGATTCAGCAGCCCCATACACATATGAAAATGAGAAACAGAATAATCCAAATCTAAGAGAATCTACAGCACATTTAAGCCTATTGACAAGTGTTTCCATCAAAAGCATACTGCAGAAATTACATTACAGAAGTACTAGCATATCTTCTACTGGCCTGAATACTTCTCTATCTTTAACCCTATTTTGAAGAGCTATTAGGACTATTAGTCTAGATACATTCAGCAGAAACACTTAAGTTTTTCTTATCCCTTCCCATTAAGAGAAACCAAATGCGTTCACCTGTAACAACTGGTTGAACTATAGAAAAAGTACACGTGATAACAGAAGTGCTTATGTGACTACCAGCAACAGAATGACTGCCTTCCTAGGTCAGACCACCTGTGCTGTACTGAAATTGAATTTAAAGCGGTGGGTTCACACCATCTATCCCATTCTAAACGAATTTCAGCGATTTTAATTTTCTGAGAGCATCACTGTGCAAATTTTTTGTCAGTATTCAAAATGTTGGATGACAACATGACATAACTTACTGCCTTTAAATGAATGCACAGAAATTCTCGAGGTGTCTATTGGAAAAAATTGATAATATCAGCTTCAAGTGTGCACAGTTTTTCTTTCCATATTATTGGAAATCATTCTGCATACTACTGTACTTTGTTTTATATATTTTGCACTCTGTATTACAGAATATACATTTCCATGATGGCTAAAGAGACTCCTCTTCAATATATTTCTTAAGTCTCTCTTGGGTGCCGTACACTTTAAGTAATTTTAAAATTCTCCACTGTGAGACAGTCTAATAAAACGTATCGCTAGCTACTACTGGTTAATGAACAATAAGAATGGACTATAAAGTTGAGTGAGACAGAATTCTGTAAAAAGAGGAAAACTAACACAAAGCATCTTTGCTTCAGTGGAATCCAAGTATGGACACTGGCATATAATAGAAGTTGACGCTACATTTTGTAGCGTACACACACACACTGGTACTTACTTGGGATTAGCGAACTGCTTCCAATTCACGCTGCAGTTTGCTGTTCTGCACTTATGCCCCAGCACAAAAGTCCTTAGAAGCACAGGTGATATGGAAGACACTGAGAAAACCTACACGTGTGCATGGGATAGATGCAGCTTTGTTCCCTTCCTTTATCACACCTAGATTCACAGGCTACTCGTGAATGAGTTCTATGTGCACAAAGCTTATGCCTCTTCAAACTGAAGAATGCTTAGCTGAACCGTGGAGTGCAAGATTGTTCACAGTAAGTCATTTGCCAAATGAGTAGCACATAAATTGAGAACGGATATTCGGGAAAATATTATGGAAGAGGAGTACTGCCAGTAGAAGACAGTTTAAAATATTCATAAGGCTACTGAGGAAGGCTAAGCGAATATTTCATGAGGATGAATAGAAGTGCTCATGGAAAAAAAAAAACAGCGTGCTATCGTTAAGCCAGTTGCTAGAGTGAACAACATACCAGCTGCTTCCACGAAGATCAAGCTTTATATATCTTGTTTCAAAAGTGTTTGCAAGTTTCTGATATTCCCTAAGGGATTTTTGTCGTGTGTGCATGTCTGAGGGAAATCAGTACACATTTTGACAGATTGCCATTCTGTATGCAAGATCAATGTAAGGCTGGAATAATAGATTACTGAAGATCATGGAAAAACCTGCAAGACTTGCTCAGGACACTCAAATCTCCACCAGCACCCTATTCACTTGAGGGAAATGAAAAAGAATCACCAAGTTATAGTATACTCAGAAGTGCAGATTTGCACAGTGACAGGGAGGCATATCTTTTTGAAGGGCTAGAGTGGGGAGAGGACTTTCGAGCACCTGAAGCACAGCAGCACGCACACACTCCAGTGAGTCACAAGCGATCAGTTGCTAGAGGTGAACATTATCTACACCAGTCACCTGCTATAGAGTTGGACTTTGCAAAGAGTGCTAGAAAAGAAACCACAACTGCACAGTGGCAGGAACGATGCAGAGCTGTAAAAACGTACATCAGGAAAAGAACGAAGGGCCATCTTGCCAACTCAGTAAGGATGATAACATCTCTGTTCTGAGCTTTGGAAAACATCTTTGCTAACCGACAGACATCATGGGAAGCTCTCTCCAGCCCTGTGGGTTCTAAGCATCCTGAAGGACACTGGCTATTAAAAAGCCTCTAAATTCTAACTTTGGAGGTGCTGAGATCCTGAAACTATCTACGATCTTTCAAATGTAAAGATCAGTTTGCTTATTTTCCATTGAGGACTGACAGATTTTCTTTCATTTTATACTATTAAGAATTTACCACAAAAATGTTAAAGTTTTACTTACAAACTATGAGAAAAAAAACCCCATGAAATAACAGACAAAAGTCCAAGTTCCTTCTTTCTTCTCTGATTTCTTGGAAGTCTTTATTTTTACTTTTTCTTTTCACCTTTGTGAATTCAAAATTTCAAGGATTTGATAAGAAATCCTAGTTCTGCAGCTTGTTGCAGGCAAGTGAATTTATCTGGTACATACAATATTAGAGAATTAAATCACTCCAAAACTATGAATTCTGCTGTGTGAGCAACCTCCTATTCCCATTCGAATTGATACTGGTATAGAGCCTACATTTTAGGAGCAATTTGGAGATTAGAGATTGTATTGCTAATTTAGAGAACATCTGAAGATTGGAACAATAATTGTAAAATAATTAATCAAGAAGCCTAAATAGAATAAGGTATTTTAATTTAGACATTTGATCGAGTCTAATTTTATCTGCTAGAAATAATTAGAAGCTTTTGCATTTTACAGGATACAGACTCTAGAGAGTATGATCTGAAGATCTCGGTGCAGAATTGCAAGCTTATTTCCGACACTGACACACATTGTTCTAGCTCTTCACATCAAACACGCTGTGCAGGAGGAAAGCAGTATTTGCAACAATCATGAGAATTAGAAATAAGGTATATTAATAGTTCCCCATCTGTCAAGAGGAAAGCAAAACCTTACTGAAAATCAGAAGAATCATCAACTGACATTCTTCCACTCTTTTGCTGCTAAATAACATTTAAATGTAAAGGATATATCTGTGAATAAACTCAGTTAAATGTCAGAACATACTCCTGCATCAAAGCAGATTCCAATGTATGGAAAAGGTTCTTCCTAGCCTTGCTGCATGCTTTCTCTTTAGTAAAGTAAATACAAGCATCATAGCCTTGAAACCACGTGAATCCGAGTCACCTGAACATCCCAGAAGCCCTTCAATGAGTGGTTTGTCAAAATCCTAACAAAGATGTGAATTATACCTACTGCACGTGAGGTACTGGAGACAATACACATGTCTGTCAAGTTACTGTGCATGCAGCAGCTCACCTGAGAGTTCTAAACAGGCTCCGTGCCTAAAAAGTGTATTGCTCTGCTTTCTGCATCAAAACATTGCTTTAGTACAAAAGGCTCCGAATACTGCAGTTACAGAAGGTTTTGTAGGAATCATGAAATTTGCTCTGATACCTTTTACATGGCTACTTTACTCTAACGAGGTTGAACACAAATGCAATGGGGCAAAGGAAGAAAACATGAAATTATAACAATAATTACAAATACAACCAGGGCTTTTTACAAGATCCCAGACCGTGTTTCTTTTCTAATTATTGCTAATTAGTACTAGAAGAAATGATTATAAATGCCATTTCTGAAAGAAATAAGAAAAGGAGATAAAGGGTCATGTATTCATTTTTCCTATGGAAATTGTGATTACTCATTTAACGTTGCTATTTTTAGATTGACTCAAAAAGGTCAATCATCTCTGATTTGAAACAAACCAGAGAACTGTCAGTTTTTCCCCTCCCACTCCCCTTCCCACTCATGCCTTTAATACCTACTTATATTTATTATTTACATCATACAAATTTAGAAAAAACAGTAATGACAGTAAATGACACATACACTTGTATGGGAACTGCTGAATCAGAGCCTGAACTTCTGATTGATCACCTGAGGCGAGCACTGAGTCAGCCACGGGAGCACAGGTGAAGGCAATTCACCTGGGCTGCAGGAAGGGGTGGAGCCTGGCTCCACCTCTCCTAGAACCATTTAAGAGCTGACTGCCAGTAGGGAAAGATCTCTTCTGGAGATTCCCTTCTCTGGAGATTCATAGTAAGTCCAGGATACAGGTAAGTGTTCTAACTATTCTGTTTTGGAATAACTGCATAGCTAAACTCTAGTACATTTTGTAACTATATCATCTGTACATTCACTGATTATACAACACTGAAACACAGCCAACCAAAAGGGGTGCTCTACCTTCACATCACTTATTTTCTCCTTCTTCCCAATCCTTATCGGTCTGTAATAGCTCATATACTGAATTGAGGAAGAACTCCACATGAAACTTGAACAAAAAAAAAAGAAAGCTATTCTATAACACAATTTTGGGAACTTCGGCAAGTGTGCACACAGGCTTCCTGCCAGCCCTATGCATTGCCAAAAGTGCTTCTGTGAGAACCACTTAGCTAATCATGTTTTAAGATGCATAGAAAAGGCCTGCTGACTCAGTATGACCAGACTAACGCTCCCAGCCACACTCTCTTTCAGCAAAAAACAGACATGTCGGCAAGGAAGAAATAATCATTCTTCTCCTCCAGCCAGTCATGTCTTTCATTCAAAACATAAACTCTTCACTACTTACTTGCTGATTCCTTATCTTTATTTGGCAGTTAAGAATCCAGCCCTTAGGCTGGCACTTGTGCTCTGGTCCATCACAGACCATCACAGAATGGTCACAGTGATCTTCCAGGCCTTCAGTGGAGCTATGCACCCAACAATGCTAGTGCTCTGCAAATCATTGGCAGACACTTCAAGTCAAGTGCAAATGACTGATGGCATGTTATAAATGGTGGTGTAATGAACGTAGAGAAGCTGTACCAGAGTACATAAAGTTGTTAAAGAATCCTACCCTATAAAACAGTTGTAATCAGTGCCCTGACTTGTAGTTTAATATGCAACATACCTCTGCAGGGTTTTCTTCTTTTCTGTTCCAAGAATAAGCCACAGAGGTTCTGGAAGGTAAGTGTACATACACCAACACAACTTGGGGTTGACATCAATCTAACCAGGGTATGTGGTTGAGCTGCGTGTCTTGTCTTTTTAGTCTTGGAAGTATCAAAACACATCATTCTTCTGGAAAGAGGAAAAAAAAAAATGATAATCCGGTCAGATAATGAGAATGAGAACATAAACTGCTCAGATGAAAATGTCAGCACAAACACTTGGTCTGAAATAGAGGGTCCTAATCACTGGAACTGATGGATAGGAAGAGAACCGTTTCAAATCTGACAAAGCAAAATGTAATTATTATCAAAGTGGTGAGAGGGCAGGTAAATGACTTGCCCCCAAATTAAAAAAGTCAAACCTAGTTAATTATATCTCAGCTAATAAAAACAGCAGTGATAAGACGGTTACAGATTGGTGAAAAATTAATGAAGTCTTTAATGAACTTCATGGCAAATTATATAAATCAGAGCTAACTTAATAAAAGCCCGGAAGAATTTTAGCAGCGATTAGATTTTCCAACTGCTGAAAGATAAAGGAAATAACTCTACTAAAATCCTCTATCCTCTATTAGAAGATTCTGGAAATCATTAAACTAGTGGAAACAGTGCCAACGAGTGACAGGTTCAATACACCATTAATTAACTCAGCTTAGAAATTACTTTTTACATGTCCACCCCCCCCAAACTGACCAGAGTATTTCAAAATTCCTGCATATCAAGCAACTAAATCAATGTTTCTTTTTTGATGAATGCAAGGAAAGAGGCGAGTCAGATTCAAGACCAGGATTCCTCCCAGCACTACTGTGAGATAATTTTGCGTTATATGTCTAGGTGTTTAGACGTAGAAAAACTTGGAAATGGGCAGCAATTTCAACAGATAGAATTAGGAACAGAGCAATACTTTGAAAGGCACAGACAGTGGTTGGAGCTTAATTTCCATTACATGTCAGGATGTTTAGAACACTTAGTTTTCCATCTTGCCTCTGACACTCTACTTAAACTTAAGAAATGTTATCTTGGAAACAGATTAAGAGAGGAGCCTAGGCCCCCTGCAGGTTTTTCTAATTTATATTAATTATGAGGGAATAGTAAGGGAACAGGAAGAAGAAAAAAAAAAAAAGAATGTGTCCCATCTCTTAAATCATGCCAAGAAGGCTTGAGCCAAATTAGTCACATAAGGATCAGAAGCCAAGGTCATAAGAAAAAAGTTGTTTATTTTCTGAATTTATCAAACTAGTGAAAAGAAATAGCTCTCGGTCAATTTCAGAATTGCAGAAATGTATCAGAAAAAATATTCTAAACAGCAGCTATGTCTGAGCCTGTATATAAATGCAGAAAATCATTAGAAAGACAAAGATATCATGAAAGGATGAATGAAGAACAGGTTTTGTCTTCTTCCAGCAAGATGGCTCTGAAGTTCAACTGTAAGGACATCATGTAGTTTATAAATGGAATGACAACATATATTATTTTTTTTTTTTTTAGAAACACTTTTTCCCTCCATATCACTTTTGCCACTCTATATCCTCAACAGCACCTGTAGTCAACTCACAGCATCAAAGATCCACAAGGCCCAGTGATGGCTGACTATCCTAAGAAAAGGAGGGCAGTAAAGAATTCTCCTGGGACCACTGCTGTGCCCAGGCACAGACAATGAATTCTCCTTTAAGACTTGTCGGTCTCATTTCTAATAAAGCTAAAAAAAAAAATATCTTCAAACTATTTCTATATAAACGTGAACAATTTGTGATCGAAGTGTGCTCCATGCAGAACTGTGCTGTAACTATGGAAACTTACATGGAGGGAGACATCCACTGTAAATCTATAAGGATCTAATTTGGATGAGATTTAGTTGTACTAGTCACCGATTTATGAATATTCCAATCATGTAAAAAAAAAAAAACAACACACCCTAGTTTCTAACAGCATTGTTTTTAAATAGGGCAGCTCTGTGAATGAGAATGCTATTACCAGCATTTACACTGAACAGTTTCTGTATCTTATTTTATGATTCTTTTGCAACTTGGTATTTTGTAATCCTTTTGCTATAAAGGCTTGGTTTTCTTAAGCTTCAAGTACTCCTCTCTTGTTTGTCCCATTATGTTTTTCATATGTGGACATCTGGTAAACATGTCTTTTTTTTTTAAGTATCTTCACATTCAACCCAGCTACAGGGTAAGCTCAGAAAAAAAAGGGAGGTTCCTCTCATTCGCTGCTTCAGGTGCAATCTCTCCTTAAAATCTTTAGCTATCTATAGCCTCTCACCTAGGACAAAATGCCAAAACAGTGTTTCCTCATGGTTTCACCTTGTAACCTTTCTCAGTGAAAGGTTGGCCCTCCTCTCTCACTAACTTGAAATAGAACCTCAAATGGCAGCTTTGTTTCTAAGGCAGCCAACTTGGTGTTGAAGTTTGGGGAGTTAATTTGTGCCTGATAGGCTGTTCTGCCTACTTACAACTGCAATTTACAGTACATAGAAATATGTCTTAGAGTATAGATCTGAAATAAATTTCCACAGAAGTCAAATTTGCAGAGGACATTGAGGTTGTAGTTTGTCTTTTTACTGCTAGTCTACTAGTGAAGTCAAATGCAGAAAGAGAATGAGTCATGAATCACCTAAACTCAACCAGCGTGTCTTAATGCCATAGCAGAAAAATCTCCCATCCAAGATATAGTTATTTGTATGGGAATGCATTGTACTGACAACAATAAAATTTATGTGTACCAAATCTCCTTCTAGAAATCCAGGGTAACATCCTCAAAAGAGTACAGCTCTAGGGACAAATCAACACTGGTGGTGTGGGCTGTGAAACTGCACTCATGCAGCAAGCAGGAATGCAATGCAGCTAAACGTATTGGTAGCGGTGTGGGTTTTTTGGAGTGCTTTGTTTTGTTTAAAGCACTGTTCTGATCACTGTATTGCAAACAGCATCTAGAGAAGCCTTGGAAAAGACTTAAGAAGAACTCTGCCTTATGATAGACTGCAGAGTGATGTGAGAGGCTCTGGGGAGCCTCAGATTACATGCATCCGGTCTCTCACAAAGCACCTGTTTTCTGACTGTAGAGTTACTGAAGATTGTAGGGGCCGACGATATACTTTTCCAACAGAAGAGATTAGTCCACTTGTAACTGTTTGAGAACAAGTCAGCAAGCAACTGCTAAAACCTACCTGGAATGCCTCACGTAGGCTGGGCTATCACATCAGTGTACTTTAATATGTGAATTTTAATTTATTATTGATGAAAACAAAAAAATGAAAGATTCCCACTGGTCAAATTTGTCCAGTAGAAGGATACTTGACTATTCAGAGTTGTTAAAGGACCTCTTGTGAGCAATACCAGGAACATTAACATAGTTACCCATTTACACTCAATGAAAAAAAAAAAAAAGCTGTTTGCGCGGAAAGAATGCTTAATCCAAACTACTTTAGCCTTTACTCCAGCCCTGATACACCCAAGCATTTCTTCATGTCTAGAACCTCTTCATAGAAAAATGGAATGGTTGGGTTTGGAAGGGACCTTTAAGATTATCTGGTTCCAAGTCTCTGCTATAGGCATTCCCTCTAGACCAGGTTGCTCACAGCACCATCCAGCCTGGCCTTGAGTGCTTCCAGGGAGGAGAAATCAGATCATGCTTGGGATAGATTTGTTCCATCAGCTGCATCATGCAGCCCTGACAACCTAGCTCTTACATTAACCTTGCCTGCAGGTTACAGGTCTGTCGGATAGCTTCATGGAAAAGAAAGAAACATCATAAATTTTCAAGGCAGTTACTGTCTTCAGCTTGCCACAGGGCTAAAAGCAATTAGTTGCGTTTAATCAAAATGGTTGTCTTTTAAACAACATAAACTTATCCTATTTTCTCATTTACCTTCCGTTTAGTACAGTGGTTTCAGGACTATACTGTAGTATTTGACATTCTGACCTACATCTCGTTTTTGGGTAAAAACAGCCGTCACTCACTGTGATTCCCCTTTGGAAACAGGTATTCCCTTTTGAAATGGAGCATTATGAGCATTTGGGCATGTTTTTCCTTTACTTCCCCTCATTTGCACATAGGAAAGTGAAGATGGAAATTTTGAAAGTGTAACAGACACAGTGCATGCTAAGATCAAAGTTAAGTACATCAAAATATACCTGTGGCAGTACCTTCAGTCAGGATCTCATCAAGGTTTGTAGGAGCAAACTTTCAGAAGTGTTCTCCAGTTGAGGTTGCTTTCATTTTGCCACTTTAAGGCATTATTTTTCACAAACACAGAGCACTTACCACCACAGTTCCCCCTTACCAGGCAAACTGCTACTGAAATGCAGGTTGGAGCTGCTCTCTACCACACATGCCACAGAACAAGGAGAAAGACGTAAAGAAGACTGAACAGTGGCAAAATGGGGGTTCCTGGTTAAGGTATGTATTAGATCTTGTGTATTTTTAGCCAATTATTTCACATTTTCAAGTGTTCCTGAGATAAAGGAAAGTCTCTCGAAAGATGTCGATCCTTATTCCTTTAACTGAAATAGAAAAGAAATGGGTGCACTCAGTGTGCAGAATGGATGGGCTGAAAGAGCTTTCACTAAGATATAGTTATGGGGCACACTTAAATTAAGAACTGAGATTTTCATTAAGTCAAACCTTCTGTTTCTGAGAGCAGCCTGTTCTGAACACAGGAGACACTTTGTTCTGTGTGGTTCGCAGCACATGTACACGCAGGGCTTTTGCATGGGAACCTCAACTTCTGTTTCTTTCACAGCGTTAATAAAAGCCAGATCAAAAAGATGAGGCTGTGCTTTGTTACGGAAAACATAACAGTGATGCTATGAAAATTAGCAATGAGACCAGATGGGCTGCAGCTGTCAAAGGATGGAAAAAAAATTTTCCAACGGATGGAAAAAATTCCCTCTGCCCTTCCAGTCACCAGCCAAGGAAGTACAAAACTATGTGGAAAAAAGTTTCAGCTGCATTCTTTAAAACATTGCTCTTTCAATCCCTCTGCACGAATGTATTCAGACACCTGTAACTCCCCTTGGCCACCCAGAACTGACAAGTATCCCGACACTGAGCTGCCATATCTCAGTGCTGGGCAGAGGGAGGAGCTGATGGGACTGCCCCAGTTTCACACAGCCGCTCACTTGAAAAGTCACAGCAACCATTTCACAGCATATTTAATTGGAATCCTTATCCGGGCTACCACCAGGCTTATCCAGCACGTGATTAAGGGATAAAGCAGTACATACTGAAGCCTTCAAAGCCAGCACCTACAGTAACATGATTGCAACAGAATCTCAGATTTGTTAATAGGAAAATAAGACACTATTTCCAGCTCTCAGTTATGAAAAAAATCTGGAAGGCCAGAAGGCAACTCTGTCATAGTGCTGGAATATGTAAAAAGAAAAAAAAACAAAAACCAGGCTGCCTTATTTCAGACCCAGGAGTCATGCCCATCTCTACTACCTAATTAATTGTATAGGTGAGCTTGCAGGAAGTGCAATTATCTCTCCTTCTTGCTGAGTTTTAAGGTATCTGGCAAAGAGATGGGCAAAATTTTTATTAGCTTAGCAGGAAGTTTGCAACTCATTTTAATTTCAGGAAGCTAAAAGTATTTTCAAAATTGGCAAATAGTTTTAGACATTCTAAGGCAGAAAATTTTACAGGAAATGTTTCAAATTTGAAGAAAGGGACAAAAGATTTATAAAAAAATATTTTTTCACATATAATTCTCCATTAGACCAACAACTTAACTTAAACTTTTTTGTCTTAAAAAAAATATTCAGAAGCACATTCTCTCTTTTCAACAAAAAATCATTTTCCCCATCAACACTTTTCACATAAGCTGCAAAATCCCATCCCCATCTCCCTGCCATCCACGGCCCTGGAGCATGGTGCAGTTTGTTCCTGATACGGCAGCCACTTGTACATTAAAGTGCAAAACGCAGTGGAGATGCTCCCTGAACTCCAAGCTGTTCAAGTCCAATCTTGTTCTGAACACTATCCGTGACACTATTTCCAAATAACGGCTTTTTAAACTAGCAAAACCTCACCATTATAAATAGCATTGCTGGGTGTTTGGAGGTGACGTGGCAAGGATATGACAGCAGTCCCCTGAGAGCAACCTCTGCAGCGGCAAAGCCCTGCTCTCACTTGAGCAGCCATGTGCAGTCCTGCTGCTCAGGGCAGAGGCTTCTGGAGATCACAAGCTGCTACTTGAGCATCAAGTCTCTCGGAGACAGTGCAAACAGGAGAAAAGCAACAAATGGCAGTTGCTGCAAGTAACCTCAGTACATGCAGATAGGGTTACTTCTCTGAAATGATGTATAAAATACAATAGGCGTTACAGAAAATAGCGAATGGGGTAAGAACCATATAACTATTGATTTGAGCTCAAGATTTTAGATAGCTTTCAAAAAGGTTTATTTTAAATACAAAACTTTCACGGGAATAAACATCAGTAAATGTTTATGTCCTCGGTGCAGTGGGAATGCTGCCTTTGGCAGGACTAGAAATGGTTGTGTGTGAAAAACATCGGAGTACAGCTGCCAGTGGAGAACTAACCGGGGTAGGCATCTTACAAGGGCCTCTAAGTAGGTTTTCTTTACATAAATATAATTACAATAAGCACATACGTTCTCGACAAGTTAAACCATCTTTGAATTTTTAAGATTTGCCGATAATCCATCTGCAACTCTTGCTAATATTTTTCTTCCTGTAACACATGTTCAGATTGCTCTTCCACTACTGCTAGAGTGGCTGTCTAACTCTATCTAGTCTGTGGAGCCTGAAAAGTCTATGGACTTCCAACAAATCTGTACTTCTCCTCTTTCGGGAGTACTTACTAATATTTCATAGTTGTGGAAAATAGGACAAAAGAAAAAACATTCTTTTCTTAATTCTGGTATCTAAAAGCACCCTTGTTTCATAAGGTTGGCACCCAGTGTCTCTGAATTGATCATTTCTTCCGGTCTTTGAATAGTTGAGTTCACTACTACAGGAACGAGGATGCAAATGATTTTCGATGACAGGGCCGTAATGCATTTTCATTCACACAGTTTCAAGCAAATGCTGAGGGAAACATAGACGTAACGAAACACTTACAGAATATCATAGAAAATCTAAATTACACTCAGAGGTGTTTGAAGTATTCATTAAGGTGTACCACAATGCCAGATGTTTTTCGACCACAAAGACTATTGTGTCTTACTATGGATTTCACAACAAATTTTCAGTGGAGAAACTCAGTCAAACAACTTAATATAAAAGGATAAATCTTCTGTTGGTGTTTTGCTCCAATCTATACTATAAATAAAAGAAATCTACTGGATTTATTTTCTGAAGTATGAAAAGCAAGCAAAAAGAACAACCATGCATATTTGAACAATTTCTATATAATAACATAAAAAAAAAGTACAGGACTGCTCAAAAATGCTTCTTATTGCTTGGAGATTTCCCAAAATATTTCCACTTGCATTTTCACTAAATTAAGAGAAGAGTTACGAGCTCACTGAGTATTGATTTACCTTGATGCAGCATAGCCATAAAAAGTTTGGTGTTGAAAGCACATTAAGACAGTTCATTCTACTCTTGGATGCAGCTTTCTGTTGACGTCTATCATCAGTCTGGTCTTCTTTTTTTTATGAGAAACACAAAGGACACCTTCATTGGGTTTTAAGGTAAATAAAAGTAGAAGTATACAGGAGTGAAATAACTCACTTGGTATATGTGAAAAGCAGTCAACAGTGCTGAAATAAAATTGAGTGAACTCAATCTTATTCTCCATGCGTCAATGAACTAAAATGAAAACTTCAGATATCTCTTTAAAAATTACAAACTGCAGAAGCTATTTTTTTTCCTCTAAGAAGTCTGATTACAAAGTGTCCCCCACACAGAGAGACCAGTGGTCTGCAGGCTTTGAATGCCTAAGAGTCTCAAAAGCAAGACAAAACACGCAGCATCTACTCAAAGACCTGTGTTGATTGGTAGCAGTTACTAGTATGGTAGATTAGAAAACCTAGAAATAAAATTGGTTTCAATTCTCCTGTTTTCTTTCACAAGGCATTTTACTTCCTGTAAAAAAGAAGTTACTTTTTTCATTTTCAGTCCTTCATTAATGATTCTTCTTCTCTCTCCCCCTTGTGAGTAGGATACTGTTGTAATGTTAACATGCACAGCATGATGATTTCATTAAATGATTTGCTAAGACCTCATGCATAATCATCTCACTGAAAAATAATGAATAGTCATTTATGTCCTGCCAATTAGTAATGTACAATAATAAGGGCTGATGCTGGTTTAACCCTTACAATGTACCTGAGTGACTAATGTAAAGTATGAGAGGATGCTTTGGAAAAAGTAGCTATTCTATGAATTATTCAGATAAAGCACTTTGAGTATTACGCATTAACTATATATGATCTCCTAATTAATAATGCAGTCTTTTGTCATATATCACTTGTACATCATTAAGAGACAGAACGTTGGGTTTTATTTTATTGTTGACATATAATTGCCAGCAGGTTTCTATCTGCTCAGCTATTTTTAGGTTACTTTAAGACATTTCCCTTAAACATATTCAAAGTTGGCAGATACAGAATTTCTATGGAAAATTCTAAGAGCTCACTTATCCCAGGAGAGAGATGATCGTATTATACCTGTACAGAAAGGATAGATTCTTTTAAAATTTCTATTATATAATTTTCTGTTAAAGTAATGAGCCTTTAGTTCATACAGTCTTATGAAAATATTTGAAAACTTCAACAGTTTACTACAATGAGAAAACGGCAAATGTCCTGTAGTTGTGGGTTAGCATATCTGGTGACTTTTTCCTTAGGAAAGAATTTTTAAGTACAGAAAAGTTGACATAACTAAGCAAGAATGTATTTTCTTGACAATGAAACAGGATAACTCTTTCAAACCCCCAAATCCACAAGCTGTAACTTTGCTTGATTCAGCTGCCTAACCCAAAAACCAGCTCATAACTTCATTACTGAGGGAGCGAGTGCTAAGAACTGCTAGTCAGGACTTGAGGGCGACTCTTTCACAGCTTTGTAGGACCCTACCCAAAGATGCAATCGCAAACTTAAAAAATAGCTTCTGCCAGGAGGCTAATCAATATTAAACAGCTTTTAGCCTTTCTTTTCTGTAGTTTGAGGAGAGATTCAAAATGCTTTTGATTAATTCAGAAGCTGTTTCATACGATATTTTATTAACTTCTGCAAACTGTATGAAAACATCTCAAAACATCTCTTAGATAGCCTCAGCAAGAGCTGAAACAAGTCCCACGATTCAGCAGTATCCCATATGGTACTTCATATGTCACAAAACCTGCCTGGATCTTGAAAGATAAGGTAATTTTTTTCCTCAAGATCTTAAATTTGCTATACAGCAAACATCTCAAGTACATCCTCCTTCCCGGTTCTCTATCTTGGAAAATGCAAGTTTCATGTTGCTCAATTCTTACAACACTGTGAAAGAAATTCAATGCTTATCTTCCAATGACTGCTGCCTGGGGTCTTGGAACTCTCTTGATATTTGCAGGTGTGAACCACTGCAGAATATGACTTATGAACAATTAAGTACATAAAAACGTAGTTCCTCTTCCAAATGGAGATAAATAGCATCATCTCAAAACACCTCCTGCTATATTCAAGATCCTCCTAGATATTCAAGACCAGCCTGGACACTTTCCTGTGCAACCTACTCTAGGGAACCTGTTTTAGCAATGGGGTTTCAGTGGATGATCTCCAAAGGTCCCTTCCAACCAGGATAATTCTATGATTCTATAAATATGAGAGGCCTTGCTTGCCACTAATTAAAAACAGTTTATTTTTTCTCTTGCATTTA
This sequence comes from Meleagris gallopavo, assembly GCF_905368555.1. NCBI lineage: Eukaryota > Metazoa > Chordata > Aves > Galliformes > Phasianidae > Meleagris > Meleagris gallopavo. Next base: position 83,944 of record NC_139410.1, read on the forward strand.
CACATTATTTTCTGCGCTATCTCCAATGCCCTTTCAAAGAGAAGCATGGTAACATTGCTCTCAACTTGATAAAGCATGAATGAGGAATAGCAAAAGGATTTTTAATGTGAAGCCATATGGAATTCCTTTTACAGCATAAGCAGCTCTTTTTACAGCCTTTCTTGCGAAATTTCTTATTACATTAATTTCAGCATTGACAATGAGTGGGCATCAAATCTCTATGGAAACCAAGCAATTCTGGCAACAAAACAACTGCTGTTTCTTGAAATGGTGAACACTGAGAGGCATGGCCAGAAATAGCAGAGTCACATATTTGTCAGTAGGGGCACTTAATACATAAAACAATCACTTCTTTCTGGGCAAGCAGATGCTCCAAAACGTAAGATTGCACTGTGGTACAGTATGCAAAGTCACCACTGAAAAAGCAGTTTTATGCAGTGGTGCATTGCCAGCGAGAGGTAGCTGATGTTGCAACCAATGGCCCATGCCCAGAAATTTTACTTTCCATCTACAGCTGAAAGATAACAAGACTAAGTGCCGGATTCTGCACTTGAGAAAGATCCTGGTTATATATACAGACTGGGGAATGAGATATAGGAGAGCAGCCCTGCTGAAAGAAATCTTGGTTGACAGCGAGTTGAACAGGAATCAACCGTGTGCTCAGGTAGCCAGGAAGGCCAATCACATCCGGGGGTGCATCAAGAACAATGCTGCTAGCCAGTCAAGTGAAGTGATTGTCCCACTCTACATTGCACTGGTGCAGCCTCACATCTAGTACTGTGCAGTACCTCCAGCAGGTTTGGGATCCACAGTACATAAAGGACATAAAACTACTAGAGAATGTCCAAAGGAGTGCTAGAAAGATGGTGAAGAGTCTAGAAGGGAGGAGTGGCTGAAGTCCCCTTGTGTGCTCAGCCCAGAGAAGAGGCGGCTGAGGGGAGGCCTCATTGTGGCCCGTGGCTTCCTCATGATGGGGAATGCTAGGACAGGGGCTGGTCTCTGCTCTCTGGTAACAGGGATAGAACCCAAGGGAATAGCGTGAAGCTGCAGCAGGAGAGGGTCAGGTTGGATATCACATTTACTGAGAGAGTGGTCAGGCACTGGAACAGGCTTCCCAAGGAACTGGTCATGGCACCGAACTTGCTGGAGTTCAAGAAGTGCCTGGATGACACTTTCAGATACATGCTCTGATTTTGGATTGCGTGGTCCTGCGTGCAGCCAGGAGTTGACTTCATGGTCCATGGCTTCTATGATTCCATAAAAAGTCACGTACAAAATCAGTGCTGGTTTCATAATCAAAAGATTATGAAAGTGACTATTATCAACAAACCTTATTCTGTGTCTTATAAAATTGGGCCACTACCATGCACAGCTTGCTGAGACATTAAACGCAATTACCCGAAGAAGTGCTTGGTAAAGAACTACCAGATGATGGGCATTCAAGGAACTTACACATGTCTGTGTGTAACCGCGTAATTGGAATGATGATAAACTAACATTTTTACCTGGAAAACTCAAGAACTCACTAATAGCGGCTTATTTGCAAGAAACACATCAAAATTTAACAACAATACTCAAACGCAGTATTTACTGAAATTCAAAAAACGCTGAACGCTAAAATGTTGAACTAGAGCATCCACTATAGCCAATCATATAAAATGGGTATAGGCCTCTTATGATTATCTTGCTCTTTCCTTGGAAAAGTTTCTCCTTTCCTCCTTTTAAAGATGTATCCTCTGCAGTTTTGTCGCCATTCATCCTGACACAGCAGCAGTTTCTGCAGTAGCAGGAATTAGTTGAATCCTCACAATTCCACTGGCATCAACTGTATTTTGCTCCACTAGTTCATTATGCTGGCAAGGGAGCTGATAATTACTGAGATCACAAGGGCACCATCAAAAAGCACTGTCACCTTCCAACTCAATGGCACAAATGCACTTGTGTCCTACATGAACAGCACGGAGCTTACTATCTATGCCAAAAACTCACTTAGGGAAAGAATTTCATGTCTGCAGTTAGAATAGTTGCCAATCCTGAGAAAAGAGTAGTTACTTAAATATGCTATTTTTAGCAAGCATAGCAGACTGACTTAGTTATTTCTTTACTCAATCATCTTTAACTGATCTTTCGTTGGTATCATTTTTAATGCAAGCAATTACACAACTACTACTTATCCTGTGAGTAGCAGGACTGGCCATTAACTCAGAGACTTACCAATGACTTCTATTCAAAAGAAAACATATTTTTTTTCTGTAATCTCCACTCTTAGTCTCCCCAGTCCCCAATTCCTTAGGTTTGTTTTCTAGACAGGTATTTCCTGTCTGTCATTTGCGTAGATGTTCTTCAATATTTATTTTCTTGCCCTGCTTTTAATAACAAAAATAGAGTACTGGACTTCTACAGATGGTATTTTGTTGGTAAGATAGCCGTTAAGAAAGACCAATTCAACTTAGCCATCCTGCTTGCTGCAGAAAGCAACGCTTGAGGCTAATACAGCTCTTTTTGAAGTATACGATCACAAATTTAAGAAATATGGTGCTAATAAGGCCACCAAGAATCTCTAACTGACTGACAAGGAAAGGAATGACTACAATCAGAGCTGTTATTCTGTGGATTTATGAACGATGCCACCATATAAATTGCTGTCTGGCAGTGGGCTCTAATTCAATGGCACTATCAATTTTGGTTTTGTCAGCAGGGTTTTAAGCAGGCAGCTTTATCCCTGTCCTTCCTACACAAGAGCCCTGGTGAGGAAGAAAACAGGGAACAGGTTGCCACTGGATACCTCCCATTAGAAAAGACGTGTAGGAGAAACAAGGCTGCATTATTCTGGCATGACCAGATTCTCTGTTCCTTGAAGATTCTCTACCTAATAGCTCGTGTTGCTGATTTACCTATTTATTTTTGCTGTTCTACAAAGGATTTCAGTGCAGTTGCTGCTTTTCTGTGTGCATATCTTTCTCAACACATACCTCATGAAAATCCAGTGATTTCTCTATTCTAGAGAAAGGAAATTTTACACGGTTAGCAGTATATGGACAGAAAGAATCAGAGCAGCGCTCTGAGGATAGTGTTTGGTTATATAACAAATGAGAACTTGCGAGCATTGAAGGAAAAAAATATTCACTGGCACAATCGGGGCTGTTCAAAACGGAACCAGAACAGCAAAATAACAAACGACAGAGAAGCGTTTCAAAATCAAAGGTGAAGCAGAGGAAATATTTTGAAAAATGTCGCATAGGAATAAAGTGTTTCACCGCTTGGTGTCGCTCTTAACTAGCGCTTGGGCGACGCTCTTTGTGAGAGCAGGAAAAGTATCTGCAGTGAAGAGACCTGACAGACTGGGCTACATTTTGAAAACAAAATTCAGATGCTCAGAGATTTAAATAGACTGACCTAACAATTCTCCAGAAGTTGCATGACAGAGACATGTTCTACGAGGCCATGCTGTCTCTGAGGTAGATAACGATCACGCTGGTAGTTTTTTTGCAAAAGATGATGACCTATGAAACCTAATTGCTTGGCTAGTTACCGTCTCCTCTCTAGTTTTTAGAATGCATCGTAGCTCTGCGCTGTTCTTACATTTATATTTTTGCATCTTTTCCAATAAAGATTAACTTATTTGAGAAAAATGTCACATAAAAATTGGTCTTAGCCACCCTGGTTAGTAACTGTGCCTCTGTATGAAAAACCTGTAAGCTAAACCACTGATATAAAACACTCAGAATCTTGTAGGTCACACTGCTGAAATAATCTGAATAGGTTATACAAATGCTGATGAGTACAACCAGCAACTTCTACCACATGCCAAGCATCAGTGACCACAGCTGCAGGTACCCTTGTCACTTGTCCAGCTTTGCACAAGGTGCTTCCCTACAGCACAGTGCTGAGATCACCAAGTCCTAACACGAACGTATTTTTCCCACCTCAAAGTTATCAACAACATTTAGCTTCCACTAGCATCACTGAGAGTGCTGCTCCCATAATTACTACTCAGCAGAAAAGTCTCTTCTGTGTGCTTTGCTGTAGGCCTCGCCAGTGGGATAAAGTTAGGGGTGGAAAGGAAGGAACAACACTGAGCCGATCGTGAACTGCTTGAAAAAGGGTAGTTAAGGAGATGGGTAACATTACTACATTACAGCTTCCTGATTCTGCTTCTTTGCAGGGAATTGACTTTCATATTTGTTACCCACAGAGACAATTTAGAAAAGTGGTAGCTCAGCTACGATGCTTGGGTACTGGAAAACTCAGCATCAGCGCTGGCTCATCCTAACATATTGAGCTGTAGCTTACCATGGATGCAGAGGGACTGTCTGCCATGCAAAACTCCATCTCTGACAAAAGTCAGCAACGGGCAGCATTCGCTGGCTCCAAGATGTGTGAAGAGTGGGCCATTTACACGGAGCAGTGGGCAGTCTCAGGATTATCTGCCCTAGCCTCAGTTTCCTTTATCTCAAATCTCCCGATCATTGCCACAACCCCTGCTTTCATCCTTACACTTGTGTCATCAGCAATCCCCAGGTTTCTGTGACACTCCCCTCTATTTTTTGAGCACGTTGCCTACTCCCCCTTTCCTGAAAGATAGTATTGTTAATTGATTCAACTGGATTTTAGTGAATTAAAAGTAAAGAGCCAAACCCTAAGTGTGATGTCCTACAAGCATTAAGGAGACAAACTCTAACGCAAATTTGGGAATTCAAAGTGGGCTACCAAAAAGGCTACAGCATACCGAGGTCCCTTGCTGCAGGTCACCGACCTCTAAACTGAGACTTTCCAGCTGAAACCACTCACAACACAGCTTTCCAGTGTGATGGGAAATGGGATGGTTTAAGTCCGTGGACTAAGATGCAGAATAAGTGCCAGCTCCACCTGTTGTCACACCTACAGACGTAACTTGAAGCATCCAAAGGGACAACAGGAAATTCTAAAGGGAAGAGCAACGACTATCTGACTGTAGCCTTGTGAACTAAATCCTAAGCGACCAATATTTAATGACAGCATTTAGCTTAAACACCGAAGCATGAACACTCTCTTTTACAGTACTTTTTGAAAGTTATCCATACAACCCCAGTTATTTTTAAAGGTCTAAAAAGCCTTTTTTGAAATCTAAATAAATATTTTGCAGGTGGCAGTCAGTTTCTCTGCTACATTAAATGCTCAGTTAAAAAATATCAATTACTTATTCTTAAGATGGATATTTTCCAATAATTTTAATGATAAAACAACAGCAAGAATGTAAATAACTGAAATTAGATATGTTTCAAGTGCATTCAGAGATGTGAGGGAAGACAAAGTCTTTTCTGCACATGTATCATGAAAGCCGAGGACAGAGGATAGGGCTGAAGCAGTGATGCCCTAGAAAAACATCCATCAATCTTGAGACCCACAAAAACTGAAAAACAAAGAAAACTATTCAGGGTGGGCTCATTTTTTTGTTGTCCTGGATGATGACAGCCATTGGCCGCTGATCCTACAAATCTCTCTGTAGTTCAGGAAGACAAATTTATCCTTTTGTTCCAGTCACACCCTGGTTGTTATGTATAATAACTTGATTGTTAAGCATGACTGCAATTATGATACTTCTACATGTACAGGCAATATCCCATTATTAATTTTTAATATTGTTTCGTGATGGAATACTTGAAATCACTGATGGCTTTTTTTCTATTCATGTAATTCCTTTTAATAAATTGTTTTCCTATGTAATGTAGGGAGTTCATTAAGAAAGCAGTAAGCTGAGGAATATTACCGCAAGTTTGTACTTAAAGGAAAAGTACATAGTCAATAGAAACATATTAATTGGTGTACGTGACAACAACGATTGTTTTGCCAATATGTTAAAACATTATGAACCATGTTCTTTCTGCTTGTGTAAAAGGGCAGGAGCTGTTTATTGCTTTGCATGCTGCAGATGATCAAACATTGCTTAGGTAACTTTAAAACCTTAAAAAGGCAAGATAGTAAGATTTATCATGAGGTTGAAAGCATAAAGAGAGAGAGACTGTACATATTAGATGTTGTCTACTTTACAAAGGAAAGATGGATTGATAAAAGCTATTAGAATTTTGAATTAATGCATATTTTATAGACTCTACAACATTAAGGGGAAGATTAAACTTAAAGGTGGCCATTTCAGGCTTTATGCCGCACTTTATAATTTTATTTTCACCCTTTGAGGGAATGTGGGTGTAATGCCAGCAGACCAATTACTTACCAGAATGCAGTAACCATCTATGGCAGCTTGGCATAAGGCATAAAAGTGCAGAGGCACTTTCTCAAAACAATTCACTGTTTTGACACTGTACACAGAAAATATCTTTTTAACGCAGATGTTTTTTTCTTACTGAAAATTTTATTTTTTTTTTTCCCCCCATAAATTCCAAGAGAAACATACAAATTCTCTAATAAAACATCAAGAATAATGATGGAATAACAGGATTAGTTGCCATGGCTGAACTGAGTGAATATGAAAAGACTCAAAACATGATGCAAAACCTACTGGAAAGATCCATTGGCTGACAAAATAACTGCATGTAAAAAGTCCTCAATTTCATAGAATTAACTGCCTGTTTCTGTATTTCTGAGTTTTGGAAGCTCATGTGGTTTATGTCTAAAAATAGAATTGATATCGCAAGCCATTCAGAAACTAGAAACAGCCATTGCAGGAAAGCCGAGGGGCGTGAAAGGGCAGAAAGCCCAAGCCATGCTCAGCTGCTTCACGGAACCACAAAACTAAGGGCACAGAGAGGGCAACGAACTGAAGAAGAAAGTGGAAGAGATACATTGAAAAGGAAGTTCCATTTCAGCTGAGCACCAGAAAAGCCAAGAGACCTGTTACATCAATTTTCAGTTTCCAAAGGGGAACTTACATACGAATGTGAAAGATTGTTATAAAAGGAAGACTTAATTCTAATACAGAAGCTTAAACTGAATGTAACCTAATTAACTGTAAAGGCTTTTCTGTTGGTCTGTTTGTCTTTTGTTTTACAAATGTAAGCAAGGCAGGTGTAAAACACAACAGGAACACTGCAAACACTGAACGATTTGCTTAGGAGATAAAAACCAGAACTAGTTTCTTTCAACGCTCCAGGAGTAGGAGTGCTGCCTGGGACTTTCTAGGGCCAACAAGGATTTACCGTGAGAAAGAAGAGCTTGCAGAAGGCAGGAGAATGAACTCTCATTCCTACACACATTGAAATAAATTTAAACAAGTTATACCTAAAACTTTTGTTATGATGGACGTGTCAGACAGACCACCTGAAAGGTAAGTGTCAGTAGAATAGAAGTAGGAACAAATTGTTAAAATGAATAAGCAGCAAATCCCCAAGACCAAATGATATTCACTAAGATGTTCTAAAGGCAGTCAGGTATGAAATTACTGAAACACTATAATGTGCAACCTTTTGCTTACAACTATCTTAGCGCCAGAAAAATCGAGGTGGCTAATATGATACTGAGATTTCTGCATTCTTAGGGGAGTTGGAGAGCCACACACTGCTAGGACACAACTGCGAGCACCTCAGGACACAGAAGGATAAAGCTATAAAGGGGCAGACAAAATGTAATGCTCCAGAATGTAGCAACGCACAGAGAAAACTATGCTGCCAGCCCTCTCAGGCAGCAACTGCATTCAAACTTTCCTGCTCTAAGTTCTATGGTGACTGTTAACCACTTACGTTGGTGAGAACATTAAGTATAATACCTTACTCTAAGCACTACAGAGATAGTGGTGCTCTGAGCAAGAGAGGGGAAGACTTAATTACCTATAATAGAGACCCTCAGGTATTTCAAAGATGTTTTATGAAAAGAAATATTTGCAAAGCCTGTGTAGCGCCTGCACACAGTCTCCTGAATGAATTTTTCTTATTAATAGGGGAAGTATACCACAGTACACTTAAACACACTGAAGAAGATAAAAAAGGCAGCTTGGCCCAGTAACTTGCTGGCCTGCACCGGGCCACCCTCAGAGCTTACAACTACATTTCTCTATGTGTCTGCCACGTGTAATTGAGTGCAGATCAGTGAGGGCTTACACTGCAGTTTAGGCCAATGGGGAACCTGATGCTAATGGGTGCACTTGTTTTAAAATCTCTCATGGCACTGTTGAAAAAAAAAACAAACAAACCAGAAAACCCATCCAACATTGCCAAAGAAACGGTAAGAAAAATAGCACTTGCTTAACAATAATGAAGAACAAGAACAGGAGAAAGCAAACATAGCACAAGAAACAAAGAAGACTCAAAGGTTACAGGAAAACATGGTTTTACATGTACCTCTCATTTTTTAAACTTATCTTCCTCTATTTGACATGTAAGGAGTATTTTTCTTGGAAGGATTTTAAGAGACAAAGATCTTTTTATCCACAACCAGAATGCCATCCTCTCCGAGGCAGTGCGGTAAGCAATTAACCAGCACTAGCAACAACACAGCTCTTTAGGGTGGGAACTGAAGAATGTAATCAACAAATAATGCAAATTACTGCTAATCAAATAAATTAATTCATCGACCATGATTAGTAAAGAATTCAGATCCATTTGCAAAGTGCTGTCTGTAGCAAATTCAGCCCAAGTGTACGCAGCTTGATCAGAAGAGTTTGTAAATAACTTTACAGCTGAAGTATGTTGTTTAACTAGTGAAGATGTAACTCAGTTGCCAAAGTACTTCAGAAAACCCACAGCTGAGATACGAAGCAGCTCAGCTAGAGAAACAGGTGCCTGGATCTGTGACAAATTAAATCAGGAGAGTATTCATCTTCACCAACAGTACATACAAAGAAGAATTGTAAATAATATCTCAATTATTAAACTGTGCAACTCAGCCAAGTATATGTGATTGGAAAAGTGCGCTATTAAATTAATGAATTCATCTCAGTCAAGGCATGGAGGGAGTCTGGCCATTGCCACAGCTCCCTAAGGGCCAAGGCCACTAAAAATCCTCGCAGAGAGCTGAGGTTGGTGGGCAGATGTGCTGGGGAGTAGCACTGAAGAAGGGAAATAGGGAGCTTGAATGCATTCTGTGCCTCTAAGAACAAGCAGAGTCCTCTACAATATCATAAAAAACCTTTTCTAGGCTGCAAGTTTGTTCACGATGTTACTATTTGAACTTGCTCTGACATAAGTAACACCCAATTTTCTACAGGCTGCATAAACAGTGATATTAGAATTCAGTTAAAATTATTTTTTTTATAGGATCCTTCACACAATCCCCCATGTGCCAGGAATTCAAGTGAAATTTCGTTCATTTAAGGCAATCATAATAAATGGAATTCAATGTGTAGTTTATTACTTATTAATTTTTATACCAAATATACTTTTTACAAGTTAAAAAAAAAAGCAAGGAAAATGCATCCTGAAACATAGAAAACAAGTGCTTCTTGCACAAACTCTAGTAATAAAGATATTTATGAAGTCAGTTAACGATTCAAAACACATCCTTTACTGGCTCTTATTTGCTGAGAATACAAAGAGCATAACTGGAAAAACTTCCTCTTACTGCCACGGACACTTAAGATGGCAAATCTCTTACTAGGAAAATGGTCATTTACATCACCATCACACCTCAATACCTCAATGTGCCAAGAAACGTAGGTAAGGAATATGGAATGGAGTTCACAATTTTACAGAAGGAATAGCTTTTTAAGAAAAGTGAAACATCATTTTGATCATAAAAGGAAACACATCAGGAATTCACATGTTGATTCTTTTTACTGTTTGCCATTTCATAGCTCTAGTGATTATCAGATACTAACATGTAAGTATCTTAAGCATGGACCAAAAATAAACATTTTCTAAGTTTTAGTTCAATACTGATGGAATGGAATACTTATTCATCTTGTAACTCCGCAGGAAAATACTGCTGATGACATTGCTAATGGACAAAAATACATGTATTTAATTGCCAATGCTGGGTAATGATTTTGAGCAATTTAATATGTAGGCATCCCCCTTAATCCTGCAATAAATGACCAAGTGCCTACTGCCCTTCCTGAAGTCTCAGAACAAAGCAGGAGAGAAGGATGGAAACAGCAATTTAAGAACGTGGGAGCAAGTATACCATGGACTGAGAATGCAACACTCCTTGAAGAAGGAGTGGTTGTACAAAGATTCCTGGCTCCTGCCTTTCTAATCTGCAGAGAAGGCTTTATTTTGAATAACTTATTTGCAGCTTCCAGTCAATAATGCATTCTTGGGATCTGCTTGTGAAAGAGCACAGCTTTGCCATAACCAGCGTTCAGGGTGCACTGTAAATTTATGCCATGTGCATTTTAATATCATGCTTTCTAACTAAGTACAATTTGCTTCTGTTCTAAACAGAAAAAATGCTGAACCTAATCTATCTTCCTTGCGTTCGCTCCTTCCCAACCTTCATGCATAACTTTATTTTCTATTCAATTTCTCTTTGCACTTAATAAAGCATGAAAGCCATAGCAAAGTCTTCCCTCTACGCATTCTTCCTTTTGAACTCTTAGTTGCAAATTATTTCTCTGCTAAAACAAACATGCCTTGGAATATTTCTAGGAAAAGGTGTGATTGAAATGTTTTGCCTTGTTTAAACATTCTTTTAAAATGGATGTTCCCCTCCATTTCAAAAAGCTAAGAACAACTTTACCAAATGAAATAAGCCTAAAACAATCCCTCATCCACACATAAGAAAAAAAAAAACAAAAAGAAAAAAGGCAGAATAACTCCAAATTGATCTCAATTTTCTTAAAAAAAAAAAAAAAAAGCAGATCAAATCAATTTTAGCGATTGCGAAAAATTTACTTGGTGAAAATTGTGACATTATCATTAATCATGCTTATTTTGAGAATGAGGTGGCACGAGCCCCCTCATAATCATATGGTAAATGAGTAACAACAAAAACAGTACACAAAGAGCTTATAATTTACTGAGGAAAAATACAAAGAGCAAACTGTAGAGAGACGGAAAGCACACTTTGTAGCGTGGATTCTGCAGAGAACACCACGTTCAATAATCAAAACTTTTCTGTTGCCTGAACTAAGGTATTTTCTGCTACTAAAGCTATAATCAAAAGTTCAGTCTAATGAACTTTTTTTTTAATCAAGGCTTGACTGAAGATATTAAGCTACACGTGTTTTATACATTAGGATGTGCATTTATTAACTAACCATATCAAACTGTCTGTATGATATTCACTATATGATACAGATCCTGCAAAAATAAAATAAAAAAGGTCTAAGCACTGAGAGAAAATCAGGTTATGGCTATTTACAACTGTGCAGAGTGGCTCCCCAGGGGCTGGTGCTAGGTCCTGTCCTGTTCAACATCTTCATCACGGCCTGCATGATGGGATAAAGTCCACTCTCAGCAAGTCTGTCGATGACACAAAGCTAAAAGGAGTGGCTGTCACACCTGAAGAGCTCTACACCTGGGGAGGAATAACTGCACGTATCAGCACAGGGGCTGACCTGCTGGAGAGTTGCTCTGCAGAGGATGACCTAGGTGTCCAGGTGGACAACCAGCTGGCCATAAGCAGACAGTGTGCCCTCGTGGCCAAGGCCTATGGCATCCTGGGGTGAATTAAAAAGGGTGCGGACAGCAGGTTGAGGGAGATGATTCTCTTCTTCTACTCTGCCCTAGTGAGGCCACACCTGGAATGCTTTGTCCAGTTCTGGGTTCCCCAGTTCAAGAAGGACAGGGAGCTTCTGGAGAGAGTCCAATAGAGGGCAACAAAGATGATAAAGGATCTGGAGCATCCCCCGTATGAAGAAAGGCTGAGAAACCTGTTTGGCCCAGAGAAGAGAAGGCTGACAAAATGTTTACAAAGATCTAGAAGTTGAGAGTAAATGGATGGGATCAAGCTTTTTTCAAGCAGTATCCAGTAACAATACAAGGGGCAATGGGCACAGAATGGAACAGAAGCAGTTCCATATAAACATGAGGAAAAATTTTTTTATTCTGATGGTGACTAAGCACTATACCAGCATCCAGAGAGGCTGCATAGTCTCCTCCATTGGCGATACTCAAGACCCACCTGGACACTTTCTTGGGCAACCTACTTTAGGGAACCACTTTAGCAGGGGGGATCAACTAGATGATCTCCAGAGGTCCGCTCCAACCCCCGCGATTCTATGACTGTACAAAACAGTTGGAATTGTCTACCTAATTGATTCAAATGTGCGTTCAATGTGTTGCTTAGATCATCAAGCTGATTATGCAAATGCGTTTTCTATGGAAGATGCCTAATAACTTCCCCCACACCGTGGCTTCTAATATGGTGTAATGATGATTAAAGAAACATGACACATTATAAGAAATAGGGTAGCGGTGGGGAACAGTTGGCCTCTAATAGTGAAAAGGCAGCTGCGTAAAAGCCTGTGTTCCCCACTTCACAGATGAGCTACTAGATTGAATTACATGGCATAAGAGAAATTCTGAAGGTACCCAGTACACCCATTAAAAAACAAACAAACAAAAAAAAAAACAAAAAAACACCCAATATGTTTTACATCAATTTCTGTATATTCTCAGCTAAAAAATCATTTTTCATCATATCGATTTTGTAAATCAAACTGAAAGGTATACAAATCTGCCAGTTCTTGAGTAAGAGATTGTCATGAGATTGTGATGGCTTATGAGATGGACGGCACCTTCAACAACTGCAAGAGCACTTTATGGCCACAAAACATGTTTCAAGATTGGAGCTTAAGCATCTTGAAATGGTTATAAGGGTTTAAAGACACGTCAGGTATCAATGTAATTTGTCAGCTCTTTCCCCAAAATAATGTCATTAATTTACTCAACTTCTAGAACTGAATCTCCTGAATTAAAAATCATCAAGGAAATAACTTTTGGGTTTATAATCCTGTTATACTAACAGCAGACAGATTCTAAACAGATGAACACATGAAATCCAAAGAACATTCATTTAAAGATTAAAAGCAGGGGGAAAATTAATATAGAAATAGGATTATTTTGATAGTTTCCATCATTTAGATTTACAGCAATTATAAAAATAAAAGAGCACCTGGTTCATAATTACATACTTGGTATTTTTATTAGATTTTACACTTGAATAACAGGAAACCAAATATTTTTCTGGAAACCTGAGTAGTTCTGTATTTCTTGATTTACACATGTTTCAAGCTACTGGTTTCCAATTTTAATTTCTCAACTTTTTTTTTTTTTTAATTATTTCAATGCTCAAATAAAGTAGCTAAAACAATTACTTATCATTTATGGGCTGGATGCTGGTAACTAACTTAATTACATTTTTCAAAACTAGGGACTGGCACCATGTCAATTATGAAGTTTTGCATCTAAGTGTTTTATAAATCAGGACAATAGACTTATTTAAAGACTATGTTATTGATGTTCCTAACAGATTGTACTTTAGAAGTGCACGCTGCAATTATCGTAGCAGGCTGTAACACAGCAGTGACAGTGGAAATTAAAGAACGGATGCAATAGTCTGGAGTTGTCTGGCTAAGCCTCTCGCCATTAACTTCTATTGCATTTTTGCATTCAGACCAGAAAAGATTTTAATATACTGCTTTCAAAAGATGATGAAATCTTTTTGTAACATTACTGTCACTGTTGAGTCTAAGTTTCCTGATTTTTTTCTAGACAAATTATTAATGGGTAGATGGTATGAAACACTGTGGACTGAGTCAGGCCTTCGGTTTCTTATAAGATAAAATATCAGTTTTGCTGATCAGAGCACTTTGGCAGTTTCTAGGGGAGCCAACTTATTAACTAAAATGGCTTTCCTCTTAAATTACAAAAGCTTTCTTCCTCCTTGAACTCGCATCTCCATCATTCAGAAGTATTAAATAGAACCACAGAATTGTTAAGATCAGAAAAGACCATTAAAGATCATCTGGTTCAACCATCCACCATCACCACCACACCACGAACCGTGTCCTTCAGTGTCACATCCATCCTTTTTTTGACTAGCCTGCATACAGCAGTGTAAAATATTATATAAATAACCTCAGGCAAGCGTTCATCAAGAAAGTCCTGATTTCCAAATATTTCAAGGGTGCTCTATAGGTTGCTATCACAAGGGGACGGAGGAATTGTGCTAATAACTTATCCTCCAAGATGTACTGGAGAAATGTCTGGTTTCAGAACACTCAATATACAGTAAAATAAAAAGTTATCTTTAGACACTAAAGAGCTAAAAGATTAGATTGAAGGTTTTTTTTTGTTTTTGTTTAAGTAATTCTTCAATATAAGAAAACAACTGTGTAGAGATGATAGACTAATATATTCTCAAACGTGTGAATGCAGTGTCTCTAATTTGGAGACAGAGGCCTCAAGCACAGAAACACTAAGCATGTTTATATGGCAAAAAAAAAAAAAAAAAAAAACCTTCATGGTTTGGTACCTGTGGGCATTCAGCAATTATTTGTGACTAACTCAATTTTCATGATCATTCATCACATAAGTTTTTAAACTTAGCACAGTCTTGGAGTCCTGTTTCTTACAAAGTTTCCAATAGACAGAACCAATGACTCCTAAGAGATGTCTCTAAAGTTTCCATTTGTAGCCATTCCTATTCAAAAGCTATCACAATTCAGGGAGCCAGAGCTCACCCACTGCAAACTTCACTGAACTCATGCCACTCATGAGAGCTACAGATGTTTATTCTGTCAGCAGATGGAAACTTCATGGGTCATTTTTCCTCCTTTCCAAGGGTCAATGTCAGTTTGTTTGAGACTTGAAAACTTGCTTTTTTGTCATCAGGTCAAAGCTCTGACCTAATCAGTAACAGTAACATTTTAGGTTAGACTTTAGGGAGGCTTCTGATACATTAGCTGCTGACTCAAGCATATGTCCGTGAAATCAGGGATGTATTCCTTTTCCCTTTGAGACTGAGGTTCCAACTTGCATTTTTGAAACCAGAGCTGTGCAATGACATCTCCTAAAAATAAATGCACATATTATTTTTACCTTGAGAATGGTTCTTCTGGACCACGGATGAGCCATCAAAGAAGAAAAGAACTAAAAAACAACTATGCTACATAAGGCACAGCATGACTGATTCTGCACTAACATTTTGAAATTTAGAATAATATACTCATTAACGGTGCTCCTGTGGATGCTCAGTAGTGTTGCTCCTTTGCCTCAGTGGTACAGCATTAAAATCACAGAAGCACGTTTCTGAGATAAACTATTTTTTACCTAATCTGCAAAGATTCAGAACCTGACAGATAACGCAACCCAAAGTTCAGAGATTAAATGACTAGCCAGTTGACTTTAACTAAGTGACTGAAGCTACTGCTTAAAACTCTTCCCTTATTGAATATACTGTCAGAATTCATTGGACATTGTGTATGTAATGCTGCTTGTCATATACACTGAGTCTCTAAGCCCGCCAAGTACTGCACAAAAAGAGAAAAATGGATAAAGAGAGGTTTAAGGTCCAGATCCTCTGCTTTTCAGACTACTCTGAAAATGAAAATTACCATATCATTAAGATGCCCCTGTTCTACTTACAGCAGCCAGTCAGAAACAGGAAGAGATGTTTGTCTATAGACTCATAGAGCCATCAGTCTCTTTCAACAGATGCTGAGATTTTGAAAAAATAAATGAATTAAGAGTTATTTTTTTTTTTTTCAAGTTACTTACACCAATTCCCTTAGTAATTGATAGCTTTATTTTATTCTCCAGCGTGTCCTTACCTGGAAGGGCAATGGAACTAAATTTAATGTCTTACTCCATTTGGCTATATAAAATGACAATCCATTAGAACAAGTACATAAAAAACAAGGCCGTCTTGCTGGCTTGCAAGTTCCAGTTTTGCTTGTTGCTGCAAAAACTCCATTTTTCTGGTTCACAATGACATTAACATTTGGTAAGATCCTGTAAGTACTGTCCTATGCAAACACCATCCTTGGAATGGAATCAGACTTGATTCCATGTTTTGACCCTGACAGAAAAGTCATATATGCAGTAACATCAACACTATTTGGTGCACAATCCCAGGACCTGAATAACAGCAAGGTTTTATTCAGCATAGTCACCTGAATTTGGTTGGCAGGTTAGCTTTTGAAATAAGTGAACCACTGCCTATTTCTAGAGGTATTTCAGGACAAAGGGAAATAGCTTTAAGTTGAGGGAGGGAAGATTTAGGTTGGATGTCAGGGGGAAGTTCTTTACAGAGAGAGTGGTGAGGTGCTGGAACAGCTGCCCAGAGAGGTTGTGGATGCCTCGTCCATCCCTGGAGGTGTTCGAGGCCAGGTTGGATGGGGCCCTGGACAGCCTGGGCTGCTATGAAATGGGGAGGTTGGTGGCCCTGCATGTGGCAGGGGGGTTGGAGATTCACTATCCTTGAGGTCTCTTCCAACCCTGGCCGTTCTGTGATTCTGTATTTTTCATTCATCCCTTCTATTTGTCTGCTGTTGGATCTTGGAAAAGTTACAGCACCTTCCTTTAGCTCATTCACCCCATTTCTGAAAATGGAATATCATCAGCGATCAGTACAGCACTTTGGGATCCACAGTTCTCCAGCTAAGGGTGAAATGGTATTGTTATTACTTCTTTAAAGTCATGTATATACTACTGTGTGCTCGGTGCTTTAATTGACCTGTTCCAAATAACCTATGTCTTGTGATTACAAGCACTGAAACTTTTGAAATACAACAGACGTAATTAGTAAATAGTAATTAAAAAGGCAGTTCTTATATTAATAACTGCTCTGTAGGAGGAAACGCTTATCAGACTGGGCTTTTTATTGTAAGGAATGACGTGTTGCTGAAATGCTGAAAATGTGTTGTTCAATCTTCGTGCAGGTCATGACTACTTTTAATATATACATTTATTTCTACGATCTAACCATATAGCTACTTATAGGGTATTTCAACCCTACAAGTTTAATTCTAGATATATGTTACTTATATCTCATTAGAAATGCACACACATCAGGGTTGCTAACAATCTGAATACTACTGTATTTCAAAGTATTCTTTAAGAAATATTTTAAGATATATGTTCATGAAAGTTCATATTTTATATGCTTCGCAAGTACAATGGTCATACTGTAACTCTGTCCTGCATTTAGCAACTGAATATCTTTTCATATTCAAAGACGTGAAAACAAATTCTTTGCCTTTAGAGAACGTGACTCACTACCATTTCAGTGAAAAGTGTTTTAAAAAAAAAACTTTTTGAGAATTGTTCTCAATTTCTTTTTCTTCAAAATTCTCTGTTATAGGGCCATACTCTTATATTTTGTGTCTTATATCTTCCCCAAAGAGATTTGTTTCCACTTTACATCACAGTCCACAAAACCTGTAACAGCTGGTGTTCCGTCAGAATACAGAAAGGTACCAACCGCCTTCAGAAGATGCATTTCAGATGGCATTCAAAATTACAGATTTATCCGAACTGAAATCAAAGGCATGCCAAGTGATACTGTCTGAAATTTTACTCAGA
This sequence comes from Meleagris gallopavo, assembly GCF_905368555.1. Lineage (NCBI taxonomy): Eukaryota > Metazoa > Chordata > Aves > Galliformes > Phasianidae > Meleagris > Meleagris gallopavo. Next base: position 101,343 of record NC_139410.1, read on the forward strand.
CCCCACAAAACAGATGGAACAGATCAATACAAAGACATGACTAGTTTTTGTCTTTTTTTTTCATTTGTAGAATCTCAGCAGATAAACCGAATAGTTGTTCTTATATTTTGTACTCAGACTATCGAAAAGCCAATTCAAAGAGTATTTCTGTAAATTCCTTCCTTTTAACATTTACAGAATCCACTGCGTTAATATACTCCAACATTAACTCATATCACAATTATTATGGTTTTTAAAATTCTACCCAATAAGCTGGTCTGCAGTTTTGCCTCATGAAACCTTAGCCAAAGTCTATAGAGATCACATAAAATCATCAAAAAGTCTTTAGGGACTTGGCTGGCCAAAGGAATAAAATCTTCAAGAATACATTGGAATTGAGAAAAAAAAAAAAAAAAAAACTTAAAAGATGAGGAAGTTGCACTGGAATATTTGAACAGATGCAAAATATTGTAAACTGTTTGTTAGAAGGAAAAAAAAACCACAATAACCAGCATCTAGATGCTAGAGATATCCTTCAGAACTAATAATTTCTAATTTCTAGGAAATTACATAAAAGGAAAGTTAAGCATAGGTGGTCACCTTAAACTTCAAAGGCCTTAACCTTCTTCCTTCTAATGAAGCAGAAACTCTGAAAAAAACAGGAATAGAAAAATCACAGAGATCAGATGATGCTTCTTTATTTCAGCACTATACTGGATGTTGCGTATAACAAAGGTTCATCAGTAAGGAGTACTCTCCAGCCTGGAAACCAAATGAACCTCTGAAATTCTCAACATTACAAAGATTCTTTCTGGGATCTTCCAGGTACTGATATCCACTGTCATAAATGCATTTGAAATAACAACAGTATTAAGACAGTGTATACACAAGCAGTAAAGTACAGCAGTCAAAAACAAAGGGAACTGATGAACCTCTAAGCACAAAAAAAGAAAATTGAAAGGGAAAAGAGTATAACTATTTTCAATCAGCGCTTTCCCACTGGAATCAAATCGCAAATGAATGCGAGCTGATGGTAATCATCATAAATCAGAGCTAGAAACTGTAAAAAAAGAAGTAACGAAAGCAAAAGTACATGGAAAGAATTCTACATCTGGCAGAATCAGGAAGAACGAGATGTGTTGTTTTTTTTCTTTATATATACCTGTAGCAAAAAAGTTCTATCAATAACTGATCTACAACTAGATACAAAGGATAGAAATGATAATACAAATGAAGAAATATACATATCTGTGTCACAGTACAAAACCAAAGTAATTTTCATTCAATAAATAAGACAGAGCATGCTTAAAAACTGTACTGAAATTTGCCATTTCAATAGCAGAACAACTTTTGGCTTAAAAGAAAATGTCCTAACTACATAGAATTTCAAATAACTCAAATTAGTTCCCCAAGAACATCTCTGAAGTACTAAGACTGGTTTGAGCAGCTATTCGAGCAATGGAGAATTGTCCTGGATAGTGATACATCTCTCTAACTGAAAATATGAATAGCAAAATACGAAGTTTTCCTCCAACTACACGCTACAGATGCAGAGAGAATTCTTCTATTGAAGCTCTATTTGCATTACACTGAAACTCAGACTAGATGATAGTTTTCTCTCCTAGTTTTATAAAATGAATTAGTCCGAGATAGATATTCATAATATCACGTAGCAGAATAAGAAGCCCAAAATAAGGACAAAAACTCAATGTAAAAATAAATCTTACACCACCACATTCAGAAACCTGTCAACAGCAAATAATACATGTGCCTAACAATTGCTTTCAGGCAATCTAAGCCCCTCAATAGGTCAGAAGCTATTTTTTAGGATTACATTCATTACCAAGAATTCTGAATGTCTAAAACGTAATAGCTGTACATGAAAAAACAAACACCTTTTCTCCTTCTCTGAGGTTTGCTTTTAGAAGTCTCGAGGAATCTACCTTAGAAAGTGATCTACTTCACATGATTAAAATAGCTTGCAGGAAATAGCACAGAGACTAGGAAAGGAAAACAAACCCTGTAATGAATGATAACACCCGTAGGAGACTAGTAGTGCAAAGAGGAATCAGTGTTAAAGTATTTGAGTGGCTCATTTACTTTGTTTTGAATATCACTTCACCAGCGTGGCGAAAGCAAATCTGCTTCTCATAAGGGCTAAGAGAAAACATTCCTTTTAAATTAAAGACGTGTAGAAATTCTCAAGGTAATACAAATAGTGTGAAATAAACATATTCTCCAGAACACAAACAAAGATGCTGCTGCTCTTCATCGTGTTAATAACTGTCCCTGTCAGTGTCTCAAAGGTATGTTGCAATGTTAGATGGGAAAACAGTGCATAGAGACCGGAAGCTGTCAAATTAGATAGCAGCTATTTGCTCACTGAAGCAAAAAGCCTGTGGACTAACAGTTAAGTATGGATTGTACAAACAAACAAAGGGCCCAGCTGAGGCTATGATACCCCAGTACTTCTCTAAGATAACTCCCAGACATAAACAATAAAAAAGAAAATTTAGGTGTTTCATTACACTCGCAAATTATGCCTTTAGAACCATAGACAATCCCACCACCATGCAGCAAACAAAATTCACCACAGTTTTATCGGTTCAGCTCCAACCAGCTTCACAAAGCAAACACTTCTTGCTTCCAAATTAAAGTTGGTTTGCTTTCTCTTCTTTTCACCAAACATGGGATTCAGCTATGTCTATATATAACGATGGATATTCTTTGTTACATGTGGGCGCGGTGTTGATGTGTTGATAGTTGGACTAGATGGCTTTAGAGGTTTTCTCTAACTTAATGATTCCATCACTAACATCTAACATTAACATCTATGTGTTTGCCTTAAACAGATTTTGTTTCCAGGTTTGGGACCTAAATAATAATATGTAATTATATCAGTATAATAAATAATTTCCAAACATATGAATGCTTTGAAATGGTAATGCATATGAAGAGAAGCAGAATTGTGTTCAAATGGTGTACCTGGATTCTCAGAAAGCTTTTGGTTAGAATCCACGTTAAGTGCCTCCAAAGACACTTGGCTGACATGTGGTAAGTGAGAATTTCCACTGTGATGTGCTACGAGAGATACACGGGCTCTGAAAGCAATGCCTCTTATTTTCTTATGTTGGCCCACAACATCAAAGGCAGATGCTGGTGGGATAGCAGCGGAGGTTGAACCTTTTCACCCATATTCCACTACGTTTTTTGTGACAGATGGTAGCAGAGAGGCACTCTGACAAAATAGCATCTGATGTGGTGAGTTACTGCCCACTCTGCAATTGCCTGGGATGACTCTTTCCAGATCTTCCATTAGCCTAATGACAAACCAGCAGCAACTCTTTTCTAACAGACTATTCATGACAACAGTTGTTAAAAGCACGAACACCTATAATCTAGAACTCGTCAAACATCTTACAACAAATTAATGATTTCATAAACAAAATGGCTTTTCCTTTCTTGTAAAGGATTTAGAAGCGTTTGCGGCTTTAGAGTTAGCTGCACGCATACAGACACTGTGCTTTAAAAGGTTGCCTCTGCTTTGCAAAGCGTTGCAATTTTTTACTCAAAGCTGCTAAAATATTCTCTCTTTTAGTTAAGCAGATATAAACTTAAATCAACAAGTACTTCTACAGACATTTCTTGGGGAATCCACCTGAAAATCAGTCTGTTCTCCAAAAAAGCTCTGTAAATCCATTTTAGCTCAAGAACTATGCACAACAAACTTCCTGGAGCTTCACCGACCCCTGGAGATTATGGTAACACTGAGGGGCCACTGAGATGAACTTGGGACAACAACAAATGAGGGTGAATAACTATTCCACTGTTAGAAAGAAGGCAGATGAATTTTAACAGTATTGGCTATTTTCTGGAACTGTTTTGTTTAAGAAGTGTGAATGGCAGCCTGTTGGATACTGACAGAATTCCTCATGAGAAAGAGAACTGTTACAACAGCACTAATAGCTGTGTGTTACTCTGTCATATCCTGGGAGACTCTGAGCATCTGCTGGCCGTCCTCAGATTCAGTTTCTCTGTTTATAATCAAAGGCGTAACCAAATTTAGATGCTCTCCCAAAGGATTATGATTTTTTACCTGCGTAGGGCTTGTAAATGTTCACTGACAATTTTAGAAGATGCCTTAACAGGAGAAAGTATCAGAGCACAGACATACTCCTGCTTGACAACAAAATTCTACAGCATTCATGTTCCCAGCTATTTATGCATCTCGGCACTTTCTGTGCTGTGACTTCACTTTATCTGCCAAAGAAGGCAGATGTATACATAATAGAAGTGTTGGGTGCTTGCTGGTTTTGTTTAGGGGTATGTTTTTTTTTCCTTTTTCATTTTGGTGACAGACTCTAAGAGTTCTGAGAATAATCAAGTTCTCAACAGTTTTCTGTTGATAGTTTTTTGTGTCCAAAAGGGAAGAAAAATGTTCTTCGTTTTGTTCTGCTTTACTCAAAAGCTAAAAGCACTCTTGCATTACAGACTTGGAGAAAAACACAGTTGTGAGTAAGAGCTTAAGTAACCCTTTATTTACTTATTTAGCCATTTCATCCATCCTTGCAGATGCTGTCTGAATCTAAACCCGAGAAATGGGTGATAATAGTGTAAAACTTGAGTGGGACCCTAAGCAGGCCATCTCGTCCTCAAATTAATGCCCTGTCATGAGCAAGGGACACTATATAAGTTGAGGGATGATTGACGAAATACTATTTTAAGATAAGGGGTTTTGCACAGGGCAGCATAATAATTACATATAAGAGGTTCCAGGCCCAACCACACAATGAGAATCGAAGTGAAGTAATGAGAAGCAATCTGAATTTTAGCAGCTGTGTACTTGGTAAACCATGCAGCATCTGGGTGTATTCTGCCCCAGCACCAGAGAGAAAATGGGGAGAAAGGAAAGGGGAAGAAATCTGACAGCAGTGTAAACACAAACACCTTAGACGCAGGGAGAATTTGATTGTGAGCTTTTCATACTGGACTCTACACGTTACAGCAAGTTATTTCCTCCCTGCATATAATTCCCAGTATATATTTTTTCCTAAGTTCTCATCAAGCCAAAAGAAAATTTATCTTTTACTGCATGTCACTGTGAGATATGAATTCTATTCAGTAACACACTTGGGTTTTTAAGAGACTGTGATGCTATAATAAGGCACTACCACAGCAGCAAGCTCCGCATACCAATGGCTGCATTTCTTAGGCAGGCTCACTTCTGCCCAGTGGAACTGAAACTTAATCAGAAAAAAACAATGCAAATTATTGTATTTGTTGTTGGGTCATGTAGCAGAACTGCATAGGACTGAGTAAGGAAAACAAAGCTCTTTTTCTCCATCTTCGTAAAATTTTCTGGGATTGCTACTGGAATTGTACGTCATACTTCAGACAGAAACACAGGACATTGTGGCGTGCCAGAATAGGATACAGGATGTAGGACTGAGAAACTTTTCTCTGACCGTTTCTTTAGCTGAGGGTCCCCTTAGGGCAAAAACAGAACAAACCCTTTCTTTTCCTCATGGTTCAACAGTGACAGAGTTGGAATAGTTTATTTGCTGTGTTGGTTGCTTGTACCAATAACCTGTGTGTACCAAAACAGAACCTTATTGTCTAGAGATATAAAAATTAACACAATGCAAACATGGTGATGTCTATATGAACAATATAACCTGTCAAGATCGAACTCAACCTGAGCTCCCTGAGGACATAGAAAAGCAGCTAAGTACAGCTGCAGAGTAATGCCATCCAGCCAATGGAACTAGCCAAAGAGTGAACAGAGAACCTAGCACAGTTACACAGTTATCTCCTCTCTATAGACATCTGCTTAATAGAAAAGAAATGCAGCCTTTTTTTGCCCATCTAAAGACAATGCTTCCTACTATCAATAAAATGGAAACTACTGAGACCAGAGGGATTTTATTTGCAAATGGTGGAAGATGTCATCTTGCTTTTCATCTTCAAATCCTTGTTCAGATTCAAGGTCTGGACTTTAGGTGACAACAGAGGAAGCACAACATTTATGCATTTAGAAATAACTTGGTTTCATACCCATAAAATGAAATATCAATATGCAAGTTGTTAGTTGCAGTTGTATCCCTTAATAACCGATGACTGGTACTTCTAAATCAATGTATGGGAAAAAATAACAGGGTGCCTTGAAACTGTTTTAAGATAGATTTTCCCAAAAAGGCAACCATTTATAACTGAGAAAGTCCTTGCATTAAATATAGAAAGATGTGATCTTTTAACTTCAACCAAGATTACATTTTTTCCAACAGCAGTCTCATTTAAGGCAATAGCAGCCCAATGCTACATTTACAAGGTTGGAGGTTAAATGCAACTCAGTTCAGCTCAGACACAAGAATGTTGTTTACAAGCAGAATCAACAAAGCCATTCTAATAAGACTCTAGAGAGTACATTAGAGATGAGAAGAAAAATCTCCCAATTAAAGTTTTCCTTAAGGTTGAGAGCTTAAAGCCATTACAGCACTGTGGTGAAACTGAGTAAAAAACAGTAAAAAAAAATCCCCTCTTAACTCTGAGGAGAATAAGACAGAACATCAGAGTGCATAAATTCAGAGCCCGACAGACTACAGACAATCTATTCTAATAGTAGGGATGTGTTGAGACTTCAGGCCAAGCTCTGAGAGTTGAAATCAGTCAGAACCCTGCTTAGAAAGACAAAGAAAAAAAAAAAGACGAGGACACTGTCATTTGGTCATGATATATTACCCACCATATACAGTAAAAACACACAAAAAACCCATCAAATTTCCTCTTTCAAGGAAAAAAAAAAAATCAACACTTGGATAGAATTCATTAGTTTGGAAATCACATACCATGGAGATTTGGGTCTTGATCATATCGTTTCAAGTTTCCTTTGAAAATATGCAAGATTAATCAAAAAAGTAAATGAAAAACCCAGCCTAACTAGAAGTGACAGTTTTAAAGCTGGGAGATTCTGATGGTGTTCTCTGAAGTCTGGACTGGTTTCATGAGTTCTGCTTTTCTTGTCTGTCACAGGAGTACAAGCACAGAGTCTGCTCCAATGAGGAATGAATGCCCACCAAAATTACATTGACCTGTGGCTGCTCCAGATCTACATCTGACACAGAGTGACTCCGCCCACAATGAAGAACATGGAATGATTTTCTGTGTTTTACTTATTTCCCATTCTGAACACGCAATAGATTAGAGTGCCTAAGGGAGAAAATTAAGGCAGATGATGGAAAAGTGCAAAACTTCTGGACTTAGAACTCCTGAGCTTTAGTACTGCTCAAGTCTTTTTGCGGTGAGGAAATTTAACAGCTAAACTCTGCAAGCAGCCCAGAAATTCAGTTAATACCAATGGAATGTGCAACTCTACCTACAGATGACAAATGAAGCTGCTGAAAGTGTCCAGGTATATTAGCATTCTTTTGCTTACTTAAAAGATATCATGCCCTTCATTTTAAAGTTTCCCTCAGATCATGAAAACTGACAACCCAAAAAATTTCTTTGGCATCTCATTTTTATTTAGCATTCAAGTTCAGAAAAGAGGCTTTCAGGTTCTTTGACCTGCACAAGAATGCAGACTGCAATTTCTACAAGAGCCATCTGAGCAGTTGAGGAATCCTATTTTTTTTTTTTTCTCCATTAAATTCATTACTGTGGATGAATAAGACATTCATTTTTAAATTGCTGTACCAAGTAAGTCTCAAAAGTACCTTAACATGCCTAATGTCTTCCAGCTCACTGAAACTAGAAGCAGCCAAGCTTGAGTTCCGTCCTTACAGACACTTGGATCAGTGCTCTAGACGAAAGTGCTGGCATTTCCTTCATAAAAACTGTACATAAAAATAATGAATCGATACTCCTTTCAGAAGCATCATTTGTTCATCTTTTATTTGTACAAATATCATTAACAAAAGTCGAAGTCTTATTAATAAAATATTTCACTATCATCCCAAATCTTAGCAAGCATTAGCAACTTCTTAAAACATGCCTAGTTTCTAACTACTTCAAACTTGCCAGTTTGGCTGAGCCTTACTGATTCCTCTCAGTCTGTCTGTCCTTCCACTTGGCCTTTGCAAGCTACTGGTTTTCCACACATGCTTCTTTAAAAGAAAACCTATATATTTAAATGTAGATCTTTGTAGATGACAAACAGCTCCTTGTTCACTCTTAGTAAACCAGCACGTACATCCACAAAAGGTGACCAGGGAAAATGGATGCTTGCTGCCATCATCAATCTGTTAGGGTACCTGCTGGAAGCACAGCAGGTTCTCTAGACATTTTTATGCTCTCAGTAATTACCACGAGTATAATAAAAAATGCATTAAGAAATTGGAAAATAATGACTTGAATGTTAATTTTTTTCTAAAAACCCTTATGAATTATTGTCAAGAATGCTGAAGGAGAGAAATAGCCTGGAAATCTCTTTCATGATTGATGAAGATGACGTTGCTTGGTGTTGCTCCCTGTAAGTTACTGACAAAAATATTGTTCTCTCTGCATTCTTTCACCCCTTTTTCCTCTTACTGTCAGTCAGCATCTACAGTTACTTTTATTCCAGATGATTTCAGTGGGCCTTGGAACAAGTCCTTAAACTTTGCAAGCAGTCTGTCTGGGGCCTGTCTTCATAACTTCTTGCTTTCTGGGCATGAATGAGATTGCACTGCAATCCAGGCAGCTGTTTTGTTACACTCCCTTTCCTTCAGTAGCTGGCAATGAAACCAAACAGTGAACAAAGTCTGGGCAATCCCTGAGCTCCACAGACAAGAGGCACTATGCCGGAACTGCAAAAACATGGCACTGTAATCAGCAGGAGCAGTCACTTTCACACATTATTTTTATGGAAAATGAGTCTTGGAATATTTTAGAGGTCATATCAAAGAACACGTCAAGTATGCCACTAGAGCACAAGCTGGCTGGGACACACACAGTGCCAGACTTCTCAGCAAGTCCTCCAAGAAAACAACAGCAACACCAATGAGTACAGTGCTCTGGCATCTATCTTTTCTATTTGTTATTGAATGAAGTAGGGTAAAGGTATATTGGAGATGCTGGCAGCTACATCATTTCTCCACTAGCCTCCCTCTCCCTGATATACTTCAAGTCCCAGTTATGGATTCCCTGGCTAAAAGAGGAGTTTTCTCTGAGGTACATTGATTAACTTTGCTTAAGCAATTTTATAGTAAAAAGCAAGTCCACAGATAGGAAAACTGATCTTTTTTCTTCAAAAGATGCAACCAAGACTATCAGCTTTTATAAATAAACTTGGATTGTAAAACCAGATGTAGCAATTATTGCTGATACACAAACAAAAACAAGCTTTAGAAAATTCAAAAGTGATGTTAGGCAATGCTTGTTTGTACTGTGTCAGAGTCTTCAATGTGAGCAAATCTGAATCGTTTAGTAAAACAGTAATAATAGTAATCTGAATAATTAAGTAAAACATCTTACAAGAGCGATTCCCAACGCAACCTAGTTGGCCTTTAAGTAGACATGCAAATATCAGAAGTATGAGGCAACACGTAGCCTGCTCTAAGAAAGCTGTACTTCTGCAAACAATTCTGGCACAAACCAGGTAATACAGAAGATAGTTTTAGATTCTTTCTTGCTTTTCTATTCTTATAAATCTAAATTCAGCAACTTGGAGCCCTAACTAAATGGTCAGGGATTCCATTACGCCTGACAATGACTTAACATGTAAGTGAAATCTTCTGTTACCAAAGTTAGGTTCCTAGCAACACTAGACCTAAGTGATCTACGAGGAACATTTGGCTAGCTGTTTTTTAAATATCGTACTAGTAATGTATTACATTTTTAGAAGTTTGTGTTTATAAGTATACTACTTTCTTGTAGTAATGTATTGCACTCTATTATAGCTGTCATTAAAATCTAAAACACTGGAAAATACCCCCATAGGAAAATAAACAAATGCAAGATACAAGATCAACATCTTCTCCCATCTGCCTTGTTATTTTAAATTATAATTGTCAACTCTAAAACATACACATGTCTGCATGTTTAACAGATCCAAATGAAGCTTTTTGAAAAATCTATCCACAATAATGATTCTGCAAACAAACTTGTCACTCTTTTGTTACATACATATGATAACATGCACATGAAAAGAAGTTGATCACATTCACCAGAAATGGAGAAGAAATGGTGAAGGTAGAACAAAAGCATACATGCTACAAATGATAAATCACAGTTGGTTAGGGCTATTTAGACAAGCAGTAAGTTATAAAGGCAGTACAAGGCTGAGGTAAGTAGAAAAAGCAGGTATGAAACTAAACCCTTCTCTCACGAGTTAGTGCAAATTTAGCTCCCCTGAGAGCTCACCTGCTATCTAATGCAAAGCCACATAGGGCAGTTATTAACTCAGAAGCAAGGTACAGCAGAACTGCTTTGAGCACTGACAAACCTTTATCATAGGAAGAAAATAGATCAAGAAAAATGTTGAGGGGAATAATTGTATCCATTATCTCTGGCATACAATTACTTCCTTTTGCATTTAGTATATGGCCTCCACACAAATCCGAGGGTTTTAAACCAGGCTCTGGTGACTGAGAGTCAACTCCAGCCCTACTTGGGTGAAATCAAATGGCTGTGCTGAATGAATTGAAGAATAATGCTCTATAGCAAATGGGCGGAAATTGCCTGCGAGAGGATAGGCTGCATTTGATATCGTCAATTTGTTTACAGCGTAGCTTCCAAATACAAAACATCTAAAGCTCGCACTCAGCTGACAGAAAGGTCTGCTTCACAGAAGTGGCATCAGAATACAAATAAATTGGATACCACTTAGAGACTTGAAAGCCATTGAAATGCAGTGAGATTAAAGGTAAACGCCACTGAAAGTGACAGCGATATATTCTTCCAGAGCATAGTAGATGTAGAAGAGAGAACTCTTTAATAGCATGAAGAGAAAAGATGCTGTGCTTCAATAATCGAGTCCTATAGCTCTTCAAGGAATTCAAGTTAATATTTCAAAATAGGTACGCATTGAACAACAGTGCAGTTGAAAATCCCTCTCTATTATTTTCGTGATATAATGTGCAGAGTACCAATTTAAGAGAAGAGCCAACTACAGATCGCAGTGTAGGCAGCTTTGTCTTCAGCTGTGATTACCATTTTGCCATAAACTACGAGAGGAATATCTGAGTTTAAAGTACTGTGCACAATATTTCATTCTGCATAACTGTACTTTTTCTAATGTTTCCAAATGTCTCTTTTAATGAAGCATTATGGCATGATACGCTGCTATATTAAAATGTCTCATGACATTAGCTTTACATCAAAGTTTAGAAATGCTGGCATTTCCAACATAACACTCAGCCTGCTGAACTTCTTTACATAAATGCAGACTTTTTAACCAATCAGGCATGTCTTGTTCATTTTTCAAAATATTATGGCATATTACACCTCAAAATAAAAGCTCAGACACTTGCTTTTCAGATAAATGAGTTCTCAATTGCTAGCAGAAATAATATGGCTGCTAAAACGGAATGAATCAAATGTAGATGATTTTGGGCAGATTACTGAATAGCATTTTAAAAACCACATAAAAGGAGATGACAAACTCATGTGCCTTTTGAAATAATATCCCATCTCTTTTTTCCAACTCCTTTTTGTGTTTCATCTCCTCCATCAGCCTTGCTGATAACAGCCCCTCCTTTCTCACTGCAGCGCAACAAGACAGGCAGAAGTTTGCAACTCTGCAAGGAGTCAAACAGCACAGCAGATGGAAGAAAACTAAGCAGAACTAAAGCTACATCAGGAGTTTTGTTGCAGGCTAACCCAGTCTTACTGACTGCTGTGGGAACATAGGTCTGTTCAGATGGAGGAAGACTGAAACTGAGGGCTTAAATGAGATGAGGAGGTAGTGTGCAGTTAGATAAAGTTATGATTACAGAATTACTTGATTATATGTATGTTTTTTTCTTTTTTTTTTTTTTGGCAGGAAAGCATAAAAAAACTACTTCAGTATTAGTTTTCACCTTACTCCTCAGTCACTTGGAATAGAAATGCAAAACAGATTTCAAGCTATACATGAGTATAGAAAACTTAGAAAAATGTCCTACTTCTTGCACTACAAACCACAAGTCACTTCCCATCAGTCTACAGTAATAAAGATTTTGATACAAAGCACAAACGCTCCAAACAGTCCAGCAAAAAGGGAAAAGGAAAAAAAGCAACAACTACCCTGCTAAAGCTTTCTGTTCTTGGGAGTGAAGGGAAATAGCACAATTTGTTAAACAAGTATGTACAAAGCACAATACCTCCCCCTTCTGCTTCAGGGAAGGAAAGATTCCTGTTTCCAAATCAGACAGTTTAGTGCTGAGCATGTCAGTACCTACCAGTCAGGCACCTCCAGAAAAACTTCTCTAACACAACACTTGCAAGCGTCACTCAAATCTGGCTCTGGTTGCACCCATTCTCCAAGTTTTCTGAGCTCAGATATGAATTATATCATTTAAGTAATACTGTTTATTAAATAGGGACCAAATGTGTTTATACTTATACACACACACACCTCGTACATGAAAATCCATCCATCCCTCCTATCTCAAAATACATTTCCCCTCTCCTTCTTTGAGAAAATATTCACGTATTCTGCTGACCTCTGACTCCAAATTATCACTGCCTTAGTCCAATCTACACCTGAAAGTTACTATTGAGAACCTCTGGACCACGTACAAAGTTTATGAAGACTTGATTATTGAAATCAGTTGGAATTCTGTAGAAACAGGGGTCTGCTGTACATTTACTTTATGTGTTTGGGTTCCTGCTATATATTATTGGTAGATACTGACATGACAGAAGTCTCAAAAGTACTTATTAGGATACTGAATGTAAAGGGTGTTTCTGGAGGTATTTTAAAGGCCTTTAAAGGTGCATGTTGAGAGGGTCAGTCCTTGGGAGTGTCTGGCAGTTAACAGGAACTATAGAGAGCTTTCAGTATGATCACCACAGATAAATTCTTCCTTAGGCTAGGGCTGACTGCATTTGAAATCAGCACTGCTTTTCTAGGACAGTTTTTATAATTGAAAAACAGCAAATGAAGCTAGTGATACTCTTATATTGCAGGTCTCAATAAATATTATGAGCCTGAGGTGTTTCCAGCAGAGATACATGAGTCATCAATTCCAACAAATATGTTTAAACTTTAAGTGATTTTGCTCCAACCATGCTTTCACCTCTTTTGAAATTACTTCTGTGAACATCTGGAGTGATGAAGTTCTGCTGGCACAAACTGAAAAGCATATGCACAATATTCATGCTAACCGCTCCTGCTGGACCGCAGAATATTTAAGATGCAAAGGGCCCACATGAATAATTACATCTTCCTATACTTAAGTGGCTGTTCTGTTTTGTCAGTCAGAATATTAAGAGGCCACTTCAAATAACAGTCCTCATTGCTGACAGGTGCAACTCTGCTTTTTCTGCTTTTTCCTTCATATTTGTTTCTAACAACTAATGACAGCAGCCAAAGCTTTGGGGCTTCCTCCTGCACGTGCATTGTCTAGATTTCCATTCAAGTGGAAGGAAGAAATAAAATGCTTGACACTGATGCTGCATGGTCCAATCCTGTAAGAATGGGTCCGAATGCTTCCTTTTGACATGAACAGGAAGCAGAGCTAAACCTTTAGACTCAGTGCTAGCAGTTGATTTTATTGGTTTTTCTTGTGAACAGGAGCAGAGAAGTCAGTAATACGGAGACAAAAATCAGGAGATAAAGACACTTTCACATTCTCATTAAGGTACATCTCATGCAACAAGAAAGTATTAAGTAACTCTATGTTATAGGTATATATCAATACCGGCTGAAAGGGCTAATAGGACGTAAACTTAAGGGCACTGTAGCTGCTTTCCTTTTGGAACTGCTTTGCCAAATCACCAGTGAGATATGCATCATTTAGACAACACAAAGATACTGAAAATTCCAAGTGAAAATCCAGTCAGGTCTGGAAGCGCTTTCAGGACCACACTGAAACAGTGCAAAAGATGAGGTGAAACACATCCTTGTCTTAGCAATGCCAAAATCACGATGGCTCAGTGAAGCACCACTGAGCTCAGAGAATGCATGCTGACTATTTCTAAGGTTACACCAACTCCCTATTTGTGTAATTAATCTCTCTGACCATAAAGTCAGACCTCTTCTATTTTCTGTACTCATAGTAATTGCAGGTGCTTCACTGGCTCTTATTGAACAGAAGTCAGAGTATTACACCACTGACAAGTTGCTTCATCTCCTTTCTGCTTGCATGCTAATTATTAAGTTCTAAATAGCACTTGGTGTCCGGCAGAAGTGCGGGCTAGGTTGGTCACAAGGAACTTCCCAAGTACATAAATACAGCAGGGCAAGCCTACGTGCTCTGGGCCATGACTACAACCAACCAAGCTTTATACCCTGCCTTACAATCCACCTGCACGAGTGCCAGCAAGCAATCATTATTTAGGAAACCACAAATTCCACAGGCATTATTTGCCATGCAGAAGAATAACCTCTGCACTATACCTACTGATGGCGCAACTGAAAAGTAAAGTTCTTTCAGCTCAGAAAAGCAGGGCTACACTTCGTTGTCTCTGTATGATGTGATTTTTATGCAAAAAGCCCTATATCCTACTAAAGTATGTTCCTTCTGTGAAAGACTTAAACCCCATCCTGTACATGACACTTACATGACTCCAGTAAAGAGTTCTCATCTTCCAGCTGTGTCTAGGACATCACCAAGTGGGTTATCTGAGTAAGAACATCACATTATAGCCTTCAGCTAGCTGTCATAGAATATTTCCCCATACACTGTGTTTTGAAAGAGATGAACTCAGATTTCATTCAACCGTTCTTCAAACTGGCCCTAGACTAAACTGTATACATGCAAGGAAATAGTGCTGTACGGAAGTGATTTGAGTTCAGCAATTTTGGCTCAAACTCAGCAGTCTCTATTAAATGCACACTTGTGCTTCACTACTGCTGGCTATAACACCTTTGTGAAAGTACACACCAGCATCTGGTAACTAGGCTAAACACCTCTGAGTTCTACATTTGAAAACACTGTTGATTCACCCACTATCTCTTTTTTTTATATCTGTGTCTCATTTCTACACCTCTCACTATCTTTTTTTTTTTTTTTTTTTTTTTTTAAGGGTTTATAAACAGTGCTAGCTTTCCAGTCCACACATGGTCCTTTTCTTCCTTCATCCTGACCATTGTTTTCCTGATCCGCATACCCTGAGAAACTGTATCAAGTACAACCTCTACATTTGGGCACAGCTCTACCAGTTTACAACTAAACAAATTATTCAAAGTTCTTGCACAGGCAGCCAACATGAGAGAGAAAGAGCTGTGCACATAAATATGGCTAGAGTGCTTTGATATGTTTGATATACACAAACTCAGTCCCAACTTCATTTGTGTCAGTTCTGGCTTTTATTTGGCACCTTGACTGTCAAAGGTGACATGCACATACTCACTGCACCGCTGAAGTAATACTTCATAATTCATTAAATAGGTGTCAAACGTTCACAATTCAAGCCTTTTCATTTCATTCGAAATAGACTGAACAAGACCTAACTAGTAAAAATCTTCAGCAGTCAGACACAAGGATAGAACTTCAAGTACATCCTCCTGCATATTAGCAGTCTAATCTTTAGGGAAAGATTACAAAATAAATCATTGTGACCTAACAGCAAAATACCTTTAACATGAACATGTGCTAAGGGTACAATCATGCTAGAATAGTGGAACTCTAAAATATTAAAAGATGAAACTGTAAAGACTGTGGGATCACTACACAGAACCTCACTCATCACTGGTACAAAGGCCCAAGAGCTTCAACTTTTAGGGAACCTTTATAGTGCTTCATTTGGCACTGGCATAAGTGGCTGTACAAAGCTTAAAAGCGATCCATTTAGTGTATAAAACAAATCCTCATGCTTCGTAGGCTACTTCCTGAGTTGAGTCCTTTAACAAAAACACAGTGCCTGTGCTTTCAGTAACTAGTACTGTATAAAAGTGTAGCACACCAGCATAAAATGCAGTGACAGTGCTTTGCAATGCTTTGGGAAATTAGAAGCCTTAGTGTAATAAGGAAGGCTGCAGAGAAGTTCAGGTCCATAGCATTTGTTTAATTGCAGCTATTGTTTGAGGAAGCAGGCATATTGCACCTAATTTGATCAAAGGAACATTTATTTGGTAACTCAGTTCTGGTGGCAATGAGTATTCAAGACTTGGAGACCAACCTTTACGTTCAGCTCACAGTCTGTGAAGAGAAACTGACACAGTGCAGAAATCCACCAAATCAGAAGCCATGGCTACCCATGTTGCAAAATCCTGGATAATTAATCACTGCTATTACACCAGCTATTGCACTGAGTACTGCTTCACCACAGAAGGCAATTGCTTTCTGTCCTCGGAGGTGATCAGTGTTTCCCCTGAAGGAGATGGTGTAACAACCCCTGTAACTATCCAAGACAGGACAGAAGGATACATCCACTCAACTAATACATTTCTGTGTAGCAAGCCAAAATTAATTCCACAAAATAATGGGTTCTTTTTAACCAAAACATGAAAAAAAGACGAGTAAAATATTCTGCATAACACAGAAAATGCAGTTAACAGATTGCTAGCTTCCTGACACTCACCCTTGGGGCTTATATGCCATGAATGAAACTGCTGCTGAGGCTGTCAGTAAGCTTTCATATTTGTTCCTTCCACACTGAAACAATCAGACTTAATTGGTGAAAAGAAATGACAGTGAGCTCAGAAGCTGTAGAAGAGTCAGGTTTAGCACTGTATTAAAAAAGACAAAGCTAACCTTAGCTCCAAAACATGCTTGGAAGCTTGGTGCAGAAAAGCAAAATAACATCGTTATTTTACATAGACTACAACTTAAATATATGCTTCATTTTTAGATGAGGGTCAAGTATGACAATGTCATTTTTTGCTTTGCAGGTAAGTTATTTTTAAGTATGTAAGCTGTAAGTACAATGAACTAGGACAAAAACTGTGAAGTAATTTCCCTGCACACACTTTGCTATAAGGCGATTAAATACCAGACAATCCACATTCAGCAGTTTTTCTGTCAAACATCGCAGGCATGACTTGCTACGCATGCAGAAGTCAACCCAACATACATTAGCTCAGTTCACAAATAACAAAACAACTGCAATGCCACCCCATTTCACCACACAAACTGATTCAGTGCGTAAATGTTTCCTACTGCCAAAAGTAATATTTCTCTCCAAACCCTGAAAATTTAAGACTGAGTTGAAAAAGAATTCCTTTACTACTTGTTATTTCTCCCCAGGAAAAACACATCAGCACATACACAGACCCCCACTCCTCACTCTTCTCAAACCGGTTGTAGTTTATACACAAATTGGGGGCATTAATTTCAGAGCGATGATGTAAAATGATTTTTTAGGATTACTACCTGTTATCCAACCTTTAAATGTTGGAGTATGAAATACAGCTTGCAGTAAAAGACCAGATATAACTATTTTGCTCATTGCTTTTCCAAGTCTCACTGTACTTTTATGAGAGAAAAATCTATTCGCTGATGTTTTACCTACAAGCTATTTAACAGTTCTTTCAATTCCCAAATGAGAGCCTGAAATAAAAACACTACAAGTAGGTTAATTTGAAGTTTCACCATTATCATTTCAAAGGCTTTTTTTTTTTTTAACATTAATTTGTCCTGAGGCATAAATGAAATGCAGACAAACTGTATTAGATTTTAATTTGTTAAAAGTAGATTACAGGCCTTCTCCTTTGGGATACTGAAGACTCAGTTCTCACAGAAGTAAACTTATTTTGCCCAAACTGAAGACAGTCACTGCAGATGCCATGCTGAGAATTTTAAAAAGACAACCTAGAGTTGATCCTGCCAAGTGCAAGAAATCAGTTCACAAAACACAACCAGTACAGAATGGTATTGAAGCACCTAGGTTTAACAGAGCTGAACCTGAAATACAAGTTAAGTGCGTTCTTGACGAAGTGCTCAGATTCAGGGGAAGCTATTTAGCCAATATTTAAGTTTAAAATATTTAAGCTTTTTTCCCCCCCTTCAAACTTAATGCCGAGTGATTTGGTACTTTTCAGTCTGAGTGCTAACTGATGAATTACACCCAGGAGTCCAGGAAATGAAGCTCCGGGTATTTCGGATACGTATCTCATCCTGCTGAGTGAGATCTCCCATCTGACCAACTTGAAGAGCAGAGGAATGTATCAGCATTCAGAGCTCACAGCCCTCTGATGTGACCACAATAAGGGGTGGTCTTGGGCCTGCTCTTGTTTCTAAGGGATGGGCTTCTAATATTCAACGTTCTTTATTCCCCCCTTTCCTTTTGTGAGGTTTGGTACTGCTACTAATGAAAATAAAAAACATAATAAAAACGACAAGATTACAAAATCCCATCCTCAGAAACCAGAAGCCAACCTGCACAGTGCCTTCCCTGCTCAGCAGCTTCTTTGGAGCTGTGGAGACTTCTGCTCCCATTCTGCCAAACCTGCCATGTAATCTTGAACTTCATTTTCCCTTACATTTCTTCAACTTAAACTGACTACAAACCCACGCATCTCTCAAGTCTGTAAAAACATGTGAAATAAATAAGTCTTGCCTGGAAAACATGTAATAACACAAGAGCCAAGAAAAAGCAAATTTTAACTGAAGCAGTAAAGGTACACATGAAAGTCACTTCTCTACATGCCATACATCCTCTTTGTTTTAGAAGAGTTGTGTTTGCCTGCAGTATCTTTCTAATCCTTACATGTCACTGAGACCACACACATTTAAGAAAAGCCCAAATAAACTTCTAAAGCATTTCTAAATTAAATGTAACTTAGACAGTTCATCTGGTTTCTACTGACAAGCATTAGACTGCACAGATCACAGGCATTCTGTAAGGTGCTTTGGGGAAAGGCATGGCTAGCCTGAGGGCCACTTGGAATTTTATGGGAAAAGAGAAAGGTATTTTAGTGCCTCATCCTGAAACAGATAAGATCTGAGAACAGCATAGAGTTCAAGGTCCGAGAAATATTAAAAATCAGGATGGAGTTACCTACTTGTCCAATGAACTCGGTATAATATCAGATCAAATACCAGGCTATGCTCCATTCTGGCAGCAGAGGTGTACAGACTTGTCAAGCAACATAAAATAGCCAACAAAAAAAAAAAAAAACAAACACAAAAATAAGATGTGCTAAAACAGAGAAAATATCTTATGTCTGGTTTGCAGCACTGAAATATGTTCTGGCTCTAGCAAAGTCAGAGTTGGAAGACGCAGAAATTGAGAGTAGTATCTGGATGACAATTATGCTACATTTTTGCCCCTGAGGAAATAAACAGTATCTAATTTTCTTGAAGTGGCATCATAGTGAAATATGATCTGTTGAGTTCAAAGGTATTTGTTGTTCTTTTTAAATACAAAATAGAATTATGCTAGAAACTACAGCTTACTCTTGGACTATGGGAAACTATAACACGAAGGCGGCATGCCCTAAGAGCAAACAAGACATCACTCCAAGAAAAACACCTTTTTCCCACCTCCAAAGTGAAATGAGAGGTTATAGCATTTGAGCTCTGCAGGTGTACTTATTTTCTCAATCATATTACCATCATCCTTTTGGCTGGCTTCACTGCAATTCAGACATATACTTCAAAAACCTGAGTTTTACATCCAGTTATTTTAGGAAGAAATAAGAAAAGCACCTAGAGCAAATGCTTTAGATGTGGGGAAAGCAATATCCAAACTTCCCAGTTACAGTACTTTGGCAAGAGATAAGTCTACAGCATGTTACCAATATTCTTCTACTGCGTCCTATCCTATACATCTGCGTAAGGCTCACTCATCTTATTTGCAAAGGCACGTTCAATAAAGCCAACGGGAATCACCCTGATTTCAGTTGCTACATGGTACAAATGCAAGCCTTGTATCACATTTATTTTAGAAAAAAAGAGTCTAACTGAAAAGCCAGATATGGAAAGCATTCATAGAAGGAATAAGGCTTCCCAAACTACCTAGAAGACCTGGATTCCCATTAACTTAATGGAAATGGGCATTTCAATCCAGACTTAAGTCTTCTCTTTTTCCCTCCCTCTGTATTTTAATGCCTATTTCTATTTACTTGTTATCCTTGTCACGCAATAAAGATAGAGACAAAAAAATCCAACTTACTAACAGTGTACACTGTGTTGCCTTCTTCTTCACTGTGGATCCCTAAAACTCTCCTAGTGGTGCATTTTATGTCAGACTTTTTACTGAGGTCTGAGGTAACTGTTAAATTAGTTTAGCACTGGAAAATAAAAATATTGTCTGAAGAGTTGTCACGTTATAACAGCAGTAGGAAAAGGTTGCTTATTATTTACTCCATTATCTGAAAAATGCTTATGAGTTGTCAAAACAGGATTAAGATAGAATTTGAACATCAACACTATTACTAATTTAATAAAGTTAATCCAAGTGGTATTGTCACAAATATTAGAACATTATAGATGACCCACAAAATCAGAAGCATTAAGAGGAAACGGTGCTAGAGTGAAGTGAGTGCATGCTGGGAGACAGGACTGACAGCAGGGTGATGAACCCCATGGCTTTTCCAATAACTCAGTGGCAGTCCTTGCGGGGTTCATCTAGTGATTGTGCATGATAGCTGAGTGGTAAGCAAGAGGAGTCAAGTAACCACAGCTACGCGTTACCTTTTCAAGGCAGTCTTTAATTGGTCACATAGGCACATGATGCCAAAACACTGAGAAATGGGAACGAAATTTTAGGATGAAATACTAATATCACATGCATTGTATAACTTGAGTTTTCCTGCCTGTATAGACTTCAGTCACCATTTTTCAACCCTTTTACTCCTCTTTAGCGTTGACTCCAAGAAAGCGAGCAAGAGTTCAGTGTTGTCACTCTTGAAAAACCATCACTAAGATGTTGCCAACAGCTCATAAAGCACTCCTTACAAATGCAGCTTTTGTAGCTTCACATTTACAATCATTTATTTCAGTAATACTGAAAAGCAAATCAACCTATCTGTTTTACCCAGACTCCCAAAAGCTTCAACCAACATAGATGAGAGATTGTATCATGTTTTTCCTTGCCACTCAGACACAGCAAACCACCATCTCCCTCCTTTAGCTCACTTTCTCTTCTCGTATGCTTCCTACTGTCCTTTTTCTGTATTAACTCCTTTTATCTTGGCAGATTCTCCGACCACAAGATCTGCATAATACCACAACCTATCACTTCTGCGCTTCTCTCTTGATCCGCAATTAATCCTAGTGTTGCTATGATAGCTTTTCTTGCTTCTTTCTCGAGATAACATTACCCCTTCACTTTCTCTAGGGGAAGCTGCAGAAAGCGGACATAAACAGAATCAGAAGACATCAGTTCCACTGTTTTGTCAGATGCACACTAGTTCCCTGACACCTCTGGGGGCTGCAGATGTCATTTTACAGTTGTGAAGGCTCCAGCTTGCAGGTCATTGGCATAAGACTGTCATAAGACACATCAGTCATAAGACCACAATCTAATAATACACTGAAACTGAAATCCAGGCTTCCTTGAGCAACTTCCCTGATGCTTGATAGCTCAACAAATCAACAGGCATTTATAGATCTGAATCAATCCTGGATTAATGTGTTTGGAAATCAAATTAATAGATTGACTGGACTGAAATACAAATACCTCCTAAGTACCCCTAAATGAAACTTCTATTTGCTATCCTTAAAAGAAAATGAAAGTAGACTCTAAAATATAGTAAGATAGCCTGATCATAAAATGAAGGCAGGTGTTACTTGGCCCAGGCATTTGAGATCCTTGATAATATAAAAGAACAAGGGTTTATGGGACATACAAGAAGCTTAAGTTTTTGTTTAGGAAAAATATCTTATCTATACTTCGAAGACTTAGTTCACTCGTATAAAAAATAAACCCTTCAAAAGGAACATGTGTTTGGAAATGGTTCAGTTCAATATTATCACTACAGGTCATCATATTAAGGTGTGGAAAAAAAATACATAAATGGTAAAATAAAGCTCAGCAGGTGGGATATGCTTCTAGTAAAAAGCCACAACAAACAGCAAAAAGCACGGTGCTACAGCAAGGTAAAAGAATTGCTAGAGAAAATAGCTTGTGTTAACAACATAGCTCTCATTTCCTTGACAAATATCTAAGGTCACCATCAGTATCAAAAAGGCTGTTAGGAAATCTTTAAGGCCACATTTGCATTTCACATGTTGGCCGATTCGAAGCCTGACAATAAGAATTATATTAGACCAATAGGAAACTTTTTTGAAAGCTTTCCATGCTGTTAGTGCTAGACATTAGGTAATTAAGTAGTAATCAAACAACTGCAGAAAGCAGCAAGGTCTCTCCAGTCCCCTCTTCTCCAGACTGAGTAATCTCAGTTACCTCAGCTGCTCCTCATAAGACTTGTGTTCTGGACCCCTCATAGATTTGTTGCCCTTCTCTGCATATGCTTCAGTACCTCACTGCCTTTCTTGTAGAGAGAGTCCCAAAACTGAGCACAGTACCTCAGGTCGAGCCTCACCAGAGCTCAGCACATGGGAACAGTGAACTCCTAGTTGACTACACTCTTTCTGATACACATCAGGATGCCACTGGTCTTCCTGGCCACCTGAGCACACTGCCAGCTGTTCAGTAATAACTTCTGATCCTTTTCTTCTGCGCAGTTTTCCATTCTATCCCAAGAATATCACATTGCACAGGACTGTTCCAATCAAATGCAGAAACCAGCACTTGGTCTCGTTGAAGACAAGACAAATGGACTCAGAGTAGAATTGTGCTCCTGCCTTCAGGCAGCAAAATACTTGCTCCCAACTTGGTGCCATCTGCAAACTTACTGAGAGTGCATTTAATCCCCTTGTCCACATCATCAATGAAGATATTCAACAGTGCTGGAGCCAATACTGACCCACTGAGGAACACCACACACAACTGGTCTCTAGCCAGACCTAACTCCATTCTCCATCACTCTATGAGTCCAGTCCTCCAGCCAGTTCTGTACCCAGCACCTGTCCAAGCCACAGGCTGCCAGTTTCCCCAGAACACTGTGGGAGAGAGTCAAAGGATTTACCTAAGTCTAAATAGACTACATGCACAGCATTTCCCACATCTGCTAGGCAAGACACTTGGTCCTAGAAGATCAGGTTGGTCAAGCAGGACCTGCCTTTCATGATCTCGAGCTGGCCTACCCTGACCACCTGGTTGTCCCACACATGCCAAGTGATCACACTGAGGACAATCTTCACTGATGATCAACATAACCTTCCCAGGCAACAAGGTCAGGCTGACAAGCCTGTAGTTCCCCCATCTTCCTTTTGTTTTTCTTATAGGCAGGTTGACAAGATGAAATCAGCACAAATTTAGTGAAAAGTCAAGATGAACAAAGTTGGATACTTTAGATAAAATGCTGTTTTTCCTTACTACAAAAAAAACTGGTTTTGGCACAACAAGCAAACACGAAGATTAGCCATAACCTTAGGGCAATGGGCAACTCTCACTAGAACAAGGTTTTATTCAACTGCAAGCACCATGTAAACATTTTTACTTTTTTTTTTTTTTAAACACCACAGCATCAGTTACTACTCTACATTACTATGCATAGTAAAATAAAAAAATGAATTGAAGTAATATGTCCAAGTCTGTTAATCTTTGCAACTCAAACTGGACTTTGATGTCCTGCTCCTATTGAGCTACGAGACCTACACTACTCAACAGGGTCAATTCAGTGAATACTTAAATGCTGCACAAGAAGTACATAATATACCTCAGAAACATGTATTTGCAACCTGTAAAATAAAATTCACCCTATAGTCTACCACAGTTCTGTCAGAATAGAATAGATATCTTCAGTGATAACATGGGGAATTTTAAAAGGGAACCGCAGAAAGAAGTAACATAGAATTGCAGGGGTTTGAAATGACAGCATTCTGATTCATGTCACACTGTTCTTAGACATTATTTTACACAACTAAAGCTGACGAGTTTAAAGTTTGCATGCAACAGAAACTTCCATTTCTGATTTGTTAAATTTTAAACTCCAAACTTGTCAAACAGCAAAGTAGTCTTAGACCAACTGAAACGCAGATTTATGGAATGTCGGGACGGGGAGAGAAGGAAATATTTTTTCTTTTCCTTTGGACTTCAGAAGTAACTGAACATTCCTGTTTATGCACTGCATCAGACTGACTTGATAAATAAGCTTTTTTGTATTTCATAGACTCGCTATTAAGTTCTATACTTTAGAAAGCCCTCAAGACATAAGACGGGACTTGAAGTTATAACTTCCTTATTTCCTATCCCCAAAATTGAGCTGAGTAAATAAAAAAAAAGTGAGAAGCTCTTGTGGTTCATTCTAGAACTAAATAATGTCAAGTGCAATACAAGACCTGGAGTGCCATCAAGTCACATGGTGCTGCTAGTACTGTAGCTATATAAACTTACCAGCAACTTACAGAAGAATTATGACTTCCATTACTGCAGGAAGGAAGGAAGGATTGTTTTCCTACTCGTCTGCAGCTGCTGCATACTATGAGTCTTAACCATGGCACGTTCACTTTCAGGGCAGTTAGATCATACAGTACTGCTTATACTGAAGATGACAGGTTTGACTAGCCTACACCAGGAAGAGGAAATGGTTCTTATGAGTCCTTTTCGCTCCATACAGACCCTCAAGCCACGTATAATTGTTACTGAGTTACTATAAATATTGCCAACATAATACTTGACTTGTGATGATGGACACATGGAAGTATTACCTTTATTTTATATGAAGAGATACAAAGCCTAAGAGTAATTTGAGATCTCCTGGTGTTTTTTTTGTTGTTGTTTGTTTGTTTTTGTTTCCCCCCCTCCCCCTCTCTCCCTACAACTCCAGGAACTTGGTGGGTAAACCTATTTTCCTTTCTCAGGTACTGAAATGCCATAGCAATAGCAATTACTATCTGCAAATAACCAGGTCTGCAAATTCATGTTAGGTTCTTGTTTGAATAAGACAGGACTTAAAAACCAACACCCACAACATACCTCCTTCAATGCATTTGCTACAGCTGTAAATTGTCAGTCTAATACCAAAAAAATACTTGGGCTTTAACTGATATTTTCAAACGTGTTCTGTGCTGGCTTAACTCTGCTTCCCACTAATTTTTCAGGAAACAGTTACAGTAAATGAAAGACTTAAAAAACACCGAGGAATTCAGAATTAAGATGTCTGAGAATAAGAGGATTAAAACAGACTCTCCTGTGAATCACAAGCCAGGTTCTTGCATCCAGCAATTCAATGACTCATGTTAATTAAGTGCATGGCCAGTAACAGACTTAAGAATATTCCTAATATTAAGTATCGATTAGGTGATTTTACTGGACCAAATCAGACTAAGTAAGAGTTTGGGACAAAGAGAGGGGTTAAAATTCTCATTTAACTTGTTCCTAGAAGGAAATTATTAAGATAGGTTAATTGAGTTCTGTTTAAGTTAGGCAAGCGTGTTAGTATTTGATGTGGGTGTGCTCACCTATTTACCTGCAGATATTTACAGCTGTTTATCATACTTGATGTCAAATAGTTACTGATAATGAAATGCTCTAATTATTAAAGCTTACATTGGTAAGCAATAATATGTCCCTTTAAGTGTCTGCAGTCACAGATTACATCTTCCTTTGTATTCTCAGTCATTTCTCAAAACGCATATGACTCACCAGAACCAGCAGGAAAAAAAAAAACAACAAAAAAACAACTCAAGTCAGCCCCCAAACACATATCTTCTGAAATGTTTGTTCCAGCATACGTTTGGGAAGATTGAGTGCCCATAGATAGTGAGGGTGGAGAAACACATTCCGTTAGCTGAGAAGTTGAACCAAAAAGTGGCACAGCTCTAATCCTCTGCTTCACAGCTGGTCTGTTAACAACCAGTACTTTGTGTAGGAATTGCTATACAGATGCCAGAATTCCAAACTAGTAATTTGCCTCAGTGATTCAACCCAGGTCATGAATTACAGTACAGTTTAATGATATTTTCAAGTGTACCTGCTGTGACACACATTAACATATCCATACTGGCAACAATAGTTAAGATCAAGTGACAGATTAATGCAGCATCAGACTTCCAGTGCTAAGTACTCACCAATTCAGATATCAATAGCTCCTGAGAATAACATTCAAGAATAGAATGCTGAGTTTCAATAGTCATTAAGTGTTAAGGGGAGAACCCACGGCTGCTAGTTTCAATCTGCTACACAGTACAGGCATGGAACTCACCCGGCACTTCTGTAGAAAGGCCATCACTTGTCCTTCAGAGCACTCGAAGACAACAGCCTTAGTTCTCTGCCCACACACCCTAGGACACACCTAAGTCCACAGCCTCCCAATAGAACTGCTCCTCAACTCGTTTCCCACAACAGTTTCCAGATCTTTGCCAGTTGCTGCCTTCCAGACCAACTTCCTTGTCACTACATGAGCAGTGGTTCTCGTACCAAGATATAACACCTTTCTTTAAGTGTATCAAAACGCAAGCCATCCAGATAAACCATTCATCAGGATGCTTTGAATAACTGGCTTATCCGACAATTTTTACGCGGCACAAGACAAATAAATATTCTAGTCCCATTTTAATGGAGACCGATTATCCTTTCATACCTGAAAAAGCAGCAACACAATACAAAAAAAAATTATAAGAATGAGATTTACTATTCCCCTTAGAAGGTAGTAAATGGGTCTTGAAAGGTTCTGTGACTTGGCTTCACACAAAAACCTTGAAAACTGTTATTTGAAGGGAAAGATCAAGTACCTAAAGTGGACCTCACTATTATTACATTAATACATACAATAAGTGAGTCTGTTTACAAGGTCTGGAAACATCATGGCGAGAAAAGGAAGAAAAAAAATGCCTTCAAACAGCGGAAATTCTACTGTTTTCTTTTTTTGCTCCAGGACTATACAATGCTAAAACTGTTCAGAACAAGACCATTGTCTTTTTATTCTATTTTCTCTTCCCTTCCCCCATCTCCACAGGGGAAAAACTCAAACCCTCAAGACTTGTCTATTTCTGGCATGACTTCTGTATCCAGTGCCGACAAATGCAAGCTTACACTTGACATCTCTGAAGAGGATAGATAACATGCTGTCTGCAATTATTCACCCTTCTCTTCGAGTCCCCTGTCTGGCTTGAAAACATCTGCTCGCACTCATCTCCTGTGTGATTTTTCATCCCTTTGGATTAGGCACATCTTCACTCTGTGTTCGTAGAACACTCACTATATTGGTCTGGGACTCACAGAAACACCTTTAGTGCACTTAAATAATTCCACACTCTGGCAATACTTTGAATCTGATGGCAGTATGGGGAAAGCAGCAGCCTGTAGTGCCTCAACACAGGACTGTCACAACCCCACACCTGGCAAGACCAAGATCACGAGGAACCCACAGAGCAACTTGGAGTACAGCATATGCTGAAATGCCCAACACACTGAAAGCCAGTGCCACTAACCTGGCACTGTTGGGAGATACTAAAACAAAGCTGATCATTCAACTTTGTGTTGCCTCTGAGTATATTTACATATTACTTCAGAGTTTATCAGCCTATGAGTATTGGACACTAGAAGTAGATGCACTACTGCTCCTTAGAAACAGGATAACAGGCACACTTGTGTGCTTGTCTCCCACCTAATGTTTATTCCTAACTTCACTTTTCTTCTCATTTCTTATTTTCAAGATTTTGGAGTTTCTTGGCTAATGAGTACCCACAGCAGGAACACAGACTGAGCTGAAAAGAGCACACAGCTTCAGTAAACTCAGCCAGCCATCATAATCAAGCAACTCCTTCACACACTCCCTAGATCTGGCTGAGCATTTTGCTGCATTCGAACAGTAGCAGAACAGTAAATAACTCTGCTCTTCCACTGTACTGCTTTTGATTCACAAAAGGAAAAAGAATATAAAATAGCATTCTTCTCACTCCTTCCACCAAAAAGTAGTAAAAGAGCCCAATTGCATTATAGGACAGCAATTCATTTGGATATGCAATGTATTTTAATACAAGGAATTTTTAACCTATTTCATAGTCTTCAGTACTGTGAATTTTGAAGAGTTCTGGTTAATTAAGTAATGAAAATATGAAATAAGAATTGCACTTGGAAACTCTAGATTGCTTATGTTTTAGAACCTAAGTACAAGGTAATAAACAGGTACAAAGGAAGAAAACCCATTACCCTTCCCTGGCTTCGGATGTTCTGCAATAGGCTGGTCTAACTTGCTTCGTCTGCCCACAGTGACAGCAGGGGAGCAACTGGATCACATCACTATCCAGCATGATCCAACCAACTACAAGAAATGCTCAAATCAAGGGGTGTGCTTGGGCAAGTCAGATTCACTCTGTTCAGAACTCCTCTTTTTCCACCTGCTAATAGTATTGTTTTGTTACCACTGAATCAAATCATTGCCAATACCATGTCAAAATATTTGCAGCAGCCTTCTTTCATTATTATTTCCATTAATAAAAACAACCCAGTCTTTCAGTTAGTATTAACAGGAATAGAATGACTGAAAGGCATCAGTTCAGTCAACTAAGCTTGAAGGTAGATCTGAAGTTACAAACCTGTACCATCAAATACCGCTAGCCCAAGACTGATTCAGCTTGAAATTGGCCATCGACAGAGCTGAAATACCAAGAGTTTTCCTTAAAAAAAAAAAAAAACAAAAACTCAAGACTTAAATAGTTTAACATTTGTTAGCAATGAGTTGTAACGTGAGTGTTAGCAGCCTTTTAGAAGTGTTTCTTGGAGATAAAATTTGAATAATCTATGTAGTTTAATTTGAATAATTTATGCATAAAGCACTGCGGAGTTATAATTGTAATTATAATGTTCAGCTCAGCTGCAACGAGGTGCATTTGAAGTCTGATACTGATTGTACTGTCTATCTTATGCTCTGAATTTCATTTTGTTTTGAACAAATCTTTTTCAGCACAGAGAGATGGCTCAGAGCTTCACATAAGTTCCCAAGTGAAGTTTTAAAGAGTAATTCCTACACATTTTTATATTATTTCATGTCTGAAATCCAATCTTCCATGCTTCTGTGCATTGGTGATAAAGCAAAGGTGGCTGAGCAGTGCCCCTGGTCAGAGAAGAAGGACTTTTGTACTCTTCTTGTGAAGGAGCAGCAGTTCCTATCAATAATTTCCCAAAGCAATTGCCCTGGAGTGTAAACAATATTTTATACGGATGGCAGTGGAACGGAGAAAGTTATTTCTGCACTTCACTGTGGAGAATGGATTAACCCTGTGTGAGGAACTTAAATGAGACTTGTTTGAATTCAAGGGTTAAAATACTTTCAAGCTAACAACACAATGGCAACAGCTTAGTAGCCTGAATTGGACAGAGTGAGACATTAGAAGCATTTCAGAATCTGTGTTTTGAAACCTTCGCAGATAATGTTTCTTTCTATCCTTCATTTAATGTTGTTATTGTTTACTTGTTGGAAAACATGCCTGCACACAGATGCTAAAAGTTACAAGCAAATCCACAGTACAATTCAGAATGCTGGGCAATCTACGAGAGAAGTGGACAAGATACTTATGTGCTCTTCCTAATTAACTTGTACTGCCAGCACTGAAGGAACATTGTCATTACCTGGGAGAGCATACATTCTCATACTGTTTTCAGGAAGAGCCAAATGGGTAAATAATGTTTGATTCCAAGCGCTAACAAGCTGGTAATGTTCAAGTCCATTCAGTCCCTTGAGCAATGCTTCCAGAGGCCAAGTTGAAAGCAAGAGAGCACAGAGATGTATTCCACTGCCGCTAAGCAAGTCCCATAAGAAGCACACTTAAGACAAGCCTCAGGCAAGGACAACGACCTCCATAACTTGTATTTCCATGGGTAAATGGAGCATGTGCTCCTCAGTGTCAAGAAAAGGGCAAAATTTACAACTGCATGTCTTCTAATTGAGACTATGCTGCTCAAAAAGAAGTTCTAGAAGAGAGTGACATGAACCACTGGCTTAACCTCACCCTCTCTGCAAGGACTGCATTTTGCTTTCTTTAACTTCACCCTATGTTAATGTAATGGCGGATGACTCCATCACGTGCGCGCTTACATCTAGAACTACAGCGTAACGTCAGCAACATTTCTGAAATATGAATTAATAAGTAGCCTAACATTTCATACATTAAGAATTTTTCATACGAAAAAGCAACTAAAACACTCAAGGAGAAAGCTTATGAGGGTGGAAGGGCAACTATATTTATCTCAATCACCTCCTAACAAACTTATTTAAAAGTGCTAGAATGAGTTAATCCAGACAGCTTCATAAGCTTAATGATTCAGTTAAAGCAATTAAAGGTTCACATATCTTTCAAGACAGGAAAAGAAAGTTTCTTCTGTGCTGCTATCATAATGTGCAGGCAGCATGCATTAATAAAGAGCTGTCATTATTCCAGCTAACCCTTACAATAGGCTTCTAATCAATCTAAAGGAAAAATTCTCCTCTAACAACTATGTACCACAGTAATTTTATTTTAAGAGTGGAAGCTGTTCCATTCATTCAATTTAAATGAGGTTTAGCAACATGAAGCAAGTACGAAATTATGCAAGAAAGAACTTTCTGCTTCTCCTTTGACAGACAGTGTTTTCCAGGGATGCTACAGGAAAGACAATTCTAGGTGTTCACCACCAAAAGCAAAGTGACTGTGTAACCAATTACGACATATTCTAAACATCAATAAACAAACTCAAAGCCTTAAATTCAACTCAAAGGCATGACTGAAAGTGGAGATGAAATGAAGTTATGAGTATAAGCATCAATTGCTCTTCTACCACACTTTGATTCTATCTTCTCTCTCTTTTTCAAGAATATCATACTGCCCAAAAGCCAGAAACTTGACCATCACAATGGAAATGACTTAGTTTTCCTTTGCAGAACATGCGTTAGACAACCCCTTTCTCTAATCAAAGATGCCAGAGCTGGAAATCCTTGTGTAGAAAAATAGCCTGCCACAGCCAACAAGTTGAGACATAAGGCAAAGGGCTAAGTGCATCTATGCAGCTCAATAATATAGTAGGTAAGTAAACTAGCTTGAATTACTCAAGCTAAGCAAATGGTGATTATGTGCAGAAGGTATGCTGTTAGTTCTCAATATACACTGCCCACTTATAATTTAAGAAGACAAGCTTAAAATCATTAAAGCTTACAAAGCAAAGAATAGAGATGAACTTCTCATTGCTGAAAAAAAAAAAATCGCAGAGATTTGAAAATACACAATATTAAGCAAAACAAACAAACACACACCAAAACACCACCCACAAAAGGCTGCGTGATTCCCAGCCATCTTTTTCTATTGCAAACAAAAAACACCCAAACACCAGAACTGTCAAAGTGACCTTGCAAGGTTCAAGTGAGCTTAACCTCCAGCTCAGGACTCTCAAACACAAAACATGGGGGTGAATCTCTCCTTCCCAGCCCCACTGCATCTGAAACCAATCTCGGTCAGATAAGAGCAGGCTCATGGGATCCTTCATAAATGACAGAAAGACAATACAGCTCCTTGTGTTCATATCTCATTACAAGTATGAAAGGTTTTGATAACACTGCTTTATTACTGTTGCTAAGAGGGGCAGTAGGAGGGAGAGAGAAGCGGTGTTAGAAATACCTTGCTAAACACCCTCTGAAGGGTGTGCCGACCTGGGTTCACTGAAGATTCCAGATGCTTAACTAGTGCCCCGCTAACGAAGCCGTGTCATCCTGACTGAATCCAGTTACTAGGTGACCTGAGTCACCTCTGAAGCTCCCTATTTTACTCCACTGATAATCTGCAAGATATATGACAAATAAGCTCTCAAACTCAGCACAAGAGCTAAGCCCTCTCTTTCCTGGAGTACTGAACTCAAGCCACTGCAGCTACAGTTACTAGGAGCTTAGAAATATCACAATATTATTCCGCTGTCCATACATGGGGTACCAGTGAATGAGAGACTTGAGCAGCAGAACCCCTCACAGTAGGCCAAAACAGTGATATAGTGGTTTTCAGTACATCTTGTGGTAGTATGAAATTTTCCATGTTATGACCACAATGTGATCATGCATACAACCTCACAGCATATCCTTCAATCAGTCAGTATCAAAATAACCCGAACTAAAATGATACCACTTGAAGGAAGACAAACACTGCAGCTTTTTTTTTTTTCTTCAGAATAAGTTACATGCTGTCTGATCTTACTTTGATGCCTAAGAAAGCCACGGAACAAGTCACATTGGAGCACATATGCTCAAGTCAATATGACATCACAGATAGCAAATCATGTCTGACTAGCTTGATTGCCCTCCAGGATGAAAGAGGGGGAAGACGCCAACTCCAAGAATCCCACAGATTTCTTTACCCACTCTAGGATATTACTGTCTAGATGGGTGGACAATTAACTAAGCGAATACTTGATCAGATGGTTTGTTCATCATAATGCGCCACCTGAGGCCAGTAACAATGCTGTATCACAAGGATCTTTATTATGACAACGCTTAACTGTCAAGTCCACAGATGACACCAAACTGGAGGAAGTACTGACATACTTGAGAGCAGGGATGCTATTCAAACCAACCTAGTAAGGCAGGAGGAATGAGACAGCGCACAATGTAATTTGCAGAAACTGAATCAGAGATACATACCCAGGAATGAAGAGGTCCTGGCAACAACAAAGGCTGGGAACTGAGAGATAAAAGCTGAGAGGGCCAAGGACACCCAGGGCTGCATTAAGAGGATCACATCCAGTAGTAAGAGTTATCTGTGACTCAGTAATTGTTAAAGCATTTGATTAACTTTTGGAGAAAAAGTGGTTAACTGCCAAGAATAAAAACCACATTTGAAGGAATTATTTGCTTAGTACAAATCATTATTCCAAAACTAAAGTACTGGGAAGATCTAAATAAAGAGACAGTCACTCATTCCTGGAATTGTATAAATTCAAGCTGATAGATACAGTACTCTTGATCTCCAAGATAAGCAGCTTTATCAAAGAAGCCACTACAATAATCAAATAAAAGATCTGCGAGGAGTTAAAAAGGGATTAAGAAAGTAAAACCTTCAGAAGCCATGCTTCACTTGTTTAGTAGTCAAGATTAGAGCTGCTTGTAAATTTCAGAGCTTAAAGCTCCTTTCAAGCCACAGTGACAAAGCACAATAGGCATTAACCAGACATTTCAAAAAAATGCCAGATGGCATTATAGATTAGTTTTCATTAAAACTATATGTTAATTTTTGCTAAAGAAAAAAGTAAGTCAGTAAATTCTAACAAGTTGTGCCACACCTAGAATTGAAGACTGACTTAAGAAAAAAAAACCTACTATGCTTCTAAAGCTGTAACCATTAGCTGGGAATTCAAACTGTCGTGCATCACATTCTCCTGGCAAAATTATAAAATAACTGATAGAAAAGTTGGAAGTATCTAACTGGTGCGAAAAGATTTCTCTGGATATCATAGTACAATTGTACAGTTCTACTTCACTTTCCCAACAGAGAAATAGTTAAGGTCTAGCATCTGGAGTTAAGGTAGAACAGGTTAGCTTAAAATATAAATAAAAGTAGTTACACAGGATTATTGCACCACTAACTCCATTGCTTTGTAAGCTTATTGAAATTTTAATCAGCTTGAACAACAAAGCCTGGCAAGTCCAAACCGATCTGATACTAAAGTTGAGTAGTCCTTACCAAGGCATTGATCTGAGAACGTTTAAACAAAGTAACTTAAAGAACTGCATATTAATACTTCAATTGCAAGTAAAAATACATATAGCTTTATATAACGTATTTTTATAACTCAGACTAAGAAGTCTACTGACAGTCTCTTTGGAGACTGTGTTTATGACATTCTTGCAGGGTTGAAAAGCACAGATATTATTTGGTAGGTTTCTATTAAATCAGGCTTCTCTGCCACCCTTGAAAGTCATCTGCTAATGCCAGCTACAATGAACGAAAACCAACATCTCTCTCCGTGATGCTTCATTACATCAGTTAAGACCATGTTCTGCAGGGAGATACCTATCTCTTAACTACACTGCAGTAAGATGCTTGCACACTGAACACAACCCATTACGGTCACAGCAGACAACAGTATTCCAAAGTCAGGATTTATATTATAGGCATAGTTGAAGAAGACTGACCAGACAGTGGCCAAAATAAGACTGGTTGATGTAATGGTTGACAACTTCTCAGCAAGTATCCTTTTAAAAATTGAATTTTACCACGTCTATACCACAGTTACTGAAAATTCTGTTTAAATGGGAAATTTAGTGATTCACTTCCAAATGCCAGTGACAGATCCTAGTTTAGCTGCGGTGTCAGAGATGGAAGCTTCCAGCCACCTACATCAACACTCCATCCAACCCTACATTGAGCACTGGTTAGATAAGATCAGAATCAAGAGGCATTATTTTGCTTATTGCAAACAACATAAAGAATATTTTGCATATCACTGTTCTATGCTGTTCCATTTCGCCTAGTTCAGTTAATCTTGGGCTTAAAGTACTTGTAATCTAATAGCCTAATTTAATACTATTGTTACACTGAAAGCACCAAAAGTAAAAAAAAAGAATCAAACTAAAAACTCAACAGCACAGTACTGCTTAAAACTGAGAGTATTCTGCCTGCTTCAAACTGACCAATCCATGATCCACAAAAGTGCATGTTATGTTTAGATATACTGTGTTTCAGTAGAAAGCAGTCTTACAGTAATACAACTGGTCACTTTGCAAACACACATCTCTCTCCCTGCCTGGGTTGAGAAGCCATGAGAATTTATACAAACACTCAGAAGTCTCTCTTCACCATCTCTTACAGCATGAAAAGATAGCTGCCTGAAAACATCTATTGAGGCCTGAGACAACCAGATCTTCTCCCACCAGGAAACCTACAACAGCATCCCAGAGAAAAGCTCGCACGCTAGGCCAAAAAATCCTAAGTGCAACTGCAGAATGAGACATGCTGACAAAAAAAAAAAAAAAACAAAAATCAAACAAAAAACAAAAAAACAACAAGAACTAATAAATAGAAATCCAGGTTGGAGGGGAAAACGTGACATGATTAAAAGTTATATTAAAGAACTTGACAGCTATAAGCAGGACATAATTTCAGGGGCTCAGATCACCTGTAGCACAACTCACAGCACGAAGACCTTGTTTTTAAAAGTACATACAGTGTATGTCCCACAGCAGGCAGCTGTCACTTATAACTGATGTCTAAAGTAACACTGATTGATGCTGTTTCTCTAATCATTTACCAAACCTTCCTGTTTAACGAGGTGAGCTGCACAATGGCAGTTGATTTACCTGCTGGCAGCCCTTTTCTTTGAAGGGTCACTGCTCTTAATTATAGTGGTACCTGCTTACTGCTCTGCATTTACAACTGTCAAGGTTTCCATTATAAACCCATTTTTAGATGTGTAGATTCTCTAATACCCTTCAAGTGCACTGTAGGTTGAAGTGTGGCACGAGGTCTTGAAAGTTTTTCTTTTGGTAAAGCAATCACAGCTAGTGCTCTCTATATCCTCTAACTCAGGAATGCAACTTTCTGCTGCTTCACTGTAGCAAGGTTATACTTTTTTTTTTTTTTTTGAAAGGAAACCTACATTCTACAGGTAGGAAAACCTTAAATGGAGAGACTGATAGCTGTTCAGATAAAACTGGCTTGAATCCAAAGCAAAACTTGGTATTCTACAAGGACTGCTCCAAAAATAATGCCTATTTTGTTACAAGGGCCCACAGTGTCACAGGCAGATGTCAGTGGTACAGCAGCGGCGACTGAACCTTTCCACAACATTCCATTACATGTTGTTGCCGTGTGACAGATGGCAGCAGAGGGGCAGTCTGACAGAATGGCATCTGGCATGGAAATGTGGATGAAGCAAAGGTGTGCCACTGAATTCCTCCATGAGAAAAAAAAACGGCACCCGCTGGCATTTACCAATGCTTGTTGAACACTTATGGAGACCAAACACTGGTTGAGAGCACAGTGAGATGGTGGGTGATGCATTTCAGCAGTGGTGACAGCAGGTCAACTGCACTGGTGCAGGTTTTTTGTTACCAGCACAGCACACAGGTTCTTGATCATCACCAGCAAAAATGCAAAGCTAATAGTAATAATTGCATTGGAAAACAGTGCTTTGCAGCTGAGATTTCTTCCTATCAAACAGTACTCGTTATATCGTTTGTAATTTTCATGGAAATAAGTAGTACACAGGTCACTCTGAAAGTAAGACCTCCCATCTCCTATCTTGTATTTGTTGAACTGAATTGCTTCCCTACATGTACTGAAGACGATCATGCCCAGAGAAGAACTAAAAACATGCCAAGTTCTCAAATACTGGAATTCAGGGCTTACGGCTTTCATGGGAACTGATAACTGCTACATGCAGAAAAAAATAAGAGTTTTGAATTACGTTTACAGAGACACCAACACAGTTGTCTTTCTCCCACCTACCCCCTCCTAAAGATCACCCCAAAAAACTTCTGGAAACTGAACAGACTGGATACAGTGTTCTGAAAACCCCTGTAGTAGTCCCTCAGTGGCATCATGTCCTTCAAACTTTGCACTGATAAGCCTATTAGCTTTAGACTGCAATACATTCATTGGAGAATAGAATTGCAGCGAACACGTCCAAATCTCCAGCAAGATTCAAGGCACCTTAAGTTTACTTTTTTTTTTTAATTTTTTTTTTTTAAATTGAACAGTTGACAGCAAAGACTGGGATTTTACTACAAAAGCAAAAGAGCTTATAAATGGACAGGCTACAATACATACTATTAATCCACATCCAGTATCTTGTTCAGAAAACCTCTGAATGACATTCAG
The DNA here is from genome assembly GCF_905368555.1 of Meleagris gallopavo. NCBI lineage: Eukaryota > Metazoa > Chordata > Aves > Galliformes > Phasianidae > Meleagris > Meleagris gallopavo. Next base: position 138,173 of record NC_139410.1, read on the forward strand.
CAATTAAAAACCAATAGTCAGTCTTAACACTTGGCACTATAATCCATTTTCGTGCTTCAGAATCACTAATTCATTGAACCACACAGTACCTGTTATTAGTTTATATATTTAACTGATTTTGTAATATATTATGCAAAAACCAAAAACAAGCAAACAAGAAAAAAACAACCAAACTGCTGACATGGATTATTTCTTTGGGTAAACTATGAACTGTGACATCACTCAACTTCTGAATAATCCTGATAAAAACTTGACAGGCATATTCAGACATTTATCTTCTTAATGCACACATTTTCTTTGTTTTGAACCATTCTGCTCCACAACTCTCTTAGTGCTTAAGAGGACTTCATACTATACGTATGCTGAAAATTTAAAACATACCTGGTAGCTATGTGTGTGCATTCAACACTTATATTGCATACATAACAGCAGCTGACTATGGCTGCTATTCTTCTGATATTGGCAGATATTGCTATAATGCTGGAACTGTCTGTAAGAGTCTACATGATACTAATAGCTTATTTTATGAAAGATGTAAAAGACTTAAGAAAGCAGAAAAGAAAGTTTCTTCATTTATCCTTGTAACTAAAGCAAAAAAGTAACTATGTACTCCTGAGAGTGATTATTTCAATTTTTCTTTCTCTATAGATAGGAGAGCGGGACTACCTAGAATATCCTGTTTTAGATATATTTTAACTTATAATCAAGTATTATGGTAATTTTGTTGCAGTTTTTCTACCTCCTTCAAGAAAGGATCAAGTTCCCCTTTATCTGTAAAGGAGATACCTTTCAATCTTTCACTGTGAGAACATTAACAGGTACAAACATGAAGGCTGTTTCTGTAACAAAACACATCAGCAAAAAGAGAGCAACATAAAAACAAAAAAAGTTGGGCCAAGAATCACCTCCACCTTGACTTCTGGTTTTATATTCACAGAAAAAAAATTTAAAAAGCAACTAATTATGATCAGCACTCACCCTAGTCTAAAGGTAATTCTTGTATCAGATCCTGTAAGAACAACATCAAAACTACACTTTTTATCTTTGAAAACCAAAAGAACACCTTGATCATTACCACTCTGGACAAGTTTGCAATGAGCTAACTAGCTCCAAGCGGTACCTGAAGAGCCTTACTATACTTTCAAGCCTTACCCATCACTACTTAGTAGCAAATTTGATATCCAGGAAAAAGCAAACCCTAAATCAAAACATTCAACAAACTCACCAGGCTACAGCAGGTCCTCGTGGAGCTGTGAACTTGCACCTTTTCCTCTGCCGAGATCCCAGAAGTTGAGACAGTCACTCCAAGACATCAGAGAAGGGTTCCCAGTCCGCAATTCATACTGGAACTGCAGCTTTATCTCAGCACGCCACTTCACTTCTTTCCTCCGCACTATTTCTTCAGAGAGATGTTTGCAACGTTTCTCCCTCAGACCCTACGCGGCCACCACCACAGAAATGGAAATTTCCTCTCACACCCAGACATGGCACCAGCTTACACCCTGCCCTGAAGCTGACACGCTTCACATTCCTCACAACGTACTTCACTAAAAACAAAAGCACCATTGACTAAACAAAAGAAACCCCTAAAGAAACATTTCCACAATCACAGGAACACTATCCCAGCTTAAGAACTACACCTCCGGCTATACCCCAACACCCTAGAACCCACCAACACCTATAACTCACACAGCTACTTCCCAATCTTAAAAACGACTCCCACGTCCACTGATCTGGCCCCTTCTAGCAATTTCTTCCCGCTAAACAGCCTCAGCTGTACCACCTCCCCACAGCTGCAGCTCATTAGCTCTCAGGGACCTGCAGCCCAGGTGTGCCATCTTCTTCATGTAAATATAGCTGGCTCAGGAGAAGGAAATTAGTGTAATGATTCCTAATAAGTATTTCTCTGGGCTGCCTGATTCTTCATTTTGCCTGTTACAGTGATATTATTGACAGGCCATTCCTTTGCAGCTTGATAAAGTGTTACTTGGGTGGGCAGATAGCAGGGTTCCATGACCTGACCTGCACATGGTGAGTGTTATTTGTTTCACAGAGATCTGCTACATACCCCACAAAAAACTACCTTTAGTTGCCTGAGAAAACGTGCTATCATTTGCTGACAGTTCTCCCTACACCAATCAAATATTGCCCAATTTAAAGCTTCTGAGGCAGTAACCCCAAAAAATGTACTGAGTTTCTATATGCAATATCAAAATTAGAGCAGCTTATTCCCTTTTCGTGTGCATCAGCACGTTTGTAATGTGAACCAGCCATTACATGCTGCTTGGTGGGCCATGGCAGCGGGGCTATAGACAAGATGGTGGAGAGGCAGCACTGCTATTGTGGGAGGATGTAGGGGCAGAGCCTGTGGGTTTGCATCAAAGCAGAGTTCAGTAATTTTGTCAGAGAAAGGTCTTGTTTGTTTATTTAGATATACATATATGTCCAAATATACATACATATGTATATCCTTTTCGTTTTAGAAGACTCAGGCAATGGTGTGTTTCCATGGAAAGATACAGTCATGGGCATGTAAAATGTAATATCGCACAGAAGTGAATTTCATGCTGTCTCACTATAGTATGAAAGCATACCTTGTGCTGATGCTACTGGATTTGTTTGGAAGAAATTCTGAAAGTACCTGGGAGACGTTTCTGTTAAGTCAGTTTTAACAGAGAAAGCCCAAAACCTATAGCTCATTAACAGGGTACCTTTGGCAGAAAATATTTACTTTCAAGACTTAAAATAAGTACAGAGACTCTGGTTAGCAGAGACTGAATGCTTTGCTGATTCATACTGTATCTAATAAAAGCTTAATAAAATAGAATATATCTAGCTCATGAAGTCTCCTGATGCTGTTATAATTTAGTCCACCAACAGCCTTTATTTAAAGTTGGATTCCATGAGCCTGTTATAATGAACTAAAAAATGCATGGATAAGCAATTATTTCTGAAAATGTGCCTCCCTATTGATGTGTATTTTGCACAGCCTGTATATCTTAATTGAATTGAAATGAGCATTGGACCCTAGGGTTTTTTTTAGGTCTAAATACACCTAATGCATTAAATACACCAAAAGCACAATGAAAACAACAAAAAACCAAACCAACTTCTACAAAGTACTGTACCTTAATGCGTTAACCCTGGGCACAGCATTTCTATTCTCCAGTAAAAACACACCAAAGCATTGCTCACAGTCCTACATAATCTATACCTATAAATTTTATATCTATAACCTTATCTACTGCACATTTTTGCACCCAACATTCTGTCACATAACTGCTTCTACGGTCTGTTCGCTGGCCATACTCTCAGCCTGGAAAGTACACGTATTTATTTCTTTACTTATTTTTATTCTTGAAGCTTCTCCACGAATACCATTGTCATCTGTGTTCAGATAGTGTTCTGTTTTATTTACCTTCATGGATGTCTGTTTCTACTGGTGTTGGATTAAAATTGAGAAGTGTTCTGAAATTTGCTAAATAATGTGTATTGTGTAGAAGATTGCTTATATCAAGATGAGCAACAACACCATCTTTCTGCGTATTAAGTACGCAAGAAGTTCATGAAGAATGATCTAGTTCAAAGTAACCGGAGTTAAAATACTTTTCCAAATGAAATCTTTTAAAAGCTTAAGAGCTCTTTATTCTTAGAAGTATTCTTTTCCTCTATCATATTTCCTTTTGATACTATTTGATACCAACTACTAGAGCAACGCTGAATAATCTAAGCCACCGATTAACCTATTTTTGAAGAGTATTTGAACTCCCAATGGGTTAGGCACAGATCTGAAGCCTCAAATGCCTTCCCAGTTTGAGCTGAACTTCTGAATACTTTGTTCACCAGTCACTCTTGGATGATACTATTGACACTGTTACAGAGGGAGTATTGTTGATTACTTTCCATTACTGTGACTGTTATACTGTCAATCAAAAACAAGAAGCTTGATAACATTCAGAGTCCAGCTGTACAAATGTTCTCTTTTTGGGATTCATTAGTTTGCTCCAGCTGGCATCTTTTCAGTCAGAAAAAAAGCATTTGTGTTTTCCTTTAGTACAAACAAAATTTTATGAAAATATTTTGCATAGATGTGTGCCCCAATTAAGAATGAATTTTCTTTAAAAAATAATCAAAATAACTCATGCTTAGACATTAGAATTGCAAATGATGCACTGTTAGAATGAATCTTTTTATTCTACACTTTCATAATCTGAGCAAAGATCATTGGTAGTGGGTGAAAATGCCCAGAGTATTCAATAGACTTGAAATCAAAGATTGAAAGATTTCATTGTTCTAGATGGAGTTGTTGCTTGAAAATTAAGATATGTTAATTCAAATACCAAGTAATACACATTGAAGGGTTGTAGTGCAGCAGTGGACAAAGAAATGAAGTTCTACTACTGTTATGCATTACTAAACTCATTTCACCTGTAAGGAAAAAAAAATTGATTTCATTCATCTCACTTAGTTGCTTCTAAGACTGAAGAATAACTCCAGTTCAATGACACCAGCTGTACTGATTACAGGACTGTAGCTGGGGATGGCAAGAAGGGACGACAGGATAGCGACACATGTAGCTTCATTAGAAGATAATAAAATCAATCTGTCCTTAACAGAATGTAGAGCGGGAGCTGTAGATTCTGTTTGTTCCTTACGTCTATGACTTTGTGATGCCTCAGTGTTAAGCTATGTTTGACTTTTTCACTGTATTCATGTATAACCAGAACACAGACTAAAAGTACAGTAACACACAGAACATTGATGCTTGTCAATGTTCAGTACGTATCTTGATAAAAAATACAATTGTAATTAAATGATGAAACAGTTCAGCAATATGGGCTTGATTCAAAATCACATTGAAGACAATGCAAAAATTTTCAAATCACTTCAGTAAGATTTAGAGTAAGATTCTGTACACCAAAATACACTGAAGCAATGTAGATTTTTACCTGTATATTTTTTGAAGAACAACTTTATTTTATTTTTGGAAGTTCAGGTTATAAGAGGTGAGGGCTTTTTACCATTTTTTAAAAGTATGAATAGTCATCCTGAATCTAATGAGCCGTTCCGTGTTCTGTAAGCATTTCTATACATTGCTGCCACAATGACTTAAAGTAAAAGGTCATATACTACTGTGAATGACAAGGAATGTACTTAGGTGCTCGGTGTACTTGATTCAGTTCTAAATGGTTACTTTCAAGGGCACCACAACATCTGATCTTATCAACATTTTCTGGTGAAACTAAAATTTCTTACTCTGACTGGGTCTCAGCTTCATTTCAGTTTAGGAGATGCGAGAAAATAAAGACAATATTTTTTATAATGCAAAAGGGCTTTTGTTTCTCACTCTATTTACATATTATTTGTCTGAAGTAAGAGTTTTAAACCATAGTCTTATTTTCTTACAAAGGCACAACCAGTCCCGTTTACCAGAATATGATTATATGCATATGAACAAGCAGAATTGACACACACACTGCATTTGCTCGTGGTTGGCATACAGACGTGGAGTGGAAAAAAAGCAGAAAGTAGTCCTTTAAGGAAATCCTGAATATATAAAATTATACCTGAGATCTGAACATTTTTCTTTATCTTGTTTGTTTTGAAGCAACCTATTAGAGGTATAATTCCTATAATAGGGGTTTGGTTTAGAATCAGCTTTTTCAAATAAGTAAATATGAGATGAATGTGTGATAGTCCCAAACTAAAGGATGAGGGATTTAGTCTATCTTGAGTCAACAGGATCAAAATGAATCATACTTGCACATAAATTCTTTTGTGTGCAACTGTTTCATGCAGAAACAAGTGTTCATCTTAATACATTTCCTTACCTCCAAGTGCAATGTATTGTTTTTCTCTTATGACTAGTGGAAAAAAAACAAAAAACAAAAAAAAAAACCCTCACTATCTCCTGGTGAATTGACATTGTGTTAATTCCATTTAGTTTTACATTTCACATTCCAAATTTGGCCTGTGCAACTGTTAATCTCAGGTAAAGTCTTTTTTTTTTTTTTTTTTTTTTTTTTTTAAATTTGTCGGCAAGTATAGATCTTGAAAATAACAATTCTTCGGCGTCGCTTTTAGAGATTCTGAGCATCCCAGACCTTCACTGAAGCAAGATATATTAGCCAGGTCAGGAAAGTAAAAAGATTTGTGCTTAAACATACCTTGAGGCACCATTAAGCCTTGTGCAATAGATTATTGGGAATGTTCTGCACTGTGGATGGCCCCTTCTGTGCTACCCAATACCTTAAATCTCTTTCATAGAAAAACACATACCTCATATCTCAAACTCTGATAATAATAGCAAAGATGGTTTAACTTTTAAAACGTATTTTTACTCCAAAGCAGTGCAAACTCTTAAGGCAGTGTCAAAGTACAGAAAAAGAAATAAGAAAAGTACTGTTTCCTTCAAAGCACCAAATGGAGATAAAGTTTTGATGTTTAGATTCCCAACACGTAAGCTACTGATATTAAGTATTCTTTGACTTTCATGTTAGCTGCTAGAAAATAGTTTGGGTACTGTTAATATTTATAATCTGCTGTATTTTGCATTTTATTACAAAACATTTAATTGTTTGGTCTGGCTCTACAGAGAGTGAAAACAAAACAAACACTGATTTCTGTGGAAATGTTTTGCAGCTCTTCCTACGTTGTGAATCAAATTATATGATAACTGGCTCAACTTGATGAAATTCTTATTACTGTGGCACAGCTATTAAAGTTTACCTTATCATTTGCAAAAAATGCAAAGTAATTTAAATCTAAACATCTTAAAGAAAACATACAGAGCACAGAAGGAATGAAGGGATGAGAGAAACAGAGAGAATGAATGGAAAGAAGAATGGAAGTTGAGGCCAAGTGCATTACTGGTGGATTCCGCCAAATAGCGGAAAGGCAGATTCTATCCAAAGTTCTGTTTTCCTATTATTCTGAACTGTGGATGCAGTTGCTCCCTAGTAACCCAGTATGGCAGCTGTGCAAACTCCACTTTACAACCTGGTATTTCACATATTCATTTGGCATTTAAACTCCACGAGGCTCCTCTTGAGTGGGTTAATGCATATACTAAGCATTTTTCTCTGGAATGGTAGAAATACCATAAAGATCAATCCGTACCTTCCAAAGCATCATTAGATCAGAATTAGAAACTCTAAGTTATTGCTGGTAGCACTAGCCAAACCAAAATGCCACTTGCTGCCCTCTGTTCGCCACCAGAATGTATGATGAGAAGGAATATCTTCCAGAAGGCTCCTGATTCTACGTTTTGCTAAGTTCCCTCCAGAAAAATTTGAACTCCCAGAAATTTGACGAGAAAAAAAACCACCGAAAAAGGAACAACGTGACTTTAAAAATGTCTTTAAGTAATACCTGCAAATAGACCACTTCTGGCCACACTTTCGTTTCCCTAGTGCATCCTAAGCAGTATCAGCACAGCTGATCGGACAAAATTATTTAAGTTTGAAGAAGATTCGTGTTGCTGTATCCTCATGGGAGACAGGCTGTAGACTGCTTATTGTATCTCACTTATCACACAGCTTTTGCATAGAATGTCTTACAGATCTACAGAATTTCTGATATAATTTACTGAATCTTTTACACTGGAAAAGCTGAAGTCATTGGGAGAAAGCACTTAGATAATGCTTGTTAATTCAAAAATTAAAGTCCTTGATTAACATAGAGTGAGTGTGTTCTTATTAATATTCTGGAGGCTAAAACCCTGTTGTCGCTTGTAGAGATTCCAGTTCTGATTAAATCACAAAAAAAGGCCTCTGCTGCCTTGCTAAACAGGACCTGGGCAGTCAGCCTGTAACTGTCATCCAGCTGAACTTGCTAGACATTGGCAAAAGATAGAGCAAGCTATAGAAAGTTTCTCAAGCCTGTGCAAGAGTAATTTCCTTTCCATCTGCCACTGTGGAACACAGCTTGATTTTCCCAGCCAGAAAATCTTGTGAATGCCTGCAAGAATTATGCCTTCACATAGTGTTACTTGGCTTATGGTTCCTCCAAGACCATTAGCAGAATGCTTTTACGGAGATTTTAGTTTAGCCACTTCTTTAGAAGTGCCACTGTACTATAATTTTTGTTCTGCTAGTTGTCCAGTGTAGTAGGCAAAAGTTAGTGTCATTATGTAAAGCAGCTGACTTCAATGCTAATTTAAGATGCCAGTTTGATTTATAAAACTCAGAGGTTGATAAGACACCCAGTACAGACACCAGAGTGACTTCCCCAGCAGTATGATCTGTTCCTTCTTCCATATTTGTTTTGCCTCTCCTTGGTCTTTGCACCCACAACACATGAAGTCATCATATCTGCTGTTCAGTCAGTCCTCTAAGTCTGAAAAAGACCTTGGGGAACCAGATAAGCTCAATGAATGATCTAATCTGAACTAAATAGGAACTTTAGTTATGACATTGCAGTAAGTGATATCTAAAGATGTTTCGATTAAAATAAAAAAGAAAACCCACCAAATATCTCCTTTCTTTCCACCCTTTTCTTCATTCTCATGATAAGGATAAAGTGAATTTAAATATTTATTTTTAAAATACAAGAAAGCGAAAAATGAATTAATTTCTGTTTATAACTGCATCTGTAGATAAACACCAAGAAAATAACTGTTTCATAAGCTGGAAGCCTTTTTCATATAGGAACAAATCACTATTAATATATTTGGGATTACATTAAAAGGTTTCTAATCTTTAGAAGAATCAAATGAGAGAGCAGCTTCCTAATAAAGCTTTGTAATAAAGCTAACATAGTAAGTTCGATCGGTTTATGATCATGGATAATTACAATAGCTGAGACTGATATTTTAAGGGTGTCCAGAAGTGAATCCTGTATTGCTGTCTCTACATGCTGAGGTCCTTGATGAAACAAAGTTTCAGAGCAAAGAAATGACACAGGAATACACATTATTTTCGACTTTGTGCTACTCTCCTTTGCAAACCCAAATATGCAGATGCTTATGCAAAGCAAGCCACGTGTTGCTGTTTGCATTTAACTGTCTACTCTTGCTGCAGAAATCAAGCCTAATTCTAGGCCCTCATGGCATCACGTGTCTTTTGTCTCACATACAGCAGCCGACAAGACCTCCGAGCCCTTGTTCAAACGTATCACTACAATATCTTGCAATTAAATGAAAGATGCCAGTGCTGTGCAGCTTCGGGTATGTTTTCTGTGCTTCTGCAATACAGCCTTTGAATTTAACGCATTTACTATGGCTTTTGGGAAAGAATGCTCTTATTTTAACTCAAAATGTAAACTACTGCAGGAGGATTCAGCTTGAGCTTTGGAAAGAGCACAAAGAGGCACATTATTACTAACTCTGCCTTATTGTTAGGATTATTTATTGTGTTGATAAAATGGTCATAATTACTCCAGCCCATTTTTCATTATGCTCTTCATTGCTATTTAATTTTCACTTCTGTACCTCTTTACACACTTATTTAGAAAAAAATATAGAACATTTATCATGGTACTGCATTCACAGACAGATATGCTTCCTTTGATTAACTCCCATTTTTCTGGTGGACAGCATTTGTTTAAGCAACAAGTAGCGCTTTCTTTTGTGCAGTTCTCTTTGTATGCCATTGTGGCAATTCCTACTTCTTGTATTTAGTTTCTGCGTTACCTGGCTCATTACGGGTCTTCTTAGAATCAAGGTCATGAACTATCCAGTGGTAGTAAAAACAACAGAAATAATGATACTTCATCAATTTTTTTGATGGCATACCGTCTTTGCAGTAGGCCTGACAGTGAACTAGTTGAGTTTTACAGCACTTTTTACTGGGTTTAGTAGCTAAGACATGTACAAGTCCTGTCAAGTTCTTAAGCTATATTAGCTTAATGAGGCATATGTAGTCCCTATACTCTTTGCAGTTATATGGCAATTTTGTGATTAATACTAATTAATTGCACGTTTGAGGGGAATACTGAAAATCATCATCCAACCTTGACAATGAATACAGCAAAGCAACATTCTAACAAGGTGTCAGAGAGGCAGAAAATAGAAAAACATACCTTGGTTTTCTGCTATGGCAATTTGAAATCAAACAAGACTTGTTCTAACACTGCAGGGAATCCCAAGCAGATGATGACAGAAGAGAAAAGGATATTCTAAGTCTGACTATAGATCAGAGGTTTGAAGACCATGTTAGAGTATCTTCAACATTTCACTTTTCTCAAACTGACGATGAGGGAGTGGGACAGAAGATTTAACAATATTCACTGAATGGGAAGTAATCAGGGGCGTGTTACGTGCTTTATAGATTAATGGCATTTTAGGAACTGGAGCTCCTGTTCCTCTGACTTCTCTTTAGGCAATTTGCTCTGCCTGTTCCAGTGCTATTGATTTGAATTACGCACTTAATAAAATTAAAAGAGACTGTAAATGGCACTTAGCTCTTCTGTCAAACTTTTCACGTAAGGACATCAAATCACCATTCAAAATTCTTACCACGCTTCCAGCAGATGTGTTTACATGGGTATCAAGGCATCAGGGAGCCCACTTTACACAGCCTGGCCTTTGCTAGAAGGGCCTGCCTTCATTGTGGTGGAAAGCTATGAGAATGTTTGTCAGACACTTTGTTCCCCTTTGATGTGCATATGATAGATCAAGGTACATGGGCCATTAGAGTGTATCTGTGCCTAACCCTGGTAACACAAAACGGACTTGCCTTCCTTCTCAAGTAGAAAAAGCCTGCATTTTGTGGCACAGCAATACACGCGTTTTCTTCTTGTTGAATTGCCAGTAGTGGAGAAAGATGCTCTACATTTCTGTTGCCCTTTGTGTATTCCCATGCTTCTGAGAAATTCAATAGGTTTTTGTAAGAATAGGGGAGAGATGAGTCCTGATTCTAGGGAGAGAAACTGGCTTATACATCAGCATGTGATGGGGAGAGTAGGCTGAAAACAAGATGGAATACGCACATTCTGACTACACAGCCCTGCAGACAATAGAGTGGGAAGAAGCTTTTGGCAACAGTGATAGAATTTAGTTGAATAAACAGTCACAAACCTGCACGGCTCTGTGTGCTTTTTACTGGAGTTGCACAATAGTTGTACATAAAAAAATAGAAATGCCATACAGGGAAAAATCACAGACACTTTGAAGTCAATTTAAATACAAAACAAAACAAAAACCTGTCCATAACTCAAATAGGCCAGGATTTCACTTTGAAAAGACAGCAGAATTGTTGCATAAAAGAAAAGAGTAGTATTGAGAAAGAAAAAATTCCTTACGCTAGAAATTAACAGACTGAAAAATAGTTTCCTGTGAGAAACATCTGAAGTGCTATTCTATGAGCTCATTAAAATTTTCCTGGACAAAGCACTTGTGAATACACTGCTATCTGCTGGATGAACTAATAGACCTTTTTCATCTTTTCACTTTTACTACATTGCTATAGTAAAAGACACCAGAATCAATTCTTTCCAGTGATTCAAGGAATTATTTCACTTTACAAGCTAGAAATATGCCAATTCACTTCTCCACGTCCCTTTAAGGTGACATTCTACTAAAGTGTGTTAAATTATTCCTAGTTTGAAAACTTGTACCAGTCTTTTCCTACACTCAAGTCACTTTACACATTTTTGACATAGATTATATCATTGATGTTTTGCATCTTAGCTGGTAGAAAGCCATGGTTTCTGAATTTCATTTTGTTTCTCCTACAGCACAACCACAAAGCAAAAATATCATGCGTGGATTAGCCTTTTATTTTAAAATGTGGTAATGAAGTAATGATATAATGACTGAGACAGGAACCCTACTTCTGTGTAAGTAATTCTTTTCTTATACACAGTAAATGGAGAACTATGTTATCCTTTGTTCCAGATGAATGGGAATTTAAAAGCAAACCTTTTGAATAACTCCATTTCTCATCAAACATGGTTAAGCTTCTCAGGAATTTAACAAAAATATGACTGGCAGTGTGTTTTTACCTAAAAGAAAACTGAAAAATGGCATAAATGTGAAGATGCACAGAGATTGTAAGTAAGTAGAAATGATGTCCAAGATGAATGAAGGCTTTGCCTCAATCTTAGCAGGATTTATAACATTGGATATTCATTACAAGTACGGAAACCACTTCCAGAAGAAAATGCAAGAGCTACAGAGTAAACTATTGTGATGGGGATAGTCTTACTGTAGGGAATGAGTGTAACGTTTATATTTATTTTTAGTCTTTGTGAATGTGAGACCAAGGCTCGGTTACTGTTAAGTCTCCTCTGACACTCTTCTTTTAAAAAGACTGTGAACACGAGGGACGGAAGGTTGGCCAACATCACTGGTGAAATCCTGACCCCAGCAAAAAACAGTTTGAATTGCTGACTTGATGGGTCCAGGAATTACCTTGAATAAAAGACAGATATTCTCCAAAATGTACATTTTATCTGGCAATGTAAAATATCTAGTAGCAGAAACAGATTAAAACGTCAAAGCCTTTATGTGCCTTGTGCTGGTTTAAAGCATGTCACATTTCTATGCACCTCAACAGAAGTTCCCTCTCCTAGAGCCACCGGTTTATTTTCTCCTTTAAAGAACTAGTAGTATGCTCTCTGAAGGTTGTGCTACATTGTACTAAGTTGCTTGTTCTAGCAATACAAGAGACAATGTCCTAGAACAAAGAAAAAGGATAACTGAAATTTAATTAGTCTACTGAACACCCTAGATGTTTTTAAAGGAAGATGTACATAAAAAGGAATGGCTTTTCTTCACAAGTTCTGCTTTTTCTCCTTAACTACAAAGATGAACAATTAGGTAAGCTCAGTATAAAAACAAAAACAAAAACAAAAAACATCACTGCTTTATTTTTTATATGTGAGAAAATCTAGCGAGAGATTATGAAAGAAAGAGGCAGAAGTATAAATGCCAATAAAACTTATAAAGCAATTTACTATGGTGTAAAACCTGATTTCTGCATAGGTAAGTCCTCAGTTTTTATGCTCACTCAAGCTGAATGACATGCAGAGCAGTGTACCCAAATCCTAATAGTTTCATTGGGACATATAGACTGGCAGTTGATATCAGGAATAGCGATGATCTAAATCATTGTTTTTGCACACATGTATCTGGTCACAGATATCAATGTTCCCTGAAGGATGAGATACTCCTCTCTAAAACCAGAGGAATGAGGAATGGGAAGAGAGACTCTGCTTGTATTTCCAGCTCTTGGACTGTACAATTATAGCAGCATAATATAAATTCAAGAATATATTATAGAGATTTTATTTTCTAATCTATTACAAAGTCAGCCACACGTGAAAAGTACTAAACTTATGGAAGAAGAGCTACAGTCATAAAGCCCTTTAACTTCTCTTTCCTCTTCTCTACTACAGGAAAATAAATCCTTCCTTCCGAGCTTCCAGGCCACTCTCATATTTAGCACAGTTAAAGCCAATTTCTCATTACCATTTAGTTATTTTTTATACCAGAGCTCCTAAACATACCTGTCTTCTATCTGCAGATGAGGCTCAGGTGCCATGGACCAACAAAAGTAAACATGGCCAGTTCTCTGATGTTGTCTTGCATGTCTCAGGCTCAAAGTTGAAAGTCCATTACTGACTCTTCAAAAGTAATTTCAAAATGCAAATGCACTGGCTAACAGATCCTTGTCTCAGAAGGATAGGCAATTTCCTTGCCCCATGCTCATTCATTTTTCATAAAGAATGAAATATAGGGCAGAGTTTTATTTGTTGACAGTTATCAGCAGCAACTCAGACTCAACACTGACCTAAATTCTTCCTGCTCAGAAGCGCTGAAGTAGAAAATAACGAAGGCAGTGTTGTTTCTCAAATGCAAAACTTGAAATTCCTGGAATGCCTGTTTAAGGCCTTCACTTCTCTGATTCCTTCCAGTAAATTTTTATTGCAGACAAATTTCCCTATTTGTTAGGTATTGCAGTATTGAAATAGAAACCCTAATAGAACAGTTTCTCCATCTCCTTCTCTTTAAAAAACATAAACAAAAACAAAAAACCCAAACAACAACAACAAAAACTACCAAAGGATTTTTTATAACAAAAAGATTCTGAATATCACTTACAAAAGAGTGAGAATCCACGGCTTTATTCCCAGTCATAAATTTTTTAATTTTCATGTGCACATGGAATTTAGTGCTGAAGCATAACTATGAAATAACTGCAAAGAAATGGTTGTTGCTGATGCTGTCGCTGCTGTTAGAAATTAATCATTTAGCCATAGTAAATGTTTAGAACTTAGGTGTCTTTGTCCTCTGATGCCTTCTTTACAAAGGGGAATATTTTTATGTCAGAGAAGATCCTTGTTTATGTCGTTCGGTACCTTCCTTGTGATGCAAAACTTTAAGGAACATGTCTTTGAGAAACAACCGAACAACATCATTAAAACTGGTGCTAGCATGTGTCAGCACTTCTAACAATATTTAGCATCAGCAATACATCAGTGACATTTTTATTTTACTAGAAAAAAATATTGTGCCTAATGGTAATTAAAGCTCTATGTACAACTTTGATATCTCAGCGGGAAATCCCTCCTTTCAGCTGAGAGGTCTTAGGGGAAGATATAGATAACAATATGGCAACCTGTCAGTATCATTGTACCCTCAGGTTGGTAGGCAGCCAGTTTTCTCATGTACTGTCTCTGAATGTCAAAATATCTCAAATGTCTTTCTTTAGCTGTTTCTCTTTCTTGTATTTACTGTGTTCGGCCAACAACTGATTTCTCCCTGTCATTAGGGCTTTTTTTTCCCTATGCAAGGAACTGTCTACCTGTCAAAGATTTCTGTTTAGTCCCCAGAGGTGAGAAGAGCAGAATAGTACGACTGGAGAAAATAAATTGCTCGGGAGCATTCCCCACTGTGCTGAATCCAATATAGAAATACAAATGAAAGCAAATAGCATAGCTAAAATCTGCCAGCGTTGTGTTGCTTGGAGCTTCTCTACACAGAACACAGAGAAGCTTGACTTCCCTGGCATCTGTTATGTTCAGGAACAGTCTGCTTTTTTCTAGTGGTAGTGTTGATTTAAAGTAATTTTATCACAGTGTTTGTTGTAATTAATCTTAGAAGTGAAAATACATTCTTTGCTTTTTAATTCAACTTTTGGATGTACCTGAAAAAAAAATATATATTTTTTTCCTCTAAAAAAAAATATATATTTTTTTCCTCTGGTGTTGGAGGACTTTCAGAGGACTGCATATAAAATTAAAAAATAACACTCAACTCTATTTCTCTACAGAGCATAACTCCACATACAATCAGGACAAGCTCTGTGCAGCCTTACTTACATGAAGGCTTTTTGTGCTACGAGAACATCTGTAGAATTGGTTCTACTGTAGTTCTGTGAAGACAAAGGGAGAACCAGATAAAAACACAGGACAAGTTACGGAAGAGCCTGTTACTGATGGCCCTGATGATAATGTGCAGTTGGGGGAGAAAGTACATGTTTCATAATTGTCTGGTGTGTATTGTATGGAGAGATGTTGCCCTTTTTCTGGCCTGAATGTCTAGTGTTACTCCGCTTCACAGAGCAAAAATGCATTTTCTTTATGTGTTTGGTCTAAGAAATGGATGGAGAAAGTCATGCAGGAAAATGCAACATCTGAAAATGGATGGTCTTGGCAAGGCCCCTGCTATCCATAGCTGCACTGAAGGTAGGTCTGAACAATACCTTTATTTTATTTTATCCAAACAACTACTACACCTATGGAAGGTTCCATATGGCTTATGTATGTCTCAGGGTATCTGTCACTGGTTGCAGCCCCTACATGTTTCGTTTGCCATTAAACCGTAAGTGCCAGCTTCAATAAAAGAGTGTTCTTACCGTAAGAGATTCCTCACGATACTTCCCCCATGTACTGGTGCTACTCGAATCCAATGATGCTCAAGGGAGGTCTGGACTATATCAAATGGCTGTGCAGATAGGTCCTCACTTCAAAGCCGACTGAAAAAAAGGAGCCGAGGTGAGCGTTAGGCATTCTGTTAACACAGCTTGATGCTCCATCTACGTTCCTATACTTAGCTACTTTTCTGTAAGATAAATTTGAATGCAGTTACATTTGGGAAATATAAAAGAGCATGGATGTATTGCGTGGAGTAGGTTGTTTCATACGCTGCAGAAAGTTCTGCTAATAAAAGATGTCACTTTACTAATATAATTTTATATTATTCATACTTGCATATTGAATTTTCACTTTTCATATTGTAATTTGTATTTGATCCCATTATTATACTTTCCTAGACTGCCATACCTCACTGGGGAGCTGTTAGATTGAGTATTTGGTCTAGTTTTATTTTCTCATTCCTGCTGTTCCCTTCAGAGGTGTCGTTAAGCTGAGAATTTGGTGTTCTATATTTTTAATAATTTGTATACCTCAGAGGGCTCATTAGATCTCTGTACCTATGACTGTGTGTGTGTAATGTGTATATACAGAGATTGATAGATAGCTAGTCAAACATGCTAATACATTTTTTTTCTGTTTGTTTGTCTGGGAGGAAGAAATGAAATTAGGTACGTAAATTGGGAAACTTAAATATGTCATTGCTAATTAATTTGCGTTGAAATAAGGAGCTTATATCCCAAGTTCCTTTGAAAATCTGGCTACTCATATGCTTAACTAAGTATGGATTAAAGTATTTAAATATTCAGATTTTTATGCATGAGCAGACTACTCATCTACACGTAGGTATGGGTGTATATTAAAAGTTACACGAATGAATAAACATTTCCATTCATTTGTACATCAATGTAACACAAAGGCTATTCTACAATGTTGTTGAGAATTAGAAGAGGCTAGCTTAGAAAAATAATGTAATTTATATTTTGAAAGTTGTTGGAAATCCATACTCATACTGCAGCACACTTAATTGTTGTCCACACTATTAATATCGTTATTAATGTGTCTGTAACACTGGGAATACAGGATCACATTTGCAACCCCATTGATTTGTGAAGCATCTCTACTACCATAGAGAACAAAAAATAAACCTTTCTGTAGAAGTTTAAATTCCTTCTTATCCTCACTGGGTAGAAATTCTTGGCTGTTTTATATGTGCAGGTGCGCGTGGAGAATCTACGTTACGTCTAACACCTGTACAGTGGTACCTTTCTTGTGTATCCTATGTGTGTCCCATTGTTTTTCTGCCATTTCAATAAAAATCCTTCCTCCTTAACTTAGTTTTGAGACCAAAAGTCAAAAGATGAAACCAACTTTTAAAGTAGGTACCTGACCTCACTAAGTCATTCCTTACGGCTCACTGAGTAGCCTATTTTGTTTGTGGTTTTGTTCCCTTGTCAGAAAAAGTTCCTAGAAATCTGATGTGAGCCTGAGATCAAATTCCACGTGAAAAAGCAGCATTATTGGACTGAAAAATAAATTAATTCCATGGCAAATGACACATTATTTTTTCACTGCAGGGCTTACTTGTTATGACAAAATTGGCACAGCTCCCCTGTGAACAAAATGGAAAAGTTCTGAGGGGTAATTCTTACTGAAAATAGACCATCATTTAAGACCATTTGCAGGTATGAAAGATTCCAGAGCGCACAATAATCAAAAGGCCCCAAAAATCTACGTGGAAGCTGTTGCAGCCATTGCAAGGGCAAGTAGAAGAGAACAGTCTGATGTGTTATGAACTTTCTCTGAAATCATCAGATGGGCTTGTTTCAGTCAGAGAGAAGTCATCTGAAGATTACCGTCCTGCTGTCTGCTTGCCTACTACTGGAAAAAAAACGATCAGATCAGCTCCCATCTGTTTTGTCATCTATTGGCATTGTGTTTAGTTGTGTGCATAGGAGGAGCGATTCCAGCATGTGTGGTGCATTGCTGGCATTGCTCAGTAAGGAAATAAATTCATGCACCTGGGAAAGATAGCATAATCAGCACTGGTTATGCTGGAAAAGAGATTCTCCTTCATCACTGAAAAAATATCCCTTGTGCAAGAAACTAACTCACTGGAACTCCAATGCAACCCCAGATTCATTCTCTAACTGTCACTGTTAAAATACTCAGCTCTCTTCATGCCTGTCACAAAAAGAAAGATAATTTCACAATCTTAGTAGACATTTTCCAATATTATAAGCACCCTCGACCATTTCCAAGTGGTTGGACTCACAAAGCTCTGGACGGGGAATTCAGGAGCCATGTGGTGTTTGGTGACAGTCTGAGATCAGAATAGGATGAGTACTGATCCTGTACGGGAACGCTAGCTCTGCAGCACATCTGATGTATGAGTGTTTGTCTCTCAGTAGTGCCAGATGGATATAAATCTGGGCTTTCAGGTTTTGGAGTGCTAAATTTGTCAAGATGGCATTGTGAGAATATTAGCTGCTAAACTCAGCGTTCACCAGAAAGGCTGCTCTTGATGGCTCCTGATAAGCTATGTGAAACGTTTGTCATTTGTACTTTTCTGAAAATTTCTTCCCGCTGTTTATATTGCCTGGGTTTTAAAACTACACTTGCTTTAAGCTACATGAAAAAAGATGTAAGCAAGCAACATAAAAATCAACTATGTTATTTAAGCATTTTTTACTAATTAAATGTCCCCAGATTTTCCTGTTGTTGCGATAGATTTTTGAATGTCTACAATCTCTTAAGAACAATCATAAGTGCACTGATTGCTATTTCATGTTCTTGAATACGAGACTTAGCTGTAAGCTTTCTGCAAAATCAAGCAAGTACTCTCCAATGTGTTGCCTGCGCATGTACAGTGTGCCAGGATGTACGGTGCCATCAATTGGTTTATTATCACTTGTTCATTCCAAGCTTTTGATTGCAGCCATAAACCCCAAAAGGACTCATTAAGTCTTTTCTCACGTTTATTTCCATGTACTTGGAACTTGCTTAAAAAATAAAGGTTTTAACCTCAGTAAAACTTTCTTGAATACGTTTTGAAAATCAGACCAGGTCCTAATTGAGCAGAAACTGTGATCTTTCAAGAGGTGCTTGGGTCTGCATGCATCCTGTCATTAACTTTAGGTTCTCAGAGTATCTTTCCCCTTACAACTTCTGACAAACAAGCAAGGTGAGCTCTTTGAATCAAAAAAAAAAAAAAAAAAGCAGGCCACTTTCGAATAGAAACTTACAATGTAAGGTGCAGCTAGAAAGGGAAATCAAGCTCCAAACCAGAAAATACAGAATGTACAGTCCGGGGAAATGTTATGACACATAATTTCTGCAGATTAGCCTGCAGGAAAACAAGAAAAACTGTTTTCTAATTTGCATTTAGTAGAATGATAGGAGAGTGACTATGTGGGAAATGAACTTTGCCTATGTCTCCTATCTTCTGTGTGCCCAACTGAAATATTTTGTATTACTTACTGTTTGCTTTCTTGCATAACAATACACATTTGGGGAGGAACTCAGCCAGCATGAATTGGGATGGCTCCATTGAAAAAAAACAAAAATGCACTTCTGTTATTTTCTACCAATTCAGGACTCCTTTCTTGTACCACGGCTACACAACCCTTTGAAAAATGACAGCAATTTTTTGTATAATAACAGAATGCTGTTTTTTGGGCTCTGGAAAACAACTCAAGCTTCATACAACATTATGTTCAGTAAAAATATTTGGCTTTGAGAGCATGATGTCGATTTCCCCTACATGAAAGCAGTCTGACTTCAGTAACAGCTTAAATAAATCACTTATTAACATCTACAGCTGTTGACTTATTCACTCATCACATCACAGCAGATCAGTGTCAGCTGGAGTGAAAATTATGTTCAAGCAACTGGATTTAACAAAACAAAAAATTAATTCTGGAAAGTTGACACTTTCAGTTACATGCTGTTTCTTGGGAATGAGCTGTTGGTGACAAACCAGTCCAACAGGTTCCTTGGGGCGCTGGGTGAGCAAACGGATCTGCCGGTACAGAGCTTCTTACACCAAGGCTCTGGTCTGGAAAGCAACCAACTGTGGCTGAAGAGTATCTTCGTGCCTGCACCATGTCTGAGAGATATTTAAATCCCCATCGCTGTCTTTTGACTCCAGATACTGGGGGGCTGAAACTTTGAATCTGGTACTTCCTTCTTACAATCTCTGCTTTGAACTTAAAACCGATGTTAAATTAGAAGATTTTCTCTTAGCAATCCATGCATATTAGTCAAAATCCTTATTTTGTTGTTACATTTTTATAGGGACATGAAGACCATTCCTGTTCATGAGGATTTCAGCTCAGCCAGAATTCCCAGTACCTGTACTTAAACCAAGCTTATACTCCTCCACCATATATTGCTCTCTCCTGGCAGATGAGGACATTAAGAAAGAACAGAAAAGATCTATAGAGAGTTTTCTTGATTTTTCCATGAAAATACAAGAACAACTTCCTGATATTTGTTTTTTTGTTTTTTTTTTTTGTGATGTTCACCCCCTTACTTCCCCCCCAGTAATCAGTGGATTGTAGGCAAAAGGTTGAGCTTTTACAGACAGTTCTGCAAATAATATTAATAATAATAATAAAACAATAATTATAATAATACCTGTAAATAATCCCTGTCTTCCTAGCAGAAAAGTCATAAGACACATCTAGCCTTCTACACTCTAGAGAAATCCTGATATTTTGAATTCTGGTCAAGAGATGGAAATACCATCTCGGCTTTCCATCTGTTTGAATGAAATGAGAAATACAAGGCAAAGGTTCTACCTTTGCTCCCTTTCCTCTTTGACAAATTTCATATTTATACAGCTGATAGTGGCATGGAAAGGTTTAACAGAATGACTCCATGTACCAGTGTATGGGGCTGCTGACTCACAGCCTGAACCTCTGATTGATCAACTGAGACGACCAATGAGTCAGCCAGAGGAGCACAGGTGAAGGCAATTCAGCTGTGCTGCAGGAAGGGGTGGAGCCTGGCTGCACCTCTCCTAGAACCATTTCAGAGTTGACTGCCTGGGGCAAAAATCTCTTTGGAGATCTGCTTTACTGGAATCCATTTTGCAAACTCTGGATAGGGTGAATATTTTTCTTTTCTTACTCCTTTATAGCAATTATATCAGCCAAGCTTCTGGGTATGTTATACTATCTGTTTATCCATTGATTATACAACTAGCAAGAACAAGTTAGTCATTAAATAGAGTAGTGGGATAGGTGTTTTGTAGGCACATGGTATTTTAGTGGGTGTGAAATACCTAGGATCGGATCAAAATAAATAAGAGCAAACCTGATGATAACGCCAGTACAGAACAACGGCGCAGTGGTAACCTCAAACTTAATTATCTGCTCTGACTATTGATCTTAATGAGTGTAACACTAAAATGTAAAGGAAAATAAAACGATAGTAGCAAAGTGGCAAAATCTTGAGTTGCAGCAAATGAGGACAAATCCAAATACAGTAGCCACAAAAGGAGAAACAAAAGAAGAAAAACTGCTTACCCCTAGAAGAACTCAGGGATACAGAGGTATTTAGCAACATTCTTTTGCATCCATTGCCAACCCTTAAATGAGGTCAGGGAAGGGATAGATCCTAGTTCCACCCCTTCAGATCACTCAGATGCATCACACTGCATGCACCTGAGCTCCTCTGAGTTGGCCCTGCCTTTCCACTAGATGCTCAATTACTGCTTCAGGCCATGACTGAACACTTCTGCTACAATAGGATACCAAAGAAAGGAAGAGTATCCTCTATTGATGATTCAATATTGTTCCTTTTATCACTTTTTTTTTGAATCTTCTTTTTTTAACTCTGTTCCAGATAAAACAGGTGGTTCTACTGTATTTAACTAGAAACAGCTTGCTGGCTGCTCGATTAAAATAAAATAACATAAAGCAAATATTGCTTGAATTTTGTTCATGCAAATTAAAAACATGTTGGAAAAAAAAAAAACCTCAGAAGTTGGTAATGGCCTAATATAACAAGGTTATAAATAAATTGCTCACTGTTCTCATGTATTTTTAGTAAAAAGATCTGGGAATAGCACAACAAATCCCCAGTGCCCAATTAAAGTCTCTTAACTAATTTAACAAATGCTTTGTGAATGGGTAGCTGGAGATGCTTTAAATAAACATACATTTCACAGAGGAACTTTAATAGCGAAACAAATGGAAATTCAGTTCAAACGCTTTAGCTTTCTCAATTGTTCTTAATAAATTAGTCATAAGGAAAACAAACACAATTAACAAGCAAAACTGTCATGCTTCTACTACTACTTGTTTTTTTTTCATTTTGCAATCCGGATGACAGCAGTTTCTGGTATGTCTTTCCAAGAATGCCTTCACTGAGAAGGTGTTCGAAGCCTCCCTGGAATTCTTTCCTTCTACCCAGAGTTAAACTTATTTTGATGAGTTTTGTTTGTTTTGCTTCCAAATTCATTTCAATTCATTGGTGAAAAAACCCAATTCGCTTCAAAATCGGAGGCTGCTAACTTACTGGCGAATTAACTCTAGGTTGGATTTGAGAAAAAGGCACAGAGCTCTCCTCTCCCTCTCTCCCTTGGTACACCCTTGCCTGCCAGCCAACCGATGAAACAAAACATCTGGCTTTCCAGTGAAGATTGCTCTGGCATTTTGCCTGCACAAATTTTGTCCTTGCGGAATCCCTGCAAAGAGTGCAAACTGTGCTTCAATTAAAGAAGAGTGAAGGGCACATAGAGCAGCTGAGCAGCGTGTGTGCTGGGACTGGGTTTGATGGGCCAGCATCAGGCAGGAAGATCAAGTGCAAAAACCAACAGCTGTGGAAAACCTACTTGAGAGCAGACACTTCACAAACTGGGAGTACGAAAATACATCAGTCCAATGCCCCTTTCTGGAACAATACAGATTCAGTAAGGTCATGGAAGGTTATAAAATCTTTCCCTCTCCTTTCCTTCTGATTTTTATTAAAAATAGTCTTAGAAATAGCCTGACCAGTCAGAAGTGTTCCTTTTGCATTAAAAAAGCCTTGTAGAAGGAGTTAAAAAGAGCTATGAAAATGGTGCTGAAGGCTACAGAAAATATCTTATGATACGTAGCATGACAGCTTATTAATAAAGCAAAAAGAATGGAAAATGACTACGCTCAAAGAAAGAACATATCAGACAATTTCACAATCTACTTAAGAACATGAGGCTTTGCAGTAAGAAGTAAATAATTCTCAAAACTTGGAAATGAAGATTACACAGAAACGATACAGGAAAAAATTACTTGTGAATGCATTTGGGAATGTCTGTAGCCAGTAAGATGAGATTGTAGGATGCCTACAACAACTCTTGTAGTTCTTTTAGACATCTCCTGATTTTAAGAGCATCATTAATCCCAACGTAGTCTATGAGGCACCACTTAGACATTAAGGTGACGTTTGACAGCCCACAACCCCAGATTTATACAAGAACTTCCCTAAGCTTCAAATGCTTGTACGTTAATATTAAAATAAAAAAGCACTTAAGATGTTATTTGGTTGGTGAAGCAAATGTCCAGTGCTCTATGGCCTAAAATGTGTCGGTTTTATGTAGTCAGTGTCCATGCAGAAGTGCTGAAAGCATTTCTTACTAGACATGGCTAACTTGGATTTTTTCATCAGCTGACAAAAACAGGATTCTCTTGGAGGAAACTGCAGCTGCAGCAACAACAGCAAAATTTCATTTATTTTCAGTACTGCTTTGGGCAAGATACAGAGAGCAAGAAAAGAGACCAGCTAGAAAGCTGAGCAGATAAGCTGCCAGTAGGTTGCTGCTCTTAATCTAAAATAGCTCTCACGTTGCTGTACGAAGTTACCGGCACATTTCTGAACAGAGCTCTGCACTGCTGGCAGCTCTGCGCAGTCCTTCCCGCAGCCAGCACTCTTCTGGCACACTCCACAAACAGGGGCTTTATCTGTTTGCAAAGCATTTGTGAAACGTGGCTTGACGACTCCAAAATACAAATAGCTCTTTGGCACTGCATATATTGCTGCTGGGAGCCTCTTCTGCAAATCCTACAAGCTGCAAGCATCTGATGGGTGGCCAACACAGCCAAGTACGACCACAGTGCTGGAGCACCTGAAGCTGCTGGATGTGGTTTGCCCTCTCCCTGCCTCCTCCTCACAGCAACTCACAGCTTTTCTGCTGGCAGATCCTCAGATAAAGTAGCTACATTTCCCAATTCACACCAATATTTTTAAACGTTTTGTTTCACAGCTATTAAGAAAGTAGGCTTTCGTTTGTGTGTGCTCAAGGAAATAACTTTGTGAGTAAATAAAATCTTTTCCTTCTTTCATTTTTAATTTTTTTTTTTTCCTTTCCTGGGGTATTTTCAATTGTCGTTGGTTTCATCAGCACTTGTGTGTGAATTATAATAAAGCAGCTCTGCAATCTCTTTCACGTGCAGCAGAAAACATAATAATCACCACAAGCATGTGTAAACAGATGAATAGAGAATCTGCAGTTAATGTGACTAGATGTGCCATGCTGACAGCTATGACATTTAGTTAATGATGTCTGTCCTAAGAAAGGCAATGTCTTATACTGGAGAACCTTATTTTTGTTTCTTTCCCCAAATGAAATACTTCCCATCTGCATATACTTTTCTCCTTTAGTCTTCCCATACTTGCGCCAATTAGACTTCTCTCTAGGATGACAAAACGGTACGTTGCAAGATAGCATTAACAACATTAGGAGAATAGAAATGTGTTTGTGGGCCTGGAACGTTTTCTTGTGCTCTTCCTTGTGACTCAGTGTAGTTCTGGTAGCATCATTTACTGAAAAACAGTGGAACTAAAGCTCCTAAGTTAAGAGACTTTTATTTCCAGAGGTGCCTGATCTGCTGCAGGTGCAAAGTCTATTGCATTTGCAGAAGTATGAAACTAATCAAGTGTCTCTTGAACTGATCTTGCTGTGATGCTTCTGAAAGTCTAGCCTGAATTTTAGAGAAGAATATTGTTTGAGGTAGAAGACATCAAGTTTAGTGTAATTTGTTTCCAGTGCAGAAGGAGATGTTTTTAAGCAAGAAAACCCTAACCAGATCCTACCTCACCCTATCATATAAACAGAAATGGGAAAATTATCTGACAATGCCAGGGAACAATTCAGTTGATAATAGCAGCTTTCAACAAACAAATTTAAAAGTGCATAGGGATGAGTCTCAAATCTGCATCTACAGCAGCTAATCCAGAGCTAAATAGAGGCATTAGAATATTTGAGTTTAGAAATATGAACATGAGAATGCAACTCGTGATGTCCTTTCCCAATAGTTCATCTCCAGTGATGTCAGGAAGTGGGTTTCCAACATATCCTGAGACAGTAACTCTGGGAACTGGTTTTACTCTCAGCTGTCACGTCTGCATGCTTCCCTAACTTCAACTGGTGATTCTGCCGTTAATTTGTTTTATATTCCCATTAATGCCCAATTAGGACAGCCACTTGAAGTCAATATTGTTAAGGGGAAAGTCTAACAAAACATAATCAAATTCTTTCCATTCGATTAGCAATTTAGACTTGTAATGGACAGCTTATTAAGGCAAACTTATTAACGGGCGTTTTACACAAATTGAAACCAGACCCTCAACTGGCAATGAAAGCTACTGTTCCTTTCCACTACACACTCCTTTTCCCTTGGTATTTTTCATGCTCTTGTTTTTCAGCGCAATTAAAAGTAGTTCTGAGTGGGTATTTACCCACAGCCAGAGAAAAAAACTTTAAATGCTTACAATCAAAGCACCATGCTTCCTGTTCTTCATTTCCTTTTTAAGTTTTCCCGCCTTTGTATTCTATACATCAGTTGTAAGAGATGAATTATACATTATACGTTTGTCTGTGAGCAGGTTAGGATGCAACAAAACAAGTCTACCTTGCCACTTCTGTCATGCGGTATGGGAATTACCATACCACCATTTCACTTTGGGTTTTCCTGTCCTTTCACTTTCCCAAGGCTGTCAGCATGGATATAGTTCTTTTAAGATATGACAGTGTTTTTGTAATATGGACAAGACCCAAATCTGATCGAATATATTGCAGCGCGCTGTGAAAACCATACCCCTGCAGGATATTTATCCTATATGACCAATTATGTAAAATATCACCAATCATTTCATACCATGGATTGCTGTTATCATTCCCTCGCCAATGCCTTTCAGACAGCCCTGAACAGAGACAGGCTTGAAGGAGTGCTGTTCTGTTTCCCAGTTGCTGTACTGTGCTAAGACCAGGCTTTTCCTTCCCGAGCCTCGCAGGACAAAACTTAATAATGTTGAATGTCTGCCTAATTAGTTTGGGGAATTTCTCTCAGTCTCTTTCACAGAAAATCCAGGGTGGAATTCAAAACTCATATGCAGTCCTCTTACGGCAAGCACCTTAATGGTGTCCATAACAGCTTTGCGTGGCAAACATTTGAATACACCATGCTTTCAGATTATTTTCTGTGGCACAACATTTCATAACAATTAAAAGATTAAGATACATTATTTTCTCCCCAGTTCTTCTAGGGGCCAGAAGAAATTGAAATGACATTGAATTTGACATTCATTCAATCATTTCAGAAAACACATTTCAAAGGTTTGGAGACTGCTTCTAACATTACACAATGTTAGAAAACGCACTCTGGATACTGCAAGGGTGGGAACAAAGTCCTGCTCTCACATTCTGGAGAACTAGGAAATGTCTCAGCCACAATGTGTAATTAAACACGTGGATTTTGGAAGTCCTAATATAGGACAGGTTAGTAATAAATACATTTTAAAAGGAAAGCCATGACAGGGTAAAAAAAATAATTAAATAAGCAAGCTGCAGTTCATTTTGTCTTCATCATACTTTGTTTTCATTACTATACTGAGTAATGAAACAGTTACACTGAGACAATGTAGATGTCATTCTTACCTTTTGCCCAATCATCACAAAAGTTTTATATTTTTAAACTTTTAAATATGCATTCGATTATTTTAGGAGGAAAAGATGGTTTAGACCATCTTCTCCCTGTAGAGCTAATCAGATTTGACCCATCTAACTTGTAGAAAGTTCATTTCTGGTTGAACTATTTTATAGGAGGAGGGAGAATTAGATTTTTTTGTAATCTATGCAAAGCCTAACTGCCCTTGACTACTAAATCAACAGTTGATTTCTCATTTGAATTTGTGCTGCAATTTCATTTGCCTTTGTCTGGCAGAATGAGAGAAACCTTAATGTTCTCCTTGTCATACCAGGCATCCTTCGTGTGCATTAAAGGAATAGATATGAGTTGGTTCTAAAGAGCTCTCAAGATTTTAAAAGTGGCTTTGTTTGTATATTGTAGTTTCAGAGCAGTAAGAGCACAGCAGCTCATGCAGACTTTATGCCTGTCATAACCTAAGGATGTGTGTCTATAAGAGGATACTTGCATGTGGGAGAAAATATAGCCCTTGTAAAGGGCAAACTGCCAACATACATCCTTGCATGGAGGTATTACTTGAATAAAAAACAGGAGTGCCATTAACTTGTCTATTATTTCTGAATTAGTACTAGCTGTATATATATTTTTTTAATTTGAGCCCCTTCTTGCAAGAGAAAGCAGTGAGCAGCCTTTACTTGGACGTATAGGGAAGCAAATAATTTTAATGTATTGGAAGTCTATAAAAACAGAGAAATTCATCATTGTGATCCACTATTTCTCTGCATTTCTTCACCTGCTGCTGTAGTCAGCTACTCTTGCTCAAATTCATAGCCGTTGATAGATACCTATTTCTCTCCCAGGCAAAATCTTAAATCTGAAATATATGTTCTGTTGGGATGGATATGCTTGGGAACTGTGCCATGCTCATGCTTTTTAATTCATTGTCAAAGGTACATGCAAGTCAGGACAAGTGGATTCATATAGTTAGTAGGAAAAGATGAGAAAAGGGGGAAGTAAAAAGACAAACTTTAGTTCAGCTCTTCTTCCTGTTAAGATTTGATAAATTTAGCTGAATGCTTTTTCCAAACTTAAGATGGGATTTTAACAAGAAATGTGGATCTGTACTTCCTACTTCTTTTTAGGATGAAAACGGCAATTTGTTATTTCAATTGTCCTAAAAGCACATCCCCGCACAAAGACAATAATTTTTTTCTTCTATTCAGTTTCCATATCTCTCCACTCCCATCTGGGAGAAGGGAAGGAAGAGGGAGAAGAACAGGAAATGATGAATATGTTTAGTGAAAAAAATATCTACGGATACCCTAAACACGGCAGAGAATTAGAGGATAGTGGTGCTGTTTTAAAAACAGTTGGCTTTGGCATTTGTCTGTTTTAAACACACAATATTGTACTGCTGTATTATTTAATCAATTAAGAAACAAAATGATATAAAAGTTGGTTTTGACCATATTATCTAAGGTCCCAGATGCACAGAGCAAAAGATTGATTCTGCCTTTTGCTCTCTGTAGTGAGGAGGATATGATTATTTGATGATTCCTAACCTGTTTCTCTTCCCCAATTTTCAAAGTTAATGCTTTTGTTTACATTGAGTTATTTTGGAAGGTGCTATGGGAAATTTATAATAATTGGTAAATGAAAGCTTTAGAAATAGAAGGATAATTGCCTAAAAATCACTGGAAAAGAAAAAACAAAATCATCTCAGTGGTGCCATTCCATTAGTGAGGCAGAGCTGCCAGATTTTTATGGCTGCACAGTCAGGCACTGCAGAGGGGCTCAACTCTTCAGGCTCTGTCATCATTTTAAGGCAAAGGAAGATCATACATTAATGTTACCTGCCTGGCTTCTCTCCATCCCAGGCCTGAAGCTTTATTTCGGAAGCGTTTTGTTTTCCCTGTGTGGTTTGTAGTATTTTCTCTAGAATCCGCTCCTTTATTTAAATATTCAGCATTTCTTTCTGACATTGTTAATTACCTGACCAAGCTTAATCACCGTCTTTCTTTTTGAGTTCTTTCTCCGTTCCTGCCTTCCGATTTGCCTCATTTCCTTTTCTTTCCTTCTCTGTACAGCCTAACACAGGCCTCAGCCCTCCAGAGAACCTCTGTGCTCCGTGTGCCCCCTCACTAGCTGCCGAGCACAAGGAGTTTGCAAAGAAATACACATCTATCAAGAAACAGCGCGGAAGTCTGCTCTTTATAAACTTGACACCGAGGAAACAACAGAGAAATGTTGGATAGAAAATCGCTTGACATTTTCTCAAGAGCAGATGTTTCACAGTGGTGGGTTCCAGAGCTTCTATTTTGACACTTCCTCCCACAAATCAGACACTGTGTCAAGATATCAGAGCCAAGCAATATCTGACATTACCATAGATGTAGGTTCTCACCTGTAAGAGAGATGCTGGAATAAGCTGGGGATAACCCCGACCCAGCCCATGATCCGTTGAAAGGAAAATACCAGCTCTGGACCTTCACTACAGAATTTCCCAAAGCCCATATGCATATGAAGAAAAGCATAACATCCTTCATTTTCAATCTACTTTTTTCCCCTCCTAATTGACATCAAACACTGGGATGATGAAGCTCCAATTGGAATTTGCCTGTGCATCTCAGGTCTCTGGGACCTGGCCTCTAGCTGTGCATCTCTGAGAACAGAAAGGAGTTGATTCGATGCGAGGGAAAGGAATCCGATGGAATTATGTGACCATAAACGGTCAAAGTCAGAGAGAAGGGCTAAAGGCAAGCCTTGATGGTCTTTCCAGAAAGCACCAGTAGTGAGCAGAGCTGCCACAAAACCGGAAAGCTGGCCTGGTCATTGGCTCCCACTGTTTTAGTAAGTAAATGTGTCTGCAGATGTAGGCCAAGTCCCCAGATAAATCTTTCTCTCCAAAATTATCCCTGAGAAGGAAACAGTTATTGCAGGTTGTATGGTTTTTTTTTTATTCCAATCTCTGTGTTTCAAACAATTTCTTAAGGATAAGCAGATACAGAAATCTGCACTGTATCTTCAAACTGTTTTATTTCCTGCCTCTTCTAAAGATCTAGTCTGAAGACGATATTGCAATAGTTATTGGACTAAGCTATGCACTGTGTTTATTGTTGAAAAAACTTTCTTTTCAACCTATCGAATGTTTTAATTATGATCTAACGTGAGCACACTTTGCACGCTCTGACTTGTAGCTAAAAGAGCAAACAAGACCTTCAATCAACTTTTCTTTTGCATGTTCTAATTTTGACTCAATGCACAGCAACATGAAAATATTTATAAAGCATTCTCAAAATATTCTCCACACTACTGCATACTCTCAAACTGAACTCACTAACACTGTACATTGATCTGCAATCTGAATGAAAGTCTTTAGATCAAACATGTCTAAATATTTTCTAAAATTCATATGACTGAAGAAACAGTGAATAGCATTTGTCGAGGCTGAGCTCCAGAAGGACAGAAATGGTGGAATCATTAATCACTCTTTGACGAAAGATGCACAGAAATATTATAAAAGAGAAGAAACACAAATGCGATTTATTTTCTGGTCTGCCTGTTCAAATTTTTTTTTATAATATTGAACATCTGTGACATCTTCTGCTACTCAAGAAATACAAAAGTATCTACAGATCTATAAATATTTCTAGGTTTGACTTACATGTGATATAGGAATGGACCATGACAAATAACAGCTAAACTTTATTGTATTTCTTGTGTGCAAGCATCAAAGTATTTCACAAGCAAGGCCAATATTAGTGCCCCGCTTTTGCAGATAGGAAAATGAAGACATAAGTAAATGAAATATGAAGAAGAGAACATGCAAATCAGCACCATGGCAGGACTAGAGCAATGGCTATTCTGGCATACCACCCTCAGGCCTAGACCTGTCGATTCCAACAGTTAGGTGAATGGCTTCTGAACTGATATCTACCAAAGGAAGACCAAGATTTTAGCCCTACTAAATGAATTCTCAATTCTCAATTCTCTACCTATATTATGGATTTGTATATCAATGTCTGTTTAAATAATTTTACAGGCAGCAAGAATTATCAGAATTAATATCTCAGGACAAGCAGGTGATTATAAAGGTTAATAGAAGGTTAATTTTTAAAACAGTTTACTCTTATCTGACAACTTACATCATCTGTGAGGTGTTGTTTTGTGATTAATTGTTCACATTTGGTGATGGAAACTGAGTATAAGCTAGTTTTTCATAAGTAGTATGTAGCAGAGTTGATTTTCCTGCACTGAACTTCTATCACTAATTATTCCTTTTCATTTCTGTGTAACTGTTGATACCAGAATAAATTTGAGGCAATCTGAAGAAAATTATTCATTACACCATGGAAATATGCCCTCAAGGTTTTCTTTTGCATAATAATTATCACTTTTGTATTAATGCTATGTTGAAGTTAATTGCATGGGAAAGGTGATGGTAAACATTTTAGTGCTTTCACAGGGAGTAAATATTACTGTCACCTAATTTCCATCAAAATCTAAGATATCTCAATATACATCTTGGCCAGGAATATAAACCACAGAGTTAAAAATTCTATTTTTATCCAAATTTCCTTTACAATTTACAGTTTACAAAAAAAAATCTTTTACAATTCCTTATAATTTTATCACATGGGATTTTCAGTAGTAAACATTTACTTTGAGTTCTTTAACATTCAGGCAGTTAAATTTCATTTTTGTTAGAGAACTTATTTTCCAAGGATAAGCAGTCTGCATGGTGCAGAGAAGTGTGCATGGAAAGGAGGGGAATGAAGAGGAGGGGAGATAAGGGCAGTGAGAGAGAGAGAGAATGGGATGGGAAAGGAGAGGAAAAAAGCCATTAAAACAGGAATTGAGCTCTTTCCTGGGTTATGTGAAGTCATCTCAGAAGTGTAACTACTACGTCATGATTTGTATATACAAATGCTAGGGAATTATACTGAAAGGAAAAATGTTTCTGAAAGAGTTCAACAGTGTTATTCCAAAGATTTCAGCAAATATCCAAAAAGTACTTTTAAAATACTTTCTCTAATGAATCTGATTCTGTAACTTGTGAGACTCCCTTCTTCTAAACAACAGTGAAAGAAAGGTAAATGAAAAAAGTTAACATGTAGTAGGCAGGAGTTAAATTTTGGAAAAGAAACTGAGTGAACATATCCTCCTGTTATATCAGTATGTGGCACTGGTAATCATTGTGCAGTAGGTGTCCAGTCTATTTTCTGATTCTGCTATAATACTATGTTTTTGAAAAATAATAAAATTAATGCCCTGCTGTTTTAAAATTTGGTTTACATAGAAGTCTTCTGCCTCATTTAAGTCAAATCACTGAAGATTTAGAAGGTAACAGCACCACGAAAATTCAGCATTATAAATAATGAATCACATTATTCAAATTATATTGCTATATTTGGAAAAAAAAAAAAGAAAGAAAGAAAAAAGAAATCAGTACATAAAAAAGCAAATGAGATTATGTGCTTAGATTTTAGCAAAACACTTGATAGCAATTCCCAGGAAAACACATATCAAAAGTGATTTACCTTATTTTGAATGGGAACAATGCTGTGAGGGCTGAGGAAAAACCCAGCTAAAGCCATGTACTTGAAGAACAATGAGGATATCGGTGGGTGCCCTTGTAGAAGGTGCATCTTAACTAGTATTTTCACGATTGGTACTGAAGTAGGAGTAACAATGCAAGATTAGAATAGAAAATGACATTAACTTACTAGCAGTAAGGATAAGGAATCAAAAGGGGAAAAGAACATAAAAGAAATTGCAAAGAGGATCACAAAATGAGACCCAAACTGACAAATATGAATTCAGAAGTATGGGAAAGATATGCATGAAATAAGATGGCCAGCTGGAAAAAAAAGCACGGAAAACTCTACAGTGAACGAAATGCAGATTTTTAAGGCATAAAGCAGTTGGAGAAGCCAGGCATTTTGGGAAGTTTTCTAAGATATGATGTTGCAGAGAATGGCCACAGCTATCCAGGGCTTTTCCTGCTGAATCAACTATGCAGAACATGCAGAATTTAATTTTGGACACAAAGGTACTCTAAAGCTATAATTCAGTCAGAAGTAATTCAAAGAAGACAGAATCAGATTGCAAGAGAGATTGATTCATTAGAAAATTTCAGATAATCTAGCAGAATATGTCAGAAAGGTTACATCTGGGAATCTGTTAATAGTCTGGAAATATTTGAATGCATTTTGCATAAGACAGAAATGGCTGCTATGTTACTAATCTGCCTTGTTGGTCTACCAAGCAGAAGAGCAATAAAAAAAGCATACAGCAATTGCTGATTAAGTACCTGTATTACTTAATAAGAGACTTAGAAATATATTATTTTTCTTTACAGATAGGCTAAGAACAGCAGTTTTCCAACTTTTCTTTCCCTGGGAATTCCGACCTCTGGCTGGGATGAAGAGAGAGTGGGCAGGGAAGGATGCTCTGCTAGCTCTGTGCTCCTGCAGATGGACACTGAATAGACATGGTGGTGGTCTTGATTTCTGCCCAAAGGTCCAGCCCTTTCTGCAGCACCTACTGCAGCTGAGGCCCACTTCTGGCCCATTCCCTGTGCTTTGGTGCACGTGTGCTGTAAGACACTCAGACCAAGGCTGGATTTTTGATTTTTGATAGCCTCTAAATAAAAGCCTAGGAAGCAGCCGATTGTTAAAAAAAAATTCCCCTCATTTGAAAAGTTGCCAATAAGCATGGATATTTACCAACTCACTTCTGCTGTGTCTCAAAGTTTCTGTATTTATTTACTAAATACAGAATCTGCATCTCATCTCACAGTGCACTGTAGCCAAAAAGTCATGGCCTGAACCAGCTTTTATATAGCTACCTAACAATGACAGTGAAGATACATTCACAGGACTCAAGATAAACTACTGAATTTAAGTGGATTTCGTTTTTCTTAAAAACATTTAATACAAAGAATACATACCAGTACCATGAAGGCAAGTTCTTTCAAAGGAATTAGGACAAGTCTCGTGTTGTCTAATAACTGGGGGTATTGTGACAGCAATTATAGAGCGTTTAAAGTTAATTCTGAAGTGTTACTTAGTTTTTTCCTCTTGTATTCCAGAAATAACGTAATATAAAATGAAAAGCAGTAAAGTGTGATGAAAAACATACATATTCTAAAACTATGCCCTACCTCATATTTTTGAGAAGATTCTGCGACTTGAGTCATCCAGCCACTGGCAGAAGGATGGGAAGCTGAAGCAGCAGTGGTACGCCACTCTACATATGCTGATGTGACTGGCTTCTGCTGGTGGGGTGGGAGCTCACTTCAATGCTCTTTGTAGTGCCAGATGTTTTTCAGCTGCATAACAGTTGTAATAAAAGCTGTGAATGAATGGCAAACCATACTTCAACTCACCTTTCAGAATTTTTTTGAGCTTGACTTAAAGTTCAAACGTCAAACTCAAATGTTCAACTTAATGTTTCAGCTTGACTGCTTGAAAAAATATATTTGTAGGTTTACTTTAACGCTAAATTTAAAATAATTTTTCTAGCATTGTCTGCACCACTGTCACAAAAAGAATAAAATGCATGGCAAATACATTCTGACCACTAGTCAACAAACTGATCACACAAACAAACCATCTATACACAGTTCAGATTATAAAGCCAATACCAATGACTGAGTTTTTTAGGAGCAGATACCTCCACTGATAATACTTACTTACATAGGAGAGAGAACTGAAATAAAATACTGGATACAGTTTAGAGCATATCTAGAACCAGCAAAAGAGGTTAATTAATTATAATAGGATTAATGGATGTCTGAGAAATTGCTTACTTGAAGATAACCTGATTATAGAGGGATGCTTAGATTTCCTTTTGTGAGAACACAGTTTTTCTAGACAATTTTGCCTGGCTTCAGCTCTGTCATCATCAATTAAACGACATGATGCTACTTGTTTTCAATGTCCCAAGAATAGAAATGTCATCTCTCCTAAAAAATTAAGAAGTTTCTGTCTTTAAGAAATATGGGCCAACTTTTCCTGTTGTTACAAGACCACGTGCTGCACTACAGACATTTCCATGAAATTATACAGCAGCAAGCTTCAAACTTCCTATCATATCGTAAAATGAAGTGCTAGAGTCTGTATTCCCACAAAGGGAGTTGTCAGTTGCCACAGTTGTGTCCACCTAGCAGGAGACTGCAGGTGTAAGGAGGTGTTTAGACTGATTTGTTTGTGTCTTGTGCCTGTTTTTCATATGGCTTTGATGCAGTTATATTTTTTATTTTCAAAATCTATTTCTTTTTCTTTCTTCCTTCCTTCCTTTTTTTATTTTTTTTTAAATCTTAGGAAATGTTGGGCTCCCACTCATAAAATTTTCTGCAATAAGTGGTCTTTTAAAATTCAGCCTCACCTGCTATTTTCAGTTGGGTCTTTTTTTTTTTTTTTTTTTTTTTTTCTGACAGACTGCTAGCAATCCAACTATGTGGCACACAGTGTTTGATATCCCATGACTAAAGCACCTACAGAATTCAGAAACTGGGCTAAATTAGGCCCACAATTTTTAATGAATTTTGAATTATGCAGTTAATCTATTTATGAGTTTTACAACTGTTTCATTCTGAAAGAGAAAAAAAGGAAAGAAGTGCAAACAGACAGTCAAAAAATGATATCTAGTTATTGGACCACATGTGGTAGAATGCTGAGATTTTATTTTCTTCTGGAACTACTACCTCTTATAAAGCCCATCTGTCATATGTAATGAGAGCTGTCAGGAATATTTAGCTGAGAAATAGCTACTTGATATGCTAATGGTGGTCCCTTAGTGAATTCATTTGGTTCTGCTGCCTGACATTAATGGTTTTCATAATCTAATGAATGATGTGTGTAATAGAGGTAAGGCCACAGGGAATGACATTCTGAAACTAAGGGAAGTACTATATATGTATTTTATAAACATACCCATTTTTAATATATATATGCTCATGCACACACACACACACACACACACATATTCATAGAGAGAATACAAAATTTCCTCCATAGGGAGAAACTACAAAGGTTAAGCAAAACTCCAATATTGACATTTTATACTGTAAATTCTAAAATATCTGTATTCCCAGGACTGCACGAAATACCAAGGAATGCAATAAACAGGAAGACTCCATTTTTACAACTCCTCTGTGCTCTTACTTCAGAAATGGAGACACTGTCCTCCAGTTCCTCTCAAGGACAGCAGCACAACCATCCCTGAAAACTTCTGGTTGAAAGAACCAAGAAATCCTGTGAAATAACCACAAATCTTACCCGTATATTTATCTGAAATGGCTTTGGAAGAGATTGGGAATAGCTACTAGTGAAACAGACGATATTCCATTGCTGAAATCTTCCTCAAGTCCCTGTGTTTGGTCTCATGTTTGTACCCACAAGCTACTGTGGCCATCTTTATCTGGCTAACAATGCAGGGAGTTTTGCTTCTAAGACTGAACTACAGTCCTGCTTAAAAAAAAAAAAAAAAAAAGGGTTGGAAATGCATTTGCTTCTTAAAGAAAATTACTTAACAAGATAGTTACACTTCTGACAAACCTCAGCTCTTAGATACAGCGGAGATTTTCCTGATTTGTATATCTCTCCATTTTAACATGCTGCAGGTATGGATGCTTGCAGACTAATGCCACAGTTTGCCCTGTATTCTAGTAATGCCTGCATTTCTCTGCAGCCCAACTTTCTGCTGCCTTTCACATGCAGAATGTCTGACTGTGGTCTTGATCTTCCCACTAACCCTGAATGTTAATTTTTAAAGCAAAATTTTTAAGCAAAATAACAAAGATTTGCACTAGAAAGAGCTTGTACATACAATAGGACACAGCATACATTCGTGGAAAAGCATTTCTATAGTGCAGTTCCATAAACTATACCTCTGTATTAGCGTGGTCCTGTTTTCTCAAGTCCTGTCTTCTCCGTAGGAGTCTGAGTGGCCTCGAGGTAGGACAGATACACATGGCAGGGTGTCCTCTTTGCAGTGCCACAGGGTGTGCCTACAGCACAACCCAACTGCACAACTGAGTTCACTCCTGAAAAATTAACAAAGTGAGAACTGATAAATGCCCTTAATGATCTAGAGACATAACATAGAAGTGATTTGAGTTCATAGAGAATAGACCTTGCCACTCAAACTCAAGTGCTGTTTCAGCAAAGGAATTACAACCCTGCATACCAGAGAGAACATGATGATTGTAATATAAGTTGATTTTTATGCATTCATCATGTACCTGAAAATGTGCTCCCGAAGCAATGGGTTTGTGCATGGGCATGAAATAGACACTGAAATCTTAAGAAAGATGAATCATTAAATTATAAAGTAACAGTGTACAGGCTACTACTAGACCGTTTCATATGTTTGATCTCATGTTATATGATATTTGTGTTATTTAAACAATTACAGAAGGGTGGAAAAACAAAATTAATGAAATCTGATGAAGAAGAAGAGCTGCAAATACCAAAGAAAAAAGAACTTAAAGTATGTATAAAGAATAACAGGCAACCCTTAGAGCGACTGAGAATGAAAGATAAGCATATCTAGAAAAATTTAATACAAAAGAGATTCAATGGAAGGGAGCGACCTTGCAAAAACAACACTGCCAAACCTCCAGGAGATAACACATAGGAAACTAGAGACGATTTTGCAGCAATGTAGCAAAGATAAGGGAACAGACAGCATCATTATGCTACAGAGCAGAGAAATAAAATTCCCTTATGTGGCTTTTTAGATGTTACCAGAGATAAATATCTTGGTAAACTGAATGGAGTTCAAAGATGAACCATGGAGTAATTAATATAGTTGGAGGGTTTTACTTTAGAGGGAGGATTAAAAGACTGAAACTTGGTTTGTCTGGGAAGCAAGAAGGGAATCGACCTGTTGAATGTATGTAAACAAAATGGAAATGGATTGTTTACACAGGAACGTGGAGATGCGTGGTTAAGAAAAAGGTGTTTGGAAAATCTCTTTCAATACTTACAATGCATCAGTTATGAAAAAAAAAACAGAATCAGTGGAAATCTCACACTAATGGCTAACACAGAAAATCACAAACTTGGTTATTCCTCAGAGAAGCACTTATGCTTTTTGCTTGCACTATCTTGCTGAAGCGAGTAAAGGGGCTGGGCTGGACATGGACAAACTGGTCTTTCAAGCTCGCCTTCTGCAGGTGCATGCAAATTATGTTTCTTGCTTTCTCCCCACAGCTCTATTTTTAGGAAACGTGTGCAGATGTGGAGCCTGACTGCCCTGTTTACATTCCTTGAGAACTACTTCATCAAAGTGATGGGACTTCCTATTTTTAGCTACAGCTTTTAGGATGTATCTTGTACAGCAAGATCCTGCTTGCTCGCAGGTGTACCCTGGAACCTCCCAAAGAGCTCTTTTCATAGCTTGTATGACTTAAAGTCTCTCCTCTCTAACCTCAAAGTTTCGTAGTTTCACACCTATTTTAAGTAGTAACAGGACTCCAATTTGGTGTTGAATTCCTATTGAAATTGAGAGAGTAAGGTGCTTGGGAGCCATTGTGGGACCATCTTCAGGCT
This sequence comes from Meleagris gallopavo, assembly GCF_905368555.1. Taxonomy (NCBI): domain Eukaryota; kingdom Metazoa; phylum Chordata; class Aves; order Galliformes; family Phasianidae; genus Meleagris; species Meleagris gallopavo. Next base: position 176,460 of record NC_139410.1, read on the forward strand.
TCTAAATTTACTAAACAACAAATGGTCTAAAGGTTGCTTAAAATACTGCAGAGATACTTAAGTGACACTTAGGTTAATTAGAAGACACATTCCAGGTTAAGTCTGCATCTAACACACAAATAATGGCAACAGTATGTTCCTGCTTAAAAAAGGTTATGATCTCCGTAAATCTAATTTACTGAAAAATTTTAAGTACTCCCTGAAAGATTATTAATGATATTATTTGATTTTTATTTGTCCTTCTACCTGCCAGATGGCACAGTACAGATGGTCCTCTATCATACCATCAGTATTTTTGTTAATTTGAATGAATGCTTTAATTTATAAATCATTTATACCCCACATTTTGTCAGTATTGAATTAGAACTCAGGGTTATCATTTAATATATTGTACCAGTGAAAGAAGCTGCAACAAGATGCCCATCTAATGTTTTCCTCTTTCCAACAGATCATAGTTTTTCTAACTAATCATAGCTTATTTCTTAAGGAAAGGCTTTATCAAAAGGATGCTTCCCTGTTAGGGGCAGGGGAGCCAGGACATCCTTGTTACAGGATCTGATTTTTGTAGTGAGTGGGAGAACAAGATCCAGGCTTTTATAGACTGGAATATATATTTCTACTTAAGCAGTGATTTAGGAGGGAGTCTTATGTGACAGTGAAAACATATGAAAAGTCTCAATCGCTCACTTGAAAAGATCTACAGGGTTGACTAGAGAAGAAATATTCTGGAAAGAAAACTGCTGAACACATCAGTAGGCAGATTTGAAGAAGAATCTGCAGCAAAAATCAGATAGCTTGAAAAGTAAACAGCAATCCTCATGAGAACAACTAACATCTACTGCATTTGCCTTGGTGAGTTGTTCAGTTTAAACATCTTTTTATTTCAATAGTAATAAATATAATAGGAGTGGTTCTTGTGCAACACGTATAGGGCATGCAATGAACCACTTCAGATCCCTTGCCCTTGTGAATTCTCCTCAGTCTGGAGCTGAGTGGTCACTGTGTCAGAGCAGGGACTGCTGAAACACTGTCCAAGGGGAGAAACTGCTGCCTTTCATGCTTTTATCAACTGGGTACTTGCTTAGACTTACATTTGTCTTTTCAAGACAGGGTCAACGTTCTCTTTCAGTGCAATAGAACTGATTTTAACTGTAAGTCAAGGCTGAAGCTGATAGAAATACAGATAAACCACTCCTCACTTTGGCTCATCCCATGATATTTCCTGGTCATACTCCAGCCACATTTCCATCTCATCTCTAATGCAAGTATCATTTTACTCTCACTCTCTTTCCCACCCAACAAATCATTCTTGCCCTTGCCCAACTCTCCAGCAGCTGCTCTTTCTTCTTTCTCCTTCACATTTACTTTATTAATTCATTAACCCATAGTAATTTCAACAAGTACATTAACTCCCAATTCATCTCTTTCCAAGTCCTTCATCTGACTCAAGGAATCTAAACTTTACAAGCTCTTATTTTCCTAAATGTAGCTGCAAATATCACTTCCTTGCCTCACCCCTTTGATAATGCCTCTCCGTGTGTTGCATTTATCTTGGTTCTTGTTCCCTACTTTTTTTTTTTTTAAATAGCGTTTGCTTGTTTTCATCACCTTGCACTTTGTTACCTATCTCTATCCCACCAGCTATTTTTTTTTCTAGCCTATGATGCCAGTCGTCTTTATCTTTTTGCTAAGGTCTCAAATAAAAACATGAATGCTTTCTGCCATGCTATTCCCACCTCCAATCCAGAATAAACTCCTCACAAATAACCAAAGGTCTTATATGTGTAAGATTTTCCCATTGTATAAAGCCTCCCAAAACCCGACATTAATTTTCCCATTGTGCAAAACAATTTACCTATCTTGCTAATGAAAATGTTTTTAGGAATGTTCTCATGTTCTCCTCTAAAATATTAATTCTATTTTATATTTTGATGGTAAATATTAGAGGCAGTATTCATATTGTTCTTGCTTGCATTTGTAACAAAGCAGAACAAGAAAGGAACAATCCAGACCACTGTCCCTAGCTGTTGTGATAAATATATGTATTAATTTCAACCTTAGCATGAAATGAATGGTTGTCATTTGATTTCAGGTGAAGTTCTGAGTGATCATTTGCCTTTCCCCACACTGGATTGTCCATCTAAGCTATTTTTTCCAATAATTTCCAATATTTACTTCCTATTACTTGATAGTCTTTCAATTGCCAGGTATAATCTAAGCAAAACAACCTCATATTTCCATTATTTATTATAAGATATTTCTAAAGGGGAAAGTTCTTTTTCCCCAAACATACATAAACCAGACACATTTATAATTAAATTTACATGCAGCCTAGAAAGGCATAGCTAGTCCATGCTATTTTTCAGAGTGGAAAAAAATGCAAGTTGTGGCATTTGCTTTAGATTCAGATTGTTACATAAAATATAGACCAATTTATCACAGGAGTGTTATGTAAGCATACATACCCCATTGTCATATATATACTTTACATTTGCGGAGCCAAAGTGACACTTCTAAACAATTTAAACCATAAGTCCCATCTGCTGAATTCGTGAAATCATTCCCTAATGAAATTTAAATGAAAATCTCATTAATACCCAGTGGAGGCAGTTGCACATACGAGAGAATCCCACTGGTTGTTTTACTGTGGCATCTGCCATAGACATGAAAATAAATTAAAGATTATTTTCAAGCACATGAGTAGAGAGTGGATAGATAATTATCTTGGGGCATGCTGATGTGTGGCGTTTATAGCATACATTCAGGACTGTAGCTGGAAGTGATGCTGAGAGCTGACTGTGACACCTTGAAGACACCTAGTAAGCCGTCACTGAGTTGGAAATTTCATTCTCAGGATCTTGTATCACATTGTTGGTTATTTTCTTCACGTAATTACAACTTATGAAAAACTCTCCTTGCAATGCTTTACACTCTGAAGTACAGTAGGATAAAAGGAGTGATTTCCATGATCTTACACATGACAGTGCATGATCACTTGCTGTGCAATAAACACAATATCTTGCTAATAAGTAATTTGAAGTTATTTAGCCTTTGTACTCATTTGAGTTTAATTTATATCTGAAAACTTATTTCAGTGTGATCCTTAGAGAGGTAGCCATGTGATGCTATGCTTACTAGTGGAACTGTCCTTTTAGAGTACTTTATGTATGTTTAGTCTTCCTTCTGATTCATATTGCACTGGAAAATTTCATTAAAAGCAACTAGCCAACATACATCTAACTACTTCTGTACCTGTGAATTGCCACAAAATGCTAGAAAAATTCAGGAAATCTGCTCTAGTGCCTACTCACCACACTCTACCACTCAGCACTAAAATGTAAAGCTCTGCAGAGGAGAAGAAAAATAAGCCTTAGACCTGAGAGTAATAAGAATGAGAATGAGAGCTATTCCAGACATGAACAAATGTTGACACTTCTAGTGTGAAGAAAATATACCATTACAAAAGCAATGTCATATATTGTTTCAGAAAGCAAACAAGCAAACAAAACTAACAGCACAGGATATGAATTTGTTACCGCATTCACAGAATTATTATATGATTTCCTAAACTAATTTGTGGTACCCTGATGAAGAGAGAGAAAAAAAGTGTCTTATCTCTGGCATGTCACCTTTCATTAAAATAGTGTTTGTCTGAGATTCTCTTATTTGCAGTTGCTCATCTGTTAAATTGGAAGTTTTAATTCTTCACAGTTTGTCACCTTTTAAATTCTGGTCTGTTGACACATCCTTCCCCACAAAGCAAAAAAGGCTGAAAATGAAAATTAAAAAAAAAAAAAATTAACAGAGAGGGTAACTAAAACAATTGTCCTTGGCTTCTTTGCACACGCTATTAGATGGCTCTAGGAGCCTCAGGTAGACGGACACCATGATACGATTTCTGGTAATGAATAATTAATGAATAATTTCTGCTTTAGGAAAATCCAGTACCTCACTCTTTGAAAATTGAGAATAATGTAGGTTTGGCTTATTTACACTGGGGATTAAGCTTTTTTTTTTTCTTTTTTTTTCTTTTTTCCCTTCAAATCCCCATTTACCAAAAGGAATAGATTGCAAATCAGTGATTCTGAACTACACACGAGGCACTGCCAGTAACACTTGCCCTGTTTGCAATTCGAAGGCAAGCGTGCCTTAGCCGCTTTTCTCTTTGCCAAGCTTCTACAGGAGTTAGTTCAAATGTCTGTCTTCTTTCCTCAGCCTGGTGTTCCCATATTGCTTCTCAGCACTGCAGGCCATGGGCTGGAATTACAGCTTAATGCAGTGGTGCTGGATGAATTCTTGTTTTGCATGGAGATATTTCCCCATTCTGTGCAAATGCAAACATCTGCAACTACTGCAATGAAAGTACTTCAGTCTTGGGGCTTGGTCCAGCAGCAGGGAAAAATCTGAAAGGCTCCAATTTCACCCTGTCTTTGGAGCACGGCTAAACCTGAGTCATTCAAATCAGATAAGGAAGCATGAGCTTTCACACCAACACATCCTGAATGGAAAACACAAACCACCTGAAAATGCATGGCACATCTGGCTGCATTGTTGCTTCCCTTTTTAATTTTGGTGAAATGCAACAAAACACTAGTTCCTGATAAGAAAGACTCATTTCTGAAAGTCAGTCTAAAGCTGCTTCCTCGCCTCTTTCTATTAAAGTCAGGAAAAAAAAATCCCAATCAGAAATGGGTTTCAGCTAGCTAGATAACTATATGCACGGACGTGTAAAGTAATTACTGGAAGTGTAACTTTTAGGCATAATAGAAAGCGTGATCTCACCACAGAGATAGCATTCCATGCACAGGGCAAGAGAGTAGCACTCCTACCGGTATGAAATACAAAAGGGGAGTGATGAGAGAAGAGAAAAAGGAATTCATTTTTATTTACCTATTCATTTTAAGTTTCTGTAAAGAAGCTGAATAATTCAGGCAGCAAAGGGAAGTGTCCCCTGAAGTGCCCTATAGCTCTTTATCAATAGCATAGATACATTGCATGGAAAACGCTCATGTTTTCAGATGATGAGAAGATCGAAAGAAAGTAGAAATGAGGGCCTCACTTAGACAGGAATTGCATTCATTTAAAGGGATGGTGGTAAACAGGGGAAAACATATCTGTTTAAATTTCCACTGTGGAGCTTGCGCAATTCAACTAAACTGACCCAGATCACATCATCAGGCCACACATAAATCTCTGCAGCTCAGAGCTATTGGTTCTTGCTTTATCGTTTGGCAGCCATTCAGCAGGATCCTTTCCTTGAAGGACAAGCTGAGATAATCTGTAATGAGCTTAATGAAAAAATGCATAGCACAGAGCTACACAGAACATAATGTTTTCAACATTCTAAAATTTCTGCTTAGCACTTACACATCCACATATTTTCCTTGGATTTGTATGGTTTTGAGATGGAATTAGACTGATAGCTTTAGGAATGGATATACAAAAGATATTTCCCTGACCATAACTAATATGGAATTTAATAACAATCAATTCTTTGACGAAATTAATTGCAATATTACTTCAACCTTCATTATTGCTATACTTTTCCTGACACGATGAATGATCAGATTACCTCCCTAAAATGCATGCTGCTGGCAAATAGAGAATGGAAAGCATTCACCAGCTGCATTACCAATTCCTTACTTAGAGCCAAACTTAAAATGCCCCCTAGGTGTTTAAAATGCATATAAGACGTGACAGTGGGTAGCTAGCTGCTAGCCAGATGTTTCACACTAACCGTAAAAAATAAATAAATAAAAAATAATAATGAGGAAGAAATATCTACAACAGTGGGAAAAACAATGATCCTCTCCCCATAAATCTGAAGTTAGAAAAAAAAAAAAGAAAAAGAAAAAAAAATGCAATCATTGAGCTGGATTTATTTTTCCAGTTCGACTGTGAATTTATTTTACTGCACTTTAAAACCTAAATACTTAAAATAAGTAAAATGAGAAGGATGCTACCGGTTTTGATGAGACTTGCTTTACAAAAAAGATTCGAAACATTGAGTCAGTAATCTACCTATTAATCAAGGAGAAGTGATACTTTCATTTCCCATGTAGTGGCTTAAAACCCTTCTTTACTCTCATACTAGACTAGTAGAGTGGCAATATACATTTCAGTGATAAATTTCATCCTCTTGATGTTTTCCTGGCTGTTTAAATAAAACTAGAGTTTTGATAAATGTAGTTTCTTAAATAAGTAGAATACATAATTTTGGCTGTGGTTATGCCACACTGCTGATAAGATCAAGCAAGAAGCCTCTCCTATGATTCCTGAATTTATTTACTTAGGTTTAAAATAATAAATGATGCTTATCAAAGACCTTAGGCACCATAACACACCATTAATATTACAATAAAGTCTCAACAGTATTAAACTAATCACTCAGTCCGACAGCCTCCTACAGAGAAATCTTCTCATTCATTCCTTGTGGGAAGAAAACCCTCAATCCTGCCTGCAAAACATTCTCTAGGAAAGTCTGAAGACACTTGAGTCCAAAATAAATCAAAGTATGGAAAGAAAGTAACTTTAGAAACTGGAACTTTTACGGAAATGACTTGCTATGTGCTTCCCTGCTTTTTAGCAGGAGCGCTTTGGGATCCCAATTGCCTACTGTTTAATATTTGCTTTTTCCTTTGAATTAGTCCTGGGTAGATCTTCTTCAGGACAGGTTGCTGAGATAAATGGACAAATGGTATGATTTGCCTTGGCTTTAATCGTCTGCTCGTTTGTGAGCATTTGCATGAGCAGATCTTTTGTTGGAACGTATGTTTCTTCTTATGTTTCAGTCACTCAGGCTGGAGGCTGGACCAACACTCTGTACTGCAGATGATCACACGCATCTTTAAAGCTGGTACATATTTTGGATAAAATTATTATTTGGATTTTCATTATACAAGTCAATCAAAGTAAAGGCATTTTGGGGGTATTAAATCACAGCTATTTGTTATATCTATGTTGCTGATTTTCTGAAAAGACAAAAAATGCAGTCAAAGATTAAGAGAATTTCCTACACAAATTTATCAAGTCCTTGGATGACTTGCTCGTATGAGGAGAACAAGAAAGAATGCTCTCATTTGTTTCAGTGGTCTATGTATAGAGGGACTTTTCCTCTTTTCGTTAATAAAAACATTTGGCATGGAAGGTCAGTCTGTGTTTTTGACTGCTTTAGTTGTAAAGACTGAATTTTTTAACAGGAGGAAGCAAAGGTTTGTTGGTTCATCACATGCATCTTCTTGAATGACATTTATAACTTCTATATGAATCTGAATGACTGCAGTTGTTGCCAGAACAAAAAAGTTATACTGTAAGGATATAACATATAAAGGTCTCTCTATTTTTTTTCTTAATTTGCTACCTTAAGTAACACTCCACTAAAATCAGAATAGCATGTGTGATGCTTTTCAGAGCCAAAACACTTTACTTACAACAGAACTTGTTGCCAACATAGACTTTTACAGGTGAGGTCTTCTTCTTCCACTATACACATTTTCCAATTAATCGAATCAGATGAAGACAACAGGGAAATCTATAAAGCCTATGAATGAAGCAGGACTAGATTTCGGTTGTGTTCCCTTAAACTTGCTATCAGATTTCACTGCCCTTTGGGAACAATTTTAAAAGCTGCAGACATGAAGATAGTACAGAATTTGGGCTGCTGACAAGTAGGGCATTCATTAGGGAATGCATTCACTCCCACAGAAACTTGCATATTTTCTGAATAGTGTTCTGAACTTCTTTCAGGTGGAAAAGAAACCAGGCTGAGTTTTCAGTATCAGCCACATGCATGAGGACCAAAGAAACTCCAGAAACATTGCTCTGGTTCCTTTTGACCCAAACAAGGAGGAAGCAGATCAAGGGATCCACAGGGTGGTGCTGATATTACATTCCTGATACTTCCACTATTCGATTCCTTTAGTGGCTGTCTTCTCTTGGCACTGGCTGAGCCAGAAATGTTTTGTTAATCATAATCGTCACTAATTTCCTTTCCTGCTGATAGCTGCATGGTAGTTTTGCTGCTGTCACTCTATAGTAATGAAATGTCATTGCAGGTGGTACAAAATGTGGCAAAGTGAAACAGCCGGGGACAAACTGTCTTCTCAGTTACAGCAGTTTGATGGCATGGATTACTTTCAGAGGAGTCGCCTTTGTTTTCTCAGAGAGGTTTCCTGTCGCTCTTGTTCAAAGGGTATCACATCAACGGTCTGTTCCATCTCACCAGCTTGGTCCTTCTGTGGAGGGTAGGTTAGCATTTGTGCCATACTTGGCTCATCACTCCTTGCTAACTCAATCTTTTCTAGTCACTGAAACTCTCCTCATGGGAGATGAAAGCAACCCAGCCTGCTGAGGCAACCTTGCGCGCTGTACCCCACAAATGGGCGAGGGAACACAATTTGCACATCTTCCTCCCCTTCCGTGAGTGAAGAGAGCAGAGGAGGAGCTATACCCTACATCACAGCTATCTTCCATGTTATCTCCTTTTGCAACGGAGCCCTTATCTGCACTGAGTCCAACAGCTCCTTTCAGTTAACAGATGAAGTCAAGGCAACCACAGTCTGTTCATGGAAAGCTCAAGCACAGAAAGAAAAAAAGGGAAAAAATCCCCCAAAACTATGTGTCATAGAATTGCAAAGCAACAATTATAGTCCTAACATTAATTATCTCGTCTCAAATAATTTCCCAAGGCACTTAATTTCTGAAGGACTCTTTCATTTGGCAAGCAATGTCTAAAGGGAAAAATTCACTGCACTGCCTTTATAGTAGCCACCACAGCCTGGAATTTTTTCAGGTGAATTTCAAGTGCTGGTTCATCATGTCCACTGTGGGAATAATATACCAGGGGACTTCATTCCACAGCAATATTGCTCACTAGCTTCTGAGCAGAGAGAACACACTTCTAATGGTGCTATAGAAACCTCCTGGGCCATTTTATGGAGTCATTGCACTCAATCTATGCTTAGAAAAATATTGCTCTCTTGCAAAGCAAATAAAACCAAGAAAAAAAGCTTATAGTGAGACCATATATCTTTTTATACAATTTTCTATGCAGATCAATACAAACTGTTCATGTTGATTGAATGTTATAATTCTTTGCCCAGTTCACATCAAAACCATAAAACTTAATACACTGAAAGTCACCCAATCTTGCTTTAAATGTCAAACTTTCTTCTTTTGTAGTGCATTAATTAATCATGCTGTCTACTTGGTAGATAGGAACCATCATTTACATTCCCATTTGCACGATCTCTGAGAGCTTGTTAGATGAATTCACATTTTATAACTTTCCTGAAGTTTCATTCTGATGGCAGCAGAGCTTGATAGTTTGCTTCCTATATCCCTCTTAGGTCAAAAGATTACAGTCCCCATAGGAAATGTATTCTGCAAGCTGGATAATACAATATTATGGAAGACCTATTGTATTTTCCATAGAAAATAGTAAACACAGAGCCTCTTTAAAATATCTGTGAAATACTTATCTACCAGAATGAAGGGCCACCACTCCCCTCCCTTTCTTTTTCTTTTTTCTTCTTTCGCTGTTTAGGAGAGCAAATTAACAAGCAACAGTAGGAAATGCTATAGGTAAAGCAGAGCCTAGCTTGGGAAAGAAATGGGGCTGAAGGTCTCTTGAATCTTCTTCTATACTCATTCTCTGTAACTATTTTCTACATTGTAGAATCAACCCTCATCCTTAAGATTTCAAATATTTTGACTGTTTAGCTACCTTCCACCTGTAAGTGTCCACGCTTAGTTTTTTCAAGCTCTTGCACGCTAGGACATGGCTGGTGGAAAGAGAAGTAGACATTACTGAGTAGGTGAATGAGATACACTGAGTAAATACACGACTGCTGACAAAGTGCACATCCAAACTCACAGTGTTTCCACAACTAAAATAACAATAAATCGTTATTATAGACATGTATATTTAATCCCACTTGTATCTGCTAACCTGAAGCTTTCAGCCATACTTGAGTTCAAGTTCTTCCCAGCTGTGTCTCTACCCTAGAAAAGTAAGACCCTTTTTGTTAGCGTGATTTTCTTTCCCAGCCTTTGCACCTCTTTGATAATGCTAAACACAACCCTTACAGTTGTCTAGGTTCGTAATACCTTTCCCTTTGTGGCCATTTGAAGGAAAGATGCTTCCCTCTCTACAGCACTCATCAAATCAAGTCATGTAAGGGATTTGCATCTGCTTCATGATAGCATATGCTGTCGGATGTTCCCAAAGTTGAATGTGAAATAGCCTACTTTCACTACTCAAATAAAAATCTCCCCTCTTTCAGGAGATCACTTTGGACTCTATGGAATGAAGTAGTGTGGCAGCACTTCACAAATGCTCTTTTCTTAAGAAAAGCCTCCAATAAAAATCTTAGTTAAAAGCCCCTATTAAAAGCTTTCAGGGAGAAATGTGCCTTGTGTGGCCCTCTGAAGCCTGATGAAACACACCAGAGTGATTTGCAGCACAGGGATGCACAAGCTCCATGGTGGATGTTAATTGTCGTCATGGCAAAGTCTCTGCCTCTATTTTATTTTTTCATGGTGAACATTTTACGGGCAATGAACCACAGGAAATAACTGCTACTGATTATAATGAAAACAGTGAAACCTCTTTAAATTATGGCACCGGGCAGGAGCAGCACTGATGTAATTACTATGTTAATGATAAAGAAATATTTAAGTACTCCTGTGTGATTTTCTAGTATTTTTTAGTACTCATCCCTAATGTCCTGTGGAGGGTTTAAGAGCTGTTGCCATTCTCCTGCTGGGTGCCCTTGCAGAGAGTTTGATGGCTGCTGCTAGTCCTGTTTAGGTCTCGCAGCAGGGGCCAGAATTCCCATTGCTCCCACTACCACATTGCTCTTCTTGTGCACTGCATTGTGGAGTTGGCCACAATCCCCTCTCACAGCCCCTTTGCTGTAGAAGTCTAAAGAGATGCCAGTGCCTCAATTAGGTTAGGTCTTTTCATAGGAGACAGTCTCGTTATTCCTGTCCCTGAGACCTCTTACATTGAAGGCAGGGCTGAGAGTCAAAAGGCAAAGAATCAGCACGACCAATTTTGTGATCACTGCAGCCACATCGCCCTGTGCTCCTGAACTTTTTCTACATTACGTGCAATTCTTAATGTATCTTTTGAATACAGTCAGAAATTTTTAATGAAGAATATTATTGTATCTAGATAGATCTTCTGAGATGGAAAAATAGAATGCAATTGTGATTTGAATCTGACAGATTTTTCTCCAGGGCATCTGCCACAGAGCTACCTTAACACCAACTGCCCCTCATCTGATAACTGTGAGCTGGAGGCTAATAATTATTTACTTGGAAAATGTTATACAGATATAACTAAAATTAATTTTCTTTAGTCCAAGAAACATTTCTGAAGATGGGAGGCTGCAGATGTTGTTTCTTCCACTTCATTATTTTGTTCCCTGTTTTATTTAAAGAAGCTCTCCCTGTGCTCTATTGATACAGTAATAAGATTGGGAACTCACGACAGTGAATCTACAAGTAGACCCCATGTTAAGGAATTTTACTTTTAAATCAGTGTTGTAAAGTCCTAGACCAGAATATTGTTATGTTTTACTGCTGCTTATGGCTAGAACCATAACATATGTGCTGCGGTTGCTAAGGTGGATGACAACTACATGCACCATGTAGTCTTCCTAACTCTGATATAAACATCCCCCATACAAATCCTGTTTATCAAGGCTTGAAGCTATCCAGAGTTTGGCTCACTGTGACTGTGTCTACAAAGAGACCAAGTAAATTATGAGTGCTATGATTTATAATTGCTTTTCTGGTTTGAAGGAACAAGCCACAGCCCTATGAATGTGCCTGAATGGCAGAGCCTGATATACTGATTCTGGTAGAGCACGGAACAAACTGGCAATCTTTTGCCCTCTACAGAGGAAACAAACAGATACAAAAAGTATGGAGCAAACTGAATCAATGATACAATTTGTTAAAAAGTCTGCATACTCAGGTTTTACAGTTTAATTGTTACTTAAAAAGATGACAGTAGGACAAGAGATGTTAAGGAAGAAGCCAATAGCCCACCCCTAGGCTGAGCAGTCTAGAAAGGTTTATTGCTAATTAACATTAACTGGAAGTACTCATGGCAAGCTGCCCTGCAGCATTTCTGTCTTTCTTCCTCATGTACAACTCTTCTGTCCATTTGATATAGTGATAGCATTTAGTGACTGTGGAGGCAGTCAAGTACACGGCCTCCTCTGGGATCAAGGAGGAAGGAGACCTTCTCCCCATGAGACTGAGAAACAGAAAGCAGAGAAGAAAAAGCAACAGAATCACCGGGTGAGAATGTTCATGAAATTAACACTAGTGTGAAAAAGAGAGAAAAGAAGAATCAATAATAATGACATGCAGTTTTGAAATTTAAGATCAGGAAGAGTTTAACTGATCTGTTTAGGGACTTAGTGAGAAAATAATTAACAAGTTTTCTTAATGACACATCTGTGAAAGATTGAAAATCTTCACTTTAATAGTTCAGCAAGAATGATTATTACGTGCCTAAGTCATAGAGGAGAGAGGCCAGGAACCATACATCAGACTTCTACTGTTCCTGCTCAAGCTCAACAGCTGAGCAGCTCTACCACACCACCCTACCTGTAGTCTGAATTTGCTGGAAGAGTACCTGGCACTTATCATCCATATGTCTGTCTACAACTCCACTTCTTTTAACCGAAGTCCTTATGTGCCTTTGACCACAGAGAATTTGGTTAGACATCTGACAAGCTACATTACCCTACAAACATATCTTTTCTGACTATTCGATTCATGGGTGTCAGGTATGTAGCTTGGCAGGAATTTCTGACGGGTGATATTCACTGCTTCTGTCCTCTGCAGGCCAATGCAAGCACGTTCTGGAGGAATAAACCCCCCAAAACAGGTAAGCAACACACCAGACCACAACCAAGATACTGGTGATATTTTCTTATGACCAAAAATAGTAGTTCGAGGACAAGTATTTGAGGGTACTAAATAATAAGTGAAATTAGCGTTGCTGTAGCTAGCAATAACTGTCTTATTTTCTCTAATACACAACTAAATGGCCATGTGCTTTTAGTGTTAATAGAGGCTTTCCCCTTAAATACCAGCAATAGTATTCTCAACTGCTAGTTTGTAAATATGTGTCCCTTACTTGAATTTTCAATCTGTAATCTCACCCTAAGCAGAGGCACATGTTTTCTGCACTTACAGGTTCTTCAATTTTGCACAGTTTTACAGGAAATGGCTCAATCCTTTACAGTGAACAGATGTTGTAAGAATTTGTTCAGTACTAAAAGGACATCCATTGTAATTACTAGCGTAAATATAGAATTTTGCATTTTAGCAGTGCTTCAGGAGGTCCATAAGGTTATTTTTCACATGATATGAAATAACAACACGTAAGTACTTTTAAAGAAACATGGTAATCAGATGCATCTCTTTGAACCTTTCAGTTAAATAATTTGTGCTAATGTAAAGAAAAACAACTTTTCACTCAACAGTTTTTGCATTCACCAGCTGAGACTAATACACATTCAAATAAATAACCAATAATGAAGCATTAGAACTATATTAAATACTAAGGGTGAAGTGCTGCAGCTTGTACTTCTGCAAGTGGACAAAGTTTCTACTGACTGAATAGAAGCTTTGACTTTATATGAATTGCAGGAATTATCTCAAAAGTAGCTTGAAAAATTGATAAGAGAAAACATGCATGATACTGAAGCTGAGTTTGAAACCAGACATTTCATGCTTTACCTATTTACTTGGACTTTAAGCCATAAACTTTTGTCACTTCTGCATATTTTTCTTGCACAGATCATCATCTTTACAACAGCTATAGAGGAAACACCTAGTTCTAATTTAGTGATATTCTAGAAAATGGTATTTAGATGCCTTTTTAACCAAAGTACTTCCAAAAACCTTCATAGGAACTAAGGTAGCTCTCTGTTGATCTCTTTTCTTTTTTTCTTATTATGACCTAGTTCTTGAATAAAAGTACCACTGTGCTGTAAAAAAAAATGATGTTAAAATCTCTCTAAAAATGGAAAATCTGTCAAAAGAAGGGAAATACTGAGCTCAGTGGACTTAGAAGAAAGACTTGTAAAAATTGTACTGTTAAAAGACACGGAATTTACTTCCAACAAGTAATTTTCCTCATTTTTAAGAAATAGAATTAACATCTTGCCTATTTTGTGAACTACTAATCTTTATAATTGATGGTGATTGGGCAAAACATATTTATTTCTACCATTAAATTAAAAAGCATTATTGATAAAGAAATAATTCCATTCAGAATACGTCATTTTGCAAAAAAACAAAACAAAAAAAAAAAACAAAAAAAAACAACAAAACAAACAAACAAAAAAACCCAAACAAATATTCTTTCGTATTTTTGAAAACGCATTTTCTGTTCAAAAATTACAAAAAACATACTGAACATAGACACGTTCATATCAGCTGCAAACACTTCTGCTGAATTTTAACTACAGCTTTGTAACATAGCTGAGAAAGTTACAATGATTGGAAAAACATGTTGCTGTATTTCTGTTACATTTCACTTAAAGATTTCTACCAAACAAGTTTATTGACTGGATGTGATGCCTTTCTATTTAGTAGTCCATGTTGAAACTTTCTCCAGTGAACAGTTACGCTGTCCCAAATATTTTTATTTGATCAGCATTAGAGATAGGAGCTATAGATTTTGTTCTTCCCCAACCCTTCTGAGCCACCAAGATGCTGTTCCGACATCCTCTACATCACTTGCCTGCAAGCATTAGCTTTTCAGCTTTAAAGCACAAATATTATATTTTCTGCTAAAACTGAAGTGACAAAAATATACATATGTCATTTTATTATTCTTGTGAGACTTTAAGCTAACAATTTGAATTTGAAAAAAGTACTCAATCCCTTTTAAAATTTAATTATTGTAGTTAAGAACATTTTGGTACAGTGATAGTCCTTGAAATGTTCAAATGCTTTTGAGACGTGGGCCCTGAGTTACCACTTTAGAAAAAGGAATTACTCTCTTTTTTCTTTTTTTTTTTTCTTCAGATAATATTGTTTAGGAGTTTACGCTGTGCAATCTACAAATGCCTCACTGAGGCTCCCAAGTGGAGTTTGCACTTGCTATTTAAATTTGTGTTTTCGAGCTTGTTATGTAGAGTGGCATTTGAGCTCTCTCAGCCTAGAGCTCTACAAGGTGAATGACTTGCACAAGGACTACATGGCATTCTTTTCAATTTAGTTGCAATCTCCCTCAAGCCTTAAAAATATCACATTCACTATAAAAAGTTTAGCCTTTAACATGCAAAGCTCACAAGCCCTTTTTCTTCAAAAGGCCAATTTAACAGGAACAGGAAAAAACACTACAGAAAGTTGTCATGTTAAACTTGCAAGGATACTACATAGTTAGTGGTTTCCACTCTTTTTCCATTCTTTCTTTTCTCAAAATACAACATTGGAAGCTTATATCTTAAAAGTTACTTATATATGTATAGGAATATGTGGATAGAGACATATCTAAGACTGACTCCTGCTATAGTTTGCTAAACTCTAAGAAAACTTAATGAAGGAGATTTGACTTTTTAACTAAGAAAAGACTTGGAGATACTGTCTGGAGAAGAAAGGCAGCAACCTCGCTGAGTGGGTGCATGAACTGCATCCATTGTTCATACATCCTCTTTGAATGGCTGGCTTGAGACCTCCCCAGAAAATTTCACTTCAAGGTTTTGGGAAACATCCAGCTACTATTTTCTGACAGAACATTCAGTAACGGTTTCCTTAATAACTAACCAGCATTAATCTCAAAGCACATCTTGAATATTTGCACGCCCACTGTTCCAGAGCAATGGGGAAACTAAGGCCCCAGAGCTCTAGCATGCCTATGGTTACACAGTTTGCCAGCTGTGCCATAGTCTGGTTCAGCAGTTTCCTTGTCAGCCATCTTGTCTTATACTAGGCCATGGCTTGTAGCCAACATAAGTTCTTTTTTGGTAAGGACATTATGTCAGTATTCCTTAAAAAAAAAGATGCTCTGGTAGAGTGCTGGGGTGCAGAAGAACAGGCTTAAAAGCAACAGCTAGTTCTAAAGTGTGGGTAGCAGGTAAAGATAGTAACTCTAGCTATTTGGTCCAATCCCACATGCTAATGTTTTCACAGTCAGTTTCTTAAAGTTAAGTAGTACTGTAACTTAGAGAGAGTACTGCATACCTATCCACCATTTGACAGCACTTGTAGGACTTGCCTTAGCACAACTGTACGAGTACTAACCAGCTCTAGTTATACAGTTAGTCATGAACTGTGTTTCGTTAAGTCAAACTCAATATTCCATAAGGAAAAGCTTTAAAGTAGTTTTGAAGGAGTGAATAAGAGGACGTAAGTCACCGAAATTCAACAGATAAAGCACATCACTGATTCACCAAGGACAGGAGGTAGTGTCAATCTGACTGACAGTCGGGAGGCCCTTCAGAAGGATCTAGATAAGCTGGATCAACCGGTTGAGGTGAATGAGATGAGGTTCAACGAGGCCAAGCGTCGGATCCTCCACATCGGCCAAAAAAATCCCATGCAGCGTTATAGGCTTGGAACTGAGTGGCTGGATGACTGTGAAAAGGAAAAGGACCTAGGGGTTTTGGTTGGTGATCAGCTGAACATGAGCTGACAGTGTGCCCACGTGGCCAAAAGGGCCAACGGGATCCTGGCCTGCATTAGAAATAGTGTGGCCAGCAGGAGCAGGGAGGTGATCGTCCCTTGTACTCAGCTGTGGTGAGGCCGCACCTTGAGTACTGTGTTCAGTTTTGGGGCCCCTCACTACAAAAAAGACATCGAGGTCCTGGAGCACGTCCAGAGAAAGGCAATGAAACTGGTGAGGAGTCTGGAGCACAAATCATCTGAGGAGTGGCTGAGGGAGCTGGGATTGTTTAGTCTGGAGAAGAGGAAGCTCAGGGGAGACCTCACTGCACTCTACAACTTCCTGAAGAGAGGCTAGGATGAAGAGGGGTTTGCTCTCTTCCCCCAGGCAACAAACAGGACCTGAGGAAACGGCTGCAAGTTGTATCAGAGGAGGTTTAGGTTAGACATAAGGAAGAACTTCTTCTGAGTGGCCAGGCACTGGAATGGCCTGCCCAGGGAGATGGTGGAGTTGCCATCCCTGGCAGTGCTCAAGAGACAGCTGGATGAGGAGCTATGAGATATGGTTTAAAGGCTTGTGGTAGCAATGGTAACAGGAGGACAATCGGACTAGATGATCTTGCAGGTCGTTTCCAGCCTTGCAATACTATGATTCTATGAAAACATGCTACCACCTTTCCTTAGTGAGAAGAACTACTCTGTGGGCTTGTGCAGACCTGATAAGTATCTCATGAGAACCTATGGGATAAGCTGAAAAACATCACAAGAATAGAAGGTAAGCTTGTAGCTAATGGAAAGCTAATGTTAAGTCATATAAAGTGAGAATAATCATGTTGCAGAGAAGTTATTAGTAAAGGGGTTGACCTTGCATTGTATTTAAGTCAATATTTCCATTAATGACGTCACGAAGTAAAAGCACGCTATTGAAATTGATAGTGATATGAAGCTGAAAATCTTCAACACAGACGTAAGCATCAAAAGGATAAGGGGCGCACTTAAGAATTTAGACCTTAAAGAAACTTATTTTTTTTATCCCAAATTCAGCAAATTTGTAGCCTCATTCAGGACTGTGTTGTTTGGTTTTGTATTGGGTTTGTATTACTACAGGACTTGAGAACCACAAATTCCTAAGAAGTCTTAGAATGGAGTTTTTGAAACATTAGCTCATATTTAAAAGGTCATGTTTGTAATGATTTCAGTGGATCTATAAGTACAAGCTACGACTGTAAGCATTAGCATTTATTGCCTAGAAATCAGGTTGAGCAACTAAAACACACACAATGCTTGACTCAGAAGAACTATTTTGATTCTTAAAACTCAGTGTATTTGCAGGTCTACCACACATTTAAGATAATATGAAACCACCCCAGCAAGCATTTTCTAAGAGGCATAAGAGCCCTACAGCCTCACACTAAGCCTACCAAGTACTTTTAGTGTTCCATCCTCTTTACGCTAACTCCAACCAGCAGACCTTCCATCTACAAAAGAACTGAACCACCCTTCTGCTCTTGTTTCTCTCTTTTTCAGCATATTAGGCAATCAGGTTCAGGTCCAGCTGATGCCATTCTTGTGAGAGATCTCCAGCTGGAAATCTGAAGCCTCTTGTTCTCTAATGGCTGCACTAGCAGGCAAAAAATGGTATGGACTGTGTGATAATTATAAAATGTATATATTACAAAAATATTATATTATTATCCAAAGAAACATTACAAGCTTTGTAATAAGCCTGATGCTGACCAGCCATCATACTCTGTCCCTTTCTTTTGTGGATACTATGGAAGAGTGTGATCCATATACAGACAGAGAGACAAAAGTCCAGAGAAACATTTCAGTGGAATTACAAACAAGTCTTAAAGAATTATTCTGTGTTTGTGTCTACTCATGCTGTCAGATTCTGAACTCAAGACCAGAACTCATTAAAATATTTTTAGACTGCTGCAAGAAACAGAGCAGAAAAGCACAGCTACTTGAAGTTTCCCACTTAAACCAATGCTTTGAAAATTTTCTGCGTTATTTCTGTTTTAACTGTTTTAAGTTCTATCAGTCACGTCTAATATATCAGAAGGTTGGTAAGAGAACTAATAAAAGCAGGCTATTGATCAGGCATGTGCCTTGTAATAAGAATCTGCAATGATTTTAGTAGCAATAATAGTTTCTAAGAGAATTGCCCCATACATATTGTGAGTGATTTCTAGTATTTTCTGCTCCCTGTGGCAGGATGGACATATATTACTAGAATGTGCTGCATAATGATGCACAAACAAGGCAGTTCAGAGCCCCAAATACATTCTTGTCTGTCTTTTTAGAATCAAGACTATAAGTGATTAAACTCAAGAGTAGATGTGAGTATATACTACTCCTATTCTGGGAAAAAAATGTTAAAGCTCTTCAACATAATTTTTCCATTCTTTTATTCTTTCTTCATTCATATTCCCCACCCTATATTATCTGTTCTCCTTCGTGTTCCTGGGCTGGCAACTGGATGTGCTCTCTAATTAACTCTGCCAAACCATTAAGGACTTTGCATCAATTAGGGGATGAAAAAATAGTGATGAAAACTCACAAAAATATCTTATGAGGCTGCACTGGTGAAGTGGGGAGAGCAATGGACACTTAATAAAAAACGCACAAATGATTTACTTAAATACAGATGAAAGATACCACTCATTCCCCCAAAAAAATCACTGTCCTCTATTACACGTTCTCTTTGCTTCATGAGAGTTCTTCCCTGTCAAATAGATTTAGATTTCCGTGTGATCTTATTAGCCTTCAAATAACGAAGAAAGAAAGTAAAAAAGGATCAGCTGTAAACTTAACCCTAAATTGACTATGCTTGTGCTGACAGCACTGATAAAGAGTCTCTATTTATGTACAATGAAGCTAGTGTATGACATTTATGATCCAATTCACTTATTTACTTTTTATTACTTAAATAGAGGTGAAAACATTCTAAATTAGTCATATGATGTCTACTCTAAAAGTAATGCATTGTGAGCTGGCAGGTGGTGCATTTTGGTGTGGCAATAGTGACCTGAAAGACAAGCCACGTTCTGGATGACCTTGCAGACTTTCATAACCATATTGATTTCCTTACTCAGAGGAAATAAATAGTAGGCATTACTTTCAGAGTGACATACATACAACGATCTCAAGAAATGATGGGATGTTGACTTCTGAACATATTTATGGATAAAAATTAATACAAGTAGGATAAGAATGGGTGCCTTTACCAGCAAACTGTCAGAATAAGACTCTAATAAACTTATTAACAATCATAATCGTGCTAATGTTCTTCAGAACAGAAATATTCCTGAAATATATTATTGGTGGTGTCTTGCCTATTATAGACATTTCTGTGGCTGATGCACAAACAAAATGCATTATCCTCCCCATTGTGACCGTATAATGCAAAGTTCCAAACTGGCATTCTAACCCAGATTTATCTATTTTTTCATGTATTACATTCTCTTGTTTTACATAGATTTTGGACACCTAGCTGTATTTTATTTCCTTTGGCTGTTGTATTTCACAAAGTAACTACCATTTTTTTTACATTTCTGGTAAAATTTGTATGTGTAATTATATATACACATACATACATACATAGACACACACACACACACACACACACACACACACACACACACACACACAAATAGTGCTACCTATTTATATATATATGCAGAAAAAAAAAAAAAAAGTCTCCAGTTTAACTGAGAAATTCATATGGTTATTTCCCGTACTGTACTCTGACCCCCAAATGACAGTTCGTTCCATGACTCACAATTGGAGAGCAGCACAAATGTATGAGAACACGCAATTGTTATTCTATTCTCCACAGTGCTTTTACATAATTTCTGTCTTCACCTTACTCAAAAAAAAAAAAAAAAAGCTCATGAGTAGGGCAATATGCTCAAGTTCACATGATTTTCACTCAAAGCTGGATCATGCTGTTTCAGCCTAGCCCACGCTGAAGGCTGGAGGACAGAGGGATCCCCTGGGGCTGGAGAGACCCAGAAAAGCACGCATTGAATACGCATTTCTGTGCCCACAGGAGTCACAAGCCTAACACTCGACAGAGTGAGGCATTTTGCAACTGCCCCTGCAACAAAGCTTGGGTGCTCCAAGGTGTCAGTATACACATTAGGAGACTATTGGAAATTATTTTAGTTATTTGATAAGCGCCAGGAGATGGAGCTCCAGACTACTCAGCATAATTTCTGGGTGCTGGAGCAATGAAACGTTACTTCTGCAAGGTTAAATGTTTCCTTCTTTTCAGCTTATCATTTATAGGATTTGAGTCAGCTTATGGGAATTAACCCTGGGGAGCAATTGCTAGCATTTTCCTTTATGGATCTATAGCCTAAAGTATAAAAAAACAAAGTCTGGAGAAGGACAAATCAAAACATAAATTGATTTAGAATATTTTTGAGGGGGATAATGCTTGTAGTATACAGTAATTGTAATTTTAGTTTATTCCAAGTTACTTTAGAAAGTAAAATTCCTCGGAAAACTATGAAAACTTGGGATCAAGTACTTAGTTACGAACTCACTTAATAAACCATACATTTCTTTATATAAAAGAATAGCGGTTAGAAAAGAGAGAAGGAAATAATCATAAAGGTTCTCTACAATCTTAGTTTTCCTGCACTGATGTTTAAAAAAAAAAAAATCTATGTTTTAGGCGTTCTAATAATTTCAGTCCATATAAGATCACTGTTGTAGCAAAAAAAAGCTGTGAGCCTTTCTGTCTGACGAATGGCCACCTCAACAGACCACTACTCCATCATGTGAACTGAAAATGCTGCTCTGATAAATCACTTGAAAAGCAAACCCCCCATAAAATTGAAATGGCTGAGTCGTGGTACAGCCTCCAACCTCACGAGAAGCCTTATTTAGCAATTAACCTTATTTTTAATTGGTATTAAAACTTAAAGCGTATGCACATGCTTTGATCTCTAATGAGGTTTTTGATACTGATCAGGGAGACAATGCCCAGCATCCTGGTGCTGCAGGTTTCTCCTAGCATGAATAAATTACATTGCTATTAATGTTTCCCCACTAAAAGATACATGTAAAGAAGAAAACTTTTAAAAGATATAAAGAAGCTTAAGAGCATAATTTCTGATGACTTTTTGTCATTTGTGTTTATCTTTCCCTTTTATTTATTTTTCCTATATTATATAAGCATAGAACAAATAGCTAAAAAAAAAACCAAAACATATTTATGCTATTATGCTTCAAAACTGTGATTTAAGTTCAGGAAAAAAAATTACTACAGAAGAGTTTTATGCTAGTCATAAAATTTTGACATAGGAAATATGTGGAATACCAATTACGAGCTGTTCAGAAATATCTCTTGACATTTTTAGAGTGCAATGTGAGAAGGGTTCACCTTTTTCTCCTATTTAATTATGACTTTTTCAAATAGGATGCTCCAACTCAATGGGAGTCACCGCAGTTACACTAGAAAGGAAAGATAATTTAAACCTTTTACAATGGGGGAAAGGAATGAACATGTCTTTGGACTGAAATGGTTATCAGTTTTTAGATCAATCACCCTTATGGAAGTTTTTCCATGGGTATAAAGATATTAAGATATTTACAACCAACATATATCATATTGAATGGATTATATAGAAAGGAGTAAAAAGTGGGAACGTACTCAACATCCTGACTATAGCATTTCTATTCAATGTCTAACATAGGGTAGCTATTAAATAATTTACATCAGTGTCTCACCAGGGATTATATTATGAAGTCCCGCTGTAAGCGCATTATTTCTTCATGCTTTTTAAACTGCATTTGCCAATATCCAAAGAAGTTTTCATTTTGCTAAAAACTTTTCCTCTGTGCCTTGCTTAAATTACCTGCAAATACAAAACAAGAGCAAACAAAACATTGCTTTCCTGAAATTCATTGAGTGAAGTAGCCATTTATGCTCCCAGAACTGTGATAAGGAGCTTTATGGTGAAGATGACATGTTGCCATCACAACTTTGTTACAGTAGCAGTCTGAAACATCTTTTGGTTAAAAATTTCTTTTATGATATTGGCTGACATCATCACAAATTGTCTGCTGTGTTTTCCAGACTAATAAAATCACAGTGAAAAAATAAAAATAGATATTTCATCCATACAAGCATTAACTTGTAGGTAAAACAGAGACCCTGAGCAGATGGAAAATGTTTGCACCCCTATTTGTGGGGGGAGTTGGGTCTTGGAAAGCACCCTTGAAATGCCTTAAGGTGTCACCTTAGTGAATTACCATGACAAGTTCTGTTACACAGGAGTTTTGTATGGATGTTTTACATAGGATATTTTTTACTTGATGGAAATTTTTACTGAAAAAGTTTCCATCAAGATTAACCAAAACAATCAATATGATGTTTATTACTGCAAGAGTTTGCTCCGAAGGCTTACTGTGACAATTTCATCATCAAAGAGAAGAAAAGTGCCCTATTGCCTATACTGGAAAAAGAGTAATTTCAAATCCTTAATAAGAATTTCTTGAAGCCATGTGTAACAACTGCACCTTCACACATTGCATGAAGTAGTGACAATCACAAAACCTTATTTTAAATGTGTGCAGATGTTCCCAAACTTTGTTCTGCTGTAGCTCTAGGAAAGATGGCTGCTCTCAATTCTGGTGACTGCAAGGACATTGAGTAAATAAAATATTGCCATGCCTCTACTTCAGAAATACAGTGCAATCATGAACAGTAAAGGTTTCTCTGGTCTTACAGTTGTAAATGCTCCCTCCATTTGGCTCCCATGAGACAAATCTCTATCAAAATTGACAAGTATGAGAATTCCTGTTTCAGTGTGATAACAGGATCACAGGGAGTGCTCTTGTTATTTCTGGAAAAGAGGGTGGATATTTATAGAATATGCCTGGTAGCAGCCTTTATAATTAATGTTGAAAGGTAGTTAGCATTCTAACTCCCTATTTTCAGTCACTCCCAACTTTATGAAACGCCTCTCCGTTGTGCTGCTCTTTTCAACCTGAATTTATGCCTATGTCAGCATCTGAAAGTATTAAGAACTCTCCCATTTTCTCAAGAAGGAGGAACTGAAAATGTATGCTTACGTGAGTGACTGCTCTGATCAGCTCTGTGCTCCATCTAGATGTAGTTTGAATGGTACAGTTTTACTAAGGACTGGACCATGCCAAGGCCTCACAAATTTGTTTTGAGAGAGACTGGATCTGACTTTTTAATACACATGGAGAATAGCACATTCACTCCTTTTACCAATATATGATATAACTTCATCATGAATAAAATAGTAAATGTAGAAAATCAGGAAATTGATACAGAGATTCACTTCTCCCTACATTTCTTATGAAAACTTGGTTTAGGACACCTATATCATATTAGTTGCATACAATGATACTTGGAAAAAAAAAAAAAAAAAAATTCAACACAATTTAACCAGCAATAAAAGGAAAAATCTACTGCTTAGCAGACTAACAAATCAAATTGATCCTTTTTCATTCCTGGGAACATTAAAAAGTATTTATTTTACCAATTCACTTGTTGTTGTTGTTAGATACATATACGCACAAGCATACCTTTATATGTATATATTATTTTTTTTTTCCAAAAGAGCTTAAAAAGACTCCTTCCATACTCAGTAGTATCTTGGCCATTCACACACTCAGCAAAAATTAAGGTCAAACTTCCAAGTTTGGTTTAAATGACCAGCTAAGGTTTTCCTGCTCTGCCTGCCATTCTTCTTTACCTCCAGAGTCTGTGCTGCTCATTTGAATCTGGTAAAAACTGAAAGACAACACTAGTATGAGCTGTTCTTCCCAGTCTGATCTGCTGCTTTTAACACCCTAGGCTTTGATGATCTATTGCTTATTGCTCATTCTGTGCCCAGTGCCACTCAAATGTACTTGCTTCTATCTAATCAGAAACAGATTATTCATAGTATAACTCCAGAGCCCTTGTATTCTGTCTTATATTCTTCCAATTTTGTGAGATGAAAATGTGCCAATGGACAAACAGCGTCTACCATTTCCCTCTTATGCTGGGAGCAGTATAAACAAAAGAACAGATATAAAGGAGCTATAATCTTGGATAATTACAAAATACAATAAAGAGGAAAGAAAAAAAACATCTTGAATAACAGAAACTTAAGCTTGATTTTACACAGAGCAGTTATACATATAATGACCACAAAAGGCAAACCCATCAGTACTTGTAAGGAATAGGAAAATAAAGCTTTACAAGCTCAAAGATGATTAGTATCTTAACAGCCAGTTCCATTTCCAATTACTTCTCAGGCACTTCATTGTCAAAAAGTAACTCAATGAATAAGCGTGATAATTCAGACACGGTGCTTTTAAAAGACCTGTAGCAGGCTGGATGCTGACCTCCAATAGTAGTGGAGGAGTCAGTCATCTTATCTCCTTGGTGACTTGCACAGAGTTGCTGCCTGCATCGCAGGTGCCAAGGCACATTTGCAAGTCTGGCCCAAATCACTACTACAATTTTCACCTGAGATAAACAGACATAATGCCAGCAGTCCATGTATTTCAGTATGGTCCCTCACCTTTTAAAAAACTATTATTATTTTCCTATCATTACCAACTTCTCAAAGTACTTTTCTCTTGCTTTTGTCTCACTGATACTAGTTTTGTTTTCTGATAGCTTTCCTCTTCTCAGGCTCCTCAGACATCTCCGTAATAAACTTTTTGTATTTAGGATAGATACATTTAGCCCAGGGGAAAAAAAAAAAAAAAAAAAAAAAAAAAAAAAAAAAAAAAAAAAGAAATCTCCTGAGCCCACACTGCAGCTTTTTGCTTGGATAAATGAACAGCCAAGCAAAAACCAGATCCTTTCCTAATAAACAGTGCGTGTAGGGACATGACCCAGTGACAGGAAAAGAACACCAGAACTAAATAGTGGGTCCAATCTCTCCCACATGGTCAAAGCAGAGATATCCCCAAACGACATTTGATCAATAATCTACTGACAGTTTCCAGGCATTATTTCCAACTCTTTGAAAAACTCGGAAAACTTCTGAAGTCAGAATGCAGAGCTTCAAAAAGTGATATTTCCTGTAAATTATACAGCATATCCTTAACGATAGGAAATATATACCTGTGGAATTAAACGATAATGCTCAAGAAGACCGTATGCTACCAGTTTCAGATTGATTAAAGCCAGAGGTTAAGCCAAAGGCTGAGTCCATCTCTGCTGAGCAACAAGCCATGTGCACAAGGCTCACATCTGAAGTCTCTAATTTCTCTGTTTAGATCAGATTGTACATTGGACTCACTGAACTTCATGCATGTTGGCCTTCTCTGGCAGATGTGAGAGAAAGCTAAAGTCAAATTATCCCTTTTAAAATTCTCTTATGTTTACTGATCGGCATTTGTTTAAGAACTTTTCAGGGAATGCCCAAGAGGCAGCATAAGTAAGCACTTTAAAAAAGTACTCTGGTGGGAGTGAGCATCAACCATCCAGGAACTAAATCCGATTACTTTACTCACGTAAGAAAATAACTCGGTATAAAACTGAAAGTAGTGGCTATCGGAATAAGGAGCTTCTGAAATGGCCCAACAACAGCAACTTCCTACTTATTTTTAATGCAGTTAAGGGGTGTGGGCTTGTATATGCAAACTTATAAGCCTTTTTACTGCGTGAGGACAGCAGTGGTGTTGTTATTTGATATACCATTAAGTGACTGCCTATGGTTCTGCTTCAGTGTGAAAATTGACCTTTCTCGGTATTTTTTTTCTTGCTACCATCAGTAAGAGATGCCTGCTGAACTCTAAAAGCTTCAACCTTTTATTTCCCTCTAATGAATATGCTACTTACTTGATTAGAATGATAGCACGCTTACAGAAGTAGATTTTCTGCGTGGAAATAAAATTACACATGTATTTATAATGCCAATTCTAGATATTTTTTCAATTACTTTTTCAACTAAAAGCACAAGACAGATTATATATTGTTAGATTATCATCACCTTTACATACAAGAGAATAAAACAGCTTCCAAGTAACAATCATAGTTCACTGTTGATATGGCTGTAATTCCAAATAACTTGCTTTCAAGACCAGAGTCCCACTTTCAACACTGTGCCCGGGTACTTAGTTGTAGACATATTCTAGCTACCACAAAAGACGAGACTGGAGCTTGATGAAAAAAAGGCAGGTCCCCAGTTTCCCAAGAGCTACAATCCACTCTATTACAAGATATTAAGTTACCAATGATGCTACCTCTCAGACCACAAATAAATAAATAAATAAAAATTATCGTTACGATAATTCTAAGAAATCAACCTCAGTTTAACATGTGCCGAAGTTTCTCCCATCCATCTTCAAGTTTACTAGAAAGTATTTCTTAACAGGTTCTATTTGATGGCTTCAAAATGTTTTTCAAAATGCACCTCCTGAGGTCACTGTACATGGCTTAGTGAGCTTTATAAAGACAATTTGCAACTTATTTGTGAGATATATGTGTATTACAACTTGCACAATGTAACAATTGGACAGACCAGTATGATGGTCTGGAAAAAGGTGTTTCAACGCAAGTGTAACAACAGAAGGATCAGCACAATAGAAAAGTGCTATAAGGGAAAAGATTACTTACCCATATCATAAGATTCCAGGTTCACGGGGAAAAGCTTCACCAAGAAGGGAGATCTAGGCTTGCAGGA
The DNA here is from genome assembly GCF_905368555.1 of Meleagris gallopavo. Classification (NCBI taxonomy): domain Eukaryota; kingdom Metazoa; phylum Chordata; class Aves; order Galliformes; family Phasianidae; genus Meleagris; species Meleagris gallopavo. The sequence continues at coordinate 203,771 of NC_139410.1, forward strand.
AAGACTTCACAAAGCAGAGATCTCCAACCAGAGATCTTTCTATGAGGTCTAAGAGAGATGCAGCCAGGCTGCACCCCTTCCAGTCACACAGCTGAATCACCTTCACCTGTGCTCCCAGGGCTAACCCTGGTCCATTCCCCAGGTGCTCAATCAGTGGTTCAGGCTGTAATTCAACACTTCCCTTATACACATATATTCCCATCTATCTCAACTAAGTATTTTCTAAAAGTCAAGAACTACAGATATATTTGGGAATAGTTTTCAGAAGTCTAATACTACAAGTCCTGTTGCATAATAATGAACAAAGTAAAGCTTAAATGCTTCTTTGTGGCCAATAGTTTTTCTTAATCCAATTATAACTTCTTTACCTAACGTTACACTAGACTGATTTAGAGATATTTCTCCAGACTGATCTGAGAAAAAATACGTTCGATCACTTATGTTATTACAATAAACACAAGATGCATTAAAATAATGACAGCAGCCTGTCAGAAAACCACAAAATCAAAGATTTTCAGAGGAGAGGTCGAAATGTCATTTTTAACACACCCAACAGTGAGATTACTGCTTTTGTGGAAGATGAAATTATATGCTTTTTTGAGACTCCCTAATAAAGAATCACTCAGGCACACTGTAATGGATTCAAAATTATATGGTAGTTTAATCCTTTGCATTTGTCTTTGTATTATGTAAGTTAGACTTCTATCAACATTTCAACACCATATCTTAGACAACTTACTATCTTCACTTTTTCTTAAGAATAGTGGTATTTGGCATAAAACTCTCTGCTCTAGAGACACAGCTTGTACTCTGGGGGAAACTAATGATGTTTTGGTTTAAGCTTTAGTTCTAAATCAGCACTAAAGTATTTTTTAGATGCATGATCAAAGGACGTTGAAAATTATGTCTTAAAAATAAGTCGTCTGAACAGTGACTGACAATTACTCCAGACACTGGAGGAAGGTATAACTTATTAAAACACGTTCAGACCAGAATGAGTCCACCCTCATTTATAATTTCTGATTGTCCCGTTAAAAACTCATAAACCTATATTTCTTACTAACTGGTCAGTTAATGGGAAAAACGAAAGAAAATAGTATTGCATAAATACAGTAAAGTAACCAACATCGACATGTCACTCAGTGTATTCACTGAAGCCAAACTGGCTTACATCTCAGTGTTACCAAGCATAATAGAGCTGATAAGAGATGAGATCCTTCCATTTCTTTGGTCAAGTTAGAGGTGAAAATGGTCACAGATCCTCACTGGTAGTACTAGCATGTACTGCTACCAGTGAGGATCTGTGACCATTTAGACCTCCCTGTGCAGTACTGTTCATAGAAATGACTATTTACTTACTCTAAATACACAAACAAATCTGATGCTGTATGGGCATCTGTGCCATAGATTTTATTCAAAACTTCTCAGATTTCTCCCTCAGAAGCAGCATCACCAGCTGCACAACCCATGGTAGGTTTAGCAATGGCAGCTGGAGTACTATTCAGTACTCACACAAGCAAACTTACTCTTTGATGAACTAAGAAGTTTTAACTGTCAAACCAACGGTTAGAGATAAGGTGAAGGTCTAATAAATACAGTGGATGGATTAAAAGATAAGAGTATTAAGTATCAAGGACAAATCTGAGCATTTACATTTTTTCCCTAATGCATTTTTTATGTGCATAACCCTTTGCATTGTACTATATTTACTCTCTGAACTAAGAACTTCTGTATGTCAGAGTAAATGTGAGGGATAAGGTGAAAGTCTAATAAATAAAGTAGATGAGCTGAAAGATATAAGTATTAAACATCAAGGACAAAGCAAAGCATTTACATTTTTCACTAAAGCCTTTTTTATATTCAGTCTATTATTTCACTGCTTTCTCATGCTATCTCTTGGTAAACTACCCAGCCAATCACTTGTCAATGAATGCCTGAAAGTTTATAAAATGACAAAAGAAGTACAAACTATTTCTGTACACGAGCAGATATGCTCAAAAATGATTTTGAGATGCGATAGGTTCCAGGTCCATCTGAGCCATTTTTCTTATGTAGATAATTACAAGTGGGCCTCAGGTCTCTCTGGGATTAATAGTAAGACTATGTCGTGATCTAAAAGATGTTAACCCTTCGCATTAATCTTACTGTTAAATAGCAACCTCAATAAAAGATTTCATTTTTAAGATCATGTCACTGTGCATAACTGATAACCCTATGCTTAGCAGAAAAGGACAAGTGGAGGTTTGAGAGTCCTTCGACCATGAGAGCACATTGTCTCTGTGTGCTGGACCAGACCTTCTGCCACTGCCACTGCAAGTCAAACACGCGCTAGATCTGCAGCACAGTTATTTCTCTACCCTACATGTTCTTCAGAGTTGGCTGGCATTGGTTTCAGAGAGGAGGTCATATTCTGGTAATAGTCACAACCAGTAGTAGTATCTAGCAAGAACAGCTATACGTACGTCTGAGGCTGCATCCACGCTTACATGTTAGCATAGGTTTCAAACACTCTACTCCTGGTGGTCCATAAAAACGGAGAGAAAAACAGCTCACACTTTAGCTCTGCTTCCAGATGAGAGAGGCTCCGGATAGAGAAACTCAGATGCAGGGTTTCAAGCCCTTTTCTAGGTGTGGATACAACAGGCTTGAATCATTTGACACTGAAAACAAGCTTGTCTTGAGCATTGTTACCAAGGGCAGCATGAACATGGTAACACGACAAAAAATCATGCTCAGCAGGTGTTCAGGCATGGTTCAAAATAATGCATACGAGTTTTAAAATGCTTTCAAGATAAATTCAGTGATTCTGTTGTATCTCTTGGACTGAAAAACTTTGCTGGGAAAACATACGTAGTTCTTGCGAAATGGTTCAGAACATGAGAAGCATGGACTAAGACTATACTTTAAAATAACTGCTGATGAAGAAACTTCCGTGGGAGATTTGCCAAGCTTATAAAAGAAAGAGATACTATAGCAGAATATAAAAACAGATAAATAATAAATTGTAACTTCGTCTGGAGCTGTGGACTGTGTGAGTATTTATGGTTTTGAAAGGTTTTATGGGGAAAATGTTTTATTTTTTATGTTTTGAAATATATAGCAACATAAAAATGTAATGGTTGGCTTAACCTATAAAGAGTTTTCTAATCAGTAAGTCCCTGACAGAAGGTGGAATTTGTATCTCAGTGCAGAATTTATCTTTTTCTTTTCCTTTTAATTTTCTAAGTCTGGGATGCCTTGAAGTTGCTTGATGTTATAGGATAAATTTTCAAAGCTCCACACAGGAGAGATGCCAACACAAAAAACATCAAGCAAACACTGAGTTATGTTTGTGCATCTCCTGTGCTGTGTTTTCATAATTTCTCTCATATATCTGCAAAAAGATAGGGTTTGCAAATAGAGCAAAATTATAGATTGAGTTGGTGATTTTTCTTCTTCCGTGTTATGTGGAAATTAATAAAGTAATTACACGTTACATTTACTGTTCATTGAATTACTTGGTTGTTTGGTAATTATTAGTGTGATTACAAAGTGACATAAACAACCGTGTGCCTCAAATGTGCAATTATGCTCAATATATGCTGAGCTGACACACGTGGAACATATTTTGCTGATTTTGCAGGCAATTAATAAACGCTCATGCAAAAGGACTTGTGCAAAGCGGTGTAAATAATGCAATAGAGTCCATCTTTTGTTCAGCCTGTGCTTGTGCTTGCACTGAAGCCTGCTGCTTGTGAAGACAAACAAGGACAATTTAACTCGTTCGTTGAAAAAATCTAAGTGAAATATAAAGGCAGTTTTTCTCACTATTAGCTTGTTGTCCTGTTATTTTCTCTCTCCTGATAACACACCTGTATATAGTATCACACTGTACTAAGGAACTGTTAACACTGTGAGGTTTTCAGGAGATTCTGAAGATTATATGATTCTGGCATTGGGTGCCAATTTCTCCCATAATGTGGTCAAGACTGGTACACATGGAGACCTTCCTGTTATTTTTCCCTACTTTGTCATATATATACTCGAAAATATTACTAACCATGACCGACACTACAGCATGCCTACACTGATTACAGGAGAGCTGTTTCTTCTTTTCCCAAAATATTTTTTTGAAAAGCAAGTAATCGTTCATCAACAATTAATGAAGTCATGACTCATTAGATTGAACCACACCCACCATGCAAAACATGGCCTTGCAGTCTTTTGAAAGGTGCTCAGCCACAACTAAAAACTTTTATACCAATCATCTGGCACATTACATCATGACAAGGAACAAACACTCGCACATCTTTAAGCATCTGTCTGTGAACACTGTGACTATCTCAACTCTGTTTCTTTTTTTTAAGTGCACTGGCAATAAGCTTGGTTTTGCTGGCTGGGATGCATATTGAAGAACTACTCCAGGTAGCAAAGGTGTCGAGAGGACACACTGCTTTCTTATGTGGTCACTTTAAGTGCACAAAGAGTAACATGGGCCATACTGATACTTCTTTTTTCTTTTCCTTTTTCCTTTTTCCATTTTTTCCTTTTCCTTTTTTGCCTTTTCTATCTGTTTTGCATTGTGCTGATGTTTAATGTTTTTCACTGCAGTGGATAGTTTGGCCATCGGAGGCTGCATACAGCTCATTCATGTCTCAGCACACAGGGTTATTCTCACGAGGCTAGCATGGAGATAAAAGGGAGCAGCACATAAACAGGATTGCATGTGTATGCTACAGACATTTTCATCCTAAAAACTCTGGAACCTGTGGGATCAAGTGACCTTGAAAAAATTTTTTCACCAGTACTACAGCATGGCAAGTTTGCTTTGCTCTAAGCTGATGACTTCAGCTCTGTTTTCTGCACCGGCTCAGTAATGCCTATAAATCTTGCACTTTTTGCTGCTAGTGCAGGTCCAGGTGCTATTGTGGCTTTCGGTGTTACTATAGTTATTGCTGTTTCTTTGGTCCCTCCGGCATTTGAGTTGCTTCCTGAAGGACTGGAGAAGACTGATTTATGAGAGTATTTGGCTTTGCAGAGAAACAAAGGAGGAGGAAGAAAAGCAAGAAGAATCTGGATTATGTGGCCCAAATTATTCTCTGTGAGAAATGTTTTGATGTGATTTCAGAAAAAAAACCTCTGACTCCAAGTCTTTGTAAATGTGCATTAAACTTCAGTCCCTAAATTGCCAATATTTTCATTGTACGTTCAGCTACAGAATTCTGCAGTTTTTAAGGATGAAAATGCTTCTACCTCTGCTACATGTCTCTCGAGTTCTAATAGAATCTGCACCTGAAACATTATTTTCAGGGAACAGATAATCAACAGCATTACAGATTGATTTCTGTAATATTAGTATTAGTAATACTCTCTGTCCTGACCAGAAGACCTCTGTACATCTTGGAGTTAATGACGCACTGCACTATGGATGGGGAGCTCATGATGTGCTGTTTGTGAATGGCAGGCCTATTCAGTGCTACATCACCGTGAGTTCCCAGCATCTAAAGGGATGTAAGATTGTCTGGAGTATTCTCTTCCTATAGCGTCAGCTCTAATGAACAGCATTCTCCTTCTGACAAATGGCCTCATGCTGTGGGATAAAAAGCAAGAAAACTGCGCTCAAATGAGATATTTGAATATCATATATAGTCTTGCATGCAGTAAACTGCACCATGACTTGTTACAACAAACTCTATGTGTAACTAAAAGTGAACAAGCATAAAAGATCAAGCCAGCTTTTATTGAGTCTTGATTCGTTAAGAGGCAGACAGGCTGAAGCAAGGTAGCTGGGACAAGCTGTGCGAGAAGTAATACATTTAATGCCGGGAAGTATTTCCTTTTATTTATTTATTTATTTATTTTTATATAGGCAACCTGTGCTATTAGAGTCAAAAAATGGATGGTCTGACTAGAAAGGCTTTAACAGAAAGGGCTTCTGTTACAGCCCTGTTCTGCCCTGCTGGGTATGCACAATGTACCATTGTACTGAACCCTCCAAAGGCACAATTGCCTTTCTAAGTTCATGGCTGTTTGTGCTTGAACAATAAGACTGTGATGTTGATTAGTAGTTACGTAAAGGAGTCCAGTAATTAGACCAGTGCTGTGGACCAGATTTAGAGAATCGGTTTTGTCTCTGAATTCTGAGGGTAGCAGAGGACAAAGTCGGGAAGAAGGAAAACAGCGTTAAGAAAATAAGAACTCCTTTTCTGGGTTTATTTATTAATTGCCAGTAATTGTTTGTAAGATGCTTAGAAAAGCACAAAGCAAAGTTAGTGTCTGCTCCTGTTTTACCCTCTGCTTGGTTTTATTTTCTCAGAACTATGGTGTGATGCTTCCTGTCCGACGGCCACAGGCAAGGATGCAAAACCACTGATCTGTCTGTTTTTCAAACACAGGAACCACATTCAGTGCTTGAAAGTATTTGCATTCAAATTCTGATATACGTATAGAAGGATATAGTAACACTGCTGTATTTGTGAGCAGCATTAGACAAGCGTGATATGAAATCTTCCTAACCCATAGTTCATACACTTTTGCAGGGCAAAGTCTTTCAGCACTGAGATGCGTGACTGCTTTACACAGCTCCTTTCTGTGGATCTCTGCAAAGAAGTCTCTCACACTCAGAAATTTGCAGGTCTGACTGAAGATCAGCCCCATAGATCCTTACCCCAAATCTCAGGTGAACTATCCTTTCAAGGGTTTTCTCTGCCTTTTTCCATTAGGGAATTATTTTTCCCATTCTAATGAGGTATTTGCAACTATTGTGGGTTGGGAGAAAAAAAAGGCTTCGTACATACTTTGGTCACCCTAATCTCTCTCTGGACAACTTTTTTAAAAAAAGGAATACAGTAAACATAGATAAGCAAAGGTCACAATAAAATTGTCAGTGTTGTGGTGATGTCACTTTGTGCTGTTGTTTTTAAGTAGGTGAGACAACATGGTGCCACCTTTACATGGCTCTTTGATATACTAAACACTGTCTTCTTCCATTAATTTCTGTGGGAACAAAGTGCACTCAGCATAATGCAAGTTTGCAATTGGAGTCAATGGGAATGATTTTTTAACCAAGTTTGCTCTGGATCAGGTCCATGGTGTCCAGCAGTGAATTTACAGTGCCATCTAAGCCGTGCAGAGTATGCATGAGTCATCTCCGTGGTACTGAGGCAATCTCAGTAAATAAGAAGAGACAGTTTCCTTTTCAACAGGTGAACCAAATCCCCAAAGTAATTTTTTTTTTTTTCCCAAGGAAGCAAAAGGTTAATTTGAAGTGCTTGTGGCCTTCCATGAATCAAATGAAGTAATCCCATGTCTGAGTTTTAAAAGCATCCATAAATTAGCAGAGTGTAGTGCGCAGATCAAAAGGAGGGTTATCAAAGATTAATAACAAGGAAGAGGGGAGGGAGAGAGGGGAAGGAGAACTCTGATAGAAACGCTTTATCATACCTCCTACTGAACTGGAGAGCAGAATACACTTATTTGGGGTCCAGTTAGCAACACCATATCAGCAGGGAGAGAGAATGTGAATAATATGGACTATGAAAAATAAAATGGGGAATGAGTTGAGTAAAACTGAATATAGGAAGAAAAAAATTAAAAATTAAGTTAAAAGACACTATTTTTATCCTATTAGAGCCCTGGTTATCTTCCAATGCCAGCTCTATCCAAAAGGACAGTCACATCTTGAAATGGAGTGCCAGTGGAAAACCAGGACTTTTTTGGAAAAGGCATTCATCAGGTGGAATGAAAACCTGATGTCTCAGAAAAAAATGAACCAAACCAAACCAATCAAGCCAATCAGTCACACAAATGAAAAGCTTGCATCACAGAAGTAGCAGTCAAGACCGTGAAGGCATTTTGTGTTTTTAAATTACACTGGAAATTCTCCAAGCCATATTAAATTACCATGCATACACAGTGGACTGCTTATGCCTCCTAATCTTTAGCTTGAACTAATGATCTCTACATCCCGCTGTGCTTAATGTTAAGCAGTATGAGTTAGCTTCATACCGTCCATGTATGCAGGGACTGGATGTTTTTTAGCAGCTGGGATATAAGGTAAGCAATGAATGTTAAGAGTCCAGCATGACAAAGGAGGTGTTACAGAAAACCCTAGATCAAGTTTTCAGTCTTACAAATTCTTTCATGTCTTGTTTGTTCTGCATGAGTAGAAGCCATGTTGTGTCATCAAAACAGATACTTTCAGCCATAATAAGAAAACATAAAGACAAAAGAGAACAGAATTAAAAAACCACCCATAATTACCCTGCTGAAACACTGCATCTCTGTTATTTTGCATGCTTGACTTTGGTTTAAAGTTTACTGACCTGAGCAATCCTTGGGATCTCGTATTTTGCACAGTAGTACGTTGGAAGGGTATAAGAAAATGATGCAGAAAATGAAAAGACTGCCTAAAAACAATTGCAGAATAGGATACCTGGCTCTGTTTTTCCATGGAAAATTATTTATAGTTAAAAAGCATGGGAAGAAAACACTGAGATTTGGGTTGAAACAAGCTGGTAAAAACTTGCATCTCACTGTGACTTTTAAAGTTCTGATCTGCCAAGACTCCAGCTGCATCAGGCCCAGACAGACTGGGAGAGTGTTGGCAGCACTTGGTGCTCAGCTGCTCTGTGTTGTGCCATGCCAAGGAGGAGCGGAGCGGCTGTGCACTAAATATGACATCTCGGTATTTCACATTGCCACAGATGGGAAGAGAGCAGTTTCATGGAGAGGAAATAGGTGGCAAGAGGAGTTAACATACCAAAAAACTCTGCACATTTCATTGAGTCTTGTTTTCAGTGCGAGCCCCAGTAAAAATGGTCTGAACTCCCTTATTATCGAGACTTTGGTGGAAACATCACAGAGTACAAGATTCCAAGCTGTTTTCCCACACAAAGCAAACACTTTCCTTAGGGCCTGAGATGAGCAGACAGAGCTGATAAAGACTTTGACCCTGCAGAATCTTGTGTGTAAGCTCTCATTGCTAGTATTCGCCAGCCACAGGAATTTGTGGTTTGTATGTCTGCAACACTGCAAGATCCGTGCCCATTGTACTGCCAGCTCAGCTGTGCTCTCCTGGTTTGTCTGTCCCTTTGGGACCACTGTTATGCATCTCCTATCACTTTGATTTTTCTAGAAAAGAAGATGGGTAGTATTTTGAGCACTGTGCTGAAACTCTGTGTAGCCTGCCTTAAACACTGAGTGTGTGTGTAGGCTGCACAGTGTAAACAAGCCAGCAAATAACACAGCTCTGCATGTTTACAGTAAGGAGATCAGCCCTCTTAACAATGCTGATATTTTGTGGCAGAGGTAGTAGCTTTGCTTCATTTTCAGTATATCTTCTACCTTATTTCATATATTCATATCCTCCGTTTTGATCCTTGTAGTCCCTCACTGGGAATTCTTTAAATGACCAAGGAAATGATAGCTTCTCCCTTCTCCAAATATGTCAATTGAGACCTGATCTAGTGCCTGTGTAAGTAGAACAGAAGTGTTCTGTTGCCTAAATGAGCACTGGATTGGATCCTAAAAAGAGAGAAGCCCAGCTCAGACAGCAGGCTCTTTAGGCATCTTTCCTTGTTTGCTGTTGAGTTTGCCTGCAAACTGCTGGAAAACCTGGACTGTGTAGTCCAACAGTTGTAACTGTGCAGATTGAAGTCATGCTGGTGAGCCATTGACTTGATTAGTGAATATGTTCAGCTTGTTTTCCTCTAATATCATGCTAATTTATTGCTGAAGCATCAGATTTGATTGTTTTATATGTCAATAATTAAAAATTGTGATTTGAGTATGAGACCCAGCAGTGCAATTAGAAAACTGTATTAGTAGCTGGGGAAAACATAAATATAGTGCAGCATAATGCATTTAACATGCTATTAATTTTTTTCTATAATGTGCCCACGTCTGCTGTACGGTTGTCCAAAACATGATGAATAACAAATCAAAACAATTGTCTCTCATTATGATGTTACTTTCAAATTAAACAAAAATCTTAAACTATGTTCTTCCCAGTATGGCATATCTGAAATCTTCGAGGGTTGCTTTATTTCAACATTTGTTTATGTTCCTTGACTTCTCTTTCATTTCAGAAAACAACTAAAAATGGAAATAGAAAACACATTTTTTGTTATAAGAAACTTCTACTTCAAAGTTTCTAACGTAGGTATAACTACACCAAAGAGTAATCATCAGTTAAATAGCTGAAGGCCAACTCTAAATACACTGAGGATTCACTATTGGTATTTTCAAGCTGCAGTTAAATCACTCTTCATTCTCATTCTACAAGCTATCACATATTACTTGTTGTTATACAGTAAGTCATGTTCATATCCTCTTCCGAACCAGCACTGAAGATACATCCATCATGGTATTAGAGGTCATGCTGTTACAACCCAAATGCGAGGGTACTGAAACAATTTCTGTTGTGTTTTGAGTATAATGCAAGAAGAAAATTTTGCCTGCGGAGAAGCATCTGTTAAAAAAGCAATAGTTCTGTTTATTCTTAGCCTGGGCTTTCAATTTTTTCCTGAAGTTGTATTTTTTTTTGTTGTTGTTGTTTCAGTTTTTGTTTGATTGTTTTTTGCATAAACACACAGACATCTCAACATCATCTGGAGAGGAGCGTTTGTTGCCTAGACTGCCTGTAACAATCTAATTCCATTCCACTTCCTCCAGACCGAAGTTAATTCGCTGAGCTGTCCAACAGCTACTGCTCATACAGATTTTTACTGAAGGTAAGTATGAGGTTAGACAGACATCTACCAGGACATGGATTCCATGGCATGTTTTGCAAAGGTAAAGACGCTAATGTCAGTGACCTAAAAATGCCAAGATCGTTTGGTAGGCTGGTGTAATATATCCAAAGGTCTATTAATTTCACAATAGCAGAAACGACATTGAAATGCAACAGGAATGCATCCTTATTGAAAATGCGTTTTTTTTTGTTTAAGTATTTAAATAACATGAGTTTGGTGTCAGGCTACTTTTTAAACATCTCATTTAACCCCAGATTTCAATGATACACCATTAAAATTTTAAATCTAACATGTCTAAAGTTATGTTTGAAAGCTACATGTAAGTACCCCTGAGATTTTTACTCCACAAATCAAACTATTTTGCAAAACAAATCCTTAGCATTGGCAGAGTTAGCGGAGTCTGTTGTACAGGAAGTGCTTATTTTTGTGGTGGTTGTGATAACAACGAAATAGAAATTGAACAGGTGTGGTATGACATAGAGAAAAGGCTTGATTTGACATCTTTAAATAGTTTCAATCAACAGGAACATTCAGCATATTGCAGGATGAAATAACACTTCCTACCCCAAGTACTGATGGATAACAGCTCACAAATTTGAAATGACACATCTCCACTCTGATTATAATTGCCACCATCTACCTTTGCGAAGTGAAGATCATGTTCCTGTGTGTTTACACACCTGCTAAAAAAACCAAGCTCTTCAGAGTGGTCTGCGTATTCATCTGCACAGCTGAAGCTCTTTAAATAAGAAGGGTTCATAAAGTCATAATTATTTGGTGATTAGAAACAGAAAATAGTGTAAGGATAATAGTAAGGATATTGTGCAGAGCCATTTTCTAATATGGAATAATTTAAAAATAGAAACAAAAAACCCAAGAAGCATGCAGACACTGTTTGCATCTCGGTGTTGTTACCTTAGAATAATAGAATCAAAGATTCTATTAAAGGCATGAGTTGGAAAGGACCTCAAAGCCCACTCAGTTCCAACCCTCTGCCATGGGCTGGCTGCCACCCAGCATATCAGGCTACCCAGGGCCTCATCCCAATTGGCCTTGAACAACTGCAGGGATGGGACATCCACAGGTTTTCTGGGCAGTCTGTTCCAGTGTCTCAACAGAACAGAACTACTGAAACAGCTCTCCATCTCTAGTTAACACAGATTATACGCTTTTTGTGTATGTACGTGTCTAGGCTGATGATTTTTCAATAAGTAAACTAAGCCTCAAGAGTTATGATCTTCTGTTCATCTTACAAACACACAGAACATTCCAGGAGTCATTATGGTTGAGTTAACATTTGTTAGTAGAAGCACCTGTACACATTATTTGAGCTTGGCGAAAACTTTTAGCTTCAGCAACAAACTTGAGCTAAAGAATTAACACTGAAGCTTTCTGGATTTTCAGGGATGGAGAGAAACCAAGTAAGATGAAAAGAGATTTATAGTTAGAAGAATATCTCTGTGAGTTAACAGAACAGAGGTTATTTTCCAGGTGTTATTTTCTTAATAATTTTTTGAAATTCCCTATTTAAAAGTTGACTCTTTTTAATTGCTAGATCTGGAACGTCTACTGTGAATCTCAAACCATGGTTGTACATTATTATAAGGAACGTTAATTCTACGTTTAGTGTTAAAACCTACTTTTTATAATGAAATGAAGTTCAGCATGTTTCTTCATATCATTAATAACTTTTTATTCTAACAGTAATAACATTTTAATTTTTTTCAGTGAGTTATCAATTTGCTTTGTGTTGAACAAAACCGGAATATGATGAAATTAATCACGCACAGACAAAGTATAAAAAAGAAGAAGTAATTGAATACTCAAATTCTTCACTGCTTTGTCTCCTCAGGATTGGAGAGGGTCTCTCCAAAGATACATATGCTAAAATGCCATGTTTAAAAAAGGTTTAAGAAAAAGGATGCTGGAAAATCAAAATATGTACTCTCGTAATGCTAAAACACTATCATTTGAGAGTGCAGAAAGCTCTCTTGAGTAAAGATACAAGAAAAAAAAGGAAAAAGTGAGTGATGAATTTGAATCAGTATGCAGAACTCAATTATTTTTCCCAACATGACCAAAGGCCATGCAGTTATCCCGGAAAGCCTGCCATGGTTGAATATTTAAAATAAGCTAGATATGAGAAATTTATTTTGCATGCTCTGAGAAGCAAAACAAGAGGAAAAGAATATTCATTCTGTCTTAATTAGCCTACCAATAAATCTACTAAGTTCTATTTAAAAGTATACCGATGTTCTTGAAAGTTTAAAGACAGTCTTCTATTAATTGGGTAAGCACTACTCATCCCAAGGCATTGTGTAACTGCCATGTTGGGTCCTGCCTCAGTAACTGTGTATCTGGAGATATCTCTTGTTACCATTTGTTCTTTTAACAGAAATAATTTATTTTGTATTAACTTCCAGCAAATTGCCTTGCTATCTTTCACTGCAGGATGAGTTCTCCCAAATTACATGAACATGTAGGTTTGGAAAGGTTTACAGTGACTGATGTGGTACGTTGTTTGTGCATCAATAAGCTGAGATTGCTACATGTGATTGTTTTATAACAGTTATTGCAGATATTTTAAGGTCTGTTCTTTTGTGTAATCTGGGCTGCGAAAAGAAGCAGCAGTCTTTTAAAAAGATATTGTAAATAATCTTTTCAAATATTTAAATTTCAGCTTACACCCATTTCTTCTCGGAGAAGCTAGTCTTTCTGTGCTTGTATTTTTTCTTTCTCAGTCTTTAGGTCTACATTTGTATTTGCACCTCTGTTTGAAGGAAGGAGTGATCTGGAGGAGTCACAGAGAGTCCCTGGTCTATGAAGGGGTAGGCAAACCCCACCTACTTACTCTCTGATTAAGTCCTCCCGGCCATCACATGGAATCACTCTCTTTCAGCTCCTAGTCTTGTGCTGCCAGAAATATTTAGTATGCATTTTTATATAATTTCTTCCAGTGTACTTACTCACTTGTCGCAGGACGCTCACACCTATCTCAAACAAAAATAAGAGCCCTAAAGAGTAATGCTCCAGAGAGAGTAAGCTCAGATTTTCAAAGGCTGAGTCATTCCCATGCTAGCTCTGGCCACAGGATGTCAAGCTTGCTTTAGTATTGCACCAGGCTTCACTGAAAGGGCTTGTTTAACCTGTTTGTGTTTTATTCACTTGACAACTTAAAAAGAAAAGATTTTATGTGTTCCATTTATGCGGATTCTTATAGACATAATGTGGTCTCTGTGATTCTTCATGGGGTCCTGGGCAGCACTGGCCCAGACACTGGTGGCCTCTCAGTTCACCTGGAAATCAAGTTTGCACTTCTAATCTGATTGCTCAAAATCAGAGTCAGGTCAAAAGTCTTAAGCATAAAATTCTTCCTGAGCTTCAGAGGGAAAAGTGTCCACTGAATGCAGTGGAAGAAAGATTATACCTGAACTTTTGCCAGTGCTGTGTGGCTGGTTAGTAGAATATCTCCTCATTTTGAGTGAAATGGATTTTCTGCTGTGTGCACATGCAAAACTTGCATCTCTTGAGAAAGGAAGTGGGTATCATATTTATTTTATGCCTAGAGGGCAAGCCAACCTGCTGGCTCCTTAAAATGTGCATTACACTTATGCCTTCCTGTAAGAATTAATTTAACTTCAGGAAATATGATGAATGATATGGAGTAACATATGAAATTCCATCACAATTTGTCTTTTGCTCATTGAGGAGGTTTGCAGGGCTTATAAAAACTGTGTTTGCAGATCTGTTGCCTATGATATATAAACAATAAAAGTCTTGTATCATGCTGGAAGAATGACTTAATTAAAAAAAAAAAAAGGAAATATCATAAGGAACATTTATGTACAATATTAGTGTTAAGCTGTGATTGCCATTCAGAAAAGAAAAACTGCCATGTGGGCTGAAAACTTTCTGCTTGACCCTCCTTGCTCTAAAGCTTGAGCCTTTAGTCTTTGATCTCTCACACTTGGGATCAGAGGGAACTTTTTGATCCTATGGTTAAATACATCACAAGACTTTTCTGGAACTAATCTTTGGCTCTGTGTTTCAAATTACACCCGTCTGTAAAGGTTTGTGAAGGAGTTACAACAGACTGTCCAGAGGCCATCTGAAATAAAACATTCAATTTTGAATGGATGTGAACAGTCCATACAGTATTTGCTTTCCCTCAGAAAAGAATGGCTTTTGCAAACTCAGTAACTGTTTTCATCTCCAGGGATCACAGTCATGTCTGCAGTGCTATATGCACCCCACAAATCCAGCCATCCTCACTTTAACACAATGCATTCAAAAATTGTTTTCTACCCATAAGTCAAATATAAATATCCAAAACAATGTCCAAGTTTTAACTCTACTGTTTTGGCAGGCATATTGGCATCCCTTCTTTTTCTTACTGTGATTCTAAACTGTTTTCTGAGTTACCACTCTCAGGCATACAGATTTCCACTGCCTTTTCTCATCTCAAAAAACATTTCTGAATTATCTAATTTCCCTATTTATAAAGATATACTAAGAGTGCAGGGTATTGCTGCCTTTGTTCAAATTTAGACTTCAGATTTTCAGAGAAAACTAATATGTGAAATAGCAAAATTTTAAGAAAAACAATATTCTACCTGTCATGCTTGTCTCCTTCCTTTGGACATAGTACGGGATCGCAGTCTGAGTTCCCATGAAGTGGTCCAGGCAGAGAAGCTATAAAAAAAAATATTGTCCTGATTAACTTTGCAAAGATAAAATACCTCCCATTTTTATCATTTTTATCATGTAGCTTCAAGGCCTTTGTTCTCTCCTTAGAAACATGAAGTTGCAAAAAGGCAAATTTAGAAAATAGCTCTGATTTTTGAATTTCCTCTTGATCTAACATCCTTTGGGAGATGAAGCACATTTTTTAATCGTTTGGTATTTGTTTGAGGACAGATCTGGCAGCTCTGAAAGGATTTGCCATGCAGAGTACATGCCCCCAAACTGCTGATCCAGGGAGGGGAAGGGCAAGGTGGTGACTTATCCCTTTTTGCTTCTGTGCCACTTAATAAGTAAGTCAGGATACTTCTGATATCTACATGGCAAAATCGCAAACAGCCTTTGGGCCTGCTTGGTTCTGCTAAACTGTGCTTTTTGTAACTTAGTTATGCAATTAACTGGTATTGTCCAAGTACTACTATATAGACTACTAGTGACTCCATTGGTGTCTTAGTTCCTCTAACGCAGTAATTTTTGAAATGTGTTTCTTGAGTTTTATGGTACTTATTAAGAATTATTTCAATGGCTTTGTCCTACTTCCTAGCATTCTCAGTCCTAGAATCCATTAGAATAAACAGAAGTGGATATTCATAAAACTTACTTTTTTAAAAACACTGTGAAATTGAGATATACGCTGAGTAAGATCAAATTGGATAAAACCCTCCATTAAATGACTTTTTTTGTCATCAGAGTCTATGATTCCAGGTCTCTGTTTTTGCTCCATACCCTAGACTGTGTGTAGGGCACAAAGTCAATGAGGCTTAGAAAGGATTTTTTAAATGAAAAAGTCATCTTCAATTTCAGTTATAGTACCAGTTGATCCCCAGAACAAATATTAACTGCTCCAGAGATGCCACAGTTTATGAGCAGAAAAGCTCTTCTAAATTACATTATATACTCACATAGTCCTTAATAAGATGGCATGAAATGTTAAATATTAACATTGGGAGAGAGAGACTCTGGTGTTCAGAGGAGATCTGTATGTTTTTAATTTTGGTGGCATTTATGGCTAAATGCTCTATGGTGTTTACTGTTCCATGCGTTTAGGAAATGGCCATATAAGGGCAGAGAGAGCTGTGAATTTTGAAGCAAAGTGGAGCAAAGTCTCTGTGACTCTGCATTCTGGAAAGAACCTAAATATGGGTTTTGGTCCATTTTGGGATTTAGGTAGCCCTACAGAACAAGGACCTCTTTCAGGAGCCATGCAGCTATTAAAATCATTTTCTTGATATCAATTTTACCATAATATTCCTGTTGATACTACTATATCCTGCTGAACAACAGCTTCCTCGAAAAGGACACCAAAAGTAAACAGAGCAAATCTGTAAGGTCCACATGTCTGGAACTTGCTTTATTTTATTCAATTTTGGGGGTTCTTTAAACGAAGAGGTGTTTCCCTTATTTCTACTAAGAAGTGGTAAGAAGTACTGTGAAACACATATTGGAAAATCTTGAAAGACAGAAGGTGAAACCTTGTTTCTGTATTAAGAAAACTAGCCTCTGAGATAACTGCAGGTTGTTTTGTATATTGTAGCCATGTACAACCGACTACCTAAAGCCCCTTCCTTTCAACCTCTTCTGTCTTGCAGTTTGTGATCTCTGTGACAAGGTCAGCAGAGCTGAAGTATTGACCTCATTCAGATAGATAATAGTATAGGAGAAACTGACATGTTCTCATTCACTCTCTCATAGAAGGAGATGTTATTATTGTTATCTGCTTACAGTTTCCATGTTTGAAAAAAATGTGTTCCGTGCTGTCAGATGCAGACTTTTTAATAGAGTAAAATATAATCAAAGCTGCTGTAAGTGAAAAGTACAGGGGCAAGCCAACCTACTTAATAGCAAAGAAAATTAAAGATGTGGATTTGTCAGTAGAAGCGACTTGGTGAGGTTTCTCATGCAGAATTATTATTTAATTGTTTTTAATTATTGAATAAATATTGAATTACTTTTCAAAACATTGGTCTGAAAAGAAGGCCTACACTTGAAGTATCAGTTAGAAACTTCAACCCTAACTTATACGTGGCATACAGCAAAAAGTAACTAAAAATATTGCCTTAGTCTGTAAGGTGGCACAGTTTCACTGAGGCCAAGAGAACTCTGCTAGCTTGCTTTGGACCAGAATTACGGATCTATCTATGCACAAAAGAAATGGAAAACCTCCAAAGTCTACCATATTCACACTGAAGGGAAGAGTGGGGTCAGAGGCAGCAGTCTGAGCTACAAAGACTTTTAACTTTCTCCTCTATTCGTTATATACATTAAGATGTGCTGATGTGCCACTGTGTTGCTGTGCTGCCCATAGCATGGTGTACTCTCAATGGTGTGGCAGGATAGGGTTTCTTTCTTAGTAGCACATCTTGTGCTGCATATGGTATGGTATCTGCAGCACACAGACTGGTCTGTGTGCGCTATGGTACATTCAGCTTTTGTATAAAGACAAACAGCA
Source organism: Meleagris gallopavo (assembly GCF_905368555.1). NCBI lineage: Eukaryota > Metazoa > Chordata > Aves > Galliformes > Phasianidae > Meleagris > Meleagris gallopavo. The sequence goes on from NC_139410.1 coordinate 221,693, forward strand.
AATCTTGATCCTGCAGACTGGCCCCCACCTGGGGGAACTCCTGACAGGGAAGACCAGAGTGAAGCTATAGTTAGCTTTCATTCACGCTTCTTACCAACTAATACCAAGATTCTGAGAAAGCCCCTTGGGAGGATCACTGCCATTAGGGTGTTCTTCAGTTACTCACATCCATTCTAGGCAACCTGATGTGTTCTTAGGAAAACCGTTTCCCAACAGCAGCAAAGCTTCTGTCTTACAGGTTTCTGGAAAAGAAAAATAAAATATACTTAACAAACAAACAAACAAACAAACAAACAATAAAAAGAAAACCTCTTCAGGGTTCTATTACTTTATTACATGCATCAACATCCTTAAAATTATGTTGCTCCTTGCCTGGCATTTAGTAAAATCAGTCCTTCAGAGCTTGTTACTTGAGCGTCTGTCTTCTCAAGGCAATTGTTTGTCGTGTTCAAATCTTAACAAGTAAATGTAAACGCTTGTACTCTAATATCGAGGCTTGTTCTTTTGCTTTCCAAAGTCCTTGTTTCTTCGTGACCTGCCCCAAGATTTGCACCCCTGTAAAACTCATATCATAGGTGCAGACTGCACGTACATGAGTACAATGAAGATACAATAGCACATGCAAATTTTCTGTCAAGGGCAGGGACAGATGAAGCTGACTTAGTCAAGAAGGATTCTTCATCGTTGCTAACCAGAGCATTTCTGGATTAGCTGCATGTACCTGCCACAGGGTCAAGGAGGGCCATTTCCAGCTCTCATTTGTGCAAAATGCAATTATTAATCATTGTATAACTTACACAAGAGGATCAAGCGTTATCAGGGCATCTCTTGGAAATTCAAGAAGCCCTATGCTCCACCTCTGATTATTTTCTACTACTACTCACCACTTTTATTTGAAAAGCCATGTAAGGCCCTTTATGTACAGGCAGGAAGATGATCTTTGAAGGGTTTGCAATCTTAATATTTGATTGACAAAGGATGAAAGAAATAAGTATGATGTCCATATTTCCCAGCTAAGAAAGTGAGGCACAGAAAGGTAGGAAGATGTGGGTAAGGACACTGGGCAGAATTTGGCAAAGCTGGGATGAAAGACCCCATGCTGGGAGCTCTGATGCAGAAAGCACCATTTTCTGAACTGGCCTGGAAAATGCTCTCATCCTGATGCCTTGTCTTAGTCTAACAGAAGGCATTTTTCTCTGTTTCTCCCAAGTTTCTAGGCATTAGGCTGCACTGCTGATCCTACAGAAAAGAGGGGCTGTCGTCCTAGAAGAGAGAGGAAAATGTACAAGGTGCAGTGAAGATTTACTTACAGTATATTTTTTTAAATAAGAATTTAAATAATTAGTCTTGGGTTAAGAATGTAATGTTTTTATGTTTTTGCTAATAGCAAGACGATGTGCCTGTGACCTTTATCTCATGTAAATAATCCCACTGAGATAAATTTTAGGGGGACAAAAAGCTACAAATTTGAATTCTCTTTAAAAACAGCTTGGGCTCTACATATAGCAGAAAAACAGCCCCGAGTCACAGGCCTGTGCTGTGCTATCAGATGACTGCAGGGATTTATTTGCCTTTCTGTGGCTGCAATGGGACTGTGTCTAAGTGCAGACTGAAGGGACACATCAGTGTCCCTGTTGCTAATGGCTGAAGGACAGCGCAGGGATCCTCCTCATGGAGCCAGTATTGAAAACTATTTGGTAATTACTTATTAAGTTGTTTTTTTTTTTTTTTTCCAGCCAAATCACTTCCACTTTTCAGCCTTATCCAGCTTCCTCCATTATCACAGCGTTGGCTCTGCAGGTAGGGCAACAAAATGGGAGGATATGGTTTCCTTCTTAGTAGCAACGCACACTTAAACAATACTAAACCGATCGTGAGCGCAAAGCCAGAAGCCCCACAACTCATATATAGGCTGTAGCCAGGATGCTGCAGGTAATAACACGAAATAAATATTAGCATGGAGGTAAAGGAGGTATTTCAAGCAGGAGAGCTGGGAGGAGTATTCCCCAGCTGATTTGGCAGCCTAGTGATGGTCAGAGAAGAACACAAACACAAGAACAGCTATGGACTTCATCCGTAGCTATGGACTTCATCTGTGGTCCCCCTGAAGGTCTTGTGAAGACATTTCGTGAAGGGCATGGATATGCATCCGTAACGGGCAGATCTGAGTCATCTTAGTCACTAGTCTGGGCATCGGGATGTTATTCTTCATGCAGGATGGCAATAAGCAGAATGATAATTTTTTCCCTTGTATGTTTTTCCCAACTTCTATCACATAATTTTTATCTGCTGTCATTACATAGTGACTCATCCATCAGACAAATCTGGTACGTCTCAAAATACCATAACAACCAGAGGAAAAAAAGTAGGAAGATATATGTAACTGTTTGTTTAGTTTATCTTCATGTCCAAAGGGACTAATTGATTTTAAGTGATGTTTTATAGAAATAGTTGATATCCAAAGCAAAAACGCAATGCAACAAATTTCAGCACAGATGGTATTTTGGTTGCAATTAAAAAAAAAAAGTGGCATATATTAAATGAGAAGCAGAGAAGTTTTCAAATCTAATCTAGTAAGCCTTGAAAGACAGTTGAAAAAACAACATTTTGTATGCTCAGAAATTAGAAAGCTGGCTTCTGATAAAAATAATACAAAATATCTTTAATGCAAAGTGTCCCTAAATGTTTAAATCTGCTGAAATGAGCTGGAGATACAGGGTGGGAGTGGGATGGAAGCTCACACAGGTGAGAGCAAATAATGGCCTCTTTTCTGAGTCCTTTAGCCTGTAATAACATTCTCCTTATTCTCCACGTTTTTGAATGTTCCTTCTGAGGACCAGTACTGAAGTGGCGATTACAGTGGTACGGGTAAAGGGGAGGGCCTAAGCTGTTTTTGTATCATGAAACAAAACATTTTCATCAGCAGACCCCGCCCCCTTCACATAACAACTCTGACTTAGTATTCTGTGTATAAACAGTTCCTCCTAGTTCATGAACTCATAAATTCAAAACCAAGCACCAAAACAATAAAGCACCAGCGTTTGAGCTATGTACTATACACTATATACGCTATACAATATATACAGAAGAGGATGTAATTCTGTAGAGCAACACTGAATAAGAAATGAAGGACATAATGGTTAAGTAGGTACGACTGGAAAATCTGCACAGACAGAACACAATTACTGCTATCTCCTGTGCAGATTGGTCTTCATGTAACATCCTGTGCAATAACACTGAAAGCTGAAGGTCTGTGTGGCTCAAGGAGCTTGGGCACAATGTTGGAGGGGAAATCCAGTGGATGTGACTCCATGCAGAGCTCCATAAGTCCCTGAACTATGGATGATTGGCAGCTGAGGGAGTATTAGGGGAAGTGTCAGACTTCTTGCCATGGTCCTCAGCTCTCCCCTGGCCATCTGCCTTTAGCCACTGCTGAAATAGTTTACTAGACTGGACAGATCTTTGATATGACCCAGTCCACATACTCTGCAGTTTGGTGACAGGAAAGGAGTGTTGTGAAAGTGCTTAAAAGCAACATTACGGTTAGTGGAAAAGTTCCGCGTCCTTCTGAGAAATGGGCAGGGTTGATGCTTCACAGAAATGGGCAGATTTGTGCAAACAATCAGGAAACAAATTAAATGTTCAATAAATAACAAAAATCAACCTTTCTCTCGTGAGTATAAGCACGTTCAGTTTTGGGCTTGCTAGGCACCTACTTTGTACGTGTGCGATTGAAGGTCTTAGATTTTCACGGAGATAAAATATTCAAGTTCATCAACTCTAACTTTAACAATGCTATTCTATTGTAATACACTGTATATTCACATTTTCCACCAATTGACCATTAACACTCTTTCTTTTACCTATTCCACTGCTGCTGAGGGATATATTATTTTCTGCAAGACTTTGACAGGTACAGACAAGCATCTGCAATGGGAAATCCTTCACTTCTTGTTATCTGCAGGCTTTGTTAACTCTTCTAAACTAAATCTCAGGACTCTGATGGTCATATTCATTTTTATTCCATACGGATTCTGCAGTGAAACAACAACTAACATTGTGTCTGAAATGCTGAGGTTACTGGTCTTGAGAAGACAGCATTCGCTTTTGTTTCAGGATCGTTTGCAACTTCAACGATAATGCAATCTGACATGTAATATAATTATTCTGCAAATAAATAATTAAACTGAGAAAAGCAGGGCGATTTTAACTATTTATAGGAAGTGTTCTGAAAGACATTAAAGACAGTGATTTCTTTTACTTTAAAACAATGGAGTTTACAGCATTTCTGCAAGATGTTACACAGAATGAAGAGGGACAGCAGGGGGTTTCCCTGCGCTTTCAACTAGAAGTCTTGAAGTGGCAATCAGTGGTTTTTATTGCAGTTCATACAACCTCACTGTTTTATGAAAATTATTAAGGAAATTGGCAATGCCAGGCCTTTTCAAGTGAACTTGTTTCTTTACACAGAAAGAAAATGCTCACCCCTTTCATTAAAGCCACCAGATCACTACTGAGCAACCACTTGTACCTAGTGCTGTACCTTACACTAGCATCCTTTGGTATATATGCAAAGAAAAGGAAAAGCTACATCAGTCTGTACCTCCATAGGAGATACATATAGGAGGAAACAGTTTGTAGAATTCCTCTTTACATCTCTCAATTGCCACTGGATATCCAGTTGGTATCACTGGTAAAAGTCTGAATGTGATACATCTAAACAAAAGTAAGCATTAATCATACATTAAGGCAAGAATTACTAGATTGCCACAGAAGTAAGCCCAGGGTGAAGACCTTAGATGTAGGTATGCACACTGGAAACACATAAACTATGGTGACATTGTTGACAGGTTTGTGAAGTAAAACAAGAGTTAGTGCCTAATAAGACAAAGACTAGTGTCATTTCTGTAAAGAACAGCCGCATGGATTTTGGCTTATCTGCATAGAAGAAATGCACAGACAACTTAGAACAAGAGCAATATAAAATGCACTATTGTGTTCAAGTTTTGTACAAGGAATTACTCGGAATACTCAAGGTGTAATACTCTTTAAATAAAATAATACTGCTTCAGTCTCCGAGAAATAGAAATTTTCTCCGTTACTTTCTCAGTATGGTGGTACCCTGAGTGCTGATTAGAGTGATAACAGTAAGGTCTCCACATTAGGATCTTTAATATTTGTTGTCTTTTAATACTTAAGGGAAATTCAGAGCAAGCCTACTTACCTTTGCTTTCTTAAGTTTTTTAGGAAAACGTGTTAAAGATAATCAGTATCAAATAGAATGAGATAACTCAAAACCAGTGCCCTCTTGTTTAATCAGCAGTACTTTGCCAAGATTTCCTTCTGAATCTTGGTTTTCAAATTAAATCTGACATCTAACCTAGCATTTGAGACACTTGGTGTATGACTTTCTCTAGAGAGAAACTGCCTGTTGAGTTACGCTGCTGCTGCAGCAGCGCCCTACCAGGAGAAGGAAAACTCCCTGGCAGATAGCCACCTTGCAAAGCTGCCTTTTATTGCGTTTGAAAAACAGAGAGTTGTTGAACCTGGGAAACTATTTCAATCTGCTGTTAAAAATGATAAGAGCTGGCAGCGTGGTTCAAAGCCTTCCTTGGCTCGCGCACAGATCCTCTGCTATCTCCTGACCATCGGAATGACTGGTGGAAGTGTAAGCATCAACCATAGTCCAGATAACCCACCTTTGTGCGAGGGTTCAGCCCACTCATTTCTGCAGCACAAGAAGCTTCACCTGCGTGCATCACACTGCTACTGACCTGCCAGTGGCTCCAAGGCAATCTGTGGTAAAGGAAAGAAGGGGAATAAGCCCCTTGGGTTCCCCAAACGTTTTAATTTTCATGGCAAAATTTATACAGTGAGAGAATAAGCAGCAAGCTCTAATGAAGTGCTAAATAAATGCTGCAACCTGCTGTTGCAACTTTTCCATGTATTTGCTATGTGCTAGCAATGGCCTGAGTCAAAGGGACGATTCCTGCTTATGAATCTCACTGATTGTGGCACTTAAACCAGAACAGAGCTCGCACCCAGAGGACCGGAATTTACTAGGTTGGCAAACAAGCAGCACGTGGCAAGTAGAAAATGAGGACAATGTGTGGAATCCCATGAGCACCAAGTGCGAAAGAGGCTGACCTGGCCTCGGATCCAAATTTTTGCAAGTTAATTTAAAGCTGAAAGGCTCAATTTGCTTTTAAGGAACTGCTGTAGAAAGCAGCAGTCATGCAGATAGGCAAAGCTTTGCATTTCCAGTCCTTTTCCCTCTTGAGGATGATTTATAAGCACTTTACCATTAGGGGTCAGTTATTACTCACACCTTAACTCCTTCTTGGGTAAGATCATAGTTCTGGGCTTGCATTTTTCTCCTTTGACTTATTTTATCAGAACTGGTCCGTTAATTAGAGCAAGGGTTTGGCTCCCTTTACTGCAAAATATAATTCTGTTATCAGTGCAACCACATTCTGCCCTAGGTGATTTCCACTTAGGGTTTAATCCTTTTTTAAAAAAAAAAAAAATCCCACGAAATAAAGAGTATTTCCTTACATGGGTAAGCTGGATAGCCCTTTGGTCTAAATGGGGTTTTTTTCATTTTGAGATTTCTGATATGCTAAACCTCTGTGAAAGTTTGATAAAAGGTAACTTTGAGGCTTTTAATTAATTATGTACAAAAAGTTGACAGTACTCTACTGCGAGGTGTTCCTAATAATCCATGCATGTAATGTAGTGGGAACATTGTTTATAAATATAAATGAATTGGAAAGTTTGTAACCTTGGAACAAAAGAAGATGAAAAATCAAATCACGGCTGGCAACCTCACAATTAAATGTTCTAAGATTAAATGACCTACTTGAAAGCTACAATTTTATCTTTGTTTTCCAGTAAGTAGAAGAAAAATAATCCTTGTAACAGCGCCTTAAAGCCCTTACTGAGAGTGAAGCAAGGAAATACTATTTTTAATATTTCATATCTCCCACAAATGAAAAGACACACTTATAAAGTTCAGCCTGGCTGGAAAATGTGCGGCTCATATCAGGCTCCAAGGCAGGGGAGGGAAGGGGAAAGGGAAAGAAGGTGGCAGCAGACCAGAAATAAAGCACTGCTGAAAGGAAATTGAAAGCCAGGGATAAGCAAACGAAAAGGGGTCTCACAGCTAGAAAGGATGGAAAAGAGGCTGTCTAAGGGAAAGTGTATTAATAAAGCAAAATGAATCCAAAGGAATAAAAGAAAGACCAAGCCACAGATCCAATTTACTTCTGTCACTGTAACGTTTGGTGGATTAAGAATCCCATTACCATTGGCTGGCATGGATTAAAAAGCACACCTTATCCCCATCAGCATTTCACCTCGCCTCCTTATGCTGAGCGGCAGCAGAATAGCTGCCTTCTGGGAAGGGTACTGCATATCAGCAGCACGGGATCAGGTCGCTTCTAGCCACCAGCTACTTCAGCTCTAGTCTGCTGGCATTATTAAAGGGAGCATCTCCAGCCGGAAAAGTCACACTTCTGTCCTTTCTCATTAAACATAAAAAGAGGCACCTCAAGACCGCAGAAGTCAAAGAAATTGGGAAAATCTCCCTTTTAGTTTCCTTCTCTGTCTGATGGTTTCGACAAGGGGCTCGACTTCACAAGGTTGCTGTTGTAATAAAGGACAACACATGGCATGAAGTGCCTCAAAAGCATTGCGGGGAGAAAATTTGACGGAGCAAACCATCCTCCTCTCCCTTCTGCCCTTGGCTGCACAGAAGGAATCCTTTGCTGTGGCTCTGCTGCTGTGAGCCAGCTCTCCCAGCTGGGACCAAGGGGCATCACACCCCTTACGGCACAGCGTGCTGCCTCCTGGCCTGGAAAGGCCCGTGTGCAACTTTTAGCCTTGTAAAAAAGTGTAAACTTTAAAAACAAGCCCTTTAGCCCTTCCTATTCTTCTTTGCGACAACTGTAGAGCTTGAGAGCCTCACTATTACTTTTAATACTTTTAAACATTAATTTTCACCAAAAATCTTTTCAGAAAACCCTCTGATGTGCTGTTTCTTCTATACTGGAGAACAAAATACTCAATTTAACACACCGCCTCCTTCTCTTTTCCCTACCATGTGCACACCTGATAGGATTTCAGTAACTCCGCAGGCGTTCCCAGGAGCCACACTGCGGTGTTCGCTGCTGCCACTGACCAATGGACCAGCAAAATTGGGAAAATGCTTTCTTGCTTTGCGAGAGTACTGAAGAAAGAGTAAAAAATAACATGTAGCTAACACTTTCATCTCTGTTTTTTGGTATTTCAGACGGAACTGCTCATTTAATGAATATCTGATTTTATGTTTGATTTTAGATCTGACGCTCCGGTTGGGCTCCATCTCCTCATTTCCATATGAGTCACGGGAACACGCGCAGCACAGAGAGGCACAGCGGGCTGGGAGCGGCAGGCACCGAGCTCATCTCCAGCACGGCGTGGTTCCCGCTGCTGCTCCGCCTGTTGCTCCCAGGGGGCTTTCAGTGGGGTGGGCATTGCGACTAATGCTTGAGAGATACGGAGAGATATCTGGGGACGGCGGGCTTTGAAGCTCTTTATGTTTATTTAACAGCTGGCTGTTATTTGATTATTATTTTTTTTAATATGCAGATGTTTGACAAAAAAGTGCCTTGTTTGAGATTTCTGCTTTGGAAACAGAAAGAAACGTGTGGGGGCTGCTTCGTGACTGTATTTTTAACCTTCACGCAGGAAAACTGTGAGGCAAATTTGCACTTCAAACTATAGCTGGAACCAAACCACCCACATACAGAGATAATAAAACATCAAAAGGCTTGCAAAATATGCTGGCACATGTATATACGTTTAAAAAGTGCACAGAATGAGCAAACCAGGAACACACAACTAAAGCTCTTTCCTAGCTGGAGTATTAATTACAGTAAGCCAGGCACACAATTTCTGCTGTATTTACCCCAAGATCAGTTGATCCAATATGGAAAAAATGAATGTTTTTTTTTGCAGTGTTCAGACTGCTGAACATAAGCATCACTTCTCATAGGAACAGGAATATTAAAAGATACAAACATTACCCACCTCATTAATTCTACTTGGCCTGAAAATTGTTGTCTTTTGCTCTGGGGGATATATTGAAATACTAAGTTCTGAGACTGCCTATTGCAAACAGCAGTGCTGCACTGCTCACCGTCTGAAGGCTGCGTCCTGCTGTGTCACACACAGCACAGTCTCTTGGTTGACTTCTGTCTGCAGGGTGGAGGCAGTGCACGCAGACCCCCTCCTCCTGGCATGGCAGCTTGTGCAGAACTCAAGTTGCACAGGACGGGCTGGCAGAGGGTCGTGCAGTGCAGAGAGCCCACGGTGCTGATACAGGCATTCCTACCCTGGCCAAACCCTGCTCAGGAGCTGGGCCTGCGCCTTGGAGTTCTCATTTCAAGGCAGGTCTGTTATCTGACATGAAGCTGGAAATACCAGAGCTCACTTGATCGGCTTTTCTGTGGTGCAGGAACAAAGGTGCTGAGCATCCGTAGCCAGCGTTCATAACTATTTTTATATCAAAGCCTCCTTATCTACTTGGCAAGTGATTCAGGGATTTCCTCTCTCCCTTAGGTGCTCCTGCAATGTTTGCTGTAATCTCTCACATAGCCTCATTACACTTTTTGCACCACATTAATAAAAAATAAGGAAGCTGAGTTGCATTAGTTCTCTTATCTCAGGCAGTTCTCTTCAGAACTCCCACCCAAAAAGTTAAATGCCCTCTTTTGACTCCTCTTTTCTGCTTCCCTTTCCTATGAGTTTTCCTCCTCCACTCTGTGTTCTCTGAATCTGCTTTGTGACCAGCACCGACCTCCACCACGCTTTTAAGAAAATGATGAAATAAGCTACTGCAAGATATCATACATATATGCATACATAAGCACCTTTCTCGTACGTATGCGTATACCGACACTTCTGCTCGCTTTGTAATCTTTCTCTTACTGTTACTTCTTTCTCCCTCCCCACCTTTTTGTGCAAGTGGCTTTGCTTTATCTGCCATAGCAGATGATGGGAGCTGTGACAGTCTCTCATTAGCACTTCTGCCGATATCTCCCAGCCGCAGTCAGCTCCATCCTGCTTCCTGCAAAGGCCAGCTCTGATGCTTCTTTTTGGCTCTGCCATTAAAAAATTATCTCCCATGCCATTGACTTCAAACGCACAAGAGACAGAGATAGGCAGAAGCTGTGATATTTGGATTTGGATTTTAAGTCCTGCAGAGTTCAGGCTATCTTGGATCTGCCTGGTACAATGATAAAGGTTGTGAATAAAATGGGAATTTAGGTAAATCTCATTTCTAATGTTCAGGAAGTTCAGAAGCATTTGGTTTGGCACCAGCTCCTTTTTTAAGAAACAGCTTTATTTCCAGTTAACCCTTTCAGCTACCGATTACCAAATGTCTACCTTTGTAAGGCTATGGGGAACACTGCTGAGATCCATGTGAATCCTTTCTGAAATGTTAACATAGTGCCTTTTTGATCTCTAAAGAGAAAAAATGCCTCCCTGTAATATACACCATCATTTCCACGTTTCTCACACACAATCTCAGAAACATGCTACCAAAGAGGAAGTGGAAGAGTGACTTTACAGTTCCAAACAGTGTGTTTTGCATGCCTTGCACTGACATGTTTTGCTTCTCTTTAAGTCAGGAATCTCATACAGAGACACAGTGTAATTTACACCAAACAAAGTGAGTAAATCCCTATGTACTTACACCTGCGGCGAAATCCTATTCAACGGACTGTTGGTATGCCGCAGGCAGAAATGCCATCAAGCAGCCCTTATCTCCGTGCCCGCATCTTTGCAGGCCAGTGGGTCATGAATGTCCCCCGAGCACAGGGGGCTCCCATGGAAGGGATCCATCTTGTGTGGGCACAGGGCAGTGGCAGCACTGTGCTGTGAAAGCCACTGTTTGCAAGCCAAAAAGCCTACATACACAATGCTGTGGACCCCACCAGCTGTACAAAAGGGCTGTCATAGACGAGGAGACAACGACTTGTCTCCCTCTTCCTTAGGTAAATGCTAATCCACTACCCCATGGGCATCATTGATGCCAGAAACAAGGGGGAGAAAGACATCAGCTTTCAGCTTTTTCTCTTTCAGGTCTTTTTAGAAATTATTTCATTTTGCTAGAGCTCACACTGAAAAATTCTCTCCTCTGTTGCTGATGATTTGGAATAGCCTCCAGCCTCCTGCAGTGAACTGCGTGTGATATGGCTTCGATCCACAATACATCTCCTATCTCACTTCAGTTCCTCTCCATTTTCTTTTAAACAGCAAGTCAATAATCACCATTCCTGGAAGGATTTTCTTTTATATGTACACTAAAAGAATGCTTATGACCAGGGACTTTAGGTGCGGAAGAGTGAAAACGGGAACACCATGGTGGCGTTTGTCTCCTTTTTTGAGTCCCGCAGGCACACACAGCTGTGCAGGGTTGGCACAGCCTGACTCTGGGCTCTATGCTGAGTTGGAAGATGTGTGTCTTCTTGGGTATCTGGATGCAGAGAACGAGGTGACAGGTGCTAACCTTCCTGTACAAGATGACCAGGAAGATATCCAGCCTCTAATAGAACTTTTTTGATCTTTCTGCTCTACTTATACATTAGATCTACCCTCTGACCTTCATTACTAGACACCGTCAATGCAGACCGTGCCTCTGCTGCAATTTCAGTGTGTGCTGTAAAATGCATAAGCATATAATCTCATTTAAATCCCTGCCAATTATCCATATATAGGCACGATTGCTGTCTTGTAATATAACATAAAATTGTATTTATATCAAAACAGATATGCAACTTTTGTCCAAAGTGTCTTTGAAGGTGCTTAAATTGGTGTTTCAAGCACCAATTCAGCAAGTATTGGAAAGACCGCCATTCCTAAGCAGCGTGTTATGAGAACTTTGAAAGATGCATTAATTTATGGATGTGTGTATCTGAATGTGTATAAAACCATATTACATAAACTTTGTTTTCCTTTCTACCTCATAGGCTTACAAATCCCCTGCTATCCTATTGGCCAACTGTGAGTGCCATGCCTAGTAACACGGCGTAAAGGTCCCTCAGTGGGGAGGGACGATAACAAGATGGGGCAGAGCTTCCCCCCGAGAATTTTAGATAGAGAATTTTTATTCTGTGTAGTTTCTCAACTAGGGGCACAGGTTTAGTAAAAGCTCCATCTCTGGATAATGGAGTATTCAACTATAAAGCTAAATATGGAGGAAGGATAGTCAGTGACTGCTATCTTCGGTGGTCATTTACATCTTATGCCATTGTTGCTGTTTTTTAAAATTAGGTACACACGTTATGATAACATTCAAATTATGTAAAGAAAATCATAGACTGACTTTGATCAAAGACTAACAACACTCCAAAGATTTCTCACGGGTTAAAAACCCCTAAGCTTTCTATGTACAAGAAGCTTTACAATGTTTTCCACTGAAACATTCATCTCCCAGAGCTGACTGTTTGGAATGTTTATTGGTGTTTTCAAGATGCTTAGAAAAATCTTCATTCACCAAATATAATTTTCTATTAAGAATGTTTTAGTTTATTTATGAATAAATCTCAGGACAGTTGATGAGGTGCCTACAGACTATCTAAGACAATGAAAAATGAGTCTAAAGATATTTGTATGTTTTCGTACAAAGCTGATTTTTGAAGCAGGTTGTATTCTGTTTTTCTGCTTTTCTTCTCTTTCATAGGTGTGTTTATAGAATTCCCCATATTCAGCTTCTATATACATTTAAAACTGTATAGATAAGTGATAACTTTAACTTTCAGCATTTACTTATCCCTTGCGTGATACACATAAGTCAGATTTCCATGTTCATTAATTCTGATTACCCAATCATTTCTAACTGTTAATTAACTAGTGTGATCAAATAATTTCTGTAACATTATTTTAAGACATTGATCAGCGTAATTTTGAACTCAGAAGTCATACCCATTTATGCAGCAACCTCTTAGATGAATGCTGAAGTAATTGGCTCCCTCCAAGATAAACCCCGTAATCACATACACCAATAACAACATCACGAGTCCCTGTCAACAAGAACAGAAGACAATCGGCCAAGTTGGTTCACTGCTAGATTCAGATTGTAAAATAAATACCATCACACAAATTGAAAGATAAAGTCCACCTGAAACAGGTTTCTAGAAGGCCCAACCTGGGATTTTTGCCTCCCAAAGGTTCAAGCACCTTTATCTTCACAAAAAAATAAAGAGCCTCATACGCTCACAGCAGTCTTGTAGCTATTCCCTACTTCAGGGCAATCTCCTGAATGGCTTTAAGAAGCAATGCTCTGCAGGGTGGTGAACTCATGTTACTCAGCTTGAGAAAGAGATGCAACATTCTCTGTCAGCCTGAGGAAAGAAGTACAGATAAGAAAGGCTACAGAGAAGTGTCCTGGGCTCTGCTCATCGATCTTGGACTGTCTATCAGATGGTGCCTGAAGCCAGCACGCTTGCGAAAGGTTTTAGAAGGACTCACTGAAAGGTGTAAGGCATCCAGCCTTCAAAGGGTTGGGAAAAGGTGCTCTGTGTAACTTGCAAAGTTTCCAACTACTTCTAACAATTGGGTCATGAAGTTTTAGCATCTTTTCTTTTAAATGTATCAGAGGAAGAACAAAAATATATCATATACTGAAATAAAGGACACGTCTCCAGATTCTTCATAGGCTAGGTATTGCTGTTATGCATGGTGAAGAATGCACTGTACTTTCATTTTTCCCATAAAATGAGCCTTCAGTGCTGAACAAACATATGTCTTGAAAATGCTACATTTGGTTCAGTAAAGCTGGATGTAGCAACATCAGAAATATCATAGACTGCATGCTGTAGAAGAGATTCTTCACTGAAACTGGCAGTCACTTTGGGAACCAGCTGTTGGCTGTAGGTAGATCATTTTCAAGTAGTTTAAAAAATCTAAAGGATAATTCCAGGGTTCTATAACACAAGCCAAGATAATTCCCCAAGTAGTCTCAGCAAGAAAATTGCACAGGTTCTTAACACAGTACTACCAGATGTGATACAGTTTTTGTACTTCAGAATTAAAAGAACTGCAATGCATTCTGAGTATGGGTGTTGTAATCATATGCAGTATGTGAAAGAAAAAGAAAATATAGAATAAGTTCAGTTGCAGTCTCAGGAAATAGTAAAACCTCACTGGTTTGCATCTGCCTATAAAGGGGCTCTACTCCAGCTGGCCATCCTAATAAAACACATTCTATGTAATCAGGGGAAAGTTATCCCTGTGTATTGAACAAATCCCTCTGAGCCTCTGTTGATAGATGCAGTTGTATTTATCTACCTAAAGGGCTGTTCAGAGCCTCTGAAGTCTTTGTATGAAACTATGAAGCTCACAGCTGTAGAAAGCCAAAATACTATTACATATATAAAAATATATATAAAAATAAAGCCTAACATCCCAAGTCCCTAGGCATTGTTAGCTGAGAGATCTTTACCCAGATGGATGACATAGATATAATGTGAAAGCAACAGAGCTGGCAGAGTGTATAAACCACTGACTTCATGGTTTAAGAAGGATATAACCTATTAAAGTGTCATCTTCTATTCCAATCAGTTTAAAATGAAGGCTGAAGTTGCTCTCCTTCTATGAAGTAAGCCAGTGGTTACAGTAGTGAGCGTTTCAAGTAAGAACAGGCTGTCTCTGATTCTGCATGTCACATGTTCCTCAGTCTTTGGTTCAATAGTTGAAAATAAAGGATTTAACGAATACAATGGTAGAAGATACACCAGTGCAACTATACACTGCCAATAACTATTTACTACACTGGATGTGCAGGCATCACTGCTTTTGCACAAGTGGTTTGAACAGAACTCTAACCATGTCTATTATATTGTCGTGCCAGGAACCAGGGTTGGATTGAACAAGTGCTTTAGAGCTAATATCATTAGAAATATCAATAGTAAAAATCAATAGCAATTGCTGATGTTGGAAAGGGATTAAAAGGGGAATACACAAACAAAAAAATATAATAAATTTAATTTTCCACTTAAGGACTTTGATCCAGTACTTGCCTTGAGCAGCACTTTTTTTTCTTGTTCTTGTGCAACCTGTCTGGGTGTGGCATACCTATGAATTCTGTTTACATATATGGTATACAAGAGTTGCTCCAAAATTAATGCCTCCTGTTTAATTATGATGGCCTACGTTGCCCGAGGCAGATGTTGGTAGTACGGCAGTAGAGGTTGAACAAACAAATGCAACGCTGCATTATAGACAAGCCACGCTCCAGATGGCAATGCAGATTTTCATAAGCACAGCTCTTGTTTTTTGCTGGCAAAAAATGTATAGTTAATGGTGGTACCTACGTTGAAAAATAGTGTTCTGTAACTGGGAATTTATTCTACCAAACAGTGTTATTGTGCTCTTTGTATCTGTTGTCATAGAATCATAGAATCGTAAGGTTGGAAATGATCTACAAGATCATCTAGTCCAATTGTCCTCCCACTACCACTGCTACCACAAGCACTAAACCTTATCTTGTAATTCCTCATCCAGATGCCTCTTGAATGCTGCCAGACAGCGACTCCACCACCTCCCTGGACAGCCATTCCAGTGCCTGGCCACTTCATGTCATTTTCAGGGTAAATAAGGAGGCATTACTTTCAGGGTAGCCTATGTGCATGATCATATGGATGCAGAGCCATAGTAAATATGGGATGTTCCCACCTGCAAACTTTCCCACTTTGTAATATAGTAGCACGCAGGCTCTGGCAGCCATTCTGCAGCTGCTTGTTTATTCGTCTTTCTGAAGAAGCAGCCTTACAACTGCTAGCACTGAAGATTACTGTCCTTAAATAATAGCTTAAATATCTTTGTAGTCTTCCATTTCCTCACAGGTCATTCATCCTAGCTCTTGGTGACTCCCTCCCTGCCATTGCCACATTCGCATCTTCTGGACTGTGGCAGACAGTCCTCAGTTTGAAGACCCGCCAGCTGTCACGGTTTTGGCCTCTGTGCCAAAATCGAGGACTTTGAGTGGCTTTGCATTATCAGGAGTTGCTTTTTCATTTTTAAAAGCATCTGAAGAGTGTCGTAGAAATGCTCCAACCCATGATAGTTAACCCGCCTCCCAACTCTCACACACGGACTGTGAATTGTATAGCAGGAGAGATGAGTGCGTTACTTCGGTGAAAGGAATTCTGCCTGCTTCTCTTCTAATTTCACCACAAGGACATAAAAATACTAGTGGCCATCACTACATAATGCCTACATCTACCTCAATAAGTTCCTAAAACAAAACACTGTTTAGTCTTGTTCTATTCCAGGATCAATTCCAGTGCATAAGACTGTCCTTGATGCACAAAAACATAAGCATCCATTTTAAAGTACTTAAATGGCTTTCAAGGAATGGGGACAAATGAGCTATTTATTTTTTATTTTTTTTTCATTAAGGTGTCAGGAGCAGATGAGCTTCTTTTACTTCAGGAGACAGCTTTAGATAATCATTTAAAAAGTGCCAGTCTCACAGTGGGGGCCGCATTTAGTGCCTGCTTTGATTAACTGTGAAACAGAGAAGTCAGGACAAGTGGTAGAGGTTTTTAAAGCTCTTTTTGTCTAAGATCTTATAAACCACCGCTACTCTATTCCTACACCTCATGTATGTGAGAGCAAGAAGTCAGGGCTAAGCCACTCACAAAGAGCATTCGCTCTGTTACGACCCTTCCAGTGGCTCATGCTTGGAGGGGCTAGAGCCCTGTGTGGGCAGCACTGCCAAGCTCGAGTGTTGGGGTCCTCTAAGCACAGTTTCTGCACAGTGCATGCAAGCACGAAAGGGTTTCCTCTCACTGAGGCATGTAGTTTCCCATTTGATTGCAGATTTTAAGAAAGAAGTTGGGAAAATGACATCCAAAGTGGACATATGATAATGAAAATCAACTGATAACATACATGTAGGTCAAAAAATGCTAGCAGATCACTACAGTTGAGACTTGTACCCTTCTGGTAGTTTCTATCTGAGCAGCCCTACCTGAAGATCCCATCTTGCAACTCCTCTCCATCAGTTTAAAATAAAAGCATACTGGATATAAAGTTTCAGCCACTTTTTGCACAGACTTTCAATGCTTTGTTAATGTTCTTTTATCCCAGGACTCTAATTTCGCTCTAACACCCGAGAAGCATTACACTAGAACCAAGAGAAGTAAGAAAGGACAGATGGTTAAGTGAATATTTCCAATGCTCCCTTTCCACATCTATCCCAATCGTTACTCTGCTCAATGGTAGTTTTAAAAAACACTTATTAGTTTTAAGGTAAAATTGTTTGGATATGGGCAAGGATAATGGTTACACTGTATGGTGCTCCTTTTAGAAGCCCTGGGTGTTAGATGCCCCTTCTTCAGGAAGACATTCTTCTCATCTATTTTAGGAGCACTCTGCCCCTTGCTGATTCAAAACATGTTTTAGAGACCTCGGAGTCAAGTTTTTGGAAGTATGAGAGCATTTCCAATAGCAGCTGAGAAGGTTTCTTTGCCCCCTACCATTACGTGTCAGACTAGAGTGAGACGTTTGCCATCATTCCCACAAGGTAGTGGACAGCCCATGTGAGACACCACCCTGGCTTCTAGCATGAAGCTTGTCTTTAAAGCTTTTTCAGGAAGAATTAATTCAAGCTGACGTTGCTGGAATAGCAGACACTTTAAAACTTATTTCAGGTTATTTGCCTTGCCAGGAGGTAGGCAGTTATTTATATGCAGATGTAGAAGATAGTTGCTCCGTATGTTTAATGAAATCCTGTTTATTTTATTCAACCCTGAATCAAATAAATCAGCTTTTTCTACCTTTTCAATTTGAAATGAGACGACCTAAATCTGAAAGGAGTAAGTACTGCAAAATTTACACCAAATAGGATAATTCACAAAAACTGTTAAGGAATTGTTTGTTTTAAAGATGTGGTTTCAGTAAATACTAATCCTATTGTTAAACAGCTTGCTTATTTAAACAGCTTGCTTATTTAGAAAGATGTTTTTGCTTGAAGTCACATGTTTGTAGATCACTAAGACATAGCATCCTCAAACTGTAATATTATAATAGTTTAATACTTTAGAAGAATAAATTAGGAACTACAGTACAGTATAATAAAAATAGTCTTCATTTGCATGTGCTAATTAATTTCTACTTTATCCCATCAGCATTTGGGAGTAGTGGCCTTATTAGCTGGAATGAATTTGCTTATAGTCTGAAACTAAACACTGAACAAACTCAGTGAAGGTCACCTTTTTTCCTTTCAATTATCAAGGTTAATTATAAAATTAATTAGGTCAATTTGTAACTTTGATTAGGAGAATTTACCTTCTTTTAGTTTTGAAATAGAATCTGGATCTATTGGAAGATTTTGCCTCCTGTACTCAGTTGAGCAGTTTTGCTGTGTCCTTAAACACATCTCCAGCTTTTCACTGCCCTGTGCTGCCACATACTGAACTCACGTTGTAGACTGCTTTTGTTATCATAGTATCCTTTTCTAGGTTTAACCAGTAACAAATTTTGTTTTCATAAAATAGGATAACAATTTATGTGGAGATGTTAAAAGTGAAATGGCTCGTGTTCTTTTCATGTAGCTCTTGGATATAGTCACAACAATAAACTAAATCATTTGTATCAGTCTATGGCAGAACGTTACCTTTATTTCTGGTGATCTTGTCTCACATTGTTTTCCCATAGTTGTCCCAAAATTTGTTCCTTGGCTTCTATAAATGAAATGATAACTAGATGGGGATATGTATTTTCTTATATTCTTCCACCTCGCTCTACTACATGCTCTAAGTATTGCTACGGCTGGATTCGAAAAAATGGTAGAACCCTCAGCATCATAGACATACGCATGCTGAGCACAGACACTCTCCTCAAGAACTTGAGGTTTAGATATACGTAGGTTAAATGGCAAATGTGAAAAGGGCTGGAGAATAAATAGTGATCCAATTTAGTAGTGGGTAACAGAAATTTTAATTGATTTGCCCTCTGGGACAAAACTGTGCCTGGATTAAGAACTTAATCTTAGTCTGAAATTCCCTACCTCAACAAGAAGAAAATCTTATTTCGGCTCTAATATGACCCTTTCCTGATTGAAAGGACTGAGAAAGCATTAGCAGTTAACTTCTACAACCTTCTGCCTTTTAGCAATTAACAGAGGAACTAGATCTGCAAGGCAGGGAAGGTTTTCTGGGTGGCAGCAATCATTTCTTTTTCCCTCCATGGCCAAGGAGTTTGAGGCCTTGGTGATACTAACAAATCTCTGAAGTGCTGTGTCTGTTTAAAAGTGAGAAATGAAAGTGCCGGGTCAAGTAGGCAAAGATTGGTAGTGGTTTGCATCCAGATCGTAAATGGTAATTAAGCGGTTGGACTCCAGTGGGTCTGCGAGAAGCATAACGGTATCCTGAAATAACTGCTTCTAAAGGAAATTTCTGGTTAGGCTCCGTTTACTTTGACGATCCCACTCAGTTTCTCTGCCCACACCGTATTTCATTTCATTATTATTTCAGACATCTCTTCATTTCTCCATATTTTCAAAACACTTTCTCTAACAGCAATACATCAGCTGGGCAGGAGCTGAACCTAATTATCTGCCTCTTCTGCATAGATGCAGCCTGCAGGGCCTGTCTGACGCTTTACTGCAGCCACCACCACCTCCCCCAAAGAGCTGCACGGCACTTCTTGATGCTGTGCATACATGCTACCTCTCAGCTGGGCCTTTTACAAGCCTGATTTACCCCTCCGAAATGGGGAACTACATCAGAGAATAGAAATGGACTCTTTTCTGCGAGCACAATGCAGTGCACCTCGCCCTCCTGGCCACCTGACTCACCGTCTACAAAGGCCCTGTCTGGCTGTACCTTGGAGAATAGCTTCTCTTGTTTAATGTGTCTTATTCCATAAAGGAGCACAATGGCTTTTTCTTCATTTTAGCCTGAGCGACAGGCAGCTAGCACGCTCATCAACCTCAGTGAATTCAGAACTCCTGTACGAAGATCCATTTGACAGCAACCGTGAACCCTTTCAGCGTAACTAAAGTCACTAAAATATTTAAAAGTCTCCCTTAAGCAGGACATGCAGTCTAGGAGGGACCAACATTTCTTCTGGGCTGTTTTATTAATTGAAAATAAATCCAACTAAGTATAGCTGCCTTTTTTACCTTATCAGATAGAGACCCTCAGTTACCCTAAATAATCCATCAGTAGTTTTTGGCCTTAAAAATACAGATTTTACATAAAGAAAATCCCGTAAGAATAAAAAAGTAAAGGTATAAACTGAGCTCTTAAGTTCCATTTTTCAATCTTTTTTCTTTATCTGCTCATCTGTCATATACAAAGCTAGTTTTTTTTCTTTTTTTTCATTTCAGCTTTTCCCACTCAAATTATCATATTACAAACAGTGTTCAGCTATTGAAAAGGCTGCTTTTCCTCTGTCTGCTAGCATGCTCCTCCTCCTCATTTGCTGCTCTCATATCATCACTCTGTATTTGCACTCCTCCTGTGACTTCCTGCAGGTTTTCAACTTCAACACATTAAAATCCAGTGGCATCCTCCTTGCCTATTAGCCACTATTTCCTTTCAGTATTAGAAACAGGATGCAATCAGATTCAGATACTTGCTGCTTGTTACTACAACTGAGACGAAGACCAAAATATGTCAGTAAGTATGCCCCCCTTATGTTTCATTCATTGCCTCCTGCTATGGGTGGCAATGATAAAGATTTTTTTCTTTTGTAGGCAATAGTAAAAAATATAATGGACAGGAGAACAGAGCAAACCAATTTGTTTGCTTTAAGTTTTGTCAGGGGGTCTCTCAGATCTACCTGCCTTCAGACAGCACCTAGGCAGCTACGGCCTGTATTATCTGTGCCTAAAGCTCAAGCAATCGCCAGGTGTCACCTGAAGGATTCCAGCTGAGGAGGCTACATGTTGCCTTGCTCCTAATTGTTCTGCTGACCTATTTGCTTTTGCTGCTAGAGATTAGGATACATCGGCACACCATGTAATTGCAGGACTCTGCATAGTGCGTGGTGTGAAAAAGTAGCTTACATTTTCTTATAAGAAGTGGAACTTGTTTAAGCTTTTTCACTCCTGGCTTGTCAGCTCCCTGCTGCTCTAGCTTAGCTCTCTGCCTTGCCTTGTTCTCAGATGAGTCCTGAAGGTCACTTACCAAGCCATGTTTTAAGTGTTACTTAGCAGAACAGGAACCCTTCTGCTAAATTGCTAAGTAACCCTTAAAAACAAAGCCAGTGGTGATCATGTAACAATATCAATCATTGCCTCATCCTCACTCAATATTTAGCAAGAGCTTTGAGGCTTGAAAATACTCATGCCATGTTCAAAACACTTCTCAGTAGAGTAAGGAAAACACTTACATAAACACTCTTAAAAAGCCGGCAAAAATAAGCATTTACTGTTACTTATGGAATTCCAGTGGTTATACTGCGTTTTACCCATCCACAAATGCAGATGGTCATGATCACAGCAATACAGTTCTGGACCAAACGTGAGCATATTGACAAGAGAAAAGGAGCCTCCAGCATCTGTTTATGGTACTAGAACCGAGAACAGATTGGGATTTGACTGGGAGTGAAGATAAAACAGGTGGCTTTGTTCAGCCTGGATGGGGAGCCAGAGTGTTCCCCAGCCTGAGAATGTGATCCAATTAATATTTGGGTTTTTTTTTTGTCTGACTAGTGGTATGCTGACCAACTCTATGAATGAACTTTAAGTGTAGAAAACTCCCAATCATAGCAAGCATTTTTATTCCCAAGTGATTATATCCTTTGTTCTACGGCTTATTAACTGACCGTACCCAAAGAAAGGTTCATATAAGGAACCAAAAATCTCAACACTGCAGCTGAGGTGCCACTTCCTTACAAAAGTCAAGGGAGTTTTGCAAACAGACAGTTCCTTCTCACTAACAATCTAACTACCATGTATGTGGAGTTGATATCTTGAGCTGAGCTCTCTTTATAATTTATTTTATGCTGCTACAGCTTAGTATGCAATACTATATTTACAATATTTACTGTGCTTCATATGAACAAAACTGATCTACACTGGCTGCATGGAGCCTGAAGGAATCATCTTCCGAATTTCCTTTCACCTTGATGCAAATTCTGATCAATGTAGCAGATAAAAGGAGCCCTGTTACAACATTTTCCCATGCTCAGTCTTAAGGCAGCTGCAGTTTGCTTTGGGTTACCAATTCTGCACGAGAACATCAGCCTCCCTCCCAGTATGAGCTTGGCAACACGAGCTCTCTGCTGGCTCCTAAAACGCACCCTCCACTGCCCTCATGTTTGTCCTCCAACATACAGGAAAAGAGAAGCTGTAGAAAGTGCTGCTTATCCACTACAGCAGATTTTTACTTTCCTTTTTTAAGGCAAAGCAAAGTGGCATAACCTGTGTTTGAGGGAGTGTCAGAAAGCAAACACAAGGGCTGGCACTTTCCCTTGCAGCAACACTCAGCACTTTGTGTTTCACATTAGTCTTGAGGAATCTTAACCAAGATTATGGCCTCATTCTGTTATACAGACTCATATAAGAAAGCAAGTTATATTGCAAATACTATAGACTGACACAACATGAGTGAAAAGAAGCCCTGAGAAACTACATCAGCAGCTGGGAGAGGGGAAAACAAAGTGATAAACCCCAAGCAAACCCCAACTGATGGAAAATGGGCTATAAGCACAGGCTGGATGTGCTGGTCACAGCAGTTTGTGCACCTGCAGATAAGTTTGGGGGATAAAAACTAATGTACTTCATCAGACAAGTACAAGCTTCCATCTGTTAAGGAGGAGAACCAGAAGTGTCCAGTAGGAAAGAAAAACCTAACTCGAAATGTTTAATGGACACATCAAGAGAGAGGAATTATAAAGACTTTCCAACTAACTTGCCGATATATTGAGACAAATTTGTATTCTGCAGCAGAACATAGGACAGTTTGTGCTGCTTTCTTGTAATAAAACACCATAAAGAAACAAATGGTAATTATGTGCACTTCCTTTATATGCAGCTGAGAGATACCTCTAAGTACTGCGACAGCTTGCTAATGTACCACCGTATTTGAAAAAATACCTGAAGTAAATAGGTTTATGAAACCTCTCATAAGCTGCCAGGTGGATAAGGGGCTATTACCAAAGCACCATAACTTACTCACTTTTCTCTTTGTACAAGCTGTTCCTGACCGAATTTACAAGCGACTAGATGCGCGTAACAGAAGCAGACACAGCATTTCTAGGAAAAGCGTGCTCACTTTCATGATATGAATTTAACTATGCTGAACCAGAGTATGAAGACCACATACCCCAGCACAAACGCTTGTGTACTGCCATTCCATTTTCAGTAATTATTCTTAGGATCCCAATATTACAATTTTTCTCATCTCTTATCTTGGAGATTGTTTTGAGGCTGGTCTTAAACACTACCTGCTGCTAACTCAAACATCAACATCTGGACATCTTACCACTCAGTTTTACATGACTTTGTATTTTAAAAGATATTGCCATCAACTACAGGATAATTTAATGATAAGAAAAAAAAATCAAGCCTGTATGATACCTTTAAGAGCAAGCCCTCATATGACTTCATTTTTCTGAGGAAATCACAGTAATTTTAAAATCTGCTGTTTCAAAGTCTCATTACTCTCTGAAAAGAGCTACTGCCTTTCTCACGTCACGGCAGCTCCCAAGGCACGTGGTTTTCCAGAGCAGACTATGCAGGACCAGACAGTCCCAAGTGACCTGGATTGGTGGCTCCATCAGCGCTGGGGTGGCTGGAGGAGTCACCAAGTGGCCCAGCTTCCTCACCTCCTAATGTGCCAAATTCTCTCCCCACGGGACCAGTCCTGGCTCTCTAAAGCTGGAAGAGCAGTCAAAATAGTAGGCAGCTTTTCCTTCAGAGTTACCTTCTTTTCCATGCCTTGTCTGCTGCTTGGACTTATTTATTTCTTTTCTATTTACTTCTTTTATTTCAAGCACTACTCCGGCATGAAATGTTTGTGCGTTATTTAAAGAACAGTGGGGCAGTGGATGCTCTCAAAAGAACAGTGACCTTTAAGCATACATGTGACATCTGTAGGAAACAGCTGGAGCACGTATCGAGTGTTTCTTTAAGTGAAAGTGCAGTGCAGTGCTCCTGCAAAGGCTTTTTCAGGCCTCTTTACTTCTCATCATGTAGCACACAGCAGTGTTGTTCATTAACAGCTGAAAAAAAGTCCTTCATTGAGCTGAATATTCCAGCTCACAGCTTCCCATAGGTGAAATTGGCAGTGCAAAAAAAAAAACCCAACAACCCCAAAAACCAAGACACGAACTTTTACTGCTGCTTTTAGCTTTCAAGCACTCATTTGCTGCACAGTCATAGCTAACATCCATTTCTCTCTCTGCTAAATACTTGCTCCTGAAATGACTCCTTCTGACTAATCATTCCTCAAGCATTTGCACGCATTAGCTAATTGGTTTGCAGAGGTTAAAGCAAGTGGTTGGTAAGCCTCCGATAATGCTGGCAAGCATTCAGAGGTTCAGATGATTAGCCAAATTTTTTCTAAACACATCTCAGCCTCCTCTGCCTAAAGCCTCAAAGACAGTTACAGAAGAGATAGCCATTTTATCTTGTCTCACGTTAGCCATAAAAGCAGCAAGCCTTTTACTCATGTTACTGCCTTTCAATTTACTTTCAGGTACCTTCTACACTGACAAAATATTTTTACATACACTTCAGATTTCATGGGCAAAAAATCTACCTAAGCAGACAGGAGCGTGAGAAGGGATTTTGCTCCAGGCCTCTGGGTGCCAATGCACTTGGCTGTGCTGCAGCGATGGCATGCAGCCATGGCACAGTCCCCATGGCTGGGCACACTGTCACCAACTCTTTATTTCTTCGAAGGGCATCCACCTGGGGCATACTCTGGGTTATTTCCCACAGGCTACCCATAACATGCATGGCCCCCTGTGCAGAGACTAAAACAAGCCAGTTTTGAGCAGACACGTGGTCTGATTTTCAGGTGGTCCTTTGCGGATCCAGGAGTAGGGCTCCGTGATCCTCGTGGGTCCCTTCCAACTCGGGATTTTCTATGATTCTAAGGGGAAAGATCTATGGGTCTGGAGGAAAGAACAAGCTCAACCTTTGGGTCTGGCTCACCGCATCCTGCTCTGGAGCAAGGGCAGCAAGGCTGGAATTGCTCTGTTTGCTCTGCCTTGTAAATATGCCATAAAGTATAGTGCCTGGGTCATTTGCTCAGCACATCGGGCTCCTAGCCCTCGCTCTGCAGCTGAAGTGAGGCTGAAAGGCATTGAAGGATTTGACTGTCACCTTCAGAAATACACGAGCATTCTCCCCTCTTCCCCTGTCCCTGAACTCTGGAATTGTATTTCATCACTATCTGAGCGATCAGAAAAAGTTTAACCTGCAAAATTATGCACTGTAAATGACAACCATTTTCCTCTCAAGGTGAAAGACTTAGAGACTTAGAAAAAAAGAGAGGCTCAGTTTCCATGGCAACCCAATGGAGCTTACACGCCACAGGAAAATGTCATTTTCCAAAAAAGACAAAACTTCATGGACAAGTGCTACCATACATCAGAAAAGGAAATTGCAATTTTAAAATGAAAAGCTCATTTGCATTTATGGTTCTGCGTTTCATTTTCTAGTTACAAGACTCAATTGTGCACAATTTAGTGTAGAAAATTATATTCAACATTTCAGGTGAATAACGTAGATTAAGATCAAGTTCAGCTAGGAGGACTTCACTGCAACAGACTCAGGTGCAGAACATTCAGGACGGGACGGATTCTGCTTTAGCTGCACCGCCATGAAGCTGGGTCAGTGTGACTGCACCAGAGAAGCCAGCTGGCGATTTACAGCCCCTACGAGACCCTACAAAATCAGAATCCAGCTTAACTCTTGAGATTCCCACAACAGCTTGCAATTTCAGCTGCTAAAGTTATACCTTCTAGATTCCATGTTACCATTGATTCAATCAATCACCATCCATTGTAAGCCACATAGCATAGGAGAGCGTTTTATGATGAGCATTATCGTTGTAATATAGCAAAGAGCATTGTTAATGAAGCGTGGAAAAAGAATAAATTCAGCTAATGGGTATATGTGTCAAATTTCAATTAGGGATACGCTGGAAAGTGAAAGAGAGAGATGAGCATACAAATTAAACCTTTGACCTTCAAACTAAAGGGAGAAAAACCTGAGAGAAAAAGAGGATGTTCAGAGATGCTTCACTTGCTGAATGCTGAAAAGTCTGATAAGATACTCTAAAGTACGATTTTCTCCTTAGAGATTGACTCAAGAAGAAAAAAAAGGTTTGTTTCCGCTAGTTTATTGTCAGCCTTGTTACTCTTTGCACTATTTACAGCATGGGGAAGATATAAAGATTGTGAGCATGCTGTGGTTGTGTAAGACAAAATCTCACCTACATGAAGCCTGGGCAAGGGATATCAATCTTCACTTTCCCTGCCTGTGAATTACTCCTGGAATTCCTCCTCTCCTGCATGGGACACACCTGGGGCACAGACAGGACAGACACGTCTGCTTACATCCTACCATCAAGTGTCATCCAGCAACTTGCCCACACGCCAGCCAGGAAACAAAAGCCATGCGTATTATTCTCTTCCCCCCAACAAACATTAACCAATTAATATCTCTAAGTGCCAGAAATCTGGTAGTATCTGTCCAGAAGTTCAACCCTTGGCCAGGAGTCCAGCCTTCTACAGATCGACTGTTATCTGCTGCTGGCAAATCTTGGAAGGGACAAAGATAGTAAAAAGAATTTCTGTGTGCCAGGGACACTTACCCACTGTCAAAGCAAGCAGCCCCAGCTGCCCCGGGAGGAGCCCTGAAGGTCAGGAAGGATCTGGGTGCCTCTGGCCAGGTCTTTCTCCCAGATGCTGGGCCAGGTGGCCACCACTCAGAATCACAGAATGGCCCAGGTTGGAAGGGACCTCAAGCATCGTGAATCTCCAACCCCCCTGCCACACGCAGGGCCACCAACCTCCCCATTTCGTAGCAGCCCAGGCTGCGCAGGGCCCCATCCAACCTGGCCTCGAACACCTCCAGGGATGGACGGGGCATCCACAGCCTCTCTGGGCAGCTGTTCCAGCACCTCACCGCTCTCTCTGTAAAGAACTTCGTCCTGACATCCAACCTCAATCTTCCCTCCCTCAACTTCAAACCATTTCCCCTTGTCCTGCCAAGCATGGGCACCAACTGTATACACTTATCAGAAGTGTTGCATCACTTTCATCTTCCTTTCAGACACTTACAGCTGATGGGTGTTTACCACAGACAAGAGAAAAACCATGTCCGCTCCTTGAGCGTTTTTAAAGGAAGTGCAGAGTAGAATTCTGTCCCTCATACTGTGCAAGGGTAAACTACAACCCTGAGGCTGTTTTTGACACCACCAAATGCAGATTTTTTTAACAATGCCTGTATCCCAAATATTGGATCTGTAGTAAGGATATGTAAATGACTGATATCAATGGTAAAAAAAACATGGAAAACTTTGTTCCTCTTCTATAAAAACTTACAAACAGACTAAAGAAAAGTTATCCTTCACTTAGAATTACTGACAACCTAGTGAAATCTTTCCTGTGACTTGTAGCTTAGCAATATTGGCATGATTATTCTTAGCATTTGATAACAGAAGTATGGAAAACAAATTATCCTGTTAAATCATATGAGATATCACTTCTATTTCAAGACTGAATGATGTATGTCCCTATAAGTAGGTAATGCAGGAGTATTTCGAAAGGACAAAATTTGCTTTGATAAATCCTGCGGTCTGAAAACTTCAAATTCCCCTTCTTGCATTCTGGTAATGAACGTTTCAAAATGTTTTTTTTTCTTCTTCTTCTTTATTTACTTGTATTCTATTGGTAGAAAGAAAATGTTTTTGATAGAGCAGCTTCCTCGATATAGTGACCATCTACGTATTTATTTCCATCTATACTGATTGGGCTTAATAGCATAAATAAGTCATGCTACTATTGGATAAATATTGTACTGCACAGCATATTTCCATTGCTAATATTCTCACTCACAAGTTAGAGAAAAAAGAATCTTCTGTGAATCTTCTCCAATATTTGCTTCAAGCTTCTGTGTAAGTCAACGTATCTGCCAGAAAACTTGCTCAATAGCATATTTTGGGAAATGCAGATACAACAGGAAAGCTACAAGAGGAAACTGAATTGCTTTTCTTCATCAAGCTCTGTGAGAAATGAAGACAGTCAGATTTGTCTATGTAACTGCTTTCAGGACCCAGTCATAGGGTCAATTCATTTTTACCATTCTCAAATATTTAAAATCAAAATCATTTTATTTCCTGGGATGTCAGCCATCATTAAATCAATGAGTCTCTCAAATTTAAAGTCGTTCAACATTTTAGAGCTTTTATTCTCTCTTGGGGATTTTAAGCCATAAGGGAAACATAATCAAAAAAATTCTAACTTTTAAGAAAAATCTTGCAGCTGTCTTTAAAAACAAAACCCCACATATGCTGTAGCTGTCAGCTTACACTTCAAAATACAATATAAAATATCAGACTACTGAAAACAGTGAGGTCTGGCTGCAACACTCCTACACCATCCACCCTGTAGACTTTGTAGGACCATCTCTCCAGATGTCAGGAATAAACTGCCCAGCATCTAGGCCCCAACCTCTGATTTTCCTGGGCTTCTCCGGATCTCAACATCCTTGCAAAGGTGCTCAGATGCATCTGTGATCAGATAGAACAGGTCTGCACTATGAAATGAGATTCCTCAGTTTCTCATCTAGTTCATATCATCACAGCATCTGGCATAAGGGTGCAGCTACCAAAGCAGGCAAGTGGTCCAGCATTGCTAACTCAGACCTACAATGCATTCACACCTCTATGTTCTCTCTGTTTTTCTTCTTGCCTCAGTGTCCCTGGATGGAGAAGTAGTGCTTGTCTAGGCAGATTCTTATAAAATAGGTCCAAGTTTCAGATGACTTTTTGCCTTCCACAAGCAGCAGAGATGACCGAGTGCCGTAGGCTTAGTCCTTCAAGAACTTCCTGCCAGGCAACACGCTCACAGCTACAATACTTCTTGTAAAAGTCAGTGAGAGACTTCTCAGCTGAAAGGTTCTGCCCTCTTCTGTCACGCTACCAAGGATGGAGATCTGCCCTCCTTGCCAGCTATAGATCTCCTTGTCAATTAATAACAATGCCTACTGCAATATAAATCTGACGCTGGGGGTGGTGTCATCAGACAGAGATGTTCCTCAATACATTAGAGGGAGGAGCTGCGTGAGCTACAGAAGAAATTAGCCTGCTTTAATTTAGGTCTGAAGCTCACCATGCTCCAAGAATCACATAGATCAAATGCAATAAATTGTTTGTTGCCAAGACAAAGGATTTATACACTCTGTGTGTGTTTATATTTTACAGCCCTCACCTTGCCTCTGTGGGGCTGATTTTGGAAATGCCACGAGAGAATGATAATTATGGCTATCCATGGCTAGAAAAGTGAGGTCGTGGGAAACTTAAAAGGCTCAAGGAATATTTTCAGGATTTTTTTGCTTTTTAATGCAAGGCGGATTTCTCCAATGTATTGTTAGGAGAATGTCATAAAACATAGATTAATGATGGCATTTTCATCCTTTTGATGTGCCATTTAATTAAATATATGCTTTTTTGTACGTGACATCAAAAGTTAACTTCTGGAATTTTTTCACCTATACATCAAATGATTTTTTAAGTTAATAGGTATAACCATCTAGGCAAAAGAATACCTGCTTTCTTATCAACTGATTTACAACTGATCTGATACAGAATGATGCAGTGTGACTCTTGTGCAAGTAGTGCAGGCCCTGTCCATTTTGCTTTCCAGACTCAAATGAAAGGGAACTGGCTCCCAGTTTACTAAGTACCAGTGAAGGGCGGTAACTAAGTGTGATGTGTTAAGCCAAAAAGAAGAGCAGTTAGAGTTGTACTTACCATTTGCTGCTCTGCAAACAGTAGAATTCTGTAGCTCTGAAACACTTAACGGGGAGAGGCCAATCCTCGACACATAGAGAACAGCGTGAACTGAACTTTGTAGTCTGCTGCTTCCAGCTCTCCGAGCTTTTCCATTCCTGAATGAGAACTAAGCATGGTTTATTGATGAGGCAAGAAATGGGATGTGTCTTGTTTGTCAACATATGGACACAGAGCAATTTGACTCTATTACACATATCCTATATTTGAACTTTCAAGTAATACTGCAGTTATTCTAAGCCTTTATTTGTCTCTTCTGGTGCTATTTGTTTATAAAATAGGAAGACAGCTGTTTTGTTTTGCCTCCTGATCTGCTCTGTGCAGGGAGTAGCACTGACTGGAAGGCTGATTAAGAATTAAAATACTTAATGGCTAGAGGTCACACTCAGGCTCTTCACCTCGTAAATCTACAGGTCCAAAGGAAATATTCATAATACCAAAAGCCCTCATTACAGTGTTTTTTACTGATAATCACATCTGCAGTTTCTTGGAGCCCATATGCACATTTTAAACATACTCCACATACCTTTTACTTATCAGTGTTTATAGCTTTCATTTTAATCTATGTCTTCCTGTTTAAAGGGTCCTACCTCCACCAGCTCCAGCCTTTATGATTATACCTCTAAAGTGAACGCAATTACTGTGAAAGCACTTAGCAAAAAAATTTTTAGATGGTGTGTTGAATAGATATTCAGTTTCTCATAATAGTTGATTTACTTCTGCAAGTCACTATCATTTTTAAGTAACAGTCACACCATAGGTATATCTTGAACAAGTCTTGACTTTCAGAACAAATTTCCTCCTAGACAGCAGTACTTTATCGGCTCGGCTGTTCGACTGGTTTCTTTCCACGTGAAATAACAAGGTCACATTAACGTTTCAATTCAGACAAGTTTTGCAACTTTTGTCACTGATTACGCTCTTGTTCTGGCCCACGCAGCTGGGAGAACGCAAAGAAAATACCTTCCTTTGGAATTTCTTCCCATTGACTGTAAGCAATGCTTTTAACTCTTGGTTAGCTACTAATGCAAGGTCACTCAACTTTTCCCTTTCTATACAGTTCAGTGCTGCTCCTTGTGGGGATGAGTTATTTATCATCTGGACATTATCTTTCACTTTTTGCTAAGCTTGATGTCATGGAGGTATTATTCTTTGCCATTTCTGTGGGCTTTAATGGGACTTGAGCTAATGTCCGAGCAGATAGCAGCATTGCCTAAAAGTGTCAGGAATCTCTACAAAGAAGCTTTCTACTACTCATTCCTAAAATTCACTTTATATCTTTAGACTATTCATTCAAACACAATAGGGCAAATTGCAGGATGTCTTCCAAAATATAATTTGTAACAAGTATGAATTTCAACATTCATTTTTGCATGTTTCTGCATTTTATAAACATGTTCTTGTTGGTGCTACCTGGTCGTTCAGGCTTAGAGTCTAAAGATATTTTAGAAAGACCTGTGGAACTATTTAAAAAAAACAATGAGAAGAAGCTCTGTTTCATTTAAGAAAAAATCCAACCTGAGGCGATCTTTGGAGGTCTTGGATTGAAAACTGGGCCATGATCTCTATGGTTTACTGGTAGACTTGACATTGGCTATTAACAGTTGGACTTGATGACCTTATAGGTCTTTTCCGGCCTAAATAAGTCTATGATTCATAATGATTTGATATGCAAAACCTCTTTTTCTACTTCTTTTTTCTACTTCCCAATGGCAGGCCTGGCTGAAGCAATTCCCTAGAGCAGAGCTGCACACTGTTTTGCAGATACACTGGAAACTATTCTTCAGAACTAAACAGAAGGTTGACTTGCATGGATCTGGATGCAATTCAGTAAGCACGAACACTAGTGCTGTTACACAGTTTGTTCCTGCTATTTTTCAAGGACGCATCATAAATTCATTATTTCAATATAAATTTTACATGAATACTTCACTATTTGTCATCGATTAATTCCTGATCTGTAACTACAGCTTCAAGTCCTAAATTTAACTACTGCTTTTCTAAGAGGGGCATTTGGCTAAAGGATGCCTTTTGAATCATGTTTGTAAACAAAGACGATAAGTATTTAGTTAATGCTCAGATTTCTTAAATTTCACCAAGTCTTCTCACCGTGACAGTGTATTTTATATGTATGAAAGACTATTGTAAGAAACACCAAACTGTTAAGTTGAAAACTAAAGCTTGTTGCAGTGTTCAAAGCTTTTAGACAGAAGCTCATTCTTCCCACAGACCTTCAGCTGACAGGTGGCTCTGCAAGGGTGTTTAAATATATCTTTGAGGATTCAAAAATAGCTTTATACCAGAAGGCAAATACACAGTAGCTGCTTCTGTGAAGCTTATCTTTCAATTGCCAATAAATAGTTTATGGCTCAGGGATTTTGATATAGTTTGGCCTATTTATTCTGTTATACCTGAATGGATTGCTTTAATATACTATTGAGATGAACTCCCACTCTGGAAGGTCGTTAAATGGTAATGAATGATCATCTTTTCTTCTCCCAGATACTGAAGCACAGCTTCCTCAGAGTGTGATAATCTCAGCAGTGGTCTGTGGGGAGAGGTCACTGGGAAAGGTGCTCCAGGCGAGGTGGCTGTGCAGCCAGCGGACTTTGCCTTTTATCAGCGTGGCATCTCTCTCCTGGGAGGCTGCCATGTCTTTATCACACAGCAGACTTTAAAACAGATCTTTCTCCTGTGACTTTCGACTGCTAACTTCATTGAGAAAGGTGACATTTAAAGCTTCACATCATTTTCTATCATTTTGTTTGAGATAGTTTTCATCTCTTCTTTTTTTTTTTTTAAGAAAGAAAGAACAGCATGGCATATGAATATTCTTTGGGGAAAAGTAGGTTTTAGAAAAAAGCATAGGCTTGGGATTTTTCTGGAAGATCATTTCATATTACAATCATAGAGAACTATAATGACCTCTAATTGAAAAGTTTCTGCTTCCAACATATTTCACCTCCTAAATATATATGAATATTTCCTGAATAAGATGTGGAATCTGAATTGAATTGAAAATCAGGGTGAACCTTGAGGAACTGGGTCCTTGGACTGCAGCACTACAGGTAGTGATTACTGTATGTGGGTAAAAGAGCTTTTATTCAATATTTGACCTGAAGAAGTTTCAGACATAAAGAAATGTCAGCCAGCACACAGGTTACTGAAGGAGAATAGTATGTGAGTTCCTCTCATACAAAAATTCTGCAGATACTAGAGAAGACTAATTCTGATCAATAAACCATAGAGCAATCATTGAGATGTGGGATAGCTAGCTACTACTGGAAGGTGGAATTCTGTGAGACAAATAGGTCTGTACTTTAGCACCAGGTGACATTCCAATTTACACAGAAGAAAACTCTTCTCCCCTTACCACTTTACAAAACCATTACTCGTTTAACTATTAGAATTCATCTTCTACATTACATGGAAAAAGTATTTCTAGTAGAGGTAAAATGCCATTTTTTCACTTTCTCTCTTTCCTTTTCTTTTTTTTAAATAAGCAATAGTTCTTTGTTCTTTTAAGGAATATGCTTTTGCCCCAGATCCTTTCTGGGGGTGAGTCATGCTCCAGCTGATCTACAGTCTGTGATTTTAAAGAAGACCAAAGTAAATTTCTGCAGGCAATCTGCCTCCTGTTATTATAAGGTAGAAATGGAGCAGGCTGCAAAGGTCTCACCAGAACT
Source organism: Meleagris gallopavo (assembly GCF_905368555.1). Taxonomy (NCBI): domain Eukaryota; kingdom Metazoa; phylum Chordata; class Aves; order Galliformes; family Phasianidae; genus Meleagris; species Meleagris gallopavo. The sequence goes on from NC_139410.1 coordinate 255,408, forward strand.
AAAATTCATCAGGTTTGTTCCGTTCTGAGGTAAACTACTGTATCTGATTTAGGAAATAGGCTGGAGATAAAGTCATGTTCCACTCGTTTAGATATCAACTATAAATACAGTTAATTCTATACAGGTTAAACATGGTTGTAAGGTGCCAGAAAAATAGATGATGCATAAAACAAGCCTTTCAGGAAATAATGCTCCAGTAAATTGTGCTTTTGCTCATAATGAATCTATATATAAACTACACAAGGAGGCAAGTCACGCTCACACTGAACTAATGAGTAGTATGCCAAAGCAGCTGTTATTACTTCATTATTCTTGATTCCTACAGAAAAACCGTTGTTTGCTGCTTTGAAAAAGTATCTTATTCTTTATATAAAAAGAAATCGTAACGGTCTTGTATTGTCCCGTTCTTACAAAGTAGGAGCATGATCAAGTTTTAAAGATGCAGACAACTCCCAGACCACACATTAGAGAGATGGTGTGATAATCAGATTAGAGTCTATTGTCTACATCTCAACTTCTGTTTTTTCTTTGGTAGTGGTTAAGATCTTAAATTTGAATCTGGCTTTATCATCTAAAAAACTGAGGTGCGCTGATGTTTTCTATATCCATTCTTATTGCATTAGAATGAATGAGATCTCAGCAAAGTGCAACTGGAGAAGGGAAAGGGCTGGTCACTGTCCCCAGTTTGCAATTATTCTTGGCAAGCTACAGACCTCTGTGTGTCCTGCCAGACAAAAGATTGATTTTCATGTTATCTTGTGGCTACTTATGTAACAAAGATTGAAGGAACATTGTAAGAGATACTGAATTTCTAATTTTACTAAAATAAAGCAATGTCCATCCCACTCACACAGCTGATAGTTTTAGATAATGCAAATCATCAGCATGAGAAATCATTTTTTTTTATCAGGTGAACAGCATCATTACCTTGTATTAGGAAACATAAAGACATGGTATGTAAAAATGAATCTCTGGTGTCACGTGCTCTCAAGTAAATGATAATTTCACTTCTTTCAGCAGAGCTTAACCAAAATTAAACTACAGCAAAAGAGGCCCGAATCTCTGAGATTACGTGACGTATTAAAGAAGAGATAGCAAAGTATATTAGCAGCTATATAGACTGTGATTAATTATCTATTTTTCCAAACTACTGCTATTGGCCTCAAGTAAACTGATTGTCTTTTAAATACAAGTAACAAATTCCAAACCCATTTTCACTTCATTTGTACAAGCTACAAGTTAGAACCTACTTTCATTGCTAAGAACAACACTAGTAAGGTATTTACATTAGGGAAAAATGACAATAGGATTGCCTAAGAAAGCCATAGCAAAATATGCACTGTTTGAAGACAGTACATGAAGAAAGCAATGTGCAATAGTAATGTGAAAATCCCTGCTAATTATTATACTTAGAACGATCTTCTTTTTGCAATGATGTACCATAACACCTGAAGGCAAAGAGCAAACTGCTTTCTTGAAGAAAGGAATTCAAAGACAACATTACTTGTAATCATGTTTATGTAAAAAGCATAGTCATAAAGAAGCCTGTACTTCTATACTTGGTCTCACACACAGTGGGTCTGTGTGAAAGTTCTTAATTATTACTTAATTGAATATATACTTGTATTTGACATATGTAAATAGTTGGCATGTATGAAGGTGACCTAAATAAACAGGTTTTCAGTCTCACAGGCTGTACCAAGCATTGAAATAACTCGAGTCTCAAACTATTAGCCATGCAATTAATTGTTTTTCAGTGGTATTTGGAAGCCTCAAAACATTTTGCTGTCTTTTTAATCAGAATTTGTTTCCAAATTAGGGATTCTTGCTCAGACATTGTGCCTGTTGCCTTCTGAACCTCAAGATATTAATCCAAATAGAAAACAATCAAATAAATGTAAGCGGACTCCAAAATCCCTGCACAACAGAAATTAAGATGTCTTTGGTGTTGTTTTGTGTGTGTGTGTAAAGCTACACACCAGATTAGTTAGACACAAAATCTTTCTCCATCACTTCTCCCCTCCAGAACTGCTTAGGCAAGCAGTGTCAGGTGAACAAGTTTGCTCCCCAAATGGGGTTTTGACTGTGTAGGTACAAGTGCAGCCTCACGCAAGGCTGTTTTTCCCTCGTACTCTCATGACAAGGTATGAGATCAATTGCTGTAATTAAGAATTCAACACATTCTAATTTTGGAAAGGAAATAGCATTCTTACTGCAAATCTTTACTTGGGGGAAAAAAACCACCTCGCTAAACTAGAATTCCCAGAAGCCTTTGAAGGAATATTTGAAACCTGGCAGAGCAGAGATAAATGCAAAAAAAAAAAAAAGAAAACACTCTGAAAGCATCTTCCTAGCAATATATTTCAAAGTGCTACCAGTAAAAAAGCCAACACAGATTTCCAGTACCACATCACTTTGCAACTGTAAACCTCTGCAAATACTTGGGAAAAAAAAAAAAAGAAAAAAAAACAAAGAAAAAAATCTACCTCTGAGAAGAGTCGCTGCCCATACAGTCCTAATTGCAACAGCCTACAAGCACACAGTTGTGTTGTGTGTCACTGGAAACGCTGTGGCTCTGACAGCTGTTGGCACTGCACTGCAGCACCGGCTGCTCCTTTCCCAATGCCTGTCTCTGCTTTTATACTGGAAGTTAGTAATTAGTTTCTGAAATAACAAATTCCTCTCTCTTCAATATGTAGGAAAAAACAAAGTACAAACTGTTGTTGTTTGTCTCTTAGGCATTGCAGGACAGAGTGTAACATCTCCAAAATCCCGTTGAGACAGATCTCAATTCCTTATTTTCACAGATAAAAGAGTCACTTCACACCTAGAGTATTTTTTGTGGGAGATGTGCTTAGTTAGAAATGCTGTGACACTACAGATGGTACAAAAGACTTCAGTCCTAGTACTTCTGGTTGGCTGATACAGAAAGAGCAACAAACAGCTTACAAAAAGGGAAAACAGAAAACACCCCAGAGAAAACCCTTCTGGACTTGTCTCAGGACAGGGTTTAGAACAGCCACGTCTATGTGACGGCATAAGGCAAATGTCGTCTCAGATTTAGAACTAAGTTTGATGAAGGGAATTATTGATTGCTGACAAAATACTAGCTCTGCGTTAAATACAATTCATTCAGCAGATAGTTATGCCATTAATGAACAGAAACATTCCTATACTTCAAATCTGCAAGAGAATGAAAACTAAAAGCTCAGGCTTACAATGTTTTTGCAAACTATTCAAAAATCATTTTGACTCAAAACCTGACATCCCATTTTTAATACTGTGTTAATATAATTTCTGGTTTGGGTCAGAATATTGGAAAGAGCATCACAAACTGGTTGTTAACTGATTAACGAATGCAATATACAAAAAGATGCTGTTCTTGCCTCATGGTTATTTACTGCTTGTTCTTACTGAAAGCAGCTAATTAAAGAAACAAAGTGATTCTTGTCAAAGTTGTCCTCCAAGGGGGAAGCAGTTTTGGAGTTATCAATCCCAGAAGCAGCAAAGAGTTTAACCTGGAACCTCAAACAAAAGTAATCAATACTTCCTTGCACAGAAACTTCTGTTTGTTCTTTTCTGAAGGCATTCATCTTTCTGTCTTTTTATAAGATTACAGGACTTGATTACAACAGGTAAAAAAGAACACGATAACATTTCATTTTTTCCTGCCTTCAAGTGCATTGGCTCACTTCTACATCTTCCGGAACATTTGGAGCAAAACTGAGATCCTCTGAAGCCAACAGAAAACATCCCACTGACTTCAGTAGAATAAAGAAGTCCTTTATATTTTTTTGGAAAAGACTAGTGGTAGATTCTTTTAAAAAAGTTATAGTGGTATAATTTTGCCAGAAGATAAGACTTTACACCCACCCCCATGTGGATTTGACTATCTCTTGAGCAGCAGTAAGCCTAAAGCCTCTGTATTGGCGAGAAGCAAAGAACAGCACCCTTGTTCCAAAAACCTACTTATGTAAAAATATGGCAGCGATGGCAGTGCAACAGGCTCAGGATATACAGACCATACAGAGCGTGTTCCTGCTCTACCACCACCTCTTGGCAACTATTTGCTAAATCATAGAATCATAAGGGTTGGAAGGGACGTCCAGAGATCATCGACTCCAACCCCCCTGCCAAAGCAGGTTCCCTACACCAGGGTGCACAAGTAGGTGTCCAGGTGGATCTTGAATATCTCCAGAGAAGGAGACTCCACAACCTCCCTGGGCAGCCTGTTCCAGCGCTCCGTCACCTCACCTAAAGAAGTTCTTGCGCACATTTGTGCAGAACTTCCTATGCTGCAGCTTATGTCCGTTTTCCCTAGTCCTGTCTCCACACACTGCTGAAAGCAGTCTGGCATCACCACTCTGCCCCCACACCTTAGGTATTTATAGACCTGGATCAGGTCCCCTCTCAGTCTTCTTTTCTCGAGGCTAAACAGATCCAGTTCATTCAGCCTTTCTCCGTAAGGGAAATGCTCCGGGCTCTTCACCATCTTTGTGGAACTCTGCTGGACTCCTTCCAAAGGATCCCTGTCTTTTTTGTACTAGGGAACCCAGAACTGGACACAGTATTCCAGATGAGGCCTTACCAGGGCAGAGCAGAGGGGGAGGATCACCTCCCTCGACCTGCTGGACACGCTCTTCTTAATGCACCCCAGAATGCCATTGGCCTTTTTGGCCACGAGAGCACACTGCTGGCTCATGGCCAACCTGTCGTCCACCAGGACGCCCAGGTCCCTCTCCATAGAGCTTCCCCAGTAGGTCATCTCCCAACCCGTACCGGTGCATGCAATTATTCCTTCCCAGATGCAAGACTCTACACTTGCTTTTGTTAAACCTCATCTTGTTTCTTACTGCCCAGCTCTCCAGCCTGTCCAGGTCTCGCTGAATGGCAGCACAGCCTTCAGGCGTGTCAGCCAATCCTCCCAACTTCGTATCATCAGCAAACTAGCTGAGAGTGGCCACTATCCCCTCATCAAGGTCACTGATGAAGATGTTGAACAAGACCGGACTCAGCTCCGACCCCTTAGGAACACTGCTGGTTCCAGGTCTCCAGCTGGACTCTGCACCACCAACGATGAGCCCCTGCACTCTGCCAGTCAGCCAGTTCTCAACCCACCTCACTGCCCACTCATCTATCTCACACTTCCTCAGCTTTGTTATAAGGATGTCGTGGGAGACAGTATCAAATGCCTTGCTGAAATCAAGGTAGATTACATCTACCGCTCTTCCCCCATCCACCCAGCATGTGACAGCACCATAGAAGGCCACCAAGTTGGTCGAGCACGACCTCCCCTTGGTGAACCCATGCTGACTACTCCTGATAACCTCCTTTTCTCCCAGTTGTCTGGAGATGGTATCCAGCACAAGCTGTTCCATCACCTTTCCAGGGACAGAGATGAGGCTGACAGGCCTATAATTACCCGGATCTTCCTTCTTGCCCTTTTTGAAGACCGGAGTGACACTGGCTATCCTCCAGTCGTCAGGGACCTCCCCTGTTATCCAAGACCTCTCAAAAATGATGGAGAGCGGTTCGCGGGACATCGTTGTTGTGAGCATCAAATGTCTTGCTGAAATTAAGGTAGACTACATTGACTGCTCTCCCCCCATCCACCCAGCCAGTGACATAAAGTCATAAAGTTACGCTTTGTTTAGAAACACCTAAGAGATTGCATGCAAAGTGTCCCCATAAGCCAGTAAAGCAACCCTATTCCCCGTGCTATGGTTTAAATGATATGCTGCAATCCAGACAGCTGTGCAGTGAGTGCTACAGTGACCCTAGAACGCCTTGGACTGGAAGGGCCTTCAAAGATCATCCGATTCCAACCCCCTGCCCTGGGCAAGTTTACGAACCTCTAAATCAGGCACTAAATCAAGGGGCTCAGAACCCCACCGAACTGGCATTGAATAAGTTTGTATTACCAACAAATAATTCGCTAGTGCAGAAATCATTGATTCTGGTGAATGAGCAACCCCAGACAGCGATGTTCTTTTTTGACCTTGGATTCATATTTGAATGTGTTACTTGAGGCAGCAAATCTCTGCTGAAAACACTTAGCTTGTGCTCTGCGTTAAGCCTGTTACGATAATGGCTCCTATGCCCTCCCTAGTCTGCTTTTGCTAGTTTCACCCTTGCTTTGCCCAAATTGCCACTGGGGAGGCCTGAGATGGGACTGGGCAGCCAAGAACAGCCCTGGGACATAAGCTGTGCATTGCGTTAAGCCAGCCCAGAGAAAGGAGGAGTAGGAGAGCAACTCGCTTGCCGAGTGTGCTTTCTAAGGGAAATGGGTAGTTTGGGTGAGAACCAGAAAACAGTCAACTGGAACTCCTCAAGGTCAGGGGACACGAGGCAGCAAAGTCAGTGCTTCTCTGCGGCACTAAAACTTTGCATGGAAATTTTTGCACATGACTTTTACCTCTTTGAAAATAAAGGCTGATAATGAAGCTGTAGACATGAGCTTAATGATCTCAGTGTGAAAGGGCTCCTATAAAATCATTTCTCCTTTTGTTGGCTGTTTCTAACCAACACTTTAGAAACACATAAACAATTTACAGCAACAAAGGGCTTTTTTCCTTGACCTGAATGCAATAATTACAGCATTTAGTTTATGGTTCTCCTTCTGGAAAAAAAAAAAATAAAATCGATGATGATCAGAGCAGAGGACACACGGAACCAAAGGAGATAGGTGACAGATGGTTGCTGAATGACCGTGCAAAGTCATAACATCTGAGATCCTGGAAAAGACTCCGGATGGGGAATGAGTAGCAAGATGCTGCCTCCAAACCCTAACTAGGTACTTCTGAAACATAACTCTAACATCACTCTGAAGTATTTTTAAAACTCTTCGACATTGTGCCTGGGGGGAAGCTATTTTTTTTTTTTGCTTTGGCGGTGATTTCAGGAATGAATTTTGGCAAGCTCAGCTGAGTTCCCTCACTGCACAGCACATGGTAATGTTCATTGTGATTATATCAAATACGATCCACTGTGTGCAGAACTAAATTTATCTAATTCTGAAATGAATTCAAACTTCTTAATACCCGGGTGTGTTTCAGAACCAGATTTTTCCTGGTAATTAGTCCACCAGTCCTTGATGGTTAATTTTTTTCATATTGTACAAAAAGCTCAGCGCCTTTTATGTTACTGCTTTTAGCGTAGAGAATATTGTAGCACTGCAATAACTGGGTCTGCTATTCCATTTTCTTTGTTAGATACCAAGCAGCAGCAACAACAGACCAAAAAGAGCCCACAGCTCACTCTGTGCTCTGTTCTGGAAGCAGCAGAATGCCTTTCCAATTTCCAGTGCTGAAGCTCTGGAGAGTTTTGAGTGTTAAAAGTTTCTAATCTTTTATTCTGTCTTACTCATCCTGTGATACATATGCATGAGGAAGGTCATTATAGCAGCACCCAGTAGTGTGGCTCAGTTTCGCGTGGTGGCACTCCACATTTAACAGCCATACTCACAGAAGAGCATTGCCGAGAAGTGAGCGCCAGAGTAGTTAGAAAAAAGCAATTTTCTGAAACCTACTAATGAAACCAAAAAGTTTTCACTTTCATTACTGGGCTACCAGTGAGAAAAGAAAACTCTAACTTACTTGAGACTGTCTTGTCCAGAATCTAAAATGCTTCTTTGAGACCATTACGGCGGGTGCTGCGTTGTGTATGTTTGGAGCGTGAGGTGCGCTGCAGGGGGAGCAAGCACCCTGAGAGGAAGAGCATGGATACCAGCCTAGCCTGGCCTCTGAATTTCAGAAAAAGCAGGCTGAGATAATAGTGCAAGGGTTCAGCTGGAGTCTGTGATCGCTCCAGAGTCTGACAACGGACTTGATGGCACCGAAAGCTTCTGGTACAAAACAAACTCATTTATCAGCCAGTATTAGGTAATGCTCTGATGCAGAGCTGACAATTTAAGGGATGCTTCCTGAGTCTCCCTCTGATCCCTCGTCTCAGTGCAGTCCTACCTGTCCCAGTGCGTTACCCCAAAGCTGTCTGCTCGTCCTGAGTGTGAGAACATCCAATACAAGGCACCCCCTTTAAAAGAGCACATCACAAACACCTGAAAGCCCGAGCCACCTCTGAGTACCTTGCCTCACCTCAAGTGATTTGTATTTCTGTCACAACGTAGAACTACTTGTTCAAGTCTTTCACTATAACTGAACTGCATGCAGATACACATATATGAAGACAAATATATTCTTGCTAAAATGCAAGAATCCTCCCTCTCTTCAATACCTCTCTCTAATTTTGGAATGAAGAGATGAAATTGTGGTCCTGTTTTTCCCTTTCTTTAGCACCAGCTTCATCTTTGCTATTATGCAGGATTGGCTCCAAGTTTCTTCACCTGTTTGTTTCAATAATTACAAGGTAATATTTTGTTAACATCACTATCCCTCGACTGCTGTCACCTGTACCTGCATCTTCTCTGTACTTACCTATATTCTACCCACGATATCACTCTGAAAAGTTTCCCCTGCGCCCCTAAATTTGCTTTTAATACTCTTGAGTCTGCATTTGAGTGCTGGCCCCAGCTCAGTGCGGTGATAACAGAAACAAGCTGGCAGTGCCCACAGGTCTCTGTACAGCAGGATGACATCTCTGCTGCAAACCCCACGCTGGCTGCTGGCATGCTTGGGACTGCCGCGCTCGGTGCCGCAGGGCACACACACCAGGCGGTATTGCAGGAGCTGGTCCCACTGAAATGGTGTGATGCAGGGGATGCCTACAGAACTGCTCATTCCTCCTATATTTTTTACATCAATTTTGTGGCCAAAAAATTGCCTTTTTTAAAATATTTTTTAAATGTCTATCTAGTTTCCATTTTTATACGGTTTTGTGGGTTTCTTTTTGTTTGTTTTTTATTTGAAAGAAGAAGAGACTTTCCTCTGCTCAAATGGCTTTTATCAGAATATTCTTAAAATTAAACAATATTGCCATTCTCTGACTTAAAACCACTACCCTCTAGAGACTATTAAAAATTCAGTAACCTTGGCAACAAAATAAAATGCTATACTGGTTTGGTTGCTTAAAATGAGGAACACACACCATTACATGTGGGAACATATTGTTAACAGATTGGTTTTGGTTGTTTTTATTTTCTTAATTATACTGCTTAATCTCACATTTCCTTCTCTTCCTTCCTTAAACATTGCAGTACTAAAAAATACCTTTTGTTTTTGGCTACATACAACCTGTCCTGCATCGCAGAATGGTATTTACTCAGGGGAAAGTAAAAAAACCAACATTCTTCCTGCAACAGAACCAAGAAGTGCCCATATAGCAGTGCCAGAGCCTATGGAAAATAAATGAAGAATAAAAGTAGACACTCAAGTAATTTTTCAAAGCAAACTGAGTAGTCACTCATGACTATTTCCATTTCAAACCTTTTAGAAATGTTATGAACCTGCTCTATTCCAGCTGGTGCTTTCCAGAAGTCTAGCATTATATTTGATAAGACTAAAAAGTGCATGAAGAAGTAGCTACCATGTTGCTTCAAGTTTGGAAACGAAGTGCAGAAGCATTCCCTCAGGTTAAAGTCTGGTACAGCTTCAGAAGCTGATATGCATGTGAAGAGGTTAATCTGGTGAGCGTGGACTGTGGCTGTTAACATGGAAATGTCTGCAAATAGTGGGTCAGGAACAACATTCCAGCAAGGCTCAGAAGCTCAGTAAAATCTGATTTCTTTAAGGCTGGGACCTCCTACATGGCAGCTGAAGCACAGCCCATGGGACAGATGCTTACCTCGCAACCAGTGCCACTGATGCCCCATAGCTGGCTGGGATGGGAACTGTGTCTGGCACGCTGAGGTGCCTTTGTGCATTCATGCCCTCCTACGCAGAAGGCCTGGTGCCAGTTTGCTCATACTGGTTTCAGGCACCTTTTCAGCACCAGCAAAACTATCCTGAAATAAAAGCCTATCTGTCCACCAGCTACAGACTGGCAGTCATGGACTTGGAAACGTACACATATACAGACTGGGATAAAAACTACTTTAGAGAAGCCCTGCTGAGAACTTGAGGGTTCTGATAGATGAAAATCTGAACGTAAGCCAGCAGTGTGCAATTGTAGCCCAGAAGGCCATCAGTATCCTGGGCTGCATCAGAAGACGGATGGCCATAAAGAAGGGGAAGGAGACTCTCTCTCTCTCTCTGCTCTGCCCTTGCGAGGCCCCATCTGGAGTACTGCATGCAGGTCTGGGGCTCTCCATACAGGAAAGATGTAGAGCTGTAGGACGGGGCGCAAAGGATGATGGCAAAGATGAGGGTGGTCAGATGAAGGAACAGGCTGCCCAGAAGGGCTGTGGAAGCCCCAACCATGGTGGCATTTAATAAAAGGTTGGATGGGGCCCTAAGCATACTGATCTAGCACTTGACCTAGCAGTTGGCTACACTGCCTGGGGCAGGAGGGCTGAAAATTGATGGTCCTCGAGGCCCCTTCCGATCCAAGCCATTCTACGATCCTGTGATCTATCTGCTGCTATTAATTATTAGCATTAATCTCTGTCTTAGAAATTACGAAGCAGAATGAGAAACCAAACATTCTTTTTCAGAAGCAGATATCTCAAATCACATACATTGCAGTTACAAAGGAGAACTGCTCTTGTATTTGGCTGCCTGGGTCTTGGCATGTGCATTTACTTTTACAAATGGTGCCAAAGTATTCCTCTCATTCCTATATGGGATTTGAGACAGTAAGTTCAGGCTATCTAAGAGCAAACTTTGGAAAGTGCTGTATGTTTGCTTTTTTTTTTTTTTTTTTTTTTTTTAAGTTTGTGAAATAATTTGTTTCCACAAACTACTGATAATATGGATTTGGAGCACAGCTTTTCTAGATTTATTTAATAAAAGCTTGCCATTTTTCTTTCAGCAGAAACAGGCAGAGAGAAGAAAGCTATTCTCCTCCTCACAATGGAAGGTAGGATTATAGAGTAAATGAAAGGGAGATAAGAAAGGTGAATCAATTTAAATGACCTTTATTCAAGCTCCATTGAAACAAATGAATAAGAGGATTTATCCCCCAGAAAATAAAGCTGAAATAAGAAAATAATGACTAAATAGCAAACTAAAGGAAAAATTCTAATTATATTGAAAGGGATTTGCCAAGGGTTTCTTAGTTTAAAATTAAAAATAACTAAGAGCATGTTAAAGCATGTATAAATTAAAGCTGAGCAAACATAATAAAACCGCTAGGATAGTTAAGCTGGGAGTAGGATATAGTGCAGTGCTTGCAGCTGAGAAATGGCTTTGCCTGTTTGCACCATTAACCTTCTAAAATTTAGTCCTCCTACCTTATGGACCAACTGTTTTAGAGATTAATTGGCTCTCTAAACCTGTAAAATCCTGTTTTTATATTTCTTGCCCAACACAGGACCCTAAACATTCTCTTGCAGAGCCAGACAAAGGTTTTAACGCATTCATGAACAATAGGTGGTTTTATGGTTCAGAGGATGGCAGTCCTCAGCATGGCATTCAGTCCCCATTGGGAAAAGCAGAGGCAGCCCTTCGACATGTTCCTAGGGTACAAATATCTGCTCCTGCAGCCAAGGGGTTTTGTTTGTTTCTAAGTTAAAAACTTTCATCTTCACCCCCTTTCGATATGGCAATTCATCATCTAAGTCCATTGATTGCACACTGATAAACTGCTGCCAGCGCACAGATCCTAGGCTAAAAGATTTAAGAAAAGTGGAGGAATTTGGCAGCTTTCCTTCCCCTTCTAGGTTACGCCAGTTACTCCTAAATCCATTGGTCTAGTGAGACAGTAATTAGTTAATTTAATGAAAAAGAAAGGATTGCAGCCTGAAGAACTTAGAGCCCTAACAAGACAGTTTATTATTGGAACCTAATTCTGATAAAAACACTTCCATCAGCCAACAACAATATCGTCCCTTGATTAAAAAGGCAAAGCATCATTTATTGTTATCTCCCCAGGGTTAGTCAAAGTTAAAAAGTACCCTATAGGCTTACAGGGATGTTGACTGCAGATACTAAGTGCCTGCTTTGTTTAACAGCATTACTAGGAATCACATTCACAATCATGTTTGTACAGGGCACAAGCATGCGCAAGATTGTCTTGGTGCTTCTCATTAACTATTCCCTCAAAGGAAAGGAGCTTGCCACTGCTGCCTAACTGGGATATCAGCAGTGGGTGATAAGGTGGGCAGGGAAAACAAGACTTGGAATCAGAGAAGTCAGATTTTTTTCTCAGCAGAATGTGCCCAAGCAGTATTGGTTTAAGCCAAGGGATTTGGCACAAGTTGGACGTACAAAAAAAAAAACAACTTACTGAACTAAGTCCTGAAGAATTCCTTTCCCACACCTCTGAGCATAATTAAACATTCTGAAGAGGCATTTGCTTAAGTCTGGCATTTAACTGGGCGGATAAGTAATAACTAACACTGATAGCAGAAGCAAGCAGAAAAACAAGAACTCTGCTGAGCAGAATAAACCAAGCCAACCAGGACCCACCAAACAGAAAAATGAAGCCCTAAGAGCCTCTCCTTCTATTTGCAAGTACAGGTATAAAGGCATCTTATATCTCCCAGAGAGAGCTGTGCAAAGAGATTTCATTAAAGGAAGCTATATTCTGCAGGTAAGCACTTCCTACAGTCCCAAGAAATCAAAGCCGTAGCCAGAGGTTGTCTCTACACTGTTAAATTACTGGAAATAAGTAATTGATGATTCTGGCTTTTGTTTTTGTAGGTTGTGCTTGCATCACATTTTAACTGTGAGCAGAGATGCTGTGACAGGTTGCAATATTGCTGCTCTGCAGCAACGTCTCTAATTCTGGCCTTCTCCACATAATTCATGGCTCCTTCTGCAGATGGCTATTTCTTATTCTCCAGCAGCTGCTTTGCAAATGACACTAAAATGGTTTTAAGGAAACGTGAACATGAGAAATATTTTCTGGACATGAAGTTCTTAAGCTATTTGTTTTAAAAACATCTTCAGTTTACAAACAGGTCTGGAATCACACTATAATTATCCCCATCGTACAAGTACTGAGTTTACAGAAAAATATAATGAGTTCATCTGCTGCATTTCTCTGCTTACACTGACATTTGAGTATAAAAATACTATGATTAATGCAGGGAATTATTTGGCTTACTGAGTTCTTAAACAATTCCCCTACTAGAAAAAAAATCAGAAACATTCAAGTAACAGAAAAGCCTTCTCTGAGGATGCTTTAAGAGGTTACTTAGATCTTATAAATATTTAAGTGAAGGAACAAAATCTAACAGATTTTCAAGAAAAATAAAAAGAAAAAAAAAGTGTTTATGAGAAGCAGCATCTTATCTCCTCCCCCAGCAATTAAGTAAAATACTAAGTCCTACATTCTGACTGCGTTTCGAAAATTACTTCAACTGAAACAGATCACATCTCTCTTGAGATACAGTTGTGATTTCGTTGAAAATAACACGGACCAATCGCAACCTCAACAGGTGAAGACACAGCTACAGGAGCATTGCAGGTGAAGAACCAGTGCCAACATGCAGGCTTCCCTTTCTCTGCTGCAAATCAAAAGTCCCAGCCAGTACATGGTTCCTGCACTTGTTTTAAATGGCTGTTTGCCTCAAGACGCGTCCTGAGCTTATTGTCTAAAAGACTAGCAGTGAGGCTGCAGAGGGTGTAAAAAAGGAAAGAAAGGTTATGGCATGGCCTAACTGGAACTGGTTTAATATTGTAAATAAAACTACTTAGAATGCAGAAAATTCTTCATCAAGCACTGATGACTGGATGTATGCTTCAGCACACACTCTCACAAAGACATGTACATTCAGAGGTGAGCACCCACAGGCTTGTCGAGTGGCATTTGGTTCACCAGGTCCTCACACTGCGTGGCTTGGCCACTTGGGAGGAAAGCTTGTGGACAAGCACAAGATCTCAAATCTCACAGAATCAAAATGAACCAAAGCACTTTTATGCTTTATCCTTTTCAGGTAAAAAACACTTGTGATTTGTTGTGGCTGTGTGTGCCAGATGCACATTCTCCACTTAGTAATTAAGCTTGATCACAACGACGAAGTCATTATTCACACATTTTGAAGAGAAAATAGTATTCTGATTTCCTTTACTTCCACGCAAAATCAATGCGCATCATGCTTAATAGAAAGGAGATGCAGGTCTTTACTACCATAACCTTTGAATGTGTACAAAGTTTAAGGTAACGTGAGTGGTGGTTTTGCGTGTGTTTTTAGTGATCTCTTTTTTCCCCCTCACTGAGTAAATTGACAAATGCTAAGATGAAATCTCAACTCAAGGAGATTCTGCAGAAATACTGTCCCCCTAGCAACACCGTTACTATGCACAAAGAACATATAAAACCTTATTCCCCCAAAAGACTGTGTTTGAGAAGCAAATAAAATTTTACTTCATTTTCAAATAAAGATAAGGTGCTTGCAAATGTTTCACATATCTCTAAATATATTGTGAGCACAATTTGAATAGAAGCAGAATAATATAAAGTTGGAATAAAGACTGGAATCCTGAAGCAGATAACTAGTGGAACTAGAGATACAGATCTTTTCTGTGCAAAGTGTGTTTCCACCATTATGTGTTGGGAGTAACAGAGCATTTGATTTTGATTCCAGCAAAATAGAAGTAAAGAGGACAATAGCATCCACAAAGGATAGCTGCTTAATAATAGGAGAGGAAAAGAGAACGGGGAAGGGTTGTGGCAGCCTAGTTATCTCCTAGAAGAGGCCTGGATCATGCGAAGAGAGACGTCTCACAAAAAGAAGTCCTGCAAGGAAGCAAGCTGAATAGGAAAGGAAAATGAATCTTTTCAGTGTCCAGATGAAGGATGCACTCAGAATAATGCGTCTCTGGAAATAAATCCTCTTTCCACTCTTCGGAAGCTCACTTAAGAACCACAGCTTAAAGACTGTTAATGATTTCTGGGAGTCAGACAATGTGTGTTGTGCTGGCACAGTTAAAAATTGTTATATCCTCCAAACCGTTGTTAAGAGAAAGCTTATCACCAGGAATCTCTAAGAATATTTGATTACATTGCCTCTGTGATTACATATTTTCTCTCTTTATCATCTGAAGTGTTTGTGCATTGCTGTATGCTGCAGTGCACTTCTATCATCCTACTAATAAAAACACTTTGAATAAAATCTGTAGGGTGATCCTGGCCATCTGATATCCAGAAACAAGGGGCTCCTTTCTGTTCCAACAGCACAAACACTAAAGGTGGACTGAAGAATTGAATCACCTACTGGACAAAAGCTCACACTGCTGCCAAGTGATAGAAGGAAGATGAACGAGTGTTAGGAGCAAAGTTTTGCTTTCCCAGCTGAACAGACCTGATGTAAGTATAACCCAAAGGGCTTCTTTCGATTTTGCACTCCCACATTCAAAATGAGACTCTCCAAAACATTCTTTGCATTTGAGATACAGATTATTGCAAGTCTTACATAGCAGCTGTCTACAAAAAAAAAAATACATAGTTTGTATATTTTTGCTGCAGTTAAATTATCTTAAATGTAAACTTGCTTTATATAGAAATAAGGGAGTGTATTTTAAAGCACTGCTATTGTTAGTAAATTGCATTCAGCATAGAATTATAGACATTTATACACCATCTGAAAGGAAAGTACCTTCCCAAGGGATCCATCTGACATGATAACCAATGGAAGAGAAGGTTTAACAAGTTATGAATGTCAGAAGAACAAAAAGACACTAACTTCTGAGCACGATTAGTCACATACCACTAACAGTTGAACAGTTGTGCCATACTGCTATCAATGTCTTATTACTTCCCTCAAATTGATTTGATGGCTACTCATTTATCATTAATTGCACAGCAAGCCTCCGAGGGACTTGAGATCATGGAGGTCAGTTCACAGAGTGGACCCAGCAGTTTGCAGCACTGTGATTAAAAGTGAAGGACATCCATCACTCTGCAGGTGAGAGCCATTCATAATCATCATCCTTGTCCTCGCTACACTCTTCTGTATCACCTGGCAGCACTTACTATCAGCAAGGGTGTTTCAGCAAATTTGTTTTCCTCCCCAAGTCCTCTTTGCTCATATAACAGGAAGGAGAAGATAGATCATCTCCTATTCTAGCTACGGTCCCCTTTTAGAAACCTAAACATGAGTACCTCGAGGTGAACTGCCCATCATAATCTACTGCTGCTTTTAGGGGAAAACACCACCAACCAATACCATCCAACTTGGACAGAAAGTTTGAGGGAAGGAAGCCAGCTTTTTAGGATCTGGAGGGAAACACATCCTTCAACAGCGCCGGCAATTTGGCCCTGTTGATGTGGCTTGATGAGATTGGACCAGCACTCCACCAGCACCACAATTCTCAACCTGAACGATCCTCAGCCTCCCAGCAGGGCTCATCATTACTCAAATGCAAAAAACCCACAACAACTATGGTATATGATTTGCATTTGCTTCATACAAGTTTCACACAGCTAAGGAGGGGAACGGGAATGCAAATACCCATCAAAAAAGCCTAACAGGTTATAATACTTAAACATAGATTCCTGAAAGAGAAAACAATTGTTAAGAAGTATTTCCGTGGAAATCTGCAATGAACAAAGGCTTAACAAAACTAACCATGAAAATAGGAATTAAAACAGCCCCAGGAGGAGTGTGATTTCCATGCATTTTTCTTCCAAGTGCCTTGGGATTTAGAAGATGAACATCTTATGACATTAAATATGAGATTAAAAGGATAGAAGAGAAAGGAAAAAGGAGGAGGAATGTGCAAAATGAGCAAAAGGCAGAAGAAATACATGCATTAAAAATGGTAAATTGGCACTCAAGTAACGGTGACAGGAGTATGATATATTAATCAAAGGATTTTTCCCCCCCAACAACAGGATAATTTCAAGCATGTTTCACTATGTCTTATTATTTGCATTAAAATGCATTTGATCATCACATACTATGAAAAATGACAGCAACAATTTTTCTTCAGCTAGAGGGACAGTCACTGCTTATAAGAAAGACTGGGTTATAGCAACACCAAGCCTGCAAACAGCTGATGCCAACTTCGCTGTTTCCAACCAAGACTTTGAGCTCCATTTGCCTTTTCAGTGAACTGAAGATTGCACTTCCCATAAGCCAGGACAGCTGGGATGTGTAACTAGTTCATAACTTGAAAGACCTTAAATGGTGAGTAGGCACACACCTAAAAGGCTTACAAATAGCAAACTCACTGTTTTCAAGTGCTAGGGTAAGGAAGGCTGCTCTTTTCAACCTTGTATTTTCTCAGCATTTTACGTGGAATACCATCTCATATATCAGCTAGCTTTTCATTATCCTTCATGTTAATGCTCGAGTCATATATCATGTTCTAGTAAATCTTAGATTTGCAGGCCTAGCTCACTATCAACAGCCTTACCTTTCCAAACACTGCTTTCAGCACTGGTTACATAGTTGTGGGTTTTTTTCTGCAGTTCATCAAAATGAAACATGACACCTACTGTAACTGATATCCCCACTTAGTGCTTAATGATACATCTGATTCCCATCATCCACAAGTTCTGATGGTTTGCTCAACATATTTTGTTCAGTGACAACCAGTATGTCAAAGCGAAGGTTCGTTAGCTTCGGCCTATCAGGAACTGGATATGCTGTAATCACAAGTTGCGTCTACAAGCTAAAATGGCTTAGTTATTACCATAAGAGAGTAAACAAATACTGTAGTTAACACTGCACTGATTTCTGGAGAAGAGTTTTAAAATTAGGAGTTGCTTTAAGTTGGCTTTCCATTCAAAGGGCAAAATGGTGCTCTATGCGCAGTAAATCAGCCCCAAAGCTGCCACTACAAGGACAGGAAATTTAAGAGAGAGGTAAGGATATTATATTATTCCTTAATCTTCTGTTGTACTTAGTAAGCCCTATAGACACGTTCAGAAGAATTCGATTTCTTGAATCTGCGTCCTCTTTAGTGGTCTTCAGGATGGGCAGCACCCTCTGCTGTTTAAAGTGCCACTTGACAGAGGCCGTCAGTTCCCAGCACTCAAATTACAGACTAAGTACAAGGTGGATTTTTTTTCTAAGTAAATCTGAGCAAACAGGATTAGATACAGTTTCTCTATTTCTGTGTAAATTGACTTATTACGTTTTGTCTTTTTATCCCCCCCGTTAAAGATAGTTGTTCTAAATAAACTTTCTGAATTCTGGAAGAATCAATGGGAGTCCTTCAGTGGTGTGAACTGTCTCTTCACTGCAACAAAGCAATAATTTTAAGTAAATGTACATGCTTCTGTTGTCATACGCACTTAGACAACCTACAGTTAGCTAGTAGTTGGTGTCCTGATGCTACGTGTAAGACACATTACTTATCTGGTTATCTCACTTGAGTTGTTGCAGTGCTTTCAAAATGATTCCTGAACATATTATTAACTATCACACTAAGCTGCCTCTCTGAAAAAGATCTACAAGTTTTAAATGCAAGGAAAGATTTATTTTTCCTGATTTCAAGTTCATTCCTAAGTGAAGTAAAAACTTGAATGATCAAATAAGTAGTGTATAGGTCCCAAATTAAAGTATGCTTCTCACAATGTACATAAAACACAGCTTCACATAGCAATAAATAGGGTGGTTTCTTTAAACCGACAGTACTAGACTTAGGTGTCATTACCACAAATTGTTAGCTTAGCTAAACTAGGACTTCAAAAGCCATCTCAGCGGTAGAAGTTTGGAATAAGTCTCATAGCCATAATTACACTGAGAAGCCATAAATCAGGAGGCCTCACTCGTCCAGCTTCAGCTGGACTAACTCTACTCAATCTGCTTTAAAAGGTAAACATTAGAAAGAGACTTGTAATTGCTGGCTTCAGAGCTGTCTGTCCTCATCCTGAGCTTGTCCCTACAGACTGCACATCCTTGCCTTTGGGACAAAACCGAAGGAAAGGTGCCTCTTCCCAAGAACAGGTTCCCTGAAACAAAGGGGCAAGCTACAGATAACCTTAACTGCTCTGCATTCTTAGCATCAAACCTTCCTCAGCCAGATATTGCTTGTTTTCACGAACTTCAGAGCTGCCCTACAAATTCAGAGCTGGTAACAAATGATCCATACAATTATTCACTTGCCTCTATTCAGAAATGGCTATCTGATATCCCCAAATTGACTGTAGATCACATACAAGATGATTACGACCAACTATATTTCAGAAATGGAAGCGACCAAGACTTTAACCACTTCACAGGTCCCAGATGTCTTCTCTACTCCAAATAGTTGTGACAATTTATCTGCAAAAATGGAAATCCAAAACTCTAGAAAAGGTACAAGGGAAATGAGTGCATATAAAAGGAGAAATCTTCCTTTTTATCTCTAGACAGAAGTTCTTCTATCTATTCTATTCTAACTATGCCCAAGTTGGCGTGCAGAGAGGTAGAACTGCCTCCTCTCTCCATTCTGCTCACGCTTAAGCTGAAACCCGGGAGCAGATGGCTCTGCAGCTATCACTCAGAAGCCTCACGCACACTTCTCTGACAACGCATAGAGCTGTTAGAAGCTGACCGTGATCCCGAGCGTCCCAGGGACTTGGCCTTGTCAAAATAACGATGACCCCAAAATGAAACTCCAAATATTAAGACATCTGAGGTGCTATTGGGGGAAGGCAGAAAGTTGACTTAATGTGAGCTTTTCACCTGAGTTTCAGACTCTCACCATATTTACATGAGGTTAACAAAAGAGTAGTAGACAAATCATTATTTTTGAACTTGCCTGTCACTCAATACATTTCATCCCAATAAGACTGATAGCTCAAGGAATACTTTCCAGGTACCATTTTTTGGCCTCTGTTCTAACAGAGAGAGTAGCAATCCATTCATCTGAAACGAGTTCAATATTTAACATGATTTTTATTTTTTTTCCTAATATTGTACTTTTTTCAAGTGAAAATTCTACAGTGTCTTGAGAAAAATCATGTCTACATAATTACTCAAAGTCCCCAGTCTGTCAAACTGCACTTCTGCCATAATGATCCTCTTTGTCTCAGAGCCAACAAGAAGACTGGGGATAAGGTGTTTGTATCAAGTGCAATCACTTCCATTCATCCCACTCTAGATTTAGGGCAGGAAGCTGGTTTCTGCCTCAGTGTGACAGTTCAGTTGCCATTAGCTTTCAGAGGTATCATAGCTATTTGAACTCCCTCCTCTCCTCGAGCCACAGGTAGAGAGGGAAAGGAAAATGAACAAGGGGGACTGCATCAATCTCAGGCTACAGCAGCACCTGGCAGGCCTCACAGAAATCTGTCTCTGATTTCTGTGATAAATTCAAATCAGTGAGAGTTGCTAGTAACAAAAAAGACAATGTCATCACTCAAATGATTGTTAAAAACAGTATGATTACAATACAAAAACATTTGCAAGCTTAGACATGTCCACTGTTTGCATCACATTCTTTAGTTCACTTCAACCATGCCCTGAATTTGTATGCAATCTACTCTGATTACTAAAGGAAATGCAATTCACACCAATTCTAAAACTCAGAAGCAGAAGTTGCATTGAAAACAGCTTGTGTAAATCACTTGAAGATAGGAAGAAATGATAGCCGTATTGTCTTCTCTCATCTCTCTCTGCTCTGTCATTCTCTCTGCTTGGCCTGGCAGTCTACATTGAAAAGAGAAAGGCTCCCATTGACATCAATGGGCTTGGAATCAAGCTCTTCATGACTGTGCTTTGAGAGACTGAGCAAAAAGCACGTTTGTACTGCACTTATCTCAGTTTTAATTGTGGCAGTGGAATGAAAAAGCACCTGTAACTAAGGGACAGAGAAAGAAAAGTTAGCAAGGTGCTGTGTCGAGCTGCGAGACATGGTGACCTGCAGACGGTGGAAATAATTAGGGGCTAGGAGATCCTTTAAATGTTTAGTTTCTGCCTGTTCTTCATGTAAGCACAGTACTGACTTGAGTTAACAGCTGGCTCACTGAACACGCACAACATTTCTTCTTCAGATTCAGTAGAGAGCTGTAGACCTCTCCACCTTTTCTCACCCAACTTGTGCCTTAGCACAGGTTCTAAGAGCTGTGTATCTGCCAGGTACACCTTTTTTCCTTAGGACTCTCTTGCCTTCTCTATGCTGAATTCCTCTAGGGATGCAGGGCAATTTTCCCACACCTCTCTGCTCCCATATGCATTACCTTCAAGACCTGCCTCAGAATGCTGCAATGCTACACCTGATGAGACAGAGCACAGACACTTGGAGGATTAGCAAGGATTTCACGCCACAGGGAGCTGTATCTACCACAGTTTTCCCCTGAGACAAGAGATCCAGTCTATCCCGCTGCTTGATCCTTAAAGTAGCCTCTTCGCTTGTCTGTTTGCAAACTAGTTCAATTTTCTGAAGATTAAATTCTCTCTGCATTTAATGATGGAGGTGAACAGCTTTTATACAAGTTTTTTTTTTTTAAAAAAAAAACACACATTTCCCTCAGCTACAAATAAATCTGGTGTTACAGGTCACTGCCCTTCTTAGCATTTGCCAAAGCTGAAACACTAAAAATCTTGTTGTTTCTCTTCAGAAACGTGCCTGTGCTTGCACCAGTAGTAGCCTTAGTGTAGCAAAGAAAGATTAAACATTCATACAATTCTGCTTAGTTTAAGTTCATTTTCAATTAACTGGAGAATATCTTCCCAGACGTAATAGACTATTTGACATGTGGTTTATTTGTCTGACAAAACTAAGTATTTAACTTACAAATTAAAATCACTAATACTATTAATATTAAGTATGTTAAATGAAAGAATGGTGAGAAAAAGTGATAATTAAAATACTCATTTAAATAGTATTTTACATTTTCAGGCTTTTTTTTTTTTTTAAACTTAAGTACTCCAGAATTATCAATATACAAAACCGTTCAGAGAAGAAATCATACCATCTCTACAAGGTTTGCTTCCTCATCTTAAGTCTTTCTACATTTAGTTACTGCACTTAGAACATTTAACCTGCTCACACCCACTTCGTCTAATTCATCCTTTCTCCTCTGATAGCACTCTTGGCTCTTCCCCATGCTGAATAGGCAAAGTTTATCCAACTACCCATCTTCCCTACTGTATTTAACAACAAGATGAAAACATTTTTCTAAGCTTGCGGGCCAGAAGGAATTTGGGTCCAGAAAATTAAGAAAGCTGGTTTTTCACCATCTCCCACAGAGGCTGCATACCTTTTGATCAAAAAGAAAAGAAAAAATAGCCTCCGTACCTGTTGATGTTTGTTGTTGGGAAAGTCAAGCTGTCCTATTTGTGTGGCAAATGAGGTCCAACAGTTTCAATAGGTAGAAGACAACAAAGTATGAAGGTGAAGAAGAAAACAGGTACTTGAGAATTCTTGGGTCAAACCCCACTTAGGCATATTTGGAAATATATGCAATTCAATATTACTGGTTCTGATTATGCTGTTAAGGAATCTTTCTCCCCAGGTGACATATGCCCAAGCTCATTAAAATCTCGGGCTACAATCTCCCACTACCCACATTGCTAACAGTTATGCTTTTATGTATTCCATGTATTTCTCCCTGTCTCATGAAGGGATAAACACATCAAATATTTCTTTTGATGTAAAAACCCAGCAAGAACTGCGGGATGCAACAATGAAAGTTACAAGTGTGTACAGTGGCAGCAGTACAACAGACACTTTATATCTGTGAGAACTGCAGAAGTGACACCATTCTTAAACTGATTCAACAGAATTAAAAATGAATAGTTGTACAAAACAAGGAAGCATCTGAGTGAACTCTTCTCCAGTTCTCATTAAGCAAGCACTTCCTCTTGCCTTCTCACTGTGACAAAAGGAAAGAAGTGCACCCAACTCCTTAGAGACGCAAATACGCTCCAGTTCCAGTGAAATCTACATTCAGAGAATCAACTGAAGTGAAAAGGAGAATTTTAGAATTTAAGACAAGTTGGGAGTCACTGCTCCTTTGAAGTCCAAAGACCACAATTACAGTAATCCTTACAGTAGACTGAGAACAACAACTTCTACCCAAGCAAATGTTCTGGAAGCCTCTCTCGGAGCACCACAGTTCTCCCAACACCACCACCACCACAATGAAAAAAAAAAAAAACAGGAATACAGAATCCATTAGAAATATAGAGTGGTCACTGTTTGGGATGAAAGCAAAAATCAATTAGTCTCTTTCTTTGTTCTTGGTTTATCTGGATAAATGACAGGTTGAATCCCAGACTTGATGATCTCCATCCAAATCAAATTTCACTCTAGGTTTCCGATTTTTATTTGTGTTGCTTTTCATTTTATTCTTTAGTCCTGAATAGCTCATCTCCTATAACCTTACAGCCTCCTTTTGTTCACTTCATGAACAGCCTCTTAACACATCTTTCACCTTCCTAAAAATTAAGTCTTAATTTCCTGACAGATTGCTCTGCCACCCACTGTTGTGGTTTATAAAGGCCCATCACCACATTCAAGTGCTAGACTTGTTCATTCAGGGAGCAAGCATCATTCAGTGGTGCTACACAACTTACTGAAGCCTTGGATTTTGCACTAGATTTCAAGGACCCAGGCTATAAGGTAAAATATTTCAAGTCAAAATGTGATGGATTGCAAGTGTGCATTATCTGCCTGAAACCATCCTCGCGTCCCACCGACTGATTTTTCTATCTACTGTACTGTCAATCCACATTCCATAAAAGAATTTGTTTGTTTTATTTGCAGAAGTGTTCCGTAAATAAGTTACTATCTCCTCTCTTGCAAGTATGTCCCTTTTTAGAAGTTTGTGCAAATAAGAGGAGCCTCTCAGGTGCTTGACATGTTTTCTATCTCATTTACTTTCTCAGAACCTGCCTTCTCCCCATCCAGCAAGAACAAGAAACAGCCAGTGACATACTTCACCCAATAGGAAATTTTTATTAACAACTTCAAAAGAATCAAATATTAGTTTTAAGCTTGAGAGCTATGACGCCCCATTCTTGATGAAAATCAATCTAATTCACTTCTATTTTACAAAACATTACTAACATGCCCAACTGGAATTAACCATTTTTCTCCCCTGCAGTGGTCATGCTTAGAACTACAGTTCACATTGTATCATAGGATGGCCTGGGTTGCAAATGACCACTATGCTCAGCCAGTTCCAACCCCCTGCTATGCGCAGGGCGCCAACCAGCAGCCCAGGCTGCCCAGAGCCACATCCAGCCTGGCCTTGGATGCCTCCAGGGATGGGGCATCCACACTCTACTTGGGAAACTTGTTTCAGTGCCTCACCACCCTCTGTGTTAAAAACTCGCTCCTAATATCTAATCTAAACCTCCTGTCTTAGATTAAAACCATGCCAGTTCCAGGTTAGTCCTCAGAACACAGAAACATGAAGGCCACCTGAAACATTTTGCTTCCTTACTGATTGTATACAGACAAACCTGTAGCAAAGCAAACAACTGCATTTAAACAGATCTGTCATTCTCTATACACATGGGTCAAAGAAACTTCGGTTGAATCCATATCATAGTTCTTCTCTCTGTGCTCGTATAAATTGAAGTCTAAATACCTGTCTGAAGTCTGTTCTACACAGTGATCAGACCTAACTGGAAAGCAGACTGACGCAATTTGTCTTTCCTAATGGGGAAGGGGGAGGATGGCAGGAAATCCCACACTTAAACCTCAAAGCTCCAAGTGTTCTGCTTTGAAAAAGAAACAAAATGAATTCTCAGAAAACTAGCCACCATCTCAGCACAGCTCCTGAAATGGGTGAGACACCAACTGGTGGGATCGAGTGGTTGCGGCTCCAATGCTGAGAAAAGCAGGTCTCAATGAGCCTAGTTCAGGATGGGACAGTTCTTATACTTTTCTTTTAGAAGCAAAATCTTGAAACCAAGACTGAAATATTAATTTTTCTGATTGTTTCTACTGCAAGATAACTTTCTATCATTTCTGATTCACTTTCTCACTTCAACTTCATAATGAGTTCCCACTCTGCGAACTGACAGACATTATCTGCACATCAACCACTTTACTAAAATTTTACAATATTCAATATTATTACTGGGTTTATTAAGAGATTTGAGGACTTTTTACACAGTAAATAAAGTTCAAGATGGAAAACATTTCTGAGCCGGCACTCTTTAATATACAGAGAATTTGAGTCTGATTTTACTCTCATGCTTGAAAAGAAAAGGAAAGTCTTTGAAGTCACTCCATCAAAGTCAACAACCACACAGTAATAAAGAAAAAAATGAGCTGTTTATATCTTTTTTTTTGTTTGTTTCTTGCCTTAATCTGGAAAAATAATCAAAATCATCTGATTTATGATTGTTCTTTGTGTATATAAGGCATAACAAATGCATTCAAAACTGCAGACCAAACACAATTCTGATAAAAAATTTAAGATCCTTTCCTTTCATTTTCAGGCTGCGAGTTTCAGCATTTCCTTTTGATTTTCTTTTTAAAAAATTCACATTTTACAGTATGGTCTCCTTTATTTGTTTTATTTATATTGCTCATGTCATGGAAAGAAATGACTGAAGTTCTGCTGCACCTTTGACATTTAGAATAAAAAAATATTGATTCAAAAATAAGTGAATCTCAGTAGTTTCCCTCTTGTTTCCATGACATAAAAGAATCAGTTTTGCTGCGGTGGCCATAAGAAACACTAGAACAAGGGGGGAAATCTCAAGTATAAAATTAAAATCATAAGTTAATTGAATTAACTATTTTTTCCATTGGATTATATTAATTTATTTGCAGAAAGAAACGGCAAGATATTTCAAGTTGACAAATACAATGGCAAAAGGGGAACATCGGTGCATTACTCAGGAACATTCATTAAGAAAATACTGAAACCCCAAAGGATGATTTTTTCATTACGCCAAATTAAATGGCAATTACGCTATGGAGAACAAGAGGATGGACAAGACTTACGTTTTGGCAGGATCTGAAACTAGAAGAGCCAAAGTTTAGCACTTAAAGATCATAGAATCAAACTTGAAACCGAGAAATGCTCCTCAGGAGCACAGTGCTGCCCAGCCCAAGGGCAGGTAGGCGAGCTCTCTCCAGGATCTCACCCCCTCAGACCTCCACTTGTTTCTTTTACGGAGCAGAGCTGCAGACCTGGAAACTGAGATATGATCTGCTTCCAGTCGTCCCATATGGCAGCCACTGAGCTGTACCTCTCAGTATCACAATATGAAAAAGGACAGGATGTTTTTGAATGCGAGCTGCTGTTTCTCCTTGGTATACTTCAATCCCAGAAGGAATGCTGGGGGTAGTTTGTGTTCTACAGCATTTCAACCTAACGCTTCTCAATATTATTTTAGTATTCTCCCCCTTCCTATCATGAGGTTTGTAGACCTATTCATATGAACCAAGTTTCCTGGCAAAACATAAGCTTGCCAAAGATAGCAAAGGGCAAAAGGAGTTCTGAAAAAAGTAGGGAATACTTTTTTGGTGATCCTCAAAAATGCAGCCCATCAGCTTAGTGTTTTAAATGAGGAAATTTCCACTGGTAAGTTGATCTGAAAATACAAAGCTTGATTCTGCTGGCACTCCACCTCACCCTTTTCCATGTCGGTAAGATTCACCTCTAACTTCTCTCCTTCATGTTTGGTTTGACTATTGGGCTACATTACCCTTTCTTTGCTCTATTATTTGCATTTACAATTAAACACGCAGAAAGCACCTGGCAGATACTCTTCAGTCATTTCCAATATCTCTGTGTAAGATTACCCTAAAACTTAAGTCTTGGATTTCTTTTCAGATGAGAAACTGCTTATGTAGGAAAGGAAACCTATTTCCTTCTCCCAAGCTACTGCAAAGACCACCTCTTACTCTAAGGGGTTTGTTTGAACTTTTTGAAATATGTCACTGGTAGCAAGTTACTCACAATGAAACGTTTTCAAGGCTTGGAGAATGAAGAATACTAATCCAGATAAATCAAAGACATTCTAAGAGAAAGAACAAAGAAGTATACATTACAATGTTGAGAAGAAAAGCAGCTATTGAAACAGCAATGGGTGATGTATACCCTAAAATCATGAGGGAACAGACAACGTGGTGCCACTGGGAACATTTACATAGGATTATGCTTCATCTCTCAAGAAGCCGTTGCTCTGAAGGCATCAGCAGCACTTGTAGTGCTTGGCACGCTGACCTAAATCAGATTGACTAGAAAAATGAATTTGCTTTAGCTTGGGTAGGGAAAAGGGACACATTTTTTATATGGCAAATCTCTTCAGGGATCTGAATTATCTGCTTTTCCTTGCAGTCATAAGAAAGATGTGTTCATCTTCTATATCTGAGCATGGTTAGGGGCTCCTGAGGGAAGGAAAAAGATGTTATCCTTGTTGCCTGGCTAGTATTTTAGGAGTCCCTGGGGCAGTTCCACTTTTGTGTATCCTCAGGAGGGTAACCATCACACGCAAGCACAAGCAAATCAGTCAGACTGCTCAGAAGGAGGTGAACATTGTAAATGATCCTGTCGTCATCATGCTTAGGTCCTGGAGCAGATTGTACCGGGAAGATGTAAACACTAAACTTTCAGGAGGAAACAGAGCCATGAAGCAATCACTGAACACAAATATGACACTAGTTCTAAGATGGGCGTAGTAACACAGCAGGAGAAAAAGTGCAAGTTCCATTATTTCTTCTGAAGAAATATTTGAAGTAAAAATGAGACTGAGAAGTAAGGAGATTCAGAAGTGTCTGAGCAGCGTCTTTCAGTTTTAGTAAGAAAGATTATAGCTGTACCTGCATGGGAGATGCAAAACTTATTTAGCAAAGTATATTATTCAAAATGTGTTTTCAAGAACAGTTGTGTTTTTTTTTCATCTCTCCTATTTCAAGACTTTACGTAAATAAATTGAGAGCAAGTTTTGTTTAAGAACAATGCTTCACTGAGATATCATTGTAAGAGATAAATTTTTTAGTAATCAAGAATAATTAAAAAATAACAGAACAAACTCTTGTTCTAAATAGACTTAATATTTTAAAAATATGGTTTCCTATTAAACTCTGTTCTATCCTCCAGTTTTGCTATCATTGACAAGTTTGCAAATATTACTGAGTCTTCAGTGGAATTATATCCTCCAGTCAAACCAAAGTTTCCAGGCTTCCCAGTTGTTCATCTGTCCACAGCAGTAACCAGACATACATAGATTGCTCACTTTCGATCTCCTCTAACTAAAATACAATCAATACCTCATCATCCTTTCTTCTAAACAGTAGCCCACAGGTTATTTAGCTTTAAAATACCACTATTGAGACTGTCACTGTCAAAGGGAATGACAGGATTGTCCTGCACTAATGTGATTCTGATCCTAATGCAATAGCCTGTAGGAGCAGACCATCTCCATCTTTTATGTTAGATTCAATCTGCATTCCAGCCTTCATCCATTTCTCTTAGTGAGGTGCAATATTTAGTTCTGCTAATGGAAATGAAAGAACTGAAAACTCCCTTGATAATCCCTTGTTGACCATCTCCAACGGTTACACAGGCACTCATACTTAAGAGCACCTCCTAATATGATCTGCAACATATCTACAGATGATCGTCAATCATCAATTAAATGATTTCAAAATTGATGTTCGCTATTAGAGATATTTCCTTTATTCTGTTTTTCAATGTTTTTCTCCATTCAAGTCTAAATGTTAATTGTCTTAGGATAGGAATTGATGGTACGCAGATTGCGTATTGATGAAAATAAGGGAAAGCCACCCCTTCTGAGTGGCTTACTCTTATAACTGTTCTACCACATGGGAATAGGAAGGAATTGCACACATTTACTCCTACTCCATCTGATTTAATCTTTGTTTTCACTGTAGGCCTATTTTCTCGTGCTCCATCTTCACAAAGAACCAGAGCTGCTACAGTTCACTGCTATTATGCTTTCTAGTGATCTCTATGCTCTCCAAATAAGCTTACTCTAGTCATGACCTCTGTATTCAGATCATCTTGTCCGTAGCACAAAACATACTTGTTAAGCTATACAGCTCTGAAGCACAATCTCATGTTCTAAGTTTACATTATGATATTAACATACTTTTGCAAAGCTGTTGGCAACTGCCAAATAATTTTCATTTCTATTGAAATCTGTGAAAAACGTAATTAGCACCTCATACAAAAAGAAAACATCTTGTCAGCCAGCCAGGAAGTGGACAAACACCACCTTCCTCCAACTAAATTGCTCTGAAAAACCTAGCTGTGGCTACAAATTCAGAACAGGCTGCTGTTACCTGCTGTGCAGCACTGTCACAATTAAACTCCACGCCCTAACATTTCCACTTACTCTTTGAATAGAGCTTTTGAGATGCTCAAATTACATCAGCAAACGCTGTTTGGGGTGAGAGGCCTTTGAGGGACCTCAGCTAAAACAAATTAAACATCACTCACAACAAAAAGCATGCACGTCGCAGATAAACTTACAATTCTGGAGTCAGTTGTTGTACATGCATGCTGCTCAATTAATGTAGCAGCATTTTCTTATTGTAGCTATTAGGAAACAGCTTTTAGGAATAAAATTCTTTTTAACAGAGAAAGCTACTAAATGAACCCATACGTCATTAAATGCGCAGGCTCACTTTCTGGAGCCTGCAGCATGCTCTGAAGGCCATTGCAGCATGGGTTCCCAGTGCTACGATCTGCCGAGTGAGGGTGGGGAGACTGAGAATGCAAATGGTCTACCCCTGTTCTCCAGAGCAATTTCAACCACCACAGGCCTCAATCCTGACATGTGCTATTCAGAGCCATTTCTTATATACTACAACTTGCGCACACAGTATTTTCTTTCTTCTTTACTAGATTACCTTTAAGTCTTTTTCAACCCAGGCCATTCTGTGATTCTTTGGTGTTTATCCTGAGAAATGGAGTCTAATCTACCATCCAATCTGTGTTGTTTTCTCATTACCCCATTCCCCTCTGCTTGCTTTTTCTGCTTGCACAAGTCTCTTTCTCCCGTATTCAGATCCACAAATATTCTTAATAAATATTTGAAGGCACACATGCATACACTAAAATCTGAAAGAAGCCAAAGGAATTGCTTCTTAGAAGTACACCAGGGGACTGTTCATTTTCTTAGGTTTAGTACCTAATATGGTGCCCTTAACAGCTATAGCCACAGTAGGATTACAGTGCAACTGCTTTCAAGCATGGCAACTGCCCTGGCAATGACTTGCACGTCTGCAGAAACTGGCGGATAAAATAAATAAGAGAAATGTTACCAACATGAACTTCCATTACCATTAAGTTCAACAATTTCTATGGGTATCTAGGAAGACCTGATAGCACAGTGCAGCTCAGCAGTGATTGCAAAGAATTGTCTGCCAGCATTCTGTGCAAAGCCTAAAGAAGGATTTTTCATTTCATGCATCATTTGCAACTACCTTCAACACTTAAGCTAAGTCAGTACACACCCTTGACGCAAAGTTAAGAAAAAACCCTGAAGCAAACAGACAAAAGCAAGTAATCCAGAGTGACAAAGCACAGTTACTTCTTTCTCCACTTGCCCCTCTTCTTGACACATACTACCTGAGAGCATCTATTATTACATACTTGTTTTTTCTGTATGAAGATCAGCCATCATAGAAACACCCTGAAATGAATACACATGCAACTCAAGCACATTCACTTTACACAACTTCAAGGCATTTCATAGCGTCTCTGTTTACTCAGATGGTTCAAGCTGCTCATCCCCCTGTGGTATAGACTAGAGGACAGTCTTGGAGGACGTGTAATCTTCAACAGTAAGAAGAAAAAATCATCTGGTTATGTTTCATTACCAGACCTCTGCCTCTCTGAGATTGCAGTCAGGACGAAGAGGGGATAATACAGGACCCTGATGTCACTGCACAACAGCCTAGTGCACACTGAGCTAAAACTGACATCCTCCAAATTTGCAACATATCCCTTTTTCCTCATGTGACAAATTCTTCAGTTTGGAAATAAAGTCTAGTGAGCTCAAACAGCATGGCTGTGGCTGGAGAACAACACTCAGTGAAAGTGACAAGTAATGGTAGGAGCTCCACAGAATGCCTGGAGAGAAGAGGAATATTTGGGGCCCAAAAGGTAGTGAGGTCATCCAAGTTGATGATGTCCAACTTATCCCAACAATGCCTTACTTAACTTAAGAAGCAGTAGGTTGTTCCAGAGGTTGGACAGCTGAAGTAGGACATTTTTTCCCATGCTTCTTGATTACTGAGGCCACACTTAGGTGATAATGCATACAATGTGCAAAAGGTAGTCTCTTTTGCCCCTCCACCGCTCTTCGACACGGCACCAGAATGTTAATGTCAGACAGCGTGGGAAATACTGCAGTGTAACAGTCACGAAAGCCACCTCTGTGGACAGAAGAGTAAATTTTCTAACTCATCACAGCACTCCTTAATTATAAATGGCTTTCATTCTCAACACAATTTACACACCCGTTATAAAACAAGTTCATAGCAGACCTCTATAAAGTAGAAGATACATTCACTGCTTGGGGAAATAAAAGGGAAAGCCTTGATTAATCTCTCCATGTAAAGGGCATGCAGGACTCAGACTGCTTGAAAAAGAATTCTTGGAGATAAGCATAGGCAGTATTCTGGGGGTTGATATGTACTTGTTCTTTCAAATTTTCTCTAGAGAGGTCGTCTTTTCTGGTAAGAATTCCTTCCACTCCTGCTCTGCCCTCCCACTTCAGCTGAACACAAACATCTCATTTTCTTTCCTGCCTAGTGGGATGCTGAGAAGATGTGGTCTCTTAATTGGTATATGTTTCAGCTGGTCCACATCACAAGCAAAATTTATGACACATGCCAGCGCCTCCACTAGCTGATTGGATACAGCCAGGGAAATGGAGAACGCCTCAACTCACTGAGCTTCAGAAAATGAACTTCACTTAAATGATGTACTGTTGTTTTGCAGGAAAAAAGGAACACCTGGTTTGTAGAGTGGGGAAACAGAACAAAAATGTAGCATTCAAATGACTGAAATGGGACTGGAAGATATGCTTATTTTTGCCTGCACACGGGAGAATATACCACAAAACAGTGCTTACAATTATAAGCTGGTATATCTGTTGCTTTAGTTTGAGGTGACTGCATTGGCATGTCCACTAATTCAGCTTTTACCTACATTAACAGTTCCTGTGCTTCACAGAACAAACTTCGACTGATGTTTCCCATGTCACTTGGAAGATGTGCTAGGGAATTACTATTGCTTTTCTTACAGCACTAGATAATTACTTCTTCAGACATAAAAGTCATTTACAGTGTATGAGTGAGGTTTTGTTTTTGTTTTTCCCATTGTACATCTTCAGTGCAGATGCACTGGATATGTCTTGAAAAAAGCAAGAATAGAACTGACTCATACAGAAGCCTGTTTTTCTAATGTAACTTAAACGCAAAATGGGTTTGTAAGTATTAGAGTTTGGAATGCTGGATACAGAACATACACGTCATTCAGCTAAAATAAGAGACCCCAAATTGGGCAGAGAGAAGCAGGGAGGTTGCAGAAGAGGAAAGAGAGTAAATGCATGGAGAAGGCTCAAAGGTAACCCTTTCTATCTTGAACTGCCACAGAGAACGTTCAATGCCAGGTCTGCATGTGTACCTGCACGACAGATAAGATCTACTATTTGGCATACATACATAAACAATGTATATACACCAAGGGATGCATTTTTAACAATGGGATATAAAATGCTGCAATACACACTGGTTTGATTTCAGAATGATACAGGAAAAAAAATCCCAAGCACTGTAGTAGATTCAACATGAATATACAGATAACATGCCATTTGTCAAAGCCAGATCAGCCCTTTTCCATTAAATGAACAAATATAGCTGACGGACTCTTATTTACATGCAGACTTTTGCACTCCATGCTGTATAGTAAAAAAAATTGAGCTATTTTAATGCTCAATATGAGTGTTAAGGGATCTCAGCAGAAATACCAGAGAGGTTCCCAGGAGTGCAGAGGTGCCTTACGGCTGTCCATTATGAGTATGTAAATAAACGGTTCTGGCATCTGAGCACTGGTGTAGAACTACTGCCAGAGAGCATTACTAGAATCAGTGTCTAACAATCCTAACTGCAAATGAACAGCTCCCCCCAGTTGGTCCAGCAGTATTAATATAGACACACTATCCTCATCTTCACTGGTAAAATATGATACCCATTTGGGTCTGTATTCTTCTTGGACATCTCATTTGAGCCTTTGTTCTTGTGAAGCCCAACCCATTCTGATGCACATCTTGGAAAAAGTAATTATTTGCTTTTAAGTGCTGCTCCCAGATGAAACGTACTCTGAACTGAATAGTACTCAACCACCCATCCCTGCACAGAGCAGGAGAGTTCTGCAATACCTTTTATAACTCTTCGATTAGCTTGACTGTACTTTCACTTTCTGCTACAGAGGAGACTGACAGCAGAGTGCAGTGAGCAACATAAGAGTACTGGCAAACCCTCTAATCCCACTGCTTCCAGAGACCGGCAATAGGCTGCAGTGCCCATCACTACAGCTTTAGGAACTACAAACACTGCTTACAAAAAAATGGTGGAAATTAAACAGTATTAACGCACACAAAAAAAAAATTCCATGTTTTTTCTTTTTATTTCAAATATTTCATTTACAGGTTTCTCAACATTTTACTTGGACTAGAGTCCATAGACTCCTGCATTGAATTCATTGACTGCAAGCATCGCTTTCTCCTATTTGCATGCCATTGCATGAGTGATCTGCTAAGTGAACCAAGTTGCCAAGGCTGCAATGGACACTGCTCCACAAATCCTTCTACCACCAGGAAAATCAGAACACACCCAAATTCCTGGCAGGCTGTCAGGTCCAAAATACTCCAGCAACAACTGCATGCAAGCAACCAATACCAGTACAAAAACTACACTACATTTCAAAACAGTGTACCAACCACAATATGAAATAAAATAGTCAGATAGTTCGTTCACTAGTAACTCAACCAGTTGTACTACTTCATTTCCTTCTAAAGTCAAGTCTGGGTGTAAAGAAAATAAAAACAGTATCAATATACATGCTTTTTAAAAAGCACTGGATAAGAAATTACCATACCGTTATTGTCAATACAGCTATGTAAACACCTTGAAATTTGTATTTCAATGCAGGAGAGGAACCGCTCGCATGCAAATTGTTGACAAATATAATAACAGTGATTTCTTGGTATTAGAGAGAAAAACAAGACAATTTCAAGAGGCAATTTGGAAATAGGATGCTAGACACACTGCTGTCACTAAACCAAAGATTAATTGTTTAACAAAAGCCTGCTGGTCATACCAACAATTAGCTTCTGTTTCATCATCATAATGATAGTGAGCAATTGAAAAAATGCAGTCCAGGCAAAGACAATTCCTCAACTGTTGATTCCAAAATAGCAGCCTATTTGTCTTTTGGAAACAGCTATCAACTACAGCAGCATTTTCAAAATAAAACCCCATTTCTTTTAAAAACAGTTAACAAAGCCTCCATTTATTCTGGAAGAGGAGAAGAAAGGACTAATATTTCACCTTTACTTCTATTTTCATATTTGCTACAATAATTTGTACAGTCCCTTTCACATATAAATTTATCTATTTAAACATGGTTCTTTCCCGTGGTCTAGCTATTGTATGTGTAATAAAGCACATAAGACTGGGAAAACTGCCTATAAAGCCACCCTGTGATACTCTTTCATACATACTGATGATCAGCAGAGAATCTTTGAATACCATCTCCTGCCCACGGCCTCCCTCCCCCCCCCCCCCCCCCCCATGAGGTTAGTTTGTCAATGATGCTAGTTAATGACAAATTAGAAAGCTTGTTTGCATCAGAAGATGGCTACACTGAGGGAAAAGATCCTGAGCCAGCACAGCATGTGACACACTGGTGGATCCTATCTCTGTGCTGCCTGGTACAAGATTAATGCTACCGGTGTACAATCTATGGCTTTTACTGTAACTCATATTTAATTTTCTAGGAAACTCTGTTATCATATCCAGTAAAAACCACACTCCCCTACGTAGTTTTCAGCAGCTCATCCAGTCTCAAAGCAGTTTCCAGCAACAGGGGCATCCTTCAGGATTCAAACTACCACTTTGTGGGATAACTTCTGAAGAAGGGTAGGGGTTTGGCTTCTGGGTTGCTTCAAGCATTTATAAGGAATTAGAAAAACAAACCTGAATGTCACACCTGAATGGGAAAACATTCATTCCATTTCCATCACTAAAAGCCTAGCCCTGGAATATTGACACCTTTTGTACAAAACGCAAAGACACAAGAGCTTGCCACAGCTTCAGGATCAACATACCCACTTGCCGGGGCGTCAGTTGCCCCCTATAGTACCTTGCAGCACTCTGTACACTTGAGTTGTTCTTTTAGACTTTGTGCTCTTTCCCAAGAAAAATATTAAAAGCGCAATAATCAAGATAACTTGTTCTGCAAGTAGTGACACAAGCCTTTTTCTCTATTTGGCATTCAGTTTGTCAGCCTAATTAATTAGCATCTGTACAGCACTGTGAAAATAAAAAACACAATTCAAGTGCTAAGTGTTATTATTAATATTAGCAGCAGCACCATTTTGCTCTACTGAATGCATTTTCCAACAGACTTGCTACAGAATAAAATAGTCAAGCCAGCTGAACTGGCATGCTATAAACTTGAAATGCACTTAGAGCTTGTTCACCATATTTGATTACAGCAATCCAAATGGCTGAAACATCTGCATAGCTGTGCACTTTTTTTTTTTTGATCTATTAAAAAATTGAATCTCACATAACACAATTTGTTCTGTATTTGTCAGCAAGGTAGATATTGCTTTGCAGAACAATTTCAGGGTTGTTTATGAAAAGGATTCTGAGATACTACAATGCTGAAGGCTACCTCTTATTTGCATATCCAAATATACCATCGAGAGAAACAGCTTCATGAGCTCTTGTAATTACATTTTTCTCATTTAGCCCAAAAAAACCAAGCTACCTAAAAGGCACAAACAATTCTAAATAGGCATCTAATCCCTGTTGCCCTCAATTTAAAATATAGCCTTAACTTGTAAAGGCAAGAGCTTGTGGGACACATCTTTCTTTATTTCCATTTGCTAGCTGCTGTTTTTGGCAGCCACAAGAAGATACCTGGCCTTAACTTTCTGAATTAGTTTTTATTGCAGAATCAATGACTTTTCCCTCATGTTGGCTATTTGATGCTATCACGCATGCTAACTCAATGTACGAGTCAGTAGCTACACTCAGCTCAACACTCACTAGAAGCATCTACCTTCACCTGGTAGCAGGAAAGTCTGCGACCTCCTTTGTAGCCATTTTTGTCCCAACACTGCAGAGTCGATATGCGCTCTGACTCGGTAATAAAAAGCAGAACCCATGGTCTTGCAAGAGACTAGTCCCTCAAACTCCTATGTGTGTCACTGCTAGAAGAGGCATGAGGAGACAGCAGGGGTCTGAACTGACACTGTTTTGGATACCTAAGGCTTAACCACATAAATAGTTTCCTTATTTCCTGCAAGAATTCCCTGCTTACTGACTACTAATTCATGGTGGCTATCTGCTAATTAAAGCAAATGCAATCAAAGTTCAAGTTTATACTTAACAGATCACTCTCAGTGACAGTGGTTATGTCCAGGCTGGTAGAAGCAGGTTTCATAGGAGGGAAATTAAAATCATTTAATTCAGTAGAAGAGCACTAACATAAATTCAGACTATACTAAAGACAAGGGGATAAAAATTAAAGCCCAGGCTGCAGGAGCTGCCTGATGTAGCCAACAGCCAGGTAAGTACAGCAGCATCACCAGCAAAATGGGTCAAAGAACACCTAAATACTTTAGCATGAATCAGTTAATGGAGACAAGTCCAAGAACTGGAAAACTGGACAGCATTTTTTTCCTCTGTAATGATCCATCAGCTGTTAAAACTTTCTTACAGGTTACGTCCCAACGTAAGCAACAGAAAAGGAGAAAAACTTCGAACAGCAAGGAGCTGACAATACCTGTATTCAGTCAAAAATACTTTGTGGCTCTACTTCTCCTATGTACTTGACCTTCCCCTTCCAAATCCCCTGACAGTGAGATAACAAATCCCCCTTCAGGATGCATAATAGCAGAAAAGAAAGATCTATGTAATTCCAAAGCTTTGCACTGCAGTGTGCAGCCAGTGCTGAACTGCTGATGAAGATCTGTCTGACGGCTTTCTGAACTCTGAGAATAATTTCAGAGAAGGCCTACTAGGAGACTGATTCACAAAGCAAAGGCAGCTCCTCTATTTATCTCATATACAGGGCTCAAAGGAAGGACCCTATGGTAGCGTAACAGAGTACTAATAGGACAACATTCCAGAAAATGAAGCAAGAACACATGCCCAAGAAATAAAAACCCTCAGAAAAATCACATATTAGAACTCAAACCAAGAGAAGCTGGTCTTTGAATACAAGATCAGCATAATGCATATCACATCTTCATTCAAATGGTTGTGGGTTGTTTTTGTTTTTTCTTTTTTGCATATGAAAGCTCTTTGTAAGTTTTGCTATCATCAGTGTAAGCTTCAGATGCATTGAATTAGACTTAGTAAACAATAAATCAAAAATAATCGCATTTTCTACAGATACATTCAAGGAGTTACTGCTACCTCCCCTAAACCACTTCAGGAGGGAAGGGCCACCTAAAATTGGCAAAATTGTGTTTTTTCGTTCTTGTGTTTTTGAAGAAAGATCATTTTGTTATTTGTGTTTTTTTGTTGTTCTGAATGACTCCTTTGGAGAGAAAAGGAGGACAGAACAGAAAAGAAAACTAAAAAAAAAAAGCAGAGATGGGAGATAAGGGGAGATTCGGTAGCAAAACATACTTAAAGAGCTCTCAAAAAGTATATGCTACTTCCAAATTCAGACAGGAGGAATTAAACACATTTTTAAAGGCGCACTGTTTTGGAACAAATAGAAAAAGTTTTGAAGATTTCATCTTTCTTAAGTACAATACTTCAAAGATTACTGATTTTAGTCATCTCCTACTTGTTTTCCAAAGAATTATTTCTTTCAATTCATTATTTAGTGATCAAATAGATTGATAGTGATCAATCCTAGCATTGCAGTAGAAAACTCCAAAGGGAAGGATCTCCAGAAGGAGATCCTTCCCCAGTGGCAGTCAGCTCTTAAATGGGGTCTAGGAGAGGAGCAGCCAGACTCCACCCCTTCCTGTCACACAGCTGAATTGCCTTCACCTGTGCTCCCATGACTGACTCAGGGCTTGCCTCAGGTGATCAATGAGTGGTTCAGTGGGGGTCCCTTTAGCAATGAAGATAGGAGTGTTGACCACAATATCAGTAGGCCATGTACCAATTACCAGAGGGATTACTGAGCCTCCCAGCTCCAATAATCTCCCCCAAGGTGCAAGTAGGCCACACCACTTGGGTCCTACCCACACCTTTCCAGGACATTTTATTCTATGGATGCCCGGTTCTAAATTCTCAGGGGCAGGGAGCAGATGATTATTTTCATTGCCAATTTAGGGTCTTACCTGATTATCAGTGTCTGTAATTTGGATTCTAAGCGGGGAGGCCCATATTGTCTGTAACATTTTCAGGGCACTGAGTCTGCCATCTCTAGGTCTTTCATTCAGGTCCCACAGGGCTTCATAGAGTCTTTTTGTCCACCCTTGCAGGGACTGGGAGGTCTGCCTTCACAGCAGCCTTAAGAACACCACTGTAACATTCCATGAGGCTTGCCCCCATTGGATTAATGGCAGGTTTAATCGTCATTCAACGTTATTTTCTTCTGCCCAGCATTGTATCATCACACCTATAAGATGAGTCCCTTGGTCGCTCTTTATGACTTGAGGTGTCCTGTAGGCAGACATAAGCTTAGTGAGTGCCTTGATGGTATATGCCTGCATCAGTCCACTTGCGGTATCGATGCAAGTCAGGGCATATCTCGCCTCCTCAGACCAAGGGAGGGGGCTCAGTGTAATCAACCTGCCATCGCTGAAGAGGACTGTGTCTCAATAGCAAGATGGGCTGTTGTTTCTGTCAATGATTTCAGTCTCACCTTTGAGCAAGCATCGCAGTTTCAGCAAGCCTGGACGATGTCAGGTAGCTGTATGGGCAGTCCCCACGCTTTAGCAGCTGCCCACATTGTCTTTTGTCCCGCATGCTGTAGCTACTGATGTAACCAATGGGCAATGTTCTCAGATGGCGAATTCTCAATCCATCGAACTCGGGCCAGTGTGTCCACTTGGTCATTTCCCGGTGACTGTAGGGGCTGATGACCAGAAACATGGTAGACACAGTTAAACGTGTCCTGTGTTGAACTGTACTCCATATGTCTAACCACATACCTTTGCCCCAGATCAGCCGGGCATGGATAGTCCATTCCTGGGTGGCCCACTGTGCAATCCACAGAGTGAGCCCCCGGTACACAGCCCAACTATCTGTACAGATGTTCAGGATATCATCACAAGGTTCCTTAGTTATAACCATCCACACGGTTTGCAGTTCTGCCCATTGGCTGCTTTGACCATCCCCCTCGTTAAACCAGACTGTCTCAGTAGAAGAATGCTCTGCTATTGCTCTCCACTTGCTCGGGTTGCCCTTGCTGGATCCATCTGTGTACCAGGCATCTTCTGAATACGTTATTTCCCCTCTTGAATGGGACTCTTCTCTGGTGGAGCAACCAGTATTTATTTTGGTGCATCACTGTGACATGTCACTGGGCCTAGGATCTTCTGAAATTCAACCCATCATGCCACTGTTTGCGCCTGGGCGACCCCATTTTTGGAATTTGAGACAGATCTTTTACCCACCCCTGAATCAGCAGAGTGGTCTTAACTATGATATCAGCTGTTTGAGTTATGGCTCTGCTGCCTGTAATGCGGAGTAGGCAGCCAATAACTGTTTTTCAATCATACTACACCTTTCTTCTGCTCCGTGCCAAACCTGAGACCATAATCCAACGGGGGTCTGAACATAACTCTGGCATTGCCACACACCCCAAACAAAGCCATCCTGAGTGACATGAGCATCCAATTTGGCTGGGAGGATAGGAACGAATATACCCAATGCCTGGGCTTGTTTAACTGCCAGTTTTGCTTGTTTTAAAGCATCCTGTCCCATTCTCCCCCAGTCCCATAGCCACCCCTTTTTCTTAAGTCTGTACAATAGCCTCAGCAGCCACGCTAAATGAGGTATAAAAGGAACACCAGTAACCCAATATACCTAAAAACTCCTGCAGCTGCTTAAGGTGTTATAGGGTTCAGGCATTTCCAGTCCCTACATACTACAGAGCTGAGTAGCACTTGGGTCTTCCCTGACCAAACTACCCCCAGGAGTTTTACGGACATAACCGGACCTTGTACCTTCTGACGATTTATAGCCCATCCTCTTTCTTGCAGGTAATAGTTAATTTATCAGCCACCTGTCTTACTGCCTCCAGTGAGTCCGATGTCAACAGGAGATCATCAATATCATGAACTAAGTTAACATTATCAGGTTTTCTCCAATTAGCCAGGTCACACACCACTAGATTACGACAATATGTTGGTGAATGCACGTACCCTTGCGGCAGGACCCGAAAGGTCCACCACCTGCCTCCCCACATAAACGCAAACTCATCTTGCCATTCTTCAGCAATTGGAATACTAATTATTGGAATGTACTAATATAGGAATATACTAATAGTATTGTAATACTTGACCTGTGTTGCTATGGCTGACTCAGTCCTTGCCACCAGTGCTCAGTCAGTTCAGGCCTTAACTCAACAGTTACCATACACATGGTCATTACCCGAGGGCTCATGTCAGCACAACATAAAGGCTAGTGTATGGTACTTCATGGTCAACCCACACTGTAACTATTAAGCTTGTTTAATGTGTTTTCTTTCCTTGATATGACATCTGAAAGCCTAAGAAGAGTTCAAGAAGCTCATTTAATTTTAATGTATTTTATCCCTCTAACCGGAACAATTTTTTCTTCAATTACCTTTAGCAGAAATCTAATCTAGCAAGCAAGTACAGCAACAGAATATGTCATTACGAATGATTTTCACAATTTTGTTGTTGCTCTGATTTATTATAGTGTCAAGCTTTTTTTCTGACTTTGTTTCTTGATTGCACTTTTAGGAAAAAATACATCTTAGAATTTGCAACAATTGCCAGCAACATGTACGTAAATATTAGGATGTAGAGAAGTAGTTTCAATAGCCATTTCAACAGGATAAAACACCTGCTTAGGCTCTTAGCATAATGAACTCAGGCAGTTTACCAGTGGTTTACAAAAATAACACAGCTCTCTACAAAACTATTATAATGTATAACTGATAGCCAGAATTTTAAGTGGGACAAATACTTTCTGGCAAGGTCATAAAAACAACTATTGTTGTAAATTTAGTCCTACACCACAGAATTATACACATAATCACCAAGCAATAAACAATAAGCTGACAACAAATGCAGTTGTTTTTCCCGCCTTCTTTCTTTTCCCTTCTGTTAAGAGATTCAAGTATCACTACACTTGCAAGTCTCACAGAACTCAGCAGTCCCAAAGAGAACAAGATTGAAGGATTCGTGTGTGCATCACCAATGCAGTCCGCAGGGCCTCATGCAGCCCCACACGCTACTCAGTGTGCACTGAACATTTTTTGCACCATTTTTCAGGCTCAGGATAGACGAGTTAAGTCAGGCTGGTTCAGCCTCCTACTGCCTGTTTGGCCAGCAGACAGGAATCCTCTCTGGACAGACCAAAGACAAACATCACATTACAGCCAAGACTGCAAAGAACACAACCAAGATTGCAAACAATGTCATCTTTTCATTTACGAAGTTTAGTGTAGATATACACATGCAGCTCTGAGAATACCCTCTGGCCTTGATTTCTGTTGTTTTACTTGCACACAATTGGAATAAAACTAACATATGGAGTTAAATTTCAGATCCGGAAGAAATACAGAATACAAGAAAAAAAGTATGGTTATATTACTTGCGTTTGAAATATAAGTAATGACATAAGAAAACCTCAAATTTCACCCCACAGCAAAAATTACTTTGTTTACTGTATGGAGCATACAGAAAGGAAGGGGAAGATAGTGACAGGACCAGTCATTCAGAGGACTTGAGTGTGAAATGCGAAATTCTGACATAAAACTGGTAGTTAAGCACAGAGGGGATGCCCGCCAGACTGAGCAGTCAGGCCAGGATGCAGGCCGTTGGGGCAGCTAGGCCTCAGCCTGGGGATCCCAGCACCTCACACTGGGGCATCCTGAGTATAAAAAGAAAAAAGCAAAAAAACACAACGTAGAAACTGAGAAATACGTTCCCACGAAATGAAGCCCCCACATCCCTAATAATCACAAAGCCTCCAAAACTCACTTTTGTAATCTCCATACACCCACAGGTGGCCGCCTCCATTTTGTGAAGGCAGGTTGCCAAAGCTGGCTGCTCCCTAAGATGGCCGCCAGGGCCCAACTGAGGCAAAGCACTAAGAGCTGCTCAGAGGTCCCTCTGCTCCAGGCCCTTCCAGCCAGCTTCGGTGCTCCTCCAGCTGCGTGCTGCCATGGGAAACAGCACTTCTAAGCCTCCTTCTCTAGCTAACTACTCAAGCAATAAAAAACAATACAAACAGATCCCCCCAGTTATTATGGGTTATTTCATTTGCATGACAGCAAAAGCCAATGAAGGTTAACACTGCAGTGATCGCTGAAGTAAGCATGCTACACTAACAGTGAATTGCCAGTAACGAGCATCTCAATTCGGTTAAACAAAATATGATAATCATGTTGTGCTGGCTTTATCAAGGTTTTGGTATCACACAGAAGATCTTTGCTTTCTAAAAACTGAGGGAAATGATCAGCTGAGGTTTGTTTTTTTTTTAAATGAAGAAATCTTACGATTTTATCAGGTTTAAAAAAAAATCAAAGATGCAGTCCTATTTCAGAGGAGACTTAATGGTTTTATTTTTTAAATTAAATTAATACTTATCAAAATGTTACTTTAAGTGGTTGTCAGGAATTGGCTCTTTTTTTTTTTTTTTCCAACAAACCCCCAGAGGCAGTTCAGTAAATAAGTTCTGTAACTGGTGCCACAGTCTTCTGTGGAATATAAATGCCTTACATTCAGATAGCTTCTTTTATTAGTACCCAGGTAAATTACGGTCATTTTACTCTGTATTTGTCCATGAAACATGCATCACATGGAAGGAATATCACTAAGTTCATAGCAGCAACTTTCCAGCAAAGGCAAAAAAAAAAAAACAAAAAACAAAGTATTTTAAGCATTTAAGTGTTTTTTCTTCATTTGTCTATTCACTAAGAAAAACATGGTTTAGAAACCGCATTTCTTGACTAATTTGTTTTTCCTTAGATCAGTTGAACACAAGCACTTCAGGAAATGCTCATGTGGACATCAAGTCGTCTGCAATCAGCCTTGTCTTTCTGAAAGTTTGGAAGTTGAGACAGGAAAGAAAGGAAACAAAGCCAGGAGATGCACACCATATCTCTTGTGGATTCAGGAAAGCCTAACCACAGATACTGCAGGAAATGGCCAAAGGAGGCACCTGTCTCCCAGAACAGCTCAGCCTTTGCCCCACCGAAGAGCTGTAAAAGGCCCTTGCGCACACTTCACCATTAGAGAATCAAAACACCACCTAAACACTGCACAAAATGAAATGATAAATCATTGTGCCAGGGTAGCCCAAGATTTTCATTTCATAAACATAATCCCTGAGCATGGGATATCACATTCTCCAAGGTTCAAACAGGCAAAAGCAATTCAGCAGTTGTTCATATTCACTTAAGACTGTCTTTAAATGCTTCATGGTTATGTGTGATACCCACATGGTTATGTGGGTTTCTTAATCACACCGGCAGATTGTCTTCATAGTGATGATTTTTAAGCCTTCATGGAGTAAAAAGCAACTGTGGGAATCAAACGTTGTTACTGTATTAGAAAAGGATTTTTTTTTTTTTTATTTAATGATCTCTGCTATCATAGTTTTTTTTGGGAGTCTTTCTACTTAATTTGGGGGAAACGGGAGGAGGGGGAGGCAAAGGGGAGAAAACAGGGTACAAAGACTGTCATGTTGTGTCAATCCACCATTGCAACCGTGGATAATTTGCTTTTATCAGAGATACTGTCCTGACGAAAATTATTTGGATATTTCCAACACAACTACGCCAGTTTTCTAGAAACTCGTACGAAAACCTTAAGAAATTGTAGACCGTGCATTTCCACTGCAATTTTGATGCTTCCTTCCAACTACTGAGCAGCAGAACAGCAGTTAGTATGCAAACCTAAAAGCCAACTGCCCTCTAAACCAGGGACTGCAGGCTTTCCTTCGCACAGACCTTGGAATAGAGGTCTTTTGTAGCCAGAACTAATAACAGACCCAAGCTTCCAGTTACCCTTTGTTTAATCTCAGATGCTAGTCAGGGGATGGAAATTTCTACCCACTTTTGCAGCTCCTTCTCAGCTTCTCAAAGGGAAGCTCAGCATCTCCAGTATTTACTGCCCTCAAGAGAGGCCTCTTGATGACTTCTGATCCTTCCAATTATATTACCCACTGTGCTCCCCACATACATGCTAGAATATCAGTTAAAGCCACATCTCTACTTCACAGCTCTAAGCGGGTATCACACAGAGAAGGCCATATGTTGGCCCTTTCTCCATAAACTCAGCTTAATGCTCTGCATCTTTCCTTAAAACACATGGAATCAAAATAATGTATAAGACATTTGGAGTTGTCTGATTGCCAAGTGGAAGCATTCAGCACCATTCTGCTTTGCACCATGTGTGAAACCAACATTACTCCAAATTACAGATTTCTTTAAGGGCAATTTGCTAAAATATGGGGAGGAAGGTAGAGTTTGCC
Organism: Meleagris gallopavo; assembly: GCF_905368555.1. Taxonomy (NCBI): domain Eukaryota; kingdom Metazoa; phylum Chordata; class Aves; order Galliformes; family Phasianidae; genus Meleagris; species Meleagris gallopavo. Next base: position 300,158 of record NC_139410.1, read on the forward strand.
ATGTTTTCCGTCCCTTTGCAAGTGCTATTCTTAAATAAATTTCAGATAGAGACTTCAAAATCCTGCAACAGACTATGATCTGAATTCTGTTAGAAAGAAGCAGGCAGAAGCAATGAACACAAAGAAATATCTGGACATTTTATCTTTCAAGAAGTGATCTGACCTTTGAGTAATGTATCCCTCATAACATTTTCAGCTATAGCTTTTAGCCACTGATGATGAGCCCTGACTTCTCTATTTCTTCTTAAAGAAAAGTGTTCTAGTATATTTGAAACTGCTTTATAAAAAACGACTAAGGAAAACAATATTTTGTTATTCATCTCCTAAGTAAACTAAGCCTTGGTGAACATAAACAATACAAAAATATGCTGGTGTGTTCTTTTTGTGTGTGCAGGTTTGGTTGTTTTTGGGTTTTTTTTTTCTTTCTTGATATCTCAGTTGCACTGAAGGGAATCAAGTAGATTTACTTCGAAATGGTATTGAGAATTTGTTGTTTGAGAGAAGAAAAAAGCAAAAGAAAACGTAACTGAGTACTATTATAATGTAATATAATCCAATACATCACAAATTACATAATCATGAAGTGGAGTTACGCACAGCATTTGACACAAGCAATCAGATCTGCTCTGCATGCCCTATATTGTGTAAGTTGATTTTAATGAAAAGCTGGGATTAAAATTTACAGAGAAACAGTTGCAGAACATCCCATCCATTTCTTGCTTTTGGCTAGACTGTAAGCAAGACTGTTTCAGTTGACTTTTAATGCTGCAATTTGAACCAGACAGCCAACTGCCAGCTAAAATGAGAGGAGATTACCTTTTGGCAACTGCCCTCTCCATTTCCTAAACATAATGACCTCCAACCAGAGCAGCAGTGAAAAATCACAGCAGTCTTATCTTAAATGTGAACCCCGTGGTGAAAGAGCAGTGGTTCATATTACAAGTAGACTACATAAATGCTTTGAGAATCACCATCAGATTAAATGCAAAAAGTCACAGTGCTGAAAAAGAGCAGCTATCGCATGAAGAAATGCTGTAGGAAAATACTTAATGTCTGAAGCAGGGCTAATGGTCTTCCCCATTTCTTTCAGATTCATGATGATGTTGTTTCTCTTCTTCACCTTCTCAATACAGATCATGTTCTACAGATTTTCATCAGCATAAAAACTGCATACATTGGCTGCTACTTGAGTCATTACTTGAGTTCCTTAATGATAGCTTCCCTCCTCCCTTCCGTGGCCACCTTTAGCTCCCCCATAACACAACCCAATTCAAAGTAATTCATCTAACATTCTTTTTCCAGTTCTAAGAGTTTGTTACAGAAGACAGTTAACCAAATCATCCTGATTGTTGTCTTGTTTTCAGTAATTGTTTCAGAACAGGAGAAATTTCTTTGATGCCTCTGCTCCGCTACCCCTCCAAAACAAGGCTCTTCCTCCCATTCTTCTAGTCTTTACCTCACACTCTGAGGAACAAGACTAAAGCTCTTCACAGTTGCTCGGGGGGCACTTAATAATACTGATGACACTACCTCTTTACAGAGGGTCTGCTGTGTTCCCTGCCTGAGAGCTTCAGCTGGCAGACCTAGTCATCACTGGCCAAGCTTTGATCCTACAACTGAATTACTGCAGCAGCCCTCTGCACCCTTCAAGTTACAATGCTTTCCCATGTTAAATGAACCCTACAGCTGAGGAGAGTTTGAGTTAGCAAGGCAAAGCAGAAGGCAGTGCTGCATCCCAAAGCATCCAAGTGGCCATCATGCAGAAGGAATGACTCCAAAGCTTAATTTAAAGTCCAAAGAAAGAACACAGTAAATCATTAAAATACTCAAGATGCCACAGAAATGGGCATAAGGACAAGAATGACTTGTGTTTGATTTCGTGATAGACATGCTGACAAAACTAATACTGAGCCTTCTGTCTCTGCTCTAAGTAGTAAGATCTTTTTTGTTTCTATAGAGCATGATTTACTCCAAGTGCCTCAGCAGAGAAGACGAGAATGAAGTTCAGTGCTGCCTGGCACGGGGTGCAGCATACATGGGGGGCCATAGGAAACCACCATGATCACATCGCAGTACAAGTGCTGCATTTCCAGCCTCCACTCCTTAATGTTCACTTCCCAATGTTGCATCACGCAGTAGTGCTAAGGCGTGTTTACCTCCCAGCCCAGACAAGGGGACCACAAATCTGGCTAAGATAACTTTGAAGCACAATGGGCAGTCCTGGAAAAAGCAGCACCAAGAGTGAAACAAGTGGTAAAATGCTGGTGGAAGTCCCTTCAAAGAATAACTGCAACGAGCTGCAAACCTGTGCCCATCATGCTGTTTTTCAGCATTACAAAACCAATGCTCTGTGTTTTGTTACTGCATAGCAAGTAACAGAGCACAGCTACTTACATCGAGCATTTTTGACTTAATGGCATACCATCATGTATTTGGCACCTGATCAGATGCCATCCTGATTAAACACTTGAGATGAAAGCTCCTTCTGCGAGACTGCTCATTTCTATAATGCAGGTCACTATACCATGGTCAGTCGACATACTGCTGTCTATACTGCTGCAGGTGCGCGACCTTTCCAGCATTCAAGCCTGGGTGTTGCTGAATGCTTGGAGAAAATCAAATTTGAATACTGCCAGAAAAGCATCAGATAGCAGGGAAAGTTGCCATTTGATCCAGACAAAAAGGATATGTGAATTTAGGTCTCTCTCAGACCCAGCTGGATTCAGAACAGCAACCTGGCGTCAGACAAATCCTTTAGCTGAACATAATTGTGGCACTACAGGACTCACTTTGCACAAAGTTGTAGAATTGCATTACTTCTAGAAGAAAGGAGGACTGCAAAAAGCTTTGCATCTACATACTGATTCTCCACAAAAATTACCTCTCAGTATTTATTACCTTTGAAAGAAATTACGCATTTTTCTTTATTACAAAGGACTAAATCTTTGTATCCTCCCAGCTTCAGTTGAACTCCCCTGTGTGGCAACAGATAAAGGATGTTCAGAAATTAAAATGTGTGTGACTTGTATAAATACATAATGAAACAATTGGCAAAACACTACAAAAAATAATATCCCTACTGATGGAATAAAGAATTTTAAGTCCCTTTAATAACACTGAACATTTAGTCTCTACAGAAAACAAAGATCCTAAGAAGCTTAACAGCATTAAGAGAACAGAATGAACTACTGTTAACTTCATTTCCTTTAAAAAAGTTAATCCTGCAACACCCATTTATATTTTTCTGACTCAAAGGTACCACTATGATTTACTTTCATTCCCAACTCCATTCTAGTAAATGGAGTTTAGATGTGCCTATGAGACTGTTGATTTATCATTCCATAAATTACCTATTTTTCATTTTTACAGATAAATTCCTTTAAAATCTTTGTGATGATGATTCCGTGCTGGGACGAGTCAATGTTTATCTTCTTGGAACAGCAAAAGAAACCATATGGCTAAGCCTACCATAATTGTCCCAGAAAGAACTGGAGACTTTTGAAAGTGTTTTTTTTTTTTTTTTTGAAGTTGTAAAAAAAGTTGTCAAATTCATTCTCAGAGTTGTTGCTGAAAATATTAACTAGCTTTTCCAAAGGCACTTCAACTGAGCAGTGATTTCGGCTTGAATTCTTTTGGCTCATAAAGACCCACAACCTATCAAATGTCAATCTTATTGCTTTTCACTGTCAGAAAGCACAACTACTGAATCATGCACTTCATCGTATCTCAAAGCAAGAAATAATACAAGATGGATATCCAAATACTGTGTGTGACAACAGGCTTCAAAGAGAGAAAATATTGTTTCTATTGTTAAATTCACTGTTGCTCTTCACTTTCAGTTCAGCTGGGATAAACATCTGATTTGTCCACAGCAGGAATTAGAAGCATAAGCTAAACAACTTCACACTTGCTTCCTCTTACCTTACCCATAACAACTCAGAAAATCATCATATTTAAATACAAATTTAGAGTGTCCACAATAGCTTTTAAGAGACAACAAGAGATACCTGCAAATGTCACGATGCCTTCTGGAAAAGAATAAAATATATTCAGAAAAACCACTTCTCTGAGAGTAAATTTAAGTACTCATTATCAGCAAACAGGAGATACTACCAGCTGGTACATGTGCTCCATCATCACAGAGTTATGTCTAAATGTGTGTCCATGACAGGGGGCATAGGCCCAAAGAGGAAAAAAAAAACAAAGGAGAGGAGGAAAAAAAAAAACAACACATTTAGGGTCCTCCAGACCCCTTGACTAAAAAGGCAGGGCACCGTGGGGGAGAAGACAGATGGGTCTAAAAAAAATCAGCAACAGCAAAGATCTGAGGAGGAACATTGATTTACTAAATCCAACAGAATCAAACATAATGAGAGAGGGAGTGTCCAAAGCCGAGGCCTCACACTGTAGAGTGCAGAGGAACCACGAGCTTCTCCTCTGTGAAACTGAGATAATCTGGGAGAGGGACAGGCCTGTCCTGTCCCGCCATGAGCTCCACCTTCCTTCCTCTGGGCCACAAGTCTTCTGGGGGAGTGCCATCCCTCCCCTCTGAGAACCAATGTGCCCAAAATAGGCAGTCCACAGAACCAGAACATCAAATCTTGAACTCCTACTGCTTTACATGATGTTCTGATGTGGAATAATGACAACTAAAATCACCATACCACAACATACATCCAAGCCTTATTCTTATACATCACTGATAAACCTTCCTCTCGCACTATAGCACAGCAATTCTACATATCAAGATGCATAGTGTTTGACCAAAGAAATAGCATGGACCAAGCTCCAGAAATAGCTGAAGGGGGGTCATTCTTAGAGCTTCTTCCAAAGGAATTCTGACTGCATGGGAGTTTCATAGGCAGGGGAGGCCTTCTGTCATTTGAGCTTAATTCTACAGAATTCTTAACTCTACTAACTCTGAGTGTCTGCCCTGATTAGATAGACAGCAAAACCCAAGTGTTTTGTTAGCTATCCAGACATCAGGATCAATGAGGTTGGATATATGAAAAAAAATTACATTAAGGATGGTGAAGCATTAGAACAGGCTGCCCGGAGAGGCTGTCGATGCCCCATCCCTGAAGACATTGAAGTTCAGGCTAGAGCAGACTCTGAGCAACCCTATCTAGCTGTAGTTGTTTCTGTTCACTGCAAGGGAGATGGACTAAATGGCTTTTAAAGGTCCCTTCCAAAACAAACGATTCCATGAACTCAACACCTCACAAAGTAGACTGGAAGTACGTCATCACATAGGTCTTTTTCCCATCCTGTGCAGAGTAAGATGCCCTACTGTATGCAAAAATTGCTCCATTTTACTCGTAAATCCACTGCGTGCATCTGAGCAATACACAGATTCTGAGTTCCTCCATGAATAACTCAGAAAAGCAAGTCACAACAGAAAAAGGCAAGCCTTATGAGAGTGTAAGAATCTAGAGTCATTAAAAATTGCTTGTTCAAGACAAGTACAACAATGCTTTAAAACACTGGATAGGATGATATAAACTACAACACATGATTGGTATCAGCAAGGCATCATTGCACACAGCATGCTGTTCAGCATGGTCCATTAGGAATCTCCCCTGAGGCTGCACAGGAGGCTGTGCATCTAGGGACAAGAGCTCAGGAGATATTAAGGGCTCTTCCTGATGACAGAGTTGACTCAAGTCCATTTACACAGTAAGCACAGCATACTAGGATACAATATTTCTGTCCCAACCTCGAGACAGCCAATGCAGCCAAATAGAGCTGCTAATGCTGTTTCTTTGTGTGATAGTCCAGCTCCAAGGGGCAGCTCAAAGACAAAGCAGGAGCGCTTGGCCATCCCTACAGCTCTCACAGGTGACCTTTTCTCTTCACCTGTAAGCACACAAGCACTGTGGAGCCACAGTTCTTCACTGCTTGCTGTGCACAGCAATGGCATCCACTGCACTGAACTACACAGACCCAGGAGGTCCAAAGGCTTCCAGTGAAGCTGTGCTGGTATTTTCTGCTTCACAAGCCAGGGCATGTCCCTGAGGCCTATACATAATTCATCAGCACCTCTGTATAGGCTGAGCAGGGCATCATCAAATCCCTGTATGACAAACTCTGGGACAAGCAACAATAGCTCACACACAACACACCATGCATAGACGTCAACATTTATTCTCTTAAACTTCAGAGCTGGATTTCAAAGGACACCACTTCAGCAAACCGAAGGTCCCTGTTTGCTAGCTTATCCGGTTCTGTGAGGAAAAAGTATTTAGCAATACGTTTAGCTCTTATCTCAATTTTATTTATCCTCTTCCCCTTACATTCAGAAAAGATCCTAAATTGTAGAAATTCCAGCAACATTTTTGCATCAAATATGAGACAAAGGGGAAAGGAGAGAGCCTTATCACCCTTTAAGTAACACAGACTGACTTTTGATTTTTATTCTTCTGCAACAGATGCCAGAAAAAAAAAAAAAACAAGAAAAGATTTTGATATGAATTATTTCATAATGCAGTGAGACAACCTAAATAAAAACAGAAAAAAGAGCAAAAATAATCTATATTCATAAATGATGGAAGACACTGAAAAACAAAATCCTCGTGTAGCAAGAGATATAGCTCTATAATATCTGAAAAATGTAAAAATACATTACTTCCTGCACACATTCACACTATTAACAGTTTACTTGTTGTATTCCTTGGAATAAAACTACAACACAAATTCAAAATATCCTTTTTCATAATTCTACAGTGACCCCCCCAGTCTCTCCCACAACTCATTTCTATGAACTCAGGAGAGCTTCCTTCAAACCCACCACTTGAACATAGGTATGAAAGAACATGCCAATACCAGCTCCCCAGTTCATCATATTGCATTTTGTTGGGAGAAAAACTTCCTGCAAGGAAATCAGAAGCTGCTGGTGCCTAACTGGGTTCTGGACTGCCTTGCGTTCATCTGTTGGGAAAATATACAGATATCTCTGGGATGCAGAAACTTTGTCTTCCTATAAACAGCTTGTGATAAGCAGGATGATTAGAATTTTCTTGAAAAAAATGTTCAAGTTAAAAGTAAGTGAGGAGATCCAATTTAACTACCAACCTATCCCTGGCCAAGTCTATGATATCCAAGTCTCAGCTTGGTTTTAAGTATGGTTCCTTCAGTTTTGTTCTTGGAAGGACAACAAGTGAGGTTTAGCTAGCAGCAGTGTTTCTGAGTACTGCTTTTCCTCAAACAGTGCTGCAAAGGCACGGCAGAGGAAGCAGAGGATGCAAGTTTGCACACCCCCACAGTTTGCTTTTGTATCATGCTCCTGATGAGCTACCTGCAGACCAGAACCCTGTCTCCACCTCCTTACTCTCTGCCCATACATTTGTGCACAGCCTCCTTCCTGGCTTTATTCTAGAAGTGTTATGTCACAACACATCTCAGCATTGTGCCTTTGTAGCAACCTGAGTGACTTCACAGGCACACACTTCATAAAAGAAATCCTTACTACAACTGAAGTTTCGTAAGTGCTGTGTTTGCTACAACTCCAGGAAAGCTGTAGATTCAGCATGCTTGCCAAGTGGCAGCCTATCATTTTAAATCCTGATTTTTTTTTAAACTCACCTTTACTAATCTGAGATGACCACAGTCTAACCATGAGGGGTTTGAAAAACTCAGTTTACTCGTTTTTAATATTTCATATCTATTTAATCAGCTGTACAGTTATAACTTCATTACCTCCTTGAAAAGTGAAAAAAATCCCGTCTCCTGAAGGTCACATAAAAGTTTAATATGGATACTTCCCGAGTACCCACCTGCCTTCATTTCAATATTACAAACAGCCAGAACAGAAGAAAAGATAATGCTGCCCTTGTTTTTGGTTTAAAACATGACTTTGTAAAGACAATAATGCAACGATAGCAATATCTGGGTTAAGAGTTTCTTGTTCTGCTTTCTGAACTGACATACCAGTTAAGCCATTGCATATTAAGAGAAGATCATGCGAGTCCCTCATCCCACCACCAAAAAACATATTTTTCTTTAATTATCATACCACACATTTCCACTTAAGACATACGGCTGTAGGTTCAAGAAAAAGACATTAATCCCTCAATTAACACTGAGGTGCTTCACTTTCTTTATCCTAAAAAGCAGGCTCTAAGAACATCAGTCTCCAAATTGTGCATGTTCAATTATTAACATTAGAAAAGAAAACTCTACCAGCATACCAATTCTAGCTCAGGACTCTTACAGAGCATTTTTTTCTGGAAAAATTTTTGAATTTACATTTACACTGCAAATTTCTCCTTAATAGATAATAAAGCCAAAGTTTACCTCAAGTTTGCTTTATTTCCTATAACATTCATTTTATAAGAGCTCAACCTACTTTAGACAGCTCATAAAGGAAAAGAAAACCTTTGCATCTTCCTGTATTGTAAATTCTTCTTATTCTTTACATCAAAGAACACCTAGGTTCTTGAGCCCAAGAAATCTTAAACAAAGATAAAAAGTAAAAGTGCCCTTAGTGAACAATACTATGAAGTTTCATAAGTTGCTTTTCTTTTTTTGCTCATTTTTAAATATTGTTTCTGAAGTAAGAAAAATTTACCAAGTAACACACAGAGAAAACTTACCATTTCAAACTCTTAAACCACTAATAAGCTGTAAAATACTAATACAAAGCACATAAAGAAAAAACATACCTCTAGTTGAATAACTAGAAGAACAAAGAGTCCCTCCAGTCCACTTCACCAGAAAACACACCTCTCTTTGAGTTCACTGTGGGTCTCATTTATAGCCTCTGAGCCCTCATCGTTCTCATGCTGAGCATTCGCACCTGGTTCCCTCACAGCAACAATGGTCTGCCCACAGGTGTGGGTGATTTCTTGCTTGCTCTTTGTGTGTATTTTTTTAAAGAAGCATGAAGACATTAACGAAGATATCTTCAAAATGAAAACAAATGAGAAGGAAGGTTACAGCTGCTACGAAGAATTAGCAAACTCCACTTGCATTTCACAAATAGCATAGAGAAGGATAAAATGATGGTAACATTCTAATCTTTAAAGAGGAGAAAATCAAAACTTCCAAACTCACACAGAACCTTCCAGGAATACGTTAAATTATCAGCAGTAAAAAAATTGCAAATGCTTTCTTGGAAAATGCTTTAAAACAGTAAGAGAAACAAAGAACTGAAGGGGCTCCATGGGAAAGACTGCTGGTATAAAGTCACGTTTTCCAAACCTTACTCAAACAAAATCTGTTTGCAAACATAATATCCTTTGATAATTTTAGTAGTGGTCAGAACAGGTGCAAAGCTATGGATGAAAAATTAACACAGCTGAAACCCACCCTCTGGAAACTTCAGTTACTTGCCACTCATTTACCATCCTACTATTTTTGCTCAAGTTCATCTACGTTTGCATCAGAATTTTTTATTTGTTTATTTTTATTGGAGTGTGACCCAATGCACAGCAATTCCTGCAGTTTCTGCTTCATTTGAAGCTCTTGCCATTGACAGTTTATCCAGGGCAGTCCTGGAGAGTGCTGGGCATGGTGCCATGGTTACTTGGCTACCATTCCTGGTTGAAGCAATAGGGTTTAAGTGAGTGGAGTGGGTATTAAATACCAGCATGTTGTTGAAGGCTCTACACTTATTCAAGGGGTTTCAGGTTGCTAGAGGTTAGCAAGTCTAAGATAGGCATGTATAAGGCCAGGACTCAGTATAGGTATTAGCCTGTACCTAGTCTCTGTGTGTTAGGCAGTTTCTTTTTAGGTGGTTGGGACAGAAAATAATCTATGTTATACCTGATTTAACTTGATTTTTTTTCCCCCCGAATTTTGATTCAACAGATACATTCTGTTTTCTTGAAGAAGGCACCTTTCTTTATCCTTACTCCAGAAATTCATTTACTCTTGGCACGCTTATGGAAGACTTTAGAATAAAAAATAAATGAATAAAATACAGCATCACACAGCGTTCTGGAGTCCTTTAAGCCGTTCTCTCAGCAGCCCTGGGGTGCAGTCCCCAGGCTGAGGTGACACATTGCACCACGCTAACATATTGAGAACTCTCAATTCTTGGAACAGAGCTTCCATCACACACTGAGAATTTCATTTTGTTTTAGAGGCAACTCTGCTGCATCAGCCTCCAGACAAGATAAAACTTATCAGCTCAGCATCAGCAAGCTGATAAAGAAGGGCACAGCACTATTCCGGCATGAGCCCAATACTGATGCTTGCTAAGCAGTGCAGTCAGGTTCTTCAGTGGCTGATGACTGCAAACAGAAACTTAATGGGGTGAATGTGAAGGAAGAATTAGAATAAATGCCATTGTTTCAAATAGAAAGCAAATGGCTAAACAGCTTTGGTGAAACACGAAAGTAGACACAACAGAAAGGCTGTTCTGCAAAGCAAGGCTGGATTTCAAGTTGAGACTTCTTCGTCAGCTCAAATGATGACATCTCTGCATACCAAAGGTCTTATAGGAAAAAGCACACATTCTGCTTACAGGATTTGATCTATTTCAGAAAGATGTTTTCCGATCTCCTGAGCAAAACTTCTTTCAATCAAGCATTTCTGATTAGAGTATGACAGCCCAGTTGCTTCTACACATATACCAAATTTCACCCTGATATATCTTCAAGCTTTAGCAGGATAAGTGTAATCATCTATGAAAGCTTGCACAAGGTAATGGAGAAGGAAAGGATTTTATCCTTCCATGCTTAAATGAACTACAAGGGCATGGAAGTGATTTTCCACTGGTGGCAAGTGAACTGAACCACAAGAACACCATCTAGACTCAAAGCACATCAAGCATTTACAGAAATTTAAGAGGAGAACTGGCATAAATGGCTCTGTACCTCCTACTGCAGGAGTCATTACTCATGGGGCAGCCTACAGGAATCCCTGGGAAAAGAAAAAATTGAACAGACTGACTCCTGGAGCAGCCTGATCAGAAGAGCTGAGCTTCAAACCCAAGTCTGGCAATATGCTAGCTAACCAGGGCTGGGCAGATTCCAACCATATAACGTGGCAGGAGGAATAAAGGTTCAGACTAATCGAGGGAGGCCGCAGGAGAAACCTGGACAACCTCAGTATGGGAGATGAGTGCAAGGTTTTTCACCCTCGTGTGTCTCAATGAGCATCACAGAAGAAATGCAAGAGCTGGGACATGGTGTTGGATTTGTGCAAGAGCCTGGAGCAAAGCTTGTGTCATGGCTGCAGAGGATGAAGATGAAACACAACGGCACACCAACGAAGGGGCACATAGGTTCTGATGTGTCTGGCCACAGCGCAGCTGGGACTAATAGGAAAGCTCTAACTAACAAAGTGTCTTCTCTGCCATTTTTCTCCAAGTGGTCTTCTCATAGAGAGTGTATGATGAATGTAAATAACCATAAGCCAAGAAATGAACAGACCTTTGTGCAGTTTGAGGGCTGTCTATAGAAATAGTGGGCCAAATTTTAGTATAAATGAATGCTTCAGTAGACTTCTTCATTCTTAGCCAAGAGAAAATATTTGGCTGCTCTATCTGGCAGTGAGGGTAAGGGCAGTGTCAGCTGCTGTCCAGATAAGGCAGCTACTAACAGATTTCATCATCCAACAGCACACTGAAAGCTGTCCAGAAATGCCGGGGTAGGCAACATTCATTAGACAGAAAAGGGGAATTTCTTTGCTGTAAGAGAGGAATGGAAAGCACATCTTTTCTACACATCTGAAGAGAAACAGCTCTAGGCTGACTGCGTTCTCATCTCCAAATGCAGTGGCAGGGATGCTGTCCTGTTTTGGCAGTACTGAGGACTGTTTGATGACTGTAAATATCTGCCAGTCCTTTGGTATCAATATGCGTGAGTAGCTAACTGACAACATCTAGAAAAAAAATGGATTGTGTTATGTACTTGCCATGTTTTAAAGTGGATTAGAAAATATTTGGGAAACCAAATATGAATCAAGAGACTGAAGTCAAGCCCAGTGCTTGTTAATTACAATTTTAATACCATTTGACACCTTGAAACAAAGGTGAAAGTGCATTCAAGTCACTTCTAAATTTATTTTTATTTTTTTGCCGCTTGTATGAATCTAAATAAAACTAGGGACATGTGTCCACATATCTGAGGAGGAAATTACTGCTTTTACATACTGATGCCAGGCACAAGTAATATACAGGCATTCATTTTGATGGCCAAGTTTATGCAGCTAATTCCTCACATTCAGCATCAGCTGTACGATAACCCTTTTGAAAAATGAGTAAAGAGGCAAGGTGCTGCTGAGCATAAAATGCATTACTGCATTGCACAGATCTGGAGCACGTAGATGAGTGAGGATTAATAGCTGCAATTAGAAATGTAAGAGCAGATTGTAGATTGTGAAAATAATTAGCAGATTCTGAAAAGAATTTTCAGCCCTACAAAAATGTTTTAGTGCAGGATACGTCTCAAATGGAAACAATAAAAGAAACTCAGCTCTGCTCTTCTCATAATGATACATTTGGGATCGTTAGGACAGAGTTTGAAAGCTTGCTGGCTCCTTAACAAAGATGGCTCAATGTTCTCAGGCAGTCAAACAGCACAGCCCAGGCCTCCATTTGTCAGGAGCACTTGGTTTTAGCACAGACTCCACAGGGTTAGACCTTCAGCAAGGTGGAGAAGTTGGCAAAGTGAGCAGTTCGGAGACAGCCAAATGTACCGGCCACGCTGCAGCAGCCTGGCAAGATGCAGTGCTGGCAGAGGCTGAACTGCACGTAGTGGAGCTGCACGTGTCCCTGCTGGGGTGCTGCCACAGCCCTTGTGTTGCTGTCCTTTCACCAATCAGCCACTCTGCGGTGGGCTGTCTCTGGGACTGAAATAACTAAAACACCATTAGAAAGATCATGAATCATGCTCGCTCAGCAGCAGAAAACAAGACTAACATGTCTTTCTTCTCTCTGTTTGAAGGCAATAAGTGCCCGGAGTTTGCAATCCCTTAAGAAACTTACAGTTCAGTTTGTCTTTCTGGAAAGCTGCCCTCTCATGGCTCTCCTTTCACAGTTTCCAGAAGACTGAAATATTAAAGGAATCCTGAAAAATTCAGTTAGGAGCACCCGGGTTGGGCTTCAAATAACTTTAATGGTAAAACCATGGCTCACTGTCAGTTGTTTCATTCAGGTAAACCTTGCTTTTGGCCAGAAGACTGCATCTCCTCTAGCTACAGATGGAGAGGGGATGCCTTCGCAAAGTTGACAACCCTGTAACTCGGTGATGAGTAAAAAATTCTGGCAGGAGAGAACCGTGTAATGATCAAGAATAATGAAACAGTAACGATATATCTATCTCCAATCAATAAGAATGTTCTCTTTGTGGGAACATATTCCTTACTTGATATAGATCAGGTAGTTTGTGCAGAAGACGGGAGTTAACAGTTTTCATTCTGGTGCAGAAGAAAGACTAAATGATAATGTGAAATTACCTGGAACGCTTAATCACAGAGATCAAAAGGGTGTGTGTTTTTTTGTAAGTACAGCTTTAAAAATTGTATTATCCCACTATAATTCCCATTGTCACTGTCAGTGTTAAAGGTCTGAGTGCCTAATATAGCTAACACAGATGTGCCAAAGGGCTACAATTAAATCACTCTGCACTCATCTTTTGGTACCAATCAACTTTTTCTTCTCTTAAAGAACAGACACATGCTGTTTTATACAGACTCTGATTGACTGGTTGATATGAAAACATGATGTGGCAGGAGCTGGGGAAAAATGTTCATTATTCTTGCTGTTTGGAACTACAGTAGAAGTGAGTAATTGCTTCTGATTGGGGCAGCCCCTCTCATGCTAGCTGATGAGTATGGCACCGGCACAGACGTTGTGTGACACAGGATGGTAACTCATTCATAAGATCTCCACACAAATTGAAGTAACTTCAATTACTTTAAATACAAAACCTTGCTTTGAATCATTATTTTTCCTTTACCTGGTCCATGGATGTCATTTCCACATCCTTGACAGATTTCAAAGGTGCCCTAGTCCAATACTATGGCTCAGAAAATTGAACAAGAGAGAGGCAGAATAGGTTTTTTGGCACTTTTAGATAGCAGAGCCAAAATAACCCCCCCACTGAAGAGTTCTTGTCCATCAGACTTGGTACATAATTCAGGAAACTCACAGAATAGCAGCATTGTAGGAGACAGAAGGGACCTCAGGAGATTATTGAGTCCAACACCCTCCTGAAGAAGGCTCCCTACAGCAAGTTGCACAGGTAAGTGTCCAGACAGGTCTGGAGTATCTCCAGAGAAGGAAACTCCACAACTTCTCTGAGTAGCCTGTTCAGAGTTCTGTCACTCTGACAGTAAAGAAGTTCTTCCTTGTGTTAGTATGGAACTTCCTGCATTCCAATTTCTGCCCATTGCTCCTTGTTCTATTGCTCCACATCACCAAAAAGAGTCAACTTGACGCCCACACTCTAGGAGAAACCTGTCTTTTTTGGGGAGTTCAGAACTGGTACAGTATTCCCAGGAGGAGTAGAAGGAGAGGAATGCCTCCCTTGACCTGCTGGCCACGCTCATTTTAATGCATCCCAGGATACTATGGCCTTCTTGGCCACAAGAGCACGCTGTTGTTCACCAGAACACAACATTCTTATCTGCAGAGCTCCTCTCCAGCAGGTCAAATCCTATCCTGTACTGATACATGAGATTATTCCTTCCCAGGTGCAGGACTCTACGCTTGCCTTTTCTGAACCTCATGAAGTTCCTCTGTGCTCTGTATACCTCTCTAGGCTGTCCAGATTTCACTGAATGGCAGCACAGCCTCCTGGTGTGTCAGCAACTCCTCCCAGCTTTGTATGATCAGCAGACTTGCTGATGGTGGACTCTATCCCCTCATCCAGATCATCAATGCACATGTAAAACAAGATCAGACCCAGCAGTGACCCCTGGGGAACACCACTAGCTACAGTCTTCCAATTGATGACAACTCTTTGAGCTCTGCCAGTCAGCCAGTTCTCAATCTAACTAAGTCATTGTCCACTCATCCCGCACTTTCTAAGCTTCATTAATGCTAGAATAAACATTTCCTGAGCCTAAATACATTGTATCAGAAACTAAAACTGATGCTTGGATCAGGTGAGGAAGAAACTTCTCATCTGAAGAAAAGATCCTCCTCAAATACCTCTGTGCTCTGACAAGACAGAAATAACCTCACCCTTGTCCTTCTGATCTACAGTCTTTGTGGTCTCTGAGGTCTTGGCAAACCCATCCTGCTTCTGCATTGCTCTTAAAAAAACAGAATACTTTGGTAGAAAGCTGAGTTAGTCCAAGGAGAAAAGGCATCTACACCAAAATACTGCATACTGCTTGGAAAATAGTAGGAAAACACATTACTGTTGAAGCAAATGGAGACCACGGTCTCTTTGGAATGCAATACTTGTTCCGGAGGGAAGGGAGCAATCAATTTAATTATGGTTCCCAAGCGCAAAATGATATTGCACCCAAATTCATTCTTTGAAAATAGCTGGGACTTTTAGTTACTTTTAGAATTAACATCTCAAAGAGCAGATGCTGTGAAAAATGAATGGATGGTAATTTGGTCTGAATACAAAGGCTCTTATTTCCAGTGCAGATGCATTGGTGCCATAACGCCTGCGCTCAGAACACTTGTGGGACTGCAGCAGATACTGAAGCGGGTGATTTCTGTGCCCCAAGGGCAGAATTCACTCTCCATATATACCCATGCAGGGCTACTGGGAGCAAACACTGGGTGCTTTTTCTGAACTAAGTGAAAGACCGAAAAATTACAACATTGGCAAACCATCCCTTTTCACCATGAAGGAGCATGAAGAAAAAACATGGAAATCAAACAGTTTGAGTGCGCACATTTTTGTTGCAAGTGCTCAACTTTCTTTTCTTAAACAATAATAACAAACTTTTCTTCAGCGAAGCACTCAGAACAAGTGCCAGAATCAAATTATGAACTTATGTCTTTTGCAAAGTGATAAAAAAAATCCAGCTTACAATTGTCATTTGACAACCGGTGGTTCCCATAAAGGCTTATTTAATAGCATGTTGCAATGACAGAACTGCATTAAATTTCTCGGTAGATAATCATAGTTTTAAATTAGTTTTAAATATTGCTGTGTTCTTTAGTGGTCTTTGCATGTTTAACTGCAATTTTTTTGTGTGTGTTGATTTATTTTTAATCTATTTTTATTTGTTGGTGGGGACTGCCAAAGTTTGTGTAGATATTTAAGCCCAAGACGGCGTCTTAGCTTAGCCATCTGTGAAAACAAAAACCTGGTAAAAATATAGCTTTGAATAAATGAAGCACTGAGGGAATTTCATACTCGATATAAATAATTGCAGCTATGGCTTGTTGCTATGCGGTTAAGAAAAACGTCTCTTATCCTTGCTGAAGAGACACTTCTTTAAAAGGTTTCACTTTTAAACATGAAGACAATGAAACATTAATATTTTTCCATCTTCCATTTTAAGTATGCGTGTGAGATAGATGCCTTGCTGTCTGTTTTGATAGAAACAAATGTAAAGGCTCTGGAGAGGCAGTAGCTGATGCTCACTGTGCACAGAGCCTCAGCCAAAGGCCAGCAGGACTCAGCATCCACATGCATTATGGAAGGACCAAGCATGAGATCTTTCTCTTTCAGGTGGGTAAAGGAGAGCTGGAAGTTGTCAGCTTTGAGAAGGTGGCACGTGCTACTTGAGTATGCAGGGAAACTCACTTTAAAATGAACACATGGAAAATACACCGAGTGAAGTCACAGAGAAGAATAGAAAGGAAAAAGTGTTCAGCAGCACTTCCCTTCCTTTTTCCCCCTTTCACCTCTTCAAAATGTGCAAATTTTGTTGCAGGCCTGTACTTGTACAGGAGGACTAGCTCAAGAATTTTGCCTCGTACATCTCACCACGACTGTGTATTTAACCATGATCCCAAACCAGGAGCTCCAGCTCCGCAGTGAAGGAAAGCCCAGGACGCCTGCGCTTTCTGGACCTGTTACTGCACTGGACACGGTTCCCAGAAATTCCAGACTCAATTTTCAGGTAATCAAAGTTGCTTTGTGACAGGCACCCTGAAGGCACAGAGCTGGAAACACCATGCTCCTGCTGCAGGGGGGCCAGCCAGCAGCACTCATGGCAGGGGCTGTACGAGGTTGCTGTATATACCCCAAATCAGGGGAAACAGATACCGCAAAACAGGGAAAATGCTTGAATGACACTGTGCCACATGCCACTTCCATTTTAAGCCTGAGAACGATGATCGCCTGTGTGATAAGTATATATATAAATTCAAGAATTATTACACACCCCACCCTTCTGCATTTCTTGGAGTAACTTTCAGCCCCGATTTCTCCATTTCAAGCCCCCAAAGACCTTTTCGCCTCATCGCTTTGGACTGACGCAGGTCCATAGCTCTCAGGGAGGGCAGAACTCCCTGCCTGCACACATTGGGAGCATATGTCAGTGCACACATATGTACATTTGTGGAGAAAATAGCAAAACCCAGAAGGTTTCTTCAGACCCAGGGAAAGCTCAACATTTTTTTGCCTTCTGTTTGTCATGTTTTCCTTAGGAAAAAAACGTTGGACTTTCTTGGCTGAAAGCTGTCATCTCCAATGAAAAGCTGATTATACAGTGGAAGTAAATAATAAAAGCATGATTCTGCCTGGCTGCCTGGGCTACATTCATGAAAAACTCAGTTTGTGCTCAATAATTTCCTCATGAATAGCAGTGTTTTCTTAAGGAAATAGTTACAATTTGCCTTGGACCGAATTAGTGAAGATATAATCTGTCTTCACATTGAAGATGTCAAATTTACATGCAAATAAACGTGGCATGAAAACCGGTGGCGTCGCACAGCTTTAATGATGGTTTGCAGGAAAAACACCAAGCAAACAAACACCTGCTCTGCAGCTTCCGCGGGTTGCCAGCATATTATTATTGGTTCTGACCTTCTAATTGCCTCTTTATTTCTGCTCCCGGCTGCACGGTGAATAACAGGAGTGCTCTTTCAACTCCTACGTGTTCCCCCCACCCGCGTTCCCCACTTCATCTCATCTCCCTCAGAAAACAAATAAACTACCAATTTAATGACTAACTAGCTTGTGCTCTCAGAAGAGTTTCCTGAGCTTTTGTAAAAACGGTGAGCTTTGAACATTTTTCAAACGGAAATCAGTATTTTTGTCTCTCTGTCTCTTAACTTTCTGTACATGCCGGCGAGGAGCATTTTAATTAGCGCTCTGCCTGCCGCGATTCCGCGGCCTCCCGCCTTTGAAGGCGCTGCTCTCGGGGCGCTGAGCTGCTGGCCGACACCGGGATGTTTGGCTGCCGGTGGGGAGCGGGGGCAGCGCCGAGCCCTGCGGCCAGCAGCAAACCCTGAGGACGGCTCCGAGCCCGGCTACAGCCCTCCTGAGCATCGCCTGCACTGGGGCACTACTCTGCCGAGATTTTGGGAAGTGCTGCCGGGAAACAAACGGCATAAGTGCAATTATACGGCTGGGGTGGAGAAGGGTCAGGGGCTGACCCCGTGGCGGCAGCGGGTTGAGAGCTCGGGGGCAGCTGCAGTGACTACCAGCATCCAGGCGATGTCATCCTCGTCCCGCACAGCAGCAGGCACGAGCTAATTTGTCAGACACACCAGAAAGGCTGAGATGTGGCCCCGTCGTGCCTCGCTTTCCTTCCCCAAAGCCGTGTTGCGGTAGCACGGCCACCTCTTCTGTCCCTGCTGGCGTCCCCCGCTCAGCCCCAGCTCGGCCCTCTGCTCTGTCTGCAGGCAGCGCAGCCCCACACGCCCCCTGTGCCACCAGCAGAGCTGGAGACAAAGATCTGCATCGCTGCTAACACTAAGCAACTACGGATATTTCACATCCACGTTTTCCGAAGAGAGACTACCGAGCTTTGCTCATTGTCCTGAAAGGCTCAAGCAAAAAAAAAAAAAAGCCATAGTTGGGCCCACCTAAATTCTGAGCTGGTATTCAGAGCCAGTAACGAACGCTATGAAACCACGGCCTGAATGAAAGCACCTGCCACAATGCAATTCCTGTAACAGAGTTTTAATTTTCACCTCAAATAATGTAAATTCATAGAGTATTTGTTATTAGTAGAGCAGGATGCTCGGCATTGCTTTTTGTCTACCTGCAGCTAGGCTTGATGCTCAGCTCTCCAGTGTTTGCAACAGATATAAACCCTCAGTGACATTTGCTGGCAGGGAGGAGGCTTCATTTTCTGGGGAGTTAACTAACACAGCTTTCCTATCAGAGCCCATGTGCCATGAAGAACTAAAAGTTCCAGCCCAAGCCACTCAGGCACGTGTCCTTCCTCAGAGCCTAGAAATCCTTCTCTTGTCCAATGTTCAAGACAACTGTCTGCAACTTTTGCCCTAGATTAGGCAACACGGACACGAAGCTTAGCCCTGCAGCAACCCCTCCAGATCAGAGGCACGCTCTTTCATTGCACAAGCACTGCAGAGATGCAGATAAAGCAGGCAAGCCTAGGAAGCACGGCCTTGCTGAGCCACATAAACATGTCTTTTATGAATAGCTGTTTATTAAAGCAGATTACAAAATACATTTTCAAAGTTCAGATGAATGACTATCCTAGTCATTAACTACCTGGAAAATAATTAGATCAAAGTTTTATTAAGGCAGATAGCGGTACCTGAAAATGCCCACTTTTGAAGTCTGTGACAGTCAAACTCCTTATTTAGACAAGTGATTTGACATTCTTGCATGAGTGAACATTACAGATTTTGCCTTCTTAACCTCCTAATCCTGCTGCATAAATCATTTACAACTGATTCTGTTCTACGTGTCTTTTTGGTGTTATTGGATTCTTATCTTTCATTCCAGTCTAGGTTTCTGATTTAATATATTAAAAACTTCAACTCAGTTTTGCTTTCCTTATTAAGACACAAAAGAAATTGAAGCTTATAAAGTGCTGAAAGGGAAGGACACTATATAATATTTTTTAAAGCAAATGAAAAAGTTTTAGTTTAAAAAGAAGGAAGATTATGAAATACTCTCACGTGGCACCCCTTTCTGGTTGTCATACAAATGCAGATAATTACTTTGTACAAGTACAAAGTGTGCTGTCCCTTAGCTGCCTTCATTCTGCCAGGGAGGTCAAGCTTCTCCAGCCTGAACTTGGAAATGTTCTCCATGGGGACCTGCTAATGGGATCGGTCTGAAAGGACAAAGATGCTCGAACACAACACCTCTACTATCTCATCTTGTCTTCTCCTTCAAACACTTACCCTGCAGCTGGGTGAAAACATAAAAGCAAGGCATAATCCACCAGCAAAAGAAGCAAACAAACCAAAACAAAAAGACCACCCCAAGTATTTACACCAATAATTGCAAGCATTAATATAAATATAAATTAGTGTGGTTTGTGTCTCAGGAGTGCCCTCTGTTACAGTTTCTTATGACAAAGAAGGACTAACAGCTAGAGGGTTCAAAAGTTAAGGGAAAACTCAGAGGAGCAGCTGGTTGTGCAGGGTTTGTATTCAGAGCCAGTGCTCCATTCCCTGTATCAGCATGACAGACTAACAGCTACCAAGCTAGCTTACGAAAGGCAGCTCTGATCCTTCATGTACATCCAAGATGCCTAAGGGTTGGGTGAATCTGCAACAGCAGCAGAATCACACTGCAAATTAAAAATTCACCCTGTACAGAATTAGATGCTTGGGTCACTACTGGACACAGAAAAAGAGAGGTGATTAAAAATGCATATTTTTTGAACAAAGATGAAAGGTATAGCATAAGAGATTTTTATCTATTGTAAATGAAATCAATCTGCTTTAAATAAAAAGATCTCATTCGTGCCTGAATTGTATTTGCAAACAAATGAACTTGAGAATCAAGTAGGCTCCATGTCTCAGGAAGAAGTTTTAAAACGAACTTTCTATACGTACATCTCATGCCCTTATGCCTGCTACCTGACAGCTATCACCACAGAGCCCTGACCGAGGTGCAGTGTGGGAGAAGATGGCAGCTGGGTTCGTCTGGAAGGAAATCAGAGCACTGCATCACTGTGCTAGCCACTGCGCTAGGATCCAGCCACTCCATGCTGTCACAAGTGCTCTTCTAAGAAGTTATGTGACAAAGTTCATGGAATGGATGGCACTCTGACAAACCTTCAACTGAGCTTTTCAGGTTACCCTACTTATTTTCAGATTTGGGATGCAACCAACCAACCAAAAAAAAAAAACCCACTAGCTTGGAGCACAGCTGTCTCTGACAGCTTCACAGAGCATGGCCCCTCTATGCAGGCTGCAGAGGACAGCTGTGTCCAGGGCTTCAGGTTTCCCAGAATGGACGAGCCCTGAAAGTCAGCTGCGATCCCATCCAAAACATGGGGCTCTACCAGCTTTACAGTGCTTCTGGCCCGCAGTGGTGAAATCCTGACAGACCTGACTAGTGTTCTGCTATAATTAATCCCTGCTTCAGATGCCAGTTATTGCAGATGCCCTTCTGCAGAAAAAAACAGGATTTTTTCCCCCTATTTATTTTTCTGCAAGTTCCCTGACCTGGAAACCTGACATTTTCTGGTTCACACTTATGCACGTTTCAGCTTTCCTTGAATCCTGTTTAGGGTATGTACTGACAGCGAAATGGCTCAGAAAATAGAGTCTGCACCCACCCAGAGGAAATGCGAACATCACAACCTTGTGAGAATGCTCAACCTCAGTTATTTCTCCTTTACTACCTACATTCATTTTTTCCAGCATCCATTCGAAGTAACTGCTTTTCTACACAACATTTTCTATATGCTGCCCAGCTGCGCAACTGCTCTTTCAGTACAGCAAATTAAAACATTTGCCCTGCTGCAGCATTCTTTAGAATGGACACAGAAACCTGCATTGGTACTTCCTTGCTTCTTGAAAGAAAATGGCAATAAATAAATAAATAAAAAAATAGGTGGAATGTATTCTACAAGTTGACAAGCCTGCTTCTGTTTTGAGCATTGCAGAAACTGCCAAAGAATGCTGGATTTGTGTGAGAATAATACCTGTGTACTGCTGCCAAGGTCAATCAGCCCTGTGCACTGGGCTGGCAAGTGGAAGTTCATTACATAAGCAATGGCCATCGGCAGTCAACTTTAAATTTGGCACACGCTTCTCTCCCCTCCCTTCCTCACCCCAAATGTTAAAGGAAAAATATATAAACTTGTTCTGCTGTAAGCTGTTTTTCCTCACTTGTTTGTTTTCTATGTCTCTTCCAGCTCAAGATGCTCACATCTCTGGCTATGAGGATAAGAGTCAGTGTTCAATGAGGGCATGATGGTTTTCTCAGCTTCTTCTCAGAGCACTGGGATTTCATCTCATTGATGGCATGGAGATGCCAATAAAAAAGTTCATGAAAATAAGCACTTTGATTGTTAAGTCTGGTCATCGCAACTTAAATCTCCAATTTGATCATCTGTCAGATGCCGAAAATTGGTATTTCGTGTTCTAACTGAGTGTAGCCATGGTTATCATTGAAACCACCACCGCTTGAGACAAGTTGATCACCTAACATCATTTGCTGCCTTGAAAAGGAAAGCACGTGTGGTAAGCCCACTTACACTTCCAGGGGAGCCCTCAGGGCTGAAGTGCAGCTCCTGCACCTCAGGGGGTGCCTGGGGTGCCAGCCGAGGCTGCTCAGTGTCCTTAGGGCCTCACAACAAATATTTCTGAACTATGAATTTCTCCTCCCTGGAGATGGGAAGTTGCAAGCAAATAGCAGAGCTAGTGAAAAAGTGGTTAACAGGAGTTTTAGCAGAAGAATAGCAGAACATAGGAATAAGCCCCCGCCATTTTTTACATTATCTGAGAGCTGTTCAGCCATGAATTGTCTGTAATAATTAGCATGAGAATATCTCCTTGATGACATTCATACTGCATAAAAGGGTCTGCATTTCCTCCATCAAAGTGCATATTTATGAACTGAATCTCCAAAAGATGGAGCCTTTGATAGCATTATTTTAATATTTTCCACGTATGATTTAGGAGTTTAAACTTCAAGAAGCCCCAATAATAAAAAAAGACTATCACATTTCTGCTAGTCAGCTCGGTTTCCAGTAAACACAAACACATATACGGAAGTGACTGTTTAAATATGAAAGCGATAGAACGTACAAGATAGAAAGGCATGAATAAATTTACTTTTGATCTTTAATGATCCTGTGAAGAGTGACTAGAAAAGCCCAGCCTTGAATGCTTAAACCATTATTTGGCATATGATTTTCTCATTTCCTGACTATTCCTTGACCGTGGTGACAGTCTATTCTGAGTTTCAATAAAACCTCTTTTCCATGTAAGTCCGCGTGAGCATATGCTTCTGTCCTTTTGTTACTAAATCCCCTATTATTAGAATTCCTCATAATTTAAGCCTGATCCAGAATGAGAAGCAAGGGCAAGACTGACTGCAATTCTCACCTCTTTGTTAGCTGTAAGTTGGGACTGCAGCCTCCAGCCCATCTTGAGGGTGTAGCTCACTTCTGACAGCCTTAGATTTGGGGAAAGGCAGGTTCTCAGATGAACCCACCGGAGATTTCATCAACAAAGCCCACTCAAAGCCAGCAGACTGGTATTTTGGTCTCCTCACTACCATTACTCCTGGTCTTTTCTTTCAGCACCTATACCAAGATTGTGTCTGAAAGTTGAATATCTTAATTTCTGAAAGATAGGCGATAGTTGTTTTATTAAATGCTCGTAGAGAAAGTATTCCATTTGGTTATAATTCTTGGGGGAAAAAATAGAGCAAACATGCTAATTACCACAGCTCATTCTGAAAGATTTTCTTTCTCACTACTTTTTATGGCTGCTAATACAAAATTTGGAAATCGAGGTCAAACCAAAAGGAAATATTTGTGTGTTGCAATCTCTCTGGGAATAGAAAAGGAACTTTCAGAGTGAAACTCAAAACAATGTTTTTTCCCACCACAGCCACAGGCTAAAATCTTCCTATAAGCTTCCACACAGTTACATTTGAATTGTCAGCATTAGGTACTTACAATTCCTGTAGTTAGCCCTTTTTTAATTTTGTTAAAAAGCCCACAGTTTTAAGTTGCATAAGCTCAACATTTGTAGTATTTAGACAAATCCTTTGGCATTTGGCATGCATCTCAAAAGATCCATTTCTATTACAACTTATATCTTTCAGTATTTAACAACAAGTAATTTGTATTTCTTTCACAAATACACGTAATGGTACATTTTATGCATCAACAAAATGAGTAGTGCATTTCCTCTTCGCAGGTATGATATTGATCTGGATGGATAAGAGGCGAAATCTCCTTACTCAAGAAAATAACTAATATTCACTAAACAAATAACTATTCAAGGCATCTCCATTTTTTCTGAAAACAATTCCAAAAAATATAGTGTACTTCAATTTGTTTATATAGATAAGGGAGGGTTACAGACAGCAGTTTCATAGTTCAGCTTACAAATATTTTTGAGACGTTTTGTGAGGAATGATTCTTTTGCCCTAGTATGCCACACCAGCTGATAAACAATTTGGAAAAAGAGCTCTATGTATTCTGCACCAACAGCTGTTTGGATCATCTTCCTACAAAACATGCAGTTTAAGTATGATGCCTCTTACATAATAAGAAAAATAGATTTCTAAACTATACTTAAGATGAACTTCACAGAACTTGGTCCAGAGTCACACTCAAACACAATATGCTATTTTCATGTACCTATTTTGAGGAGCATTGAGAGTTTCAAACACTGCACTACAGTCCTGCCATTACTCCACCATTCCATGAAACATGACACTGATATCTAGGATTTACTCTTACCTCACCTTTTGCACCATAACTGCTTGATTGCAATTCTTCTGGGGACCGTGGAAGGGAACCATTCACAGTTCTGTTCAGATATAGAAGAGCTTCACTTTTTGTTTTCCATTCTGAAGCAAAACAAAAACAAATGGGTGGAATCAGACAAAGAGATAACAAGAAAATCTTGATCTGTTTCATTGTACACATAAACACTGTGAAATGTTTTTCCTGATTGGAAAACAACAAAACAATTCAGAACATGCAGAAGTGTCGGAGTGCTTTCAGAAGATGTTAATTCATCACAAGCAGAAATACCCATCAGAGCAGACGCACCCGTTTTGAAGGATGCTTTTTTTCTTGGAACTGAGACAAAACTTCTGATCAGAAAAAGAGAGGATGATTGGTGGCATCTGGGATTCATCCCCACTTCATTCAGGTCTCCATTTTGCTTCTACAAGGAAACTTAAATCTAAATCTCCCAGGTGAATATCTCAGCTATTGTCTAATTGAGATGGTGGAGATTTTACAAAAGAGCTTCCTGGGGCTTTTATTGCATCCTGATTTTGCACAGGACATCTTTCAGATGCTTGAGAAAGTCTCTGCGACATGAGAGGATGCTCCCATAGAGTAGAGCCATGCTGCAGCCCCTGCCCCTCTTGGTGCAACACTGCTGAGAAGTAGGGGCTAGCAGGCAGCCTTGGGCTTGTTGGGTTGTGGGAATGGAAAGCGAAAGGTGGAATGTATGTACTATTACTGTTAATATTGATTTAGAAATCACAGCTATTTTACTCATTGTTCATATTCATAATTCAGCTCCCTATTTCAAAGGATGAAGGAAAGTACACCCAACTTTTTCCTTTGTGATTTGACAGCACTTCTGTGGAGCAACTTTGCCAGGAGAATCACTGGTTGCTCAGTTTCCCCTTCAGTGATTTTGGATGCCACAATACAAGGGAAAAGTGAAAACCTAGAAAAAAGTGAGGGAAACACCAACAGAATCTAAGAGTGACTGCTAATGTGCCTGAAGTGGCTGTGGAATTCCTTAGGACCTCATCTGTCTCTGTGCTGAGATAGGTTGTCACCTGGAAACCCCTCCTGCAAGCCAACAGATTTTCTCCTGCACCTTAGCAGCCATCAACAAAGATCCTCAGCTGAACAGAGCCTACCTCCAGGCATTTTTTTCCTGATTTTCAGGAAATGCCCTGGCCCTCTTCTCAGATTATTGTCAGTTATGTAGACTCAGACTTGCTATTTCCCACCTATGACACTGTTGCCTGTTCTATTTGCCGAGCCTTTATTTTGTACTTACTTCACTCACATTTTCCTCCAATTATAGAACCATTCTACCTGACAATACTGCTAGTTCACTTTCTCCCTCTCTGTAATTTCACATGAATGCTCCCCATATTAAGAAGGATCTATTTTTACAGATCTTTTACTCTGTGTTGTTTTTCTTTCTCTTGTGTATTCTGGTCAAGGGAAAACAAACAAAGAGGCAGATTCTACTACTTATGCTGCAAAATGTCTTATTCAGTGAAAAGCATACCGTAAGAATAAAAATGCCAAAAATCTGTGCCTTGACTGGGGAGCAGTATTTGAACTCACAGTACTGGAGTGTTTTGCATAGCTTGCATGGTCCAACCTAACAAGACAGCAGTGAACTATTAAAGTGCATCCAGTAGTACAAGTTCTTCTTGTTTTCAAAATTTACGTCTACTTATTTGCTGATGTACAGCAAACTTCCTAACACCTTTCAACATCTCACAGCTACTTCCCTTTGCTGTGTAGGTTCCCAAGAAAGCAGAGAGAAGACTGTTCCCAGGAGCTCCTCCACAGAAGTGTCTTTTTCCGGCAGAAGTACTGTATAACACTTTAACAATCTCAACAGTGGGATTATTTGGCAATGCACTGCAAGACTATTCTTCCAGTCAAGATCAGTCCAGTGTATATTGCAACACTGGTGTAGCTCAGTAAGGGCCATGACACGGAGTATATTACTCTCTGTTTGCCTTTAGCTGCTTTCTGCATGAATGCCAGACCATTAAAACCAAGTGAGCACAAAAGCTACATTTTGCCCACCCCTTAAGCTGTTGCTTGCTGTCTTGTGACCAGCAGCCAGATTGCAACTGTGGCCAGCGAGCCATCCGCTGTGCTCGCCATTCCATTCCGCACCCAGTGCCCCATGCTGCACCTGCTGCCTGTGGCCTCATTTTTCAGCTACTTTGAAAATATGGGGGAAATAAATGCTCCTGGGAGACATATTTTTCTTGGTTAGTCTAAATTTATGTTACAGACTTCTCTATCCCAGCTCTCTGTGGTAAGTAATTTGGAATTGCCTGTAGTAAGACAGCACTGTCAAAACTGACCTCAGGTCTGAAATATTCCAGGTTGTAACCCTGTATGGGTTTGCTAGGATGGAAATAGCACTAAGCATGTTAAATCTTCCTTTTTCCTCCGCCCACTTGGTATGTGTTCTTACACACACATTGCAGTCCAGTCTTGGTGCATTATTTCAAACCTTTGGAGAAGATGTGCTACCTAGCTTATATGTCGGTCTCTCCCTCCCTCACCCAAGTAACAGATGACACCATTTAACTGCTAGAGCACACGATTCATCATTCTTTCCAACACCACAGGTGTACTGGCTATGCCATATGGCAACTTCTTATACTTGAGCGGCCCCTTCTCACATGCTCACAGTAAAGAACATTTATTAACCTGGAGCTGATGTCACATGCTGATGTGCTTAAGGCAGGTCAAGTTCTCTAAGCTTCTCCCCACCTGTCGCTTTGGAAGTCATGTTTTAGCCTTGGCTGATGATCAGCTGTCAGCAGTTTATGGTCTACATATGTCAAGCATCTAGCTTTCATCAGATTCAGGAATAAAATTCTAAATAAAAATTAGTGGCAAAAATAAGACTTTTCCATATTGACTCCAGCATTCTTCGATGCTAGTTCTTAATGCGGAAACATTTGCTTCAGTGATTTCCAGACCAGGTAGGAGCCAGCTCCATCCTGACTTGCTTTGTGCCCTCTGTGCTGATGCAGGTCCCAGAGCAGAAGTGGCACCCTACTCCTCACAACAAGCACGTTGACTGCAACCAGATAGCAGCACTGCAGAGATGATAAGGGCAGTGCTTTCACCAGCACTTGGTTTCTCTGCAGCTCCTGTTCTTCTAGATTTTCTTGAGAGCTTGAAAAAGAAACTTTCAGCACCTGAAGGAAGGCTCATCCTAGCCTATCTTCTCTGCTTCTGTAAGCTTGAGGAATTCAGACTGGCATGAGAACAGGCATTAGAAAAAGCTGCAGAGCAGTGAGCTCCTCCACAGCTCTGTCTCTGCCGCAGTTAATCAGAAAGAAATCCTGTTTTACTTGCAGCATTCAAATTTTTTGAAGTTTTTATATTTCTTTACGCACTGGAAATAAGTAAAGGAGATCCACATATTCTTTTTTTTTTTTTTTTTTCTTTTTTTTTTTTTCTTCCCAGTAGTCCATTGTCCATCTCTTTAAAATAACATTGGGTAATAACAATCATTTATTGTCTTAATATGACATATCTTGATGAATTAGGCAGCAGTCTTTTCTCTGGCTTAGGCACTGATCATAGTTCTACCAAAGAATCAAGCAAGGGATAACTGCTAAAAACCGGAAGAGATTAAAAACAAGAACACTTCTTCTCCAGTTTCTGTCAAGTCTTTACACTAACTGATATTTCCCCTCGTGCCTCTGAGGCCTACTGGAATTTTAAACTTTATTTCCACTTTCATATTTCAGTGGACACATGCTTCGACATCTTTAAAGGTACTTAAAGTTCAGATATTAAATGTGAATAATTGCCTCCAGGTTTCAGTATATGATGAAATAAAATCTGAGAACGTATGTCTTCTGGTGACGTTCACACCTGCATCTATGACAGAGACACGTAATGTGATGAAAATTAACTTTCCTCTGGAGTAGAAGCGCGAAGTCTACAATTCTTCAGTATCATGGCTTGTATTGCTTTTTCTTATTGATATACATGGGATGTTTGGACAGCAGGGGGACAGGAGTGGATGAATAGATGAGATCTGAGCACTTTTCAGTCCTTTATCTGCTTGAGACATCTCACCAAGTAAAAAAAAAAAAATAGAAAATGGATGTCTGAGCATCTTATCACAAAGCCTCTTAGAGAGGCAGTAGGAAGACAGAAGCTCACTGATCTCCATCATTCAAAAGCCTAAGCCTGTGTTATCTCCTGAAATGATTAACAAAAAAGTGCAACATCTCCTCCCTGAAGCTCCTTTAGCCTCTTGCAGGCTCAGCACTGCTCACTGGGGAGATGCAACACTTGCACTTGGGAGGAAGTGCACCTGAGAAGCTTGCTCTTACTTTGTGGACAGTTAGTGCTGCAGAAAAAAAACAGTAATGAAATGAAGTGCGTAAGTCATGTTCTGAATTATTCATGCCCTTGTGTGAACATAGCTAAGACCTGTGGGAATTACATGATAGATTCTGTGCCAAAATGAAAAAAAAAATAAAGAAAAGTATATTTTAATGAAATATAAATATTAGATGGAATTTTACATGGAAATACTCTGGGGTCTTACACAACATTTCCAGGGATGAAAAATGCATATTTTTAAATCTCTTGAGGTGCCAACTCATTAATTAGCATGAATATGAAAGATATATGCTTAGATGCATCAGTCAAGCAATTATTGAGGAACTATAATTTGAGTGTATAGTCTGGCAATGATAAGTTATTTTTATGCTCATTTATATTCACTTCATTGACATTTTGTTTAGTAAGATCTAAACAGGCAAAAGCTGTCGGTGCCAAGAAGACTTGCTTTGGTGAGCAGCTTCAGTTCTTGACTAGAAGTCAAGAAAAAGCAAATTGCTCCTGAAGGTCACTGAGAAGTCTTGTTGGGGTTGTGAATCACGTATGACCTGCTGATCCACCACTGTCACCCAACACTCCCTGCTGATATGATCCCGGCAGGGATTTCCCTTTACTTTTCTCATTCCTTGCCTGCTGCTCCCCCAAACACGGGGGGGGGGAGGGGGCTGAGGATGAAAGTGGTGCTGCTATGAGAAGACAGCTGCTTTTCCTTAACATTTATTTCTTGCAGGACTGGAAAATCATGACTTCTTTCACGGTCTAGTACCCATTCCTGCTTTCAGAAAGTGGAGATGGTGTGGTTGGTCTGAGTCTTTCATCATGATTTGTTTGCTACGCATGCTCCAGTTTCCATTTAAAGCATTATTTCTTATACGACTGCATCCGAAGGACATTTGTTAAAATAATTTCCTTGCATATAGTAAGCTCATTCCCTACATGGACCTCTCAGACACCATTCTCTGTAAAACGAGTATAGATGAAGGGAGCCTTCCGCTTCCATTCCCATCAAGATCAGATTCTCAGATTCTCAAATATGTGACAGTGCCTACATGTCAGTGCTGATCAAGTGTGCCGTAGCTTCTATCCCATCTGAAGTGATTTTCAGAATTTTGCATAACGTCCTTCAAAGCAATGCTGCTAAGCAAAGTGTAGGAATGTGCATTCCTCAGAGCTCTTAATGTTTTTAGCATTTAGTTTCACTTACAACATGGAAAATGAAGAAATTTGGGAGCTTCAAAGGCACCTTTTGAATCCAAAACCTTCTTGAAAGCTGTCTTTTTCTTGCTGCTTTGCCATAAGAACTGAAATGACTCCTTCCATTGACTTTTCATTCAGTCCATCCATTTTTCCACTCATTTCTTGCAGACCAATTTCATTATCTCCCTTTTTCTTTGATACTGACAAATGGGGATCAAAAAGAGAGGTGTCATTCAAGACAGAATCAAGCAAAGGTTATGAATCCTTTGCATGGCATCATTAGCCTCATGCATCACAGTCAAACAAGGATCATCACTATTCCCTGAAAGTAAGCTCGCAAATAGAGCTTAATTTTATCTGTAGTCAGATGTTTATTTTGCAAGTACCTGAAAGCTTGATAGCGTGCATGTAAAATAACAGAATAAGGTCTGGCAATGTGGTGAACAGAAACCCAAGAAAAAGGAATTTTTTCCCTCCTCTTTTCAGAATATTGCAGATCCTTTTCACTGATATGGACTGATTTGGGTATCTGTATTTGGTGATGTTTTCAGTGCAGCATTTGATTTATAAACATCTTGTAAGCAAGACATGCAATTCAAACCATAAGGAATTTCACCATGGCTGCAGAATGCACCATGTTGTTCACATACAAGAAACCCAGCTACTCACACATCTCTGATGCATTTGTAACATGGTTAAAGCCCCATAATGACCTTCATCAGGCCCAGCACGTAAGGCAATGCAAACAACATCCAACTCGATTAACATTTTTCCTCTAAAAGTAAACTTTCAGTTGTATTGCTTTTGGACTGTTTTAGCTATATGCTAAATATTGTAATGCCTCATTCTCATTTACCCTTCACATATTAAGGTGAAAACTCTGACCTAGTGCATTCTAATTACTTGGCTTATTAGCTTCACATTATGTCAGTAATGGTATGATAGCCAACATAATTACTAAGACTTGAAAAATTATACTTCGCTGTACTATTTCATGAATTTTGAGATGGTTCTTTCTTCTTATTAACTTTCTTATTTAATGGGTTGACCAGATTTTTCATCTACCTAAGACCATTGATCAAATTGATAATTTTGGATTGCAGTACAATTGAGAAATCACCCCTTAAAATGGTGAGATAAGTACTTATGTAACAGAAAATATAGAATTTTCTTCCTCTCTCTGTTTGTCATTGACAGACCAGTGTAGTTAGGCAGTTCTGCGTGCTCTTCAGACACCTTTTTTAACCTGTAAATCTACGTGATAATAAGATGTTTCTTCTCAAGGAAATTATTTTTTTCCTTTTATCTTTTTCCTAAAAAAAAAAAAAGGACTACTTTGATTTTCTCTAAAATACTGTTTTACTTGTTTTTGAGTAAAAGTTTTTTCTTTTTCAGGAAGAATACCGAACTTCCACATCTATTCATTGTTTAAGTGAAACACTCCTTTCAGCCAAAAGTCAGTAGGATAGGCAGTTTTCCTCCTGTTCAGGCTACAAGTTGAGACTGATTCCAAAAGCTGTTCTGACCTCAAATATTTTTTCGTAACAGTATGAAGATACAGAAGAGGCAGTTCTTTAAAAATAAAAGAAAATAAAAATAAAGACCTCTGCTGAAGGGATGAGAAGACTGCAGTCACACATAACCTCTTAGGTGGTGGTCCTCTCTGATAAAGGATGCTGCAGCAAGGAGATTTTCTGAAGCAAACAGGAGCGGGATGCAAGAAACAGTTGCTCTTCCCACCTTGGAGTTGATTGAACATGCCCGACCACCTTGGGTCAACTCTCTTACATAAGGATGCACTTCTTTTTTATGCAGAAATGCATCTTGCAAAACCCTGAGAGATGAGCACGCTCAACCCCATCTGCCCTGGGACCTGTTATGCTGCCTGCTCCAGAGGCTTTTTCCCCTTTGTGGGTGAGATTCATCCATGCTCCCTGGCCGGCAGCCCACAGGACTGAAGTCCCAGCCTGTCCCACTGATGTCTGTGTGTCCCTGCCAGGAGGCAGCTCTGAGATGCTTCCACCTTCCTTGTGTATGAAACATTTGTGCTCAGATCACAGAAGCAGAGGCTGACTGCATAAATATCAGTTAGTTATTTTCTGTGAAACCGTCTTAGAAGCAACTGGATTGAATTAATAAGCAAACTCGCTCATTTGGAAGCAGAGACAGAATAACCTGGCTTCTGGAAAATGAACCTGCACTTTTGCTGTGCCGTGACAGCTGGAAGAGCTTTGTGTTGTCTTGATTCAACATATCAGTCAGAAGCTTTCCCTGTGGGGGAATCCATGAGTGTCTTAGGCTTATTTAGTAGGAGAAGAAATTGAGCTGACTCCTCATTGTTGTTCTTTTTGTTGTTGTAGCTGTTTCTTTCTCTCTTTTTTCTTCTGTGCTGGAGAAGAGAATACATCTTGTTCTTTTGCAGGTGTCAGGAGAAACTCTCCCAGGACGTCAAGGCTCACTGTAAGAAATTCACAAAAGGGTCAAGTCCCTTTGGAGCTCGACCATCTGATTGAGGTCAGAGTGGAGCAGTGCTTCACAACCATTAACAAAGTCCATTTTCCTCTGCAGCTGCACAGTCAAACCTGTCTCCAAATTTCACAACAGTGTCTGTAAGCCTGGAGAAGTCAGTGTAAAAAATGGCCAGTGATTATTTAAAAAATAATATGAAATTACTTTTTTAATGGAGCAGTTAGTACTGTTAAATGTGTTCTTCCTGCACAATTTTGATGCGGCGCTACTTAATTCTATTGTGCGTGGTGCAATCACTTTAATAGTTCTGTTTTTCTCTGACCTCTCTGCACAAGGAACATTATAATAAAAGGAAATATATAAAAAGCTCCTAAAGGTAATAATAGAGACAAAAACGGCAGGAGACAGTTAGGGCTCGAGAGTAAGGTACAAATGTTGGTGCAGACCTACTTGGCTTGACACTTGCCTGCCTGAGTGAGCAGAGCAGAACTCTTGCTGCACTGGGGCTCAGTGCAAGCACTGAAGTTACAGCCCTGGATGTAAAAGAGAGGGAGGTGAAGGCAAAGAATGTTCAGTTCCCAGACAAATTTGCCCAGACTCTGGCTGCACTGAAACACTCTTTCATTCGCAGCTGAATTTAATAGACAGAATGTTGAATGAGGAATTATTTCCCAGAGTGGTATATGGGGATTAGGCAGAGCTGCCTAGAGCCAGAACAATAGGTTGTTTTTCTGTTAATTTCTAGTTTAAGACATGATTAAGTGCACCTGACATTTTAGGTAATCTTATATATTCGAATTAATATGAAACTCAAACTGTTTTTGGAGTCCTTTCTTCACTAGCATATGCCTGTATTAGTGTACGTGTTGTATAATACATAACTACGTACCTTGTGATTTCTTTACAATTTAAGCAAGAGAAGCTTTTAAATTAGCTATTAAATTACCATTCAGAGATCTGATCATCTTCTAATTTCCGTATGAAGTCCTCCACAGGGGATAAATCTAGTTTAAATGTTCTCTTTTCCCTGTGATTTTATACCCTAGCTGCAAGATGATATAACACTCCTGCATTTCCAGCTGAAATACATTTACTGCGTAAAAGGTTTTAGCTCAGGCTTGCCAGAGATGTCTGTATTTCAGCTGTAAATGTATCCAGAATTATGAAGAAAAACACAATCTCTGTTTTTGTTCAAAACTTCCACCTTATCTATCGGTGTGATATCTGAATATCTGAGTAATTTAGTACAGTTAGAAATGAAGTTTTAAATATTTGAAAGCTAGTTGTCTCCCTGACTACCCATATTTGCTAGCTGATTTCATTTCATTTCTCCTGACTTTTGGGGCAAATAGTTGCTAACAAGTGGTTGCTCTTCTGGGCAGCAAGCTTGCAAGAACTTCCAGGAGCTGGAACCTGAGTGCATTTTGTTTCTGTTCTGCAAATGGGTCTTGTTGAGTGCTGGCACCTTGCTTACCATACTCACACAGCTCTGCTGAGCTTGTGCAGCCACAGCCCAGGAGTGGCATGCTATAGTGACTTGTGGATGGATATTTTTTCAGCAGATGTATCTGGAAAAAGCACAGCTCGGGGATAATCCCACAGAGATCAGGATAGTGGCAAGGTACTCTCAGGCATCACTATCCCTTCCATGCCTTCTTGGGTCTTCATTCAACTACTGCCCTTTCCAGCTGACCCCACCACAGCAGATCAAAGCTTCTTGACAGCCGCCTGCAGGGCTCAGAAATATTTGTCCGCATTTGTTGTTTTTCCTCACTCAACATTATTGCACAAAATGTCTGTTGTGACCAATACTGTCATGCTATTCTGTTTGCCTGTGCTGCTGAGAACAGGTAGTCTGTGCCCATGTAAGCTGAAGGAAGAGCTGAAGAACAAAAAAACAAGGCAAGCCCAGTTCTAAGCTATTTTGTGAGTTATGCTCTTAATCAATGCTAATTGCGTTCTACTTCCTTCTGCAAAATACATTTCAGTAATGTTTTGATGATGGAGTGTAAGGTAGTCATTCTGTGGTTCCTTTTCCATTATAAAATGAATATAAATAGAAAATACAACAAAATAGAAATGACTTGGCTTTTAATATTTAAAGTAGTAATAGAAAAATCAGAAATACTTTATCTGAAACCAGACTCTGAACTTTCTTTTACAGCCTTACTGGGTACATTTAGTGCAAATAGGTATTTCTATTGTTCCTAAGCTTTTGAGTCTCTAATTGCAAACTCAACGTGCAAGTTTATAAATACTTTTTTCTGGCTCCTATGTGTTTTCAGAACTTAATTCCCATCCTGGTGAATGAGTTATGCTCTGATACCTCTGTTGGTTTAGCAGAACTATCTCAAGCAAAAAGATAAAGTCATAATTTCTATACGGCTTTCTATTGAGTATAAAGCAGTATTCAAAATTGTTGGAACATAATTCTTTTCAAACACGCTTCCTTTCCCTAGTTTTACAGCTCTGTGCTAACTTGACCATTCACCACAGGCATGTGGTCTATTCTTTTTTTATTCCAGCCTCACAAAGCCAGAGTTCCAAAGACTGTGAGCTGCATTGCTAGGGTAGAACGATAAGGATACCTTTGTATATCTTTATAATGAACTAAATCTATTCCTGGGCAGAGTCAGACTGTTTTTTTCCAATAAGTTCTCGCTATCGCAAATTGCCTGTGCATATGTAACCCTGAGGGATAACATTAATTTTGCTTTGATACAGATTATAGCAGACTAATTGTTTGTGCCTCTTCAGGTTTCCACGGATAGGGACGTCACTACATTCACTGTCAAAGACAAGCATGTGCCTGCCTCAGTAGTTACTTTTCAAGATTTCCTCTCCTTCTTCTTCTCTTCTACTTTCCTCTAATGCTCCCAGAAGTTATTGTTATTGGGTGCTAATTTAATAAAAATGCAGGAGACTCTGACTGAAATCATAACCACCAAAGCTATTCAATTGTTTTTCTTGTAACAACTCTGATTGAAATTCTGGTCACAGGAAAGCTGAAGGCAAATTTTTCTTGGCTTCTGTGGGGGACTGGAATTTCGTCTAGAGTGAATATTATTTTTGATTTAGACACAAATATCTTATAACAGTTCCTGATTCACAAGTCTCGTTTAGCATAGTACTGCATTAAGCCAAGCAAAGAAACTGTAATCTAAAGGATATTGCCATGTGGATGCTGAAAATATATTCATTTCAGGTGCTGTATGCTAAATACAAATCTCTTTACCTGGCATGTGATGTCTAGCAGGAGATAATTTTATCAGTTATGTCCTGCGTGCTGTAGGGATCATTACTTTCAAGGTAGAGAAGAATAGCAAAGGAAACAGCAAGGTAACCGGAATGAAAGCAGTAGTGATAAAGAAGAAAAACTGTGCTAAGGAAGGCCTTGAAAGCATTGTAGTTACACTTCAGAATACCTGAAAGCTTTTTTAACACATCCCTCTCTACGAGCAGGATCTGTCCTTTCTGAACGAGTCTTCAAACAAAATATATGCAAATAAAACCCAATTTTATTTCTTGCACTCTGTATTTCCCAATGTCTCTATGTGAGAAAAAGACCATACTGATCAAGCTGAGAATACCCAAGGCTTAATCACTGGTTAGCTCTCAGCCTTTCAGGAAACCAGTACTGAAAATCTCTTTGGAATCCATGATTTCCTTGTAGTGGGAAGTGCAATCGTAACGCTTCTTAAAGAAGGACACAAAGCAAGCTAACGTAGATACGTGTGTGTGTTTATGTGCATGTGTCTACTGGCCTATTTATGCATTTAGAGAACATGCAGGAGAGGAGAAGATTTTTTCCCTGTTTTAAGCAATTATCTACTCTATCAATACATATGTATTTCAGCACTTGCTTTTTGCTCCTCATTAATGAAGACCTTTAATATACATGTTTATTTTTAAATAGTCACAAATTATCCATGAAATATTAAATAGGATAATGAACTCATTAGGCACTAATCACATAACATAGTCCAAGCATGAAAGCAGACTAATCACAAATATTTCCAGAGAGATCTCAAGAAATGTGGAATCATTTGAGGAAAGCAGGAAGAGCGGAGGCTTGGGTAGATGCACAGCAACTGGGAGATGGCAGTACATTTCATCATCCCCCAGCAGACATCTCAGGTGCTGCTGCTGAAAGGTCGTGCTTCTCCCTCTATCATTAAAAGAGTGATAAAACATCTCAGTGGGAAGGGAGGATAGTAAGCACATGATGGGGCTTGGGGGATGCTAGGTGACACATCTAATGAAGGCCATTAAAGCATTAAAGTTGGATTTCCACGGAGCAAAATAAAAGTCATTAGTCTTTTTGCGTCAGCTGGCAGAAAGATCGTGGAACAAAGTCGTTTTTCCTCCAGGAATTTGAATTTGGGCAAACAAGAGAAACTGAAGTTCTTTTGTCACTTATTCACTACAGACTAGGGGAGGAACTTGCAGTTACAGATTCAGTTGCCTATTTGAGAATACAGTTAGAATACATGCTTTTGGAGTTAGGCACGGTGATTTAGGTTAAAACTGCTTCAGCTAAAGTCAGAGTAAATACTTTTTAAAATAAATCATTGTTTGTTTGTTTTCTAACTTAAATTTTGGATCCATAAATGGACCAGGAAGAAGAATCTTAGGTCAAATTGAATGTATTGTTTGACATGTAGCCTTTAGTATTATTACGATGTTGGTGACAGGTATTGACATTAAGTCAATGATTTATTATGATTTATTCCAATTAAAGCAACTGATTAAATGATGTTGAAATTTACTTGGTGCAATCTTATTGACAAAAAGTGTTAGTTTCACCAAAAATAAGATCCCATCCTCCTTGCAGACACTCACTGTGCCACTAGCAAAGTTTTTTTTAAGTGTTGCTTCCTTTGCAAACCCCATCAAGATTTTACTTGGCAATTCACTTTTTTACTTGGCAGTCTTTGAAAAGAAAACTATTGTTTTGAACAATTGTAAAATTTAAAATAATGATTTTATCAACTTAACAGCCATCCAAAAATAAATTGTACTTGGAGTTGCTCTAAGGTATTATCTTACTATTAGACAATATTTTTCCTGCAGTATTTCATGAAATAATAACTTAAATAGCCAGTCTCTTATCGTGACTTAAAATCTTAGATATCCTGCAGCCACATGTTTAGAATTGTGATATCGTTGCAGTAACCAATATTTGTCACGGAGTCTCATCAGACATACCTGGACATGAATGGGAAACTTGGAAAGGTGCCAGATTTGCACTTTTGCATTGTTATTCAAACCACGACTAAGCTGAATTTATGAGCATCAGAAATGGGCTGTTATTGAACTAGGAGGACCAGGAATTGTGATAATAGTCGACTAAAGAACACTGGAATTCAAGTTGTTTAATCCTAACCTCACACTCCAAACACCAGCAGTGGTTAAATACAAATCTCTGAAATAAAAGCAAGCAAGCCAAGGTTCAAAGTTACACATGACTACTAGCCTTCAGGTATAGCTTCACCAGACTTTTCTGTCCCAAACTTTATTAGCTAATACTTAGCTTTAGGGATGTTTTGCCTCAGACCCGGGGGAATGCATAGTAGAGCACACCCTTGGGCATTGTCCAGTGCTCTCCTTTCACTATGATGGTGGTGCTCCAACTTTCTTGTCCTATGAATGTCCCAATTCTGCACATCAACACATGTAGTTTCAAATTCAAAATTAATCCCATTTATCTTAGTGATATTGCTTACACCCATAGGAATCCATACTTGGCACCATATGGCATGAAAGCTATTGGACAACATTTTCTAAGGCATCAATCCAGTAGAGGTCAGTGCAGTTGTTGTACCAGTGTTGTGAACTCAAATCTCAATATGCAAATCATAATGCATGTATGGAGTAAGAAAGAGGATCAACAGCCAGCAGAAATATTCTTAATACAGAGAATTTCCATGTTCCCTGTCGCACTGCATTGTGGCAGTGAGATGCAAATCTACAATGGTTACACAAACACTCATCCTAGTTTGGCCTAAAAAGACATTCATATCTCAAATAACATTAAAAAATCTGCTCCTTCCTCCTGAGGCTCAGAGCACTTTCTGGCACATACCCAACCAACTTCAGCATTAAAGATGTTTTTTCTTTTTTATGATTTCCAGTGTCAAACAGGGTGAAAAAAATTATCAGTTATGATAAGCAGTGTCAATAACAATGTATTTATATTCATAAAGCAATCACAGATTGTAGAATTACATGTAAACTCTTAGCAAATTTAAAATGAGGATTTAATTGAAAAAATTAAGGAACTGGAGTTTTACAAATTCTGTAATTAAAAAGGAAAAAAAAAAAAGAAAAAAAGAAAAAGATAGTCATTCTCACAAACTCTTCTTCCCATTGTTGGTTTTTTACTTACTTTGTAAAAGTCACCGTAAACACAAATCAAAAAGAATAGGAAAAGAGATGCATTTTACGACTGGTACTTCTCCAGGGGTAATATTAAAGAGCTTTTCCTCTAATCTGAAACTCACTAATAAACAACATTTCAAAGAAGAATTTCACTCATTAAAGAATTCTATGATTCAAATCATTTCATAATTCTCTCATCATGCTTTAAACCTGTTTCACATGTCAGGCAAGGACTCAACAGTGTATAAATTAACGAGGAATACAACACTGGGAAAGTCAGCGGTCAATTTTTCTTGTTTTTGCCAGGGGAAGAGGACCTGCATCACCAGAAACCTATTTTTCTTAGCCTTGTGTTCTGAGATGGGTATACCCAAATGGTTATACAACTAAGAGCAGTCATGAATCTCTATTAGACTATTTGGGCTCCAAAATCAAAAGAGAAACAGGAAAATTATTCCTCCTTTTTGAGCCAGAAAATCTAAATTGGTTACAGCTGAGTTACCCACTTTACTATTTACCAAATAGCATTGTACTTCTAAATAATAATGTGCCATGCAAACTCAGACTGTAAGAAAGCTCTTAAAAATATATTTCACTAGCAGATAGTTTGGTTTGTCTTTTGTTCAAGACAAGAAAATGGTGCTTTTCTCATGCTCAGAATGTGTGGCTGTCCAGGTTTCCACTTTGTATTTGGTTTGCTCTGCCAAAGTTAATAAATTAATAAATGAATTAATAAATAATTTTCTCATTTCATTGCAAGTGTTTAAGACATACCAAGCATACCCCAGAAAGTCGGAAAATGTTTTACATTGGTCCTTTACACAAGCATGAAAAAGCAAACACTTCAATGACTTGTATTAATTGTCCTTTATCTAAAGCGAATTCACTAAAAAGAGGATGAAATAATAATTTCTTCTAAGCAGCTTGTCTCAGCGTTTCTTACTTTCTAAAACCCAAAATGAGCCTATTCATAATGGAACTCCAAAATCTGGTGATACAGTCTTGCAGATGGCAAATTCTTTGTCCTTGGTGGATTGTCTAACCCGATAGTTACAGGAAAGAGCCAACCACAAAGACTAAGACAGTATTTCTCAGGCATTTTCTCTCCTCTTTTTCCCCCCTCAAGGAATCAATGCAGCTCTTCAAATATATTGAACAACTCTGAAAATAGCAGTGGCCACAAAAAATTAAGACACGCTGCCTTATCAGACTTATTTTCCTCGACCTCTTTTTCACAGTTGAAGTGCTATCAGATGGCAATGTTATCAAATGTAAGTACAAATAGCTTAAAATGACCTCAGTTACTCAATCTGTTCCCTCAAAATGACAAAAACTATTCCTTTCCATCTCACCATCTTTCATTATTGTTGAACTTGAGCTGAATGCAGTAAATACAATATGAGCATACAAAATTATCTTGATGGGAGATTCACAGGTCTGAAAAGGCAGCACTTCATCTCCCTTCTGCATCCATTCGGTGGCAAATTGAACAAAAATATTTGGATTAGTGTTCCCATTTGTATCCCTACAGTAAGGCTTGTGTCAGAGCTTACTTCGTAAAACTAGCATTTTAAAGAGTTTTATTACCACAACATAAAAGTTTTTGCAGGCTTATATTTGGTTCATCCATCCTCTGTATGAAAGCAGACTCTATTTCATAATTTTGGAAGAGACAAAATTGACTTCATTTGAGGCTATGGATATTAATATTAAATAATTGGACATTTACAGGGTTTGGAGATTGCCTTCGTGTTGTAAATATTGACTTAATAAATGAATCTGTGCAACATTTAAACTACTAGCACGGTCTAAATCAATGCTGATA
Organism: Meleagris gallopavo; assembly: GCF_905368555.1. Classification (NCBI taxonomy): domain Eukaryota; kingdom Metazoa; phylum Chordata; class Aves; order Galliformes; family Phasianidae; genus Meleagris; species Meleagris gallopavo. The sequence goes on from NC_139410.1 coordinate 341,118, forward strand.
TAAATTAAACTGACCAATATTTATTTTACTATTAGCTCTGAATTCCAGTATTATTCAATCAACAAATATGGTAGTAATTTGTGACAAGTAGCTAAATCACAGAGATGGTAACCATTGTACTACACATATTGAGGCATATTTACAAACTAGTCTATAATCAGTCAGCTGCTTAGTTGGGACAAATTGGCCGAATATTTCTAACACTGGTAGCAATTCACTAGCTGCTACAGAGTGGCAACATGGGCAGCTCAGCCACACTGGACAGGTAATTGCTTTTACTCAACGTCATTCAGAAAGGTATTGCAAACACAGTGAAAAACCAAAACTTTGTAATTCTGACTCAAATTATGGCAAAACAAAGAAAACCCACCACCAACAAAATAACAAAAAAAAAAAAAAAATAAAAATAAAAAATCTGTATATATATATATATATACATATATTTTTTTTCAATTTATGTGAAAAATGAGACTGGAAACAGCTATTTTAGATACAGCCTGAAAATAGGTCAGAGGAAGCCCTGCATAAAAAACATGCAATGACTTCTTAGTTATCCATTAGTCATTCAATTCATTTTCAAGTCTAGTTTCAGAAAATTCCTCCCTTTTCCCCCAGCAGGGGGGTTTTAACACTCAGCGGAGGGAAAGATGCCAAAAACAGGGTTGGTGTTTTTGGGCACTGTGAGCAACAGCCAGCAGTTTGTTCCAGTCCCACATCTGTGATAGGAAGTGCTTATATCTGGTGAGCAAGCCTCTTACAGAAGGGGCAGGGGAGCTGGAACTAGAAGATCTTTAATGACCCCTCCAACCTACGTTATTCCATGATTCAAAACCATTGGTGAGTCACCTTAATCACACACTCAGCTGGTTGGAAACCTCAAGATATTTAGAAATTCACTGAAATATTTTGTATGGACTCCCACAGCTCCTACCAAAGCATTGCACTGCTGATAGCATCCAGCTAATGCTGTGGGACGTGCTTACTATCTGCTTAGCTTCCATCTGTAAAAATGTCCTGATGCACCCTTCCAGGAGGACATCTTGATATTTGTAGTTTAGTGCAAGAGCTTCAAGTCTTGGTTAATGACAACTCCTGTTTTTGTCTCCTCTACTGGCTAAGAGTCTGAGCCTGATAGGAATCATTTTCAAAGAGATGCTTCTGTCATCCCAGCCACATCCCCTGCCTGCTGAAAGCACTGCAATTGAATTAGAGTTGCTATTTTCTACTCTTTGCAAATCCATCCTTTCTGAATTAGATACTTTTCTCTGTAAATCATTTTCTAATAACAACTTAAAATTTACTTCAGGTTTAAAGTATTTACTTGTTGTTCTTCCTTCTTGGTAACACACCATAATCAGACTCATATTTTAAAAAAAAGAATATGTTATAATGCCTTTCTATTACTGAGCTTTATCTATCTATAGCTTGAATGTCAACAGTAATCAAGAGTTGAAATTGTCACGTTGGGATAAACAACAGATTCACTCTGTGTACCTTAGCCTTTATTTTTTTTTCTCCTTTCTCTTTATGTCATACTTGAAGTTTATCATCTGTACTATGAACAGTCAGACACACTCATCACTGTTTTTCCTCACTGTCCATAATATTAGCTTTCTTTTTTCTTACCTTTTTCTCTAAGGGACTCTCCTGCTTAAATTACTTGTTTCTATTACAGTGGTCAAGATATTCACTTATCCAGCAAGCTAGTAGGAGCTGTTTAAATGTGTGTGTGTACTGGACAGCCATTGGAGCACTTTTTCCAGAGCAATTTTAGAAAGCACTCAGAACAGTACGCCCTCACCTAAACCTTCCAGAGTTCACCCAAGGTGATAAACTTCAATAGTACACAATATTTTTGAGCAAAGGACAGAAGCAAAATCTGAAGTAAGATATGGATTGGAATATTAAGTTATCGGTCTGACTAAAATCACTGCATATTTCATGGATACTGAAATCAGTAAAACTCAGTGTGATTAAAAGCACCATTTAAAACAACGATTTACCTGACATTTTGCTAGTTCCTGCACCTCATAGTACAAGCTTCAGAAAAGCATCTCCATAGTTACAGTGCACAGGAATAGTCCTGATACCTTAACATCATTTTTATTCATGTTAAATTCCTCAGAAATCTGGAGAAGTAAAGATTAGGCTTCCCTGCCTTGAGCAGAAATTTTATGGAAAAGAGTTTGGTATGTTTTGTATATAAAGAAATAGTTTGTCTGATTTGCATTCACAAGCTTACGAAAAACTCAGAATTCATAAAAATGCATTTGCACAAAGGTGTGATAAAAAAATAAATAACTTCCATATTACTGCTGCATTAAGTTTCTTGATTACCTACTGACTTCACTTGGAGTATCTTCAGTCATTTTCCAGGGTAAACACGGTATTTCCAGACTGGCCTTTCTTATTATGTATGTGCTGATGCCAACAGAATACAATTAATAAAAAAAAAAAAAAAAAAAAGGGGGGGGGGGAGAGAGGGGAAAGGACAAGCACTCTTCCTTCTGATACCACACCTTTGGACAAGGTGATAATATATTTGACAATGACCATCAAAGGAGCAGTTTGCAAATGAATGTGTTCTCTATCGGAAAGGGCAATGTCTGCAGACAGTGTCACTCACAGGCAGCAGTACTGTGTGGGCAGTATTTCTGGAGCTTGGAAAGAGAGTTTCTAGATAAAAATGTAAGACACCAAGAGTATTGGGTAAAGCACCTCCGGTCAGCCAGCATATCAACTAACGTATTGTGGACCACACCAACAGAAAGTGGAATAAAGGAGCTGGGGCTGAACGAGATGGTTCAGGAGGCACGTAGTGGGAACAACGCTGCCTTCTCTCCCAGCTGAAGGACGAGTGAGAATATAAAGTAGCTTAATAGAGACTTGCCAAAACACATCTTTCTAAATGGCAACATGAAAGCTCACCTTGAATGGAAATCAATATATCACTGTTTTAGATCAATTACTGAACAAACAGCACTTTTTGGAATGTAGGGGACTGCACTTAAGGGAAACGAGAAGGGAAATAATCTTGCAATAATATTGTAGTCTAAGATTGTAGATTGTTTAATGTTTGATAACATTATTAGTTGACAGGTCAAACTACCAGGCAGCAAATATTTTACATGGTGAACAAGGACACATAAGGTAAGAAGGAAACACTGGCATTTGTAGCTCATAAGAGCTGAGGAAAAGCTTGTAGCTCCTACAAACTTCATCATATCCAGCACAGTGTTGGTGTATTGGAACATATCTGACCTGACAGTCTTGACCTGCTGCAGGGCCTCTATTCACCTAGATGAGTTCTCTGCTCCCTCAGAAAACCAGCTTGTGTAAGTGCATTCATGAATTGATCGTGGCCCATGCTAATTGCACAGCTACCCACGTTAGTCCAGGCAGGAGGCTGCTCTGAACTTTCTGCTAGCCAGGAAAACCTGCATCTAATTCTGTGCATTAAGTGTGTTTGCGGCTGGCCTCCTACCTGCACTGCCTGCAACCCAAGAAGCTACTGCCAGCACTCGGTATTTTTATTTCTCAGAGAAGAACGGGATCTTTTAGCAGACTAAACTCCTCACTACCAGGCTGAAGCCCTTGTCTCAAAGAAATCCTTCAAAAGCATTCCAGATGACCTCCAACAGAGTCTTGCTCAGTACAACTTATATTTTCAGCTCTCTATTGACAAAAATCTTGCCAAGTCTATCCCACAGCTAACTTGTGTCCTTTCAAAGCCTCATCCACTAAGGCACAGGCTGCTGCAGCCAGCCTGTCCTATCTTCTGGTGCTGTCACCAGTGTGCCTTCTGCTCCCAGCAGCACATCTTCCTCCATGCCAGCTCACACAGTGATTTTTAATCTCACCACAATAGCATGAGATGCACACTTGTCCACCTGATTATATATACATGCTTCTTCCGGACTCCAGTTGTTTCTGATAAATACATTTTGGCTTTGTTTCTAGTAGGAAAACCAAACCACTTGTAAGGCATTCAATACACAGATGAGTTGTGCCAAGCTGTAGTATGATTTATAGTTAAAATCATTCAGCTTTATCAGTGCCTGCTGAGATGGTTCTACAGTACATGGTGGCCTCTTTTAAAACCTTCCCTCACCTGCAGGATATGCCAAACTTTTTTAACCTATAGATTCCAGGAGTGAATGACAGAAAATATAGAATCGATAAAGTTTGGTACTAAAACTAATAATCCATTATAGTGACATCATTACCTCCTTTATCTCCAAAATGCATTTGGGCAAAGACTTCTGGTATCATTCAGGGCATGTGGAAAGCTCAGAGTAATGAGAAGGCGAAATAGGAAAGCACACAAAAAAGATTACACTTCTGTCTACAAAGTTCCTTCTCTCTGACAGACGACGCAAACTCAGAAATACTAATTGCTGTTAAATGCAAGTATTTAATAACCCCTTAAGGCATCAGCTTTGAAAAAAAATAGTTTAATAGAACCGCTTAAAAACACCATCTGGGAAATATATTTTAAGCTTACTTTGAATTAGCTAACTGACCACAACACCTGTGAGTGACACAGGTCCATGGGGACATAGCAGATAGTGAGGTTGGTGTCTTTCTGACAGACAGCCCCACTGGAGCGCTCTGCACTCAGCTCTAGAAAAGAGAACAGTTGCCTTGTACTTCTAGCCAATCTAAACATCTAGCCTTACTTTGTGTAATATAAAACAGTAAAATAAACTTGTAAGGTCATCGTATTTTGAAATTTTCTAGTTAGTGATTGCTAAGAGTGTTTTCAGAGATCATTACTTTATGCTGCATGAACAGCAGAAAGAAAAATTACCCTAGCATGTTTTCAAAGTGTTACCCTCACTTTTCTGATCAGACATCATTATTCTGATGTATTTCTGTACATCCTATGAACTGACCGGGTTCTACTGAAAATGCATTTGACAAATTATTTACTGTATCCTGGTAAAATGCAGTAAGCGAAGAAACAATTTAGTTACTGAATATTGTTAGATCAACCTTGCTCAGGATAGCTTATTCATTATTGCCACCTTGACATTTTCCCTTCCTGTGCTCACTTATCTCTATCCTGCCTTCCTTTAACATGTCACGATGCACTGCCCACTCAATAATATCTCACTGTATGCCATCCTTGCTTTTTTTCTTACTTTCCCTTTTTTTCTCTCTCTCTCTTTTTTTTTTTTTAAACCTTTATTTTGTCTCTGTGCTGTTATTTAGCTTGCTCTGCTCTCCGTTCTCCCTGAAGCTTCTCTCAAAATCCTATTTGGCTAATACAGCATCCTTTCACACTGACCTCCTCTTGCCTACCTACTGCAGCCACATTCTACCTTACCAGGCCTCCTAATGCCTCTTAATGTCCTTACCAGGACACAACACCTGCAGGTGCATCCTAAAGATTAAACTGGATGTCCGAGCTGTAGCAGTAACTACAAAGACAGATCGAGTGCACTTGCTCAGTCAGCAGCCAGCCCGGTATGAAGTCCTCCTCAGGGACCAATGTGCAGCCCGAGAATAAAAATATGCATGGGTAAGAATAAAAGTATCCACTTTATATATGGTGTACTGAAACTCTCAGGCCAACAAAGACCTGCAATCCAAGCCAGATTCTCATTCATTCTGTATTTTAATTTTTATTTTCAGAATTAAACAAATAGATACAGAATATGGTTTAATACCTAGTCTCCATTTCTTGCTCCCTTGATTTTCTAACCTTTTCTATCTGACTATGTACAATTAACGAATATACTGATGTTATGGTATAGCAGTGTACAACTAACAAATATACAGATGTTAAGGTATAACAGAGAGATTGTCTAAGATACTATTACACCAAAGCAGGAAACAGAAAATATAGGTACACTAACTCATAACCTGGACACACAGAATAGACTCCGATAGAGTGGATGTCCAGAAGAGATCCTTCCCCACTTGCAGTCAGCTCTTAAATGGGTCTAGGAGAGGGGCAGCCAGGCTCCACCCCTTCCTGCAGCACAGGTGAATTGCCTTCACCTGTGCTCCCGTGCTGACTCAGTGCTCGCCTCAGGTGATCAATCAGGCCGGGATTCAGCAGCCCCATACAGACTGTTCACCTGCTCTTTGGCCATATGGCAGCCACCAAAGACTCCACTGAGAGGCCACAGGGCTGTTCAAACTACAATGTGATCTTTCTGCACTGCATTTATTTTCACAAATGCATTTCTCCTTTTCTGCCTTTATTTAAACCCCCTATGCATGCATGGGCACTTCACTGAGATTTGCTTTGACAGTCAGTTTTTCTGTATGTTCATTTGTGTGGTTTTTTTTTTTTTTTTTCTTCTGGAACTGTTATAGCAGCTTATCCTTGGGACTTGCCATCAGTGACACGTATAACAATTAAATTGTTTTTCTATGCTCTGGTATGACAGGAGGCATAGCTGCCTTTATCTCCAGAGGAGATCACTGGTCCTTCCTTTCATTTATGTATGCATGGTCTGTTTGAAGAATAATGATAGAATAGGCCCAACAGTAGAATTTCTGAGAAATGCCAGGATTTCAATTCCAGTTCCTTGTATAGTTTTTCCTTTATATTTTTTAATGTTAAACCCATGCAGAGCATCACTGAAACGAGAATATGACTTATTATTTGTATGAATGAATCCCCATAAATCTCTGCACCAAGGCTGAGATCTCTCTCAACTAGGCAATAACTTTGCATAGGGAGGACTTGCCCATGCCTTAAGGTATTTTTAATGAAAATGCATTATAGAAAAAAAGTGAGAGGAGCAAAATATTATTGTCCCCACTGCATGTCTCTTTGGGTGAGGAAAAGACCAAGGAGTAGGAGAAATCACAAATGTGTTGGGGAAACAGATGTAGGAGCTGCCCCAGCACCCTAAGGGCAAGCTCAGTGTCCACTCTGCCAAGATAGTCCCTCTGCAGATGTGTCAATAGGAGGCCATAGGTTTTCAGTGGCATGGGGAAGCATCTCAAGGAAAAATGCCTTCCCCCCACAGTTTGTGAACTGTGGGGAAAATACTGTGGCAGGCTGTAAATCCCAAGCAGAGCTGCTGCTTAACAAGTGTTGTGTAGGTTCATAACGTTAGGTTTGCTGTGGAGCACAAAATCAAATACGTTTGAGGTGAGATCTCATGGAAAACAGCAGTCTGAATAAAGGAATTGCAGCATATGCAAAAATGGTAACAGCCACCAATCCTCTCCTAAAACAAGCCCTTCCTCAGCCACCTCAATACATGCTATCAATCCCACAGTCCTAACATTGATGTTCTCAAAGCAAATCATCAGCTCTCTGGCATCTCCATTCTGCTTGACATCCTGCAAGACAATGAACTGCTGTGACAAATTACTGGCATCAGAAATCCCATCAAGGAATATTGTGACAAATAGAAACTCTGCAATTACTTCTTTCATAGCCCTCGACACCTTGTCTGCAAGTAGCATCAATCAGACCATTCAAGATAGGATCAGACAGTCTCTAAAACCCCTTTGCACTTTCCAGATGTGCTACTAGTTACATGCTGTACTTATGGGGAAGCGTTACTAATTTTAACGTAGATCTTTTAATCTGGAATGATATTTCATTTTTTTTTTTCTGTTTTGTAGTTGCAGCCTCTTTTGTCAGCAGACAATCAGAAAGGCTCTGAGGTGCATCCTTTCAACAAGAAAATAAGCCCAAAGGGTAGCCTCGAGTAATTCTTCTGAACAATAAAAAAAATACTTCATCATCAATATTATGTGTCCTTTATACACATTAATGCTTTTATGCAATTCTTGACAGTATTCCTAAACCAGATTGCATTATAAAAAGCAATGCAAAATGCTCAAGAAATAATACTGAGTAAAATCTGCAGGTTTTAAGTCTGGTGCAGTTCCTGTACCTTGTGCTAAATGTGTTCCAGGGAAATTTTAGAAGAAATAAGTTCAGTACGTATCATATTTGAGATATTCATTACAATAATGCATCAAAACTTTGACTGATTGCTCTAGATACCTGCTTTTGGAATTCTAGAACATTTTACGCTTCATAAAAAAGAGTATACAGCAAAAATAACTGGCGAGTTTCTAATACTCTCTGTATCAAGTACAGAAAATCACCGTGTGTGAAAAACAAGGTGGGCTTACTTTATGTTTTCACGCTTCATTTCCAGTAAGCTGAAACCACTTCAGACATCTCAGTCCCAACAGGGAGCTGGGACATGCACAGAGTAACTGTACAGCTCCGGTGAGAAAAACAGTTTGATGGAAACAAGGGGTCTGGTACCCTTATGTGTTGACTTCATAAAGATTTGTATTCATGACTATACAGCATGTATATTAAAGAAATAGAATATAATGGGTTATAAAAGCAGGTAGGAAATTAGCCTTCTCACTAACGAGAACACACAGAAAGCTTAGCATAATCATACAGTAAAGTCAGATCTGTGTTGCTCAGGGCCATCTAACAAAAAGGGAAATAAACAGTGATAGATAAGACTGATGATTTTAGAGTAAAAGTTCATGACATGTCTTCTCAAACCTCTATCACAGACGTGGTTAAGCTCATTTCTGTTCCTGTGGTCCTAAATCATTATCAATTGTTGGCATTCAATGAGAAACTACTGGTATCATGAAGGGATTTGTGTTGTTGGGAAAGAATCCGTTGATATGTCAACCTGCAACAGCTATCTCAAAATTGGAGAAATTCCTTCATGTGCTAAAATGCCACAGATGTCCAGTAATGATTCAATGAATAATACTTTGCACATTCAGTAATGGTACACAGCCTAAGATACGGAGGAAGAAAACAAGTCAGTGATTTAATGGAGTGTAACTATTGCATTCTTAGTATGTTAATTTGCTAGAGAAGAGATCAGACAGAAAAGGACGTGGCAGTATCATGGGATCCCTAATTTCGCTAGCAAAATGAGACTTTCTTGAACACTAGGTGTCTTCAAAACTAAAGAGACTGAATCAGAAGCTTTTAGAAGATGATCCCATTCATAGAGTCACTGAAGCTAGAAGGATGAATCTAGAGCTAAGGGAATAACTTGGTACTTGGTAGTATTGGAGATCTTTATCCTTCTTACGAGCTTTGAGAAAAGCAGGAAAACCCAGTAACTTCTCTAAGGGTTTATAAGAAAATAACTGGAGTGTATCTGAAACAATTCAGATCTCTTGGATTTACACGGTTTGACTGTCAAAAGCTTACAAATATTTACTGACACTGGCAAATCTGAAGATATCTTGGCCTCTTATTACAATTTGATTTTTGCTTTTCAGCCAGATGAAATTAAGAGCTAGAGGAAAGCAATAGACTAGAAAAGGAAAGCCAAATGATCTGAAAATGGCTGGTATAAAATGACAAAACAGGTAGCTAAGACAAGGATGGGTAGTAATGCATTGCAATACAATATCTGCTACTCTTGTCAGCTCTCTACTTGCATGCTGTTGACAAATGTCCTAGTACCATATTTGTAATTTTACTGCAATTCCAGGTAAAGGTGGAAAGAAAGCACTTGGATCCTTTTGGATATAGTGGCAGTGTATTTTCCAGCCCTCCAGAGGATGATTGTTATTGGTTAATGTAGATGACAGGACTCTCTGTGCTATTCCAAATACAGCATGTTATCTTAGAATCATAGAACCTTGCTGATAACATTTCCTGTTCCTAACCCTCTTCTTGCTGTTAATATATTTGTAAAAACATTTTTTATCATCTGATGAAATGGGCTTGAGCCAGAAGTGACTTAAAAGTTTTGCTTTCTGATGTATACTCTCTGCAGAACTAGACGGACAAGAAAACAAACAGTATATTTATAATAAATTGTAATGAGAATAGGCTCTTTAGTAAATAAATCTATTTGGGTAACCTAACAGTATTTGGTTGCTTAAAGACCTTACAAATAAAATCATTATTGCTCACATAAATTATTACTCTGTCTTATGCATAACTGATGTTATCGCTAAGATACCTGGTGTCTCCTTTAAAACGAGCACTCTTTTATCAGATGATATTGATATCTGATAAATTAAACAGAGTCAGTGGGGCTTAAAGGAGTCAAGAGAAGGCTGTTGAAGAAATTTCCCTCTTGTGGTACGCTGGATCCTATCTGGCACCCAGCATAAAATTTCTGCTAATCTAGGAGGTGGCCATCCAGTCGTGAGAAGGCCACACAACTTGACCCACACTAACAGCAAAGCAAAGGCAGCAATGGGAAAGACCTACAAGATGGGATGCTTTTTGAAAGCAACATAATTATAAGACAATATGGTAGAGCAATCAAAATGTGCACACCTCATGGTTTTCACAACTAAGCAAACTCAACCTTAAGAAAATATTTGGACTTTAAATACTTCACAAAAAACATAAAAGATGGCAGATATCAGCTAAAGGAACAAGCTCTTTTGTACTTATAAGCATAGGAAAAACTTCCCTCTCCCGTGCTGCTGGGAGCATTCGAAAATGTATTTCTAACTCTTTGCATCCCTACTTCGTGCTGATGTAAATGGGTAGAACTCCCCTGCAGCAGTGAAGGTCTGTCCCTGCTTTGTACAGACACATTTTTGAATGCTGCCAACAAGAAAATGATCTTAATTTGCTTTATTGTAGAGTTTGACAGTCACAAGTATTAAGAGGCAACCCAAGACGATAAACAAGCTCTGTGTATGTGAGGTGAGCTTCTCCAGTTCTTCAAGCTTCTCCTCTTGACATGTTAGTTCTCTTCATACTCCTGCCTCTCGTCCACCCTTCATCCTGCCCTCATTATCTGCTTCTATCCCATATCTTAAGGCTCAACCTAAAGTCCATTGACGTGAAACATAAAACCTCAATCCAGGCAACATGCAGATCAGGCCTGTAGGGACTAGTCACTATGGATACTGAACATGTCTGTGAGCTGCCTTAAGGTCTCAATAACATCAACAAGCCTCACAGGACCAAGAAGTGGTACCAGAACTAACAGGAGCCCAAGATATCTTGCAAATTTTTGGTTTCAGAAGTTGTGGCATACTTATCTTTCAGGCTGAGTAGATACTGCATTGAAATTTGGAGGCAGTAACAGAATATTTCACAGAAGCTTTTTAGGCTCATCTCAAATTTTAATTTGAGCTATCCTAATAGGATTTTTCTTCAGCCCTCCTGAGGTCTGCTAAGCAAAAAGAGGAAAAAAAAGATAAAAAGTTGATTCAGGTTCATGTTCTTTTGTGACTGCTCCTACTGTGCACAATAAACTGACATGCTGCTTTTAATTAGCATTTAGTTAACTGCTCTTTTTTTTTTGTGCAGAAACTATGCAGCGACTCCAGTGAACACAGAGGTGCTAAGCTAAGGGCAAGCGTGGGTGTGGGAGGGAGTTTGGGTGGAATTACTTGAAAAGCAACCGTTTAGATTCTGAATTTAGCAGAGTACCAGTTCTGAGACTGAATCTGATTTAAAACTGTGTGTACAACAACAATGAAACTTGAACAGAAAGGTAATTAGTATTCATAATTCATCTTAGGTAACCAACTTCAAATCACAATAAAACATAATGGGACTCTACCTAGTATAGCAGCAGCTCAACCCAAACCTGAGCACAACAGTCAATTCTCAAAATCATGACAAATAACGTCTTCCATGATAAAAACGCTACATCTGCATAGATGGCAAAGATTTCAACCATTCAAATTTTGCAAATATTGCTCCTACCATTTCCATTTGCCTTCATTTCATCCTTACTGAGATCTGATTACAGTTGCTACGCTTTATTTCAGCAAGAATACAGGCCCAAGCTTTTGAAAATCAGACTGTGTGGTTTCAGAACATCAACCTCCCACAGTCTCTACTTCTTCTTTCACCGCTACTCAGCACCAGAAATCTTACTAGGACATGAGCCAATCATCAGTCTGGAATGACAAGAATTCTCTGTTGTGTTACCACGATGATAAAGCTCTGCTTCTTGGAAAATTAAAGATCATCTTGGCTGAATTTGTTAAGAGCGTAATACGTCTCTTCTATAGATACACATCACCACATACAGATTTGTAAAATGACCTCCTGCATGTGAGGCATGTGTGCCTCTTCCTTCACCTAAGGAAAAAAATACAGCATTTAACCTTTCTTTCCCGAGTTAGGGTTTTAACGCAATATTGATGGCCATCCTCATTTGTCCCACTTGTCATGTCTGGTCAGTCTTCTTTAGATAGGAGACCAAAACGAACAGAGAGTTGAATTAATCAGTAGCCATTGGAATTTACTCTATACTCTATTTTTATTGCCATAGTATTCAAACACAGACAGCCCTCTCTGAAAAAAAAAATATTTAGGAAGTTTTCAAAGGTAAAAACAAAGCACTTATGCTTTTCAACTCCAATTGGACACCAGGAAATTTCTACCACTATTTCATTATTTACACTGTGGTAGAAACTCCTGTCGTGGTCCAGGAGCCACACTTACTTCATGTATGTGCCCTTTGGCTTCACACACTGAAGTAAGAATACGAAGGGCCTGCTATGTAGGCTTAACAGTCGAATTAGCTGCATTCCTGTATTGACCTACATTCAAGCTATTGCTGCAAGCCCAGGGGAGTAGCCTGATTCTGGTACATAGCCTGAGATGCTGTTTACGTGTTCGGACATCTCTTTACTCAATGAAGAAATACATCTATAGAGACACAAAATGTCGCCCACTGGAACACAACACAGCTACAGTGGGGAGCTGTTTTCTACAGAGCTCTTGGGAGAACAGAAATAACTGTCTGACAACGGGGCTGTGCAGGTGCTGGTGAACCCTGCTTTGACACTTCTGCACTGACATTGTTAACCTTCTCACAAGGCACTGCACTGAGATCCTGGTAATACTGAATCTGTTGAGGATAGCTTGTCATATGTGAGGAATAATCTTTTTTTTAACGTGCCTTGTAAAATTTTGTCATTTTTGAGTACAGAAAGGTTGTTGGAATGTCACTTGGCACTACCAGGCTATCACAGGATATCACTTTGTTATCATTAGCTTATTTGAGCTATTTTCACAAAGGAAACATTAATGCAAAATGGGCAAGAAATAGACACAGTGTTGCAGAATAGTAAAAATCACACTTCATAATACTAATCCTGTGAGTGTTTGGCAGATAATAAACAGATGATATACTGATCTCTAAAATCACATGCATATTATGAGCATAATTCTCACTCTAATGCAGAGTTGTAGAATTTTACAGGCTCATCAGCTTGCAAGGTTTCACCTGGAACATAAAAACAATTGCTAAAAGCACAATAAATTCTACAGCTAGCCATCTGCTTACCCTCCTGACCTTTCAAATCTTATAAAAACCCAAGTTCATAATTTTTTAACTCTATGAACACTTTTTTTTTTTTTTTTAAGTACAGTATATTCAGAAGAGTATTTTATCTTTTCCGTGCAATAAAAAAGATCCATTCCATTTGATAATATTTAGTGGCAATAGCCTCCCCTTTTTTCTTCCACCTTTGAAGAGGCTCCCAGTACTATCACTAATGGAACTGAGAAGAACTGCCACTTGTTTCGCCTTGTAGTAAACATTTATTTCGAGTCATGCCCTTGTATTGGTTCATCTACCAATCCCTACTGGAAACTGAATCCAGCAACTACTTTGGAAGGAGGTTAAGTAACACCATTATCTGTTTCCTGCATTAATCTCTGGTATTGTAAATATTTTTTCTTTGGTTTCCTGAAAGTAATAAAGGTGAAGGTTTCTGATTTCTTTGCACTGAACTAATTTATGTTCACCTGAAATCAGTATTTCTTTTGTACCTAGACAATTAGGAACTTATTTGTATGACATTCTAATACTGTGAAAGACTGACATAGTACACGATGGCCAAAAGCCCATACATTATGTGTCACATTTCTGAAAAGCAAGTTAACAAGTTAATACTAGTAAATAAGCTATTGCAGAAATACTTCCTTGACCTGATTTGAGTAGGAAGAAAAAAATGTATAAAATATCTATAAAAGAAAATTTTGAAGGACTTGCAGGTATCAGAGGATAGAAGTGTAGCTCGGAGACAACAATGGACAGAAAGACAACAACAGAAAACCAAGGAACATCTTAGAAACAAGCAGAGAGCGAAAGCCAACTCAGGGCAAGAGTGGCAGATCAATATTCACTGTGTGAGATACATCAGAATAAAGAAGCCTGTCAGGGTAAAACAGATTAGCTGTATAATGACTCACCTGTGGGGAAAGGAATATTCCATACCATATTCCTACAAAATCTTTAGCAACCTCAGGTAAGGATTACTTTACCTTGCCTGACATTTACACAAAAACAAACACCTGCAGTCTCTCACAGTAAAGTGGTGAAAGCACTGGTTGAGATACACGCAGTCAGAGGATGGAATATTAATCTTTTCTCCAAAAGTGAACCCCTACATTTGTCTTAGTTTCTTTTCCTAGTACTAAGTGTAACAACATTATGCATATTTCTTATGGAGGTTAACATTCATAAATACAGGCAAGGTGAAAACACTTTTAATTTCTATTCACTTAAAATAGATTCTACAGTTTCCTCATCAACAAAAGATTCTACATTTATCCTCATCACCAAATTACAAAAGAAAATTATATCCTCATGCAATTTTAAGGCTGATTTGATTTTCAGGGCAATGATGTTCTCAGATGAACATTACATATTATCTCCTGCCCCCAAATCATTTGGATGCTCACTATTTTCTCCAGATTCCCAATAAAATAAAATCTATGCAGCACACCTATATAGTTGTTTACTTTAATAACTCTTGAACTTAGTGGTCACTTTTTAAAAGGCATAGCTTTGAGAGGTGTGAAACTCCTACAAATATCTTGAGAACAGTAGATTATTGAAAAGAAATCCAAATTGCTGTCTCAGCTGAGGGAAAGATCTTTTCCCATTCCCGGAGATAACAACCAGCAAATCAGCACACATGTGCTCTGAACGAGCTGCGGCAATTTGTCCAGCTAAATAAACTGGGAATGCCAGGAGGAGATAGGCTTCCTGCAAGAAGAAGATTGTCAAGCAATAATGAGAGAACTGGAGTAAACTGGTTAAAATTGGCAGTGGGAGGCAATTAGGGGGACATAAAGCACTAATACATAGACAGAATGATTTTTAAAGCCAAGTTCTGCTCACAAAAGAATTGGTTTCTTAAATAAATAAAAAAATGGTATGAACTACTGTACTTTATTTGTGAGCTCTCTTTGAAAATAGTTTGAAATAAAAGGTGTGAGTCGTGTTTCAGAGAAACAATAGGAGAATATCTGTCTTTGTATCACACTAACTTGCAGGAAGGACTGAATAAGCATCTGCTCACGGGAGCCATGTAGTTAGCATCTGTATCAGGAGAATGAGCTCTCATCAAATTATAATACTTGACATATTCAATGAATGTAGCCTGCTGTTCAGCCTGACAAGAATAAGAAATTTTTTGCTAACATATCTGTCAGTTGCACTAGCTTGGCAGAGCACTAAATACAAACCATTCTGCGACTAAGTGTGCATGCTGCCAGGAGCCCTTCCAGCACTGGAGAGGATTGGCACTGGCAACAGTGGAGAAGAGCACTGAAGAGAATCACTATTAATACTTCAGAGGAAGAAAGAACGGGTTAAATTAACATCATTTCCTATTCTCATTACAGTCAGCAAAACAAAAGATGAACCAATGCAATGTTGTTTCTTCTCATTACAGTCTCTGTCACAAAGCTGAGGTACCAGGCTGCAGCTTACAGCCATCTCAGCGCAATGTGCTGTCAGTTCTTGTGGCCCTTTCATTTTTTATTACTGTAATTGGCAATTTCACTACTTCCTCACAGTAAAAGCGGTTGGAAACGGTATTAGTTTACACATTTCACGTGGCACCTGGCCAAGTCAGCAACAACAAGATTATAGAAATACTTAAGTATGCGCTGGTCAAGCCGGGCACAAGTAGGACCAGCAAACACGTTGTGTTTGAGCTGCCCCACTGCTCACTTGTTGCCTAAGAGCACAACTCTCCTGCAGCCTGAGATGCAGTAATTAGCACTGGCTGAGATCAGGCCTTTCCAAGAACACCACTGTTACAAAAATGCTACTATCTGTCCACCACTGTTACAAAAATGCTACTATCTGTCCTTCGTAGCAAAGTTCACAGCATTAGGATAGATTTGATTTTCTTTTCCCCCGAAATACAAACCTAAACAAGGCAGGTGCAAAATACTTTCTTGTGATTCTTTTCTACATAAACTAAACAGACAGCAATTGCAGAGTGGCGTAGAAACTCATCCTTAGAGTAAAATTGCAACATGGAAGGAAGAAAACCTGATCAAAGCCAACTTGTAACCTGCATTTCAGAACGTACAGCTTCCTGCAAATGCCAGGAGTTTTCCAACATGACTAATTCATAGCAGAGAGTACAAAACATGGCTCTTTTCTAACCGCTTCTCTCCATTAGCAAAACGCAAGCAGCTACTCCTTGATAGATCCAGATCCGAGAGAAGCCCCTCAGAGCAGCACAGGAAAACCCCAAACAGATCAGTGGCTGTGAACCTTATATCAAAATCTTCTTGCTAATACAGTTTGGAAAGCACAAGTAGTCCGGGAAATTAATAAGCAACTTAAATATCAGCAGTGGTTGCCATAGCAAGTATAATAATCCTAAGTAGCAAGCAGGTCATTGTGCTCTTGATCTGATCATTACCGACAACAATTTCATCGTAATTCTGAAAGACATGGAAAATTGTGTCCTTAAAGAAATGTCATTAAAAATTTAGCAAGGAGGTTTTTGAAACTGAGAAGAATGGATACTAATGGTGCAGTAATTAAGTAAATCAGACACAATGACAGCTAAAGGGAAAATGACATGCTTAAAAGGGTAGAAAAGGAAACAAATTTCAAGTTATGATCACCCACATTTTTAATTGCTCCACTTTTCATTTATTCACCTGTGGGGAATGGATAGCAATGTGAAATGTATTTAATGGCATGATGAGAAACTGATCTATCTCATCTTTTCCTTCACAGTAAATATGACTTCAAAATGATTTCAAACATTTTTTTCCAATAAAGAAGAACCTTTATTCAGGACTCTAAACACAGAAAGACAGATTGTAGATTCTATTATCTCTCTAGTGGGAAAAATCCTGTGCTGTGACCAAACTAAGTCTGCCTAATTGGGGTCATGATTTGGACAGTGTCAGAATGAGTAGCTGAGTAGAAAATGATCTCACTGACACAGTGTTAGTGGTCCATTAGCACCACAGCCTACAATGGGATGAGCTCAGTTTAACAAGAGAATACGTGTTCAGTGTTTGATGGGCTCCGTTGTAACTACTCTGAACGTGCCTTACTCACTCTTCCTCATAGGCAGAGTCCCTTTTGTTCCCAGGACGAACCATACCTTTATGGATACGTTAAGCGAGGGAAACATGCTTCTCAGAAGGCATGGATGCTACAACAACATGGCACAAAATAGGATTTCAGTTGCCTCTGTGTTAAATCCTTTGTATTTAAGGTGAGCGTTTGACATCAAGCAAACTTGAAAGAAACGTGCTCTACTTGTGCCTTCATTCATATGGCAAATGCTTTTCAGCCTTGATAGTTCACCTCCCACTTGAATCACTGCTGTTCCTCTGCATTGCTATCAGGTTTCCTCAGTGGAAAGGTATTTTAAACACAGAGAGACAGAGAATCAAAACTGCTACTCAAGGAGAATATAGTTGATTAAATGCAATGAAATAGTAGCTCGTCATGTTGTGAATAAATGCACTATTATAGCTCACACTCAAATCAAAATAAAAAAACATCTTAACATACTTATATGTTTACTTCACGTTGGCTTAACTATATTTTCTACTTTCTTAGGTTTAGTCTTCAATAACTTACAAGTTATACATTGGAATTCTTCCTGTAATGCAGTCATTGTATATAACAAAATCTTGAAGATACGATATAACCTCAGTCTAACTTTGAGTAACTTTGCCCTTAAGGGAGAGGGGAAAATGAGAAGAATGGAACAGAAGAAATCTGAATGATCTTTTTCATTTGATCTGATTTTTTGTCACAATTGAGAATCTCTGAGAAAATCAATACAAGTTGTTACTATATCATAATGTAGATTTATAAAAAAAAAAAAAAAGAAAAAAAAGCCAAACAAAGCCATATGTGTAATTTAATCTTCAATATACAATCTACTTAACAGTCTTCAAAGCCTACAGGAGTAAAGTCAACTTCTTGTACAACTTCCTTTGTGATTTGTGTTTGTAATCCCTAACCAAGGTTCCAAGTAGAATGTTTGATTCTATTTGATACATATGCCCTCCAGAGAGACCAACACATTGTAAAAATAATTCAAATGAAACTTCTCTGTGATGAAATACACCAGAAGATCTCCTTACCTCATTCTCTCATTGTAAATGAAGACCAAATCCACTAGGAGATGGGCTGAACTTCTCATCCAATTCTAAAGCCCTATCAGTCTGCAAGGCACACGTGCAGTACTTTACTGTCATACTATACCCACCAAAACATTCTCCACACAAACACAGCTCAGAACATGTGAATTTTACCCAGAAAGTTGACACGCTTGTAGAGGTTTTTAAATTTTCACCTCTCTCAGCTTATGAAAGGATTAATAAAAAATAGAGCATTGATAGGGTAGACTGCTAGAGTAATGAATCCAATAGAAATGAGTTAGTGTTTGTGGACTAACAGTAGATGAGTACAGAGTAATAGGACAATCCTATTAATGCTCATGGAATGCCTCTACATTGCTTATAATGGCATTTATCCCAAAGGGCAGCAGCAAACTTACTTCACATAAAGAGCCCATGATCAGTAATCTGTTTCACCGCACGAAATGATAGCTTGCTTCTCCTTCTCTATTAACATTTCAAATGGTGCTTGCTCTCTAAGACAAGAAATGTCAAAAACCAAAGGGAACTCTCAAATTTAAGGTCATGGCTAGGAAAAGATCAAGATGTGTTAATGACATAATTATGAGGGAAAATGGAGTACTACTGTCTCTTTGCCAAAACACTCGGCACTACTTGCGCATGTCTGTGCATGCAGTAACTCAGCTCCCCAAAGAAAACAGCCTGGTGTTCCTTCAGATGAGTGAAATGTCAGTACAGAGACAAACATGCTCCTTTTCTTTAATATATCTATCCTGCCTGGATTATTTTTTATGCACTCACCCAGTAAAATACCTTAAAAAGACACTTAGCCCTTTTGTTGTATGTTCTTAAATTGGCTGGATGGTTGCACTCAGAGTTGCAGGCAATGGCACAGTGACCTGGACAGGATTGAGAGGTGGGCCAATGCCAATGTCATGAAGTTCAGCAAGGCTAAGTGTAAGTCCCTGCACCTGGGTCAGGGCAATGCCAAGCACAGATACAGGTTGGGTGGAGAATGGCTTGAGAACAGCCCTAAGGAGAAGGATTTAGGGGTGCTGGTTGAAGAAAGAGTCAACATGAGCCAACAATGTACGCTTTTAGCTCAAAAGCCAACCATATCCTGGGCTGCATCAAGAGAAGGATGACCAGCAGGTCAACGGGGTGATTCTGCCCATCCCTGGAAGCATTCAAGGGCAGTCAACCTGGTCTAGTGGGTGGTGTCTATGCCTATAGCAGAGGAGTTAGAACTAGATAATCTTAAAGTCCTTTCCAACCTAAACATTCTACGATTCTATGAACTTGCTTTCATTTCTTTGGACCTTTCTTTCCTCTCATTATTCTCCATGCTCATTTTCTTCTAACTCCAATTTAAAACTAAGAAAATGCGAAAATTTTTTGACTTGCAGAAGGAAAAATTATGAGTCCTGTGGATAAGATCCAATGCTGTACATGTAGCAGAGCTTCTTCACCAGAATTATAGATCAGGAACTCCAACCAATGCTCCACAGGCAGATTCCACTCTCCACCACCTCCCACCACTTCCCTACACCACATTTGGTAAGCATACATGGGACACACCGGGAGCAAATTTCACGATGTTCCACTGTTGCTACCATTGTTTCCAATCCATTGATACTGATATTCAGCTCTGTGCACAGTTTCCTGGTAATAATTTAGCAATTTGCGTGGATGAGCTGATGGATATGCTCTTCATTTTGTCATGTGACAGCTATGCATGCCCATCCAAGGATATGGCTTGTCTTTCATTGCTGTGGACACCGCCAAAATGTATCACCTACTGCATCACTGTACTCACATCCACTTCTTGCCTCCATAAATGTTCAGCAAGTGACAATGAATGCCAATGGGTGCCATTTTTTCCACATGGAGGAATTCAATTCCACACCGATGCTTCATACATGCTTCCATGCCAGACGCCAGCTACCCCTCTGCTGTCATCTGTCACACAGCAACAGAATGTAATGGGATATTGGTGGGAAGCTTCAATCTCTACTATCACACAACCAACAACCATCTTTGATGTGGCCTAACACAATAAATGAGGAGGCATTACTTTTGGAGCAACCCTCATAATTAATACAACAGTTAAAGTAGAGAAAAGATTTAAAGCAATGGGTGCATAGGCAAATGAGTCATGGATAATTACCATCACGTTATCCTACTTTTAAAAAACCAACTTGCAGGTTACAAAACAGTTAACATTATATTTCGATATTTAATAATATGTTTGATTCCTGCCATATACACTGCCCGTAGAATGTGAATGCATCTGTGAGTCTGGATCAGAATGTGTTCACTTTTGATTTTATGAATATTTAAGTCAAAGGTAATATCCTAAAGGTACCAGTTAGTATCTACTCAAGGTAGTATCACAGAATCACAAAACGGTTGGAATGGACCTCAAGGATCATGAATCTCCACCCCTCCTGCCACATGCAGGGCCACCAACCTCCACATTTAATATTAGACCAGGCTGCCCAGGGCCCCATCCAATCTGGCCTTGAACACTTCCAGGGACGGGGCATTCACAACTTCTCTGGGCAGCTGTTCCAGTACCTCACCACTCTCTCTGTAAAGAACTTCCCCCTGACATCCAACCTAAATCTTTCCTCCCTCAACTTAAAACAATTTCCCCTTGTCCTGCTGTTATCCACCCTTTAAAAAAGTTGATCCCCCTCTTGTTTGTAGGCTCCCTTTAGGTACTGAAAGGCTGCAAGTACTGCAACTAATACTCTGTGAGTTTTTGATTTGTGGAAGAGCTGTCAAAGAGAACAAGAGAATTTTAATCTGCTTCAAATCTTAGATCTGTCAGTCCTTGTTCAAAGGCTATGGGATAAAATAAACACATTCTTTGTAGATGATACAGTGACCAAGCTAGACTCTAGAACAAAAAAGCAGCGGAGATGAGCACTGTGAAATAGGGTGTGACAAATAATAGAAACAACAGACCAGAGATTAAACTACCTCTAGTTTATAGGCTCAAAAAGAAAAAGATTACTTGACACTTCATGCCTCACATAGTTGCACCATCTTTAATGGCCAGCTGTAATTAACTTCATTCTGAAAGAAATATTTGTACTTTCAGTTGACTGTATATTCTTATTTCCTTTTAGCTTCAGAAACATTTCTACTGATCATATGATTACTCACTTTCAGAGAATGAAATTCAGTTACCACATTTATTCATATTCACCAATTGCACAGTGCTGTGGGAAGCTATTTCCTACTGACCTGTGTCACTTACTGGTGACATCCTTTGCTTCACTTCAAAGACATGATTTCCATCCTTCTGCTTCACAACAGTCTCATCATTTCCTACAGCAAGCGTGCTACAAAGCACTTGATGAATATCTTAAGACAATGCTCTAAAGCTCACCTTTGCTCTAGTCAGGTTTATTTAGCAATGTTCTTATGTATTATCTTTAAAGGCTTTTTTCATGCTCTTCACAGTGTGCTGCAAAAAGTTCCTTGCACTGCTGTAATGACTTGGGTTCTTCTGACTTGCCTGAGGAACTCAGAGCAGTTCTTTTTCAACATGTGCAGCTAGACACAGAAACTGTGTCCTTGATTTCTGTTTGTTTAGAGAGCCACTTTTAGATTACATGTATCTGCTGAAGAAACAACTTAATCACGAATTTGCATTTGCAGTCAGGTTAATAACCACCAAAATGCTCAGATCCTTTCAGTTGCTATAGAGAACAAGAAAAATATTCTCTCTCTCCTTATTTAAAAACAAAAGCAGATCATTTTGGAGTGTGTTGTATTACTTGGCCTCTAATTCAGTGTTATTATTTCAGATGGGAAATCAGAACATCGAAAGATAGAGATTAACTGAGGGTATATAATGTAGATTTGAAGGACAAACCCACCTATCCCTTGTCTGCAGACTCTGCAAGTCATAGGACAGACGTGCCTTGTAATATTAGTGATGCTTTTAGACAGTAGTTCTTTGGGGTACGCAGTCAAAAGCAACACTGCATCACAGCTGTAGTAATGGATGCTTCTATGACAGCCTGAAACAATGCCAACATTTTCCCAGAACAGTCCACTATACAAGTTCATTTTAGTTGGCAGAAAACTTTGAGCACACCTCCATGGCTGTGTGACTAAGCTCCATGTTCACTGGCATGCTCTCCCTTCCAATTGTTCATAATTGTTTCACACAGGTTTTTTTGGGGCTGGATATTTCACTTCTTTATTTGGTGCTGAAGCCAGTGATTTGTCAAAATTCAGACCCTGCAGCTATAAGGGACTCCCAAAGGAAAACAAACATTTTCCCATAGGATTTTCACAAGAAACTTTTCAAGAATAACCAAGACAAGAAGAGTTTGTCATCAACGTGAAGCTGAAGACTGATATCAAGAATTTAAGCTCCCAATTTTTGATTCAAGAAATCACTGTTAGAGGAATTATTTCACTTTCTCTCCTTTGAAATTTTAATTCTATTATACCAGTGCTACCAGTATGGCTTGGAAATGGATGGCAGTGACCAATTAAAACAAGTTTTCAAACCAAAGAAAACAGGATGTTAGATTTTCACAAAATGATAATCTCTGGACTATAATGATGCCCTCATAGAGCTGCAGCACACCTTGATTATTGTCCAAAATATTCATGGACTGTTCCAGAAGGGATTAAACTGGTATTACTCATCCTGCATATATCTGCAAGTGCTATAGCATTAGCTTCCATTCCCTACTCTTTGGAAAACATTCCCTCCCTCCTATGGAGATTACTTGGAACGTACTTAGTTCTGTCTTTGTTTTTGCTCCCCAGTTCCACAGAAAGTCATCAGGTAATTTATACATACGTATATATTAGGTCCTCTGGGACAAAACAGGGCAGGCAGCCGTTTCTGTCACCATCAAATTAAGATGTTAATTAGTGTTCATCACTTCTTGCTATCAGAATACCAACAGATGAATTAAGGAAAAAACCTCAAACAGAAAGGATGGGTAATTCTGAGTGTCTTCTTTCCCAGATGTGCCCACTGATACTGCCAGCTTTTCAAGACAATGTGTTAAGACGGTGAGGATGGCTAGTAACTGGTTTTCACTGCACTGAGAGCAAGGGAAAGAAATATTACAGGTAGAAAAGTCTCTCTTGAACAACAAATGACCCAATTTGTTCCCCCCCAGTAACTGTAGTAATTTAGTACAGCTTTGCAAATCTGTGTCATTGCTGCTACGAATTGGTTATTTTAAATGGATCCTCACTTTTCTTCACATGAGGCATTGCAAATTGACTGAAAGTAATTCTAGGTCAGGTATGCCAATTTTTGGTTGAAAGTTACAATTATTTTTTCCAACCTCTACCTATTTTCACATTGCCTTTGTTCAGTTTAAAGTGAGTCAACATATATAATAACTCACATGGGAAGGGGGATGATACAGCATTTTGAGAGCACATAAACAATAGGTCAGATTCCTATTAGATACTCTACCAATACTTCTATTGTGGATCTCTGGATCTCAGCTTCTGCATTTGAAGAACCTGGGTAGCCTTTCAACAGTCTGACCTTTCTATGAGCCACGCTCTCTCCAGATGCAAAAACTGAATATAATCCCACTTTATTCAGTATTATCAACTGTAAACAACATCACTGCCCATTCTTGGCCAAGTGCCTAAATAGATCTCTTAATGTATCTATCTGTACTATAGAGCTATTTAGAAGCAATATGCCAAGTGTGATGATGATAAAAGGACCCTTTTTCATTTATTTGTTTTTAAGCTTCAGATATTTCCAGTGAATATTTTCTTTAGCATAAGCTGTTGCCAATACAAGCCTTTGTACTTACAGTAAATAACTACCTAGTTTTACAAAGGAATTACTATTTTCTGAAGAAAGACTGTGAACTCCTTCTTTAGATGCTAAAATTCTAGGGGAAGTATTTATAAAGGCAGTGCTTATTTCCACACGCTAGTGAATAATAGCCAGTGGACAATTGACACAGTGCAAATTTTTGCCAGCACTGATTCTACAGGTGCCATCACTTTTGCAAAGGATCAATTATTATTTACACAGCTGCCTATAGAATTATCTCAAGTTTATTTTCCATCATCTGTATAAAAGATAATGTAAGGAAAATTGCCCAGCTGGTATCTTGCTGTATCAGGGAGAAAGAAAGGAGCACAAAAGTTAAGAAGTAGCACCAGTAGCTGGCTAAAAAGTAACCAGTGATGCCTCTGTTCTTTAAAGTTGCTGATTTTTCAGTCCTTCTCAATTTTAGATGTCTTAACAGAAAAACACCACCACCATACACCAATTTCTAGTCGGACAATTTAAGTTCTGGAGAACAATCTCATTTCAACTTCCCTCTTAGTAGCAGAGAATCTTTTTCGAAGCTCCAGAAGAACTTCACTTTCTAAAAGTGGACCTTCAGTCACTATTCATAAGCTTTGGATTTTCAGATGTCAGCTTGGTAAGCACTGAGACAGCACATGAAAAATGCTGAAAATAGCCAAGTGTACATTGGAGATAGCCAAGATCTCTTCCTACACTGCAGTCACGTTAAGTAATGAAATACTTATTTGCATTTTTACCCAATAAAAACCCATATAAATATAGGTGCTGATAAAGTAACATTATTTATGGATAACAGCTGTCATATTTCCCAGCTGTTTCCTTGTTGCCTCCTGTAACATATGTTAATTTAAACTCTCACCAAATGTCATGGTTTGTTTGTAGCGCTCCAGCTGCAGCTTGGCACATTTTTTGTTCAGGTTTCCATTGGCGCTGGAAACGATTACAGTGGCAGCCCATAACAACATAAACAAATCTTGTGTGGCTGCTGAGCTGTTCTCGTTTACTCGGATAAGTGAGAATTTGCTAGAAGAAACTAAAAATGGACCATCTTATTTATCTTCATTTTCTGAGGTATTTTGGATGTTGTTAGTAAATAAACTGCAGGGGACACTGGAGTCAAAGGAATCTTCATGGAAAAATGCATCATGCAGAACATTTGTTATTTCCTCAACAATCATAAATTAAAATATGTTAAACTCACATCACTACGTAAATCATATTCCTAATGGAAACTCAGGTGAGATTCTCACTTTGCAATGACAATGGCAAAAATATTGACTTAAGGGAGCAGAACTGGGTCTTGTATCTGCAATACAGGAAACAAACAAATAACAAACAAACAAACATGTAGCAATGAATTGTCTAAATTAGAAAATGGAAGGTGGAGGAAAAAAAAGAAAAAAGAGATAGAGTAGGATTGACAGGAGTAGTCAGACATGTTGACTTCTTTTCTCATGGGAATCTTAGGATGAGAACAAATCCCACCCATAGGCTGAAGACAAAGGCTAATGCCAGTGGAAGGCTTGCATTTACTGTACAGAAGCCTTTCTGCTCTGCTTGCTGCCTCTTCCACAGTGGGATATTCACATTTCTTGGAGACAAGCAAATGGTAAAAACACCTTCTGCTTTCTCTTCCCCTGTGCTGCCATCCATTTTCAGAGATGATATGTAAATTGCACTAAAGGTCAGCCCTAGCAGGCAGAACAACTTTTATTTGCTTCTCAGTGTAGGATAAGGATCAATACCAAGAAATGGAACTTACACGTGTGTAAGCGTACAAATGATAAGATTATGCCAGCAAACACAATACAAATATTGATCAATTTAAATATGCGAGTAAATGGAAGAGAAGAAAACATCAGCTGTGGTGACAAACTGACAGAGAAGCTGGCAACAAATAAAATGAATATCAAGATAGAAAATCATTCTTTTCCTTACTATTCATTATTCCTTGGGTTCACATTGCATGACCTCCATGCCTTTTCACCCTCCTTTCAAATCATATTTTAAATTTTCTACAGAAAAATTTCTCTGCACAAGCAATGCGATGATTTAGCAAATAACTTAATGTTATAGTCCATACCTTTAAAATGGAGAAAGCTGCTCTAGGTAGAAAAAGTTTCACTTCCACGGGGACATAACTTGTCCATATGGCTTTATGCCTTTGATATGGTCTCACAGATCTGCCCGTGGGACCGGCTTTGACAAACAGCATAGGCCTGTGTTGTGTTCAGGGTCCAAATTGAAGTGTCCCCACTCCAACTTCACGCTGGGACATTTCTCCACTCATTAAAATACTCAGCTCATCTAAATTTTATTTTAAATAAAACCTTATATTTCCTTCTGTAAGGTTGTTTGCCCTGAATAATTCACCACTTAAACAGGGGGCCAACATCTCTCCTCTCATACAAGAGCATTTCTACAAATGCTATTGGACTCCTTTGAAGTTAAAACTTTCCTTTGGCACAGTACACAGAGACCAGAGCACTTCCTTTCCCAGCAGCACTCCTCTGTCAGAAGTTGCTGCATTAAAGAAGACTTCTAGCTTGTTGATATTCTGCCAACTGATACAAACATTCAGTTTCACCCAGTCCAATCAGCGTTGTTCAGTCAAGGATCATTTGACAATTTTTTTGAAAAGCTTGTTTCCACAACCATTTAAATGCAACAGCTTATCTCTGACAGAGTTACCATATCTCTAATATTGACTTAATACCCAAGCACAATGATTGGAGAAATGTATATTATTGAGCAATGATTCCACAAAATGACAGTCCCAAAAAGAAAGAAACAGCAACAAAACCAAGCAAAACCAAGCAGTTCTACACTGTGGCAGAGTCACGTGGTAAAGCACAACCAAATTTCTCTGCAAGGACAAAACACGAAAGCATGGAGATCTTTTCTGACACCTTAACCTTGGCTCTTCTTGTATGCGTAGCAGTAGAAGTGAAATGAATACAGAAGGCTTTGAATGAAATACACTGTATGGAGCTTTACTGCGGTGAAAAAGAAGATAAAATACTTGGTAGTTGTTGTGAGCTTATCTTCATCACACTTTCAAAAGCACAGCTCTAGATGGCTTGATGTTAAGATGCAGCCTGCATGAAACGAAGAGGTTATCCTTAATCACCCTTTCTTTAGGTGACTACGAGCTGCATTTGAAGAATAGGCTAAGGCTATGAACTCTACTTTACCCACACTCAAACTGTAACATACAAATTTTCCATTAGTTAAATCAACTATTCAAGAAGTATTTGAAGATTCCTCTCTTTTAGGTGTTAGGGCTTCGAAGGCAAATCCACAAAACAGGAAGATACTACTTCCCATTTCGCGTACATTTGTTTCAGCTTTAATGTTGAGCCTTGTGGTTTCTAGATTTATGTTTGCAAAAAAAGTATTACAGGTACAAGGACAAGTAGGATGGAGCATTTGACTCAACTCAAAACTATAATCTTCCTAAAGATACAGTCAATTTAATCTGAATACAAGCATTTCATTTACTCCCAGATAAGTATTCCCTATTCCCCCGTCCATTGCGGGGGTCCCGGGAACCTCGCCACCGCGCCCTCGGAGGAGGAGCCGGGGCAGGCGGCGGTGGCGGGCCCCTGCACCCAGGGCAGGGACTGTTCCCGTGGGGGGCCCCGGGCTCCCCAAAGAAGAAGGCCGGCAGCAGCCCGCGGGACTCACCCCTGCCCTGCAAGAGGCAGCCCCGGCACTAGGCTGGCACCGCACCTCCGGGCAGGGAGACAACATCGACCTCTCAGTCTGCTTCTGAGAGAAAATTAAAAAATTAAAATAAAATAAAATAAAATAAAATAAAATAAAATAAAACAAAAGTCTGCCTTGTCGATAACATTTGAGGTTGCCTTATCTACTCATGATGTTTTCTCCCTTTTCTGGCCCTGAGAAAGACACATCCACCCTGCCCTCTGCTCTGGCATTTAGTTTTGGTAAGCACTGGCTGTCCACCCAGCACCACTTGGATACAAAGTTGGTTTATTTTTTAAAAGTTCAGCAGGAGTGGAGCATTATAACATGACTTCTTGTCAGGATAAACATTTCCAGTTGGAAGTGCCTTTTGCCAAAGAACCTGAAGTCTTGCACCCGCACCTAAGAGCAGCCCCAAGCACAGCACCTGTGCTCCCTGCATCTCTGAAGTCTGTTACTGCAGAAGTGCCTCTTGAAATTGCAAAGCATTTTTAAGGCACCAAGCCTGCCTCTAAATTACTGTGATGAATACCTGCCAAAATCTATAATAAACAAGGCTAAACTAGACTTTTCATCATGGAAACCGAGGTGTTGGGTCAGTGCTTCATTGAGCAAGGTAGTCTTTTTCTGCTTTTATGACCACTGTCAAATTATCCCAACAGTTTGAAGCCACGTCACTTACAGGAGACTGATCCTCCTTGTTGTACCCCTTCCTCACATGTGATAGCTGTGAGTGCAGCCCTGTTCTGCTGGAGCTCTCATCTGTGTTCAAAACTTTTCCCCTCTTTCCAGGAGCCCATTTCATTCAAAGATTTCTGTTTGTTTTAAAAATAAATCACGAATATCATGAATAGAGATCACGGAGATAGAGTGTTAAGATGCAAAATCACTTTAAAAAATTAAAATAGCCATACTGTCTCAGTTCTGAGACTTTTTTTTTTTTTAAACAAACAATGCTTCAACAGGTATACAGGAGTGAGTCATGTAAGTGACACTTCCCATCCTGTAACATCTACAGGCACTTAATGTGGGTATCTCTGTGCCAAGAAAGCATTCCTGTGATAAAAAACCACAGCCATCCATTCACTGACATTCCAGTCAGTGACTGGAAAGTTTCTTTTAACAACCGCCATACTACATGGCAGAGAGCTCCGTGTGGGATTTCACAGTGAAGGAAAATCTCTCATCCTGGTCTAAGAAAGAACGAGCACCAGCATTCTTGCATGGCTAAACAGGGACCTGATTGGGGTTGATAAAGGACGGCAAAAGAGAGGCTAAGAAAGAGAAGTAAAATAAGTAGCATAATAGTAATAGCAATCAACATGTATTAGGGGAAATGCGTGCTCTCCAAAATATAAACCAAGTAAGAAAACTTGCTACACAGCTAACAAGTACTCGGCACAGAACATCAGAATGCTTCTGCAGAAGGTGTAAATACACACTTGTGGGTCCAAACCGCAATACGTTTATCTTTCAGCTTTCTTCACAAGAACCTTCTCTAAGAGTGAGAAATGCTGTCATTTTCAAATATCTCTTTATAGCTTGCCATAAACAAATAGAGTTTCAGGACCTATACTTCAGCCCATTTTTCCAGAAAATCCTTGTCTTGATAATATCATTTAATAAACCTGACAGCACCCAGAAGGAACTTAGCATTTTCCTTACTCTTCCTAAATTATTTGAGTTCAAATAACTTTAATATTCATGAATCTTGTCTAGGGGTTGGTAAACAGTTAAACAAGAAATTGCTGACAAGACAACCTAATCAACTAATTTCACAAGAACGCAAGAAATGATGCACAGATACAGGATAAAAGCGAAACAGCATGGTAGCGATGCTGTGTTCTCCTTAAGAAGAACATTCTCAGCCATTCTCCTTGTGCCATTCTTTGGGGAGTGAGCTTGAAGCAGCTGGGCACGCAGAGCTGATCCTGATCCCACACTAGCGGCTTACCCACGGCCAACTCCACAACCACAGCACAACATAAGGCAAGAGCGGGACTGTCGTCTGAAATTCAACCCTACATTAAACTATAATTCAAAATTATATTTTCTTATTAAATAGAAGTCACAACCATGTGATACTTACTTTATAGCTCTTAGGATAGTCCAGCTACATTTTGAAATGAGATCAGCAGCTTATGTTAGCCCTCAAGACAGAAGGAGGAGGACAACTGCATCTGGCATCCAGCAAGCTGTGATATGTGGGAGCGTCATAGAATCATAGAATGGGCTGGAAGGGACCCCAAGGATCATCGAGTTCCAATCCCCTGCCACAGGCAGGGCCACCAACCTCCAGATCTGGTACTTGACCAAGTTGCCCAGGGCCCCATCCAACATGGCCTTGAATATCTTCAGGGATGGAACACGCACTGCCTCTCTGGGCAGCCTATTCCAGCACCTCACCACTCTCTCTGTGAAGAACTTCCCCCTGACATCCAATCTAAACCTTCCCTCCTTGAGCTTAAAACCATTCCCCCTTGTCCTATTACTATCCTTGTAAAAAGTTGATACCGCTCCTTTTTATAATCCTCTTTTTAATACTGAAAGGCTGCAATGAGGTCTCCTCGCAGCCTTCTCTTCTCCAGGCTGAACAAACCCAGCTCTCTCAGCCTGTCTTTGTAGGGGAGCTGCTCCAGCTCTCTCGTTACCAGACTGGCAGGGTAAGGCAGGTAAATTCAGTTTTGATTTCTTTACTGGTGCCCATTGGGATACAGGTGGAAATCGTAATCCACTGACTCTTAAGAAAATACAGGATAACCTAGATCTGAGAAATAATTAAAAGGATACCATGCTCAAATGGATAAGGAAAATAGTGTAAAAGCTGCTCCAGGCTCCAGAGGTAACTCAGTCTTTTACTCTTATAGAGAAAGATACCTCAAACGCTTAGGCAGATATCCCATTACTGGCTGTAGAATTAACTGCATTGCTAACTCTGCTTACAAGGTTTTCTAGAGAAAATATCCTCCAGTTGTTCCCAACAGCACTCCAATTAAAAACAATAGAATAAAGAGTTAAATGCTGAAGCAGTGATTCATATTCCTTTGTAATTAATTATGCTAAACTGTTTGGTTATTTCTAAAACACTGTCCCCTAGTTTAGCAGCACATTATGACTATTTATTCCAGGATTCTTTTATGTTTTTTTCTTTTAACACACTGTGTAAAACAGAGAGCTTCTGAGGACGAATTATGTAGCTCTCTGCAGAAAATGCTCTTTAAAATCTTCTTCTTGGGGACACTGAACATATTTATTATCCTGGAAAAATTCAGATCCAGCATCTGTTGTCCTATGTGCTTTACTGCCTAATGATGAGTGTGCCTGTGGGATTTGTTTACAGCGTGGCATTCTAGTTTTTTGTTGTTGTTGTTTATTTCACTCACAAAGAAAATACGAGTTTGAAAAACATTATTAATATTTGAATGGAACAACTTATGAGTTTTTGACAACTTACTGATTAATTCAGGTGGTTTCCAAATTGCCCTCCTTAAAAGAATTGCAGTATTAAAAAACATTATGGAAGAGAGGAAAAAATGAACAAAGGTAAAATATATTGTGTGTATATATATATACACAGACACACACATACATGCATACATATACATACATACATATGCATATGTATGTATATATAAACTTATTATGTAGTTTGACTGCTTTGGAACAGTAGCTCTAGCCCATTTCCTGAAGCATCTTATCTTTCTAGCTCTCATCTAGGAAAAGATAAGAATAAATTCACAGAAGAACTAGATGGAATTACTAGTATCTGGAATTAATATGTTATGTACAAAGCAGAAAAATGCATTTTCCTTTTACATCTAGAAAGTATCAAAGCTTCATTGGAAAATGGACAGCTTGGCACCACAAAAAATACCTGTGCCAGCATTTAGTTGTATCAAAATTGAGCTTATCAGCCATGAGTTGCCTTTCAGGGTCCCTTCAACACTCAAGCAGTTTAGCAGGGCTTCAGTTCTTCTCAATGATTTTTCTGATAATCATAGCAAACTTAATTTATTCTTGAAACTAATTCCTTACTATTACTACAAAGTGGTAGATCATTTGCTCAATAAATACTCAGACTACTAATTATCTTCAGAACATGAGGATAATTAGTATGTGTATTAGTATTTGGTTCTTCAAAAAGAACCAAACCATCAGAAGAAAAAGAAATCAGTGTGATGGCTGTCAGATGTACAACATACACAACCAATAACTATCTGGATTACCAAGCGCATAAAAAGCACTTAGCATCTCATTCTTGCAACTTGACACTGGCAGGATGTTTGCCCAAACACACGGCAGTTGAGATAAATCTCCTGCATTAACATCTGCGATATTGCTACTAGTGAAGGCTTCACTGGGGTTGCTGAAACAGAAAGGGACGGATTTTAGTGCAGGTATTTGCCAGTTTGTTGATCTGCTTCAGAAGCTGTACCTAAAAGATCTGTAATTTCTGTTGGGCAATCTTGCTTATTTTATTTTCAAATTAAAAACTAACAATACAAGCTTTTCTTTTCCTTCTCCTGTCCCCTCTGTGCATGGCACAAGAGGCAAGCAGGAAATCCACAGCTTGGTCCCAGCTCTTGTACTGTGACAGAGTGCGAGCCAGCACGCTGCTTGAAGCTCTTTCCAAGCAAGAGGGTGCTTGTGCAGCTCCATTGGCTTCGTGTTTCATCTTTCACTGGTTTTGTGTTTTTTTTTGCCTAAATCATACTGGATACCTTTCAGTAGTGGTTATGTGAAGACCACCACACTAATCCCAAGAAGAATATGCTAGACATCCTGGAAATCGAGCCAAACATCCTCAGGGAGGGAAAACCTTCAGATCACTGCAAATGAAGCCAGATACTTGAAGGCACCCAGGGCCCTAGCACACTCAGAGGCCTCCATAGTTAACCTCTGTTCCACAGCTGCAATGATTTCGGAGAAGATGACAAGACCCTGAAATTCTGAAATCAAACTGTTAAAAAATCCACAAAGGGAAAAAGTTTTAAGGAGTTCTGTGGGTTACAGTTGCCAGGGAAACCACTTTGCTGCAGCCATATGGCCAGAAAAATCTATCAGCTTTGTTCTCTGGAGATAAAGAGGTATTTTAGTGCAAACAAAAAAATCTCACAAAAGTTATGCAGTAAAATATTCACACAGACCCACTTAATCACTAATGAGAGAAGAAAACTGACTTACCAAGCTGAGCTACAGAAGCCTAGCAATAACTAAAATATTCATAGAGTAGATGCGAGTTCTGCTTTTATGTTAGTACTTTGAAGAGAGAAACTTCCCTTGGTATCAGAACTGCTACCACAGGTTTAAACTCCAGAGACTGAAAGACGGTCCCAGCACTGGGTTTAATTTTGGTCTGAGAGAACCTGTGGGCTCTCAACACCTGAGCACTTAAATTTGAAAATATTGCACACATTTAACTTTTCCTGCACACTGCTGTAGAAGGACTCAGAATCCCTCACAGCTCTGCACAAAGAGGTGATGAACCTGGTCAGTTTGGTTCTTTGCTAATGAAAAGAAAAACATATGTTGCTTGGCTGGACCTCTTTCATCTCAAAGTGTTTCCCAGTGGAACTGTTTCCATCTCTGCCTATGATGAGATGTTTGGAAGGACTGTTTAACTTCCTAATACTAATAGCTAATAAACAATAGCTATTTACCTGCTGCAATTGATGCTATATAGATATTCTCAAAAAATAAGCACAATTTAAATACATACATAGCTATAGCTCACTGTTAATCAGTGTCTACACTGACTTCAGTCATGTTCCTGATACACAAAGGAAAAGCCCAAGGTGAGAACCATTATAAAAAGTATCCCATGATACTGGCTCTGTCTGCGTCTGTTCTCTAGGCAGCAGTAAATGAATCCCTAATGTCATCAGCACAGAGACCGGAGGCTTAACTGTACCAGTGACATCACAGTGTGGTCGTCCCAACTCCAGCCAAGTTCTGTGTGTGCTACTGAGTCTTGGCTTTTAGAGAAAGAGATAAAAGGTATGTAGGTACCATGACATAGAGATTTGTTCTATTGACATCTGTAAGTGTTTGCAGGAATTGATGTCAGGGCTTGCAACAGAAAGCAAAGCACATTTCCTTTTCTCTTACACTCAGGGTGATATTTAATCTGAGGCAGGCACCAGCCAGCTAATCATAGCACAGGAGCCTCAAGCCACCCTGCTGTGAGGCTCCGTCAGTACACCTTAGGAGGGATGCTTGGAGCTGCAGACATCAATTCATGATGGACTGCTATGCTTTGTGTGCAGGGAAGTGTTATTCTTCATCTACATTTTCAGACAAAAAAAAGAAGGTGGCTCGAAATCCCCTCAAAAGGCAAAGAGCTTATAATTGAGAAGACTTTAGAATTAATGTTAATTTTCTATCTTTCTTAGAATGACTTTTTTTTTTTTTTCTAACTCATCTTTTTTAAACAATGTTCCTGAAAAGCTTCCTTCTGGGATGCTTGCACGTAGCCTTTGTCCCAGGGCCACAGTTGTTCCCAGCACCACTTGGCAGCTCCCAGTCAGCACCAGGGTACAGAGGCCATGAGAGCCTTCTGGAAAGAACAACCTGGGTTCCTGTGTCTCCTACACTCTTCTCAAGGGCCTAAGCAACTGGACACACCATTCAATATGGTGACATTAAGAATATTTCAGCTGTGTAACTGAGAAAGTTTTAGAGGTTATGGTTTTCAGTACCACATGAAAAGATGCCCTGGATGCACTTCAGCAGGAAGCTCCCTCGTTAAAGCTTTTGACAAGAATCAAAATGGTTAAGTGAGAGCAAGGGCCAACCAAACGGCAGAGGCAGCATCTTGCCCCTAAGTTTATTAATGACCAGTCTCAAACGTCCCCATCATTTATTCACCGTTTGAGCCACTTGAGTTTCCAAAGAAAGCTTTCCTACTCACCCAGTCCAGTCTGTTTACCATGGCTTACCATTTGGTAACTGAGGCTATCAGTTTGCCAGGAGTGTGGCTGAGGAACTGACAGCTATGACAGCTTTTACTGCCAAGCAAGATAGCAAGATTAGCAAACTGTTGAAATGGCACAGGTACTGAGTTTGTTTTTGTTTGTTCAGACCTTTCCTCGGGTCTACTGCCAGCCTACTGCTCATATCAGAGGAGTGACTTGGCAGCTGTTTTGTACCTTTGGACATTTATTCTGGCTAATTTAGCAACAGATTTTCTGCTGCCTGGTGCTTTTGCAATAAGGTCCCAGTTGAGGCTTCCAACTGAGAGCAGTTTGCCTAAGTTCCTGAATCTCTGCTTTGCAATCCTAGCATCTCGTTCCTTTTGATGAACATGAAGAAGATTGCTCCTAGCGATACCTGAACCTAAAATGAACCGAAAACGTATTACAACTTTTTAGTTTGCCAGGCAGCAGAGGAGAAATTCACACCAATCTCAGCTCTCAGAACAGCTGTTGCGACAAGGTGATATTGCTAAGGATTCTCAAAATAGAAGCCAAGGCAAACAGTCTCCCTGCAAGAGTTCTGCTGTGTTTTGCAGTCTCCAGCTGGAATCTAATTGCAACTTAAACCAGCACAAAGAAAGCCCAGCATTTTCCACTTTCAAAGTTTTTAAGGAATTCAAGAAAATTAAATTGTAAATCATAATAACCTAGTTTTTCATACAATCAACATTAATTTTTTATCTGTTGAGCTGAAAATGGCAATACACTTGCTAAAATAGTAAGCTACCAAGGAGAACAATGCTATATTTCATGTATTTCTCATGACGGTCTATTTTTCAGTGAAGACAGTAGATACTAGGCATATATGAAAACTAACATGCATTTTTCTACAGACACACATTATTTAAAACCACTTCTCATTTAAACTTCCATAATTTCCCTGTCTCTCAGCCTGTTATCCCAAGTAATATTCTGATAACAAAAATGACTGACACAATTGCATCCATGCTTGCTGTCTTGCAGCATTCCACCCCTGTGGGTTTGCAGGTTGCTGATAAAGGTATTGTACATATAGACCAATCTTTGCAAACAGTGTCAGCCTGTTTTCCACCTGTTTATTTATCCAGTTTTAAACCGTGCTAACTTAAATCGCATCCTTCTGTACTAACAGGCGGCATCGACATGTTTCACTGCAGCTCTGCTCAGCGTTGAGAAAAGATGCCAGTTTTCCTTCTTGATTATGTACTGGGGATTACCTTCTCAGCAAAACAGAACCAAAGCAATTTGTTTTCCTGTCCCAATCCCCCACACCAAATACAAAGCAAGAGCTACTTTGGGTTGGGGAGTTCTCTGTGCAGACTGTGCTTCCAGTGCCTCTCTGTCTTTTTTCTTTTTTAATTCTTCCTCCTAATGGAAGATCAAATGATGCAGCTTTCACCAGTAAAAAAGCACTAATGCAATAACATTTTTTGCACTGTGTTTGTATTTCTTATTTCTTCAAATAGGCATATTTATCGGTATCTCCAAAGACACTCATCAAATAAATATGAATCCATAACACGTCAGTTACTGTAAAATCTGTTACCCTTTTGACTTTCCCAGCCCATCAAGATCTATGACCCTAGAACACAAACAGTCTATTCCTAATAAAGATTTCAAACACGGGTTAGTTTTTTAAGTGTGTTCTTTTTCTTTTTAATGTCTCCTTATCCACAGAATCTACAAAAGTAATGATAAAACTTCTGTTTCCTCCTAACTGAGTCATTTCTCCCTGGTGCACATTAGGCAGGAGATCTGTCAAACAGTCAGCCATAGCAGTAAACCATTTGAACTGGCAAGTCTTAAAAACTGTGACTATGGGACAGCAAAAGCCAACTTAACTTGCTTTAATAGGGAGAATCTGAAAGTTGGATTTGCAGAAAGGAAATGTCACTGCCGACCAGCACTGGTGAGAGGAGAATTAATTAATCTTGCTCACAGAGCTTGTCTTGGGACAGCTGGGGGAGCACACCTCAGGCTGCACTAGCTTAAAAGATAATGGCTTTTTTAAGTGCATACTCTCTGACAGCATTCTATATCATGACAATGTGGTATTTGGTCTTGAATCATTTTAACCATGACAGTTTAAGTTTGAGCAGTGAGACTGTTAAGAGATCTGCCCCTCAAAATGAAGTATAAATTAGAAGAGAATGAAGGCCTCAGGTACACATTTGCAACTCCTTTGTGTAGAATTATGGACATGAGAACCTGTTGAAATAGAAATGTCATTATAAGCTACCAAATCTGTAATTCCTTTGAGTTCATTTCAGGCATTTTTTGTATTTTATTAAAATGAACTAAACTAAAAGAAATTCAGGGATTGCAACGTGCATCATTAGTGAGCTATTTCATCTCTGCGCCATTCACTTAATCTGTGCTTCTCCGCTAAAATTACACTGGGACATACATATCATTTGTAATTGATACTGAAACATGAGAAAAGACATTAGTTTAAAATCTGTTTGCATTCTTCTCTACATAAATTAACCATTATAATCAAAACTTTGAACTTATGATGTTTTTCTGAATGTTCTAGACATTCTAGCAAGGATAAATTGAGATAAACAAAGGAGGAGTGAGGCAGCTCTTCAGCTACAGACCAGAAAAAGACAATTTTGTTTTGTCGCAGCTGAGGCATTCCAAAGAAGTCAGTTACATTTGACTTGGCAATAAAAACAGAATGGGTATACTATTTACAACACAAAACAAACAAAAAAACCCCAAAACCATAGCTTCTGAGCTTCCTTACTGTAGGAAGGGATTTACAAGTAGACAATGTCATAAACTGAGGATGTAAAGATCCACCCGACTCTGTGGAAATCTCTTCATTCTGGTTTACATTGAATTGATATCATGCACTTAACCAGCACTCACACTAAATTCACTTTCTCATTCCTCTGTCTTTCTCAGGCAAAAATACTTAGTGTATTTCACTATGAGTCAGGTTTTCAAAATAGGTCTAAAAGTCTCTATTTAAAAAAAAAAAAAAAAATAGTGACAGAATTCTGGAAAATATATCCTGTGGAACAACTTCATTTTGACAAAATTTGCTGCAAGTAACCCAACGCATTCCAGCAACATTAAATATCTCAAACAAGTTGCTCACAGAAGGCTTGTTTTGACTGTGTGCCCTGAATAAATGTAATATTTAAAGATACCTCAACTACCTCTCTCACATAGCTGATAAAAAAAAAAAAAAAAAAAAGACAACAACAGCAAAAGTAAATCTTCCTTTCATTAATAAGACGACACATTTCATTCTATGTGGGTTTTTTTGGTGCGTGTGTGTTGTTGTGGTTCGATTTATTTGATCACTACATACATAAAGCTGTGTCTTGGCCCCTTTCCTATTATCCTAAACCTCTCTGCCACAGCATCAGTTTTCTGAGTCCGAGAAGCACATACTTCATGTTTAAAGCATCGCCTGTAATTCTCCTGCTGAACAAGTAACAGCAAAATGTAGCGAAGTGAGAGTAGCAAGTTTGGTTAAGCATGAGCATGATACAGACACCTTAAATTCAGTAGAGAACTGGCCTACTTCTGCCTTGTGACTTTCCATTTGGTTGTGACACGTTCTCCAATGCAGTAGATCACAACCTTTTGCTCTCTTCGTGTTCTAGCAAGTGCTCAACTCATTTGTATTATTGGTTTAATATCATATTGTGTCAATGGTAATAGCTTAATCAATCTGTACCTTTTCTTGTCTGGTCACACTAACTCACATTGAAATGAATCCTAGGAGTTTAATTAAAAGATTCGTTTTTAATGAAGGTTATTTTTAGCTTTCCATTTTTATATCTCCTGTAGAGTTCTTGAAATCTGCCTTTCCCAAAATACTACTGCAAATTGAAACCAGCAAAAACAATGATCATAGTGGAATTAGGAACACGATGACATGTATCTCATAAGCACTGCACTATTTCCCAGTCAGCTAGGAGTGTTGACTCACTGTATGGATTCAAGAAGGAAGCAAACACAGTGGTAAAGCACTGTCATGACCCTGTATTTGTATCTGATCCTGAGGATCAGGTAGAAGCCACTGCAGGGTTAGTTCCTGCTCATAGGACTGACAAAACGTGCGGCAGACAGCTCCTGAGCCTTGGCTCCCCATCTCTGCACTACGCACGCAGAATCACAGTGCTCAGAGCAAGCAGAGGTATGCTCGAGGAGCATGAGTCAGGCAGCAGCTGGCCAGAACCCAGCTTGACTCTCTGTGCCCCTTCTGGAGAGGAAAGCCTCTTGCATTTTTCTTCTAATCAGCATATTGCTGTCATCTGTACTTTAAGATTCAGCATTATAGTTATTTCAGGCTAACTTAGAGACTGCAGGGATGAGAAAGCAACTAAAACAAGCTGGAGCTTTCTGTGACAGGTACAGCCAGGATTACTGGTCATCTGAGCAGTAATTACAGAAGAATATACAAGATAAAGCTGGTAAGGGCCTCTGAAGCTGCATGGTCTGTTCTTCTATCCCCAGGCAGCAACACTTGGAGCCAGACAACTCCTGACAGGCATTTGTATAACAGATTTTAAGAGTTTCCTCAAAATCTTCTGAAATGATTCAGTATTCAAATCACTATTCTCAAAGCTTTCATAGCTTTCCCCAAATTTGTCTAATTTTGGCATACAAATGCTTTTCCAATACGTCTGGCATGAAGACAGTGTGTTACCTAGGTGTGTTCAGTAAGCCCTTATGCGTTTTGAAAATCGCCTCTTTTTTCTTTCTCCTTTTATCTAGCCTTACCTTACAGGAGAACCTTGCGGACATCAGAACAATCAATACTCCTGTCAAAAAGCAGCTGTGCTATCCAAAATCCCACTTATTACACCTTCACTCAGCTAATGTAGTTCCTTGCCTCTAGTTTCAGCTGGGATGTAATTGTTTTCTTCAGAGCATCAGGTATGATGCTGTGTTTTGGTTCTAGGAAAAAAACAACGTTGATAACACACTGCTGCTAAGCAGTATTGTATAGAACCAAGGCCAGTCACACAGAAGGGTCGAAGGAGCTGGGAACAATCTTAAATTGGCCAAAGGGATATTCCATACAATATGATTTCATGTAGAAGGAGTTTGAAGGGGGTGGGAGTTCATCTTAGCATAAATATTATCTTTTTTTTTTTTTCTCTATCTTAGTAAATTGTTTATCTCAACTCAAAAATTCTACTTTATTTTTATTTTTAATTCTCTCCTCCTTCCCACTGGAAAGAGGGGAAGTGAGCGAACGAATGTGTAGTGCTGAGCCACCTGCTGGGTCATCCCACATTCACCACAGCAGTGCATATCTTCTCACAGGACAGCCCACATTATAATAACTTTAACAAACATCGCATGTGGCAGTCAAATATAATATGCAGTGGATTAAAAACTAAAAGAAAAAAAAAAACAACTGTTCAAACAGACACAACGCCAGTACGCCCCACTGTTTTCTCCTACACTCATGCACTCCTCAAGTGCACATGCCAGGGAGGCTGGACAGCAGGCAGGAGAGAAAGTTTGCCTTAATTTCTGAAAGTAATGCCACAGATCTGTTTGCCAGCGCAAGCATTTAATTCACACTGCCTCATTCTGAGGTTGAAATAGAACACGCTGCAGCTGAAGGCCATTTCCTAGTCAGTGTCAAACACAGTTTGCTGTCTATGTGTGTGGGGATAACGAGGTTGGTTCCCATCATTTGTGTTGCCCAGGATCCGTCATTTTAATGTGATGGAGCATGACACACATCAAGTGAAAAAGGTGCTTTGAAACACTGAACTAGACATTCTGTAGTAAAAATGCACATCTCAGATCTCTAACAGCAGCATTAGGGTTCCACTTTGAAAGCTGGATCCTTTGGAGCTTGTGGGAACAGTGCCTGAGCTCCGAACCCGCCCAAGGAAGGCAGAAGCACTATGCCTGTTCAGACACAAGATTTTTTAATCTGTTCTCTCAAGATGCTGTAACTAATAGATCATGAACCATTTTATCCTGATGGACACACATCCTTGTACCTGGAACTTTCCCAGAAGCATTGTCTGTGGTAAGATTTTATTATGATAATTGTAAAGTTACATTATACTGTGTGGACTCTGTGTAGCAATGTTAAATTAAATTTCTCATTGGCTTCAAGGCTTGCTATCTGTAATTAGTGACTTCTGTTCTTTATTACACTGATCAGTAGTGCAGCGCTATTCATCACCGCAGTCTTAGTTAATTATCTTTGCTAATGATTTTCACTGTGAAAATAATCTACAGGTCCCATTTGTAACGATTGCTTTGTGTTAAGATTATTTGCTGGTAAGGCACCACAGCGAGCTGACAAGCTGTGGGAAGGGAGTTACTTATCCTGTAAGATGGTAGCTTTGTTGGTGCAGTCAAGAGTGAGAAAAAGCATTATAATTTCACAATTTGGCAGCGAGTTCATGATTACTCTGCCAGAGGCACAAGAGGGTGGGAGTGCCCTGTGGGATCAGGATGTGGAGGGGAGCTCGGCTGGAGAGGCAGTAACAGCAAAAGGAAGCATTTCTGCACTCTGGCAGTCTTAAGCAAGCCCTGCCAAAGACAGTTGCTTGTCTAGCAACAGCCAAAAGGGGCGCTTGAAGCAGAGCAGCCAAAGCTGCCTGCGATGGAAAAGACAGCACACACTCTGAACTTGCAAGCAAAGAAGCTCACTTAGTGCCAAGTGGATTTTGTCTTTCCGATGGGAGGTTTTGGCATGGATATTGTTTGATAGAAACAGGCACACGAATAGGACCAATGGGGGATAGCCCCACATTTCTGATGTGAATCAAGATGATACAGGGTGGACGGATAAAAGAAGAAGTCATCTGTCAGAGTCAAACAAGTTCTGTTTAACGATTAATTTTGATCATCCGAAACTCTTAATAGCTTTAAAAACCCAAGGATCAAATTTCTCCTGCAATGAAAACACCAGACTGTGAAATTAAACACCAGCAACCTGCCTCCTGCCTTCTGTGCTCAGTGTTTGCTCTGCACCTGGGTATGAGCACATCCGAATAGCAATTTACAGTGTGCTCCTCACAAGCCCTGCCCTGGCATAAACTAACACACTACAGAGAGAGGTGAGAGGACTGCACAGCTGATGCCATTTGTCTCTGAAAGACTTAACAGGAGATACAAAGTCAATATTATTATAGAGGCAATCAGAAGTTATACACGTTTTGCCAGAAAAACACTGAAGGGACCTGCTGGAGTGGGGAGACAATAAAGCTTGGAGACAGATGCTTTTCAGAAGGAAGGTGTCTCTTGTGACTCGATGTGACAAATGCAAAACCAGCTGTGAGAGCACACAGGTAAGAGCAAGAACAGGCCTGACACTGGAGCAGAACAGCTGCAGCCCCACAGCCTGTCAGACATGGCTCCTGTCACAGAGCTCTGCTCAGGTAGCGCTGGTTGCAGACAGCAGCATGGGGCAGCACAGACTTGCTCAGCAGTGGCAAGGATCCTATGGACTGTAAAATTTGTATCTAGCAGAAATCCCCAAGACAGGAGCTCTCAGCCTTAAGCAGAGGAAAAGCCATTTTCCTATGAAATGGAGTTGTGCAGGATGCAAAACATGAAAGCATGCTTTAGAGTAAGAAGCTCCCAGAGCAAGAAGTGTTTTCTAAACATCAGCATTAAACACATTTAAACGAACCTTTTAAAATTAGGGCACCAGAACAAACTTTTCTTATCTCTGCTTAGTCTTAATGCATACATTTGTTTTTGTCTCCCATAGAAACTCCCTTCATTCACAACACGTCACAGGTAACATACAAACTACAGAAAATAAATTCCTTCCATTCTTTGAAGTGCCACAGCCCTAATAGCCCTACACAAAAAAGGTAGTG
Organism: Meleagris gallopavo; assembly: GCF_905368555.1. Lineage (NCBI taxonomy): Eukaryota > Metazoa > Chordata > Aves > Galliformes > Phasianidae > Meleagris > Meleagris gallopavo. The sequence goes on from NC_139410.1 coordinate 383,766, forward strand.
CACACAGCTGCATTGTCAGTGAGTTTTTGCTAGAACACATCATGGAATTCCTGCAATTCACCATTTTCTTTGCATTAGAACAAAGTATGGGAAACCCTACCCAAGATCAGAACCATCACTGCACGGAGGGCTGGGTGCAGCAGCCTCCCCAGGGCAAGGGATAGGGAGGGTCTCTTTCCTGTAGGGACATCAACAGGGAGACTGCTTGATGAAACTACACAGGTTACAGCCTGAAACAGTTTTCTCATCCTAAATCTACCTAGAGCCCAAACCAGCAGTTTGGCTCAGGTGCTCGATTTTTCCCTTTGAAAAGTGCTCCAAAATGAATATGTTTATACTTCTATATATTTTCTCTGTTAATTCCTGAGAGCCAAATGAAGTGTGATGTTGATTTCAGTCTGCTTTGCATAAAATACACAAAACAGACCTTTGCATTTCCAACCCTGGAAATAGCACTGAGTGAACACTGTTTTGCAGCAGAGGCTCAGGGACTACATCTCCCTGGTAACTGGTTTATTGTGTCTTTCTGATGGCAGCAAGCTGTCAAGCTTCATTCTCCCCTCTGTGCCAGAGAGGAGCTGTAGTGTTTCCTCTCCCTCTCTGAGAGCTCAGAGCTGTGCTAACCCAGCAGTGTCTGCTTTGGAGTCCCTCAGATGGATTAATTTCTGCTTTCTCATTAAGAGAGCTGTGCCACACAAACAATGCCAGATTCACAGGAGATCCACTTCAACTCAGCCAGTCAAGACAGATAGCAGCTTTACACATTCTTTTAATAATGCCAGGCTTGCAGGAGGTATTAGTCCGCATTAGTCCCCGGTGTGTAAAAGTGACAGCCATTTTTCAAGCTCCATGCTGAAGTTACCGGCTTTTTTCCCCTTCCCACAAGCACGCCTGGAAGCTCCTCTACAGCTTCCATGAACTTGCTGAAGCTCACTAAGTCCATTGTACGCCAGCATCACCTTCCAGCACATTTGATTTTTGTGTCCCCCTTGCCAAATGGTTTGCAACTGTGCATCACCCTCTCTACCAGCCTTCTGGGAATTTGTGATTAAGTTTAAGTTGAACTTAGACTTCACGCTGCTGCAATAAGCGGCCACTAAAATAATTCTAACAGACAAGAACAGCTCCCTGTGTGGTGCATCTTAGGCAGTTTATGGTATGTCTTTTAAAAATTATTCACAAACTAAAATTTGTCTATCTATATAACTCAGCAATGTCTATGAGGGGATGTGTAAGAAGAGCAGGTGGCTTGCAGCGAGTGAAAGAGAGCTATGATTGACTGTAGCTGTAGCTCCTGCAGTTCTGAATTTCATTTGTGACTTAAGTATGAACATTTTCCACACATGTCCTTTGTGGGGCGGGTTGACAGGTAAGCTAGCTCATTTCCCTTCGGTGAGAGAGAGACGGAGGAGATGACCAGTAGAAAACAGCCTAAATTTCCTGTCCCTCAGAGTTTGCTAGGAATAAGTTTGACTCTCAGAACTGGTGGTTAAATATGTTCTACAGAACAAAAAACAAACAAACAAAAACAACAAGGAATCAACATGGTGGGAAAAAATCATTCCTAGCTTCCTTATTCAGTGCTACTCTACAATTGTTTCTTCTTGCAGTACTCTCTAACATTGGCCAGCTGAGCCTGAGCCTTTCTAAAAGCCATTCCCAAATACGTTAAGTTGCAACATTAAGGAGCATAAAAGACAGACAGCTCAACAATGCACTTAATAATGTTCAAGTAGCATAACAGTTAAGTTTTAATAGCTAGTCCTGTATCTACCATTCTTTCTGGATTATAGTTGTACCTACACACTGAACAAAAGTTGTCTCAATCTTAGTATAATTTCAAATGTCTCCCCTCTCTTATTTCTCAAAATGAAGAATTGCCTCCTAGTTCTAGGGCCAGAAGTCCAGAAAGAAAAATTATAGATTTCATGCTAGGTTTAAGCCTTTCTGAATACCCTTATAATTAACGACCCTTTTTTGTCTCATCTCTCATTGTCAAAAACCATGGAGCATGGTTAAGCTATCCTAGTTCCACTGAAAAAACAGTGTAGTACTTCCAACTAGTCATCAAGTTAGAATTTGACGGTTATGCTGTTTGAACCCTTTTTAATATGAGAAAAATTATGACAACTTGCCTAATTTCATCTGTTTTGTTACTTATTTTAGATTTAATTAATCAAGAATTTAAGTACTCTCCTAACATCATACAAAACAAGCACATCTGCTAAGGAGCGTATGAGTTGCCAAAAGACATGAAGGGAAAATAGTGCTTAAAATGTTCCCATTATTTACAGCTTATTTATTTATCAATAAATGGCAGCTGTGTATAAAAACATTATATGTGAGCATTTCCAAAGACAACTGGTGGCTTCCATTACTGATAAGTGAAATGAAAGGGATTCTCTGTGAGATAGCCAAGATAAATTGGTCAAGAAAGTTAATAGCTTTCCCTCTCCTAGTAAGTCATGGAAGGAGGCTGCCATTGACAATACAGCAGATGAAAACCTATGAAAGGTGACAAGGTGGAAAATACAGCAAGCAGGCAGCAGACAATCTATTTACTGCAGGGGGTCTAGTGACTGTAGCAGTGTCACACATCAAATCACTGATTACAGTCAGCATCCACCTACCTGCAGGGAGATGATAACCTTCCTCCCCTGTACCCCTCCTTCCTCTCCTCATCTCTTAAGGTGAATAATTTTGAGCTGGATCTAGCACATGAGATGAAAAAAGGACAACAGAACGCAGTCCGTAATTCAGCAGAACCGAGGCAATTAATTCGTTTCTCTTTGGTCATCACACTCCACTTGGAAACTTGAACATATTTAGCATAGCACCAAGCTGGAAGGTCAAAAGAGGGGCCCTGATTCTAGCAGGGCTCACTCTCTGCCCACAGGAGCAGAGGTTACCTGCTAACAGGATGAACGCCAACTGAGAATTTTTAGGTACCCTTAAACTTTTTGGCCAAGAAATATTGTTAATCTACACAAATAAAATGTGGTGGCATTTAAATTACCCAGCTTCAAAGGAGCAGGAACCTTGTGGAAAGGAGCAAACAAGTCTCCTCCTACACTTAAACTCGCACAAGCTGGAATTAGAACTAACTTCTGTACATGAAAAAGCCCACTTGAAGTGCCAAGCTGGCTTCCAGCTCTGCTGCTGCAAGCCTGCACAGCTCTGCTTAAGTGAGAGCAGTGCTGACAGCTCCCACCAGCTGGAAAGCCGTCCCAGGCGTTCTCACCATGGGAAGAACGCAGCATCCCACACTTAAAATAGTTTACCCTCTGCAGAATTTCATTGGACTCAAGCAGTTGCGCATCACATCATGCCTCTCTGAAGCTGAGCTGGTGATGGCAATTATTTTCCCTATCTTCTTCAGATACCATAAACTCCCAATTACAGCCTCATTGCAAGATTGGCTGCTGAGAGAGGAAGGCTTTATTCAGACTACAAAAACATGTCCTTATTTGAGGAAAGATGTGGTGAGCTAAATCACCAAGGCTAGAGAACATTGGTGCAGCGAACATTTTAATAAAGCAATCAAGATTTTAGAGCGTAATCCTCATTCAGCGTTTCTGATTTAAGTTTTTTTTTTTTTTTTTTTCAATCCGCCCCATCCTGCCATGATGAAGGGCCTGACAAAAGACTGAGCTCCCACAATGGCCAAGCAGTTGTGAGTAAATGTCTCTGTGCAAAGGGGCCGGGGGGCAATACACAGAGACTCATGGCTCTGCCCAGCAGCCTTCTCAGGTGGCATAAAAAGAACAGATTAGAGCTTGCTTTTGTTTTCTGCTGCCTGCTTGCTTCTTGAATGTTACCTTCAGCCTTTGAGAGGTTTTAGATAAGCATTTACTGGGAGCATAATTCTTGTTACTAAAAGTGGCTTAACGTGTGGAGAAAAAAAATAGTCTTTGTAGTGATAAGGTAATAGCATATTTGAAGTTACATTACAAATTATTAGCAGCCCATTAGTTATTTTCTCTTCAGAAAACCTCCGGTGTGAAATCCTTAAGACATTAATCCTTATTATTGTTACATACATTACACACATACAAGGACTCTGCTTTAGTAAAACGTATTGTTATAATTCCTGCTATGCTTGTACTAGATCAGCTGAATTTTGTCCTGCCAGGTCACCTTCCTTTGTTCTGAATTAGTGTCTAATGGAAAGTAATGTAGACAAACTAGCACATTGTCATCATAAATTGGTATTTAATAGTATATGGATTGGTGCCAGGACTTCATATCCATCTTCTGTCAATTGTAGCAGGGTTCTGAAACAGAAGCAGTGTTTCCATATCCTAAAAACAACAACAGAAGATCCACAAAACTTGGAAAGGAAAATCTACACACTAATTGAGTTAAAAATTAACATCCCTCAGATACCTTTTTTTTTTTTTTTTTTTTGCTCCTATGAGAGGGTCTCATTATTGGGGTAGTAAGATAGGAGCTGCTGCCACAGCAATAGCACTCCAAAGGGAGCAGTGGGACAGCTGTGCTGATGGATCAGCAGGGCATGCAGGGGTGAATGCCTTCGACTTCGGCAGTTGAATAAATCTCTCCAGCTTAACCAGTTCAGTGAGAAGGGAATGGGCACGTGCAGGGGAAGTCCAGTGCTCCCTTTAAAGAGGACTAGGATGCAAAGTTGAGATTAAATAACAGGTTTAGATACCTATCTCAGTATTGTGTTCCTTGTAGATGCAATTTAAATTTCACTTAAATCCTCCAAGATGCAAAGACAACAGGATAGGAGATAAATATGGTAGCAGAGGAGTAAGGAGGCCCAGAAGCATGGCTTGCTCTGTTAAGATAAGAGAACAAGCCTGAAATTAAGAAGCAAGAACAGCAAGCACTGGGACATTTCACTTCATGACTTGGGCTGTCTCATATATTGCTTCTCTGCTGTGGTTTTGCTATGGGATCTTGGACTACTTAATCATATGGCAGCAGAGGTAATCATAGGTGTGGCTGGACTATTTTACTCCTAACAAATTGCTTAAGACTTTATACATAGACAAATCAGAAGAATATTTGGGGAGGAAATAAGAAAACATTAAGCATTCCCAATGGATACTTTGTGTATCTCATCCTAAATTCTGCTGCTGCAACTGAGACAAATTGCAGCAACTCTGAGCAACATTACTAAACAAGAGCTAACTCCATCTTCCCTGTGCACAGATAGAGGAGGTGCTGGGCACAGTTCGATTTACCTATGGTGACACTCCAGTCTCACAAACAGAAAATATTCTAAAAAAACCATCATACTTCATATTGAAAATAAATACTACTTCACACTGTTTTTTGGGGGTGTTTTTTTTTTTTTTTTCTCTAGAAAATAAAGAGGCTAAGAAGGTCTACAAGTAATCTGGCCAGAAAAGTAATTAATTTACTCAAAGCTTTTAATTTCATTAAATCTAAATGTGTTAATATACAGAAAAATATTTATGTGTCACAAAAATACAGAACTATCCCTGCAGTTCTCTAGTTTTAAAAGCTCCCATGTTAACAAACTTTGGTGGTTAAGCGTAATCGAAGTCTGTCAAATCATTAGATGTGATCATTAGATGCAACACTGATAGACACAAATTAATTTAAAGCTCATGATAGCACTACACAATCATTTCTACCAGTCTTTGATGAGAGGAAGAGATGCCTGCCAAATATTCCTGCATGGAAACAGTTTTCTTACAGTTTTTTTTAGACTTTTTCTTAAGTAAGTTGCAGTGTTAAGTGACTGAGTAGTGAAGTATTTTCCTCTAACTTTTTTTCCAAATGCACTTTACTACTGACATACATTTGAGACATTTTGTTACTGTGTTTCTCTGAAGTTATTTGTTATAACAACATCAAACTTCACAACATCCTTAATTAAGATATACAGAACATAATATACTGGATCTCTTGCTAGGGAGACAGACTACTCTTACTGCTCCGCAAAAAGCAAAGGCAACCAGACATTTCTGCATGACCCATAACTGCTTCTAGCTAATGGAGTAGTAAACACAACAGGTGACTAACAGATAGTTCACATAGTTTGAGCTTGGCTCAACTTGGATAGCAAAACCCTTTGTTGTATACTGAAATGCATTAACTCACACAATTCAAATTACAATTAGAAAATTAAATCCTTTCTACAATACTTGCTCAATTTGATTGTTTTAGTAAGACTACATAAAATAGAAGAGAAAATGTGGAAGAGGAAGCCAAATAATTCCCCTCACACAATAAAGTAGGAAGTAATAACGCAGTTTATGAGACATTTTCATAGTCTGGTTAGCAAGTTTCTCTGCTCTTCGAGAAGCTTTCTGCCTCCTCAGTAGATAAATAAAATGACAAATTCATTCAGCTGAATTCATCAGGCTAACACTGCCAAGAATATTAAAAATCTCTTTTAATGAAGTCCTACAAAAGAATTCTGAAGAACAGCTCCAGTAAGAAAAACACAGATGTGTCTGGCTAACAAAGTGTTTCAGTAATTCTAATACATAAACTTCAAGCAAGAGTGATGCTCTCATATCAACATCTAAGAAATGGTATATAATAATCTAGGCTTTCAGAGATTAAAGAAAGAAAATATTAAATAAAAGGAGGACAACACAGGAATGTTGCTATGCGTGCTATAATTTGTATGGATAACACATGCTTTACCTACTTTGTGAGAAGAGCCACATTTCTGAGAACCAAGAAAGAAATCCAATAGCTTTACCAGTGAAGTTGCCAATGCACTGCAGGCTGTTCGAGAGCAAACTGGCTCCCCTTGGACTCGTTGCTGGATACAGTGCAACTACTAGTGGATGTAGTAAAAAATAACTTCACTCAAAGCACTAGTTTTGTTTTACTTTCCTTTACTTTATAATGGCTAGAATAATGCAGCAAGGATGTTTGAAAGAGCATATTGCTCCTATCTGCTTGTTCTTTAGCCAATAATCTCTTCTTCTCCATCCCTAATCATTGTTCAAACTTTGGGTTTCGGACCAGAGAAGAAGCAAGCTTCTCTACAACTCCAGCTTTTTTTCCTCTGCCCTTGAACATTTAAGAAGTCTCTAAATTAATTGGGGGTTAAGTGTCTATGTATTTTGAGGATTTAGACAATGTTTTCAAAGCTCCTTAGAGCCAGCAAGAGAAATAATCTATGAGCTAATTGAACACAACACAATGAGATTTTATCAGCATGCCATGCAAAAAGGAACAGACCTCCTGGATATTTGTCTGAAGTGACAGCACGGATTTGGTGCAGGTCATTTCACAGAGGCTTTGTCACTACGCTCCTTTGCTGTTACCCAACTTGTCTAAGCCTGCAGCAGCTCAGTGCACGGCACGGGGCTGTCACTTGCCTGTACCAGCTCTGGGGCAGCATCAGCAATTCACCTCCAGTTCTTTCCTTCACTGAAGTTACACACTTGTATTTAAAATAACATTTCCTCCACTCCCTTTGGAAGCACAACATAAACCAAGATACATGAACATCAGGTTCACTTACACTAATGTCATGTATCACGTAATTTGTCTTGAAGTTACATAGTTGGCAAGAACTGTGTCCAGCTCTTTCTACACCATTTTCCTTGCATGTGTTTGCCATAATAACAGACTTTTAACACCAAAAAACTCCAGAAGTGCTCTGTTCAGCAGTTCCCCACTGTGCCAGCCAAGAGAAGTGTCCCCAGCAAAAGCCTCATTGCTATAAGACAGGAGCAGCTAGCAGGACAATGCTCTGCAGTTAAGTCTGCAAAACCCAACTCACTGGTACTGAGCCTGCCAGGGTCACAGGAATGGACAGGGTGCAGGTGTAGGTACAACCCAGTGACGTGGTTTTAGATGAAGCTGTTCCCACTGTTGTTAGAGGCTGGGTTCAGTATAATTGCTGCACCAGAAGAGCTGTAATGCAAATGCCTTCAGTGCAAATAGCTAACCATCACTTCCAACAGCAAAGGTTGGATTTACTACTCAGTCAGCAAAGGTTGTAGACTAACGATGCTGGGTTTTTTCATCAAGGTCACCTAAGTCACAGTTATCTCCTCAGCATCAATATTAGATCAATGTAGTTTGTATATGAAAACAGTAAGTAGCTCAAGTCACTCAAACCTTCCAAGTGCAGCGAGAGAGATGCTTGCTTTTCCTGTGGGCAAAGCAGCAGCAATGCACTGACTTCGTGTTAAGCACTTTCTACCAGCTGTGCTCCTTCAGCAAGTCACAACGTAACGCATTCTGAAGTAGGTGATGCTGAAAGACATTCTATTCACAGTCTGAAATTATCTTCATATTCAGTAAACTCAGCATGATTATAAGAATGTGCCATGTTTTGGTCCTTTAGAAATTATATTAAATACTTAGTCTTCAGAAATCTGACTGTTACTCTCACAGTAGACCAATAGTTGAGCAACTGCAAGACTCGAGTTCAGAGGGCAAAACTACTGTGGGAATCAGCAGCTCTGGAGGAGACACATAGCCATGCCACCACCAGAACTGATGTGACAAAGGTTGTGTTTACCAGCACCAGGCAGGCTGTACTCAAATGCTCCTGTAGATACAGATTTTCAGAAATAAATGCTATGGTCCTAAACACTGTGAAATAGTCCTCTGTTTAATTCTTATCACATCCTTATTCTGACATCACAGAGTCATACAGTTGTTCAAGTTAAACTAGATGACCTCTAATAGTCCCTTCCATCCTCTCCAGGATGAACAAGGGCACCTATAGCTAGGTCAGTTTGTTCTCGTACAAATAACCCATCTTTTCCCCCCCCATAACAGCTAGTGCTATCACAAGTTGCCAGGATAGCAGCAATTGAGTTGAGCTGTTTTTTCCCTCCATAGGTGCAGTTACAAAGCAGAACATCACTATGCCCTACAGGAGGGTCAGAAACCCTGTTCTGCAAGAGAAGAGCATGTTGCTCTTGCCTTCAGCAGCACGGAATGGATGGTGCATCACTTCCAGCCACAAGAGCTGACACAGGCAGGGTGGGATGCCTGGGACCAAACACTGCTGATGGCAAAATACAGTGGAACACCCCATGCTTCCCAAAAGAAACTTTTAAGTGTTTGCAAAAGCAAGCTAGCTGTACACAAGCAGGGTCAACACAGTGCAGCCTGCTCCCCATCCACATGTTTCTGTATCATTGTGTAATTTATGCTTTTTCACACACAGCTCCATCTTCTCTAGAAAAATGCCTTATAGCCTACCTCTAGCACACTTCCACATACGTTGATCCGCTGATGGTTCCTTGTTCACCTATTTCCTTTTGTCAACCATTGATTTTTTTTAAATTGGTATGACAATAAACTCAGCAGCCTGTAAGAGATCCACCCACTGCATTGTTATCAGCACATTTTCTTCCATGTATGTCTAACAGGGTGATGTGTTTATTACAATCTTACTCGTTATTATATATTGTTGCCTGAGTGACTGTGCTGCTTCCTTCTGTTAAAAATTTACGAACACAGCAGTAACATTACTAACCCTTACCCTGCTAGATAAAGGGAAATTACAGTAAGAAATAACACATAGGATGTGGTCTTTCTACACAATGAAGAAGCTCACCTCGTTCAGTAAACATAATTCATGTAGATATTAGAAATACAATGCAGCTGTTTAGACAAAATGTATATATGGCGTGTCATTTATTTGCCCAAATTGTGTGTGTTTTGTCAGGTATTTAACTTTGGGTTTCAAAATGCATGACATTTGTTTACCTTTGCACACTGGATCAGTGCTACTCCTAACATGAAATTTTAACTTACTGGAGAGATGGGGCTAACTCTCAAATGTATTATGATGCACCTTTCTGCAACTTTCTGAAGACCTAGCAATTATTACTTCCCCACAAGCAACAGATAACAGATGCAAAATTCTTACTGGCATTTAGACAACTTGTGTCAAAATTCAGTTTGCAGAACATGCTGGTAGCCCAAGATTCTTAGAGTACAGCAATGCTCAGCTGGATTGCAAATAGGTTATGTTGGAAACATGACTTCCACCCACTGAAATACTGTAATGGGATTTCAATTTTATTGCTGTACAAAAAATCTTTTGTCACTTTAAAGAGATGAAAATATCATAATAAAGAACAGAAAACTCATTAGCATTTAGCAGTCCCTATACCTGAAGGCTTTTGGGAAGGCAAGGATAATCCAGCACCATTCTTAAATTGATAGAACATATTCCTTTTGAACTCTTCATACTCCATTTTTAACATTTTGCAGTCTGACACTTTGGAATTCATTGAAAGATTTTGATCTAGATTTTAAAAGACCTCAAGTCTTGTTATTATGCATCTTTATCATTGTTCAGTTGCTTCTGATTTTTTTCAGCACCTTTATGCCCTAAAACACGTTTTGAATTTAATCATGTTCTTCACAAATAATTCAGAGATGCAAAATATCTATGACTGCAAGCTACAAAGCTTCAGAGAATTAATGCAGAAGATGTGCAGAATTAATTAATAAAATAAATGCTGCTGACCCTAGCATAGAAACTATAGGATTAGGAGAGTTCAAAAGCTGCTGCCTCAAGTCGGTGGGAGTTTTTATCCCCTCATCCAGGACAGCAGGGATGAGCAGCTTTGAAAAATGTCTTCAAGTAGTCCCTTTTTGATAGTCAAATGTAAGAACCTATCAGCCACTTATCCGGACACCATAGGATTCAGCTAGAGATTTAAATACCTGGTATATGCATAAAAGCTGAATGTGCCATTGTTCCCTACAATTGTGTGAAGCAGACATTTTCAGTAAGGATTGATATGAAATAATACAAGACATGATGCTCTAGCATTTGCAAACATTCACTTCCTTAACTCCTTAAGATGACAAAACTTAACCAGCGTTTGTGATCTTGCTGTTCAGGGTAGGCTAAGCAAAGCCTTCAAAGTAAAACTTCTAGAACCACATCTACTAATACGATTCTAAATACTTGTGTTGTGATAACGTAGAAAGTACAATTTCCACAAGCATCATTAGAGGCAAGCATTGCTGTACAGAAAGGTAGTCCACATAGGAGGAGAAAAATCAGCACATTGTCCGATCCTGCAAGCACTTGTAGAGCAGATTTGCAAGCTGAGAATACAAGAGGCTGCATGGAAAGCTCTCTGGTTGCTAGCGACCTGACATCCAAACATCTGTAGAGAGTCTACTGAAACTAAGCAGCTTTGTCACTGCCCCAGGTGGTTTCTCCTTATGAAGGCTACGGATGTGTCAAACTCAAACAAATGTGTGTATACAGGTAAATTAGCTTCTCTATTGAATTTAACAAGTGGTGGACCTGGATTCTTCGTCACATGAAATGTTTTTACCAACTTAAACTTCTGAAGATTGTATTCTAGCTTAATTAGAAGTGATGAGCATCACATAGGAATTGAAATTTCTATGACATATATAAAGCAGAAAATCAAAAGTAGCTGATATTAATAGTCCCTCCTGGCCTTAAATTCAGTGATGTTGCTAAACTCACATAGGGAGCACTCATGTAACATATATTCTGTTATTACGTTTGAGACTTCAGTCCCAGATGCACCTGGAAAACTTTCCTCGATGCTCTTTACTGGACATGTCAAGCACCATCATGCCCATGAAACAATTGTATACCAAGGTGATATTTTGCAATACCATGGCTCAACGTCCTGTGCTTGGTGAGCAGCTGGGATTACTTCTAATTCCAAGTACAGAAGTCACCATCAACTCTCATCTTCGGGAGTTATTCCCCAAACAGTTTCATACACCACTGGTTGTTTCTCTCAACCTCTTCAAGCAGCTTTTATCATTGGTAATTTCTATAACTATGTCTTAGTACTGAACCATGCCAACCATGAGACTGTCTCAACCAGTAATTCCCCTCCCAGCAGTGCACCAAAGCGGCATTTGCTGAAACTGGAGCAGAACAGGCTGAAGGAGTCCCTTATCTGTGCGTTAAGCCAGCTACAGCTCTAGTGTTGCTTTTGTTCAGAAATCTCTCCTGCAATTTATTTGGGAGCTGAAGGACTCAAAACGGGGCTTTCACCTTCACACTCCCCAATTCCTCCAGAGGTTCCCTCAAAGCACAACAATCCCCTCTTCTCTCCTCCTCACATCTTGGTCAGCAGTTTAAAAGTTCCAGTATCTTGATATTTTGATTATATTGCTGTTTCTAGTACATCAGTACTTCAGAAGCTGAAAAGCCTTTGTTGTGGTACTCATTTGCACTCCTAGCAGCAGTGCAGCAAAGCAGTGCACGCTATGCTTGTTTGTCCTGGCTTTGCATTCAAGAACACTGCCCTTGAGTGTTTAGGAAGAGCCTAAGGCAGGATTATGAACTTCTTAGTATTGACAAGTTTGGTACAAGAGTTATACTTGGCACGTGTAGTTGCTTCCTCTCCATGAGCAGCAGCTTCAATTACTCATTCTAGTGCTTAAGTCTAAAGATGTTTTAAATACTAGTTTACTGCAGATCCCAAGTATGACTTCACCTAGCAAGACTCCATGGGTATGTTTTGAACACATACACAAGATCATTGCAGAGCTGCTATTTGTGGTTTTCACACTGGCATAGACTTGAGCTTCATGCCATCAGACAAGATGCTAGTACTTGGTACATAATGCTCTTGCAGTGTGCCAGAGAGGAAATAAAAACTCTGCCATTCTTACTGATAACCAAACCCCCTAAAAAGAGTTAATGAAAATATTTCTAGCATACAGGGAAAGAGAGGGTGTGCTCTCTAGAATGAGGAGGCTCAAAAGATGAAAGCAATTATCTGTGAAAATACTAATTTATCCTGATAGCAGTTTTTAATAACAGCACAGTTTTAATTTTAATGTCACTTCTGCTGCATTACTTTCTCTTCATTGCATAAAAAGGTTAATCGTTAAAATTACACTTAGGAATAGAAAATAAAGGCAATATCTGGCTTCTGATACTGTTTAACCAGTAACATAATCTGCTACAGTTTCATTAAGCAAAAGAGAGGAGAATCTAGGGAGCAATGCGCAAAGACTGAACATGAAAAAAAAATGTAAGTAAGTGGGTCAAATCATGCACAGTTAACACGGAAAAGGATAGCATCACAATATATCAAACAGAGTGCTGACTTCTGTGGTATTAAAGGAGGAAGTGCTCCATACCATTATTTCCTATTTCTTTCAGTGCAACACCGACATCAGTAACCTTTACTTCTCTTGGTTTTATTCAAGCTCACAAAGAAAATCTACGGGGATAACAAGATGCATGAAAAAAAAAATAAAAATCAAACCGTTCTATCAAGCTTGATTCTCTTTCTCTTGGCATTGGTGAAGAACACGAGTTTCTCATTGAGTTCTCCTAATGCCAAATGGTTTAAAGAAGGAAAAAATTCAGCCATTTCTGATTCACCCTGTGAAAGAAATCAAGGTTTTATTTCATAGGACTTTATTCCTCGGTTCCCAACTTGACCATTATCTGCCTCCACTTTCCTCCTCATTACTTCGCTGCTTCCATCTTGAGCTGCCTACGCTGTTTTTTGTATCAGTTTTCTTTCAGATATGGCTCTTTCTATTTCAGTACTCCAGGAGTAATTCCTGATCCCATTTTACATGGCTGTACGCTCCAAATTAAGATAGATTGCCACCCTCAGCACCCAGACAGGCTGCGCACTCCTACTCTCCCACCTGAGCTGTGCTGATGTTTCGTTAAGACTAACTCATGTTTTCTTCCTTCTGTGAACATCTTTAGTCTCCTCTGTCCCCACCCTATATTTATCACCTTTGTTTCACGAAGCTCTCAAAGAAAAAAAACACCCACAGCACTGTATGAATTTCCTTTTTCTGCCTATTCTGCCTCCCACAGCCTCCTCTCACTTTAATCATTAATATAGTTTCAGACTACTTATCTTGATAACAAGCTTTAAGAAATTCATGTACGGTCAAAAAAAAAAAAACCTACAGAGCAATATTCCTGTTTCTATAAATACTTGTTGTTATTATTCACTCACATTCTCCAAATTCTTTCATCAAAACAAGCTTCTTCCTTTATCTTCTGCTAACCCTAAGAAACTAAGCCCCCTGGGAGCTCATCTATCCTGTGAACTGCTGTCTTCGATGCTACGTAGATTCTCAAATTTCCACCAAAAAAAAAAAAAAAAAAAGGGAAAAATGTTGCAGCAGCTTTATAAATGAAAAATCATGAACCCTTGTGAGTGTTGTCAGTCAATGAAAGCAGAGAAATAATTAACTTCCTTGTTAGGGTGTTCAAGATGCAACACATGGATAGCTTAGTTTACAAGAATCTCTCCCTGCCTCTCAGCAAACTCACAAATCACATACATCTTAAGCTACGCTCCTTTTATTTGGCTAGCTATTATCTCCTCAACCCTTACTTTTGCCTCAAAAAAGGCTTCCTTAGAAGGTACACATAAATAGACACTTGCAGAAAATGGATAGAACCAGCAAGCACGCAAATACTAAGAACATGCACTTAGGACATATTTCTTTGGAAACAGAAAATTAATCTGAATTTCAAGTGTAGCAGAGATAATTAGCTTACGAAAACATATGCTTCCATTATTAAATTTAGCCACAGGACTTGCCAGCAGCATCACCTGAGTGATTTATATGCAGACAAGAGAAGAAACAAACAAGAAAGAGAGACAGAAAATATTAAGGATTCAAATGTAATAACCCACTTAACCCACTACTGGGTTCCAACAGCAGAGCCCACCAAAATACAGCCCCCTCAGCCCTCCTGTCAGCTCTCCTTCTCCAGAGCCCACTCTGGTAGTAGCAAGCAGAGAATCACTGGAAAATTCATCCCATCTGGGTCCTACTCTGTAAACTTACAACTCTGCATCTACTTCTAATAACTGAGCCTTCTTCAGGTTGGATAAAGTCATAGAATTACACAGAGTCATAGAATCACACAGAATCACCAAGGTTGGAAAAGACCTACAACATCACCCAGTCCAACCATCCACCCATCACCAACAGTTCTCACTAAACCATATCCTCAACACAAAATCCAAATGTTCCTTGAACACCTCCAGGGTTGGTGACTCCACCATCTCCCCGGACAGCCCATGTAAGAAATGAGAACTGAAGCAGCAACATGAAGCAATCTGAGAATTGCTGTGACAGAAGAGCTTTGTAAGACACACAGGAAGCCCTCAGGTAACCATAGAATACTTAAACGTAATCAGTGTTACACTCTTTTCAGTTCTAAAGGAAACTCTAGGAAGAACAGTTTTGGCAGAAAACCTACGTGGTTCACTATAAAAACAACAGCAACCACCCCCCAATAGACAGAAATCCCACTCTTAGATCATAACACAGCACATTCTTGTCTTCAATATTATCTCACAAATAACGGAAACTACAAAGGGACTAATTCATGAAACAGCAGGACTGAACTCAAACCCAAGAATTCATAAAATAATTGTGTAAAAATATCGTTAGAAGACGACAACAACAACACATTACACAGAAAAAAAAAAAAAAAAACCTACAGAAAAGCAGGAAAACAGCTTACCTAAGATCTTATTAACTCTACGATCCTCTAGGAGACTCTGTGAGAACTCAGACATTCCCTGCTCAGGTCCAGTTTGAGCAGCCCTACAACTGAACGACCTGTGGAACATTTTGTTCCCTGGCAGCAGCTGTGGTCAGCTCTGATTACAGGAGAAGACAGGATTGAGTTGAAACCTACAAATGGGGAACCAGCACAAGAAGGGTTAAAAGGGATAATTTGCACATATTTGGTTGGGAAGGGAGTTGGAACAGCAATGTGACAGTCCCATGATCAGATACACCTTGTGGGTCATATTCTCCCCTCTCTTTGCTGATAAATTAACTACATTACATACTAGTTATTAAATGTACAAAAACATAAAAAACTATTAAATCAACACCAGGATGAGTGCCTCTGTATAAGAGAACTGGAAACTATTATCTTCATATTTCTCTCTGTGTAAAAGGCTGTAAACGTATCACAGCCAGCCCCTCAGTTTTGTGTCTTTTGTTCTAGACCAGCTCTGAAGACAATGGGTGCCATATATAAGAGTCTGTTAGCTGCTCTCAGACCACGCTCAACAAGCAGCCACCCTCAGCAGCTGGTGCCAGCAATGCACTTCTAACAGGTGTTTCTAACTGCTTTCAAATGCTCTCGGAAGGCAGCAGCTCCTGGCAGGGGCTCACCAGCTGCTGGTGATGATGATCATGTCCCACAGCTGAGATGTCTTGAGCCTTTGCAGCTTCAGGACTTAGAGTTCTTCACTAGCACTGCATTGTTACTTACATTTGGGCCTTAGCTTAAATGAGAGAAGTTCTGTAAATGTTGGATACTAATGAAGAGCACTAATTCAGCATGGCAATATACGCTTGGGGCATCAAAAATATTTGCATTTGTATTTTATTAATAAATAAACTAAGGTTCAGCTTGCAAAGACAATAAGAATGGCAGAGACTGGCATAAGAATATAGTAACATACATTTATTGTATAATTTGAGTGCTTTATATTTGACCAAATTGTATCTTTTTAAAAAATATGAATGGATCTATACAAAAAGATAGATAATATATACCTTGTGGGCCTTCTTTTTTTTTATTTTTTTTCTCTGACTTTTTCAAGTATTGTTTGTTTTTTCTTCCTTTGCACAGTTTTTCTTTTTAAGTTTCAAAATGCTTTTTCTTACTGACCCTAAACTCATTGTCAACTGCCCTGCTGAATTGAAAACCATTTTTTCTCTGCAGTTTGCTGGTTGTTTAAATGTCTGTCCAAAGGTTTATTTCATAAATTAAGTCTTAAGTGAGCTAAAAATGCTCAGCTCGCCCTAACCCCTGCCAGTTTCTGCTGACTAAGGGAACCCAGTATCTAGACCTGAGGATGTTTATTCAGCACACAGACCTATACAAAAGCTCTTTATTCTTTTTAAGTTGACCAAGTGCTGAAATAATGCTCAGTCTCAAATTAACGGACCTGCTCTGCAGACAAGGTTTTACTCTGCTTGCAGAAATGAACTGTTCTCTGCTGCCAAAGAACTAATTATAACAGCACCTGGCGGCATCGCTGCAGATAGGGGCCTGTCAGCATTTTTTTCAGACCCTCTTATGTAGAAGTTTATAGCTCGGCCATTTGAATTTGCTTCAGCCTAAAACTTAATATAAAATTTCTAGTAGCGGGCACTTCTACCAGATACACAATTTGAGTGACCAGATTCATTTATTCTAGACAACTTTTAACAAATTCAGTCTATGAAACAGCACTTTTAATACAAATACGGAAGTGAGCTGTAGCTGATTATTTTCTTCTTTGTATCTTTAACAAATAAGTACTTATCATGAATGTATTTGAAAATAACTCATTTTCACATGTATTTTTGCCTACATATAATTTTAAACCTTTATGCGTTGAAACGATTAGGAGGAACATCCTATTAATATAATACACTTTTATAAATACAAATTTACATTAAATAAAATCACATATAAAAATCCAGCAAACAGACTTACTTCACAACCCAGCTATACAACTATTTTCCTTTTATGTGGAATGACAGACTGCACAGTAGATCTGACATTTGGCTGTAAAATGGTGCTGGGTCAGGCAAGTCCAAACAAATTTGTCTAACTTGAGAATGGAATTATACCAGAATTACCTGCCTTCCCTCCAACATCTATCTAGTTATTTTTTAAAGAAGTGAAATGAATTCAATTATCAGAACTATTATATCTTCCAGACTGATACACTTTAATCAATTAAGCCTTCAAGCTTGAAGAGAATTTGTGTCATCCAACTTTGCTTAATCCAGCTAACCCCTCCAAAACAAGAAAGGATTTCTAATGCTACAGCACTGCCCTAGAAGAGTGAGATAAGGAAGCATTACTGATAGGTTTTTCCAAGCAGTATACCTTGCTACCTTTGTTTATGCAATTCCTGGTTGCCTTAAAAACACACAGTTAATATTTTATGTAATTCTAGTTCACTGCACTGATTTAATTGCTTACCAGAGCTTTCCTAAAGTCTCACTGGAAAAAAAAAAAAAAAAAAAAAAAGGAGAAATAACACTTCAGAAGTTAAAACTTAGAAATTTCCATATATGTTGTTATCATATTTCTCTGGCAATTATTATCAGTCTAACTCCAACATCCAGCAATACGTAAACTGAAAATAACTCCCCCCTACCGAACTATGAAAGAGAAATGCCAGAATTTGATGAGAAGCTGAGCTCTTTTATACAAAAATAAATACTTGCATTTTTAGGTTTCCCAGATGTATGTATTTTTGGCAGAGTTCTGGAGCCCCTTATGGCATATTTATGGCACTCAGTCATTTCAGAAGGACTTGGGAGAAGTAACGTGATGAACAGTGTCATTAGGTGACCACTGAATGCTGACCATTGCCCACACTGCCCCACACAGGTGCTGCGGTGCTCCACGAGCTTGGCATCGTGCAATGAGAGCAGTGGTGAACATCCAACAAACCGAATACATCTAAATTAACTTGATGATTTTCATTAAAGAGCATATGTTAATCTGACTGAGGAAATAGGAAATACATACAGAAGAGGTTAGCTCTGAATTTGAAAGCAACCAGAGCCTTATTATTTTCAAAGAGAAGTTAAGTAAATAAACCACTTCTCTATGGAGTGTATAAATGCAAAACATTTTTTATATTAAGTTCTAGTGCTTCCAGACTATGAACAAAAAATATTGTGCATCCCCTGAAACACAAATTCAACAGTATGACACCCAAGTTATACTTGTTACTTCAAGTTTTATGCACTTCCAAAGTTTACAAATTTCTACATATGGAAAAGGTGGGCATTTCAGGAGAGAAGGAGAGCTTGCTCTGTGGTTTGCAGAGCCATGCTCCCAGTATTAGCTACAGCTCCTCACCTGCAGCTCCCTGGCATGGAGATGAGCTGTGCCCACTGTGCCAGGTGCATTCCCAGCCTGGCACCACAGTGACTGCAGTTCCATGGCACCAGTGCCCTTCTACCAGCTGCCATGACACCTCGGGCTCCTCTACCACTTTTCAGGTCGACCTGGTTGACTTTGCCCAGGACTAGCTAAGGAGGCTGATGTGATATCAGACCTGTCTGCTATTGTCTAGGGACAGGTTGTAGACAGGGACTAGAACCCTGGAAAGAGCCTGGTGAGGACCACACAGGATGAACACACACTTGACGTTTATGACTGCCTAAGACTGATTCCAAGATGATATTACTCAAGCTTTAATACCCTCTGCTAACCCGAGAACTAACTTAACTAATTCAGTATTCCCATTATATGTTTTTTAATTATTAATTCATTAGGGCAGAGTTTAGAGCATTGGAAGATGCAGTGAAGTCTTCAGCGAAATAGTGACAGAAGAATCACAAGAGCTGCAGCTGTGTGCATGATGAAATTCTTTTGCTTTTCTGCCTTGAGGCGCAGTCAATTATTTCTCACTAGGAAGACTTTTCTGCAAACCCTGTGGATAAGATTTATTGGATTTGGACCAGTGGTTGCTAAGCCCTTGGTCAAGAATCCATCTATCGCACTGCTACAGCATGCATGCTCTGCAGCCTGGCTCTCCTCTTTCTCATCCCCTCTCAGGTCTCCCTCCTTCCCATTGACAGCTCTTATCTCCCAACTAAACTCTGTCCCCAGCATCTGTGCATTTATTCCTGTGTAATACAATGTATTCATTTGAAATTATATTTCTAACAGTATTCTTCTCTCAAAATAATGAAGGACTCACATCTGTGTGCTAAGTGCATGTGCTGGTTCTTCCTCGTGCACTACCATGACTGATAAACCAACCTGATCCTGGAAAGTACTTAGGCCTTTGCAGGGTGCGTGGTGGTAAGGATGGATGTTTATTTTTACAGGAAGTCATCTAGGTCTGAAATTAATATTCCTTAACCTTAAATAGAAATATAGAAAATCCTGTTTCTTAGGGTAATGAACATGAAAAAAACACACTACTTGTGGAACAGAGTAAAAACCGCTGCCAGAATGCTGCCTATGATGGAATCACAGGTGTTTCAGATTAGTTGCTGTGGCTGATCCCTGGGAGAAGCGCTGTTTGCCAAGCTCACAGCCTGTGGTACACCGCTGTGGTATGTGCTCCAGGGTTTTCCTTCTGTTTAATTTTTCTTGCATTTCCTTGCATCACAGCCTAGTCCTTCACTTCTAAAGACCTGAGTGCCCACTTGTTTCTTCTGGCACTCAAAGGCCAGTGAGGGGACTCAGAAGTATCAGGAAGAAGCATGACAGCACAGACTCACTACCTTTGGGCTCTGTTCTTTGTCAATCACCTGTGCAACATTCAGACTTTCAGTATTTTAATTTTTAAATACAACAAACTATTAAATACCGTGTAGTGCTTTCTAAATGTTGTTTACTAAATGCTACAGACCCCTGAAGAATAGCTGCAGCTCTCTGTTATTTTCCAGAAGTGCAGTGGTTGAGCCCCGCTCCCATCCCAGCTGCTCAGCTCACCACCAGGCTCCCAGCTCCCAGCTTGCCTAATACAGGACATGCAGTGGGAGAGATGTCTTCTGCAGCATGTCAGAGTGAATTTGGGCTGCTCAGAAAGCAGCCAGGCCCTCCAAGCACTAACACACAGTAATTAGTAACTAGATCTAGCTCACATGTGAAATTATGCTCCCAAATAATTTCCTGACCCATTATAATCACTTTTTAATGAGCTGTTAGAAAACTATATGAAAACCTTCAGGTGCAAATTCCAAATGAAAACATTTAATAGAAAAAGATATATACCAAAAAATTATAGTCTATTAATAATGAAGTGAATTAAGTAGTGGAAATTCTTTAAAATTTAAGCCCGAGAACAAGGTAAAGTGACTTCACATTTAGCAAAGTGAGCCAGAAGTACATGCATTAATAACCTATCTGGGTGCTACAAAGGACAAGCAGAAATGCAGCACAAGAAGAGCAGGACCTTAGCTGGCTTCTGGGGGGTAGGCAGGTATCAGGGTGGAGCTGCATGGGAATGAGTCCTGCAGGAGCTGCTGCTGCCACCCTGGTATCAGAGCCTGCAGTGGGTTATCACTAAATTAAGGGGCTGCAGACGAGATGCCAGGGAGCTGAGTGGAGAACACTGTGAGCAGTGTGAAATTATGTGTCACAGAATCACAGAAAAAGAGGGATTGGAAGGGACCTTGAAAGATCATCGAATCCAATCCCCCTGCAGGAGCAGGAACACCTAAATTAGGTCACAATCCATGTAAGTACTGTGGGAAATGTGTCAAAAAGTATATTTATAAATGTATATACATTATATATAAATATAATGTATTTATAAATATAAACACAGTCCGATGTATGGTAATACAAATACATGTCCGATATCTCAAAAATAATGTCTCCTATTTATTTCTATAGTAACTACAATGGATACAAAAGGCACAATATTTGAGTGAGAAAATTCTCTGCAAAACACTGCTTTTCAACGTAATTACCACCATTAACTATGCATTTTTGCCAGAGATGAACAGGAATCTGTGCTTGTAGAAATCTGTACCAGAAGAGCTGGTTTCACTGCTGTTATAATCGGGTCATTGCTAGGAAAATGTTGCCCACGCAATCCACCGTTCATTGGCCTTCTGAAAGTCAGAAGGTACCAAATCTGGACTATATGGTGAATATGGTAGGACAGCCCAGCCAAGATTGCAATGTGTTCCACGGTCTTCAAACTGGTATGGGATCTGGCACTGCTGTGTTGCAAGAGAAAGGATGTCTTCTCTAGCCTGATTCTGGAAGTTCAAAGCTTCATCTTAGTCAGCACTATAATGTAGCAGTCACAGCTAACAGTTTGTCTGGGTTCCAGGAAATTTAGAAGTATCACACCATTTACTATCCCAAAAGACAGTACAAACCTCTTTAACCACTGAAGGCTAAATCTTGAACTTTTCTTTGATGTGGAATTCATGTCACCACTCCATAGACTGTTTTCTTGACTACAGCTTGTAGTGGTGACAGCACATCACCAGTAATGATATGGTGTAGGAAACCATAACTTTCAGCCTTATATTGGTTCTATAAGTCTTGGAAAACTTGTCATCCAGGCTGTGGCATGTCTTTCATGACGTTGTGGTCTCTGCTGTGTGCCACCCATCACCTCACTGTGCTCACATCCACTGTTTGATCTCCATAAATGTTCAGCAAGCGTTGATGAATGTCAATGGGTGACATTTTTTCTACATGGAGGAATTCAGTGAGACACCTTTGCTTCATACACACTTCCACATCAGATGCCATTTTTTCAGACTGTACGTTTGCTGCCATCTGCCACACGGCAACAAAAGGTAATGGGATATTGGTAGGAAGATTCAGTCTCTACTGCCATACCACCAATACTTGCCTCTGTCACTGTGGGCCAATGAAATAAAATAGGAGACATTATTTTATATATGTGTTTATGTTTATGACTTCCTCAGCTGCTCTGTAAATAAGGCAAGGAAATAATTCATGGTCAAGTACATACTTAGGTCATAGAATCACAAGGTTGAAAGGACCTACGAGATCATCTGGTCCAACCATCCTCCTATCACCATTACTACCTACTAAGCTACAAACCGTATCTCATAGCACCTCGTCCAGATGCCTCTTGAACACCATCAGAGATGGTGACTCCATCACCTCCCTGGGCAGGCCAGTGTCAGTACTAGCATGCAAACAAATCTACACTATACATATGATGTGAAAGTTAAACCACAAGTATTCTAGAACTAGATCTCTATCTTGGTGCATTTGTGTTTGCTGAGCATTGACACCGTATATTTTTAGGAAAACTGAGACATTTTCTTATGTGGGAAGAAAAAAAAAAACAAACCAGCACCACCACCAAAAAAAACATCTTCAAGAACATATCCAAGAAAATGCCAGGCATTTTCCTGAAACTCAACTTGTTCTGTTTTCTCCCAGCAGCTGTTTGTTACTTGATGGGCTCCTGAGAACAGCTGAGCCCACTGCAGCTCAGTGGGAGTCAACTCAAGCTCAAAAGAATTGTGCTTTTAGCTTAGGTATCCCCCATCAGTTTACAGGCTGCATTTAGTGCACATAAATAAGGACATAAATAAGACTGCATGACTAACAAAGCCAGTCTCCTAGCCCAAATGGCCAGGAATTATGGAGAGTTTTGAGAGGAATCCACAGCCAATTATTTGTTCAATTATTTGATCTGACAAACAATTATGAATAAGGAATAAAGTAATAAAAGTCACATTCTTTTACAGGTAATTTGTACAACTGGAGAGAAAAAGGTCAAACTATTTGGATACTTGGTATTTTAGAGCCAGACACAAATGCAGAAAAACCAAGCAAGGTGATACACTACCCAATCAAGTGGCAAACATGTCGGACTGGTAAGGTGGGAATCACAAGAAATTTGTGCTTAAAGTACAGATGTGGCACATGCTACATTTAAATGTAAATAATGGTCTAGTATACCAAGCTATATATTGAATAAAAAGACATGTCTGTCTCTTCATTTGCCTTCTCTGGTTGTGATTTAGTTTAATATGTGTATTTCTTAACAAAGCATGAAATGCAGCACTTCAAAACAAAATTTTACCAGATTGTAAGTATATTTCGGACTGGAGAACTGCAATGCTGTGACTGGAACAAGATTTAAGGCCTTAAACTGATTTATTCTCCATACTGACCTTCCTCAGTCTGCTTAATACAAACGTGATGAAATCTAAAGATGGTAAAGATAGTTGATTAAAAAGGAATTGTAAGTTTCTGGGCTTATTCAATGCTCACTATTAGAACAGAATTAGAAAGAATACAAGCAGAAGTGTCCTGGTGCCATTTTGAAGCAAGATTTCAGGAGAAAGATGCAGCATTAATGCCTGTAGTCAGCATAAAAACGTCTGGTTATTTACTCCCTGTTCATTTCTTAGTGTTCTCCCTCTGAACACTCGAACAGGCTGACAGCACCCACACAAATGTCCTGCCTTTCCTGAAGGACACTTGAAATGTCCTTTCTGTTGAAGAAGTGTTCTGTCTTGCAATGTCTGTGGTGTGTGTTTCCATAGAAAATAGTTGGGCAAAAAGGTTTCTCCACTTCATCTGTGATGCCACAGGAGAGAATGAGGGCTTAAATATTTGTCTTAAGGAATTCTCTTTAGTACCACCAATGGCAAGTTTTAAGCTTTGAAAGGAAGTAATTCCCTCCAGAGTTTTGTGACAGCAAACAGAAAGGTCCCTGTGTTAAGGACATGACCCGCTCTCGTCTGCTGCTTTTCCCACACTCAGCCTGAAAGAACTGACCTCTGCAGGTGAGCAATGACGTGTGTATCAGGCGAGCGCAATGGCTGCTGTGGAGGCTGGTGATGTTCAGCCTGCTGTGCACAGCACTCCTTCCACTACTGCATTGCCGCACGTTCACTGTTTCAAGTAAGTGTTCAAGTTTCTAGGTTCTTATACTGGTTTCTTGTTTCTATTTTGTCTGAAACACCATCTAAGGTGGCAGTAATTTTAGTAAGTAGCATTTTCAGACTACAAACCCACAAACATTTTAAAACACCCAGCATCTCTTGAGGACACAACTCCCTGCCACCATTTAAGAGTGTTATGAAAACCTATTCTAAGGTTCATATAGACATCTACAGGTTTTGGGATGAGCTCACAGCAGTCCAGACAGCTAGAAAAGGAAGAAAGCCTTGTTGCCTTTATTCATAGTAACTGGTAAGCTGTAAAAAATTGAGAACCAAAAATTGAGTACTCTAACTCCCTTTAAGACACCAGAGTTGATGCCCTTCCCTACCAGGGAGCAGGAGGAGCTAAAACCCTAAACACCAGCTTCACAATGATTCTTCTAAGAGTCTCAAATTCCACGCTGTGTAGAGGCAGCCTGAGATTTTAATTAACATTTGCCTCCAACAAACATGTTTACTATCTTGAGAGCCTTTTGTTTCTTAAAGATTTTGTTTCTTTCAGCAGCCTGTTGCATCTTACACTATGGATAATTCCTTTCTTTGAGCCTGTATTCTTCAATGAGCCATATTTATCAAATTCATGAGAGGATCTTGAAACTAAGGCCAAGCCTTTTCAGCTGTATAAATTAAATGTGTTTTTCTCCTGTCAGAATTGCAAAACAGTGACAGTTCCAAAAAGAATGCTTGAAGCAAGGGAGAAAAAAGTTCAACTGTATCTATAACCTAATTTAAATGTTGTGATGAATACCCTTGTCTTTTCACAGCCAGCTGTGTGACACTTGTCCATGTTATACATTTTTAAAGCTATCAACTGCATAGATATTTTTTTTTTTCCCCAAAAGAATTAATCACATCCCTGAATGCATGCATATAGCTAGAAAAGAATCAGTCCTAACAAGCTTTGAGCACTGGACATGGTAGGCTTAGAGGAAGAAAGTCAATACTGCAAAGAAATTCTGTCCTAAAAACCAATAAATAATAAAAATCTTGCAGTATCTGAGTATACAGGAGAATTTGTCAGAGGAAGGAGTAAATGTAAATAATAGGGAGAAGATTAAGTAACAAATTAGTGCAAAAACTGTGCTTTGAACCAATCTCAGAAGAAGCTAGATGCCATTAGGCAATTCCTATTGACTCAGCAAGCATCAATGTGAATGAAACTATTTTTCAGTTTAAAATATGATTACCAGTTGATTAGTGAAATCACTTGTTAAATTTGAATGGCTGTATTTGTCTTCTACCTGGAAAAGGAATATAAGTAAAAAATACTGCAAAAAAATTTCATGGAAAATTTGATAGGAAAGCTTTACTTCACCAGATTTCTGTACCTCCAGAGTAAAGAATGTAGCCAATAGTGCCACTTAGTGCTTTTGGCCTGACCCCTGCTTCATTTGCTGAGCAGCTTATATGATATTGCTGCAACTGTAAGAAGTTGCCCCCACCAAAACTTCTATTTCTAGGGACCACCTTAGGGTATAAGCAGCCTCAACAAGCGTTTTTAGATGGCTTCATTCTACATACAACACACTACTGGGGCTCCTCGTGCGTCATTTCAACTCCCTTCAAACTGACAATTCTCTGTTTACTTCTTGAATTCAGCCACATACTCAAATGTTAGTTCTCTTCTAAATTTACTTATAGAAACATAGATACTCTTCAAATCACCAGCAGCATTAGGAACAGGTGATTCTGGATGTTTTTTTCCATGTTATCAGCAGCTGCTTTGTCTGCTGGTTTAACAAAGGCTTTCCATCTTTGCAGCAAGTTGTAGGATTTTTTCCCCCATTACACTCAGAAAAAATAACACTTTTATCTCATCAGCAGTGTTATTAGAGTTGGTTCGGGCTTTTTACTGATCATAGTATTGAACTATCAGGCAGTCCCACTTTCCTCCTACAACAGGCGTTTTTTATCTCCTCACTTTTTTTCCCTTTTTCAGTGTGCTTTTCATTGGGTCTGCTGCCGCATTTGGGATTTGTATCCCTTTATTGCCCAACATCTCAGCTATTGCTTCTCCTAGCATAACATTAGAACAAAGAAAACACACAGACTCTTTTAGGTTCTGAATTTCTGTGGATACTCAGCATTGCAAAAGGCTAAACTTTAGTCTTAGCATGATGACTATTATTTTCTGTTTCCTTATCAAGGACAGAATATGTTTTCAACCTAGTTGCTTGAAAGTGCTTTGAAGAGACACCATCTTCTTCCTATGCTCTGCAGGAAACGTTTAACTTCCAATTTCTCAAGGAAAGAAAAGGACATGCATTAATCCTGGAAGATAGGGCATTTGCGTGGCTACTTATTGCCTCCATGTTTTATTATGAACACACTAAAAAACATGACATTAAGGTAATGAGGAGTTACAAATACACTTTTTAAAAATACGAAGTTAATCTTTTGTTCTCCTTATGTCTCCTATGCTCTTGTTTTTGAATCCTTATTACTCAAATGAAATATCAGCTTTTTTTTTTTTTAAAGTTGCTATAGCCTGACAAAAATATTTAACAGTGTTTAGATCCTTAAAAATTCTTCTTCTCCTAATAGAACAGTACACTGAATTATGTGGGAACAAACTGCTGGCATCAGCTCACAAACCAGAAAATGCTTTTCTTTCCTAAGGATTGTAATTTTCATAAATGGGCACCAGTTGCTGAAAGATTCCCTTTTCTTTTCTTCTGAAAGTGACAGCGCATCAGGGTGCTTGAGAGGCTGTATTTAACCATGGCTGAACAAAAAAAAAAAAGAATGACAGAAATGCTTTATAATCCAGTCCAGCCTAGTCCAGTATTTTTAATGCAAATGGAAATCTTCCATAGAAGTACCATGTTAAAAGTTTTTTTCTTTATTATTTCTTAGCTAAAGAGATGGGTCCTCATTGTTGGTGTTTCACTGTCTTTTCTTTTGTGTATTTATTTTTTGTTTTGTTTACTTTGGGTAACTTATCATAAGGCAGAGCGGTAAGAGTTCTTATTATTTCCTAAAAGGCAAGTACTGGTGAATTATGTGTGCAGTCACACTAAATATCTTTTTTTTCTGTGCTGATTTCTTGTATTTAATACTTCATGTGAGTACTCTTTAATTAGCAACATGTAATTTCTCTTTGTAAAACCAACTATCCTTCAATTGTAAGGAATAGCTTTCTCAAATTAACAAGCTCTACAAGTAGTGCTTCCACCTATCTACTAAGCTTTGGTGACAAGCGAAATTATGTAAAAGTAAGTTTCTGATGCCAGAAAAAAAGAGGAGAAAGTATCCTAAGTTCACAGGTTGTAAAACATCAAAGCTTCATACTACAGACGAGGTTGATAGATGACTGTCTCAAGTCTCGCTCAAAGATGCTCCCCTTGTAAATGTTCAAAAGAAAGCTTTGGAAAGACCCCTTTTATTTTCAGAGGTTTTCAAGAGAAAGTAGTGCTTAAAAGAAAAAGCTCAAGGATAAAAACAATTGACTACACTTGGAGAGGAGAGTAAATTTCCAGAGACCAATCCGTATAATGCAGTAAGATATTCTGACAGAGTTTTAAGTACTGCAGATACTGTGGCATGTTTTCTCTCATGAATTTATGCCAATTAGATGAAACTGGAGAAGAGCTTCTCAACAATTTGGATGGCGGGACAGAAGCTCATGGAAGAAGAAATTGGAAGGGAGAGAAGCAAGTTATATTTGCTTCTGAAGGAAGTCTTACTTTGCAAACACAAAGAATCAGGATAGTTCTGGTTGTTTTGATTCTCTTGGTAGGCTGAGATCCTACTAGCCAAGGCCCTAGCAGTCCAGGATATTACATTCTTATTCTGATTAATTATCTGACATTGTACCCCCCCCCCTTTTTTTTTTTTTTTTTTTTTTAAATCCTCATCCCAGAAGAAGTTTGTCCAGGTATGTATACTGATGGGAGAAGACCCTTGGTTCTACAGAGGATATGTATGGACAATGTCAGCTGTGTACTGCCAGCGGGTTCCCGATTTGTGCTCATCATTACCCTGACCACCTAAGTGTGACTTTCACCTACTTATTTCCCAGGCACACTTCTAAGGGTGGCTTTCACCTGCTCTTTTTACCAGGCAGCGAGAAGGCTTTCAAGATTAAACTGCTTTAGACAACTTGAGAAACAGCTGCATTCTGCTTTTCAATCATTTTAGATTCTGGCCAGTCATTTAATTCTCTTCCTTTTTACAAACTAATGCGTTGCTAACAGAAGACCACTGTCTCTTCCAGCCATAGAAGATCATTAGATTCGTACTGTAACATAAATGAAGCCAAAGTAATCTTGCAGGAGATTCAAAAGTACTGGTCATAGACAAAGGAAGATAAAGTCACAATATTTACAAGTATCTTTTCATTTAAAAACAGCATATGTTTTTCTGTCCTTTTATAGCCATCTCAAATAACACTGCTGAATGTTGAATGAAAATGATTTTATATATACATATATGAAATAAAAGCACATACCATATGGTTTTCTTTATGTTTAGAAGTCAGAAGAAGGACTGGGGGAGTAAAATCACACCCAGTGTAAGAATAGAGAAAGTCCAAAACCATCTCGTGAGGCTGACTGTGTCCAAGTCTGTGGAGCCAGATGACACACATCCCAGGGTCCTGAAGGAACTGCCTAATGCAGTCGCCAAGATGTTCTCCATCATATTTCAAAGATCATAGCTGTCAGGTGAAGCCTCCCCATGAGTACAAAAAGGGAAACGTCACTCCCATATTCAAGAAAAGAAGAAAGGAGAACACAGGGAACTACAGGCTGGGAGAAAAACTCATTGAGAGCAGCCCTTCTGAGTAGAACATGAGCCAGCTGTGTGCACTTTTGCACTTGAAGGCCAGCAGCACCCTAGGCTGCATCAGAAAACCGGTGGCTAGCAGGGTGACTGACTTTTTACAGTCGGATAGTGATAGAACAGGGGGAAATGACCTTAAACTAGAACAACAGAGATTTAAGTTCAATGTTAGGAAGAAATTTTTTTAAACTAAAGGTGGTGAGGCACTGAAACAGGTTGCCAGAGAGGTTGTGGATATCTCATCTCTGGAGCCATTCAAGGCAAGGTTGCATGGGGCCACGGCAGCCTGACCTAGAGGTTGGCAACCCTGACCACGGCAGGGGTGTTGGAGTTAAATGATCTTTCAGGTTCCCTCTCAACCTAAGTCATTTTAAGATTCTATGATACCATTCCATGAACTTAATTCCCTTCCAAAAGATGGTGAGATAATGCAGTTCTGTTTGGAAAATTATGTAAGATGCTAAAGAGATTAAATTACAGCAAATAAATTATGCTCATGATTATTAACATATTTGGTTATTTTAATATTACAGATATTCATAAAATGATGAGAAGGCATTCCTGCCCTCCTCGTTTCCTTTTGATAAATGGATAATGTAATTTAAAGAATGAAGATGTTCAGACTGTTAGTTGAAAACAACCGTGGACAGTAAGAAATCTGTGATAATATCCGAAAGGTGTGGGGGAAAAAAAAAAAGTTGTCATTAAGTCTTTAAATAGCATATTACTTTTTCATTACTTTCTACTTCTGAATTATTTTTAATTGATTTTTTTTTTTTTTAATCTCAAACCTATTTTCTGCCTCCTCTTTCTGAAATCAGAACAGTTAGGAATACCTCCCCTGTTCATTCGGCAAGAGCTGACAGACACATCTGAATTTTTTCATGCAAATGACTGTCTTAAAAGCAGGTCTCTTGCCCTTTGCTACATTCTTATTAAGAAATTCTAGGAAAGTACCATTTCTTCTTTTTGCTTCTCACACATACCAAGACAAATGTTTTCGATTATTACTAGACTGGGCTTTGCTGCAACTGTTCAACAACTGCATTATCAGTCATTTTACTATCAGTCTTTATACCTTATCAGTTAAAAGATATTTTGTCCCCATGGCGTAATTTCCTGGAGTTTCTTTGCAGGGGTTTTAAATAACTAAATTAATGAGTTTTCTTTCAACTACATACACAACTTCATTTATTTGGTGAATCCAACTAAATATAATACAGCAATTTGATTTGACGAAATGGTTTCTGAAAAGATGCTGGAATTACAAGGAAAGAGGCACTTAACATGTCTATCTTCTAGCCAGTGTTTGTAAAGTAGTGGTACCCATTTGGTTTAGTATTCTGTATTAATTTTATTAATTCCAACATGCCCATGAACTTTAAGTCATTCTCCCCATATGCTGTTCACTGTTACTAGGCCTTTAACATAAAACTGACCTCATATGTCCATATCAAGAAAGGGCATTCAGATATCAAATGATGAAATACCTATATGAAGAGTATATATGTTTTTCTCAGCCTCGTAGTTCTTGACATTAGTTCTTACCTAATGACATTAGGTCATTCGGTAACTCTGAGGACTCTGCCCTCCTGCCACAA
Source organism: Meleagris gallopavo (assembly GCF_905368555.1). NCBI lineage: Eukaryota > Metazoa > Chordata > Aves > Galliformes > Phasianidae > Meleagris > Meleagris gallopavo. The sequence goes on from NC_139410.1 coordinate 414,530, forward strand.
TATCATGCTGGCCAAGCCAACACCTGAGCATACAGACTGAACACAGGGCACACTTCCTTCCTAATATCTCCAGGGAATGATAACAATATTTATGCCTAAACAAAGCCACTCGGCTTAACTGCACTGCTAAGTGATGAATTTGTCAGTGTTGTGCATTTTCCTGCCATTTCAAATTTCAGTGATTTTTTTTTCAGCAATGGAAGCCAGCTTTCTGTACAAGTCTCAATTTTCCCTTCTAGCAGTTGGTGTGCAGTACATCATTCCTGAGAGACAGAGAATCTTTGGGAGAACTACCACTTTCCAAATATGACTCTCAGAAGGAAGCTCATATCTGAAAAATCACTCTTTTGTTCTTTTTTCCATGATACGATACTCAGTTCTCACTGTGGGACTGCAAGTTGAGCTAGCTCACCCCAGGCAGTTTTGGATACATTTATACAAATGATCAGAGCCATGAAGTCATTTAATTAAAAAGCTTTTGAGAATAATCCACCGTAATGAAAATGCTACTCTGTACATAATATGGAGTTTGCTATGTGCTCAAGCAATTACTTTTCTTCAGACTTTGCAGGTGATTTTCAAGAAACTCCTGCTGGCACACTTGGACAAGGCTTTATTTAGAGATTTCCAGAAGACTTTTTTTTGCCTTCATAAAAGTTAGAGATGTCCTGCCTGCTTCCACATGGATGAATCAGAAATAGGTGAAGACAAACGCCCCAAAAAGAAGCATGTTGCCATTTTATTTGGCACATGTACAGAAAAATGTTTAAATAGATAATTGTGCAAACTTACTGCAAGACATGGAAACTTTCTGTCTTGGAAGAGGCACTGTGACACCCATGAAGGAGCACTTCAAAGGTTTCACATTCACAACAAGTGACACAGCAGTTTCCTGATAGACCTTCCCATTCCCTAGTGCTTTCAGTTTGCAACCCATCATTATGCAGCAATGTGTTTCCTTCTCTAACCATCCACCAGTTCTCTCCTCAGCTGAAATTCACTCAACACCTTTCCACAGGTCACCTTTCATTTTTCATGTGGACATATATAGCCTCGTCAGCTATATAATTTAGTCCCTTCACAGTGACTTACATCTGTGGAGGGACTGACTCAGCGACATGCTTTGCATTCTCACTAGCACTGACATCACTGTGGTGCCTTTGTACTATCCAAGGGAAAAGAGAAAATACCATTAACTCACTTGTGTACTGCATGCCAAGGATAGAGGAGCCAGAAATCCCCCAAGTTTCGGATCAGAAAGAAAAATAGAGGACACCCAATTTTCAACTTCTCTTTGCTATCACTTGGCTTTTTGTCCTTTGCTGCGCAAACCCTTCAGTGTCTCAGTCTCTTACTTGCCTGGTGCCATCCTTGCCCTTGCAGCCTTCCATGGGGAAAGCAGCAAATCTCCAGAGTAAAATAAGATGTCTGAGGTCTCCAAGACTTAATTCACTGTAGTGTACAAGTCAGATGTCTCCTTGCAGAGAATTACTAATGAACTGGTAAGGTATTTCACTTTTTAAGTCCACAGGGCTGCGAGTAACTGTAGATTCCCAGAAGTCAGTAGTCCCTCTCATTCAGGCATAGCTACCACAAAAGAAACGTGCCACAGGCCAGTAATAGAAGACAAGAGTTGCATTAGTACTCACTATAGCAGGGACGGAAAACATATTGAGTTATGCAAAAAACATCCATAGTTTCCTAGAGTTGTGGCCTCAGGCTATTTTGTCTTCTTAAGAGAACTGAAACTACAATGCTCAGAAATGGCAGCCTTTTTGATTTTCACTACGTGTACATTATACCACTGACATTAACGGCTATGAATTAATGGTAGAGAATAAAGGTGCAAACACACAATTTAGAATTATCTCTGCATACAGCAGAACATGGTCTCTCAGTGGCTGCAATGTTCTAGGTATTACTGATTTTCACCAAAATGTGAATTACGGGATTTCCTATTATAAAATGGCAGCTACAGTTTTTCATTCCATCTTACATTGTGTTTAAATCACTTGATTTAGTAGTTGCTGTACTAATATTTCTAATTTTCTGCAGCAAATTAGATTAGACTGAATTTGAAGCAAGCATATTTACTTATTCTGTAATGAGACAGACCCTTAGTCATACAAAAATCTCTATCTGCCAGTGTAATATAGCCAGTATGTCATCTCTGTGACAACTCTCCCTTTGTTTCTGTGAAACAGACAATGTCTCAGGGTTTTCTGTCAATCACAAGAGCATCTGCTTTTCCTTGTGGATATTTCCATCCACAATTCAGAGGGTGTGTGTTCAGAGATAACGGCTGATCTAATTTCACACAGGAAAATAAATGCATTCAGATAAGGTGAGAGGGGAGTAATTGAGTTAAAATCTGTCTGGTGTGCGACAGCAGAGATCAGATATACTCTTCATACATATTGCTAAAATTGCCATTAATAACTACGGATGAGTGAGAAATGGACTGTATCACACTCTTCTCGGGATGGTTTTCCAAGCAGCTGCTTTTCACTGCTAATTACTAACAGGAGTAGGTGCAAGTTCCTTTCTAGTACAGTGACACCCTTCACAGAAAGTATTGTAAATGAACTTCTGCGAAGTCCAATAAATTGTTAAAATGAAAAAGATGCTGTGGGTATTGTATTGTTGTTTTTCTCCAACTAAGGTGTGGATAGAAGTTGTTTTGAGCTACATTTTTCTCACTGACAGAAATGCAGCTAGGTGAGGAGTACGTTAGGTTTCTTTTGAACTGTTCCAAGATCCTGAGGACCTTGATATGCTGTTTACACTTCTTCGCATTACTTACTATAATCTTCCTAACTCTGTGTGCTTTACTTCCCTTCTCAACTGATTGCTCACAAAATACTGCAATCCATATCATTGCGCTACACCTGATTTAATTCTATTATCAGCTCCATTACGTAAAGGATAGCACAGAGATAGGCCAGTTTGTATTCCACTGTGCCAGTGACTTCATTTTTATCATAATGGAGTCTGAGGTCCATAACTCTTGTAACTACACTCAACACATCTGTATAGTCTCTTCTCTCCAGATGGAAGGTCAGCACAACACAGTGTACAACCCCTCTGAAAATGCCAGCCCCAAAGAAGAGTTCCTGGGCCAGCAGTAAAACTGAGTAATGTAAGATTAACATCTGAGTTTATCTCAGCTTCACCCAGTACAGAGATGTCACAGGCAAGAAAGCACAAACCACAACTGCAGTAAGGACAGGGCTATTGCAATGACATTCCTGAGTGTGCAGCTATGAGATTCGGCTGGATTGGTATCTGTAATGGAAGGACTAACCACTATTCAGAGAATTAAGTCTCATCAAGCTTCACAGAGTCAATCTGCTCTCACATATGTTCTGAATGCCACAAAGGATGCATCTACAATTTCTTCTTCAGCATCCACCTCTTTTCCCTAGTGCCTCAGAACATCTTTCTACATATTTCTGCACTGCGCACAGGCTGCAGTGCAATTTATTGGAACTTTAAGCAGGTTAGCTTAGAGGCACCTTCTTAACAGGGAAAATGAATTCCTCCAGACTTTCAAGTGGCACAAGTACAAAGTTTTCAGTACTACTGCTGTTTGCTTATACTTAGCACTTACCTACAGGAAGCAAATGAATATACAAGGTTTAAGACATCCCTAAGCTGAAAATTTTGGAAAGTATAAGAATTCAAGGAAAAATGCACTACATACTTAAGACCTCTTTTGACCTCCTCAAGGCACCCACTGATTCTTTTTAGGTAGACTTAAAAGAAAAAGTACTGGGCCAGATGGGCCAGGATGGTCACTTTACTGTTGGGTGAAGCGTTGATCTGTCCTTCATCACAGTAAGGATGAACCCTTTTGTTCTGCTTTACAGGCCCCCTTGAAATAATTTGTCAGAGGTCATACCCCGAGCAAAAGTAGAGCTGAAAATAGTTAGAAAATCTTTGAACTTAAGTTCTGTACCTAATGGCAGACTTCTTTCACTGAAATACCTCACATTTGAGAGATGGAAGAAGTTTTCTATTGTATTTTCCACACAAAATATTCCTGCCCATTTAGTTTCCGTTTTTCTTTGAAGATAAAATTATTACTGCCTTCAAGTGTAGCTTTATAAATCTGTCCCATTTGTACAACTATATGAGAATCCGCAAGGGATGACAGAAATATTAATATATTCTAGGAATATTTAAATATACCTGCAGGTCTAACAATAAGTGCATTTGCATTACCGTGTTTTTTCTAACGGAACAAAAATTTTACCACCAAACCCTTCACTCAGCAGAGTAAGAATTAATACGGATTCTCTGTACATGTATACTAGCCCTGAAGGCCTCAAACAAATACTTTTGGACCAAGTCAGCACTGGCTTTCTTCACCCATGTTCACATTCATCCTGACATGCTTCAGTACACAGTCGACACTATGAAAACCACTGCTGATGTTTTTCATAGGTTTAATGTTGTCATTGTTTTGTGCCACATATCTTTCCAAGTTTCATTTTGTGCATTTCTCATTAATATGTAAGATTTGCAGAAGTATTTCTTGCTGGCCTGACTTTACTAATACAGATTTCTGGCACTTAGATTCTTTTTCTTTTTCTTTTTTTTTTTTTTAAATGAAAACACACATGTATTACCCTTGACTAGAAAGTTGAAATATTTCAGAGAAACTTTTGACTGCGATATTCTGTTCCTCTACAAGTGAATCATTTCTTTGTAGTAACAATGCCATCAAACGAGTCTGGTAATCTATCAGTTAATGCTGTGGATGAGCTGAATCCATTGACTCCACAACTAGATAACATTAGCAGTACTGAAGTGAGTTATGGTTATTTAACATCCCCCAGGATTTTATATCCTCTATTCCTTGCCAGGCCCTCACAGAAGATTAAGTTATATTTTCGAAAGATTCCTTGCTATTTTAGCTTGTTTTTCCTACTTGTGTATGGTGTGATAGATCCACAGACACCAGGTGATTCTTAATTCTTTCTTTCACAGCTTATCTGCTCAGGAGTCATTACAAAGCCTTTTAACACTGCCTCTTCACTTTACTCCCTGTCCCTTCAACCAGCCCCTGTAGTAATCTATCCATCAGTCACGACCCCCTTGGCATCTTCCATGAAGTATGAAAGAAAGAAATGAACTGAGGCTTCCAGGGATTTCAAACTTATCTTTGTCATTAACGTGGTTTTTTGACCTCTTCGCCCCCCATGTTCACTGATAGAGGCCTGGATCCTTGCTACTTTTGCTGCTAACACGTTTTTTTGTTCCTGGCCTTTTGTACTTCCTTGGCTATATTTATGCACTTTTTCAACCTTAGTTCCTTATCAGGTTTTTACACAGCTTTAGCTCCTATCTTTGTACCTTTTCTATTCTGCTTCCCATTTTTAATTTTCTCTAAGCTGCTCTCTTCTCTTATAAATCACCTTGTTAAGCTCTTTACCAAGCTGTGTAAATCTTCCCGAGTCCTCTTTTCTCTCACATGGACCCCTATCCAAACAGTAGCTCCTAGGCTGTGGTGGCTCCCAGCAGCGCGTGCTACATCTTCGTACATAAGCTGGAGAAGTGGGATTTACAAAGTATAGGCATGGGGTTTATTGTACCCAGCTGTGGCATGACTATGCAGGCTGCCTTTGTCCCTCTGAGGAATTGTTCTTAGACAATAGAGGCTCAGCCGCATTGAGAAACACAGTTCCTTATTTTTAAGTAGGCAAAATAAACCTGGCTCCCTCCTACTCTGTGCGAGTTTAGCAAGCAAGGGGAACAACTCAAATGCAGGGGGATTTTTAATTCTATGTTTATAGCCAGTTTTAAACTAAGAATATGGAACTTGAACTCCCTCAGCATCACATCTCTGGCATGCTTTCTGGGGGAAGTGGGGCTTCAAACGGGAGGAAAGTGCAGCTCTGGCATTTCCAGTGCTTTGACAGGAAAGGCAAGAGCCAAAATGATCCCAAGAGGGGCTGAGAAGTGAAGGGCAGGACTTGCTTGGCTACTCCTTCTGCACTGCTAGCACCACTTTCACCTATACTATGAAATCTCTGGTATTACACTAAGTTACCTCCTCCTCAAACCACTCTGTGAGCTTGGATGAGTTAACTACAGTAACAACACTAATATAAAAGCGATGTGGTGAGCAGATGATCTGATGTGCATTTTTTATCTTTAATTACCTGATATTTCCCTTGGTACTTTTTCCTGTTAGGAAGACTTCAGTTTAAAATAAACGCAGATGCCTGCCTGATAGGAGAGAAGCCAAAAGAATTTATAAAATCTCAGGCATCCTGCTGAACAGATTCCAAGGCTACTCAGCTCCTGCAATCTGTATCACTATCAACACACTTTTAAGATCAGCAGGTAACTTCTCACCATTTTTGACAAGCCTCAGTTTTGAAAAAAAAAAAAAAAAAAAAAAACTTGGCTTCTGATAGATGAGGAGTTACTTTGACAAAATCTGGAACCTCCCCACACTTCATGTAAAACAAATTTAGAGCAAGAATAGAAAAAGTTCCAGTGCTATTTTACTTCTTAAGTTACATTCAGTGCATTGAGTCTTCTCCCACATCTGGGTCATGTCGCCTATGCACGTACAATCTATCACCACAGTCTACTTGTTTAACCTTTCTCAGTCTTTAACCTTGATAAAATTGAGATGATTAATTTCAATTTATAGTCCTTATTCATAAGAATTGCACTAGTGCAGTTCAATGCACTGGTAAAAACAACAGACAGAAGAACTAGGAAAAAGGTCTACTTGTGAAAATTAAAATAAGCCTCAATATAGAAAGGGGACAGAATCTACATCAGTACAATCATGGCTTTTCCTGGGTTGGTTTTAATCCACTTGTGTTTTCGATCCATGGTAAGAGTACTGTTCTTTGATAAGAAAGAGGTACAGATTTTCTAAAAACTAGTAATATTTGTAACCCACTCCCTGTGGTTGCTTTATTTTCGTTGTCTTATTCTTTTTTACTTGCACGTGTCCACACTTGCATGTGGACAATAAGAACTCCCTTGTAGTGTATTGCCCCTTGCACTGTTAGTGCTTCAGCAATGGAGAAAATATACTTTTGTGTTTCTTTACTAACTTACAGAAGAAAAAAGGCCAGGAGAAGCAAAAGAAAAAGTAGCAATTGTGCTGGGCTGTGAGAGGCTGGCAGGCTGCTCCTGCACTTGCCCCCACATTGCTTTGAGCAGAAGAGTGCTGCATGGTCAGGGAGATACAGGTGCCCACAGGGCAGATGTGTGAGGCCCTGGGACAGCAGGGACAGAGGTGTGGCATGGCACTGTGCCTGGTCCTGCTGTTTATGGGCCATGCTCAGTGGGATAGACTTCTGTCACACTCCAAGTGAGAAAAAACATGAGAACAAAGGCCTCAGAGAACAACACAACAACAACAACAAAAAAACTCTTCTATTCTCTCTCCCCCATCTGTTGTTTCTTGATCTTTCTTTTGCTTTTCTCTAACACTGATGCTAGCAGACACAGCAGGATGGAAAGAAATTAATCTTCACACATAAAGCATGATTTCTCAAAGTGAGATTCATGACTTGAAAACCAACTTGACTTGAAAAAACCCAACCCCATGTCCCCAGGAGGTTTCCAGAGTTGTCTAATATATTTTTTAAACATTTATTAACCCTAACTACTTCTTCCTCCCCATCTTTCTTACCGAAGGCAGCAAGATTCAAAAGGATGGGCTAAGTGAGAAGAAAACTCATGGAAAAGGGCTCCACAGACAAGTAGGTGACTGTGCTGGGCATGACCACCTGGGCAACTGGCTTCCAGACAGCTTAATATGCGTTGTAAACTCCTCTGAAGTTTCACATTTATTTATAACTAGCATTCCTACTAATATGAATCAGATTTAATTTTACTATTTTTAAAATGTTGGTCATTTTCATTTCAAGTAGTTTGGTTTTTGTTCCATATCTGTAGTCTGAGCCTCCCTCAGCTTAAGCAGCTATATTCTTAATTATCAGAATATTACATGATGATTTGATCTTATTTTTCTTCACTACTCATGTGGAGTCTCCTGAGCTGATTATAATATATGCAGAAACATTATGACTTTTCATTTTATAGATAATGATCACTCAGGAGTTTTTCCAGAATATTTGCTGGGACTGTTTGCATACTATGTGTTCCGCTCTAATAACTGTTGAGCTACTTGAATAATTTCAGTTGGATTTGGCAAAGAGACATCATTTTCAAGCATATCAATTTCCTATTAGTTTAATGAAAATAGAGTAGCCAAAACCTATTAGTACCATTATTGAAGAAGAGATATCTAAGTGAATTAATTCAATTTTGAGAGACGTATAATGCTATAATGTGGTGAAAAGTACAGTGATAGTAGCAGGATGGCATAATCCTAGACTGCAGCAAATGAGAACAAGCCCAAATGCAGCAGCCACAGAAATAAATAAAGAAAAACTGCTTACCTCTGGAAAGCCTCAAGTGGGCAGGGGGTCTCCAGTGAAAACCCCTTACCTCCACTGCCAACCCTTAAATGACCTCTGGGAAGGAGTGGATCCTGAACCCTTTCAGTCACTCAGATGCATTGCATGCATCTGAGCTCCCATAAATTGGCCTTGCCTTCCCACCAGGTGCTCAATCACTGATTCAGGCTGTGACTTGCATTTTCACTACAGAGATGTTATAGAAGCTCTACCTCTTCAGAAAAAAATACAATACAGATCTGTAGGAAGTCAAGATATTCACTGAACTACTCATTTTCCTCATCATAGTCAACATGGTTAGAAACTGTTATTTTTTGTGCATCTTATTTTCCATGAGTCTTATTTGCTAAATAGGATCTAAAATGCATCAGTTAACAACGGGAAAGAATTCTTGTCCTCCAGACACCCCAGCATGAACCCCTGGACAATAAGATGTCTGCACAACAGTGTTTACATCTACAAAGAGAGTTGATTTCATCTCCTTTCATGTATTTGCCTTGAGACAGTTTTTACTCTTAACAACAGCATGGTCACCATTGCAGCTGGGTTCAGACTCCATCTTAACCAAAATAAGACTTCTGCCAAGCACTGGGCAAACTTATAGACACACAAGGGTGCCATTGGTCCTCCTGTGGGCAGCAAGGAAAGCAACTCCTGAGCCTTGACTGTCTGGAGCAAATACTTATGCTCTCACAGTTACCTCAATATTTGCCCTTTGGTCCACATTCTCTAGCACAATTAGCTGTCATAGATACATTACAAACAGTGACAAGTGTACAATTAATGAATATACAGACAGTACAGTATATCCAGGAGCTTGGCTGATGTAACAATTATATTAGAGTAGGAAAAGAAAAACATCCACTCTATCCTGGGCACGTGAAATAGACTCCAGTGAAGCAGAACTCCAAAAGAGAACCTATCCTACTGCTAGTCAGCTCTTAAATGGCTCTAGGAGAGGTGGAGCCAGGCTCCGCCCCTTCCTGCAGCACAGGTGAATTGCCTTCAGGTGATCAATCAGAAGTTCAGGCCGTGATTCAGCAGCCCCATACACACAACACCACCTAATCCATTTTTTAATTGACATTTCCCAACGATTTTTATTTCCCCACATAGGAGGTCTTTAATTCAGCTGCCTCCAAAGTCGTGTTCTGTTACCAGCAGCTATTAGTAGGCATATGCTGAGGTACAGTTGGAAACTGTTGGGTTGCGTGTTTGGTATTACTTTGGATCTTACATGTACAATTTTGTCTTCGACTGCCTGTCAGCTAGTGCTGCCTTGGCAGTTAGCTGGGTTTGAGTGACCAGGGACTGCCTAATTGGTATCTAGCTGAGAGCAAATGCCATCATTAAAAATAGAGCTGTTTCTTGTATAACTCAGCTTATATTTTTACTACTGTGGAATACCTGAAAAGCATAGTGTATTAAAATATGTAGCAGAGATAACAAAAAGTTGAAACTGTTTATTGTTTATTCGCTTCTCATTCAGGCCAAAGAAATCCTTCTGCGTTCATGGGCATGCCTTTAGATTTCAAAAACAATTATAAAATTTGGGTTAGGTCAATCATGTTTTATTATCTAATAATTTTTCATGAGTATAAAAACGTGTAGAAAGACAAACATCACCCTGATGCAGTTATAACTGCCAACTGCTAGATCAAGTACTAGATCAGATTGCCCGGGGCCCCATTCAGCCTGGCCTTGAATGTCTCCAGGGATGGAACATCCACAACCTCTTTTGGCAACCTGTTTTGGCATCTGACCATCCTCTCAGTGACAAAATTCTCCCCAGCACCTAATCTAAATCTTCCCTCTAGTTTAAAGCCATTCCCCCTGGTCTTATCATTACCTACCAATGTAAAAAGTAGATAGCCCTTGTGTTTATAATTTCCCTTGGAAGTCTGTAATGAGGTCTCCCTGAGATTTCTCTTCACCAGACTGAACGAGCCCAGCTCGTTCGGCCTGTCTTCACAGTAGAGGTGAAAATTCCTCCCCCCCATCACTTTCCTGGGGCATGGTCCATAGGTCCTTTGACCACTTGTCACGGAACTAGGCTGAGAAAGGCTGAATCATTACACTGCCTTGGATCGCTTGCTTGTCTCTCATGTGCTGTAACATTTTTTCCAGGAAGTTCTGTTCCATGATATTCCCAAGCACAGAGATGAGGCTCACTGGCCTGTGAAATTTTACTTATGCAGCACTTGAAGCATAGACATTACAAGAATAGAGAGAATTTTCTGCCCGTAGGAACTCAGAACAGAATGCAACTGGAAAAAGTACCAAGGTAACAAATTTGTTGCTGGGTGGTGCGGGTTGGAATTTAGAGGAAATCTGGAGAGTGTGGCAGGTAGCAAGTAAAAAGTGTTCTAAGTACGGGAAGAAGCACTGAGAAAGTTGCCAAATCATGTTCAGGGCAAGGAGATGAAGAAAACAATTTAAAAAGTGACCTGGGAAAAAGAAAAAAGAAAATGTGGAATTTGGAAAATGTGTGAATTTGATCAGGATTTTGAAGGCAAGAGTACAAAGATATTTGTTTGTGTGATATCAAGTGTTGAGCTTTCTGCTTGTTCACATAAATGGATTGCTTGTCTTTCCACTTAGATTGAAGCACCTTTGTAGATATAGAGGATGTAAGTTTTTTTTTTTTTTGAGTTCCCACACTAGTGAGCAGAAGAGCAATGAAGTCAGGAATAAAGTTGTAGGAGAATATTATATTAGAACTCTGCTAACAAAATTACATCTCTGAAATACTGTCTCTTCTCCACATATTGCTTCTGACTAGGATTTGTTCTACAGATCAGCAATAGTCACTTGTTTGCTAGGACATTTAGGTATGGAAACAAAGACTAAAGAATTGAATAAACTATTATTTTACTGATGTCTTTTACTTGTTATTATCATTTCAACTTCTTATTGTAATTTTCTGTTATACCTGTTTAATTCACTATGCCATCTACAAGAAGAGACATTAATTTTATGAGCTTACCCAAACGAAAATTGTGAGGTGTCTGCATAATGCAGCATAGAGCTTTTAGGACAGATGCAAAAAGACAGATGCAGTATGCAACTTACAAACCTACTTCATTCTCCAGTAGTTATTTTCCAATTTGTGTGTACATAAAGTGGAGTCTTTAAGCATGTCTGAACTGAAAAACTTGGAAGACAGTAAAAGTTGTAAAAAATGTTTGTGGTTTAGAACATTGCCTAGGCACAGATGTACTGAATGTCATTAGGAGTAGGTTACGATGAGCAGCAAACATTTCAACTTTTCAAAATAAAAACATCATGGCTAATGGTATGCAAATTACAACAATGCTGAGGAACTTTCAGCACCATGAAGAGCTTCTGCTTGCAAATGGAAACATCTGTGAAACAAAACTGACAGAATTGTGATTTGCAGTATTGCTCGTGTTGTTGTGCATTAGAAGGTAGAAAAAAAAAAAAAGAATAAATAAAAACATAAAACAACAAAATAGAAAAAAAATCCTGAATAACTGAATACCAAAAAACCCATAAAAATCAAGGAAGCAGCAAGATGATGAGTACACACACCACTCCCCCATTGTTGAATTTGGCCACCTCCAAACTCCAATTTTTTTAGTAAGAAATCCCAAATGAAGTTTACAACCAGATATTTGGATATCTTTCCATTCAGTTGGACTCTAACTGGCTCACAAAGACAAGCTGCTGTCAATGTATTTCCTGGACTAGCCTAATTCAGAGTAATGTTTTTTTTAAAGGATTTTCTCTCTGTTGTTTGCCTCTGGCATTTGTGCTAACTTGGGCCATAGCTTGAAACATCATCAAAAAATATAAGGTCAAGTATACTAAGGACTTTTTTAGGGAAGTTTGGGAATATATCAGGAAGAGATTTTAGGATGTTCAAGTAGCTTTTATTTCTACTTTTAATCTCTGATGACGTGGAAAAATGCAGAGACAGAGATTGAAACCAGCCATATTTTAAACTCAGAATGATTCACACTGTCTCCTACATTTTTTGAGAAGGCTCAAATCGATTCTTGCTTTACCTTCCTGTATATTTTAATTTCAGACTGATTCCCTTCTACATTTTGTTGTTCTCTACTTCTCTTTATTGGCATATTTGTTGTTAGAGGAAAATGGATGAAAAATCTTCGGCAAAGACTTGAAAGTACTTTAAATTGCAATATCCATTCCCCAAAATAATTCTCATCCTCCTGATGAGGAGGCTAAGATAAAAAAAGGTACTTTTACAATATATTTTAGACTCAGAGCTGCTTTTGATACTATGAAGTTCACCTTATAGGTCTTTATCTTCTCTGTTAGCCGAAGACATGCCTTGTGCTTATGAGCTTTGAGAATCCTAATTTTACTTCATGCCTCAAAGCAAGATGCTGAATTCAGTCTGGACCAACAGCTGAAATAGGTACCATTGGAACTATTCTCCATTCTTTTGTCTCTTTTAGTTTATTTTGGGACATTTAGCTCCTATAGTTTATGATAGAAATTTCCATAGTTTATCTGTGTGTTGCATGAGGTTTGTTTTATTACCTTTCTTTTGATACTGAGAAAACCAGTGGATGTCTTCATTAATCACTGCATCATTTTGTTCAATATTAAGAATTCTCAGAACATCTAAAAAGGAGCAGAAGAATATGCAAGTATTTTTTTTTAACTGTTGAACAGTGAGTGTATTACATACACTAACTTCAGTTGAGTTAATCCATTTTTGATAATCTGAGGTAAGAGGAAGCATAGATATAATTAACTAGTTTTTATTTTTTATACTGGAAATTGATGAATAACTATTTTGGAAGCCAAAGCACAAATTGTGTATTTAGAATAACATCTTACAGAGAAAGTGTGAGACAGATGTTGACATAGAATGTGAATCTACAAAAGCCTTCTTCTGGCATCATGCCACATCATGCTGCACTTAAAATGAAGTGATGAATGAAGACCTGTCTTTCTGATCCCAACGGCAACTATCCTACTGCCTTTGGTCCAGTCAGCATTTTTCCAACAGTTAATTCTAAATCAAGATTACTTGGATACTTAAGTGAAAACTGGAACTGAATAGTTGCACTCTGCTTTTATTATAAGGAAGGAAAAAAAAAAAAAAAAGAAAGAAGGAAAATAAATGTCTAGACACTCTACTAAGAAAGGAAATAATATACCCAACTCTGGAAGGAGTTGAAATAAATTGCACAAAAGCAAATAATCATTTAGCTGCTGGCTATTTGATTGGAAAATAATAATTTTACACTTGTTAATCATATCATTTGTTGTTATTAATGACTGATTTACATTGGTCTTGCACTGCAGAGTGATGATTGATTGGTATTTTTTGTCATTTACATGATTGAAGCCATCAGTGTAGATTGTTGCTATGACAAGATGTTATGCCTTTTGTGTTTTAGTGCATTTTTGTTTTATATTTGGAATGGCACGAGAGTTTAATGGTAGTTTCACTATTTGCCCTTTTTTCAGAACTGGTAGGAGTCGTTACAAACTTAAGTCAGTTGGATCTGTTTTTTGTGTCAGGTTATGAAATAAATCAGTAATACTCACCTAATGCTAGTCTCAGCCTTTATATGGAGTTTAATTATTGTAATGATTTATATGCAATTAATTTTCATTTACTGTAAGAAATCACAAAGCATACTTTTAATTGTGAAAAATATCTAGGCCCTACCAATACCAATGAACCACCAGCATTTTTCTTAATACCTGCTGGTGAAAGTAGAAACAAACTGTGAATGCCCATGTGGGAGATGACCACAATAAAGATAAAGGATTCCAGATTCTTCTGCTGAATGGATTGCCCCATGTCAGCTTCCCAGTGACCCTTACAGATCCTTCTACTGGTCTGTGCTAGAGCACTTTCTTGGCTGGCTGAATATATGGTAAATTCCTCTGAAAGTCGTGACCATTCAAGTCACTGCCACATTATTGTGGCTAATTTCTTCTAAGTGAATTAACATTAAAAAATGCATCAAGTATCATATAACACAGTGATAAAATGAGGGCTCTATAAAGAACAACAACAAATCTTCATAAATATAAGTGTTTCTTTGAGTAAACTCTAATTAAACATCAGGTTTATTAACTTATACATATGTATGTATATGCATCTGTGTCTTTGTGCATATGTACATATACACATGCAGACATTCAACCATTTTTATCCTGATTGCACTATGCACACTAATTCTGGTGCATAGATTTCCAAATTTCACATAAATAGTTCTTTTTGTACATTTTCAGTGTCTTTCTATGTATTTTACTAAGCGTTGGGATAAGAATTTGAATTAGCAATGAAAGAGTTACTGGGAGGAACGAGGAGAATGCTGCAGTGTGATGATTTTGGTGTTGTGCTTATCATTCTCCTAGGGAGACACTCAATTACTGAATTTGCAGAACAACCAGCAAATAGCGTGTAGTGAATAAACATTAACTTTTTTTTCAATTCACAAATGTTACGATGTGCTTTGTTGAAAGAGCTTATAATAGAAACATGTTCCACTGATGTTGAAATTACATTTCTCAAACTGACTATATTAAACCCTTTGCTGGAGAAGAGTTGTACAAATGCAACATGATTAAAGTCATGATAAACATGAAAGAGAACTTGAGGGGACATATACAGTATTTATGTACAAGCATTAAACAAAAAAAAAAAAAAAAAAGGAAAATATGCTTTACTTTACAACACTGTTTCTTGTTTTTTGAATGTGAGAAACCATATACCTGTTTGGCACACAGTATTTGAGTGCTTACTTGTTTCCCTGACTGTAGTACTACAGCTTCTTATATTTTCTTTCTCAAGCACTGTTTGAAGGGGGTAAAAATTACTGTTCCCAAGGATATGTTATTTGACATTCAAGATCATGTTGAATTCTACATCCAAAAAAGGCTATAGCCTTTAGGACCACAGACTATGAACATATACCTATGCACACCAGAAATCCATGCTACCTAGTAATAACCTCTCTATCCTTTCCTTTGCTCCTTGTATGACCATCTACACTTCCATGAAACGTGTAACACAAACTAGAAACAAACTGCACTACTTTACACTCCGGGGACAATCATAAGCAACAGCATGTCTGCTGTGACTTCAGCCTTTAGCCCCAGCTGGCACATCATCCAGGCCCAGGCATTTCAGATGGGCACATACTGAGTTTTCCTTAGCGAAAGAGCTCGATTGTGCCCCTGTTCCTGCTCTCCTGACAGTAGCTCTTCCTCTGCACCTGAGCATCCCTGGTAGGTAGTTACTGCCTGCATCCCTGACATGCTTAGTTAGGCACCTAGGGTCTGAGCTGTAGTAAATCAGCTGATTTGCTTTTACAACTTTGTTCTATCTGCATTAGCTGATTGGTTTCATCACCCCACAGCCCCAAGGACTGACGGCCTGAAGAGACTCGGGATCTAATTTCTGGTTTAGACAAGGCAGACAAACTCAATTCTGGCTTTTCAAGTTCAACCTGAATGACCAAGAGGAGTTAAGGGTGAAAGAGGTCATTTTGGAGAAGTAGACATTGCTCCTCTAATTGATGTCATGTCTTCTGCTCCCAGAGACAGATAAAAATGTAGTCTGTGCAGATGGTCCAATTCACAGTATAAATTAAAAGGTCAGGAAAGTATAGGCCTGCCTTATTTTGTGTTGTATAATAGACTTAAAAATTCTGGGCAGTTTCCTTCACTCTCAAATGATTTTAGAATCTGTAATGCAATCTACCACCACTTACTTCTGTAGGATAAGAAGTGTACCAAACAGACATAAAACAACAGCAGCAGAACTATCTAAAATTGTATTTCTATGATGCTCTTATCTCACAGCACTTTCACTCGAAGACAGTAAAGACTTTAAAGACATGTAACAGTATAAACTGGAGGTTAATTTTTTAACTAGCTTTGATATTTTCCTAGTGTGTTTTAAATTAACCTTTTTTTCATGGTAGTGTTTGTAACTGATGGTCACAAAGACAGGTGTAAAATCCTGTCTCACGGCATTGCTTGGGCAGCGATGACCACGTGATCTTCACTTGTTTTGATGCTCTAGCTGTCCGGTTCCTGAATGACAGTGACCACTTAGAAATCAGTGAAAATGAGGTGAAAACCAAACCGTTTACACCCTGGGAATGCCGTGTCCTTGTAGACCAAATACATGTGTTACAAGGGATCATTTGAATTGCACAGTGAAAACCAGTCAAGTGTAGCTCACTAATGCTGTAGTTATTTTTGACCAGGCTGTGAAAAGGCAATTATCACAGCCCCTTTTGGCCTTTGATCTTATAAAATGGATTAATCGTATGGCAGAAGATTATAAAAATCTGAATTAGATCAAATATATGCACACATTATAAGAATCCAGAACTTAAGGATTCTCCTTTGTTTAATAGACAGTACACATGTCATATGAATGAAGCAAGCACTTTTTTTAATTGTAAATGTTGGATGCAGTATAAGAGAAACAGAGGAGACCGTAACTGTGTTGTCTTCCTAGTCAAAATCCAAGCTTACAACATCAGATGAAAATTAGACTATGCAAAATATTTTCTATAGAAAAGTAGAGAAGATTTTACTTAGTTTTCATTATGGTTGGTTAAATAAGAGGAAAAGATGCTCCAGGATTTCTTCAGTATTTCTAGAATAACGTATAGGAGATACAGCATTGCTTCAGGGCTAGATAATGGCTTCAGGTGTTTTGACCTTCCCAGACCTTAGACTGCGTGAACACATTGCAATTTTGCTATCGCAGTTTATTGTCAGCAGCCAACAGACTCCCCAGGACAAGTGTAATTAAGGTGTGCAGCACTGCCTAAATAAATTCATTCACCCTCATATAAGAGACATCAGCTTTTACAGCTTACTGAGGATAGGAGTAATAACCACCAGCTGGTCTCAACCTTGATAAACTTCTGAACGCTGCCCATTAAAGCAAGTAGCCTTTCACAGATCAGGCACGACAGTCCAATGAGAGCCAAGCAGCAGTGTGACTGGAAATATTCTTCCTGGCACATTTTATGCACCACATGCTCCCACTACCATTTCACACGTCTGTGAGTAGAATCATAGCACATGCCCATCTGAATGATAGCAAAGGATACACAGTCCAGATATTGACGGCAACCTGTGGATTAATGCACTGTTAATTTCAAGATCTGTCTGTAGATACACTAAACCAGAAAACTGAAAATTTTGCAAAGTAAGTATGACTGAGGAATGAGGCATGAAATAAGGAGCCACTCCAATGGTTTATGGCTCTCAGCTATATAAGAACTTACAAATCCCAATTATTCAGCACACGCTGCTTCAGGACATGGCTTAAGGAGCTGCTGTGCTTCCCACTCCTCCTCATATGCATTTGGCTTTTTCAGACTGCTAGAAAAGCTTCTGTATAGCCATGGGAACTGATCCCACTAAATATAAACTTTCCAACACTGTTTGTTGATCACAAGTATCCCTTGATCTGCATCATAGCACCCCTCTTAAAAGGACCACATAAGAGAAAAGGAGTAACCACAGGCTTCACCAAAGTGAGATACACATAAAACATCTGCTGCTGCCAGACCTCCTTGTACAAACTTCTGAGATGACACCAGGGCTTGGAACATATGATCAGAGTACAGTGCAATACACATCCCTCATTTTTAAGGAAACCACGAGCTGACTCAAAAGCAAGGTCAGCATTGAAGCCCCCTGACACCAAGGAGAACCTTGTAGCAGATTTAATAGGCTTTGGGGAGGCCCAGCAGTCCTGCCAAGGGCAGGAATTGATGCCTAAAACACAATAAATGAAGCCTCCAAGGTGTCAGTGGAAGAGGTAACATAGCTCTTGGGGAATTAACATTTCTACAGCGAATGGAACTGACTGTGCTCCCTCGCTTCCTACAAGGCAGTTGCCAGAACAGTGATTTATTGGTTTGTTGTGTGAAATTTGAAACAATGAGCACAAGAGACTAGATCTTTTTCCATAAGGATTGTTCTGATAACAATCCTTCGTGAGATGAGTGGTTAGTATAGGACTTGGAAACACAACAGGCTTTCAAACAATTCAGATGTAAGATAACTGATGCTGATGCTGTTCTGGAAACATAAACACAGGAGTCATTTTTCTGATGTACTGCCAAGCCAACTGTGGGTTTAGAAAAGTTTTGAAGAAGTATGAATGTCTTTTCCATGCTCATTATATAACTTGTTTTTAGATAAGTTTCACACAATACCATGCAGCAAGAGGGCTGATTATAAATTAAGGAGAAAAGCAAGATTTTATAGTGAGAGTTTAGAAGAAAAAGTGATTTAATGTCTTGAAGTGAATAAAGAAAAAAGGAGTTTCAGATAAATGGGGGCAAAAATTAAAAAGTGACTTCTGACACCAAATTAGGGAAAGGAACACTATGAGACTGGAAGGAAAGATTGGATAGGCTATTCTGTCTGATGGTTGTGGCTTTTTTTGTTCTTCTTTTTTTTTTTTTTTCTAAAATACAATAAAAAACCTCATTAGAGATAAAAAAGATCTTTTATTTTATAAGTGTTATGTTTTCTAGAGGTAGCAAGTTGCAGAGAGTAAGCTAAAGAAATAATTTCTTCATAGCACAGGTAACCACAATGGGTGAGACACTGCATGTTTTCATCTCTTTGATTGCAAGACTGTATCTGAGTGACAGTGCCCTTTCTTCTAAAGCTAACACATTTTAAGAGACAATCCTGAGCTTTGATCAAATGTTGCAAAGTGTTTGCACTGAGACCTCTTTAAGTGGATGAAAAAAGAACTTATAAAGAACTGAATATCAAGTTCTCCTTAGGAGCTTTTCATTTGAAGTTGTCATGGACATCAAAGATGTTGATGAATCAGTCCTTCAAACACCTTTTCCTTCCAAAGGATGTGATTTATGTAGAAAGTAGAAATATGCATATATATATATTTTTTTTTTCTTTTTTTTTTTTTTTTTTCCAGAGAGCTCATTGATCTAGTATGGCCACCAAGACATCATGTCTTCAGGATGCTGTTCAGAAAGGCATACTAGTCTTCTTTAGTGCTTAAAATGAATGAAGTTTCACGGGATCACAGAATTAGTCAGAAGTACACACCTCCAATAGGGCTTCTGTTAGATCAGTTGCTCAGAAACCTATTTCCAAAAATCCTAAAATTGTGTCCAAGTCATCAAATCTCAGTGCTGAGCAGTTACCTGCATTTCTGAGGTGCAGCTTCATCCTGAAATCTCTCTAGATATTAAATCTGGAGGACCTGAAAATTCTCACCAAACACATCCTTTTCTTCTTTTAAGAAGGACAGAAGTGATATTTGATGATTTCTGCAACCTCTCAGTACTAAGGAACTCCTTGTGTGCTATTTGTTCATGTAAACATTCATAGGAAGCCGAACTTTGACTTCTGTACTATGATTCTAGACAATGCTGAGAGAGGTACAGATGTGATGACACTCACCTATGTTACTGAAAGCTGTATTTTTCTCCTTGCTATTACTATTTGAATGCTGCCAGTACTACTAGTCCTTTTTTTCCTGAACTATTTTCCCTTTAAATGGATGAAGAGCAAGACAAAGTAAAAATGTGCAATTAAAAGTGATACACAGCAATGAAAAGTACCCTCATTAAAAAATTATGGTCTCAAAGAGGTACAGGTGGACAATGCTGGTGCTACTTACAGACACATTCTCTATGAGTTTTAGCGTACTACCTCATCCAAGCATTTTATTAAATACTCAGTTTGAGGCTTTGACTAAAAAACTGCATACTTGACATCCTTGCATTTATTTGCAGTGAATGGTGTGTTTGCAGTGTGTATTTGCACACAATCAAAAAAAAAAAAAAAAAAAAGAAAGAAAAAAAAAAAGAAGAAAAATGGCCCACAAATTATTGTTTATGTGGAACATTTCAGACAGATTGAAACCTGCAAATCCTAGACTCCAAAACCATCACCCATTTTGTGTGTTGTAGCAGGTAACTAACTGCCATCAGCCGCAAGCACAAGGACATTCAACACGTTCTTGCTGCGAGGTGAGATTCCTTCTTCTGTTGCCAAGACAACTCAATAGATGCTAATGGTGTGCGTTTATTTGGCAGCCCCACTCTAAACCACACTGTGGATATTAACAGGAGGGCCTTCAGGCATTCATAAAACATTTAAGATTTTTATTTTTGCCATTTTTTAAAGTAGGCATAATATACACATACCTATAAAATGAGCAGTGCTGTCCATGGAAAATTAATGGTACTGTAAAAGAAAGAAACGGATAGCAGTAAAAATAAGTATATAGATCAAATGAAGGACATAGTCTGGACTGGACTATCTCAGAAAGGCAAGAAAGTATCTTGTCTTCATGCCTTTTCTTTGGACTCTCAATCGCTGGGAAACTTAACTTCACTATGAAACAAGATTTTCCCTCATCAAACAATATCCTGGAATTATTCAGCACTGAACAGATGATAGAAATGCTGATAGCGATTACAGACACTTTCAAAACCAGAATCAGCAGCACTACATGTCCAGCACCCTAAGTAGCCCAGTCTCAGAAAAGCTTTTGCAATTTGAAGTGCTGAAGTTTTTCATGTTTACCATAATCAAGCCAGAGGAAACAGCAACATCACGTCTTTGGTAGTGGATTGGAGAAGCAGGTTCCTACAAAGATAATTTAAGTCGTGTTGTGGAGAGAAGGATTACATCCCACATGGACTGGTAATGTCAGTGCATTCATCCCTTTCTTACGCTAACCAAAGTGAAAGCTAAAATGCATTGCAAGGCGTAGCATGAAATCAAATATAACAGTTTCA
The DNA here is from genome assembly GCF_905368555.1 of Meleagris gallopavo. NCBI lineage: Eukaryota > Metazoa > Chordata > Aves > Galliformes > Phasianidae > Meleagris > Meleagris gallopavo. The sequence continues at coordinate 435,765 of NC_139410.1, forward strand.
GATTTTTTGTTTGTTTGTTTGGTTGGTTGGTTGTTTTTTTTGTTTTTTTTTTTTTTTTTTTTGGAAAGGCAGTTTAGATTAAGTTGTTAATGGCCAGCAAGGTTAATGAATGCATTAGAGAATGTGTGTTTCTAACTACATCTCTTTTAAAACAAACTTTCAGCTGCTGACGGTTTGGGATTCTGGAAACATCTGAAGGAGAAGAGCTCTCCCCATACGTGTCTCTTATTGTTACTGTTGAGGATACATTTACTGTAGCTAGGTAACAGAAACACTTCATCTTAGCAAGTTAGACCTTGAACACTTCCTTAAGCAGAGAAAAGGTAGGAAAAAAGAAACTGAGTTAATAGATAGCAGTGCTGAAGATAAACATGTATGACTTTTTCTCTTCACTGGTGAAGGTAGCCTGGTAAAAAGTCACATTTCAGGCCTTCCGGAGTTATTAAAACTCACTTCCTTGCGTTGTTGGATGGCTGTGTAAGGATGCTTGGAGAAGTCCTTACCTGAGATTTTCAAAGGCAACAAGTGGATTAAGCTGCTTGTATAGTCATTGAACAGTACAGGAAAACGCAACTGGATCTGTAGTTTGACCTTGAGAAATGAAATGCTTTGAAGTATAGAATTTGTTTTACATTAGCTAAGTAAAACAGTGTGCTGGGCTTTAGTTTGGTATTCTCACAGAATCACAGAATCACCAAGGTTGGAAAAGACCTACAAGATCACCCAGTCCAACCATCCACCCATCACCAACAGTTCTCACTAAACCATGTTCCTCAACACAAAATCCAAATGTTCCTTGAACACCTCCAGGGTCAGTGATTCCACCACTTCCCTGTGCAGCCCATTCCACTGCCTGACCACCCTTTCACAGAAGCAGTATTTCCCAATATCCAGCCTACGTCTCCCCTGGTGCAGCTTGAAGCCATTCCCTCTGGTCCTATCACCGGTTACACGAGAGAAGAGGCCAATCCCCAGCTCACTACAACCTCCCTTCAGGAAGTTATAGAGAGCAATAACGTCTCCCCTAAGCCTCCTCTTCTCCAGACCGAACAATCCCAGCTCCTTCAGCCGCTCCTCACCAGACCTGAGCTCCAGACCCCTCACCAGCTTTGTTGCCCTTCCTTGAACCCACTCCAGAGCCTCAATATCTTTCTTGCAGTGAGGGGCCCAAAACTGAACGCAGCACTCAAGGTGTGGCCTCCTCAGAGCTGAGTACAGAGGGACAATCAACGCCCTGTTCCTGCTGCCAACACTATTTCTGATGCAAGCCAGGATGCCATTGGCCTTCTTGGCCACCTGGGCAAACTGCTGGCTCGTGTTCAGCTATTATTAAAAGAGCTCCATTATCTCGAGCTCTTTTATCTTGCCGCGTTTCCAGGGAACATTTATTTTCAAATCTCTGAGGGGTGAGAGTGGGGGGAAGGAACACAAAGAAAAACGTAACAAAAAAATCCAACCAACCAACCAGCAAAAATAATAATAATAACTTAAACAGTTAAAAAATTACTATTCCAAACTCATCAAAAAAGCAACAGAATGCAGCATTGTTTCTGACACTGACATTAATAGAAGAAATAATAGTGATTATCTTTAATAAAAACAGAGATGGGCTTCCCCCTCCTTTCATCTGTCAGTGAAAATCAGAAGAATTCCATCACATTTGTTCTTGAGTTTTTGAATGTTTTTCAGAGAACAAAATCCAAGAGTTTCCAGGCAGCTCTAAATTTTGTGCAAGCAGGAAAGATTGTCTTAGCAAAAGTGTAAATAGTAATGGTGAGATTTTAATGGGATCTGTGGCCACTTTTATGCAGTACCTTTCAGCTGTATTCTAATAAAAGTATATGAATGTGTGGGAAGGAAATCTCTACATGTGGATACTTTGGCATTTCACATTTATATACTGCAAAGATAATGAATGTTCTCTCTTTAGTTCCAAGAACAAACTCAGCAACTTTAAAGACACTGACACCGACAAATAGCTATCCTTATTGTTAGACATAAGAAAAACACTATTTGACATCTCTTCTCTTAAAACATCTGTGAAATACCCTGTATGATGGTTAACTGCTTGTCCCCTTCTTGCTCTTGTACTTCATAGCTACTGCTATTGCTACTACTCTTTTGTAGACTGAATTATTATCCTTAATTAAGAAATTCATTAATTAATCAAAGGATAAACACAGGTCTACCACTGGAAGCAGGTAAAGAAACATATACAGGAATTAAGCAACGAATCAACCCTCTCTCTTTCCAGAAAACATATTTTCTATTTTCTTTCCCTTGAACTAAACTGAAATGCTGAAGAAGGCTGTAATGGTCAATTAAAGTGTTCTGTTTTCAATAGTCTCTTCTCTCTGTTCAGCACTAGTTTTCATAATTCATTTTCCCTTATACCCCAGTGGTTCTCTAACAGAACTTTCTAAAGATGGAAGACTACTATATTACTAGATTAATATATCATTTTAATATAATTTCTTGTACATACATGCTCACAAGTGTTAGCAAGCAGCACAACCAAACTGGTAATAAGTCCTTTAGATCCTCCTCAGAGAACAGAGGTCAGGCTGTAAACTGAATTTCTAATGGCCTTATTGCTACAGCATGCAGAAGTTCCAGTTTCATATTCATCAGTGCACAGAATCACCACTGAAGGCACAGGGATGGAGGAAGGGAGCCGAGAAATCAGCCTTGCAGAGACAGTTGTCATCCATGTAGTAGCTGGCAAGAAGTTATTTAAATGGCAATTAGTGTCACACAGTCAACCATCTCAGCAACTACAAGTTAAGCTTATGGGCCATCAGAACATGGATTTTGCCTTTGCTGAAATGAAGGTCAGAGAGCTGCTGTCCTTGTGTAATAACCTCATCTACATCACATCCCTACTCCAGGAGCACATCCAAGAAAGTGCTCTTTCCCTTCCCCTCATGAGAAATAGAGAGGAGGAGAAGAGATAGTGGGGTAGTGCCAGAAACAGGAATACTGACCTGGAGTTTGATAAGAAAAAAATGCTACCCTCCCTGTCTTGCAGCTTCTCTTGCTTTTGCGGCTAGTAAAAAGAATAAAGAAAGAAAGGAAGGAAGGAAGGGAGGAAAGAAAGGAAGGAAGGGAGGAAAGAAAAGAGAAAAGGAAGGGAGTGAGTGAGGGGGGGAGGAAGGAAGGAAGGAAGAGAGGGAGGGAGGGAGGAAAAGAGGAGACTTTCTCTGACCATTTCTATTTTTCTGCACTATTAGGTCTGCTGCACATGTGTTGAATAGAGAATATCAAGAAGGTTTGTGACTTTCTACACAAAATGAAATTGTCTGCTTGGTGCTTGGTTACTTGTTTGGGTGTCTTCAAATGAATGTTTTCAAAAGGATCAGAAAACTAAATATCTTTTCACTATAATGGAACAACACACGTAACACACTCAATACGTGAGTGTGCTATACATTGTATATTACATATTATTTATTAATATAGGTTATTATTTGTATCTATATAATACATGGTTTATGACTCATATATATATTTATAGTAAGAAAGAGAAACAAAACAGTTTTAAATTGAAAATTCACTCTTCCTGATGCTTTTTCCCCCCTTATTTCATCATGGATACCTTCTTCTTTGGCTCTCATTTTGTACCTTCCTGGGCAAACTGTTGTGCATCCTGGAAGCACTCTGTGTGCTATCACTTCCACTGGCAGTGATCCTATAGATCCCACATGGCAATGAAGCCACCGCGACAAGTGTGGAATGTGCCTATTAAACACACAGCCTTGTGGTGCCCTAAATTGCTCCAATACTTTGTTGGCTGCAGCTGCCAGGTGTCATCAGACCACAGCCCTGTGTGTCCTTGAAGCCAGAACAGGAAGGAGAAGAAAGGAGAGAAAACCCCATGGGCCTCATTCAGACCCAGGAGTATAGAACAGACAACATTTTTTATCTCTTCTAGAAGGGGTAATTAAAGGAAAAATACGTGGAGGATCAGCAAGAGCTGACTGAGCTGTTAAATTTGCCCTGAACTCCACATGCTAAGAAAGAAATGAGAAACAGTCTCAAAACATATGCTGCACTCACTGTATTTCTAAGTGAGTGACTGTGAGATCATTTTATATCATTTTGGTTAAAGAGGAAGGGGGGGCTGAACACAGAAACATGTGAAAATCCTTGCAATACTTTCTTATTAAGACCCCACTCTGAAAAGTCAAAGAGTCACTGACAGAAAAGCTTACTGGTTTCTGTGGTTTCACCTGAAAAAGATAGCAATTTTCCCCCGCACCTGGGGGCCAGCAGTGCCAGGCAATCTCACAGCAGTGTGCTCATCACTGCTGGCCCCACAGGGGAAGTCAAGACTCCAGAAGGCTCCACTATCTCAGGTGTGGTTTTTGCTGCTGGTAGGTGGCTGGGTGATCTCTGTGCATGCAGTATGCACAGCTATGACTGAGCTACGGTCACCTACTCCTAGTTTCAACACTGTACAGCCAATGAAGCTGCACAGCATGTTAATATGGGTTTGAAATACCAAGAAGATATTATTTCCTTCTGAGTCAATAAGGAGAGAAAGCATTCACTCCAGCAATATATACATTAAAAGAACAATACTCTTCCTCTCTTGCTGTAAGCTACACATCACTACAGGTTTCATTAATGTCAGATACATATTAGTGTGCATACCGTTGCAGAAGTACCTGTGTCATTCAGGTATCTGAACCAGCGCCATTGTAGGTCCTATTTATTTCTTTGGTAACTCAAGGAAAACGAATCTGTTCTTTACAGGTGGATATGTTAACTGAGACGCCTGGTTCAAACTCATTATTACTCTAGACATCCTTTCTAAGTAGCAGTATAATAGGATATTGACTGCATATGAATTGAGGAAAAGAATAAAGGCCAGTTACGACCAAATTATTGAACTTAGCTGAATCAAGGTTTGATCAATAATGCAGTGATTTGCAGCCATGAGCAGAAACCTCTTCCCTCTTTTTCCCTAATATACCATCTGCCAGTCTTTCTTTTTTCTTTGTCTCTTACCTCTCAGGATTTCAAAGGGCCCACATTATGGTCCTATGCAATGAAATGGAGGCAGTGAAATTGTGAAAGGTTACCAAATTGTAACTTTTCTATAAAATGAGTTATTGTGTTGCTGTGAAAAGACTTCTTAGTTATTGCAAGTATTGGAGAATTGTGAGTGAACTTCGGAGCACTCACCCTCTTATTATCAAACTAGCAGCAAACGCTATCTTTTCATCTCTTGCCGTCTGCCTTAGCTGACACCTTTCATGTCCCTGTCAAGCTGTATGACTCAGCTCCAGGCGCCCTCCAGAAATGCTCAGCTATATATTTTTGGTTTATTGGATTCTGAAAAATGTGATTTCCATTTGGTGGTAGCAAATAAAATGGAAGGGATTACGTTAGATAACACTTTACATGCAACCATGCATGTTGTTATTATGGATATTAACAGGAATATTAATACCTAAAAATATCGTATTACAATACAAGAAGGAGAAGTCTTAGAGGTGATGGACTTCACCATGATTGAAAAAAATCTTGTATCCTGTATGTTATAAACTGTTTGTGTGACTGTGTACAAGTCATTACGGTTTCCAGTTAAGAAAGCCCTGGAGAATATGTTTCATCTTAGAAGAACATCCTTGTTTATTCAAAAGGAGTAATATGGATTTAGGATTAAAATAGTGCAAAATAATGCCTTTATACTTTCTGACTAGGACAGGAACTCTTTCCACACCTAATTTACACGGTTTATATTATGAGTACATATTATCAGATTTGCGGGGTTGGTTTATTTTTATTCTTATTATTTTTTTCTTTTCATTGGAAACAGAGAACTCTGATTAATTCCCTCATCTGTCTTTCTACTATGGACTGTAATCTAGCTGATTAAAGTCTATAATGTGTTAGTATGTAGTGGAAATGTCATCTAATGGGAAGCAGCCTGGTGCCACAATAATGCCAGTAATAAACAGCAACAGCTCATAATACAATCTAATTGTTTTTTTCCCTCTGCAAATAAAGTCAGTGGCAAGGTCTCAAATTAAGGTTTGAAAAGGGAGAAAAAATACATCATGGTTCATATAATTTCATAATTACTCTCATGAAGAACTGCAAATGTCGTAATTTATGTGATTACCTGATCAAGTGAAATGTATCTCTTTTAAAACTGTGATCTGCAATTACTGGAGACAAAACTGCAATCCATTCACCGTGCAGACTTCAGCTTGCCATGAAAAAAAGATTTCTTTAATTCATTTTAGTCTGAACCTCTTACTAAATCATTTTTCACAGAGTTAATAACTGTTAGAACAAAATAAAAGAAAAGGAAAGGATTCTTTGACATTAAATACACAATAGCAGTTTTGTATTTTCAACTAATATTGTGTATATAGAACTAATTAAGGCTGAAGCTCACTTTGCAACGAATGGAGCTTTTCATTATCACATAGCTGGACTAGGAATAGATTTACATACAAACATCAATATGTGAACTCATCTGGACTTTGTAGTTCTCTTTATCCTATTTGTGCAAAATGGCTGCCAAATTCTAAGTGCAGGAATAATCACACGGTGGGGAAGAAGAGAAGCCTGAAGTATTCTGATGTTCCGTTACTGGTCAGAAATACTTTTTTTAGTGTAGATTTTCTAAACCATTGTGCCAACTACATACTGCAAGTGGCACTTTTTCACAAAACACTGGACTCTCTATCAGAGAGGAGGTTAAAGCAATTAGTGGAGTTTAAGCCATAGCCAGACACACTGACAAGTCACGCCTTGCCATTTTCCTGGGCTGCTATGTATTCACAAATATGGAGCTGTTTTCAAGCATCTGTTTGGTGGAGCTGAGAGTGGGACACAGCTCATGTGTTGACAAGGCATGAAAGCACTGATTTCACAAGTAAAATACCTCTGTTAAGAATATGATGTTGCTTTTTTGAACACAAAATATTAGAGTTGAAGGAATTAGAAGTGGAGAGGGAAGGAAAAACCTCAACTGACTACCCCCTCAACAGGGGAGGTAGTCAGATCCTTCCGGAATACACCTCTTCTAAACACTAGATGTCCACAATGCAGTCACCCTGGGAACTTCTTATACTTAATAGCGTTTCTACAGTGTAATTCATGTGACCTCATTTATAGAGTTCCATTAAGAGAATACAGATCAGGAACCAGACAGCCTGTTTCTCTCCACTTTGGTTGAAGTCTGGATCACACTTGAAGATTAGAAAGTGCACGATAGATGATGAGGTGGGTTGAAAAGTGACTAAATGGCAGAATTTAGAGGTTGTGATCAATGGTATGGAATGTAGTTGGAGAACTGTAGCTACTGGTGTTCCCCCAGGGCTGGTGCTGGTCTTGTTTAACATCTTCATTATGATCTGGATTAAGGGATAGAGTTCAATCTTAGCAAGTTTGCTGATGATAAAAAGCTGGGAAGAGTGGATGACACACCAAAGGACTGTGCTGCCATTCAATGGGACCTGGCAGGAGAAGAACCTCATGAGACTGAAAAAAAAAAAAAAAAGAAGCAAGCATAGAGTCCTGCACCTGGTGAGAAATAACCACATGCATCAGTACAGTATGGGGTTGACCTGCAGCAGAGGAGCTCTGCAGAGAACGACCTATGTGTCCTGATGAGAAACAGGTTGACCATGAGCCAGCAGTGTGCCCGTGGCCAACAAGGCTAATGGTAGCCTGGGGTGCATTAAAAAGTGCGGCCAACAGATGAAGCAAATTCAGCTTCACTCTCTACTCTACCTTGGTAGAAGCCACAACTGAAATAGTGTGACCAGTTCTGGGATCCTCAGTTCAAAAAAGACAGGTTTCTCCTAGAAAGAGTTCAGCAAAGGGCAGACAAAGAAGATTAAGGGACTGGAATGTCTCTTGTATGAAGAAAGGCTGAGACCTAGGACTGTTCAGCCTGGAGAAAAGGTGACAGAGAGTGGAATCTCATAACTGTTTATAAATACTTCAAGTGCAAAGGAATTGGATGAGGCCACACTCTCTTCAGTGGTGTGTAGTGATAGTCAAGGAGCACCAGCCAAAAACTGCAACATATGCAGTTCCCCACAAATATGCAGAAGACCAACTTAACTGTCTGAGTAACAGAGAACGGAACAGGCTGCCATGAGAGGCTGTGCAATCTCCTTGTTTGGAGATACTCAAGAACAATCTGGACATCTACCTGTGACACCTACCGTAAAGAATCTGCTATAGCAGGGAAATCGTATTTGATGATCTCTAGAGATCACTGCAATTCTATGATTCTGTGACTGCTTCAGTACAATGTAGACATGTTTGTTCAGATGAAATGAGTTTCTCTGTGTGCTTATCATTTTTTTTCCTAGATCATCAGAGATAATGAACTGCAAGAAGGACCTCCACACAGCATATCATTACCACCTTAGCGCGGAGGAATATTTTCAAAAGCATTTACTGATAAGGTCAACATTATTGACTTTTTGATGAAGGCCTCACACAATGATTAATTTACTTGTGCATTACTTTGCTTTGCATTTTATGCCCTGATGTACCTAACTAGATAAGCATTTAGCGTCCCTAACATTTCATTCTGACACCAGAATGCTGGTGGGAAGCAGTGCTGCCAGGAGGGCTTCTGTGAACAGCTAGACTGGCTTTACTTTTTTTTTTTTTTTTTTTTTTTTTGAGGAAGGAAGTTCTTCAACTCATTGCCGAGCCTTTCAGGAGGCTGAGCACAGGTCATTCTCCTGTCTTCCCCGCAATCTTTCACCTGTGCTCTGGGCACTGTTATAACAGTGTCAAAACCCAATCCTTGCTTTGTACAATGCATTTTGAGAGCCCAGTACTGAAAGCACAAGAGAAAAACTGACCATTGCATAAAAATCTCTCTGTTGGTAAAACTCCACACTGAATACACACTGATGTATATATGGAGGAAAAAAAAAAGTGAAAAGGTGTTGTTTCATCTGTGTGATTTATGAAAAAAAAAAAAAGTACAGTTTGTAAAACCTGATGGTGAGTCCAGCTGACACACTGTTAACGTGCAAAGAGATTTCTGCTATCATGCTAAGGCTTACTTGAGGTCTTGCATTTACTCAATTACTATTGCTTGTAGGAAATACAGTTTACTAGAAAATCATGTGAGCAAACACAAAACAGAGCCTGAGCACATGAGAAAGAGCTAAGAGAAACGCAGAACTTGAGAAAAACAGTGAAAAATAAGACCTATCAAATATTTTCTGATTTTAACTGATCTACATCTACATTTTTTCAAAATAGAAAGGAGGAAAACAGTCACTGTAAAAACACAATGAAAGAAGAGTTTTTAAGTGAGATTAACCAGCAGAAAGGCAAAAGCCATCAGAAAAAAAGCAGATCTCAAAGGCTAATGCGTCATTAGTCCCAAACAACAACAAATAGTCACTTACTAGATGACCTTATATGCTCCCCTTACAGAAGTCTCACTTCTCAGGAAGAAAATCTGACATGATACTGTCACCAGGGAAAGTGAGAGGAATGCTTCTTCATCGCTTTGATATAAGGCATACTAAGCCAGAAATAAGATGCCTTAGAAATATTTTCTCCTCTGTAACCTGTGTTACGGTGTGATGCCTCTAATTTGGCATCCTCAAACTTTAGGAAGGTAGGAGACAATTTGTTGAAAGGGATGATCAAAAAATGCTTGTTACTTCAAATACTACAAAGTTCAGACCCAGCAAAACTAACTCCCACAATCTTAGTCACTCTAGGTCAGTCACATCTCATAACTCACTAAGTTAAGCACATGGAGAGAATAGAACTGTGGGCTGAACACACAAAATTTAACAAAAGAGAAGAAAAATAAAGTGTTGGCAAACACTAATGGAACATCTAAGGTATCTTCTCATGAAATAATATTGCCCTTAGACTTCAACGCTACGTCTTGAATAGTTATTTTATACCTCCATACATAATCCTAATACTGTTTTAATTCAGTTATTCTTTTAAATAATTGCAGTTGTAGAGAAGACATAACTATGCTGGTCGTGTGCAATAAAAACTGAGACTTGACATAGATTACATATTCCCAATGGAGAACACTGCAATTGATTAAAGTGCAACCTATCATTATAAGTCAAGAACTCATAGAAACATGAGAGTTCTGAATTGAAATGTCAATTTTTCCTTTAAAAGTAGAAATTAGTCATTCTTTTTTTCCTATATATGAACTCAATTGATTTACACAAGACTTATATTAAATAATCAGCTCTAATGAAGACTGTTGCTTGGTAGGATAGTTGTTAACTTATTTTGCTATTGCCTTAGGCAACATGGGCTCAGTTATCAACGTTTAAAAAAAGTTGCATTTTCTAAGACAAGGAACTGGAATATATTATTTTACCTGCAATGATTTTATTTATAGAGAGTAATTTATAAAGGGGTCTATGTTTAAAAATATACATAGTTGATTCATACGAGGGGAAGGGGACACATATAATGACTACATTTAAGTCTTTAAGAGTTGTGTTAAGCTTGCTGCTCTGCTGCTAACTTGGGTTTTACTTATATTGTGACTTATAGAAGGAATTGGTGCTCATAGTGAGACAGATGTATGACTTAACCATTGAAACTTAGAGCCATAATCCTCAAAACCTTTGCATTTCTAACCTCTGCAGGATCTCCACGTCACTGCCTCAAAAGAAATACTGAACAAAGGCTACTTCCAGGCACTCTTCTCATCTCCAGTGCTTTTGTCAAGTGATGAACATTGAGAAGATAGTAATGAATGTAAAGAAATCCCAAGAAACTGCCATTAACTGGGAGATGTTGTAGCGTTTTAAGAAAAGATAAAATAACTAGTTTTCCTCATAATTAGATTGAAATTCACATACTTGGTTTTGCTTCTACTAACACAAATACAGCTTTCTCAAATCAGTATTGTACATCTTTTTTAAAAAGCAATATAGAGATTAATTATTTGTATGTGTTGCTAATTCTACTTACTACAACTGATTTATTTTTGTGAAGTGTTGTGTGGCTTTCCTAGGTGATATGTTAACATTATGAAGAAATCTTCAGTGTATTTAAATTTTGATTATCAAAACTGCTGTTATTTTTTTTTTAAGTTAACTTATAAATGTTTATCTTCTTCAAAGGCTGAGTAGACAAAAATCTGAATTTGCTTTCCCAAGCATATTTTTATGAGATATAGTAAATCATAATTAGAATTCTAGTCTTACATATTATTAAAATAGTACTGCTTAACTGTTCAGGCAAATTCCATTGCTGTTGTCTTAAGTCTTGAATGGGCAGTATCTCAGTTTAATGGGCTCCTCATAAACCAATGAGGAATTTAAAATTAATATTTCTTCTACATTTCTCATGTCATTTTTGTAAAAATGAATCACCAAATTTTGGAGAAAAATATTGCTGGAGAAGACAAAGTAAATTCAAAATTGCCAGAAATTCATAGCACCTTTAAATATACCTGTACTAAGATTTTTGACGCTGGGAGCCTAATCACTGGGATTTACAGCTGATGTGCATATCAGTGTAGGGATAGCCAGCAGGAGACCATCTCTATTCTGAGGGCCTGATTGGACAATTTGTTCTCTTAGTTTCTCAGACACAAGAATCCTACAGATATGCGGAAAGTTCAAATAAATCTATATGGTCCTTGGGTAATTTTCTTTACTCTTTTTTTGGTAAGACAAACACTTCTAATTCAATTAAATTATCTTATAATCCTTACCAGTTTAGTTTGTTTTTCAAGAAGTTATGGTAATAGAGTGATTTATTCTCAACTAGAATTCAGTTTCTCTTGGCTGCTGTTCAGAAACATAACTGTTTATATGATTTTTTTTTTTTTTCAGATTTTTCCCTGTGAAGTTTTTCAGGAATCCTTTCACCATATGTAGAGACAAAGAAAGCAACTGATGCTGAGAGCTATTGGCTTAAAGGGGTTCATCTTCTTTAAATGAAATGCAAAGCCAGACTTTCCTTGTTAACTATGAAATATTATTCCCAAAGGTTTTCTTATTTTCAGTCTTAAATATTAGGTTTTCACTTACTTGAGCATGCTGAAGACGCCTATTCTGAGGCAATGTTGTACATACCTATCATTACAGTGCATACACTGGTGTACTGTTGTAGCCTTGATTCTTTTAGAAGAGATAAAGCTTCAAGCAGATTCCTATGAAAGATCTTGCACTGCAAGGTCCAAAGGGTTTCCCTGTACATTTCTTAGGATTATCTCCTCCTGCTTTTGTTTGATGTTACTGAATAATCCTAAAACCCATAATGGGCTTCATTTGCTTATTTAATAATGCATAAGTTTTGACGAAATACGCTTAGATTTTTATAGGGAGATTATATACCACTTTTTTTTTTTCTTCCTTTGTGATGCCGAATGTCTTAAATATAAGATGTGAGCACACAGCAAGTCAAACCAACAATTTCAACTTTGATCCAATGCAAAATTAAAACAAGTCAGGTAGTATGATATACAGAAACCGACATTATTGCAGTTAAGCAGTGGGTGTGCATGCACTTAATCTCTAGGGAGACAACCAAAATGCAACCCAAAATAGTGTATTTTCATTTTGAATGAATCATGCTTGTATTTACATACATGCATACATTTGCATACATGCAGTAAGCACTACCCTGCTGCAAATTCTTTATGCTGTTTATACTAGCTTTTTGGTCACTTATAGTATATAAAATAATTCTCGTAATCGCAAGAAGTAATCTGCACAGATAGTCTCTCTAAGTGTGAGTACGCATGGCTGAATAATCTGGCAGGTGAGAAATCCCTTCTGCTAGTTACCTGAGCAATTTGAGTATAGAATCATGCATGAATCCCAAAGAAGATTCCTCATGGTGGCACCACCACCACAAAGCCAGACAAGGACAGAGCCTCAAGGTTTCTCCATGCAGTGCTTGAGAACCGGGTATCTGATTGCAAGGCTATCTGTGGGTACGAGATTACAGGCACCCTCTGCACAGAAGCCTATAAAACCTAGCCAATACATAATAGTAATGACATAGCCCCAAAAGTACGCAACACCACATTCTGCATTTCAAAGGTGTAGGTCCTACATGCCATCAGTAGATACTCTCTTTTAATACTTACTTTGCATTTTGACCTGTTTTGGTAATTATATTTCATTATGAATATTCCAGCTTTGATTGATAGGTGGAGCTGACACTGTTAATTACAATTTTGACATCATTTCCTTTGAAGCCAATGACAAAACTCCTATTGACTTCAAATAGCTTAGGATAAAGCTTTATAGAGCAAGCTTTTATTGTACTCATATCAAATAAATTGTGCATACCTAGACACTGCTGAAAGATGATGAGCATTCATTGAAGACACTGGAAGTCAAAGACATCTTGAATTTTCCTACAGAGTCCTCATTTTAAACTTTTTCAATATTGTATATTGAACAGTTACCTAGTTTCTAATGCATACATTTGTCATTGGAAATGAGATGATTGTCAAATGGAATGAAAATTTTACAGAAGTATGTTCATTTTCTATTACTGTGCATATCACAATGTCATGGTAATGTTGCTAATGAGTTCTGTGGGTCACAAAGTTCACTCCAAAAAAAAAAAAATGACAGATTTATGGAAAGTGGGATTTCCCTTCATACCTCGTGGTTCATAAAACAGTAATTATGTATTTGTAACAGCTTGCTTCCTGTACGCACATATTTCCTTTTCTACAGAAGAAAAGAAGTTACAAACAATGACCCTACTACAATGTGGATAACAAAGAACCTAAGCTGGACAATTAGTTCTCCCACGTCACACATGAAAAAGGTAAAGATGCAAAACTCACGCATACAACACACTTCCCATCAACAAAATTGATAGGGTATGTTCAATGGGACTTGTGTGGACATTAGTAGGTACTTTGAAGTGTATCAGCAGTGGAGCTTGACGTTGCCATGATGCATGATTTTTCCACATCAGAACAGGCACCCACAGATCTCAGCCACCTCTGGCCCCTGTTACAGTTCATTTTCCCTTCAGATGTGCAGTTAAGCCTGTTCGCAGGCATGTTATGGTACAGAGATACTCAAAGACAGTTATAAACAGATTTCTAAGATACTGCAGGAGAGACTGAGTATCTAAAACAGATTTATTCATGAAGGCATGTCTTAAGGTACCCTAAAGTACAGAGAGAAGCAACATTTATGTGAAAATTGACTCATTTAGTTTGCATATATAAACGGTATTACGTATAACTGAATTGTGAGTCTTGAAGTGAGTTGTCTCCCACTTAGAATAGTAATTTCCAACATTTCCACCCTGGAATTAATACAGCATCAGGCTCAATGCAGCTTATCTTACATGAGATCATAAATCTTTTAAAATTACACTGACTTGGGCAAGGTAATTTATAGTTTTAACCACAGTATATTAGAAGTATTGGAATAGATTTGGATTTGTTCTGCTACAGTCGGCAGACTTCAGATATCTACTGGAGCTCCTCACCCGTTAAGTTTAGGGTCCCAGATAAATCATGCTGGAAACTAGCCCTAGAGGTAGGCACACTTTCAAGAGGCTAAATAGCTGAGTTACAACAGTAAGCAGATAATCCCTTTTCCATGTATTCACTTTAGCATGGTAGCTTAGGAACTTCACATTTTATCCACAATATACTCTTACATTTTGTTCTCTCCAGTTTGCTTTCTGGCACTGATACAACACATGCCTTGTACAGGGGCAGACACAGCCTTTGGCATCTCACACATCTAAGAGAACATCCACTTAAACTACAGCCTACATTTCTCTCTGGCAAACAGGCACAAAACCAGATGTAGGGGTTAGACAGTTGTTACCTTCTACCAGGTGGAAATGATTAAGAAAATAATCATCTTTTACACTGTCCAAGTTATGACCCCACTCTTCCCAGCTGAGTTAAATTAGTACAGATACAGTCTAATTAAATCACATCTTTTTTATCTTAATTTTCTTCTGGTGTGTCTGGTTGATCAGGCTTCTTCCAGAGGATTTACATTTCCATTTAGGGTATCACACCAGCCTTGCAGATCAAAGTGGACATTTATCAGAGGTCTTTTCAGTGAATAGTTACATTATCATGGGATTCTCAAAAACTAATTTAGAATATACTAGCTTACATAGATCTTGTTTTCAAGTTCTTTTTAAATAAATGTCTCATAATGCATATAAATTATCAATTTGCATAAAATCACTTCTATTATTATTCTTCTTTTAAGCACATGGAGAAGTGCAATCATTTAATGGGGTGTATAAGGGAATTGGACAAACAGAAAGGTCTTTTCTGTTTATGAAGATCATAGAATCATATAATTGTTTGAGCGGGAAGGGACCTTTAAAAGTCATCTAGTCCAAACTCCTTGCAACAAACAAGGACATGTACAGCTAAATCTTACTGCTTAGAGCCTGTCCAACCTGACCTTGAATGTTTCAGTGCCTCACTATCCTTATGGTAAAAAAAACGTCTTTCTTACATCCATTTTAAATCTCTCCTCTTTTAGTTTGAAACTGTTTCCCCTTGTCCTATGTCAACAGACCCAGTTAAAGATTATATCCCATTCCTTCTTATAGCCCTCTTTCAGATACTGAAAAGCCATTATCCCTGGAACTCAAGGCTAAACAGACCCAGCTCTCTCAGTCTGTCCTGGTAGAGGAGGTGTTCCATCTCTCAAATCAAACCATATGGCATTAACCAATTACTGAGAAATTACATGTGTGTATTACTGAAACAATAGCTGTGTGTTACTGAGAAATGGTAGTAGCATATAGTCCCCGATGGAAATTTAAGAACCAAAGTTTAAGAGAAAATAATAGCTAGATCTACTTAGTTTGTTGTCCAAGAAAATGTAATCGTATTATTAAGTCAACTTTTATTTCCACACTACTTAAGCCCATATAAACAACAAAAAAAGAAGTTGATGAAAATATGCATGAAAGGAAGTGGAATTACTTTAGAGGGGTGTATAAACAATTTCTAAAGATCCCGATCACTGTATATTAACAGTCTTGTTAGCAGTTTATGAGCAATAACAACTACAAAAACCATACAACTCTGGTTTGGGGAATTCCCCAATAGTTCAAGTTAATGCAGCACAAATAATTTTGGTGTTTAATAGTGTGAATTAAAAATAATTAAGACAAAATGCTACAGCCATGATTCGATATCTGAATCATTAGCTTGCTCCTTAAACAGGATAGAAGTTCACCTGAACTTAGCATGAAGTGTGGGTCTACCGTAAACCCATACTTTTACAGTAAGGGTTTACTCTCCAAAAAACAAGAACACTCTGTAATCAGAGTAGTACTAAAACAAACTGAGATAGATGCTTTAGGATAAGAGGAACGTATAATCAAGATTTAACATATTAATTATAAGGTAATCATAATGGTTTAACAATCCTATAGCTGGAGGCTTCCAGAGAAAATGTGCTATTATTATTAATACTACCTACAAATTTAGACCATTTCTGTATCCGCTGGTGTAGAGTTCCGAGTTCTTTTAATATTTGTTTCATACCACAAAATGGAGATAGATTTTTCACAAATAAACGTATATAGATTTTTTCACAGTAGAAAGACTAGACAGAAAGTTCAAAACAGTTAAAAGAGAAATACATTGCTAACTTGAAAATTGATTTTAACCACTATTATAAAACTGATCCACCCTTCTGACATCTGTAGGTCCTGTGAACTATGTGGCAGCTGTCTTTTTTTTTTTTTTTTGTCTGTGACCTACTTCAAGGAAGGTATTTCTAAAGATAATTCTTGTAGACCATGTTTTACAACTGAATGAAATCTCTGTCTGAGTATTTTATAGGATGCGTTTAGACTAGTCAGTGTTATTGTTTATGATGTTGATTGTCCATGAAGGACAGGCATGCCATATACCTTTGTGAAGGGTTAGCTGCTCGCCTCTCATTAGGTAACATACCAGCCCAAAGTACAGGCAACACTAGCGTCCGAAGTGTAAAAAGCTACAGTTTTCATCCAATGCTGAAAATTCACTGAATTTTTCTATCCCTCTCTTACTAGAAAGTAAATTGTGGAAAAAAAAAAAAAACAAAACACTATTTGGCAAGCCAAAATTAAGTTTCAGTGTTGCAGGTTGATTTTATGTTTGCATACCACCAATGTATACCACTCATATGTTAAGAATGATTTTCTTACTTATTAACTTCAAAGTAATGATCACTTTCCAGACATTCATATAATGGGGGATCTCTACTTAGCAGTTTCATCTTATATCATTTTTCTTTCCAGATGGGGAAAGACAAGCTAAAGAACAAGCACCATGCTTTGGTAGTTAACAGACACTTCCCTGTTTTTAATAGGGAAAATATTTTAAAATATAAAAAGTTACCCCTTTTTATGATTTTTAAGGGTTTTCAATTATAGCCATAGTGTTTATTTCTTTTTTTTTGTGAGGTCTTTTTCTGTCGAAGTTTGCTCTCATGTTATTGTAATATTCTGCTTGAATCTAAGGAAAGAAATGAAATTTTATTTCTTTCATCTTGTATTTGTTATGGCTACAAATCACAGCTTTTTACCATGAGACTGAAAGGCTTTTGAACTTTTAATAAATTCAACAAATTCAAGACAGCCACTGTAATACTACAGAAGTATCATGCAAAATCAATTCTTGAATTCTACAAAACGCAATAGAAGAGTTGAGTATTTTGATACAATCTGATAAGCTTACCCATTGGGAAAATTTACATGAATGGCAGTTCATATCATCCTGTTTCTCAACTTGAGTCTGATCAGCAAGGCTCGGAGATACTGAGAATTTACGGCCATTTGATTCAAAATGAAGTCTCAGGTTAGTCACAGATTCAGAAGCTGTGTAGTGTTTCAGAAAGACCCTGTGAGGTGTGCCTTATCTGAAAAAATTATCATTGCAAGGCTTGGTTTTACGGCCAGGTAGTGAATAGTGAAACAGTACTGAGATCATCTGAAGTTCCTCTTGGCCTTTAGCAGTAGTTCATACCTTTGTTCTCAACCTATTATCACACAGTAAATTTGGAAATAATCCTATGACAAATAATTTACCATCATCGAAAAGATCACTGTTCAAAGATCTAGACACATCATTACGTTTCCTTCCAATACAAACACAAGTTTCCAAGGGTAATAATACTTGGTGATGACTACCTATGCCATATTTGACAAATACTGCCTTCAATCAAGTTCCTTGCCTATGCAGTGTATAGCACAGAATAACTTTGCTAAATATATTCATACCTTTATATTCAAGTTCTGAAATAATGAAATAATTCTACCCTAAACTGATTGAATTTTTCAGTGGACCTTTCTTCATTTCAAGATTCATGAAATTACATGGGACGATGATATAGATAGATTTGGCACGGGGAACAGAGGACAAACCTGGAAAAGTAAGAATTTTCAGAGTAGAAGTGGAATAGAGATACTTTATGGACTCCAGTAACTTATTTTAAGAGAAAGAAAAGCAACTAACAGTGAATGAGTTCTTAAGGTTCTGTCAAAGTTATATCCATGAGATAATCTTTGTTTAATGCAGTATGCTACTAATGCTGAATACTATGGTACATTTCTGTTAGCAAACATCAGGTGTGTGTTCCTCAGTTGCTGAGAAAGTATATTGCTTGCCTACGAGGAATTATAAGATTTGACTCACACGTACATTCTCAACACACAAGAGAGAATACCAGACTTGAAGAAGCTGCTGCTAAAATTACTTTTAAACACTCCCCTATTTAGACTCATTTCTCATCACGTGCCTCTGTTGTCAGCATACATTTTCCTAGACCTTTGCATCCCATATATAGATAAATATTTCCGTGTTCACTTATATTTGAATTGATGGCATTATTATAATCATTATAGCTATTACTCCTTTTGCAACACAGTTAAAGATTAAATCAAGGTTTTTCCACAATAAGAGTTAAAATAATACTTCTCGATTTTCTGAAGCCCTTAACAGGTCTGTCTTTCAGAGGGTGAACAGTTAACTTTTGAGAGCCAAGGCTGCGAGAAAGAATACTAAATTAAGCATCCAAAAATGCATAATTACTACTCTTAAAAAAAAAATATTGACTCACATGTGACTGCAGGGTGGATCACTGTCATCACAGCTGACGATGCTCTATAAATATGAAGTTACTGAGGCTGAGCCTTTTGAAAAGTCTGCAAGGTAAGAAGGGGAGACATTTTGTAAATTCTACTGTGTAATTCTGCTGTGTACATATTCACGTACAATATTGAATTGATAATGGCACACATTTTGCATCTGGTTCGTCAAAAGCCAGAGGCGAAAACATATCATCAAGGATGAATTCCCCAAGTATTTTACTTTCACAGCATCAGTGGTACTTCTAGAGATTGAAATGGAATTTCTCTGTAGTTTTTTCCAAATGCAGCAGCAACATTAATGCAAGGGTTTTCAACAAAAACCAAAACAGTAAAAAGTATATTTCTAGAATATTTACATAAACAAAAGCTTTATCTGTAATTCATTTTTAATTAGAAAGCATTCCATGATAAACTGGTCTTCCTTCACGTGCCTCAAGCTTATATGCACTAAGCTTTATGGATTTTCTATTCCCTAAGAGCATTACCTAACACTGAAATAACACCTGAGGTGAGCAAGTAATCGGAGCTTCTGTTTCCAAACCTTATGAGCTGGCATAAAACACAATGTTAATATTCAGCCTTTGTATTTATTATACATGACAAGAGATAATAAGGTGTTATTAATACATAATAAGTAGCATATATAAGGAATGTAATGAAGACACAGTGTCCGATTTGAAAATCAGTTATATCAGTGCACTGTTTTATTCTGCAAAATTAACCTGAGTTTTCCTAAGAGTTCAAAAGGAATAGAACCAATACTTCTGAAATATTTTGTTTTGTAGATCTGTCCATAACATTGCCAGTCTTTCTCATATGACTGAGCAATACTTTCTATCCAACTCCTAAGGATAGATGATGTATCACACATTCATCTTAGCATTTTACAAAAGGGTAGTTTGGCCAAAAGGAGGGGCCTTACATGCAGCACAGGAGGTCTGAAAGCCAAAAGGTGAATTCAAAGCCACGCGGTGTGTAGAACAACCAGTCACATGGCTGCCTGATCCAAGCAATTTCAGTTCTTAGATATGTTAGTACTACAGATGAGTTAGAATATTCCGTTTCCTCACTTTTTCCTTGAGCAGATTTTTCAGTGTTTTCTTTCATTAACTTTTAATTAAGATTTTAAGACTCTGTAATTCACTGGAGCAGCTCCAGGTTCCAGTATCAGGTAAATATTAATATTGTCATTCAAACCCAATATTCTTTTCTACTTTTTTATCTTCATATCAAAACAGCAAACAACTGAAAATGTTATTTTCAATAAACAACCTACTTTGCCCACAGTAGTTCAGATTAAGTACTGAGAAGAGGATTTACCAAGTCTGCTATATTGAAGAGCTACTGGAAAGGAAGATGCTGCTCAAAATAATGCCAATAACAAAAATCCTGCAGTGGATAAGATTTTGCCAATAGAAACATTTTTATTTTTTTTTTTATTAGTGCATATGAATAATCATAATTATTACCATATGACTTTCATTAAGAATAGCAGTGGCTCAGACTGTATAGTATCTTTGTCGCAAGAAAATCCAAATACATTGTAAATGTAACGAACTAAAGAAAAGTCTCATGCCTAGAACCAAGGCAAACATTGCCCATGTCACAAAGGTGACTGGGTTCAAATACTAACACTGCCTTACAGTCCTGTTTCAGGAATGACTGAGTTTTCCTTCCCCATGTTAGTTATCCATCGGAAACTTTGGACCGATAGTTGTTCCTTAGAGAGTAAATAAGAGAAGAACGCATGATTTTGGTGTACTGCCTTGTTTTTAATATGGATTTATTTTGGTGAATACATCATCCGTACTGCTGACAGTGAGGTGACGTACTGCGACTTTAGAGCATTTCACAGATGTCAATGAATTAAACTTAAGCGATATCTGAGTGATAGACAAGCTTTATCTTCAAACAGATGGAGAGCCCATGCAAACAAGGAGCCACTGAGTTTTACAGGGAAAAAAAGCAAGAACAAAAAATACTTCAGAGTGAAGAAAGTTGAACTCTTACCCATAACCATATACTAATTCTTGTCCTTACCTCTGCTGTTTAATTTTTTGGACCACACCATGAGATTACTTGAGTTGAAGAAAATAAGCAGAAATATCTCTAACAGCCTCAGACCTACCCTGACACTGGCACAATAGAAGACAAGATTGAGAGATGGGAGCTGGACTACTTATTCTAACTGCTGGTGCTTAGATTAGCCATGGCTGCAGTGTCAAACCAAGTACTTGTTCAGAGGTAAGTCATGCATTTCACATGTGGACTAAGGATTTGTAAAATAATTACTCTTACGCAATAGCAAAATTCGCACCCAAATGTTAAATTAAAACAAAAATCTTACGTTATCTTCTTCATCCCTCCCCCCCACCCCCCGAAAAAAACAACAACAGTCACAAACAAACAACCCATAAGCACATAGTCAACTTAAACTTGACCTGTTTTCTTCACAAACCGTGTTATACACAAACAGAAATATCTACACATGTGGTTTTGTGCACTGAAAACATCTGTAGGTGCTTGAAAAAATTAACTGCCTTAATTTCAATTGTTTGCAGAACTTCAGATCAAGGTAAGTGAAAAAGCACCAAAGAGTTTTTATTATTTCTCTTCAAAGCAGAAAGGCAGCTTCCTCCTATGTACCATCAGTGAATATACAGATGATGTAGTTGTACAATCATACAACCAATTAACACACAAATGACATAATACATCCAGGACTTAAACTGATGAAATTATTATACTAGAATAGGAAAAAAAGACACTCACCCTAACCTAGGCTCACAAAATACAATGCAGGGGAGCAGAACTCCAACAGACAACCTTCCCACTGGCAGTCAGCTCTTAAATGGCTCTAAGAGAGGTGCAGCCAGGCTCCACCCCCTCCTGCAGCCCAGGTGAATTGCCTTCACCTGTGCTCCCGTGGCTGACTCAGTGCTCGCCTCAGGTGGTCAATCAGAGGTTCAGGCCATGATTCAGCAGCCTCATACACTCCTAACACGGGCAGCAGTAGCAGCAGCTCTCTTAGAATAGTCTGGCACTGGTGGGAGATGAAGGGGAAAAGCAACATAAATTAAAAAATAAAAACCTACAACAAAGTCAAGGAATGTTCAGCTGGTACTAAAATGCCTGAGATAGTACAAAGCTACACAAAAAGAACATGGTGATTTACATCAAGGTACAAACGGTCTGCAGAGGGTTTTAGAAGTCTCTTGCAAAACAAAGGTCTCAACCTTCTGAACTTGCAATATTCACCATTTTTTTTTTCCTAAACAGTTTCAAAATGAATGAGACAGTCTGTTAAAATCAAATAAAGGAAAATGAAGTACTGTCTGTTCAACTTTTTCTTTATTCTCAATGGAATTATTAATCCAGTGCAGAAAACAAACTCAAGTAGCCTAAGACATACATTAGTTATTAGGCTGTACTATGCTTCAAATGATTATTTTTTATTAAAGATTTCGGCAGAAACATTTTGAATAAGGAAAACTCTAACATTCCTCAAAGACATTTTCTCGTAGAATTGGGGAAAAATATACAAAAATCATGGTAGCTTCATGGTCGCTCTATTTCCTAAAACTTTTTTTTGTTTGTTTTCCCATGGAAATTTCAGTAGAATCTATGCACTGCGTATAAAGACAGACAGTTCAACTACCTGCCTTTCCCTCTATTTGTGGAAATAGATGCTTGGGGACAAATTCTGTCAAGAGAAATAAACCTCACCATCCAGGTAAAAGTGGACAAGCAGGAAGCACATTAAAACTGGCATCTTCCACAAGGAAAGACATACAAGTTCATTCTCAATTTTTACAGCAGACTATATGTCTATAAATGAACATCTGCCTAATAACACCTTTTATCTCATCTCTACTGCTTCAAAGCAGTACTGTTCTGCGTTGAAAACAGAAAAAAAAAAAAAACAAAAACAACAGTGTTCTACAGTAGGTGGAGCTTAGACTACCTTAGACTACTCTTGAGAAAGAGGTTTGAGTCATTGCAATTTAAATAGTGGTTTCACTTCTTCGTGCTTGCATATTTGGGGGCTCATATTCCTGCAAGCAAGCTGACAGCAGCAGGCTGCACAAACTCACCCCAGATTTGGCTGTGTAGGCACTGGCTGCAGCTCAGGAACAGGGACCCAATGATATACAGCCTTAGGTTTACCTGAATTTTGCTCATAGATTTCTAAAGGTTTTGAAAAAGATCCTAGTTTGTACACAATGAGTGACAACCTTCTCCACTGCTGAAATGAACCAGAAGTACCTAATATACATCTAGGCAGGGTGTCTGGCTTTTAAGCTGGTATCAGCATTAATTAGTCTTGTCCATTTGGAAGGGCAGATAACATTGTAGCCGAGATTTGTAAATCTTTCTCTGCTCATGCCTTGGTGCATTTTGTACTTGTCTGGCTTTGCGTCTAGACCCTTGCAAGCAGAGAACTCAGCTGGCT
This sequence comes from Meleagris gallopavo, assembly GCF_905368555.1. Lineage (NCBI taxonomy): Eukaryota > Metazoa > Chordata > Aves > Galliformes > Phasianidae > Meleagris > Meleagris gallopavo. The sequence goes on from NC_139410.1 coordinate 459,319, forward strand.
GAGCATTACTCAGCTAATGTCATTTTGGGCTCTGGGGACTGCGTTTTATCTTGAAACACTTGTGAAAAAGAAGACAGCATGAGCTAGCCTATACTTATCAAGGGTGTCATTGCAGGAGGAAATTCTGTTGAAGGAAGACATGGAAATTTAGCATGCAGATGACAGACAAAAGCTACATTAAATTCCTAGCGTTATGTGCCCAGTGATGTCTCTCTCACTCTGACAGATTCCCATTTGTTGTGCTGCTTGTCGCCCTTTTGACAGTAATTTGTTGCTTTGTGTCGGTCATTCTCAGGCCTTCTTCTGACAGGCATAGGATGAAAGGGGTGCAGAACACTCTCCATAGCATATCCAGGCTTTGCAGACTTCCCAAGGAGGAGAGAGTAGCAAGAAATTAGCTTTGGCTTTTCTCTTTAGAAAACAGTGCTTGAATCATATGGAGAGAAAAAACAACTGATGTTTTTTTTGTTTCCCACACACATACAGGTTCATGTAGACACACACACAGCCACACAGAACCAAGACAGATATGCTCGCAAGGTTCAGGCTGAGTTGAAGAGCAAACTGTTTTAATGAATATTTTGATCAACCTTGCCAAATTGATTTAGAGTGTGAGCGCAGTCTGGGAATTTTGCTCATTAGTACTGAACTTCATGATAAAGGAACATAGAGTGGTGAGCTCATTAGTATCAGCCTGCCTGTGTCTGAAGGCGTACAAGATGACAGGATGACACAAGTGACAAGAGACAGGGGCTGTGGTGCTGCATGTTAAAAATATCCCTCGCAGTGCTGCTCTGAAACATTAATTCTACTAATACGGTTCTTATGATGAGTTATGTTGAATTAATAGAAGAATGAGGTGATTTGAAAGTATTTCCCTAAAAGGAAACAAGCCAGCTCTGTCAGTAAAGAGTTATACAGCTAGTAACATTTACCTTGCAGTAGCAACTTTGCTTCAAGAGAAGATGGCCACAGAAGTGCTATGTGGGCAAACCCCACCCTCGTTTTCCACTGCTAAGCAGAAAGACGCCCATATTGCCAGACTGGATTTGCATGGAACGTGTTGGTGCTCTTAGAAAGGCATTGCAGCAAAGAAGTAAATCCTAGCCAGGGTAAGAGCAGTGGGGTGCCTGCTGAGCTGTGGTACTGGGTGCTGGCAGTTCGCTTGATCTTTCCCAGGTATGGAGCTGGCTACAAGAGAGCTGGAGTGGTGGCTGCAGAGCAACATGCAGAGCAACTTGCAGAGCTGCCTGAGGCTGAAAGCACCTGCTAGCTCTGCCAGGCCCTACAGCTTCAAGTACTGGAGTTTACGTCCTCCATAAAAGCACTTTATGCTCCTACTGTAACGTGGCAACTTCTGGTGATACCTAAAAATGCCTACTCTTCCTAAATCCTGATAAATTCTTGGCCTTAGTGCAACCTTATGGCAATGAGTTCCACACATTAATTACGTGCTCTGTACAAATATCTTAATGCATTTTAAATCTACATTTTAATACCCTCTTGTTCTTCTGTTATAGGAGATTTTATATAGAAACATTGCTCTACAATTTGTAATTCATATATATTTTATTCTTTTCTCTCTTTTTCTTGATACGCTTGAAATAGCACCAAACTTAGCAGATTCCATCTTGTCTTTAATATTTTAAATGCCACTTTCTTAAACTCACTGGTTCTGTCCTAGCTTTGACATGGGTACAGATCAGTAGAAAAGCTCTTTTTAATAATAATTTTCCCTTTCTAGGTTGCTACATCCTAACCATTTGTCTTCTTTCTTCTACTGACTACTGTACTTGCGGTGATAATCAGGATTATTAATATTTTTTTACTTGGGTGGTTATTTTGAACTTAGAATTCCAAGCGTGGCTCTACAGAAGGTATGGAAAAATGATTTTGCCAAGGTTAACGAAGTGTAATGTAAACATCTGATCCCACTGCTACAAGATCATTAGACAGAGCTCTGAAGAAGACCTGGCTGCTAATTCTGTCATTTCAGTTTTCATGTAGACAATTGAAAAGCTGTAAGATTTCTTTTTTCTTCTAATGATCCAGCTAGAAGGGAACATGATTTCCAGAAGCTTTTTGGGCTTCTGGTGAATTTTACTGAAATCTAGAGAATTACAGTGAGTTGCATGTGGGTTTGCAATACAGAAAAATCTCTCCCTACTTAATTAATGAGACGTTTGTATAAACTGCAAATAATTGCAAGCTTAAAAAAGCTAGTCAAGATTAAAAATCTTTTAAGTTAAACATACTCTTGCTTGCTTTTGCAATATTTTTTTCATAAGAACATCTCTTTCAGAACATTACCGCATTCCATAAAAACAACCAGCCATTTCAGGGAAGTTTCAGTGTTTGTTCCAAGAGACAAGAACTGTATTTTTAAACATAGCTCCAGTGCCTTGTGGGATTTGCATTTCCTTATTTATGCAGCTGGTACCTGTGATACAGTCATAAATCTCAACCAGCAGCTGGGCAGGAAGAGGGCTACCTGGAGGAATTATTTCAGAGGGAAGCAGCCTGCCTGGTCAGGGAGCATGCCTGTTGGTCTCAGCACATCTCTGATGAGAGAACAGGAGATAAGCAAGTGCATTTTTCAACTGTCACTGAAAGGAAGTTTTGGTCAAATTCAACTGATTTGTTTGGTTGCTAGTGATTCCGCACCTGAATGAAATATTTCCTGCTTTTCCTAAAAGGCTATTTTTATACTCTTTATCTAATATCAATCAGTAATTGCTATTGTACTTTTGTTGCCTATTAGTCTGACTGCATTTTTTTTCGATTTTGTCTTGAAGTTTTTCTGTTTTTTTTTTTTTGCTATTTCCTTCAAAGATCGCTGTTTCCAGTGGCTACATTCGTGGTAATAATGAATTTTGTGTAAATGGATGGGTGTTTAGCAGTGGAACCTACCTGCTGATATTAAGGATTATATTAATGGCAAATGATCTAAAATGTAAATGGTCAAAGCACAAAAATGAAACAAAAGGCACTGTAGATCAATTAACTTTTGAAATAAGAGATAATATTACTACATTTGTAGATGCTATAGAAAACTTTGCTTTGTTTGCACATCTGGAATTGTTATCCTCTGGGGCGAAAAAATAAATGAATTAAAAAAAAAAGATATTTTTAAATTTCTGTCACCAAAAAAAAAAAAAAATCACAGGAAAGAAAAAGAATGACAAAAATGCTGAGTTAAAAACATGACAAAGAAAGTCATATTTTTGTGCATTTTGTACCTTGTGTATCTGATAGGACTGGTGCATTTATCCGTTGCTCTTATGCCATGGCCAGCTGGTTAAGTGCTAGAGTGGAACCTGGTCTTAATTAAGGCAATTAGTGATATCTCCTTACTACCACAGATCCACTTCCACTTTTCTTTTTCTTGAGAGTTAAAAGAATTCAAATGATTTTTCCTAGGTTTTCCATTCTCTTTTTGTTATTGTATACGTTTATTTTCAGTAACTCTCAGACCTGAGAAGTCATCTTGGCCTGCACAAGGAGACCAAACACTGCTTTGGGTTATGACAGTTTGAAATGCTGTTTCTGAACGTGGACAGCTGCATTAACAGAACATAAACTCCTCACTGCCAAAATCTACAACATTTCCTAAAATAAATCCTATCAAATCAAAAGAAAACAACAAAGATAATTCTGAGTAAAACATGACAGTAGAGTGACCATTCTGAGCACTAGGTGATCTTCCAAACGCCCACTGCAAATTGTTGATATTATCATTTTTTTACATTGATTAGCTGCAAATCCTGATATCTAAGTCTACTTAGAATACTATGTACTATCCAAGTATTTTCTGATGTGAGACCCCCTTAGCGCTCCTCTTTGCCTTTAAAGCCTAATAGGAAAACTATGCCCAAACCCTTTAGTTGTTACTTTGACATGGTGAGTTTTGTCTGCCTTTCAAGGTCCCGGACACAGCGCGCCACAGAAGTGTGTGTGTAGGTTTGGAGAACTTGCCTGTATTTCTGCAGGTTCCAAGCAGTGTCACCAAGCCTGGAGCTGGAAAAGCCAGGATGAGTCCCTGTATTTTGTTGGAGGTATGTTGCTGCATTGTTAATGCTGTGCAGTTTTGCTGCTCTGATTTTTGTCATTGTTCTAGTGCAGCACCACTGTGACAGATGGCTTTTCCCCTGTAGATGGGCTTTTTTTTTTCTGTGTGTGTGTGCTATTAACTTTGCATTAGACCTGTTTTAAGAGTGCCATAAAAAGTTATGTGCTACCATTTTCAACGGTAAAATATTTATGCATACCAGAACTATTTATGTACTATTAATGGAAGCAAAACAATTTGCAATTTTTTTTTCCCAATAGTCAAGTCAGTAATTATGTTGTAAACAACCAAATTACCTGCACCAATAACTTAAACTTAACTGTATATACTTTCATGATCAAAGTTATTTCCATCTAATTTTATTCCATGTGATTTTAGACACTTGCTTTCAAATACAACCAGATACATACTGATAATTAACTTTGAGGCAGAATCCAAATCACTCATTAACTTTGATTGATAACTAAAACTATCTGGGTTTAAGAACCTGGAACATAGATGAATCTCTCTTTAATAGAGTACTCTATTTCTCCTGTGTGAGAATGAGAAGGTTTACTGGACGAAGCTTTCCCAATCTGCAGCACACTGTAATGGTGTCAGCTACTTCAGACATAGTGTGCAGTCTTTCAACTGTCAGTGACTAGTCTATGCTTGTGCCATAAGCTTTATGTTTAATCGGGGTAAGAGAGGCACCTTCATGAAGAGCAATTATTTTAATTGCAATGGAAAAACAAAGAACTAAATTATAAGGCAAATTTTTAAATTTCTCTCTGTTCTAGAACTAAAAGAAGATTTAATAGAACTAACAATAGTTTGATCCTGGAGATTTGTCTTTTCAGAGACGTAGTAACTTCTTCTGAGAGGACAGATCCAATGAATGCTTGTATCGATGCCAACATTGTTAACTTTGAAAATACTTGTTTTTGAAGTTCTTTTACGATTCCTGTTGAACAAAATACATGCCAAACAGCTTGTGCACCAACCGTGAAATCTTTTTGTTCTTTCTGTATCCTTAAACAGTTTAAGTCAGGAGTAGATCATCTGACAGTGACACTAAAATGAAAATAATTTGGAATGCTGACATCCCTCCCTCCCTCCCAAGCTGCCTTCAGTTGTCAGAAACAAAGTAGCAAATAGCCTTCAGGCTTCAGGTTGCAAACTGTGATTGTTGTATAGCAGAATTTCTAAACAAAGTTTGCATCTATTGTAGATTGGGACGTATTGGAACTTCTGTCAGATAGCCATTCTGAACATATCAAGCTGCTAGCTCATAGATTTTAGCCTGGAAGCAGTAATCAATGTATTGATTATTAATAAAAATAATGAATCAAATATTAAAAGCATGGCCACTTCCTTTTGTTTAGCAGGAGCAAGGTCACAGTGTTGTTTTTAGTGTTTGACACTTTGAAAACTCTCAGTATGAAACAGAAACATCCAAATATTTTTGAGACGATTAAGGCTTTCTTTCAAGGGCCAATATTTGCTCTTCTCCTCCTGTTCCCTCTGTGTCTGTAGAGGACTACATCCTCTGCTAGCATGAAACTTTGCAGCTCTATTTGTTGCCGCCAGTAAAAGACATAACCGGCAGGACTTTTCCATGCTGCTTCAGTGTGAGAGCAAAAGCTCTGGGAGCTGCATTTTTGACATGGTCAAAAAGTCAAGGAAGGCACCATTTTGAGACTTTCTGGTGCACAGATTAGGCTGTCACTTAGACCACACGCCCTAGCAATTTAGTAGTTTTTTCCTTTGAGAAAATCTCTTATTTTGAAATCTCTACTTTCAGAAAAACAAAAACAAAGCAGAAATATAAGGGAATCTGTCTCAAGAAATCTATGCCACTGTGTAGAATTGAGTAGGTGAGAAATATCTTCAGTTCTCTTTGACACAATCCCACTCGATTGCTTTGATTTATCATCAGCTAATGAGAAGACTGCACCTGATACTGAGTCACAAGCAGGCTGCACAAAGCAGAGGTGGACTTGCAAATAAAGCTGATGGAGGCACCATCGCGCTGGCACTTCTCCAGCTCCTGTGTCACAGGCAAGTTGGGAAGGCTGGGCTGCATCTTTGTTTTATCTCACAAAGGAAAAACAGTTGGGAAAAACAGACAGACTTCAGATACAATTGTGTGGTAGTTATGTTTGTTTGTTTTCCCCTGATCAATACTACTCCTAGAAAGACTGCAGCTTCTATTAGAGGAAACTGGGAGACTATTTCTCCTGATGCCTAGGAAAGAGGTTGGCTGCAGGATCATCTTCAAGCCACCTGTGCACCTTCAGCATCCTTGCAGCAGTTGAATACGGACTTGGTACAAAGGCAAACTGATGGAGAGCACTTTGTCAAGTGACATCTGGTATCCTCAGAAAACCAGTTAAAAAGAGTTCCGCTGCAGGTACCTCCATATAAATGCGGTTATCAGAAAAAAAGATCATAAGCATTGTACATATTAGCCATTCAGGAAGAGGAACTCGTAATTATTAGCCCTCAGTTTTTCCCTGCAAGCAAACAGCACGGCAACATGGTATCAAACACTGTCTGAGGCATGAGAATTGCCAATCAGAGCCTTTTGGAGCAGAATAATCGTGATAATCTCTATAGGGGTTTCAGTCTGTGCTTTGTTTCTGATACGAGACAGGAGGCATAAATGTGTCAAAAGCCAGCAGATGGAGGGCCCTGTTATTTGGTTAAATCCTCTGTAGTGCCTGATCACCAGCTGGCAAATAGAGGAGTACTGCTTCCTGAAGGTGACTCTCAAACCATGATGCAACAAGCAGGCAGGTAGTTTGTTTTGTTTGTTTTTTGCTTTTTAACCCTGCAGTATCTTTCATGGAAATCCAATCTCAGAACCTGTGATGGTCTCAAGCACTGGGTGGAGCATTCCTCTAATTGCTGGGAAAGGTGTATATGCAAGTAATTAAACATTAAATACCATCTGTTCAGAGCTCGGCAAGGCTGAATCAGCATCACTCTCATGAAACTGAGTATTTGGTCTATGACAAGTGTGGTGTTATTGCACAGAAAAATCCCCTTCCTTTGCCTTTCCCTGGCCACTCTTATCCATGTTCTTATACAGTTGATGTTTACCACGAATTGCAAGTGATTCTCGTAGGGATTAAACTTGGTGGAAATCCACATCTCAATGAGCACGGCAGAGATATCTGATGGTATGGCACCTGCCTGGGCATTACACCCCAAAAGTCTGAAACAGCCCCAAAATTGCTTCTCCACAACAAGAATAAAGTATTTCCTTTGTTTCTTTGATATATTAATATTGAACTCAAAGGTGCTCGAGCTTACAACAAATTTTATTGTCAGCTTAAATTGATGAGTATGGGAAGATCCCAAGAAATAGTTCATTTCTCTGCAGTTATGTCACACAAGTGTTACATGGCTGTCTTTTTAAATGCAATTTACTCAAAGAGTATGCTGAAATTTATTGTAATCACTTCTTTCTTCTGTTTATATAAAGTTGCTCAATACAGTATCTACATAAGTGTTTCCTAATAGTTTAGTCTACTGATCTTTGTGTTGCTTTTAGCATGCTAGCATTGTAAGACACACAAAAGATTCATTGTTGATTACACATAAAATCTAAGTCAACACTACTGCTGTAAAGAGATTCTATAGCAAAACATGCTTTGAAATCTATTTTTCATCCATCAATTTCCCTTGCAGTTTATGGCAAGGTATTACAATTATATTGGAACAACTAATTATGTTAGTTTGCTTTATTGTTTTTTTTTTTTTTTTTTTTTTTTTTCAGATAGGTTACCCTCTCTAAAAAAAATGATTCCTATTTTTTTTTTTTTTCCTACGGAGACACATTCATTCACACATTCATAACTATAAATGAGTAAATGAGTACTATCGGTTGGGTGAGAAGCTGAAAAATATTTTATAGAAAAAAGTTTTTTCTCCATCCAGAGAGAGAACAGCCATTTGAGACCATTCCTTTTCTGCCAAACAAAAACAAACAAAAAACATAGAAGAAACCTGAGAAATAAATGAAAGCCCAACACAAATTAAGATTTAGAAGAAGCCAACAAGCATCATTTTTAAGTCATTTCTTTTCAAGTGCAGATGAAGAAAAAGGTGTTGAGAGTGGTGACGGTGACACAGACCCATGGGGTGCCCTTGGGACTGCACAAGGTGCCCAGTTGTGCCAGCTCCTGCCATGGCACTGGGGACTGCAGGATTATGGTTCACCTTGGCCACACATGTGGCACGGGCCTCACATAGAAAGGTCTGCTGGAAGGGAGGTAGCACACATACAGGCTTGACGTAAGTAAGGCTGTGGGGAAGGTTGGAATTAAAATAAAATCATTACTAACAGAAATGGAGTGCGACTGGAGAGAAAACAAATTGCTCTGGGTACTGGGAAACTCTGCCTGCGGTGACCTAAGGGTAAAACCTGTAGTGTACTTAATGATGTGCTTACTGGCTGGCACAGAGCCTGCTTTGAATATGAGCTGAGAAATACAGCGCAGCCTGCCTGAGCTAATTGGAGGATGGAGGAGCCAGGCTTTAGGAAACAAGGAGCTGCTCCTCACTGCAAAGGGTCAGAGACACCGAGATGTAAACCTCTGCTTCTCCCTGTGTCTGTGTGGAGTGTTGTGTGCTACTCTGAGTAAAGTATGAGAATTAACGACATTCTTATTTTTTTAATTTTGAGATTTCACAATGTGTTACCTCTCTTTCAGAACATTTAATTATGCCTATCACCCAGTAAAAGAAAAAAAAAAAATTACTGGGGATTATTAGAGAAGTTATTAAATTCTAAGACGTGTTTCCAAATACACGAATGTAGTTTCCATTTGGTAAGCTTGATTTGTCAGATGACAGGAAACAAGAGCACACCAAGTTCCATTTCAATGGAATACTTATTACTGAACTAATTATCAGCCATTTGTAGCTGGAGATTCAGAAAACTCTGAACATCACTGACAGTGTCTTGAAGGACAAGGAAGACATGTTTATCCAGGTACTCTACCTCATAGGGGATTTTCACCTATGTGTCAAGAAATAAAGTGAGGTCGAAATGGAAATTCAGTTCGGACCAGATATGTACAGGCACTACTTCTTTTATGAGTTACCACTTACTGTTTGTGATGACTGAAACAGGGATTTCTTTAAACAACAAGGGAGGTACATTGTGCACATTCTCATGACGGCATGCGATCTCCAGCGGCCATTGGAGAAGCCCTGGACAGTGCAGGGCACTCACACTGTGCTGGCAGGACCAAGCTGCCACACGGCTCCAGGCTCGTAGTCAAGCTCTGGATCTGATGTGTGGCTATTATTGCAGGGCCTGAGCAATATCAGCTTTGTAAATAAAGTGATCAATAAAAATACGATTTTTAATCTTTGTAGATACTTCAAGTCAGAATTAAGATTCTAATGTCATTTCCACTTCTATAGATTCTATTTCTACTAAAGTCACTGGTGTAATATTATCGTTTAGAGACACCTTTTTCAACTGCTTTTTCAAGGCAACCGAGCCTGGTGTTAACATGCAAAGCCCACTAATAATTGCAGAGACATTTCCCTTCAGAATGCTGAAACATTCATTTGTACATGTGTATTTTCCTGACAACTTCTCACCTAAGAACTTGAAAATTAATGCTCTATTCTGATCTCCAGGAGTACAAATTTGTTATGTCCTACTGTACACACTATCTATGAAGGCACACAAATGAATATTTAAAGCCCCACCTATGAACAAACGTTCTGTGTGCTGCACGCCAGCACATGAGCTAGGACTTTCTACAATGAGACAGAACAGAATATAATCTATCAGAAGATGAAGCAGAATAGATTCTGCGCAATGAAGCCATTTCCACCAGATCAATCTGCTGTGGCATCATTTCCAAACTACATCCCTTGTTGCTGCACATGGATTTTAACATCACTCAATGAATCCTTCCTCATGAGGAGCACCATTGCTACTGCATTTCAGAAACATTTCAGCACATTAGAGAACAAGACTGAGAGAACTTCACTCATGATGCTAGTCACTACCTCTAAATTAGTTGTTTTACTCCATTGCTTCCTTTTGTTTTTATAATAATTGCTACATTTGATTTACAGAAAGTAAAACAAAGCAGTTTTAGTTCCATTAATTGTTCCTAACTGACTTAGACAAGTATTCTTTTATTTAGTGAACAATTACATAGGATGTTAATTTTCTGCAGCTGTTCAAAATGTATTGGTATTTGAATAATAAATATTCACTAGAATAGGTATTTATAAACAATTTTGGATAAATATTAGTAGATACTGAATAAAACCAGAGTTTATAAGAACTATAGTTCTGTTTCAGGTGATGCCAAAGAATACTTTTGGAAAGAGTATAGGAAATAAGTATGTAATGGTAGGAACTTGACATAGAGATGGAATTGAGACTGTTGTGCTGTTAAAAGATAAACAGTGCAAAACTGAGCTTCAACAATACCTCACGGCAGTGATTTCCACAATTTCATCATGCTTCAGGATACAAAATAATACTGTTTACGTATTTCTTTCAATTTGTGATTTATAATTTCAGGTCACTTATAGTTCTGTTTTAAGTTTGAAAAATAATAAATATCAGCAAGCCTATAGCAACAAATCAATACAGACAATTACAAATACTAACAGTGATTAGCAGAGGGTTTTGGCACATTGTCTGATCAAACGGCACCTCTGAAGTTGTGACAGAAAATGGATAAACAGCAAAGTTCATGTTTAAAACTTCACCCTCAACTATGCAACCGCTGCGCGTGCTGCTGATGTTCCAACCTTTTGAAAGGAGCCGACACGTTGCCCCCACGCTGAAGTTTCTGTAACTGACACGCAGCTGTGAAGTGAATGGCCAAGATGAAGGCATTCAAGTGCCTCAAGGGCCAGTCTGAAGTAGAAAAGTAAACTGTGAATAACCAGGAAAAGAGAGAGAAAAAAATAACCCAGGTATGTTCTTGCACAGGCACATACACTGTTATTTCTCAAGGTGGATTGGTTTGATAAAAATTATGACCTTTTTTCCTCTTCCCTATTTTATTTTTCAGTACTAAAAATATTGCAAGTGCCTGAGGCGTAAGTCAGAGCAAACCGCCATTATCACTCCAGAGACTTGGCACTTTGCTCATTAGGCTCCTTAGGATCTAACTGAGTGACCTTGTTTGGTGGGAAGGCACAGATGGAGTCTGTCAGTAAATCTTGTTAATGTAACAAGTATTCCTACTGTTAGATGAGTTTTGCACCTCGTAGAAGCATTACAATTCTAAGTAAACAACCACCATTCCCTCCTACCAACCTCAGCCCCTTTATTTCATGCCACCAGGTATTTCAGTATTTGTTTTTGCTATGAATTACCAAAAAAAGAACATCTTGCTGTGAGTGTATGATGATCTTTCTCTCAAAGGAAGTCATGCACCTTGCTTCTAAAGAAAGTGATGTTTGCTTTTACATTTGGAAGTGTTACCTGCTAAACACAACAGCTTTCTTCTGCTGTGAATCTTTCCCGAGGTTAAAAAATATCTTTATGACAAGAATGCAGATTTTTCCCAGAACTGTGCTCACTCAATGGTACTTGGTAACATGCATGGCTAATATGTAAGATAACAAATAAGTGGTTTACTTATGAAACCATTTCAATTGGTTTGGGATTTTAGGACCTAGACATTTTGAGTCTGAGAAAATGAAGAGGTATCAAAATCCTTCAGAAAGTCAAGGTTGAAAAAATGACAGCACCTTAATTCAATGAATCCCCACGGGTAAAGGTAAAGGGATACGACATTTAAACCTACGTTCAGCCTAGCTAAAATATTTCCGTAAAATTCTGTATCGTGAAAAGCAGCTACAACCCTGAACACCGTGATAAATTTCGTGCTGAATAAGCAGTCGTATTTCCTAAGCATTTTGCATTGTTAATACAAAGCAGCAAAGCTGGAGTGCTTGCATTAGAGGCCTCCATTTTTCATTTGTATCCTTAGATTTGTTTACTAAGTCTCCCAGTCCCAAAGAGATTGTGAAGGCACAGCTTGAAAACAACAGCTTTGTGTATATTTAACTTCTATTCTGTGCTGGCTTGCAGACGGAAGAATACAGCTTGCAGCCAGGGTGTCTCTGCGACATCAGCTGACGGCTTTGCTTGCTTAGAAAGAGAAGAAAGAACACAGTGAGAAGAAACTACATTACTCTGAAAAGTCAAAGCCTTTCCACCCCCTGTCCTTCCCTTCAAGTCAGTAAGGTTCTGCATTAGGAAAGTACTACCATCCACAAACTTACCAAGGGCTATGATTGACAGTGTGTGTTTATTTGTAATTATGTCAGTAATGTTTATTTATTTTTCCATGTATATAGCTAAGTTCTTGCTCTTTCTAAAGTTCAAATCACCTTTTTATTAGTTACAAGTTCTCTTTACTACTTGCTACTGTAGGGATTAGAAAAAGAAATTAAATTTAGGATAGCAAATATCATCACAGGCAGAGGAATATAACCTCCCTGCAAGATTAATTAAAATAGAAAAGATGGTCTGATAGCAGATAATAATACTTAACTAGACACCAAAGGTAGAAATAGGCCTGCAGAAAAGGACGGACTATCATTATTAAAATCTTTATGCTGCATGGAAACTGACGTGTAGATCCTGATAGCACAAGAATGGAAAAGGCTTCTCAGGGTCTGACAGGAAAGAAATTAGACGAGTATGTTAGACAAAATGCATGAGATGGAGGAAGGTATGCTGACCAGAAATACGTCAGAAATGCTTGTTTTGAAGCACAGCTCTGGTAAACTGTTCTCAAGATCTTTATTATTGGTAAGGTTTGAATAGCAGTGGCTTATCTCTTTTTTGGCTTCACAGTTTTAGACAAGAAGTGAAATTATGACCAAATCTGACCCATGACTCCAGAGACAAGTGTCTCCTTCCTTTGGCTGCAGAGAGTTTAAAAAGTCAAACCATTTCCGCTGACATGTTTCTCCATAAGTAACAGGAGATAATTTCCTTCCTTCCTTCCTCTTTTTGTTACTAGGGGCTTGACCTGGAAAAAGCTCAAACTTTTGAAGCTATTACATAGCATAAAAATATAAATATGTCTGATTTGGATGATACAACACAAGATTATTCCTTTGGTAAAATTCTCCCCCACATTGTGTATGTAGGTATTCCCTAAGACTGGCCTCCTAAGCACAGAGCTCGAGACATGACAGTTCTGCGAAGCACAAATTCTGCAAATAAAACAGCCAGAAGGAAATTCTGATGAAAGTATTTCAACTTTATGCTTTCAGGGAGCTCTAATTAGAGCTTGCATAACATGTGAAGACCTTTCAAAGACTGTTTTTCTGTGGGAATTTTGCATGTTGCCATTGTAAAATGGAGATAATGCTGTTCTAATAAATGGGCTTTATTATTTCTAAGACAGATAAGGTCAAGATTGCCAAGCTCTTCCTTTCACTTGTTCCTGTTCACTCAAGCTATTTGCTTGTTACAGTGGCTCTGCATTGTAGTGATCAGTGTATTCCAGGTGTCCTGTCCTACATTACTATTACTGTAGGTGCCCACGATAATGAAATGGCAAGCCTTAGCAATTCTCTCTTGTAATGGTTTGTTCTTATAGTTAATTGACACAGCCATGCAAGTAGAGCCTTAGATTGCTTCTGCATCACTGCGGACACACTTGCAGAGAAAATATTCGGGTCCTAAGAAAATACCATTCACTTTGACAGAGAGGCACTGCAATGAAAGCCTCAGGCAGCTCAAAGAAGTGGAGCCTGAAATTCAGATTGCTCTCATTTTATCAAAGCAAAATTACCTTTTTCCCCAGGTACTTTCTATGACACTTCCATTGCTAGCTGGCTGTCACCAATTCCTCCCTTACCTTCCAGATTTTTTGGTAAGCTGTTGTCTCTTTCTGTATTCAAATGCAGTGTGCCCTTATACAAATTGTCTATTTCTACCATCATGTTATTGTATTTTTATCTAACTGCTGAATTTATAAATGAAAAGATAGTCAGCAATGAGTAAATTCATCTGACACTGAAAGTTTTGAGGAAAAGACTATCTACTTCTCTCTGCACAAACACCAGAGTAAGTATGCCATGGAATACAGGCACCAGAAATACCCTGAATGAATCTTTCACTTTGCAGTATTAAACAAAAGGACACCAGTAAAATAAGCCAGGGTTCCAGAACAGCTTAGCTGCTGATTGACTTATTTGCTGTTGATCTGTTGAAAGAACTGCTGCCTTTGTAGGTTGGTATTGTAACTGCTCTGCTTCAGATGGTTGTTTTTTGTTTTTTTTAAGATGCTTTCAGATCATTAAAAATATTGATTTAGAAGTCTTTTTTTTTTTTTTTTTTTTTTTTCCTCCTCCCTGTATGCCACTGTTAAAGCAAGTCCTACAAGCAAGGCCTGTGAGATATTATTTTGGGAAGCGTCTGATTTAATTTGAACTCATGCAAATACACAGTGTAACACCATAGAAGTCTATGGATAAGAACTTTAAAGTTAATCTAAGTTGGAGAAATGAATTTTAACATGGCTAATTCTTCTTCCTTAAAAATGCTCTGATTTTCATGTAAAACTTCAACAGCTGTATTTTTCTCATTTAGAAAGCAGAAAACTCTCATTGAAAAAACCTCTAATGTGTGCTGGTCTAACTGATTCAGGATCCCTTAGTAATTCATGGTTTCTGGAAGCATCTAAATCAAGTGCTTAAGTGTGCTCCTCAGCCTCTTTAATATATATGTCTGCTGTAAATACCTACATACATAAACACAAAAGATGATACAGGTCAGATTTATAGCTTAAGTAGGAGAGAGAATTACAGCAGAGTAGCCTCTCTAACAGACTTGCTTGACAGTGAGTATCTACTGATCCCAAAGAGAACAAATATTATTTTTCTGAACATGCTATCCAAAATAATCTTACCAGCAATCTGGAGTTTAGTAGTGCCTGGCATCAGCTCCTGTGTCCTTGGTATATGTCACGGCATGGATTGTTGCTCCAATCAATTCAGAGCAATTTCCAATCAAGAAAAACAATAGCACATGGGTTTATTTTGATCCATTTTCAGATAGGATTTCTACAGCCTCCTATGGATTTGCAGCTCCTCAATTGCAATTTAATTGCATGACCGCTGTGGATTAACAGCCCAGCAGTGTCAGAGGTATACACTGATACTGAGAGTGAAGCATGAACTGTACATGAAAATGAAGTCGGCATACTGAGATTTGGGTGTCACAGCCTTGTTTATTAAATTTCTAGTGTTTGCATGCCCACGCCCTGTTAACTTACTGTAAGACATTCAAGAAGATGCATAGAACTACTCACTGAAAATTTTGTGTTTTCTTTAGAGAGGAAAGAATAAAATCAAGGAAAATAATCTGGTATGGTAGGTTATACAGCAAAATTCCTGAAGAAATTCCTTGTTAAAAATACAGAAACACCTTCTAACAATGCTAACCTACTAGACAGGATCAAAAGCCATGAGGGAGCTGAGAGATCCTTTCAGTCTTCTAGATATTCTAGGTCTGGCTCTCAGTACGTACTTGGGGGCATTTTATCTTTAGAACAGTCACTTTTTTTTCCCTTTTTTTTTTTTTTTTTTTGCTAGAACCTCCATTTCTGTTGGCACAAAAGGGAATAAAGGAGCTATAGCAACACATGACAACAGTGTCCATTGAGACAGCTAAGAAAAAGAAGTGAAAGATACTGTTTCTCTGCAAAGGTGTAGAGGTAAGATAGATAGGCCAAAGTCATTTCCTGTGTCAGAATTTTCTATAAAATTGGAGACTGTTGTCCTAATCTCATGGAGTGCCAGGAGAGCTGCTTCAAGACTTAGCTTAAAAGAGGTCATCCAGTTTCACAGTAGGACAAAAACAAATTCAGAGCCAGCCAAATACTTCAGTCAGATAAGCCTCCCTGAATCTGTGAAAAGACCACAAGTTCTACAATTCAGCCTGATAATGTCATGGTGATAAACGTTTCTTACGTATGGTTTTGCCAATGACACTTAGCCAGTCTAAATTTTTTACTGATTGTTAAAAATCCCAACCTTTGGAATAAGTTGGTAAGTCCTGGGTAAATTTAAATCCACTGTTAAGAAGCAGGGAATTCACAGTACATTGTAAATCTTTGGAAATCTTTCTTTCTGCCTCTTAGTGCAGCTGGAAACTAGTTTTTGCAAATTACTGGGACTGAGAGTCACTTATGGATGTCTTGCCACTGTACATCACAACTATAGAAGAATCAGTAAATGACTATTTGCCAAATCACAATGAAAAGCCAAAAGAATTTTCTTCCAGTTTACATAATGAGGGCCTTTGAAAGAAAAACCTGAATTCTATAAAAATAACTCTTAAACAGGAAAAAACAACCAACCAACCAAACAGACAAAAAGCAGCACACCATAAAACTGCAGCACTGAAATGCAAAGTTGCAGTTACATGCAGACCATTCCCCCTGAGAACTTTAGATAGGATCTCTTAACAGCCAGATCTTGAGTCTGTAGGCCTAATTACAGGCTGGCCCTGTAACCCCAACAGTGACAACAAGCTCTTGCTATTTTGTAGTATCCTGGCCAGAAGCGAAGGTAATGGGCTCCAAAGAAGCAACCAGCAATTGACAATATCAAACCCAGATTATTTTGCGGTGATAAAAATAGAATTGCCTCAGTCTGATTTGTCTGTCCAAAGTTTCATGAACAACGTCATAAAGAAAATAGGAAGTGCAGGCCAGGGGTATCTGACCTCAGGCTCTGCAAGAGCTGAAGGAATGGGAGGACAGAATTTGATGGCTTTGTGCTTGTAGTTATCTGGGAAGGAACATGAAGAATGACCCCCTGGACTAGCACAGTATTCCAACATAAATGTGAGAAAATCATTTCAATAATGTTTATGCCAGTGTAAGCTGATCTTTATTCACACAGCAGATACACCATATTTATGCTACAATGAAGCTTTGGCTCTTGTTCACAAAACACATGGCTTTACAACTCATACTGTAAGAGGGCAAATGTACAGCACAGGGTATCTGTAAACTTCAGACAGACTGACACAACTATTTTCAATTTAAATCACAGTAAGCCAACTTCTACTAAGGAATCTGCCAAGAGTGCCAAACGAAAGCCCAGTAATGACAGTAGCAATGACTAAATTAGTGTCTTTATTCTCATTTTATACATTCTTTTTTCCGTAGCCAACAGACAAGCAAAACTTGCTTAATCTCACTAAATCCTCATACATTTATACAGCTTTTTTGTTTTTTCTAGTTTTGTTCTCACATTGTTGGCTGTATGTAGTGAAAATAATTTCCTTCTGTAATTTCACTGTTCTACCTCTGAGACTTGTGAGTGGATTTTCTTTTTCCACTTAATCTGCATGCATTTTTTGGACAAATTAAAAACAACCCACTGCCACACATCACTTGTACTCTTCTAAAGCTATTTTCCCACATCATAAAGTATGAATGAAGAGGTTCTAATTCTTGGTATGTACTTTTTGATTAGTTCATAGAATATTTATTAAAAAGTACCGTAACCTGCCAAAGCACAAGGGCATCACTTAAACTTTCCTTACACCTGTGTCATTTCAGAATATTTGTTGCATGGAGAAAATATTGTGACAACACTTTTAAGAAATAATATTTAATTGAAAGGTAGGGGATTTTATCTGTTTATTTATTTATTTCAAGAAAATATTGCTTTAATGAAGTCTGTGATGAAACACTCATTTGGGCGAAATTTAGGCAAAATCAATATTGACCTGACCTCAGACTCAGAAGTTCACCAATTGTAACTTAAAAGGCAAATGAGAACTCTTGTTTTACCTAAACAAACAAACTCCTTTCATTTTAATTTGCTTAAACTGAGAACTTCACTACTTGAGTTAGGGTAGCATGGTTAGGTTGTGGTGGGATTTCATGATCTTTAAGATCTTTTCCAACTGGAGTGATTCTATGATTCTGTGATTCTACTCACAATATTCTCCCCCTACACACACACAGATTATTTGATTAAGCCGATTCGATTAAGCACAATCGTGGCATGATTTAATTATCTTGGACTCCGATGTCAATGCCTGTGACTAGAAAGGCCAGCGGGAATTCTGAAAGTGAGCACAGTGGAAGCCAAGGCTTGGACTGCACACCTACACGACACTCCTGTGTTTTGTTTCTGAATTACTTGACCTTTGTTACCACAGCTTTTAGAAAACGCTGTCATAGGGATTATGCCTATTAGAGAATACAGTTAATGCTCAATACACAATCCTTTCAGAAGTAAAACTGTTTCTACCATATATGTATTTCTAACTGGAATACATAATGATGCATTCTTTTTCTAAAGTCATCTGTATGAAACAAATTCAAGGAAATTCTGGTAAAGTTACTGTGATAGTTGAGGTGAATTCCATTGAATTATATTTACTTTCCCTTATGTTTGGCTTCTAGGCAATAATACTCTTGAAAAATAATTAGTAAAGCAGCAACTAATCCAAACAAGCAGCTGACCTTTAGACTTCATTAAACTACCAAGCACACCTCGCCCAAATAATAGCCTTTCTTTTTTGTTGCATGTTACTGTATCAAGGAATTGCATTGGAAAGATTGCCATGTCCACAGCCTATAATTTTTCAAGTCAGAGTCAATTAAGCCATTTGTTTCCAACAAAATGCTGTGAAAGTGTTATGTCAGAAGTCCTCTTGGAAGGTTTGTATCGGTAACAAAATGTCTCCTTTGAAAAGACTGTTTGGATACTTTGCCATTCACTTTTGAAAAACTTTTAATATACATTTGCTAATAAACCCATTTTAAGGAATGTCTAAAAATAATTATTGCTGCCTGAGTGTCCAACAAGCATCCATGTACTAAAGACGCACATAAATAGAGAGAAACACTAGAGTTAAGAGAATGACTCCACCAGTCTGTATCATCCTTTTCAACTTCTTCAAAGAGCAGCAGGTAATTCTTTATGACAAATCTTTCTACTCATCCAATAAGATCCTCCTGTGTCCCAGGCAATTAGAGCAAAAAGGTGAAACTCAGATAGTTTGTAGGGGATAGCCATGGACTGATTGAAAGAATCTGTAAAACAAAGTTGTCTGTGCTTGTTACCACCATTATTTCTAATCTTGGTGTAATATAGATTATGATTCTTCAAAATATTAATCGTAAGTCACATTTAAAGTATGTGAGCCAATCCTTCTTACTTAAAAATGTATGTTTATTGCTTTTGTAGTTGCTGGGATTCAAGTACATACTTCAGATGCTTTGCTAAGTGAGATTACAGTGAGAAAGAGAATATTTTAGGGCTCTTGCTTCAAGTATTTCCACTTCTGATTGTACTTCCACTCTTCCCTGAAGACGACATTATTATTCAGAAATAAATCTCCCCAGAGCTCTCCTGGAGGTCTTTTTCTGATGAAAAATTTCGAAAGGCAGAGTGTGCTGTGTCAGAAGATCCTGATCAGTTGTTGCAGAGGCATCATTGTCATTAAGTGAAGTGAAAAACAAGAATCACTTTCTGAGATGCAGCAAGAAAAGACCATTTTCCTTGTATTCGGGCATAATTTAAGACTAACAAATTTATTCGTTTAAAAAGTACTAGAACATTATAACTGGAAACTAAGCACACTTTCTCATATTAAATTTCCCAAGTAAAACTGAAATTTAAACAGATTTCTGAACTCTCTCTGTGGAAAATGACATCTTCATTGCTACTGAACACTTCTGGTCACCTAGCTGGCATAAGCAGCAGATAGAATTGTGGTATTTGCTGCAGAACTGACAAAGTTACTTATTTTTCACGCGAGAGAGCCCACATCTTTGGCTTGCAAATATTTGAAAACTTTTTAAAAATAGACATACATCCCTTCTACTTCCTTCCAAATCTGCAGCTAAAACAGTTTGACCAGCTTATAAACTCTTATTTCTTTTCCCATTGTTTGCAGTGTGGAGTAATGAGGAAATGTTTCCTTGCAGCATCGAAAGAGCTGACAGAGACCTTCTTTCTCAGACTTGACCTTGTTCCTCTAAACAATCTGTTCCACAGTCACCTGGGGGACTGTCTCGGTGCCTCTTTCAGTCTCCGCTATTCCTGCCTCCTGCTGGGAACTGCGATCACAGATGAAAGGCTGCAGCGGAAGTAGCAAGAGACAGTCCCAACTGCATTTTGAATGTTAGGGCAAACGGTTTGTGCAGGATTTTACACTAAGAGACACAGCAGAGAGTGGAAGACAGATTTGATGTGATTATAGCAAGCAGCATGGCTAAGCAACCACCGACTTCTCATGGGGTGCATTCTTTTGTTCCTAATTAGTTGAAGCTACAGTACTGAAATCTGGAATGCAAATGCCCTGCGTAACGTAGAACCTTGCCTTTAGCCCTCTGCTCTCCACAGAGAGCTAGTTCCAATGAGTCACCTTGGACCTGAACAGACAAGCTGTAGAAATCTGCATCCCTATCCATGTCTCATAAGAACCTAATGCCCTCACTCAGCAGGGAGGTAACCTACAGCACTTCAAGCATATATGCAATTCCAGTAATCCATTCCTTTTCTACAAACATGCTTAAACTTCCATGCCTGTCAAGTTTGGTCCTAGCATAGCCAGTAAGTACTCTGGCCTATATTTCTCTTGTATTTACCTACAGCTTTCACAGGTAAAGCTTCATCTGACTCTCTGGCATTTTGCACAGCCATACTTAACAGATTGCTGAATACTTAAAAGTAGGGCTTCTCTTGTTGAAGCTGAGGACATGTTTTTCCTATGCATAATGGAATTCTTCAAAAAAAAAAAAAAAAGTTGATTTCAGAGTATGAAATGATACAGTAGCTATTACAGAAGGTTACTCACTACTGATGAAACACAGTAAACTTCCTTTTATTCTAATTTAATCCACTGTTCCTTACCAATTACGCAGGTCCAACTCTTAAGCTTGCTATTACTTTTTTTTATATCTTATACTACAGCCTGGAAGACACCCTTCTATCTACAGATAGGAGTGCAAATGCTTTTGTTACTGTTATCATAATGTTTACTTATGAATTGGGAAACTATTCTTATTGTGACATAAAGTTATGAATAATCTTGTAATCAATTGCCCACAGGACAAGCTGACAGGCACGAAGCACGTATATAAATAGTCTAAAATCATATCCATGTCTTAGTGCATGAAGACTTATGCATGTAACTCACTACTATCATAAGACAGACAGCTGACCTAATTTGTGTCCATTGTGCTTTTAAAATGCATCTATTGTGCTGCATCCAGTGTGCAACCTTATACTAATCTTAAGGAAGAAACTTAGTTATTTTAATATTTCACCTAAAAAAAATGTTTCAAGATGTTTCTGAGACGTAAAACAAAGGAATATAACAAGAGGCCGTGAGATAATGAATGAGAGCGGTGCAGAAAAGGTATGCTGGTAGCAATTTTGATACTTCTCATCAATAAAAATAAAGGAGTCCTACATCTACCATCCTCCTTGGTATTCTTTTTTATGTTTATTTTTCTCTTGGACAGTGGTTTCAGTTTGCTCAGAACAGAAGTTAATTGTAAATAGATTCTATCTTCTTTTCACAAATTCCAATTTTCTGGTTACAAACCCATATTATTTTCTATACTAATCTGGTACAAGATTTTAATTGCATAAATAGTACAAACACATTAATATGGACACTGGTTATCCATTTAATTATGTGGTTGTATAAAAAACAACAACAACAACATCTGAATATGAGAAGACAATACTCTTGCAATAACTTTTTGGTTCAAATAGACGAGGTAGCAGTGATTTCTCCATTGTAGAAAAAGGCAGATACTACGGTGTTGTAGGGTCAAACACACTCATAAAGCAACTTGTAAGGCAGAGAGGAGGGGTTGAACCTGCACCTCACATGGTCAGCACAGGTCCTGGCTCAACTTCGCAGTGAGCTTCAGCCTAAAAGACACCTTTTAAAGGCAAGGGGTGCAGCTGAGCACAGTCGCATTAAGCTTAGAGCACTCCAAAACTGCTAGCTGCTGGACACACTGAGCTTTTTCATACAATGTAGAGCAGCTCACAGCCTGTCTGCTAGTGACATTTCTGATTTTCAGTAATTCAGCTTCTTTTTCATCTGTCTCTAGGGATTGCTTTAGTGTTTTGCATTGTTTTTTATTCTTCACGAAGGGATGTTTTTGAACATGACCATTAACCCAGGGTCTGGTTTCAAATTGGTGTTGTTCTAAGAATGAAGAGGAGCAGGGAAGGGCAAAGCACCTACATTACCTGTGGAAAATCTGGCAGGTGGTGGGAGGCCAAATCCTCTGTGCACTAGAGCAAAATACCCCAGCTGAATCAAAAGACAGACAGAATGAGACAGAAAAGTAGTGGTAATGTTGTATAGGGGAGAAGGTTAGCAAAGAGCGGTACCAAGTTTAGCAAGCACCAACATGGCTAGAGAACAAGGAGAGGGGCACAGGGTAACATTTTAAAGCTGTATTCCTCACTCAGACCAGAAGAGTGATGAAGGTACCTTGAAATGAACAGAATTTGGAATTACAATGGTTTTAAACCTAGCATAGCTAGACAGGATAATGCTTATATTAAGTAATCTGTGGTCAATCTCATTTAATTGCATGAATCAAAAAGGTTCCCTTAATCTTATAAGCATCAGGATTTTACTCTGAGCGGTTCATTTTGATATTAAAATGAAATTTCATTTTTATATACTAAAAATGACTGCAAAACTGAGGGGGAGGGAGAGAAGGCTGTTGGAATTAAACCCCAAACTATACTTTACTTCTAAAGCAAGGTACCTAAAAACAAATCGCACTGCTCTACAAACATGCACAGGGTGACAGGTCATGCCTTGTTGCATCTGCTAACGGTAAGAAATCCATCATGCCTTCCTCATTCTAATGCCAGATAAGGCCATATCTGTACGCATGTTACTAATGGAGAATGAAACTGCTCACAGACACATAAAGATGCTCAAACTACTCACTATCAACAGGGTATTGGCAATCATAGGTAAGTGATTATTTAGAAATCAGCATAAATGAAAATGCCACGAGTAAGCTGTTTCTACAGGAGAGAGATAATTAGTATTCAAAACTATAAGCCATTAGGAAATCAGACTAAAACATTAAATGTTAGTTATCAGCAACCCGAGGGAGAGAAATGTTGATGAAGTAAGACATCCGGTTCACAACCAGGAACAATTCTGCAGACTGCAATGCTAAAGAGACATAAGGAAAGGATAGGATGTTTCAAATCAAGAGATTACCTAAGAGACAGAAAATAGGCTCCTATATCAGGGAATTTCACTGATCACATGCTGCTTACTTGCAACTTTTGACAGGTTTTGGTGTTGTCCAAAAGGATCTGGGGACCTGTCACACTTGTAAGCAGAAATGCCTGGAAGTGAGAAGCCAGAAAAACTGTGTTCTACTTACAACTCTCAGATGTGCAGATTGCTTTCTAAGTGGGAAATGAAGCAGTAAGGTATCTGGACAGACTATCAAGGAAGGACATTCACACAAACTGTGAGTTATTTACACATTTAGTTTCACATATGTTAAAGTGTCCTTCTTTAGCCGGACTCCTTTGCAGTTTCAAAAGGCATGACGACGGTGAAGGTCACATGCAGATGCAATCCAACAGAGGTATTATGGATTAAAACAACAACAACAAAAAAGTAAAGAGACTCTAAAGTTCTGGAAGAAAACTAGACCTTCCCCTGCTCCTCTGCGACTTCAGAAGCTAAGAATGAAGTCGGTAATCTTGTTAGGGAGACATCCTTAGGCTTAGGGGTTACGACTACGCATGAAGGGAACAGCAAGCTAGTCTAGCAACTTGAAAAGCTTTTCACTGATGGCAACAGCATATTACGCACAAAATAGAAGAGGGTGTGTATTTCAGGCAATATTTTGTCCTCTGTATTAATTGCAACTCAGCCTCCCCTATAAGATTTTGTTTTTAAAGGTCACCCACATTGTCATGCAATTCACCACAGCTCTTCATAATGCTCTCACCACTCTCTTCTTCAACAGCTTCCTGAACACTTAATAATCCTGACTCTTGACATTTAAGAATGTTTTGCTTCAGAAACATCCTACATCTACCACACTAATCTCCATTTACCCACCTCACTGCTCTGTCTCCCTGCACTTCCTCTCCAGATGAGCCTTGGAAATGTTTTCTGGTTTTTGTTTTGTTTGGTTTTCTTGTTTTTCTTCCCCTTTTCTTTAAGCTTCCTTCTGCCTAACAGAAAAGTAACCAAGTTTCTCATGACAAACTCTCCCTTTGTCCCAAGCCTCCAGAAGAGCTGGATAGAACTTCTTAAAAATAAATATATTTTATCCTGCTCTCATTGAGTTACTCCCCAAATCCACTTTTTACCTGCTTCTCAACTCTATACTTATCCTTAAGACTTGTCCTCAGAGATTTTAGAAATCTGGGTTCTTTCTTGTAAGGTCTACATTACTTTCACCATTTCTCAGACACATTTAGTGATTCCTCCTCCTCTGAGTGCTGAAAGTGAGAAGAGAGAAAAGGAAGAGGCCAGTGCAGCTGTTGCAGTCTCTTCCCACCTACTTCCCCTTGTGATATTCGCACCTTCCTCTCCCCAGAGAAGAGACTTTCAAGTCTTTTTTTTTTTTTTTTTCCTCCAAAATATCATCAAATTTTTGCTTATCTCTAAAAACCTTCATCTCTGTGGAGAATCCTTTGGTTACACCACAAGAGCAATTTTAGCTATTCTGAGGTCCTGGAAGTTGTCTCTTTCTCTTTCTACCACTGAAGATGCACAGTAACTTTGGGTCCATTACAAACACGTTTACCAGAAATGTGCATTAACCCCAGTGACTGAAGCTGGCAGAGTTCAGGCACACTTCTCAGGTTCAGACAGTAGGAATCAAGACAAGGACAGAAACTGGCATGAAAGCCTTCCACAATTTCTTAGTTTAGATTCAACTCTAAGGTCAGACTTAAGCTTCTGGTTTTAATCTATAAATCCTCATTACTCACTTCACTGCTCTTCCAACTTTGAAAACATCACGTTCTAGCACGTGTACTAGTTAAGATGAATCCGACTGCATTGCTTCTGATGGTAAAACATTATATTTACCTACATGCGTGTCTGGCTCCTTATACACATATGCATGTGTGTTTTGAAACGCAGAAACTCTACAGATTATACTAAATCTACTCAGAAGGCACTATTTTTTTAATCTGCTTTTCCCATCAATATCTGGTTGAAGTAGAACATTAAGGTGTGCTATAGTCAACAGAGACAGTTCAGAGGAAACTACATTTCACGTTGAGGAAAGATCTGGTCCCGTTTTGTTCCTGTTTATTTAGTTTCTCATGTGAGTTAATATTACTTGGCAGCTTATCTTGATCCCGCCTGAAAACAAGTGAAACTTGTGAAAATGAAAACAAACAGCAAAAAATCCTTCAAGATTTTAAACACTTTTGGCTATTAGTGCCGTGTCGGTTGAGCCAAGTAGTTTTTAGTACTTCTTTGCCAGCACTTGTAGACATTTCTATATTCATGTCTCACAGATATCATTAAGAACAACAACTTACTGGCTGTGAGCATTTTGCAGAACCCTAACTTTTCAGAAGCATTGTGTCTATAGTCAGAGCTTTATTCACACCAGCAGGAGCTGGCTGCACAAGGATGACATGGAAAACTGCTGACTGGAGAGGAAAAACATGAACCAAGTACCCATGCTACTTTATTAAAGCAACATCAGTGATTCATTTTTCACATCTTCCATTTTAGCTAGATTTTAATCTGATAATACAGAGGACAAATAAAACCAGTTAACATGTTTTGTACAAAGGTCCTTGTCTACTGGACATGCACACTGGTAAAGTGCAAATGCTGGGGTGATATTTCTGATGTTCATTTTGCAGCTGCTGTGAAAACGACGAGGAAGGAAATGTTCTTGCCGTACAGACAGCTTAGGAAAAACAGGAATGTCACTATTTATAGGAAATCTCTCAGAGAACAGATGTATGCCCTTCTGTAGCTCCGTTGCTTTAGCTATAATGCAGTTTGTTGCCAGGTTGAATACTCCATTGCCAATGAGGCTGAAACAGAAACTTCTTCCACTAACTTATCTGCTTAAACATCAGCACCATCTCACTGAAAACTCGTGCTCCCAGAGCCAAGAAATTCCCTCATAGTGCATCACAAACTTGGGAATATAACTTTGAACCGAGTGTATTTTAATCGTATATATCTGTATCAATAACCAACTCTTTCAGACACAGAAAAATTGAAGTGCTTTAGACAACCGCTGCTGTGATTTTCCCCACCGCTTTATCAGATTTAATCACCTGGAAATAGCCATCGCAAATTGCTGAGAGGCAAGCAGGGAAGCTCCCAGGTTTCTGCAGAACAGTTAGTAGCAGACAGAACTGTAGCTCTTCAGCTGTTTGCAGCATAGCTAAATCCTCCCTAACCAGCTGTTACTACTTACTTCACAAACAGGCATGAAACACAGCCCAACTTCAGCTCGAGAGGAGCAGCAAGTGTGCTTGCAGCCACTCATCTTCCTAGGTCACTGATCGTGGTCAGTTGCAACAGCATGGTGCTGCAGCTGGAACAATAAGCCTTGGCAGTCTGTAGTCCTTCCCCTCCAGCTTTTTCCTCCTCCTTTCCTCCCACCATGAAACACAAGCATCAGAAGAACATCTCTGTTGCTGCCCTACTGCCTACCTAGCATTCCCAAGGATTCCTGGCCTACACAGTCTTAGCCTGGGCACCAGCTGTTGGCCAAAGGCAGACACTTTGGCTCTGATACTCACACCTGTAGCTAAGCAGCTTAAGAGATTGAAGCTATGGAAACTTCAGCCTCTCAAAATCAGATCCTAAGTATTTTTCTAGCTGCCCTTTATTGACCACCCACTTAAACTTGGTAGTGGATACTTATATCAGTCTTACAACTTTTGTCCTCCCGTCTTTAAGATACAGCTAAGATACTGTTACCTAGCGAAGCACGAAGTTCATAACCACTGTGGTTGCACAACTTCAGTTACTGTATTCCCAATATAAACAGATTATGAGGAGCCCAGAAACCTTCTAGAATGCTCCTTGTCTTCATTAATTGATTTTATAGAGGAGCACAGGCAGCATGGCACTGGCGCAGCTGCCACAAGTTTAGAAATTACTTAGCTGAAAAGTTTAAGAAAAAAAAAAAAACCCAACATCACATTTAACTGTGAAGCATCTGCTGAAAGTCTATCAGGAAATAAGGCTCCATAAAATAGCATAGTTCTGCATTTATGCCCTTACAGCCTACAGAAAATAGCAAGAGACACATTATCATCTAAGAAAACAGAAAGATGACAAATATAAGTCAGTAAGGGGTGTATTATCACCTAAGGAAAAAAAAAAAAATGAAAACATTAACTTCTTATTCTGCTCAACAGCAAGATAAATTAAAAAAAAAAACACTTGCTACTACTAGAGCTGAAATCTGCTCTCTTGCTGCTATACAGACAGGACATAGCCTGTTTCTGACCATCAGAGGTTACTGCAGGCTTACATTCCTACTACATGCATTTGAAAACCTGTAAGTAAACACAATGAGAAACCATATTATTCTGCCTGTGTTTTCCCTTTCCCAACAAATGTTCTCAAGTGGAAGAAATTGAAAAGCTTAGCAAACCCTCCTTAAATAGAGTTGACAATCTCGGAGACTGGTTCAAATAATACTTCCCCTCCTTGCATTGCATCTATCACAGCAGCTTTCCTTCAAGTAATACAGCAAGCAAACAACCCCAGCTGCTGTTGGTGCTTTTTAGGAGTCGCTGTTGATGCAACAGATGCTGAAAGAGCTGTGTTTCTAAATGCAACACCTGCTGCTGAACCTGAGTTCCCAAGCCATAGCACTGAAAGATCATCTGAGCAGGTATGTACCACTGATAGCCACATCTGGTAAAACCAAAGAGAGACAGGCAGCAAGCAGGCATAACAGAGAACTCTGTAGCCACACAACATTTGCAGCACACCAATGGAATAGGAGTTCTTCAAAATAGAAAATAATTGTTATTATTTAGCTTTTTTTCTATTATATGTTGTTAAACAAACAATTTGAATTCCAATCTAACTTCTCTACATCTGTAAACCAGTTCTGTATATTGCCATATCAGACTCCAAGCCCAATGTTCAGGCAGACATTTCAGGAAATGCTCTCTTGGCAGCCAAAATAGCATTCGAAAAAATTGATTTTCTTCTTTATTTACATAATCTTTTACATGGCCAAGTACAGATTCAATTAAAACAAGTATTTCTCCCCCTTTCTTTATGGAAAGAAAGGAGAAAAAGAACAATTGCTTATGTGCGTACAATGCAATGATTTAAAGTGTTCTTAAAATGTCAAAGTAAAAACTTTCTGTACCTGGCAGAAAAAGGAAAAAGCCAATGTTTTAACAGCTTATGTGGGCCCAGATCAGAGTACATGAGTTACAGAAAGATGGCCGCAGCTGTCCTGCTGAGGGTCACATTGCCACCCTTCAGCCCTGCTTGTGCAGTGTCCAAGTGACTGATACACAGCCTGGGTGGATTTGTCAGTGTGGTTTTTACATTTGGGCACTTAAGTCTTTGCTGTATTTGGTCTTACAAAGTACTGTTGAAATCTAATCCTGTCAGGATACATGCAGCGCGTGCAAAACAGAAAGTATTACTCAGTAGCCAACACAATGTGTCACTACAACTCAGGAAACAAGTTGGCTAAAACAAAAATATTCTTAATCCTTGGAAAGATAACTCCTGGGGATCTAAGTGGAAGACAGTGTAGTGACCACATTTAGTTTCAAATCTCTCTTTTTTTGTGTGTAAGTATTTTCTTTCCAAAACTTATTCCTCCCTTTCATTCCATCCCTGAGTTTACAAAACCAAGCAGTATCTAATCTACACTTGGACCTGAATTTCTGAGCTTTTCTGAGTGTGTGTGTTCCTCCATCCAAATAGCCGTACTCAGAAGATATCCTGCCCTGTAAGAGCTGCCTGGGCACGGTGCTAATGGAGCTCACAGATTTATCTATGCCACACCTCTGCATCTCGCTTCTGGCTGCCTAAGTCTGGTGGGACAGAATCACTGTTCTGCTGAGTCAATACTATGAGGTGTCACAACTGGAATGATTTACAAGATAAAAGAGCGATACAGGAGCGTAACAGCAAAGGGACCAGCGCGGATAGGATGGTAACTCAAAGGGAAAGTAAAGGTACTCACCCATCTCCAAAGATCTAGGCTTGCAGCAAGGACTTCACAAAGCAGAGATCTCCAACCAGAGATCCTTCAATGAGGTCTAAGAGATGTGCAGCCAGGCTGCACCCCTCCAGTCACACAGCTGAATCGCCTTCACCTGTGCTCCCGTGACCGACTGGGTCCTTTCCCCAGGTGCTCACACCCTGGTTCAGGCTGTGACTCACTATTTCCCAGACATAAGGCTTAACCATCAGTGGGTAACAGTCCTCAGAAACTTCACAGAAACACCGTTATTGAGCAGAATACTTAATTTTGCTCTTTGAATCACCTCATTTGTCATTTGAATCACAAATGTGTCTAACAGAAACACTGCATGCCAATGTTTGCCCAGGGTAGAGTACGCTTGCTAGCAATCTCGGTTAAAAAAAAAAAAAAACAGTTGGAAATTTATGATGAGTCTTGGGTCTGTACTGTTCCAGTGCATTTTGTAGCTGTTTACCTCTGTGTGATACATGATACATGCAGCACATAGTACTGAGGGCAAGGACCTTTTTGTACAGGTGACAACCTTCCACACTGAGCCAGCTTTGGCCTTTGGCTGTTAACAGAGGGGTCAATTGTCTATTAAGAGATGAAGATGAACATGTGGATACGTGCACTTACGCCAAAGGCATCTGCGAGCACATAGAACAAACTAAGATAAACATTTGTATTATGTCTGAATACACTGCATCTAAGATCATACTCTCAGCCAGTGTAAGGTAGCACTATAAAACTGAAATAAAACACAGTGTACAAATTTTAGAAAAACTTGTCTTCTTTTCTTTGTTTGGTACATGGGGCAAACCATAACATTTATCATGTTTGATTCCTGGGGGTTGTACTGCACCTCTTCATGTCACACAGTGCAGGAACATACCAATGATTGTGGTATGCCAGCACTTATCTTCACATTGACTTACATAGCTTTTGTACTGTGGACAAAATAACCAGGTGCTTGTGGTCCCAAATTTTTTTCTTCTAGTTTTGTTGTTGTTTGCTTGCTTGTTTTTCCTGAGAATCTGTCAGCCAGCTAACTCAAGTGTGCGTGATACTCTAACTCATTTGTGTGTTCCTAAGACCTGTACCTACTTTTTTCAATGCATATAAAACAGTAAGTCCAGCTAAGCAGTCAGAGGGCAAGTTTGCAGACCAAAGCCACAGCTTGGTCTATATATACACATATATATGCATAAGCATATGACCAATGCAGTGAATCCAATTTGTACATTTTTGCAGAGTTATTCTTAAGTGCTTTGCTTATAGTGATTTCTTTTGAATTGATTTACTAATTCCACTGAAGCAGCCTATATTTCTCATACATAAAGTTATGTTGTAGGTTTCTTTCAGTGGGCTTTTATTCCATTGCCTACTTACCTAGCAGTAACAAAAACTAGTACTGAGATCACCCAAGGTGCCACTTAAAGCGCTATGAAAAGGTAAAGAATAACAATGCCCATGAAGAAATGTTATTGGAAGGATGACAGGTGATTAATATGCTAACTTGATCTACCTGCTCAGCTCTCCTGTGAACTTTGAACTCTGACAGTCTACTGATTCATCATTCCAAGAAATTATAATAGAGGTTAGGAAGCATACTGGGACCTAATTTAATACAATCTATGGTGCACTCTTTTTTGAGGGAATTTTAGCACAGGAGATCACACTGGTCTCTATGGCAACCAAACCCATGAGATTTATCCCACGAGGAGCCCTGGTCCAGTGCAGTTTGAGCCTGCTGCAGCACCCAATTCTAAGAAGGAATGAGGCAGTTTCTGTCTGAAACATTGAAAAAAAACCCCAAAGCCAAGGAATTCATGTTTCATTGCTGTGCAGCTGTGTTCTTCAACTCACTTTAAATATTATGTTCTCTCCACGTTTGATAAATTATTTCTTTCTTGCTTGCGTCAACCTTTTTAAAAAAAACATGGAGCAATTAATTTGTTAAAAACAAACGTAAGTTATCTTCTATGCTTCTGTAAGCAGAGAAAAGTCAGATGTCATGACTGTGATCGGAGGCAGCTGGGGAGACAGTGGTTTGAAGCACTCCCTGGCTCTGGCCTCTAAAAAGACATTTCTGAAAGCTCGGCACAAGGCCTATGGCATGTTCATAGGCACTGATGGCTACTCAGGCCTTGAGTCTTGCAGAAGTGTTAATGAAGGAAACTAAATCTTTCTTTGTTCATCTATACTTTCCAAAAGGAGAAGGTGCAACCATCTAAATGGTAAAGTACTAAGTGGGCACTTTTTAAAGGAGTCTTACTGGTTAT
Organism: Meleagris gallopavo; assembly: GCF_905368555.1. NCBI lineage: Eukaryota > Metazoa > Chordata > Aves > Galliformes > Phasianidae > Meleagris > Meleagris gallopavo. The sequence goes on from NC_139410.1 coordinate 490,881, forward strand.
CCTTGTGCAAGTTCATTCCTTTTTTGTTTTAAGAAAATTTGAGGGTTTTCTAAAAGGAACTAAGGCATTAAAATCTGCAAGTGCCACCGCGCGGAGCAATCGTTTCTACAGACTTCTCGTGAACTGTTTTCTAACACGTCTCAGCACATTGTTACAAAGGTGAAAGTGCCAATGTGGTTTTTTCCAAAGCACCCTGTTACCCTTCTTGTCAGCTCCAAAGACATATGGGCATTGGAGTGGCTGCATATGTCTGCGCATCTCCACTGTGGCAGCTATAAGGATATCCGATAGATTTTGTTCTCAGTTGCTGGAAAATATGTGTACACAAACAGAAGCTCAGAGTGGTGAGCTAATTTCAACTTCTGTTATGAAGCTGCTGGCTCCCTTTCATAAAAATCTTATTTTTAATTTCCAAAGTGATGGATTTTGCTGCACTAGGTCCCATTGGTATTTACACGCAATATGCTCCCATGACAGTACTTGGGACCCCAAAATCCTGTCAGCAACTGACTTGCCACGTCTCTAATGACTTGCGCAGTGGCATTCAGCAAACAAAAGCCACCAATCTGCCACAAATTCCTGCCTTGACTCTGTCATGACCTCTGCCTTGCAGGGTTTCTGGTGATAGCCCCAAGAAGACTGCAAGAATGCTGGCACCAAGAAAAAAATAGATTTCCTGACACCAGTCCCTAACTAATGCCCAGCATTCTTTTTTACACTTATTTGCAATTTGAGAAACACAGGTATTGGAAAAATATAGCTGCTGGTTAAGTCTGCTTTCATTTTAAAATGCATTATACTGCTCTTGAAAGGGTCCCTTGGACAGCTGCAGAATTTATTGCTCATTACTGCTTTCCTGTGGTGGGCACAACTGAAAAATCTGTCCAGAAATGGATATTTCCTATCCTTGGGATGAAGCACTTGACATGCAGAGCAGTGGCTCTGAATTGGCAGTGCCATTTGTTCAGATGTGAATACTGTCTGCATATCTCAAACACATCCTATCACCCCTTTCCTAATGTCCTTGTCTCAATCCTGAGGAAAACACATCACTTGAAAAGAAGACCTACAGGAATTTCAAAGAGGAAATGTTCAGACTGAAAGTATGGTATTCTGTTTCTCATGACAGTGTATTTGACAATTTAGATAGAAAAGTGAAAGGAAATACAGTGAAATAAATAAAATAAAATAAAATAAAAACACAACCAAACAACAAAAAAACGGTTCCAAATATTCTATCTCTAAGAATCTGTGTTGTATGATGCGTCTCAAATTCAAGAGGTCCAGTTGGTCACATAAACAGAACCACCTTCACCTGTTCATACAGATACTTTTTCTAAATCTAGGGAAACTACCAGAGAAGAATAGCGATCCCAGACAGTGCTCCACTCGCTTGGGATCCTGTTTTTCTCACAACAGCTGATGGAACTGAGCCTCCAACAGCTGTCAGGGGAAGTCATGTGCATAACAATACTTTGCTCAAAATATTATTTCCAGCACAGCTGACTCACCCTGAGAATCTCCTTGCCCCTCCCTATTCTTTTAAATAATGTATATCAAAATGGCTAGAGCATCTATCAGACCATTAGCATGAACAGAATATCTGTTTACCTCCTTCAAAGATAACTTCAAACACAGGTGATGTCGTAGGTTACACTTACAAATTCAGATGTGTACAAATCGCAGTAAATATTTAAGAACAGAAAAAAATAAATCAGATATTTATCTTCTGGGTTTGCCTTCATAGGTGGCCCACAACAGAAGACGATTCGCTTATTGCCAATTTTGAGCTGCCATTCTGGAAAGTGATAGATTTTGGCATATCCTGTTTTTATTGAGTTCATCTCAGATGAGGTTAAATATTCTCGCTTGTTTTCATTTTAACTTTAAGCACATACTTGAAAGATGTGGATAATTGATAATCTTGTAAGGGAAGTACTGAGCCTATTTTTTAACTTTCGGGAAGACAGTTTCAATAGTCAAAGCAAAAACCTGGCATTTCTACTTTTCCTTACTTGTCATATCTATACACTGTGTAAGCATTAGTAAATATTTTTGTATAATAATTATCTCTCTAGTGTTTTTTTTCATCCTCCAAACCAAATGTTACACCCAAGTTCTTTTTTTCTTACATTTCTCACTTCTGTGCAGTAACAGAGCTTCTTACAACCATGCCCTGTGCAGCTGTCTTGTCTTCAGCGCAAGGAATCTCAACATGTACACAAACAAGGTATCTCAAAAGTTGCTACAATAAAAACCTAGAAAAGATTCTTATTGTAGGATGAAGCAGTAAAGTTAATGAAAACATGAAAACCATGGACTAAAGTTCTACAGATCTGTCTGCAAACATACATCCATGTTTTTTAATTTTTAACTGTAATCTTCCTTCATTTTAGAAGTTTTTTAGGAACTATGGAGAATTCAGCCTTTACTGGTCAGGAAAAAATATTCTAAAGAAAACCTTCTGAGAAATTTAGGGCTTCTTTATGCAAGAAAACATAACAACTACGCAGGAATTTGGTCTGTGATCCTTTTCAGGAAAAAAAACCTTCAACAATCCAGCTCATAAAAAAGCTGAAAGGAGGTAATCTACATTCACAAGAAAACAAGCAGACGGAGCTGCTTTAATCACTCCAAATCAGGTCACATATTACTTTAATCACACCAAATCAAGTTACATATTACTTACTGCCAAAATAATACTGTACGTAACAAAGACAACTATTTTTTTACTGCCCTTTGCAACTGCACAGGAATTCAAGACTAAGGCATATTTTAAATCTCCACATATACAATATCTCATTGTAAGGGCTTCCGCACACAAGGTATATGATGGTATATGAGTGGACATAGATGTCACTTTAGTATTTACAACTGTAGATCTATCGACAGATGTAAACTTTCCAGTTAGATGTTTATCTGAATCTTGTTAATAATAAAATTTTAAAGCAGCTACTGTCAATGATGAAGAGAAAGGTAGATTGAACGTACAAAATAATGCTATTACTTTTATTTCAAACACCGTGTGTACAATTAAGTTGGCATATATATCTGGATATATACCTTTAGATGAGGGAAATCTATGCCGAAGGAAAGTTATTTCTTACATAAATAACTTGAAGGCAGGTAACGTGTGAGTAACTCTTGTCATATCTTGATCCTGGCTAAATGGCATAATGAAAAACCAGGATAGACATTTGATAACTACAGGATGCACATAAAATAATCAGACACGATTGCTAGAAGAGTTTACAATGAAAATGTTAGATCTTGCAATGGACTTGAATAAGCTGACTAAAACTCCAGAAATATGAGACAAAGCTATGAAGAAAAATATTTATATGAATTAGTAATTGTTGTGGGTTCTGTTGATTTATCATAATTGGTGCTGTGTTTACAGTGACAGCTTCTTCTTAGCATGAAAAAGTAAACTTACAGATTTTATACTCAGGATCTACCCCATATGTGGGTGTAGCCTTTCAAAATGTACAGTTTGTATATTATTTTATATTTTTCCTGAATACTTTAATCTCCTTCTCCATTTCTACCAATGTTAGTCTGGTTATTGCTTCTCTCCTAGCTAGAAATCGTGAAGTTGCATTGAATTATGTTGTCAGTAAAACTGTAAATTGCTGTAGAAAGGTACAACCTCTTTTTTTCCTAGTTATCGCTCAAGAGATGCCCTTACAACTATTTGTTTCTTTAATGCTTTTATATACATTATTACCAGGCTGACTGACAGTCACAAAGATAAAGCAACAAAGAAAAGATAAATAACAAGAAACAGAAAATAAAGGAGATATTACAAAAAGCACTGGGAGCTCCAGTAGACCACAGACAACCAGGGGCGGATGATGAATTTGATAACTTGCATATGAATGAGCTCCAAAGGATTCTTCCTTGTTGTTCACACTTGCATTTGTCTACATGATTGGAGTAATTTGCATAACTGGAAGGTAATTTCCTGCTAAAAGCTGTGATAAAATGCTTTGATTGCCATGTGTGTATCTCAGTGCATGCACTAGTCTGGAAAAGTCAGAAGTGCGATAATAAAGTAATATTTTGAAGTCCATACATAAGCAATGAATAAATAAAATGCTTGAAAAAGAAGAGTGCTCCCTTTTAACAGTTGTCATCTTTAAGAATTCTTGATGAATGTAACTTGTCAAAGAGTCCCTACTCGTAAATTATTGAAGACACAATGAAGCCACACATCTTAAATTATATGAATCTATCTTTTGATTAAGTTATACAACAGAAGCCTTGACCAAGAGTGACTATTAAATATTCCATGACTAATCTGATAAGTGGTACATCTTTATTACAAAAGATGATTGGGGAAAGCTTTTGCAGAGACCCCCCGATGACTGAAGAAGAAATTCATCTTGCTGATACCCGTTGGACTTTTGCAGTGGGTGGAGAAGAGCTGGGAGTTTTCTTACTGCTTTCATTCAGGCTTTTATGGAAGTCACTGACCCTATGATTTTATAAGACATCATTTTCATTCATTTTCATCAGATTTACCCCCTCTTTTAACTGCTGTGCTTTGACATTACTAATTCATTATACATCTATCTGCCTTCCATTAAGAGTCAACAGTTTTGTGCCAATCTGATGAAAAGAAGAAACTGAAACATAATGTTTCAGATGGGCAAAGTAAATTTCCATTTGTAACAGCTGAAGCTCTGTGCCATTCAGTTCTGTTTTTGTTTTGTTTTGTCTTTTTTTCTCCCCTCAGGTTCTGTTTACTACCTATAAATTTTCACAACTGTCAGTTATTGAAATCTGTGTGGTTTAATTTCACAAACGTAGACAACACCTCTGATGAGGATTGGACTCACTGATAGGATGCAACATCTTCTACAGGTGGAAATCACATCAGTTCATCATCTTTCTAGGAAGTTTATTCCCAAATAAAAATTACCAATCTTTGCACCAGTAGCTTGCGGATAGCTTCCCAAAAACTAGCAAGAAAAACTACAGTTCATATTAGTCACCTCCTCTTTATCAATAGTTTATTCAAAGATACCACAGATTAGAGGCACAGGAATAAAACTACTTTTCCCTCTCAGATACAAGGGAGCAGTAATTTAGAAGGATTGATACTAAAAGCTTAAGAAAATTTAAACTGAGCCTGCCACAAACTCCCATCTACTGTGGATAAATAGTGGCTATTAGTTTCACATCAGAGAGCTCTTACTTAATAGACAGCAAGCACTTCTTGGATGCTTAAAAACACAGAGACTAAATGCCACATCTAGAGATCGAGGCCCACTTAGCTGAGCAAATCTTCACAATGAAATAAGCCAGTGCTGTCTTAGGAGTTAGAAATGAAATCCAGATTCACTGAAATATAAGTGAATAGTGCAGATGAAACCAAAGGGCCTAGGATGTTGTATCTTGATTTTGTTTGCATTTTTTCTCTTTCCATGAGGAAAAATTCATAACTCTTTCAGGTACCGCTAGCTTTGCTGCTCATTTGCTGTGTTATTGTGTATGAACTCTTTGCTACTACAATAATAAACATGCCTTTTCTTTTTAATATGACTTCAGTGAATTTGGTTTCATGTAATATGAGTATATTTGAATACAGGATCCATCCCATGTCCCAGATTTAGTTGCGTGCATGTAGGCTTACATAAAACTTTGAACCGAAGTCCCCAAAATAAATTGAAAATTTTTTAAAGGCTTGTGTGATGTTATAGATGAAGATCTTATGGTCTAAATATAAGCCCTTAGGTTTACTTGAATTTAAGAGAAGAATATTTTTTAAATCACAACTTCAAAAACAGTTTCAATTCCTGCAAAATTGTACTTTTCTCACGAGAGGTGAACTGAATACCAATTTCAGACAAAAATAGTTTGAACTGCTACGTTTTTCTTGTATTGGAGCCAAATCAATTACATAGATTAGTGCTGCCAGTTGAATGAAGAGTTTAATTACAATGCAGTATGGTACATAGACTTACTTCATTTTTTTCCATAGTTTTCCACTGTCAATTCTTACAATTTTCCCTATTCCTTACTTTTTCCATGATAGAAATGTTATTTGTTTAGATACAGATGTTTAGATACAGATGTATGAACTTCAAAGTATTACAGAATCACTATCTAGTAGTAAATTAAACTGAAATGAACAGTTAGTACAACTGATATTACTATGGCTTTCTACAGTCATAGCTGTGTCAATCAAGAATAAAACCTCTTCTTATCCTGACCATTAATCAGCAGAAGTAAAAAACGATGAAATTATTTTGGCACAAACTAATCTGACTAGCAGTCAGCTCTTAAATGGGTCTAGGAGAGGTGGAGCTGGGTTCCACCCCTTCTTGCAGCTCCCTTGGCTAACTCATTGCTCACTTCAGGTGATCAATCAGAGGTTCAGGCCATGATTCAGCAGCCCCATACACTCCCAAAGAGGACAGACGATTTCACTAAGTCACAACCTCTTCAAATTCCGCACACGAAGAATCTGAAATACACGTCCTGTTGTAGTCATCACTCACGCTGCAGTCTACTGAGATAACGAATGTAAGATGGCAAAAAGGGAAGTCACCTTCATTTCTATAAATATTTCAGTATTTTGACTAGTAGGTCTAAAAATCTACAAATTAATGTTATTACTTGGAGCAGCAATAGTTTAGTGTGTGTAATTAACATAATTTCTTGATATTACAAAGTAAACTTTTTTATGGTTTAGCTTCTAGCACATATCTTTTAGATACATAATTCAGCAGAATTACTTTTTATTTGGAGGAAATGTAGATTCCCAGTTTTACTGCTTTGGTCAAAGCTTGAAAGCCACAGGAACTGTTTCTCATCATACCTTGGCACTACTCCTTCTTATCTTGAAGCATGGAGTCAGGAGAACACAGTGAGTTACAACTGAGAAAGGAGGAGTAATGAGAAAGAATTTTATCAGACTTCCTCACAACTTAAAAAATATTCATAGAGAGTCATTGTGAGACTAAGAGTCTTACACTATTTTTTCTAAAGCTGGACACCTGACCTTATTTTATTTCCCAGAGTTTTCACATAGAAAGTTAGTCAAGCACGCCGTACTTCACAGACACACACAAATTCACTGGAATCAAAATAAACTGTTAACTTGATCAAATATACAAAAAATGGAGTCACAATAAACACATAGGACTGTTGCCACACACTGACGCACTGTTATTATGTACAGTGCAACGAGGTATCACACTGCACATACATACTTTCTCTGCATTATATTCTTTTGAAACCTCTTACTCAACTGCTGGCTCCTCCTGGGAAGTACCAGCTTTTAAAAATACATCCAGCATACTTTGAAGACATCCAAAGAAAGTAAACAATTATTTTGATATTTTACTTCACTTTTTTAGATGCAAAGCTACGTTGCAACTCACAACAGGATGCAGATTAAACACTGGAGAGGAAAAAGGAAATATTGCCCTGTTTATTCTTCATAAAGTATTGAATATATTTCAGTGAAGTTGCCTAACATTTTCAGTCTATCTGGCCATATCTGGTACACATTTAAATATTTATTACTTCTTAATTTTTCTTACATGGATCTATTAAAGCTGCATCAACTGCCTTCTACTGGGTTTAAGGTTGGCAGCCTAAGATATGCTTAATATTGCTTAGAACAAAAAGATTACTGCAAGAATACGTTGAAGAAAGCGTATTTCTCTATAGGGCTGATGCTCAACAAAACTCCTGATGCTGTCCTTGGGAGAGCTGCAAACTTAGTTATGTTGGTATTCTATTGCTAATCCAAATTATAATTATGTGGCAATACTTCATGATTCACCAATAATATTAATGGAACCTGAAACCATTATCAAATGTAAGGGTTTATAGTGCTAGTCAATATCTTGGCATACAAGTAATGGAAAGATATCCCTGTTTCAAAGATCATTAACCCCTTAAAATTATTGAATGTTGCTTTAAAATTTGCTTTGTCCAAGTTGTCCAAAGCTTAAGTTTGCTTTCAAGAAGAACTCTCATTTGAATTGCATTGGATCACATCACAGATCAGTCATATTAGTTAGAGTGTTAGTATAGAACGGGCTCACTATTCTCCAGCACAGCTTCTGTGTTACACACAACACTTTTTACATTGACAGCTGTTTGGGCCGCCTTAGAATAAATTTAGTGTATTTGGCCCTGACGCAGCAAAGTACAAAAAGTTGTACGGAATTTAAGTAGGAGAATAATTTTCATCAGCTTTAGGAGAATTTCTAACATGCTGAAAATTAAATACAGACTTCAACCTTGAGCTGCCTGGAAGTCAGTTGCTGCAGAACTAGTCTGTTATTGTGGCAGTTAAAATGCACAGTACAGTTTTAAAGTGGCCAATATACTCAAAGTTGGCCAACTCTATTTTATGAGTGAAATCAGATCAACTATATTTAAAAAAAAAAGGAATGCTTAGGAACTGTTTTGAAGAGGAAGCTCTCATTTTCTTCTCAATTTACTGACCTTCTTTATCTTCATATTATTATAATCTTAAAGGCTATTCCTCAGTTACCATTGTAACTGGTAAATTTATCAGTTGCCACTGTAACTGTGCAAATCTATCCCTATTGCTTACTTTTCTTCCTTTTCTCTGCATTTGTATGCTTTGCAGTTTTTTTTGTTTGTTTGTCTCTATTTGGTGTAGAGAGCTTCACATACATAGCATATTTTTCTAAATTCTTTGTGTAAAGGTCCGATAGGTTTTGGTTGTACAAAATAAATAACCTATGCATGCTTGCAGCTTCCTAGAACTCTCTCCTTGGATTGAAGTATTTCCTTCCCTTTCACTTGTTTTTCCTGCATGTCCACAGTACTGTTTTACAATAAAAAAACCACATAGTTTATTTTAGCTACGTAAGCTACAGGTAGAAAGACTGACTGCATGAGATGGGATATAGTCAATAAATGTGCGGATGTTATAATTAAGAAATACACAAGAAAATTAGGCTAAACAGGTTATCACGCTAAAGAACGAATGGAAAATTTATCCCTGTCCTGGACTCACAGAAAAGACTCCAAGAAGAGCAATCTCCAAAACAAATCTTCCCCAGTGGGGGTCAACTCTTAAATGGGGTCTAGGAGAGGTGGAGCAAGGCTCCACCCCTTCTGGTAGCACAGGTGGATTGCCTTCACCTGTGCTCCCAGGGCTCGCCTCAGGTGGTCAATCAGAGGTTCAGGCCATAGGTGGTTTACGAGTACTTTACTGAAACAACTGCCACCTCTCAAAAATTTTAGGTATTCCTCTGAAATTTGTCATAAAAAATTCAGAGCATATCAGTAAAGGAAAGGAAGAGTGGATATGCTGCAGTTCTGTCACAAATGGTTCCTTCCTTGATATGGGATCCCATTAATGATCAACTACAAATTATACCAATTATAACTGCCTGGAAGTAAGTGGTGCCAAGGTCATGACCCAGCTTTTGAAAATGGGGAAGATGGACATCTCTGATGAGTCTGTGAGAAAGCATTCAATCTGACCTCTGCAATTGCAGGAAGTGATAATAAGTTCACATATGTCCTAAGGCCAAAAAACAAACCATTAAGAGGTTAAGTTTTGAGTCTGATATTACCAACTGCTGTATAGAAAACTGAATAAAGGGAAGAGACTGTTATTTACAGATATTCTGGGAAAAGAAGGGGCAAAGAAAGAGAAGACTGGTATTATTTAGGTCTGTCTAAAGGATTGTGACTAGGAAAAAGGATTAGAGGAAAAAATAAAAGAAAGGTATTAGAAAGGTTTACAGACAGCCAAATCCATTGATTTGTAAATATGCTGCTACAGGAACATTTTCAGAAATGTAAAAAGGATTAGAAAAAGGATTGGGATTCTAAGGTATGATGCAGGGGCATGTTAGCAGGACAGCTAGCAAGATCAATAAGCTTTCTGCTAGTCTGTGTTTTCTCTTGCACTCAAACCTCTGAAACGCAGGGAGAGAAACAATGGGAAATTCAGATTATTTTGAGTGAATTTCACAGAGTTCAGCGTACATGAAAGTATTCCAGTAGTCATCTAAATAACTAGATGATAGGTGTTGCATGATACACTCTATGTGAAGTATTGACTCTTTTAAGCCAATATTTGGGTTTCAGCACTTTCTTTTTTCAATGGCATCATGCACATAACATCTCTTCAGCCCCTTTAGGAACTCTGATCTGAAAAAGGTACTTCAATGCAGATCAAAGTACACTTTAATTCTCCATATAAATTATGGCTTCCAATTATCTAGCGAGAATCCTTTACAAGGTCCAGCACCTCTTGTCTGACAGCGAGCCTGCAGCCATACGAGTTCACCTCAGGCTGCCAGCATGCAAGTTCTCCTGTGTTAAGGGAGGTCAAGCCAGGTCACTGCTTAAGAAAGAGAGCAGGACAGAGCTGAGTCACTGTTCTGCAAATGCTGTCAGCAACAGGATGATGCAAAAAGAGCTTCTTTGTTTCTTAGCTTTTTTTTTGTCACTGATAGTCCTATAGCATTTGTGAAACAAAGGTCTACTACCCATTGTGTTCTGACCAAATTCTTTTGAAGACGATTGCCTCTTAGCTACCACAGAATCCTAGGTATTTCGGTTTGATACCCTCTCACTATATTTTGGTCCTTTTCACTGAAGAGTGAAACCATCCCTGCAAGCGAAAGTATCTTTTATTAAGTTATTTCATTTGATTTTTTGTTAGATTTTTTTTTTTTTTTTTTTTTTACACAGCACAATACAATTGAAAAGCTGCTGGAGCAAACTCCAGTATAACTCTGTGAGGAAGACTAAAATTGTGAATAAACACCTACATTCATCTACAAAATTCAATTACATGTTCTCATATTTCAGGAAAAGGTCTGTTCCATTTTCCAGGTTCTTTTTCTTTCATCCTAAAAACTTTGTTCCAACTTTTTTTCTGTCATTCCCCACCCCTTACCTGTAGATATCTGTTGAGCCTGCTTTTTAAAACTTTGACTGTGTTGAATAATAGTTCTTCTCTAAGAAAAATGGCAGAGAAGACAGAAACGTCCTGAAAGGCATAAGGCCTTACAACTGAGTACACTGAGAATTTACTTGATAATGATTATGCAAACCCATTTTAACTAATGTTCCAAGAGTGAAAAATAGAGGAATGGTGCATGCCCCAAATATTGCTCTCAGCCAATTTCTTGCTGTCTGACTTGTATTGCAGCTAGACACAATATAAAGCAGACCTGAGGCTATTACAAATTACATCAATGGCCACATTTTAGATGCTTTGAGATCAGTGAAGAGTAAAGGATTAATTCAGGTTGCCTTCAGTGACAACAGAGGCTGAGATTGGAGTATTGCATCAGGAAGCAAGGCTCTGCTTTCTGTAGAGGTTCTAGTCCCAAAATGGGCTCTGCTCTCATCACATCACACTCCTGCCTTGCTTACATCCTATTTATAAGCTGAGAGAAGCAGTGTACATTCACTGCCTCTGCTTCAATTCTTGTCTTTTCACCATTGCCTGTTTGGATTTTAAAACTTGTTTTTAAAAAGTTCTTACTGACCTTCCCACACAGCAGTTGTACTTTAATAAGAAAAGTGATATACAGTCATTACTGCTTGATATTATCTTAAGTTTTGGCAGTCCTTTTCTTAACTGTTTCATTTTATTCTACATAGTTAAAAGCTTTTTGCTACCCTAGTGGATGCCAAACATAGCTAAGGAACAGAAAGATGGGCTTCTACAGACTTAGTCCTAATTCTGCTGAGGAATTTACTGTATTATTACACTCAACATTTAATAGCTGAGACATTTATAACTAGCACTGAAAAACAGTGATCATATCCTCATATTCATGATCCAGCCCTGGCTGTCATTATATTTCCACCCAGCTTACTGTGTATATAGGTACTTAGTCCAACTGTAAGATTTGAAACATCTGAAATACTTTAATGTAACCCTGGAGTTTATATAGATTCTTTGCATCTTTTCAAGTTTTATTAAATGTGATTTCAGAAGTGTCTTTATAAGGACTTACATAGGTAAGGAATATTCAAAACCATGTGACGATACTTTAAAGGGAATATATATATGTACAGAAAGAACAATATGCAGTAACTGTACTGGAATGGGATAATGCTTATACCTAACAGCTAAATGTAATCAAAGGGAACATTTGCTCTTGAGAGTTTTAACACATCCTCCGCTAGTGTTTATTAGCAGAACGTCATTAAAATCAGTGGAGTTCAGTTGATTTACACTCCCTAGGACTCTGATTATTTTTCTACATAACTGAGAAAGAAAAATAGACCTGGAACCAGTGTGTCAGTATCTTTTAGCTTAATATGTTAACATATGGGAGGTACAAATGTAGAAAAGTGGTTCAAAAAACAAAAAAAAAAGTTCTGAGTTGCATGTTGCATGTCCTTTACAGGAATGTCAGAAAGAGAGGAAATCCATGCCTTCACAATGACATTGGCAGACTGAAAAAAATCACGCTTATTTCTGCAGTATCTTTAAGGCAGACTTCTGACAACAGAAAACAAGAGTTTTCTGGAATTGCATTGCAATATCTTTAGGTAAGAACATTAATTTTGTTGACTTTGCAATTATATGTGACTCTATTTGCAATAAAACAAATTTAAAGTAAACCATATTGATCTGATCGCATCTATATAGCACACTCAACAGTCAACTAAGCTACAGGGTGGTCTTTGTACGGTTCACGCAGAAACAGACACTGTGACCATTTAATTTACCTGTATTATTCTCAATAAACCTTCAAAAAGAGATAGACAATCTAAGAACAGAGTCAAAAAATGGAAGTTTTATCTGATCCTTTATTCTCCTTCAAAGCTTCATTTCTTTATATTTCAAACCTACCACATTCCTAAGAAGTACAGTAAGGGGGAAAGGAATTGGATCTACTCTTTCAGCTAATTCTGAATGCTCTCCAGTGTTTCATCTAATAATGAAAGAGAGTCACGTCATCATTTTAAAGATTGAAAAGATCATTGCATCATTTAGTTGGTCAGATTAGTGATATTAAGACAGATAAAGACATAACGAAGGAAAGTAAACATAAACTAGTTAACTCTACGAAAGCAGTACTAAAGCAGTGATTTAAGTCCTTTTGCAAAGTGACCTTGAGATAAACTCTTGCTGGATGCTATGCTTAAAGTCAGAGTTTTTAACATTGCTCCAGTCGTTTAAGGGCAATAATATTGCCCTTTCAGAGAAATCTAATTTATTTATCACTCAAGATAATATGCAAACATTGCTTACAGAACTGGGCACTCTACTTTTACAGCACAGCAAGGACTTACAAGCAGAAAGGTAGAGCTGTATATAGGATATAAACATATCCTGTATTTAGGATAAATGTAAGGAAAAAAAGTAAAACCAAATGATTAAATAAATATCTTTGTAGGAATTCCAGAAACACCTCATTTTTATCTCTATGGATACAAAGGAATAAAGAACTGTCGTACTTTTTCCAGCTTGTAAGTCTACCCTGCCACATCTTTATCCTATTTAGCATAAAATGAAAGAGAGAAACAAATTTTTGCTTTTCAATTGAAGATAACTTATTGTTTGGTTGACTGTGAACCTGTCCATTCACATTCACTGTTAAGGAGAAATCTAAACTCTGCAGGCTCTATGGATGCTTTCAGAAGAGACAGTGTTATCATCTGGGTCCAGATGTTACCTCAAATTCATTAAGTGCATAATCAGTTTTTAAATTCCTCATTCCAAAATTCTACTAGTTCATTTGATTTGGCAAACCTTGTATTTAACTTTGAACACTTTTAAAGGTTGCTTGTTTTTGGGTGATACCCACTTTCAGATCTCTAAGAGATCAAAAAGGGCTTTTATTTTTTTTGCACAGTAGATCCCATTCCACAAATATGTTTTAACTATGAATTTATTTTGGTTTTAAATTATTCTAGTCCTTTTGACAATTAAACTGCCTGTGACTTAACTGCAGTTTTCTTTTCTACTTACAGAATCAGTAAACTGTTCGTCTAAATACTGTGAGTCATTCGGGAGCTGTTCTCCTTGACCAATCACTTCTAGCCAGTTGTGCTGTCACATTAGCTGACAAGTTTTTAATAGAAGTGAAATAGGATCAACTCCTTTGTTTTATCATAACAGAAGCTTACCAAGTGACAATGTGATATTTGTTGTTATTTGAGAACTGGGAGTATTTCATGATTAAAACCTAAGAATCTTTTCTTACCATAAACATTTAATCAGTTTGTAATAATCCACCTTCATTGCAAACCTGCACAAAGCCCTAGAGCAGTTAAAGAACTCCATGATTTTTCAAATGGCACAAAGGCCATGGTGGCTGAGGTCGCTGAGACTTGCAACCGCTATATCAGAGTTGGGTTTGGATGATCTTGACTACAGAGGGTGAGGAAGCATGGGATTAGCATTGGTAGGAAAACTGGACAGAGATCTCTGCTTTATTGTATATATTATAACAACGATTGTATGATCGAGCAGGGATAGCTTCTGGAACGGCGCTTGAAGAAGACAACTTTGTTTTCTCCCATGGTTTGTCTTAATGTTTGGAAATACATCCAGTAATGCTGTCATATGAACTATCACCATCTTCATCTCAACCAAAAAACAATATCTCAATGGAATTTCAGAAGAATATCAGGAGCACCCCACAAACAGCTTCCAACTAGGTGCATCAGACAAGAGTAGTGAGAGAGATCTCATCTGGGACACTAACTAGGGACATGGATTAAAAGGCAGGTACAGAAGAGAGTTGTGAAAAATGTCCTACAGCATAGAGACTTTTACTTACGAAGATGAAAATCCTTGAGAATGACCAACATATAAAAATAAGAAGGAAAAATGATACATAGACAGATGCAGCTAAGAAAAAGCACAGTAATCTGCTCTTCGTTACCATGCCAAGCAAGGTATGAAAGTGCAGACTGGACTTCAGGAATCTGCTTTCTCTGTAAGAAGATCTAAGGAGCAGGAAGAAAGAAGTAAAACTTTTAATCACAGGTAGTTTCAAATTACAGGTTAACCCTGACAGGATTCACATTGCTGAGGTTAATCTGGGGAGGATTACGTAGTTCATTTTCTGACTTTCAACCTTACTTTTGATGGTATTTACAATATGGTACTGCTAATCATTCCACACTCAGATTTGTGACTTCAAGGAAAAGAAATGAAATTCAGTGGTCATACTTTTTAACGTGCCTGAGAACACTTAGAAGATGGAAAAGAGAAATTTTAAAATCAGTAGCAAAACAATAAAGGACTCTTGGATTTTATAGAATAGCAAACACATATGCCTGCATGATGTGCTGCTTCTTTGCCCTCATGTCCTTGTCATCCAGTATAAAAGCAGTGAAAGTAAGAGTTGCCCACAGCAGAGAAACAGAATGACAGAATCAACAAGCAAGCCACATAACATTTTGCTTAGGCCCTGCTGATTTCCAGTAAGCCCTAGCAAGGGAGCTTTAGTCACAGCAACCTTCTGATAGCTTTTTTTCGTAAAATTTTTAAAGAGGAAATTTTTAAGAACTACTAGAACTCCTTACATGAAAATTTCTTTTTGTTGGACAGAAAAAAAAGTTTCCCAGTTTCTATTTCTAGTTTTGAATCTGTTCTTTGACTTCATTGCATTATTTTTCTTAAGCCTCTATCAGTTTCCACACTGTGTGCATGCTGTATGAAATGCCAAACCATGATAAATACCTCAAAGACAACAGGATGTGCAGCTAAAAGACAACGCAACTAATTATCACTTTTGTTCCTCAGAACACAGAGGCTTTTAGGTCTCCTCCTCCCAAACTTGAAATTATGTAGTTATTTAAGATAATTTTTGCAGATATTGTAGAGTTTTTCATCCACTGAAGCCAGCACAGAAGGTGGAATAAGGGAAAAGAGAAATTAATTTGATAATACTTTTAAAAGCAGTCTGGTTTGCTTACAATGCCCTTTGAGGTTTTACGCTGTCCTGGTGCAGGAGGCTGGGGCTATAGCCCAGGAGCCAAGTGTGGCGGTTCAGGTTGTGCTTCCACACAGAGATGAGGATGGGTAATGGCCATAGGCACAGAACATGATGAAGCAGGCCAAGAGGCCTTGAAGCCCAGGAAGAAGCAGCAGCAGTTATGGCTAGAGACCCTGCTGTTGGGCTGGCCCATAGTAATGAGTCGCTATTACACAGAACATAAATTTGCTCAAGTATTTCAGCCATGATCTTTTCATCTTGAAGAGAATGCTGTACTCTGGGAAACTACAAGGTTTCTCAAGGGCGTAAAGAAGCAGCTAACTTAGCTGAATGAAGAAATTCAGAGGAATCGTAATCTGGACCATTAACTATTTCTAACACATCAGCAATGTTTCACTGATGCATTTGGGTTTTCCATTATGAGAGTATCCTCCCCTTATCCCCTCCAGGATGTGAATCCAGTTTTATTAGAGCATGAAAAACATGAACACTTCTGCAGTGATGTGGCTGAAAGGAATAAAAGATGGCTCTGATGATATATACTCTCAATTGCACTAATAACACCTCTTTTTTTTCCTCCCAGCTCACCCTGTTGTGGCTGATAGGAGAGTTTCTACTACTGCTGTGAGGCGTCACTGTGATTATTACTGTTTCCTCAGTGTCTTTTATACTCTGGGATCCAATCCAGAAATACATTTTGTTTCAGAAGATTTACGTGGCCAGATTGCACAAAGAAAAATGACAGCACGAACAGCAGCCCTATTTTTGAAAGGACATTTTTACAAGTAGGTCTAAGACTTTCTGCCAGAAATACCGTTCCTTGTCACATGGTAGTCTATTAACTTTAGGTATAACTCCACATCTGGACTTCCTTACCCCTAAATCAAAAAGTTCAAATTTGGTTCATGTTTCAGTTACCTATTAGTTACTAATAAATTGAAGATCAATAGAACTTTCTAACAAATAGTTGTTCAATTTATACAAATATTGGCCCATTTAAGTTTCCTGTCTCAGCTGACATAAAGGCCAGGGACCTCCTAGATAAATGTGGTATTTGCTATTGCAGCATTATCGTGTTTTTCTATGAAGTTACAGTTTTAGTTATTTTGTGCATCATGGCAATGATCTTAGCAGGCAACCCGTAAGGTTTTATTTTAAAAACTTTCAAAGTTTTAAAGATATATCCAAATGTTCTGTATAAGCCCTTGTGATTTCATATTTTGATGATCTTAAACAATCATATGGCATTCACATGTACCATTCCATCAGTCTGCATTTTAACCAATGCATACTGGTTTTGTAAATAATTAAGAAATATCTCCTTACAGAATGGCAAAAGGCTTTCCCTCATTCATGTGGGTTAGTATTCCTTTTCTAGCCATGCAATATTTTTATAAGATTCGTTAGAAACATGTTGCCACTGCATGCCATTTTGTCCTTCAGAAAAAATAAACCTCAACGATCTTTTTTCATCTGAATCTGAAAGAAATTTCAATATCACCTTTGCCAGAACTATGTTCTATGTTACAGTCATCAGTGCGCCATACTCATCTGAATAAATACACTTGTAAAATATTTACTTCTAGTAAGTATTATATCAGAAATTATATTCTCCAAATTCCCATTTAGAGTCAACTGGTCTAAACTAAATTTTCTGCATCATTCCTCATTGTCGTAGCATTAATGTCTTACACCAAATGGGTTACAACAAAACCAACGCAATAATGAGTCTTTTAGTATTTTACAATTTTGCACAACAGAACAGAAAAGAGAGCAACTGTTATAAATTGTGTATTTTATACAATCTAGTTTATTCAATACAACATACACACGTTGTTTTCCAAGGAAATACTAGACTGATACTGGCAACATCTGGCTACAAAACAGCAGTAAGTAGCTGTTTATCTATTGCGGTCTCAGCAACTGTAACTGGAGCTGAGGAGCTTAGGAGAGCAAGATCTTTGTGAAAGCACGTAACCACCTGTAAGACTGTTTTCTTCCTTGTGTTCCACCTCAGTCATACATTATTTGTACATCAGAATCCCAGCCTCAAGGAAGGATTTAAAACGCTCTGATAAATGTCTCATGACACATCTTTTTATCACCACTTTCAAAATATGTGTCTGGACACACTCACAATCCCTCACTCACTTTATGATCAAAGTATGTATTTTACAGAGGTGCATAGGGGTACATGCTGAAGGACAAAGCTGTTTAATTTTAGAAATTATTTCCAAGAAGTATCCTGGAGAATTTTCTTGGATTATTGCCTAACCTGGCAAGTGTTGTTTAATTACAGAAATAATTGATGGATTAGATGAGCCTATTTTGTTTGAAAATAAATTGGCCAGGTGTGTTCTCCTGGGGCCCAGATGCTTGTCTCAAGCTCTGCAGGGCTGAGGGGCCTCCATCCCACCATGGACACCACAGGAGTGGGGTGGACTCACTTGCATCTCCATGACCCTGTACAACACAAGCAGGTCTCTGAGATGATGCTGAGAGCGCTCCTAGAAGCAGCAGCTCATCTCCAGGCAGCTATTCCAATCACTCACTCATTTTTCTTTAAAGGTGAAGCCAGGTAAAAAAAAAATAAGATTTGCTCTGAGAATTTTCCTTGTGAGTTTAACTCTCGGCAGGCAGAACAATTCTGAAAAATCACATGGAGGCCTCTAGCACACCATTAGCATGCACCGAGTTAGCTCAGATTTATAAGTGATCTAGGAATGTACAGTAATTAACATTGCATTCATACTCTTGGGAACTGTTATTGCTAATAATGACATAGTCTGAGAACTTGTACTTTGGTACAGGACTGGCGCTAAATACTTAAAATGAATAACTCCTATAACTTACAGTGTGACTAGAGATACATGCAAAATCAAATAAAATGGCTAACCATAGAAATCTCTCCCTTCATTCCTCAGCAAAAAGAGACTACATTAAGCAATAATTATTCCCCTTTTCCTTTTAGGGAAATTATTCAAACGAAAGCTAATGTGGCTAATAGCATAGTTACTAATGAATGATATGATTCAGGTGTGCCAGATTCTTCCCAGAAATTCAGACGAGCCCGCATTCACATCTCCACATTTTGAATGACTTCTTTAATCGGGTGTGCAACACCATATCCGATTTGCAGCATATCATTCAGAATGTAATGGTGATGCAAAAACATGTGTGATGTCTTTTAAGAGAGCCCTAGAGAAGTGTTCTACAAAGAGTAGATCAGAGAAGCAGTGTAGTGCAAATTTATTGCTGTAATGCCAGTCTACTCCCCAATCTACCAGCTCTAAGATGCCTGGGGAACTGTTTTTGAAAAGATAGTTCCACATAAGAGTTTATGAAAGAGCAGTACATACCTCCTCAGTATGTTGGCTAAAGGGCAAATTAAATGGCAACAGAAAGTGGGAAAAAAAAAAAGAAAATTATCTTCTTACAGACCAGTGTCTATATCCCAAATAATGCCAAAAATAAAACAATAAAAAAAGGGATGCTAATTCTAGAGATTTGGAAATTCTCTCCATGAGTACCTGTCTTCTGTAATGTTTAGTCCTGTATTTTATCCAGTGACTGGATGCGTTCAAAACAAATGAAGCAGTCTATTGACTACAGTGGAAACCAGGACTTTCTCTTGCTAGGTGAGCACTAGGTACTAGATCAGTGGTCTCTCTTAAGCCCCCTACAAACCTTTTGACAGAAGGACTGGAGGTTCACCACAGCGCTGATCAGCACAGCCACTTCCCCAGTCTGGAAGCGGCTGGAGGTTAAAAGTCCAGCTACAAGTCAAGAAATGACCTGATTCCCCTCAAATACCAGTGGCAGTTAAATCCCACACTTTCTGGGGAATTGCTTGGCCAATGAGTTATTGTCCAGAAATACAGCAGAAGCAATACTTTCTCTGACTGCATTTCAGAGGAGAAAAAGCTGCAGCTTTCCATTTTCTAGGGCACTTCCCATCTTTGTTCTCAAAGATTCCTGAAATTACAGGTTTAAATTTTAATAATAGCTCAAAACTCAGATTCAAAACATTCCATTGCTTAAGGTTCTTGTTATATTTGATCCTTAATAGACTGGGCTCAGAAGAAATAAAAATTATACAGAAATATGAAAAATTATTGTCCTTAAGAAAAATAAGTAAGTTCTGTTATCAAAAGTCTGTCTGAGAGGAGCGTAACTCCTGACCAGGAAGAAGAAACAAGTAGTCTCATTCAGAATTCACTAATAATATTTGTCTAGTAATATTACTATCTAGTAATTACTAGTAATAAACTAGTAATATTTGTCTAATTATACATCTAATTCTAGACCTAAACTACAATACTGAATGACAAACTTCAATGAAGACACAAAAGGTAGAAGGGTATGAGAAACATCACCTTGTTACTAGACTGGAGACCAGGACAAAACACTGATAAAAGGAACTGGCTAGTTCAGTTGGTACTCAGCTATTTCAGACCAATAGAAAATAAATGAATGTGGAGGCCTAAGGGTAAGAATGAGTGATATCGGGAAAATGAAGATGAAGTGTGAGGAGAGAGCTTTGCATTCTCGTATAGAATTAGACTGCAAACATTGAAGGATCACCAGTTAATCCCTAATTATTCCATTACGTACATTACCAGTTATGCATTAGTTTCTGTTATTGTCGTCATTTTTTTTCATACGAACTATCATTTGTTCCATCAAGATCACTATTTGAAACTACCACATGAAATGCACTTTAAAATGAAAGGCTAAATGAACAGGTACTTCAAGACTTTGATAAAAATTTCTTCGTTCCCAAGGGGACATTTAAAGTACTGAGGTTTTACATTTTCTGATATAGTTTCATTTTTTTAAGTATTTAGAGCAATCTCTTAATGTATTGGATGCAAATTAGATGTAGAAAAACCAGCATCATTTTGAATGTCAAAACCACTGAGTAAATTGATACCAACAATCATGGGCAACTGTTCAGTCTAGAAGACATCAGTCAGCTTTGAAATGTGACAATTTATCATACATCTTCGAAAGTACAAGTAAATTCTACTCACCAATCCAACTTTCCAATTTTACCAATGTTTAAGCCTCCACCATTTTCTGTCTAAAAAAATTCCAATTAAACTTCCCTTCTTCTACTTAGAAACATTATTCACAGTCACGAGCATCTAAGTACTAATTTAAGTTAATGTTCCCTGTCTATAAAGTGAAATATATTTTGTTAGGAAACTAGAAAATCTGTAAAAACACACACTTGTTCCCAGACTTTGAAAGAGGAGTGAAATTGAAATACTTTTGGCATCAGGAAATAATTTCAGGTTATCTGTTCACATTTCCAAAATGTTTTTGTGTGTGTGTGTGTGTGTGTGTGTGTGTGTGTGTCAGATTGTGTTCAGTTACCTTCTAAGCAGGGCTAGTGAGGCAATAAAAAAAAATAAAAAAAAAAAACACAACCATTTATTTTCATGGTTCACTGCTTCTTATTAATGATTAATGAACTAAAACAAAAAAGGACAAGACAGGTTATTATTAATTGAAATTAGTTTCTGTATGTCTTGAAGCAATTCCAATAGGTTAATTTAAGAACAAGATTAAATACTTTCATATGTATCTGATTTGGTTAGAAGTATGCTACCACTCATTTTATCAAGCGTATATGCTCACTTGAATACACAAAAATGTGTACTCCTTTATGCATATATGCATCTAGCAGCTTATATATTAGGTGTGGAAGAGAATATATTGTTTCAATTAATGTACCTTGGAAAAGGATCCTATTTATACATACATTTCAAGTCCAAAGAGAATTCACACTGAAGTTTTATACCACACTGAAGTACATCAAGGTAGCACAAAATAAACACAGATGACACATCACTCCTGTTGCTGAACCTTATGATCTATGCAAGCTAGAATTAAAACTACTTTGGGAAAAAGAAAGCCAGACAGGAGGGGGTAGGATTGTGTAGTTCTGGCTAGTGGAAAGTACTCTAGCTCTAGATAGGAGTAGTTCTGGGCTCTTCTTCTCCCAGAGTTTTACATGTAATTGTTACTGGATAGCTTAAAAGAATATGCGCTTTGTTGCAGACTAACTCAAACTTCAGCATGTTTTTAGTATATTAGCTTCACATATTAATTATCTGTGTACAAAGGAGAAGACAAAATGGAAGAACCAGAAGAGTTTCCTTATGCTCTTACACAGCAGAACACTGTAGGATTTTATTCTTCTCATATTATGAACGTAACCCTAACATATAAAACAAGCACTAGCTTCTGAATTTGCGCTTTGAGCAGGAAAACAGAATCAGAGGATTTAGTTCTCTGAAAAACTTGTAATAGGAATGCTAAATGGGGCTTGGAGTACCTCTCTGATTTGCTATGATCCCTATGGGCAAGCTGTAGGCAGGGTAGTTTGTTGCAATGTGTGCAGGTCTATCAAAGACAAAGAAATAGAAGAAAAGGCTGACCCTTTTTGTGGTATCAAAAGGAAGAAAAATCAATAGGAAGCTCTTACATACTCTCAAAAGGACAAGTTTTTTTCCATTTGAACGTTACAAATTGCTTATTTCTTTGAAGCTACTTTAAAAAGAAATCAATATTTTCTTGAGGGAGGGTTAAAAAGTCCTGAGCGTTTGGATGGCGGAATAATAATTCTAACAAGGAAGCTTTTAGTTCCAGAGGTCCACAATACAAACTTTCATTGGTCTGGCAGTCTAGAGTTAGAGTTATGAACGGGTATGCTCTGAATGAAATAGTCCTGCAGGCAGAAAAAGCCTGTGGCTACATTTCTTCTTTCTTCACTGACTTCTTGGAGGGCTAGAGAGAACTGCCAGAATTAATTATACACCAAGAATCACAGTTTAGCTAACATACACTATGCTAAGAATGTTTTGCCTAGTTCAGCTACACTGTCAGCTAGATATTAATCTAGATTATTCTTTAATTTGATGTAAAGCTTCCAAGCACAGAGCTCGGTTGAATACATGAGCTTGCTATGTGTATTAAATTCAAATGCAGTTTTACTTCTACTTTATTGTACATTTTATTTATTAACTTTTTCTGAAATCTCCTTAGCACTACTTCTCTATAAAAGATTGGCCCCTTGTTAGGTACGCATAACGACAGTTTAGAAGAACACAACTCAAAGCACAACTCCACCGCTAATGGGTGAGATAATCCTCATATCTATTGTAGAAAAGTGCTGTTTAAGAAGTCAAAAGAAACTTATATCTAAAACCATGAATGGATAATCCAAGTAGGAAGTTTGAGTACGTATGTGATACGTTATGTCTGTACCAAAGTCTGTCCTAGGAAATATCTAAATAAAACACTTTTTCTTCTCTTTTTGGGAAGAATTAATTAGGCCAGACTACAGAGTCTCTGAAAAAAAGAAAAAAATGAAGTATCTAAATGCAGTATTTTACACAGGCCTGTTCCTTCATATTTAAATGCGTATTCCTTTGAGATACCTCATATTCCCTTACTCCTCTTCATAACAGTTGCATTTGTTCTGCTAGGAGAGACAAACCTCTTTATTAAACTCTTTATTGAGTTATATTTTATCAGCATAGATCAATCTTCAACAAAGAAGATCAGTGGATGCCTTAGTTAGTTAGGAATTTATGGTAGAGATAACTGGTAACTCTTTACCAGATATTAAAAGTTGTTTGTTTTTGTTAGATAATTTTTATTAGACTGGAACTGGACTGTCTTTTACTTTGAATTTGTAGTATGCTCAGCATAAGGATATCTTTTTTTAAGCATGGCTTCTAATCATGATTGTAATACAAATAACAGCAATACTAACAATAATCAAGTTGTTACGTTAACTAATTTAATAGCCTGGGGGTAATCATTACTAGTTAGTAAGAGACCTAAGTGAACAATATACGTCTGAAGTTTCAAGATGAACCAGGAGGAATAAGTTGACACAAAACTTCAAGAATTAGAGCTTCTCAAATTAATACATTTATGCAAATCTTCTGCACATTCTCGAGTAGGTGTATATACACACAGAAAAAGTTGTTGTCTTGTGTACACAAAACATGTAGGGGAACTGATATAATAGAGACATCTTCTGTATTTGGATATAACTATTTCTCTAATTTAGCCACAGATGACACACACAGTGACAAATATCTTTCATAGTCAGGAACAGAACACAAATCTGAATCTTGCAGGTTGTGTGTGTGCATGTATGTCAGCACATCTGTGTGTAGCAGCAACTTCCTTCATAGCTTAGCTTCTTCCCTTCTCCCTAAGAGCACAAATCAGAAATAAAGGGCTTTGATTTAATTTAAAGCAATTTTACACAGAAAGCTTCACTTCTAAGACTTCACGTTGTGCTCCTGTCACAAAAGGCAGAAGAAGATCTGAAAATCCTGAACAAAAGGCAGGATGCTAAGCAGCTGTGTAATCTATCACTTTCAAAAACTCTTCTTGTTAGGCTCAATTGTGGACGTAACCCTTTTGATGTATGACCTCCATGACAGAAGTCTCGCAGAAAAGTCTGACACAGCAGAGGGGAGTCATTGCTAATGAATTTAATTCTGATTTCTTAGTCGACCAATCTGCTCCTTTTCTAAGTTCCAATTTTGACCTAAGGATGCAACTGCTGTATTGCCTTTCCCTATCATTCCATAATACCATCTGCAGCCTGGAATTCTGTTGTTTGTTTACCCTTATCTATTCACAAACTCTCCAAACCAAATATGGTACTATGCTGCTGGCAGGTTTGGCACAGACCTACATTCCAGAAACAGGCTGCTGACTCATTTGAGCCTTGCTTGGGATGTTCAAGCTCACATGAGAGTAGGTCCATAATGAAGCTATCTACATTTTTATTTCTAAGAAAACAAAAGAAAACGGCTCCTTTTTCATGTCTTTTTCATGTAATTACACCACCATTACAAAAGCATTACTAACTACATTGATGCTTAAACAACCTTGGGCTTTCTGGATCTTTGGCTCTGTTTTCTTTTCCAGCTGGGAAGAAACAAAAAGTCCAAGTAATTGTTTAATAGTAGTCTGGAAAGTAACTAAACAAAGGAAAGAAAAGGTTAAAGGACCGAACTAAGATAATCCAAATAACATTTCATTGTTTATACACTAAATTGTAAAACCATTTTAATGAAAAAATAATTAACATATATTTCTCAGTCTACGTATTTGCAAACTTTCTGTTTTTTTCTGAAATTAACTTCGAAAAAATTGAACTCCTGTTAGCATTAGCTGTGTACTTGGCAGGCAGAAACCTGAGTTATGAAATGAATTACTTATTTTGATATTTTTAATTTTGAAACTTGCAACACAATATCTGTTAGAAATGCCAAGAGTTCATGGTTTATTTCTTAAAAGGGAAAAAACAAGTCAAGGAACAGCTTTGTCTCGTGCTCTAGATTAGCTTTCTAATACTCAAAATGCTTTATTAGATATATTTAAACAGGCATTTTTAGACAAGAGAGACTGCATTGTATTTGTAAAGAAGAACAAATGTTGAAGGGGAGCATGTGGCAGAATGAGCTGCAGCTTGACCAGAAGAGATGGCCAAGTATCACACTGAAATACCGGTCAGAGGTTTTTAGCCTTCAAGATACTCCGATGAAAGAAAATCATGCATGAAAAAAAACAACAAAAAAAAACAGTGCAGATGGAAAAAAAACTTGAAGAGAAAATGCAAAAGCATTCCTAACTAAATTCTGATGATTCAGTATGCTTCAATTGGCCCCATTTACATCTCTCTGAATTGCAGGAGCAAAATAGATACTGATCCTTTTCATAAATCAGAATCAACTAAAATAGCCAGGGCAAGCCCATAAAGTCTTGACTCTCAAACTACAAAAGGCAGAAAATACTATCTTATGAGCAGAAGATTGAAACAAAACTTTTAAAAATTGGTGGTCATTTTTAAGCTGGAACAGTGTAAATATTCTTATGCCTACTGGAATTACTCACTAGATTTCTACTGTTTATAATAGAAGATAAAGCAATATCAGTCTAGACAGTGCTTAGTGACAATATATGTAATTATCTTGGGATCTGAGGATTTTAAATTTGATCTTTCATTGTTTAAAAAGATTGTGTGGAATTTATAGCATCTGTTGTTACTATCATTCAACACAGTACAGATTTATTATATATTTAAATGATCTCACAGCTCTCATCACGGTTCAGGAGAAGTCAGTGAAGAGTGCCTAATCAGAGTCAGGTTCCTCACAGATGCACAATGAATACAATTGTATTCAAAGAGAAAAAATTAAATTGCAAGTTACAAGGAGAATTAATCTTGATTTGCAGCTATTTATCATCAATAGAATTCAGGATGTCATTGTCAGTCAACTGCTCATTACCAAAAGAAGAGGTGAATATTCGATGAGTGACATAAGGAACATTTTGATATGAAACTTGTTAAAATAACTGAATGATCATCAAATAATAAGGATGTTCACATACAGGTACCTCACTAGATCACAGATCTTATCTCACTGAGGCATGTAATAATTGAAATGACCATTAATGACAACAGGAATTACTCACAAAAAACCTCCCATTCATTTATTTGATGCAATGGATACTCAAATCTATTTATGTTACGAGCTGTTTGATTTTTTTTCCTGTACTATAACCATCTAACTAAACCTACAAATTAAGAAAAGGTAATCATTAAATACATTCCATTAAATTAATTTCATATTTGCATCTTTACAAATAATTTAGAAAGAAAACAGTTTCCAAAATGCTGAGCAAGGCCATGTGAGGATGTTGATGTGCGTGCGTGTGTGTGTGTGTACAGAACACTAATAAGTTACACCAGCCCAGAAAATTATGCCAAATTCTCTAGTTTTATTCTCTGTTAAGCAAGATAACTGAATGGATTAATGAGGAGATTAGTACAGAAGACCAAGTTATTGCAAACCACTGAGTTTCAATGCCTATTGAGATGACAGTGATTCTTATCAGTGTTTCTAAAGCAGTGAGAAATGTTATGAACACAGTTAGAAATTTGTAGGCCACAATTAGATACACATACACTAATGAACTACATCCTAAAATATATAGCCATAATAAAAACACAACAGGATTACTACATAGAAACTTTTATAAAGAAGACAGGACTGAAACCTTAGCCATCTAATGCTTTCACACTTGAAAACACAAAAAGTTTTCACGTTTGAGTAGGTGATATATTTATTTTCCTTCTATACCATGAATTTTTCTCTGATACTTCTGCTGCAATCTTTGATACTGTTTGCCCCTCAGTATGAATACAGACAGCGTTTTGCCCTAACATCAAAGCTCAAGAAGAAGGTAGTAAATAGTAGAACAATAGGTAGAACAATAAGTAAATAAAACTCATTCTCTGGTATCTAAGCGATATCCAGATACAAAGCATTGTTGAGTTTCCTTAAAGAAACATTTTCATCATCGCATCCTGTTTCTGATTTTACTCAGTCCTTCTCTTTTTGGTAACCTTTTTGTAGGCCTGCTAAGAAAGAAGATTTCTTGTACAGAGGCTTCCATGGTAAAGCTCTGTAGCCTTTTGAACACTCACTAATTGCATGACAAAACTTGAAATCTTTCTTCACAGGCAAACAGCAGACAGTTGCTTAAAGGTACTGGAAAAATCTGGTGCAGGGCTTGCAACTCAGAAAAGAAACATCCTTTACTTTCTTTATGATCAATTAAAGAAAACCTTAATTGGCCATCTACCCACCCAAAAATAAGCTTTGAAACAGTTGAAAATAGGTTAGAAACAGCAAAATACAGAGGCAAATGAATCTTTATTTATAATGTGCAAGATGAAACAGCTGAGCCTACAGTCAAAGTTTCCGCTTAGAATGACGTCATTTTTTATGACTATAAATGGGTGGAAGCAAATACTAGTGACTAAACTACCCAGTTTCGTTGCCTGAATCAAATGAGGAGAAAAAAAAAAGACCTTTTCTATTTAGTTATAGTGTGACAAACATAAGATAAAATTTTAGGAATCAGAAGTTCTTACATGATAGAAATTGAATCTGTACTATAAAGACACGGCTTTATTTCTAGACCCAATGTATGCAAAACACCTGCATGTATGCACTCACATACATACGTATTTATTTATATAAATCTACACGAATACATACAACTTCTAGGGAGTTAAGTCCCATAAAAGTAATCAAGTGTTTTTATTCATGACATTAACAAGATCCATTCCCAGGAGAAACACAACTGGGGAAACAACGCAGGAATAGGATGACGTGTGCTATGGGTAAATTAACTTAAGATTAAAAGCAGGCAAGGAAGGCACAGAGAGGTGCTTAAGGCATACTAATATACCATTTCCGTAGAACTTATGTTGAATTCTTCTCTTGTGAGTAACCAAGTGCACTCTGTCTTATAATATATCTTAGTTTAACTCAATCTCCCACCTTACGCAATATGATTTTACACATTTGCTTTAGGAATTCGTTATTCATAAGCAAAAGCTTACCTAGACATCCCATATCCCTAAGTCTAAACTAGGTGTCTCAGCTACGTTGAGTCCAGCTGCAATAATGCTCAGTGTACCTGTAGAGTGCTCTAGAAGGATCAAGATATACTCAGCTTTTAATAACATTAGAACTAGAATTCTCATCTATAAGGTAAGAAAATCCAGTACGTTTACAAGCAATCTCATTCTCCTGCCAAAAAAAAAAAAATATTGTACAAAGTAACACATGCCACAATTTGTCACAGGAAGAGTCACAGGAAACATCAGTTCACCTGTAGTGGCATAAACATTTTAGAGTGGGGTTGGTGCAACACTGGAACTAGTAAGGTAGGCCTCTGATGATTGTGCTGAGTTAAGTACTACTGTCAGAAGACAGAAACTTTCACTGCAACTACTGCTCTAAAAAGACATGAGATCAGCACGGTATTTTCTTGTGGGGGGAAATTAAAGTTCAGGATATGCATACTGCATGATAAATTAGAAATTTATAGTCAGATTACATAACCATAAATAGAAACATACACAAATTTTAAAGCAAGCATGAATCTATGTAAGCCAAAATAAAAATAGAATGCTCCTGTGTTCTACCTTCAAAATTACATGTTACTATCCTTTTTCAGATGTACTTGAGGACGATTTGCAGCTAATAGCCAGACAGCATTCATCTTACTTAAATATTTTTATCATACATTCCCTCATAGAAATTTTGAAGTGAATAAAAGGTAATGCAATGTAACTCAAAGCTTTGGATGTGACTCAATGATAGACGCTCAGTTAAGGTCAATTCCCAGTGAAAATTAATTCATGAAGGACAGAAACTAAAGGGCTGCTAGTCCTTTTGGTTTTACTACTTCAGCAAGGGACCCATTCTGAAAGTGAATTAACGCTGATTGTTGATTAGATTAAGTGCTAACTTGTCTCATCTTCTGTACTGAAGAGACAATTTCTTTAAAGGGAAATTAAAAGACTCTTTTTTGCTATTGGTAGGGAGCACGTGAAAGGGCCTCGCACAAAAGACAGAGAACTAATCAGCTTTCCCTGTATTGAGCTTGTGAAGGCAGGCCCACACTCACAGCCACGATGAACCCTTCTACCTTGATAGGACCATGACTCGTCACTACTGACTGTGGCTGTCTGGGCTCTGCGCAATCAAATCACATAAGGCAATTTCTTCTCTTCCTTGCTTTTTCTAGGGGCCTATACATACATCCCCAGGAACAAATCATCCTTTTGAGGAACTGTGATTTATTTATTTTTTTAACAGGGAAAAAAACCCAAGCAGGAATAATATTTCAGATGAAGTGACTGCCTCTGGGAGTGTTATTTTCATTACAGATGATATACAGGATTTGGCCAGCCTCTGTCATGGCGGCAATACTGTTATAATTCACACCCAGTCATGTTTTTAATTACCAGTACTCAAGATTCATTCACTCCTGTTGTGAAGAGGAAGAATAAAATAGCCATAATCTCATTATCATCACCAAATGTAATCACTCAGAAGGGTCAGAGAGGATAATGAATAACTCTGAATTGCTCTATGTGGAGGTAGACTCTTAAAGTGAGCAGAAGCAAAGATACGTTAAAAATACTTTTCAATATATGATGTGTGGCAGGCAGTAGGATGTTAAGTCAATAGTTAAAAAGCAAACCCAGCAAATTAAGCAGCCCAGTGATGATCATGGCAGTGAAAAAAGAGAATGGATAACAGTGGACTACACTATAAGTAAAAGACCATATTCATATTCTTACCATCATCCTCAGAGAAACTTGCATCAGTAATGGCAAAGCAATAGGTAGAGAGTGCCAAAGTAGCATAGACAGTGTATTCAAATACAGAAAGTATGCTTACATTTAATAAGCACAGCAGGTGAACAATTGAATTTGAAAGGGAAATTAAATCGGCTGACCTAGGAGCAGACACATTTATTGTCTAGCTCTGAGCTTTCTATTCCATGATTACTGCAAAGCTCTTTTGTAAACTAATATGAAGGAACACATTACTGTGATTGTACATCAGCTAAGCATGGTAGCCGCAGTAGGAAATAGAAAAAACATTTCAAAAAGTCAAATTCAATCAGCTTTTACCTCCAAGCTTTTATACTCTCTTTTCTTTTAATCTCCCTTCCTGTGTGATTCCTGCTTTGAGCCTAACGTTGTTTGCATTAATGTTGTCCCTAGATGCCTGATAACACAATAAGGTAAAAAAAAAAAAATTAGCAGAGACTAAGAGAGAGACAGAATTCTTATTCCAGTACTCTCTAAGCTAAGACAGAAATAATCTTTTAGTTGGAACCACGTACAGCTGATTAGTCTCACGCTGCAAGATCAACTGAAAAGGAAATACAAGGAACAAAAATCTTCATGAGAGTGTTACAACTCTAGAGATTAGGGATGAAAATTAGCTTCACGAGTTGAAATCATCTCCGTAACACTGAAAGTGAGATGTAGCCAAGGAATGCAAGTTTCCCATACCTGTTGAACAGACTCCAAAAACTAGAAAATAAAAAACAATTACATTAGGAAATATGTATCAATTCTTGTGGAACTATTAGTGAGCAGTTTCATCTTCTGTTCTGAATAGACAGTACACAATAGTTAGCTACTGAGCCTCAGAAAATTTTTCTGCCTCCGAGACAATTGTTAAACACTTACTCGAGAATCTTCCCAGACATCAGTCCATGTTTCCAAATAGAATGCAAATCATTGAAACCACAAGGAAAATAAAACAGATTATCTAACTGAGGAACAGAGGATATGAAAGCAGGACAAAAGGTGTCACAGGTAATTATAAAGATGCATCTGGTCCCTAGTTGCTTTTGACAAAGCCGTTTTTGTGATTTATGGCAGGTGCTTGTTTATAAACCTATTTCAGCACAGGCACACTGAAGCACATTCATCATTCTGCCTGGTCTTCATTATTGGATAAGTGTCATTTAAACAGAACCTGAATCCAAACTTCTGCTACCTTGACATAAAAATCAGGATCTTCTATTTGCCTACATATATTTATTTATTTCTATTGACCTAAGGAATGGAGCTGTGCTTGACAGAGGTTCTGCTCTTACCCCACACTCCATTCAGCAAGGAAAGCAAATGGAACTGTGCTACTTTCAGGAAAAAATGACACTGGTAAGCAGTACCTCCTTTAATGCTGTTATCTATTTATTTTTTCTGCCCTGCACTTGCATTGAGTGAAAATGAAGGGTAAACAACATGTGAATTTGAACAGCTAGAACTTGGGAAAACAAGCAGAACCAGTTGCATTAAGTCCTCAACAAGTGGTTATGACCACCGAATAAAATAAGAATCCACCTGGTAAACTATTAAAGAGGAAATAAACTGGATGGTTAAGGATTTCTTTTTATATGTTTGTCACTCACATGTCAAAAGTTTCAGAAAGGAGGTTTCTGTCTCACTTTCTGTGCATTTTCT
This sequence comes from Meleagris gallopavo, assembly GCF_905368555.1. Classification (NCBI taxonomy): domain Eukaryota; kingdom Metazoa; phylum Chordata; class Aves; order Galliformes; family Phasianidae; genus Meleagris; species Meleagris gallopavo. Next base: position 522,699 of record NC_139410.1, read on the forward strand.
CATCTGTGAAGATTGACACAGTCCAAGAGTTTTCTCACCACATAACAAGAAAACCCTGACCTTAGGAATCGCTCCATTACTGTGGCATAATGCTGTGCAGTCAGTTCGTGTCATGACCCTTTTCCATGATTTTACTTTTCTTCATTTTTATCTTCACTGGGTATTTCTTTGAAACAAACCATCCAAAGCACAGTAGAAAAAAAGGGAGAATGGAGTTAAAATAAATACCTTAAGCTGAATTTGTTAAGCAAGGTAAATCCTCATAATGGTGTTGTGTGTTTTCGTTATTCCGTTCTGTTGATAAGCAGCTTGACATAGAAGCAGTTAAATGATTCAAAAATTGTGCACAAAATGAAGGATATATTGAATTTTTTTTAGGAAGAGGCATGGAAGTAGAAAGCTTTTTTTTTTTTTAATTGGAGTTGTAACTTTAATATAGCAAGTATAGGATTCCGAGGTAGTGGTAGTGTATCTGCATGCAGAAAGAAGTAAAAACAGAATGAAAGATGAATGCCTAAATCTCAACTGCATCATATTCCTGCTCTGTACATATAACTCTAAGTCCAAGAAACTTCCCTACTATTAACCATTACAGAACTTAAATCTATTGCAGAAGAGAAGATCTGAAGTAATACATTTGGAAAAGAACAAACAGAAAATATTTTGGGTTACAATTTGATCTTAACAAACATTTCATTGCCACAGCCCGTCCATGCCAACAGCCGCAATCAAATAAAACACACTGCAATGTTCTTCATATGAGAGTACCAGTTGCTGTCTCTTTATCTGCAGATATTCTTTACAGAAAAAAAAAAGCTTACTCTGATTACTGTTTATTAAGACAAAGCTGTCAGACAACATCAAGTTCTCATACATCTTAGATAGGTAATTAACCATACTAACTACTGACTGGCTTTGGAGTTATTCGGATTGATGCTAACAGCTTGTCTGTCTATGAGCACTACAGAGCTACAAAAAGCACAAAGCAAATATAAAAGCCTAAGTCTTTGTACACTTACATAACTCCATGTATCAGTCTAATACAGGAAAAACAGCTAATAGCATAAGGCTTAACATAAAAACATACCAGCAACAACGATGCCAGCTATTCTAAGATGAATTCTCGATCTTCCAAGTCATTTATTCATTTGTTATTAAAGATCTTTCACTCAGGTTCATATTATTTCCTTCCTGAAACTAGGTTGCTGAATGCAAACTAACTGGAATACCGTTCACTTGTAAACTTGTTACAACTTACTGTAGTAGTAACAAAGTTAATTAGAACATTATTTCATCACAGAACTTGATATTCAGTGCATGCATTCGCATTTTTAAACAATACTCTAATGACACTCTACGTGTTCCTTCATGATTTTCAATATATTTAAAATGAAATGATCAGCAGGTTCAAGTCACGTACGTTCAGTACCTGAAATTAATACAAAATGAATATACTACTTGAGGAACACAAGGCGTATTTTAGCATGGCACCACTGAAAAGAGAAATATGAAGGACACCAAGTTGGTCCGGTCACTATCTCAGCGCAAGTTTAACTATGTCTGTATTACATTAGGTAGATGTTTGTTCTACCTATCTGTAAAGACCTCTAGCGTTGAAATGAAGTGGCCCTGAGCCAAAATTACAGTCTTCAGGTCAGGTTGTCATGTCAAGCAAACATGTAGGTGAAAATTTCTAACTTCTGCATCAGGATGCTATTTGTTGTTACAGGTATTGCCTGGAGTAATTTAGCCCTTAAAAAAAAGGACCCTTAAAGAAGGCGGCTTGAAACAAATCTCTTTTAAACTTCATCTCTTTTTCAAGGTAGGTCCCGCCATCCAGGTTTATTTTTAATCCAACTTCCTAGACCCTTCCTGCACTGACAATACTGACTGTCATTAAAATGAGCGTTATACAACTACTCAGTTCTTCCTTTTTCCTCGTCTTAGGGGCAGGCATCACACATGCTCTTTTTTTTTTTTTTTTTTTCAGTTGATTTCCATCCCCACATTCTCAAGATCTGAAGCACTCACAGATGAAGTCCATCATGCTCACCCAGTTTAAGAGCAGTTCACTATTCTATTTCATTCTTTCCCTGACCAAGATGGAGAGGTACTCTGTTTCCTTCTACCCTATTTTCTTCTGCTCAGTTTACTGTCTAGTTAAGGTTGATAAGAAAAAAAGCACTTTTATTTTCTTAACATCATCTGTCAACAGCCTTCATTCAGAGGATAGTACACAGATCGCAAGTTTGTGTTGACCACTGTACACACTGCAAGGGGAAGGAGAGTTGCTGCACTTCACTACACTGCTATACATCCTTGAGAGCACCAAATATACCAGCCAAGTTGTATCAACAGATTCTACACACTGAGATCATTTTGGCTTTAATGGAAGAACAGAAAGAGGCAGTTTGATTTCTACGAAATCTATCCAGTTAGGAGTCCTACCATGAAACTCTGATATGCAAGCAATTCAGTTGTCCATTAAGAGATTATAAATCCTGTTATATTTGCAACGTTCTCCAAAAGCATATATAGAGAGAGTTACTGTCAATCACGAAGAAACTATCTCCAAACAGAAAGCCTCACTACAAAGACTAAACATATAAGAGCTATAGACCCAAGTAACTACCTGTAAGTACCATTTTATTTGTAATTATTCATTTCTATGAGATTTCATCTGTGTATTTCATAAGTGGATTCATATATATATATATATATATATTTTTTTCCTCCTCTTTTCAGGTCTTGCTGTAGTGGATACTTCTTCTGGGATTTCAGTTTCTAGGTTACAGAGCAAGCACTCCTCACTCCTTAAGGTCTCGTGTCTATTTTTAAACATAACCTCTTTCCAAATACCACATTTTTCACTTTCTGTTGCAGAAAGAACCCTCTTTCTTTCAGCTTTCTCAATAAAAACAATTCAAAAGGAAACTCTCTCTCATCAGTTACAATTGTGGCCAGAATCAAAGGTTCGATGAATTTTCAACTTCTGTCTTCGAAATAATTCTACTTGTTTTTCAACAGATACGTTAATCTACATATCCTTTTTTTCTTTTATGACATAATTTTATGGAAAAATTCACAAGCAGGTAATAGAGCAGCTTAGCCTTCAGAAAAGGACGTTATTTTAAAACAGTAATGCAGTGCAAAATACAAACTCTAAGGTTGGCTTCCTGCTTTGTCTTGCTTAAGATTTGAAAGAGGCACAAAGAAATAGAGGGTTGTTTGACTGGAAGTAACTTCACTAGGCATTTAACCTATGGATACCAGAAACAGAAAAGTGAAGTAGGCTGCAGCACTGTAACTTGGATGTTTGCAACATAATGCTTGCAGTGTGCTTTTCAGAATTCTCAGCAACACAGAAATAGTGTACAATATAATTAAGTCCACCCCCAGATGTCATTTTAGCCAGAATTATCTTTGACGTACAAGTCAGCTGATAGCTGTCTATAAAGGAATTTAAAGAATTATGTTAGCAACTTAATTTCATTTAACAAAAAAATGTGACCATTCTCATAAGTTGAAAAAAAAAAAACTACATTACGGAGTTAAAACTTAGCACAACATTAGGATATGAAAACTGATGTAGTCTGGAACATCAGATAAAAGTAATGTTGCACACAAAACACGGTTTTGTTTCCTGTTAAACATAGTAAAAAACAATTTTTATTTCTCTTCCTTTGGCCTTTTCCTACCTTCTCACTTCCTTTTGGGAGGAAATACTATATCTACGAAATAAAGTATACTCAGCATCTTCCATGTAGTTAAGAGGGATGAAGGTAGGAATTTTATGAAAGAAAACAGCGCACTGATGCTAAAACAGCCTTACATTGATTTAAATATCACTGACTGAACAAATATTGTCTCTCTTTTTTTTTTTTTTTTCCTGAGAGTTGTTAGCAGTGTATGCCTTCCTTTGATCCCAATCCTGTGTTTTTCAGCTCAGTGGGGAAGACTGTAACCAGCACCATCAACAGTAGGTAACTGCCCTCACTGCTACAGTGATGGACAAGAAAGGACATGACATGGATTGCCCTGCTGTTACTTAATTGAATTCTAACTGATAGGAGGTACTTAAACATGGATACAGCCTGGATATACCACAGGGAAACAGCCATGCAAAGGCACATCGTTCTGTGAACAGTGTGTTTGTAAGAAATTTGTTCATTATGAGTTTGTGTGTTTTCTATATTCAGAAGACCAGAGAATGAACGGGAGAAACTTTTGGTGGGAAGAATCATACCGTAAGTGAACAGATCGAAGGCAATCAGCCCTGGAAATGCCTGGCCTTGTACATTTTGTTTTTCACCTTGGCACTGCTAAGTACATCAGTGTGCTTAAAACCCAAACAAACAGGCTGGAACAAAGGACACAGTACATTTAGAGGACTTGGAAAGAAGTATTAAATCAAACAGTCAAACATTTCTGATAACCAGGAAGAACAGCAAAGTGGAAAGTTATTTATTAAAAATAATCATGAAGTTTTTCAGAAGTATTACCACAGTCTTCAGCAACCAGACTCCAGACAAATGTAAAAATGGGGAACGGAGAGCTTTTAAATCTAACACTTACCTTGCATACTTGAGTCAGTGAGACCAGGATGCTCTACAATCAAAAATAACAACTAAAAACTTGCCCTATTCAGCATGTTATGCATGAGAGAAAGTAATATACACAGGAAATCCCGTAGATAAAATTAAATATTAAAGAACAAAAGCAAATTTGCTGAAGGGAATGCAGCTTACTACAACATATAGACAAAAGCTACTATCAGAGCAACAATTAATCTCTTAATAACTTCTCCCTGTGGGAATGAGAGCTCAAAAGCACCTATACAACTCACACCTTTGCTTGTTAGGTGAGATTGGTCAACAGCTCAAATCCCTTCCCCTCTTTCTTTCATTTCTAATTTTTTTTTTTTTTTTTTTTTTTTTTTTTTTTTTACTACTTAAAACATCCTTCATGGCATTTAATTTAATTATGAGTTTTAAACAGTCATGTTATATTCACTTCAGAATAAAACTTAGTACACATTTAAGCTTTTAGAGATGGAGGCTCTTTTTTTGACACTCTCGCTTTGAGGTGCAAACTCTCCTGCCTGTCATATTCCTGCTCTACGACATTAGCCCAAGTGGACAGAGGTATCAACAACTTGGAGATAACGATTACCTTTTGTCAGCAAAATGATGCGAGTCCTAAAACAAAATCTTTCCCATTATGTAGTGCCCACAGATCACCATGGTACTCGTCTGGCACACAAGACAAAACCGTAGGAGAATATAAAGACAATTGTGGACAAATCCCTCTCCAACTTAATACATCTAAAAAAAAAAAAAACAACTTTTGAACATATTTGGAAGGAATAAAAAGAGCTGAGAAAAATCTGCATCAGTTGATATGAAGTATGATAGAAACAGCTAAGGAATAACATAACTCAGAATAATAATATTTTATTTGGGGAGAAAAAGACCAAGCGGTGATGTGGGCATTACAATTGTGAATTGGTTTTCCATGGTGAGAAAGATACAAGTTTCTGCCTGTGTACCTTAAGATAGATTGCCCCTATTCAATAATATTTAAATCCATAAGCTGAAACTTACAAAAAGCCTCCTGAATTTACTCGTTTTGAGATATTTCAAATGTTAACTCAGATTAACCATGAATTACTTCTATTTCTGTTTTAGATGGAGGAAAGATGAAAAAGAATAATTGAAATAGACCAGGTTCCAAATTAATCCTCATAATAAAATTTGTATTTCAATTCACCTTTGTTATTCCTGTGAATCCAAGAATTTTACTTATGTTGATGATGGTGTTAAATAGGATTATTCTTTAAAAAAAGAATGACAAGTGTATTATCAGTATTTAGGAAATAAAGAAGATGATAGCAAACCAAAAACAACTCATGAAAAAATGCCTTGACATTTACTAGTATCTTAATTCTAGTGTTTAGCAGACAATCAGTGAAGCTGCGGAGAATCAGCTTTGTTTATTTGTAAGAAGAAACTACATCCCTGGAACTCCTTCGATTGTATTTTAGATCTAAATTTAAAATATAATATTAACAGTCATTTTTTTTCTATTAATAAGTCAGCTGCCATGCAAATTATTTTACAGGTAAATCACAAGTTTTCTACCCAATCAACAGAATTTTAACTATGTCCAGTAAAGACGTTGTAAAAAACAACAGGCATTTTCATTAAATTTTCATTTAAGTACAGCCTTGACCACATAACATGATGCTAAACTGACAAATTATGATTAACTGTAGTTACACACACAATTTATCTTCTTACAGATGCAAATCCATCTCAATATTGCCAAGAAAGGACAGAAAAGAACAACTAGGTTTGTGAAGAAATTCTTAACACTGCAAGTTCTAGTATGTAAACCAGAGTAAACCTGTCCAATATACAACCTATCAGAAGACTCTCATTGTACAACACACACTAACTTTCACTGAAGATTCTACAACTTCCTCCTGTTCTGCAACTTAGCCAACATTTTCATAACAAGAGTCAAACCACTTATTATCTCCCAAAGAAGAAAACCTGTTAGCTAATCTCTAGGAGTCTGTATCTCAGGTAGAGATTCATACAGAAAGCTGGCTACTGATGCAACTCACAATTCAGAAGGAAATACAAGTTCTGTTAATGGACAGAGTGAATTAAAAAAATAACAAATCCTGTTAAATTTAGATCTGTTAGACAAATTAGCACATGGAACTAGTGCTAAGGCTTAAAGAAAAAGCTTTATCATGTGATGTATTTAGAAAGTTTCCTCTTCCTTCCATAGAACTGTGAGAACTAGACAGAAGAACTTAAAGAAACCTCTGTTGCTTTGTTCATAAACTCAATGTTTTTGTGAGGAAAAATTTGAAAAGCTATTACTACACGTTCAAAATGCGTGAAGAACATAGGCAATAACAACTGCAGATTTCTGGTTATAAGATCTCTGTTAGGAAAGGCCTTTGTATTGTGAATATCTTGAGTCTTCTATATTTTATCTAGTGATCCAGAGTTAGTGTGATCATGCAAAGCTGTTCTGTCTCAAGGTACTTAAATCACCCACTTCACTCTGTTACACTTCTATGGTCCCAACCAGCCTTTCCCCAGTCTTAGCAAGCAGAGTCAAGCTACTCTGTGTGCATTTGGTGGGGCAATGCTCTCAGTTCATCTAAAGGTAAGATGTATCATACTGTAGAAGCCCCTGTTGACAAGGTATCGATGGTCCCTTTCATTTGGAAACTGACCTCCTGGTCCAGACTGAAATGCTACTGTAGGTGTGCTTAAAGAATTTAAAAGGTTGCTAATGCAGAGTGAGATGTGGATAGTTTTGTGTGCACAAATGTATGCATGTGGCGGCTGAGTAGACTCCTGTAAGACTAACAGATTTACGCTTTTCATTATTAGTTTTAAATCAGAGACCTACAGAAGTCTTTCCATTTAGCTTACTTCAACATATTTTATCTCAGTTGCATTTCCAACTTAAATGTTCAGATACTCACTGTAACAAATACCTGCATACTGCAGGCGAGGAGGAAAAAAAGGGAAAATAGTTGAGCCATTCAAATCTTTTCCCTACAACTGTCACCATCTCCTCCCTTACTTGTAGATGTAGTATGGAGACTTGAGAAAAAATACTTTTTGATGATAATGTAAGTGAAACTAGAAAATAAAATAATCTGTCTGTCACAACAAATCCTGTCAGCCTCATTGGCAGGATCAATAACTGATGATCAAGCAGAAGAAATAAACACCTGAATAAAACAACAACAACATTTCTGTTTTTTTAAATAAAGCTGAATTAAATTATAAAATTTCACAATAGAGTCCAAGATACTGGCTCCTTTTACAACTGAGATAACTTTGCTGTGTGATTATCCTGGACGCGCTGTCTCAGAATCTACAAGGGCTGTTCCCAAACTAACAACTACTATTTTATTCTGTTGGCCCACAATCTCAGAGGCAGATGTGGTATGGAAGCAGAGCTTGTGCCTTCCCATCAATACTCTGTCATGTGACAGATAGCACCAAAGAGGCAGTCTGACAAAATGGCATGACATGAAAGTATGGATGAACCAAGGTGTAACTGCCTTTTTTTTTTTTTTTTTTTTTTTCTTTTTTACCATGGATATTCATCAACACTTGCTAAACATTTACAGAGACCAAGCAGTGCATGTGGTGCATTTCAGCAGTAGTGACAGTGGTCACCTCCTCCAGTGCAACTATTTACGAGCACAGAGTTCCGGCTCTTGTTCATTGCAGTGAAAAAGCAGAGCTAATGGTGATGCCAAAAAAGATAGCATTTTGTAGCTGAGAATTTGCTCTCTCAAACAGCGTTATCATGCTCTCTGTATTTGTTATAGGTTCCACGGAAATAAATGAGAGGCATAAATTTCTGAGTGATCTACAGAAATAGAAATAACCCTAGGGGAGATGAAAAAGATAAAGGAGAAACAGTCTGACAGAAATCTCAATGAAATAACTGTATCTAGACACTTAATAGTACAATAGTATATGCTTAAACATCAATGTTAGTGATGAAAACCCTCCATATTTATAAACCATAGCTTATAAGCAGGCATTTTAAGCTCAATGCATTAGCTAGATTTCTAGCAAGTTTGCTTGAAATTAACAGACTGTGAAAACACTGAGCCACATTGCCTTGTGTGCTGTCTTAACAATAAATCGTTAGAAAATACAGCATGCCTTCTACATGAAAATTTATCTGAAAAGCTTTAACAAATGTGACTCCATGGCATCTTAAAGAGCCTATTAAGAAGAGAAGTAGATCAGAGAAAGCCTTCGTGCCAAACAGCCTGTGTGACAAGCAACAATCTCACGCACATGTTCTGAATACTCATTTGGCATTATCATAAACAGCTTCAGAAGGAAAGGCAAGAAAGGTGGCAGGGTGAAATCTACTTTACCCAAGCAGCCCTTCACCAGAAACACACAAAAATCTTGCCTCAAGTGAAACAACTGATGGAAAATATTAGCAGCAAGAGAGATACAGGAGGGGAGTTATAATAAATGCAGTTCATGTAAGCATGTGTTTTACATGGAACTAATAATCAGTGTAACACAAGAAATAACTTCCAACTAGCTGAATACATAACCACCTCTGAAAGTAATCACAATTAAAAGAAAAAAAATATGAACTATTCTAGGGCTGCTAGAAAGACCTCTAATTGTTCCATTTAAATGGTTCAGTTTCAATTAAATTGAGGAAAAAATAATAGAATTAAGTGCTTCACCATTTACTGTACTTGAGTGAATACAATTTGTGTAATCTGTGTAGGATCCCCATTAGCAGGGCTCTCGGTAAGAAACCATAGTGATTAAATCATTAAATTATGTCTAGGAAGAATGAATACTCCCATTGATATAAGGAACCTTGATGAGATTTTAAACAATTAGAATCACCGAGTGCTTTTATGAATAGAAAGGATTCTAAAGACAAAAAACACAAAAATGAGGGAAACTATTTTTACCCTACTGCATTTCACTTCCTCCTTTATTCATTAACACTAACATCAATTGTATCCACTTTTGGTCATCAGATCTCAGCTCAGCCCCTATGGTATTTCACATTCCGATCAATAATCTGGATTCACACAGCCTATTCCCTCTTCCCACTCTCTAGGTTTTTCTCATAGGGATAACCTGTTTCAATAAATGATTCCCTAATTGCTGTTTGGAAAGTCATTTCAAATTTCCGTGGTCACACTTCCCAGAATAGCTGATAATAACCAGCTTTCATTCTGGATTTTGTTTGCTTGTTTAATTCTAAGTTTGATTGATCAAAACCAAGACCAGCAAATAAATCCATCAAAATGTCAATTGCTTTTTTATCAATAGTATCAACTTGTCCACTGCCTTGCCACTACTAAGGTGTCACTTCAAGAAAAGGTTGTGATGTCAGCATGAGAATGGTTCCAGCTACAAGATCAGGCATGGCCTCCTTGCAGACACAAGGTTATAAAGTAACACACAAAGCTGATGAATTTCAGGATGTATTTTACAATGCATGACTGTATAACCTGGATATAACATGTTTTAATTTAGATTTAACACAGCAACTGTTGTTCAAATCAAGATTAGAAGAGCAGAACAGTTCAAACTAAAGAATAAAATAATGCTGAGTAGAGATTTGGTCTATTTCAACCTCATCATCCTTGTTTATAAATCTGAACTTGTCCTACAAAGATTTTCGTAATGTAACAGCCTCACTGCTGAATCTGAAGCTGCAGAGCTGAAGTAGCTGCTGGTCAGCCAGTCTAGATAATAAAATATCGTTTAAGCTACTCCTGTAGAAGACCAAGCTGATTCCAGGTTTGCCAATTAAACCATTCAGCTCATTATGATGTATTATATTATTTTTTTTTTTTATTTTTTTATTTTTTTATTTTTTGTTAAGGCAACATTCCTTAGGATGCGCATACTGACACACAACACAAAAGTTTTCCTTGAAGCTTATGTTGGCTTATTTGCAAATCCTTCCCAAATTGTGGGTTACTGACACCAACACAGATTATGAGAGAAATGCTGACTATCTTTTCACCACTGGTGTAAGAATGCTGCTTTAATTGTAAAGGTGCTCCTTAGTGTTTTTAATAAATTCACAACATCTGCAGTTCTAGCAATAAATAAGTATTGGAACAGCGGCACTGACAATTGTTTCAACTTGGAGGGGAATAGTATTGGAATTACATGAAATGGATGCCAAACTGATTTTAAACCTAATGCATGACAAAATTCTATAGAAAGCAGGTGAAGAAAAAATTTAATACATGATATAATTTTCTTTCCAGAGTAATTGAAAAAAATTCACACCTTCTTCATCGTAAGAATGGTTTTTTTCTATTAGTAAGAATTAAGTCTATTTGGCTTCTTCTGGTTTAGTAGAGAAGAACTAAGGAAATTATTATTTCTTTTTTTTTTCATTTTTTCTTGGTTTTCTACAGCATTACCTTTTTTTAAGCGGCCATAGAAATAAGTGCCAATATTTTCTGGTAATAAATTGTAAATTGTTCCCCTTCTCTACTTTTCATGATATCCAAGTAATTTTTTTTTCAAAAGAGTTCAAAAGAGTAAGAGACCATATTACTAGATTTCAGCCACATTACAATCTCGCAACACGAGGTCTGCTTCTACTGCATGCCTCCAAACCTTCATTTCTTACCACTTTTCTGAGGACTCCAATGGCAGATTCAGACTCACTACCTTGGCTTAAGAAACATGCTGACAGTCTGGGTGATATAACTTGGTGCTCATCCATTATGTTTCCAGTAGGAATTTTTCAGTTTACTCCTGAAATTCTAAGTCTGCTATTCAATACCATTTGCTTGTGTGTTGCTTTGAGGTTTTTGTTTTTTGCTATGGTTGGCTGGGTAGTTGTTCTGGCCTGGTCCTTACATACATTCCTCTCTTTAACATATCCCATGTTATATCGAAGTATTGCCAACTTCATTCTGAACTAGAACTCATCCAGCTGAAGAACTTCAAGATTAACGATAGAAAATTCTCAAGTCCAAGCACTGACACTTGAAAAAGCATTTTCTGTGCCTAGCTACTTTTCAGAATGAGACCACTGATTTCACTGAATCTTTAAAGAAAAAAGAAAAGCCCTGTCTTGTAACACTGACAAATATCAGTCAGCTTAAGAGCTGGAAAAACCCTGTCTCTTTGGTTAGCTTGAGCAATGAACGTTCCTCCTAACAGCATAGATCTTTCAAAAGAAAAGAAAGAGCAAAGGAGAAAGATAAGCTTTGAACTATTTTAGTTACTACATATGGTTTGCAGCACTCATTTTTGTGTTCATGTACTATATTTTCTATCAGCTATTTAGACGTAATAAAATATAAAAATTATTTTCCTTTCATATCACTGCAGCTTCAAAATATTGATTCATAAACAATTTAAGGTAGAAAACTCTGGATACAAAAAAAATGAAGTTAACTTAATTATTTTATCTTCACCTTTCTGACCTGCACTTTCATGACTTACAAAAAATTTATATTGTACATATGGTTATTATTAACATAGAAAAAAAGCCCGTGACAACTGAAAATGAAGCCTGCATAAAAAATAGGTGGGTACTGCACAGAGATGGCACTCATTGATCCCCCTCCAAATATACCTGTCTGTACAAAACACAGAAGTTAACATTGCTTTATATGATTCCTAAGAGACCACATGGCTAAGGAAATAGTGCTTGCAAATGATGCTTTTAGGGCTCAGTAAGTTGGCACATAACAGTTCCTGCTAGTTTAGTGGACAGTAAAGCAAATATCATATTCCACACATTTGTTATAGAGACACCTTGAAAGTTAATCCAAATTTACAAGAGGTATCAATTTAAATTGCATTCATTAAACACTATTAAATCTTGATATTGACATTCAAAAAATTAGACATATGGTCATGTTACTGCAGCTTAACAAGCTGAGCCATAATAACAAACTCTCTATGCATTCATCGTGCACTATAAAATGTGAGGTAAGAGGTATTAACTTACATCTCCTATGTACATACAATTAATATCATATTTGCTGTGTAATCAGAGCATATGCATGAAAGTACATCTCAGATAAGCCTGTGCCTAAGAAATAATTAGTAAATGTCTAGTTATGAATATTGATTATGAACAATGATTATTTAATACTGATTATAGCAATTTAATCTCTTTACCTTAAGACCACGCGATCATATTTAGCCTCCAAAAGATACTTCATGTATGAAAACTCCAAGAATATAATTTCATATTGCTTATCCCAAAGTTTCATTCAACTGTTCCAGTAACAGTCTCTTGAACTTCAATAAAGGCATATAGATTAAACTGCCAAACGCTCTCACCGTCTCTGCTTCCCAGCATCCATGTTTTGATGCTGCTTGGGTCTAGTGGTCTCACAACCAGAGTCCTCTGGCAGATGTGCAGAGTTACTTAATGCCTAATTCAGTTGATTTGAGAATAATTTTTAATGGCTTATCATTACATAACATTGCTCCTTATAAAAGGAAAACTACCATATAGATATATATATATAATGTGATCATTAATTAAAAAAAAAAATAAAACCCATAAAATAGCATGAAGATTAGCAGTAGGATCAGCAATCAGTTCTGAGCAAATTCTTTTTTAAAATTGATTGTACCGCAGTCTCTCTCAAATGCAACGAGAAGAAGGTAAACTGACAGCGTGAACCAAGAACTGTGCTTCATCCTCTGCAAGTCTCAGTCATTAGTGGGGGAAAAAAAAGAATGTATTATGGATGAACGCTCAACTAAACAAATTGAAGCAGTCCTTTAAGCAGGTATTAAGCTCAGGTCTCCTTTCTTAAGAGTAAGCACTTATTTTCATTGAAACACATGTTTAGAGAAAAGGAAATAGATAAGTACATAATATGAAGTAATATATACCAAGAGAAAAAAAAAATCAACTCTAAGTTACTGCTTTTATTTTGGTTTGTACTAATCTGGGTGAATAGCTCAAAGTTTTCCTAAACCTTTGTTTGGAAAAGTGCGTGAGTTGGACAAACAGGGGACCTGCTCTGGACAAATGGCAGGGGGGTTGGACTCAATCTCCGGAGATCCCTTCCAACCCCTACATGAAATGGCAAAATTAAACCCTTCCCTGAAAACTGACACAGATGGAGAGCCCTGAAACCTCTGCGTAGAACTGCACAGACTTGAACTACATTTAAGGATCACCCTCTAACTCAGATACAATAGACAATGGTAAGTTAAGGTTTAGGAGAGCTCTAAACGGATCTAGAACCTGCAAACTGATAAACATTATCTTAAAGCAAAGAGTTAAAATTTTATTCCTTTGAGGGCAGTGATATGACGTGGATTTAAATATGCACTCTGAGTTAGCTGAGGACCAACGTACTCAGTCACTTGTGAAATCAGGCCACGAGGTAAGATCTTGCAGTAAGATTATTTTATTAATTACTTCTCTTTAAGTAATTACTAAGCAAATATAACAGATTTCTTTTTTATTTCACCTTCTCCAGAAGATCTCATCCTCACAAGTACACTAGATACACACATAATCTGGTAAAATACAAATACTTGGAAATAGCATCTCCTATCACTAGAACGTAACATTTGAATGGGAGAATTAGGTTCCATTTTAAAAACTTCATAATCCATGCTATCACTACATTAGTTAGTTAAATCAAAATATAACCTATTATTTGAATCATAGAAAATTGTATCTGGTTAAAGAGCACGTGTATAATGCAATGAAAAAACAACAAAACAGACCACATTAAGCAGTATTCTAGTCATACAGAAGATTAATCTAAACCATTACTTAGGGACACAAAATTCTTTTCACAAGTCTTCCCAGCCTTGATTCTTAACCAAATTAAAAATAAAAGTTCACAGACTAGTAACAACAAATTACAACAAAATTTAATACTAAGTAATTCATTAGACAATAAACTACCAATAACATGATGAGAAGTGCCACATCGTAGCAAAGCCCTAGACTACAACAGATGAGGACGTATTCAAACACAGCACCCGTGAACACAGAAAACAAAGAAAAGAATCTATTTACCTTCGGAAGACCTCAAGCACACAGGGACATCCAGCAAAACAGCACCCCTTCCACTACCAACCCTTAAATGAGGTCAGGGAAGGGGTGGATTCTGACTTTTCCCTTTCTGGTCACTCAGAAGCATTATACACACCTGAGCAGCCTTGGGTTGGCCCTACCTTCCCACCAGGTGTTCCATCACTGGATCAGGCCATGTCTCAGAATTTCTGCTACACTACCAATACAAAGGCATTGGTAGAACTCTTTTCTGTACCTATTTATTTAGTGAACTATAAATGTTTGAAAAAAAATTATTTAAAAAATATTTAAAAATATATTTGAATATAAAAATGTATATGGACTATTGCAATTTTTTTTTTTAAATTATACTTCCATAATACAAGTAGCTGTTCGATCCCAAAGCAATACATTTTTTTTCCTAGCAGGATGACTTGCCTCTGCAGACAGACAAAAAAACTGGAAGGACCACTGACAACTGACTCAGTGAAGTAGAATATTAGACCATGAGAGGAAGCTTTAAGGGAAAGGGAAATGTAAACAATAAAAACAAAGAAATGTTCATATCAGTATAAGTTGTTTAATCTAAATGTTATGTCTGTGTTCTTTCCTTGGCCAAAAGTAAAGACTAGTGAAAGAGTGTTTGTTGAAAACCAAAGCAAATGCTTCCACAAAGAGTAACTTTGCAGGTATATATGTGCATGTACAAATATATACGTACCCTATTAAAGAGTTTTTCTCATAATTTCATGTCACTTCCTAATTTCAGACTCCAGTGAACAGTGTATTTTCTAAAAACATTTGATTGAAAAAAATTAAGAAAAAATGACAAATGTGTATTCTCTTGAAGCTCTTCAATGTTTCTTCTATACCTGTGATCTCTATATCAGGTCTCTTCATGAGTATTTAAGAAGCCCATTCACACTGGTGCCAATTTCTCTATTAGTAGCTCTCTGTGCATAAAGCTTAAGCTTTACTAGTTCTCTTGTTTTTACTGTCACAACTTTCTCAAGTAATGAATTATTTTATAACTCCTATAATGTAATTTATTAACTACTATAAGTAACCATTCAGAAGAGATACCTTTTGCATGAGTTTTCCTAAATTTTGAACTACATCTGAGGGATGAGATTAACTGATTTGTGCTTTTTCACAAATGTAATAAATGTACAAAACCAATTAAGCAAATGAATCCCACAGTAACCAATATACAACCCTTCCTTTCACGCTAAAAATATATATATAAAAAAATTAAAAAATAGGGAAAGAAATGGGAAACACTAGCAGCATCGCTACTACAGAACTACTGACTGGCATTCCTTTGATGAACAGTCAGTGATTTCCCTTCATATGTAAACAAAAATGAGCTTCATATACTTTGTAACCTCCACACTTAGGGAAATCTATTTGTCTAAGACAATTGTATCAAATAAAGAAGTTTAGTTACAATAGATTCAAATGAAGCTTAAAAACAGTGAGCAATTTGCTTGTCTGAACATTGAGATCATTTCCCTAAGGCTAAAATTAAAACTGCTGGAAGTCAGAGCAAGAAGAAAATTTCAAAATGAAAGTATCTTTGCAAAAACTGCAGAGAGATGAAATTTGTAGTTTGAATAGAGCTTGTTTTATTGGAGATAAGAAACCTGAATTCCACATATGAACACAGAAGAAATTAAAGTGAAATATCATAAGAGTGAAAGGAGGGGAGTCCAGAAGGATAGACACAATATGGTATAGAAAAAAGGTCACACCATAATACAAAGGCAGATGAAAGATCAAGTATTAAAAACAGCACAGACAACAAAACATGCGCTGTTCCTTTCTACAGAGCAGACCCCTGAGCTTAAGTGCCATTTGAAGAAGTATCAGCTGTAGCAGATTTAACCATGGAAGATACAAAATAACGAAGAAGGCATAGACTTTGGCAATCTTATCTAATGATCAGTTTAAATAGTGCAGAGTAGGTCACTGCAAACTGTGACAATATTCAACACAGAAAAAGGTGGCTTTGTTCATTTGCATTTGTCAATATTTGCAAGTATGTGTATCAATGCTAGTATAGATTTACCAGTAAAATGTCAAACTTCCATCAGTAACAAAAGGAACAGCAGTTCTGGTATAAAATGTATGGAAAACTGAGCTCAAGTTAGTGGGCTAGTGCCCGCTCTCAAAGCGACCAGATTAAACCTTGCCTTTCTCTGCTCCTCTCTACTGCTGACATTTTTTGTGTACACAGCAAATGCCTGACCCTGAATCTGGGAGCATCCATCACCTCTCAATAAGCTGAACCAACATCGCTCCACTTGTCAGTCTGCACCAGGTCAAAACCTAGGCAAACTGTAACCCTGTATAAATAGCAGTTTCTTTGTAGTCACAAAGGAACCTCAGGATAAATAGCTCTCTGAATATGAATGTTTATGTATTATGAACTAAGAACTAGTACAATAAATATTTTCAAGTTATTCGGAAAAAAACAACCTTATTGTTCCAAAAATAAATAAATAAATAAATAAATAAATCTCCTAACAATATAGCCGAACAGATCTTCACTGGTATCAAACTTCATATTACCATTAACATTAATAAAGAAATTACAGTTTCCATTACTGGGATCAGACACACTTAACAAACTTGTCATAAATTATATCCTCCTATATACTTTCCAGCAAAAATATTCAGCTAAGATTTTATGTATAAACACTGAAATATTCAGTCTGCAATTATAAAATTGGAAAGTAACGATGTAAATTAAACAGAATAAAATATGGATAGCTTTAGAAGAGCAAAACTCTTTTAACATAACGTGATTAATATATGTCACATTTACAAACATAATAAGCAGCAAATGCAGAGAAAACATATGGCAATCTCTCCTTTGATAGATGAGAACCAAAGGAAAGAGTTAAGCCTGAGCCTCTTTTTCTCCTGCTATTATCTTCTCTCAACCAAGGTAAGACATAACTTGTTTGCCTTTAATTACCACAACACCCAATGAAAAATGTTCCAGACAAGAAGAGAGCAAAAGGGAAAGGCAGCAAAACTGTCAAAGAGGCAAGAAAGCCATGCAAAGGCTGCAGGAGCCATGACTTACCCTGAGGAGACTGCCGCCATCTCAGGTGCTCCTGGCAGGGATCCGACACTGCTGGTGGCAGGAAACAACCTGAAGCAACATAAAGAGCAACAAGCAAACAAATTAATGAGAGCAGAGATAAGGCAAACTTTGTTCTAATTCTTCTTATGCTATACGTAAACATAACTATTTTGTTAAAACAAACTGGTGCTACAAATGGCTTTGCTGTTACCAGGTAGGGCAATGTACAGGCTTTCCTCACACAAAGTGGAGAAAATTCTTTCTTCCCAGATCCTTTTCAGCAATTCCTAACTTTCAGAAGACCTCAAGATAAAATTTAAAGAAGAAACGGGAAGACAGAGCAGAAAATTCCTGTCAGAGCTCAGCCCCGACCTGCTGCTCCCTCACAGAGGCTGCCACAAAATGTCCTACGGCACCTGCCTTGTGCCACCTCAGTGGGGCCAAAAGAAAATGGCGGCCAGCAGTCCCAGTCCAAAGGCATCTCCATGGGGACAGGCCATTGACACCTGAGGATAAGGCCCTGAGGCTGGAGGAGACCAGGTACACCCAATACCCCCTCACAGTCATGAGGTACGTCCTGTTTAGCTGCAGGTCACCCACTTCAGTGCATGCCAAGCAGAAAAGACAGAGATGTAAATAAAGTTCTTGTTATCATAACAAGAATGACAAGCATCAAGAACAGCACATATGGTGTTAGACCTGCCTGCAAAGCCACGAGCAGAATGGGCTCTTCATGTAGGGGCTGTTTTAAAAGTGTTCCAGATGTTAATACCATAGTCAGGGGAAAATGAAGAATGACCATGTTGGAGAGGTTAGCATTCAGTGAGCACTAAACAAGGTTACAGCTGAGGACATTTTTTGCTACATGCAAATAATGCAAATACAAGCAGCCTCTGAAGTTACAAGGTTTCAATTGAGTGTGTGCCATCTAATGTCGGAAGTGGAAGACAAGGACGTATCCGACTCAGGAAACTGAGGAGGTAAATTGTGGTTCAGTAACCGCAGGACTGAAGGAGTAATTTGGGGTGCTCCAGGTTCGCCTGGCACCGTGGTGAGGGCTCGTTCCCACCTACTCCTCTGCCAATCCATGCCAGCAAGAAGAAACTTCCAAAACTTTTTTTTTTTTTCCTGAAAATACTTCATTGTAAAACCATAAGCGTATCAAAAGAATGAAAGAGAGAAGAACGATTTGTTAGAAGCTGCCTTCCATTTTGTAAGAGGAACAGATGTTTTATTGTAATTAAAGCTCATCTTTTTGTACAAGGTGACTCCTGGAGCACACATATACTCCAAATAAACAAGTCTACTGTATTGCTTTCATATGAATGTCGATGATCCACAGTTTTCTTGTAAATCTAGCTTCTACTCGAAGAATTACTTATTAAAAAAATCTCAATTTCAGCTCATATTGCTTTTCATTCCATTGCTTACTCTCCCAGCTAAGCCCTAAATAATTACTTTTACTTAGTACATCTTGAATATTTATGGAAACTTCCTTCCTATAATACAAAAATGAAGCACAGACATCTGAGATTAGTAACCAAATGAGCCCAATGTTGAGTTGATTAAAACCTGCTTAGCAGCAGCGTACTGCATTGTCACACTTGTATAAGCAATTTTGCATAGTTAGAACTATCCAATTAGTTTAAAAAATATATTAGTGAAGCACTGTAAACAGTGCAATGTGTGTTTAAACAACACACAGTGAAATCTGTATACAGTTAAGTAAATCACAGTGTTGAGCCCTGATTCTCCCTAGCAGTAATAATGCCAAAGTCAGCTTGGGGTCAAGTCCAAGTGGGGACAGTGGGATATGTGCAAGTGGAAACCCCTTGGGTCACATTAATGAAAAGATTTGGGCAGCTGCGGTGCAAGACAGGAACAATGAAAGTCACCTTGCAGGAAAACCCTCCTCTTCTGCTACACAGGAGAAATGTAGCACCTAAAACAAGGTGCACATTCTAAAGGATGTATTTCCT
Organism: Meleagris gallopavo; assembly: GCF_905368555.1. NCBI lineage: Eukaryota > Metazoa > Chordata > Aves > Galliformes > Phasianidae > Meleagris > Meleagris gallopavo. Next base: position 542,340 of record NC_139410.1, read on the forward strand.
TGGGGCTTTGAGTTTTCAATTATGGAAATCTTTATAAAATGGTATTCCAGTTTATAAATGTCAGGCTTTGGATTAATGTAATTCAATGGGAATTTCTGTGCTAACAAAACCAAATTAACTTATAAATACCCTTAATAAGTCTCATGTACTAGTGGCAAAATAGCAAGACTCATTAGGCAAATAATAACTGTATCACTAGATTAAGTTTAACAATCTCACTGATGACTATACAGTAAGAGAAAGATGACATTAACATGAGAGCTACTAGGAAAAAGAGGCTGATGGGTTTACCAAAACTGCTAGCAGCATTCTACAAACCTACACATTTCCAGAGCTGTGGCATGCTGAGGTACCTTCCCCCAGCTCTGGACAGGACTGATTATGGGCAATTTGCTGCAGCCAGTGTTAGTCTGTTGATTATAAACTACATATCAGAGAAAGCACGAGCTCGACTGTGAATGTGTGAATAAGTCATTATCTAGATCAAAGGAGAGCTGTGCTTGACTACTTACAAACATCATCAACTTGTTTTCTTCCAGATTTATTACTATCTGTCACTTCATTTTAGCAAGGAATAGCATAACAAAAAGTAGTGTCTTGCTAGCTTGCTTTCTTTCCTCCTTCCATTTTCAGCAGAAGCTGCTACAAGTGGCTGACAGTTTTCAAATGAAGCACTTGTCGTGTTTAAGTCAAAGTAACAACCAAACCAGAACCCAACTTGCTTTCGTGATAACCAGAATAAGGATGCTGCCAATTTTTAATGAGAGCTTTATCTGGAATATATAACACACAAATCATTTCTCATCAAAAGTCTGCACTTTAAAACCTTCCTTCTGCTTCACTATTAGCTGTAAGTCTGAATTTTATACATCTGAAACCATCTATATTCTAAAAGACAATAAATGTATGTTAAATCATAAATATTCAGGTAGTCCTTTTTTATGTGCCTCAACACATTGCTATAAACATAAAGACAGCAGGAATTTCTGCTTTGGCTCAGACAAATTTTTATGCAACTGAAGTAATTTGAAGAGGATTTAGTAGTGAATCTTAACAAAGCATGCTGAAAATATGTATTAAAAACAAACAACAAACAAAACAAAACAAAACAAAACCCTCTGTTCTGAGGCTAACACTTCAGAAATAAATAAATAAAACATGTGAGTCCAGAGCAGAGCAATAAAGCTGACCAGCATTTCTACTTAAGAGATTGCTAGAGAACATATAGAGCTCTTACTGAGCAATAATTTAAGAGTTATGATGGTGTGCAATTTTTCAAAAGCAGTCCTGGTAGAGCATAAAATAACAAGGAAGTCAATGAAGTATTTAAAGCAGCTGAAAATAGTTGTAATAGGAAAAAATCAAATAAAAAATTGTAGAGATGCCATTGAAATACACCAGAGAACAGTCTCATCTGCGCAACATTATTCTAGTTGAAGGAAGAAGAGAGAAATGAAAACCCCACAGCAAAGAAGTTTTCAGAGTAGACATGAAATTAAAGTATAATGAAAAATGCCCTGCTAAGTAAAGGCACCAAGCACATCCATATCTAAATTCTATTGCTGAATACCTAGCTGTATTGTTATTTTAATACCGTTGGTGACTGGTATATTATAACGCCTTCTGTTGTGGTGTCATTTCTGAAAACACGATTTTTACAAGTATTTATGTGAATAATAACAATAAAAATGTTTGCACTTTGCAATCTAACTTAAAAAAAAAAAACACACAATAAAAAAGAACCCTTTATTCAAAGACACAATATCTCTTTTTGAAAGGATGTTTTCTGATTTATACTCCAGAATATTTTACTTATCCTCTCAAAAGGTCTAATTCTTCAACTGCAAAGTATGGGAAGAAAGGCTGGGTATAAAAGACAGCAGTCTGCTGTATCTTCTAGTGAAACAGGAATTTTAATCACTTCCACGCTGGCCATTTTGTTATCAGCAATTGTGTAAGTACAACTTATTTATGGTGATTCAAGATCAACATCTTCTAGATAATTGGTTTTAGCTTACAGATCAGCTCACTGCACTACAGAATAATCTCCTAAAATCTTAGGCATTCTAATTCTGCATTTATAGATGTAGTATAATGCATGCTGTAAGCTGACATGTAGGAAAAAACTTACCACCAACATGCACTGTACGGAAGAGCATTTCAGATGAAAGTATTTTACAGGTAATTGCTTATTATGTGTCCTCATTAACGCTAAACTGTAATGGAATTTGTATGGAAGCATGTAAAAATAATTTTAAAATAATTGAATTAAAAGTTATGGGGCACTTACAGTGTTCTCAAGTAAACAAGAATACATGCAATGATAAAGATTAAATGAGTAGCTTTTTGCTGCATTAAGAAGTGATCACCTCTGAACTGGCTACATCCACTTAAGAATGCTTTTATCTTGATAACTGTAAATTGCCAATAATTGCACTAATATCACCATTTACTGGCAAGAATTCAGTTGCAAATGGCTTATTCAGTGCCTCACACACTGCACCCTTCAAACTTTCTTCATATCACCAGTTTATATTAGAATGAAAGAATGGGGGATTACTTAAAATAATAAAATGTAATTACTTATAATAATAAAATGTAAGCTGAAAATTTAGCAACTGTGGTGGATAGACACTCTTGGATTGTATTGGAGAAACTGAAATGAGGTAGGATTGATGAAATTCAAAGAATTTGAGCTATCACTTAGAATTTAAATTAAAACCTTTCCCACATTATGATGATCTTTCCTTAATTATAGATAAAATGGAGATTATATGTTAATGACTCATCGCTATAGCGTGAGGTTTAATAGGTCTCAAACATAGAGAAACAGTAATTCTGATACAGTTTTTCTCTCCACAGGAAGAGGGATAGATAACTTTTAATTTGGTGAGAACATGTGGACCTAAATATGTAAAAGGCATCTGTCCCCTTTAGAAAGAAAGACTGTTTAGGTCCAAAGTTTGATATCTTCCCAATAATGTCTTAAGAAGTCACATCTGTTAGTAAGAGTAGATGCTGAGTATTAGTGTTTCTATGTGATTAATTCAATTTTTTGTGTGACTAGATATGAACACATTATAAAGAGGACATCCTGAAGAGGCATACCTGCCTAGCTTATGCATGTTAGGATTAAGGAGAAGAATGCTCAAAAGAACATCAGATCATTTTGAATGCACATTGAACAGGAATCTTCCTTTTTGTTCTTATTTCAGCATGTGAAGTGGATGTGAGAGCACGTGCTTTGCAGTTTAGTGTTCGTCTGCAGAATAACGACCTCTGTGGTCAGCAGCTACGTTGTGGGATCATAATAATGGATGATGTCTAATAATCATCTCTTACCACGACCAGAATAGCAATTACAGCCATTTCCTCACTGGAAACTGCAATCTCTTCTTTATTTGGCACTGAAATTATTAGCTCTTTTAAAGAGTTGTAACATGGATTGATCGATACAAATGCTGTTTATATAGTACTGATAATGATCCATTATTTCTTAATCTGATTCTGGAGCTTCCTCAGGGTATGAAGGCTTTTTTTTTCTTTTTAAATGAATATCATATCTTTAGTAACGGACACATAGAAAACCTAAGTAGGCTCTCTCCCCAAGCAATATTACCCAATTCATTTTGTCTTTCAAGGCAAGATTCATTTATGGAAAATAATTACATTCAGGAAAGGGAAGTAATAATACAATAATGCACCTATCTAATACAAACAAATTTAAAGTGAAGCCTGACCTAAGTGCGTGCTGAAATGCTGGGATTAAAGAAAAAATATATGTGAACATGATAAATTATATCATCTATTAGTATGCTGAAAATAACCTGGGGAGTGTTACAATGCATTTCTAGACATAACTGTTCTGTGTAGATTGCAACTGATACTATGTACGTACACTGCGTTAACTTGAAAATGATGATTTGATATTCCAAGTGTGAAAATCCAGCTCTTGCTAATAATTTGGCTTGTGAGTTCAACTCGATGCTTGTTTATCCCTTCGCAATTGTGTTTTTTTGTGTAAATAAAACAAACAAACAAACAAAAACACAAAAACAACAAAGCATGAGAGGAAGAGCAATACTATTATACAGATAAGTGAGTGAGAAAAGTTACACAGCAGTGACCTGGATTTCACTGAAGGTCTACGGCTTGAATGTATGGGGATACGTGTAGAAAGTAAAGTAGGAAGATGTTGTTTAAATTTATGTAATTTCATATCCTTCTGATACAAATTTTATTTTGCTAATTGGAATAACCATTCAGAGCATTACAGGTCTGCTTTTGAGTAGAGAAGAAATGGACTTATGTGAAAAGACTTAATGTATATCTTTGGTGAATCAGCAGTGTACAATTATGTTAGTGATAATCATCAACCACAACTATTGATCAAGTCTAACCATGACTGTGCCCATGATAAACATGGCTAAATTAAAAGCAGAATAATATACTTTACAGCAAGCAGGCTAATTGCAACTGAGTTAGTATCTCAAATCAATTTCTACTAATAGCCACTTAAACAAAACAATCAAAATTACTTTGCTTATATTTGGGATTCCTTTCTCCTAATTTATCATAGATGTTGTTATTTCATATGCAATGCTTAATACTGCATTCAAAGGAATGAGTCAATGTCCATAAAAGTTCATTGAAAAACAAACTTCAAAAAGCATTTAGGTTAATTGGTCATGAATTGGCTAGAAGGACTGCTGGACTGCTTACTTGAGTAAGTTTCTTTGTAGGAAAAGGGAATAGCAACTGAAGTTAAGGAATTAGGTCTTTCACATTTAAGGCAATTCAGGGAGAAAAACACCTGACACTTCCAAGAACATTCCCAATGGAATCAACTCCCACGCATTACACTCTTGTGTCTCTAGCTGCCTTTTTAACAGGAAAAAAAAAAAAAAAAAAAAAAGATTCAAGTGTCCTAAATATGTTTATTTGACAGCGAGTGAAATATTGCCATGGCTCTTTGAATAATGAGCTTCTCATGCACATATCCTAAATATGCCGAAGCACAACTGAGTTCCAAGTCTTTTCTTTTGCTCACTTTACATTTCACAGTACTCTTTCTGTCTTTGTTTAGAGAGGCAGAACAACTTGGAATGTTTTCACTCATAACAAAAATACTTCTTTGTTACTCTGATTCCCAACATTTTTTCTTCCAAAGAAGAATTTACATGACAGTAGACGGAAAGATTCTGCATCAGTCCTGACATCAGAAGTAGGGTGCTTTTTTAAAATGTCTGAGGCTCTGACATCAACTCCCTTGCTGATTTGCCACAGCAGCACTGACTGGAAACATGGATTGAACACACTGAGGATGCCGCTTCATGGGGAGGGACATGTGGAGAGTGAAGAAAGCAAGTGGAAAGCAGCATCTGGCTTCAGCCTAATGTTCACTTTCACAGAAGTCACATAGTGGAAACAAACAGGAGCTGATTTGTGTACAGCAGACTCACTGATTCAGTCCTAAGAGAAGAACAATCATTTACAGCTGTGTCTGCTTTTAAAACGTTAATGAATTGTTAAGTGTTATTTCTGGACCTCCCTGACCTTTCAGTGATTAAAGAGCTGATCCTGTTGCTCATTTGGTCCTAAGACAGCTACTTAACTCCTACTTTGAAAGACTAAGGCAACATTATTTGGAAATCCAACATTTGTCAAATAGCCACGACAAGATGGCATGACTTCAATGTGGGATGCACTAATTACAATAACTCTCAGCTGACAATTTTGCAGTTAAGATCTCTTCAGGATCCCTTCTCTATTTAAATAGAGACCATTTCCGTCTCATTTCTACAAAACTTCATTATTTGGAAAGAAAGAATATATTCCTGAAGTATCCTTCCCATCACCATGAAGATTATTGCTTTTCAGAACAAGAAAACCTGTTATTTTATCTGTATTACATCTAATAATGAAAAGAAGAAAATGCCTTTTTACCTCAGAAAAGCAAAATAAAGTTTTCTATGCTAAAATTCTTAGTATAAATGTTTGATGATGAGTGAACAGAAGCAATAATGCGTTTGATATTTCTGGTCAAACACTTTTGCACCAAACAGGAAACAATCAAACAGTCCAAGCTGAGTGTTTACACATAATCCCAAAGCAGGTTATCATCTAGCAGGCAGTGTAGTTTGGGCGAGATGTGCAACTAACTGACTATACATTTAAAATTTACCATTATTTTGAAATTATTTTAATAACATTATCAGGATTTTAAATTCTCCTGAAAGGTATTCATGTGTTTGTATGTTAACAGTGTTCCATTTTCTCCAGTCTAGTTTTCCCCTCACTGCTGCCATCATTTTAATTCATTTTTTTTTCCCCCTACAGAGATGTTTTTGGCAGAAGTTTCCACACTATTTTTTAGAGTCAAATATCTATAGATATGATTACAATATGTAAGAATAATTGGGGGGGGAAAAAAAATAAACAACAAAAAAAACCTCTTGGAAATCATTTGTGCTTCTGTGTATGTAAGCGGGATTGATATTCTAGCATAAGATTGTGACATGTACAGAGGTGAGCATGGGGTCCATCCTGAGTCCCCAGGTTTGAAAGACACTTCTGGTGCACCTAGCTCTATGCTGTGAGCCAGGGGTTTATCCTGACCCTGAGGCCACTTGTTGCCCTACCTTTGGCACTTCACCTTAAACTTTCCTATTTGTTTAGTTTAGCAGTTATTTTCCTTAGTGGAATGTCCTCAGATTCTTTTAAAGGCACAGGGTGAGGTTTGTGCAAGTAATTAGAGCTTGTAGAATTAAAACTCAGCTTAAAACAGAGCACCTTAATGTAACTTGGGTTTAGAGTCAGAGTTCATTTGGAAAACTATTCCTTAAAAATCTTTCCAAATGATTACAGATGGGTTTAAGCCACAAGTTACTGTGTTAGAGCTTTCTCTGGAACGCAGTATAAGATAAGATCCTTCAATATTCGTACCATGCCATGTTACCATGTATATTACGTATATTTATAGCTTAATCCTCAGAATATCCTAGACAATATTAAGATGTTGCGAGTGACAAAACCTCTGTTTTGAAAACACCTCAGCCTAATAGCCTACTGGGAATAAAGGGGGAGATATTTGTTCCTTGGAAGTTTTTTAGCAGCTCTTCCTATTCAGCAGCATGTCGCCTAACTATATGCTGTTTGGAACTGGGCAGCACACAAGCCCCACTCTTTGAAGAAGGTAACCAGTCAGCTCAGTGGTCAACAACAGCTTCTGATACAAAGGGAAGAAATATTTATTTTCTAGAAATTACTCTACCATTTTCTCAGAACATCCAATAGTTACATTAGAAAACATAGAGGAAAATCCAATTTTCTTTCAAAAGTTCCATTTAGTGTTTTAATATTTATCATTATAACTCCGAGTTTTCTTAACTTTAGTTTGTGAACTGCTGGGCTTGGAGCCATGTAAGCTCTACTCTATCCCTCCTTTCTTTTTGTGTGTGTTATGCATGTCATGTTCTTCTAGGTAATCTCCATGCATAGATTTAACATGTAATATCCTGTCACAGATCCCACCTGCTGAAGTTGTCAATGTCAAATGCCTTTGCAGGATGTATTTAGTGGGCATCGTGTATCCACTGTATGATTGAAGGTCAAGAGGCTTCAGACATTGCATGCTAGTTTTGTAGACATTACAATTATGATAAACACAAAAAAGGAAACTACCATGTATGAGTATATCTTCATCTATTCTTGCAGAAACACGCAAAAGAAAATAAAATACGCAATGAAAAGTATGGCAAACCAGTCAGATGCATTTGCAGATCCTCATTATTTCCCTGTTGAACTGGCAATAATATTTAGTTGCTACCGACAACTTTGGGATGAACTTGCAAAGATGATCTTCATACTTTACACTCTCAATCTGTTAACAATATTCTTAGAAGAAAATTTGCCAATCAGAGAAAAGGCCAAGATAAATCTTAATTTAGTGGAGGGATTTTTCTCAGTTACATCAGATGACAATGAAGTTTTTCATTCAAACCTCACTAGCAAGCATTTTAGTTCAGAAGCATTAAGTAACATTCTGTGTGTTATGCTTTACATACAGGGAGGAAAACAAAACAATGCTGTGGTTTATGACATGGAGGTCAAAAGATTAGGACTAATGATTTTTTTAGTACCTGTGCAACTCAGAATAAAAATTAATTTTTTAATGCCTTTTGGAATCTGAGACTTAAATTTTACATTTTGCAGTGATTTTACTGAAAATATTCCAACTGAATTAATATCAGAAAACTGTCATCAGGATTTTTATTATATAGATGTTGTAATTAAAGTTTTAGCTATCTTTCTTGTTCTCAGCATTGAAAAATCTGATCTTCTAACATCTGATATACGTTAGTAATTTAATATTTTCTTTTATTCATAATCTTAGGAAGAAAATTACGACACATACTGAAACAGAATGGAGACTTATGAGGAATGGTTGCAGATTTACTGCTCTTTTGTCTTCAACTTCTTTCTTTCTTAGTGTAGCTAAGCCCACTGAGGTGCATCAGAGAAGTACCCTAAGCACTACATAAAGTCAAACTAAACAGAATTTAATCTATCAGGTTCCTGCTAAACTTTCAGAATCAAAAGCGATCTCACAAATCCAAGACAGCTCTCTATACTTTTAGAAATAATTTTCTGCTATTCTAAATGTCACAGTTTCTCACAAGCGTATTACTTTAACTGGTTACTAAAAATGTAGCCTGATACAATGCATCATTCTGTATCAAAAGGCAGAAGCTTGCCCTAAAGTACTCACTGGATTATATCATGTTTTAATTTTATCCTTATCTAAATAAATGCCACTCTAAAATCTGCAATAATAAAAAATCTAATACTTATTCTCTAAGTTCTGCTTACAGTGAAAAATATCAAGCTGCTCTTTTATGATAAATCTTGTATTTAGTATTGTTCATAAAACCGTTCAGCTAAATCCACAGGTCCTCCTACTCATGGGATGGCATCCAATGCTGCTACTAACTTTCAGGAATGTCTTATATAAACATATCTGAGTCATCTCCTTTGTTTTTCCCTAGAAGTTGGCAATAGGACTTTGCACAGCTTATCCATTAAAGACAGCTTTAAGATCTTCTGGATTTTTCTGCAATTTGAATTGAGGGCATTTTCTCAGACACACAATGTGCCTGAAATTAGACTTCTTTGGTTTAACTGTCCAATTCTGGACTTTTCCTAATAATGGGAACAATGTACGGCAATCACAGAGCATTCCAAATCATAAGTTCTGTCCTTTATTAATAACTTAGGAAAATAAAGACTAAAGCAAGTCTGGTTAGATTCAAAGCAAATAAAAAATAAAAATAATAATAATAAAAAAATATTGAGGTCCTCCACTGGTGAACTTTCATTTCAATTCACAGACACACTTCTTCTGAGTGGTAATGATGAGGTCTCTAAAACAGGTCACTGATTCTCAGCTGATCAAATCCTTTCTTAATGATTTGTCTAGGGGTTGACTGGATCTTTAAAAACTTTGTGTGAAACAGCTGACTTATATAAGCAGAGCAGCCTGCCCTGAGAACCTGAGCGGACGTGTCACAGCAGTGGCTGCTGCCTGGGGAAAGGGCTCGTGCCAAATGATGGCAGGAGTGCAAAGAGTGCTTTGCATATAGGTTTCCACATGGGTCTTAATACTGCAGTAGACAGCTCAGTATAAACAGCATAAGAACAGGAGGGAGCCTTCTGCCTAAGGTTTCCACAAAGAAGCAGGCTGGCACACAGCTCGGATCCCAACTAGGCAGCTGTTTGGGGCAGATTAAGACACAGCATATGATTAGATGGTAAAAAAGGACTCCTAAATTTATCCTGGCCCGTGTAACTACAGTGCTGGTTAGGGGGCTGGTTGTGAGCACTAGCTGCCTCTTATCTCAGGCTGACTGAGCGTCCTCACTGATAAAACTGGAGAGCTGGAGGTGAGGACAGAGCTCACTATCCAGAAGGTTTAACATAATCTTAATGGCAATTAGCTATCACTGGCTATAGTACCCCGAAGGTGAAAATGCTCCCATGTTTAACTGAGATTGTGTGAAATGCCTGCGTTCTAACTCTCTATATAGGATTGCACAAAAGATAGCATATTGCTTCTGAAAACTCCTAAATTGTATCTCTTTTTCTGGTGTTGTTTTTTTTTTATTTTTTATTTTTATTTCTTTCTTTCCTTTGCTTTTGTTATGTTTTCTTTTGGCTGCTAGCCTCCCATTATCATTTTTACATAAGCTTATGGGGGAAAAGTTTTGATGAATTCTGTTACAGGGTTGTATTTATATTTGAAACAATTCTTTCCAAGCTCTGAAATGCACAAAAATGTTAACAAGTCACTTTGCAGCTTTTAAAGATAACTCAAGGGCAGTAGAACAGGGAGGACCTCAAGGAAGTAATTCACATGGGGGAGGGCATTCATCTTAATAGTGCTTAATCAGGAAAACCAGGACAAGCTAAGATTATTCTGCTTTACAAGGTCTTTTTTTGATCTGGTTCACCAGGGGAGGGTAATTTAATTTTAAAGGATCAGAGGTTTGGTGAGATAAGTACACTCCTAGGTGTTTAATAGAAGAAAAATCCAGGTGAAAGGAAATTTACTCCTCAGTTTATTAAAAGTGTCTGCAGATTCATCAGGGAAATGTCTGTGTTGGACTTCCTTTTGCTCTGAAACCAGAGGGACCACCAAAATGAGAAGGCTGCATCCTTGCCAGCGACGAGGCCAGGACAGCTGCATGGTGGTGCCAATGAATGACTTCAGAGTCCAGAACGGCTCTGTTTGGTGTGAGCAAGCATTGGTGCTTTCTGGGTTGGACTGGATTCAGACTCACTTCCCCATCTCTAGGGTTCAGCGGTTGCCTGGGACTCTTAGAGGATAGTGGGCTGAAAGCCAGGGGAAGGGATTAAAACCTGCCACTGGCACTATCTGTGACAATCGCAGTTTAACGCTATCGTGGGGACTGATTGCCAGATTGGCCAACCTGATAAAAAAACAGGCTAATTCTCCCAGATTGCTCTCTATTAAGCAGTATTAATTTCTCAGTTTACTTCAGGCCATGAAAAGATAAAAACCAACAGTATTGTTTTCTTTGCCACTGTGTTCTAGAAGAAACATTCAGATTACAACACAGTTTCTGGAGACAAAACTGCAGAAGTCATGACATAAATCTCAGTCACACGTACAAGGGCTGATCTGAAAATAATGCCTCCTATTTCATTATGTTGGCCCACGATGTTAGAGGTGGACGTTGGTGGTACGGCAGTAGAGTTGAATCTTCCCACCAATACTCCATTACATGTTGGTGCTGTGTGACAGATGGCAGCGGAGGGGCAGTCTGACAATGGCATCTGACACGAAGCAAAGGTGCATCAATGAATTCCTCCGTGAGGCAAAAATGGAACCCACTGACATTCATTTATGCTAGCTGAACATTTAAGGAAACCAAACAATAGATGTGAGCACAGCGAGGGATAGGTGATGCATTTCAGCAGTGGCAACAGTGACATGAAAGAAAGACCATGTTCTGGACAGTCACACAGAATTTTAAAAGCAGGGCATGTAGTTTCTTGTTTATTGCTGGTAAAAATGCATAGCTAATGGTGGTGACAGTATTGAAAAATAATGTTTTGTAGCTGAGAATTTGCTCTATCCAACAGTGCTGTTGTTCTCTTTTTATCTGTTGTAGTGTCCATGGGAATAAATAGAAGACATTACCTTTGGAGAGATCTACAGCTACAGCAGTGCCTTAGAGTAGAAATTGCCTACGAAAAGGTCAAAGTGCTAAACTGTACTACAACAAGGTAGGGTGTGATGAAATAAGTACCTCAAGGATTTCTGAAAAGGATTACAAGGACTGTTGCCAAAGCCACCATATATATTTTTCATAGGCTCTTCGCCCAGATTCTCAGCTATGTCACCTCAGCTCTTGCATATAAGAACTGCCTGCATGAACCTACTCTCTGCTCCAAAATAGGATGAGAAAAGGGGTCTGATTCATATATTGCCTACTTGGGAATAGGGAAGTCAGAAGAGTGCTGCCTGTATTTGAAGTAGAGATTTTCTGAAAAAATAGAAACTTTTAGAATCTCAGCATGGAATTGCATATACCTCTCTGTAAACTAAGAACCTGAATCAGTGTTGAAAATAGCATTAAGCTGTTCAGAGTAAGGTGGAGATCCAACTTTAAAACCAAACATTCTGTAGTTTATAGGTATCTGTCAAAATATTTTCACAGATCTTGAAAGAGACATAAAGCTATCTTTAAAAGTAGGCATCTAATTAAAACATATTGCAAGAAATCCTAGCAAAATATTATATTGATTCATAAAAAGGAAAACTGTCAAATTTTAAAATACATTCATTAAAGATGACAATTTTTTATGGATTTGATGCTGACACAGAAACAAGCATTTTGGTTTCTTCCGTCCAAGTTTTACTTCATCTCAGTTATCTTTAGTCAGCTCTAATCAAGGCAACATGAAAAAGAGTATAAAAGCTGAGATGAGAGGCTAAAGAGTGCAAAAAATCTGAGACAGGAAAGGAAATAAAAAAAAAGTAATTCCTTTCTTACAGACTTTTCCCCTCAAATCTCTTCATATCTGTGAAATCACAGTTTAAGTTTTGATTTTCAGCAAGTTTTTCCTTTTCTTACACTTATTTTCAAAGGATAGTATGACAGAAAAACAAATCCCATTTTTTTCCTATTTCTCTATCTACCCACCCCTTGCTTTCTGTACTGACATGTAGAGCAAACGTGGGTGTTATTCACATGAACCAGAACAATTCTTCCTCCTCCAACACTGCAGGGGAACACAGAGTGCTGCATTCTTGCAAACTGAAGACACCTGAACTATATCTTTTTCTCCCTGGTTAAGTTTTGAGAGGATACAGTCCAAAACACACAACGTAAGAACTTTGACAAAGGAATTATGAGCATAAAATGATATTTTCCCACATCTAGCTGCAAAATGTTCAACATTTCCAACTCAAACAACTATGTCTATAGAGGAACTTTCTATTATCCATGTACAAGTTCAAGAATATTTTCTAAACGCATTTCTTTTCATCGCTAAGAATAATTTTTTTTTTTTTTTTAAAAAGGAAATTAGGTCTTCATCTACAGTTATATTTGCACTTGCAGGAAAGTTAGTAAACATTACATTTCTATTTCCTAGCAATAACCAAACCAAACATAAGTAATGAATATATTTTATGGCACTGCTGTCGTTGCATTTGCCTTGGGAGCATTAGAATGTCTGTATGAATTTTGTAGTCACGTCTTCATGTGAAGAAGTAATTTATGGTCTAGAGAAGTACATTAAAAAGTTTAATAAGTTCTGGAACTGGTTTAATCTTCACTGAAAAAAATTGTTAACATTTAGCAGAGCTTAATCTATCACCTTGCGGATACAAATATGCATGGGTCACTAATGTGGAAGAGGATGATTTGGAGTTTTACTTTCATTTCAGCATAAAACATATATGTTTTTCTTTCAATGTAGAACAGAGAATGCAATATTGATGATAAAGCAGTAAAGTTTAAATACATGATTTGGGAATGTACACGTGAACATATTCCTTTCATTTTTATGGAAGGAAATTCAAGATATTTTATTTTCTTTAGTCTTATCGTTAGTCATTTTTACATTCACTGGCAACAACACGCAAAGAAAATGCCTTTTTTAGAGGCTATTCTGTGCTCCATTTTTTTTACTCCTACCACTTTGGACAAATGACGCAAAAGGGATTTTGTTCAGCTTGAGCCATAAACTCCAACAACAACAACAATTTTTGCTGTCTAAAGATAATTAAAGCCTTCCATAGTGACTATTACTATTTTGTTCTATTCCCTCCGTATTATATCCTGTATAATTCACTTTCATAATTCCTACTTACAGCAGCTTTCATGGGATGGAATCCCACCTCCCTCTGGTACATAATCCCTGTTTACTAGGACTCTCAGGGACGGAAAGCAAAATATGAAATCTTACTCTCAAATCCATCAACTCAGTCAATAAAATGTTTGTTTCTCCAGATATTAGAATAGACAAATATATTGAAAGAATCCGTATCCTCTCAGATAAATTCTTGAAAAATATCAATTTCTTCCCTATACAACCCTCTTCCTCAGGCTGAGTTCACCCAGTTTTTCCTGATAACGCACATGAAGTTCTTGCTGCTGCTGCACAATCAGTAGGTCACACACCATGCATCCAATGCACCAGTTATCTCTAAGAAACATATCAAAACACACTTACTACAGCACCGCTCAGGCCAGTGACCCCTTGTTCCCTTCCTCCATCTCTCCATCACACTGAAACTCACCACTGCGTAGCACAGAGCATTGGAGCATCCTCCCCTGCCAGAGGGGGTCTGCACAGAGGGGGTCTGCGGTTGTTCCAGCTGCCGAGGGGGGATCAGTGAGAATGAAAGGACACCATCAACACTCAACTGCTACTGAGACATTAGTAATAGAAACTGTTCCTGCTAGATCCAAAATGGAGCACTGGCAGATGAAAAGAGATGAGTAAAAGCATCAGGGGCTGCCATTTGATGTTTTCAAATTTTGAAAATGAGTAGCTGCCTCTTCTCCCATTAAAAAATAACCCCTTTGCAGATAAAAAGCAGTAAATGTCTGTACTAAGCCATCAACCATATTGCTCCTTAATTGTAGCCAGCACTTAATAGGCTTCTTCATCTTGTGTGTACTTCATCTCTTGTGAAAAACTGGAATGTGTACCTTTGTGCACATTGGGCTGGCTTCCTGACACGGCATAGGCTGGCCATGGGGCTACTGTCTTTGCCCCCACACCAGAATGAACAATCTCATTACCATTTCTCCACCAGGAGGCTCGCCAGAAGCATGGAGAAGGGGCACTGTTGGCATCAGTTGTCAGGTGTCTCTTTTGTGCACCTGTCACCAAAGCACACAGGGAATAGAAACACAGCAAGGAATTCAGGCAAGGCAATGAATTGACCAGAAGTAACACAGTGAGGTCGTACTGATGATTTCTCTCCAAAAATGTCATTTTTGTAAGTGCTACTATTTTTCCAAAGTCAGCTTTGTATCTCCAATTAGGCTCTGTGGAAGACTTTGGGGCTTAGCAGCAGTGGTCCTCTAATAACCAGTTTTCTTCTGTTTCATTTCACTGGCTGGGGAATATCAAATCACTCAGCTTGTGTTTCAGTTATTTTAGGAATACAACTGTGACTTTCCTACTTTGGCTATCTTCCAAAATTTTCACTGTGTTGTAGTAAATGGTGAAGTTAGTGGGCCAATAAAGTCAGATGTTAAATGAAGCTTGAGGGTTTTCTTGTCATCGTGGTGAATTATTATTTTAAAACATGTTTCATTATCTCCATCATTTCCAGTGGAGCATGCTGAGAAAGAAAACGAGGATCTGTAGTAATGACCTATCATTGTTTTTATTTTCCTTATTGTCTGTTGCATGCAAACATAATTCCTGACCATGACATTTCTTGAGAGAGATTGGATCCTACTCACTGAACATCCCTGGTGATAAGACCCAGAGGATGAAAAAATTTCTTCTTCCCTGTGGCTACAATAGAAAGAAGTAACGGGGGAAATCTACAGCTAATGACATTTGCAAAAATTAGATTTTAGAGATGTACAAGATTATTTTATTTTCTCTTGTTTGTTTTAGCAACAAAAAGAAAACAGTTCAAGCAACAACGGCAAGTGCTACATGGATAACAGAAATTTGAAATATAGTCAGCCCTGTGTTTATTGCTATGCTTGGTGGGCAGGGAGGGGATTTCTTTTCCCCATGCCTGCTGTTGTTGAAGATTTGCTTAATCCTGTCACCAGTTCATGGGGGAATGCCTTCAAACAGCAGCAGGCTCAACCATCAGCGTGGACACCAGGGAGTCAGGTTCAGTTCAAACTTTTCAAGAGGCAGATGGCTCCTGCACTCTCTGCATTTTGTTATCTGCTTCCACACGGCAAAACACTAGCTTCTTACTAATGAGTTATAAAGTCATTTTATGATTGCTTTTTTTTTTTTTTTTTCTCATAACAATGAAATAGTCAAAAAGGTCTTAATAATTCCTTTTTTGAGCCAGAAGAATTTGGGTGCTAATTACTCTAGCCACATTGTGAAATCCCAGTGTCAAACATAACAGCTTGCATCACTTTAAGAACGTAAACTAGGGCATTAAATGCTTGTAAGTGTGCCATCTTCACTGAGATCTAATGGTGAAAGGTGCCTGTGAAAACCTGTGAAAGGGCACTTCAGATGACCCTACCTGTTTATTTTTAGTTAATACTCATACCTGTAGTTATGAAGAGAGACAAGAGATCGAGTAATCCCACTGTGTCATAATACCTGTTCATGAATTTAACACATTGAATTTCACGGCAAAATATTTATGATTCACATCATTTAATAGACAGTAAGAACTGCAGACCAACGACTGTAATATAGCATGCTTCAGGGGTTTAGGATTGATGAGCCACCAGATAACAGAAAACAAGCAGGAGAAATCAAGTTATGTTAATGGTTAATCAGTGTTCAGTGTTAATCAGAAAGTAGAGGCTATAATACACATTACAAGTATGGATCATATGAAGTGATGTATAAATATATCATATTCGTACATAAAACATTTCAGCATTTTTATCTTTGTCTCTGGCACTTCCATAAAGATCTACTAATTCACAGCTAATTGGCTGACAGCCCTGTGCTTTAGGTTTTGTGCCCACTGTTATGGTAGCTATGAATTATAAAAACAAGCCATATCATATTAGGTCTGACAACCAAATCATAAATCAGATTTTTTTTTTTTTTTTTTGCCCTTTGCCACATCCATGGCATATACAGATTTTAGTATTACTCGGGCATGGCAAACTAGTTCAAACATTAACTCTTGTGCTGTGGTTAACTCCTATAGGATAGTGAAAGGCTTATTCACATAGCTGTAACAGCTTTTATGGTGATGTTTTAGTTTATTTACTGTATGAGCAGCACAAGACAAAACGATACAGAAGTAAAAAGCCAAATCTTAATGAAGTTATAGTTGGATCCAAAAAATAGAAGGAGCAGAGGAACCACACTCTGCCTTTGTTGAGACGGGGTCAGTCATAAGAGAAAACACAAGATCCAGGGCAACTTCCATACTCACATTGCCAGGCAGAAGGCAACGAGGAAAGGAGTGGATGGAAGCAAGTCCACACTCAGGAATACAAACAAAATCCCTCCTTGCCCACTGCACTCCCCCAGGTGCCTCTGTACAACCAGTACAAGGTTCTGGTTGTGGAATGCCTGTCTATGGATGAGTTGGACTAGTGGCCTTAAATGTTCCTTTCCAACTTTAATGATCCTGTGAATCTATTGACACACCCAGAGATAGGTGTGCCCCATTTAGTGTTGTTCAGAAGTTCCTTTTTATCACAAAGTAGTTTTTAACACAACACTTTTTTAAAGGTAGTAATAAATGAAGATTTATGAATAAATAAAAAAACTGCAGTGGGCTCTGCTACTAATAGATAGCAATAGCAAGAGGAAATGCAGAAGGTTTGAGGATTCACCTGCTGAGTCCATTGATTCCTATATTAAGGTGTATCCTTACAGAGTTAAACTATTGCTACCTATATCAATGCACAATACATCTAAACACAAATTGCTTTTCTGATAACAGCATGAACTCATGCAAAGGCTGTCATGAGAGCTCTTCCCCAAGTAACTAACTTTAGAATTTTAAGGGTCCTTCCAACAAAACCACTGTTTTCCATGGAGCCTGAAGAGAGGAGGTTGGGATAAAAAGTAAACAAAGATGAGATTGAAAGAGTTAAGAGGGAACAAAGCAAAATGTAAAAAGGAAAACAAAAGGACAACACTTCGATAGCAACAGCAGAATCAATTTCCAGCTTATTCTATAGTTTTTATTTTCCACCTGGATTCACATCTACAGTATACAGATAAAGCTTATCTTACATCCAGCATCACTGGAGAACATGCTGTTTGCTGCAAAGGGGAAGATATGATAACATAACTCATTTGGAGTTCTCCTCCTGAAGTCACGTCATAAGAAAGCACATTTGCTACCTCCATTGCTCTTAGTCTTGACAACGTGATTCAGCTAACTCTACAATTAACCCAATTCACTCTGCAGTGAAGTTCACAGGGTACTGAAGGATTTATAACATGGAGTAACAAGAAGTAATTCTAGTATTAACAGAATGATCTGTGAACACCTGAACCTAGTTTTCATACAGCTCTCTGGAAGCACATACATACTATTAAGGCACACCAACTTCCCAAAATGGATCTGCCCAACACTGCTTTCTGAAATGGCTTCACCTCTAATGTAGCTTTCCTCCATCAGATTGTTGTGGAGAGTATCCTGTCCCCATGCCCTGCTCATAAGAGAAGGTCTCAACTGTGCATGTCTGTGGGCTCATTGCTACCGGAGCTCCAGCAGGCCACCCATAGTGTAGGCACAGCCTGACTGGCAGATGTGTCATTACCTGGGTATCTCACACATTTGCTTGCTCCACTGCAATTCAGGTATTGAAATGTCTGTGAAAAAGTAGCTAATCTCTTATTTCATTTGCCAGAGAAGCAAGACAAACCCTTTGATTCTGTGGAGTCTATCGAACACCCTTGTACAGCAGCCTTGAGAAATTAGCACAGGAAAATCCATTTAATTTACCACTGAAAGATACATGGGCCCAAATAGTCAAGAGCCTGTGCACCAAAGACACAAAGCATTGTCTTTGAAACAGGAGCGCCTTCAGTTTAGGATTAGATAAGAAAAAGCACAAGAGAGTTTAACCTGGTACAATCTTATGACAATGACTAAGTATGTATCACTGCTCAAAGGTTCTACAAAACAGAGCAGAGAACAGCAAGTTGCTTGTTTACAGCCTGGGTTCAAAAATGTTTTTAGAAAAAGATGGAAAACTTCTCTGCAGCAAAATCCACTTCCCTCATTAGCTCATTTAAGGGCACAAAACTCAGTTAGTGGTTCTTTTATGTTAACCTTTGTTGCTGATTATTCAGAACTGACACAGCTTGAATACCATCGATCCCAGCACCCAGGGCAATACAGCATCAGTAAGGCAAAATGCTTTACTTGCAGCTGGACTTTCCTTCCTTGCAAGAGAAGGCAGGCCAGTAGGTTCAGATAGTTTCTGTTTCCCCGTGAGCATTTCTCTAATCCATATTATTTTATTGCTATTAATATTTATCAACCGCTATATAGTTTTCCTATACATGATGCTGCATGGTACCTCAGATACACCATAGAAGAGAAAATATGCAATTGAACTGCACTAGTAACCTGATGTCATTGCTATTTTGACACATCCAAGAGGAAACATATGTTGTAGTTGAGTAGGAATAACTGTCCTACACTGACATCCTAATGCTTATTTCTATTTGTTGTTCTAAATGTTTGTAAAAAAAATATGTGGGTGTCCATAGGTTAAACAGAAAATAAATTATTTCCTCCATTGCTTGCAAGGTAATATTTAAATTGCAAAGAATGACGGGTATAATTTTGAGGAAAAAATATGAAGAAATACCAAGTCTTTTTTGTCTGCACTTCCATTTCTTCAATATTGTGATACAAAAGCGCCAAACCCTTTTTCCTTCAAAGTAAACAAGTAAATGCATGCAACAGTAGCCTGTACGTGGCTTAATCGTACACTAACAACTGCTCAATGTGTGTGAACTCCTGAAATTCATCTTTTCACCTATAATTTCTTGCATATTTATAGTGTTCTTGAGGAAGAATTTCATCATGTACCTTTCCTCTGGAAAAGGCTGCTCAAAATCTATATTTAGCCATCACAAACAGGCTAATCTTAATCTTCCTGGCATAAATGTAGAAGGCTGTCATCTCCTGAGAATGGGCTGGGTTGTTGTTTTTTTTTTTTGTTGTTTATTTGTTTTTGGTTTTTTTTGGTCTCAATGTTTTTTCTAGTGATAAAGCAAAAAACAGAACTGTGGCATCTTATCTAGCATTGAACTAACAGAGTGTTAGCCACATGGGGAAAAGACTTTAAACATTCATTAATGTTTATAAAAAAGGGTCATGAAACGCAGTAAAATAACTGTGCCTGGGGTTAATTTATGTTTTCACAACTATAAGCAGCAGGGTGACTTGATAGTTTGTCTTCACGTCCTGGTTGTGAGAACAAATCTGGCGTTTTGGTTTGAAAACAAACTGCTAGAGAACAACTATACCATTCAGGCAAAATGCAGTAATGAGTATTTCAAGTGTCCAATTAGTATTACTGCCCCTGAAATTATAAAAAAGTATCTTGTGCAGCTTTCCTGTATTTACTGTTAGAACAAAAACAATTAAGAACAAATAGATTCTCAGCTGATGTAAACCGGTGCAAATCTAGTGAAATAAAATAATTACAGTGAGTCCAGGTGTTAGACACACATGATAGCTCCCAGGCTCATAGAACTCCCTTCCTGTCTATGCTTTGGCCCAGGCCTGAGGTGATCATTAAGAAACACCTACTGTGGTTTTAGAAATGCACTCTTCTTTTGGCAGCAATGCTTGGGAAGAAATGTTTGAATATGACCTTTCCTTTCTGACAAGGGATTCAACTAATGACTAAACTCAGGCTAGAGGACCTTATAAGACCTCAGGTTTTTGGGAATGGAGAGGGCAGCTGGCTGCAGAGTAACAATGAAGTCCTGTGAAAGCTCACAGCTTTCCTTAAGTGCTCTGGCTGCATTTTCTTTTCCTCGAACATTGCCCCCTTTTGATCTCCTGCACTTTTAAAACAAAAACACAGAAACACCACAAGAAGCTGGGTGTTCAGCTGAAAACAGGTACAGAACTCTATTAAGTTAAAAGCCTGCTGGGGAGCTGCCTCTAGGCTCTATGTAGAAGTTAAAAAAAAAAAAAAAAAAAAAAAAAGGATATTTATAGGCTGAATTATATGATGTTATGCATAGCAGGATAGTGAACTGGGAAGAAACAAAACCATCACTGTTCCTACTGTGGAGTCTTACAAGGTCCCATGCAATTCTGCTTGAAGCCATTTGCCTGCCCTTTCTGCACTGCTCGATTTTCTCACAGATGACAAGCAAACAATACTCACTATCGTGCACTAATAGTGAAATAAATGCCATCTCCAAAAGCTAAATGGAAAATAGTCAATACTCCACAATATTATTTTCCCTTTGCCTCTCCTTCCTCAACTCTGGACATTAAAATCTTTCCTTCGCATATAATTTTTTGGATGGGGAAATACATGTAACATTTCTCCCGCTCATCTTCTTCATGCTTACAAAGTATTTACACATTTACACATTTACAAACAGGAAACTTTCTTTTCTGGGTCATATGTCCACCATGGCACTCCAAAATGCCCAGTTTGCTAAGACACGTCCATGGTGTCTGGTCAGAGACCAGTCCATCAGATGCTATGAAGCACAACCAGCCATGATACATCCCAAATTACAGGGAACTAAAATCCATTTGAGTGAGAAAGCCATTTTCCTTAAGAATCATTTTTGATACTTTCTGAGGGTGCTTGTTTTTCAGACAGAAAGCAGCAGTTTTTAGTTTATATTAAATTCAATCCTGAAACACACAAGCTAAGCCATTCCTAAAACTATGCCTAAGCTCAAGATGACCATGAGGTCAACATCGAGATCTGAACACTTGGACAACGATCAGTAAGAGAACGCAGTCTCCTTAGAGTGGTTGACTGCATTCTGAAGGAAAAGGCTTTTTCATTTGTCCGCATGACATAGGTGATGATGGAAAAATCCATATTTATCAACCAATGTATGTACACATTTTTGGGTGTAACTTCAGATTCAAAAAAAAAAGGGACGTGCAATAGTCTGCAATAAGCAAAGTCAGTCATGAAATGGCAACATCAATGACAATGTTTCAATGCTCATTCACAAAAAATAATGACTTCCTTTTCCTCCCCAAAGTTTTTCATTCCTTTGATATGTTTTCTGAAGAAATCTCAACTTCAGGAAAATGTAATCCCTTTAAATACATCAGCAAAGAGCTATGACACGATAATTTATATGGAACATTAAGCAATGCAGTAGTTATAATGGGAACTTCTCCCTGCTTCTCTTGTCATCTGTTCTGTGAAACTGGAAGACAGTAATTTTAACAATCTGTAAAAGTAAATTCTTTTTCCACTCAAAGCATAATAAGCCTATAAGATCTTACAGAATGAGTGTCCTCGAGGCCAAAAATCAGCACAATTTTTGAACAGAGAGCAGATGTTTATAACAATAAAAAGGACTTCTGGAAGTGCTTTAAAAAAAATCTTGAAGTAAAATTTTCAAAAGGATTTAACACATTGTATCTCAAGGTATAGAAACCACAAATACAAGTATAACAAGCAGAAAGAAATATTTCTTGGGAAAGCAATTACCCTAGTATTTCTCCTATCTACTAAAGTATCCAATAGTACCACTGTCAGAGAAAGGCATCAGATTGATTTCTCCTTTATTACAACTATGTTTTTATTTTATGCCCCTCAGCTCTATCAGTATCATGGCTTTACCCCCAAAAACATCTTTCTTGCAACAGCTAAACATAACATTACATTCCTGTTGCTCCTTGTCAAAGGATGCCTCAACTTTGCTGAGTAGAAGACTAATGAACTTTGAGTTTAAAGAAAAATGCATTAAAGGAACAAATCAGATATTAAGGATTACAAATACTGGGGTAGTTTAGCATATTTTCCTTTGTCTGATTTGTCATATGATTAATGGCTTGTGTGGATTCTGAATTTGTCAGTATGCTGCTTTCTAGCAACTCAAATTTTATCCTTCATAGCCCAGCATTTCTGACAAAAGTGTTTGTAAAGCAGCATGATAAATTGGACTGGGGCACTGAGTTTATTGTTGCTGCACTATTTTTCATCCTCGTCCTGTTGCTCATCTGGGCCATGTGAATGCACTGGCAGAAGGAAGACATCACGTGACAGTGGCAATACTCTTCTAGGGCTGGGGAAGGAGAGGATTGCACTTTTCTCTAGCAGCTTTTTGTAGAATGTCAGCTAAGACATTACCTGCATGTCTTGGTCTTGTTTAATGAAATGTTGGCTTCATTTGACATTTATTTGAACATTTATTTGTACCCAGCTGAGGGACAGAGACTGCAGGAACTGTGGAGCTGCAGCCCTGGGGCCGTGTGTGCTGCCATCTGCACGTTACATGGCAGGGAAGATGCATTTCACTTCCACTTCTACATGAGCCGAACTGATCCTACAGAAACGAGCCTGAAATCTCTGGCGAAAACAACATTACTCTTCCACAGGTTTGATCCCCGGATTGTGTTTCCCACTATGAGATTTAAAAACAATGTTATAAACAAAACACCATAAAAATATGCCATTTGAGCTCGGACAAAGCAAATAATGCTCTCACTCCAGCACCCGCATATAGCATTACACAGTGGGGCTAGAACATTCAGACCTTGGACTATTACAGATTACTTCAGTCCTGTATTCCCTTGGGGCTCCTTTGATACAAAGCCTTTATGTGGTTGAGTACAGTAGCTGAAATAGCTGAAACCAGTCATACCACAGAGAATAATATTTTAATTTTAATCTTTCAAAAGGTCAGTAAAGCTGAACAGCACTAAACTGTGTTGCTAAAAATGCACTGTCCAACAGCACTGCACACCTTCCCAGCTGCCTTCCTGGCTTGGTCATAGGTCTGTGCTATTCAGTCCAGGAATTCTACTGAGTGAGATGCGTTTGGTTTATTTTTTAAGCCAAACTTCAAGATTCATTGGAAACAGTGGTACCTAAAAAAGGAATTCTCCAAAAATGCATAAATGCTTTTATATACAATAATTCTGCTAAATTATTTAGTTGCCATCCTGCTTCACCATCAAGTGACAGATAACACTTTTCAGCAGCGAACCACATCAGTATGGGAAAAACTCTGTGACCAAAACAGAATACAAACTGGTTCCTAGTCCAGCCAGGGAGACAGAACTTCCATGTACTTACTTCGGAGGAAGGAGTTTTCTTCCTGAATCACCGCAGCCTGCAGCATGGGGTCAAAACGTTAGGCTCAGCATAATTGTCCAACAAAGGCCACAGAACAGGCTGTACACTAAAAGGTTGGTTCCACCATCTTCTGCCACCTTTTCCCCACTACAGTCTGGGGCCATGCACTTTCTGCACAACTGCTAAGCTGCTAGGACACCATCCCTGCCCAAATCCACCTGGATGCATCCCATCAGAACAGGGAGAGGATATATGATAATATATTGATGCATGTAAGACTATACATTGATATGGGAATATACACTGATAAGGTGTTCAGTAATTTGAGACTGTAAAGAAAAATAAGAGAGGATCCATATTAAAACTTAACTTTTACACTTGTGCAGACAAACTTGTACAAAGCACTGCAAAGACAGAGCTTGTAAAAAGATCTCAAGAAGAACAAAGTCAGCACAAGAATTTTGTCTTCAGATTTCTGTGGCTGCTGCAGTATAAATCAACTACAAGAACACACGTTCAAATGCATTTGCTAATGAGCTATTTTTTCTCCCTAAGCTGCTTTGCTGGTACATCCTTCAGACACTGGCAAATGAGATGATTCAGTCTCACAAAAAAGTTTCTTTGCATCCCTAATACCAAGTAAGTAGATCTGGTCTCCTGCTGCTTCTGGAACATAAAAGGCCTTTTAAATCCTCAGTTTAAAAGTATCATTCTATTTTCAGTTGTTACAGATACTACTTGAATAAGCAGAAGACTATGGAACAAACAGAATTCACCTATGATCTTTTGCCATCTATAGTATCATCCTAAAGACAATTTGGCAACTTTGTTAATTTGATATTTTAGATGTCTCTAAACAATATGGGTGCTCATAGTGGCTGGAAAAAGTGCGTGGAAGAAGCAGTACATTTGCCTAATCTGCACTGAGTTCACTTCTCCATGAAGACAGTATGCAATACTTGTAAGGTGAGGGAGAAGTGTCAGGAGACCCTGCCAGCTGCAGTGTGTGCTTACAGCCATAGAGCCAGCCCACCCACCCCTGGTGCTAGGCAGAAATCGGCCTCTTGTTCCAAGAGGAATAGCTGAATTCTTAACTCCAAAGTACCTACTTGCTTCTGCTAGTAATAAGATCACACTACCACATTTTACTGAATCACAGCAGAAATTCCAATATCCTAGCTGAGGCACTGGAAAGAAAAACTGTAGGGAAAATTTGTGCCTAGTACCTCTTCAAACCTCCCCCTCCTCGCCTAAAATATATGTATGAATGAATACTGTTTCTTCAGCATATTTCAAAGATGGTTGTATTTCAAGTTTAAAAGGTGGCTAAATTATTCAGTGATAAGCAAAGACCAAAGGGAGTACCTGACTAGCACCTAAAAAAAATAAAACTTGTTCATTTAAGAGCTTAAATAGAAAGGAACATCCAAAAGCTAGATCCTCTCTTAACTAGAAATACTTTATGACATTCTGTATTTTGCACAACATACTAAGAAATTATACTGCAATCAAGGATATGTGTAGGCTGTCTTTACACAGTAAATTAAGTTGATACACTTCTCCATTTTCATACGTGACAGAGGGAAAGCTTTCAAGTCCCAGAAACATTTGATTTTTGTGTATATATGTGTTTACCCTCTAACATTTTAATACAGAAGAAATATGATTTCAAGAACATTAAACTATCACTAATCTATTGCTTACACAAATAACGTTTCATAAATTGATGTTGTTATAAATAGTTTAGTATTTCTTTTGCTTCTTAAGAACTTTGAAATCTTCTAATGCTGTTTCATAACAAACAGCTCAACAGCAAGATAGCATATCACCACAGAAAGCAGTAATTAAAGTACATCATCTCCTCCAAGAGAAATACAGTAATTGTGAAGATGCAGGTCATGCATTTTGTAATTCTCATAACAACAGGACTCTTGTAACTAAAATGATTACCGAAAGAAAAGCAAAGTTTAGTGAAAAGATGTGCTTGTAAGGCAGGTGACATGAGGAAGAAGCCCTGTCCTCCGCCAGTTGCTTAATCTGCTGCTCCCACTCATGTGGTTGGTTAGCTGCAGCCTGCAGAAATAGTCCATTGACAGCTATTCTTTACATGGTGTGCCTTCAGTTTAAACCAAATGAGCAAACAGACCTTTGAGAGGATTATTAATCTTCACTTAAAACTCTAATCATGGTATTTTTATTAGAAAAATTGTTAAGAGATTTTCTATTAATGTTTACTATTTAGTTCTTGTCTGTTGGGTAAAGATGTTTTAAAATACAGAAGTGCAGTTTTTCTTCTTTCTTTTTACCGGCACTAACACAATCTAAAATTTAATTCTTTTAATAGTGCATTTCACAATAGTTCACAAAATTAAAATTACTATTCTGGCCAATTGGCACTTTTAATTTAAAATCTGTTCCTTTAGTTCTTTGCTGTCTCTAGAAACCTGCCTCCTACATACCTGGGAGCAGATGAGAAACTTACTGGCCTTTCCCACAGCCTTCAGCAAGAGCTCAGGATTCATAAACTTGACGCCAATGCTGGCACCATCAGGCTCATTCACATAATGACACGCTTTTAAAGCAAAGAACACTAAACACATATTACGTGCCAAACTACAGGAAAGGTGTTTCGTTCCACAAGTTGAGGACATATGACCTAATGCCATTTATCTAAACATATGGTTGAATTGGAATGAAGAACAGGTGGTCCAAAGACTAAGAAGGTACAAAAAATACCAACAACGTTCAAATGGCAAAAAAATTTCTGCATGTCAGCATTCACTACTGAAACATATACTTTGGAAAATTGCATCTAATGCACACGTGTTAACGTCTGGTGTTTAGGGGGTCCTTTTAAATCATTTTTAACACATCTATCTAGTGTATCAAACTATCTCGCCATCCAGGCACGGCTCTCAGGAAAGACATTATGATAACAAGGTGCATCAGGAGATGTCAGGCAATTCTGGTTCTAACTAATTTTAGTAAACAGGAAAGCTGGGAACGATTAGAGCCAGTTACTTATCTGGCAGGTGAGCTGCACAACCATGATGACCACTGATTTCTCACAGAAGTTTTGTTGTTTTCTTATAACTTTTTAGGATATTATTAAAGAATGCCAAACATTCTGTTCAATCCATTCCATTGTGATCAGAATTATTTTTTTTTTCTAATTCTTTACTATCTATTTCTAAATGTACTATTTTAAAATGCAAGTATAATACGTGGTTGTCTGATCTGAGCGAGTATAATGCAGAATGCCTGAATGTAATAAAAACCAGTTTTGAAAGTTGATTTTCATAGCTCTGATACCTTCTCATAGCATTTTTTCATTTAGGCAAAATCACAGCAAATGACAGAATTCATCACTGGTATGCAGTCTTAGTTGTGGCTGGTATAACAGATGAGTAATACTGATTTTTCCAAGCATTGGAATAGAAAATTTTTTAAAATTGGAATAGCGGATTCTGTTCTTTCATTAAAGTCAGTGGACTTCAACTGTCTCATAAAGACATGGCCCAAACACTCTTGATTTCCTAGGGATGGAAAAACAGCATTTAAAATGTCCAAAGAACTTCTAGCTCAAAGGCTTTCTTATTTGGTTGGTTGTTGTGTTTTGTTTTTTTTATTATTTATTTTCATATATAATCTATAAAATTAACAAAAGGACAAATGAAGACCAATACCACATGTATTACAGGCAGCCATCAGCGCTTTCCACAACATGAGCTTCAGAGTTTTATGGAACAGATCTGGATAACACTGGTCATTCCAGCAGTTTTTAGGCCTGCACGTGAGCACAATTCATCTTCCCATGGAAGTACCCAGCATACCAATAGCTTTCCCATCCCCTTAGAATAGCAGTTTCTTCCTCCCTACAGTCCAACGGACTTCTGTCTCTGAACAGCAGGTGAAAGCAGTACCAGAGAACTTTTCCTCTCAGATTTACTTGTCTTCCAAGTAAGACTCAAAATACTCTTGTTGCTACTTGTCTTTAAAGACTAATTTGCCAGTGGTTCCAACAGATTGTACCTGCACCTCTTCCTTCTCTTCTCAGTGCTTCACCTGGTGTTACCTGCTCCATATGGAATACTTGAAGTTGCCTTACATACACCTTTATGTGAAGAATAAGGAAGGTCTGAGCCAGACAACCCATTGCTATGTTTTTCCTCATCTATAACCTATTATTATTTTTACTTTTCTTTTTATTATGATCATTATGTACCTGCTACACCTTTTCCAGACCAAAAGACGAAAAAAAGCCTTTTCTAATACCCATGAGTTTGTACATGGTTGAAACTTTACACGAGCACTTGTATCACCCCTGATGAGTTCTCACTCATTCCTGTTTCTGTAGTTTAGATCTCCACAAGGCTGATATACAGGCTTACGACTTTTCCAAAGTATTGCTATGATTTTGAGTTGTTCCATTGGCAGTATTTGCATACTTATGCAGATATGAGTGCTTTTCATGCTTTCTTGTTCCTTTTTATGGCTTTTTCACTTTCAGATTGGAGACAATTGCCCTGTTGTGTGCCAAGCACTCAGTCTTGATAGATACCACTTAATTTTGTGTAATATACACAAAATAGCTTCTCCATACAAATTATATCTAAATTGCATGTAGATAGAAGATAAAACATTAATGCATGAAGTCATAGGTGGATAGCTGCACAGTACTTGACGATTTTTTTTTTCTTTTTGTTGAAAATGTAAAGAAAACAATATCTGCATGTTCATCCCCCCACACTCAAGTCTTTTGGCCCAAGCCTAAAATGAAGCATTTCCTATAGCATCAGATATAAATTTAGTGCAATAAAACAATAATGTAACTTTAAGGACGGTGGATTTTACCAAGTCACTTAACACAGGGGCTTTCAGGGGCAGTACACCACTAGGAGAAAGGCAGAAGGCACTGCTCGAGAACAGAAGCATTTCCAAGTACAAGCAGGTGGACTGCAACCAAGGGCAGGCAGACACAGGTGGCTGTGTGCTGCAGGAGCAGGTGGCCAGACTCTGGCCTGCGTAACCACAGTGACACTCTGTGTGTAGCACCTGGTAGGGCAGCATAGCAGTGCGCTGATGCTATGGTATATCTCCCACTGTCCCGCCTTGCAATCCTGTCCGTGCCCTGACATCTGCTACTTGATCAACACAGCCCCAAACTTTCACACTTAAGGTGTCACATTTCCTCAATTCAGTAACTCCTTGTAAAAATTAGGTTGTGAACCTATCAAAGTCTTGACTTCAAAAGGAGGAGAGTTAAGCCCACATTTCGGTGGGTTTATTTTGTGTAGCTAAGCATATATCCTTGAAGGACTGAGCCATAATTAACAGAAGTTTATTTGGCCACTGTAAATCCTTTTACCTTTAAAAGTTCTGGTGGTCAACCGATAATCAGAAATCATGGTTTAACATGAACCATTACTTTCTAATGCAGGCAATGCAAACGAACATCTAAAAGAAGTGACGTGGCCACCATGAGAACCAAACGTGACACTACGAAAGGAATGCATCTCTAAAAGAAACACTGGCTCCTTGCAGCCGTCCTTTCACCTGGCTTTAATTGCCTACATGAGCATGAAAATAACAACTGATAGCTACCCAAATTTGGACTGAAGGTGCAAAAACCAAAAAGTTATCACTCCAAGGCATAAAATAATTCTACAGTCCTTAAGCTCTGAAATTAATTTAATAAACAAGGAAACAAGCTTTTTCCTCCCATCCTTTTTCCACGTTCACAATCCAACAAAGAGATCACTTCAGCAAGCATATTCTGTAAGTTTCATTTTCCTTTCACCTTTCATAAAAGAAGGAATGAAAACCCCAAATCTTTACATGTACGTAGGTTTCACTATATCATCTCATTACTGAGGGACCACACCTGTGCTCATGACAATTGTTAAATCAAGATTTAATGCTGAAGAAATTGATGTAATGACCTAGTACTTAGATTTGGGATGTGATCTAGTATCTGAATACAGCTTGCATTCTTCCTTCCATGACACTTCTAGAACACGCTACTTTACTTTAAAATGAAATAACATGCTTGATCTAGGTTTTGAAAATCAAGGAGTTTAAGTCTGCTTTATAACTACTCTCACTGTTAAATATGCTTTTCTACTTAACAAATAAAAATATAATGCTAAGATACTTTGTGCTAGAAAACATTGTATGATTTTGCCTATATTTTATTACTTTTTCCATTAAAGATTCCAATAGTCTTCAATTTTAGAAGCACTGTGTGCCACTTCACTAAGCCTGCATCTTGTAAGAGCATACACTGTGCATGACTTAAGCATTACTTTTTTGTTTCTAAAGCCATCAACAATTATTAAACTCTAGGAGAATAAATGTCCTTATTAGCATGAAGATTAGAATACCTTCGGTGCAGAAAAATGTCAGCTGCTTGTCAGTAGTCATTCTGAGTATGCTCTCTTGACCCATACCCAATTTAAAAGTCTGTTCTTATTGGACTAGACAGATAATGAGTGCAGCATGAAAACAGCCAGTAAATGAGCAATACAAGAAATTTGTCTTACTAATTGAAAGAGCATGAGCTAAAATTGTAGTACATTAGCTAAATATTCACAGTGCTAGAAAATGTCATGAGAAATAAATAACTTCATCTAGGACTGTCTTTCTCAGAGACGTGGAGCACAGCACTGCAAGAATAAGAACAGGGAAGAAAAGAATGAAGTTACATGAACTAAGTTCACTTTATTGCTAGGTGAGAAACCTACATACGATGCTAATTTGGTTTGATTTGTTTCAAGCTTTTTTGAGTCCTCATATAGACATAATCATAATGACATCTAAACAGACTCAGAAATTTCAGTTTTATATCAAACAATCTTCCATAACAGAATTCTGTCAGGCTTCCTTTTACATAGCCCCGAGGACCCAACTTCTCATAAACAGCATAAAGGAACACTTTATCTTTATTGTTCATTTTGTTTTTAAACTTCAGGAAATCATAGAAGTTAGGAAAATAAAATACCATAAAATAATAGAACTTTAGTAATAGCACTTCTACTAATGAGGGCAGAGCGTAGGCACGCTCATTAAATATTGTAGGGATACACATGTCAGTGCAGCCAAAGGTGGATATAAGATTTGATGCATATGTTACTTGCCTATATGACTGCTAGAATAATTATTCTGTCATTTACTAAAAATGTGTACGTGCCTTCTAGAAAAGCAAATAAAAATAATGGTTCAATTCTGGTTTTTTTATTTGCACATTTAGCTTTTTTATATATCTGTCCAGAAAGAAGCGTGGCTGTTAATGTAAGGAAATAAACTGTGTCACATCTACCTCTTCAAGTGTTATAAATAAAGAGAGGAACACTGATAGAATTACATCAGAATTTGATTTATAAGGAGATATCATTCTGACTATGCCTGCTCTCGGGTCACAATCGCTGCAAGGAGATACTGCTGTCAGGAATCCATGCTGATACTATTATCTTTAAAGCAATCATCTATTTCACATATTTTAAACCTGGGATGTTCATTGTTCTCTCACAGAGATTACAAAGGAACCTTATCACTCTAGCCTTAGAGATAACCCTTAAGTCTCATATTTTCAGATTCCAAATGCTCTTTGATTTTATGTTTTTGACACTTCTCTTTCTGAGATTGGTCTTGAAATTATTTCCCAGGTGTTTGTAAATTGCTGTTGCAGGATTGTGAAATTCAAAATGTGGATACGTGTTTCATGTGTATTCATACTGGCACCCTGCATAACAAAGGAGTATTTCACTCAGTCCCAGAGTAATGTTTATGTGAATGATGTTATGTTTATTTTGAAGCTGCCAGCAAACCTGTAAAATCAGTCGTTCACACAGCTGTACTGCTATGCTGCCCTGCCTCCTTCCTGCTTCCCATTCATCTTTTGTGAGGCTGATAAACATGTCTCCTGCCAGAGATAATATCTGATACCGTATGAAAACAAAACAGGATTCGGCTCAAACAGAAAATACTATATAAAAAAAAAAAAAATGAAAAATCAATTAAAAATGCCCCTTTATCTTTAGGCATATTCTGAGCAAACACAGACAAAAATAAACTGGAAAGAGCGATGTCAAATTCATATCTGGCAGCTCTGACAAGGCTGATCAAGATGCGGAAGCTTTTCCAAGAAGTATTGTCCAATACTTTATTTAACCACGGGTTCTGAATATGCTTGGAGAGATTTTATGGGACTTTTACAACTACAATTGCCCTTCGAACTTTATATTTCAAATATTTCTGAAGTTTTCTTCTTTAAATTTTCAGCACATTCTCACACCACAGTCTCCATCGTTAAAACACAGAGTTGAGTCTAGCTGTTAAACTGCCCTAGATGTTAGCTACGAGGTTATAGAGGCCACGTTGTTGCAGCTATTAACTCAATTACCTATCAAGCTATTTTTTTGCTCTGGTGTCTATTCTTCCAGAGTACACCTGTGGCTGTAATTTTGTTTGGACACAGGAACCAAAGACTGAACCTGAGGTGACAGGATGTTGGTGCTGGCGGGATGCAGCTGCAGATCCTCTGAGGATGTGACCATCAGAGCACGCTCTCGGCAGGCTGTGAGCTTAGTTATCTCCATTCTCCCAGCAAAAAAGCAGAGAGGGCAAGGATGTAAAATACCATCATCGTATGATGGCTGAATATACTGTCCCTTTTTAAGGCTCTAGTGACTTGTAAACTTCTCTAGGCAACCTGCAAGGGAGTTGAACTAGATGATCCATTCAACCCCTACGATTCTGTGGCTTTCTGTCACAAGGGGAAGGAGAAAACACCTTTATGAGCTTTCCTTCAATTCTCAGATACTTCTCATTTCTCCCTATTAACTCTGCTGAGAAAGACCAACTACAACTTCCTTCACTGCATCATACTTATGGTCAAGACTGTGTCAGTATACATCTCTGCTACGTTTGTTGCTATCTCACTTAAAAAAAGAAACATGTTCTTTCCCTATATTTGGAAATTAGGAAAACATTAAAAACTGGAACAGGATTTTAGCAGTGTTAAAATTTTTGAGTATCCTCCAAAGCTTCTGTAACTATTTTAGTCTATAAAATTAGCATTGCCCCCATTATATATATATAAAATATATAAAATTTATATATACATATATATATACACACACACACATATATGAAGATTAAAGGTCCCAAATAACTACAATTTTGTACCAATGTGTCATTAGCCATTCCAGAAGTGCTGCCTAAGTAGTACTCCAAGTGCTGGATACTGCCAGTTTTGACATGGAGAAGTCATTACAAACAAGTACTGCCTTCTTCTGCCGAAAGCATTAAATAAATGTCTTGATCTTATTTTTAATGACAGTGGTACTATAAAACATCCTGAATTTTCTCTGTGGCAACACCTTTGTGCTATTTTAAGCCACACAAGCTTTTGAAACCACAAAACCTACCCGTCTGGCACTGCATCTTGTAAAGCTTGATTTAACAGCTGCAGCAAGTGCCATCTTCCCATATACTACAAGAGTGCGTGATGCTAATGTAATTGAAACAGGTAACTGTCATGACCAGTCTCTCCCTCCAGGGCAAATCCATGCTCACCTACTGGTTCCTCCTTCACTAAGCACAACAGCATAATTTCATCTGTTTGTGACCTACTTACACATCACTCCCATATTAGAAGCTCATTTATTGTTTGTCTAATTATAGGTAGTATCCTCTCCTTCCCTAGGAAAGGTAACCATTTTCCAGTCCTGAGTGAATAGCTGCCAACTGCTGCCCTTCCACTGGGCTTCTCCTCTTGCCAGTGTAGACGTTCATGAAATGATTGACTTGGACAAAGATGAAATCCAGAATCCTGGATCTCAAAATAGCAGCTTTAATGCAGTCATTACTGCACTGTACTATTTTCCCTCTCCAGAATCATTATCTAGCATGCTCCTGTTGGAAAAAGAGTATCTCAGGACACATCCCACAGAGCACGTTCTGCACAGCCACCAGTCAAAGCCTCTCTACAGTATTGCTTCTCATGGGCTGCTTTGCATTGCTCGTACTGCTCCAGCTTGAGGAGCTCCTAGTGCATAGTTCTGGGACTGCATGGTATGGGATTAAGTGTCTCACTGGGCACACTCATCTGTACTACACATCCAGTGAACAGCAGAACTACTGTTTCTCAATGTGATGACGTCAAGATGAGCTCTCAAACCTGTAGAGATACTGCTTAGATTTTCTTAAGCCACATTTAAATTAATTTAATTTACATTTATTTGCAGCTCATCTAACACCAACATGCATTTGTTTTGGAAAACATCATTCCAAACTCTTACCTCAAGAGTAATGCCTAAATTACACTACACTTGCTATTAACCACAAGTCTCTATTGGTAGCACATTGCATGTATGTAATCAGTGCGGGAAATGTAAAATTGTCAAACATTAATTGAACAAGTATTGCATTATATTGCAGAACATTAGTAAATGCCAAAAAATCCCAAGGAAATAATAAGAAATGAAAAACTAACGATAATTACAGTACTCACACCATCATTAAGCAGAAATGCATGAAAAAGAAATTGCAACATAATTATTCATTTATGAAATGCACTCGGTATTCTAATTCCATAGTAAGCATATAGTAATTATCCGAACAGTTAAGGTGAATTTCAGTGTTTTGTTTTTAAGTATTAGTTAATTAAAAATTGTCACTGAATCAGTTTTAAAGCAAAAACAAATAAAGTGCCATCTAAACATTCAATTAAAGAGTTGTCAGGAGAGGGACATACAAAGTACGTGTCCTTTTAGATAATATGGATAGCTCTGAAGTAATTACTAGGCCATTATGCAGAGGCTAGCACTTTACATTTAGAGAATACATTACATTCAGTCATGCCAGAACAATAATTGCAGGTGATTTTGCAGTTGTTTCATTTCTCAGACCATGATGGCACTTAATGCAATTATTTACCTAATTACATAACATGGTTGTAATAAAGCATATGGAAAGCTCAGCAAGGACAGCAGAGAACATAGTAGAAATGCGTGTACATACAGCTATACTATTATCTGAAAATAAAGGATCTGTACAGCTATAATATTATTCAAAAATAAAGGATCTTATTTTGAAGTTATCCATATTTTAATCATGAAATACTTGAAAAAGGCTTAGCGATGTCACCACCCTTAGTAAAACCAAAAGATTTTTATTTTTGAAAGAGTAATCCTTTTTTCTCCCTTCATCTCTTTCCTCTTTTTTCTTTATTCTTACTTGCATTTTCCCATGCTGACTCTGACATAGGGATTGAAACCTAAGCAGTTAATATCTAAATCCTCATACAGCACCAAGACAGATGGTTGAACTCCATGAAGACCTAGGAAGCATCTCAACACTGGGCACAAGAGGGCTACAAAGGTTCAGCTTGGAGAGTTGTGAACTGTATAGCTATTTTCATCTACTATCCGACAAACGCTAGTTTTCAGCTTTGCTGAGAAAGGAAATGTTAGACTGGGCAATATGCCATTGTAACGTGACTGTACTGCTTCCACTCCCTGTGCTAACTTGTTTATTGCAAGTTATTCATCCTTTCAACAGCCTTGTGACAGTGAGCAAGAACAAGATCTCTGTACCGGAGAACATTCCTCCATTTCCACTTAGGAGGAAAAATGTTTGCTTGTTGTAGGACAAGCACTAGAGTATTCTGCTAATTGTATTTAGATGTTTGTATTCTGACATCAGCAACCAAGTTATTCTGCTTAAGCAGGACTTAATACTCAAGATTTTAGTGTATCGCAATGATTGTACTTCTGGCTGCTTACCCATCTTCCCCCCCTTAAAAATTAATACGTTATTTTAGCAAGGGCTCAGAAGTTGTGGCTCTGTACACTGAGTCCTTTGGGTGGGTTAATAAAGAGATTGTAAACAGAGCATAGAGCTCATGTGGTTAGTTCATGCATTCACAGAGTTACTAAGCATTTTCAATATGGTTAAATTACCATATCAGATTCTTATATGTGGTCCCAGTAGAGTGAAAGCTGTCGAGTTGTTTGGATTGAAGCTGACCTTGCTAGTCTGCCTCTAGCATAATATTCCCCTGTATTGCCTACTGTGAGTTTCTTACATTTCTTCATGAAATGAAGAGGATTGATAAGAATTTTCATCTAGTTCTCATTGGAATTTTTTTTTTTTTTATTTTGAAATTGTCATTGATTTCAAGGACTAAAGAATTCCCTCAACCTATGCAACCATTACTCTTCACAAAGTATGCATCATACTCCTACTGAAACTCAAGAGTTTACCAGAAATCCTTTAATCCTTGAATACTGAAGGCCAGGAAGGCTAGCAGTGCAACATCCCACACCAGTATAATGTTTCAAACCTAAAGGAATGGTATAAAGCTGTGACTGTGGAGGTTCAGGTTGAATATCAGGAAAAAGTTCTTCACCAATTGGGTGGTCGGGCCCCAGAACAAGCTTCTCAGGGAACTGGTCACGACACTAAATTTCCCAGAGTTCAAGAAGCATCTACACAATGCTCTAAGTCATATGATCTGATTTTTGAGTAGTCTTGTGTAAAACCAGAAGTTCAGTGATAGTTGAGTTTTCTTCCAACTCAGGATTTTCTACAATCCTATGAATGCAACCTCACATTCATCGCCAAAAACACATATATTAATGGTAAGATAATTCTCAGTGAACTCAGGATATAAGCATGTACTAAGAGTCAAGGTACAACTTCGCATCACGAAGAGCAAGAACATATAGAGTAAGACAACACAGGGCACTGGAAGTTGAGAATTATCATCTACGAAGCCTTAAATATCAAGAAGATTTAACAGTAGAAAGACTTTATTCTTCCAGTAGGTGAAAGTCAAAATACAAATTACTTGTTTGTGGTTAACAAATTCCTTCCGTCACAGGGCTATTCCATTTTTATAAGTAAGAAATGGTAAGAAATGACAAGACATTGTCGACCAATAGGTGAATTACACTGCATGAAAAAAATGACTACTGGTTGGAAATGTGAGGTAACTCAGGGACGTTCAAATAAGACAAATTCCTAGTAAAGCACTGAGCTCTTGGATCTGCTCAAAAGAAACTACTATGGGCAAAAATGCTTTGAAAGCAAAAATAGAACACACATTTGGAACTCAACACGATTGACTTATCTTGTAAATGTATCACTTCTTTCAAGAATTATTTAATCCCAAATCAAACTCTTGTTTTGGATGTCTGACAACAGCATGTTAAAAATTCCTGTAGAGGCTAAGCATTCTATGGCTTTTCATTCTGAAAATACACAGAGCTGAGACATTTACAACCTTATCTGTGAAAGAGAATTACCAGCTGTGGAGAAGTGTTTGAAACATACTGCAACGGCATTCAAACAAGGAAAAACAGAGCGCCCACCCCTCTAGATTTCATGAAGTTATCTGAATCCAAGCAAGAAAGAGTACCTCTAATTAAAAGTATGTTCTGCGTGATCATGATAAATGAGAAATAAAGCGAGATTAAATGTATCTTATCAAGTTAATCATTCACAAGAGAGATACAAAGCTTCTCACAAAGATGGTGTTTTTCAATTCAGCGCTATAAAGGAAATCATATCAAATATTTCTGATGAAGATAAAACGTTCTGTGGGATAAAGCAACTGTTCATCTACACACAGAAAAATAATGGAGGAAACATCCATTTACTCAAAACTGTATCAAAAGTAGATAACAAGTAGTTTCTTGCGTTAATGGGGACTTTCTAGCTAGAGACTTTTTCCAGCTCTCTCTGTCCACAGCGTAGAGAAAATTTGATCAATGAATTGGCAACTGTTGCTGTTCCTAGTGAGGAGCAACTAAGATCCGTACCAAAAAATAGAAAAAGAACATTTCACACATTCTCCAAAATGCCTGATCGAGAATATTGTTTTACAAGCAGCAGAAGAAAATGCCTACAGATATCTAGACATACATGCACAGAGTAAGGAACCCGACAATATTCTTATTTTGGGGTAAATAAACAAGCATGAGATCGACTTTTTATTTCAATAATACTTATAGAAATGCAATGGAAATACAATAACTAAACATGGAATACAGAGTATTCATTGCTATTTTAGAGAAAGTAATTTTTATCTAGAACAGCAAACTACAAGCATTCACAAGATAATTAGGGAGAAACTCCATCCAGATCACATTTTCCCTTTTTAGGGCTAGGAAGAAACATGGAAGCAAAATGGGGAAAACAAATTAAAGACACACTCCTGAACAGCCTACTCACATTATAGGACTCTTCCAGAATGGCCACAGTCATACAGAACTTCTTCCTCTTTCACATATAAGTTTTGGCTACAAATCCACTACTTTGGTTTTTAAACTTAGTGCATATGCTCAGAATTTTTTAAATACCAGTTTCTTAATGAAAGAAATGCCTTGGGAGATTTCTACGAAAATTATTTTAGAAATTTAACTGATGCTAAGCTGTATTAGAGCACATACACATACATACATGAGCAGAAGATAGCACTAAGACATCTCTGAGGGTAGAAGTTCACAGGCTAACTCAAAAATACTTTCTCTTCAGTGTTCAGAGATAAGCACTTGGACGACTGCAGAAAGCAACAGGTAAACAAGTTGCCCCCAGTGCAGCTGCTCCAGCGGTCAGGATCTGTTCCTACCTCAGAGGGGATAACCTCACTCTTCTGAAGGAGTGAATAGCAAATTCACACATAGTGTCTGTAGCAACTCTGCTCCTCCCTTTCCCTGCTTCAGCCAGGTCTACCAGTGAGTGCCACTGAAGCATGTCTGCAGAGAATGATCATCTTTTTTTTCTGCTGACTGTACTGATTTATTTCTAAATTTTCAATGAAAATGCACTTGTAATCAAAGCTACAATACATCTATAATCATGAAATACAGTTTGACAACATTGTTTCTACTAGTTTTAAGTTTCGTGTTTTTTTACTGTTAAAAACAAAACAGACATGCAATACTTACCAGAACTCATTTTGAAGCAAGTTTGTGCAGTTCAAACTATAGGTCCATCTGGCTGCAAGTTTACTACCCCAGGACAACAAGTTTAGTACAAATATCATAGGGAAAGAGTCAAAGAAACATGGTGAATCACTGTTGTTCAGAGGGAAGCAGACCATCTGCTCTTCTCAAGGCCATAATGCAGTATCATTTGCAGGCAGCAGCATATGGACAAAGGGTACTAAGAACTACACAATCTCTTCATCACCTTTCACTACATATATGTGTATATATACACATATCTACACACAAACAATGTTATTATATGTATTTCAGCAGAGAAAAGCTGAAACCTCAAATCATGGATTCTGACATAGGCAGAATACTGCCTGATGACAACTCTGAGTTGAAGAACAAAAAACACTGCACGTGGTCTGGGCTCGTTCTGTTAGTCTATAAAGACATACAGCACTTCAAAAGACAAAGGTGTGCCTTTTTCATGCATTAATAAGCTTTTCACTTAGTTCACACGTAGTCTAATTTCCTCCAAAAAATTAAAGATATTGTGATAATTTAAGACGACGTAAATGTTTCAGTTAATATTTATAGTTGTTTTTTTCTTTTTATATACGCCATTTCTTGACTCAAATGTTTAACTTCTGTTGGGAGGGGGGGGAAATCTCAATTCGAGTTTTGTGTACGTAATCAGAAAAAAAAAAATCCAAGAACTAATACAACCTCCGCTGGATGTCATGTTTATACAAGTAATAAAGAAAAAAAATCCTTGACAAGAGAAATTGAACATAAACAATATCTGCAGTTCAGCTGGAACATAAGAGGTAGGTTAAATGCCAGCATGGAATTTCCTTTGCATAACAGGAAAGCTCTCTTACACAAAATCCAATTCGTATTTCTAATATACTCTAGGCATAGTAGAATAGAAAGTTTGATTGTTTCTGACTCAGTATACTCCAAACAAGATGATCTTGTTTCACATGGTAAAATACCATTTGAGGACTCTCTTTCATCTCTGAATTACATACCAAAGTTATTTTTGAGTTGTCTAGGATGTTATCAGTTACTTATTTTTGGAAGAAAACAGATTTTATTCTCCAAAAGTACATTTTTGTTAGGGATTTCCCTGTAATTGAAAGCATAGCATTCAGCAAAGAAGAAAGAAAGAAAGCAGTCCACTTTATGAGGATGGCAAAAATACAAAAAGATGGATTCCAGAAAATTTCCAGATAGTATCAGTGTGGCAATGAGAGACTTCATTGTTGTTGTTGTTATTTTTTAAGATATGACTTAAATTTAAAATTCAACTAAAACATAAAACTGTACTGGAATCAAAGATAAATTTTACAAAAGGGAAGACTCATTACAAAACTAGATAGAAGAGCACAAAGCACTGCGTATAATTCAAATACATTGAAAGCCTAAGTCCGACTTCCCAGCCACACACTGAAGGTAATAAAAAACCAGCCCTTCTGCAAAAGCCTCTCAATCCAATGCACTGATACGGGGCTCGACATACTGACACACTGACACCACAGTCATGCAGAAACCTCTGAAAAGGGGGACTTGCAAAAGCATCTGCAAGTGCCTGGCAAACATCAAAGTAATAAAGAGCCAGCAGGTTTGAAGGAAAAAGGGCACGCCACTGTGTTGAGTTTCATTGGCAGGCAGCTGGCTCTGTGGACAAAGAACAGCAGCAGTTAGGATGCATCCTGATTTCAGAAAGGGTTCTGGCATCGCCTCAGGCAGTGTTCCCATAGACAAGCACAAAACGTGAAACAGTTCTCATTGCTTGAAAAAGGCTCAGCTTCAGGCCCTGCTTCCTCCAGAACTTTCTTTACTGGCTCCAGTGATGACTGCAAGGACAGCAACAAAAACTATATGTATCAAAAAGCTGCGAGGGGTTGCAAGAAATTTCAAGGACAGGCCTGGGCTTCAAAATGGTTTTGAAAAGATGGAGAGGGTTTAAAATCAAAGGAAGCATAAGCGTGGAAACGCAGTACAATACTTAGAAAATAAAACAAATGTAAAATATAAAATAAAATTATTGACCAAGATAGACTAAGACTACTGTTGTTCACAAACTCTAAAGCAAACTGAGGAGAAAGAGTGTCTGATAAAGCCGCATACATGGCCACATCCATTTTCCTGGCACTAGTTTCAGCGCAGATTTACAGGTGAGTTCAGAGGATAAAGAAGGATAAGCTGAAAAACATGATTTGAAGAACAGGAAATGTAATCTTCCGTCAAGTAGGAGAGGGTGAATGTCATATGGCCTTCCAAGACAAGAAGGGCTGCTGAGAGAAGGACTGCAATCAATAGTCTTCCAATTCCACTGGAAGAAAGGACTCATTAGCTCAAAGTTGACAACAACAAAAAAAGGAAAAGATTAATGTAAACTGTTAAAACTGCACAAAATGGGAAGGACTTAAAACATCCCTGCAGCTACCTATAGAGACTAGTGGAATTCCCTTCATCAGACTTCTTCAAAGTACTTTACATCTATCAGAAATGCCTGGGCACATTTGACACGCGCACCTCT
Organism: Meleagris gallopavo; assembly: GCF_905368555.1. Taxonomy (NCBI): domain Eukaryota; kingdom Metazoa; phylum Chordata; class Aves; order Galliformes; family Phasianidae; genus Meleagris; species Meleagris gallopavo. The sequence goes on from NC_139410.1 coordinate 583,814, forward strand.
CAGAAATAGGAGGTGGATTAGGTGATCCTTTGAAATCTCTGCTGGCTGTTCCTTGCAGTGATTTCTTGGAAGTCCAGTGCAGACTTAAGTTCTGTGACAGATTTTTGTGTGGAAGGCACTAGCAGTACTACTGGAGCAATGTAATATGCTAATAGAAATAGATTCATTAATTCATATTCTGCACCTGCAGGGCTGTTTAGCTTGCTCAAACAATCTGCAAAATGACAGTTTTGATATAAATGAATCCAGGTGATATATGAAAGAAACAATTAGCAAATAATACAACAGGTTCTTGGGTGTTTTTAAGCCTACTGCAACTACATAAGCATAATTACAAAGCATCGGAGATTATTTTCCTCCAGGATGTCACAGCTCAAGCTGGAAACCTCTTCTTCTGGTGCTAGATATTCTGCCTCAAAAACTAATGAATTAATACTAAGGAAAGCCCTGCGCAGCCACTCTAAGGAATGCTTAATGGTGATATCTGGATTAAATTGTAAGCATTGAAAGGAAAACAAACAAACAAGGCAATGGGCTTGCACTTTTGCAATTGATACAAAACTACTTACAAAACAAGTTATGCAAGCTGCAGCTTACAAGCAGGGAGGAAGAGAAAAAAAAAAAATTGTACTAATGAAACAGTGCTGAAAAACAGCCTGTTTAGAATAGCCTGTCTGATTTCTTGGATGAATACAGAGGAAGCAGCTCATTGAAAGAACCAATTTGAAAGCACTGCTCCTCCAGCATTGAGGAGTACTGCACATTTTCATTCCTACACTGTTTTGGGATCACGGTAACAAATGAGACCAGTGGGATACTCTTACTTTGTAAGCTCCCAAACAAAAGGGATGTGGTTCAATCAGGGTATGCTGTGATCTCCAGTTTCTGCTGCAAAGTTCAGCCTACATCACTTACATCTGCACCAACATGATAGCAGGTACATCTTGAGAAACTTCCTGAGGGGGGGAATACATGTAATGGAAACAATCTTCCCTTCTGCAAGAAGGGAGTACTGTCTGTCTTTAATTGACGTAGAATACTTTGATCAAGTGCAGTTTATACAAAAACAATGGTGTCTCAGTCATTGATGTTACTTTAGGTGACTGTATACAGATGAAAAGAGTAAGGGGAGAATTCCCCAAACGTCCACCAAAGGTTGTGTAAGAACCCCCAGCAATGCCACGCTAACACAGCCAGCAGGGATAGTAGCCAAAAGGGGTTGGAGTATCATGATTGCTTAACCTTATGAATATGTACGTAGCAGGTGTTTCAGCTGTATTAGATAGGTGGATTACATGGGAAGCTAATATATAAACAAAGTGAAGAAACTTGTATTATTGCGTTTGATTTGTGGAAACTTCCACTGGCACCCAGGCCTGAATAAAAAACAGCATCTCTCCTGAGTGTGTGGGAATTGGCTCGTTGCACACCAGGTAACAAATCTGTTTTACAGGCAACAAGCAGGTAGAATGATGTGCTAGGAACATAACCATTATATGCAAGAGTGACTGCTGCACATCTGTCTGACGCATTGCACACAGCTTAGGTGTGTAGGAAGGAAGGAAGAATCAAAATAAGCATAGAGGGGTGCAGGGGGCTCCCAGAGAGCAGATCCCACCTTTATGATGTACAAAGAATCTAGTCTGGGTGCTCCAAGGGCACTTTGCTCCAAGGAGGGTCTGCACACCTCATTGCCAAAACATCCTCCTGGTGCAGACACCTCCCTGAGCTGCCTCCAGATACACAATAGCTTGGTCCTAAACCAGCCTGGGGACTCATAGAGAAAAAAAAATAAAACTCACATCACTCTATATAACACTTACTATGTTTTTGGGGTAAATTCCTATCATATTAGAAATTAAAAAAACAAATTGTGTAATAAAATTCTACCACCTGTTTTTATTCTAAATGGCAACCACTAACCATGCGCTGTTACGCAATTTAGAAAATAGCATTGCTCTGGTCTGAAATTGATGGAAACCAATTTGTTTCCTTTCTGATCAGGAAAATGAAAGCTAGGGGGTGCCCTAGCAATGCACACTGCAAGATGCAGCAATTCCAATCCAGACTATTTTATGCATTCTGAAGACAACAGATGAATCTTATTCATAAGACTTATACACCCCCTCAACCTATTGTCTGCTACAGTTTCAAGAGGAAAGCAGATTCCCATCTCTTCAGATTGAGTGAGTTAATCAATAAACCAGAAATACAAGTATAAGATTATCTTTTTTCCCTACAGTTCAAGTGATCTCAGAGGAATTCACTTTGCTAGGATGGGGAACACAACAATGAGGGTAATATTGACATGATATCTTACACCTAACTCTAGGTAAAAGTAAATAACAATGGGCTTTTACAAAGATCTTTTGCTCTTCCTCTTCTTCACAGTTTTTTTTTTTTTTGTTTTTTGTTTTTTTTTTTTTTCTCTGCCACATTTAACGGAATGTCAGTACCAGGTTATATTTACATTTACAAGCCCAGGGGGCTCTGTCTGAAAAACAAAACAAAATGAGTTCTTGATAACCCTGCCTGCTCGTTGAATGCCAGACAAACTGAGAAGCACATTAGCCAGATGTCATGTTGCATACTCCCCACTGGACCCAGACAGCATTCTGAGAGGGGTCCTTTTGGTAATCCGAGCTGATCCAACAGAGAAAAATACCTCACCAATAAAAGCACTTAATTAGTAAAAATAAAGACAGAAAAGCTTCATACATCTCAGTCAATACAGAAAAAGCACCTGTTCCACAAGGCACGTATAAGATCCTCAATAATTTTGTACACAGCAAGAGCTGTCATGTGCCAGTGTTGATAATTCAGGTTAATAAACATGGACTAATTTTGCACCCATGTTGAATCCAAATAAAGATATTTTAGATCAAGGGAAGGAAAAAAAAAAAACAACAAACAGGACAGGGTTCTCAGGGGAAATTTAAGTCACTTCAATATAAATACAAGGAAAAACAAAAAAAATTGTCTTTAAGAAGTATATTATTTGTTGAAGTCTCTCAACCAAATTGGAGAGTGCCCCTTCTATTTTAAATTGTTAGAACATGTGGATTCAAATGCTAATGTTGTTCTGCTAAGCAGAGTATCTTGATGGCTCTGAAAGTAACGCCTCCTATTTATTTCCATGGAAATTATAAGAGATACATAAGGCACAAGGACACTTCCTGATAAAGAAAACTACCTGCTACAAAACACTTTTTCAACATAGACAGCACCATTAGGTCTGTATTTTCAGCAACGACAAACAACGACTTGCATGTTCTGCTTGTAAAAATCTACATCAACAGAGGTGCCCCATTGTTTCCACTGCTAAAATGCACCACCCCTTATTGTGCTCACACACACTTTTGGTTTTCATCAACATTCATCAAGTGTCGATGAATGCCAGTGGGTGCCATTTTTTTCTGCATGGAGGAGCTTAATTTCACACTTCTGCCTCATCCACACTTCCATGTCAGACTCCATTGTGTCAAACTGCCCCTTTGCTGCTATCAGTCACACGGCAACAATGTTTTAACGGAATATTGGTGGGAAGGTTCAACCTCTACTGCTGTACCACCCATGTCTGCCTCTCATACTGTGAGCCAACAGAATAAAATAAGAGACATTACTTCTGGAGCAGCCCTCATACTTGTCTTAATTTATTTTTATTAAGCACTACTACTTAAAATCAACAACGCTAAATTGTGCCAAAAAAGCTATTACTGGTTTCATGGGAGGGCGTACGTTGTAAATATCAGATGTATCACGGAGAACATTGTGGGTTCTACACAGATGAATATTACTTTTAACTGCCTCCTCGTACTGACTTCCCACTCCATGCAGGAGAGATCTGCAGTCACCAGAAATCACTGTTAAGGTCAAATATCTTATTTGTTCTATTTTTTATCATCCTCCACATTCAATGAATTTAATCATTGTGTTACAAACACTTATAAACTGATACATCACTAGAAAAAACTTCAGGAAAATGTAATTTCTACTTCTGCATTTTCTGTTTCACTACAGATTGAAATTACTACATTGAAAGACCCAGAACAACGCTAAAAAACTTGGAATAAAAGTAAAAAAGTAGCGTAATAATAAAAAATCCATATATTATACATGACAGTAATTTTTTCATAGCAAACAATTTTGAGTTATTTTTGTAGTACTCTTTATATGTTTGAGATTGCCTAGCTGATCTGATTCCTCAGCCACAACCAGGCTTTCAGGTTTTTGTGCTGGAATTACTCAGTATTAAACTGACTGCTCCGTGTCAATAACTCCAAAACCTCGCAAGGTTCCTGCATGGACACAGCTCCTGGGAGTACAAGAAGCAAATCCTTATCACCCATGTAAACTATGGATAAAACAGTCTGGCAATCCAGAAAATAATGATTTTCTGGAAGTGTCATAAGTGCCTCTAGTCACTTGAGTTATGATTTTAAATGTGTTTCAGTGGCAGAGCAAACAAGTTCACTCAGTCTTGGAGAGGTAACTAAATCTGAGTAGGTTCACTGAATTATTAGACCAAGGGGCCACACACTTGGTTAGAAAAGCTGCTGCGCCAACAGAGGTAGATACAGGTAACTAACATAACCTGAAGTCTGGTTCAGGTCAAAAGGATACAGATGGCAGCAGAGATTAACACAGGGCATTGCACCAAAGTACTTTTCCTTACCTGGCTGCAAGCACTGAAACTTAAACTTTCCTGCCACAACATTGCTGACTCCTGGTGGTGTCCTTAGCTTTCGCTCAACACTTACCCAAATCCTTTCTCCTACATTTACTTTTAGAAACAACTTAAAATTCCCTTCCAAATCAGAAAAAAGTTAAGAGCTCGTTTTCACTCTCTTAAGAGCTTGCCTGTCATTTTGACTTTCTTGGTAGCAATTGTTAAAAATAAATTCACAAGTAAAACACTGAACAAGAAGGAAGGAAGGTAGCTTTTTTTTTTTTTTTTTTTTTTTTTTAAAAACGAATCAAAAATGTAACCCAGAAATCTAGCTGGAGTGGGTGAAGATTTCACTGCTTGAAGTTGGTATCTCCAATTAGAAACCTGGTGCAACACATGCAGCTTTACAAAAGCCAAGACCGCAGCAAAACAGCCACAGGAAAGATTTTAATAGAACCTGGGTGGGATCCCAACCACACGTAACTGTAGTTATGCCACCAGCCCCCATCCATCAGCTGTTCCACAGCCTTCATCCTCACCCGGAGAACTCACAACACATCTTTCCCACAGCACCTTGCTATTGCAGTGCAGGCTCACACAAGGATTTTATCTCGTGCTGCTTTGCTTTTAAGTGCTACGGTGTAGCTGCATGCACACACTGTTATCTTCCACCTCACTCAGCTAAATCCAAATTAGTCTTGACCTGTAACAGTCTCAACCATCACAGTAAGGAATGCAGAAACCTTAAAGTCTGTTTTAAGCATCAGACTTGAGACCCTAAGCACTGACAATTATTCAGACAACATGCCAGGGAATTCATATAAACAAAAAATCTAAAGTTTAGTTTATGAGCTTCTCCTGAGGAACACTGACCCATGATTTCTGTAAGAGACTGCTATCTAAAGGAAGTTAGGTGCAACAGGTAGATACAGCACTAAAAAAGCAGGCATAAGACGTCAGGTGACAGAGGAAAGAAAGAGGCTGAAGGATTTCTTTTCTTGGCTTTTTCACTAGAAGAAAAACAAAAACCAACACCAACAAAAACAAAAACCAGTAAATCAGATTCATGATTCGCAGTCATGTTCCACATGAGAGTATCTTAACACAGTCAGGGAACATAGCTATGGCACTAAATCAATATTGCTCTGTTACATTTGGCAGACCTGTAGTGATTAGTAGCAACTTAGTAGCTAGCCAAAAACAGACAATTAATTCAGGTTATCTGCGACTTAACTGGAGTGTTACAGATGTTCTTGCAGTGTGTACGTACTTCTAATTCTAGTCATGGACAAATCACTAGATGACAAGCATTGCTAACAAGTAAATCCAATTTGCATTAATAAGTATTGCAATAGTATGCATTTATTGTGCACTTAGTAGGATAGCAGATAGCATTGCATACATGTAACAGAGTGCCTTACAAGAAGATATTCAGGTCAAAGCTGTTTCCTCTGCTCTTCTCAGTGACAAACAGAAAAGCAAAAAAAAAAAAAAAAAAAAAAAAAAAAAAAAAAAAAAATCATCAGCCTGGCCAACTCTGACTATGGTTTGATTCTCAGACTTGGGAAGGTGAACTCATTTCAGAAGGTGCTTTATTTTGCTTTGTTTTTGACAGCATTTTTTGGTGCACTGTAAACAGGTGTTGCAAATAGTGACAACAACAATAGGTGATACATTAACAGTGAATCAATTAGCCACAAGAAGCAGTGAGCTAGAATTTGTAAAACTGCTCAGAGCAACAAGGAAATATTTTTATTTAATATTCAATCATCTTAAGAAATGTTTTCTTCCGAAGTCTTGGTTTCTCTAGCATGAGTTTAGGTCATAGGAACGCTGGTGGGAATGTGCTGCTTTGCACCAACTCAACTTTTATGGAAGGGCTGAACCTCAGGTCAAAATTTCTCCCTTAGACCATCAACATCTAAATTGATGTTTCTTTACGAAGATTAATTTTAGTATTAACTTGAACTACTTCATTAATAGGTGCATCAGAGTGCTAACAAAGGATTTTGCAGTAGTTGAACAATGCAAAGTTCTGCCTTGTTTATTCTTGTTAAAACAAAGCTAAGTGTGCTTACAGGGCTATAAACATGAGTGATCTGGAAAATTCACTGTAAAGTTTAAATAGGGTAGGAATGTGATTGGGAAAAGTGTCTTCCCCAAAACAGATGGCAAAATAATATATTCTATACAGTTAGCACATTCTAAGGCACTCTGGGAATTAGTTCAAACAAACTTGGAAAACAAGAACGTAAGCGCAGCCAGGGAGATGAGGTACAGCGCTGCCCTAATTTGGGAAACAGATTGATTGGATAAGAGATCTGGGTCAGTGTTACCTACTGCAAAGACCTGAAAAAGTGAAAGAAACTAAAAAGCCACAGAGAACTTTGCTAACCTACAGTATAGCATATATACAACTGTAAGAGGTAGGGGCACTTCCTTTATCAGAAAGGATTCAAGTCCAACAGGGCAAATGAAGTCAAAATTTTGTTTTAAATGTTATCTTCTCTACCTCTTTGGTGAGGAGAGGTTATATAAAGTTCTAGTGAAGGTATAAACACTTGGGCATTTCAAATCCATTTTGAGGCCTCCTGCAACACTAAGATGCATAAAGGAATTAGACCTTCCATAAACTTTTTTTTCCATGCCTGTTTATGCAGCAAATGAAGAATTGCTTCAAAGCTTCTCTGCTATATATAGAACAAAACTCAATATTACTGCATAAAGAAAGTAAGGAAACAATTTCAAATCACAGAGCAACCCAAGTCAGAACGGAGATTGAAAGATCATCGGGTCCAATCTGATGAAAGGAAAAAGTAACTTAGATGATATAATCGAGCACCCTGCCCATTCACACCTCGAGAACCTTCATCATCTGGGCAATAAGTTACTCAACATCTCCATTTCTCTTGTTGTTTCTCCTTTCTAGGTGGTGCTGCTCTGTGAGCATCTGGGTAGAGGAATGTCTGTACCACGATCAATTACTGACATAAAAGCAAGTCACCCAAATTCTAGCTTATTTAATGTACAGGAGATGAGCAGCAGAGCTCTTTTCAGGCACCATAATCAACCTTAAACGTATTGCTGTTCAGCAGAACAAAGTTCTGAATGAAGAACTGTGTGTCCTCTAAAACTGAAACTTTGATTGATAGGAAAAGAAAGCATTTGCAAAACGTTGTTTTCTTCTTTTCCCTTCACAATCTGAATTTGGAATGATTGGCAAATTCTGACGTTTGTTATTATAGCTCAATACGTCCTAGTTCTCTTTGTAGTTACTTGTCAGTTACCACAATAAATGCTCTTTTAACTTGCAGAGTCTCCTCTCCGGCAGCACAATTTTCTTTCCCTTCTTTTTATGAAAACACGATCATGTTCAAACACTTAAGTCTGAGAACAAGAAACTCAGCAGATTCAGTTTCATCTTTACCTCCTACAAACCCAGAGATTCAAAAAAAAATTTATTTCGGGGGGGTGAAAGCTTGGCCTCGTTACCAAAATTCATCCCAAAAGATAAATTTTACTGATTTTGACTTATGCTCAAAATCCTTCTTCTTGACAAATTAAACACATCACTTAAATCGTGTATGCAGCACATCACACATGTTCCTTTACTTCCAGAACTACGCTGTAGCTTCAGCCAATGAAACATCTGTCTAGTTCATCAGCTAGTTAGATTTTCTTTTCTGGATGAAAATGTAGTGATTCTGCTCCAGCATCACGTTTGCAGGTTTTACTCTTCCTAAATTAGTTCATCATAACTTAAAAGTTACTTTTTCTTCTTTTTCCTCTGTCCTCCAGTGACAGGTGTTGCACAATTGCTTATGTTACTTTATGATTTGTCACCCAGTCAAAATTAAGTTGTCAAGGAGCAGAGAATTTGACTTACCAGTTCAGCTCTGGGCAGTAGAGCAGCTCCAGCAAGCTTGACCTTAAATTAAACATTTGTGGCCAAGAACCAAGAAGTGTTATTCTCCAGAAGATAATCACGAGGTGTTGTTTTTCCTCCCAACAAATTGCTCAGCAGTTACTCCCCCCCAGGATCTCGTACAGAACAACCTCAGTTCACACAGAGATGAAATTTCATTTCACGCTCCTTTGGAAAATGGGATTTACCCTGTTCCTGTCCAAGGGAAGCATTAAATTATTTCTATCATCAACAACCTAGGGATTACAGATTTTTGGAAGATGTGTGGTAGATTGCTAAGCCTGAAGGACAAATTAGGGCCTAGGGAGTCACGTAAGAACAGCTAAATCTGTTCTTCTCCCCTATACAAGGGAGAGTTTTACTTTTCCCCTGAAGATTCAGACAAAAACCAAAGGTAAAGACCAATTCAAACCTAATCAAGGTACGGTTTCAGTAACTTGTAACCACCAGGAGAAGAGCGCATCCATATCCTTATTTCCATGGAAACATCCATCTCTCTTCCTGCTATCTACATGGTCTCTGTCTCAGGACCTCCAATGGAGAAACACACAATGAATGGAGTACTTAGCTCATGGTAAAAACCATTCATTTGAACTCCATTTAAGGTTTTTCCTTAAAAGCTCCAAAGGCAAGGAAATATTTCCTCTTATTAGTGCAGAACTGTTCCCTCTGGAAATTTATCAAAAATTTAACAGATCCAGATAGCAGTACAAACTGCAGCAAGCTGCTTCAGTATGTATAGCAATCCCAAACTGGCTTGCAGATTGCTGTAGATTCAGAGAAAGCAGATGACCGAGTTATCCCCAGCTTGCTGATATTGCAAGTTAAAAAAGATAAAAAGAAAAAAATTTTCTGCACCTCCACCTGTCCCAGCTCATTCCATCTTCTTGGACCCCATTTTGCTTTGCAAGTTCCAGTAACATGTGGCAGCATATTATCTGCTTTTTAGATGAGATCTGCTCAGCAGGTCTTTTCTAGGTCTGCTTTACTTTCCCTGAGATGATGAAAGGTAGATTGATTTGTGCTGGTACTTTGTCCGGTCCCTGGTTTCCCATTTGCTTCTTCACAGATTTTATGAAGGACACAAACTGAATGCCTGCCAGACTTTTATGACTTCATCTGTAACATTTACCGTGTGCCTTCTCCAGTTTGAGCTTGTTTACTGCAGTGTCAGTTGCTGCCAGAAAAGGTGAAGGTTATTTTATGGCTATGCAGACGACTGCCTTGTTCTTGGTACTGCCTGTCATGGCCCGATTTGCCATGCAGCTACTTTCCAGGGGTTCCTGATGACTTCCCATGCTGTTAGCACTCTGCCATCTGCTACTCTGATAGCTCTGTCACAAGGCACGGGTCTTGCAGTGAGATGTAGTGAAAAAGTCCTTTTTCATGTTCGGTATTTTATTGTCTGCCTATGAGGCCATAATTTTTCATGTTCTGGAGCCTTTCATAGGGTGTGATACTGAAAAGTTGTAACATCATATCTAGCACGCAGGAAAGGAAAAAAACAAAACAAAAACAAACAAACAACAACAACAAAAAAAAAAAAAAAACAGGAGAAGAATCCAGGCCAGAACATGATATAAGCAATGAAAGAAACATCCCCAAAAGTTGCAACAACAGTAACTTTACACTAAAGTCTGCAGTATATAGTGGAAGGTAGCAGTATTCAGTATTTGCAGCAGAAGAGTTGTTTGGGATACAAGGAGCCATTAGAATCAACAATATGGAAAAAGTTTAAGTTATTAATATAAGGAGTTAGGGAAGATTTCTTTAACTATAAAAAAAAATTGTGGAGCATTGAAAAGCCTCTCCAAAAACTGTCTGCAGAATCATCAGGAGCAGCACGCGTCTATCAGAGAAGTGAAGGGAGCAGCATGGCTACAGGCTGACACGCTGACACTCAAGTGCCAACACCACTGAGAGAGGTCATGCCATTTCCTCTGCTCCTTCTTACAGCCTCATGTCTTATTCAGAGCTGCGTTGCTCAGCCAGAGTTGTATGGAGGCCATATCTCCACAAAATTTCCTTTGTATTACAATCAAGTTGATAGATGCCACCTAACACTCCAACTGAGTTGCTTTTTTAGAGAAAAGCCCCTGGTGCTTCAGAGAAATAAACTGTAGGTCCTCAGGAAATTCTCTGAAGGGCTGAAAAATTGTTTAGAAATAAAAAGGCCTCCAGATCCTCAGGTAGAACATAACAGAAAACACATCCTTAAATTTGTTAATCGTATCACACAATATTCATACAATGGCCTGGGTTGAAAAGGACCACAGTAGTCATCTAGTTTTAACCCCCCTGCTATGCGCAGGATTGCCAACACTTGGGAGAACAGTGGCGTTTTCTAGCTATTATTTATGCCTGCATCCCTACTACTTCTTCAAAGTGATTACCAACCTATTTCTCCCAAAACTATTGTAATTGTCACAGTTTTGTCACACACCGCTCCAATCCGACATGAATGAAAATATATTAATCTTTTGCAATTTCGAACATTTTAACTTAAAATTAACGTGCATGCATGTGACGCTTGAAAATACATGTTTTAGAAATACAGCAAATAAATTCTGATTTAACTTGCCAGATTTCCTATGATTCCATGAAGTTCTAAAGAGGAAGTGCGTATAGATCTTATATCTTAGGGGTCATTCCAAGAAAGAAAAAAACACTGAGTATTTACAACTAACTTCTCCCAGAAATAGTTCAGTCAAAATAATTGCTAAAAATATGCACAAAGTATTTTCATATGCGCTACCCTTATTCTTTCCAAGAGGATTGTGCTGTTTCCCTCACCTGCTGCTCAGAGGGACATTTATCATGCCTCATGTGCTTCAACTCTTTCGTTTCATGACTGTAATAAAGATATACAGCAAATTAAAGGATTTGACTGCTATCTTTGAGCACATTACAGATGCTCAACAAAATTATGTCTTAAAGATTTCTCCAATTGCTTTGGAAAAAAAACCCTAAAGCGTAAGAGACAACACCTTTGCTTGTGAGCACACTGATACGAGCAGTCTTTGGATGAGGATGACCATTTATATAACACTTGCAAATTCCATTAAACAATTTTATAATTAGAATGGCTTTTTCAACAGTACCCCGATATCCATTAAAATGCAACCATCTTCAGCGCTTTTCAGAGCTCTCTGCAATAAGTTCCAGTACACCTTTGAAAGAAACCCCAGCATATTATTTTCTATGCATCCCATGCCTGAGCTCTGAGTGATATTATCTTGTCTCATTATATTAGCTCTTATAGGAGTGTCATCTCCTTCCATTCATATGATAATGACAAAGAGGGAATGATTTCCTCTTCCTCCTGATGAGTGCCATGTTACAGGAATCTATCCCCAAGAGCTAACAAAGTCGAACTGTGTGATTTTTGAAAGCTTTTTTGGTCTAAATGGAAAAATATAATAAGCCTATAGCTAAACAAAGAGAAGAAAATATTTTGAGTAAAGATATTTGATTTTTGTTTGACAATATGCTTTTTGCATCATATTACGTGTTTTCCAAGTATGTGGAACGCTATATTCAATCTCAAAATATAAATAAAAATGTAATTACTCCATTATATAGAACAAACTCAGTGTTAGCATACGTCGGAATACAAGCAAGTATTCTTTTTTTTTAAAAAAAATGTCATTCATAAAACAAATATTTCAAGTTCAAACAGAGAAGAAATTTGAGGCAAGTTTTCAAGAAACAGCAAGCAAATAACTCTCTATCATGGCTGAACAGTAAAACATACAAATCTTTTCTCGAGATCACAGGGTCACTCAGACCCTGACCGTGAGTAACAGTTTGTTAGGTTAGCCCATGGGTGAGAAACAAAGTCCTAACTAACATGGCTTGATCCTTGGAGCAAAAAGAAGATGAAAACTAATTTAAAAGAGCGAATCCTAAGTTGAAAACTAGAGAAGAAGCACCTTTCAAATTAACCCTCGCTCTCACTAATACCATCATCCACCACGCTTTCTAACAGCAAACCCGAAGAAAATAGAGTTTTGCTGTCAGACATTCTTAACAATGGTAAAGAAGCACATGTGCAGCCCCAGAACTGCTCAAGCATAAGGAAAGATAAGAACAAAAGGAAAACAGAAGGGAATTTGAGTGCCTGCAGTCTTAGGAGTTTAACACATGATAACTTTACAGTGTTGACTGATGGTGCGCAGGTTTGTCTATTGTTGGCTATAACTAACTGCCTGTCATCTTCAGCAATAATCACTTGGCATTATCTTTCCTTATAAGAACAGTAATTTGTGAAAGCTATAAAATTTTTTGTAGTTTTTATTGTTATCTTCTCTCTCTCTATGGAATGAGATTTTACCTTTTGTTATGAAGTCATTATTGCTATGAAGAAGATATACAACACCTTCTACTCTCAAAATAATTGGTAGCGCAGTAGCTGTCATTGTTGTGAATAGGAGAAATAAGTGACAGGCAAAATGGATTTGCACCTGGAAACTCTTGAGCATAGTAGATATGCTCCTTTGCTTGCAACAGGGATGGAAAGCACAGTGCGAAGAACACAGCTGTACACGTGCGGGCTGCCTTAAGCTCAATACTGAGGGTCTTTGACACTACAATGTACAAGGACTGCTATGTTAAAAATTCTGACCTTGATCGTTTTCCTTCTGAGGTTATCAGATAGTTGAAGGGGAAAGGTTTGTTAAATATTGGAAAATGAGTTCTGGTATTTATTCCATAGGAATAATCCATATACGAAATTTCACACGAATGTGCGTAAAAACTTCTTTACGGTGAAGGTGACGGAGCACTGGAACAGGCTGCCCAGGGAGGTTGTGGAGTCTCCTTCTCTGGAGATATTCAAGTCTCGCCTGGACGCCTACCTGTGCGACCTGGTGTAGGGAACCTGCTTTGGCAGGGGGGTTGGTCTCGATGATCTCAAGAGGTCCCTTTCAACCCCTACAATTCTGTGATTCTGTGATTCCAAGTTAAAGATTTCCCATGTCATTATGTAAATACACCATTTAACGTGGATCTTGTGTCCTGGCCTATGGAATGTCAACTAGTGTTTTTTGACCAAGGCTGTAGTTTGGATGCGCCTTTAACTATACTTCAGTTAATGTATGAAATATGCAGTTACTTTGTGATCACTGAATAACAGCTCAAATACAAAACAAAGTTTTTCTAATAGAGCAATTAGGAGTATGCAACACTGCCTGAAAAAAAATGGTATGGAAATCTGAAAAACATATTCTATTCTACTGCCAATAGGTAGGGCTTCCTCCCTATTTTCTATTTCTAAAGGACTTCTCTTCAGCATCATAGAAAACCTCTTAAGGTTTCAATACATTCACTTTCCCGCTCACTTGAGTATTTAGTCAGTTATTTTCATATAAGTCACGAAAAAAATAGATGAAGCATTTGGGTATTTTAACTTTAGTCCAAAGCCTGGAGAAAACTAAAGAAAATTAAGAACTGAACACAAAAAAAGCTCCATGTGATCATTCCACTATACATTACCTGAAATTATTACCTGAGAAAATTATATTTGTAAACCATGCTGCTTTCACAGGTAGGAAATATTTCAGAACAAAAAAGCTTACTCAAATTATACTACCTTGCTTTGACGTTTTAGCTTGGAAAGAAAAGTCCTTGCAGTTGCTATTAAGTCCTTAAACTCATGCATAAACATTTAGTTAATTCCTGGAGCCAGATGTAAAGACAGGATAGTTTGCAGCTGTGAATTGTGAATGCTTTTTTTTTTTTTAATCATGCAGTGTTTCCTCAGATCATACCCAAATTGACTTGTTATGCTCTACCATGGTGCATTTACAGCTGTTACATTCATTACTACATTTGGTGAAGTTTCATTATAGCAGCAACAATTTAACACCCCATTGTGGTAACTCTAAATATAAAATTGATTTCTATGTTTTGTTTAGTTCAAGCTATGAAAACTGCCTGTACATATACGAATAAAATCTCTTTGAATAATAGGTCTACATTGAGATGATTTTTTTCTACAGGTATTAAAACAGGTCAAGTAGAGTGAAGCAGACGATGGAGGAAGCAAAGTCATACTGTGCAGTTATTCAATGCAATAGGCAAAGTACTGTCCAAGGGCAATTGTACGAACAACAGGAGTGATTAAGGAAATGTAGAACCACATTAAAAAGGCTGAAACAGCTCCTGATTGATTACTTAAGAGATGAGATTGATCACGTTAGTGTGGAGATTTAAAAGAGCTCTGTTCATAATATACCAAGTAATGAGCAGCACGCGGAGAAAGAGCTGGGTTTTTTTTCTCCTGCTTGGCACACTGAGCACCCCACCACACTGCGGGGCCCAGATCTTCCACAGCTCCTGGCTGCAACACAGATTAGGCAACCTGAAAGAGTCCAAGGTAAAGCCTGAAGAACAGAGCCTCCATGTGCGGCACAGGTTCTCATGCCTTCCTCAATGATTTGTTCACCCTGGAGGCATTCTTTTGGAGAATAAATATTGTACTTGATGACAAGAAGTTTGATTCGGTATGATCATTCCTCTGTACTGACACAGATAAAAGCAATAAGAGTATATGACTGTCCTCTATGAGACAAAAGAAATATAGTAGCCCTTAAACACAGCACAGCATGGAATGATGCACACACCCCAGCCAGTCAGTCTGTAGGCTCTCCCAAGACTTGAGATCACACACATCCCCAGGTGGCATGGCTGCTTTTCATTTCACAGCATCATTAATTAGGCCCCAGTTCGCAGGGCAATAGCAGTGGCTTCAGGGCTTATCTCCAATGAATGGCTTCCAGAGGCACAGGGCTGCATTTATACCATTGGATCCCAGAACTTTTCAGGTTTGGAGGCTTTACCGCATGTTAGGAGAGGATTTTACTTTAGGGAAACACATCCTTTAGGTGTCTTGTGACCCACAGAATGAGATAAAGCTCAAATTCTGCAGTTGGACTTGTAATCCAGTGTAACAGAAGCTACCATTATTATGTCACCTAAGAAGCAGAATATTATTTAATTTGGTATACATGCTAATGCAAAAACGTAAACTAAGCCACCTTTTTTTAGCAACTGATCATGCAATCAAAGCAGCAAGCATGCTCATGGTAATACTACCCTGGCATCATGCAATGATGTTTACTATATATATAAAAATAAATATATATATAAATATATAAAAGAAATATATAAATATATTTTTATAAATATATAAAAATCTATCTCATCTAAATCACTCTCAAAATGAGGTAAACAGGTAACCCAGTAAATTACCAGGACAGTTCTGCTTTCAGGTGCTCCTGGCAAAACAGGACATTCAAGGATATTAACAGGAAAGAACAGTGCTATTAGATTAAATTGCTGTTGCATATTTACTAGAAACACATTAAACATTTTACCCTTTGTAAAACTTTTTTTTTTTTTTCCTCTTTAAGGGATAATTATTTTATAAAACATTTATGGGAACTCAGAGAACAAAGTCAAAAAGGTCGTCAGGCTGGTTTTGATAGTGTCCTTTCCTAGATTTTGTTCTGAGGATTTGATGACAGACAGTGACTGGAATGACACGAATAACACATTTTCCTATGCTGGTAAGATTCAAAGATTTTTAAGAACAGAAGGAAATATTACATTATCTCATCCTGCCTCCTGCTAAACGAAACCAGAAGAATACCCGTCAGAGCTTGGAATTTGCTTCTGAAAAAAAAAGTTCATCTCCTATGGTTTAAGGTGGAAATCATGGAAGAAAACTGTTATGCAAAAGCAGGAGATTACCCTAAGAATTCAGAGTTTGCGTAGAGGCCCTCAGCTCAATAGGACGGATCACTCTGCTTCTCTACTACAGACAGGGAGACAGCAAAGAGAGTTGTCCCTAAACACTACTGTTATGAGTTGTGATGAAACATCACAGGTAACAGCATATATACATGTAGACATTAAAATCAAAGAAAAGCACTGCTTCCTTTCTCTCCAAATCCATACTGGACGCCTGCCATCTTGTTCATGCCACTGCAATTTGAAGTTTGACTGAATCAAGTCCTTTTTCCACAACATTTAAATTGAAAAAACATTTCATAATAAACAAGTTAGTTCATTCCAAAGCAGAGGAAAAACAACAACAGAGCTGAAAACTAAAGCTAGTATTCACAGATCTAAAGACCTGTCAGTAGGCTTATGGCAAGCATCCAGTTTGGTTCTTATCTGGCAAAGCTGAAACATGTACACTTAGTATAAAACAACTGAGTGATGACATGGTTATGCTTCTCCCAAACATTTATTCCCCTCAATATCATTACTGCAGAATTTAAAAAAGAAAAAAAAAGGGACACTTTAAGCATGTGGAGAAGACTCAACTCTGTGTGAATGCCACAAAAACATGCAAAACTTTGCTGGTTTCTATAGAACACATGGCTTGCTCAGGAATGTAGGACAGAAAAAGACAAAACGTGATTTAAAGATGTGAATAGATCATCACAGCATACCTCTCTTTCCAGTGCAAGGGAGCACACATGAGCACTGCACAGCAAAGGAGTTTGTAGCTGTGATAGTGTGGAGATAGAAGATACAGAATAAAAGTGAAGCTCTCACCCAGTGCTGCCAGGCTTTTCACGTGCCCCACAGAGTTTTTAAGGTTGAAAAAAAAAAAAAAAAAAGAAAGAGTCATAGGTGAGGAACAAACTAGATATAGACTCCACTTACAACCTGCCTGTTGTTATGCTTTGAGTCTCTTCAAGACAAGGCTCAAGAAGAAATTAACTTCAGATGACTCAACCAGCAGCCTAAGTGCTGCTCTACATAATAGCCATTCTGCCTGATGTGGGCAGCAGTTCAAGAAAATAACAGTGAAGTGATTCTATATCTGCAAATACAAAGACTTGATGCTATTATTTCCAAAGTGCTTACTTCCCCTTGCCCATCACAGTGTAAAACATAACAAAAGACATTTTGCCCTCAAGAAACAAAGTTTAAAAATCAGAATTTGTCACAGACAATTTACTTGGAACAGCTGAAAGAAAAGCTATGTGGGAAAGATGGTAAATGATCTTGTTAAGTGCCTCTGGAAAAGTATTGGAGGGGGCTTGTTTCTGAGTGAGAGAAAATTCTCATCAGGTGCAAGTTTACTTCCCAAAAGTCAAGCTGAAAGCTTATCGGATTGGCAAAGGATTAGCTTACTTACAGCCATGTAAGTAATTTAGTGACACGGTGCTGAAATAAGATAAGACTGGGAGTAATTAGATACTTATTTAACAGACAAAACAGCAGAATACTGCACGAACACAGACCTTCCACCATCTGCTGCAGGTCCTTTAAAGGTTGTCTGGATCACCTGAAGTGCACTTGTGCCTGGTAAGCTTAATTAAGAGCTCAGTGTACTTTCACAAAGAAACAAGTTACTAATCCTTGACTCAAAAACAGGCAAATACATACGTGGTTAGCTTAATGTTCCACAAAGCTATCCCTGACCAAGGATTTTACCTTGTAATGATCTTGCAATAGAGGACTCAGTAGGACATACCAGCTCTGCATCCAGATATTGTGAAAATAATTAAGTCAGCATTATGACATCACTTGATATTTCTGGAACTCTTATTCTTTTTTTCTTTAACAACAAAAAAAACCAACAAGTTGCTTCTAACAGCGCTTCCTGTCCAATCTATATTGACTGACATTATGGCAACGACACCACATTCTGGGTCTGGGTCTGTGTTTCAGTGTGCTTTGTTAATTCGTTCGCTTCTGACCTCCGGCAGCCCTTCCTTACAAACTCAAGAGCAGAATGCAGACTGCCAAAACAAGGGAATGAAATTCCCCCATACAATCATATAAAGCATACCTTTGTAGTAAAGCAGCCTCCTCCTGCATGCCGAAGTATTAGCAGCCTTGGTGAGGAAAGTTCAATTTTTGCATTCAGAACAGAAGCTAACCATTCCCATGTGGCCAACCCTGAAGAAAAACATCCACCCCCTCAGCAGCAAAACAACTATACATGCACAGGACAACACAGGGCAGCTTCATTCATACTGTAGCATAGCTGATGTGGCCATCTGTGAAATCTCAGTGCAGCAACCTGCAATGGACCTCAGCTCTTTTGAAGTAAACAGTATGAGTATGTCTCTTTTCAAGGGTGTGTCTTTGTCCTGTGTCACAATACTGGGGGGAGTGCAAATCTGTGCTTTGTGCAGCCAACAGTACAGCTCCCGTTGGGCCAATTTGAAAATACTTCTCTTTTGGTAGTGCATTTACTCCAACACAAATAGACTATCATCTATCATCAACATTACTTGATACTTCACACTTTTTTTTTCCATTTATCTTTCCATGGGCATTGCCAAGAAAAAATAGTTTTAGGTTCTCTGACTGCCAACGAAGCTTCTCTGAATTCACCTTCTGCAATGCCCCCAATGCCAGAACAAATTGTTTGCCAACTTCTTCCATGAATGCAGAGCTCAAGCCCTCATACACTGCCTAAAATATTTATGTGTGACCTTGTGTTATCTCTTCAATCACTAACACAAGCAGAAAAAATATTGTATCCAGTTAAAAGAAAGGCATCTATTCTTAAAAGTAACCCCTTTTCCATAAGCTATTCAACGTTGGTCAGAAATTCTGCTTGCTCGAAGTCCAGAGGCAGGATTAAAAGCATGTATTACACGCAGTTGGACAGTAACATACTTAGAAATAAATCCACACTTATCTCCCTGGTAAAAAAAAAAAGTCGCTTCACCTTTATTTAGTCATAAGGAAGTTTTTCCAACTTCCCTCCACCTGGAGTCTCCAACATTACTCAACACCCTTCCTAAAACTTAATACATTTTGTTTGTTTGTTTTTACAAACTTTCTTCAATTTTTGATCTTTTGAAATACTTTGAAATACTTAAGTTTTTCAAAGTTACATTGTAGTGATTATTATTATAAGAAATTTAAAAAAATGAAAAATAAGGAAAAGGGATTAATGATCTTTTTAGTAGAACAGCATATTCTTTGCTTTAAAACAAGTGACGTTGTTAAGATCTTCATTCACTTAAAAGCAAATATTTGGGCTTGACCATGGTGTAGCTTGAGTCACAGTAACAGTAAGAATAGTGGGTAAATTAAGGAAAAAAAGGTTTTCACACTGAAGGCAAATGATTTGTATCTGAAAGAAGAGACCAGCTCTAAATAGAAGGGCAAAAAAAAAAAGCTCACTACAATGCAAAGTGGAGGTGCAAAAGCTGACTGCAACAAACTTGTGACATATGTGTAATTAACAAGTTTTAGCTGCCCAGTACAGATCTGTCTCTGTCATGCCACTCTGAAAACCACTGTATCTCATTGAAGTACCTCTACAATTAATGGCAACAATACCAATATACTGCAGAGCTTTTCTCTAGGCAGAAGAACCTCTTTGCCTGAGGACGGGAACACCAGCATGCTCTATGCTCTAGACTTGAGCCTAAGCACAGCAACGTGGGACATCCTAAAGACTCTGAAATATTGTAGGAAAATCAGGGTTTTATTCTGTACTTCGTTATTTTCTACGATTACTTTTTTTTTTTTAAACTTATTAAACATAACCTCTTAACACAGGGTTCAGCACTGTGATAAAGTGGTGAGAGGAATCAGAACCACCCCTGTTCACTATCTATAAGAAAACATTGCTTTCAGAAAGATCGATAGTTTCTGTTATCACCGTCAACTTTTACTACTTGAGATTTAACAGCTACAAGACAAACACACTATGAAGGCTGCTCCGAAAGTAGTGCCTCCCGTTTTATTATCTTGGTCCATGACCTGAGGAACAGATTTAAGTGCGTTATATTCTTTGCTGTGCAATGCTCAAGTATCCTCTCCAGGTATTATTAGCCAAAACAGTTGCTAATGAAATTATATCTCATGCTCATTGTGTTAAATAGATGTGAACTTACCTATGAGTCTACGAGTCTACTGGGTTTTAAGAGACTCTTGTGAGAGCTTTCACACATAGACTCATTGTAGACTGTAATGCTTCTTATAGTTTTAGATACTTATCGATGTTTAATGGAAACATTCCGGTTAATAAAATAAATCCAAGGATTTTTACTTGCTACAGCTCAGAACAAACTAAGCATCTGAGAAATGCATGCC
The DNA here is from genome assembly GCF_905368555.1 of Meleagris gallopavo. NCBI lineage: Eukaryota > Metazoa > Chordata > Aves > Galliformes > Phasianidae > Meleagris > Meleagris gallopavo. Next base: position 604,489 of record NC_139410.1, read on the forward strand.
TCCAAGTCATTTTAGCCTGCTTTCAGAGCCAGATATTTCTCTGTGCAGACTGTCTCTATGTTAAGGTGTTTCAAATGATGCAGAAAAGCACTGATTGACTCACATGTCTTACATTATAAAGGACCCAAGTTGCCAATACTGAGAAAAAAAATACTGAGATAAAAAGACCAATTCTTTGGTCGAAACAAAAAGCAAACTGAGGGATCTTAAGGGAAATAATTTATTTCTTCCACTAGATTTTATGAAGGAAATCCACAAGAGAAGAGAAAGAAATATTTTCTTGAAAGAACTACTAATGACATATTACTAATGACACATGCTCAAGCAAGCATATACACTCTTGACTTCAACCAGGAAATGCAGTGTTATCTTACATTTTTAAGCTACTTTCAGCAGATTACCAATGCTCGTGTGCTCAGGGTGCAGGTAAGAGCCTGAACATACTGTGTTCTCTGGTGTAAGGGAAGCTTGATGCACTGCCCAGAGAAAACAACAAAACCCAAATCGTACAGAACATCCTGAATGAGCTGCTATCTGAAAAGCTCCAGCACTAAAGATCTCCACTTCATGAAGTAATATAAACTTTCAATATGGTGAAAGCAGATATACACAGGTATAGGTTGTGGTAGTTCGTTGTCCAGACCAGAATCCCTTCTCTTTTGTTGAACAGAGCAAAATGTACAAGTTATTGAAACGCATAAAGCAACATCAGCAAAAAGCAACTGCATAATCCAGAGCTAACCAGAAGATTCTGATAGCTAACACAGACAGAAAAGTTTGTCTACAACACGCCTGATAAGTCATAAATCAGCCTTCATAGCACTTCTTGGAATTATACCCCACCCTTCCTTTTAGAGGCACTTATCTAGTCCTTCCTTTGTGCTTATAGTATGTAAAAGGTGTAAAAAGATGTAAAAAACTTCTACACACGTTTATTTTAGTTTTTCTACTTAATAGAACTATCCAAGAAAGATTCATAAACCCAAGAAAGACTCACAAAAATAGCTAGGAAAGCCTTCAGCTTAGCAAATTGTGCCCATTCTATTTTAGAAAGCTGGAATACAGCCTTTTAGAAGACTCACAAGCTGCAAAAGGACTTCATCCATAAAGAACGAACTTCCATCACCCAAGCAATGACGCGAAGATATTCAAAACAAATAACTGATCACATTAAACAGAAACAAATTTTAATAGAGAAGAACAACCAAAAAAATGCAATTAAAGCTAGCATTGAGAGAGTCCCCCAAAGCTCTTCCCACAAAGTCAAAGCAATACATCAGTTAAGATGAGATGACATTACAGCCCCTCTGCCGCAGGAACAGATCGGCTGTTCATGAGCCGAAGCTGCTAACAAGACAGCGGCAGTGCCACAGAAGTGCCGAGACAATGAAAGGAAGACAGCAGCTAATTCCAAGTCTAGCCAAGCTTGAAAGAGATGTTTTTCCCCTCCCCATAAGAAGTTATGGATAGAAGGATTAATGAAAGCACTTGGAATTGTTCAGGCATCTCTCTCCCCGCTCCCTTCAGTTTTATGGCACTCATCACAGCTCATTCTTTTCACCCTTGCAAGCTCAAGTTGCCGCAGACAGCAATGAAGGAACAGACCAATGCCTCCGTGAAACTGAAAACACCACTAAGATGCCAGAGGTCAAAGGAATTAGAAAAATCTCTATTCCTTGGCTATTTTAAGGATAATGAAATGCCATCATAATGTAAGATAACGGTTCCTCCTGTTAATTGTGTGACTGTTCATCCTATGTATTCTTGCGGAAGGTCACATAGGGTTAAACAGAGCACTTGCATTTTGATGTGAGAAAGAATTACAGTTATCTCTTGACAACTTCTGGAAGAAAAATTGTGGGACTGACTCTTTCTGCAGAAAAAGAGGCATCTTCCTGAAAGCAGGCTCACTCTGCTTTGCATTGTCACTGGAAGCCGATAATACATCAGAACAATCAGATTTGAAGGAAAAGTGATACGTTGTGCATGGTTTCCTCTAAGAACTTAAATAATAAAACAGCTAGTAGCAATATTTTGTCTTTTGGTCTTAATCGTAATATATACTTGATTAGGATCCTCCAGTAAGCAGGACAAATCTGTGCATAACATGCATTGCTCATCTAACTCTGTCTCTTCAACACCAGGTAAATGAGGGTGGAAGGCTGTAACAGATTTGTCTTGCTATTTATATATTAATATTTTTATTAAATTAGCATCCTCTGACACCAAGGAGAAACTCGTAATATGGCTGTTTAGTGAATCATTTTTGCATCCATTGCCTGCACTGATGATCCCAACGCAGTTTTTCCTACAAAGAATGCCTGCAACAAATGCTCAGCCTTTTTTTTCCCTCTTATTAATTGCAATTAAAATATTCCTCCAAAAATGTCTCTCGAACAAACAGAGCAATTTATCATTTGTGCATGCTTCAAAATTTCATTTCAGAAATGCTTGTTCAAGCAGGCAATGTGTAGTCATGGAAAACAGCAAACTAAAATGTGAAAAGAATGGTGAAACATAAGATCAGCCTTCACAAATACTGAGTTGAAATGATATATGGACATAACATACTTCACACTTGGACTGTTTGGAAAACTATGCTGCCTGCTGGCACTTGTTTCCTTTTCAATTCTGCTGTCCATAAACCACCAAAACAGAACAAGTCCCACAGAGTCCCTGACAGCATTATGAGCATTGCACACGAAGCATCAGTCATTAGCAAGATTACAAGCAAGCAGTGTTCCTCTGTGGCATCTCCCTCTACTCCAACAGAGCCCCATCCTGCTGCTTCTATTGCTGCGGGACATCCTTCTCCTCCCTGCCACCATGCCTAGCAGTGCCTAGAGATGGGAAATGGAGACTCTACGTGCTTCCTTCAAGCTCCCAAGCAGTTGCCTGGTTTACCCCTTCATCAAGTTGCCACATTAGGAGATATGAGGTCAAGGCCCAGAACGAGGAAGCCAGAGAAGAAGTGCAGGACCTCAACAGAGAAAAACAAGACAGAACAAGAACAAGGAGTAGAAAAATGGAGGAAAACAATCAGCTAAAGACTCAATGAGACACAAGGCATGTTGAGAACATAAGAGTCCCCACTAAAAAATGCTTAATAACATCATCTGAAGAAATTGGAAACATCTGCAGCAAGACAGAACTGAAATGGAAGAAAAAAAACCTACACAAATGGTGATACTTAATGAATACAAAACTGAGCTATTTTCAGATACTTAACCCTACATATAATCATTCACTGACAGGACTGAATATAAATCAGATCTTTTGATTTTTTTAAAAGCACATTAAATAAGAGGGAATATAAAACCAGGAAATGACTTGGCCTAGCATTTATTGTTCTCAAATTTACAAAGTGATGTATTAAGTAAATATTTTAGGTCACAGTCATGCTGATAAGGCTTTGTGGTCAACACGGTGGCTCAGCTGCGTGAATTCACTACCTTCTCAAAGTAAGCTGGTGTCAGAAATAGAAGGTGACTAAGATGGGTTGAGACCCAGTCACCTCATCGCTAGCGCTTTAAGAAACCCTTGTGAGATCCTTCCCACCAGCTTCTGGAGCCCATAAGTAGCATTCAATTCCACAGAACATTTACGGGGCCTCTGCTGCCACCATAAATCTTCCTTACAGTTTATTGTGCAGGATAGCAGCTCCAGTAAATGCCAGTTCTATTTTATGATACAAGAAGGAAAAAAGTCTGTAATGATCTGCCTAATGATAACATCTCATGAGAAATTTTATATTACAACAATAAAGCGCCTGTTTGTTTTAATCTTTTATTACTCTCAAAGGCCTCATTGACACTGTATTGCACAGAATTCACACATAGCCTATGAAGGTTTCATATCTATTGGCTCCATATTATTATTTAATAGATTTTTCTTTTAAAAGTACTTGGCAGATTTGATTTTTATTTTTATTTTTTCCTTTTTCCCATGATACTGTGCAGCAGTACTAAAAACCCCAGGCAAAAGTAGAGAGACATTTTTATACTGAAATATCAAGGGGATGAAGTTCAAGCAGCAGCAGCCATTATCTGCAGATAAGATGTTTTTCAGTCTTGGCTAAGGCAGGCAGTGGAAGTGGTTACTTGTACCTCAGTTTGAAATGATCAAAGTGAGGAAAAAGGATTAGATGTCAAAATACTTGAAGTGTATCCCTTTGATCAGGATCAAAAAATCAAGGCAAAACTTGAATAAAATGTGCTAGTATATTTCAGTAGCCCTTTGAAGACGAAAAACCCTAAATTCATGGACACTTAATACTGTTGCTATGAATGGGATAATGTAGTTCATTTCTTATTTTCTTTTCTTAATTTAGTAAACCAGCAATGCTTAAGACTTTCAGGTGTTGCTTAGAAAGCTGAAATCCTGCTGTTTAATGGGTCCATAACCTAGACTGTCCTCACAAGCCTCAGGTGCTGGGATTATCACCTTACTCCTGATACCCACATGTCTAAAACAGATTCAGTGACACCATGAGCAGGTAGAAAAACACTGCTTTTCTTTACTTTCATCTGTTCTCTAAAAGTAGATACTATTTTGCTTGATACTTTCTTTATCTCATAAAAACACATTGGGACAATGCCCTGTCTTCATGAAGTGTACGTAGGACCTTGAGACCATTTAGACAATAACGTCAAAGGACCAAGACAAGGGATTGTACAGAAACATAAGTTTGCCATGAGCAACTTGGCAACAGTCAAAAAGCATTCAAAATCAAGTGACCAAAAAAAAAAAACAAAAGAGTAGTTCCTGCCACTAACTTGTAAAAAAATGTAGAGGAAGAACTTGAAATTCAAAAGGAAAAAGTAGAAAGGATTCTTAAGGCCAATCTCCATAAAAAAAAATCTGATACAGAAACCCTTAGAAGACTGGAATTGCTACTCAGGCCTGAAATGTAGAAGTCACGATGAGGTGAATGATGTAACACAAGGTCTGACGGAATTTAAGTGCTCCCACTGCTTCCCAAATGAAGAAAGAAGAAATACAAAGAACACAGTTCACAACCAACTGAGACACAAGGTCACATCTGATCAAGTTGAATCTAAGCATCAAGTTTGCCACAGATATTCTCATGATAGACATCAGCATTAATTAGCAGGACAAAGAGACTTCGGTAAAGAAGAATGGAAAGTCTGCACATAGTAATAAAAAAAACATGGAGTGCTTTTAGTCCCCTATCAGCTCTATGACATAACAAACTTCCAGGAATAATTACAAGCCATCAGTGTTAACATGGCAGTAACTTAGGTTCAAAGCCTGGATCAAAATGTACTATTGAAACAATACAAAGCCACCTCTTCTTTGTAGTTCGTACAGATTTTTCAGGAAATTCACTCAGAATACGAGAAAAGCAAGGAGAAAAATGATGGGACTGTTGTGTGGCATGACAGTATTGGCACTGAAAATCAGAGAGCAAGCCAAGAGCCAAGACAGGCAACTGCAATCAAAATTATACTGCTACATTTTAAAAGCAAACAGTGTATAAGAATACGACAGCACATCTGAATGGAAAATAATACAGTTTTTCAACAATACCTGTTCCTTATCACTATTTGGTCCCTCCTATGCTTAGGAGCCTGTTTGCCTGCTTTGGTTTTGAGAGCTAAAAGCAATTGCCCATTTTTTTCTTTAAACACTGCCCATTTCCTGCATGAGGGGAGTTACTATTTTGTGCTCATGCTACCAATTTGCTTTTTGACTACTAAGGTAAAATGCAGCCGAATGATGGAAAAGTTGGTTTACACCCAAATTACGCCACCCTTCATATCTAAATGCAGCGCCCAAATAAAGTCCACCTTAACCCACCTTGTGTTCAATTCTTAGAAAAATAATCTTTCAAGTCAAATTATTTTGGTATAAAAATGATACAGACTCAGATACACTAGAGAAAAAACCCTAAATTATATCAATAGGTATTCAGTTTGCTTGCTTTTAACATCTTAGGAGAAAGAAATTAACTATTAGCAGAGTTTCCTTAAATGAAGACACATTATGACCAAGCAGCTAGAGTTTTTCAAGTTTTTGCTTGCACCTTGAGGACCGCTGACCAGGAAAAAAATATCTAACTTGGATTTAAAAAAAATAAATTGTTGATTCTGATATGATCTCTTTTAAATAAAGAAAGCACAATCACTCACACGCTGACAAACTAGAAGCCACTGAGAAACTCCATCCTGAGCTGACAAAGCTGAATCACAACTACAGTTTCCATGCGCTGTTACCAAACTTCTCTGCAATTGTTCTGCCGATGAATATTTTGAAAGGATTCCACCTTTGCATGACGCTATGTCCTCCTTTATCTCTGCACCAACAAAAGAAAAAAAAAGACAATGCAATTTTTCAGTAAATATTTCCTAATATGTAGTACAGGTTGGTTTAAGTTATATAGGTAGTTTTACAGAGTGTTTATTTGATGTAATTTATATAGCAGAGGTCTGCTATGGCATATTTAAGATATAGCAGATTATTATATTTACGCAATGACCAACATGCTTAGCTCTTCAAAAGCGTATCAATCAAAAAATAGTGGTTATCTGGGAAATCACGATGATGGACATTCATTTGGGTCTGAAACAATGACACTACAAAATAAGCACCCTGGGACTGAAAAGCTGCTTTCAACTGTTTGCAATTATTAGACAAAGGTTCGGCTGAAATTAGCCTCTAAAATAATCCTAATTCATCTAATGAAAAGTACTAATGAAAAGTACTATGTATCTCACTCACATGTAAGTACAATAAGCAATTTGGCAAGTTCTTTTAGCAAGAAGTTCCCTCTCGTAGTAATGGGAAGTTTTAAGCTTATAAAATCAGCAATTTGTTCCCCGTTTGCCATGAATAGCTCTTCATTAGGTGCAAAAAAAGGACTCGGTCATATGACAAAGACTCAGACAATGAAGTCAGCAGATAAAGAAATGACTATGTTCTGCATTGTTACTTCCCATAATGACATAAATTTAATTCTCAAAGTTTGCTTGAGTCATAGCATTTTGCTTTAGAATATCAAAATGGGCTTTTGATCTAGACTGCATCTATTCCTCCCATTTCGTTCCCCAGTGTTATAACTGCTTTTCTCATCAGCTACCAAATACCCAGAAGAAAAGCTATCAACAGAAAGATTAGGTCATACTCACAGACTGTGCTAAACCTATTTAAAGGCTCATAAACAACCAGCTGCAGCTAACTTCCATCTGTCCCCAGCATGTCAAGCCTTCCCCACGCACCTCACAACCTGGGTTGGGCTGCTCACATTCTCCTTGCCCTCCACGACCATCCATCCTTAACTGATGCTGATTTAAGACCCACACTACGTAATGTGAGAAACACTGGAGTCTGTGCAAGAGGCTGAGCAGTCTACTTGCAAGTGCAGGGTATCAACGTGTACCTGCACATGGGCAGCCATTGCTGGACTGTGGTGATGGGGCAGCTTGTGGCTGAGCCTAAGCTGCAAGGAACTCAGTCTGAAATATAAAACCAGTCTGGTAGTGTATTTCACTTGTTCGTGTTTTTTTGGGGTTTTTTTTTTTGGGGGGGGGGGTGGAGGAGAGGATTGTTTTTGTGTTTAGAGATGTTTTTTTTCTGGTTTTAATTGAAGAAACCCTCCGTGTTCTTAAATAAGGGTCACAACTCAACTGCAAAACAACAAAATTAATCCCCTGACTCAAAATTACATAGCAACAAATGAATATTCACTTAAAACTGTAGAATAAAAGAACCAAAAAATATGTTCAGCTGAGGTAGTAAGAAGAAACTGGAGGAGAATAATTGATTGGATGATATAGATCAGATCTAGCAACACTCTTTTAAACCAACTCAGTTTGCTAAAACATATATAGTCAATAACATAAAAGTACTGAAGCATTTCAGCGTTAAGTAGTATGAGAGTATTAACATTGGTGTCCACATTTCAGTCCACTTGAGTTTAGCACAATCATGAGCACAGTAAAATTAAACAAGAAAAAATGAAGGCAGTGGCCTGAAGAGTTGAGTTTCAAAATCTTTTCCTCTTTTTTTTTTTTTTAAATACAGAGCTTTAATTTTACAGTAATAAATTTGTTTCTTAATGAATATATATTTTTCCTTTCTTCTAATCTTAATTGAACATGCATAAATCATGTTCAAGTGTTAACGAAATAATTGGAAAGATAAAAATAGAGCTTCTCTCTCAGTATGAGAATGAAAATAATTTTACTGTTTGACCCACAGACAGGATTTCTGAGAAATATTTATCACTTTATATGATCCCCCCAAAGGACAAAGATACAGAACTAAAATTGATTTCAATACTAGCTACTTAAAAATTATTTGTTCTATTCATAAAATACCACAAAATGTGGAAGTAAGTTATCAGTATCGTAGTACCACAAGTGATATATTATATATATATATATATATATATATATATATATATATATGCTTAAAATTAAGCATAAGACATGGAAAGTGACCAATTATAAGTTCAGTTCAAGATTTTTTTTAGTGCAAAAGCAGGCTCGAAATTTTTTGATGCAGCTAAGCGTTCCATTGTGAAACAAAGTTGATAACACCATGAGCTGAGAAAAGGCCCATTTTAGAACGTTCCAGCAGTAGAAACTTCCATCTTGGTTCAGGAATAAAATGGAGCCGCAAGCACGATACTCTCCTGAGGATGAACTTAAGAAAGGACTGGATCGAAGCTATGACCCCTGCCTGGTAAGCACAGGTTCTGAGAGGTACGCTCAAGGCAGCAACAGTTCAGAAACTTAAAACGTAAAGAGAAAAAATACATTTTTGCTTTGAGAACAAACCGCAACAGTAATGTCAAGTAATTGAGATTACTCAAAATACAAAAACAACCCTTAAAACTTGATGCCCCCCATCATCTCACTGATACATAAATAATCTAACACTAAAAATAGAGAACATTTATCATCAGTTACAGACAATTTGTATCATACCTAGAATTACTCACTAAAGCATTAGAAATGGATGGTAATCATGATAATACCATTCATTTCTTTCTAGAGCAGGTTATTATTTGACTGAGTTTTTCCCCTTTGTACTGCAAGTTGAGAACAACATGGGCCACAAACATCTGCATTCGTATTCAAGATTCGGTTTTATCTTCATAATCTTTAAGTGTACAACTGAGCACAACATAACAGAGAGCAGCTCATCGGCTTTCCAAATCTATTTGCCTTTTTAGAGCCGAATTCCTTTACTGAAATAATCAAGTTTACCTAATTCTGTTGTTAGGTTGCCCAACTGTTTATAAAAGTAGTTTCCAGGAAAGGTAAATGCTTCAGCTAGGTAAGAATATAGCATCCAACATTATCATATTTAAGTACGGGACTGTGTTTTAGCATTTCAGATTTCCAAGAATAAAAAGCAGAAAAAATGCATTGCTACTGTTGGTGTTGCTGTTACAAATGACCCAAATCAAAACAGTTTGATCTTCAATCACCATAATGCATCAAAAAAATAAGACTCCTACCATTTTGTCTCTTCTGTTCTGCCCTCCACCCCTGCAAGGTTACATTTTCCCAGAGCTGTCAGGGTTCCGCTTTGCTAACACAGTTTTATTTTAGCAGAGGTTCTAACAGAGAAGAGTTGATTTCTCCAGATATGCCCTTAACAGAATGAAGTCTGTTTCAATACAGCTATTTAAAATAAACTGGATCACCAATTCAAGTCTAGCTAAACTGAAAAATATGGCAACCCGAGACAATGAACAAGTGACATATCAGCACGTGTGCAGGAATGACTAATACAAAACTAACTGAAAACATCAAGCCAACACCTTTATACATTCCAAGATGCATCCTTGTGGCGGGTATCCAACAAAAGCAGCAGAGGCCTCTAATGGAAAAACTTCCCTGGGGTTGCTTTCGCAATGTGAAGGATAGGGCCTAAGTCACCTTCACTCTTGGCCCATTGAGCAGAAATTTATACTATGTTGGAGAGAAAACCTTCACATAATTCAGAGACAAACCACTCATTACCACCAGTATATTGTGTGCAGTTTTATCCGACAAGTGCTACATAGGTGGGGCCTTTTAAGCCCCTGGTCCATGCTCTAAAACTCTGCATGTTGCCATCTTTTCTGTAACACTGGAATAGATAATAGAGCAGTTGTCCTGAAAATTAAGGCCTTATGTAAACTGTTCTGTAGAGAACTGCTGTAGAGACTTCCAACCCAGCAATGAAGGTATGCATTAAGCCACGGTGTTCCTACAACTACATGTTAAAGCTAAAGCACCATTTAAACGTTTGGGGCTGCCCAAAGGAAAGCTGCTGTCCACCTCATTCCGGTCTTTTGGAACTAGGGATGGCTTATCAACAAAATTTAGATAAAATACATAATTCAAACAAGCAATCAATAAATCTGCTTTCAAATAGCGCATCTTAATTAAGGTGATTCATAGCTTTTTTCTTATTTTTTTTCCAAGTGGAATATTTGCCTAGCAACAGTTACTGAGCTTCCCCAATGTTAACCTTTGTTTGACTGTCAATTCCCTAAAGGAAACTGGTCAATGAGATGCTAGCCACACAAATTCCTAAAACACAACCAGATTATTCCACTTCTTGGAAATCTTCACCTCGGGCAATTTGCTGCTTCTCCTGCTTCAAAATCCAACAGCACAAGCCATCAGAGTTTCACTGGCTGGAGGCAGAGATTGAACCACAGAACCAATTACATTAGTAACAAAAGGACGTTCGTCTTTCAACACTGAAGGAAAACATGTACCTGCAGGCTTTGTTAGCAGCGCAAACTGTATACGCTCAGCTAGGAAAAAAAAAAAAAACACTCAACAACACACAAAGTACTCCTCGCTGCCCCAAGGGGAAACCTTGGCTGGCTCCTTTCTTCTGCAGGATTCCTCCTGGAGCTCCCGGAGTAATAATAAATACTAACTTCTTGAACATCTTGCCAACATTCAGGAACTCCCACCATTACCTGCCTATCAGGCAGCAGCCCAGTCCCCTGGAGCCATTCAAGGTCAGGCTGGACGTGGCTCTGAGAAATCTGATCGAGCTTTAATGCGTCCTTGTTAATTACTGCGGAATTGGACTAGATGGCTTAAGGGTCCCTCCCAACTCAAACGATGCTATGACTGAAAAAAAAAAAAGCATCATTTTGCAGTACTCAAACACTCTCGGTAAGGAAGATGTAAAAGGAGACAGCTGGCTGATGTCTCCTTTCTCTGAAGTGCTCGATGGGCAATAGTCCACAACAAAGAGAGACTACCTAAATTAGCACCTCTTCCACACCTTTTCAAAACCCTTTAATTAAAAAATTATGAAGGTCAGAGAATGGATAATGTTTTTTTCTTCCTCATAATTTAATACCAGTTGTTTATTATCAGGCTGCAGATGCCAGGACTGGGGTGAGGCACTGGCTGCTTTAGCACACTTGGCTGTCCCTCTGCACCAACACCCGGGCTGCTGTATCGGGTCCTGATTACTTGGTGCTCAGATATCGGCAAGCCTTTGGGGAAATACTGTTAAATTAAGCAACTGACTGTTTTAATGATTATGCTTCCCCTAAACTGCTGACTACTATCCATCACCAAAAAAATCCCATTCCAAACTTCAAAAACTAAGGCTTCAGCTTCACAATTCTTTTTCTTTTTCTTTTCTTTTTTTTTTTTTCCTCCTGATGCCCAATGCTCCACTCTCAAAGCAAAATCAGTCAGATAATTTTAATGCTGTGTTCTGGTCACAGTCGGTGAAGGTAGTGGAATTGAATAAATCTGAGGATTAATTGAGGATTTACTGTTAATCTGGGGATCATTTTAACAAAGATGCATAGGTTGAATCTCATATTTAAACCAGCAGGAACTTAATGTTTACCTGCCTCTGTGGGTCAGACGCACATCTTGATGATCTTGGTTGCAGCGTGCATAAAAGCCTCTTAAAAACACTCTGGCTCCCACTCTCAAGGGAAAGGTTGAACATTGAAAATGCCTAGAGCTAAAAACGGAAACCCATTCTGCTCCAAGTTAGTGGATATTACACCCGAGTTCGACTGGCAGAAAGAAAAATCAGTAATTCAGATAAGGTTAGTATGGTATTAGGTACTGAAACACACCTAAAGAAACATGGGACTTGAGCAGTTTGGAGCAGAGGCTGGACACAGCTGCAGCAGCCATGTCCCTTTACCATCACCTGTAATGTTATGAGAAGTAAAAACAAAACAAACCAACAAAACACCATCTATGTATCAACTGTATTAAAATTAATGTTTGATTTAATAGGCTTTGATTTATGTATTTAAGAGTATTTTGTTTGCTTGGAAACTAAGTCATGTTTTTTAAATCTGAGGCCTTTGCTTCAGAAAAAAACAAGATTATCATGGCAACATCTACACATCATACTCAAATCAGTTGGCATATATGCTGAAATTACCAAATGTTGTAAAAATATTTTTTGAGAAATTTATTACATCAAAAGTAACACAAAAAGTGAAATGTAAATCAAGAAGATCCTTTCTCTGTTCCTTCACATAAACAGGTTCATTTAGACTGGTGAATACTTTTCATTTCATAACAATATGCTTTGAAAATGGGTTTCAGTTCAATTACTACTTTTTGATCAATGAAAAGCTTTAAGCCTTCCCAAAATTTAACCTCGACTTCACACTGTGAAAGATGAATACATATCCTTCAAAAATGCATCAAGTGGTTCTATTGTCCTTTGGTGTTTGGTTATTTGGTTTTTGCTGCAATTCACCTGAGCCACAAACCTTGAACTCTCCTGTGCCTGTGCAATGCAGGGCCATTTTGACGTAAGAGACTTGTACACGTGGCTTACAGAGCAAAACAAAGACGCTTGGCAAAGTTCTAAGGGAATTGGGTTCTAAGAGAGCATGCCATAGATCTTGCTTTATAGGACAGGATACTTCGTGTCGCCAGCATTATGTTACGAAATGAGGTAGAAAAGCCAATAGTGGTTTTGTTTTGAAGCACTTCAGTCCCTTGAACAGGTGAAACAAGTTTATCTGCAATCTGTCAGCCAAAACGCACTCCTCTATTCACACAAGTTCACCTCTGCACGTAAAAAGCAAATGCTTTTCCTCACCCACAAACATTTTTTGGGCAGAGATATTTATTGCTTCACCATGTCACTGCAGGAACAGCTTTTGTGCCAATGTGCCCCCTTCTTCCTTTCCACTCACAAGATTCTGCTGTGCAGCAGATCTTGTCAGAGATTCATTAAAACAGTAGTTTGGAAATATTTCCTCCAGAATAACCTTTGTGTCCGAGATGGTTCATTCACGTGAGGCACGTACCCTTGCAGAGCCCAGGAAAACAAGTTTGACTTCAGAACAATGTCTGAATTCAATAACGATGCCATGTGCTCAGCTGACCAAGTTGGGCAGCTTCTGATTGATTTCTTTCCCTTTTCAATCCTTTCCTGTCACCATCGGCTAATTAAAAGTGGAGTAATCTGATATAATCTGTTTCCCAGTTGGTGCGACAGTTGGCTATCTAACAGAAATAATTGATTGTAAACTGCCAAACCTCAGACATTTAGACTCGCCTCGTCTCCTCTGAACCATGTGTAACAGGCAAAATTTGTCTCTTGATACATCAAATGGCCCACAAAACAAAATTAATTCAGCCTTTGCTACTATGGTAAAATCTATCTGAAACTAAATAGATAAGTCCTAAAATATAATAAAGATCTGGAGAAAAAGTGAGTAAACACAGAAATCCTTGATTCCATGAAGTCAGCAGTACAGCAGCATGTAACTCACATCTTTTCCCACTGCTGTTGTTAAAGTAACCGTAGGAACATGGTTGCTTTAGAGGAGAGCATCCCTGTAGTTCTAACGATACGTTTTTCTTCTTTCTGAATATAGGTCAAGCCCTTGAGAAAGTGTGGCTTCCAACAGCTGGTGGCCCTCAAAGTACATTCAGTCGAAGAATGACAGTCATCTATTTCTTTGCCTAGCAGTAAGGATAGGTTATTTGCCCTTCACTATCCTTAACACAGAACAATACCTCCTTCTCGTAGGACACAAACAAAAACCTGAGCGAGAAGAGGTCCAAGTATCTCACAAAGACAGCAAATATATTGAACTCCTACTGAAATCACAGACACAGCACTAAATCTTTTGCCAGAGCTGTTTGCTGCCTTGTGAAGTTCAGTTCTTCATTTTCCAACCTGACAATGAGCCTAAGCCTCTGCTTTCCTCTAAATTTTTAAATGAAGCAAGAATAAATCAAGCATGGAAGTGTTTTATGGATCAGGTTAGCACAGTTCTTCGAAAGCCATCTGCTCATAAAATCGTCTCAACACACGTCTCAAAGCAGTCAATTTTTGTTATTAAAGCTGGGGTTTGCACCTCAGAAAGGAAACAAGCTAGAAAACCTGTCACTGTTTCTACAGAGAATGTCTGTAATAAATCCGTTTTTTTCTGTTTTGTCTTTTTTTCTTCACTTGAAAATATTTTCTTCTACATAGATAGGCTCACTAATAAATCAGCATTCTGAAATTATACTGAAATGAGATGGGATGTGTTCCTTTGTAAGGACACCCCAGGCCCTACCACTGAGCAGCACAGAGCAGTAGTCCCAAACCTTGGCTTATTTGAGCCGAACACAGCAGATTCTTACTCTGCTTAGCAATGCCCTAAACCAGCTGATTTTTCTCCTTGCAGTTCTCATACCAGGAGGGTCAGATCACACCAGGGAGCACTGCTGTCTTCTGTGTTTGAGCAAACAGTAAGCCTTGCTCACTGTGTTTGCTGTCCTTGATTCTTGACAGAAGTAAACAGTTTACTAATCTGTGTTACTTGAAGTCCCTGACTTCATTCTGTCCCTTTATAAGCACACACACGCACGCACATGCAAACACATAAACATACATATATTTGCTTTGAATATTTGCACACGTTATATCTATACATATAATTAATATACACAAAGTGAGTATAAATATTCAAATCAAGTATATTCACTTACGTATTTGTATGCAAGCATAAATAAATACTCCACATAACTATTTCTGTATGTCGCATTGATATGTGTATTGTGCGATCACACAAACACTGTCGATTTCAATCATAACGCTATTTAAAACTCAGGATCTTATGCCCAGAAGTTGTTTATTCACTTATTTATATCTCCCACTCTGGTCTTCTAAGAGTATTCTCTAATTAAGTTTATGATAATAGTTTAACTTCCACATGCAGTTTTTTTTTTTTTTAAGTTGAAACAAATTTTAGAATTGAAATGCTTTACCTCCTAAGGGACGCGAAATTAAGAGATACACATCATTACAAGATCTAACTGATCTACTAGAGTTTAATGTCCAACTTAACTTTTGAAAATAATCAAATTTGCTAAGTTAAGCATGTGGATGATTATGAGATGTTCAGACTCACACCTTTAATAAGAAAGATTTTATACTACATGCAAGGCGTATGCAAATATTTCAGGCTTGTTGGAATTGCACAGAATACTGAAAATGAAGCAGGAGCACAGATGCGTGCATGTAGAAGTGAACAAGAACAGGGCATCAAAATTAAAAAAGTAACAAGCATCAACAATACAGTAATGTGACCCTCTTCCAATAAGTAGGTTATAATGGTTTTATATTATGTAGCTTTTTTGGTTCGGTGTAAAAATAAAACCAATCATTTAGACTGGTAAGATCAAGTCCAATCATCACATTGAAAGTTCACTACTAAACCACGCCGCATAGTGTCCCATGCCTATTTTAAACAACTGCAATATTGAAACTTCTCCACCTCCCCGTACAGCCCATTCCAATGCCTACCCACTCTTACAGTAAAGAAATCCTTCTTTATGTCCAGTCTGAACATTCCACCGTGAAAACATAATCTGTTGCCTCGTGTCCTATCAATTGTCACCCCTAAACAAAGACCAACATCCTTCTCGTTGCAAGCTCTTATCAGGCAAAGAACAATGAAGCCTCCTCTCAGACTCTTCCATATTAAGCAGCCTTGGTTCCTTCAGCTGCTCCTCGTGGGCTATTTTCAGCTCAAGAAACATGGAAAGTAAACAAACTATAAAGAACTACTCTATTTCTTATTGGAGGTACGCGGACTTCCAGCCCAAAAAATTATCTTCATGTCCCTTCCCAAGAAATGCATTATGGTCAGTTTTTCTATCTTATCACACACACAGGTTTTTCTTTTGGGAAAAAAAAAAAAAAAGGGTTTTCATTTCAAGGTATGTAACTATGTGCTCAAGTACCACAAGTGTGATTAATGGTTTAAAGGAAAACAAAATATAAAATTATGTCAAAAACAAACAAGCATAAATGAGTCCTAAATGTCACATATCCTTCTCATTGTACTTATTTACATCACAGCCTAAATTATATTCCTGAGTCAAGCCAAATGACATTGAGGAATTAATTACTGAGGTATTCAAAGTGACTACACAAAGATTTCCTGAAGGACTGGTATGGATTAATCATGACATCTCAAGGTGCAACCCTTAATAGGATTTCCAAAGATTTGATCTATGAGTAAATTCTGAGCTCATGAATATCACACACAAATCCAGATATATTTTCCCATAACAGCCATAACTGCAAAAATTCACCTGGCTTTACATTGTTAGTGCATACAAACACCCGCTGCTAATTTTAAACAACTATCATTCATTCAGAAAATAGTGAAGTTTTTCACCTTGGAAGCTGAAATTATACCAGCTGGAGATTTCTGTATAGATACATAAACTATATAACATGTATATATATGTGATTGACAGAAAGGAGTTTTATGATGATTTATTATTTTAGAAAATGAGTCTTCCTAACATTGGTTGTTAGGTTCTTACACTGCTACACACATCAGTATGTAAGCTATTTTATCAAAGAAATTTCCATAAATAGTGAGTTCTACGTTATCTGTGGAAATTACTTGAGCTATATGACAGAAAGTAAAAAGTTATTTCACAGCCTTATTTTGGCTTCTTTTTAAGAATAAAGCATACTGCATTGCATATTAACTCCACTGCATAGTAAAACCATGTTACCCCATAAAGGCATTACAGGGAAATGACTACTCTAAATAAACTTTTTCCAGAAATGTCCATGAACAGACCACAGATGAACCACATAATCTTCCTTGCTAACACTTGCGTTGCCATCCCTACCCTTTCACTTTAGATCCTGACACACATTTCTGTACCAAACGATAAATAAATTCAAATGTAAATCAATGCCTTTATACCACCCTCATGCAGGTATGAGTGACGAGGACCTGACAAGACCCTTCCAGTTTCATACGTGGCTTGATTTAGACAGAAGAGGACATTTGGCCTCACTTACACAAAACATTTACTGATTCTTAATGTTAATTATATGGCTTGTGCCAAGAACTGAAGTGTTGATTCACAACTCTAATTTACACTTCAGAAAACTGTTGGATCAGAACTACATTTGCTCAGATTAAGGCATGATCAAACCATTCCTGGCTAATTATTCAAATATATTTATTTTCAGCTTCCAAATATATTTTTTTTGTACACGATGGAGAGAAGAACTAACCTTTGGTTCCACTGAAATATTAGCCTAAGTAGCTTCTGATGATTTCCAGTTCCAACTGCAAAACTTAAAGTCCATTTCCACACACCAGTGGCTATGTATATATATATATATGCGCTTTTGTCTTATTGTTAGCTCCTTAAAAGAAAAATTACTATAGCCAAGTTAAGAAAAGCCATATTATGCTCACATGATAACTGGAAATGCTATATGTCATGTTTGTGAACTGTGCTTGATATTTGGCAACCATTTCTCCATGTGAGTGTTCTGTTTGGTCTGGTCTTTCTCTGCATTTCATTGATTAGGTGGGCACAGAAGGATAACTTCTTTGTCACTTCACTGGAAGCTGTCTGGATGGCCGCAAAGAGTATCATAAATCAATTCTGCTCAGAGGACTGCTTGCAACAAAGTCAATAACAGAGCAGGAAAGCACACATGCTATCAGAGGAGCCAGAAAGAAAGAAAGAGCAAAAAAACCCTGTTCTCAACTTTAAAAGAAAGAGTTAAAGAACTTCAGTCAAGTTTTGTCAAATACACAATGCAAGACCACATTCATTTCTTCCGTATCATCTTTTCAATGTTCATCCATTAAAATACCACCATCACATGGATACATACTAAAGCAAGTGTCTCCTGTGAGCAGCCAACACAGGAAAAGGGTTGCTCAATCTTTTAAGTTAATTTTGGGCAGACACTACCCAAACTTGCACGAATCGTAACCAAGTTTCATAATATCCTTTATTTCTCTTTCCTTACGGCTACCCTCTTGTTTTTCCCCACTAAGTATTTCTTGATTAACAGATGCCAAAAAAATTCTTATGATACTGGTTTATGTATTCAAGTTGAAGTAAAATCACGCTTGCATAAGGCTTACTTTAAGTAACATCACAACATATTCTGGTGACAAATATGCCATTACCATTCGTATGTTATACTGTATAATCTCCCACTCTGTTTTTTGATCCTAGCATGCTATGCTGGCACCTGTTAAACCTAAGCAGACAAACACTGGGAAGGCAAAAAAGAAAAGTAGCCTGTACAACTGGACGACATTCTGATGAAGTCATTGCAAACCATTATTTGTCTCTATACGTCTACAACAAAACAAATAACATCCAAAGTACTTGGTGCTTCAGAGAAACTCTTGATTTAAACAACAATCATTTCCCTTCAGTTTAGAAACCATGTGCTGAAATGATTAGCATAATTTGCCAATCTGTGAAATTGCTAACAAAAATCCTCTGGGGTCAACACAGATTTAAATATTCTTAGTTAGTTTTCATGATGAATATTAATACTCTGTGTTTCCCAGTTCCAAGTTCTTATTTTTGATTTTGTTCTCTAATCGAAATGGTGCTTTTCAAAGGAAGCTTGCTGCTTTCCTCTGGTCCTTTTGTTCACAACTTTAAGGATTTGTAGACAATTCCTCTGAGAGTCATTAGCCTTAACTTAAGGCAACTATGAAAGTTAATTAAAAGTTTAGTTCATCGACAGATAAAATACAACTCTACACTCAGTATGGAAAATAATGAGCAGGACTAGATGCCACCTAATAAGCAACAACTGTGCTAAGAAAGCACAACTTAACTTTTCATCGCTGCGGTCACAAAGAGTACATTTCAGGTCCTGTTTTGATCTCTCTTAGCTTATTAGCTTTTACCTCTGCTTAGCCATTTCCACACCTCCCTGCTTGATTATTGAGTGCAAACACACTTCCAAAAGCAGCTACAAAACAACAGGAGCTCCTATCATTAATAGCAGTTTTCTGGGAGAAGAAAAAAGGTGATGAGGTCCATGAATGTGTGACCTTCCCATTACATAGACAGACAATTTGCTTTTTACTCTGTGGAATTCTTCCCCTTCTCATCTTCCACATGGCCTGGAGGGAATTGAATCTTGTGCCTAACAAGCTGAGCTCCTTGCAGATGGTTTTTTTTTTTTTTTTTGGGTCTTTGCAATTCTACCAATTCTGCCTCTCCAACCTAATTCAGAAACCTGATAGTGGCTCCAGTCTGACTATCAGATTAAACAGGGCACCCTTTTCCAGTGGTTCCACTTCTAGGGAAAATAAGGAAGGAAAGAGACATAGGCTGCTGCTTTTTATTCTAACAATGTCATCTCTTTCCTGACAGCAGCAGCTCAGTTCTTACTAAAAACAAACACATGAAACCTATGGACAGTGTTTTATTTTCCCCTGTACCAAAAGCCTTGGCAATTGTTTCTCCCATTCTTTCTGTCTCAGCTGAGCAGTACCTAGCAATACCTGTTCTTTTCCCAATGCACTTTCTTTTTGCTTATGTGTGATGAAGAGAGCATGAATTTTGAATGCAGCAATTATCATTCAATAGATAGGTTTAAATGCCCTAAACGCTGCTTAAATTCACAGAGGAAAACATCTTTTTCTTTCCATGCTGATGGGTAAAATGCCATTGAAAATACAGTAAAATCATTTTTTGTAGAATTATGTCTTTTAAGTTGCTGTTGGGGTTGGAATCTCACTATATCAGTTATTACAGCTCAAACTAAAATCCCTTAAAATCCCTAAAAGATGTCTTTTTTCTGTTTAAACTGTTACACTTAGAAATGGACATCCCACATAAGAACCTACTTCTAATATTGACCAATGGATGAAGTCATACAGAAAAACATGGATTAACAATTTCCCCAGATCTACTTTTAAGATGTAGCTCAAACTACAGAATGAGTTATCAGTAGATTCTACTAATCTACAAAATAGAATTTCTTAAATTACGCAACTCTTTCTGAATGCATAATGAGTTAGCAAATTTCATGTGAGAGCTAGCTTTCCTCATCCATCTGGCTTTAAATACATGCTATGATATGAAGGACACTTCACATGGAATCTTCAAATATAACAATAACATAGCACACAAGAGCATGATAATTTATCTTTACGGCTAACATTAAGTGATGAGAGGTCTCACAGAACCTGCAGATACTAACAAGCAAATAGTTTGGTGGACATTTCAATAGAGAAAAAAACTTCTCAAACATTTTCTTGTGAAGAAATACGAATGCAAGCGGTGAGCCCATGAGACACATGGTCTTCTGCTGTATCTTCACAGCATGACTGACACAAGAGACTACCAAGCCCTCATGCAGAGGCCCAGAGGCACTTTAACAGAAAAGGTGAACACCAGCCAATTACCAACTTAAATGAGAGCTCAAGAGATTGTCTTCCCTTCAAAATGGCTCTCAAAGCACGCACTGGTGTTAATATTTAAGTAATGCTTTTATAGTGAAGACTGGAAAAAAGAAAACCGATAACAAGCAATAGAGGGGAGCTCAAACCAATTAGTACAAACAGAACACGGTGAGTCAACATCCAATAGCTCATGGTTAAGATAAGTATTCACCTTGAGACAGTCAATATGTGCATTACATAAGGGTATTTAACAGACTATCCCTCTTAGTTTAATTAACTGTGCAAACAATTAACAGTGGTCAAATGCAAAGACTGAACATTTTCTGCACAGCTCAAATGATAATGTTGTGGTTCTCCAGCAGTTACGCTCTGACGTGGCTGTTCCACAGATAGTGAAGATATCCTTACAGATTTCTGGGGTACCCGCTTTCATGATACTTATTTATTGATCAGTGAAAAATTCCTAAGGCAATGAAAGAAAAACAACCTGTAATTGCTGATGCTGAAGCTTCAGATCTGCACTGACCAATGATTACAGTGTCCCAGACATTTTTTGGAAGCCAGTTAAACATAGTAATCTTCTATGTCACATTGTAAGATCGCTGTGGCCCACTCTAGTAAAAACGGAGCATCTATGACACTATTCAACAAAAACAGCAGTATCAACTTTTGTCTTCTATTTCTCTTATGGAGACCAATGGCTTTGTTTTCTGCCTTCCCAGTCCCTTTGCTGGCTTCCCAAGTAAAAGGGGAGGGGGTTGAGAAATGATAGCTTCCCGAGACCTACAGAGCAGCAGGGGTTCCTTCAGGTCTCCCCTCACTGGAGGAAGCTCTGCTGTGTCTCCTTATTCCCTGTCCCGTCTACCCTTCATGAGCCATCTACTACTCACAGATGATCTTAGATAAGGGAATCCCAGGTAACTGGCTGGGAAGGTGTTGTGTACTTCCAAATTAACATCATCACTAATATAAAAGCATTACTAATCATTTAATAGGCTTGCACTAAGTGTCCAGAACAATGTGAAGCAGTGTTCTAGGAAGGAAACATTGGGAACATGTTATGAGACAGCATACACCACTCTAGAAAATATTAGGGTGAAAAAAAAATGTGTTCTATGGTTAGAGTGAGCAAATGGAAGCATTTCTGTCATTTTTGTACTACCAATGGCTCCAGGTGCAGCATGTTTCCTGTCAGATCAGCAGATCTAAAACCAACATTGAAACATCACTTTACACCAGTGGTTTTCCATTTTTATTTTCATTTGAGAGTACTTGATTACTTTTCTTGGAGATGTATATACAGTAAAATTAAGCCTATTGTCAATCAGCTTTAGTGGCCCTTCTAGTCAATTTAGCTTTCTGGGTATGTGCATTAGAGGTGAGAAGTCCTGCCCTCGTGCCCTTTCAAAAAATTGGTTTGGTAAAGCTTGTCACTTAAAGGAATGGACTGCCTGCCACAGCTTTAAGATTGCCTTTGGATTTTGCTATATTTTTATTTATATCTGTTGGACCAGGTGGACTCAGCTAACAAACAAAATTCAAGCCATAAAGAACCAGGTGGTGCTGGGAAATCTATAACAACCTATAACTAATGGGCAACAATGGGTTTTTCAGAAGGGAGATGCCACATACGAGTGAGTTCAGATACCGCTGGTTCAGAGCACAAAACAGAAAAATCAGCAACTTAAAACCAAAATATCCTCAGTCATCACAAAATCCAGGTAAATATTTTCATAGCAACTCATTGACTCTCCCTCCCTGGGGGAACAATATGAGAAGCTGAAAACTGAAATGCCTTGCCTCTGTGCAGCACTGCTCAGCACCAAATAAAACACAGGTGTAGTGACAACACAATTTTTCTTACATAGCCAAAACACACTATCAGACCAGACACTGAAGAAAAACAACTGTCCCAGCTGAAAGCAGGACACCATAACCAAGAATTTTATAGAAGCTTGCTGCATCTGTCTGCCTCCTGCAACACCAACTGCTGACATAGGTACTGTGCAGGGGAGAATAGAAGGATGTTTTCAAAGTCACTGGGAAAGACAATGTTTTTTTTCCTCTTTTCTCTCCCTGGCCCAGATCAAATACTGAGAAACGACACTTTCACCTGGAAATCACCTTTCTGGGGTGACCTCAGCCCTTCAGAAATGCATTTAAGGGCCTTTTACCTTTGTCTGCTCATTACTAAGGTAGAAAGCGTCTAAATTTACCTTAGGTTGACAACGCAGGTAAGAAAAGACTGAGTTAGGTTGGTCTTGAGGCACTAGGTACTGCTTAGAGCTGCTCCCCTAAGGAGGCATTCTTGTCTCCGCTCATGCACTCTAAGGTGAAGCGGTCAACATGTGAGAACAAAACAAAAGCAACAGGTAAATGAGCTGGTATTTTTTTTTTTCCTTTTCTCTAAGAAGATTTGTGCAGAATTAACGAACATGAAGCCGAGAGAAATAATATAAGCCATGTCCTCAGGTGATGGAATTTCCCAGCCTGAAGGCCACCGAACTCTCCTTGTTTCTGGTGGGCTCAAAGCTGTTCCTCACTTCAACTTTAATGTTTGTGGCTACAATTAGGCAGAGGCCAAACCAGCTCTGGGAATAACTCTCTCCTAGTAAAACTCTGATGTGTATGTATTATCATTTGCATTCATTTTACGGCCAGAGAAGAACTGTGTTTATTTAATGTTACAGTTCATTAACTGTCTTTCATTTCCTTCTAATAGTAAGCTGAATTTCATTGGCGGCTGCTTTAGCTGGTTTTAGTTATGGTGAGCAGTATAATGATGCATGATCTCAGGAAGTCATGGACTATAAGACGACAACTGCCCTTCTAGGGACATCAGTGTCAGAAAGAACGTGAATAAGAGCATAGAAGATTTAATACTCAACTTTGCAGGCTACTTGGTTTGTGTTCAGAGCCAGTCAACCATATAAGTATTAAACAAAGATTAATGCTTCATGACACTTCGCACACAAACAATGTGTTCTTTCTGTTCCTGTAGCTAAGCGACAACATTGCAAAAGAAAAAGAAAAATACCTAGGAGCCATAATTCAGTTTATGAATTTAGGAATAAACTAATATTTTATTAGCATGCACAGACCTTGTGGCTGCCTTTCCTACTCATACTGTCATTTTGCTGGGGACAACTGCTATTCACCCAGTGGCCATTTCCCACCGTAGTATGAAACGCCCGCATTCCTGCTTTCCATCATCCTCCAACAGTCAGGCTGCATGGCATGGCTCTAGGCTGCTCTCCAGTGTAAGCACATTAGTGTTTCCCCATTCACTCAGCTATCACCAACCTTCTGGCATATGCTCTGTTTCCAGTGACTAGGCTGAGTGCTATTCATACTGGAAGATTTTATGTAACAGGGGAAAAAAAATAGAACAAACACAGCATATTGCTTATTTCTCTGCTAGGAAGTGGAAATCTTCCACTTCTGTTGCCTCCCTTACAGAACTTCAAAGACAGCAATTACAATCAAAAAGATTAATGAGGCAGAAGGGCAATACAGGAATGTAACAGCAAACAGACCAGTGCAGATAGGATGGTATTTCACAGGAAAAGTCAAGGTGCTTACCTGTCTCTGAAGATATTGATACTCACATTACAGACTCCAGAAGGGAGTAATCTCCAACCAGAGATCCTTCCCCAGAGGCAGTCAGCCCTTAAATGGCATCTAAGAGATGTGCAGCCAGGTTGCACCCCTTCCAGTCACACAGCTGAATTGCCTTCACCTGTGCTCCCATGACTGACTGGGTCCTGTCCCCAAGTGCTCAATCAGTGGCTCAAGCCATGACTTAACAGTTACCATGCAACACCTTGCACAGTTTTGTGATACCCTAACTACACTGCAGTTGTTAGCTCTTATAGAGAGCACTACGTGGTTCATTGTAAATATGAAGTCTTAAAAATTCTCATGAAATTCTCGTGATCCCAAACTTAAACTAAAAAAAAAAAAAACCAAACGTACTAACAAGGATAGATCCTAAGTGCTGAGATGGAGCCTAAAGCATTGCTAGCTTTCTTCACCAGTTCGGTGTTCAGTTTATTTGAACAGAGCTCTCACATACACTCTGTTGCAACTCTATGTACCTACACCATTGAACCAGAAAAGCAAGACCTTGAAAAGGCTTCTTGCTTAAACATTTCTTGCTTTGTACAAGCTCTCTTTCATGCCATCATATATTGAATAGTTTTGCTAGTCTCTGTATGAGAGCTCTTTCTTACAAAAAAATCATTTTTTGATTTTTTGTTCCTCTGTTTCTAAACGTACAAAAGGAGTGTTGATACCATCGTTACCAAGAAGGAGCTATGACACTGCTGGCACATCACATACAGCATAGACAGTGTTTGAGAGAAAAAAAGGAAAGAAAGACTGAAGAGACAAAGCATAGAAGAAAGAAGCAAAAAACAGAAAGAGAAAACAGATTGTGTGTACTGAATGGCCTTGTATAGAAAAACTATCATTTCTTGAGTTTGGAGAGCAGATATTTCAACCTCAGAACTTGATTGCCACTACTACATTCTACCCCAGGTCACTTGAGCTGGGGTGTGTGCTAGTGTGATTTGCCACAATGCTTTAGAGCAGAGAGGAGGACTCGACACATCTCAGGTAACAGCTCAGCAGAGGAGCCATGGCCACCTGCTCAACCCCCAACTGTTCAAGCATTCTTTTCTTAAGGATACGTGCCAAAAGGTACCTAAACACACCTATCAGAAAACTCAAGTAATAAACTAGAACAAGGTGCCTGTTTAAATAGCAAATGTGGTAGAACAGTACACAAAAAAGGGTTGAAAATTAACTTGCCTCTTCATTTTGCTCTTGAAGCATGATTCTGTCCCTCCAGTATTATTTATGAGTACAACAGTTTCCTGAGCTGAAAAGTAACAGAGGCACTCCATAAAGCCTTTCTCTTCCCATCACCTGGGACAAGCAACTATCTGCTCTTGGGGCTGCTCCTTCCTCCCCTGGTATCCTCGCTGCCCTCACACTGGGCATGCTCACCACCCAGAAACTTCACCTAGAAACTCCATTCCACACTGGCCACCCCAAACACCAGGCTCCTTCCTTGCTGCTGATTATCCCTCAGAGATAGTCTTAGGGATTGAGCACAGTACTTGCACAGCAAATGGGTACAAAAAACATGCCTTATGATACTTCATCTTAGAGTGAGGCAGCTTCCTCTGTGCAGAACTGGAGATAACTAGTATCTGCTGTGGAATTTTCTGTTCTATGGAAATGATTTGTTTCCCTCTATTGTTATAATTCTAATTCCAAAAAAAAAAAAAATAAAATAAAATAGTAAGGAAATAATGCTATTTCTAATGTGATAAGAATTCCAGTTCACCTGCTTGCAATTCAGAGTAGATTACAAGGTACTTTCTGCATGTAATAAAGCAGGAGTTCTTTAAAAAAGTTAAAAAAAAAAAAAACACCTCAGACACCCTGATGATTTTTCAAACTAGCTTCCATTTTATTTGAGTCCAATCCTCTTACGTCTATTCTTATAAGAATTTGACAAGCTTTAATTCACTTCAAGATAAGCGCAAGACAAAACACTTTTGACAAAATACTTATTTTTTAGCAAATTTGAAAGCAAAAAGCTTTTACACATAACGCACCTAATACTCATGAGAAAATTAATCTATACTACAGACTAAGAATTTCGTAAGTGCTGCCTCTGCTATTCTTTCTTTCCCCAAAATGAGTAACCAGCATTTCCATAAAGTAGTCCTCCTTAACCTGGACACCTAGTAACCAATAAGCTTTCTGGTCCTTCATTTCTTTTCCACTTTTAGCTTTCTTCAAATTTTCAAACTAAGACATTTTTATGTTTTATTGAAATCATCTTAAAACAAGCAGCATTTCTAGGAAAGATTAAACAAAATTTGCTTGTTTAATATAGCACCGTAGAATGTAGCTTTCCTATCTTGACACCTTACCAAAGGCATGGAAAAACATTTCTAAAAATTTTTAGCATGGAAAGTAACCTTTCCTTGTGAAGACTTCAAATAAAATCAGCACATGGCAAAACTCTGCCAAGTCCTTGGATTTCTAAGCATTAGAGGAGGGTCCCCCCCCCCGCTCCCCTCCTGCTGCTTCGGCTGGCAAAGGCCACCAGTAATACCCAAAACCTTCTTACACTGGAACAATGGAAACCTCCAGGAAACGGTACAGGCTGAGGCTCAGCAATTTCCTAGTTTTAAATTCTAAGAATAGAAATCAGCCTGAGGCCAACTGCACTGCACTCCAGCTGATACCAGACCAGCGATGGCTTCAATTATTTCTTTTTGGACAAGTAAAATTCACTTGCAGAGAATATCCAGTTGAGTTAAAACCTCTTCTTTCTGGGCAAGTGTGCAATGTGTGCCTGCCCCATACGACTAAATCATTTAACGGCTATGCAAACAGCCCTTTTCCTAGTTGGCACAAACAAGGTAGAGTCAGCAATAATACCAGTATCTGTAATTCCAATTAGAATCTGTGAAAAATTGAAGAAAAGCATCTTTTTTGTTGTTGTTGTTTGTTTCTAATAATGATTTAAATGAAAATGCCCTTGCAGTTCTATGTCATTATGCCCATTGCTTCCTTCTACCTTTCAAGTTGCTCACATGGACGCTTCCTAATCTGCTTTAGTGTTTAGAGTTTATTGTAATCAAGTCAAGGTAAATTGGGTTAACAAAGATTTATTTATTAGATTCCTAAGTAAACTGTAAGACTTGGAACCTGGAAGCCACAAAGCTCAGTGAGAGGACTAAGTATATCATCCAGAAGATGGAAAATGATCAAGAAAAAGGGGAAAAGTGTCAGGCAGCTGAAGGAAGATAAAGAGGAGTAAGCAGCCCGTTTGGCACAGAGAAAGATACCTGCATTGGGGTGGATGCTCTCCCACAATAACTCTTTGTCATCTTATTCCAAGAAACAAAGGAGATGCTCGCAGGCAAGTAATTGTTATTCTTCCTTCATTTTCATCCTCACATCACACTTTTTTAGTGATGTAACTACACTCTCTTGCATCTACATCAAGGTACTTCATTGCATGTATATAATCAATGAATATACAGATGTTATAATTAAGAAATATAGAATAAAGTTCCGCTAAACGAGTTATCATACTAAAGAAGAATGGATGGAAAGCTTACTCCTATCCTGGGCTCACTGAGACAACTCCAAGAGGAGCCATCTCCAAAAGAGATCCTTCCCAGTGGTCGTCAGATCTTAAATGGGGTGTAGGAGAGGAGGAGAAAGACCCCACCTCTTCCAGTAGCAGAGATGAATTGCCTTCACCTGCGCTCCCAGGGCTAACTCATTGCTGTCCTCAGGTGATCAGAGGTTTAGGTCAAGATTCAGCAGTTCCCATACAACATGAAATAAGCAAAAAGGTCCAAGATGAAGCAAAGAGGTGTTATAACAAATGTCAGATTTCTAGGTTCTGCATACAGGCTTTGCAGTTTCTGAATTCTTGATGCCAATTCCCAGAACTTGCTGGTACTGCAACAGTAACTGAGTACCCCAAACTTGGATACAGTGTGTACAAGCTACAACCACAGTCCAGTTGCTACTTTTACTTGAACAATTGCCTAATTATTTATTTGAAACTGTGCAAATTCCAGCAAGGTTCCAGACCTTTCTGGCATTCATCTGTCACACTGTCTGTCACATACAACCACCCAGAATTAAAAAACACATTCCTTAAGCATCTCAGCAAAGAGTTGTCAGGCAGAGCTCTTTTTGATGGATGATACTACTGACAGCTGCCAGAAAACACAGCTAAATTGCTCAACAGACACCTTGAAAGTGTGTGCAGCAATACATACTACCTCAAAAGAACCAATATATATCTTTTTCTTCATCAGTTTGTACTTGTACACTTTATTCTTTAATCCCAACCTCCTAAATCCAATTTCCCTGGAGTTACTTATGCAGACATCACTGGTATGATTAATAAAAACAGAAGTGAAATTGACAATGGCTAGATTAAAATGCCACGATCAACCAACAGAAACTAGAAAATGGTGTAGATCTATAGACAGAAGTATGCCAAGGGTGTCGTTGCTGATTTTTCCAATGCCATTATTTCATTATCATGCATCTACTGACAGAATTCCACGCCTCCTAGACCTCACTACTGGAGCAAGCCCAGATTATTATTATCTTTTTTAACTGTCAGTTAATTTGAGTGTTTTAATTTCTTCTTTTTCTTCCCCTTCTAATACTCTTCTTCCCAATTAGCCTTTGGATGTACTTGATTTGTAGTGAGACAAATTTGTCCTTCATTTTTCAAGTAGATCCACCTTCTGCAAAGCTTAAATGGATCTACAAATCTTTCTGTGAAAAGAGTTCCATATGTAGGGATGGCTTGTCTGTAGCAAGAACATTTGCCAAGTACAGCTTTTGGTTCCCTATGATTTTTTGTTTTTTCATTATTTTACCAAAAATCGGACCAATTACGTATTGTCACTGGATACAATTGAATTAAATGAAAATATTCTAAGTGAATGCTTTCCCCCCCCTCAATAACCATGTTTCACATTCACAATAAACAATAACAAGAGCAACCATTTCTCAAAAGTCAAGGTTCTCATCAATAACCTTCCGCTCTGCATAAGCTGTAAGGAAGTGACAGCCCAGAAATCATGGATGAAAACATGTCCTTGAAAGAAGTAGAAACAGGGGTGAAATAGCTGAGGTCAAACTTCAGGTCAGTGGAGGAGGTCTGAAGAGAGCACTGATATCCCTGCTCCTCGCCTGGTGCCTGCATCTGGCAGCCAACATATCTAATTAGCAGTGTATATCTCCACTTTACTCATGTCAATGATATTTACCTACTTAAAGCTGTGACCACAGTTAAAGAGTCACATTGAGGTTCCCTTGGAAATTCAGGTTGTTATATTATAATTAGCATAGTATATATACATACAGGACTAGGCTATCTCAGCAATAGATTTAATTCAGCAGCTGAGCCTTGGCAGTCAGAATGTGCTTTAAATTCTCTAAAGCTGTTTATTTAGTCCCTGTTAATTTTAGCACAGAAGAAGCTGACCACACATTTGTTTCACAGCACTGCTATTTTCTGAGTAGGTCTTGCTCTTCCTTGCCGATAACCATATTTGCTGTCAGTTTCAATTTTTTTTTCCCCCCAGAACTATGAATATACCAGAAGTATACGCATTCAGTGCAATGTATGTATCAAAATATAAATAAATTTTGTCTTTCAATATTTCTGAATAAAACATGGAGGTGTCAAAAAAAAATACAGAACCATTGCAACTTAAAAACACAATTTCATGCAGAAGAAGACATGACTACATATTTCCCCCAGATAAATTATCATTTAATATATTTCTTTTTCTGTTACTTAAATAACCTCAATGCAATCAGACAAAATAATAGTGATATTAGTGTAAGCAACTTACAGTCTCTAACATAAAAAATAACATTTAAACATTCATTTTCTATGGAAAACCTATCAAAGATCTACTATTCAAAAAAAAAAAAATCAAAAAATCTTCGCAAGGTATTCAAAGAAACATAAATGATTCAGTGGAAAATGAGAGCACAAATTTACTGCAATTTTTTTTTAGAGCCTCAGCTCTACAATTTCACATGTAAATGTACACATTTACTGTGCACAATCACAGTTCTGCTTGTAGCCTTCAGCTGTCATAATGACTTTTGATAACAGCCACAGGCCTTTCACTTCCTAAGAGAGCCAGTTTAACACCTCTGACAAGTTAGGCTCAGGTGGTCCAAGAGCAGGTTATGTTGCTTTGGAGCAGCTGTTACGAGTGAAACATTTTGAGATGACTAAATTCTCCTCAAGGTCCCTAGTAGACTGCCATGAGATGGTATTGGATCCTAGCGGACAAAGTTGAAAAATGTTAAGCAAATGCCTATCTGATGTTGTTATAGGAAAAAGATTAACAAGATGAATGGGAGTAAAAAAAAAAAACCAAACACACAGATAAAGGGAGTGGATGTACCTGCTCGTGTATACACCTAGAGGCAGCACACAGGAAAGTGGTACGCAGTAAAGCAGTCCACTTAGAGAAAGGAAGCAAGGATGAGTTCCAGGAGAAATCAACTAAAACACTTATAATACTAATTTAAGTAGTCACCGAGCAAACTAGATACTAACAGAAGTTAAGAAACATCTCTTTAATGAAAATCATGGTTAGGGATTTTCAATACTATAATTAAAGGTATGTGGAGGTCAGTAAAGTGAACTGTGGTTTAAACCTAGCATCCAGCTCAGCACCACCAAGCTGCTTGCTCGCTCTCCCAACAGCACCAGGGAGAGAACTACAAAAGGTAAAAGTGAGAAAACAGAGGGCAAGATAAAGAGAGTTTAATAGTAAAAAAAAAAAAAAATGCTGTGCAAAGCAGGGGATGGAGCTCAGTCATAGCTTCCATCAGCAAGCAGATGTTCAGCCATTACCAGCAAAGTAAAGCTCACGATATGTAACAATTACCTAGGAAGATAAGTGCCATCAATTCTTGACGTCCTTCATCCACCTTTCCCCAGGTTTTTATTTGTGAGGGCAATGCTGAATGGTAAAGGATATCCCTGCAGTCAGCTGTCCTGGTTCTGTCCCTTCCCAGCTCCTTGTGTACCTCCAGCCTCTTGCTGGGAGACCAATGCAAGAAGTATGACAGACCTTAGCTCTGCTTAAGCACTGATCTGCAACAAGTGGAACACCAACATTTTATCAATAGCTGTCATCACAAACTCAAGATGTAGCACCACATAAGCCTCTGAAGAAAATCAAGTCTAGAAAAAGCAACAACCAGGATAGGAATAGAGGTAACAGACTTGGGACAGTGTTACATTTTATTTAAGTGATTTATTTCTCAGCTGTAGTATAGATATAACTAACCTAGTTTCAGACACCTTCAGTTAGGGTAGACCGGTTAGTAGTTAGGACCTACTCAAACATTAAGTTGCATTTCTGTCAGAGAACTTTACAGCTTAAACTCCTGAAAACAAATGAAAGTCCATCAGTGATTCGTGAAAAAATATTAATATAAATTAAGTATTATGAAGTGATGGAACAGTAATTTTGAAAAAGAAAAAGATGATTTCAGCTCTTTTGGTACCAAAGCAATAAAAATCAATAGATAACTGTCAAGAGGGGGACTTGATTACTTTGCAAAGCTTATATATTTGACATCATCTTTTCATAAAATACTTATAAATATTAGAAGACGTATACAATGTTTTCCTGATGTTTATTTTAATAATTGTGGCTTGACTTTTGTTGCTTGAACATGAAATTTTGTGCTCCAAGTACAGTTTAGCTCAGTTTTAACTCCTTTTCTAGGAAAGGCCAAAAATTAATACTGGATATTTCTTTTCATTTACATAGAATCACAGAACACTCATACATTGTGAATGCTTTCTGCAGTGTAACAAGTGCTACTGATGTTTATGCAACTGTGTACATGTGCATTTAAGAAGAAGAAAGGCATGAAACTGCCTGCCTTATTTTGAAGTGACATAAATGAAGGCATTTTTTACTGTGGTATCTAAGTATTTTATAGTTATACGGTAGATTAAAATACGAAGTTAAAAAAACTAATTCCTTATTCTTATTAATAAATTTATTGAAAATCAAATACCACTGTAAGCAGCTGGGCATAAATTTCAATTCTACTCAAGTCAGTCCACAAAGGAGAAATTAAACAGCCCTGTAAGAAGCGTTATGGAATTATGTGTTTGATCATTAGCTTGTGTCAGGTATGTAGGAGACAGAGGCAGTGTATGTAAAAACATGAACGGCAAGTACACTTCAAAGTTAAATATGACTGAAAATTGAGCATCAACTTCTGTCATACAGCCCTCCTCTCTGCCATGCTATTTTCTTTAATTGTATGCAGGATGGATTTTTGTTATAAAATTATTTTACATGTTTTTGTATTGAATTACGGTATAGGAAACAGATAGGAAGATACTTGATAGATAGGAATAAACTTGTGGCCAACATTGTAATGAGTACTGCTATTACATTATTATTTTTACTTTCCATTGTAGTTTTTATAAAGAATTCTATTGATGGCACAATTATTCTGACTTCTGATTAGAATTCTGCTCATGTCACATTAAAATCAGTGGATCTGGTTTTGTAACCAAGTCTTCAGGAGCTTGAACCTCACACTTGCACTGAGTGTCAACAGTAAAAAGTGACAATTACTAAATCAAAACAAAGAATTTCGGGTAAGCAATAAATCTTTACAAACCACTGAAAAACAGACAAACAGAAAAAACTCAGTGTTTTAAGGTTCAGTAACACAACTCAGTGAGGTCCATGGAGGACTTCTGATTAATTTTATGTAACTTGAGCAGATGGACAGACTTCTTAAGACTTGTCTCCAAGGCTCAGCAGGAAAGACAATTAAATGCACCAGACAGTGATCTAATTATACATTTCACAGATAGAATCCTGCATAAAAAAACGTTTACGTTCTTGAACACAATGTGAGGAAACTAAAATTAATTTCCTTGGCCAGGGAGTCTGACAATTGAAGCATGAAACGTAGCTTAAGTAGCTCAAAGGAGACTAATTTCCACCAGTATCAGCTACTCCTACCTGAGGGTTTAAGCCTCTGTTGGAAGTCCAGAGCCAGTTTATACTACATTGAACATTGCTGGGTGCAAAGACTTGAGGTAGTTTTGGAAGAAGAGAACAAGCTTTCTTAGTATGGAGCTGGATTTGATCTAATTACAAAATTTAAATAAACCTGAGCGTGCACAGCTTCTAACACCCAAAAACCTTCTCTGCATGGTGACAGACACACCTTCTGCATAAAGTTTATTGCTGCATTTCTGTCAGGGCTATTGAGATGACAACTAATTCTTAGTTTCATTAGAAAGGTCATACTGAATTTTGTTTCTTTAACTAATTCAGCCTCTTGGCCCATAGTCATAACATCCATTCTCAAGTCCTTACTGACAGATATTTGCCAAGAACCTTAAAAACCTGCAATGAGAGGAGTTCTCACAGCATCCCCAGGCAATCCATCACCTCGTGCAGCCATCTAAAGACAAGCTTAAAGGCATAGAAGGTAAATGAGAAATCTGCTGAGGAACCTCAAACAAGCGCTTTGGGAAAATCACAATCTGTTTTCATACTTGGAGAATACTGCTCATTTTACTCACAATACCTCTAGATATCATGTACATAAAGCATACAGATGAAGTAATAACCTTAGTATAATTAACTGGAACAACCTAGTAATCAGTTTTAGTCCTGAGCAACAGTATCAGGTCTGAAAAGACAATATCTCACCTTCCTCCTGATAAACTGTACTCAACACGTAAGGGAAAATGGCAGCCCATTTCCAGAGTGAGCCAGAAATATCAAGGGTGTGAGATAGCACTGGCAAGCAGGCAAGACTTGGTAATTCAAACATTCATGAAGTTACTGTAAGCTTTTAATGTAACCATGGAACTGAAGAGAGGGAGAAAGTTTACTGTACACTTATTTGTGTATAATCAACTCCCTGCAGCTATGAGAAACATTAGAGAAAAAGCAAAAAGGTTGTTTTAATGCAGGTCCTCCAATATAGGAGGTTGATGACATGGACTGGTTGAAAGTCAGAGAACTGGCCTCTCTGTAATCAATGAGGAATTACATAAGAAGTGATAGGGCAGAAGTAAAAAAAAAAAATGGGAATAGACTGCAAGCAGCTTAGAAATGGATGGCGAGCACTTGTATTTGATTAACAGAAAGAACCGCAGAGAACTACTTATAAAGGACTTAAAATAAAGAAACACGAGAAATAAATCTTCTCCTCAATATTTCACTGAGATTATGGGGTGGAGAGTAGAAAAGATTACATGTCAGGGTTAAGCAAAAAAAAAGGTGATGCAAGCACAAAAAAAGGATAAAAATTTCATCTGTATGCTTTGTTACTAAGTCCAAGTTTTAGCTGTGTTATTCAGAAAAAAAACTTCAGGAAAGCCTAAAGCACTAGTATGTTAGAAACACAAAGATAAGAACTGGCACAAGAGTGTTGTAACAACAGTGGGATATTCTGCAACACTTACAAAAAGAGGTAGTAAGTTAATTTTTGAAATTAAGATCCATTTGTCATTCAGAAGTTAACCTTAAACTGAAGAAAACATCTGAAGCACAGGAACAAGATTTTAGAACGGAGAAAAATCTGCTAAATCATGATTGCAAATCTATGATTTAAGTAGCTGAACAAAGAAGTTAATGTTTGTTGATGGGAAGTAAAAGTTTATAATTCCTTCTATTTGTGTGTGATCTCATACACAGTTTGAAGTTCTTCTGCTAGAACATGCATGATGACATCGCTCTGGATTGCCACCATTCTCACACATAGAAATGAGAGCAATTAACAAGGAGCCAAATAACTTTTTGAAGCTTCAACCTTTAAGATAAGACAATATCTAGTTTCATCTACAGGAATTAACAGCAAAAGTTTTACTTTAAACTCATTCTTAAAACTTCAAAGTAGTTCCTCAGTACTCACTCCTCAAACTAAGTACCAAAATACATTCAGATTAATAGATATTAGTTTAATGTCAATTTGTCAGTATGACAGTAAGCACTTATAACTCCCTGGAAATAAAATACTGAAAGATATTACGGCAATACAAAAACACAATTTAACATAAATCTTGTATTTCTCCGATGCTAGCAAAACAATTGGTCTGTGTGCAGTGAATAACTCTGAACCTATAGGGAAGAAGTTGAAGGGATATTTCCATAACAAGAAAGCATGCATGTAAAGGACTAGTTTAGTGAAGTTTCCATTGCATAATAAAAAACTCCTGAATCTAAATGAACCATGAGAGTTGATTTAGTGCAAAGACTACTACCAAAAACCCGAAATGACCTTGTGCTATTACACCCATTTGACAGAAATAGATTAAATGTAGAATGACACAGAACGAGCTATTTCCAAGTTGTACTCCAGCCCTGCTCCTGATACAGATTCTCAAGCCAGCAGGCTTTACTAGAGGACTCTTAAACGTGGTTCAAATCTGCATTTGTTTACACAAATCGAAATATTTCAATATGTTTTATTTGTTTTAACACGTTTTAAGTGTCCTTACAAACAAATAGCCCATTTCCTTTGAAAAATCAAAACTAATTTTAATTTTTAAGTTTTATTCTGTTTGCAGAATTACTTGCAAGTCTTTAATTGTAGCACTCCATGTAGCCCGGAAAAATTGTATGGTGACAAGCTACTTGGATTTGTACATAAAACAGAAAAAAAACTTTCTGCAGGTTGATGGAGAGATGCTGTGGTGAGAAAATTTCCTGAAATCTCACAAAATAACCCATGTAAGTTAGCCTTTACATAAGAAAGCCACTGAACTTTGCCTGTAGAAATGGCAACACCTTCACATAATGTAATCTTGATCTGACCCTTTTGTATTGCACAAGGCTACTACCATGACAAAGTATCAACACAGAGACAGTACATAATGCACAAGGGCCAACCATTTCCTCCTCTACTGGATTTGGCTATACCTGAAATTAAAGAGCTCCTTGTATAATTGGAAGCTGTGTTACTACTCTGTATGAGCTCCTTGTGAAGCCAAGTCTTCATAAATGAAGTCCTTTGAAGAATTTAATTGAGTTTAATTAAGCTTGATAACCTTTGAAACACGATGGTTATTCTTTTGCAGCAGGAACCTCACAGAATGATCTTGGTGAGACTGCTAGACATTTTAGCTCCAAGATAAATTAGTTTGTGATTTTAGCATGCAAAATATATAGATATTTTTCTCCAAATTGTTGCTCTCATCGCATTGAGAATGAGCTTCACATGGTGCAGTAAGTTAAAAGAAAACACATAAACATCGGACAATGTGCATTACCTCCTCAGTTGTTTAACAAGTTGTATGGTCAGCAGCTCCGAGATCCTGCTTTGTGAGTAATTAACATCACTGGAGGTTAATTACAGCTACCCATAAAGCCTCATTTACAATCAAGCTGAGTGTAAGACTAGACTGAATATTTTAATTATATAGTTTAATTATGTTAAAAATGATTTTATACAGTCAGTGTAATAATGAACGTACAACAGAGTTTGTACCTTGGTTAAAAAGATTCTGAAACTTCAGATCTAATTCACCAATATTATGTGCAAGCTATTTTATAAAATGTTAAGTAAGGTAGATAGGAAATAGATGCTTATAATGACTAGGAGAAATACAAGAAATAGTGCAAGAAAATGCAAAAAAAAAAAAAAGACTGATCGTGAAGCTTGATTGTTTAAAAATTAATCAAAACTTGATTGTGATAATGAAAGATTTTTCATCTCGTGTTTACCTTCCTGCATGGTGCAGTCTGTATTTACCTCTTTCTTCCTATGTTATTCATCCAAATTTGTAAGAGTTCCAAACCTTATTTTCTTCTTGCCAGAAAACTCATCTATGAATTTCCCAGCAAACGGAAAAAATTGATGGTGCTACAGTTGTTTACATACTTTCAAAATGTCTGTACACGGAGCAGGTGTACCACTCACTCAGATAACAGCCAGAAATGTCTACAAACTGCATTTAACATTTTCCTCTTTAGAAAAAAAAGAGCAAATTGTATGTGACAAATAATAGGGAAGGAATTACTGCTGTGAGTGCTTGGAAATACCTAAGATTGGATTCGCTTCTTAGTGAAAGTGTTATTCTTTTTTTTCCATTTCACACAGCTTTAATTATTATCAAAAATTTTAAGAGGCTGCATAGTGCCATAACTTGTCCAGATACAGGTAGGAAAGCTATGGAGGTAATACTTTAACAGCGCGTACGACTAATCCTGCCTTCCAGCGGGAAGGTCTGAAGTCTAAATCTTGTTACACACCATAAACTACATGCAAAACCCATTCACCATACCATTACCCTGATACCTGTAGTATGTGGAGTAAGCTGAAACATAAAGGAGCAGCAGGAATTATGCTTGAGTAGGGAAAATTACTACAATGTTCTAAGACAAACGCTTCTTATGGACCTCCAAATATGCCACTGTTACTGTCCTCAATTCCTTAATATGCTCTATTTTTAAAGTATAGTTGATAGAGGAAAAATTATTTTGAAACTAACATTTACGCACATATCAGCATATTTTGGCTTGAGGAGTTATTTAAGTAGAAGGAAACCAATGTAGAAATTTTTTTGTGAAATACCGAATAAGTCTTTCTCAAACATACTGACATGGAAATATAGAAAAAGGAATTATGAAAAGTAATATAAAAACTTTAACACTTAAACAGCATGTGGACAACACAAAAGCAGTTATTTTTGAGGCAATACGCTCTACCCTTATCCTATACAAACCCAGCGAAATCTTTCACAATGTAGTTAGTGCTCTAAGACTTTAAAAAAATAATGCATAGAATTACTAAGAAAACATGATTGATTAATTGTCTGTGCCTATTAAATGTAAACTTTGATATATGTAGTTCACACAGAAAAGTTGTCTAAGAACAAAGAAATTACTGACGAGACTTAATGCAAAATTGTCATCATCTTGCCACAGAATTTGCTAAATTAATTTTTTACTTGAAGACCTGTTGTTAATTGCATGCAACAACTACTTACCTACCTGGACTGATTCCTAAATCTTTTTGTGAAGATCAAAAATGCTAGGTACTTACACCCCATTGTAAAGGCTAGGCCCTGGCACAAACTTAAGGGAGCTCATTTGCCATATAGTGGCCAGCAGAGACAAGGATTGCCACTGGCCCTGGCTTTCCAACTACATATCCCTATCTGAGAAGTCTGCCATTTACCCACCCAAACAGACGCTAATAGAATGACCAGGCATTATTATTTATAACTGCAATCCACAGGAAAATTAGATAAGGAGGGCAATCAGATCCAGGTTGTATTCATAAAGCTGGATGAAGTTAATCAATTATGGTCAAGTCACATTTCCACAACTCAAGATAAAAACCACAGCTTTCCATAAAAAAAAATATGGGTTCACGTGCAAATAGTATCCTGAAAAATGCTTAAGCTATTAACTATTGAAATTAAGTTTCATTAACCATATTTTTGATAGGGGTTAAGCAGAAGCGTGTTTAACAGTTAATAAAAACACGAGTCCTATATACATCTTCAAGAGAAAAAAGGAAATATGTTTATGAATCTCACTTGTTCCACAAATGGAAACAATGGCCTGCTTGTCCCGCAGCCAACGTATTTTTCTCTTCCACATTCCTCTAATCCATTTGCAAGAAACAGCAGACTTGCCAGCAATGCCATTTGGAACGTAACATGTTATTACCTGGCAAAATTAGCACATCATTTAAAGCACAAAAGTAACTAGTAAACACATCTTATCACTCAACTGATTGTTGAGAAATTATGGTGTAAGAACTACTCACACTTAAATTTTGTCCCATCTAAATAAAATGAGTTTTGTTTAATAGTGCCCAGTTATTCTTTCAGCCTCCACACATTTATTTGTTATAGTTTACATTCACCTAGCATCCCTGTCCTTTTCTTAGTATGCTATACTCCTAGAAAAGATGACAAAGCCTTACCAAAAGAATAAGTACACACTGCGAGAATAGTTCTTCCAGTTGTCACTGACACAGTTTGAATCAATTATCACTCACTATTAAAAGAATAAAACAGTAAGATATAAATCAAAAAAGATGTAAAATCCCATACTCCAAAGAAACTTTTTGACAGTAGAAGATAAAAGTAGCTGCAGAACTCCATGAGATTTGCTGGAGATTTGAATTTCGCTTTTGTCTAAATGGAAAGAACCCAGATAACAAGGTGAACAGAAGCAACTTAAAATCCTGAAGTAAATTAGGGAAGATTAAGTTAGATGGCTCCAAATAATTTCTAATAAAAATGGAAGAGAAGCTGTGGCACTGATCTGCAGGGAAATGGCAAACTTACCAGGTGCATTTTTAAAATTGAGCAAAGCTGTCTGCCCAATTGTTCCAGCACCCTTACTACAAAGACCAAAATGAAGTTCTGTTGTTTGAGGTAATTAAACACTAAAAACACAATATTGTGTTTGGCATGGATCATCTCAGTCCTTTCAATGGGTCTTCACAGCGTGCTTGTTTTAGACCACTGCTTGGCTTACAGCCCTAATTACTAATTTAAAATATCCATGGTGGACACACTTGGAAAAACTAAAAGGAAAGATACTAAACCTTAACTTGATAAAGACAGCGCTTAAAACCTTCAGCAGGGAGTAATGAGGAATGCAGGGCCAATCATTTAAGCACATGGTTATGTCCTCCTCGTTCACTTTTGACTGTCACTCAGACACCAGTAACCCAGAGCCTGAAAGAAGCAGCAGGTACAGAGGGAGATGTGCTTGCCTAGACAGACCAGATGCATTTGCTTGGGTTGCTCCTCGAAGCAAGCGTTGAGAGGAGGAAAGAAGCAACGCATGGCGCATGCTGTGCTCCCAGGAGCACTGGAGGCATGTTTGCCAAGTAATATTTATAATAAGCCAGAAGGACACATGGTATAGATCATGTGGAATTTACTACATGCTCAACCATTATCAGTTGCTAACTTCCCTAATTATGGGGTAAGCAAGTACGCTAGCACATGATTTCAGCACTTCTAAAAATTGGTGTATGTTTTTCTCCCACTTCCCCGTTCCAGCAACTTCCACTGTTTTCTGTCATTTAATTTCTTTTTTTAATAATTATGCATGTTAAAAAATATTTTTCTAACCAAATAAACACATAGAAGTTAAACCGCATATGCATTGCAGTAATAAAATCAAAATTAATCTATATACAACTTAATTCTCTGAAACCAGTTTTGTTCCACTGCATTTAGCACTATGAAATAAGAGAACATGCAGTTTATAGTAAAAAACATAGCAAATGGAAAATGAAAAAGAACTTGCTTTGACAAGGAAGGAAACGTGTTTCAAACATTAAAAATCACCTTCCATTATCATTACATAATAAACATTTAGTAGGATTTTAAGTAGAATAACTTAAGTTAATTGAGATGCACATAATAAATTAAATACACATGACATGCTGTGAATAACATGATAACATTGTTTTCAGTGCTTGCCAGAAAGGAGTTGTCCATAAACAAATCATTAGTTTCAAATAGCCTGAGCTGGATCATGGAGTTGGGAAGAAGTCAACATATACATACGTAACTAAGAAGTTCTTATATTGTATAGAAATGCTAGATGAACAAAGGCACTTTAGAACAACAAAAAGCATCCAGGATGTGAATCTGAAGGAAAGAAAATACCAAACATTAAATACATGAAATGACAAGAGAGACATAGAAACAGAAGCAAGTCTTTGTAACACACCTGAGTCAGTTGAGGCTTTTCAACAATTCATTTACCTCTGCTTCAGGACTCTTTTTTTTTTTTTTTATCTCTGCTAGAGTACAGGAAGCTGTATTTGGATTTACTCTCTGCATAGCTCTGCTAGATAGAGATAAATTTCTTCTTTCTGTCGTAGGGAAGCATTAAGAGGGAAAAATGGGAGGTTTTAAGAAAGAAAAACTGCACTAGAAAGCCATTGCCAATAACCCAGTGTCCATGTCATCACCTGCAGCAAACACACTCTCCTCCATCCTAGTTAGCTTGATAAGCATCCTTCCCCATTAATAGGCTCATTCACATGAGACAGTCACTCACTGGTGCAGGACCATGTGGCAGTTAGAGTGCTCTGCAAAATGAATAAAGGATCCTCCTTAAAAGTATACTGACAGAACTCTAGAAATTTCACTGAGTATAATTAAGTGTATAATCCTGGGCACGTGCAATGGGTTATTTATAGCTCACTAGAACCATGTCTATTCTCTCATGCATTTTTTGAGTCTTCGTTTTACAGTGACAGCACCACCCACCCAATCCAGGTGTTTCAAGACTGATCCAAAATAGTTCACATCAGGAGATACATCCCCTTGAATCCATGGAATTTTGTATTACCTTCTCTTTCCTGTTCATTGTTTTTCCTTAAAAACAATATTTGTACTTAGCTCTTCCTGAGGATAATATTGACCTTAGTCTTTTCACCTAGAACTTAACTCTTTTGACCTCATCCTACAAGAAAAACTATTAATTTTCCTGAAGGATACACAGCACATTTTACAGATTAGCATGACTGCACAGAGGAAGAAGCCTACAATTTTAAACCAAGAGTAAAAAAACTCCTGCAGCACAATTGAAATTACTAGTTAATTACTTTTATACTGACTGCCACAGAGGTCTAGCCCATTGAAGAACTGACTATTTGATGCTTGCCAACTCCCTTCCACAGGACATAATGCAAGAACAAGCATCTTCTTCACTTGACCACACCGAAATTAAATGCTTATTTCAAGATAGAGTTGCTCGCACCCTACCTTCATAAGTTGCCTATGTGCTTTCTGAAGTAGGAGCCTTGTGACCTATGAACTTCTTGTTTCTGAGAATTAAGATTCAGGATACCACAAAACGAAGCTTGACATATTCTGAATCAGCAAGGCCGTG
This sequence comes from Meleagris gallopavo, assembly GCF_905368555.1. Lineage (NCBI taxonomy): Eukaryota > Metazoa > Chordata > Aves > Galliformes > Phasianidae > Meleagris > Meleagris gallopavo. Next base: position 646,642 of record NC_139410.1, read on the forward strand.
CAAGCTCTTACCTGCATCCCTTCACAGCCCCGCAATGAGACCATACCCTGAAACTTCAGCATCGTCTCCCTTCATTAGCACTTGATCTAATTTTCTGTCTTCACTCTAGGTACTTATCACCATAACTGCCTTGCAACACATTCTGACAACTACTGCAAGGGTGAAGGAAATTTGGGCAGGAGATCAGCTGCCACGCTCCTGAAATCTCAGAGGCTGACAGTGAAATATTGTACAAATGACAGTGGGATCCCTCAGGTCTGCAACCGAGAACCCCAGACCAGCAGGTGGTTTTCTACCAGACTTTTTTCTACCCCAGGTTTCTAGCTGTACTTGTTTGTCATCCCACTTAATTTATATTCAGTCAGTTTGATGCACAGTACAGAATTAAAGTTCGAATTTGCCTGCTGGAAAAAGTTAAGGCTTGTGGTCTGTGACATCTTCCTGCGGGTAAATGAGGAATTAGATAAATGAAAAGCGATGCAAGTCTTTTAATAGCATTTAATTGGTAACTGGATATTCTTGGAGAAAAGAACTGCTAAATAATATTGATGAAGAATCTGTCAAAAGATGAATGCATTGTTTGGTAAAGAATTGTGTGGGCAAACATTTCAATTGCTCCAGTCTAGCCAGACACAGTGCGTCTGAGTAATTCCTAAGCCTCGTCTTTTAAATTGAGCTGGGCTGGCTTCCAGACAAGAGCAAATCTGTCCTCTGGGTTGTATGGCTAAAGACCTCAGTGCAGAGCTGTGATTGTTGCTCCTTCTGTGATTTCCCATTCTTTCAAATCCTGACATTTCATGTTACAGTGTTGCTTTCGTTAACATTGTTTTTATCCCCTAGACTATGCTAGGTTTAAAAAACAACAGATTGACTCAACTACTGTACAAGAGGTTGCATCATCATTACTGACTAGGATTCCAGTTCTCTAAACCTTCATATGCATAGGTTAAGTCTCAACAGGACATAGAAGTTATTCAGATCTGGGTAGGATTTCATTAGTTTAAGTTGAACAGAAAATTTCTTAATCCACTGGTGCAAAGAAATACATGCAATATATACATTAAATTAAGATTTAAAAGGGGGGGAACATTACATAACAATCCCTTTTAGTTCCTATTTTTGTTACAGACATGGTCACACTACATGCATAGGCTTAGCTGTATGTACAAACGAATCCTGCTAGTTTAAGCTCAGCAGGACCACAGCAATCATGTACTTAATGGAAACAATTCAGCAGACTCCATCATACATTCTGTACATAAAATAAACGTACTCAAGCTTAAAATGAATGTAAAAGACAACCACAAATGGAAAATAATCCATCACAATTATCTAAATATGATCAGTGCCTTTTTAATGAGTTTACACCAAAGCTTATTAGGGCACCTTTGCTGCATTGAAACCAAGTTTTTTTCCCCTCAAAGTTACCTACTGCAAAGGAGCCTCACTTGTGTATACTGAGAAGGTGACATGTAACTATTATTCATCTAATGGTGATAATTAAAAGGAGATATGCCTTTAAATACTTTACAATAATGAACTCTTGAATTCTGATGTAAAAGTAAAACAAAACTGGAACAATAAGAATACAGTAAGAACCACTTGCTACCACCGCATAAGCCAAAATAGTAAGAATAAAACACTATCCATCGTATAGGTGTCCTTCAAAAGCGTTACAGGACCCAAGTGGTTTAGGCTCTGCTCCTAGAAGTGCCTTAGGTGTCCACAGGCCCCAGACTCACATTAAGCGTTAGTATACCTAAAGAAGGCTCATGGCATCAGACTATTTACTTAATCACGTTGAATTAACTTAACACTGCTGCAACATACCCGTTAGGCAGCATTCAGATGAGATGAAAAATCATCTTTTCTTCCCTGATTTCCAAGATTGGAATTAATCCCTGCATTAGATACTGACAGAATTTGTTTTAGAGATTAAATTTGTTCAAAGCCTTCCTTCATAGGAAACGTACCATGCATTACAGTGATGTCTTTGAGCATTATCATAAGCTAATAAAAAGAGAGATAATAAGGACCAAATCAGTAGAAACAAGATTTCAGAAGGTAAAACATTCCCTCTGCCTACAAATTTTTACTTTTCTCTCGCCTTTTCCCTTGTACCCTTTCTGCTCTACTTTCAGATTCAAACTCATTTCTTCACTACATTATTTTATGGAGTCGATGAAAACCTGATAACCTCCCTTTGCTAAGGAGGCAGAAGAACTAATTGCTTTTTGTTCACTATCTTGGCTGATGGGTGAGAAGCTAAAACCCAATTTATCCAGTAATTGCTGCGTTCATGAAAAACAGCATCAAAGCCTTGATGCGTTTTACTGTTGTCTCTTGGGAAGGCTCATGTCTAATTCTTATGCTGATATGGTTCATAATATAGTCCTCCGACTCTTCTATTTGCTCTTGCAATTACAAGGTTTCTTATTCCATTGTGCATATTCCTCTGAACTAAGATTAGCTTAACTGAGCTTCCTTTGAAAACTTGCCTACCCATCAAATGCATCAGCCCTAATGCATTCTGTAGCCACGCAAAATCAATGAACAGCACAATTTTCTGCTTCCTGCAATGATCAATAGAATTCACATAATGGGTGGAAAATTTTTAATCATGACAGCCCAGCATCTAGCAGGCATAAATCTTCTCTGCATTATAGCCTCTCCATTACGAATTTGCAGGTATTGAATAATATTTATGTAGCAATACAATTAGAACTTCACACTTGAGCGGTGATAGGTTGAGATCCCAGAGGCCTGTTTCCGAGACAGTGTACTGGCTTCCATATTCCATATGCAAAATCCTGTTTCACTCCAAGAATTAAGACTTTTGTCAAAAGTATACCTCCTCCAGATCAGGTCTAAAATAGCTCCAGAAAATTTAACTTAAGGCACCCATACAAAGCAATTAAGTATACTTCAGTGAGTAAATAATCTGCCATCAAATGAGCAGTTCCTATCTGACAGACTTTTTCTTGCACCATTGCATTGACCCAGTTTAGAGAAACCCATTCTCTTCCTCGACTCATCCTCCTCCAAAAACCCACATGGGTCAAGAAGGCACTGACCAATTGGCATAGACAGCATGATCTGCAGCACACTTAGCTTCTTCAGTAAGTGCACAATCACTTATTTCATTTATGAGACAGAGACAAGAGGATCAACTCCTTTTTCTTTCTTTTTTTTTTTTTTTATTTTTTTTGTCACCTTTGCTTTTTGTTTTTCTGGGGGCCAGAGGTGCTTACAAGTAAAATAACCTGAAAGATACAACATTATTTTCCCTCTAATATCTGAAGTTCAGACTATATTCAGAATACCTCTTTTCACATATAAAATAATGGAAAGAAAATTTTCTCTATTAACAAAAAAAAAAAAAAAAAGAAAAAATCAATTGAAGTTAATACAGAAAACCCTATATGAGAATTCGCTTCGTTTCAAGCAAGGCTTCTATCTGGTACCTATTGGCAAGACTTGGAAGACAGAATTGGGTTTTTTGGTACCCACATCTGAAACGATATTAAGTGACAGTTTTGGGAAACAGAGTACCTACTTAGAGCTTCCTTAAATTCCAGTATAGTATTCCAAGTTACAGAAGATACTCTGCATAGCAGAGCATTACAAGTCAGCTTACTCTGAATTCATAATGATTATTCTGTTGCCTTTGCACTTAAATAAACAATCAAGCTGCACTAATATTAGTCAATGAATTTTAATGAAAAAATCTTGAGCATCTTAAAATGTAACCTGTCATTAAACTGATTCGCTTGTAGTTTTGTCCAGCTAGACCTTTCAACTTTGAAGAACACACCTTTTGAACTCAAAGTACTTGAAGTAACTTTTGAAACATTTGTTTCTGTTTTAATTCGTTGTTAGCCCTGAAATACTGTTGATCAACTGGATGTCATAAAGCACTGGATGAAGCCTGGCTTTCTCACTGTACTTGGAGCTACATATATTTATCCAATTGTCTCTCTTTTGCTATTTTAGTTCTAAGATGTATTGTTGTGTTCTTACTAGCCTGCATATCGCAAAGCATGAAGTCAGTTCAAATAAAACAAGCCTTACTGAGGAAGCAGCCACTCCTCTAAGGCAAATGGACAAGAAACCTGGCCATCTATCACCCAGCATTCTGTACAAGAAAAGGGAAATTCAGCATAAGCAACTCAGTAGGAACATGAATTTTGAATATTAATGCAAAACATGATCATCATCCCAGAACTGTACGTGAGATGTGCATTGCTCTAATTTAGCGCTTTTACAGAAGCTAGTCACTGCAAAATCTAAGTGCTGTGAAGGTACAACAGAATACTTGGAAGCCTAAAAATATTTTTAGGATTTTTTTTTTTTTTTTAATGCTGATCACAGCCAAATGTGATCCACAGTAAACTCTGCTCTCTGATTGCTTACCAATCCATGTCACTGCTTAAGTCTGGTGCTTATATCTGTGCTACAAATCATACAGGTTGCACAAGACAACAGTTTCAGACCATTCTCGCAATCATCACTGAAGCGATCAGGAAAAGCAAAGGTTATGTGGCAAGCGCTTCATTACTGCACTGTCATAACTATAGCTGTCTACATATTTGCTGAGGTTTAGAAAAAAGATTTTTACCATTACCTTATTTTTATAAGAATTTTCTAAAGGAAGAAATATTGATTTGCAGTGAAGACACACACATCATCACTTGATACAGACAATGGATTACAGTATAAGTCCACCAAATATCTAAAGAGAACATAAGGGTTTTCTTCCTTTTTTTAAACAAGAATAAGCAGGGGGAAAAGAGAAACATGCTGGAAAATACATAGAGAATCTATCGTTAAAAAGCTAATCAAATAAACATTCAATGGGGGGCTCTGCTATTAATTCTTAATTTAGTGTAGAATTAAGATTAAGCAATGAAAAGCCTCAGTCTCAAACAACATCAAACCACAGCTTCTCAACCCCAGCAAACACAGGACTTCCTGGCTCTTAGTCTATGTTGGAAACTATTAACTCAGTGCTAGCTGGAGGCAGACAGCACAGGAAACAATTTCACTGATCTGTGCATATAGACCACGTACAGCTGAAGCATGGAGATTGTCTGAAATTAAATACGCCATTTTTACAAACTATGTAATTAAGTTATATTCCTCTGCACCGTATTGACTGCTTGCTAGTAGATATTTCTGTCTATCCTCCCTTCTTAGTATGATGAAGGAGATAGAGTTACAGTTTTGCTCTCAGCCTGCAGGAATCCATGTGGCCTTATCAAGATTTAACCTACAGAAAGGTCTCAAATTGCTGCTAAACTGAAAAATAGCATCTAATGAATATCTTTTCTATGATTAACGCTTCCATTTTAACTGCTTCTTGATATGATACTATGATGAGCTTCTAAAGATTCAAATTAAGAAACAATCAAGGAAGTACAGAATAGTAACTCAGCAGTATAAACACGCATCTTGGCATCCAGCTTATCATGCACAAAAGTATCCACATATCACCATTCACTTTCACTTATAGGAGACATCCTACACATTCTCAGGAGAGAAACACGTCTATTCAATTATGTTAAAACAAAAGTCAAGTCACGATCCCATATTATTATCAAGTAATTTTTCAAATTTTACTATTATTTTTAAAACAAAAGGCATAAAACGCCATTACTTTAGCAGACGATCAGAATTACTGCTCAGCTTAAATCCCACTATTAGCATCTCCAAAGTAGGATGCATTTATTCAAATGTTCTGAATCTGTTTCTCAACCCTTAGTTCTTCAGACAATGTCACAAGACCTAATACTTAACCATCAACAAGGCACCGTCTTCTAAGACAATGTTAACTATCAACAAATGAAAACAATTCTTGCTACTAAAAAAACATTTCAGCAGATACAAACGTTAAGAAGGAAAAAAAGAAAATAAGAGCAGGCAGATCTCCCTTCTCACCAACTTCTCTCACTGGTGAGTGCTGCTCACCGCCCCCTTTCTTCTCCTAAGGTCAAGGTGAAAATGTGTCCAGCAATGCTTTGGCCACACAGCATCAGCACTGGGTTCAGTGAAACAGCAGTCCTTCACAAATGCTTTCACAATCCATCCCTCACTGAAATGTAGTAGAACACTTCCTTCTTCACACTGCCATCCCTTTCTGGTAGACAGGCTAACTTGAAGCATGAGAAGTGAAGTATCTACTTTAACACTGTGCTGTGCTGCTGGGTGCCAATCCAAAATCAATACTTGAGCATTGCAATCTTATGACACATTAAATGGTTCAACCTCGATCCTACAAATTCTGCAAAAGTGTTACTTTAGGTGGGCTCAAAGGGATAAAATATAAACATATAGATAACAAAGTTGTCTACAAATTTTAGTTAATAACATGAAGAAAAAGCAGACAAACTCAGCCTAAACCTCCCACACTAAGCCCTGTCTCTTGTCAATTGTGATGCTAAAGATTCAAATTAAGAAACAATCAAGGAAGTACAGAATAGATATAGATATTCTCAGTAAAATAAAATAAATAAAATAATTAAAATAAAAATAATAAAAAATCATAGAATAGGTATTCTCATTAAAAAAATGCACCTGAAGTCTTTCATAACAATTTCTAATTTGAACTCCATATTCTGTTAATATTTACCTCACTGAACTTACTCATGCATGAGCATGCACAAATACATGCTCAGTTGCCTGGGCTACAAACATCGCAAAAATGATACATGCTTGAGTTCCTGTTTCATTTGCTATTTAAGTTTTCGAAAGCAGTGGCTTCCCCTTAATATCAAGAAAAAGGATTACTAAAATACTTCATTTTAATATAATATTTCAGCCTTTAAATAGCTCAGCATCCTTCCTTGTCCCCATGCCCAATGTAATCTAAGTGTTTCACCCTATTTTACGTCACACATTAATTGAAGTTCCACAGGAGCTGGAGAGCCACAGTCTAGACAAAATAAAACACCAAACAGAAGTGACATTGCCTGCTGAAAAGACTTTATGTTCTGGTAGTCCTTTTTGTCATTATAACTAATTATATAGGAGCAAATAAGCCTGCAATATTAACTCAACACTCAGGGGTTCCTAGAAATGGATACTCCCTGTGATGCTATGGATATTAGAAAATACAGTTTCACAGTTCTGTTGTCAGTAGGGCCTTGTGATCTATTAAGTACTGTCATGTAGGAGAAAAAGGGGAAAAAAACAGCGAGTTTTCAGAAAAATAGCTTTGTTCTCAGTAGCACTTTCTAGTGCTCTAATTTTTATTATAGTTGATTGCTGTATAATGATTTAAGCTAACCTGGTACATTGATATCAGCAATAGTTACATTGTTTCTGAATAAAATACAATCTCCCTTGACTATTTATTATGAAAACTTAAGACCAAGAATTTTGAAAAACCTTCAAATGAACTTTCAAACTTGCGCCCCAACTCAAATGATAACAATAAAGCATCTGAAAACAAGTCTGACTGTTTTCCACGAATCCTAGTGTTTTTATAAAAATGCAGGTTTGTTGTCAATAAATATTCTCTTGTTTACTGAAGATACTTTGGGAAAGAGAACGCATTTTTACTACTAACAAGGCTAAAAGACAAACAGATGAGACTATACTGAATACTAAGAACTACGTAACTGCTTTTTCTCAGCTATTTTAACTGGGATAGTACTAATAGATTCAGCAACTTCCAGGTTAGTAATGGGTTAGTTGTCATATTTACTTCTATTTCTTGGAGTTCCCCCCCCCATTAGTTATCTTTTAGAGTAAATGCCAAAAATTGTGTTGTCACTGAGCATGAATCACTGATAATCTGGAAGAGAAAATATTTTCCTTGATGGCACATCCCTAGCTTAATTGCAATTGTACTTTTTGTTGAGTCTCTTAACTGTGGTGCCTCACCGTTATCCCTTTCCTTTTTTGGTTTCACTTTGCTAGACTAAGCAAGGCTCTCAGTTTGTGAATTGAGTGGTTATAGAGTAGATACAAAGCCACATACTCACGCTATTTGGTGCGTAATACAGACACACTTGTATTATTAATTCAGATCAATTAACTTGTAGTTCCACAGCAATCCCGAGACCATGCTATCCCATTTTTCTCCAAGGTCACTATTAGGAAGAGGTCACTTCTGCCGCATGTATAAAGCTGTTTCTTCCTCCCACTGCAGGTAGATGTTGCTCTGCCATCACCTCACGCACTTCAAACATCAGCTGAATGTTTTCTTTTTTTTCTCTTGCATCAAGCACACAAAGATACTTGTTCAAATTTCAAGAGCAGCACTTAAAAGATAAGGAAGTGCTCATCCCCCTTTAACTACCAGATTGTGGCAAAACCACTCTTTATCTGATTGAAGCTTGGTTTTTCTGTCCCCATGACTTAGACCTACTGACTGTCCTCTGGTACATCTGCAATGCTAATATCTGTTCCCCTTGCTGAGTATACCCCTCTATCTGGCATCTGTCCTGACAACAAGCCAGCCATGAACATTTATAGGAAATGATGATAATACTGGAAGTAATGCATGCCTGTGCCTCAGCTGGCTGTTTGAATAAACAAGCTGGGGTTCAGGCTAGTAAGCAGAGCCAGGAGATGATTGTTCAGCTCTAGCATTTTGCATTTTCATACAGTGGCAAAGCATCTATAAATAGTCTTTGAGGAACATAAACATTTTAGTATAATGGGATTCATGTTTAATATGGGCAATGACTTCCCTTCCCTTAGGATCGCAATTAAAATGTTTAGACGGAATTAAACTGCTTCTTGGGCAGATACTATGATGCAGAGCACAATATTTAAATGAACTCCCAGTGACTGATAGAAAATGGATCTTAGCAATCAAGCTCTAAAAGATAAAACAACATAGCTGTATATTATCACTACATATGCTGATAAAATACAGGCACTTGAGGGCCACTAACAAAAAACATTCGATTTCTGAAAGAAACTAACATACCTCTTCTAAAAAAAAAAAAAAAAACAGCAGTTTTTGGAGGCAAGTTTGGGACCTGTTCTTATTAACTAGCATCATATTATTAGCCAAGATTTCAGCTTTGGCAAGACAGATTTTTGTGTACAGAGTAGTTTGATAGACATGCTGTTATTTGCAAGGAACAAGTTTTGATCACTGCATTCTCTCTGTGCGAGATCCTTGGCTTTAGCTGTAAAGCTCTTGGGAAAAGCTCCAGCAGGGAGCAAAGTTGTAGAACGCTTTCATGAGTCTCCAGTTAATCCAGAAGTGAATCAGGGATTGTTTAGCCCTTGGCACAAATTGGGATAATCTCTGGGCAGCTCCCACCAGTGTTTCTTTCCAGTTCTCTACAATAGGAAATGGCCAGATTACGATTAATTTATCTTAACCAGGACTTTTTCCTCTTTGCTACACGCTGCATCCTACATGTAATAAATTTGGGTCTAAGTGTTATGATACTGATTTCCACAGAAGGTTTTTCCTAGGAGACAAGTTCCTAGTGCTAGCAACAACTAAATAACTCACATAACATAGTGATATTTAAAGACAAAATAGTTACGCTGAATGATCTTAAAAGAGAAGAGCTCATGGCATTAATTTCCAAATACTGGAAACCATTTATTCACTAACAAGTTACACTTCCCAACTATTTAACTCTTTTTAGGTTTGCTATTCCAGTCACTAGTTGAAGCACTTCTGTTTAAGTGTTTTTAGGATTAGATTATATACTACATTGTGATTATTGTTCATATCCACAACAGCATATTACTATTGAGAACACGCACATATTAATAACTTAAATCCCAGGTGCACTGAGAAATTCCTTGTTGATTTAGACAAAAGTTTGTCCCTACTTTTGTCAGAGGGACAATTCTGCATTTGATTTTGTTTCAAATTTTTCGTCTTTTCATCTCAGAGCCCTAGAAAGTTCCATATCTATGCTCTCAATACTTTTTCATATTTATTAGCTTGGAGAAATTCTTTATCACCCTAGAGCATTTTACTGTGTATCAGGCATCACTTGGAGTTCAAGCTTTACCAACATCTAACAGTGGATCTACTAGTTCTTAATCTCATCACATCAAATATTAGCAGAAATTATTTCCAATGAACCTAACTCATTAAGCTCTCGAGAGTTGCTGTTGTTCATGATGTAATGAGAGAAGGAAACAGACACAGCAAGTGAAGACACTTTTGGCTTGCCAGACCTGTTTAATCTGGGAAGCATATTCTTAACAAACTGAACTTGAGGAGCTGTTAACTTATTCTGTTAGTGTTACTACTCTGTCAGTCTATATTGCCCCACAGATATATACAATGCTAAACTGTAATGCTCTTTGGCTTCCACGCCTTTCCTAATTGTGGTTTGGAGTCATTCCACACCCTGCAAAACCTGTGGCTGAGGATTCTGACATTGTACATCTTCCAACTAATTTGTATGATCACAGTGAGTATGTACTTGGCTAGCTCCTGACTGCCACATGTGGGTCATGTTGACACTCAAATTTTCCTTCTATCTCTTGCACTTGAGGATCCTACCTATGCACCAAGGCTTTGGAAGCACAATGACATTTTTAGCTATCGTGGTTCAGTTAACACTAGAAACTTGTACCTCTCTTGAATACATGGTACGCATCTGCTTCTCACAGAGCTTGCAGAACATCATATTGTAAGTAAGGCCAGTGGAGCTTGAGACTTGAGATAAAGCATACCTTTCCAGTCAGTGTGCTCAGGAATCTTGCTGTAGCTAATCAAGACACTCTGAGATCCAATTTATATTAGCATTTCTGCTCTGTGAAACCAGAGGGCAAGTCCTGCAACGACATCTAGAAAGTTCCCCGTGGTGTCAAAGTACTCAGTATAGCATATTACATCTTCCCATGTTCTTACATTAAATCTTTAAAAGGCTATCATTTCTACTACAATACTATGGAAACACTTAACTTGCTTTAGGAACGTAGCCTAAATTCCCTTGTTTGAGACTGGCCTTGAAACAAACACTGCTAGAACACAGTATGACTTACAAAAAAACCAACACAACAAAGCAAGGAGTCACTATAAAGTATAAACATATTCTTCCTACTACATAGAACTCAACTTTCCATAGCATCTGTGAAGGCAACAGAAAAATGCATTTAAAACAGAGCAAGAGATGCCTACTCAAAAACATGAAGAAACTGCTAAATTGAAACCGTCCATTTTGAAACAAAATATCAGTGTAACGTGTTCACATCCTGCAGCATCTGCAGCTATGAAAAAGTGCTTCTACCTCAATTGTGTGTGTGTGTGTGTGTGTGTGTGCGTGTGTGTGTCTTACAAAGCTCACTCTAGTCCACTTTTTTCATTCTGGTAACACATGCAGACCGTACAATAGACTTAAACAAATTCAGTTACCAAATGCCTTAAGCTTTTCTTGAACAAAGGTATCTAAAAACACAAAAAACTAAAAACATAAATCAACTATTGAAACTATTTTAATACCTCACTATGAATTCCCTGGAAACTACTTATTAAGTCTTTGTGGCTGTTATCTACTATTAACAAAACTTCGAACATGCCAAGAAAGCAACCTACTTAATTTCTTTTTAATTGTACAGATTTTTCCAGAAGGTATGGCTTCTTTAGAGCTTTTGTCATGTTACTTGAAAAACAACATAGCTGTTCTTCAATTATTCTTTAAGGTAAACCAGTTAATACTCTGTATAAGCTACTCCAAGACTTGAATCAACATTTCTCTATTATAAGAATAGCTGCTAGATTCAAAGATAGAGCTACAAACACAACAGATTATTTGTATTAGTTTAAAAAATTAATTCTGTATGCAAAATGTTAAATGAATGAAATACCCAAAATATAACAAGAAATGTGCCTGTATACAATTACATTGAAGTGTTTAATTATTCACTTCTGTAACATCTACAAAAGAGAACGATGTCCTTTGACAAGTTCAGTCTATTTCAGTGACAAATAATAATTCATCTTATAATGACAAAAGAATCAAAATAAGCACACTGGTCTTTACTGTACAGTTTTATCCTAACTGAAAGGCATTTGCCTGCTTCCTGACCATTGAATCCTTACTAAGTGGTGGAAAAAAATGCTCTTTGAGCTTGAGCAAAACTTTAGTCCAACCAAAGTCCCCTTACTGTGAGAGAAGCCAGTATCTCGCAGATTAGAGCAAACAACAAGCTTTTCTCATATTACTTCCAAATTTAAGAAGAAAGCAATATTTGTGCAGGAGTGAAGCTCAGGCTGGGACTGATCACAAGATTTCTGACTAAGCTCAGGATGAAGGTGTGCTAAGCACCGTCTGTCCCACAAGCATGAAGACTGCATTTCACTCATCACACCATCCTCCTCGCCTCCATCAGGAACAGATGGGTAGGAAAAACAAATGGAAAGTGGGGCACAGTGGAAGCAAGCTGTTTTTCCAAAAGGAGCAAAGTGTGACTGTCAAAAGCATTAATATTTCCTAACACTGCTTTTTCTAATTAGCAACTGTTTGGTTGCTATAGTGATGATTTGCTAACACAAATCCAAAAGGAAGTAAGACACACAAAGGGAGGTGAGCTACTGTAGTAGAAAAGAACACAGAGGTGACAAACTTGAATGGGTGAAAGGAAGACAGTCACAAACTATCTTGATAAAGATGGGTGCAGTACAATGCTGCTTTTATGCAAATAGCTACGTCAAAGTATTTTTCCACAAGCTGGAGGTTACACACTACACTGGAACAAGATCAGAGCTCTCAGTGCTTGGAAAACAGAGCTTACCGTGATACACAGAAGGATTTATTTCTTGTCAAACCTATGCTACCTCAAGGAAGAAAAAAAAAAAACAAAACCAAGCTTCAAAAAGGAATACTGCCAGCATACCCTTTAAATACTACCTTTTTTTTTCTTTTTTTTTTTTTTTTTACAGGACATACTGGACTAAATGAGTCATTATGGTCTGGTGAGTAACGAAAGCACATTTTCAAAACAGCTCTAAATATTATGCTGATTTTTAAACATAGGCTATGCACATATTTGGGTGGAGGACAATTAGGGCTGTACTGCTGTTTTCCTGGGAAATTGAAACAACATTTTTGTCCTCAGTCTTAGGTTCATCTGCAAGATGGATTCTCATCAACCTGATTCCAAGAGAAAGTTAACTTTTCACTTTTTTCCCCACCAAAAGGAGAGTCCATCTCATTACGAGTCTTTACATCATCTGACATTTTTCTCTCTGTCATACCAGCCTCCAAGGAGAAGCTAAGGGCCTGATTAGGTTCTTTAACTACTACTTCACAAAAATTAGGTCACAATTTATTTCTGTCCTGGAAAACTGCAGCGATGAGCTAGATCCCGTGATCATAGCTCAGCTCTCCATAGCAAGGAAGATAAGGAAACTGGGAGCTGTTCTCAGGTGGTCAGTGTAGACACCAGCTCTCAGAGATAAGTCTTAGTGGTAAAGACCCATGCTCTGGATTCTCATTTTGACCAAGAGCTGTATCAGGGATGAAACTGACCTGTTGCTTTAGGTACATTTTGTACTACAATTTGAGTAATCTTGAGCACAAAGCAGCAGTTTTGGTGTCTCAAATAGGGGCATTTAGGATTGTTGCAAGCCAGGAAGCTGATTCTTGAACTTCCTCTGTGCTTGCCTAGACATAACCTCAGACGCAGAGGACTTGCTAACCCAGATGCAGCTCTCGGATGAAAAGGTCAGTTGTGAAAAACAAAGGCCAAAAATACCATCGTGGTAGAAGTTGAAAAAGGAGAGATGAAGACTAGCAGTGGAGACGAGAGAAATGGAGCTACACAGGGAAGGGATAGCTGACTAGAAAAAAAGCTAAAATGGTATAAGCTAAGAAAAGTTTCTACATATTTACAAGATAAATTGTCTCTAAAAGACACATGCGGTACAAATCAGATACAAAAAGAGCCTTACCAACATGTGAATATGGTGGAATCCAATTAATTCTTTAAGCAGAATTTATTTAATTCATTGAAACTTGATTTGCACTGTTGTATTACACATTCAGCATGTACTTGCAGGTCTGCTTGTACTGCTATAGCATTAATAAGAAGCTTTTATGCATATTTGTCTACTCATCTGAAAAGACAATCTGCCAAGAACCATGTTTTCGCATTTATCAGTCAGAATGTTTTGGGCCAAATCTAGTGATGTAGACTCACAGAAACAGAATTTTACTTCACAAAAACACTGCCGAGAAGAACAAAATTTAGGAAGCATAAGTGACAGGCAGTTACTGGTCTCTGCCTATTTTCAATTCATCAGAACCAAGTTTCTCTTAAACTCATCTGACAATAGTTCTATTACTTAGCCATTAACTCAAACACTGTATTTTCCCCTTAAACCATCAGCTTACAATCTAGGCTCAAACACCTGCAACTGCCTGGCCCTTCCACCTGGTGCATTTCAAGCAGGTAAAAATTTAACCTACATTGACATTTGATCTGCTTTTTGACTTAGTGAAGAGCATCAATGTAGCCCACAGCAAGAATCAACCCACAGAAATACATTCAAGAGACTTGGTTGATATAAATAAAGGTGAGGATTGATTAGATAACTGAGCTGCAAATGATGTGCTTATTCAACAATCACTGGAAAGGTAATGAAATACTGATAACTCTATCCAAAACACTTTCAAATTCTACTATTTGTCCTGCAACAGTTTGTGGAGTCTTGATATTCAAGGATACATCCAAGGACCTGATTTTTTTTGCTGATAATTTCATGTCCATGCAGCGCTCAATGTTTTAATCCCTTCTTTTCTACAGTGAAATCAGCTGTTTTTTCCAGGCACCTTATTAGATTCTCTACCAACAGAGACCAGGGAGATGCACTCCGCTGTAAGGTTTCCTAGCTCTGAGCATCACTGTCTATCTGCAGTACCTAACGCAGCAGGATACTGCTCTCGATTAAGGCTTTCAAGGTTTACATGGCATTCATAAAAATCAGGAAGATTAATATACTTTCTACAGGAGTACAGAACTGAAGACGGAAAAGCAGTAGCAGAAACACGCATGAAGACTATGCTGGTTTATTTTATCATTTCCTGAGGGCTGCTACTCTCCTCCCTTCCGCTCCATCAGTACATAAATCACACTTGTGTTTCCTTACATCCATGGAATACCAAATCTCTTGCTGTCTCGCTTCTTACGAAGATCATGAGTTAGGGGAACAATAATAGCCACATTCTTAGGCTGTAATAGCAACATTTAGAGGTATTTGTCTTTCCCATTTTCTGACAGATCCATTACTAGTTCATTAGCCTTTAGTGGGTAGAGACATTCAGTAAACAAATGAAAGTAACTCCATTTAAGAGCTAGTGAGCTAAATACAGCTCTACCACTTAGCCTGCTAATTATATGGAGTGTTGCAAGTGCACACCGAAACAAATCCATCCTTTTGCAGCACTTACAGAATGTCTTGTCCTAAAATTTCTGGAAGTGAAAGCACACAAATTGGCTTTCTTTGTCACATTGTCAATGACTACAAAGATGGGAAATGGAAAACTCATCCAGGAGAATTTGTGCTACTTTATCTTGCCATAGTTGAAGGAGCGTGGAGATAATGATCTTTTTTGAATTTGCAATATATAATCTTTCCCTTCCACTATTTCCCTGTGCAGACGACAGACTATTCCAAGAACTAAAAAACACAGCAGCTGAAAGGTCCATCTCTAATTTTCAAACATAAAACTCAAAAAAAAAAAAGGGATTTAACGTAAAAGTCAAGCCTTCATTCTTCCCATACATGTGAACATGACTTTTTGCTTGAGTATTTAGCTCCAGGATACTTTGCCTCATGCAACAGGATAACATTTCTCCAACCCCCCTTCACTTTTTCTTCCCACCACATTTATGCTCTGACAATCAATCCAGGAAAATGATCATCTTTGTACCATTGCTTGGATCGTAACCCCTTGTATCAGGCACAGCACACTATCACACCACACTCCAGATCCCAAAGATCCCCTTAGCTAACCTATCTCCTTGTTATGTGCTGTTCCATCACATTAGTTCTCCCGCTATGTTAAGTTAAAAAAAAAAACAAAAGAAACAACACAATGGAAACTTGTAAACCTCAGCTGAAGATCTTTAGTGTACTAAACAAATGTCTATGTTAGGGGAAGAAATGGAATGCTCTTTAAAAAAAACATTTCAAATTGTTTATTGTTTTGACATAGCGGGGGGAAAAAAAGAACCACAATTAGTATTACCTGAAAAAAAGCAATCATGCATTAATAACTTGGAAATTTGTACATGGGATGTCATCAAGAACAAGTTCACTTACGGAATGAAAAGGACCTAAGCACTAAGCCAGACTCCTTTCTCAGATTTAATAGTGAAGTAGAAGATTCATATACTGTTTTCTCCACTTAACTAAGAACTGCTTTCTATTCAGTTTACTTCCAACTTGAAATTAAACAAGTGGCAATAAACAGCCATCACTAGGATAAAATAGCTTTCTGTTGGAGCTGAGAATGAAGATTCTACGTAAGAAATCCAAGCTTTTTGACTTCTTTGTTGGTGCAAATGCTGCCTATATTTTGACAAGTTATGATGTAGCTGTCAGAAATACACATTTTGTGAAGTTATGTTATTGCAGGGCCCTGTTGTAAAGATGCTTTTACGAAGATGTTGCCTGTGTTTCTAATTGATCAGAGGAAGTTCATCTCTTTGAGAAGCAGTGAGAGCTGGGATCAATGACCCACTAGTTTAGTGCAGCTCTTAACAACCAGCAGAGATTAGGAACCTGTCAGAAAGATAACACCAGAGATTTATAGATTGTTTTCCGAAGACATTCTCAGCTCTCACGAGTGCTCTGTTATGTTTCTCTACCCTTGGGTCTGTGATATGCACTCCCCTTACAGATCTAAGCTGTAATTCCAGTTTATTAAGAAAAATCACTGCACCTCAATGTGCTGCTCAACTTAGAGCAAACTGGGAGAGATATGTGGAAGCTAAGTCAATTAAGCACTTAGAAAGGCCAGAGATAAAGGAGAAATTCAAGTTATAGCTGCAGTTTCTTCTATCATTTAAGTAGGGTTTAAAGGGACTAGGTCCATTTCCCTAACAATACTAAATTGATGGAGAGACATGATCAATGAACGAGCCCCACGTACTCATGTTTGGGCGTCCGATTTCTGAAAGGCATCCGAAATCCTTGGGGAAGGGCCACAGGAGGCAGACGGAGTATCTTTTCTCACACATTCATATCTTCGGAAGGAGTCAGATTGATGCATGACAAAACCATTAGTACAATCCTAGTATTGATTTAGCACAATTAGGCTGCTTTACATTATCTGAGGATCTAGTTTCCTTCTCTCTGGCTGAGCCAACAATTCCGTCAACATTATGCTGAGTTTTCCCACAGCCTCTTGAACATGTACATAGCACCTTTTCAGACCAACTCATTTATGGAAATGTCTATTTTAACTCTAAAGATAATCTATTTCCTATCTCAAACGACTTGGATCGGGCTATCCATTGTAGTTAGTCCAGAAGATCATGTCTTGTCAGTATTCAGTTCCGAGAAAAGTAAAAATGAAGTACGAGAATGGTCACCACCTAGACACAGAGGACATTATGGTCTGAGAAGGAGAGAAATTCAGAGTGTACAGGGAAAGGTTACTCACTCTAATGCACATAAATTGTGAAGCAGTGAAGACTGGCGAGTTTCAGCCTACAGATTTATCTACACTCCTTTACTAACTCTGCAGAGGACCAGCCATCATTTTCATAAAAACATGACAAGGACAAAGATAGACAAAGACAATTAGTTTCTCATGAGGTTTGAACAAGGTGCAAGGTGATGACTTGAAACCAAGCTCCAACAGCTAAAGATATACAGCAGTGTAAGTGGGCTGATGTTATTTCTTATCTATGAAGTGAAGCATTAGGCAGCATCACACTGCCAGCAGCAAACAGTTACCCATTTTCAACTGAGGAAAGAGAGGACTCCTTTTTGGCAGGGTAGCAAGGTGGTTGTGTTCATTGTCTAATCATTCTTAGCTGGATTTTAAAATTTATTTCTTTTGTCATTTCTGGCAGTCACATGAAGTAACTGACATTCTACAACTCTCATTTTTATATATTCATTATAGTTTTATGTCAATATGCCTTGGATGACTTAAAGAAATACATTAAGTGGGCAGGTCAAGTTTAAAAATGATTAAAACTTAAGGAACTCCTAAAAAATATTATATGAAGTTTTGAATTTATTTTGATTCAATAGTGAAAGCCAGATTTGATTTTTATTTTATTTTATTTTTTTTAAGAGCTATATGTATCACTAGATAGCAAAACTAGTACAGGAAATATATCTGTAGCAAAGAGGCAAAACAAAAAAAAAATTCATGGCTTACAGTAATAAAGAAATATTGATACAGGAACTAAATATGCAAGACAGTTGTTTTCCCACACTGTCATTTAGTTTAAATTCAAGACATCCACCTAAATAAAGAAAAAATTTTATCTGGGAAAAGGATGTGGCCAACACCAGAAAACATTGGAGGAATTAAGCCTATAAAGACATAACTTGCGTAAAACAGAATTAGTTTATCTCAACTTGAAAAAACAATGACCCACAAAAAAAATTGGTTCTTATCCTTGTACTTGTTGGCATGTTTACTCCAGATTGTTGTTCCACTTGCGAACACCAGATAATCCTATTGCTGCATGCAACCACAATTATGTCCGAACACTGCTTTTTACAACACTGAATACTCAACCCTTACAGTTCAAGAAACAGACTTAAAAACTTAGGAGACAAGATAATACTGTCATAAGTATAAAACAAACTGTGCAGTAATAATAAAAATAAAAAACTACAGTATGTTCATATCAATTTGGGGTGAAAATTACCCCAAAACAAAAGATATGCACTGCGATTATTCGAGCACTTGATCAGGATGAGGCTCTTCAGAAGTGAACTACAGCATGAAGGAGTGCTGTGTTAGAAATTTGAGTGAGAACTTGATATTAAATACAGCCTTATTTTAAGACTGCAGGATAATTATTTCTTAAGTGTTTCAGAAGATGGGGAATACAGAAGATCTCATCATCCACAAGACACTCCGAGACACTTTGCATTTAACTCAAATAAACATCAAGGGATTGTTAAGGCTCATCGTACTGATAGAAATAGGTCAATATAACTTGGAACATGTTCATGTTGGTTCCAAAAAATTAAAAAAAAAAATCGCCAGCACAGAACAATAAACACAAATGGAAAAGTGTTAGGCACTTGTTCTCATGCATTGTTTTTAAGTTTCTACAATAGCAGATACTATCAACAAGCAACTCCCTCACAGTAATCAAGCAGTTTTTAATTAACATAATATAACCATCCGTAGTGACTGTCAATCCACAAATATTGACAAATTTTGGGTAGAAGTTTTGCAGTTCAATATGTCTAAGATAAATTGTTTTTCACCATACTCATCTTACTTACCCCAGGTATAGAAAGCAATCTAACTGTGACAAAACATTTTGAAAGGAGACAGATCCTGATTCTCATTTAGACTATTTTGATCAGTAATACAAAATACTTATGATGCATACTGCGCCTTGCTGATGTTTCCTAAAACCTAAAGCTAACTCTTCTCTACTCTCTGAAATCTGAAGATGTATAGAGAAACAAACCAAGAAAAATATAAAACAAATCCTAAGACAAAATGCCAAACACACAAGATACTACTCATTTCCTCTGTGACAATCACTCAAACTGTGGCAAGCTGTACTAAGACATGTTGTGCACACTGTATCTAAAATTTCAACTCACGTTACCACCCTCAAAGTTTCACAGTGTAACGGTAATCAGCAGTTAACAGCAGAGGAAAAGATACTTCTGTTACTTCTTGACATTGGGCAAGGACTGAACTACAAGTCAGGCCTAAGTTGGATAGCATATGTCACATAAGTAGTATTTGATCTACTTAAGTAGGTCCATACTGAGAGTGCAAAAGGTATATAGTAATGCTACAGAACAGAAACAAGAATTATCAGAGTAGCTTAAAAAAAAAAAAAGAAGAAAATGCCAACAAGTTTACAACAGTAGCTAGGAGTACAGGAGGGCATGGTAATCACCTGGGCTCATTGCTGGACACATCTGAGTTGCTAACTCATTCACAGAAGCCGAACCAGTGCTACAGCACAACTTGTTGTTAAGACAAGCCTGTGACAGAGCAAACAAAGCCAGCCTGCCTCTTTTCCTTGTGTTTCACCCTGCAGCTTGCTTCTTCTGCATTTTCGCATCCACCTCTGCTGTGATATACATATTACTTCATTCTAACTGATCTTCGTATGCTTTCTACAAGAATTGAGGCACAGAGATTGTAAATATCTCCTTTTAGGGATACCAGTACGAAAGCCTAAAACAAGTGACATGCCAGGGAACAACAGCGGTTTTGTCAGCTCTAAAATGTTTATCTACTCCTTAAATGAATCAAATTTCATTCCGATAAATAAATTCACTTGGATTAGCACCTACATCTGCATTGAGTCTCATAGGCATTGATGAGGTAACCCCTAGGACATGAACCCTCCGACTCCCAAAGCTAGCTAAAGGATTAGACCTGTACTTCCATTGCACCCTGAAAGCAGAAAGCCGTTGTTTTGCTTTTGACTTGTGCAACTCGGGTGACCTAAAACTACAAGTGCCTGTAATAGATGGTCAGCTTAAGTGCCACTGTACAATAATAAATACATTTGGCCATTTGATGGCAGTGTTAAATTGTGCATCACAGATACTGGTTATGTTCAGGATTTTGCTCCTTAGGACCATAAACACCTCTTGCAGTCCATGTGTGAGTTAAAAGCTTCTGAACATCTCCACCACTTTCCCTCCTTCTCCTGCTATTTTATTTTTTAATAACAAACGTACAAAGACTGTCAGAAAATAAAAAAAGCACAATACAGATTAATTATCTGAAATATAGTGAAATATTGGTTTATACTATGTGTAGACATCTCAGTGGTTTGAAGGACATATGGTTCCTACTGCCACATTACAGATCATGCCATTAAATCAGAAAATAATATGAATCACTTCTAGTCACAAGTCATCACAGAAAGCAAATGTAAAGTGAAAGGACCCATTTTTCCCTCTGATCGCAAGAAGTCCACCCTCTACTAAAGGGCTTGCCAGAAGAACTTAATTTCCCACTCTTGTACATTTCCACAGTGCTCAAGATCTAAAGCCTACAACTTATTACTAGCTCTGAACACACTAGACTACTAACAAAATAGCTATCTTAGACTACATCTACTTGCTCAAACATCTGTCACCACCCTGTTCAGTCAAGTGAATGATTCAGAGTGAACAATTAAATGGCAAATGTTACTTTTTGTTGCATTTACGAATTGCTACTACCCCCACTCCCCCTCAGATTTCTTCATTTGATATAATTATTAAAGTAAATCAGCTCAGGAAGTGATCTGCTTTCAGGATTCAGCATCTACAAATGAGGCTACTGAATTCGTAGCCCACACTTACTCCCTGCGATACCCTTCCTCAGCAATCAAGTAAATGCACAAAGCCTTGCAGCAGCCATGACATTTCTCATCCTGACTATTTAATTATAGTTAGCATAACAACTGAAACTATTCCACAACCCTCCTAACAGATAGGGAATGCTCACTTAGAACAACTCCTTCAAACAACTTAATTTCTTTTTTAAATTAAAAATTTTAAGTCTTTAAATCCTCTGCTCTGGAACAAAAGACAAAATAACAAAACAAAACAAAAAACCAGCAAAACCAGACATTTCCTTTGACCCCTAACTTCGCTTGTTGTATTCTGAACGTATTACACCAATACCAATTAAGACAGAGATACAATTAGAAAACAAGACTTAAAATTAACTAATTTAGAACCTGCAGTGGTGACCCTTGGCTGCCTGTTGGACCCTATCGGCCATTCCTTTGGGCAAGATAGCAAGATTGAAACAGCTTACAGGACAAACTAGAAATACCATTATCATAATGTGAAAAAAAAGCTGCAACACAAAAACATCAATTTAGCTTACCACTGATTAAGACAGTACAAAAAAAAAAAACAAAAAACAAAAAACAAAAAACCTCCAACCAACTTATGCTTCTTAGATTCAACTCTCTATTGCTTCTTTTCCCACTCATCTTGCTCCTTTCCCAAGAGATTCAAAGCTAAATCAGCACACTCCAGTACCTGCCTGCTGCTCCATCCTCATGATACTTTTCTGCTGTTCCGGCATGGTTCCTCTCCACAAGTCTCAACAAGGACTCCTCACTTCAAGCTGTTCCTTCCACCAGAAACCCACTCCCTACTAACTCCCCAATACAAAGAAATAGCTACCAACATCAACCCAACAGGCTCCCTCTAAATTCACAGCATTATGTAACTTATTGTTTTTCAACCCCCACAACACGTGAGGGGCATTTTTGCCCTTCCCTGAATTTTCACTGACGAGTCACACCTGGAGTGATTGGCTCAGCTGTGCCCTGTGGTATGTGCTGGATCCCAGCCAGGGACTAGGTCCCAGTCTCTCCTCACACAGATCAGCAGCACCAGATGAAGATAAATGCCTAACATCCTAAGTTAATCTTTTTCTAATTATAAACTAATAAAATGAGGGAGAATGTCAGAAAAGGAATATTTTAGATACGTGTTTTCTTTTGCTGGTTTGCTACAAAACAAGTTTTGCTGCTAATAGCAGAGTAACAGTGTTATTGCTCACAATGCAGCATTTTCTTAGGATTGAGCCTGGGTGCACTTTTCTATTTTTGTTCATATTTCTAGAAAAAAAAAAAAAAGAGAAACCTTTGCATAATATTTTCTGTTTGTTGTAATTTTGAATGTGTTTAATCTCTTAGTTTAAACACTCTCTTTGACAGGAGTAAAGAGAGTAGAAAGCTTGTGGCTCAGCTGTTCCTGTGGCGGTTCAGTATGGCCATGAGTGCACCAAGCCACACGGTGCTTATCTGTTTAAGTGAGAAGATGGCTTTCTACTTCAGTATTTAAATAGCTTTTATTTATTGACTTCAGCAGCTCAGTTTATTCGAAGATTCTACGGAACACAGACAGTAATAATCAATCTCCTCGTTCTGTGTTTTTAACAAAATAAATCTGATGCCACCATCTTCCCAAATATCATCTAAATTCATTTCTTCATATTGTTCTCCTTAAGTGGTCTATAAACTATCTCAAAATCCAACTGGAATGATCTTTCTATCCGATAGGAAGCTTTCAGTTTTAGAGCTTCCATCTTCCTTGGGCACCAAATATAACCAGATAGCATAGTGACCTCAAGAAATTGTGGTGAATATCTGAAGATATTGCAATCATATTAGTAGCCTCTAAATTATTCAGAGCACTTTCTGGTAAAACAGTGCTGCAGGCAATGAAAGAAAAAAAAAAAAACAATTCCCAGGAGATTAGATTGCAGTCCACCAGCCCCCCCCCATTCTGCTGTCTGTAATTATTTCCATCAGATAAGTTATTTGCTATGCAAGCTTACCTTCAAAAGCATGTTTGTTAAAAAGAGAAAGGGGAAGAAATCCTTTGTAGGGTCTGTACATGATTAAATGGCTTTAACAAAGCATAATGAATAGTAATGACACAGACCTGTCAATTGGAATGTTAAGCATTCTGGCTTGTGAATCAGAAGAGCAAATGGTAGCAAAATTATTACTTGTTCCAAATAAGTGGGTTCTTGCCAGTGCTGCTGATTGGTGAATATTGTTTTCTTCTATACGAAGATACCTAGGGTGATACAGCTTTCTAAATACTGCCATCATTTTTTTCTCTCGTTTCATGGACAGGACAGGCCAATACTAGGTGAAATGAATTTGAAGGAAAGGAGGCTTTTCTAAGGTGTTTCTTTATCTTTCGTCACCATGTACTTTAAAATTACACTAAGTTATACAAACACTTGGACATAAAACTATAGAATGCAGAAGCTGAAGAAAGAACATTAAACTTCAGTTTTCCACCTATTTCCTTCTTTACAAATCCTTTTGTGCAGCTTCTCTGTTCAGGAAGGTCCACAGAGACAAATGGCTGAGGGCATATCACTAGCTCTCTGGCGACATTCATTAATAATGTCACCTTTTATTTAAAGACAGAGTGTGCTCTAAGAACTCTCTTTTTGACAATACACTATGTGGCTAAGGCAATTTTTAACAACTATTACTCTTATATATTGTGTTTGAAATTGATACTACTGAATGTATGCGTATACATTGTGTGAGATAGAAAGGTGGTGAAGGCCACTACCACACCATCAAATAAAAAGATTAGAAATCTGATGGCTTTCTATTGAGGGATGACTGATCAAAAGGGATGCTTTAAGAATATCGGAAACTACGTTTTCTCCAATGGAGAAACGTATACCCTGTTTTCTGAAGCTCTCTATCAGACCTGTCAGTTCTGCTATCAGTTCTGTGAACTGTTTCAACATGATGCTGGCTGGATGAAGTGGGGGGAGAATGGGGAAAGCAATAAAGGAAAACATAAGTCAGAGTAGGATGTGGTGGGATTTTTTTTTTTTTTTTTCAGAAAGCTCGAATATTTTTAAATAAAAAACAAAGCTTATTTATTCCTTTTGAATAGAAATATTTCAGCAGCTGACAGTTCTATAAGTAGTTTTCTATTAATAATGAAGAGAAATAAAACAACTGAATGTGTGGAAATTCTGCCTTAGATTTTCATAAACTTGGAGCAGATTCCTGAATGTAAGCAATAGTCCTGTTTTGATGTAATTTATTTTCCAGTAGAGAAAATCAGCACTTCTGAAGCGTTATGTGTATACCTGCTCTTGAAGAGGCCAGATAAATCAGACTATTGAGGTAGATCTGTGTAGACCTTAATCCAAAATTGAATTGCTCAAAGCAGCCCTAAGGTACTGATTGACTAGCCTGATTTTATTAGCAAATGAACGAGAGCTCCTCTCTTTGTAATTAGAGGACACTTGGTTGTCTGATAACACAGCCCTACTATGACTCCCTCCTTTCTTGCTTCCCCTGGGAGCCTTTGGCAGTTCTTCTATGTATTTAGGTAGTCCCCGAGAAAAGGGAGCATCTACACATTCCGCCTTTTCAGGAACAAAACATGGAAACAGGGAGGAAAGAATTCAATTGGGAAACATATTTCACACTGTCTGATTAATGCTTGTATAGGCTTCTTAGGAGATAAGTACTATTTTATTAAATATTTTATTAAATTCTCACTCTACTAATATCAGAAGATTTCCTATGTTAAGCACTGATCTCTGCAGGTTGAGTATTTACTGCATGCTTAATTTATTTTTTTTTTCCCCTAAAGTTTATTTCGCTTCTTAGGTCCATTGTATTGGGAAAATGTTAGAACCTTGAATTTTATTTTAAAAACTTGAAATACATATATAAACCAACTTAGCCTCATATTCTTCCATCATTTTAAGATAAATGAATATATAATGAGACTCTGTTGTGATATATATCATGAAAGCTCATGAGATAGAAAAAGTAAAGCAGTAATTGAGTAAAGAGTTGGTTTGATTTTCTTTTGTCAACACTAGAGAATATGATAGTTTAAAAAATATATTGGTAAACGCCTTCTGGAATTTGGCTACTAAATTATAATTTCAGTTCTTGTTTCTAAAAAATATAAAGCATAGCTAGACCCGAAAATGATTGGTGATGACAATCCTGTTTTATTAAGTGAAATTTTGTTTCTGCGTGAGTCACTTGGCTATCGCTAATTTCCCCTGCATCACAAGAGTGACAATGGATGATCTTTAATATGATAGCACCAACAGCTTCACGTCATTGAGTTCACTTGAAGAGATGTTGATTTAACTCACTGAAATCAGTCTGACAACTGTATTAATTTCTGTGTAGAGGACGACATGCAATCCTGCTGGTATACCCCAACCAATACTCACAATCATTTGTTGGAATACAATCTTGACAAATCATTTAAGCATTTACTTTATCCTGATTCACTGCAGCAAAACACTCATGCACATGCCTAACGGTACAGGCATGCTCGACTGCTTTTCTGATTAATGATGGACCAGAGACCTGGTGTCTAATTTCTGGACTAACAGTGTCTTATTGCTAGATTGGAAAAATTACTCATTCTTGTACTATTCAGGGAGATTAACTTCACATTCCATTTCTCTTTTTCCATGAATGCTGCAGGTGAACATATGTTGGGCTGAGCCTTTGGGTAGAAAGAAGATTGAAATGCTGGCACATCACTGAGCTAGCCATGGGGTGACATCCCGAGCCCCTCAGGGACCAAAAGGGCCACATGCACACCTGCACACATCCACAAAAGGAAGTTTATAAACTACTAACACTGTGTCAGTTGAATGGGCGAATCCTAAAAATCCGTTTTCAGGAAATGAGAGAGGAAAGAGTTAGAGGCTTTTAACATCCTGTCAAAATGTCTGCTGCGTTCAGGAATGGTGTGTTTTTGCTTTAAAAAGAGATAAATAAATAAATAAAATAAAATAAAATAAAAAAAAGCATGACAATCAGTCCTGAGCAAAAAAGAACCAGAGGAAGAAAACAAATGATGAGTGTCGTCCTTAATGTGAATCCTGATTTCAGCCTCCAGACTTGAGTACAACAAGGTCAAGGTCTGAATTTAAAGAAAAATGCAGCCTCCCATTGCCAAGGCATCAGAGACAGTGTCAGACTTAATTGTCAGATTACTGTCTAATCAATGATTTCTCTGATTAGTGACCCACTGACAATACAACCAAATCAATGTGTTTATTCCAAATGTTAGTGCTGATGTGCTAGAAGAGTGAAAATCAGGAAGAAGAATTACAGCACTAAGTAACTCAAACCTCCGGCATGCCAACTGATGCTGTCGTTTGGCTTGCTTATTTACAAGTTTTCAAAGGTTTACTCGACTACAAAAGGGCTCAATGTTCAATGACACCTGCTATATTATCTAAATCAGTCCATTGCTGTGCACTGTGGAAGACAAAATATTTCTTTATTTTTCTTTTATATAGTTTTTGGCCTGTATCTTGTTGATGAGTTCACACTTGTAGGCAGGAGGGCAGTGTACTAAAGCTTCACAGAATCACTGTTGAGGTGGAGAACAAAAGCGCCCTGAAAACTGAATGGAATAACAAAAAGACAACAGAGTCTGTGCTCTAATTAATTTTACATGAAAAGGAGAACTTATAAAAGGCAATAAAGGATTTAAAGCCCAGAGGTATCTGGACAGAAACTTAGGAGAGATTGCATAACTGTGGAACTGATGATAAAAGTCCATATACCAGCGTTTGATTAGAAGCAGAGGTTATATACAAAAAATGTAAATTATGACTTAATCTATGCCCAGAGTAGATAGATATGCAGTATCCTCCTGATAGTTGAGACAAATGTGGAAAGAGGAAACTGGATAACACTGCCTTCAATTTTTAATTTACATTTCAAATGCAAACAGTTTTAATTATGTCTAATTGAAATGATTTATTGCCTTAAGTGAGAAGGAAGAAGGCCTGCACAGAAACGCAATTGCTTAATCTTTGTTCTGCACATTTTTCCTGATCCTCATTTGTTTACTGTGTTGAATGCAGAAATGGGAGACATATCTGTGTCGTGCTTTCGCACATCTAGCTTCTCAAGCTGAATGAGATAATCACGATATGAAGAGAGAGAAAGTACTTTCTACAGCAGAGAACCAAATCTGTGAAAAGGTGAGGTGTTTAAAGATGAACTGACATCCTGCTTCAGAAATGCGAGCAGCCAAGCCGTGGGGCTGTGACCTTATGGGAATGCACGTCTGGGGAGGAGCAATGTGAAAATTTTATTTCTCTTGTGCTCTTCATCCAAGAACTTCCCCTACAAAACCTTTTTCAAAGCAAAAAGCTAGAGTTGGCTATCTGTATCGATCGTTGAACTCTGTACTGTTTGCCTGTTAACTATATATCAGCCTGTAAAGTAAAACTATAAATCATTTCTTAAAAAATATTCACTGACTTTAAAGAAGGTGAACCTATTTGAAACATGTTTCAAGAGTTACTACAAATAAATTAAAATTAAAGAAGTTGATCAAAGCACATAGAATAACGGTCTTCTACTATAGGGATAATTGTTTATTTTTAAAGATAAACTATTTTCTAGTACAGTCTATAAAGATTTTCATAAAGCAATGGAAGTGAAAAAGCAGTTGCTTATGCCATATGTAACTGACCTGAGGGTAAGCAGCCTGCCAGAAATCTCTCATGAGGCCTAACTATCCATATAATCCTTGCGTTTGAGTTGATGCTTGCAGACAAGCAAAGGCGGATGTCAAAGTTCTGAAGGCCAAATTAAGACAAAGTTTCTCCAGGTTTCTCTGAAGAGCAAAGCATTTCGGACTATCTTTCAGCTCCTGTAACTCAAGTCTCCTTGACAGCCTATTATTAGTTCAGTCATATTACATTCTCTTGATTCTTTCTGACAAAGTTATCAAACACCCCACTGGGACCACAGCCAAAGAAGCATTCACCTTTACACAGAGGGCCAAATCCTGATAAAGAATGCGCAGCTGGAGTAAATGGACTGTTTGGTGAGAAAATAGAGCTAGATGGAGATTTCTGCTGCATCTTGTCACAGCTGGTATAAATCCAAGCCACAAGGAACTACATGGTATAGGGAGAAATAAAATATACAGCTCAGCAGTGTGGGCTTCTCCCCATGCCGACACTCCTGTGCAAATAGCCGTTGTGGATTCATTTTACCGAGATGTGCTTTTTTTTCCCCTCTCTATTGTCTATTCCTTCATCCATAAGGAAAGAGCTATTTCTTTATTTTTATCTTGTTCACAGCAGCAATATGAGCAGTAATTCTTATTCTGATGCAGTAGACACTCATAATACCCGATTTTTTTCATATCCTTATTACTTATTATTTCTGATATGCTTGTTGCTTTTTATTTTAGTGCAATTACTTCATCAGATTTTCACAGTTTTTATTTTAGTGATCTGACGTTCCATCTTTTGCAAGTTCAAAGTCATAAATTTCCAACTGTCCTTCATTCTCCAGAATATTCAGCCTTGTTAAGGTGTGCTGGAACAGACGCCGCCACTCTATCTTCTTATAAATTTTTGAAGAACTCAGAATAGCTCCTGGAGATGAACGTGGTGACTTTTGATATCCACACCATGGCTAGAGCATAGATAGCTACCATGGGTACACCAGTACACTACAAAAAGACAACACAACTCTTGCTGTGATTCTATCTGATTAAGTAGAGAAGTCCAGAAAGAAAACCAAGCTCATCAGCCAACTCTCTGATCTGTTTGCTGTAGCACACTTGAACTTCTTAATCCATTGCAGTCTAGTCGTTACACAGCTGCTCAGTAATGGGTTGCTTGTACATATGTACATATGTACATGCGTGTGTATAAACATACATTCACAGACTAAGGAAAAACAGAAGATGGCAAATCCCTCAAGAGGAAGCTATTGATTGTAAAGGAGGAGACAAAAGATAGGAGATGAAAGTGCGTGTAGGAGTTTATTTTGTTTTACTGGTACATTTGGCTCCTGATTTACATGCTTTGCAGTAAAGTGGAAACATTCCCGTGATTCTCACAGAAGTGGCGTCTTTGGTCAATGTAACTACCTGGCTTTCTAATGCTAAGAAAGATCTCTGTAAACATCTTTTTTTTTCTTTTTTTCTTTTTTTCTTTTTTTTCCACAAGGTAAAATTTCTCTGCTATAAACTTTAAGAAATATGATTCACCTTGTAAAAGGCAACCATCTGTCAGCTCTAGGTTCAGATACCTGCTTATCGCAGCTTCTGGTGATTTTCTCCAAGTAGAGTAGTGCAGGAAGATAAGAAGGAGTGTTAGCATACTGCAAATATATTGTCATCTTCTGCTGTGACAGACAAACCAGAAACATGTGCTCGTTTAACCTGAAGCAAGCACTACATTGGCCATTAAGAAGACAGATTTTTAAATTGAAGGATTACTGCTGATTACTGATTACTTTGTGAACAAGATTATTTAATGAACTTTAATTTCCCGTAACTAATTCCTTCTCTGCGATCCAAAAGTCATTTTGGAACATTGCAACAGGTGACATTAATAAATTCCAAAAATATCTTCTATCTTTTGTAGAATCCATCTAAATCAAAATAAGTATTTTTCACTTTTTTCCTTATCTGGCATTCCACATCTCTAAAATACTTAATAGAAAAAGATAATATGTTTACAAAAATAAAACTGCAGGAGACAAAGATAAATTAAAACGCAGAGTAAACAATGGATGAAGTATGTATTCTTCTTTCTGTGACACGTTACAAGGTGCAGTCAAATACCGCAGCTTTGTCAATAAAGATCACTGATCAATGCTTGTATTTAATATGCAGAAATGCAGTTAATCTGAGAGCACAAACATTCACTGCTATTTTAACTGCTTTTGCTTCTTTGCCCATGAGCTGAGCTTCTCCAAGGAGTAAGAAATAATAGAAGTGAGCTGTGGCTGTCACATCTAAAGCAGAAATCAACCCGGAAGATTTTCTACACTTGGCACTCAGAACAGTTGGGAAGGTCACAGTAGCATCCTTTTCCTTTGCTTACAATTTTGTCATTATTCCTGATGTGGAAACATTTCCTTGTGTATATTTAACACTGACTCCATTGCAACTACTCATCGGATAAGCCCTAGTGGGGTTTCTATGCAGACGTGAAGTGACACAGACAGGATTCTGAGCTCCTGCTGCTACTGGCAAACCTCACCTTGAATCAAACTAAGCTACTCCTCAAGGCCGTTGCCCTTTCAAAGAGCAGACTCTCACCCAAGAGTTCAGTAGTAACTGAGAGCAAGAAACTACCAAATGTAGGAGTGCAAAAACACTGGACGTTTTGAAATCTCTTTTCTAAGTCCTCCTGTCTGCTAATCATCCTTGTGTGCTAATGAATAAAATAATGTTCTACTCTATTCTGTATAAAACCAGCTATTTTATGTTTTCTAGAGCAATTCAGATATTTTTATTGGTTGTATCTGTGACTGTTCAACAAAGATATGTTTTGCAGAAAAAAAGTAGAACATATACAAATAAGAGTAATCTTTTAAAGTAAAGTAATTCCATTTGTTGAAGATTTATTTAAAATGTAGTTCATTGGTATTTATATAGAATAGAATGAAGAGGCAAAAAAATGTAGATTAAATGTGAAATGTAACGGTTATGGTTCATAGTAACATTTCATATTTTAACGCGTAGTTGCAGTCACAAATGAACAACAAAATGTATAATTGTCTTGGTTCTCTCACATGGACTGTTTTTATGAAAACCAAGTATTTGCTGTTTTTATAACCAGTACTATGATTTCTCTGTGTGCCAAGCAGTTAAAATTAAGGCATTTTCCAAGTAACCCTTTGTTATAATGTTTGAGATTAAAAACCCCCTATCTTAATTTCATAGAGAACAGTCACTCAAACTTATTCCCAAGGATAGTCTGGCAAAAGTCTGTCTTTTCTTATGTCAGTATCAGTGAGAAAGCTTATCTTTACCAACTCTGTATCTCAGTGTTCAACGTGACATACGAACTGAAAAGTACCAAGTTGTGCGTAATAAAAAAAAACAAGGCAGCCATAGCAAGAATATATTCAGGGGCAAAGATTTGCTTAAAGACTAAACTGAAATCATTTTTCAGGAATGTTGCTGAAATACCATTGTAGCACTAAAATCAGATGCAAAACTTATTTTGTGAGCTTTAAGCGTATGTCAAACTCCTACCCAGGGAATGTTTGTCAGAAATATGCTGTGTACAAACAGAAGACAATATTAAATATTGCAAAATGAAATCTAATTCTAGAAATTTTGCTTCAGTACTTGACTAAAACATCTAAAACATATGTTTCTCACACAATTCCCCATCTCGTGAGTGGAGGCTTCCCTGTCAGAACTGAGAGAATCAGGAAGAGGTGAGAGGTATCCCCTGCACACCTGGTGCTGTGCCAGCGCTACAAAGAAGGAGTGATCCCCCCTTCCTTATTTATCTGTTTTTATTCTGATATGGTTTTGTTGTAACTCGCCACAAATAATTCCGTCTTTCCTCTTGATGTGAAGAATATGCATGCCTAGCTGCTCTCTGCAGTTCATTCCCCTTGTAATTCCTCAGAAAAATAGTCATACTTGCTATGTTGAAGAGTGCATTTATGAAGCTGAACTCATGATTTTGTCCAATTCCTGTTTAGATTCTGCTACCTGCCTCCACACCAAATCTCAGTACCAAAGCAATCCAGAACTTTGCTGTCTACTCTGCATTCCTGTATGTGTTTTAGAACCAGCTTCCATTGGTTTATGTGGTTGCTGCCTCACTATTAGACTGTGGGATCTAGTGAAAAACAGTTCTAAAATAAAATATCCATAGCCCTCATGATTTTGTGGGTCTCAGATGAACAATATTGCAATTCAAAACTTTCTGATTTATGCAGTTCAAAGTAGAAAAAATGGCAACCA
Organism: Meleagris gallopavo; assembly: GCF_905368555.1. Taxonomy (NCBI): domain Eukaryota; kingdom Metazoa; phylum Chordata; class Aves; order Galliformes; family Phasianidae; genus Meleagris; species Meleagris gallopavo. The sequence continues at coordinate 679,049 of NC_139410.1, forward strand.
AAATATATGTATTTTAATTTTGAATGAATTATCATAATTTTTTGTTGTTCTTCTGCTTGTTTTGCTTTCCCAGAAATTATTTTCCCTTTCTATGCTATGCTACTCATTAGGAAACCAGGAGAAACTGAAGCCAGTTGAAAGTACTTACATTTTAAATGAGATGATATTCAATGGAAGATATTAGTGAACAGTGACAATGAGAGGATGTGCATATGAGTAACACATAAACATTATTGAATATGGAAACAAATATTTATGGTTTCTGCAAACAGAAATAAATTATATGTAGTTGGGGTAAGTCAAGTACTCAGCACTGTGCGAGCCATAGGCTGTAAGTACCATTACCCCCTGCATAAATATGACATAAATCATCATGCAATGAGATGACATTTTCTGCAAAGCAGTCCTTTTAGTAATCATTCCATAGTAACTTAAGATTATCAGATAACTACATGGAATGGAAATAGACGAAATAATCACTCTCTGAAGATCGTTTGTTAGCCTTTCCTCTTCGCCAGATAGAGATACTCTTGTTAAGCTTGCTCCTGGCAGATGTAAAGTATCATAACTGAATACGATATGAAATCTGTGAAAACTGCATTTTCACAAGGGCTTTACGTACACCAAGTTCTACTGAAAGTCTAGGCTAATGGTTAATTCTAAGCATTAAGAAATCTAAATGACCAGCTCATAGAATGTACAGTAGTGGTGCTGAAAATACGGAAGTGGGAAAGTAGTGTGCATGTGTCAGTTCCTCAATGTATAGTTTTAATATTTGCCTACTACTCCGTTTCAGCTGTTAGATACCTACTAAGTATAGCATAATAAGACTGCCGGTAATAGATGATCACTTTAGTGACTGCTGGTAAATGAAAGCTATTTTATGACAACTTCTAGAGCTGATACAATACTATTTAATCTCAACCGACCTGAAACACACTGTCAGAGCAGTGAAGAAAGACTTACAAGGGACCAAGGATCAAACTTGTTGCTGTTCTGCATCTTGTCTTAATTTTCTATTACAAAAAGAGGAATAAAACAGCTGCTTTTCAGATCTGATTCTATTACATATCCACTTAACAAAGAGATGAGGGATGACATATGTAGGAAAACAATGGAGAATGTGCCCTTAAGAAGATATTTTTGTCCAGTTATGCATTTGCTTTTTGAGCTGTCACGTTTTTCTCTTGTCCGCCTAAGTGTTATATACTGGAAAGTAAATAACTGTCATATATATATATATGTATATGTATATCCTGTTCCAATGTGCACACATAATATACAAAATAGAAAATCCGTGTTTGCTGCTGTTGTCAGTAGAAATCAATAAGTGACATTTCCAGTGATGTGTAGAGACAACGCGTTAGGAAACTAAACTGAATTCAGTAACCAAGTTTTGTAGTGTGTATTACACGGTCAAGCTGGTAGATTAATAGGTAAGTATACACTATTACTGACCTCACTAGATTCTTATCCTGAATTTTTTCACAACTGCTTTATGTGAAAGAATAAAGTTTTCGCAAGGTGCTCTGAGGAGAAAAAAAATATATATTTGCCTTACCATTCTGAGTTTCTATAACAAATGACAGAATGTACAAGCTACAAACACTGCTTCTATGTTAGCACTTAGAAACTCATATTTCCATTTCAGCTGCTGCATATATAAGTTATTAAATGTCATCTCTGCATTGGTACACAAAACAAAATATGACAGACATACAAGTGTCAAATAGGATTTGTGTAGTCTGTTGGCAATCTGTTTTGAGGTATACTCGTGTGTTTTCTTGTAGCTGTGAGTCACACTGTAAACTAGATTGTAAGACACTTGAATTTAAATGTGTATTGCATTTCAGGGGATCATTGTGGTTTGCTATGTTTCAAAACTCTCAGTGTTTTTGTATTCCAAGAGGGCTGCAAGATAAGACAAATTTTGAAAATCCTGCTTACAGATTCCTGCATTTCTGTTGGCCGTATATGCAGTGTTTTTCCTCTGCTCTGGATGAGTTTGTTTGGTCACCTTCACGTGTGCACAATGAGGAAAGTAGGAATATAAAGCTACTGTTTGCTGGCCAGCACACTCAAAATACAACCTGATCAGCCGTCTGGGCTGAGCACCAGTGCTGTCACCACACCTTGACAGATGGAGAAAGGACCGTAGTTCTGTAGTTCTTTACTCATTATCCTTTTTTTCCTTTAGGATTTTCCCTGGAGGGACGGCAATGCGTGGTACAACCCAGCTCTGGAAATGTTGCAGGCAAGGTTGAATGTTCAACACACGCTCTTTGCCATGTCCTTCGGGCTACAGTGTCCATCAGGGAAGGTCAGTGATGTTGACACTACTCTAGGTTATTGCAGAAGGGAACACAGAGCTGCTCCAGTTCAGATTGTTGGATGGTGTTCAGCTATTGCAAAGCACTCCACAAGGTCAGCTTTACAGGTAAGTGGCTTTGCAGAGAGAGTTTCACAAGCACAGCTTTTTCCCGTGTCCAGATGAGTGTTCCATACAGCAGTTCCAAGATTTAAATATTTCCCTGCTAATTCATGTAGAATAGATTGACACTCATGCTTTCACATTGGACTGAGAGAGCATTTTTAACCAGCAAAGGTGTTTTCATTTTTAGATGAATGGATGACATATCTGACATTTTTACAAGAGAAATAGTAGCAGAACTAGCTAAATCTTTCTAACCAGTAAGAATGCAATTTGATGATACTGCATGTTTTGCCTGCCAGTAATCCCTGATCCTTATTTTTTTCCTTCGGAAAATCTTTTCTCTTCAATCAGATTGTAAAGATAATAAATTCCTTCTCCCTGCAAATGAAAATAATGTAGCCTTTGAAAAGGCTGTTACAGCTTTCCTCCCCGCAATCACTATTTCCAAATGTTTCCATTCTGTACTCCAAAGCACGGGGACAAATCTTCATGTAAAGATTCAAATGCGAATAATAGAAAGCTACTGTTTTTTATAGTCACTGAGGAAACATTAAGACCTTTATTTACGTGAACCAGACAGTTGCACTGTTTTGACTCTATTCACTCCTATATCATGCTTAGTGACTAAAGTATCCATGAGGTTATGTGTCCTCAATCATTTGCTTCAAGAAAACAAATAATTCTAGTTTGCAGTGTAAACCAGAAACAAAATATAACCTGAAATAGGTGATTTTTGAGGTCACATTTGTCAAAATGAAAAATGTCTGAAAGATTTTTGGGTAGCAGAAATGATGGAACGAGGGTACAGATCTCTTGCCAAGAAGAAAAGATAATGAATACTGAAACATAGTGATGATTGTCACTCAAATAGTTTTCAGTAATGAGATTCAGCCTGTGTGTTCCTAGCAACAGATGCTCTCAAAGCCCCTGTCATGAATGACCTTTAAGCACAGTATTTGTTGTAAAGAACCATATTAACCATCTCCTCACAGATTCAGATACCCAACATAATGCTTATGTCCTGAAAAATCCTCTTTGAAATTTTGGGTTTTATTTCATCATCACTATTATTATAATATCAATTCAGGAATGTTAGTATGAAAACAAATGGGATGTAGCATAGAAAAAGATTTTCTGTCACGGTGGAATATGAACAGAAAAGTTTATTATGTTGAAGAAAAAAGGTGACCTAAAACAGTATGGCCAGTTACTGTAGCAGGTATGGCTTGAACAGTTTTTTTCCATTCGTATCATTCAGCAGCTAAAGTGTCAGTGAAACAGGTTCCTGTTTAACCCTTAAAGCTAAAGATTCTTTCCTGCTGCAACAAGTTCCACTAGAATGGATGAATAATTCAACTGATATAACATACACTTCTTTTCTACCAGATTTCCACTTAGACATTTAAGATAATTACCACAGGATTAAAGAGGGGCTCTTTTTGCTAATCATTTTCCTACCCACCATCTTCCTTCCTAGAGAAGGGAAGATGTCAGAAAATAAGGGGGAGAAATCACATTAATTAATTCTTAATTTTGAAATCTAAAATTCAGATGAATGTTCAGTGTACTGACTGCAGACAAGACAGTCCTTGTTCAGATGAAATAGGGGAAAGCGCTGTAAAGGAGGTTGTATTATCTGCTTTGAGTTGAGTGCTAGGATTACAATCTGTCCTTCTCTGCCTTCAGTGTCTGAGGTGAGAACTTGGGGAAAAATTAAGTAAAATTACTTAAATAAGAATATTTAATTTAAATCAAAAGCATTTGTTTCTCTTTAAGAATCTGTGATTCTTATGAAACTTCAGATATTTTGGACAAACTCAATTTCCATACTCATTTACATGAGCTGCCTTACTGATTTTTTACATTCTTCATACTAAAAAGGAGTTACACTGAGAGAGTTTTTGAACAAAGCAATAGCATTAATGCTCATTTTCAGCTGTGTAATTTCCTTTTTCTACTCTAAGAAACCTTTTCAGTACAATACAGTCAAATTTCAGAATTCTTTTCACTTCCTTTCCAATCTGTTTTCTCTGTCCCTCTTGTGCCCTAAAGAATATTGTGAACTGCAGATTGGTCTGGAGTTAATTACGTGTATTATATCACAGAGATGATTTCTGCACTGAGTAAAACCCTATAGCTAGGAGTACTATGGATTTTAACTGCGTTTATTTATCCAGAGGAGTTATTGTAGTGTACATAATCACTTTCTGTTGCCAGCGCTAGTTCTCCATAAATTACAAAACTCTGATTGGACAAAAACAACTTGTTGTATATGAAAATGAAAATAATAGTGCTACCAACGAAACAATGAAAGGACAGACAGGTAACTGAATGAAAAAAATTCTCCAGCATTCCTTTTTAATATCTCTGACCGCTTCCTTCTGGGTGCTGGCCAAACGGAAAAACGAAACAAGCCTAATAATTTATTATTTTGGACTCTTGTACAGGGGCTATAGAGGGAACAGCAACACTTACTAATGTTTGTAGAGAGTGCAATTTATTATTGATCTTTTTTCTCTTCTTTTTTTTTAGCTACTGGCATGTGGAGACTATGAAAACGTAAGAAATATTTATAATATTTATTATTTCAACTGCTACAGTCTTTTGGCATACACAGTCTAGCAAGTTAATTGTTTCTTCTGTTTGGTTGTTAATTGGAATTTATGTTCTTGTTGTGAAACTTCACACATTCTCATTTTATCAGCAGCAACTCAGATTAATACTACAAAAACTAAGATATTCTTTGCAAAGTTCCATGCTTGACAAATTAGTCGAGAAAATAACTTTCTATTATTAGTGTTCTGTTTTCTGAACAGTCATTAGCTAAACATACTTTGTATTTACATATCTGAAGTGAAGCAGGAAAGAAAAAAGTCACAAAATTTAGTTCCGATCTAAAAATTATGCTGCAAATAGGAAATAATTGAATTAAAATGTGTGTCAAACTCATTGGAAATAATAATTTAAAAACTAATGCGGGATGTCTCAAGATAAAAATAACAAATAAAGGAGGAAGAAAATCAAAAGAATGAATATATTTGCAAAAGTAGATCCACAAAACAGGATCTTAAGCATGATGTTGGAAGGTAAATTATCCACCCAGGGAGCGCTGGGATGGGCTGAGCGCCGGTGTTGAAGTTCCAATATATTTGTACTCGCTCTCAGGAGGAGTGGGGCCACTGGCAACATGATGGCTGCAGAGATACCTAAGTCAGACAGCATAAAAAAAACACATGGAAACACTTGTTTTGCTTTTTTCCTCTCTTATTCTAGCTCTGAAGACCTGAGCTTGTGCATCTCTTTGCACCAGGAATCGCTTCCTGGATTTATGTTGAATTTCCTCTTTATATATCATTAATCAGCTTCATATGGATGTTTATATGATGAAAGCAGTTCGCCAGCTACGGCAACAATAGAAGACAGAAAACACGCTTAATAGAAATGGTCAAGGTGCTCAAAGAGAATGCTACAGCAGTAAGATCTTGACAGTGAGGATGACTAAATATAAAGTGCTTTAAAGCAGGTTTGGACTTTGTCTGAAAGAAGGAAAACATAACTCAGAGAGGTTCTATATCCTGTGCTGTAGAGGATTATCACAACTGCTTTACATTATCTGCCCTTTATACATTATGAATCACTGCAATGTTTGAATACTTCATTTCCCTGACGGTTTGGGAATTGACAGGATGTGCACATTTGCCCTTGGGTTTGTTATTTCATACCACTGCCTACCATTTGCATGTATATTTTCATTTTATTTGCTCTTGTCAGTTCTTTACACAGGATACAAGTCTATTTGAAGGAATGCAAAATGGTGGCCTGGCCAATTCTAAAGCGAACCGTGTTGCGATACCGGCTAAATAATGCATGAATGGATCCGTGCTAGCAATAATTCACTTCCAGTGCTATTCATTTCTTTATCATATGTCAGTTCCCTTTCCTGTCAGGATATCAAATGGCTGCAAAGTGCAGCGTGCTGTTCTCCTTATCTTTGAGCTAAATGTTCCATTATATCACATTTTAGGCTTTTAAGATCTCATAATGAAGCACACATAAAGTCTGAAGTGATCTTGAATAGCATATTCGTGATGCAATACGTTAAAAAATGATACAGCACCAGGCCTGAGTATTATGCCACAGCTGCTTGGCAGGATGGAGTATGACTTAAATCATTCATCCGTTAGAATCGTAGGTACTTTGCTGCTGCTTTCCTGTGAGATTTCGGAGACATTTAAATAAATATCTACAAACATATATAAACACATAAATTTGTAGATATCTTGAGATCAAGGAATTTGACTGGGGTTAGAGAAGTGTGCAACTCTGGGATTCAGCACTAGAAAATGTTTTCTGTCTTAAGCCACCATGCGTGCCTGCTTCAAATCTTTTGGTCTTAACCTTTGAATTTTTACAGTGTGAGCATGTTAATCTCTTTCTCTTACAATATTCTTCCTTAAATGGGAAATGACACTTTGAAGATGTAGACTGTGTACAATGGTATACTCATTGCTCTTTTGGATGACAGCATAGGAGCTGAAACTATTTTTGAATCAGAATGGCTCATATGATATTAATATATGAAACAATCTAATTCTTTACTTTTGTTGAAAAGGTGGAATAAGAAATGGATTCACTATCTAACACGAGTCCCTAAAATACGTATTTGAGTTGCCAGTTTAACAACTTTGTTTTTCTATTTCATATTTCAGCTAACACTGGCTTATTTATTATAGCATTGTTCTTAAAATAAACAGTCTAATAATAAGTTTCCTGCATGGTATGTCACCAAACAGATGCTTGAAAGAACAGCAGTGATTCAAATAAAAACAAAATAGAAATCTTAAAAGGTCACATCTCTTCATGATATTCCAGGTGTCAAAAATCAGTGAAGCATAAGTATCAAAACTTAAACGTATCAGCCGTTGGAAGAAGAATCCAGAACCTGCAAAAATTTCTGAGTCATCTAACTACTTCTAATTATGCAATACACATAAGAAAAAATACTGGATTTGAGTTAAATTTAACCTAGGGTATTGGGAACACTTCTGAAAACAAGCAAACAAACAAAAAACAAATGAAAAATACAAAAAAATACCCCAGAAAGTAAAAAAAATCTCTTAAACAGATGTGACTTTCTACGTCTGGGAAGATGTTGTTCTTTACAAATGCCAGGGTTACTGCTGCGTCCATAGCAGGTATTGGCAGGCACTGTAGCCCTGCATGGGCTTACAGCTTCTGTTTGGTTTATCACTACCTTCACTATTTCCACTAAAATATTGTTATCTTCTCTCCCCTTTAAATAAAAAGACAAATCGGGGCAGATAGGTACCATGCCCAACTTTGAGTATCTCTGGTCAGTGTTCAAGGTGTTACCCAACCTAAAGAGCTGCTGTCTTAGACAAGACCAGTACTACTGTGGATACCTCATTGCATTGGGTTCTCAGCTCTGTGTCTTGTAGGACCCTGATAAAATGAACCACAAAAGACACCAAACAGATGGACAGCTGCACTATCATTACTTATATTTGCACTTAAAAAAATTAAAAATCATTGATTTCTGAATTGGAGGCAAATCTAAATGATAGCAGGTAGACTACCTCAAGCCAGTAAGCACATTTTCCTCCTGCAGACTTAACAGATACAGGATGAAAAAAAAAAAAACGAGTGGTGACATGCAAGAGCCGCTCCATATCCCTGCTGTACTGTCCAGGCTGATGCTGCAAGTGCCTACAGCAGCCGCCAGGCATCTCCTTTGCCTCTGCTCTGGGATACGCAGGTTGGGGAACTCAAAGCCCCAAAAACCTAGTATTTAAGCTTTAATGCTCAGAGACATAATCACAGATCTTTTCCACATTTGAGCTAATCCATTAGCCTTACTCAAATTAGCCTATCTGTTTATAAGATATTAAATGCACTACAAAGTCTAACATGTTTTCCATGCTCTATAATCAGAGCACCTGTTTAAAAGCTCACTGCAGCTGTACTTCCTGAATATTACAGGCCATTAGGCAAGTTGTGCAGTACCCTATTTTTATAACCTAATCTCTCTTCCTCTTTCACATTTGATTTTAGAAGTATAAAAATGAGATTCTTCTCCTTCTATACAACTTCTCAAATTCCTTTACTGACTGAGATGGGGAGAATAATATTTATATAATGCTCAGCTCTACCTTCCAGTTGCTATGGTAAAACATTATCATAAAATATTTCATTAACTTATCCTGTTTAACACAGTTCTTCCCACTTGAGAGGATATAGAAACTTGAGATTCTTGCAGGACAAGGTTTTGGTGAGAGATGCTAAAATATTTTATTTTTTCTTGAGTTATTCTCTTTAAAAAAAAAAGAAGAACAGAAGATGTTGAATTGGATGATGCTTCTAAAACAGAAGTTTATGGAATCATTCAAGCAGGCTCCATGAACGGAGGGCAAGGGGACCTGCATGGCCTCACTCTGCACTCTGTGTATAAAGGCCAATCCCTCTCTTGTACGTGACTGGACAGCATCGGAAAAGACTTCTCTGCTTTAGATCAGAGATCATGTACATGATCAGTCTCCATCTGTAACTGTCTAGTGAAAAATAGTAATTACTACAGGTTGCTGGCATTGGCCATGCTATACTTTTTGTGCTGGTGATGGACCTTTTTGTTTCTGACAGGATAAGAGAGTCCAGTACTTAGATCTCAAATCAGATATTAGGTATTTTCCATCATATGTTGTATACATTACAAACAGGGAAGAGACGGCCATTTAAAAACTATGTCTATTGTAAACTTTTCTATGAAGTTAAGGAGAAAGTATACTTTCATTTTTTTTTTTTTCCAGGAAGATACATGTAAACAAAATCTGTAATTAGCTCTATTGCTTATTTTCAATATTTGCAGCGCTCTTTCTGAGTGCTACACAAATTTCTGCAGAGTGAGACAGTCTACATATAATCCAATTACAATGCATTATCTATTTATTACGTCAGAATATAGATTTATTATGTCCTGCTTAGCAACTGCTTCAATATTCTGTAAATAGAAACAACAACAACCAAAACCAAACACAATCACTCAAGGTTTTTCAGACAGCAGAAAGATCATTAAGTGATAATACAAAATAGATAAAATATCAACGCGCAGCACAGTGACAATAATCATTAAGAGAACTCTTCTTCTATACGCAAGTGCAAATAGCATCACTGATTTATTGCTGTTGTATGTAAGCCACAGGAAGGCCTTGGGGTGGTGAAGAAAATTAGGTTTACAAGTTCTGTTCAATGGTTTTGGTGCATTTGTGCTATCTTCCCTAGGTAAGGGGATGGAAGGAGGGAGAAAAGGAGAAAGCAGAATGTGCATGGCACAAGCTGACTTCAGTTGTTGTAGGACTTTTGTTTTTTGCCTTTCTTTTATTAGCATCGCTAGCTCATATTATTGACTGCAGCATGCAAGGTCTGACCTTCAGTTCTCACTTAGAAAGAACATAGTACAGTGAATTTCATTGCAATTTACCTGTTCAGACAAGAAATCTCTGGCAAATGACCAATTTAAACTTTCTTAGAATACATCTACCTGGTATGTATTACTTGGTAAGCCCTCAACTTGTGATACAGTCCAAATTAGCTAATTTGGAAATAGACTATCATGGATACTGCAATAATTCCAAAGATACATAGATGAGCTTCACATTGACATTGCACATATGATGAATACTTCTTCAGAAAAAAAAAAACAACAAACAAACAAACAACAACAAAAAAAAAAAAAAAAAAAAAAAAAAAACAGTAGGTGAATATTTGAGATGCTGTAACCACTGCTGGACTTATTCATCTCAATGTAATCTATTACACAATAGATCTACAGAACACAAATACCTCCCAGACATTTTTTCTTTAAAGTGTGATTTAGTTGTCCCTTCTTAATCAGCTAGCTGGGACACGGTACTGAACTATTCTCCTTCCTCGTTTTCCAGTCACTAAGAGATTCCCAGTGAAGGAGGTGAAATAATAACATCAGAGTAAGATAGTTAAAAATGAGCTTATCCCTAGCTTTTATTGGGTTATTGGTAGGGAAAAGGAAATAACTTCTCGGAAGGTAATAGGTCATACCAAGAGTGTTAGAGGAGACAGTTGCTTTGGTTCCCTTGTCAGAATCATTTTTACCCTTTTTCTTTCTCCCCGTTAAAACAATGATGCGGTAGGCTTTGTAGATCCTGCAAAAGTCCAACTTCTGTTAAAATGTTCAACCAAAGGACAAGATGTTTATTTGTTTTGTAAGCTTATTATTCTAATCAGGTTAAGAAAAAGTTGCTGTGATGTTTCTATTTCCTTACTTAACATATTATACAGTATTAAAGTAGCAATTAGAGAAACTCAGTTTATCACCATCACTCTCTTCTCATAACATTTGCTTTGCTCATTGCGAGGTTATTGTTGTACTTTTCTGCTCAGCCCTCTGAACTGATGTCAGCTATGATATATACATAATCTATGTAATATTATGAAAAATGGCAGTAGACAGCAGTGTGAATTCTTAGTCAGATTCCTGGTCTTTACAGTGCTTACAGTACTGCCTGGATCCTGTTCCTCAGCATCAGTGAGATAGTCTAAGCTTGTAGACATTTTATTTATGATGTTCTCTCCAGAGGTTAGGTCATCTCAGTGCTTACCCATGAGCCCTTTCTGACTGGGAAGTTCAACTTGAATTACGTTATGTGGCCATCATTAAAATTCTCATATTGAGTTAAGTCACAAGAAATGTGAGTAGGAAAGTGAAAACTTGACAAGCTTAATGGTCATTTGAAGCTACTGTGATTTATTAGCTCGTCCCCCGAAATGAAAGTTTTAACTCAAATGTACTATTCAATAACAGACCAACTGACATAATCTGTCCCAAATTTACTCAAGTGGCAGTCAGGCCAGGACCTTCCTAAGACCCCATATACGTGCTGTCTCCTGAATATTGGTGGAGAAGAATTTTAGACCCATGCTTTTTCATGTCTCAGGCAAGACAATGCCTGTCACAATCAGAAACAGTTGAGCCAGTGCATGAATTTCTGGTGTGGGATCTCTTTGTCACCATTTTGTGAGGTGCAGTAAATAGTAAGTAGCTTTGATAGGAAGGAAAAAGAGTTTTTGTTGTTGTTGTTTCTTTGTTTTTGCCACCTACAATAAATAGTTGAACTCTTAAAAATACATTTTAAAAAACCAAACAATTGAGAATCTGTTCTATTACAGAGTCATTGGTAAATGTTCTTAATATTTTGGCGTTACTAGGTTATTTGATTTATTTTTTTTTACTTTACAAAAAAAGTCCATGGATTATTACATATTTTGTTCATAATCTGCAATTTGTGAACATATCTAAACGATAGTTCTGCCATTTGATTGGATGACTCAATAGTTAGAAGTTTTCAGGAAATACTTGTGAAAATTAATGTGTGTTGCATATTCATCAGGATATTTGCCATTATAAATTTGCATATGTATTCACTAAGTTGTTTTTACCTACAAGATATTAAAAAATAACTACGGTATGCCTAACTGTTCACTTAAAGATAAAACTCATTAAATGGGATAAGAACTCACTTATTTACCAGGTATTTACACGTATCATTTGGTCAAGATAGACTGAATTTTACTAGGGATACCAATTCCACACAAGCATTTGTCATGTTTAATTTCCAGTTGATGAGCTGTTTTCATTACTTCCTTTGCAAAATTGCTCTGCATTCTGGTAAACTAATTTTCAGAGTGGTTTCCTAAAATGCCCTATTCTGATTTTATCTCATTATTTGTTATGTATTACATTAAATAATCAAAATTCCCTGCATTAACATCTTTGACTATTTTGTGGGCTTTTTCATGGTTTCACTTAGTAACGGTTTTATCTAATGTTTTAGGTTTTCTGGTAAATCACATGCTGTAATTGTCTATTTTTTTTTTTTTCCTTTGGGTTGGATTTTTTTTTTTTAATCTCCATTTTGTAACTTTCTTTCTGGAAATGTACTGTTATAAAATGAGCACGGGACTTTATCTTGGCTTCTTCATATCCTTGCTTTGTCTCTTCTATATCTTAGAGGTCTTTATAACACCTTTTAGTTTTCTGACTGCATCATTTATTCATGTCTGCATATATTATTCCTTTCTTCTTTCAGTATTATGTTCTGGATTTTCATCTCTTTCACTATTTTTTCTTTATGTTATTTGTTTATATTCTTTTCTTCACAACTTTGACTTTTTTATTTTATTTTTTGAAGTACCCAGTACCTTTTGTATCATCTTGTTACTATTGTAGTTAGTATGCAGAATTGTGAATTTAGTACCACCTGTATTTTCAGTAGCACACTGAGAGTTTTATGCTTGTTATATAATGCTGTTATGAAAGGTTTGTACTTTGTGTGACTAGTGGATTTAAGTTTTTGCTAGAAGATATATTTCATTGGAGTCACCATAGGCATAGACGCTGCAGCTATAATATACCATCTTGCTCTGACTATAAAAGTATTGAACTGAGAAGAAGTAGGTATCAGAGGAGAGACCCAAGCCCTGTACTGCCTTCCAGACTGAAGCAGTAGGACTCAGCTGCACCTTCATTGAAGTTCTCCTATCTCACCAAGAACCACTGCATTTTCCATTGCTTCCATGTACTTTCACAGAAATTACTTAGAAATTGGCAACATTTGCAGAATTTATTGACAGCTTGTAGTTTAGCCATCCGCTGCTCTTGCAGGGGATACTGCAGGATCAGCACAAAGAAAATCACCTCTAAGCAGCAATCTCCATTGAAGAGTGATCTCTGTTGATGGACAAGAGCTCAGGAAAAGCTTAAGCAATTCAAAAAATAAAAATAAAAATAACACACTTTCTGATGCATCTCTTAATCCTAGTTGGATTCCTCTCACTGATGCTGACAGGAACTTTAACTCTCTTACAAGGTGTGGTTTCCAAATGGAAAGTAAAATGGAAAAGAGAAATGAGGAATTTCGAAACCGTAATCTTGTTTTGGTTGATGAATTCCATTTCACGTGTCTATACTCGGAAAGAGTGTTAAAGATTGCCCATTAAAATTATAGCAGTACAGTGCCGCATAATTTTTATGTGTCTGGTCGTGAGTAACTGAATCATCTTAAATGTCAAAGCTGAAAGTCATATAGCTGCTTTCAGGAGATTTTTATATTATCAGTAACTCTAATTTATAAAAACAACACCTCAGAATGTTTGTCCTGTCATAAAAGACAGACATAGTGAATCAAGATTAAGACAGTTTGAGGTTTCTCTGAAAAAAATAGTGATAACGTGGCTCAGAGTACTGCTCTGCGTGAATAGGGAAATAAAGCCATGAAAACAGTTCCTTATTATAAATTCTTAGCACTAGATTTAAACTAATTCCATTAGACACAGTATAGCTAGGAGAGTATTTTTTTGAGACTGCTAGACTTGAAGACGAGAGTGAAGTCATACCGAAAAGGATTCAAAATTTCCACTCTGGCATTTTGAATTTGATTAAAGGTTTGCGCTTCTAAAGCTAACGTGTATGTTTTATATAACACAGTAGGGGCCCTATTGTCAAGTGGACTGAGGAGCCATGCATCAGCAGCTATCATCAAAATAGCACAAATCCACAGCCAAGATCTCCTAAAAGACTATGGGGTGTTATTATAAACCTAGTCAAGTACAACATGTTATTTATTCTGCAGACATTTTTCTTACAGCAGCCAGTCCCTTTTCAACAAAGGCCTTGTTTAAAGGAAACACGCGTATTTTCTCTAGGGCATTGCGCATGTGAGTCCTTCTGGAAGAAAGTTCTTCAGTATTTCTTGTGCAGAGTAACCACAGTGACAGAGATTGACGCTGCTGTAATATTTCAGTATTTGCACTGTGATTTTTACTACACATGTGATATCAAGCGCTGGTACAGGAACACAGTTGCTGTTATTTGAGCACTGAGTATGAGCTCTCAATTTGGTATTGAATGTGAGGGACGCTGGTTTCCATCTTACGGAAAAAGGGATTTGGGGAGAAAAATAATGATATCTGAAGGCCCCTTGCATCATATTGTCCTGATCAGAGAGGCCGAGGGCTGGAAAGCACCATCCAGTTCTCACTGCGGCCAATTATTTGAAAAGAGCTGTGTAACAAAGTATTATTCAGACTATTACTCAGCTAATACAAAAATGTGGGAAACTGGTGCATATTTCTCCCCTTTACTCCAACTACAAATACGGTGAAATACGTGAAAGCTAAGGCTGTCTCTTCTACAGTAGCAGTGCACAGGTACGGGGCATGTCCTTGATGGCACCCCAGTGCATAATTCTGAAGTGCCTTTGGAAGGAACTTAGCAACCAAAGTTAACGTGACAAGCACATCTCACGCCCAGCAAACAGAATGATTCACAAAGCAATCTTTTCTTGGGTTTTCTTTGTCTCTGTTTTCTAGCCCTCCTCAGCAGCCTTGGTAATTAGGAAATATTTCCTGCTTTGTCAGTTCAGATTTATTTGCTCTCTGCTAGTATCCCCCACATGGCTGGAATACAAATCATATGCCAGAAAAAATGAGAAGTGATGAAGAAGAAGGTGATTAATGACTTAACATCTTATTTTACCAGATAAAACAAGAGGGGTTTCACTCAGTTTGCCTCCAGATAGTGTTTTGTATTCGTTTTGCAACGCAGATAGAACTCAATTGTATCAAAAGTGAAAATTCATAAACCTACAACAGTCTGTGAAATATGAATGATTGATCGCATACAGCTAGCAAACTCTTGAAGAGATAAACTAATTCAGTGATGAACAACGCATTTCATACTCGATTAATTATACAGTACATTTTGTTTCAAAATATTAAATGCCTAGAACAGTCTTCTGCCTGAAAGCATCTGGGCTTTGTAATGAGACAAAAGTCTTGAGTTCAATCAGCTGTCTGTGCAAGAGTTTAGAATGACTTATGTCTGAATTAAAGCGAGGTTTAGGGCAGCGATTTCCTGGCAGGAAATTAATAATGAGCTAAATTAGAACATGCCTAGAGATGATTTAAACAACTTAGCTAGTATTATCTGTGACAGCCTGTCATTTTTTTTTTTTTTTTTTCCAGTTCTACTATTGTCTAGTAAATAATTGAAACCATTGAAATGTTGGTAGAGCACTGACTCATCTTGCGAAACAAGACTCATTCATATCATCCTTCAAGCAAATTTTTAAGGAAAAAGAAAAGAGAAAAAATGCAAAAGGCGGTTACAGTTGAACACAAGGTGGGAGACGGAGAGCTGAACTGTGAAATCTTCCAGCGCCGAGGGTGCTGTGACGGAGCAGCAGATCTAGAGTTTCTTCTCAGTTGACTGAGATTGCTTTTGGTGCTGCATTTTGTAAAACAAACGCTCACACTGGAGCAGACTTGAGTCCTCTTTACACTGCAAATGTTGAACTGAATAAACTGAAACAAATAGTTCACCTTTTTCTGACTCCTTCAGAAATAGCATTGCACTCAATCACCATATATTCCTTTTGAACCAGTGTACACCAAAGAGAATTTAAAAGAAACAGGGCTTGGAGATTCAGTATCCAGATGTTTCAGCTATTGATAACGGCAGCTCTTTCCCTAAGCAAATTATCATGAAGTTGTCTCTGTGTGGTCAGGATGTGACATGCCAATATAAATTATTTTTGGCCTTTTTCTTCTTCCAAAGTAAAACAAAACCAAATTCATTTATTTTGCTGTCCAGTACTTAATAATTAATATAAATTCTACAGTGCCAGGGAAGGACTCAAAGAGGGCATGCGTAGTTTAAGTGATTGCCAGTGACACTGACTCCCTGCGACATGCTGAGGGATCTCACTCAATAAAAGTGACAAAGCAAAAGAGGCTGTTATTACAGGGAAACCTCAGTTTGAAGTGGATCCTGACAATGTAGAGCTAATGGTATGATTGACTTCCGCAAAACAAAGCGAAACAAGACAGAACAAAACCCACCCTGAACGATTTCACCAAGGATGCTAAAACGAAGGGAAAGTTACTCCTGCTACTTTTATAGTGAAGCTCTAGCTGTGTGTAAACTTGCCATGGAAGTACCCAAGACTGTAAAACGTCTCACTTTCAGTCCCCAAAGATTCAGTCAACTTCTAACTGGAACAGCTTCACACATTGTTGGGTCTTCAGATGTCCTTGCAGGTGTAGGAGTAGGAATGACTCCCAGGAGACAGCCAGAGCTGTGTCAGCATGCAGAGCGTGCCTGAAGAGAAAAGGTTCTCTACAGCCTGTGCTCAAAACCTCTGTGATTCCAAATGTAATTGAAATCCCCAGGGCTGCTTATTTTTTTATTTACAAATGGATCCCATAGGACTGGAACAGCAAACTTTTGCATCCCAAAGGAGTATACAAAATGCTGTACTACTAGTCTCTTCTCCCTGGGAAGTAAGAGAATGTCTTAGCTAAATATTTATCAATAGTAATACACTGCAAAAAGGAGTTTTGCTTTCAGAATATTCCAGTGGAACTTTTTTTCACTGAAAGCATAGAAAACATACTTGCATTAAATTCGGTGGAGTTAATCCAAACACATCTTTTATTGTGTGGATTTCTATGTTCAGGACTTCTCAGATTTCTTCATAGTGGCTGAGATAGCAGTGACTCATTTTCCAAGCATCGGCAACTTGTATTGGAGGAGAAAGACAAGTATGTACTGGGGAAAAGTTATAGAAGGAAGATACAACAGCATTTCAATATGGCTACTGTTTCCTTTGAGGTTCAGACTTCTCTTTAATTCCGTAGCGTAGTAAATATGCTATTTTTTCACAGAGAATTAATAAAACAGAAGACAACAGTAATGGATCAACATTGAAATTCTCCTATTTAAAAATTGACATTGTAATTGTAATGGAGTATTAGAGATGCAAATATTGGACTATATTGTCCAGTTTAGTGATTTTTTTTTTTATATTTCAATAGTCCAATGCACTTACAGTTTTATTTACAGGCACTGCGTTTTTAAGTTCAGTGAGGTTAGTTAAAATCTATGACTGACTGCAGGATGTCAAGAAATATAAATAAAATAAGTAAAAAGCTATTTGTTTGGTTTTGATCCTCTCATATTAATGCAGAGTTGTTAGATACATAATCTTTCCCCAAAACATTTATTCAGATTTCTTTTCCTTTGTGGAGGAAAAGAACAATACATTTACTTTATAAAGTGCTTCAAAATCAGGAAGTAACACGCAATTTTGCAGCACAAAAATTACTAGACCCAAAGCTCTGAAACTATTCACTCTTCCATTTCTGTCTACTTTTACAGCATAAAAAAACCTAAGTGCATATGCTACATTGTATTGGAACAAAAGAACACGTAGTAACACTGAGATTGAAGGCCACTTTTCTACATGAAGAGGAGCTGATGGGGTCTAGATACTGTATTTGCTAGAAAATGTCGTTCTCTGATTCTGAAGAAGATACATAGTTCAGATCCACAAACCTTCCATACTTGTTTGTTTCAACAAGTGAGTTTTTCAGACAATAGATGTCTTAAAGGAAGTGAGATGTAACCATAGCAATTGCATCATCCTCCAGAATACACACCTACAACAGTTCCAATTTTCAAGTACAATTGATTTGGGATAAATAGGCATGTTAACAAGCAATTAACTCGACAGGTTTTCAGAACGTGAGTTTATTTAGTGCAATGAGAAATCTTAGACTTTTCACATGGAAGAGTTCAACCATAGGAAAAGTAGTTTGATACTATGAAATCTGAAAAAAACTAATAAACATTCAAGATGCTTTCAGTTATGTTTGCATGAAGATATATGACAGAACGCAAGTGGATCTGGTCTCATTAGCTCCGGCTCCTTGCTTTGACGGAGGTGAATTTTGGCAGAGCATGATCATTTTCTACATCTCTAGCCATACTTAGGCTTTCTGCTAAATAATCCTTTTCTTTTTCTGAGCATTGTTTAGTTGCTTTATGTTAATACAAGACTAAGCTTTTTCTGTTGTCTGTTCACAATATTTGTTTTTTTGTGCTACTTAAAATGTCCCTTATACCACCCTGATTTAAAGAGCCATTCAGAGCCATTCATAATGATCCTTCCTTTCTCCCTCCTTACTTGGATCAACTAAAAAGAGATTTATCAGTTGAAAGTCCAATAGCACCTAGGTCTTTAAAATTATTCAAGTTTGATAGGATTCATTGTTCCCCAGATATTTTCCTATTTTTGTTCGTTAAGTTGTTGCATCTTTACTGACTATACATATAAAGACATCCCTGTTGCAGTGTTGTATAATTTACCTAAAAACAAAATAGTTCTCTAGTGTAAAGTTCCAATCTTTACTTACTATATTCTTCCTGCTAGTGTTTAATGATTTCAATTTAATGATTATCTAGCAGATAGATGGCTGTGCCTCGGTGCGAGTAGTAACTTCCATTAGCACATGTGGAGAGCACTGCAGTGAACTCTCAGAAGTTGATCTTGGCCCATGTCTCCCAGTACACATTTGTCTCTGTCCCTTTTCCTAAGCGTGGCAGTCTTTTCTGTTTAGGGCAGGATAAGAATCGTCTGTGCATTTAGCGGAAGGCTGGTTTTCAACATACTACCATGGATTGAAAACATGGATTGGCTAGACAAGTGATTCAAAACTCATTAGTTAAAAATAGATTCTCTTTTTCCAAATATTCTTTTAGCCCCCTTCAGCTATTTAGCACTTTACAGTGATCAGAATTGCACTAGTGGGCCGCCTCTTAAATACATTTTCTCTTAAAAAAAAAAAAATCAATGAAGACCTTTTAAAATAATTCAATAGTCAACACCCGTGACTTATATAGGTGACTAATTCAATACAATCAACATATCAAGTGATTTTACTTCTATGATGGAAGGTAAATTGTAGCTGCTTACTAGGGCACTTGTATTGCAACTTGGTCTGTGAAAATTACAGACTGCCATTATACCTTTTATTTTTGCTTATGTAAACAATTTGGAGAAGGCTTTCTGCATTTACTAGAACGGGTCCTGTTAGAATACAAATTACTCTTGAAAACCAAATAAATGATTCCCAAAGTAAATCTTAAGCAGAAACATAAATTTCATTTGATGCAGTAGCACTGTTACAAGAACATCAGTTGTAACAAGATACATAGTGAAGCGGTTTGCAAGCCAAGCAATACTATATAAAATTAGCAAGAAATGATCCACTAAATGAGCCCTCCTATATATGATTTCAAGCCTGCGTTTGGAGCAGCATTATATACCAGACTTTATTCAGTTACCCAGCAAGTAAGAAAGCAATAGAATTAAAAAAGAAAACAGCATTCAAGATAAGGTGAAGTAAAGGGAGAATACTCAGAGAGAAATGAACACCCAAATAAGATGGTAGGATGCTATTTGTTAGGAGGAGGAATTAATAAATACTTTTTGTAGAAACAAAATTTAATGAGATTCTTCTGGTTATAACACATACCTGATTCTAGTGAAATAGTGGGGATGGTAATAGCACACTTAAAATGGGGTGTTTTTGATTTTCTGAAAAAGTTTATATCCCTGTGATTATTCCTCCCCTCTCCCTCCACGCTCAGAAAAAAAAGAAAGTTAAATTTGTGCAGGCCAGTAAGGCTTACTTTTTCTGTTTGTTTGGATTTTTTTAGTTTTCTTTTGTTTTTAGTTTTTCAGCAAACAGTTTCTAAACACTTAGCTTTATTAAATACAATACATCTGTGTCCTATTACAAAAAAGAATATCTGATTATTATTAGAATAACTTTTTCCAATTCCTTACTTTATCCCCTGTTAACGTATGACTTAGAGTTGATGACCTTTCAAGTTCTTTTCCTACATTTACCACATCCTATTTTAAAATAAAAGGGAAATAAAAGTTAGCATGTAATTAAAGGAAGTTTTCTTGCATAGTACTTACACAGATCATACCACTTCCCAAAAAATATGGGTTTAATCTATCTTGGAAATACAGTATTTTTGTTTTCCACTTAATTGAAATTAGTTTTCTTTTCTAAAGCGTGTGAAAAATACCCAAGGACTGCATTCAGTTTGCAGTTTTTCAAGTGTCATGAAGATGGATTAGATTTGTTGTACCATTCACTAGTCTCATTACAATTATCATCACAAGAATTAATTCATAATATGTCATTTCCTATTCATTACAGGCACTGTCATGGCAGAATGCAAAATGAGGATAAAAATGCCTCCCACATTCCACGCAGCATGGCAGTACTGTAGATTGGACCGTATTGACCTTTTTGATACTCAGTTTTTTGATATGTTGGTCAGCCTTACTCCCCGTTTACTTGCAACTGGTTGAATCGTGCTACTGGGGAGCTTTTCCCTTCATTTGAGATGTTAAGGCTGCAATAAGCTAAAAATGAAATAAGGATGACTGAGCTGGCAGACCAGACACTGGAAAGTCTTTATCAAGTCCTGTTTTCCCATGAACTTATATATTTGAAAATATTAAACAAGAGACAGAATCTAGGTTAAAAAAAGAGAGTCTCTAGAGTGAACTGCCAGAAAGAACTTTGTGATATGGCAAATTCTGGTAAAAAGTCATGCTGACACTTTTAAGACAAATCACATTCAACTTACAAAACTACTAAAACTGTAAAGGAGAAGGTACAATAAAAAATGGTAAAAAAGGAATATCCACCTCATAAAAAGGTGATGTTGAACTAATTTGATAATGATGATAGCTTTACCATGCAGTTACTAATCAGAGCAACAAGTATGAGGCATTAACAAAAAACTATTACCCTTTCTTTATTATCTCCTCTTCCCACCACAGTCCCAAATGAAGCCACTAATTTCTGTCTGTAATGTTAGTAATGAAAACAGTACCTTTGCCAGCTGGCCTGCAGGGAGAAGTTCATCATACAAAAGGTGGTATGGGGCACCATTCCTCTTCTGCCATTGGCACCTGTTTTCCTGTAGCTGCATACCTAATAATCTGTACAGAGGGAGACAAGCCAGAGTAAGAGTAATGGAGAAGATTTTCGAGTATTCCTTCCTTCACCCTTGGGAAATGATGTTAAATACTCAAATGTTTATTTTAGAGATGATGCAATATAGGAACTAAATATATGTCAGATAATCTCTCTTGCTTTAACAATATTTTCAAAAGTAGTAAGAAATTCTAGCGGTGCTACCTGTAGCGGGAAGTCATTCTCAATAATTAATTGGTTCACAATTTCTAAAAGACAATTTAAGTTTAGACACCGTACCATTTTTCAAGCTTATGTTATCTATATTAAATTAAATCCCACCATTAAAGTAATTTCAATACTTTGGATTTTTAAAACGGAAGATAAATTATAGAAACCATGAAAATAAAAGTAGGATTTAAAGGCCGGCACTTAAGCTATTGGTTATTGTTGAGAAACGGAAGATTTAAACTAGTGAGACTGAAAGAGAAAGAAAAAGATGAGAAAATATATAGTTTAATGAAGTAAATGCTGGTGGAAATCTTGATAGAGCATGACTCATTCATCTAGACAGGAAAAGAAAAATATCAGCAGATTTGTGTGACTACAGTGTGCATCAAAATGCTTCAGTGAGAATATGTGGGAACAGGAATACTAAAATGAAATAGGAAATCAATATGAAGACTTCCATTAAATACAATATTTTAAGTGAAAATGTACTGGAAAGCAAGCAAATTAATACTTTTTTAAAAATTTGATATAGGAATGAACTTCAAGTAAGTATCAACTATTTGTAACTTTGCTTAGTTTAACAATTTTCCCCATCTGACTTTGCCTCATGATTGTAGAAGCTACTTTTGAAGAACAGCAGCTATCTGTATAAGCTGCCAAAGAAATACAGCTTTTGGAAGCATGTTTTGAACAGCTCTACTGACATTTTAGTCTTTCTAATAATTAACTTATTTTGGATCCTTGAAGAGTACGCATGACTCGTGTTGTCAAGTGAGTATACATAATATTTGACTAAATAATGTCTGATTTCAGTTGCAAAACTTGAGACCCCCAGTGGAACTTAAAGAGACTGAGAATAAAAGATAAGTCTTCTAAGTTACTGAATCTGCTCTGCATTTTGTGTGAAATGGATGTTAAAAGCAAAGGAAATTGAGAGGAAACTATCTTCAGATCAATCTCTCTCTTTTTTTTTTTTTCTCCTTTCTGGTAGCCTTGAAATAAGTAAAGGAATCTCACATAGTTTACCTTTCTTAGGAACTATTATTTTTTAATATTTTTACTCTTTCACTGTTAAGTGTTCAGATTATTGGAGGAGTTCTATTTCTGAAATTTTACCTATGCCTTCAGCAAAAGACTAGTTACACCTGTTTAATTTGAGTTAAGATTAATTTACTTCTCTGTTAGCTCTTTGAAAAATCAAGGACAAGGCTCTTGCGTTGGCCCTGACTGGAGAAAATTCTCATTGAAGTACACGGAAGTGCAGGATGGCCACCTTCCATCTGCATTTCTGAATACATTTGTCTGTCCACAATTTTTACCTGTACTCTGAAGAAATCATTTTTTCCTTCTCACTTGGAATTGCTTTTTAAGTTCTAATGTTAAAATTCTCTTGCTCTGCTTTAACTTACTCAGGTTTGCTCTTGCCCACTCTAATTGGGAAAGGAGAGAGTATAACCAATGGATAGACAAGATGATATGGTATATCCAGGAGCTCGGCTAACATAACTATTAGTATAGTGTAAAGAAAGAAAGTCACTCACTCTATCCTGGGCATGAGAAATAGACTCCAGTGGAGCAGATCTCCAGAAAAGATCCTTTCCCACTGGCAGTCAGCTCTTAAATGGTTCTAGGAGAGGTACGGCCAGGCTCCACCCCTTCCTGCAGCACAGGTGAATGACCTTCACCTGTGCTCCCGTGGCTGACTCATTGCTCACCTCAGGTGGTTAATCAGAGGTTCAGGCCATGATTCAGCAGCCCCATACAGAGGAATTCAAAGGAAGGACTTGAAGAAAAACAGATAGCCTGGTTCCTGCACAATGTGTTAAAAGTTGCAAAGATTTAGAAACTATGCAGTGTTCAAGTACTTAACATACTTGTAGATGATATGAACTAAGTCTGCCTGTCTTTCTATATACTTACGTCACATATATAACAGCAAATTTTTAGCACCTAAAAAGCTGGCATTATTCTGAACAGCAACATAAAAAAATTTACAGCTTCCAGTTCCCTAGTTTGCCTCTTTTCCATCTTTTCAAAACAATCCCTCTGATTATATTGTGCTTTCTTCTCCGTCTCTTTTGCAGAGCTCTGCCTTTTTGTTCTTTTCCAGAAACTGCTTTTGACAAAGAGGGGAAATAATTAGAAAACAAATAAACAAACAAGAAAACAAAGAAAAAACAATTTGTTTGAGAGTTTCCATTTTGTTTGACTACAGAAGCATCTAGGTTTATTCTAGATGGTAGCCAGTGGATGTATCAAGTGGCTCTTTGTAACTTTAGCTCTGCCTTGGCTGTTGTGTGGTGGCAAAAGTTATCTTGGCAAAGAGTGAGCTGATTTTTAGTTCAGTCTAAGAAATAAATGCTCCCAGTATGGCTTTTCAATTTATCTTTCAGAAGAATCCTATTTTCAAAGGCATGGAGCAATAATTAACTTGAGATCCATTTCCTTCTATTGACCGTTAATTTTGTAATAGAAAGTGAGAAATTGAAACAGATTTCTCCTGGATCTATGCCATTTCTTCACTTCCCTACAAGTAGGGTCCTGATCCTGCAGATGGCTATGGCCCATATATCTCCTACATACTTCATACAATTTAGTTTTTTCTTTATTCCATTTTGGAAAGATATATTGAAGATTCTCATTGTCACCGCTACCTGGAAGAGATATGCTGTGTATGAAGAAGGAGTTTAGACTGAAAACTGAAAACGATGATTAAAGCGGATGCACTTGGATATTTTCTTCACCTAGTCATCACTTTCAGAAGTTTTATCACTTGATAACCAGAATATTTCCCAAAGGGATGTGCCCAGTGCCCAACATGACTGAGTTCTATCCTTCATCAGAAGGCTGAAGAGTACATTTCTTCATGTCAGTCACTTGTTATGAGTTACTTTACCTCGCTTTTTACCCCGTCTTCTACCAATTTTTAGAAGTATTTTCATATAGGAATTATTTCAGAGTTATTGGCATACAGGACCTTATAATTAATTGTTCTTGAGAAATTCGTTTCTCACCAACATATCATTGTTTTCTGCTTTTACTTTAGAACAAATCTTACGTGCTCACATTGCTTGTATCCTAAATTACAGCTCTTTGAAGACCAATATCTCTCATGCAGGGGAAAAAAAAAAAAAAAAAAAGCCAAAAACATGTACACAAATAGAATTCAAAAGGAAAACTTTCACATAGTTTAGTTTCAGATGTCTAATTTGTAAATGTTGGTTATAAAAAATTTATTAGTGTGGTCTTCAAGTAAAATGAACAGAAATCACAGATAGGCAGTCACTGGGCAATTGATTAAAAATTGCTCTTCTTGACACCAGCCTTTCTATTTCGTGGCAACAGAGCAATTGCAAAATGCGAATCAATCTTACGGAGTTACATATCTCAGAGATAAAGATGTCTTACAGATTGATAGACCAGCTCAGAATATTCATAAGAGATTAAAATAAACACGTTATACTGTTGGCCAAAGCAAGATCCTACTTTTGTCTTCAGAGAACTAGGGCTGGTTTTGATTATAATAATAAAGTTGAGAAATTGAAATTAAATATCTTTTGTTCTTCTTGACCTGAAGAACCTGACCCAAAAGTAGTTTCATGGCTTTTTACTCATTATGGCTATTTCTTTAAGTTCAATAGCATAAGCTAGGAGTTAATCCTGGTGACAGGATGCTTATTTTAGGTAGAAAGGGAAATAGGGGATTGTTCTGAACTACATTTTATATTCTGTGCAAATGTATTATGTTGGTGCACTGGTGGAAATAGTTTCCTACTTACACCGCTTATCACTGTATGCTTAAAACTCTATCCTAAATCAAGCTTGCACTTGCTGTAATCCAAGTGGTCCTGATCTTCTGTAGACTTGAAAGGATGGATAGGCATATACTGACATTTTAGATAAATCTGTGTTACCATATTAAAAGCCAAAAGGAAGGATCTTTCACTTTCTATCGGGTGCGGGGATCAGTATCTTTGCAGCGTCTGATGCACAAACTCAGATGCACAAACTCAGATGCACAAACTCAGATGCACAAACTCAGATGCACAAACTCAGATGCACAAACTCAGATGCACAAACTCAGATGCAAATGATCCAAATCGTTTATTTCAAGTTCTCAGGTCACTTATATACTTTCACAAGTTTTCTTTTACTAGCTTTCCCATCCACCCCTACAACTTTCCATCCACCTTTACATGTCAACAGAGCATTCTACAAAACGTTCTTCAACCATTCACACTTGCGCTTATCCAATCAGAGCTATGAGATGTTCTTCCTTCTTCTAGAGGTGTTCTTGGTTCTCATGCTGTTTATTTTCCTCCACAGCTTGTGCTCTGAACAGTTTTTCTTGCATTCCCATATATCTTGTCTCTAGTTTCAAAGTAACAGATCAGGAGAGGAAAACCCTCTGTGATTCTCTCACACCAACTATCTTCCTCTTATGGTTTTATAAGAAGAATAATTGGAAAAAGAAGAAAAGCTAGAGTAGAGAGAAGTTTTCAAATCTGTGACTTTGAATGGAGTCAACAAAATAAGAAAGAACTTAAATGGATATGCACTTCTGCAAGAAACGTATATCTCAAAATGGATAAAGTCAGACTGCTGATATACCAGGCAAACTGCGAGTTCTGGAAGTAGCAGGAACATAGTGATTGTGCCAGACAAGCAAGCATAACGTTCAGCCACAGAGAGTATTATTTGGTTGGAAAGTTGTTGGCATACACTTTCTTGACACAGGATTTAAAAAACAAAATTTTGAAAGATCCACTACATTACATTGAAAGATAACTGAAAATAGCAAAAATCACTGGTATTACAAGACTTAAAAAAAAAAAAAAAAAAAAAAAAAAAAAAAAAAAAAAAAAAAGATCTTCAGAAGAGCTTTGTTTTCCAGCAAGCTATGGAAAGACTTGGGTCCCTATGTAAGAAATGCAGATGAATCTGAACTATAGTGAACATCCATCTCCAAGGAGTGTGTCATCTTGATAACAGTAGCATAACTGCTGCTGAGCACAGTGAGACGCTGCCAGTAATGAGGGATGCTAGGAATGACGGAGAGGAGCAGAAAGAAGTTTTTTAGGGAAGGAGGTAGGGGATGCCAAAATGAGTGAGTCTGAATAACAGATTTGTCAGAATATATTTCTCTGAGTTTTAATATGTCTTCTCCATTTTTTAGGGCTTTCCCTGAACAGCTGTACTACTGAGAGTGCTGCGTTCCTGCCGCAAGACGTGATGAAAGGGCAGAGGATGAAACTGAAGAGGTGACAAGTCATTACCCGTATTGTGGAAGAGAACTCATTTCAGAAGTGACAGTTTAAGTATACACAAAGATGCAGAATTTTTTTTTTTCCATACTTAAACAATATGGTTCCTTTGTATATGGTGACATATTTCTACCCTTCAAAGAATAAAGAGATTCCTAGCTGCCAAAAACAAATCATAGCTGCTGTCAGAAGCTTCTCCCTCTGATGCCTTCACATCAGATGCTCTCAGCACGCCAATGCAAGACCCTGCCTGAACCTTCCACGTTCATCTGATTTGCACTGGAGTGGAAAGATCACGTGCTGGAAAGGGAAGATGTTCTTCCTATATACCACTCCATCCATACTTGTGAGCAACAGTGACCTAATGATGGTGATGAATACACACCTGTAGTGTCCATTCATAATATTCAAATGGGCAATTTTGATATTAATGTTAGATTAACTTTTAGACAGACAGATAAATAGATAAATACATACATATATGCTATTAAAATCAGATAGGGCAGAGGGTACTTTCAAGACTACTTTCTCTAACTCAAAAGAAATTACTCTTACGATGTTAAACAGTATCAATCAACTCTTTCCTTTTACTCCCTTCTTCACCCAGAGCTCCTTTCTCACACAGAACCACAAATTTTCAGTGCACGTTATATGCAAATTACAAGCAAGAACACTTTTTATGGCCTTAAAATATATGCAGGGTCCTGGGGGACTGTGCCTACATACAAAACGAACCTGCAAATTACATGGACAGGTCATATAAGAAACCAGGCTACATATCCAACGCATCCTTTTATTTTATTTATAACCTACAAGACTTCAGCCAAGCTAGGTTAATTATGCAAACAACACAACAAGATGATTTTGTTTCTGCTGGTTAATTTTCTGCAATATCTCAGGTCAGTAAGCATTTTTTTTTTAAATGTTAATGCATTAATATATTAAATTTAGCTATTGTTTCCCTAAGTCTGCCAGATCCTCTAGAGGTTCTTTACAAAACACAATTTCATTTTGCTCCTTGGCTGTTCTTTTCCTCTGTTAAATTGCTGCTTTACAGCAAGTTGCTAATAAAGTAGATTTTTTTTAATTCTCTTTGTCCACTCGCAGAATCAGTGGGCCCCAGCTGTTAGTTAAAAAAATTAGTACTTGCCTCCTATTTCCTTGCATTAATTTGTAATACTTTGCCTGCTGTATACCACATCTAGGAAAAAAAAAAATCAAAAACAAAAACAAAAGCCCGCTTGATAATAAGGACAATCTCCATTTACAGGGATACACACACACACATATTTCTATATGAATATGAACCTATGGCTTGATTAAGTATAATATAGATAGATTTCATGTTTTCTGATTCATCTAGGAAGAAGATAAGTAATTATGATCTTATTTAGCACATGTCTTGAAGCAGACTTTCCTGATGCTGTTTAATGGTGAGCTTTATGACCACATATAGGGCAACTTGAGAATGGAAAAACACTGCACTGAATATTTAGGATTCTGGACCTCTACTATATTTCATTTTGACTCTTAGCTGTACCACAATGCCAAAGAAAGTTCATGTCAATCTTTCAAAAAAAAAAATGACTATTTTCTTTTAAGCTTTTAACATTACCTATATTTATCCTTAAAATTTTATGTATTCTTTTTATAAGAAAAGACAAGTTTACAATAGCAGAAACTTTCTTGTTGCTGATGGTAGGCTAAAAAAGTAAACTCAAGGAAAAACAATCTTTGGACAATTTTTAGTTTTAATTAAATGTTCTTCTAGAAGCTGAACAATACGAGCAGCCCCTGGTTAAAAAAACAACAAAAACAAAAGACATCCCCAGCAATTTCCAATGCTGTCCTAAATTTTTGCATTATAAATCAGTAGCATTTCAAAAAGGGTTTTTACTTAAGCTATCTTCAGCAAAATATTTTGTTCTCCTTATTTTTCTTCAGCAGATCTCTAACAGATTATTGGGCTCATACCATTTTCTATACTAGGCAGTTCATTTTGGGAAGCTTTTCTTCTTGCGTCTGACTTGAGATTGCATTGTACATTTCAGACATACAAATGCCATCTTGTAATGTGCAGGGTCATATTTGCTTTAACTTAACTTCCTGTTCCTAAAGCTTGAGATGAGGATTTACTTTGTGCATTAACTTCTGTGTTTCCTCAGATGTATCCTGAATGTCTACATAAAGCCAGACATGAGTGATTAGCTACAAAAGATCTAAATAGCTTGGGATTTTCTATGATGTTGTTGCTTATCTGTGCAAATCCGTCACTGAAGCTGCCTTAGAACTGGATGGCCAACTGTAGAGGGCCTTATCCGATGGCGTCAGCGTGAGCCAACAGACTCACAGCAACTGCAAATAGTTGAGAAACCTGTAAGCTGAAGGTCCTAATGAATCTTTGTCCCCTCTCAGATTTCTTCTTGTGCCATGAGTAAAACTAGCACTAAAATGAAATAAGAACCAGTGGCTGCAAAATGATGGCCAGTGCCAAGAGGAAGAATGCTCTAACATATGATGCTCAAATAACTTTGACCAGAAAGGAAATGACCCACTGCTTTCCGTGACCTTGAGTACTCTATTCAAGAGGTAATTTTCTAAGAATGTCATATACTTGTAAGCTAAAAATGTGTTTGGGACAAATCTAAAGCTGGGACCTGGACCCAATACGGCTTTCTCTTTATAATTTCTGAGATTGGGAAAAAAAAAAAAAAAAAAAAAGGTTTTGGTTGAAGATTGCTACATGTCAGTTAAGAGCTGACGTAAGAGAGCTCGGATATTTTATCAAGACTAGCAGAACAGCAGGGCTATATCTGTGAATAAAATCATGTATTTTTATATGAAGCAAGAAAGTTCTTGAGTTTTCTCAAATCTTTTCCTCCTTATTACCCAAACCATTCAGAATAGCTTATTCCCTTAAAAAAATAAAAACAAAACTAAAAAAAAAATTCAAATTAGACCGCCTTTGAACATCTAAGGCATAAGCAGAAAGGTGGAGTGCTATCTATTATAAAGAAAACAAAGATTTAGGAAGCAAAATTATACAAAAGGAAATAAAAACGTTGAGTTCCCTGATTTGTAGGGAAGGATTCATTTTTAGTAATTGCACAATATTTTAAGGAACGTGGCTGTTTAACACGAACAACTTAGTATAAGAAGTCAAGCTAAACCACCAAAATTCTATGCCCATAGTGGAAGGATTTTTATACACACAGTGAGTGTGCATTTCTGTTTTTTCCTTAGTAAATATCATCTTAGAGCTGATTCACGTTATTTTATAGAAATACTCATTTGACAGTTATTCAAGTCAGTGTATATTTGAAGCAGATTAGGAATTTGTAAATTCTCTGCAATTTCAAAATGCAAAAATACTTTCCTTAAATCATGAATCAAAATTGATTCATAAGGCATTTGATCATCACTTTTCTCATCAAGGATCAACATTTTATTATTCAAATAAGAGCATCTGTTAGTTTAAGCATAATTAGAGACAAATTAAAGAGTTAAACCTTCTACACCTAAAGAGCCCTCTGCATTTGTGGTTACCTACCCAACAGTAACTTGCTCCTGAATTATGTAACTCCTTTTTGTCATACTTTCCTCTGTTAAAAGCTATTGTAATGAAAGCAAATACTTCATTCTGGCAAATTTTTACAGCTTTGTTTAATCTCTTTATCATGGCCTGTTGATACATCTTACTAAGCAAGACATAAAGTACCAAAGGAAATGTTAATTAGAATATTTTAATAACTAAATTTTTTAAAGGATTGAATTAAACATGGCAACATTTCTTTTCTGGATGAGTTAACGCTCATCCATGCAGAAAAATTTGAATGTAACATTATTTAAGCAATTTAAAAGCAAATTAAAGATTTATCCATTGTATCAGGTATCTGACTTCAGGCTAACATTTTAATCTCAGCCATTGTTTCAGTGTTTGCCATTCAAAAACTTAGAGAGATAAAAATGAAGGTTAATTCATGTGGAAAGAAGACTCAGCTCTTTGTTGATAAGTATGGTTGGGTCTCAAGGAACCACAAAATATGCTAATGGCGTTATTGTTTACATTAGTATACTAGGCATCAGGTACACTTGTTTAAATAATTGTTTTTTTTTTTGCTTTTGCATTTCAGATTTATTTCTGTATTTAGATGTTATTTTCAGAGCTGCAATACTGACCACAAAAAATTTGCATTTTTTTTTTTTTTCTTCTGTAAGGAGACCCACAGATTTTGCTAGAAGCATTTGTAAATATTTCTACAGCAAATGATTGACAAACAGTTTTCTAGGGGGAACTGGTTTAAAAAACAATAGCTGTCACTCTTCAGCTTTTTTCAATTTGCTGAGTTATTGTCCTTCTCTGTCATTTCAATAGCAGACCTGACTCATCTCCCAGTTAAACAGGTGCAATTTTTCTGTTTGAGCTGCTCTTGAATCTTAACTGGGTACAGTGAATTCAGAATCAAATTCATTACATCATGTTCAGACCAACTGAATCATGCTGAGAAATAACAGCGTTATTGAGGGGGCCTGATGTTTTCAAAAATATATTTCTTTTTGGAACATGGAAACAAAAACTGTAGATAACATGACCAAAGTGCTCACAGTAGCTCAAATACACTAAGAATATGTAATTAGAATATCTGAGTAAAACATATAAAAGAATATATGATATGTAATGGTGCCTGAAGGGGCATGTTTCAGCAGGATGCAAGTTGAGGGGAAGTATTTCCTTCTTACAGGATGCCTTCCTCAGGGAGATCTCTCCTTCTCACCTCTGCTTGACCAGTACTGTCCCCAGCACTGAGATTCATCTCATACTGAAAACATTAACTATATATGGATGTGAAAATTAGAGTCTGATCTGAAGGCTCAGGGCTACAGCACTCCAACACGATCGGTGCATCTTTTGAGGTAGCAAAGAAACAGAAATTGTACATCTGTAAATTCTATTTTACAATTTGTGATGATCGTTTATTTTTTCTTGCTCAATACAGTAGCAATTTTTTTTCCCTTAAACAAGAACTGTCAAATCTCTTCTATCCTCCTGTAATTATCAACAGCAAGCTCTCTTAAGAAGTAAATATGTTCCCAGTTCTGCTTACTTAATTAGATGACCAGGTTAGGAAGATTATTAGTTACCTCCCTTAGCAATTACTACAGACAAATTATTTATACACAGTTTGCTATTTTAAATCAGAAAAAAAAGCAACAGATTTGATTATGATGCTGTTATTATTTATCTGTTATAAATATTCTAAAAATCTGTTCCTTTATAACTGTTTTTTGGAAATGATGTATTTGTTAGAAACCAGTATGCGGAGAATTATACAGAGCAGAAGCTACAGGTGTGATTGAGTGTTATTAATAGTTACACGTTCCAACTAAACACTTTCAGATTCCTAGAGTTGCAGTTTCTTGTATGTGATTTCATTCTAATCTCCTTGAACAAAAGAAACAAAATATTCTAATCTCCTTGAACAAAAGAAACAAAATATTCTAATCTCCTTGAACAAAAGAAACAAAATACAGCAAGAATGAAAGAACTAAAAATCAAAATCTTCTTACAGAGGCCCACACTTTAAACTTGTTTTCTCATCTTTGACTAGTGTTACAAAAAAGTTTTAATTAGTGATTGTTCATACTGCATACAGCCAGCAAGAAAAAAGCAAAAAAGGTCACTGAAGTTTTCCTACTCTCTCGAGTGCATCTATCTATCCATCTCTGATTTAAAGCAGACTTTCAAAGGGAGATGCTGTCTATCCATCTTCCTTATTTTCAACTGTCGGAGAAACCAGAGGATGAGAATCAAGATTCTGGTAAAATGTTTTCCTTCTCCTAGTTACTATATAAACCCTTGATTAAGAATACAGGAGAAAAAAGAACAAAAAATGAAAATGAACAAAAGCTAAAACCAGAGCACGGTGTGCTATTCCTGGTTGTCATAGCACCGTCACTCTTGATACACATCTAGAACACTAGGAAGCTTCTAGCCCAGAAAGGAACCACCAGCAGCAAAATATCCTGATAACTTATCTGTAAATTACTAGCAATTCCACTATGTTTTTGGATTTTTCTTTTATGATACAATATAGTTATTTTAGAGAAACCTAAACACATTGTTAAGCAATGTCAGAAATCAAGGTGATGCATGTTTGGAACAGTTAGTTGAAACACGGCTACTAAGATTATATCTAATATAGAAACAGAGTTGATTTTTTCTTCCTTCAACCCAGAGAAGGTAGTGAATTAATAGCTTGCACAGCAGTTAGAAATCAGCCATGGACATACATCAACACATAACACAAATTGCTGAGTACCTGCTGGATTCAAATGTAACTACATAACAAATTCAATTTGATTCATAAAGTACTGAATTAAGAAAAATTTAATAGTTTTGGGATGAAACCTTGAGAAGCGTCAAAGAATGGCAGAGAAATATAAGATCCACCAAATATCTGGACAAGAAATAGCATTAGCCTGTTAATATTGCCCAGTCTAGTTTGTGTAAACAATTACCTTTTCTCTTACATGAAGATGAGCTACTAGTGAATGCAAATGATTTCTCTTCTCATACCGTTTTAAACTTCTTAACTGTATGTTAGCTGCTAAACCCTAGGGGTCTGCCTTGGAACCGGTGCTCTTCAAGATCTTCATCAACATCAATGATGGGCTCGAGTGCACCCTCAGCAAGTTTGCTGATGACACCAAGTTGAGTAACGCGATTGACACAATAGAGGGAGGGGATGCCAACCAGAGGGACCTCGACAAGCTTGATAAGTGAGTCTATGTGAATCTGATGAGGTTCAGCATAGCTAAGTGCAAGGTTTTGCACTTGTGTCAGAGTAATCCCAGATACGTATACACACTGGGAAAAGAACTCCTTCAGAGTAGCCCTGCTGAGGAGTTGGGGGTCCTGGTGGATGAATAACAGAACATGAGCCAGCAACGTCCTCTTGCAGCTTGGAAGGCCAGTGCTATCCTGGCTTCCAACAGAAGAGGGCTGACCAGCAGGGACAGGGAAGTGATTTTCCCTTTCTACACTGCTCTCCTGAGGATCCAACTGGAGTACCGCGTCCAGGTCTGGGGTCCCCAATACAGGAAAGATGTGGAGCTGTTGGAGAGCGTCCAGAGGAGGGCCACAAGCACATCAGAAGCCTGTACCATCTCCCCTACAAAGACAGGCTGAAGGAGCTGGGTTTGTTCAGCCTGGAGAAGAGAAGGCTGCAAAGAGACGTCATTGCAGCTTTCCAGTTTTTGAAAGCAGACGATAAATGAAGGGAATCAACTTTTTTCTCGGGTAGACAGCAATAGGACAAATGGGAATGGTTTTAAGCTCAAGGAGGGAAGGTTTAGATTGGATATTAGGGGGAGGTTCCTCACAGAGAGAGTGGTGTGTTGCTGGAACAGGCCACCCAGAGGTTGTGGATGCCCTGTCCCTGGAGCGTTCAAGACCAGGTCGGATGGAGTCCTGGGCAGCCTGGTCTAGTACCAGAACTGAGGTTGGTGGCCCTGCCTGTGGCAGCGGGGTTGGAACTTGATGACATTCCTTGGGGTCCCTTCCAACCCAAGCTATTGTATGGCTCCATTCTACGATACCAATGAAATGCATTCCTCTGGCAATGCCCCACCTAAACCCTGCTGAGTAATATTTACTGCTATCACAGACCATTAGAAATTATAACATCATTCAAATCTGAATATTTACTTGATATTGAGTTTAGGAAATTTGTTCTTTGATCTTGTTTAAAAATGAGATATCTGCAGGCAGACTTTCTAGGGATGCCCAGAAAGGCCTGTTTTCCAACAAGTTTATATTTTAGGCATCTACTGAGAATTTAAGCTGGTTGATAAAGAAGGTTAAGTTCACTTTTGTTCAAACTGTTTTTTTTGAGAGCCTTTGGGAGGAGAAAGACAAATGAAAAATGAAAAGAGCGAGCAAAGAAAAATGGAGAGGCACACAAAAAAACCTGCAAACTGCTGAATTTACTGTCTAGCTATAATGAGGTATTGCTCAACAATTAAGTTAAATTATGCAGCTGTTTCCTAGTGTATTGTGCTAATGCATCTGAGAAATTATAATTTTCTGATTGGAGAATGTTATGTAGAGGAAACTGTAGCATTCCCCATTTCTGCAACAATTCATTTAATGATTAAAAAAGGAAGCCAGTATTTTTGCAGCTGGCAGGAATAGGCAATAAAAGATCACAATCCAAAGAGGCCTGTTAGTCACTGACACAATAAAACAATCTCTAACAAAAGCTGTAGAAGGAAAAAAAGGCATGAAAGGATACCAGCGACACACAGCCACAGCTCATCGGTTTCTGAGGAGAAATGACTATATAGCCCACTAGCAGCAGAAGCAGCTTTGAGAGTTTCAAAGGCAAGTGCATGAAAATTTAAGTGAACGATTCAATCAATGCTCAAAAGCAAAATTTTCATGTACAGCTTGAATGTACAACTTCCTGAAAATTAAAAAGAAAAAAGAAAAGAACAACTTCAATAATCTTAAAAATTTTAACCTTCTTGTAATTTGTGTTCGAATATGGATTAAGTGAAGCTTGGAAGAAACTAAAGAGCTTTGAAAAACTAAAAGGAAATAGGCTGGAACTGAAATACTTACACATAAAACATGCTCATAGGAAAAAAGGTTACATAAAGCAGAGAAGAAATTAAGTATTTTATGGGAGCAGGCGGCTTAATTTTATTGTTTCCTTTTTGACCATCTCAAATTCTGCTGACTATTTAAAATTATTGTCTAACAAATACATAAATAAATCTGTATCACTATTGTTTAAACTTATTTATGCAAAAAAAATCCCACAAAAAGAAAAACTCTAGATAAAAGCACATAATGGGTCTTTAGAAAAAAAGCAAGTTTTTCAATTAGCATCTCTATTTCAGATGATCCTTTTATTCTTATCATCTGTTCAGCATGAATCTTCAGTTTTAGTCAGCATTTCCTTTTTCGGAAGGTTGAATTGGTGGAAAATACTGTATTTCACATCTTACGAGTCTGAAAAACATAAAATGAGGTTGTGCCATGCTCCACAACCATGCATTTTTAATCATTTTCTATAAATTAATTCTGTTTTAATCTTGTGACAAAGCACTGCCTGCAGATGATAATGAAGAAATTTAAGAAAATACCATTTGAAAATACTCTTGTTTTTTCTTGAAAATCCAGTGGAAGAAAGGAAAAGAAGATTTGGCATTTTAATTTCCTTGAGTGATCTACTTACTAAAATTACTTCTGTACTGCGTTTTATACCGAGTTAAATTATTAGTAATTAAAAAAAAAACTTTGTATGTGATCAAGTGAATTGTAACATCTTTTCCAATTTTTCTTCATTATTTAACTAAGCTGAAGCTACCCCTAGCTGATGGAAGACTTGGATTAGAGAAGTGCTTTAGGTTCTCCACTTACCACATAATGATTAAAGAATTTATTACTCATATAATTAAAGTTTTTCTGCTTGAATAAGATGCAGTATGGGAAATACTCTGGAATACAAAAAAAATTTGTTCAGAAATGATCTTGAAGGGACTTAAATCTATATATGTGTATTTATTTATTCATAGCAGGAGAAATTGATTCATACTCATTTAAGAAGTTAGTTTGGTGCCTGGTTCGAATGGGTTAATAATGTACGTTACTTGGTTGGGCCACCTCGTAGTGCTCTCTTAAATGTTTTTTTTCCCTCCCTCTGACATAATCAGTAACTGCTGAGATGCACGCACAGAATAGGCCCTTCCTCCTGTCTTTTTCATATTTGAGTCTGTAAAGAGTTAAGAATTTCTAGCCTCTCAAAGACAACGCTGGAGTAAGGTCTGATAGAGAAAAAACATTTTGTCTACCTAGATGTACTTCAACATCCTTGAACAATTAACCCATCTCCAGAAGTTCTCTGTTCTGAGGTGGTTTGTCTTTTTCAGACATGAAGTAAAACATCTCTTTAAAATGTACCCATTTATCATGTACATGTTTTTGATCTACTTATTTTTTCCAAACTCATTTCCACGAGCACACACAAACACCAGGCTTTACTGACAGCCACCTGCCCTAGCGCAGGAAGAAGGGGTTTGGGCACTGCAGGGGCAGGCAGGAGCCAAGAAGGAAGAAGAGCCTAGGGGCAACTGGCTGAACGAGGTCAGGCTCTCCTGCTTTCAGGTCTATCATGTTAGCGCTAATTTAAAAAAAAAATATATCAGGAGAAAAAAAAAAGCCTTTAAGGCAATTTAAAAAGGGGAAAAAAAATTAACTACTACCACAAGGCTAATACAGAGAAATTTTAAATATGTATGGAACATTCAAATGTCCTTTTCTTGTCAAAACTTCTGTCCTTCCTCTTCTGCTAAGCGGGAAACTTGGAGTTAATTATTATCCTTACACTACCACTTTTCACCTCCATACATGAGTCCACTGACATCATTTACTTTGTATTAACATTTCTGACTCGTATTTAGATCAGTCTTAGTCCATTTGCTGAAGTCCATAGGCTGTTGCTCGTCTGTGAGGAAGGTGCATTGCCTTTGAGTAGATGGGCCTTGGAAATGCTAGATTCAGATGAAATTAATAATGCTAGAGACACCTGGTGCCTCGAGTATGAACACCTTTTCATTTATTAAGAAACATAAATAGAAGTACTTGAGCATGTTAATAATCAGTTTTTAAAAACAGAGCTTTTTTATATTTTAATAGTGGTAAATTGTGTTAAAAGTTAAAATTAACTACACGAAATGTGCAATTGAATCTTACAAATGTTGTGATATCTTATCAGTTATTTATCTCAGGCCAGATCCATATAACCATATATAACTTAAAATGGGAAGATACCACAAAAGTTGTCGCAGACTCTTAGCTGGTGTCATAAATATTCTTCTGTAATCCATACAAGAAGTCTTTCATTACTTCTTCCCCGAGGGCATATTCTTCAATTTTCATCTTTATAGCACAATGATAAATTAGACCTTAATGCTGCTGTGCCATAAAGCAACCACAGGGCTTTTATAAGCAACTATCCAGATGTTAAAAAATATAAAAAGCAGTCACACTAGTGTGCACTGCAACACATTCTTTTGCCCCACAAGTTTCAAATTGCTTGACCCTTACTTCTAGTAAATCACTGGAAAAAAGTAGGTTTTTACTTTTCTTCCTTGCATTATATTGTTTGTTTTCTCTTCCAAACAGACTAATGAAATATTTTTTAAATCTACTGTGATCTTTCAACCTATCCCAGTTTCTCAAGTAGTCTGTGTGGAAATGACCACTGTGTTAGGCTCTAAGGCTCCGTGCAATCTTACATATTCCAAGTAAAGACAACAGTTGAATAGTTGCGTATTTTTTTTTTTTAAGAGAGATTAGTGAGTAACTGTTACTGCGCTATAATGTAGGAGACAAAGGACTTGAATCAAGTTATATTTTAACCCAAGCAGGCAAAGGATCAATCGAAGTAATAGTAATGCTAATAACAACGATAGTCAATACTGGAGACAGAAAAATAAATAAGAGACTTTCTACTGCTTTTATGCATCTGAAATCTTCCATACTTACCTATATGTAAAAAGGTAGACCAAATTTAGCCATTTTTTTGTCAGGGACTAATTAATTTTATTAGAGAGTAAGTAAATTCATCTGTGAATGTTTGAGAACCTAATGACTTCCAGAGATTCAGAATGAATTCAGCAATAAAAGCTAATTAGAAGGGAAATGGATGCCTAAAATATCCCTGGTGTGCATAAAGAAAGAGTATAAAGACCATTAATTGAAATTAAAATTTAACAGTAGCCTAATGCCGCATGACATAAAATTCCATCTGTTGTGCAGAGCCACTAAACAAAGATACATGGGGAATCATGCGTGGTGTCTCAGCTCTGCAGCAAGTCAATGAATGTATTTTAATGTCAAACCACTCCAAACAATGAGAAGTCTGACGCTCACAAGAGTCAGTTTGGGGTGTGATGATTCTTCTAATTACTAAATTAGAGAGGGAACAAGAAGTAATGCTATATTATATAGACTCTAATTAATGTACTAATTCTCTTTTTTTTTTTCTTTCTTGCTTTCCTTTTAATCTTCATGAATTTGGAACAATTACCCACGGAGTTCAGTATATACAGGCAACAAAATACACATCCAAACAGTTTCCTTGGTGTGCCTGTTCAGTGCAGGCATTCATGCATTTTGCAGGTTTCAAGTGGAATTGGAAAGTAGAAGCAAAGCCATTGCCCCTCTTTCAGCATCTCAGCTGAAATGTTTTACAAGTTTCCATAGAACACATAAGAAAATAGAAGTCAGCACTGAATAATTTAACCTAAAGTATCTGTTATTTTGTGTTATTCTCAAAATGTCTAAGCATTTATTTATTTATCTTTTTAACACTTGTTAACAGTGATTGTTGAAAGCAGTTTCCGTAAATGTCTCTGGCATGAATCCCCTTGTAAAGATTCTCAAGATGGGGGATGATGTTTGGTGAAAGTCAATTAAACTGTTCTTGCGTTTCAGTCTTAAAGAAAGACAGCTAAAACAATTCTGTTATGATGATCAGAGTCATGCAATCAAAAAGGACCTTGTTCTTTAAAGAAATATTAGTTGATTTTAAAAGGATTCATAATTGTTCAAAAATTTTTAACACAACGATTATACGTTCTTACGTGTTAGACTAGAACAAGAGCTTGGAATCCAGCAAAGCAATTGTACAATTCTTATCACAACATGACCATGGACTGTGATTGTTACCCAAGGCTAACTGCATGCTGAATAGGCCATAATGTCAAACTAGATGCTATTTGAGATGCATAGAGCACATTTTCTGAGTGTCTACATGTGCATTAGTAATTCAGGACCTCCATTCTGTAAAATCTCTCAATGCAGAGTTAATGGCTGCTACAGAACACAGAATGAAAAAAAATAATGTGCAGCACGGAAGAGATTGCTGTGTTGTGCAGGCTGAAAAAGCAAAAGCCTGCTAAAGAAAGAAGTCCTCTGAATAAAGATGAAAGCATAAATCTGACACGATAAGGAAATTCTGAAGGCAAATGGAAAAAGGGAATAACTTAAACCAGTAAACCAAAGATAAAAACAAATCATCAGCAGCATTTATCATATTTAAGTATCTTTATAGTTGAAGCTAATTAAACACTAGCTGAAGCAACCACAAAACTGATGGGGATGACTTGTGTTTTTCAGTCTTAAGAAGAAGATTCATTGTCTTTGTAGTCAATTCTTTCAATTGTGAACAATACGCAAAACATAGGCATTAGACTACTAACAAAAAATACATTTGAAATTCTGATGTAAAACTGAAGATTTATTAAGAAGGATTTCTTTTAAAACTTGCTGTTATGTCAGTATCTGAGCCCAGGTCTTTCAGTAAGCTTTCTTTCAAAACGAAATCTCCTGATGGGATGATGTTCCCAATACTTGGTGTGGTTTTGATATGGTAGGTCATAGACTTGACATTTGCTTCAATGGTTTGTTCATTTTTGTTTCATTCCCCCCCCCCCCCCATTTTATTACTTTGATATTTTATTTGTTATAGTACTTCTATAAGACTGAAGACATTCACTTGGGATGAAAAAAAAACTGATTGCATATGCATTTGTACCAATAAACTATTTGCCTACCTACGTGTATAATCAACGGATATGCAGATGGTAAGGTATACCCAGGAATTCAGGTAAAATAATTGTTACATTAAAAAACAAAATCACTCACCCTACCACGGACTTGCAAGATGGACTCCCGTAGAACAGATCTCTAGATAGATCCTTTCCCACTGGCAGTCAGCTCTTAAGTGGGTCTAGCAGAGGTGCAGCTAGGCTCCACCCCTTCCTGAAGCATAGGTGAATTGCCTTCACCTGTGCTCCCGTGGCTGACTCATTGCTCGCCTCAGGTGATCAATCAGAGGTTTAGGCCATGATTCAGCAGCCCCATACGCTATGTTACATTTACTGACTTTTAAAATTGTGGTTAAATGATTCAACATCTCTATACGTCAGTGAGCTGGTCCAAACAACTTAAATTTCTGTAACAATAATAATTTTTACTTAAAATTAATTGTATAGAGTATATATATGTAATGTTGCCCGTTACAGTGGTATCTGACAGCTTCTATCTGCAAATCTATCTCTTTTCAGCCAAGACATAGTGATTATCAACATAATATTTACAAACATATGGTAAATCATATAGAATGCATCACAGTAGTGCAAGATACTTGAGCAAAGTATTGAAAAAGCCATCTGTACACCAAGTGAAATAATGAGAGGTGTTAAAGGCAGACTGCTAAGTAAAAATCCTAATATGTGCAGTATTGTTATCACTCTTGTCCTTTTTTTTTTTATGTTTTTCTTTTGTTTTAATAAAGGAAACAGTGACAAAATACAAACTGGCTATTGCTTATGGTTCAGCTTTCAGAATGACAGACACTTCTCTGTCATAGGCCCTTAAAAATGCTTCTCAGCATTGTGAATAACAAATTATGCTTTGCAAAACTTTCATGTTTCCTAAAGAGAAGTGTCAAAAATGCTGTTTTCCATCTTCAGTTTAATGAAAAAAGTGTCTTACCTCATACGATGGTTTCATCCCCTGTAGTCTTGTTCTGATACTGCTATTGAATCATGAGTTTATGGCATCATTCATTGCTGTAGAAAGTGATTCCTGCATAAAGCATAAAAAACATTCAGTTGGTCGTTAAAACTTTACTCCCTAAAATCTAATACCCGGAGATACTTTTCTTTCACTGCCCCGGATGATAGGATAAATTATCCTCTCATAAAGAGCATGGATGATTTTAAAATGGAGGAGATGGTTTACACGACGGATGACAGAGGCCAGACTTCTCAGGAACAAGAGCAAGCTTAGGGGATTGGGCTGCCAGGAACCAAGACACAACATTCTTGTTTCACAAATTATCTTCTGAACGTATATTAGGGGCTGTATACGCAATGTGTATCTGTTGTTTGTGGAAGGATGGCAGCAGTCCAGCTTTAACATCGTGCCTAAACTTCCAGTATTCAGCAGAGCACCCCATCAACATTTAAATTCCTTTTTGTTACAAAGCAGAACACATTGTTTTCAAATTTAATTTTTTATCTTTTTCACATACATTGTCTTGATGGCAGCACAATATTATCTGCAACTGTAAAATGAAAACAAGATGCTTTGCGATAACAAAAACAACGTTCACAGCATCAAGAGAGTTAGCATTTTTTTTCCCCAGAAAAGTCCAGGCTGTTTGGCAGGTTTATTCCCAACAAAACGTCTCAATTCTATTTATTTTTTTTCCTAGTTAAATATATAGCTAAATTTAGCATTCTACTAAGGAGATTAAGATTTGATGTCCACGCTTCAAGGCAGCTGAGAGAGCCATGGTCTAATATTTTTTAATGTTATTTCCTGAAAAAACTGTGAATGATCTTCCAGGAATCAATTTTTGGGGATATACAGTCTACTCATTTTCATTGCAACCCATTCCAGCCATTAAGCAGCATAATTTCTGCTACCGTGGAAATGCTGATTAAATCTACAGGCTTTGCTTTGCCTTTTTAGCTACGCCTTGACCACTAATTGCTGGTTTGGTTTGGCTTCAGAGGGGCATTGAATTTTCGGAAGAGAAATGCAGTGAGACTGCGTTCCAGAAAAGCATGGATCTTTCTCACCCATCTTCGTTGCTTGCTAAACGGTACATCAATATTCACAGCTCCTTTTTTTCTTCTCAGCGCCTGTGATTCCAAAATACCAACGGGATCACATCTAGATCCTCACTGTGTGGGTTAGAACTCACCTCTCTCATCAGCCGTTGCCATCTGAAGGACTTCAGGCCATCCCATCCAACAAGGTTCTCTGTTAAAACGGCTGTCTGGTGGCAGGTGTACTCCCTGGCTTGTGTGTCGTGCCCGTGTGCACGTATGCTATGAAGGCGGTCGCAGTAGTTTATGTTAGAAGCTGAAATCCGCACCCTAGCCATCTCCCAGCTGGTTCCACACGGCCTATCGGTCACAGGTGCGGTACATCGGTGCAATCCTGCCTCGGGGCTAAATACCTTAAACAGAGGGCGAAGCGATAACCTTCGCGGTTGGAGTCCTGTGGTGGCAGTAAGCGGTACAGGTGTTGCGTGTTGTAAGAGCAAGAAG
Organism: Meleagris gallopavo; assembly: GCF_905368555.1. Taxonomy (NCBI): domain Eukaryota; kingdom Metazoa; phylum Chordata; class Aves; order Galliformes; family Phasianidae; genus Meleagris; species Meleagris gallopavo. Next base: position 722,009 of record NC_139410.1, read on the forward strand.
CGGAATTGTGCCTGTGGAGAAGTCTCGTGCTCTACGGGCAGCTTTCACAGGGGAGTTGCGGCGCGTGAGAGGGGCGCGCGCGGCCGCAGGGGACGGGAGTGATGAGGGCGGAGCAGAGCAGAGGTACGGCCGCGTGCTGAGCCAGTTCGGGGCTCTGCGCGGAGCGGAGACCGGGACCTCGCTGAGGTGAGCGTGAACGGAGAGATGGAATTTGTTTTGTCTATTTCGGTAAATTCTGAGGAAGCACCCTGTTTGTATTTCACCCTTTTTTTATTATTATTATTTTAACTTTTGCAAGCTTACTTTGTTCTTTGCCGAAGTACGGTGGGTGCGTGGCTGGGTGCGAGGCGAGGGCTTTTTTCCCGCTGTTCTGCCAGCCCTTCCCGCAGGCGGGGTCAGTATCCAGAACGTTCCACGGGGGGTGGTTGGTGGGAAGAGACAGTGTTTGCTGGAAAGCTGCACTGCAACAAGTGTTTTTTTTCGGTAATCATGTTTCTTTTAAAGTACTGTTATGTTCTGTCTGAGGTTTGCATCAAGTGTTTTTTTTTTTTTTTTGGGAGAAGAGTTTGTATCTTTTATCTCATGCCTTCAGTCACACATCTTTCTCTTCAGTTTGAGGAAAAAAATATTCCTTTTTGAATTGTTACCCGAGAGTTTTTGGATTCCCTTTTTGTTTTTGGTTGGCTGTGTGCAGGTGGAATGCAAACCTAAGATGAATAGCAACTTTCCTATTGCGGTGACAGTGGAATGTCTTAAGCATTGCTCAGAAAACTTTTCTACTTAGCTGTATCTCTGTCTTTTCCTCTTCAAAGCATGTGATATTCAGCTCCGTAGCATTTCTGAGAAGTGCAGTTTTATCCAGGACTTGATGTTTCCACAAACTTGACTTATTCATGGACCAGGTTATTATCTTAAAAACATGTCACATATTTACTGCTGTATGTATAGAAAGCGGTGAGGAAGGGTGGAGGTCTTTTTCTGCTTTAAACGTTTTCCCTAAGAAGTCTGTTAGCTTCTTAAGTGGATTCAATTGCGAACAGTGTCTTGTTCCTCGGATCGTTTGGGTGTAAGTAGAACATACTTCAGAGTATCTCAAAGACACTGCTATTTGCCAGCAAGTACGAGCTAAGGACTTAAAAATACTCAGGGATGTGTCAGGTGACTATAACTACAGGTCAAATCCTTTGCTGGGTTCAGTCCCCCTGTGTTGGAGCCAAAAATGGTGAGGTCCTCAAATACAGTAGTTATTCTGCCATCCTCAGTATCGTTTCTGTATCTCTTCATTGCTGGTACTGTAGGTGCTTTTATATTGTATTTAGTACTGCTTCAATTTTGTGTATCATTTTCTGTGCACTTGATATGTGACATACAAAAACAGTTGGCATTTTTATTTTGCTGCTTACTGTTAATCTAAAATAGTGGACAAGCATGAGTTAAGCCTCAGACCTATTGAAGATGAAAAGTAACATACATCTTAAGATGCTCATTCTAAGGCTATATGGAATTGGTGGACAATCAGGGTGAGTAATGTAGCAATACTGTCTTCCAGTCAAAGCGTTGTTCTATGAAAAGCAAAATAGAAAGCCTGTTTACATCTCACACAATGACTTAGGTGGTTTACAATACCAAAATGTTGCTTGTGTCGTTATTTCTTAGTACTTGTGGTGAGGGCTGGAGCAGGAGAAAATGGTTGAGCCCTGATGTGGAATAAAAAGGCAGTCATAATCATACAAGACAAAAAGTGAATACAAACAAATACCATTCGTAAGGTCATAAACGTATCTGATAGATATAAAGCAACAGTTACTTCCCCTTCAGCAACACTTCAAAACCTGGGTCATGGTGTGGTCATGTTATTTGAATTATGTAATCTTAAGTACTGTGTACAATGCTCTTGTGTTTAACACCCTTTCATTTTTTGAAATCGAACCTCCATATTACAGTTAAGTTGAAAGACATGTTGTCTGCTCTGAAACATGCAAATAATACCCTTTACTACTGAGAGGAATTAAGCACATGTATTGAGAAGAGAGTATGTCCTGAAGTCTTATGTGTCTAGCTGCTTTCCCAATAATGAATAACATTTAGTTGGGGTTGATTATGTGTTTTTGTTTTATTTTTTTTTTGCCAGTAGGTATCATGGTAACTGATGCTATAGAATGCATTGCAACAAAAACTACTCTCCTTTCTTGAAAGGGATTTCATTCTGCATTTAAAAAAGCCTTGCAGATCTTTAAGCTGCACTACGTAATATCACTGTTCCTTAAATGAATGCATTGATGGCTGAGCAAGTACTGCTTACTACTTTTGCACTTAAGAACTCCTGTAAGAAATGTAATTTGCAAAACACAACCTGAGAAACGTTGTGTGAGTGTTGGTAGCTGTCTAGGATAGTTGTTTAAAGGAGATGTATATCTTTAGAACAAGGAGAAGAACTTAGTGAGAAAAATTAGATTCCAAATGGTGATATAAGTGCATTTTAAGTACTAATGTAACAAATATAGGTGCTGCAGCTGTGCAGGCTGTTTGTGCACAACAATCCCTGACTACTGAATTATACTTCCATATATTTGGTTTATAAATAAACTAAATGCCACTCTTAAGCTTTCTGTTTGTGTCAGTACTGCTGTTTCTCTGAGGGAGGTAATCTGCTTTAGAGTGACCAGATCATGAGGCTGAAATGCTTTTCTAGGTGGTCTCACAACATTTACACTTTGTTTATTCTTACTAGTTATTTCTTTTACTTTGTCTCTAAGACTTCGTGTTGAAGATATTCACCTGTAGGTGGAAAGGGATGAGCTCAAGTAGGTTTTTATTTTGTCTTCTTGGGGAATTAAGTTGAATTTTTATTAGTGTAGTTCTTCTTTTACTGACCACCACAGACACAGATACAGTAGTCATTTGTTTTATGGAAGGCTTTTTATGCGTATTTCAGAAGCTTGGTTTGTGTTAATTTACAAAATGCTTATAAATTCATAATGCTATTTCCTATCTGACCTAAAAGGTTCCAAATACTTGTTGCAGTTGGTAGGAAGTAGGCCTTGATAGCTTCATTGCCCTTAATTAATTTTCTGTAGTTGATATACATTCTTTTTTTTTGGAGATGCAAGTTAAAAGTTGGGTAGTGTGCTCCAGTCAAAATTTTCAGTTCCATAATTGAAAACTGTCTGAGAGAATCTAAGGTTAATTTAAATACCCTCCTTTCCAAGGAGGGTATTGGGCTTGGCACAGCAGCATAAAATTAATGGCTCTTGTTCATCATTGATGCTTAACAAAGCTCGCATGGCTTTCAGGAGGAGTACTAAGTACCTGATCCACATCCTACATTTGCGTAGCCAATGATTTCTGCTTAGGTGTAAAACCTTGTTTTTGTCCCTGCTGAATAAACATTGTATGCTATTTATCTGCTTTCTTGTTTGTGATGTTTATTTGAATTCCTGGTTTGTCCTCCAGCTCATTTGCAGTCACTACGAGCTTTGCTTACCTGTAAATTTAACTGCTCTTTGAGGTTTTAGAGTTCTATGGAGAAGACAAAGGTCTTAGTACTTAGCACCTATCGAAATCTTCAAATGGGCTGGTTGGGAAATGTAGAACATACTTAAATAGTGGACTTTTCATTGGGAATGTGAGTTGTGTAATCCTAGGTGATTAGGCGATGGGGTCTGCATTGGTTTATGGTCATGTAAGAAGTAAAACGCTTGTTTTGTAATGCATATGCTTGTTCTTCAGTTAAATGACTGGTTAACTAGGTCGAATTTTTTGAAAGATAAGAATGCAAACAAATAGTATTGAAAAGAGGTTGTATTATAAGCATACAGGTGAAAACCTGTGGTAAATTAGTTTTAATATCAAATGGAATTAATTACGGAAGCATTAAAAATTGTCAAGTTTCAAGTTGGATTTCTATATTGTATAACATTGCTGCTGTTATGGCAAAGGGGATGCCTTCACTATTATTTACTATTCCCTGTTGGAAGGGATCATCTCTGTGCCCATGGAATGTTATTAGAGCATCTCTGCTCTTTGGGTGCTGAGTCAGCTGTGCAAGCTGTAGTGACTGTCTGTGGATTATACAAGGTCTGCAGCAGAATGGCTGCTGTTTCCAGCAGGATTGTTTCATTTGATTAATGAGTAGTACAAATCTAAATTGGACAGCTTAATGTGTTTAATGTTACATTTCTGCATTTGTAGCTCAGTGCTTAAAGGTTTCTAGTAGCCCAGGCTGTGACAGAACAGAAAACTCAGAGGGGCTCCAGGGGCTATGTAATAAGTTTCTTGTGGGTTGAGTTAAAAACACTCAGTGGAGTATGTATGTGACAAATCAGGAGAAAACAAATACAGAATATTTCTAATAGTTTAAGATGAGCTGTACTTGTAGCCAGAAATTCTACTGTGTAGTGACATGCTTTCATTTTACAACTGTACGTAAAGACCCATGAAGGCCAGTATGCAGTGCTCCTGTCAGATATTGTGCCTGGTGATCCTCCCTGCACTCCTGTGGAATAAGTAGTAAGGATGGGTTCCTCAACAATCAAGTTCATATAAATTGTTGCTGACAGTGATGTTCTTTGACCATCCTGAAGCACAGTGAAAAGGTCTTGAAGTAGATGTTGTATTAAGTTAAACTTGTTTCATTTAGTCAAAACTGGTTTTTGACACTTGTGCTTTTTTGTGGGGAAGCAAACAATACTCAGCTGTATTGCTAGTTCTGTTCTATATTCTTCAATGCTGCTGCTTTCCGGTAGTTTGGAAGCATTTTTAAAAGGTGAATTGTAATTTAGAGCTATATGTCTGTCTACTAAAAATTACTGTGCTTTATGAACACTGTAAGGTAGGAACAGTGGCTTCTGCGAACTAATTATTCATGTGAATGCTAATAATACTTTTGCTACTGATGTAGTCTATGAGATTATGGTGGTTCTTGAACTAGATTCATTGCACTAAATAAACACTCCTCATGTACACTGGAAATAAATCAGATGATCAACACCCTAATTCCAAAGTACAAATTTGTTTGTTTTCTTATTCCATAGTGCAAACCATGCTGACACCAAAGACATAAGTCCCATGTGTATGGCAATATTTGAAAACTGAAGTGAAGAATTTGTCTTAGAAGTCAAATATTCATTTTTAAATTGCGTGTGATGAAGACAGGCATTTGAAATAGTTTAAATTGTTTAACTATGTTAAAATTGATTCAATTATGCCATTCAACACTTCATTATTAGTCAAGGTTGAATTCCTACAAGGAAATGTAGTGCACATGGCAAGTGAGGTCTGGAGAAGATGGTTATCATGAACACTGCTGCCTTTTTACCCCTTTTTGTATGCACAGTTTTGTTTAGACTTGTAGAATCTTTCAAATGAAAACTAAATATCACTTAAGAATGTAATGGGTTGTAGTATGTACAGGTATCAACAGAGCTGTAACTACCTTTTTCAAGTCCTTAGCAGTATCATTAAATGCAGTGGAAAAGGTTTTAAGTCTTGTAAACTGTTAGTGATGGTACATAGATGTGAGTAAAAGGCTCCTTGTTTTTAACTTCAGCTGTATGTGTAGAAGGCTTGATTAATGGTTGAGTCTGTTAGCAGTTCTAAACCAAGCTGGGAGTCTCAGAGGAATTTCAGTGAGGATTGGGGTAGATTTAGGCCTTTCATAGGAAGACTAGAGAGTAACAGTGCTATTATGGATTGTTGTGTATCAAGTTAAGACTTGTGAAGCAGAGGAAAATCTTCAAAACTATTCCTTAAAAATTAGGGAAAAGCGTTAGCAGCAGATATAGAAAGTGAGAGGTTGTGCTTGAAAAAGAAGGGTAATACAGATGGTGTGTGGTGACACTTAACGCTTAGCTAGAAGGAAGAATCAGTAGTAGGAGTTTGTATTTTTCTGCAGTGCCTGAAAGCAGTAGAAAACAACCTTTTTGAGTCAGGATTAACTATCAGCAAGAAAGAACGTTGACTACTTGAAAATTTGTAGTAATCATTGCGAGTGTGTTTTCTTGTGCCTGTCATTTTGTAAAATAATTGTTCCGTAATATAGAATATAAATATTTTAGGATGAGTTGACTTTATTTTCCTTTTGAAGGGATTCTGACTGCTTGGTATGCATCTGAATACTCATTCTACTACCTTAATAAGATGATCATACTATGCCCTCAGTTCAATTGTGAATAGCTGTTGGTCACCCAACCCATTAGCTAAGGCAAAACACAGCAATTCAGCTTGACATACTTGAATTAAGCAGGCTCAGAATTCTCATTATCAGCCTTTAACATTAGAATACTTGAACTAAGCTTCTCTGTTATTAATGTTATGTGCTGATTTTTTTGACAATAGGTAATGATCCTCATCATTGTCAAGCCTCTGAATAGAATAATCAGATCAGTTCATTAAGACCAGAGAGGTCTGAATGCACTGACAATGGCTTTGTTTACACTCTGAATGTCAGAGACAGAATTCATTTTTGGTGCGGTTCCTTAAACTTCAATATGGTAGCTCCATGGATATTTTCAACCTAAGCAAAGCAAGCTATTTCTCTCAAGAGGAATGCTGGAATGCTATCCTTGTCCTTTTTTATTTATAATTATGCCCTTGATCAAGGTTTACATTACAGGAGACTTATAAAGACTGAGTTGTGCATGCAATTTCATGATTCTGAGTTGCTTTTAAGTACAAACAGTGAAAATGTTGTTCATTTTTTCGGGTTGATGGAGTTGACATTGTGTATGTGTCAGTATGACTTGAGCTTGATATATTTTCTGGAGATACATTTGTGATGAAATGGTGTCAAGTCTGAGGGTGTACTTTGAACCTAAAGAACATGACTGAAGTCATATTAATTTTTTGTCTTGCTGCTGTTAGTAATGGTGAGATATTGAGAAAAGCTATATTGGGCAAGTCAATCTAACAGTCGGAAGGATGCAATCCTGTTTGGGACTAATTAGAGCAGTGAAATTAGGTACCTGCTTTGAATTTCTGCTTGAAGAATGGTTTCTGTCACTGACTGTTAAGAAGCTTGACTACTACTGTGCTAGCTTAAGTCACCATACTTGTTATTTGGTCATTTCCTACTTGGAGCTATAGTTGTGATTTAAGACAAGTGAGTTGGCGAGGATGTATGTAAGGCTTCAGACCAGGATAGCATTTTATTTCCTTGTGCTTGTAGTTTGACTAAGTTCATTTGCCAACTTTTTTTTAAGGCTACGGTGTTGTTCTTCTGCCCAAGGTTGCACTAATGAACTTATGCTTTCTAGGATAACATGCAACACTTAATTGGGTAAAAACCTTGAAATATTACATTGAAATGAGTGAAATTACTGGTTATTATTAAGCTGTAAATGAAATGTGAGTGACTAGAGGAATCCTGAGCCTGGGTTATTTAACGTTGTGATAAAGCATACAGACTTTCAGTTCTTGTGTTTTTGTGTTGTGGGAGTTGGTTTTTATGGGAAAAGGATCATGTAACTTCAGCAGCTTTATTGGTCATAAAGGATTAATGACAGTTTGTCTGATTTCTCTTTATTAAAGATTTCTGGAAGAGAATCTTTAGCTTGTCCATATATTTCTCTGAAAACATAAGTTGTATGGAGTACTGCTGGTTTCTGTGCCAGTGTAGAGAAATGGAAAAGAATGAAAGCTGGTGGTTCTCGATAGTGGATTTTGTCTTAGCATTTCTGCTAGGTACAGTGCAAGTCCTGGACCACTTGATTCCACACTAGGTTCAGTTAAAATTGGCCTTATGTTTGCTGAAGCCATGCTTCTGGTAGCTCCTCTTTCCCTTTGAGTAGAAATAGTTTAGAGGACTTGCAAATGGTACATTGTAGAGCAATAACTACATTTTTGATACTGTTTGTTTGCATCAATCATCAACTTCCTAAGCAAATCACTGAAGTTGTGACTTAAGGTTCTTAACCAAGTCAGTTAACTCGTTCCATGTACTAATGAAAAGTTACTACTACTCTACTGGTGAAGTTATCTGGGCCAGACTGCACTTGACATGTGTAGACAAAAAAAAATCATAATGCTTACATGTGAAAACATAAAGCAACTAGTTCACGGTGCTTCTGCTCACTTACTATCAGTCATTTCTGGAGGAGTTAGTAATGACAAGTACTTACTCCTAAACCTCAAAGAATCAAAATTTCATTGACTAATGCATTCAAAAAACTAAACACGCAAGCAAATGAACAAAAACTGAACAGTGGTTACTATACTCCCTAGAAATCTACAGACTTTTGAAAGCAGCACTTTCTCACTATCTTCAACTTAGCTTTTCTTGTCGTTTATTATCTGTATTCTGCCTCGTAACATAGAGTATGAGGAATCAAAGCGTGGTCAATATATTTCCATGTTACAAGAACTAATGTTCTTTACTAGTTCTTGTGGGAAGCATGAGTTGTGGAAGAAGGATGCAAGCAATAGGTATTCCAAAATGGACTAGTCAGGGTATCCTTCCATCAACTTTATCATCAACTTGTTGTCTACATTCCAGTCATAGATCTTATCAGATAAGTGCATATGGTATACATCTCTAAATAGAATGCTTAGAGCACATATATAAGGTACATAGAGCAAGTCTGGAGCTAGATGGAGATTATTCGTTGTTCACAGACAATGATGAAATACCGTTGGAACAGTTTAGAACTTGGAGCTACCGTAATTCTAACTTGGCTACAGGTAGGTCTCTTATATGACAAAGTAATGTATTTTTTAAGTAAGGTTGTTACAATGGCAGGCCTAATTTTGATCAAAATGCCCACTAAATCTGAAAATTTTGTTATGAATTATTCTAAACTGATCCAGCTACTTTCAATGCAGTTAGCATTTTAAGTCATGTGATTACTGTGTCGTAGTCCCCTTCTATTTATTGCAGCTGAATGGCTATTTGACTTCAATTCTGACACTCATTCACTTCCTAGTTTCTCAATACTATCTAGCAAGTATATGTCACCATTTTCCTTCACGCTTTGCGTAATTCCTCTTTTTTTTTTTGAACAGCATTTCTTATTTTCTTCAGCTCTTGGGGGGCAGAAATATATCAGATTTTTGTATGAGTCTACTTTTATTAGAAATGTGTATGTAATAAATATTCAAGGAAGAAACATGCTTTCATTAAGTGATCAGGAAATGCCAGTGAGACAGGAGTTCTTAAAGGTGATAACTGTATGGAATTTGAATGTCATTCTTCCTCAGTACTTAAAAGTAGTTGTTTCTGGATGTCTGATTTATAGTCTAAATACTATGTTTATCTACACATGAAAATCAGTAAGATTTGTCTTATTGACTTGAACTGCTATTACCAATAAACAATATTCTTGTTTATTGGTGTGATATTTTTGTATTTTCAAGGGTAAGATGTTATAGAAATCTGGACAAATAATTTAACTGATAAAAGGGAAATATGCCTTGATTCTGATGACTACTATTAAATAGTATAATACTCTTTCACTTTGTTCTAATACTGCTGAATTTACTGATTCTATGCAAGATAAACATGCCCAATCAAACTAAGTACAATCCAGATGCTTTTCTGTGTGGATCACTAGAGATGTTATACTAACACTGTTCTTCACTATAATCTAGATTGGAGGTATCCATCAAGTTTTGTCTGCCCCATTCGAGTGTGTTCATTCAGATAGTTCCGTGTTGGCAGATGTGAATTAAAACGTACAGCTATTTTACTGTCCACGTGAAAGAGGAGCAGGTAGAATGCTGACAACAGTTAGCTTAGTTGCAAGAAAGCAAGTGATAGTAATAGTTTAAGTGAAGCAAAGAAATAAGTAGTTTGGAGTACTGAAATGTTTCATGAGGCGAGGACTGGATTCGTATGGGTCATTTGTTTTTGCTAGGTGTTTTTCCCTTCAAAGTCACAGCAGGCTTTGCCCTAGACGTTGACTACTGTTCGCAAGCAAGCTATGTTAAAACCAAAATCCCTCAAATGTTTCTTCCTTATCATAACAGCTTGAAAACAATGAAAAAAAACCTCTTAATTTAAACAGAACTTATTTGATGGCAGAGAGTTGCTTTCATACTTTAGTCACAATCAAATAATATAATCAAAATCCAGGTGTCTAACTTCCCCCAGTGTGTGGAAATTAGTTCTGACCTCTATTTTTCTTGTAAAACTGCATTCAAAATCAGTATTAACACAAATAATGTAAGCAAAAAGCATGTAACTTCCCTACTATGTAATATTGTTTTTTTCACCAGTTACTTTGTTCCTTGTCAATGTACCTTAGACACAGTAATGCAATATGGTAGATGAATTCATATTTAATTTGAATAACATCTAGAACACGTTATGATAAAATGTTTGATAAAAGTTAGGATAAAAAATGTCACCTATTGCTCACTTATAATGTTTGTCATTGTAGGCTTCATGTTTATGTCACATTAAATTGCAAGGAAAATAATGACTGAAATATCAGTAATCGCAGTAGTTGTTCTGCACCAAATGAAATACTACTTAAATAGAGAAGTCTTAAATGGGGTGAGAGTTGGAAGTTAAAATTATTCTTAATTAGCTATTTAGCATGAAAAATCTTTGATAGGTTTATCTATTCATATAGCCTCTGAATGAGTTTCTACTTAACTGCTAGACAAAGATCCCAAGTATGTAACAAACGGGAGGGATTGCGTATCTTCATAAAATTGTACAACTATTAAGATTGGAGAGAATATCTCAGCATGATATGGTCCGTCTTGCACAACTATTTGCACATACACATATGTACACTTAGTCTCAACAACAGATTTCATTTAGCAAAACTAAATTTAAGGACAAGTTCTTCATGTTATTCCTTTAATAGTGTTCCTCAGTTTGAGAATTTGCAAGATAGTGCTTAACAAATGACAGATTATATGTTGCCTTTGGGTGGCTGTTATACTCTGTAATGTGTTGACAACAGCAAATTGGCACTGCTTCTGGAGAGCAGTTAATCCCAGCTGTTGAGTCTTACAGCAATGTTAGGATGTGTTTAATAGCCTTATCTCCCCTTGAAATGGCTTAAGTCATGAGAAATATTTCAGCTAAATGCTGAATGTTGTGTGTTCCTGATAGTATTGTAATTGGTTTGTGCTCAGGTACACTATTGGACTCTCCAGAAGTTCTGGAGGATAAATAAATTAGGGCAAACATTTAGCCTGTTGGCTTCATGTTTTCAGTTAAGATGAAGATGTATTTTCCTTCAGTGTAAGTATTGATCTCATTTTTGTTTTGATCGCTATCTAGTTCTTGACTCTATTAATCTCAATAGATATTCAATTAAAGATCAATTTTTATTGACATTGGTAGGAATAATATCTGTGGGGAGAAAATAATAGCCTTGTAAGAACTTTCTGTCAATGACTTACTGTGAGTTCTAAACCAGCAATGCTCTTTGTTGATAGTAGCATGTCTACTCATGGAGTGATATTGAAACCATTCTAGGATTTTTCATATTCTCCTTCCAAGTTGTTGTATATTTGGACTTTTTGTGTGCATTCTAATATAGTTTTCCTAGGAACGGAGAAGAGTAGGCTGCTGGTAGATAGTGTCATTCTCCTCTTTGAGACTTGAAATTCATGAGTTCCTAGCAGAGCAGTGAATTTCCTTTTTTTTTTTTTTCTTGGGATATATGTTCTGAATATTGGAAAGAAGCCTACACCATGCCTGAGCTGGATGCCACCACTTCTGTGAACTTGGGCTGTCTGCACTTTGTGTGGTTCATTTTCCTTTCCAAGAGACATGAAAGCTTTACCTGCCTGAGACTGTCTTTTGCCAGTGTTTATCTTGGCTTTTTACTGTTAGAGATGGATATTTCCTTATGTTCAACACAAGTGGTGGGGAAGAATGAATGACCTCGAATATAGCCTACTAATAAAGCCACTTCTATCTTCGTTACTTTAATGGCTATTAAATAGGGTTTTGAAAAAGTTAAAAGAATAATTATATTGGTGACAGAACACGAAAGATCTGTTCTCTCTTTTAGTTGACTATCTTTAAGAATCTTTATCATTACATGAAAATGGCATTGTTTTCCGGGTTTACATACAAAGAAAAAGTAACGAAGTTTTCCTTTCATATCTCTTCAGCCTGCCTACAGAGAAGGAAACCAACTTTCAAGTTCACTCTTTATAATGAGCAGAATGTTAAAATGTAACTGCAGAGTATGAGTTGAGAAAGAAATAATGAATGAAACCTGAAAGCTAACTACTCTAGAAACAAACTAAATTTAGTTAGCAAAATATGAAGCCATGTCTTAATGATTTCCTTATACTTGGCTAAATCCATTGGCTACATTGTTGTTGTCAAATAATTGTGTTGCTTAATGAACTCCAAAGCAATTAGCCTGTAACTTCAGACACGAATTTACCAAATATTTTCTGATATCCCTTTAAATCAAGCCCTTATTGCTAGCTTGAAGAGATCATGAATCTACTAGCATGATTGTTTCCTGGTAAAATATTAAAATCAGCTTCAGATATTTATTTTTCAAGGATAAATAATTTTTCTGAAAATACACAACCTAAGTTCCTTGCCAGTGATGGTTATCAATTTAAGGGAAGAATACAGATAGGTCTTAATACTTTGTGTAACTTTTCAAAAAGGCTTGTTTGGTAGGGACCTTTGGAGGTGATCTTATCAGGGCAGGTACAGCCAGAGCAGATAGATCAGATGAAACTTGAGTATCTTCAAGGATGGAGAATATACAAGGTCTGTATCAACCTTTGCTAGTCTTAGGCTGCATTCACAGTCGACATCATTTTAAAAAGTAAATAAATGGGTCCTTTCTAGTTTATCGGTGTACTCCTGCTGGTATCTATGCACGTTGCGATTTCACTTGGGCCTTTTCTGTGTTTAAAGTTCGAGCTCTCTCAACCTTGCCCTGAATATTAGATGTGGGTAGTATGCTTCCTTGCTGTCCATCAGCCATTACCTACTATTTAATATCAAACTTAAAAGAAACCGGCCTTGGCATTTAAATAAAGAGAAGTTTAAAGGAGGGAATTATTTTTGTGTAGCTTTGCCTTATCTTTCATATGGTATTTGGGACTTGATACAAGCAGTGGTAATGCCTGCTTACTACAGAACACACACAAACCTGGATTTTAAATGACATTCCAGATAAGAAAAATAAAAACCTTCTGATGTGATAGAGGTTCCTATTCTTTAAATACAGTTATCTTTTCTGAAAGCTGGATGATAAAAGTTATAAGAGAAGATCGTGTCATTTCCATTTACCCAACTAACCAGTCAGACTTCAGTGTGACTATTCCTAAACACAGGGTAACACAGCGAGGGCATTTCAGATTCAATGTGGATGGCTGTAATGCATTTGAAGGCTATCTCTGCATTACCCCCACTACTGTGTGCAAGTTCACAGTACAAAGTGCTCTGAGTATGACCTGTCTTGCTTTCAGCTGAAATAGAACTGGAAAATGATGTAGGCAGCATCTATTTATGCTCCAGCTCTAAAAGGGTATACAATCCACAGGTGTAGATCAGAAATAATCCATTTAATTGCTTTTCTTCAATTAACACAAATAATGTAACCTGAGAGGCATTTAGAGTGACGTTAGGTGTAGCATGGATTGTGTTGCTCCTCAGGTGCGCTCGGGTTTATGCAATGAGCTGCCAGAGGCTGAGCTGGGAGCTTCTTCCTGCTGGTACCCAACTACTTTCTCATGGTTAGCTCATGCAAGGTCTAAGGATGGAAGCAAGTATTCTTTATTTTCTCTAAATACAGGAGGAATAACAGCTTTGCCAAATCCAACTTATCAAACCATAAATGCTAGTAATCTATTGTTTTTAAATAGTGTGTTAATCTTAGATCTACTGGACTATATGTGCTTTGGACTTCAGATATCTCTACAGTAATTCTACAACCTTGAGAAAATACTTGTATTAAGTGTTATTTTTCTTCAGGTAGATCAATCCGAAAATGAAGTATTTAAATTGTCTTCAGACAGCAATTAGTCATAGACTGTCAACACGTAAAAACAAGATAGTAATTATTAACTCACAGGGTATGTTGAAGTTCGTAATCAGATATATCTGTACTTGATTTATAATTTAATAGAAACGTTCAAGTAAATTACAGCCTTGTAATAATTTAATGGCAGTTGTATCTTTAAAATCATGTTCGTTGCTAGTTAATATTGGCATAATATTTTCTTGTTCAATTGGTTATTTTTCTAATCATATGTAGTACATAGTAAGGTGAAGATGTTTGCTATGAAATAAGTAAAACACAATGCAAGTTGGTGAACTTAAAAAAAAAAAAAAAAAAAAAAAAAAGGAAAAACTTGCTGGACCTATTTCTAATCCGAAGCATTTGAGCTCGTAGTAGTAATCTTTTGGTGTTTATTTCTGATGCTGAATAAATACACTGCTATAATTGACTTCTTTATCCTAGCTATTGGTGACACAGATACTGAATGTTCCCATAGTGCTGTGCATTTCAAGCAGATGGTATGAATACAGCTAAAGAAAGTGGGATGAGAATCCCATTCAGTGGGCTTGGATCCTGTAGAAGGCTACTGACAGGTTTGTTGTCTAGGACTGCCCCAAGTCGCTTGCCCATTTCCTTGTTTACTTAAGTCTCTACCTAGAAGTTAATTTTAGGTCATGCCTTCCTCGGTTAAATTGTTTTGAGGTATGCAATAAATAAGTACATCTCTAGTGGCAGTGGGGGGAGACTGTGTAAGATGAAGCTAGAAGAGGAAGAGGCTAAAAAAGGCACCAAATGCATTACTTCGTCTATAATTAGCTCAGGTACTGCTAGTTTTGTGGACTAATTAAGACTAAGAGGACACAGCAGTAGTTGATAAACTTTTACTGTACTCAAAGCAAAAGCTCTCTTTGACTAGTTTGCTATGTGAAGTCATATTCACTACCTATTCAGCTAGGAAGAATTCTCCCATTAAGGTCAATACTGACGGGCTGTTACTGTGCTCTGACTTAACTCATTATGTTTCCTGTCTGAAGTACAACATAATTCACGCAGCAGATAAAAGTAAGGACAAGTCCACCAATTTTGAACATGGTATCCACAGACAGCCAGGATGCTTCAGATTGTTTTTCAGCAATCATCTCAGCTTCTCCAGTGTACTTCATTCACCGTGTGTTTCTTGGAGCTTAAGTCCTGTGCTGATGTGTTCTTAAATTAGGGTTTATTATTATTCCTTTCTGTATGTGCTGCTTTTCCATCACTGACTCTGCTACAGGTTTGTAATTGTCAAACATTGTCTGACTTGGATTCTGCTTCTGTTGTCATTTCATCTTTTTCAACATTATGTCCCTGAAGTTTGAAAAGGAAAACTTTTCCGTCTGACATTGTGTTCCTATGTTGCCTTGGGGCAATTAAAAGTTGAGAAATACTCATTAATTAAGGAATGTAATATAACTGTTTTAAGTAGTTAATATTGCTGCCTGTTATTTCTTTAGTTCAGTTCTGCTGGTGTTTGGGATCTCCTAACTCACCTTATTTCTGTGGTTCAAAGTTGTCCACTGCTATTTGCATCTGAAATCCAGTAACTTGAACTTCAGTCTGGCTTTTCAACCAAGTAATTCATGGCCTCCTTCTAGGACAGATGTGTACAACACAGTTGTATTGGACAGCATATAATACTTTCACGATTAGAAAACCAGAGGCAATTATGTAGGATACAAGTTGTCAAATTCCCACCTGCTGGTCTGTTACATCTATTTTACTCCCATTGCTGCCTTTCTTCAACTGATTCTCAATATCAAGTGCACTGCTAACTAAGAACAGAAAAGATGGGGGGGGGGGGGGGGGGAGAGGGAGATAATCTGGGAAGAAGCTAGTTGAATTAAATATAGTGGCATGATTGTATCAGATAATTACTTAGATCTGAATAACCTGTGAGGTCTAAGAAATAAAAATGATTTTGATCAAAATATCTGATAATGTTATCCTAACCAGGAAAAATAAGTATTCAGCAGTTTTTTTTAGTCCCTAACACTCTAAAAGACCCATTGTATGGTCACCACAGAAAAATGTAAATAAATTTTGTCCCATTCTCTTAAAAATGAAAGAGGGCAATATGCTGTGAAATGTGGAAACAACACTGCATTGAGGGAAGGAAAGAAAGAGACAGCAGATGCTGTTTTCCAGACTGAATCTTTTCTGCACTCCAGGGACCTCATTTAATCAAGCATCATTCTCACACTTCATCACGTATATTATTCAGAAATGATGAAAAATTCTGGCAATAAATTAGACATTTATTTTGAATAAATAGTTGTGAAAATTTATTTTTCTCCAAGCTATTTTGATAAACTTAGTTTTTCCATTACTTCTTCCAGAGGTGCCCAGATCAGCTTAATCAGAAGCAGCCTCTAGCAGAGTCCCAAAGTTCAGCACCCTGCCTGTTCTGTTTTAAGGACTTTTTATTTGGGGGGAGAGGAGGAACACATTTCTTTTTTTAATTTTCTTTGTCCAAGTATCACATGAAATATTTTAGAGTACTATGACTTAAGGGAATCTCTATAACAGTTCTGTGATATAAAAAACAACAACAACAACAAAAAAGCAGACTTTCTGATGTCTGTTTTGAAGTGACTTAGTATAAGAAGGTCTCTCCACCCAAGTCATTTCCTTCTTATTTCTTCATCTTTTTGTTTCAACTTGTCAATTTTATAATAATCTTTCAGCATAGCTAGATGGTGTCTGGCTAAGTACATTAAAAGTTGTCTTGAGGAGCATTTGTACAGAATGAAGCATTTAGGGCAAGATACATCACTTCTAGTAACTCAGGGTGGGGTCTTTACTCATGATAGGGAGGCATCCGTAAGTTTCTACTCAGCCTCAGAAAAGCGTGAGGGTAAGGCTTTCATGGCAAGTTCACGTATTTGTAAATAGTAGCTCACGCTTACTTTGGATAGAAGGATTTTAATTACCTTAATCTGACTTAAACTTCTTCTGTTCTTGGTGATGTCTTGGTGTTAAATTGGACAGTCTTGTGGTGAGCTATATTTATCCTGTACTGCTGACAGTACACACTGTACTCCGCACACAAATCTACCCCTAAGCACATGGGGCCTTTGCCAAGCGTTACATAGGGAAGGAAGCACTATACACTAACAAATTAAGTTAGATTAAGATGTTAGAAGTGGGAGGGTTAGAAAGGTTGTTAAGGTAATATTAAACCTTCTGTCTATGTGTATTTTATATTTGTATTTGGTATTTTTTCACTTACGCATCAGAAATTTTACTTGGCAAAAATTTTCTGTATACCAGAAATAGGGGTCACTGTCAATAATGATCTCCTATCTTTCAGTTGAAGTTTTCTTCATTTTAAAGGAGAAAAATTAATTACTTGCCTTAAAAGAGGAAACATCAAGTGCAGTTTCTATGTAATTTTTTTAACTTAAGAAATGTGCCTCCACAGAGTCTAAAATAGATAAAATGGTACATGACTTTCAGTTAAGTCATTGCACCTTGATGGGTGTTTAATTAGTGGATTCCAACTTAGTCTGTCAAAAAACCATCCTTAACTTCTGGACCTTTCTTCTAGACTTCATAGGTGCTTGGCAGTTTATCTTCACTGTCACCCAAACTTTCAGCTAAGTTTTGCCTTCTAGCATTTTGTTTGGAAGATGCTGTGTGTCTCATTAGCCTTGGTTGTCATCTTGCAGAAAGGCTGAAGTGGTGGGACAGCAGAATTAGGTATTTGTTTTTCAGTTTATTTCCCAGTAACAGTGACGTGGTATAAGGCATATGGAAAATGTTAGTGAAGCTCTAGTACTGGCTGCTTTCAGAATGCTCAGCTGTTGTATGAACTCTAATCTATCTATTCCTGGAGAGTGCTGGAAGAGGACAGTGTTAGAGCCTACTCAAACAGTTTCAGCTTCAATTTCATACAAATATTCTCTCAATTTTGAGATGTTTTATCGTCATTTCATTCTGTCATCTGCTTTCAGAAAGTAAGAAAATACCAGATTGTTAAACATGACTAAATGCAATAGTTTTCCTGAATGTATGTGCAACAACTTAAGTACAGAATGATAAACTTCACATGGTGTAGTTTGCCATGAAGTGTGTCCTGTTCTTAAGAAATTTAAGCAGGTCTTAACAATTTGTATTTTCATTATTTCAGAACAGAAGTCTCTGGAAAGCCTTGACTGTGAGAATTCAGTTGAGAGACTGTGGGTAGGCTCATTACTTAGCAGTTACTTGTGTGTTCTGAGTCACTGCAATGATCTTCATGAACGAGATGTTTGCATAGGTGATGCGCTGTTTCATTGTACAGTGATAGTTCAACTCCTTATTGAAGTCTGTTCTGTGATATGGTTGAATTTCATGGTAACTGAAGGCCTAGGCTTAGAAAATACTAGCACCAATGTGTACAGTATGTGATGGGTACTTCATGTCTTCCTATAGCATATTTCTCCAGCAAGCATCTAGTATATAATAAACAATATAGGGGAACCTGAGAGCTAGTACTTCGAGACAAAAAAAATTTAATAGCCTTTACAGACTTAAAATAATCCAATCCTTTTTTTCAAACAGTAAGCCAACCACCAAGCTTCTTAAAATGAGGCAGAGGAAGTATTCTCCAGTACTGCTGTGAAACAGTCCCAATGAGCAAGGACTTGCCTGAAGTGGTTAAAAAAAAATAATCCTGGAAGGGAACACTTCGACATGACCTACTGAATAAAGGCAGTGTCAGAGTAGAAGGCGTAGGTGTGCTCCAGGCACTGCATGTTTATGTGCTTTTAAATAATTGCAGAGCAGAAAACTGATATACCTCATTCAGGTTGAGTCTGACACAAGATTCTGAAATCTGTTTTTTCATCTCTACAGAAGTTAGCATTTAAAATCCAAACAGCACTGTCAAAAAACAGTGAAAACATTCTGGGTTCAAGCAGTTAAAGCTCATGGTGTCTTTGAAAATCCTGAATTTTCCTGAGTTCAGAAGAAATTGGTGCTTTCTCAAAATAATTGATTTTCTCATAAGGGAGAGAAAAAATTACCCTGTAAGATGCTATATTCTGTGCCTGACTATCAGACCTGCACAACATGAAGCCTTGGTTTAATGGTGATGCAATGTTAAACTTACCTGAAGGCTTGCCATGTTCCTCAGAAATATGACAAGACAAAAACGTTTCACAACATAAAAGAAAGGAATTGCCTATAAAAAGAGAGGCGAGGTTTGACTTGGGTGTAGACATAAACTGAGCGGTCACTTGAAAAAACTGTATCTTTGGCTGTACTTTGGCTGTACCTACTAGAGCTAAACAGTCTTTTCACACTAACAGCTTAGTGGACTGGCCACTATATTGCCTTTTGTTAGGCCTTGTTCTTCTGATTACTTGTAGGATTTAGGTCATCCTAATATTCTATGGACTAAGCTGTATCATGATGTTTTAATTCAGACATGATTCATCGCATTGTTGTTAAATAAAATCACACTTCTCTGTAATATGAATATTTATAACATAATTATAAATCACTACTTGTTTAGGTCTTTTTGATTTCATGACCACTTGATAGCTGTACCATGGAAGATACAGGCACTTCTATTGAGACAAATATTATAGAGGGCTCTTTTTTTTTTTTTTTGGGTGTGTCTTCAACTCGTTGCGTCTTTCCAAGACAGGAACAACTTTGAAGTCCTGCTGCAGTGTTTTACCTGCATCTGTCTATTAGATGCTATTTCCTTACTAAAAGAGTCACTTTATCTGGCAGTACAGTGTGGCATCACTGTTGGAAGATGGAAACGCATCTCCAGAAGAACGTACTGATGCAGCAGATGGCAAATGGCATTCAAGGCAGGTTCCTTTCTGTGATGGTGCCCTTCTTCTATTTTCTGGTTACTCTAACTGTAACTTCTTTATCTTACGCTAATATGTTGAGCCTACTTGATACCTTCAAAGCCCCAAACTTTACATTCCATGTTAAAATCTGTGCAGTGTTGGCACTGATGGCATAAGTAGATAAACTTGAGTTCTTAATTATAGTTTGTGTAAGGTAGCAGTCCACTGTAAAGGTTCACTCAGAACATGTTCTGAGTATTTAAAGAACTTGAAGTTACGTATGACTCTATTTTGGCTGAGCATTACCATCAGGATATTTTTTACTTAGTATGTTTGCCATAGAGCAGTCAAGGTTGAAGTTGGCTCGTCAGGAGTTGGTTCACTAGGTAGAAAAGAATATATGAGAGACAACTGCAATACATGACTCCAAAGTCTGGGTTCTATTCTATCTCCTTTTTTCTTTGATGCTCAGGATTAATTCTGAGAATTTATTTTACTAGACCCAAAGAGAACATAACTTCCTTTCCTAAGAATATTTGGACTTTGAGGGGAAAAAAATGAATTATGTTCTTTGAGCAGACCCAAAGTTCCTCTTACTTGTCACTGCCCACTCAAACTTACCATCACTTACTATTTTTAAAAAATTGTGCAACAGATCTGTGGGTATCCAGAAGTATTTTTCTGCTGTTCTTTATGATGTGTTACTCTGAATATAATCGCTAAATATAAGAATTATTGGCACTGCATGCACCTAATGCTCTTTCACGGAACAGATGGCTTATGAAAATGTGGGATGACTTACTGGTCCTGAAATGATTCATACCTCAGCTAGCTAAACACATGGCTACCTTTCATCACTTGTGCTGAATGTAGGAGCTGGATTAATAGCTCAGTTTTTTAAGTATTTGCAGTTCTTTAAACAGCATATGCTACCAGCATATTTTCTAGTTAGGTATGAAAACCACAAATGTAAACTGTTTTATGTGCTTTCAGATAATTTTTTTTACTTTGTTTGTCAAGTTATTACTTTAAACTTTACCATCATTTCACTCGCATTGCTTTTCAGATCAATATAATTCATATGATAAAGAATGACATCCTACTCTAAGTCTACCAAAATATGAATCTGTTTGTGGCTAGCGTTCCTATGCTCAGCGTATACCTTAATACCGTATACCTTTCTACTTCCTTGCTTATTTTTCGTGCTCTCATTCATTTTTCCACCTCATCTCACTTTCTTTCACTTGCATGCTTTCCTTGTCTCTTTCCATCTGTTCTCAAATAATCAAACAATCTGCTTCTTTGTTGTTTCCTTCGTTTGCAATACCTCATGTAGCACTGTCATCTGCACCTATTTATTTACCTTCTGCAATTTTTAGCTTTTGTCTGTCTTGTACTGTCTCATAATAGCTCCTTTATTAGAAAGCGTGTGAGTTCTACAAGTGCTAAAATCTGTAGTGTATTGACTTGTTATCTCTAACAGTTCTGCCTCAAATGAGTCCATGATATGTTTCATATACAGAAAGTCACAGCCCAATTTTCTAACAGGTTGATTCCAAATGGTTTATACCATTGTTTCTTCAGTGTGCTGGAATGATGGAGTCCATCAGCAAATGAGAGGGAAAGATGTTTCTTATATTGTAGCAACCTTTTCACTTAATTCATTGAATTGAAGTTCATACCACTGATCTCTAGTCAGGTACACAGTAACATCCTAGTATCATGTGAAAACATCTTCAAACCAACACAGACATAGCAAGAGGACGATATAGGGAAGAAAGAGCATTAAAATAAATGGCCTTGCAAGCTGCAAGAGTTTGGTTCACATTTTCTCAAGTAATCTATCTCTGCTTAAGAATTCCTGGAACATAAACATACACCAAATTGTGGCGTGACTTAGTGGTCCCAAAATGTTTCGTTCCTTAGTTAACTGAGTTCATAGCTCTATTTAATCTATGTCTTGCAAGGGCACTTGAGCAAGGTGTTAAGTAAGAAATGTGAAAAGTAATATGCGTTTTATGAAGATATTGTTTATCTGTACCCAACCTATTGACAGTTTCATCCTTAAAGCCTGTTTAAAGTGTGTGTTTTCATCTATGTGCAGCCATTTTTTCAGAGCAATGAAGGGGTACTATTGTAACAAATGGAGAGATTGTGTTGTGCTGGGATGCTAGCCTTCTTCCATGGCATATTTAGTAATACAAAGAATACGCTAACGATTCAAGAATGTATTAAGAAAAAAAAAGTAGAGTGCCCACAAGTGTTTATCACTTAGGGAGAAGATAATGCTTTAGGTAATACTCTAATTCAAAGAGAGGCCATATGTCAGGGTTGGCATCTCTGTGGCTGAAGAGATATTAGGCTGCCTGCTGGGAGTGTTGCCCTGTTCTCAGCCCCCTTCCGGACATGAAGGCTGCTCTCCGTAGACCCTTGCTGGTTAATCACCTGAGGATGGCTGTGAAAGCTGGCATTTTATTTTCCACTTCTAACAGTCTGGCTGGTGGTCTGTGCCCACCGGCCTCCAGCCCACCAACAAAGCGCAGTCTCTTGTGACTAAGTTAAAAATAAAAGTGTGTTGGAATGCTAAATAATTTGCTTTGTGTACTCGATATATATGGATACCTTATTATTTAGTATTAGTTAATGGAGTTGGGCAACTAAATACAGACTCCAAGTAAAGCCTATCAAGGTTAATCTTCCATATATCAATAGGAATTCAATAAGCTTGCTTGAATTTACTCTGGCTCGAAGTCTTGCTCCCTATTTATGATCTTGTTGCTTACGGCTGAGCCATAGCGGATTCTGAGAACTCAGCATTTAGGAGATGATAGTTCCAGAAATGCTTAGGTAGTTTGGATGTAGTTTTGGTTTTGAATTTAACCCCAGTTCCCATGTTTTGTTCTGTTTGTTTTCCCCCCTTTCTCCCTGCCATGGTGAATCATGTAAGGTGCCCAAAATTATTTCACTGTGCCTCTTCGTTGGCAAGAGTGTATCAATCACAGCTTGCTACCATAGTAGCAACTGGCAAGCTGGTTGTGGTCCTGTGAGTTGTCATTAGAGTACAGAGTAAATAAACTGGGACAGAATTGGTAATTTTATAAAACCTTATGTATTCACCAGTAACAAATATCAGTATTTGTTTCCTCATGCTTTCTGGGCTGGGCAAGCTAAGAAACTCTCTCAATTTTCTATCTGCCACTTTTTCTACTGCTTCTTTTCTACTAAGGTTCTTTAAATATTTGCTTATGCACATAGAGGCCAGGGATTCTGTTACTCTATCTGATCTTGATCTATCTTCTGTTGCCCTTAACCTTTCAAAAAAAAAAAAAAAATAACATAACTTCGATCCATGCTATTAGAATAGGCTAAGTAAATAATCTTAGCTTGTTTTCCACCAAAATCCCAAAAATGTGATTTGATGAGTATATTGTAAGGTTCTTTATGTAAACGAGCACTCTTAATTGACATGCTGAAGCCTGTTGTATTATTAGTAAGTAGCAGCCCAAAAGCAAGATAATGAAAGGATATTTCTTTGAAGAACACTTCAGTAGTTTTAGGAATAGAGGGGTGAAAAATAAATAAGCTAGTTGAGTTGTTATGTAAGTTTTTAATAGTCACTGGCATGTGCTGCAGATCTGTCAGAGTGGGTTCTAATATTTCTCAGGAAATATGAATTATTTACTCTACTTACCTGTGTTACTGGTGTGACAGTGTAATTCCTAACACCTGTTGGGGAATGGCTGTGAGAGCAGGGCAGACATGAGGCTGTGTATGAGCATAACTAGTGCGGCAGCACAGAGTGCATACCCATTAGAAAGCATAAGGAGTTAAGATAGGAGGCACAATATCATTGGGCAGCATGTAAACAGCAGGCTGTAAACAGCAGGCCCACATCTGCAGCTGTGTGCTGTGGATATGTGGGGGGCTGATAAGAGGATAAGCGCAGTGGCAGGTGTGAATGCTGGCTGAGCATTGGTTGAAGCTAGGCAGCCCACCTAGCCGCCCACCTTGTGCTCCAATAGTAAGTGAACACGTGTATTAGAATCCTATACAAACTCTGTGTGAGCAACAATAAGGTGAAGCTTGATCACTCATATTGGATAACTGTTGTGCTTCCCCGCTTGAGAACAATCTGATTAGGAAGCTATCCGTAGTAAACACCCAAGCACCGAGTTGCTGATAAGTGGGTAAGGTTATGTAAGTTGTCTGACATTGCTAAGTGTAGGGGTGTTGGAATTGAATGCTTTTTAAGGATCCCTTTCAACCCAAACCTTGCTATGATTCTACTATAATAAAAATGATAGGCCCATTTTTGTTTTCATCCAGTTCCCTGTGAGGTATGAACACTCAAAGGAATCTCCACTTCACCAGTCAGATGGTATGATCAAAAGTGGTAGGTTAAGTTTCTGCACTCTGTGTTCTTGGATGGTTAACAAACAGATCATTGACTGGTGTCAATTTCTTAAATTAGTGGAGTTGTAACATACTTACTTCGTACTATGTCATCCAAAACATCCTCTATAGGACAAATGATGACTGGAGATTAAGGAACTTGTCTAGTAACTGAAAATGTAGCTTGAACAATCAGCATTCAATGAAAGCTTGGTACTGGATCCAAACTATTGTCTTCAGGTTTCTGTCTATTCAGTTTCAATCCTTATTTGCTTTTAGCACTTTTTTTTTTATTCCAGGATCATTCAAATCACAAGTGTAAGCATTTAGGAGACAATGTCATTAAAAAATTATGTAGCTTGATATTATTGTTGCTCTTCTCTGCTCTGAGTTTCATTACTCCTAGGTAAAAACAAGTTTGTTGGATCTTGCTTAGTGTGAAAGTGCCACAGTTCTGATTCGGCAAGTTAATGACAGTCAATGATGTCCTTGGTTGGTTGCTCATTATCTTGCATTATGCTTATGAAATCTTTGTCCACTTCTTAGGAGGTACGTGGATGTCCTCAAATGTTACATCTTGTAATCGTTGCTGATTAAGGTGGAGCAAAATCAAAACTTCAGCAACCACTTTCTCCTTCAATATGCTTTGTAAGATTTATCACTGGTGCTAATATTTACTTTTTTACTATTTCTGCAGCTGTAGTGTTGAGGAACTTTTGTCAGAGGGTTAGAGTTTCCTTGGCAGCCCTCCCAGACTTCTTCAAGGAAGAAGAGATTGCAATTACTCAAGCAAGTCTGCACAATTTCTTAACTGCTTTTTAATGCACAACAGTTGAAAATTTCATTCAAACCTATCAAATAATTACGAAGAATGTTAAGCATTTTTTTAAGTAAAATCTCTTTTCAGGAATTATACTGAACATACTTGAAATTGCTTGAAATCTCAGACAAGTTGGAATTTTTCTTAACGATGGTATTACAAATGTATGGTTCGTGTAACTATGTAGTTGAGAGCCTATCTTTTAATATCAGTAAGAAAGCTTTGTAGTTTGCTTTTATATTGCCTTTCTCATAGAGGATAAATATACTGATTATAGTGGATACATATCAGCCACAGTTCCATGTCTTCATATACTTTAATTGGTCAGAAGATAGACAAGAGAAAATGTGGCAATACTAACAGCTGTCTTCTAATTCATAGCTCTTCTTATTCACCAATTCCCAGGCAAATTCTAACTAATTAGTTTTTTCTGCTTGTTTATCCTTAGTGTATGTGCTTGACACTCAATTTAATTGATGCAGTTGCCCATGTCAACATGGTATTTCTTTAAATTTCCTGTCGTGAAATGACCTGCCTGCTTCATCCTCACTGTATTACTAATATAAATGCTAGAAAAGATGCTAAAAGCCTATGCACTATGCTTTTGTTACCCTGTCTGCCTGCATACATGGAATTCCCAAATGGGAGTTGCATCTGTAATTCCAAAGATCTCATTCTATTGTATGTCATAGAAAAGGCGACAGTAATTAAAAATGTGAAAAGAGAAATCAAATCACCAGTAACGTACGCTATCAAATCCATGCAGAATAGAATGTGTTCTGACCAGATCAATGAGAAATGACAAAGATTGTGGATAATTTGGCTGGGACTAAACTGGTGCGAGAGAAGAAATCAGATGAACGAGTAAGTTCCATGAAAGAAAAATAACCAATACCTGCAAAGTTAAAAAAAAAAAAAAAAAAAGATAATGTTAAAAAGAAAATCCTGACATTGCAGTAACACAGATCCATACTTACCCTCATGCCTACATTGCATTTGAAAGTGCAGGGTCTTCAGCAAGCAGGAGCTGAGCAGAGTGACCGGCAGTTGTGTACTTCATCCCCCAGTTGCCTTTATATGAGTAAAAGGCAGGATATGAGTTTGTGATGTCCCACAGGGCTGTACTTGGCTGGCATCTTCCCTACCAGGGTTCTGGCTGTGAGCTCAGCCTCTTCACCAGCATCTGACAAACACAGGGTAGGCACTGTGCACCACAGGCACTGCTGTTTTTTTTCTGTGTTCTAGGGAAGGATAAGACCTAATCCTGTGAGCATGGGCGTAGGGTGGACCTGCAGGCTTTGCAGCAACTGGATGCTCCTGCCTGCTTTGTGCACGTGGCAAGGTCAGGTCCTAATCAGTGTGCTCTGGCATATCTCTATCTGTTTCTGCAAAGCTTTCCCTTCAGTTGTTGTCCTGGGACCAAAACAAGTACGGTTGGATCGCATGTGGCTATGTGTTCTCTTTATCACATCTTCGGTATTAAAATCATATTTGCTTGAAAATGATTGGAGAGCTGGTCACTTGCTGACAAGTTTCATGGAGTATATAACAAGCCTAGATCTCTTGTCAAGAAAATTAAATGAACTTACTATGTCTGGGTGACCTTCAGGAAAATGATTAACTGTTCTGTAAGCTTTTCATGACACATAGTACATACTGAAGAGTAGTGGTATTCCATCAAAAAAAACCAAACAAACAAACAATCAAACAAAAAACTTCGTTGCCTTTAACCTCTGCATTGTGCTCAAAGTTCTGCTTAGTGTTTGGATCATTGGAAACACATTTGCCTACTTAGTTCCCTGACTTTTTATTTCACTTGTGCCTCACATCGGGTAATTGGTGAAATTACTGATTGTTCTGGACAGAAAGTAAGATTTGTGTTGCAATTATTTGAGTTGTGTGTGAAACTATGTCCACAGTTTACTATTATAAAACAAGCATATGTCTTCTATCATTATCTCCAGGAAAGTATGCCTTTTAAATTAGTGTTATTTTATCGCTAGCACCACGTCTTCCCCAGAAATTGTTAGTGTTCCTGATAATGATACTAAAATTATTAATCAGTCCTGACAGAGAACTGCAGTACAGGGAGCGGTATATTAATTTCAACTACTCTTTCTGTTCTGTCTTGTATACACACAAGAAAAAAAAGACTCAGGAAAAAAAAAAATCCTCCTTAAATGTTTTAACAGTGTTTTAAGACAGTATGTTGGGAGGAGCAGCGGAAAGCAAGGGAACAGTGAAACAATCAATTCAATACTAAGAGAATCTGTCAACCTTAAAACAATGAAAAGATTCAGTTAGAAAAGCTTTTGTCTGCCATCTTTACAGAAGGAAAGAGGGAAATCAATATATATTTCTTCTATTTCAGACCAGGCATGTGGTATTGATATTTTCTACAGGATAGAAAGATTTTGTCCAACAAGACTTAAACTTTTCCACTATTAGAGAATGTGTGCATTAACTTGGACGTTACCCGGCAATACTGCTCTTGTTTAATGTGTTCTTCTGGGGGTTTTATGTTAGCTTTCTTGATGTCACTAGTAAAACGTTCTGAGTTGCTATGGCTGTGTTAATGTAGATGAATGAAGAGAAGGATTCCAGCACTATATGACATGGGTGACTGCCCATGGATGTGTTGGCAACCAAAGGGTACCTGGCAAAATCGTGCTGGCTGTGGGCAGCAGAAGCTGCTTTGTCTACACCAAAGTCATCAGGCATTTGCTGTTTAAAGTGTTTTCTGTTGGACTCTTCTGATGATTTTCTGATCTTGTCACTGTTCTGCAGCTCTGGATTCATAATCCACATCTCTGCGTTAAAGAGGCTAAGATTTCTTTTTGGAGTTGATATTCAATTTTGACAAACAGCTGGAATCTTCCTCATGTCAGCTTGTTTTCTGAGCTCCAAATCTGAACGGAGGGGGTACACCTGAAAAAGGAAAAAAATCCTGAACTGGTCCTTTACTTGCCTTAGAAAATGCGCTGTTTCTGTCACCCCTAGATTTAAGTGTACCTTGTGACCTAATTGCTTGTTATACAGCTTCTGTGTCATCGCTCAATCACTGCAATGTTGGGAGTGAGCTCAAATGGAGCTGTCATTACAACTGGAATGGATGGAACATAACTGACCTCTGTTTAAGTGAGTAGAAAACAATCCGTTGATATAAACTGTGATGTAAATAAGCTGTTAGCCATTGGAACCGATCTCTCATCCACCCTTCGTGGGTGAACTTCTTTGTATTGTAAGTTGGACTACTGGAGCACACAGCATATTTCATTTGGTAGCAAGGCAAATCTCCTGCTTTTTCCCATTGTTTCAAGCATTCTGTACTTATACGCTATTGTTTTATTGGGTTTGTGCCTTCCAGTGTGCTTCAGGCATTCCCGAACAGCCTCTGATTCAGGAAGGTTTTTTTTCCCATTGCTGCAGGCTTGCAAGATCAGCTTTGAGTTATTTTATCTTTTCTCCGGAGAGCTAGGACTACTCAGGGTTAGACTGGAAAATACTGCTATTTAAAGTCCAGACTAGATTCCAGTCTTCATCATCACCTCTGGCTCTACCACGTGGCTCTAGGTGAATTAGTGGAAATTAAGCACAGATTTTCCTCCAAAAGATCAAATAGGGATAAACATGGTTTTCTTCTGAAGGAACAAATGAGAAATTAGTCTCTTTGTGACACAGAGTTTAACCTGTATTTTATATTAGTTTGATTTTAGGAAAGGTAAGATTGACACTCATGTAATTTCTATTACAGTTATTAAAAAAATTCTTCAGCAGAAGTCATTGAATGACTAGAACTAAGAGTAAAAAAAAAAAAAAAAGGAAAAAAAAAAAAGGAAAAAAGAACTTGAACTGCCTCAACATGGAATTATATATGAATAAATCTTCTGGTCGAAAAATTCCTCCTTCCCTGTTAAATATTTAAGCTACGAGAGTTTTCTGGCTACAGAATTACTCAGACTCAGAATTATGTGAATTCAGAACACGAGCATAACGCTGACACCAGGTGTGCCAAGAGAGTTTAAGTCATATCTAGAAAGTGTTTAATTTTACTTGAGTTAAATGATGTGTGTTAACTGTAATATAACATCCATCTTAGTACCTAAAGTTTGTTTTCCTTGTCAAAGGTGGTTGAAAATTTCTTAATTGTTAGAAATGTTACTATTAGCTGTTTTACTCAAGAAAGGATGATCTCTGAAAAGGCTGGTCATTGACATTCTGAGGTTAGAAATAGATACTTGAAAGATGTCTCTGACCTGTGTTCAACTAAGACGGTAAAAAAATCAGTGAATGGTTTTCCCCAGAAGCAAAACAGACAGTAAAAGTAGCTGAAGGAAACTTGTGAAACACTCGTAAAGTGCTGAACATCCAACAGTCAGTGGATCATCTGTGTGAAACCAATGGGAAGTGTTCCATCCTGGTGTTTGATCTCAGCATTGGGGAGTTGATCCATAGGAGTGTGACTTTTCTTCCAAAACAAAGGCCTTCAAATGTCTGGTAACATGGCTCTCAAAACTTGGTTCTTAAGTGTCCTTATGTGACATCTGAGCTTTTTTATATCTTACTGAAGCTCAAATCGGTTTTTCAAACCAAGATCCTGATTTTTTTTCCTTGTCATTTGCCTTGCTAGATGAAGTATTTAATTTCCTGATATTCTGCATCTATCTATTGATTATTTACATCAGTGTTAACATGCACATTCAGTTCCCACCCTGGGGTTTCCTGTAGCAGGTGGGTTAAGGAGAAGAGTGGAAAAAGAAGTGGAAGCAGCTTAGTAAGGAAATGTTCAACAATTTCCATCACAGGTGCCCAAAGAAAAATGCTGTAGGAAGTGCTCCCTCATTGTCTCTAATCAAAATGGATCTGCTGACAGCTGATATTCAAACACTTAGCACAACTGATGCAGGTTGCTTGTTGTTTCTGTGCTACTTCCTACAAGCAGCAGACACAGGACACATTGTCTATTCTCTCATCAAAGGAAACAGAAATGCCACCTGTAATGCCGTTACAGGTGCAACCAGTTGGAATAAAAGCATGAACAAATAAGCATGATAAGCTTCCCAGCAGCCTCTGGAGATGGCCTTTAAGGAAACAGGTAATTTTTCTAAGCTTGCCTTAATAAAATAATGAAGATCAGGGAAACCTCTTGGTGATACAAGTGAGGATTTCCACCGCTAGTTTTCCACTTCAATTTGCATATATATATTTTCAAGGGCTTGGTCATAAACATGAGTTTTCTATCTGCTTTATATTATATCAATTTTATCTTCAGTCTTTCTATAGCCTATGAGTGCTGACTGAAGGAAAATGATGCCATGTCGCCTAAGTGCAATGGTTTTATGCCCAGCTGCTATTTCAGCACGGGAGGAGTGGTGTCTGCCCTATTCCAAGAACTCAGAAGCAGGCTGTATGGAGCTCCCCAACCTTAAGTTCCCTCCTTGATTCAGTGATGTTTTAAAATAACTGTCATGAAAACAACAAACTTAAAGAATGAGTATTCACATATCAAAACTTGTAGTGGGTTTCTCAGCAAGAAAAGGAAGAATTGAAGAAGGTAGTTTTGGTTGTTGCCTTTGTTGAGGTAGCCAGAGTGAGATCTTGTACCGATCAGGTCAGAAGAGGCTCAGAATAGAGGTAATGGCGAGTGAGATGTATGAACTAGACTACCTTAGAAGCTTTGCAAGACAACAAAATGGATCTTGTGCTCCTGGAACTGCAGTTGATGCCCACACTGCTCACTCTTGCGGCTAGGGTACGTGAAGGCTGGCTGTTCTGATAGGAATGGGGAGCTTTGAGCTGAGTGTTAAGAATCAGCAGGGAGCCATGTGGTGCAGTAAGACCAGGTAAGGACTAGGGCTGGAGGCAGGCATGATGGTCACACAGACTGTTACTCTTAAACTTAAATGCTGTTTGAGTGCAATGGCATTTACCAGTGTCTATTTATATTCCACTTTGTCACTACTCTATAAGTGGAAGAGCTGACCTTGATCCTAGCCCGCTCTGGGGCTCAGTTGGACCAATAGCTGGGGATGAGCTATGCTACAGCATGCTGCTGGTGCGTTTGCACATGTCATTTTGAGTAGGCGGAAGCCTGGTGGGAGCACAACTTGTGGAAATGCGCCCAAACTCCATGTAGTTTAATACAAAGCAGATGGATTAAATCTGCTTTTTCCTTCTTGCTGTTTTGGGAATGTAACTGGTTATCTGAAATGCAATCAATGCGCACTTGACTGTTGAAAATGATACATATAAAGGAGTTAGGAACATAATTCACTAAAGTCAAGTATTCTTGAATCACATTTTAGATAATTGGTGGTATTAAATAAAAAGTGACTGTAATTACGAAAGTGTGGTTTGATTTTGATTTTGCTCTGCAGTTCAATGCAGTTTTTGAGCTTGGTTCTCTGTGACTTGTCTCACACAGGTGCTTTTCATTTTTCTTTCCTTCTTTCCTTCTTAGTTTTCTTTGTAACATTCCATGTTTGCTTTAGAGCAACTGTTATCCTTTTTTTTTTTTTTTCAGGTTCCATTATGTCCATTATACTTAAGTTATCTCTCTCCCCTGCTTGCTGTTCCTCAGTATTTTCTTTCTTGCCTTTTACTTTTGGTGTTATTTTCTCTTAATGACCCTAAATAAAAACAAGAATCATCAATGCCTATTTAAGTCTGGCTTAACCATGTTTTGAGTCACTGCTTTATTCAACATGTTAAATTTACTCAATTACTTGAAGAAGTAGGACATAAATGAATCAAGGAAGGATTCTGTTATGTTGTTATTAGCTACATTTTAAAATTTGTCATAAATAATTTATTTTCTATTCTGAATAAGTAGCCAGGTGAGATTTAGACACCATGTAAGGCACAGTGGCTGTGCGGGAAAGGAAGATATCAGTGAATGGTTAAAAGCAGCTGAAATTACAGGTTAGCAGGTCAGTGTCACATCACCCACTTAGTGAAGGTAAATGGAAAGGAAGCAATACCAGAAGAAAAAGATGGAAAAAAAAAAATAAAAAATCCCAGGTGTTGCAAACATTTCACCAAGCACATTCGATACTCATAGAACTGTATTCAGTATGTCAGAGTAGTAAGGAGTATGTGTAGTATGGACTTTGAGTGAGTACTGGTTGTGCATCCCAGTATTTTTACAGGATCTGGATGAGGTCCCATCAGGAGTGTCACCATTAAAACTGTTTAAATCACTTCGAGTTACATTTGTTTCACATCTGGAAACACTTAAAGACAAGTTTGAGGATTGGAAATGAAAGATCTGCTTTTTTTTTTAACTTACAATTGGCTGTAGCCTAGATCTTCAGTGTTAGTAAATCAGATATGAATAATTAAGTATTTATGTGTACTCTTAAATGTACAGTAGCTCAGGGGATTTGTTACCTTAATTTGTGTTAATGATGAGTTACTGGAATCATTTGTTGCATGAATTTATTTCCAAAGGCTTTTTGTGGCCTCCAGTGTTGTAATACACATGAAAATGACAAGAACATGCTTAACAAAGCAATCTCAATCAGGGAGAAATAATGTTAAAAATGTTTGGCAATATTAAAAAGACTTCAGGCTACATGGTAGCGCTCATCAACCTGCAAACCACTTGCTCAAGGGGATATTAGTAACAACTTGCATTATGGCTAGCTTTGGTTAACAGAAAGTAATTGGAGGGACTGGCTGTTGTAATCAATGCCATGGTGATTAAGAAAGGCTAACATGTAATAGTTGTAGCACAAAATGTAGGATGAGCTTCTTACTGGACACATTAACTGGATGATACCTTTCTCCTTCCTGTTGACATAGGCATTGTGGTTCAAAAAAATTGTTGAGCTAGAGTTAGAGGGTTTATGAATGCTTCTTGATGTTTATATGGTATTTATCAGGATAATTCTATCATTTGACATGTAAGCAAATGAGTATTACATGCTTTCTAAAGTACGTAAATTGGACGTGCCTGTGAATGAGCACAGGCTATCCATTCATTGACTACAATTTGGACTGCAATTAATAAAACCAACATTTAGTTATTTTTAGGAATATACCTTCTAATGGGGTGCTTCACACATAAGTAATTAAGCTTTACGCTATATTACAGGGACAAATGCAAATATATGTGATTCATTTCTCACTACACAGATTTTTCTTGTGACAAAAAATATGGTTTGTCTCTGCCTGTGTCTATTAGAGTTTCCATTTTCTATACTGTTTACAGTTGGTTACAAATTAAACAATGTCAAGTTGACAAGCTGCATTTTTTTCCTTTTGAATATACTAGCTTGTTGGGGTGGAAAAAAACCTTTTGGGGGAAAAAAAATAAAAGACTTTCCTGCAGCAATACCTAAATGAATGCAATTCTCTATGCTGTTAGCATAAAAGAATTTAGCTCAAGTGAAATTTAAAAGAGAACTATTGTATATGCTTAAGTCAATAAGGGCAAATTCAGTGTTTATTTAAGTTATTGATGGCATTTTGACGTACTTGTATCTGTTTTGCTATCAAAGAGATCTCAAGGAGTTGAGAGATGTAATTCGATCCCTTTTACATCAGTTCTATAATAATTTGGATGGACTAATTTGGATGTATTAAGTTACAGTGAAGTGAGTGGAAGCTTCTCATTAGTGAAAAATACCAGGTAGAGGACAGAACTGATAAGCCATTCTTCTGTTGAGTGTTTGTATACTATCATAATGATACTATTTCTGGAAGTATAAATCTTTGTGTCCACTATTCTGATTTGAAAACAAAAGTATGCAACTGTGTTAACTTCTGTTAGGCATGAGAAGACAGGGGTAAAAAGGGGTTCTGAATGTTCATTGCCATTGCCGCTTTGGACTCGGTGCATTAAAATTGGGTTCAAGATGTCTGAATTGCTGTAGTAAAAAAAAAAAATCTCACAAAAAGCTACAGACAGTTCTAAACTTTTCCTATTGCAATAGTTAGTAATATTTGGATCTGAGTTCATAATTCAAGTGTCTGATACTCAGGCCTCTTCATATGATTTCAGTAAATCACTCCCACCAGTCTCCAACAAACACAATGTCTTTGGTGCGTTGCCTTTTCTCTCATTTGTTCAGAGCCCATGCCATTTGGTTCATGTTGGATCTGTATTGCTAGTAGCGTCACTGTTCCAGCTATTGAGCTTCAAACAGAATACTGGTCAGGGGCTTCTAAAGCATCTAGGACTGAGCAGCTGCATCTAACATGCAGTTTGCTAGCTGGGACGTGGTACATAATCCTTGTCTGCACCACTGAGCATGCACATCTTTCAAAATGCTAACTGTTGTTTGTTTTTGTTCCAGAGAGCTTTGTTCTCATGTCATAAGTAAATTTCTATTTGACAGTCTGATGCACTGATTGATTTGTTTAGTTCTTCATTTGCAGAGACTTGCATTTATAACGCTAACTGCTAGTTTCACCACTGTATGGAGTACTGATGTGAGCCTTTCCCTTCGTAAAATGCATTGAGTATCTGGTGACTATAATTGGATGCCTCTTCATATAGTTCCAACTTGTTTCTTTGAGAAAAATTAAAAAAGCATTTTTTAGATGCCACAGAGTTGAAACTGTAACACATTATCAGCTGGGTAGGAGGTGTTGATAGTTGCTTTCTCCGCAAGTGAGAAAAGTGGTTTTATTAACACTCTCTAGGAAAATACTGTTTAATGCTGAAACATCTTGATGTTAAAAAATGGTATTGCTATGTATATAAAATCCTTTATTATGAATTTTCAGTTCTCTCAGATGTTAAGCATTACTGTTTCCATTGTGAGTTAGAATGGCAGATCATGTTGACGTGATGGTGATTTACGTAAGAGAAATAAAGCTGAGGTTCTATTCAAAGATAAAAAGGCCTATGTAGAAGGGCTAAGATGAAAATTCATGATGCCTATTCAGAAAAAGTAGCACATGACCACGTCACGTAGTATGACACATGACGTTTCATAAACCATACTGCAAAATGTTGTAATATTATAATTAAAATGTGACTGGCAGTGATACCTGAAAGAAAATGCATGATATTGAGTCAAAAAGTAAAAATATTTGGTTATTTTTCTGAAAATAATTGGTAAGGTTTAGATTCATTGGAAGACAGCATATGATTGCATGATCAAATAAGTTGATGAAACTGCATTTTGTTATAGAGAGAGAGGTTGTCAGAATATCTTTCAGTAGCTCAGCCAGGTGATGTCTAAGTAATTCTTTCTTGTTCAAATAAAATAGCTTTTACCACAGTATATACTATCTCTACAAGACAGAGGTAAATGTGAACAGACATTAAAATCTGATGTATGGAAACACTTATCCATGCATTTAAGTACTGAAACTGCATTGAGCTGTGGCAGTATTCCTTTGACTAAAGGATGTGACTTCAATGGGAATACTCAACTTAGAAAAAAAATTTAAGGACATAGGTAATTGAAGAAAATTTAAAAATAAAACAACTAAGGTGAATATTTTAAGGTAAAACTTAAAAGTGAGTTCAGAATATACATTTTTCAAATCTTAGGAAATGTATTTCTGCATCTTTGGGCATATCCAGTAGTAGATGTATCTTGCAGAAAATAGCAGTTCATCCTCTCTGCTCCTCTGATGCAGTGAGCCAGGAGAAGTTGTTTTGACCTGATTTGTTTTTTACTCCTTTCTGTTGTGGCAAGGGGCATGTATTTGGGGTCACGTCCAAGTTCTGCAGCATGAGCAGGCTCAGCATCTGTCTCCTTGTGCACTTACCTTTTGCCTTTCTCAGCTGTGAAAAACGGAGGTATGTATGCCTAAATTATATTTGGGTGTGCAGGCATGTGAGCAGACAATTCATCTTGTTTGTTCTGCAAGTTGCTTTGAAAGATTGGAAAGGACGGCTTTTATACAAAAATTCGATACTAATTTCATAGAAAATCACTAAAGAGCTGATTAATGTGGAAGATCACTTAATGCTTACTAATTAGATCAATAGAATTTAGCCTACCCTACCCTTCATGCATTGTGCAGTAGGGAAAGATGGCAAAGATTTGTATTTGAATGCTTTGTTTATTCCCAGTCCTTAATTTCAAGGTTGTCATCTGTGCAGTGTCATTTTCTTTTGTTTCTTTTGTCTTTGCAGTTCGGAGTAAATAACTTGTCTGCTTAAAACCGAAGTAGAAAGAAATCTCCCTTGGTATTATGGTAGAAATTTATGGGCGGAAGTGTAATCAAGCAAGCGAGAAAGAAGAAAGCAACATTGTAAAGTGATTGTAATGTAGTACATCTAAAACAGGGAATGAGGATGTTGGCATCAGAAAGTGGCCAGCACAACTTGATGATTATATTATTGCTGAAACCTGCACAGACGTTAGAAAGAAGTGAAAAAAATCTCAAAGACATAAATTAAATGCTTCTGGTTCTGAACTCTGATTTCCCCAAAGTGCAGCCACTTAGAGTTTCTGTTTTAATTCCCACCCATCTACAACAAAAGATGAAATTATCAGAATGGCTTTCCTTGCAGTCTGATTAAATGGAGCAGGAAAATAGACAACGTAAATGGCAATACATTACAATAGGAAATTTCATACAATTTAATAATGTGAAGCATTATTTTTTGGAGTAAATGCCTTCTCAAGAAAGCACTTAAGCGTATATTTGAGTCCATCTATATTGACACGAGTCACTTAAACATACACTTCTCTTGAAATGTGGCCTTAAAGTCTAAGTAAATATAGTACAGAAGTAAATATGCAAACTTACAGTAATTCTTTTAGGAAGGCTTTTGCAAGAACAGCTTCAAGACCTTTAATTTTGTATTGGTGAGTTAACACTATTTTCTTAAGCAATAATCAGCGTAGTTATCTAGACTATTTCATCTCTATTTTTCTAGAAAACAGTGCTAAGATGGATCAGTGCAGTAATGTTTTCCTTGGATTTCAGTGTTACAGCTTTTATTTTTTTTAGCCCTTACTTTTAAAAACAAGAGTTTCTTTGTTCCTTTCCTCTGTCAGTGCATAAAAGTCATGTTAGGAGGCTGACAGTAGGGGTAAATGAACTCTCCACTAGATTCATATCGGTGGATTTCAAAAAACAATAATTGATACCTTTGAGAAAGTGGGTAAATTCCTTTTTGCGGTTGATTTCTCTATTGCACATCTTCACTGTATTGGATGAAATTTTGAAGTTGTGTGTCAATAATAATAAACCACTTCAGATAGCTATTCTGAGGTCTCAGGCTAAAGGACAAAAAAAATTGTCATTGAATGTTGAATTTGTAAGGACAGGAGAAGGCATAAGCAATGCATATTACTTAGAGAATAGTGGCAGTGATAAATATCTAATATGTATAAGTATATATTATATATTAACATATAATAACATATTATTATATGTTATAATATAATATATATTATATGTCTGTGCATTTATGTCATAGATGTAATGCTTTCATCTGTACAGCAGGACTTGTATCTAGGAAAACAGCACTGGTTTCACCACCATCCCAACTTGCGTTTCCCACCTGAGTACACTGTACTGTAGCAGTGAGAGGCCACGTGGGAGGGATGCTAAGGTCACGTGGGCAGTGAAACACAGAACCCAGACCGTAGAGTCACCCAAGCAGACTCAAAAAATGGCACCCTTCGGGCTTTCATTCCCTGTTACGAGTAGCACTGCTGGCTTGCTTTTTATTTGCTCCCTTCTGCCTTTTTCCAATGAATTCAGTAGGTGCTGAGTGTGGCAAGGTACCTTTCACAAACCAAGCAGTTCGGTTTGCTTTGATAGCATAGGGTCACGTTTCTGACAGCACCAAACCACATCGCCATTTTGTTCTAACTATTGAAGACCAGCACAAGTTCCTGCACCCAGCGTAGGTTCATACAGTTAAGGAACTGGTACCTGTTGTAGAAATATCAGTTTATCTTTTTGTCGAACATTGGAACTTTAGCAGGAAAGCAGGAAAGAAACTGG
Source organism: Meleagris gallopavo (assembly GCF_905368555.1). NCBI lineage: Eukaryota > Metazoa > Chordata > Aves > Galliformes > Phasianidae > Meleagris > Meleagris gallopavo. The sequence goes on from NC_139410.1 coordinate 759,910, forward strand.
GGACATGAAACATAATCTACTAATGAAATGCTATTTTTACTCCTGGTAATATGCAACGGAAACACTCTATAAGAGCAAGGAACTCAAAGGCCACATTAAGAGAAAAAACAGTTCCTGCTAGGAACTTACCTAAAAGATAGAACTTGGTTCTAAATGTTATAAGTGATTTAAATTATTTTATTTATTTCCAGGAAATAATTTGGAAGTTTCTACTACAAAGGTAACGCACATAGGAGTTTTGTTTTTTGAAATATCAAACAGATGTAAAGTGATACTTCAAAAGTCTTCCATTCAGCTGCAATCAATGCAATGTGAACTAAATAGTTCAATTGAGCTCCCGTGAACATAAAAGCGTACCATTTGTAAACCTGTCTCACAGTAGCAGCCAAACATCAAAACATTATACAAGGTTAAGAAATATTCAAGTGTTCTGTTCTTTATCAGATAACAATGTAATTTTGAATTTTTGTTTAAGTTGATTTCAGTTTAACAAGTATGTGTGCGTGTAAGATAAAGGGCGAGAAACTTCAGCTGCAACAAAGGCATGTTTTATGTCTGTTAGAATCTGGTCTTGCTGAACATTGGAGTGAGTTTCGCCACTGACTTTTATAGAAGCCAACTTTTGGTGCTATTGACTTGGAGATTTCAGCCTTCCGTAAAATATAGCATTTAATAATCTTCATTTCCTGATGGCTGTGGTGTTAAGAAAGCAGCTTTTGATTCTATTGCTAGCTGCCTTAGGATCGGTGGCAGGATCCAAACTGATCCTAACAGAGCTGGGGTTGTGCTGTACAGCTCTCACCCCGTGTTGTGTCAGAGTAGCTGACACATCCACAGCTAGAAGTGCATTTCAGGAGTACATGTTTCCTTGCCAGTGTCCCAACAAAATACTTTGTAAGAAAATGCTAAGTTTGATAATGAAGGCCTTTAACTGCTATTCCAATTTTAATTTCTATTTGAGAGAAAGATCTCTTGTCAAGCAGTTTGTGTATAACTTGGCACTTTTACACAGAACGGCTCTAATCTGCTGTCTAGAGGCTAAAGAGTCAGTCTTGTTCTTGCAGTCATTTTTATTGGAGCTGTTTAAATTTCTATAAATAATTCTGCCTTCTGAATTTAAGACAATGTGGGGGTCCTGTGGCTAGCAAAGTTACCTTTGGTGGCAGCTTGTGGTTCATGTCATTGTCCTGATGTAAATGAAATTGCTTACAAAGAGACTGGAACAACTCCAAGATTATTGAGGTAGGTTGCGATTAGGGCACCTATGTGGGAGGTGGAAGAAGCATCTTAAACTGCCAGGGTGGTTAAGGCTTGCTCCTTGCTCTGGACCAGAATGAGCCACAGCTGCTGCATTTGTGATGTTCTGGGGTGGGGATCAATCTTACTGTCTCTCCTTCAGCAAAGCAGAAGCCTCTTTGCATCCTCAAGTGGAAAAAAAAAAAGAAAAAAATAAACCAAAGTTATTTTATTCAATTTCCTTTTCCCCTAATATTTGTCTCCTATCTCTAGGAATAATTCTGCTAAGAGACGGTTAACTCTGCACATTCATAATCCTTGGCCTTTGTGAAATATGTGAGGCAAGAACTATATTGGAATCAGATCAACCATCTCTAATCACACAACTAGGAGAAAAACTTAGAGTGAACCAGAGTGACATTTAAACAGTCATGCTCTGCTTGAGGTGATGTATGATTAGTTCTCTGTCTAAGCTATAATCATTTGACAGGCACCTCTAACATTGTAATCAGTTCAAAATTTAATGCTGTATTAGCTAAAACTTAAAGCAATCAAGCCAAAACAGAAAATGCTCAGAAATCAAGAATAAAGAAAACTAATGAGGTGGTTCTGTGCTTCAGAAATTGACATTATCAGAGTCAAAACATTTGGGAAGATATATTGTTGAAAGAAACTGTGCATGGGATTTGTCCAGACCGTTTCAATCCCTTTTCTGTTTAATCCTGTCAATTTGGTTTCAAAGCTTCTTGGGATCCATATTTGCTACCTTCGTTTCTTATACAAGGAAAAAAAAAATGGTCCTAATTGCATAGAGTAGAATTAATTTAAAATTCTGACATGCCACCAGACTACCTGGATTCAGGAGAAAGCAGAATCCAGACTATGTCTTCAAATTGTCCTTTTTCTAAAGGGGTTAAAAGCAGGGAACTTGAAAAAAAACACTTAAAAAGTCGAGTAAAATATGCATATGAACACACATACTATTGGCAAATATGAAATTGTTATTTGCAACCAGAAGATGGCTCTACAGTCAAGCTGGGCAAGCTGAAACCATGGACATATAGCAATAACTTTTTTTATCTGTGCTGTTCGCTTTTTCCCTTTTGGAAACAGCCCTGTTCCTGTGAGCAATGGTTTATGAAAAGCTTTTTTTTTTTTTTCCTATGGCAAGGACTCACTGTCCTCAAAACCCTCTGTTGTTTTAGGATAGGACGCACATACAGAAGATTGGTCAGATGGCTTTAACTGGCTTCCACTGAAGATGACTGGCATTTCACTGCTGGTTTCAGTGGAAGCTAACTGGGGCTAATTGTAAGCTGACTGGGAGAGCCTTTCCTTAAGTCCCTAACTGTGCTTTGGATATTATCTTGCTGCACACTTGACCTGCTTGTCTTTTTCATGAATGCTGAGAAGCTATCAGTGACTTCGTCATTGAGAGAAAATAGGATAACTGGCTGATAAAAAAATTTAATACATTCTAAGGAGGAATTGATTATTTAAGTATGTCTTTGTTCCCTTGATAAGTTAGCAACAGCAGTAGCTCTGTCTTAAGGGGATGCATGGCTGAAGGGATGTATGGGCCAACTTGTCATGTTCCAAATGTAAAGCTCGGAACAAAGTCTGGATTTGGAAAAGTGAACTTCTATTTTGCAGAACAGTAATTTCAATTGAGTATGTATATATCAGTGGAATCAATGGTGTAGCACTATTAAAAGCCCCTGGTGAAGTAAAAACAGGGTTGACTTTACCTTCTCGGTGTTTGCTTTGAATTCCTAATGTAAAACAAAAGGAATGAAATTTATAGGTGCTATCTACTACATGAGATTTTCAACATGGGGAAAAATTTGCTTGTTGTGCACGTTTTCCTGCTGTGCTAATTATTTTAGAATTACAAAGTACTGATTATGAGGAGCTGCTGAGTATTTTTCTTTCTACAGAAGGTAGCTTTATAGGCAAGAGAAAGAACCCATACCAATTGTTTGGGTTTACTTTAATGTTATGTTTGATGCGTAGCCAGTTCTGTCTGTTTACTTACTTTTTAGTATTGAGATATGGTTTTAGTTAGATACCATGTTGCTTTGTTTTTCTGCAAGTTGAAATCCATTTCAGTATCACTACTGCGCAGCTAAAATGTCATGAAGTAACATGGCAGTGAATGAGGTCAATTTGCCTTTACACACATGGAGCCTTTTTGTAGAGTCTACTTAAATGAAGATAATGCTTTTTCTTTCTTGGTTTTTTTTAACCTCTGCTCAGCTTCATTAAATGGAATTTGTCTTGACATGCATGTCCTAAAGGACAGGTGCAACTTTCAGGATAGCAAACTGCTTCCTTGTAATTTATTCATTGCATTATGAACTTGCAACCCTCCAGAGGATGTGACATAATATTATAGTACATAATGTTCCGGAGTACTAGATTTTCATTTGGCTCCCTGATTTATCTGACAGATGAAGGGGAAAAAAACAAAACACATGTAGCTGGAAAAGTCCCTACTGACAACACATATGCAACTGCTAAAATGCACAGGTTATTTCGGTTAACACTGACATTAACTTATGCTGGAAACCCTCCCTTCTGATTTGACTTGCTCTGGTGTAATATGACTGCTTACTGTTTTATTTCTAAGTTCGCTTCCTGTAATTGTGCTCCTTCAAAATAAACTCGGATCTGAATATCAGCTGCTTTGAGAAAAGGTGTGTGCAATAACTCTTCCATTAAGCCATGGGTTGTCTTCACTGTCACTGAAGTTAGAGTAACTTAAATGTAGTCCACAAAAGATAGCATTTATTTATAATAATGTAATAGGTGCTGTATAATAGATGCTTTCACCCAATAACAGGTACTGAATTGAAACCTGTGGTAGTGGTAGGCCAGTACTTCAGTTTAACTGCTGAGTCACAGTTTGAACTGCTGAGCACCTGGGGAAAGGATCTGATCAGCCCTGGGAGCACAGGTGAAGACAATTAAGCTGTTTGATGGTAAGGGATGGAGTCTGGCTGCACCTCTCTTAAACCTCATTAATGGCTGATTGCCACTGGGATCTCTTTTTGGAGATCCCTCCTTCGTGCAGCTTTTCCTCTGAACCTGCCATCTTCTGATACATGTGAGCTATCTTTTTCCCTTTGTTTATAGCACCTTTGTGTTGTGTTGATTCTTCTGCTTTTACACCTGTGGTGAAACACATTTTTCTATCATACTGATCTGTCCAATTGCTACAGTTTCAAATGCTCCATAAGATTAATTCTCTTTTGATGTAATTTCATGTAAAGTTAGGTAAAGGCAATAGGACTTCTTGGTTCTCTACTTTCTCAGGTATCGCTGCTGGAATGAGTTACTTAGTCAGCCTTTTATTAAGCTAAGACAGGAACTGTCTTGTTTCTGCTATCTTTGTCACGTGTATTTGCTTTTTATACTATTGCACCCATAAACAAAAAGTAACTGCAGCAAGTCTTGGGCAATTAAACTGCACATTACTAATTCACCTTTCATTTGCTGCAGTATCTTGGATTGTAGTCTAAGCAGTCCTCAGGAAGCTTTTCTGTCATAAACTGCAAGTGAATATCTTTTTCCTATTCTAAAAGCAAACTGTAGGTGTTAGTTTGGGTTAACTTCATTTGCTGTTCCTCCTTCTTCCCTTTGTAATTTATATTATGCCTTTTTTCTGGTGACCGAAAATCATATCACAGATGATAAAATTGTAAGGGTACAGGAGGATTTGTTTCCTTGCTATATAGATATAGCAAATTTATTGTTGTCAGTCTTAATGTGTATTAAAAATTGCTTATGTATAAAATGTTGAGTTGGCATGGGACAACCTTCAGATAGAGCACAGAAAAATGCCACTTGAGCATCTCAGAAATTTCCTCCAATTGTCGTTCCCTGCAATGGACTTGGCACCCCAGAAGAGATCAACCTTACTGAACGCATGAATTCATTACTCTGGAAGGACCAAGAGCTGAAGCTAATCCTTGATCAAACATGAAAACAGTTTACATAGAGTATTACAACTGCTGCTAGGGTCAAGTGTGATGTCTTCAACTTCATGAGCTACAGGGCTTTTACGCGGACTCTGAGTAAGCGGTTTGTTGACTGTGCTTTTCATTCTTTGTACGGTTAAGTGCTTTATGTAGAATAGTGAAAATTGCAAAAAGCAGATGTTATGGTTCTTGGACAACTTCAATCCTGCTCACAGTACTAAGGACTGTATTATTTCCTGCGAAAGCTGATGGCTCGGCAAAATATACTGTAGGTACTTGTACAGCAACAGCTAATACTTGTTTTCATGTTGAAATAGATACCCAGAAACTTATCGGATTGCTAACTTGTATCAACAATAACAAATGACATTTTTCTCCCTGTTCATACAGCTTTCTAGTCTAACTGGAAGTATTTAGGCTCTAAAATTCTTGCTGTTACTACAAAATCTTCCAGATTTACAATCTGTACGACAACTAGCCTACATATACTAAGCATTTTGATACCGCACCAATGTTTGATAGTAGTCCCAATTTGAGATAATTTAGTATATTATGTTAGTGCTTTACACTTGAGTTTGTGTTCTTTTTGCAGTAACAATGAAATAACTTCGATGCTGAATAATGGCTTGATAATGCATAGCTCACACAACGAAACAGCTATCCACGGGATGAATTAGCATAGACACGCAGTCTCACATTAAACAAGCAGGATATGAAAGCCGTAACTTACTTGGCTCATATAGGATAGAATTTTTGTGAGTCTAAAAAGAAATAAGTGGAATTTTTCTCAGTTATGTAAATGCCGAAAGGACAATATAGTCTTCTGAGGCAGACATCACACAAATCTGCAACTGAGTTAACTTGCAAGTGGGGTTTGCGGCAAAACCATGCCCTGCAAGCAGTGCTGAGTGTGGGTGCAATACTGCAGAGGAACTGTGTCTTTTTATTGTGTGCACTGGTTCTGGTAGTGTTCAGGTGGGCTTTCCTCATGCTTCCTATGGATTAACTGTGTACTAACAATCAGTGACTACAAGTTCTTAATAGTCTAACATAAAGACTCTTGCAGACCTTAAAAAAAAAAAAAAAGCCCTTGTTTCTGCCAATCATGTGTATTGGTGCACGAGGGCCATTCCTACATCCATGTAGATAAGTGGGGGGGATATGAACTGCATTGGATCATAACTGAGTACAGATAATTTTGGCCAAAGGTAGTGAGAGGCTGAATGCTCTCACTGCTGCTTCCAGACTTTGCTGGGAGAGAGACAATTGCATCTCATATTCACAATGAAAATGCCAAATATGAGAGTTCCAAATAGTTACTTTATCTTCATTTTTCTGAATGAACCTGCAAATACTGTGCAACAAGGTGAAAGTGTGAAATACTACTCTGCTTCATAGTGTATTAATCTATTCTGTGTATGCGTTACACCATTGTAATGTTGGGATGGGGGTGGAGATGATGAACAAGTGCAGCAGTATTTATAGATAGATTTTGTAAGCTGTCGTTCAGAAGAAATGATTTCTTCTGTAATTGCAGATGAGTATTTTCTTATTTGTTTTCTACCAGAAATCTATTAAATTATACTCAGTGCCCCTAGCTAGTCTGTAAGATGGTTTATCCTACTGGCCAAAATACCATTCCCAGCCATCCTTTAAATTCTCCATTTTTCATGCAACTACCTTGATTATCTACGCTGTTAGTGTGCTCAGTGGCTTTTTGTTGGTAGAAGGGTTCCCAAGAGTATCGTTCTTTTTATTACATTTCATGAATGTGTGGATAGAATAGTTCTTCCTCTTTGGAGGTCAGAGAAAAATGATCTATTTACTTCCTTACAAATGGAGGATAATTCTGTTTTCGCTTGGCACAGAAACTTTTCTATCAGACACCTTACTGAAGACAATACTATAAAAGCCAGATTTTCAGCAGATTTGAAGGCTTTCAGCAGTTCCCCATTGAAATACTGAATTAGATCTGAAATCATTTTCTTCTGCGCTGGTGTCATTTTAAGAGTGCTTTATGCTAGGGCCTTTGATGCCAAATGTCATCCCACAGTGAATTCTTACATGTAAACTCTCCAAAGCAAATTTTACAATAGACTTGCTAACTGGCCCTTGCTCCAGTAGTGCTGCTTGCAGGCTTGGTTCAAAAGCAGGCTCTACGGATCTAAGACCATAAGCGCGTACTCTTTGCGGAATACCAATCCTAAAGCTTCTCTGTAATTTCTACTCCCCCAAAGCAGCGTTCTGCTCTTGCCAAATGTATATGTTAAGAGGATAAGTGTACCTCTTATTAGGAAATGTGAATGAAATGAGGACTGGATTGTGCTGATTAAAATGCAGGCATACATTTCTGTACGCTGTGGCTGATAAACTGAAATTACTTGGTGAGCTGGGGATTGGGAATGAATGAATACAACTGCCTAATTGAGTAGGTTTTTTTTAAAACCACTTTGAAAATACTTGTGAGTCCTTTCTTTTGCTTCCTCTGAGTCTTCAAGCTTTTAAATGTTAGGCATTTCTGACTAAATACCATTTTTCTGAAATTAGTCAAGTCTTTTAAATATAGCGGTTTAAAACCACATCCAAATTCTTAGCAGCAGAAAAATACTATAAATTTTTATGTAGTGTTCTGTTGAGTTTTCATTCTGGAAGTGAACAGACATCTGGGAAATGTATGTTTTTCTGTAGATATATACCAAGTATACTTTACACACATGTTTGTAAAGCTTAAGGTAAAACTTTAGAAATGGAATTTCAACTGTTCAAAATCCTGGAGTGGAAACGTGCTTACTAAGTCATGCATAAAAAAAAAATCTGTAGGGTATTTATCACGGAATTATATGACATGTTAATCTATAATAAGTTAGATGGTCCTCTTGTCCAGTTGAAGTAAGGCCAAAGTAAGAGCCCTTGCTTACAGTAATTGCTAAAGAGTAGAATATAAATCATTAGGATACATCAGGATGATGTACAGTATATCCACGCACTGGCTTATGGTTTTACAGCGTTCAGTTCTGTTGCGTAGGTTCTGCAGCTTAAAAAATTAAGCTTAATATTAATATGACTTCCATAGGGAATAGGAATGAAATGCTATAACTAAGTAATGCAAATATATTTATGAACTCTATTTCTTTCTGGCTTTTCATATTAATAATTGCTGTATTTCTTTCATTTAATATTTAAAAGCCACGAAGAAGTATGAGTTGAATTTACACCTATTAAAAACGACATTTAGCTTTACCTGAAAAACAGTCTGGAGTGTTACTACATGGTTCTATCTGTTGTAAAGATACCGGTTCGAAACCTAGCAACAAGATTTCTTGACTGTTCATTAAGAACTGAAAATTCCTAAAAGATGATGTTGTCATTGCCAAAGAGGCCCATATTTATCTTTCGCATTAGCAACATAACACATACTATATAGATGACGTTTAGAATGTTACTCTCATTGAGGATAACAGTACAGTATCTGTGTTAGATGTCATCTGTGCCCCCATTGAACACCGAATTTTGAATTAATTCCGAATTTGAAACTGATTCTTTAGTAAAAACCATTATGAGGTGCAGCAATACGCAGGTCTAATTTTGTTGCCATTACTCTTAATATTAACATTCGTTGCAAAAGCTTTCTTAAACCTCCGGAGGGAATCGAAATCCTGTTTCACAAGTTAGTGAATAGGCAAGTAGAGAATTGCCAACCCTGAGTAGATGTTAATAATGTCATGTGTATGTTAAAAAAAAAAAAAAAAAACTGGAGCTAATTTAATATTTGCTATTGCTTGGAAGTGTTAGGACCTAAAGCTTTCACCTTTAGTAATATAGGGCAGCACCTCTGAGTGCGTAGTTTGCTCACATTCATCTGTCTTCAGAGTTGCATGGTGAGAAGCTTTATGAAGGCTGATGTGCTTACTGCTCATCAAGAGCCTGCCTCTTATCTCTTTCTGGGAGAGCGGGGCTGTGCTAGGAAGATACCTGAATATGTCACGGACTGAGATTGCTTGCACACTTGACTGGTAGATTGAGCGAAATAAGGAAAATGAAGTTTTCAAATCAGGAAATAAGAAAGAAGATACAGTAAGAATTCTGGTAAGAATATCAATTTGTAAGAGCGCCTCTGTCTGTTTTGTGAAACAAACAAACAAAAAAAAAAACTGCAGACAGCTTGGATGAGACATTTCTCCCTCTTACATCTCATGAATAACTGTGACTAGCATCATGATCCTACTTTCTACCAAGACCTTTTCCAGAAGTTAGCTTCTCTCATTTCTTGACACGTTGGCTAGCTTGTTTCTGCTCAAGGCTTAGGAAATCTAACAAAATTTATTATGGATTGAGGCAGAAAGCAGCAATTGCAAACCCAAAGGTAAATCATAATTCTGACAGTGAGCTTCCTTTTGGAAAATAGCTTACTTCATTCTGTGAGTTATTTCATCAAATAACATGGAGAATGCTAATTCAAGGTGATATTTGTCACAGTACATCATCCTGGAGATTGACAAGGATCAAAAAGGAAAACAGCAGAGCGAAGTCCCTGAACCTGAAAGGGGGTCTGCACGAGCAGAGAGATACTGCTGTCAGAACACAAACAAATGTAACAAAAACAGCGTTGATTTCTTTCCAAGACTGGACAAAGCATGTAGAAATAAACTTAACCTATGGAAAAAAAATGTGAAAAAAGAATTAAGTGTGCTATTTGTACTGCTTGCACTGGATACATTAGTTGCAAAGAACTCTAAGTATATAAATAGTCCTCAGTACTTGAACTGAACTGTAATCAAGCCCATGCGTCAAGTATTCATATTCAGAATGAATTTCACAAGAAAGGGAGATAATACTTTTTAAAATATGAATACTAGTTTAACTTTTTCAAGCTAAGAACAGTTGAAAAATATCAATGTAATGAAGAAAATTGATCAGTACAAATCTTCACATTGTTGAGCAGAATTAATTGATGACATAGTCAATGAAGTTCCCCTTTCTTTGTCTTTTAACTCCTTGATGACTCTGTTTTGTCAGGGGGCATGGCAACACAGTAGTAGCAGATGTTTCATATAACTAGTTGATTGTGAAGCTGCTTAATGAGTACCATATCCTTTGACAGAGCTGTGGTGGCTGCTAGTGAGATCAAGAAGTTATTGACTATGGTTAGAGAGGTCCTAGCCTCTTACCTTATCTCCTGAATTCATTTGTACTTTGGTCCTTCACAGAGACTTACATAGTTCAGGATTTCTTAAATGAAAAAATGAACTCTCTATTGTTTTAAGCTGGCAACTCCGACTTCTTTGAGTTGAATGCTGGAGATGCTGTTACATCTTGCACTGTGAGATAATTATCTGTATTTGATCTGTTTGTGATATGCTGGCAACCTATGTTTACTGTGTACAGTGATGGTTTGTTGCTCTTGTTTACTGTCTTTTTTGGCAATTAGTTTGCTAGAAGATGCTCCCTTCTACTGTGCTTTGCTTGTAGGGAGGGATGTTACCAGAAAATGCAGGCAGACTGTAATGACTGCATCACCTTCATCCATGTCTTCATACACGCTTTCTGAAAAAAAAAAAAGCCTCTTTTCTGAGCACTGACTCACAGGAGGAAGATATTATTCAGGATCTTTGACTAAGCAAAATGAGTTTTTAAAGGGTTGTCTGTTCTAATTTTTTTATTTCTTCTTTTAAAGCCTTTGGTCTGATATTCAAACAGGACTTCATTCAGTCTGTAGTAGTGTGGATGAGGACTGAGGATGGGAAGGTTTTGCTTAATTAACTTAGCAGGCTGTTCTTCAAAGAACACAACAAAAAACACAAACACCCAGACTTTCAGTAACACCCTGCACTCTGCTGTGGACGCATGCAGCATTTGAGAAGATGCTTTATGGACTTGGCTGATTACAGCTCTGTGATTACTTCCAGCTTTTGTAGAGCATCCTTACGAGAGACTGATGGAGAGGATTTAAAGTTAGGCTAAAATCTTGTGTGTCTGTATATGCATATAAGTATTTGTATAACATCTTTGTACATTTATTTAACCTGACCACATTAACATGAATATTACTTGGGTGTTTTGTACCTTGGTGTTACTTTATAACTCTGGGATTGTGTTATAATATGTACACTATATGTTTATAAGTTTAAGTTAGTACTGTAAGTATGTATACCGAAGACACAGATTTCTGCCATAATACTATCTTAATGTGTTTTAGTGCTATGAGTAATAATATTTATGGTACTTTGAGATAAATTTTAAGGAATGCCTCAATGCCTGTAATAACTTGTCCAATATTTTTTACTTTTCTCACAGTTTACAGATCTAAGGAAAAATTCTTTCTTGTTTCATTCTGAAGATATTTGCTTAAAGAAACAATGTTGAAGACCACAAGTCATCACTTCACAGAGACAAAAAGTCAGAAGTCTGTCCCTGTCGGTCTCCATTACAGGGATAGTGGCACAATTTGCAGGTAGGCCTTTTCTTCTTAAATGGTGTGATAAATGTTTTCAAATACTTATTAGTGTATCTCCCAAACTCAAGTTTTGTGACTCATCAGCCTGTAAGTGTCCTGTAGGTATGTAAAAGTTATTAATAAAAGTAAATTTTGCACTTCCTTTCAGCACCTTTCATGCTAATGCAGAAAACAAAGAAGTGTAGTCCGTAATTACGTAACAAATTATTTATTACTACTTTAATTTCAGTGATAACTTTGAAATGCCGTGTCACTACTAGATTCTAAATCTAGTGACTACCTTCAAGTTCTTTTAAAGTGCGTTTACCATTAATCATTTGTTTGTGGAGTAAAATGTCATCCCATTCTAGTCTGCTTTTTATTAAATTCTTTAAATGTAGATTAAGCTTGAAATATGCTTCCTAACAAAATGCTCAAGCTATCTTAAGTTATAACGTGAGGAGGAAAAACAGTTTATTTTCTCTTTTCTTCCTTTTTTTTTTTTTAAAGGATATCTCAACTAAGAGATTGGGCCACAAATTGTAGTTCATGTTTTCTAGCAGAATATTAAAAAGAAATAAAGATAGGAAGCATGTTAAATATGGACAATGAACCCCAAATTGCTATTTTAAGTGTAGACATATTTGTGTATAAGGCTTTCACTATACTCAATGGTTTAATAATAGTTGCAGTCCCCTGTGCGTGTGTTTTGGTATTTGAGCTGCGGGTACAAACTGCAGACATAGGAGAGGACAGTGTCAGCGGACTTCGGTAGTTGATTTTGTTTGCCAGCAAGGACCTTAGGGCAACAGAGTTTTGGAAACTTTACAGCCATTAGCCTTGACTAAGGTGAAATTCAGAGTTGCACAATGGAGAGTGCAAGCGCTTGAAACATGTTTATCTGCAAGCATATCTGTGTCTCTTCCATTGTGTGTTATGGAAAGGGCCTAGACGTTTCCATAATTTAAGAGTAGTTCTTGTGAATTGTACTTCGGTATGGATTCATTGGATTTCAGAACTTGAAAGTATGTGTGCAGATGGTTCTGGAGGAAGGTGGTGACAAGCTTAAAAGCTAATGCCGGGTTACATGGGAAATTCTGCTGCAAATGTCACATGTATCCAGAAATTCAGGATGTCAATCTGTGATGCTTCGTGTGGCTCTCGTAAGACTGTTCTTTTGGTCAGCCAGGAAATCTGGATTTTTTTTCTTTAAAAATCAGATCCATTGTGCAGAACAAAGGGCCTGTTTGTTGGGTTTCATAATTTCTTGGGAAAACGAAAACAAAAGAAAAAACTTGATTAATTTCTCTTCAGAACTGACTCAGCTGCCTGAGGTGTCCCCCACACCTTCAGTGCTTTATCTAAGAATAGAAGCAGTCTGATAACTGGAAGAGATCAGATAGTTCAGCGATATAGACACAATATCACATTATCCATTTTTTTATTTCTTTCTAACCATATTTATTCTTCTCCAGATGTTTACAGACTGTGGTTGTGCTTGGACCAGTACACAACCAGATTTCATGTCTTGTATTATAAAAATTCATAGACATGGTAGAGGGACAGAATTACCAGATGAGCATGTGTCAGAGGGCTCAAGTTGGTTTGTTATTGTGTTGACAGTCCTGGAATCAGGGTTACCCAGTACTTCTGTGCTGAAGCTGGGTAGGAGAAAATTTGGAAAAAATACAAGCTCCAGAACTAAATGGAAGAAAAAATTGGAGTGCTGGAGTATAGTAGTAAATTTCATTGTGATTAATCCACACAGGTCAAGACTGCCTGAAGTTTGTGATAAGCATGTATGAAAAGGCTAATTATTGTTACAAGAATGGTAGTTTGTATGAGGATATAAGACAATGAAGACACATAATGTCCATCTGAAGAGCTTTGTCTAACAGATATAGGGGGTCATGATAAATAACACCCAATTGAATTAAAGCAGTGAGAGACTCCTAGTACAGCTCATACAGAGACATGTGCCAAATTACATAATCATGGGGTTAGTACAGCCAGAGGAGTAAGGTTAATTGTACATAAAGAAAGTATTTGGGAATGGAGACGTTCATCTTTTAGCTCACACCAACAACTAAGTTCTGAGCATCTGGAATTACAGACACAGATTTTCTACTTTTAAGGACCATGTCTTCTAATATTTTATCCAAGGCAGTTCTAATCTGGACAGCAGAGTCCAGATATGTTTTGGCTGTGATGGTATATAGGTGGAAATCCCTTATCTATGTAATGAGCATAACTACGACTTGCAGGCTATTTCTGAGGATGGTGCTAATAAATGTGCTCAGGATTATAAATAGAAGCTGTGATTTGAGATTTAATCCCATCACCATGTTTGTGACTCTATCTGTGTGACAGCCACTGAAATGCTGATCTCATTGTAACAGCAGAACTCTATTTTAATTCTGTGGCAGAGCACTTTGAAACTTTTTTAGTAATTAATAAAATATTAAATGTAGAAATTCACATTCTCAAGCATTTCCATTTTCAGTTAAAACCAGGAAAATGGACTCAGATAGCTATCTGAATGTGACATGGACAGTTAATTCAGTATGCTAGATTTCCTAGAGTGTTAAAAGAATTTGGGGAATGCATTAAGGCTGTGGTCACATGATGCTTTTGCACAGAAGAAAAAAGTGAGCCCACCTGCTTTTGATGCTGCTTAAATGCTAGATCTTTCTTCTTAAAATGTGTTCTTGATCTTGAATGCTGGATTCACCATGTGATAGTGGACTGGAAGTTTACTTGAAAGTCAAGACGTCGAAATTAGTTATTTTTCTGATACTAGCTGCAAAGCAGAATTTATGTTTTTTAAAAGCTCTTGTCTTTGAATGAAATTGTGTATTTTGCAAAGGAAGAACATTATACAATAACTGCTCATTTCAGAAGTAATTAACCTTCTTATGCCATTTGCATTATTAATGTACTAGAATTATCATAATGTCCTAATGTATCTGAATTTCTATTAATGTTTTCTCTGCTAAATAAATAAAAGAGAATTGAGTAAAGAGATGACATTTGTTTTAATTGTTCATTGGATTCTTTTTTCCTCTCATTCAAAGCTCTGATAGTTTGTTAAATAGAAATCCTTAAATAGATGGCATTTCATGATAGGTTTTGAACCTAATTATATCAAATGTCATACCATTATTTATTTAGAAGGCTTTTCAAGACTACTGTACAGAGCAAAACATGCATTTTCCTTTTAAAAGGCTTACAGTTTATTGTTCAGCATGTTCTCAAATAGCTTTGAATAAGCTGACTTCTAGAATGCTTTAAAAGTGTGTCCTTTTAAAGGTGGTTAGCCTTGTATTTACTGCTTCTGCCTTTAATGAAAAGATTTGCTAGAACTGAGAACAGCAAGCACCATGCTTACATGAGAACATGGATATGTTCTGCAGATATAGGAAAGAAGAAATGTTGTAAAAAGTGATGACCACAGTACTCTGTGGAATTTAAAAGGCTTCTCTTTAATTGGAGATAATAGAGGAATAGAAAAATATACTTTTTTTTTAGTAAAGTATTTATTTTTTGGTGAGGGATGATGGAGCACATGATTTGTATGCTAGTATGTACATTCCCCATAACTTGGGATTTATACGACTTGGTAGTTTACAAAGAGGGAGAAAGAAGACCTTAAGGACTACTGAGCATGTAGAAATAGCAGGTATCTGTGAAAATGTGTGATACGAGAGAATAATTACGATTTAATTGTCTTTGGTTCCAAAGTATGTGAACTCCTCTCTCAATAAATGAGGTATTCAATTTTGATTTAAGAAAAACTAGGAAAAATGAAAGGAAACATAATCCTATTTTTTTTATCCATTTTCAACATTGCCAACTGAAAACAAGAAATAATTTTTTTTGCATTTCATTTTCAGTTGTTTTTCAACAGAGCCAAAAAAAATCATAATGGTTTAAATTTCTTTTTGCTGCAGAAAACAAGTAGTGACATAATCACTGTCCATAGGAGATGCTGATAGAAGATTTCACCCAGCTCGACTGGCATCGCCTAACGTGTCATTTCTTATGGATCCCTGTGGTTTCCACAGGAAGTAAGGAAAATTCATACGGTTTTAATCGTTCTGTAAAGTCTGCTTCTGACTTTCCCTTTGGAAAAGCCCAACTAACTCTAAAGCAGAAAGCACTGCTTTTTCATTATGGTTTGATTGTTTTAAATGTAGTTCTTGTACTGTTAAAAGAACTCATTAATGTGTGACTACCATGACTGTGTCTTTGGAACATGATGGCTTTCCAGTCATTTTTAATTTGTTGCTTTATCCCCAGTATATCTTTGGAGAACAAGTCACCAACCAGTTTTATTCTGATTCTTTGCCAACCTCTCACAGTAAAATCAGATAAGCCTCACTGATTTGTATCTATTACATCATCTTTTTGGAATAATAGGCATTAGGTCACTGTAGACTAATACAGATGTGCTAAGCTACAAACTTTTAATTGGTGAAAGCTGGGCAAAATAATGTGTTATTACTTAATATTTGAAGAGTCCTTACTTGCTTTGCAATCTGAATATTTACTTCATTTCTCGAACAAGTACTTCTAAAAGGCACATGTAAGTCATAATTTTCAGCATTCTTAATTTATGTAGAATATCTGACTTACTGCTATAAAATAATTCTGACCGCAGCATAGTTATGCAAACTGCTTGATCTTGGGCTGATTAAACCTTGAGTAGAGAGAACCATAGGAAAAGAACGTGCAGACTTAATGGCATCCAATGTTTTTGCCCTTTCTTTCTCAAAGTAGCTATTGAAGAAAGTGAGAAACTTGTTAATTTTTCTTTAGTCACAACTAAACCACAGTCACAACTGACAAATGCTTGGACTTAACTGCCACTGAAAATGTAGATCAATTACTTATCTTAACCAAAACAGGCTAGAAAACTGCATGTAGGTTGCTCCAAAACTAATGCCTCCAGCTTTTCTCGTAGAAACTACACAGAAAGAGCATAACAACAGTATTTAATAGATCAAATTCTCAGTTACAAAAGACTATTTTACAACAGAGTAGCTACCACTGGCTATGTGTTTTCGCCAACAGTGAACAAGAGCCTACGTACTGCACTCAAAAAAATCCGCAGTGTAGAGGTTACCCGCTATTGCTGCCGTTGCTGTTGAAATGCTCTACTCGCCACCTCTCTGTGTTCACATTTTGTTTGGTCTTCAGAAACATTCAAAAAGCATTGATGAATGCCACGAATGGATGCCATTTCTTCCACGTGGAGTGTTTCAGTTAGACACCGTTGCTTCATATGTACTTCCATATCAATTGGTATTTTGTCAGATTGCCCCTCTGCTGCCACTTGTTGCAGCACAACAAAAGGAGATGGGATCTTCGTGGTTATATTCCACCTCTACTGCCATACCACCAACATCCGCCTCTGACATTGTGGGCCAAAATAATAAAATGAGCCATTACTTTCAGACCTTACCTTCAATACAAGGGGGAAGACCATTGACAGCGTTTCAACTTAAAAAGCACCTCAGTTCTTTAGCTTGGCACGAAACATTTCAGATCCTTCCAAACCATTCCTAAATCCTAACATCTCCATGATTCTATGATGAAACTACAGCATAAATTGAAGTGCTTTTTAACTCACTTTATCAGATAATTTCTTTTCCCTGAAATCCAATTATTTTCAGACTTACAGTGAGCAAAATAGCAGATTAACATCAAAACGTTGTAAGTATTTCTATATATCAATTTTTTAGTGACTGTAGATGACAATAGTATTCCTGACTTACCAGACTTGAGATGGGAGTTGTAAAAAAACATTTCACAGTCCTCTTAGGTCAACATTTTGATTTCTGAACCTCCCCTGTAGATACTTTTTTTATAAGTGGGACTTTCGAGAACTATAGTAAAAGGGATTAAGTGAATGCCAACTACAGCAAGAATTGCAGAGTAAAACTCAAGAATGCACTTGAGTGATTTCTATTCTGTTACTTTTTCCAAAAAAAAATGTAAGGCATATATCTCCATCATCTGAGGCACAAGTGGCTAATGGAAGAACTGAGAGACTATTTTTGATGGACTTGATTAGCAAGAGTCTTGGTCAAAAAATACAATTTTATGATCCCTTATAGAATCACAGAATCATGCTCAGGTTGGAGAAGACCTTGATGATCAAGTCCAACTGCAACCTAACTTTACTACCTTAACACTAAGAACCTTCTGCTAAACCATGCCCCTGAGCACCACATCCAAACGGTTTTTAGGCTCATCCAGGGATGGTGACTCAACCACTTCCCTGGGGAGCCTATTCCAGTGCTTAACAACTCTTTCTGTAAAGAAGCTTTTCCTGATATCCAACCTTTATGTCCTTGTTGCAACTTGAGGCCACTTGCCCTCGTCCTCATGTTAGAGCTTTTCCCCATTTGTAAAACCAGCAGAGAAGGGGATAATGGAGATCTTTCCGTAACTTCCTTGTTGTCTCCCTACTCTAACTCTGAATGAATTCCTTGTCATCCTTTTTATTTTTCAGTTCTTCAAATAAATTTCATCAAGACTTGCGCAGGATGAGGAGAAAATAGTACTTCAGTTGAATCCTGAGCTTTCTCTATTAAGCTTCAAATGCAAAAGCACTGCTTTAGTGGCATTGCAAGTGTATTTCAGACAAATAAAGAAAAAAACATATACTGTAGTATTTATGCATCTAATATTATTTAATCTAATCCAATTTAGGAATGGATATATTGCTAAGGAAAGAAAAGAACATCTGCATTGATTCTGAATTTCCAGGAAGTACTGATATATAAAAATATGTAATTGTCTGTCATTATATTCGGGGGTGAAAGTCTGAACTGTTCCTAGTAAATCACAGAAGGTATATTATGTTGTGAATTGAAATTATTTGCTTAAAAACAGATGGTAGTCTGGGATATCAGAAAGGCATAAGGTGAATCTAAAATGTTTATTATCTTTGAACAGACAGGCTAACGCACCTGAAAGGCACTCGTTGTATTCCAATTTCATGAGTGAGAACATCCCATTTACTGTGAGTTTGTGCAGACTTAATGTTTGTTGACAGAGGAGTTCTGGCTTCTCATCCTCAAAGTTAATCACAGAATCATAGGGCTTGGAAAGGATCTCTGGACCATGTAGTCCAACAGCCCTGCTAATGCAGGATACCTAAAGTAGGCTGCAGCACAATTGCTCTTTTTCATATCTTCCTTCAATGAAGATGAAAAACTGGAATGGTTCCTTTTCCTGCCCCACACAAGCAGCTCTAAGTATTTCAAGACAGTTGCGTGTTGAGATACAAAGATACTTCTCAGAATATACAGAAATTTTTGACAGGCTGTTTTTCCTAAGCAAAGCAGCAGAATAAAGAAAATGGCCAATCAAATGTAGATTCTTGACCATTTCATATATCCCTTGTTGTCTTCACAAACTGCCTGTAGAACTGATAGATTTCACACGTTTGTGCTCTGGGACTGTGAAACCAGCATTTTCCTGTCAGTAGCAAAAAGCTGGTAATGTTATCTGCCAGCTGCTGTGCCAAAGTTGAACCAAAAGAGAAGAGGATATAGGAAATGCGCTCTCCAGAGGCTGAACAGCTTCATATTTGGCTATCCTCAGAGGTTATATCTCGTTCCCTGGGGGCAGAGGAATAGACCATCTCTTCTCTTCAAATAAACATTATTCTGGCCTATGAATAATGTAACAATATATCATGGAATTTTTTTATTTTTTTATTTTTTTACATTATGGGCATAAGCTGCATTTGGCAATGTAGTTTTGAATTTATAGTAGTGAAATTAAAGCTGTCATGTTTTAAATGTGTGCAGAACTTTCAGGGTTGATGGATCACTAAGATATTTACATATAATGAATATGAAATTACATAGACAATGCAAAGTATTTCCAGTTCTAGGCTGATGGTTCTTTCCCTTTGTCCTTCACTTTTCTTGTTTCTCTTCCGATGAAGAGCAAAATAGAGCATGTGTTGTTTTTGTTTTGTTTTTTAAAGACATCTCAGATTTCCGGGTGATGGTTCAGAATAAAAGGAATATTGACTTTTAAATCTTATTTTGAAAATATTTTCTGTTTTTCTCAAAGGGAAGAATAGAATTTCATGTCATGTAACTTTTTCTATGTCATATACAGTGGGAGAAGTAATAACAGAGTAGCCGTCCATGAAACTTTTTCTTTGACATCTTATCAAGCTTCGTTTCCAACAATGAAAGCTTGTTGTGTGTATTTTCTATTTCAAAATTTAGTTAGTTGTACAATGTTTAAAAAAGACTAAACTAATTTTGACTACGTCATGCTAAGGAAGCACTGTGTTGTATGTCCAAATACCTTTCGACCTGTTAATATGATGTGGTATGTAATATGAATCATTCAAAAACATCCTTAATTTTATTTGCCGCGCATGGTGTGTATTAGGCCTGCCGGGCAATTTTTCTTCACTTTGAACAATTACGAAGAGTTTAAGCATTGGGTTTCCTGTTTTCTTGCTGTCCCAGGCTTCTGATACGTCAGGTTGTTGTTTTTTTGCCGCACTCAGCAGCATCCCATGGGCAAGAACAGCACTAGCATTTCTCAGCTACGTTTCTCTTGTTTTACTGCTGTGCTTCCTGTAGCTTACTTCCACATGATAACTAATGCTTTCAGGTCAGATCCAAAGTTGTGTCAGAGTGGTCTTGTGAAAATCTGTATCTGATTTATAGATCAACACTTTAGAAAGTTGCATGGAAAGCTGTTTTGATGGACGGCTGTTCACCAGAAAGCAGACATAAATGCATACATCAGAAGGAGAAGGAGCTGACTCTTCACAGTTTATCTTTCTGCTGAATGATCTTTCACTAAACTGAACCATACGCAAGGGTATTGTTTCAATTTCTCTCCACGTTATGCTTTCCGTGCCTAAGTTACTTGGAATTGTAATGAGGATGTCTGCTTATCTTAGTGCTCGTACTGTAGTGATGTTATTCCATTACACACTTCCGCTTATTCCAAATGGTGCTCGTTTCAAGCTCTTGAGTGTTGAACATGCTTCTGACATGTGGTAACAGAGCTGCCCTCAAGTGCTGTGACAGTCGGAGCATTTCAGTGTCTCATACAATCAGAACCTTTTTTGCAAGCTTCAGTAAGAATAGTGCTGAACATCACTCATTCTTTGCCAGTGTGTAAACAGAGCGCAGGTTAAAATCATTTTTTACGTACTAGTGGACCGAATGTTTGAGCTTAAGAGGGTATTGCTAACAAGGCACTTTAGAGAGGAGGGACAAACTTGCTGCGTGTGTTTGCTTTTCCTTTGGCTGCCGTGGGCGTTTCAAGTGTGCTAGAAAATATTTTCTGCTTACTCATACTTGCTGTCGCACAAGGTTAAGAAGCCAAATCCAGCAAGCAACCTCCATACTGAGGGGGGCTACAAATAAATTGGTGCTAGTTTTATCAAAGGAGTTCCTTCTTAATGTGTCAGATTGCCACAGAATGGAAGGAATACAGCTTGAGGGGCTTATCTTTTTTTTGGCTACCTGTTTCTCTTCACTTTCTTCTGTCCTTTTGTTTCACCACAAATCAATATGGAATGAGATTGGCTTGCAGGACAGCAAGCTGGTACCTGATGAAAACAAATTGAATGAGAGTGGAAAGCAAGAAATTGAGTGAAATATCTTACATGGGGAAACTGGTTTACAGACTTTAACCATGTTGTAAGATGTCCTCAAAGAAAACAGTTAAAAAATTGTCATGGTTTTCAGTATTCAGTCAGCCATGCAGCAGAATATATAGGATTATTTTCAAAAACAATTCAGAAAAAAGTATTCTTTTTTGTTTGCGTTAAATTAAAGTGTACAATCTTTAGTGATGGAACGTTTACTGATTTCAGCTTCTACAGTAAAAGAGTCATCTTATTCATGTCATAAATAAAACACCCACCCACTCAGCCTTAAATACCCACAGGCCCACTTTCCGGTGACTGATGACACATGCTCTATATGCATGACTACACTGAAGTTAGATTCACTGCGTGTCATAATAATGCGTATCAAAGATGTATATCATGGGAGGATAAAGGGGTCTGTGATGTGTATTGTTCTCTGCGGTATTCCCAAGCCTGAGGGATTAGCTGATGTAAACTGTGCAGGATATACACAGTTTGTAAAAGAGTTAGGGGAAACACAGCACAAATGGGAGCATCCAGTATGAATTTGAGAAAAATGATTCAAGGCTATGCTGACTTGCAAAATGAACCGTGCCTGTTTTCACGGTTATGAATTATTCTTTCTTTTGTGGTAAGTCTTTCTTCCCTGATTAGCATACTTTTTCTGTAGGAGCACGGATTCCTGCTTCCATAGCAGGAAGGCACAGTTTTATCACCTGGTTTGACCCTCACTCTATCACAGGCCATTTAAGTTTCACCTAGCCATTTTGATTGCATCTTTAAACGTATTTTCTTCATCTATCCCATTGGTTTAAATAATTTAACTTTGGAGACAGGAAGATTAAGAAATGACCATCACAGCTGGTGTTCTTTAATCTGCTGAGCTGGATGTCCTGCCTGAATATCCCCAAACAGTAGTAGGTGAGCAGGGTCCCCAGTAGAAGATAATGTTTATGTATTATTCAAGCGTTCATGTTTTATTCAGACTGTCGGATTATTCCAAGTCTGAAAATTCCTAGTTAGCCTCTTCTAGCAGAATTCCTGTCTTATGAACTAGATGTAATTTAAACAATTTAGAAGCAATTTATCCATCACTTAGGGTGATTTAAACAGAACTCTACAGCTCTCTCACAGCTTTTGTATGAACAGCGTTTAATCCGTGAGGACATTTGTAAAGAAAAATAATATTTTATGATCAATAAACAAAACTTAATTTGTTTATCCTAGTTTTGCAGAACAATGACAGTAAAATCAGAACAATGTCCTCTTATTCACAGTGGAATTTTTATAAATCCTTTCTTTGCTAAGTCATATGTGACAGGATTTTTAGCTGTTTCACCAGCACTTGCAGAATGCAGTCTGCTCAGAACAGTGAGTGACTTTGCTCTAATTCAGTAAGCTGTTCAACCATAGAGCATTGACAACTGCCTTTGTGAAATCCAGTATGAATTGACTTGTGAAAGTCAATTAGAATTCAATGTTTAGTTAGAGATTCTTATGCACACAACATGTAGCCACCTAGTCAGTCAGATTCTCACAACATGAATGTGTGTAGATTTATTTTACCTGCAATTTGTTTGTTTACCCTTTCGGGGAGTGAAATCCTTACAGTGGTTAATCCATTGTCTTTCAGCACTAGAGGTAGCTTCTTTAGCCCTCTGAGGCCATTTTTTATTAGCGTGCTGAATTCCTGCGTGCAGGTAATGGTATCAAAATGCGCAGTAAATCCATAGTAGCAGAAGCAGTCCAAACCCAGCTCAGTACTTTTATTTTCCTTCTTACTGAGCAATGAAGAACTGATTCCTCCACCCGTCATTACCACCATTCCTTTGAAGTCAGCTATCCCCAGTCCATGTCAAAGTGGCTGGAGGCTTTTATGGGCACACTGCAATCAAAACAGGGCTGGTAGAGGTATTGTCTGCGCAAACATAAAGGGTACGGGGATTTTTGCAGTGTGACAAGTAGTTTACTATCACAGGCAGTCTGGATCACAGAAAAAAAAAAAAATTAAGTGACTATTCAGATTTTCTTAGGTAAGAAAAGAAAGAAGGATTGCATCATTTAATTTTCACGAGAATAGATTGCTTGACCTACTAGTGATTTCTATGGCCACAGCGGTACTTCTGACAGTGCACCGCAGCAAAATGCTTCCTAAATATAGGGTTTATTACCTTCAGTAATAAACTGAAGATGTTTTTGAAAAATCCATCTTTCGGCAGCGCCCCAGCTCCTTGAATATAACTCATAATATAGTTAGAAATGCTGAATTAGATACTTTAATAAGATCTCAGCACAAGATATTTAGCTACAGAAATACGAATTATGTTCAACTGATACAGAGTCTGATTTGATATAGCCTTTGTTACTATGCAGATACTTTTCATTTCTACTGTGTTGATATTCTTGTCAATATCTCTCTTAATTTGCACTGTCATTCTTCACATAGAAAAGGTTTTCTTCTGTCTTTGATTTACCTCTACAAACTTTTTAATGTAACTTCAGGCTGTTAAATTTTCCATTTCTCCCCTCATTTTCTCAACAGAGAACTTCAGCAAGAATAGACTCAAAAAGAAGCCAAGGTTTCCATCTAACAGAAGCACAAATAATGAATGTGACTGTCCATTCTACTTTTCTGTGATAGAGTAACAGAATGGCTGAGGCTGGCAGGGACTTCTGGGCCCATCTGGTCCAACACTTGTTCAAGCAGGGACACCAAGAGCGGGGTGTGCTACACCATGCTTGAGTGACTTTTGAAGATCTCCAAGGAGACTCAATGGCTTCTTTGGGCAGCTTGTGCCCCTGCTCTGTTACTCACATAGTTAAGTGCTTCCTAATGTTTGAGTGTTCCAATGTGTGCCCATTTCACCTTGTCCTGGTGCTGGGAACCAGTGAAAATAATATACTTTGAACCTCTTTTCACCATCTCTTTAGGTAGTTATTGATAAGACCTATTAGCTGTCATGGGAAACGGTAAGTATTTTGAAAAATGCAGCCTCACCTGGTAGTGCTAAAGACAGATGAACACATTTCTGGTTAGCACGTTGTTGCTTTCTGGACAGCAATAATGTGCTCTAACAAAAAACAAACAACAAAAAAAACAAAACAAACAAACAAAAAAGCATATATTCACTTATCTGTCCGGAAATGTCAGTTTTTTACAATAGAAATCGATAAACCTGGTACAGATAATGCAGAAATGTGTGTACGTGTATCATGCTTGCAAATGCTTGTGTCTCTGTTGTATCTACCTCTACCTTCAGTAGAATGCAGTAGATAGATTTTGTGAAAGTAGTCAGTAATGTTTACCTAGCTAGGGCTGGCCAGTCCTGGGAACCTTGACAGCATCCTGGTATAGAAAGCAAGGTGAGCAGTCTGTACCACTTGGCTCTTCTAATTTGGTAAGTAGAAGTTTTAGTAGATGTAGGCTTTCGTAGTTATAGATGCTGCTATCCATTTGTTGAGGAGCTGGGGAACAGTGCTGAGTTATCCTTGCCTGGGAGACAGTGCACTTCCGTACCTGTCTGAGGCACTTGCTGTACAACCTGAAGCCATTCTGCTGCCAGTGTGGCTGAAATAACTGCGGTGCAGTGCAAGCAGCCACAGGAGCTCAGAGCTGTAGTTGCTGCTGCGCTTTGCTGTGTATGGAAAGCGGAAGGTAGGAGAGTTAGTGATCTGTTGTGCTTGAATTTACTAGTTTTTTAGGTTATAGTAAATAGTGGGCATGTGCTGAGATGCAAATTCTAATTGCTTTTCTTCCCTAGAACATATATAAATGCCATTAACTTGTGCCCTGTTTATTTAGTCTAACTCTCTAATTTACTGCAGTGGTTTTACAATGTGTCTTTGTTATTACAGTGACTAAGTGCAGTGGGAGAGCTTCTATCTTATTTTTTGATAATGAAGCCACTGTCTGTAGCCTGGTGACAATTGGAACAGCTTTTCTTGTTGTATACAAATATATTTTTGTTTAGAAGGTGTATGGGGCTGCTGAATCATGGCCTGAATCTCTGATCACCTGAGGCAAGCAATGAGTCAGCCACAGGTGCACAGGTGAAGACAATTCACCTGTGCTGCAGGAAGGGGTGGAGCCTAGCTGCACCCCTCCTAGAGCCATTTAAGAGCTGACAGCCGGGGGGAAGGATCTCTTCTGGAGATCTACTTTACTGGAGTTCATTTTATAAGCCCATGGTAGGGTGAGGGACTTTCTTTCTTTAATGTAATAATTACATTAGCCGAGTTCTTGGGTATTTTATACCATCTGTGTGTCCCCTGATTATACAGAAGATTTTTTTTTTTTTTTTTTTTAATATTGTGGTGTGTGGAGAAAGAAACAAGAAGTTTTTCTCTTAATAGGAAAGCTAATCAGACAAAATTCAGCATAGTTGTTCTTTTTTTTTTTTTTTTTTTTGTATTTTTGTTTTTTTGCTCAAGGCATATTGCCTCTTTCTTGAAGCTATGTGTCTGTCTTGAATGTCTGTGGCTTAGACAGCAGTCCTTGATTCAGCTGCAGCTCTCGCCTGGTGTGAGAGTGTTGGAGAGGGTACAGGAATGGCCATGGAGGCATATAAGTTCTTCAAGGAAGTGAATCATGTTTTAATCATGTTAAGTAGGATGAAGGTATGCTGGTCATGGTGGTGAACTGTTAAGTGCAATTCCTTGCAATTTTCCCTCAGCAGCTTACAATTAAATATCACTATTCCTTCTTATCTGTTTTTGAATTTTCTATCCTTGTTACATCCCTTCAGTATTTTTTCTATGGCCGTTTTCCTTTTCTGATTTTCATATTAACAATTTTTATGTGACTTAATAACTCTGTTGCTTGTGTTTAGTTATTTAGAATCATAGAATGAGGTGGAGGTAATGTTTAACATCTCCCTGCTGTGGGCAAGGACGTCTCTCACTAGATTAGGTTGTGTAAAGTCCCAACCAGCCTACCTTTGAATGCTTCCAGGTAGGGGGCATTCACAATGGGCAGCCTCTACCAGTGTTTCATTACCCTTGCGGTAAGGATTTGCTTCCTAATATCCAGTCTAAATCTACCCTCTTCCAGTTTAAAACCATTGTGTCTCATCCCGTTGCTACCTGCCCTTATAAAAACTTCTTGCCCCAACTTTCCTGTAAGGTTCCTTCAGGTACTGGAAAGTCTCTATTAGATTTTTTTGAAGCCTAGTCTTCTCTAGGCTAAAGAGCCTCAGCTCTCTTAACCTGCTCTTGTAGGGGAAGTGCTCCAGCCCTCTGATCATCTTCATGACTCTTCTCTGGACCTGCTCCAAAGTTCCATGTCCTTCTTGTGTTGGAGGCTTTAGAGCTGGATGCTGTACTCCAAGCAGAGTCCCAGGAAAGCAGAGTAAAGAGGCAGAATCACCTCTTTCAACCTGCTGGTCATGCTTCTCTTGATCCAACCCAGCGTACAGTTGACCTTCTGGGCTGCAAGTGCTTGTTGCCAGCTTAAGTTGAATCCTTCATCAACTAACACTCACAAATCCTACTCCTCAGGATTGCTCACAAGCCAATCTCTATCCAACTTGTATCTGTATTTAGAGTAAGTGTAATATTTCTTCTTGTTATTACACTTGTGATCTAAAATGTTCTCCAGGCATGTCAGGAGCCTACACAGCTGCCATGGTTAGGGCAATGCCCACCTGTGAGTTAACAGCAGAGCCTCAGTTTAGGTGCATTTTTAGTGCCTGTGGAGGTGGAAATTCAGCTGTTGTCTGACTGAGAGCTTGAGGATGTGTACTGTAGAGGTACCATAGTCAAAGAGAAGATAGGAAGAAGAGTTTATAGATGCATAGGCAGGTATGTGCAGATGAGTGTCTAACTGATCTAGCTGCTAGTGGAAATGTCAAGAGCTCCTACCTCTGGCCTGTTCTGTCTACATATTTGGCAAGTAAGTGTCCGTACCTGCAAATGTTCAAATAACTGCTATGTTTAGATCTTAGATGCTGGTATGCATCTTCAGAACAATCGTCAAACGTCACCTTTCATATTCCCAAGTTGCATTTCATGCTCTAATGCTACAGCAGATAGGAGTTGTCCCAATTTAAATTCACTCCTGTAGAACTTCTGTTTTTTTTTTTTTTTTTTACCAAACAAGTACTTTTCTATTCAGTCCGAATAAGCTGTTTTGAATGTGAAAGGTAGGAATACCTTGGATTTAAAAAATACTTGATGTATCTTTGAAGTTGAAATGCCTATTCTTCTGTGAGTCTCAAATAGAAGGGTTCCATTCCTATTCTGTTGCAAAATGCTGCATTTCAGACAGCAACTTAGTCCTACTTTCCAATTAAATGTCAAATTTTTCAGAAGTTTTATAATAGTATGCATCTAATTCAGTAGCCCTGTACGCTGTTTGGAAACTGTCTCAAAAATATCCATAAGGGATCTGAACTGTCATGGCCTGAACTGATGATTGAGCACATGGTGAAGAGAGTGGCTGGCTCAGGAAGCACAGGTGCAAACAATTCACCTCTGCTTCCCATGTGGCTGGAATGTGAACCATGGGCTCGTTTAAGTGCTAGCCTCCACCAGAAGATCATTTCTTGGGTGAAGGCTGCTTTCTGAGAGGTTTTCTGTTCAGAAACCCTATTGCTGGGTTGGTGAATTAGTTTTTTTCCCTATGCGTGATGATTGATGTCTCTAATGATAACTATGCCTGGTATCGCAAAGTATTTATCAGTAGCAATTTCCTTGCTTTTAGAGAGCAACAATATCAAAGGTTAACTCTTAAATTCAAAACCACAAGTTATTATGTTACTGCTTGTTGTTAAGCAGAGAAGCCCAAGGATGCAGTAGTGGCTAATACATCTGGCACTTAGTCATGCATGCAAGCTGTAAAATGGAGGCTTCCTACTTTTTGCTTGTTTAGTTTATTTCTTTATTTGCTATTTGAGAGACAGAAAGGGGGGGAAGAGGTTTGGTAAGATTTATTTTGTTATACGTCTCCTAAATTTGCTGCCCTTTCTGTTTGAACTTACAGAATTCCAAATCACATTAACAGGATGACTTGAATAGGCACTGGTGGAGCAGGAAAAATTAGATATGATAGAGGTGGTATCTGCTTTGTTTTTAGTTTCTGACAGCCCGGGATTTTTCTTTCTCTTTATACTCAAGGATCGTTCTCATTGTTTCTTTCGTTTCTACTTTGAACTATCAGTTTCTGTGATGAGTTAGAAAAAACAACAACAACAACAATAAAAACAATGAACTAACGATATCCAAACCGGATGGACATTATTTAAAGTATATGTTAACAGGAAATGCATCTGCATGATTGCTCTTCTCTGAAGTGGAAAATTGTAGAAATGTGATTGCAATCATATTTGGTGGTCAGCGTTGTTAGCATTAATGTAGTTAATGACAGAGTAAGCTGAACTTTAAGTAAGGTTTTCTTTGGTACTCTAAGAAATAGAGGAGAAGACAGTCTGCTATAGCAGTTTCACATGGTATTGGTGGCATGCAGCGTTAATTTTTCTTTTTTTTCTTCCTCAATGTTTGTTACTAGAAAGTTGTTCTCTATTACTGCCAATTTAATCCTCCGTGTAAAATTAACAAATACACAAAAAAATAAAACCTTCCTGTTATTTTTACTTAAATACTTAAGTATATATCTCTGCTCTAAAGATTCAGTGTTAAGTGATGCTATATAGATCTTAGCTGTTCTAGCTCTGTATTCAAGATACCTAAATGTTTCAGTACCTTTATACAAATGAGAATACATTTGGATGATGCTCTTGAGAACAAAGAGATTCTGAGTAAGCGTAGCTAAAATGACTTCCGCTGTTCACCCTTTGTCGTTAAACCAGCTGATCTATATTTTTGCTCAGGAAGGCTGCTGCTTATAGGCTGACAGGGTGATGATGCAAGTACATTTATTGGCTTTCACTAAAAACACATAGTGAGTATGCTGTTTGAGCCAGAATTTGTTAAATTTTCGGAGCTCTATTTTTTTTTTTAAACTTATTACTGAAGTCCCTGAAATGTTTATTTTCCATTCTTGTGGTGGAAGATACTGGGGGTTGCTGGATACTTTTTTAATTTTATTTTCTTGAGTGTTGCACTGTAGTGAGCTAGGATTGCTGAAAGTTAAAAGTAGCAACAGAATAGGAAATAAAACATAAACGAGAGGCAAATGAAAAACAAACTTCTGAGTTAACCTGGTAACTTACACTTAAATATACTTATTTCTAATTAATCATGAAAGTATTTTCAAATATTATGTTTACAAAATTGATCTGAATTTAAAACAAACGAACAAAGAATTTCAAATTTTTAGTGGCATAGTTGTAAATATAAACACTGAAGTTGTGA
Organism: Meleagris gallopavo; assembly: GCF_905368555.1. Lineage (NCBI taxonomy): Eukaryota > Metazoa > Chordata > Aves > Galliformes > Phasianidae > Meleagris > Meleagris gallopavo. The sequence continues at coordinate 789,515 of NC_139410.1, forward strand.
ACCTGAATGAACTCTTACATAATTCTTGCAATAGCCATGAAATGGTTAATAAAGATGCAAGGAAAACTGAAGTGTAATACGAGGTAGGTGTTTCTGCCTAACTTTTTAGTTTGATTTCCAAATCATTCCATGTTAATAAATCTCAGGATCTTCCTCATGAATATGATTGACTTATATTTAATATTTTTGTCTCCAGGTCATTGGTAATAATGAGAAGTATCACAGCTTACAAACTTGAGTTTATGAATTGTCAGTTTTAGAGAATTCAAGCAGGCATAGGTGAATGATCAGTCTGGTCTTTGGCAGTCTCTAGTTCTTGAAAGACTGACAGCTCATAACACCCAGCATTTCCTCTCGAAGGCATTACAGGAGATTAAGGAACTGGCTATGGCTCTGGCAAGCTGTTTTCCTGGGTGTCATATCTGGTGTTTTTTTTTCTTTTTCTTCTGGTCTTAACAGTAACCAGACCAATGACTTATAATTATTTTTGTTTTGGTTTGGTTTTAGGATTTATGGCCAGTTGCACTGACAGATGGCTGTGACTGCACTGTAGTACCCTCAGTTCTTGCCAAGCTCAGCTTTATGGAGTCTGGGCATACATAAATATGCTTGAAACAAGTATTAATGTGGAAAGAAAATGATCAGGATTTTAAGTGAGATGTATCACGATATTTAAGTGTTGAAGATAGTACTCTGAAGTCAAATATAGCATTCATCATTTAACTACATGCAAGAGAATGTATTCTACTTCTATATGAAAGACTTGGGATTCGATTAATTTGAATAAGTTAAAGGAAAATCCATTCTGGTGTGATGTTATCATATTGAAATGCCTAGTATGCATTCTGCAGCAGATAAGTTGATGCTGACTGATAATTCCAGTAAAAGTTGGTAGATTCAAGCACTTGTGGAATTCATGGTTCTATCTGCTAATCAGGGGAAGGTTGGTTGAAGTATAAGCAAACTGTCGTTACAAGGGAATTAGGATAATTTGATGTAGAAGTTTATTTTATCACTGAAGTAAGCTGATTTTTTAAAAATCTTGTTATTTAACTGAAACTGGGAAGAGCTGAGATTGAAATCAATTTATTTATAAGGCTTATTTGTAGCAAAAAGCATCATCTCAGGGGCATGATGCTAAAACTGCTTCTAAATATCTGAATTTTGTACATACTTTCTTCGGTTTATAGTTTTTCATCTAAAACTTTGTTATAAAGCTCTGAGTATAACTGTTACGTTAGCTGCCTCAATAATGTTGTGTCTGGAGATTGTTATTTATCAGAGGAAGGAGGGGGAGATATTTCCAATGACATCTATATCTTTCTGAATAAAGATTTCTTGACTAATAATTAGCTGGATTGTTACAGATGACCAAGTGTAGCTCAAGGGAGATTTATGAAGCCCAATACATAAATCTCATAAAAATATTGTCACCATTTTGAGGGAAAGGAATTTTAATTGAGATGTTGATACTCTTCGTTTTTGAGTGGAATGCTGAGCTTAGTTGCTATTAAGCTTGTTCTGTAAATAGATTATATTTCTTTTCCAGTAAATGATCAATATTATTTGATAGCAGTTATTCCTTTCACTGTTAATTTGAGCTTGTTTCCATTTGAACTGATTGTATTCAACAATCTCTCAAACGTGTTTTGGTTTATCAGACCAGTGCTTTACAACACTGGTCTAGGGTTTTTATTTTCAGGGAATAGGTAGGCTTATTAACTTCAGTTTATTGCTTTTTATTTTTTTTTTGAAAGATATTACTATTTAAGGAATTGTTTCAGAATAGAATGGGGGGAAGGAATGCATTTGAATGAGTCTACTTGTCAAGTTCTGTCTAGGCACCTGCTTGAGAATTTCACTGGATAGGAATTTGAAGGTATAGAAACTGTCAGTGGATTACTCTCACTCATTCAGGTGCTTGTAGTTCTGAAAAATTCTTTCTTGATTTAACCATCACAAATGCTACAGAGAAAACTTGCTTTGTTTTGACCAGTGTTACCCTACTGTATTCGACTGTAAAATTGAGAAAGATAGGATCTGCCATTTCTAAAGACAGTACTAGCTTATTATGATTCTAATTTTGTCTGCTACCAACTGTGAAAGTGTAGAGCAATTATATTCCTGTTTGCGTAGTTCTTGTTTTCTTTCTCTGGCTCTGTTTGCATTTTTTTTTACTATAGTTATGAAGTTCTTTTATTTTGTAGGAGCACTGTAAGAATCTGCTTTTCCTTGAAATTGCCTAGTAGTAAAGATTTAATGTATTAAACTCTAAGCACTGTGCTACAGCAACATGCTCGTGCTTGTCTTGAAATCAGCAAGAATGCGTATTTGATTAGTGTGGGCATAACACAACTCTCATGGAAGCCTTTGCCTTGATATTGCATGTTGAGGTTTTACTTCTTGTACAAACAAAGCACAAAAGCGTAGGAGAAGTATTGACAAAAATAAGAGAAAGCGAACTCAAAAACATGTGTAGGAGGAGAGGTAGTAAACTTCTCCTTATTCAGATATGGCAGACTTGTTGTGCTGCCTTACGAAGTTCTAAGTAATGAGTTACCACAGGAAGGAGAACGATGGGCTGCTGGGAAAAGGAAATGGTGGAACAGCAGACTCCACCTCAGCTTTGCCATGGCATCAGCTGCTAGATTTAGATTTAATGGTTATAGCACAGGCAACCTCTAGTAGAATGAAATTCTGGTCTTAGGTTTCTTTCAGGTAAATTCTGTTTAAGCTTTTCAGGAAATCTAAGCGGATTGTGAAAAGCCTGTTCCTAGAATGTTTTCTCACGTGTGTTTGTTTCTCCCCTTCCCTTTCCAGATTTTAACAGATAGAATCTCAATTCAGCTGAGAAGAATACAAAGGAACTGCTCCTTCATATAAGGTAAGAAACAAGTTCCCTTTCTAAACTATATACACATCTGCATTGTGGCAGATTGAGGTCTACTTTCTACTGCTGACAATGTCAAGGGCGTGAGTTGCTCCTTTTATCTTCAGTAAAGCTTATTAAGAGCCGATTCTTTGAGGGAGCTACGTTTGGTGAATGTTAAAGCTAAATGACAGAGTATTTGAAATTGAACTCGTAAGGCTTAAGTTGTCAAGTCGGTGTTTTTCTGAGTTTTGTTTTTCTTTTAGATTTTCTGATCTCTCTTTAGTTAAGCTAGTTATCATTATGAATTAGCATCATGACGAATGTGTCTAACTCTACATTTGGACCATGAGTGTAATAGTTAGCTCTGCAGCAGCGGTTGAAGCTTTAAAGTCTGATTTATAAATTAAGAACTGGGCTACCTGTAATCTTTTCCCTGTTTTCTTCTGATATGTGAATCACACTGAGGAATGAAGTTTACACAAAAGACAAAAACTAGTATTTCGCTGAACGAGAGATGATTGTAAAATATAGTAATTAGTGTTTTATTGGAAGCAAACACTAATTTGAAAAGGCCAGGTGGCACAGCTATAGTTTGATGCAGTGAGTCCTTGCTTGTGGCTTCTACTCTGTTGGTAGTCATTTGCTAGTTGGTGCTTTCAGAGCAGGGTAAGTAGCATTGCCAATAGACACTATTATTAAGTATAAAATGTAACACTATTAAAAGAACTCTGAATGAAGTAGCTCCTTATCCTTGTCATAGTGCTTATGGTTTTCTGACTTTGCAGGAAATAAACAACTTTAGGTAAGTGGAATGTACTTAGAACATGAATCTTACAGATAGCTGATGGAGATGATCCTTTACAAATCAGGACACAGAACTCTGATGCTGAGTTACTCTGTTCCTCTTTCAGCTTTTTTTTCATAATAGCTCTCTGAAGAGAAATGTTAATCAATTATTAATTTTGGAAAGTAGTACATCCTGACCTCTTCCTTCTTATCTCCTTCTGTATTGCCCTCATACAAAGACATCTAACTGTAATCTGTTGGCTGTGTTTAGTAGCAATGACTTCTGCTTCATGCTGCTCTACTTCTCAGTGTTGTCGAGTCTGAAAAGTGCTTTCAGTTGCTTATATGCTACTTCAGATGGTTTTCCTCGACTCGGAAGCCCTGATTATCTTGGGTTATCCTTGAGCTTTATTAGATCAGTGCTAGCTAAGAACTAGTTAGTCTACTTTTAAATTATCATTTTCAAATGCTATATTTCCTGTGGTCAGCTAATTAACACATCATGGTGGTCTGATTTGTGAAATGAAGACAGCTTTTTAGGTCATATTCTTTCCTTGCCTTGCATGCCATATTTATTTCAAATGTATTCAGCAATATCTTCATTTTCATATGTTGGAGATTTGGTTTAATTCTGCATAAGAATCTAACATAAATACAGCACTTAAATATTTACCGTAGGGATTTATCAAATGTATGTGTTTTGAGATAAGGAATAGTTAACCTTGGAACAATAAATTATTTCCTAATAGCTGAAGTATTTGTTGTCAGCATCTTATACATCTTGACATGCAAGAGGTGGGGAAACCAGGGTTTTAAAATAAATCCTGAGTGAAACAGTAAGTTTCCAGGAAGGAAAATATTCAAGTAATTCGAGATGAATTCTACTATACTAGTTTCACTTGGTATCTATTACGAGTTGGTTTTAGGCATATATGCTAATAAATAAAAATATTAATGAATTAATCCACTGCACAACGTAGCTACCTAATGTGAAGTGCTTTTATTTCTTTCCCAGGTATACTTATTGATCACTACTAGTCAATAATACCAATTGAACCACTTCTCCCTTCTGCTGTTGTCTGAATCTGTTGTTACTGACCTAGTTAACACAAAATTTCTGGCCAAAACAGCTGAGTAGTTATGCTCATATAAATTTGTTTAACTATCAATTAAGCCTGGAAATCTTGAAGTCTAGACCAACTGGTCTATACAGGATTTGTGTTTATGGCATAGTTTTGATTAGCTGCATGAAAGAGTCTTGTTCCTAGGCCAAAAACTCTCTGAAAAGTTTGTCTGGCAGAAGATAAACCATCTTCTTTAATATCTGTGACTGCACAGGGCTGTGGAACAGACATTTTGCAAGTAGATAGGAATGGATGAAGTGGTAAACACTTGAGGTTTATGAAGGGCTTCTATTACATTAGACTGGATACCTCTACTGTTTTTCCCAAACTCTCAGAAAGGAAAGCGATGCATCTCCATCATGACATTTTTACATTTAGATGTAAAAGGTCATTTATCTCTCTTCTCTCAGTAAGTGAAAATTTATTCACATGTCAAATCTTTCATGTCAGAAGAATCCAGATTGTGGACTCAAAAGCTTTTCATGTCATGTTTCTAATTAGGTCTGTGACTCAATCTCATGAATAATATATCAAGCTGCATATTAACATCTAATCCAGCTAAATCATCAATTTACAGTAAACCTTGGCTGCAGTAACTTTAATAAAAAGTCAGAAGCTGCAACATTTTTCCAACAGCTGTTGAAACTTCTGTAGCGTCTCTGGGCACTAAACTTGCAAAGCAAGTGATTAAATTCATGTTGCAGTATCTGGATGTGAGTGAATTTAATTAAAATCATAACAGTAGATTTTGGAAAAGGACTTCATGATCAGAACTCAAATATTTCCCTTAGCTTAAGCAGAGATGGTTTTCTTTTGCGACCTTGGGAGGACACAGCACAGATTCAGATGCAAGACCCGTGTGTGGTTAGAATAGATTGCATTTTTGTTTGTAAGCAACTATTTTGTTGCATTCATGAGAGAACAGCATCAAAAAGTACCAACTAAAAGTTTGGACTGGAAATAGAATTACTTGTCTTTTGACCACAGAGGGCTCAGCATTAGTTAAGAATATTCGGAAAGGCTGACCCAGGTCTGTTTATCAGTGGGACTCTTGGATACGTTGCTGGTGTTTTATTTGAGATCATGCTGACGGTTTCTGTCAAATAACTTCACTCTATCATGCGACGTTCATCACCAATTAGTCATTTGACAGCTATAATTTTTCAATGCTCTGGATTACTGTTGTAACTGTAGATTATAATTGAGCATCTTGAAAATGTCGTCTTTTCCCCACCGTTGTTTTCCATCACTTAGTTCATGATAGGTTGTTGGCTCTGCTATGTGCTGCTTCCCTGCTTTATTTTATAGACAGGGTGATGTATTCCTGCCACTCCCTCAGTTCTGTCTTTTCCCTGCTGCTTTCCTTCCTGCTCCGAAGAACTGAGTTTTGGTGGCAACTGTGTGTTTGTGCCTCAGAGGAGGGTAAGAAGAATGGAGCCAAACGTTTGCTGGTCTCTGCCTGGGTTTTCAGTCTTTGTAACTGTTTTTCCATTGCCACATCTGTTGGCTTTCACTCAGTCAGAGCCTTTAAGGAGAATACAGCTTAGCTGTAGCTTCTGTCAGACCACATCAGAATAATCAGCTTTGAAATGGCAGATGCCATGTGCTTGACTCTGTGCATATACACGCTCTTGCATATGTGTTGCTTCTGAGGTTGTGGTCCGCTGTGTTATTGAATACTGCAGGTTCTGCTACAGTGAGAACATTTGTGACTTTTCCATTAAGTGTGGGGGATTTGATTTTTTAGCATGTAGATCATTCAACTAAATATAGACAGATAAACAGATGTGATCTGATTGTGCACATGCAAATGTTGCTGATGAGCATCGCGTATTGCAGTGTGAGATGTTAATTTTGTTTTTGTTTCAGACAAGCAAATTGGCTTCTGTATCTGACTAGTATTTTGTGGGATAAGAAGTGAGTAATTTGTAAATAGACTGTTAGCAAAAGTTAAAGGGACACTGTGGACAATAATTTGAAGTTTACTTAGGAAACCAGGTTGATGTGAATTTCAAAAAGCAAAATATTGTTATGGAAAGCAGTGAATGTGATATCTGCTATGATTCATTGTGTATCAATGCGTATGATATATTTGAAGGCATCAATATATGGATCTGGAGGTGCTAGATGGTGATAGAAAATGGTAACAGCTTTAGAGCATCCTGTAGGCTTTTTTTTCTTGGACTGCTTTAAGCCTTCTGGACAACAGCATGCATCTCAAGGAGTGACTATTCTGTCACCTGGAAGATGTTACAACAATAGTTTTGTATTTTTAATGTTAAGTTATAAAGAACAAGTTGGCATAAATATCATGGGCAGTGCATTTAGTATCAGTTTCAGACTATGAATGAGTAAGGATGAAGAATTTCTAAGTGGCTAATGTGTACTTCAACTAAATTCCAAAAGTTAGACTATATTGGATGTATGTGAGAACTCTAGTCTTTGTGGGTAGATGCCTGACATCCAGTTTACTGCATTTCTCTCTATCCTGTCAATGCTAGTTAAAAACCTGACTTAATAATGATTTTCTACCTTAAAATCTGAGTGCTTCACGCACCTAACAATGCACGCATCACTGAGAAGTTGTAATTAGCCTAAAATGGTTATCCTTCTTCTTAAGGATTGAACGTATAAGAAAAGGTTGCTAAAAAGCAGTTACTGAGTTTGGGGAAAGCAACTTATTTTTACAGTGTGTGCACACCGGTACAGGCTTGATATGATTTCAAAATTTTCCTGTAATAAGGCCAAGTGTAACACCTTAGGCAATTATGAGTTGAGCTGCATAATGAGCTGAAAGAATTTGTTTATTCTAGCAATTAAAAACTTAAATTTCAGTTAAATTTATGTTCCATTCAACTTGCAGATCTCTATCTTTTAATTCTTAAGCAGGTACAATTTTCGCCATGCAAAACACTTGCACTGGAGAGGGACTGTTTCTTGAGCTTTTTTTATGTACTAACTACAAAAACATACGTATTGTTAGCTAGCTGTGCTCTAAAACAAATGGGTGAATGAGGTTCATGGAGTTTTGGAAGACAAATGACACTTCGAAGGTTGCCAGCAGTTCTGCATAAACAGCTGGTGATTTAGTTGATCAATGGTAAAGAAAAAAGTATATCCCTGCTTGACTTGTATAAAAGAAACGGGATACACTGTGACATCTATTCTTCAATTATGAGAGTGTCTGACTGTTGATTTTTCTATTTCAATTACAAATTGAACTGCATCGCATTATGAACTACGCTGACATTAGCTAATATATCGGGTAAATGTATCACTGCACACTGAGACTAGCATCAGTTTATTTTGAAGCAGTGATGGTGACAAATAAGTACTTTCCTTGGGAGACTTAACTCAAGTTGCTTGGAATGAGATGGAGTTCTTGGCCTGAGTATTCTTTCTTATGTAGTTTCAGTTGTGATATATTTAGCCTCTGTCATGCTAATTTCTGCCTGCTTGTATAGGCTGTGTTGATGCTTTCCTTTGCTTTCACTTAGCAATCCGTTTTATTTACACCTTTGTTATATGTCTGGCCTGAGCTTTGTTTTCTCTTATTCTTTTTCTGGAAGCTGTTTTAGTCTTTTCAGTTAGAGTGGCTGATTCAAGGTAATTGAGAGATTAGGATAGCGGACAACAGAGCCGAATTATGGTAGTTCATCTTTGTCAGTATAATCCTTTCTCGTACAGATGTCCCCTTTGTTTAAAAAAAAAAAAATAGAAACTAGGCTCAATTTCAAGTGCAGAGAAAAATTAAGAATAGACAAAGTGAAAGTATTTTGAACCAAGGTGTAAAAAAGAGTACGCTCTCATCTGAAGTAGGAGAATGATAATAAAGATTCTTTATGAATCTGTAGCAGATCATCAGTTTTATTCTAAGCTATTAACTCAGCAAATCCTGAAGCAAGAGAAAATTCTTAGGAGTACATTTTTGAAATTTAGGTGAATGAGTGAGAAGAATATCTTCTTCTAAGAGAAATACTTTTAAAGTAAGCTTTTGGAGGAAAACAGTGCTTAGAGGAGAAAAGCCTATATTGCTCCTCAAGTGCTTCTTTCTGCTAAAGATCAATTTCAGAATTATTCAAGTTATTTGTAGTTGCAAGTAAACTGCATTGGTGGGAAATGGTTACATTAATATTTAAAAGCAGGAAAGAGATTATGGCGGATAATTAAGAGATTGACACCGTTCTTAGTAGCTACTAGCCAGTGTATTTCAAAGAAGTATTGAGCTGTTTGGGATCAAAATCACTTGTACGTGCAGAACTTCCAGCTATAATGCTATTGGAGTATGTGGGTCTGATGTAGTCTGGAATTCTCGAAGCTATTTGTTAGCTCAAAGCAGCAGAATAGCCAGGACAGATCACGCTTGTGCAAAAGTGAAAGGAATCGAGGTTGTAAGAAGGTATGTTTACTTGATTTGCTGAAATTCTGAGACGGGAAGAAATGATCGGTAGCACAAAAACAGTGAACTTGTTGATGACTTGCTCTGGAAAGATGGAGGGCCTTTTAAGGTTCTAAGGATGCGAAGTTGTAATCACCTTAATCTCTTTTGAAGTTTTCATGAGAACTAGGTGAGGTGTTTTCCTGGCCCTGCAATGTGGTTTTTGTTGTGTTTTTGTTTTATTTTTTCCCTACTAGCTCCTCCTAGGGCTCACTCTCACCCTGAGCGCAGTGCTGAATCTTCCAGCCTATTTTGTTGAAACTGTTTCCTCTGGTCTTCAAGTCTTGTAGAAATGGATTGATTGATGGGGAGAAGAATCAGATGCACTGGGGCAATGACTCATAATAGAGATACCCTGGCCTGTTTGGCAACTTCTCTGGGAGAGGAGAGCAAGCAACTGATAGAAGTCAGGTGCTGGTACAAGCTTACTAGGTCTAATTACTTGTCCAACCTGTGTATAACAAGACAGTTTTAGGCACAAGAATGTACAGTCCCTATAATCTCATTCAGGAGCACATAAAGCTGAATTTTATGTATGAAGATATTTTTCTATCTCTTGGATGAAGGTGATGCTCTGTAGGCTATGTTTGGCTGTGCCAGGACCTGCTTCCCACCTGTCACTGTGCTGAGGAAGAGCTCCACCTGCCCAGAGGTGGACTTGTCAAGGGAGATGTAACTCAGAATCTTAAGGAATAAATTACAAACCTATGATAGCTTGTTAAACACAGATGATTTAACATAGCTAAATATAGTGATGTTTTGAATGTTAGAGACTTGAAAAATATTTATTTACTTAGGAAAAATGCTGAACACCTAGTCTCTGTAATAAGATGGACAGCATAAAGCCCTTAGTTTCAGAGGCTACCTGTAATACATTGCTCAATGGCTATGTCTAGCTAGAAACCATCAATAAAAACACTTGATATTGCTGCATGGTTTTTCTATGCAAGACTTGCAAGTCTGCAACATATGGCATGGCGATATTGTTCTTCAAAAAAGGAAAAAAACTGTATGACTTACTTGGATGCTGAAAGCTGGAAAAAAAAACCTCCCAAGAGTTACTCTTCTAAAACTAAAAGCCAAGGTGTTTGATGTGATGTCAAGGACTGTTGAAATATGTAATTCATTCCATCTGCTGCCTTTGGTGCATGAGAACAACGTACTGCTGCCAGCTGCATATGCCTAAAATGGAGACAGGAGAAACCTTGGCAATCGTTCTGCTTACTATGATATGTGCAGGGTGCCAGTGAGCAACAATTTCTATTTTATTTTTAGCCCATGTGTCCTGGATTGCCTGACAAGCCATGCTTAGTGGGACGTATGCTGCATGCGCCCAAGTTTAGGAGGTGTTCCCTGTATTGCTGATGTTGGGGTTCTGAAAATTCATACTCATTAACCAGCTTTCTCTTGCTGTCTATCTAGGACCTGAGTGGCTCTGGCTTCTAGGCTTAGCATTACAGACGTTTTGTTTTATTCTATTGCTCCTCAGCTGCTCCAACTGAGATTAGGTACGAGTTGTTTAGAAACTATGGTTAACGTTGACTAAAGTCAGGAAATATTTATTAAGTAATTTGTTTTAAATAACAAAAAAACTTGTAGATTTTGAGATATTCGTACTATATTTGGCTGTATTTTTGATGTGCTCTAGGAGATCAATTTCTATAAATCTCAGCCTTAGTAGTCAAGGATTAGTGTTTTCCTTCTATGTCTTTTAGGAACCGTCTTTTCTTCTTACCTCCTCTTTCATGCTTTCCAAAATATCCCTATTGGATTCCTAGTTTTTATGTTGAATGTGAAGAGTAAATTCAATAAATACTGTTCTCTCTAAATCATTCTCTAGGATTTAGAGGAGATTATCCTGGGGAACTTGAACGTTTTGTGAGGTTTCGTAGTGGTCCAAGAACAGTCAAATGTTAAGGTTTTATTTGCGTAAGCAGCAATAGAAGGAAAGGAAAAAAATGAGTATCAATAAAATCATCTTCCTTAATCGTTTATTAGCCAATTACTAAGGAAATAGAGAGTTAATCCCAAAGTTGATTTACATTCATCCTTTCTTTTTTGTTATTGATAGATTGGTGATGCCTCGGTTGTGCTGTCTACAATACGCTGCTCGGTAGATTACTAGAGGATGAAAAATTGTGTGATGAAAGACTGCTAAAGAATTATAGAACATACATTGTAACAAAGATAAAGAGTTAGGAAAAAATATAACAAAGGTTTTTAAGAATGTCCAAATATTAACAGACAATGAAATATTTCTCTGTAATAAGGAAACCAGTAATATATTTGTTGGGTCTAAAAGAGAATCTTAAACTTTTTCTGACTAGACAAAGTTGCTCGTTCAGCTGTGTACATGCAGATTTCAGGCTAATATCCTGAGTAGCTTCTGTGGATCTGTCTCTGTACCCTGCTTGGAACATGCATGTACTCTCAAATCGATACTTCATTTAGAGAATTCAGGGTAGCTGCATCCTTAAGCAACTTCCTGAACGGAAGCCAAAGTTAAGCATGCTACATGAATCTAAATTGGGATAGGGTTGTTTAATAGCATTTCATGGACTATTGGTGTTTTTATCCTGAAGCTTTGAAAGCTGTCTTGGATTTCTGCCATAGATGGTATGGCTTCCTATTTCATCTATGTCATGCATCCTATGTTGCTTGATAGTGAGTGACAAACTTTTCTGCAGTGTGTTGCTAATATAATCATGATAAAGCTGAAAGCACGTATACATGAAATCTTAATCTTGCCCACACTTATTACATGCTACAAACACAGCTTAAGCGGGTCCCTGCAACTGTGTGCTCTGACATGGTGCTTGTACGCAACAGCGTAGCTGATGTGCAGTTATCTCTGCCACCATGACACTGCATGAAATATTTGGGAATAAATTAAGATAGGTTTTTTTAATGCCAAAGACATGGGAAATAGAATCACAGCTGGTGAACTTGATTTACCTAAGTTGGAACTTAAACAGAACACTAATATTCTCCCTTTTGCAAATGCATGACAAGATCATCAATAATCAGCATATTTACTGTAGGTCACTTCTATCGCAGTGATTCAAAGGTATGTTTGTTTCAGAGGCTTCCACAATGAAAAATTCTTCAAGATATTCAAATACGAAGATTAAGGTTGTAGTCTTTTAGTTAATGATTTTGGTTTTTGTCTCTCAGAACATGCTGTTGTCCATACGAGCTTTCCATTATGTGTGTGTCAGTGATGCTTCATGTACTTTGAGTACTAGTTTATTAGCTACAAGGTGATGCTGCTGTTTATTACATCCTGTGGACAGTATAAACATTAAGTAGCAGTTATGATTGCATGTAATTGCACAGCAAGCAATAGACTAGGTGAGTAGTGAGTAATCTTGCAAGCAAGACATTCAGAGCTGGGAATGTTGTACTTTTAGAAGTGCCGTAACTACCTTGGATGTCATGCTCTTCTTTAGTATGACTATTGATTCAATTAACTGAGTTCTTTCTATTTCTGTGTACGAATGAACAAGATAATCCAAGTTCTGAAAGTACTTCAGAATACTTGTACTTTGTAGATACAGTACTAACAGATTATGTAAAGCAATAGTGGCTGCTGTTCCACAGTTCTGATGTGTTCATGAGAATTTTTTTTTTTCATTTTGAGGTGTGATTTCTAGGAGAGTAACTTGTAGTCTTTTGGTCTGCATAGAAGTGAGAAGTCCAGTAGGTGGAAAAGGAAGACTTGAAAATTAACTTCATTTTTAAAACCTAACAATATGGACAGCCTATGACAGTACTTTTGAACCAGATTTAACAAGTTAGAGAAATATTACAATAAGGAGGTAATATTGTCTAAAAATAGTGAATAAACTTTTGAAGGCATGTGCAGACTGAATTCCTCTATTTTCTCCACCAAGCTTTGATTATCCATAGGCAAAAAGAAGTATCTGAAAACAGCTCTTAATTAGAAGTACATTTCTACATGATTCCTTCAGCTTTGAAAGTATATGGAAAGAGTTTCTTGTAGAATACGACTAAATAGTTAGTATTTTGAAGGTATTGCTCTAACCGATTCAGTTAACAGTTTGAGCCCATTTCTTTGGGAAAATATTTTCACTAATATGTTATTTAGGGAGAAATTGGTTTTCATTAGCTTAACTTAGCTTGTTGGTATAGCTTATATTAATTTATTACTGTAATAAAGTATTGATTAGGGTTAAAAATAACTCTGCTACTTTGGCTTTATATACTTCTTAGAAGGTATTTTAAGTATTAGATCTTAAGTTTTTGTATAATTCTGAAAGAGAAACTTCATCCTTCATTTTCCCTAAGTGGCTGGGTTTGCTTATGTGCTTTGTCACATGTAGTACTTCGCAAAAATTTTTTTAGGACATCTGTTTTCAGAGCAGAAGTTAGTTTTCTTTTTAGAAGACTGCTTTTGAGAAGATGACTGCTTTTCTGCTTGAATTAGTTGTTTAGTATTGAAGTCATTTGAAACTACTTTATTTTTAAGAGATGGGAAAGGATGTTCTTAGTATTTCTAACATCTTGTAGAAAATGCAAGGATGCTAGTACTTTATTACTTAAAGGCATTGAATAATTAGCAGAACACATTGCATGGACATAGCATGACATACTTGCGAAGAAGACTGCTGCTGCTGCTCTAAATGAAAGAAAGAACAAAATCAAACAAACCCTCACACTTAATTGCTGAGGGAGCGCAGCAGTCAAAATCTGTCCTTTACGGGGGCACCTCGTAATTCAGATGAATCCTCAGAGATGTAGGCAATGTAGAGCTATCAAAACGGGCTTCAAAGGAGCACTGGGAAGCTCCTTAATGGATGACTTGATTTATCTGCAATGAGGTGGGGCGCTTTTGGACCAGAACTTTTCAGTTTGCCTGTAGGTGACTTCCTCTAAGATCTGTAAGAGCTGTCAGGAATGTGTGTGTGTGTGTTACTGTGTGTCAGGAAATTTGGGGGGGAGTGGGAGGGAAGATAATCTCCTAAGTCAGAAGCAAAAATGGTAGGTGCACTTGTATGCTGTTACTATTAATTATTGCTTGTTTTGTGCTACAAGCTTCTGTCTGTGTGCAGGTAACGCTGTGTGGAACACGAACAGCTGTCCTACTCACGTAGTAATGATATCAGAGCTAAGTGTAAGAAAATGGTGCAGGTAATACTTAGTTTTGAGAGTGTTTTTTCTTCCCCTGTGGGAATACATAATCCTTTTTTTTTTTTTTTTTTTTTTTTTTTGGAAAATAGACCAACTCACCAGACACAAATTTATTTACATTTTGGTGCACTGCATATAATTTTTTTTTAAATCTTAAAAGTAATCTACCTGACAACAAGGTAGATTTAGTCTTGACAACCTGATTTAGTCTTAGTCTTACTAGAACTATTTTTGTGAAATACACTAGAAACATAAATCTGCAATGTACTCTCTGAACCTATAAACTGCTCATAGTGAAGAAAATACATTTTTTTTCTGTAGAAACAATAGATTAGTGTAAAATTATGGCGTTATCTGCTGTTCGTTGAAATAATAGAATTAAATTGTTTAAAGTAGGTGCAAACTCTATAAGGCTAAACGGACAAGAAAAGAGCATATCTGTAATTCAAATAGGGCACCTATGAAGAGTTCAGATACTGCTTAGCTCTCATTTCCTTGTAGATTCTTTACCCTGAAATCAAGCAGAAAGCACTGAATGCTTTCTCTTTGTTACAGCCTTGCACATAGATGTGACTTATACTTAGTTGAACATAAACACTCTCTATGGTTAAATGCTCACGTATACCAGCAAAAAATAACTGAAGTGCAGATTCTATTTTGTTTTCCTCCTACAATGAAGACTCAAAGATAGAATTGAATATAATTATCATCTGCAATGGCACATGTGATGGCACACGTTTGTTTTGAACTAGACATTAAAAAAGAGTGATTGAATTTGCAGGAGTGACAATTGTGACAGTTGATAATTGCAGAGACGTTGCCTCCATCATTTTTGCAGGTAACTTAGACTTCTTTTCTTGTATAAGAAATTGGATAGTTGCTCAACTGAACTCTCTTATAAAGGAATTATTTTTTAATGGATGAAGAGATAAAAATGAGAGAAAAAATGAGCAAGAATCAACATTTTCTGAGAAATAGAAGATCTGATTTCATACTCTACACATTACGAAAAGCTAAAATTATCACGCCTTAATCAGTGGGAAAAGAATTTGGGTTATTCACACATCACATGATGGTCTAATTCCTTTCCGTGTGTAGATCCCACATTGCCTGTACTAGTGATTTTTGTAAATATTTGTAGGGAATTGTGCACCTGCTGATCTCCATTTCATGTCAACATCATTACTCCTATCAAATATTTTAAGTGAAACTGAAATTGTCTTTATGGCTCTCCCAGGGAAACGTTTTGTCTGAACAGGTCATCGTAGAGTTACTGGGAATTGAACCAATGATTGCCTTTTTGAACTGTCTAAAGGTGGAACAATTAGCATATGCACTTGGAGGATTCTTATGTTGTTGTTCTTTTTTGTTTTTGTTTTTGTTTTTTTTTTTTGCTTTGTAATGTTATTCTGATGAGTGTTACATGTCAAAGAACAAAACGAAGCTTTTGTAGTTAACAGAAAAGGTGGCTCTCAAGCTTAAGCCTTCAAACTGTGAAACTTTGCTTCTGTAACTAAAGGCCATCTCTTGTGTTGGTTAAGGTTGTTGTAGACAGATGGAGCAGAGAGCGGACTGTCTCAGTTGAAAAGAACACTTAGGAAAGAAGATGCAGTCGATTTGTATGAGCCTGTAATACAGTGCAGGAATTTAGTGCTTTACAGTAACTTGCAACATGTGTTGCTATATAGGAGGATGAATTGTTTAAATTGAACTACTGATTTTAAGCATGTTTCACCCCAAAATGACTGAATTAACTCAAAGCAGAAGGGGGTTAATTTTTCAGTCAAAACCTCCAGTTAAATTGAATGGTTTAAAATCCCCAGGAAATAGGTTCTAAAGTCTCTGTGAATGTAATTATTTTAAATATTAGTTTTTGCCAGTGCTGATAGTGAGTAATGTACTCCTATAATCTTTCTTTTTGGTCTTCATAAATGAAAGAAAAAAGTATGGCAGATACATAAATAAGAGCAGGAGATAAGCACAGAAATGTTAGTCTTACACCTCTTTTGTTTATGATAGTAAACTTGGGGAATCAAAGTAGTTAATTACCTGAAGAAGTAGTGAAGCGATGAAAAGAATTAAGCTTTGCTCTCCGGTTTCTTTAAGACTAAAGGTCTATGATAATAGACAATGCATGATGATATAATATTTAGGCATTTTTAAAATAGTTTGCTTAGTGCATGTTTATACGACTTTGAAATTGTTTTAGCACTCAAAACATGATTCATGGACTGTTAAGTTTGCTGATTTTGATATATACGTGTTTTTTTTTTTTAAACTAAAAAGGGTACGACCTATTTGGATACACAGTTTCATCTGTTAGTATTGAGATCAAGTGTAATAACAGGAAAAGTAATATGGATTAATTATGTCTGCAGAATTATGGAAAAGATCCTGTGAAATACGCTGGCTTTGTTTTCTGACAGTTGTAATGTGTCAAATACTTCTAATTCTGAAGATAAGATGTATTTTCATCTTATGCTCCATAACATTTTGATTGTGGAGGAAGAAATTACTCCTATGTATTAATAGTTAAGTAACCCTGAGAAAACAAGAACGTTTGTTTCAGTTCAAAACAATTATTGAAAGAAATCGTATTTGAATAGTAATTAACTATGAGTATTCTTAACACAAATTGTTTCTTTGTCCTCTGTCACTTGGTATATCTACTAATGATGAAAATTAAGTACATGTGGAGGAACTTAATGGTTAACAAAGTGGTGAATGAATGATTAATTAAGTATAAATAATTCTGAGGAGTCAGGCAGATCACTTTGCAAAATGACTCAGATTCAAACAGCGCATATTAGTAAAATCTGGTGTACTGTTGTGGATGTTATTGTGTATAATAAAGCAAGTCAATTATGAACTGGAAAGGGTTTCGTGTCTAACAGCTGTCTCAATTAGAGTATAACTATTCGCTATTTTCACTGAAGAAAAAAGTGTGAACACACTTATTCTTTTTAAGTACTTGGAAGGCTGTTCCAAAAGTCATGCCTGCTGTTTTATTCTGTTGGCCCACAAGATCAGAGGTGGATGTTGGTAGTATGGCAGTAGTGATTGAGCCTTTTCAATGATATTCTGTTACGGTTTGTTGCCATGTGACAGATGGCAGCATGGGGGGAGTCTGGCAAAACAGCATCTGGCATGGAAGTCTGGATGAAGCAAAGATGTGTCACGGAATTTCTCTATGCGAAAAGTATTGCATTTGATGGCATTCATTAGTGCTTGCTGAATGCTTATGGCACCCAAACAATGGATGCAAGCACAGTGAGGTGGTGGGTGGTGCCCTTTCAGCAGTGGTGACAGTGCTATGAAAGACAAGCCACATTTTGAATAGCCATGCAGAGTTTCGCAAGTGTGGCATGCATGCTTTTGTTCATTGCTGGTAAAAGTGCGTAACTAATGGTGGTGACTATGTTGAAAAAGCGCAAAGTCTCATCTACAAAACATTCTATCAAATAGTGTAATTGTGCTCTTTCTGTATGTTGCAGTTTCAATGGAAATAAATACGAGGCATTACTTTGAGAGTGACCGATGTACATGTCAGGTTTTTTTGCTTCCCTTTGCCATTAATTTTAAACTGTTTGAATTAGCACCGTACTGTTGGCATTTGCATTTCATAGGTAATATAGATAAGATATATGATGAATTTTGGTGTGTCTTTTCTGAAAATGCTCTTCTGTGTGGTAGCTCCTTGACCACTTGTTAAATGAAAAAGAATTTTTAAGCATTTAAGTGAAATGGAAGTACAATTCTGTACTGAGTATTGTCTTGTATCCATTAGGTTTGGTCTCCTTTCACATTATCAGCTTGCCCTTTAAGTCCTTTTGCAATTAATTACCATACGTGGTAGTATATCTTTTAGCTTTTACAAATGTTCCATAATATTACAACAGTAAGTAATGTGGACAAACTAAGCAAAGTGCACGTGCTTTTAAAGATCAAAAAAAAAAAAAAAAAGATGCAGGCCAAATAAGCAATTAGACTAGCTGACTTAGCAACATAGTTAATTGAATCTGTATTTTGATTATTTCTGCTTAAGTGGAATGTTCTTAATTGTGCTTATAGATATGTAAAGGGCAGGAGTTAAGTGGATGGAGCTAAGCTCTTTCAGTTATGCCTGATGACAGGACACAGAGGGCAATGGCTGTAGAGGGAACACAGGGAGTTAAATACGAACATGAAGGATAACTTGTTTACTGTGAGAGTGATAGAGCACTGCAACAGGCTGCCCAGAGAGGTGTTGGAGTCTCCTTCTCTGGGAAGATTCACCACCTATCTGGATACTTTCTTGTGTAACCTATCCTAGCAAACTCTTTCTAGCAAGGGGAGTTGAGATAGATGATCTATAGACGTCCCGTTTCCCTTCTGTGATTCTGGAGTTGTTTCAGGGCAACTTGAGTGTGTTCATCTCTTTCCTCAGACATATCATTCTAGCTGTGATTTAGTACCTGGCTTAGTATTTCTTTTAGATCTTATTGTATAAACATTGTTTTTCCCTCCCTCGTACAGTCTTTCACAAATAATTCAAGAAAACATGATAAGATTTTGGCAGACCATCTGTTGTGTGGTATCACGTCCTCAGCAAAGACAGTGGTCTCATGCTAAACAAGTAGATTAAGAATTGACTGTTCCTAAACCTTGTGAAAGAAAAAACTATTTCGTTCTTAGCATTCCAACAATCCTGACAGAATAACTTTTTTTTAAGGATTCCAGTGTCATTACATCAGAAGTACAAAATAAATAAAATAGAAAACAAAATCCCAGTTATACTGGACGCTCTTCATCTTGGTGACTTAGTGATTTTGCTAGGTAAAGTGAAGAGTATCCGAAGTGAAGCAGGGAATTTTTTACTGTAAATAACTCTTCTGCTGCAGTCAGCCTTTGGTTTTTGGAAACTTATTCAGTTGTACTTCAAGTAGATATACTTTCCTATTACTATCATAAAATATTGAATGCAAATGCATGGAATGAAAACTATCAATGCAAATGATAGTTGAAGATATTTCAAGTTTAAATTTTTCATTATAGTTGAATAAGGCATTAGACTAACAGTGTCAATAAATGCTATTAAATTTTATGCAGTGGCAAGGCCAAAATAAAATAATTGTATTTATCAAAAAGAAAAGTGAATGTACTTAGTAACTAAAAATATTAGTCTGCTCAGTTAATTTTGAACATGAAGTTCATTTTGTTATTAATCTAATCTTTCACCACGGAATTACTGTATCAAGTACAGGACGGCTGACCCTAAACATGATTGTTCACAACAGGGAAATGGTATCTATCACTTCCACGTAACTCTTAGCCAAACTGGTGACTAGTCTTGCATCTCTTTGGTTCAGCACAAGTGCAACCATACCGTGCGTTCTTTCTCTGTTCTTGGTTTTTTTTGGGGGGGGGGAGGGTGGGGGTGGGGAGTACAGTTTATAGTTGCATTTCTGTGACTTTAAGGTTCCAGTAGTGCAAAGCAACTCTTAAAACGGTTGATCAAGCCACCCAAGCGTAGATGAATAACTAGAACTCATTCTGGTAGACTGTGAATGTAGTTAAGAGATTGTATGGGATTGAAGCTTCTCTTAGCATCTCTAAAATGTTCATCAAGATCTTTGTTGGCTCTTTGGAGTACTGCTCTGTTATAGCTGAATACGTTGGCCTGGGACAGGAACAGTCGAAAATTAGGTTAAGTTTGTCAGTGAAGTTGGTCAATATCTTCTTACTGGTACTTTGCATTGCCAAGTGATATTATAATTAGTCTAATTCATTTTATCACAGTATAAAATGAGTACTATAAGATGTCACTGAATCACAGAAATGTAGGGGCTGGTAGAAACCTCTGTAGAGATGAACAAGTCCGGCCCCCCTGCATAGCACTTCTTACATTTCTTTCAAGTACTCTAGCAGAATTGATATTTGTCGCTTCAAAATCAACTTGGTTGTTCTTTTTTCTCAAACCATGCTCTCTCTAAGCTATGCCCTAGCCTTGGCAATGCTCATGTTTCTTGATGTAATGCTCACCTTGCTTCAGGGAAAGGGTCAAACCAACACCTGCAGGAAAGAAATTGCCACCGAGTATCCAGTAGTCATCTTCACTTTCAATCTTATTTCTTGTATTTATTGTTTATTTCATACAACACCATGAATGGACTGCTTTGTGTTCCTTTTCAGACTATTATTTTCTTAAATGCTCTTTTTATTTCATTCCAAGTGTAGTAAACTACAGAACATCTAAACCTTTTAAGGACTTAGTGGAATTACGTGTAGTTATACTAAGAGATAAGAATTTTTCCTTTCCGTGGTGATGTAATTATTTCACGGACTTAGGTTGGATGGTACTGAACAGAATTATACACTTAAAATATATATATATTGGCTTTAGAATATTGCAAGTGTAACTCAGTGTGTGAGAAATCCTATGTTCTTTCCCTTCTTCTCCTGACAAAATAATCTTGTTTGTGGTACCTACATTCCTGGCTAGTTTTTATGGGATTTCATCTATTATAGAGTACTGGAGAGTTTTTTCTCATATATTGTTGGTAATTTAAATAGATGACTAAGTTGTTTTTTTGAGAGATGTGCTTACTAGAATCTCTAGGCACATGTACATAAATTAATACATAAAATTGACCTAGTTGTCAAATAAAGAACTCGCCAACCTTCTCTTTGCTTTTGCAGCCAACTCCTCGGGCAAAAGTCTGAATAAATAGATAAACCCTGCAGCATGCCCTGAAGGCTTGTAAACGTGGACTTTGCCAGGCTGTTTGGGGTGAGACAATTTAAGGGAAAACGTTGCCATGGGGCAGCAGAGGATATGTGTTTAGGGTTGTTTTTGAGGGCAGATTAGCTGATGTCAACTGCAAGGATAGGACACACTGACGTAAGGACTCAGGACTTGCAACTCCGTGCAACACCTTGAAAGTTGTTGATACACTTTGTTAGTGGGATGCTGCTATAGGATTTGTGTTGCTAAAGAGATGGCTGTCAGAGTATGTAGTATATTTCAAACTTTTTCCACCTGGAATGCCAATTTAATGTTTTGGGAATAAGTAATCAAGCCCAAATATAGACAGATGATGACTGTATCGTTTCTAAAATTTAGACTTATTTAAAATTCAGTTTTATATGCAGCATTTCTGATTCAGTGTTGGCATTAAAATGAAACAAAATAAAATCTCAGAGTACAGAACTGAAACAGCAAAAGGTAAAGGACCTATTTTTAATAAAAGGAACACCAACTTGCAGGTTGGTTTATTTTGGCTCGATATCTTCCCTTTTTGGGGAAAAATGAAAAAAATTCGAGCTGAACTTGTACAAGTCAATTCAATAATATAGTTTTCTGTGCATTAAACGTGCTATATATTATAAAAATTTTCAGTTTGAGTTCTTAATTGCTGTCTTAAATACCGAATAGAAGGGTAAGAGGGAATGTCACACTACGGACTCTAGCTCCACTGATTCTTTCAAGTTAATATTTAATTAAGAAAAGATATTTTATGGAATACTTGTATTACTAAAAATGTACGTGCACTAATCATTTGTTAGCATAAATATACTTTAAATGAAGTGAAAGAATACCTTTGTTATGTAGTGAAAAGTCTGTTAAGCTTTCCCTCACAAACCAAGTTTATTAACTGCTTATAACTTTATTAATTCCAGTTACTCAAGAGAGTACTTGAGTATCCTTCATATATGTAAACATGTACTCGTTGCAATTCAACCTGTTCTTGAAAAGTAGGAATAAAAGTGGGGGATTATATACAAACTAGACTATTCGAGTGCACTAGTAGTAGTCCAGTGCTGTCTTAGAGACAGTGAAATTAATATTCTTTGTTGAACTTCAAGGTTCTGGGTGATGTCTCATTCTATGCTAAGAGTTGTAATTAAAACTGTGCCATAACATGTTCTAAAATAAAAGCGGAGTCTGAAGAGATGGCTTCATTTTGCGTTTCCAGCAATTTTGCAGCTGAGATTTACGTAATATTTTTGAAATGAAGCATTTGTTTTTTTTTTTTTTTTTTTACTGGTTTCACTTGAATAGGAATTAGTTCTATGGTGTGAGAGATTTTAGTGCCTTCTTAGCTACTTTTATGCTTAACATCTTAATTCAGTTATTCACGGCTAGTCTGCCAGGGTTGGAAAAGACTTCCAAGATCATCTGGAACGATGTCCTAGACCATGTTCTTAAACCTATTACTCAACCGTGTTCCTCAGTACATCATACCCACATTCCCTGAACGTCTCAATGATCATTGACACTGCCACCTCCCTGGGCAGCTTGTTTAGTTATTGGAGAAATAGTATTTCCTAACAACCAGCCTGAATCTCTCCTGGCAGAACTTGAGGCAGTTCCGTGTGGTCCCATCACTAGTTAAATGGGAGAAGAGACTGACTCCTATCTCACTACAACCTCCCTTCTGGTAGTTGTGGAGAGTAAATAGGTCACACCTGAGCATTCTCTTCTCCAGGCTAAACATCCCAGTTCTCTCTGCCATTCCTCCTAAGACTTGTGCTCCAGACCTCTCACCAGCTTTGCTGCCCTTCTCTGAACACACTTCAAGGCCTCAGTATCGTTCTGTCGTGCCGCAGGTGCTGTGTGATCTCCCTTTAGATGATCAAATTATTTGATCAGGAAATGAACATAATATTTTTAATGGAGTGGTTTCAATATTGTTTTATGTAAGTATAAAAAGAAGACTTCTAAGTATTTCTTTAAGTACTCGTAATTGTGTAGTGTGTAGGATTTGGTATACGTATTTGAAAATAAGCAGTAATTTTTTTAACCCCAGTTTATTGCTATTGGACAGAAAACTCTCTAGTAAACCAAGCTTTCATTTTGTGCAAATAGAGCAGCACTTCTGTTAACCAGAACCTAACCTAATTAGAATTGTTACTGATACGCTGGCTTCTGCCTTGTACTGATGAGCTTTGAAAGGCGGTAACTTCAGCAAGGGATACACAAAAGATTATTCATTCCATGGTCCGAAGATTAAAAAAAAATATATTAAATAATAACAATAATTAAAACTGAATGTCAAGATATAGAAAACATAAATCAAAGTTCTATATAAATATACATGTGCATTATGTGGGGAATCAGTATATAAATTGTTTTTTTATCAGTTGGTTAAAAATAATGATTTGAAAGGGATTGGCCTTTTTCTTCCAGAATTAGGATGATCAAGATAGACAACTCAAGATGAACTACGTTTGTGTAGTTTATGGCTTTGACACAGTCCTTTTCATTTTACAATAATGCATTTTCTCAACATTTTAGTCACGTATATTTCTAAAGATAAGTTTAAGATAAAGCACCGTTTGTTGAAAATCAAGTTTTTTCCATTTAAAAATTGCATGTTAATCAGAATTAGTTAAACTAAAATAAAAACATTTTGCAATTTCAGCCACAAGCGAGTGTTCCACACGCTCAGCTGGGGCAAGTCTGTACCAGATGCAGAAAGCTGCTTGTCTGGCAGAAAGAAAAAACCTGAGTTGGTTGCGAAAGGCTTGAGTGTCAGGACTTTAGAAATATTTAGGTCTGCTAGCTCTTATTAATATAACTGATGTTAATTTTATTTGATTCCTTTTCTGATAAAAGGTATATCTGTATACACTTACTCTGGAAAGTAAAATACATAAATGCCTCTTTGGAATATCCAATAATGTCCATTTTTTTACATAACTTTCTCTTCTTGTGAAAAGTCTTGGTTGGCTTTTCTGAGGGGGCCTGATGTGAACACTGGATTAGGAGTAAGTCGTTTAGTATAGGATTCAAAAGAGGGCTCTGGTTAAGCTATACCGAGTTATGATGTGTAAATAATTCTAAGGGCTGATTGTATGATTTTCTTTTGTGGAGGGTCAATTTTTTTTACCTCAAATGAAACAAATACATTATAAACTATCGAAATCATACCATGGATTCTCAAATCTCCTTTGTTCCCCACTACCTTCCCTGTGATCCACAATTGAATTTTGGCTGCTTTCTTTTCTATATCCTTTGTCAGTTTTGTCTGTTTTTATTGAAGCAAATAAAACTTAGCTGAGGTAGATTCGTTACTGTCTTTAAAACCTCTTAATTTCTCTGCTGAAAGTGTCTGCAATATTTCAGTCAAGTACAAATTGTATGCACAATTATGACATGTTAATTTTTACCTATAAATCAACAGAGTAGATATGAAGAGCTATTTATGGTACCAAAGGAGTTTTTTTTTTTGTGCTTTCATGTTAAGATTCTATTTCAAAGCATACGGGTTTTATTTTCGATGAATTTTAGAAGATTGGAACTGTTTGCATGCTGGTTTTTTTTCTGTTGTTGTTTGTACCTTCCAGGTGTGAATATTTACTTTTGTCCTCAAAACTGGATGACAAGATTGAGTATAATAATATGATAAATGACAGGGTTGCACTGTTTCTCTCATATACTAATGCCTTTTGAACTTAAATGTCAAATAGAAGAACAACGTGTGAATACTTGTCTTCAGGGTTGGGTTAAAATAGAATACTTTAAGGGCACGTTTGGGTTTGCTTTCATAAATAACTTTGAGTGTGGTGCCTCTAGTCTCTTCAACATAACACTATCTTGAAATTTATTCAATTTCTATTCTAATATTCTGAACTAAATATTCTGTAATCGAAAGCATAAAATGTTAGCGTGATTTTTATCTGTTGTCTATCTTGAAAGCTTATGTTGCTACGTTTTTTTATAATTAACCTGCAGAGGATTGTGTCTTAAAGAAGATCTTTACTTCAGTGTTTAGTTACAGTTTTTGTAAGCTAGAAGAGTGCGTTCTGGTTTGTTTTGTGCTTCAAGTACAGATGTGTGGTTCTTCAATTCCAACAAATCCGCAGAGCATGTCTCTAGTGGCTGGTATTTTTCTGTAAAAGTTAGTCATCATCTTATTTAGGTATCTCCTTATTTTGATGTATTTTACTTCTGATGAAAAAGGAAAGATGATGACTTGAATCATAGTTACTGTCCAGCAAAAGTGACTTATGTAAGTGTGAGACTGTAAATACTGAGTGATGAAGAATAGTTTACTGGAAATGAAGTCAGCCAGTGCTCAGTCGTCTGAAGTTCAGAAAGTTAATAACTTGGCTGAGGCAAGGCCAAAGCTTTAATAGTAGGAAATCAGACTCAGCAAAACAATTCGGAGTAACACTTACTGCAAAGCTACACTGTACATTAAAAGAAGGAAGAGAGAAGTTCTAGCAAGACATTTCCATCAGCCTTTGATTCTGTTAACTTTTGCTCTTAAAACATGTCATTCTGGTAAGCTCTATTAAATGCATTTTCTTAATTATGCATCTCTTTCCATGTGTTTTTACTATAATTCTACACTTTTAATTTGTCAGTTGATCCCTCTGCTTAGTATTACCTAATTACTTAATGTTACCAATCATTGTTACAGACAAGTGTGTATAGTAATGATAATGTATGCAAATGAAGGAATAAGTGTAATTCACTTTGTGCTTGCTGTTAGTGATGCATTGCCTCCATCCACTGTCACTTGGTAGTAATACATCCAATAGTCTGTGCCAAATTTTGTAGAATGTTTTACAGATGAAATCAAAAATATGCTCTATACTCATGGAGAGAACTCAATGTTACTTTCTTCCCTACTCCTTCCTCTCTTTCCTAGTTTTGTTCTTATCCCCCCAGAAGGGAGAAGAAAAGAAGAATAAAAAAAAAGCTCAAGAGCCCCCCTAGCATCATAGTTGGAAGATATCATGCCATCACTGTTTTTAGTGTATCAGAATATAAATGACGTAAAACAGCTTGGAAGACAAGAGAATAAACAAACAGTTCAACTGCAGTGAGAGGATATGTCCACGAAAAAGTAATTTAGTTAGTAAAGTGAAAGAAAGAAGTGGCTGAACACTGAATAAATTTTTCTCACAATGTTGTTTTGTGAACAGGATGTAAATGGAAGATGAGTGAGGATGTTGCATCAGTACTATGGGTTATCTCAGCCTTGATATAAATGTGAGAGGATTACCTCTTTATTAACATGCCTGTTAGCACAAGTTGAAATTTCTGGTGTTCCTCAGTATAACCTCCAGTTTTTCTACAAGGAAAATAAAGCACTTAATTTTCAAGTGCCAAAGTTAGCAAAAGAAAAGAAATCGTTCTTCTGCAATAAAATCGGAGCTTATAGCAAGGGAAGAATACTGCAGATAGTGTTTCTCAGGTACTAGTCTGGCTACTGCTCAGTTTCGGAGAAAAAGGATGGTATTTCGATGTATTTATTTTTTTCTAATGAGAGTCAAGTGCTGTGGAAATCTGCACTTAAGAAAATTTTCTCAGAATTAGTTTGTCTTCTATGCATGACATTATGAATCGTCTTCTATAAATCCATAATTTTCATTTTCTCATATTTGACTATTTCCTGCTTTTCAGTAGCCAGGGCAAGGAGAGTATGAAACATTGAGCTTGTTTACAGTAAGGATTTTTTTTTAACTCTGCCTGCTTCCCCCCCCCTTCCCCCCCACCAATAATCTCTAAGTAGAATGATTTCATGTTTTTCATCTGATTAAGCTGAAGGTTATCTCATTGTTTAACCATTCTCTTTAGTAGTGATACATCTGTTAAGTTCAAGTTGAAGAAGGGACCTGACTGGTCTTTAGCCCAACTTACTGCTTTAAGTCAGTCAGTCATAAACTTTGTTGAAGACTCTTAGGACGTTACCCTGTTGGGATTTGAAAATCCCGAAGCGCAATGATTTTGCTGTCTCCTTTACTTTTTGCTCGTCTACCTAATTTTGTAATGAAATTTCTCACTTTCTATTCAGTTAGCATCACTTCTGTTTCAGTTAATGACCACTGTCTTCCATTTTCTGGCTGTGCACCACAATAAAAAATGAGCTTTTACATTCTCAATAGCTCTCTCAAAGCTACTGTACAGTTGCCTCTGGATTCTTCCCAAGTCCTCTTTTCCCAGACCAAACGTGTACGTTCATCTCTATTTCTTCAATATACAGCTGCACCTCTGAACTTGCTTGAGTTTATCAGTCTTACCTGTATTTGTTTCTCAAGATCAGACTTTTTTTTTGCGGTTACACCAGATGCATTCTCTCCACAGAATGAAGAGAGCTCTGTGCTTAATATTTATGTACTCATGTGAGATAGTATGCTCTTCTCTATATCTCCTTTCCTTTTCCCTGAGAAGAAATAAGTATTTAAGTCTCTCTATTGGTTGAAAATTATAAAAAGTCTACCTGACATAGAGGAAGTTCAACAGAGGTACTGAGGCAGCATTTTCTTTTTGGAAAATGGCAATGATGCCATTTGAGGACAGGAACATAATGGCTATCTTGAGACAGCTTAAATTAATAGTTATGCATAAGGTAAGATAACATTGTAGTTATTTATAGTTCTACCAGGTCTCTTCTATGCACTTGAACTGTAAATTAAGTAAGAGGGATTCTGCACAAGATGGCCCAAAGTACTTGATATGTCATGATAGAGGAAAAAATCAACCCATGTATTTGCTTTTAACCTCTGATACAGTAGGTGTTGTCTTTTGGGATGTATCATTAAACACTTGATATAATGCCATCATAATGGTGAGTCAGCTTGCTATGCAGTTTTGTTTATCTTTTTAATTCTCCCTTGTGAATTCTGAGCTAGAAGGTATCTCTATTAGATGTTTTTAGTGCAATAACAGCAACTGTTGAATGATTTCTGTCAAAGGTACTGCAGAGTTCAATAAGTTTGAATTACTGGAATTTCTACAACTTATGTAATAAGACAAGTGTGCTATACATACAAAAAGTAGTATATAGCTCACTTCTGGAACTGTCCCATAATATATACTGGAGCTTGCATTTAATGATTCCTTTAGGAACCATTTCTAAGAAGATCTAAGGGCCAAAGGCAGTTGCATCTCTTTCCTAGAGATGAAGCTATTCAAATATTACGCATAAAGATCATTAGCCACTCACCTGTCTAGGATTGCACTGCATTAACTTAATATGACATGTGTCTTTTAGGAGGATCTGAGATATCTGTTTCTTGTGGTGGTGCTGAGGATTCAAATCAGATTTGGTTAGCATTTGTAATGTAGATCTGCACAAGCAAATAATTTAAAATAAATTTTGTAGAGAGCAGAAGAGCTAACACACTTCTAGAGTACAGACTGTGAAATGTAGTGATGATATTGTCTGTTGTGCTAGGTGGAAAGAATTGATAATACCTCCAGAAGGCACCAGTGAAGGTGTGGATTTAATTCTTCAGCTACTCAGACATCTGTGCTCTGTGTGTGTGTTTACTTCATGAGGGCTTGGTAAACTAGAAAAACATGGAAAGAAAAAAAAAAAAAATGTAGAAATCCAAATAGACAGATACATTCCAGAGAGGGAAGGCAGTTACCTAAGAGCAATGATAAGAGTGTTAGGATGAAGTGGAAACTGGTTATAACATATTAGGCTAGGGCTTAGTTGCTAAAGAAGAGCTTTGGGTTGCTTAGCTGTTTTTTATGAATGCACAGTATTAGCTAGGATGCTTTGTGGAAAGCATCAGGTTCACGAGCTTTTGCTGCTGTTTTACAGCACTTGGAGATGGTGAATGAGGGAACTGCCCAGGCAGCTCCCTTGAATGCTTCTAGGCTGCTTGATCCCACCTGTTGTGTTAAGTGACAAAATGTGCTTAGTGTTTTTCCTACCTTTTGACCCAGTTTCCCGCATTATGAAGCGGTGACCAATCTGAAGGATTTTCTTCAACATAATTGATACCATTTATTTGTCCAGCTTTTGTTTAGAGAAAACAGGTGTCTTCAAACTCAAAGAAGGCAATGACAGCACTTGTGATCTAAGGTAGAGCTCAGTGACTATGCACTATTAGCTGTTTTTGATAGTTGGTTTGTAGGATTCCTACTAAGGGTGAGTTCAGTTTGACAGACTCATTTGCTACCATGCCTCCCAGTACTGAACTGTGAGAAAATGTAGGCCTTGATATGCTTAATAGTTACTGTACTTACCTTGGCCAACTATTTTTGTTTCTACTGTGCAAGATTTTTGCAGTATCAACTCCAAGTTGATGGAATACTGGAATACAAACGCTAGTATATGTTCCCAAGCAGAAATATTTTAATGACTTCTCCATGTTTGAACGAACTATAGCACAATCTTCATTTCTTCTTTTAACTTAACCAGTACTTTAGAAGATAGGATTAATTTTTGAACTTGAAATATTTCATTCCTTTGTGCCATTGCATAACAAAGAGTAGAAAAAAGAAATAAAAGCATTACAAAATTTCTATGTTAAATATCTTCTAAGCATACAAAATAATAGGAAATTATTTTCAAACTAATTTTAAAATTTGTTTCTAACAAAGTAAGATTATTGGAAAAGTATCTACACAAATCAAACACAAACAGATCACCAGTCCCGTGTCTATCGCAAATTCTCCCATCCTTTTCAAATGAGATACTTCATTATAGTACAAGGAAATTTTCGTGCATACTGTCACATGTGAAAACTAATTGTCATGGCTGCTCCCATGATTAGTTATGATGGATCTGCTGATATATTTAAAATGTACTTAGAAAATTCTTGACTATGAGAACCAATCATTTCAAGATTTTCTTGGTTATACAGCATAATCTTTGAAGTTAATTGCTGATAAAGTTACTGTTCTGGAGACATGCATACTTAGTAATTGTTAGCTTCTGATGATACAACATGGAAAGGTAATATCATGTTTGATAAAGTAAGACAGGAAGCTAGATAGAGTTGTTATCTATATTAGAGATTCGTGCTGCTTAGAGGTATGTTTAAGGATAAATATACTATATTAGGGACCAATGCATTCCTTCTTTGCAAGCTTTCCAAATTCCATAGCTCAAATAAAATTATAAAGCATGATAATGATTAGAGGGGAATAATAGAAGCAGCAGTACAAGTATGGGGTACGTTTCTACTTGTACTTAAAGCAACAGTATGACTGTTGGTTCTTCACGCTTGTTTTCTTTCCTGTGCAGATGAATGCAATCATGCTAGGAGCCACACAGATCCCTAGGAAGCAGAATCTACAGGGACAGAAATCCTGAAGTGTAGATATACATTAGTCTGCTTAAGTATGTTCACTTATCTGGTCTTCATGAGGCATACCTGGCTGACAAAAGGCAAGAAGGGAGACCCCGTTGGCTCACTTTGTATTTCGGAAATGTTCAGGGACATAAAACGGCATTTTTTTATATGTAATATAAATAATGCATGTAATGTATTACATGCCACACTTCACAAATGAAATGTGCTTTTGTCATTGACCTCAAATATTGTGTTGTTCGAGAGTAGGGCAGTCCTGAGGTTATTTAATTCTGATCTAAAGTCAAAGCATTACTTGCCATTTTCACACAGATATTGCAGAGATTGGCAAGTGTGTGTATATAGTTTTGTTTTTTTTAAGCTAAGTTTAAGTGTTTATATCTGTAGAAAACAACAAAGGAATGGGAGAAGAAGGTGGCTGTCCTCACACTACACACATTCATTTTCAGTTTTTTTTATGAAAGCGGAACACGTTTGGTTATTGCCTGCATGAATGCAGAAATGAAGGGAAGCTATATTCTCCAAAGTTCTTCTGTAGTAATACTAAGAGACGAGGAAATATAATACCATGTGGGAAATAGTATAGAATAAATTTTGTATGACTATGCTAGTTTAATTCATGTTTTTAATACTTGTTTTTTCTCCCTTTTTCCTTGTACTTTTTGTCATATATGTCAGTAAACCTTTAGGCTTCCAGTCAGTCCCCAGCCTTCCCTTTGGGGGAAACTGTCTTGACTTCAATGTTGTTCAGGAAATAATGGCTGTAACATCCATACAGCTTTCTATTTTCATTTGTTTTGACACTGTTTTATTGGTGAGAAGGTTACTTCAACGACAGCTGTGGCTTTTATACATTCAGTTGGGCCCAAAGGAATGTGGGGAAAACCACCAGGGACCATTTTGTCATTTGTGAAAACTTGTCAAAGAAAAATGAACAAGTGAAGAAAAATAGGGAACTCTATACATTTAGCCGAAGGAGTGAAAAAAATATAAATATAGATGTATATGTTTCTGCAAAAACGTGGGAGAAGGCAATTTATTTTTGAAGCTTACAATTAGTTTTTAAACCCTTATGATTTAGTGTAAGTCGAAAAATAACCTTTTACTAATTAGGATTTTTCAATATTTGCTGGTGCCTATTTGTCTTTGCTCCTGCTCACAACTATATGTTAACCTAATGGCACAGAATGAAGCAAAAGGTGTCTGATACATCAGGTTGCATTATTTTAAATGTAATCTTCAATTAAACTGATATTTAAGTGTGAGTTAATTAAGAAGCTTCTGTCATAAGTAGTGCAGGTTATAACTACTATGATCTTTTTAATATGTAATAGGGATTATAATAATGGAAATGTAAATTCTAGAAAGTGAATGTGATGATACAAAATAGGACACTACCAACAACACTGAGGTGTTTCGGTTGACTACACAATAAGATCTTAATCCTGGATGGGTAGAGCAGAATGAGAGTTTGACCTCAGTGCAAGTTCTTATTGTGCCTGGATAAAATGTCAAAGTCTGGCCTGTAATCCTAGCCTAGACAATATGGCACTTTTGGCTATATGTTTGAATTGCTGTTGTGTATGTAGAAAATTGAGTGAGCACTGGCAAGTATTGGTACATAAATTGAAAGCTTTCCTCCCACAGCGTATGTATTAATGTGCCATATGCTGTGTGCTAACATATTTGAGCTCACAAAATTGTAGAGAATAAGATAGGGCACTAATAACACATGACCTTCCTCATTTTTGTGTAAGCTACAAGAATATTACAAATCCATGTTTTAAGTGTAATTCCTTATGATGCAATTAGGAGTACTAAGAGCATAATGATATGTTTATACATGAAGCTCTGAGATAGGACTTACGGCATGAAGTACCTCTACTACTGCTTGGAATTGACAATGTGCTTTGAGTGGAGAAACCCGATGCTCTGGTGCTGAGTTCTCAGCTATATGTGCATTTTCAAGTATTTCCTCTCTGGCTTGAGTAAACTCTGAAGTTTACTATGAGGCTTGTAGAGAATATTGAGGGAATGTATGACTAATTGTCACCTTGCAGGAAGTAGGGTGAATTTGTGTTTTACTTCCATTATCTCTATGTGACTTTTCTTTTGAACATGTATCTTTTGCTCCTTAAGTTCTTCATTTGAAAACTGCAGAAGAACCCATTTGTGAGAAGCAGGTTAATCCTCCATTGCTTTCCTCTTTTGTGATTTCTGTTCGTAAGTACAAATGCACCTTGAAAGTGGTTTTTCAGTCTTTTGATATTAAGATAATTTGACTAAGTCTAAATCCTAAAATAATGGATGATCCTGTGCATATTAATAGTATTGGTTTAAAGTATTCTAGGTTGGAAGCTTTATTTTTCAAACACAATAGTTCACCTATTCATTGATTTGTTCTTCAATATCTTGGAGTTCATAGTGTTTGTATGGGGCTGCTGAATCAAGGCCTGAACCTCTGATTAATCCCCTGAAGTGAGCAATGAGTCAGCCACAGGAGCACAGGTCAAGACAATTCACCTGTGCTGCAGGAAGGGGTGTAGCCTGGCTCCACCTCTCCTAGAGCCATTTAAGAGCTGACTGCCAGTGGGGAAGGATCTCTCTGTACATCTGCTCCACTGGTATCTATTTTGTGAGCCCGGGATAGGGTGAGTAACTTAGTTTGCTTACTCCAATATTACAATTACATCAGCCAAGTTCCTGGATATACCATACCATCTGTATATCTATTGATTACATAAGTGTTTTAGGACTAAGTAGTTATTTCTCCAGTAGGCAGAGGAATAAAGGGAAGTGAATCTCACATAAAGTGAGAAGGGTATAAGATATCTAAATATTTTGCTTAACGTACTGTGTTTAGAAAATACATGTTTCATGAACTAATTATTTGGGCAAAATGCTCTCTACCAAAACCGCGGTGGTAGTTGAATTAGTACCCTTGTTTTCAGTATACACTCACTATGGATTTGAATTGGAGAAATTAATAAAATTTCTGTGTTCTCCATGTTGGTAATACAAAGCACTACGTGATTGTTCACATCTGTTTTACTATCTTCAATTTTGTCCAACCTTGGAGCAATTAATAACAAAGAAAGGAGAGGAGCTTCAAGTGTACCTGTATACCATGTATAGTACATACAAATAACAGTATATATTTCTTTGAGCCTATCTACTGTCCTCAGGAAAAAAAAAAAAGTCAAATGTGAAGCAAAGGAAGTAACATTCATTTGGAAAAAAGAGAGCACTGCTGAAAATACAACTGCCAAATTTTTAAATGATTAACTAAAATCTCAATTTAAAATAACCTTCTAATTACAGATACAAAGTAGCACTGAGATAAGGTAGGGGAGGCTGAGGCTGAGTTCAAGAACGCTGACATCAAGTAAAAACAATTCCTTTAAAAAGTTTTGTTTGGAGAACTGATATTCATGATCGTAGAAACATTTCAAACATTTGAAAGCTAAACTTTCTAACAGTTAAATACTGTGTTCTTTCATTTGAATTCATTTGTTAATGCTTTGGACTTGAAAATTTCATTTAAATGTTGATTTATTTGCTTGCTTTCAACTGCAAATTGTTAAGAAGAACTTCTAATGTTTCAACTCAGATTCCAGTAAACTGCTTGCTAATGTCTCTTCACTTCCTTCAAACCTGACTTGAGGTTAGTGCCTTTTCTTTTTCCCTGCTAGTCTATCCCAAAACAGCAGGTGTGTAGCCCAGTAATGCAGAAGTGAAGAATAATGGGAATCTTGCCTTCATATGTCCCTTGCTGATCCAAGGGAACAAGGTATATGTATGTCATTTGCACAGGATGATAATGCTGTAATTTGCTGGGTTTTCTATTTGTAGTACTTCCATTGAATAACATAGACAGGCAATTCCAATCCTACAGCACAAAAGCTATTAAAATAAGAAAAAACTATACCTGGATTTGGAAAACAAGCACAATTATTTCATTTCCTTCCTCACTTCTGTCACTGATTTTTCTGCTGAGCCAATTAATGTATTTTGTAAAACATTGTTTAACACGTTCTGAAAGTCTGGAAGTCTGAAGGGTTATGCATATCATATTCAGGCATTTTGCAGATGTTACTGACAAAATTAAATATTCTTTCCCATTTCTGAAATGTTTGTAGTCTCTCTAATTAGATCATATTTCTCCCTGAGAATTTCATTTCCTTTGAGGCTTCTGTTCTATGTACTTGGATATACTCTGCAGACCATTAAAATATCTAGCAGCAAGGGTAGATTATGAGCTGCTATTCTTAGAGTGACTAGCATAAATGTATTCTTCACCATCTTCTCTTAACTTGAATGATGGCAAGTCCTACTTCTGTTTTTTTCAGAAAGCATATATATATTTAATCAAATAGATGAATAACAAGTGTATTTGTAGCTAACACATTAATAAAACCTTCATCTCCTTAGGACATGCAATTCATTCTGCAGCACAGTTGTGTGTTGGTTTTTAATAGTGAACTCTGGTAGGCCTCCACTGCATTTGAGCTCTTATTTTTCACTTTCTTTCAATCAAAGCATTCATTTCATCTAACTTGAGAATCGATAAAGAACTGTTAAACTGCTGTGGTGTTCACAGTATCTTCCTACTGTTCTAAGTCTACATAACTGAAATCACTTGGGCAACTTAAATTTGCTGTGCTGTAGTATGAGGCCACGCAATGGCTCTGTTTGTCAGGCATGTCTTAAGTGCTCTGACTCCCAAGTCCAACTGTGATATTTGCTAGCTTCCTTATGGTCATGCATATGATGTCAGCATTGTACATCCTTCTATCTTCAGTTGTCAGTGGAGGGAAGTCATTGCCTTGGTCTAACTGGTTTGGCAAGTGGAACTTGAGGACCTTCCCTAGAGCATACCAGCACAGATACAGTGAGGAATCTCTCATAGACCTGAGTTCAATGTGAAGAAGTGGTCTTTAGGTATTGCTCAAGTGGTAAGACCTGTATTAACTTATTTGTCTTTGACTTTGCGCACATGCAGTATTTTTGTGTTTTGAATAGCATCTTAAAAGTCATGAGGTTAATACGTTCGTAGGTTTATTTTAGTGGGGTATGAAATATTCATGTTTGTTCTGTAAGACCTTCGTCATCTTTCTTAAATGTTGCCTAAACTTTACTATTGCTTCTGTTTTACGAGGCCCACAGAAACACTGGGGTATATCCATACAGCTTCTTATGAAGTTCTGTGTCTGCATATCAAATGCACAGATTTTTGTTACTTTATTGTATGAGTATTTTGCAATTTCATTGCTTAATCGTAAAACTGAGTCTGTATCAATCTAGAAATTTGGACTGAAAGTATAGTTCAAAGTTTGTGGAAAAAAAAAAAGGGATCAGTTGCCCATATTGACTAAATTTGTAGAGTATTTCCGCACTACGAATTCAATTTGTTCGCAAAGACAAGGGGTGTATGATGTTAGCACAGGCTGCTGGTGCACCTTGCTTAGAAATTCAAGCAGCATTTTATTTCTCCGGCTGGGAGATGGGTTTCTTCAGACTAAGTACTGTAAAGTAGAGTCTATTGAAAATTCAGTCTAATTTGGTTTTTCAGTAGTGATTAAAGCTAACAGACTTAAAGAATTTATTACAAATTCCATGTGAAGTCCATATTTACCTTTATTTTTTTTATAATTATAAGGTAGATTTGTCGTCTACCATCTATTTTTCAGTATATTTCATCTTTAAGTACGCAGCAGAGAGGTTCCTTTCTTTTGTTATTCTTAGCTTCTAAAGAACAATTACATAACAACCACTTGGGTTTTGTAAGTTTTGTTGTAGGGTTGCAGCGATGACTAACATTCTGTCTAACTGAAATGGGTAGTATAAAGAGTTAACGATTTATCTGAGATAGAAACATCAGCTGTGGAAATAACTGTCTTCCCAAAAGGTCATTAACGTATTAGAATTTTACTTGATTTTTTTCACTCTGTAGAAGCAAAATATTATATGGTTTCAAAACTCAATATAGATCAAAGTCCATAGTTCAAAGCATTCTACCTGCCAGCTTGTTACTAGAGGCACCTTATTCCAGCATGAATACTGGTACTGATCCTTTTGTGCTTGGGTAGCATCTAACATGAAGCAGAGTTTGTCTGACCATAAGCATTTCTTTAAGGAATTCAAATTCACTCATAAAATGCATCTCCAAATTCAGTTTGTGATTTTTTTTTTTCCTTATGCTGCCTCTATACAGTGATTTCATTTGTCCAGCAGTGTCACTCATATTGCGTTTTATTCCACCTAAATGATGTGTGAGAAACAAAAATGATTAAATTCTCTGGGTGAAAATAATGTTCCAAGCCAATTCTTACAATGTACTTCTGAAAATACGTATTACTTAAAGAAATGGTGGGAAGAGGCAATCCTTATGTCAATTTGCTGTGATTGTAAATGTTTGTCTTGCAAACCAAATTCTGATTTCCTGCCGATCTGACTGAATTAAATTTTTAAGTAAATTTCAGCTAACATAAACTAAATTCTAGTTATTTTTAACTTGGCATGCCACTTGTGCTAAACTTAAAGGTCATCATTCACTAAGGGATGAAAGATTATATTTGGCTTCATATACAGTGATAGCCTAAGTTTAGCATGTAGGCAGCCAAACAGACTGCTTAAGCTGAAAGTCCGAGAAATATAATTATCTGCAAATTGCATAGAGGTGATGAGATCACAGGTAATTTAATCAGAACCCATCATGACTTGTGGCCATCAGAAAGGATAGGTGAGTCAAATGTTTTAAAAACAACAACAAAAATTCAGAAAACTTTACAAAAAAAAAATTTAAATGTTTTTGTTGTTTTATGAATGGAAAAGCAGACAGACAAATGAACCATCCATTATGATTTTGTATAGGAGACGGTGGGGAAAAATAAATACAAGTAAGGAAAAGAATAGAAAAAAGATCCTTGGATTTGTGTATTAAATCCAGTACTTAGTGTTGAAAGAGGAAACTACAGTTAAAATTAAGTCCTGGAGGGGACTATGGTTGTTGTTTGTCAGGCATGATTGTAAGGTTCTTAAGAGATATGTGTAGGAAGAGTGTTCAGTATTTGTAAATGCGAAGTCAAGCAGTGGAGGGGAACATTTACATCATATGGCTTAAAAGATGAATGATTAGGAAGCCTATCTGGACTTCCCAGTAGACTGCTCAGTGGAAACCTCTTCTCAGAACACAAGTAGGATTTGCAAGTTTGGAAAGCTACAGTGTAGCAACAATTTCTTTTCTAATGTCTCTTATGCAAAGCCATTTGGAAGATAAGACAGTACTAATCACCTATTGTAAAAAAATGTACCTACTTTGAGACATTTGAGGTAATTCAAAGAATATAAATGGGAACTCTATCATAAGATGTTCAATATAGTGTATGAAAATACGTAAAATGGTGAATAATATTAAAAAAAATCAGCACTCTTGTCTCTTTATTCAAGAAAATGGAGAGTAGATATTAGTTGTGTTTTAATTCACACAGATGCAAAATGCATAGAAGAAAAATCGCCCAAATATTATTTCTTGTTATATCAAAGAACCACAAGGCCATGAAAATACAATAAATGCTCTGTTTGATTAGTGCTGTTCATCTAACCCAGCATTACGGGCCAGTAAAATACTGAGGAGAGCATGCATCACCTGACCCATGTTAGTTGTCTGTATCCTCATAATTTCTACATTCAGGGATGTTGTTTGGGATATTAGAGAACACTTGCTATCTTATAGTATTTATTAACAGATCTGTTATTACTGAATAAATTAATTTTTAATATGATTACATTGTTTATATCGTAAATTGCCTTTCATATTTTAGGAGTATACCACCAGCTGCAGAGACAAACTTTCGATTTGCTTTAACCAATCTCCTACTTCAAAGTATTGCAACGCTAGGTGAATGAAGTTCCGCATGTACTGCATTCATTATTCTTGAAACCTTAAAGAGCTCCTCAGTTCACTCCTGGCAGAATCAGGAGCCTCAGCCTCTGAGGCTCTCCTTGGAAGGCAACTCCTTCTGCACCTTACTCTATTTGGTTGCCCTTTGCTGTACCTTCCCCAGCTCCATTCACTGAGATGACCACATCTGCACATGGCAGTATGTTCGTAGGGCAGAATACCTGGTAAATCCTAGCTAAGTTATCTCTCGGGCTCTCCACGGACCTTCCTAGCAATGCACAGCATTTATTTTATGATGTATCTGGATGCCATTGCACAGCAAGGAGATGACTTTGCAGAACTGTCAGCAGTGGCTCTAAGATTTAAGATCCCTAACTGGAATCAGCAGGTCCAAACATTAAATGATGGTGCCTAGGTTCACAACCACACATTGTTATCCACTGAAGAACATTCTTCAGTCACCTTTTAACCGATTGTCTCAGCTTTATTAAGTCCTTGTCAAGTTCCTCGTTGTGAGCTGCTGCATTTGATTGCAGAAATAAGTAGTTTCCTCTCTCTATTCTCTTTTCTAGATCATTGCTCTGCTTTCCTATTTTTGAGCTCCAGCACATATTCTCCTTTGTTTTTTCTTTTCTCGTATTGCTTTCATAATATTTAGAAACTGCAAGCATTTTCTTGTGTATTCTTCCTCCACCTACTTAAATACAGTAAACCCTCAGCAGTGCTTGTAAAAGAGCTGCTGTTGTGTCTGTACATGACGTCCAGGAAGCTTTACTGGGACTACGTTCCTTTCTAGTCTATACGTTTTAGAGCTCTCTCCCCTGGGAAGCTTAGCCTCTGGCGTTAATGACAGTGATACAGTACTATGTGATAGAAGGGGTCTTTTTTTCTCCTAAAGTTAATCCAGCTGCAATGATGGAGGAATCCATGTAGATGCTTGCTCTACAGTCTGGTCCCTTGGAGGTTCTGAAGTTTCCCACCTTCCTTTCAGTGTGTATTGCACTTGAATCTTCCATACTTACCAGAATTTTTCTGTATAAACCCTCTGAAATAGGATCAGCTGCATAGTTCAGGCAGTCCCCAGCTGTACTTCAGGTGATACAGTTCAATCTGGTAGTTTCAATCTATCTTTCATCAGTTTGCTTGATACTTCACTGCACTGGAGTAATATTTTAACTTATCAAATAGTAATTTGTATTTTAACACTTACGTAGACTTAAAGGAGAAACTAAAGGAATATTTTATTGTGTTAAAAGGTTTTCTTTTATCAGGTACGTGGTTTTTTTTGTTGTTCATTTGTTTTCATCTTTTCCTCAAGCTACTGAATTATTTAAAAATATTTGTTTAGGTCAGTCTTTCTAAGTATGATGTATATGCATACTTTGGTCCTGAAAAAACTCTCTCTATTTATATGACAGAACTGTGTGCACTGGCCTTACTTACCTCAAGTGTATTTTCTCAGAAGCTTTGAGCTAAACTTGTCAGTTATATCAGTGCAATTTAGAAACAACTGGAAAAAAATTATTGCGCATGCTTGGGTTTTGCACTGGTACATGTGAAATGAAAAATCTCTCTCTGCAAGCCTCTGACATCCTAAATGTGTACTCAGTGAATATTTAACTTGTAATTAAATTCCATGCTTGTATCGGAGTGCTTTGGGTTCCCATGTATTCAGGCCAGCTATCACCTGTTGATGTCAGAAGTGTATCCAAACAGAAAAGGTTTTCACAGACCAGTGAGACAGTTGCCTGATCCTAGACTTCTTAATGGAAATGTGAGTGTATGTGTTCTCTTTTCGTGATGCAAAATGGTCTAAAAGGAAAGGAAGAATTGTTGAACATCTCACTGTGAGCAATTTCTCAGGAATGGTTAACAATATTTTAAGTCCAGCCTGTATTGATGAGCCTTCCAATTCACACAAATAGGAGGTTAGAATGTTATTTTTCTTCTAAAACTTATAGTTAACTTTGAAAAATCTGCTCAAAGATACTTGGTAAGGAACTTCCCCCCCCCCCCCCCCCCGTCTAATCCGTATTGTCAATACAAGTTTTTCTTAAATCTATATTGAGAAATAATTCCAGGTTAATTTTTGTTTCCTTACACGTGCATACAGTTTTGGTACTTGATAGGAAAGTCAATTTCTAATCCCTATCTTACTCAGAAGCTTAAAAATTTCTGGAATTCTTAAATTTTTTCATGGCAGATCCAGGAAAGGAAGACCTATCATGCTTTCGAAATTTTCTCCTCCTTCGTAAGAGCTCACAAAGGTATTGATTATTTGAGCATTTGAATGCAGAACTGTGAGGCAATTATCTCAGTAATGGCCTCAGCAAAAATCACGAAATTTTCCTTTTATAAATGGTATTTTCATTGTTGATATAGCTGAGAGTGAAGTAAGAACATGCGTAACAATACTCGGTCAAGGGAGATAATTTGATTTTACCTCCTTATATTGACCAGGAATTCCTTAAATCTCTGAGCCTTTTAAATCTGGAGACCAAAGTACTTTGTCTGGAGCTAGGCCTTTGAAATAACTTGGACTGATTATGCATGAGT
Source organism: Meleagris gallopavo (assembly GCF_905368555.1). Classification (NCBI taxonomy): domain Eukaryota; kingdom Metazoa; phylum Chordata; class Aves; order Galliformes; family Phasianidae; genus Meleagris; species Meleagris gallopavo. Next base: position 830,389 of record NC_139410.1, read on the forward strand.
AATTTGTGTTGATCTGCTCCTACCCATTTGAGTTAAAACTATTTGCCTGATTATTTAATCTAAGAGAATGTGAGTAATCCAGTCTGGAAAACTATGTTTGAAAATGACGGTCTTTGGTTTGAGACTGTTCAGGACAGAGTTGGATGTGTAAATCTGCAACTGGCAATTTACGGCTTCGTCACAGATACTCATGTTCTCAGTCACTATTTGTGCTTGTTCTGAGGTAAGAAACAGTTCCTTGTTTCTTTGTACGCGGTACTGAGGCCGTCCCTTTGAGTGAATGAGCTCAGGTTGGTAAACTCAAAACTCAGACTGATGCTTCATCCCTTCAGTGAACACAGAATTAATTTGTGTTAAAAAAAAATCTGTTTTATAAATATTGAGAAGGAATTTTTTGTTAGTAACTGGATCCATATTGATAGTGAGAGTATGCATCTCTTCAGTGAGAACCAGGTTGCGTTTAGATTTTTCAAGTTGAGTTTTCTCTTAAAATACTGGTGATTAAGGTGTGATTATTTTTTTAGAACAGTAATGCTTGGACTAGTTGCCTTAATTATTATTGCTTCTTCACCTCCTACAAGGACTAATATTTTAAGTTACTTCAATTGGATCTTTTGACTAATTGAAAATAGACTGTCATTTTATTTGCTCAGCACATAATGCCTCCTGCCTACCAACAGTCACTTAAGTATTTCTGCAACTGCCAGCGTAATGGTAAAAATGGTGGTGCCATCAACAAGACAACTTACAGTAGCAGAACAAAATTATTCCTTCTGTTGATGCTATGTTTTATGCATTCAGTATTAACCAACAACGTTTAAGTACACTTCATGATAGAATATCAACTAACCTGAAGACAGGATGAGAGTAACTCTGTTTGCCGCCAGTTGAGTTGCTAGAAGTAATGCAAGGATAGTCGGTGACAGAACCCTACTTGGCATACTCTGTTGAGTACACAGAGCATAGAAAATAGTATGTTAGTATTTATAATCTGTTTTTTTTTTTTAAAAAAAAAACCTGTCAATGAAAATTTTTATTTTGTTCTTTTGATCTTTTTTTTTTTTTGTTCAAAAGTACTGTTTGAACTGGATATGTCCAACATATTCTAATTCTTTGATCTCAGAATTCTCTCATTTCTTTACAATGTAATCTAGTCCTTCCTTGTGTTTTTCAAGGGAAAATGCATTTCGGTAGCCCTAGTGCACAAGAATAACTTTTTTGTTGCATTTGAAGTGACTGTAGGTAATTCATTCCATTTGGTTTTATCCTGAAACGTAAATGCCTTTTTAAGGTTTGTAGAAAGCAATTATAAAGCTGGTAACTTTGAACTATTGAACTGCATGCCCCGCTGCTGTTGGCAGTGCTAAAAATGAGAATATTAGATTAAATTTTTTGAAGCAGAAAGTTCTAATAACCCAAGTTACAATATTCATTAACTTCTATTTACACCATTTTAATCTGAATCCACATGGTATTTTTTTTTTTCAGAAAGGCATTAAAACCTCAGCCAAATGCATATTTCATGGTATATGCTAATTCAGATTTGGTATAAATTATGGTTGAATTATCAGAGGTGGCACACTACTGCACAGCTTGAGTGTTTTAATTTGAAGGGGTGGGGCGTGAAGTGCTACAGTAGCTTTTTCCTATAGAGGGGTTAGCAATTACAATGCTGTGCACTGTAAGGCACAAAAGCTGACACAGGTCTATCAGGGCCGAGTTGAGTGCATAAAAATGACAGTGTGGTCTGGCATCCAAACCTTGTTTGGGCTGTTATAGGCTTGTATGAGGAGATGATTGGCCTGTCAATGAGCCTTGGAGGTCTTTTCCTTAATTACTAAGTAGTTTGATAGTTGAATGCTGGCTGTGTTTCTCCAGGCTTTCTATGAAGAAAAAGTAGAATTTTTATGTTGAGCAAGAAAGCCGATAGGAAATACTACTCGAAATGACAGTTTGAGATTTACTTGAGTAAGTTCTGCTAAATTTCTTAAGTCGTTGGCTCTTGTGACTGGTCTCCTTTCTGTTCTGTGCAAAATGCTCAAATCTTCCTGGGTACGAGTTAAAACCTTTCTGACTGCCAAGGCTTTGGGCACGGTGCCTGGCAGGAAACTCTTTCTGCTCAGGAACTGATAACAGTGTAGGATTTGCAGAAGAGAAGACAAAAGACTTAAACGCTGCCTTCTTGGCATCCTTTAATGGATAACAGTGGGAAAGAAGAGCAGCACTGCAGATGTGAACAGAGATGAGGGTATCCAGGTTAAGCTTGAAGCTTTTTTATTAACACAGGAATGCAGAAGCTGATATGTATATATTGCATAGCTGTGTGAAAACAGTGAGTATTATGGTACTGAGATGTGATCTTATTAATTTTCCTTTCTTAATAGGTTTGTTAGAACATGACTCAATGCTTTTGCTTGACTACTGAACACGAGTATTATCATGGCTTTGGCTGTTCACAGTAATGAAGATGTATATGGGATGAACTAAGTGAAGGTGCGTTTCACTGTCATTATAATTATTAAAACGGTTTTTCAAAGTCAGGTCTGGCTACCAGAGCCACATGTGAACACAACCCTAAAACAGTGATCAGAGAGCAGTGGCCTGCAGAATGCAGCTTGTGGTACCTGACTAAAGTGCTCCTCTATTAATTGCTATTTTACGAAAATAAACAAGTACTAAAGGTTTGGAGTTACCGTTAGTAAGGTTCTTGTTCAATAATGGTATTATACTATGATTTTTCTGTTCTAACATGTGAATTTCTGTTTCACTCCTAGCTTTAGTGAGTGTGGCTGCTGTGATGGCAGCTGCTGCTTTTTCACTGGGTAGTTGCACTTACTCTGGTTGTGGCAGCCTTTCAGATTTCTTGCATGCAAGGAGTGGCTTTAAAAATTGCTTCAGATTGCAGGTAATATGGTTGGCTTGCTTTTATTAGTCACAAGTTATGTTTTCAGCATCATGCATGACTGCACTGATAGGAACAATTCTGATTCTGGCAGTTCTATTGAAAGACAAAAATGAACAACCAAGAAAGAACTTAAAACAAGAAAACCTTAAAACAAAACAAAAAACAGAAAAAGCATTTATTAACAGCCTGAATGCATTTCTTTTACCCATTTGTTCAAATAGTTTCCGGATTAATATCACGTTTTAATGTGACAAGTTTCAGAGTTGTACCACCTCTTGTCCTAATTTTTGTTCAGTTCTTAGGTGCTGCGGTAAGAGCTTTCTTGCCTCCATTATGTAGACATGTTGATGTCTACAGTTTCTGAGCAACTGCAGTATTTGTGGCGTTTCCACTCCAGATCTAATAACTTGAAGGGTATTTCTGTGTGAGGAAATATGCAGATCACTTGTCTAATTAACATCTGCCCATCAAGGTGGTGTCTGGTGAACACTTTATTCCTATTTTTGTTTTTATTTTAAGTCACTGTTTGCTTTGAGTTCGACCTCATTAAGACTGCGCCCTTCAATAAGTCATCACCATCTGTGAAAGCAGTCTTTCAGTATCAAATATAGCTATGTTACTCACGTTAATTGCCTTGATTTCCTTTATAAACTGTTTTTCTTTGCAACAAGATGCTTTGCTTTAGGAAATGATAGGTTTCAAACAGCACCGTAGCTATATTTTTGTACCCAGAGTATCGTGGCTGCAGCTTGCTCATTTGCATCCGCACAGCCAGTGATCAACTTTGTTAATTTAACCTTGATTCTTCAGTTACTAATGACAGCCACAAGTGGACTGTCTTTGCCCACTAGTTTTGTACTTTCACACTACGTATTGTCAAAAATTAGATGGATAGAAATAATAAAAATAGCACCGGTATGTTACTTCAAGTATCTTGTTTCAAAATTCCAAAACTGTTCTAAGATTTGCTGAGAAGAAAAAAACACTAAGTTTTATACTAATAGTTTGCAGACGGGGCATTTTACTGTGCATAGCTATCATATGGCAGCCACAAATAATGAAGGGAAGAAGACTGTTGTGTCTTGTCATAAGAGCAGCATGGATCAAGCCTTATTTTGTTTGAAAGTTGAAAGACTGATGTGACTTAAGAACTGACACTTGCAAATTTCTGTAGAACACATATAAGGGATAAAAATGTGAAATGGTAGGAGAGCACTTGCGGTAGGCAAAGGCCTGTACTAGTAGGTACTTATAATTAGTTCTCAAGGTTTGCTAGGTGTTCTGAAGGAAGAAGTCCTGGAGTGAAAGATTTGAGAGACAAGACATAAATCCTTTTTGTTTAAGGAACAGTTGGTTGGGTTTCTAAGCTCTTAATAGGAGAATGATGTGGAATCGGTTAAATGGAAGGTCATGACTGTTTGTGGCTCATGAGTAATAATTGCTAGGGTTTATACAGTCTAAGAGGAATAATAATATAATAGGACAGAATAGTAAAGTAACGAAAGAAGCTTTGACCTAGAATCCTAGCAATCTGTTTAGATTAGTATAAAGAAGAGATGCCAATAATTCAGTGTTACATCTTCTGTGAAAAGGGAGTTGGTGCCAGAAGTGCTGAAGTAAGAAAATATGTATTGACTATGATTTGATGTCTTAGTAAGAATTCATAGAAAATAAAATTGAAGAATTGGAATAAAATATATATATTTAATATGTACAGGTATATTTAGAGTTTCTGTAGGACTGCTCTTCTGCTGTATCTTAGGAATTAATAGGTTACTCCTGTAGAATCCCAAAATAGCTCAAATTATAGATAGAAAACAAATTATTTACCCTGAACAGGCCTGGAAATCAAGTTGGCACAGGCAGTAATACAACTGTTGCCCAATCTCTCCGTCCTATGACTTGATCATTTGGTTTTCAGTGTTATTAGCTGTCTCTTTTTCATAAGTATATTCATTTTCAAACAATAATAGCATCTGTGAAGCAAACCCAGAACTTTGAGATCAAATGGGGAAGAGGAAAAAAAAAGTATTTGACCATGAAATGAGAGAATAGAATCTAATGTACAAACAACCTGTCCAGAAGGTTCATCCAGTGCTGGATGAAGCAGGCAGACCATTTAGAAGTGTTTCTAATGCCTTGATTTTTATTATTTTTTAACTAAGTTATGAATTGTATGATTTTGTTCTATGAATTTGGACTACAACACAAACTCCATTTGAATGCTAAACAATTGGACAATAGCTGCAATTCTCAGTCTGGAATTATTGAGCATTGTTGCATTTTTGCCTTGTTGCTTTTTATGTTTCCATTCAATTGAGCTTAGAGAGAAGTTTTCCATTGTTTTTCTCTTCCAGCATTTTTAGTAACACTATACACAGCTACTCTGATTTTAGGAATGTGCTGCTGTATTACATTTATAATGTCAAAATGTAAATAGCACAAAATTGTCATAAGCTCCCATGACTTCTGTCGTATTTTTAAAGGTGGGGGCACTAGGAGAAAGAGATAGTAGAATGAATGCTGAGGGTAAGCTCTGTTCTTGTGGTTGTGCAACCAAGTAGATTATAAAATTGAACTTAAGCTTTCCGTCTTGATGGCATATTAATACATAATTTATTTCTTTTATCAGTGTGTATGTTACATATAATGTAATTTTAACAGCTAGAACCTACTTAAGTTCAAATTGTTTTTTTCTTATATTATGTATATACATCTATATATATACATCTATATATATACAAAATGTGTTTATGTATGTCTATACATGTGTATATATAGATATATGTATGCACATCTATATATCTTATATATATGTTGTTATATATAGATGTATAGTTCTTCTCTCTTATGTAAGCTCTTGTGCATAATGTGATTTTGACTGCTACCCTATGTACCTTCAGAATGACTAACTTGCTGCCTCTTCTACTTTTTCTTTTTGGCATTCTAGAGGTACATATGTCCAGGTCTTAGTAGTTTTCACTAAGAAGTCATAAAATGAATGGCAGATATATAACATGTCTTTGTTCCTTCCTCCCATTTCTTTTCTAATTAGATCCCTAAATATTTTTATGTGAGTCACAAATATTGAAGTGATGTTTATTCCATACATATAAACTTCTTCCCCTCTAACTACAGAGTCATAGTAATGGCAGACAAATTGACTAGTAACGTATATCAAATCTGTCAAATACCCATGTAGCTTAACTGACAGTGATTCCTTACCCTGCTGAGCCGCTAAGTTGAAGAGCTTCACATTTAAGGTTGAAGCTTAAAGTTGCCATATTACTCTTGTCTTTAGTTATACTGGTGCTCTGTTTTCCCCTTTCTTAACTGCAATTTACTTGTTTGTTTGTCATGTTTCTTAAATCCTATGGTAGTCTCAAATGCGAAGATGATTCAAGTTTATTTTTACTATCAAGAGTATCTGGTAGATCAAAATAGGATATAAGAATTGCTTCATTTTGAAATGGTATCAATACTTAAATGCTTTTGTCACATCTTATTAAAGCTGTGGTTATACAACAAAGTTAGAAGATAAGCAGCAAGAACATCACTCAGCAAAGCATTACTCTAATAGGTTTTTCCTTCTGCTCCCATTGCCATCGTTTCCAAAGAGCTTGTTTTTTTTCTTTTAAAGATAATTTCAAGGGGGAATTCAACAACAGAAACTGATAATGTTCCGTATTTTTAATTAAATATAGTAGTTGCTGATGGGCTATTTCAGGGAAGGAAATGTTTCCAGTTTCTGAACTTCAGATGACAATCAACTATGCTTACAAGAAGCAGTGTACTTCATATTTTTAAGTTGAATCTGTTACGTAGCTATGAAGTTGCACTGCTAGTGTGATGCTTCAGGGAAAAAGAAGTCTATTGTTAATGCAGAATGCTGTTCGTGATGCTTTACTTAAATATAGCATCTCTAAGTTGAATAGTGGTGTTTTGAAGAAGGATTTATATCTATGGGATAAACTCCGCTGATGCAGGAGATGATGATAACCATAAGTACCACATTATAAGCTTACAACCAACAAGCTGCCTTTTTTGAAGGCTGCTGCTCAGTTAAGTGGCTGATGTGAAGCATACCTTTTAGACTAAATGCTGTGTTAGACTTATACGTATACCTAAGTACTTTGAGGCATGGCATTTGTTTTGTGCTTCGTGGCATCGCTGACCTCAAGTCTGACAGAGTATGTATGTTAAGTATACATTTAAAATGCATTAAGCATGATCTTAAAGGCTTGCCAAAAAACAAGCAAGCTATGTGTTGCTGTGGTTCATTGAATCCTAATTGTTTCAAACTGCTATTGATCAGACAAAATAAGACTACTCTGGTTACATTAATAAATATTGGAGACTGTGGGTTCAGTTGTTAAACAAGCTCTTGAGGTGATTCTTGTTAAGTGTAGTGAGAACGAAGGGTAAGAAAGGAATTAGGCTGAAAAAAAGTTAGAGAACTGAAATAGTTCTACTGTGATGGTAAAAGAAAGATGCATCTTGGGGAACAGAAAGGGATGACAGCTCTACTGATTTCATTGATATTCAGTCTGTTTTTCACCAGTTAAAGGTAGATATTTATCTTAAGTTGCAAACAAAGCTGTTTGTTAAAACACATTCTTAATATTTTTTTTCTTTCTTTAATATCAAGGAAGTATTGAAGGAGTTAGATAGGCAATGCAGAATTATAACAGGATGATTAAAATAATCTACTGGTGATGTGAAGGAGAACTATCATCGTAATGAAGTTTGGAAGTGATTCTAGTGGAGGTAAAATGAACTAATAGCAGCAAGTTTTTGCCTTAACAGTTAACTTAAAAACAAGAGGACATGAACTTCATTAGACAGAGAACTAGCACACTAATGTTTTTAGGCACATAAAATTCCCTACATGCAGTTATAGCCAAAAGGCAAAAATGCAGAAATGTGTTAGTTGTACTACCTCATAAAGTGGTTCTTCACATTGTCAGCGTACTAGATCCTGCTGCCGTTACTGAGTTGGGAGATAAAAATAACAATTTTTAGTGACTTAATTTTAATATCTGGTGAACAAGAACAACTAAACATAAGTTCTGATGTCCTCTGACCATTATTTTAAAATTACTCTATTTCAGACTCCGGTATATGTTTGTTATAAACTCGCTTTCGTAATAGTGTCTGCAGTCAACTGATGCCTCAGTGGTAATGCATTGAAGGATCCTTTGTCAGCTGCAGTAGATAGAGAATGGAACGCTGTCATTGCTTATCTTTTTAGTCTGAAAAGTACTTTCTATTTTAGTTCACAGATGCTGTAATATTTGAGATGGTTTTATTTCTGTGATGAGGATTTTCCCCTATTTACCTGACTTGTTTTGTATTTGCTTCAGTTGTATGGTGCGTAATTGCAGAGTGCAAATGAAATGAGTATGTTCACTGATGTAATGACTACAAACTCAGACCAATGTAAAGCTTGCATTGGTATAAAAATAGAGGAAAAGCTATTTTGAACTTTTTCTTAAGTATTAGAGCTGTTTTGTTTATTTCAGCATGGTTTCAATTGCTAGTCTTTGAAACAGCAGTACTTGCTGATTACTGACAATAAATACTACCTTCAGGAAATGAGTTGGTTTTTTTTCTCTCTAAAGTACAAGCATGATGCTTAAAAAATAATAATTACACAGACAAAGAAGGAAAAGTGCATTTTTTTTCTATCATAAAGCCATAGGAAAATAATGTCTTGATAGTCTGAACTCCAAAAATCAGCACTCATGGTTAGGAAACTTTCCCATTAATTCATAATCAAATGGTGTCCATCTTATCTAATTTTAACGGTCATGGAACAAAAAAGACAACTGATCTTTTCTTAGATCTTACACATATCTATATATTTTCAGTGGATGTGGTAATATTGCTAATAATTAATCTGTCTTAAAATAATCGAGGCTGTATGAATGTGCTTGATTTGTACCTACAATAGCTATCTAACCCACAGTAACTCACTTTCAGAGACTTGAAAATTAGCGGCTTGGGATTTTAATTTCACTAGCCCAATCTACTTTTTAAAGATTAATCTTATATTATTGTATGGAAGTAAGGAAAGTTAAAACCCTGGACCTCCAAGCAAACCTGTTTTTCTTGCCTGTTTAAAGTAACAGTAGAAGCTTTAAATGTTCAGGGTAAGTACTTTATGGTCTTAAAAATCTAAATTTAATCTGACAACAAACAGTAGAATGCTGAATATTTTAAGTCAGGGATGATGGGAAAAGTTCCAAGACTTCTATACTCCCTCGCTCCTTGCAACACTTGAGAAATCATGTTACAGTAATAAATACTTCAGTAGAAATGCAGCCTGTGTAGTTTACAACATGCTTTTATTCTAAATAGCAGGTAATATTACCTGGTCTATACACTGAATAAATTCTTTTAAATAGAGTTCAATTTTAAGACATTTTGTGATAGTGCTGGTGGGTTAATCAACAGTGATATGAATGCGAAGTTGTGAATGGAAAAAGTAGCAGTAGTGCAATACATCTGCAGAGACTGAAATAGAACTTTCAGTATGCATGCTGTTATCAGTGCATCATCTTTCAGAAGACCCTTTTGCAAAGCCTATTTACTTCAACAGTAATTTCACTAATCATGACCAGGCTGAATAAACAGATAGCTTTTCTGGAGTTAAGGTGGAAGCTAATTACTGTTACTTTCTCTGTTTTGACTGCCTATACTTAAATTTCCCAGCTGTTGAATTCTGGACTTTGCGCTTTACTGAGAGGCAGATAAAATAGATAAATAATTTTTTTTTTTTTTTGCTCACAGCAGATGAATCTGAATTTGAATAGACAGAAGCTAGGGGATTCACCTAACCTAGCTGTAGGAGTTAATGTAAAAGATCTCTCCGGCTACCTAAATTTACTGACAAGAAATGAGCAATTATAGTGTGTGGATTATTTTAAATTCCTGCTTTCAATTGGTTTCTCTTTTTATTTTCTTTATTTAGTGTTTTCAAAATAGCTACTGTTTCTTAGAGGACAACATTTAAATAGTAGGACTTTTGAGTTAGCTGTATAAGTAGAAATATTTATATATAAGCTAGTTAAAAAGATTGAGGAGAAATATGAAAACAGTAAAAAAATATTTTGAGCAACAAGTTATGCATATGCTGGCTTGAAATGCATTGAAATAGAATAAAGTACTGAATGTCAATAAAACATTGTTATTGTGCTGAACTTTTGAGAAATTTGATTAACAAAGAAAATTTTAAAGCAAAATAAAGAAATTTTAAAAGATCAAGATTTAAAATGGGTAGGCAACTTCTGAAGAGAGTCTGTGGGTTTATTAAAGTTCAATCATGAACCAACTAATATAAGAAAGGTAGAAGCTGCTTTAATTTGACTTGATAAAACATCCAGCATTATGTTCACCCCCAGGGCACTATTGCCTGACAGGCTGCTTTGTTCACTGTACAGCTTGCTTTTTCTCTTTGCTCTTACAAAATGTGATAAAAACTCTTGCATCAGTAGTTTGGTTTTGGGGCGTTTTGGTATTTTTTTACTTATTGGTGTTGTTTTTTTCTGGACTTGCTGTTGCTTGTTGCTCAAGAAACATCTAGATGTTGTATTTAGGGGCATGGTTTAGTGAGAACTGTTCATGGATGATTGGACTGGAAGTTCTTAGAGGTCTTAACCAAGAAGGTGATCCTACGATTATTTTAACAAAATAAGTTTACAAATAACTAGCAGTGCAATTCCATGCTTGCTTCCACCCATGAGGCAAAAAATAATTATATATATTCTTAATTGGTACTTGAGAGGTAAAATAACTGTTTCTTGGTAATACTAGAGTTTGCAAAGGACAATAAGGCTGAATAGGGAAACTGGGTTAGAATTTGGGGTGTGGATATTCAATTTTCAGCTATCGATAATACCTTATTCTTTTCTCTGGAAGTAATACAATTCCATAATACACCCCCACCCACCTAGTATTTACTTAGTTTTGCAACTAATAGTTTGCAGAACAATGTCTTCAACACAGAATTATTTCACTTGCTTCTAAAAACTTAATTTAAATGCATTTTTTTCTATGAAACATGAAAACAAGGACCAATAATTCTTGAGTGAAATAAGGAAGAGAAGATACTGATTTTTGATGAATAGTAATTGTCAAATTAGTGGGTTGTTGTTGTTTTTTTTTTTTTCCCCAGTGGGTGCATTTACTGGATGTGGAATCAAGTAAATGGGAATGTACTAGATGGGAACTTAAAATCTCTTAGGGAAAGAAGATTTTAGTAACAACTGTGACAAGCTTAGTGAATAAATAATTTATGAAAAGTCAACTTTGTTAGAATTTTAGAGTTCAGTAGAAACTTGTTTTTCCCCAGTGGCTAAATAAAGATTTCTAGTGATGGTAGTTTCACCTGCGAATATGTGGTAGTGAGGAACACTGTTCCTCTTCATTTTAAGCTCACAATTTCCCCAAAGAAAACAAGTCCTTCCTGTAAGGTATCATAGCTCAGATGTATCACAGTGTTTTGTCCTAGGGTATGTCCACTGATGATTTGCACTATAATTTGCACTTAAATTAGAAAAGAAGTCTGTATTTAAAGTATATCTTAGATTCCCTTTTACAATAATCATCCTAGCCTAGTGTCTGCCTAGTGTCTGTTTGCTTCCTGTTTCCTCTTATTAGAATTCTCTTTACTTTGGTATTGCGGGCTTCAAAGTAGACATAGTTTCTTCCTTGGTGTACAAATGGAATCAGTGAGTAACGATGTTCAGAAAAAAATAAACATAGATAAGAGAAGGACATTTATGTTCATTTAATATTTTAAGATATGAGACAGTTAATGGATAAGAATTATAACTGTGGAAATGAGAAAGATAGTGATGATAGGTTCAACCATTAGGTTTAGATTTTTACTTGCTGCTTAGTGCATTGAAATATATTGGAGAGGGGGGAAAAGGCTATTTTAAAATAATTTAATACTACTTCTAGACTATCAGTGACTTTTAACTTCTACATGCATATGGACCTATTAGCAAGGGTCAAAAAACATTACATTTACTCTGACATGGCAAATACTTTTATCATTCACAATGTGACAATCAACAAATGCAATGAGTAATTCAGAAATACTTAATTTAAAAAAATCAGAAACCTGTGAAGCATCTATTTAAGGCTGGAAAGGAGGCAATGGCAAGTCTGTGTTAAAATAAACTGATTAGAACAGTACTGCAGACAGTTAATTTAGCATGTCATATTTTGGGTGTTTAGGGTCAAAGATTAAAAGTGAGATTATTGCATAACAGTCCAAACTGACAAGAATAAGTTGTTTTTTAATTAAACCTTTGTATTTTTTGAAAAGAATGTGGAATGAATGGAGAGTCTGAGCAGGTGTGGTGCTTCATGTCTATGGAACTCTTGACGTAATCTGCAGACAACAGTGGCCTTATCTAATTTTTAAATATTATCGCTTATCTGATAATTATAGACAGCATAATTATTTCTTACAAAAATGACATGGCACAAAGCAGAAAATGTCAAGCTGAGGAAGAGTGGACACTGTTCTGATTTAGGCAGATACAGTCATAATTTTTTTACAGGCCTTCAGACCTTGATAAACTAGAACTTTCAGACATTTAAATTATGGTTTAAGTAATTTACATAGTCCTCTAATTTCTTTACCTGTATTCTACGGATGAGCTATTTGGAAGGCTTTATCTAAGATGAGGAAAGGAGGAGAAATACGTGGTTCGGGTTAAAATGTGATAGTGCTCTAAGAGAGCACTACTGGTAACTGAGGTACCAAACTATTTTTACCTATGTTTCAAAGAAAGAGCAGAATTCTCTGTTTAGATCTGCGTAAATGAAATCTGATTCCTGATCATACGCATGAATCAATGAACAGTTGCGTTCTCAGTAATAGAGACAGTTTCAAAAGTAATTTGTGTTCTCAAGAAGATTTAGATTGATATAAAGTTTGCATGGGTAGTTTAAGATGGAATACGATTAACAGGTCAAGCAATGATTTCCAATGCAGTTACTGTTACACCTAAGGAGGTCAGATACGAAAGAAATGCAAATGTGTTAAAGACTGCAAATGCAAATATAACTATATAATTATCATGTTTTATCCAGTACTGTGTTAATGATTTTTGGCTATGGCATCTTGAGTGCCAAAGGAGACTATGGCTTTATGAGCCCCAAAGTAAATGGGGTTTTATATTATAATTCCTCAAGGTAATGAAACAAATGAAAAGAAATAATTTCTCCTATGTCCAGAGGGCGTATGGACAAGAAGGAGATTTCTTCTGTTCACTTATTCATCATCCTTTTCCCTGTATTTTCCACAAGAAATGCAATGTGTTTTGCCAAATGTATGTCGTTGTATTTATGCAGTATTTTTCTTTTCCTGTTTATTCCTTGTCCCTTGCAAAGTGAATAGTATTTTTTCCTTGTAAGTTAAACTTTACTAGGTGCACCTATTTGCTAATCACTTAGGTTTTTATTATCACATCAGTTCCACAATTGTAGGAAAAGATATGTAATTGTTATTTTTTCCTCACCCCTCCAAAAGTAAACGAAAAAGAAACAACCAGCAACACACAGACCACTATCGCACTTACTCCTGAAATCCTTTAAGATTGAATTTAAGTATATAATGATAATCATAGAATCCTTAGAGTTGGAAGGGATCTCTGAAGGCCATCTAGTGCAACTCCCCTGCAGTGTTAGAGACCTAAAGTTCAGTATGCATGAGAGCAAAATGCCTTGAAAAGTGTGACCTTGTTAAACTCCTTAGTTAACAGAGATAGAATTCAGCTTCACAGAATATCACAAACAATATTAAGTGTAATTGTGCACACTTCACCTCCTTTTGTGATCTCTTTACAATTGAGAGACACAACTTGGCTAGTGATTTTTCCAGAGGAAATGTTCAAGAAAAAAAAAAGAAAAAAAAAACCACCAATCAGAATGTAGTGCAGATGAGTCCTGTTTCATTATTCAAGAGTCACAGAACTGTGGGCACCAGAAGGGTCCTCTGCAGATAATAGAGTCCAACTCCCTGAGAAACTGGGTTCCCTACAGTAGACTGCACAGGACTGCATCTAAGCAAATAAGCAATATCTCCGGTGAAGGGGATTTTACCACCCCTCTGGGCAGACTGTTACACTGCTCTGTCACCCTCACAAAAAAGTTCTTAGTCATGTTCGTATGAAATTCCTGTGTTGCAGTTCGTGACCACTGCCCCTTGTCCTTGCACTGGGAACCACCAAAAAGATCCTGTCTTCATCCACTTGACTCCGGTCATTTAGATATTTATATGCATTGTTGAAATCCCCCTCAGCCTTCTCTTATCCAGGCTGAATGGCCCCAGGTATCTCAGGCTAGCCTTGTATGACAGATGCTCTAGGCCTTTAATCGACCCTCTGCTGGACTTTCCGGAAGATTCTTGTCACTTTTAACTGAAGAGCCCAGAACTGGACATAGAGCTCCAGATGTGGCATCACCAGGGCAGAATAGAGAGGGAAGACCACATCCTTTGCCCTGCTGGCCACGTTCTTCTTCATGTAGTCCAGGATATCACTGACTTTCTTGGCCTCAAGAGCACACTGCTGGCTCATTGTTAGTGGGCTGATGAAATAATGGAGCATATAAATTTCTTATTCTTTGGTTATTTTTGTTTGGAATGCAGTCTGCAATTGAGATTGACTGGTTTTGTACTCATATATAGCTATATATACAACCTGAACGCGTTTATTATATCAACCTCTATCTGCGAGGAATTCTACTGTGAATGGAGTTTTCACTGCTGAACTTCTTGCTTTGCCTATGTGCATTTATTAAGCAATCCTTTCTGCTAAGGAATGACGAAGTATCTAAAAAACTATGAAGGGTTTTATTAACTACTGTGATATATTGTGTAACCAGAAACATGGAAAGATGGAAATACCTTCCTCCACATTTGTAAAATGGAGTTCTTCGTATTGAGAAGATAAGTGGAGAGACAGTTTGTGATGAAGAAATTCTGATGCCTAATTAACTACATACGAAGGGGAGAAGAATCCTGGGATGCCAGTCATAATGACTAGAATTGGCCAAATATTCACATTTTTCTATTAAAACCTATATTAATGCTGCCAGGCTTGATATTTTATGGTATATTTATCTCCGTCATTCCCCAGAAATGTGTGCTAAAGTAGATAAACGTGTCCACTCGGGGAACTGATACTCTTCAACATTTTTATCTGCATGATGTACAGCCAGGATGTAACTTTGTACAGACTTGTGTGATTTTTGTTGCCAGTGAGCCTAAGTCATTCCTACCACGGCTGGGTGCTGTTTAGGGCAGGAGCTGAACTCATATGGACGGAGACAGGCTGATGTATCACATGCAGATGCACCAGGGGTAGATTGAAGATTTAATTGGCATTTAAGCCTTGAGTCATTTCTTAACTGTTTAATGCAGAGAATGGGTATACCATTGAGTTCGTAGCCTTAGCCTCTCCATCTGTTCATGTTCATGAGTAAGCTCTTTGTCTTGGAGGTTTCTCTGAGAAGTCAAATCACTTAATCGCTTGGGAAACCATCCAAGCAAAGAAGCCCTTTATGTAGTTTAGATTCTTGCTCTTTCGTTTCCTTTCATGAATACTTCTGAAGAAAAATGAGAAAGTGGTGCTAATGCATCTTATTCATGTACATATTTTTCTTTTTTATTTCTTCTAAGAAAAGCTCCAAGAAAAAAAAAAAAACATAGAAAAACCTTATCAAATGCATCTTATCTTTTTTTTAACAGGCAAATAATAATTAATTATTAGAATGCAAATGAACTCGTCCAGCTCATTGTCACAGGCATGACTCACAGGCGAGTGTGCCAAGAGACTGTGCAATTAGGAATCATAACAATAAATATGGAAGGGATTAAAAATTGGACAGGTTAGTTACACCTGTCGTACACATTGCGGAGCACTTGGCAAGAGTATTTGACAGAGACTTGTTTGCCAGATTTTTTAGAATATTTGCACTGCAACTGTTAACTAAGGAAGTAGTCACTCTGTGTTGCTAATGACCTGTCTTCTCTGGTGTAATGCTGGTAATTAACCCTTGTGCTATTTCCACTATGCTCTGAACAGTTTCCAGTACAGCCCAGTTTTTAGAAAAATATGCACCAAAATAGGGAACTTATCTTAACAACAGTAAAGACAAGAATGTCTGGTACTAGTGGTCAAACTGTTTTGGTCTGTAATCATTTATTTGTCAGTCTTACTTGCGGCCCCTAATATGTGTGCATTTCCACACGTAGAGGGAAAAGGAAAATGATGCAGGCTGGTATATGATCATATTGTCAGTAGTAATCGTGTCTGTTTTCTTTTTTTCCCTGTAATATCTATTTCCTTCACAGTTGAAAAGTAATTACCAAGTGATGAAAAAATTCCTAGTAATTTTGTTTCATTGGATGAGTTGAAGTAGGCTGAAATCTTTGACTAGATGTTTGTTTGCTTGTTTCTGAATTCTACTATGTGCTTTAACATGGCCCTGAAGCTCTGCTCTGTCTGTTTTAAAGCAAGCATTGCGATTGAACCCTCCTGGAGCAGGAGCAGTCCTCCCCTGCTTCCTGCTCCTCACTCTACCCCCTTGGGCACTGTGTACCTGCTGGGCTGAGACTTTGTTGTCCTACAGCTGATGTGCCTCCTCAGCAGAAGCCCAGAGGGTGCCTGAGGCCTTGCATGGCAAAAAGCAAGAGCAAGTTTGATTATTCTGTGGGCTCATATATTTTCTGCTGGCTCTCAAATTTCAGCATGTTAGCTAAAGAAAGGACTTGGCTGTCTGGCTGAGTGAAGGGAATGGCTCCTAATAAGTCATGTTCTGCACTCCTAGGATTGCTTGCTGCAAGCAGGAAGAGAAATGAAGGAAAACACTCAGATTAAACCGAATTGCTCATCCTGCTGGGAACAATTAAGGCACTTGGTGGCTTTTTCTGGCTTGCTCAGCTGGCTGTTTTCGCCCAAAAGACCACGTTGGAGGAAAGGGTAACAAGAACTCCTGGCAATCCAGTTAGTTTCCTGACAAGATTTTCACTCCGTGGTAAAAGGGAATGTGAGCAGAAATGAGGAGTGCTCTTCATGTCTTGGAGTGCTGTGTTAAAGAATTAGCAAGGCTGAAGCTGGGCACAAAGTCAGGTTCTGAACTACCCAAACCATTTGTGAAGTTACCCCAGTGAAAAGCTGCACAGATCAGTGATAACTGCCTACATCTATGTTACCGTGCTGGAGGTGTTTGTTGTGCTCTAACTGCTTTAGTATACATGCTCAAATACTGTCTTCCATGAATACTGTCTTCCATGTTGTCTTTTGAATGCAAAATATTTCTTCCTTGTAAGCAAGCGTGTGCTTTAAATTCGTGTTTTGTTGCTAATGTTATATCAGAACAACTGTCATATCACTATGTACCTATTAATTATTGATCCTTTCAACTTTACAAGACTTAATTAGAATTTGCTGTATTGAATGAAACAAAAAAATTAAATTTGCTGAATTACTGAATAACGGAGAATTAGTGGTAGTTTAGTGATTTAATTAACACAGCTTTATCCCAGCACACTAGTTAATGAAAGGCAAGCATTGGGCCATCTGGTACAGTTTCAGGAAATGTGGAAACATAGCTGCTTCACTTTGTACCTGCCCCTCATTTACCTTTTGCAGTTTGAGTCCACTCCACTATTTCTTTTTCCAATTTCAGATGATTATTCATTTCCCTGGTGAAGTCTGTAAAAATGTATAGGAACTTTTAGGATAGAACACAATATTTAATTGTAAGGTCATATTAATCCCCATTGTTTCACAAACCTGCTCGATATGCTAACAGTTAAATGGCTCAATAAATATGATCTATCCAGAAGGCCACTAGCAATCACTTCCATGCTAAGTAATTAAAATCTGCACATCTTTACTAAGCATTGGTCAAGCTTAATTTGTTCTGTCCAGCTATTGTTGCCTGGCTTTGGGGCACTGGGAACTGTGGAGACATTTTTAGAAACAGACCATCTTTCAAGTAAAAACATCTAGATTGTCCACAAATAGTGATTCATGACACAGTGTAATTTCATGTAAATCCTCCCACCATCTTGCAGCATTCAGGTTTCTTCTCGTTAAAATGAATTCTAAGATAAAATAAAATGGCTTTTGTGCAATCTTTTTTCAGTAGCTAATGAAAAAATTGAGTTATTGAGATTATTTTAAGGTAAGATGGGGTATGTATATCGCTTTTAAAATATGTCTAGGGAAATCAGGTTTTTGTACTGTGGATGCTTGAAGATTGCACTTAAATTCAAAATGTCACTGAAAATGCGTTGTCTGCCAAGACTTAACCAGTGATGGCTGAAGGTATCAAAGAAGGAAAAAAAGAATCGGAATAATAATGAATTGCTTGCTTCTACATCTGACTGGAAATAAGGAAAAGAAGCATTTCCCTGAAGGATTTACTTTTCCCAGCAACGATCTCTTTAAAATCCATGATTGTCACGCTGTCTTCTTCAGCAGCTGACAGGCATAGTTCTTTATTCATTTCAACAGAGTGAGGATGTGAACGCAACTGAATGATAGCGAAAGAACTGAAAAATATTGATTTCTGTGCTTCATAATGATTTGTTTTGGCCATCAAAAAGTTCTTGTTTGTATTGATGTTCTAACTGTATCGGTATGCTTCCTGTGATTATTCAGATACTCATTTTCTGGAAGACATGAGCAGAGAGAAAATTAGGATGGATGTACCCAAGTAAATGATAACTTCAGTGATCACGTAAGATCTCATATTTTCTGGGGAAAAAAAAAAAAGTCTGTGATTTCAGTCCTTAGAGATGGCATTGCTTTGGTTTGGAAAAGTCTAAACGATCTATTGATTTTAGTGATAAGCTCTGCTCTGAAAGTAATGCCTCCTATTTTAGTATCATGACCCATGGACATCAGAGATGAATGTTAGCATCATGGTTGAACCTTCCCACCAATATTCTGTTATATGTTGTTGCTGTGTGACAGATGGCAGCAGAGGGGCAGTCTGACAAAATGGTGTCTGACATGGAAGTGCAGATGGAACAAAGGAGCGTCATTGAATTCTTCCATGTGGAAAAAATCGCACTCATTGATATTGATTGGCACTTGCTGAATGTTTATGGAGATCAAATGGGATGTGAGCACAGAGAGAGGTGGGTGGTGCATTTCAGCAGTGGCAACAGCAACAGTGGGTCACTTCCGCTAGTACAAACATGTATGAGTGCAGTATGCAGCTAAAAATGCAGTGCTAATGGTGGTGATCATTTTGAAAAAGTCTTTGTAGCTTACAATTTCCTTTATCGATCTGTGCTATTGTATTCCTTGTATTTATTGTAGTTTCCATGGAAATAAGTAGGGGGCGTTACTTTCGGAGTAACTTAATAGAAGGCTGCACTCTTTAAGGGGGAGGGCTTTTTCTCCACAGTTTGCTTGGTGACTAGGGCAGGAGAGAGGATGACAAATGTAAATTAAGTTTCCTATAGTAAAATACGTGACAACTTTTGTTTCAGAGCAGGGGGGGTTCTGTTTGCTTATTTTAGCTGGTTTTATTCCCTTTACTTCGGGTGTGAGAAAACTAGCCGAAGGAGTCATACCTTGCCAGTAGGTGTTTTTTTTTTAGTTTTTTTTTTTATTTCCGTGCAGACATTCACTATTTTGCATGTCTCGCATCAAATGTTTTAGCACTCTTTTGGAAAAGATGTACGGAGCTCAGGGAGTATCCTGAAGTATAGGACTGATCACTGTGAAAGGACAATTGAGCATTTTAGATCCAATTACGATAGAGCTATTTAAGGCTGTAGAAAAGATGCCTCATTCAAAAATTAAACTAATAAGAAAACATAAAAAAGCAAACGAAATAAAAAACGAATTATCTGTTACTGGATTCAGCTGGCTGAGTACTATTACAGCAGATTCAGTAATGATGTCCAAGATGGTATTTACCTGAGTCACGCTGACACAAATCCTGATCTATCAGAGTAAGTAGATTTTTAGCTTGTGCTTAATAACACGCTACTCTCTAATTTTAACTTTGCTAGCAACTTTTTCACTACAAAATTCAGATTGGGTAATAACTTTACTATAGCCTAAATATAGGTTTATAGCTATTGCCAATTTGGTGGGAGGGAAACCAAAATTATTTGCCTTTTCAATTAATGTTAATTATATTTTCCCATGAAAATCTTTGACATCAACTTAGTTCTGCAGTTAAGAAATGTAACTGAAAAATGTTTTCTGTCCAAAATAATCATTAACTTAGCAAGTCGTAATTAATAATAAATGGCTAATTGTGTCCACATTCTTCTCCGTGGGCTTTCTTGCATGTTGGATAGTATTGTTTTAAACAATCAGAGTAGGTATCATCTGCAGGAAGAAGTTTTCATCAAGATACACCAAGGCTTGCTCAATGTCTGCTGCAGTTCAGTTTTTATTTGTCTCGATCATTTCATCTTTTTCTTTTTTAAATTATTCAGTGCCATTTAAAGACAGTAGAGCTGAACTAATGCAGGCGCAGTGGCTGTGACCATATTAACCACACAGCTTGACTCAGTGGGAACAGAAGCCATTTGTAGCAAAGCAGTTGGTGGTGAGGATCTAACTTCACTGAAAAGATTTTAAGTCGTTAGCTGTTATCTGCTTCTGTAGATGGAATGTCTATTGGAGGTGGAGTCTCATCAGATACCCAGCTGGGCTGAACCTTCAAGTAGTTTACTATGGTAGAAAATCATTCTGTATGTGGCATGGCCATTTATAGTGTGAACTGAAGCTTATTAGGAAGAGGTGAGATTTGAAGTCTTGGCTCTGATCTGCGCTAAAATGCAAATAGGCTCAAAGAGAGTTATGTGTTCGGTCAGTTCATCTAGTGCATCCTGCTTCTAATGACCTATTGCATTAAGCTGAAAATTTGAAACCTCCCACAGCGTACATTCTGTTGGTACTGAGTCCGCAAAACCTACTGCTTCCCTGCCGTTCAGGACAGGAAGATAAGATTTCATTTATCTCAATACAGGTAATAAGAGTCAATCTACATACTTTTGCTTAATTGCAAAGTCTGATCAGGAAAGGCTAAAGCGTCTCGTGTTCATTCTTTCTAGTTTGCTTATTATAGCAGGATGTGTGGGTCTCATTGCGGCTTGCTAAGGGCCTTACTTCTTCTCTCACTGAAGATGAAGTAATACTCAACGGAACTATAAGATGTGCACAGTCTTTTACCCATGAATGGTAAATTATTTGGGATCAATGCGTTGAGTGCTTCCCAGAAGCCACATAATTCTCCCTGATAATCACTATTTAACTGCCATGCTTCCCTACACAAATTTAATTTCAATTTTTTCCCCACAGTTGTAGTAATTTCAAATGCGTGACTGCAATTAGCTAAAATGCTAACTACGAATTGAGTTTGACACTGTTCTTTTAGCACCATTTTTATCAAGAATTAAATATTTTTCATCCTTTCTGAAGTCTGAATTTAGTGTTTGAGCAAACCATCAATCAGAGGTTCAAGTCAGCTTTTCATTACCTTTCCAGTCATATTCCGTTAGGCTTCTGTCACCGTATCCTTATAGAGGAGCCCGACAGCTAGGCATTAAGTGATGCAACTCACATCTGTCGTGTCTGGCTCATTCGTTCTCCTATCCCCAAGGTGATAATTGTATCATCTTTGTAGCATTTTGTTTTGTTGCCCTTTTTATTATTTTTATGTATATGCACATATTAGTGCAGATAAAAAATGAATAACTGGAAAGACTTTTCTTTTGTAGATGCACTTTTTATCCATGCTCTAACCATGAGCAAATGGAGTAGCAGGGAATCTAGGTATCTCCTGGTCCTCTAAGTCAGTAAAAACAGGGGCAATCTACAGTGCATTTCAAAGTAAAAGTATCCTAGTTTATGCATAAACTGCAGCTTAGCAGTCAGCTTAATGTGAGGGAAAATAGGCGTGCTGGTAAGTTACATTTTTTTTAATCGGCTCAGGATATGCCTCATCTTCACATTTATTTGATTTTCTGCAGTTGCTTGGACAAGATGTCGGCGACTTAAAATGAGAAAATGCAAGTACCTTCACTTTTCCTTCTGGAAAAAAAACATATTTCGAAAATTTTGTCTTCTAGTGATGTGTTCCCATTTCCTTGCTACTTAGTGGTAGCTTTCTTCTTGGTCACAATATGCAGACACAAATCCACAGGTAAAATCTCTGAGCTAATCAATTTGTTAGCTTTCTTTTCTTCATTATGAGTGTTTGTGAACCTGTTCCTAACATAGAGGAATGTAAGTATTCTCCTTCTGATAAGCAACATCACAAAAATTAGCATTGTTATTCTCGTCAAAACCTTTAGCAGATAAAAATTTCATTATATGTTTTTCTATTGAGAGAATATAAGCAAAAAGTTAGGAATACATTCTGGAATTTCCGAACTAGCGTACTGTAAAATGTTATAGCTCGTGTCTTCAGCTTCTTAAAAGCCTATGGTCCTCGAGCTGTCATTTAGTCTTCACTGCCTTTCCCTTTAACGCTAAGGCTAGATTCCAAGTTTATGCACCGTTACACGTAATTGGTACAGATTAGTGCAGTAGTTGGCTTTGGCATTTGTTTGAACCAAACTGTATCCAAAAGCTTAAATTCAGCAAACATACGTGTGTTCTGCAGCAGTCTTGTCCCTGACAATACTGTCTCTAAGTAAGAGTTAGCTTTATGCCATGTTAAAAGAAGTGCACTTAATTCAAATGTAGCAACCTCCCTTCAAATACTACTGTGAGTTATGGATTTGCTCCCACATCCTTGACACATTTGAGATTGGACATGAAGGATCAAAAGGGATCAGGGAAAGCTCTGAGTTGGGAACTCTGGACTCACCTAAGGGAAATTTTGTCCATGTGAGTGTTATTAGTACCCGATACGAGTAACTGGTTTTCTCCACTAACACAATACCATCTGAATTTTTATTACCATCCCTTATTATATTCTTTGGACAAAACCACACACTTAATAGTTTTCACCTGTCTGAAAGAGTACTAACTCTGATACTGATGGGATCATATCTACAAAGATTTGGGCTTTTTATTCAAAAAGAATCTGACCAGTAAGCTGTGGACTTACGGTGCTTCTGTGTACTGTCATTTTGTACTTGACATAAGCTTACAGAACCTCTACATTTATTTTTCATCACTGATGACTTCAGCGATTTTTACTAATTGACTGTTTCCAGCCATCACTAGCTTCAGATAGTGTAGTACCACTGTGCATACTTAGACAAGCACTATGTAGGGATCAGCTTTGTCCCTTCTCTGATGTCCCAAGCAACCTCAAGACTCAGTGGTATTTTTCTGTCAGTAAGAAATACTTGAGACACATATGAACTGATTTAACTTGTTCTCTATCTTCCTTGGTTGTGCATGGTTGCTCCTTCCAACAAGGAGGGTAATCAATTTCCCGTATATCTCTTCGTGCAGCATCTTGCTCAGCCATTTGCTCTTTGAAGGTGGGCTGTGCAGCAGTTGTTTGTTCTCTCCTTCTGTGGGCAGCACTTAAATTTTAGCAGGAAAGAGAGGAGGACAATTTCTATATGTTGCCATGAAAAGTCTGTGACAAATTAGCAATATTTAAAAAATATGTCAATACTGCAGGATGTTCATTCTAAGTAATCAGTGAGATGGGGTCTCTTTGAACAGTAATTTCTACATTGATTTACTATGAATCAGCATTCTGGTTAAGTTTGTTGCCATGGCCCTTGCTTTCATGATTTGAGTTTAGCTGTGTTGTTCTTCCAAAATGGAGTGGAAAACTTCTATACTTGGTTACTACATGCATCGTCCTTTTCATATAAAACATGAAGCTTTACAACAACTGCGGGTGCCACCTCACTGTTAACACCATCAATCTTTTGAACAGTCAGAAATCTCAGTGGTTATTTTCGGTTGTGAAATTAGAAGTAAGAGGTAAACAGGAGATTACAAAACTCTGTTCTTGTCATTTTTGGGGGGGACCACTTGCAAATTTGTCTATTTCTGAATATACGTGCAGAAACCTGATTTTTGTTGTTGTTGTGGTTTTAATGCATCTAATCGTTTTGATTTGAATCCTACGTTATTTTAAATGCCTCTTAGTATATCCATCCCCGTTCATATTAGATCGCCTTTTACATATTCAGTAACATGTATCGAAACAGGTTTATATGGAGTCAGAATTCTAACAAGGATTTGAAATGTTTATCAGACTAACATCTGAAATGTGTATCAGAGTCCTATGTGCAAATGGTAATGCCTAAAAATGGCCTTGAGTAATAGTTAATTAAATAAAAAGAATTGTAAGCGGTTACGTTACTAGCTCTTTAATAATGACCAGTAGCATTCCTTGATTAAGTTTCTTGTCCTTCTGTTCAGGTGAGATGGTAATATAGCTTACTTCTTAACACCTGGATAACTGTACCGTTCATTCATAGCAAGAGCTACACTGGAAGAGTTTCAGTCCTCCCAGAATAGAAACAACATATAAACCTTTACTATCAGTTCTTTATATTATATTACTTGGATAATCATTAATTGAAATAAAAACAACAGTAAATTTTAAAGGAATGCATATGTTCACTAGTAGCAGCTGTAGGTTCTCTCTTGACGTCAAACCTTAGCTCAACAGGATCAGTCTTCATCTCTTTGCTAACAAGAAAACAAAAAAGAAAGGAGAAAGAAAGGGAGAACTCTGTTTACTATCTCAAGTTTCAGATAGGCTAAAAAATCTTAAAAAAAAAAAAAATCCTCAATTCAAAAGACAAATAGATCTCTAACTAAAGTAGATATGAATCACTTGAACTTGTTCAGACTCTGAGGAGTGTTTGACCTTTTAAATTTCTCAAGTTCTGTCACTACTTTTTCCTTCTCAGCCCTGATGCGGAAAAAACCCCCAAAGACTCTGAATGTGGCACAGAGAAATAGCTTCAAATCCATAATGGGTAGCTTTCATGGCTATGCCATGTGACTCTCACTGGTGATAGGTGACAGAATGAGGGGAAATGGCCTCAAGTCGCAACAGGGTAAATTTAGATGGAATATCAGGAAAAACTTTACAGAAAGGTTCTTAAGCACTGGAATACACTCCCCAGGGAGGTGGTTGAGTCACCATCCCTGAATGTGTTTAAAAATCGTTTGGATGTGGTACTCAGGAGATGATTTAGCAGAGGGATTTAGGGGGTAGTATGGTCAGGTTGTGTATAGATTTGATGATTTTTAAGGTCTTTTCAACCTGAGCGATTCTGTGATTGAATGACTATGACTTAGAATCTCTTAGCTTATGTTAACGTGCATATTTAAAATGAAAATTGCTGATTTGTGACGGGAAGGGGAAAAAAATCACAAAATTGGTAGCAGCAAAGTACTTGTTTAGGTGAAGCAGGAGCTGCCAGTCCTGCAGCAATCCCAACACCAGAGAAGTTTTAAGGCCACATGTATTATTGAACCAGAGTAACAAAGATTGTACTGTCTTTGCTCTTCAGCATGTTTTTGGAGTACTTGTATGATCTGAAATACCTATCCTCCAAAATTATGTTTTGCAGCTATGCAATTAAGTCACCATGACTTGTGAATGGTTTCTTGCTGTTTTTAATAGTAAGAATTCAAAGATGTGGGTTACTTACTGTTTTCTTCTCCATTACAGGCTTAGATTAACCTAAAGAATGCTATTGTGGCCGGCTATAACAACAACTGTAAATTCAAAAGGCACTTGAAGTAAATATTTTGTAGTATTTGCTTAAAATCCACAGCTTCAGCAAACGTTTCTGCTAGCAAATAATTTACTAGAACATGTTTAAAGCAAATTAAAAAAAGGGATGCAAAACTGAACTCAAAGAAAAACGTGTTTTAAAATAGAAATGAATATTCATAGGTAATATTTTGCAGCATTGACTCAATTCTAGTGTCAGTTCACTGGAGGCATGCCATCTTTTTCGTCATTTGCTAGAGAACCTATCATTTCTATGTATAATAGTTAAGAATAATAAGTGTTGTTTTAACTGTATTCAAGGACTTCTGAGTTGGCTTTGACTCAGCCAAAATATTTTCCTGGTCTTCAATAACCTCCTGCTGCATTGGAAGAACATATGAACATGTCTCCTGAGAATCACTACAAAAACAGTGAAATAATTTGCTAGTTTAAAATTATTTCTGCCAGCAGAGAGACTTGAACTAGGACAACTTTGATCTTAGAATAAATTATGTCCTAAATTGCAGATCTCCTGCAGATAGTACAGGAGCAAAGAATATGTACCTTCATCTCTCTTTTCATTACTTTTTTTACTTCTATTTTTAGAGATATGCTGAAACTGACTACTTGCTTGTTTTTCCATAGTGTAGGTGGCATTTCAGCAAAGGGCTCCTCCGTCTGCCATTTAGTCCAGAAGTCGTAGCTTATGCTTAATGGTTGTAATCTGGAGTTCTATTCTTAGAAATAATTGAAAATTAGGATGAGAACTTATTGCATTTCAGAATCCTACAGATATTACGGTTTTTAATGTAGTAGAAATTGATTATGTAAACGGCAGTTATATTTGATGAGTAAATTTTTATATATTAAATGGTTATGGTTAGTGATCCTCTGTGCAGTTAGTTTCTTGGAAGAGATTCTGTACAATTTCTGCTTCCCTGGTTTGCATTCTCTTTTTATTGTCTTGTGCTGAATGATTTGTTTTGATAATTATAGATACTCTGTATTACTTAGACTACAGATTTATTCTACATGCAAATATTATCCAATTTCATGTCTTCATTAAACTTTAATAAGGCTTTACGAACTTAGCGCATAAAAGACAATATTGAATCAACAAAGCCTGTGTAATGATGATTGAAATGCAAGATCTAGGCAAAGCAGTGGGGGAAGTAGCTCAAGTCGTAGCAGTGCTGGTAAGCCAGTCGATGCATTTGGTTTATTTTGAAGCTCTAACAGCTAAAAAAGTAGGAAGTGAGAGTCTGGGGGAAAAAAAAAAAAAAGAGGAAAGATGAGGGTACTACTGTTGCTGTCAGTGGTATACTTGAAAGTAAATGCTAATGATGTTCATTTATATGTAGCGCATGTAATTTCTTTTAGTGTTTTTAAGATGATAAAATAATCATAAAGAGAGATTCAGTTTGTGGGTTATGGTGTATGAGGAAAAACCTGAGTAAAATATGCCGTGCTATTGCAAAAAGGCAAAGATGATCATGAATCTCAAATAAACCCTAAGTGGAATTATTGGGTGAAGGAATCTGGTCCTTTAAAAAAATTGCATTAAATACCCAAGCATAAACGTAAGTCAAGTACTCTGTTCAGTGCTGTAATGACTTGACTGCAGTAGACAGAAGACATCTCTGCTACTTGCTCTGCTACTGCTCACACTCCTTTTGAAAGAGTGTGGTTCACTTATACAAAAAAGCTGGAAAAGAAGCATTGCATAGACTAAAAGAGTTGCAAGCCAGCCGAACACCAGCAGGGTTGCTTTTCCAGCCTGTGCGTCCACATTATCAGTCTCAAACTCACCAAGTATGCAAAAGCAGCAATCGGCCTGTACACAGGGTACTGCGTCCACGAGAGCGAGGAGCTTGTCAGGTCTGGGAGAGGACAAACAGGCTGGCCTTTAGTGACCAGGGGTTGCAGCAAGTGAGCAGCAGGGGTGTGCTATGGGCCTCTGGGCAATGTTGGCATCCTTGGCGCAGCTTGCTTCAGTTGCAGACTCTGAAGAATTTACTGCTGTCAGGCATAGAGGAAAGCTGGTACCTGGTAGAGATGTTCTGAGTTGAACGCTCATGTCTTAACACAGAAACTAGAAGAAACTGAAAAGCCAGGAGGAACACCCATCTTTGCTGATACAATCCATGGAGTGGAGGTGGTTAATGCTCATCTTCTTTCTGAAAAGACCAGAAAGAAAATAAAAGTACGAAAGCAGTAACAGAGAAGGACATTCAATGCACTGACAGGTGCAATTATAAACAGCGGGGGAAGAGTGGAACCTTTAAGTGCTTCTGTCCCAATGTCAGAAACCCAAAAAGTGAGAGAGCGAGTGAGCAGGAAAGCTGGGTGTCAGATAACGAGCCTGCTGTGATACGTATCTCAGATGCGGTGGAAGGAGGATGATCAATGGGATAGTGATCAATGGGGCACAGAGTTGCCAGGCTACCAACTTTGCAGGAATGAGAGAATAATATGTACAGGCAGGAGCGTATCGCAGCATGAGAAACATAACAGCTTAAAAATATTGCAGAAAAAGAGCACTGCAAAGGCCTTTCACAGGATTTCTGCTCGCTCATAATAGGAAATAACTAATAAAAATAACCAGAAATGTACAGTAAACCTTTTATCAGGACCACAAAGTTATCAGGGAATGTGAAGTGAAAACAGAGAAGCTGGGTATTTAGGACATAGAATAATAGTGAGATATTTTTTCTGCACAGATACAGATAGGTCAGTGCTTCATGAAGATGAGATACAGAAAGGAAATGTCTGGATATATAGATGATTGAATGGTAACATGAATGTTAAAAATAAAAAGACACCATTCTGGATTTTGTATGATGATACAAAAGATCCACTTCAAGGCGAATTCAAGGAAGAACCCTCTTAGCAGTGATCACAGTAACTGTACACTTTTACGTCACAGTGGGAGAGAGCAGGGTGAATAAGTCCAGTCAGTGAACACTTAAGTTTAGAATAGGAGAACTAATCTATATATATAGAATCCCAGGTAAACTATCACACTGGAAATAAAATGGAAAGAAAACCAAAACAAAAACAAAGAAAAGCTATCAAAGTAATCCTGAGAGCATGCCCCTAAGATGGCTGTTGCAGAGGAAGTCTTAAAAATATCTTCTAAAAAATACAGAGCTCATACAAATAAAAACTAGAAAACCCATAAATCATGGCAGGTCAAATATAGAAAGGAAGCCGAGTGCTAAAAATGTGAAGAGCAACTCGGAAGGGGTGCTTGAGCTACTTTTCAAAGGCTCTTAAGTCAAAAGCAGGAGTCAGGTAGGGCAAAGCTGGGATCGCTTAATGGCAAAACCAAAAAGAAGAACTTGGAAATTATAAGACTGTAGTGGAGAAGTTCACTAAATTCCTTTCATTGCTCTTCACTGTTGAAGACGTTGGGGCGGTTCCTACAACTATGCCATTCTTTCCAGTAAATAGGGCAGGGTTAAAGGTCAGAGGAACTGGGTGAGTTTGAATAAATACACAGGAAGTGTTTGACCAAAAAGTTGTATGAGATGTGGTGAAAGCAAGTACTAATACTGAACCATGGCTATGCAGAGTTAACACAAATCATCAGTGAAGTCCTCCAGATCCAGGTCAATATCTCATCAGTGATCTGGGAAAGAAAATAGGCAGAGAAAACTAAGTCCTTCTGGAGTCAAATTCTGTAGTTAGCAAGGAGGAACTCCAGAAGGACCTCACAAAGAAGTTAAGCGCCATCCCTTAATGCTAGGCCTGATGAGTGCAGAGATTTTGGAGCCACTGCTGGTATTTCTGCAAAGCCATCCCCTTGCTGGGGAACAAGGTCACAAAATAAATGCTGGACGTTGGTGAGAAAGGCTATTGAGAGGCAGAGAGAACGTTGTAGTAGGATACTGAGCCCTGGGTTAACAATGGTTCTCCCATCTAATGCAACCTGTTCTTTTTGTACATTAGTAACGCTAAGGTAAGAATTGCAATGCTCTGTGATGTACTCTGAGAGAAATTAAGTAAAATTAAGTTTGTGCAGATGACTTGTGCTTGCTTTGCCTAATGTAGCACAATACCAGTCAGTAACATAATGTCAGATTAAATCCAGAGGCTGCATGGCTGAACTGACTGGAGCAGTATGAGAGGTTTATACTAAAGCAAATATTTGCCCCAATCCTGCTACAAGTTAATCCTGTATCTTTGTAGTTTTCCATCTCCATGTTGTTATTGTAGTTTTATTTTTTAGAAACTAGTTGGGGGCAATCTGTGGAGATTAAGTAAGAAGAAAAAGCTAAATATTAGTGTGTGAACATACTTAATTACTTAATTAAAAATCCAAACTCTGTATGTGAAATACTGTGGTGGTAAAATGTCTTTCTGACAGACCAGACATTAAATTCCTGCTTACATCTACTGGAAACACTGCCAAAAAGTTGCTCCAGGGCTGGCTCACTTCTGAACTCTCTCACTGCCCAAGCAATTCCAGACAATAGCATTTGTGATGAGAATTGACTGGCTACTAGTGTGTTTGTTCAACGCAACCCCCATAAGGTGGGCAGAACAGGGAAGTAGTCAAAGCATGAATGTTGTGAAGTTAAAACTAGTGAGGAGAGAAGAAATTATTAAAGCTGTGCTCTAGAATTGTCTTCAAGTATCTTCTCTGCTCACCGAAAATATAAATAGCTGATACGTAGTACTAGAGTCAGCTGCTTACTTAATTGGTTGCACTCACCCACTTTGGTGTTTAACATCTGCTCTTGAGGTGTGTACAAATCAGAAGTTGGTGCAGCTTGAATACTGAGAACTTTCATACTTCTACAAAACTGTGTAAACACGCAGGCATACCTCTTGTACCTAAAGATAAAGATATGCATGGCTAAAATATATATTGCTCTACAATATAACTTCAGTGGTTTATACTGATTTTAGCTTGTCTGAAGTCAGACGAGTCTTTTTTGACCTCTAAATAAGACTCCCTTCTTCTATGCTATAACCCATCATGTTTATGAGACTACCACTTCCTAACTTAGTTCTTCCTCCTGTAGCAAACTGCTAACATATCCTCTCTATAAGCCTTTGACTTAGTTCTATTGTAAGTTATTTCCTTTTATGGAAACAAGGGGGAACATTTCAAACCAACAATTAGCGTGAGCACCATATTGTTCATAAATATAGTGTTCTTGAAGATTTCACTTCCCAAGAGACCTCAACATTATTATCTGCAGTAGGTGGCAGTGGCATATATCACAGCTTGGCTTTGCATGATGTAATGCAATCTGAAGTGTAAACAAGACATCTATTATAGTGGTTGTAATCACTTTCTCTTTTATGACTTCACATTTTTATTATGCCTTCATTACATAGCAAGATATATTTCAACTTTGAACTTCATCTGCAGAGTGTATAAAAGGGTTTCAATAGATGAAAGCAATTTTTCACTTGTAAAAGCTGCTTTTTGATGATAATACTGAAAGGCTTCACAAGAAATTTTTTTTTGTCCACTCAAACTGCATAGTGAAAACAGACAGGCTGCTCTTCTCTATAAATACACAATATTTTTCTGGAATTCAGTTGCATCCTGTTTCACCTGGATTGTATCTTCCATGCTGAAATCTACTTTCTCTTTTAAGAGAAACAACCTGTTAATACATCTGATTAAATGCTAAAATAAAGAGAAAAAAAAAAAAAAACACCTTGAAAGTATACATATACGTGTAGTTCAAATATGATTTGTTCTGAAAATCATTTTCAGAAGCTTGTCACTTTATCAGTTACATTGAATCAGCTGTATAAAAAATGACAAGCAAAACCTAAAACCATTCAGAAATTTGATTTTTGCAGCTTCATTTGCGTAAATAAGACATGCTACTGAACAAAAGCTCTGGAAGCATTTTTACTTGAGCTGCTCATTGGCTTGGATTTTGCTTATTTGATGCAGTTGCTGATAATTTAGCTTGAAAAATGACTGCACCTTTTTTCATCTCAGCTGTATCCTTCTCCAAGGGTTACATGCTGTAGAGATGTATCTTCTGAACTATCTGCAACCTCTCATCTTTAGAAACTTGATTTATCAGAAAAGCTGACAGTAACTCTAGACCTGATTTTGGAAGTATCTGCTTGTCAGAGGAATTCTAGGACTTAGAAATTCCTGTGAGATTTCTTAGCTATCGAAATCTTAGAGTATATGAAATATAAAATCACGTGGTCCAGAAGAGGTGACTGAAAGTTCTGCATGGATTTTAATGCCTACCTGACAATTATGACATGTCATTGTAGAGGAGAATAAGTAGGGAAAAAAATATCTAAATAAGTTGGTGAAAAGAGCTGAAGTCCAAGCAGCTGTATTCAGTGTTATTCTTGGAAGCAGGAGGGATGTGTTAGAGACAAAACAAAAGAAAGAAACAATGAGCATATGTAATGAAAACGGGAGAAAATCAGGCTCTAAAGCATATGACCAAGATTAGAATAATTGTAGGAAACTGTACGCATACAATGGCTGTTGGCCATGACATTTGTGCCCTAACAGAACAGCGTTTATTGCTACAATTCTCAGTGTTATTATCACTCCGATCATTGCAAAAATGAAGTGCCTCAAGGTAGAAACACCTTATCCTCATTCATCCTTGGTATCTCCCTTGAATATATGCTTCAGTTTATAAAGGAAAATAACATTCTTTTTCTGAAAAATAAAATAAAGCTAAAACCAAACTTGTTCTTTCTTGGAAAAAGATCTGAAGGAAAGCTTCATGATTGCTGACCTGGATAATATTTGTCAATTATTATCCTGTATAAGAGAGATCCCTTCAGAAAAGCCAGTCTTTCATATCTCCTCAGTTACTTCTGCAAATGCTGTAGGAACGATCTGCTTTCACAAAGTACGAGTTGCACTTTTGCTCCAATGAGGAGATTCTATGCTTTAATATTTCCTATTGTAAATTGTATTTGCTTCGTTGTATTTGCTTGGTTGGGCCATCATGGAATCCTCTGGGCTAGTTGTAAAATACAGGGCTGTTGGAGGAAGAGGTTTATGCCAGAGCTGGAATTGTAACCGTGTGGGCAAATCTTCCTTGAACTGTAGAACTGTGCCATTTATTGTACTATTAATCTCATAGTGTAGCCCCATTTTCACTGCATCTGAGAGTTCTCCTGCACCAATTACCTCTCCATGACTTGTTGGGTTGATGGACCATTTATCTTGTTCTGGGTTGAGAATAAGAATGGAATTTAAAGTAATGACAAAAAAGTCTGCCTTAAAAGACAAAACAGGAAGAACATTATTCAGTGTGGGTTTTATCTCAGAGATGTTGTCTCACATCAGACTCAGCTAAATGAGGCAGAAGAAGTTGTACTCAAGAGTTGTTCCTACATGCATTTTTTTAGCAAAAAAGCTCTATAACACTTTATACTGTACACTTTATACTGCTATCTGCTAGCCATATCCCACCTGAAGGCATTAGCTTCGAAGTTCAGGCTGTCCAAAATTTTGGCAACGTTCTGTAAGAAAAACAATAAACCACTGCAAGAAGACGGAGGATCCGGACAGCACCTGGGTTGCAAAACTCCAGATCTCTCCAAGCAGTCTTACCATGGAGAGCTGCTTCAGTACTTGTGTTAGTGTGCCTGCTCTGGGCTACAAATAAGCGGATTTGGGGTTCAAATAGATCTGGAGCAGACCGATGTCCTTCTCAAGGACTGGATCCTTACAGGCAGCTGAGATTTCAAGTCCACATACTCTGTTGTGATGAAGTAATTGTAGGGAAGGTGTACAGTGTACAGTGTTAATATCTTAAATCTAGTTTTACCCCTGTAAAAAAATAACTAAGTTTATCTTTGTGTGAAATACTTTGGTACCATCGCCTGCAATTTTTCTTGCTCTATTATCCTGTGTGATCCGCAGTGGCTGCCAAGTCTTGCTTCAAGTTGGTCCATTTTGGTGCGACTGTTGAGAAGCACAACTCCTGCGTTAGGAGTTGTGAACGTAAGTAGTAGCAGCAGGGCAACTGTGCAGCTCACTGCCCAGAGTGAGGCTGCAAAGCAAATTTCATTATACCTGGAACGTCCTTAGCTAAAAATACCCTGCTTCTTTACAGATCAAGATATTAATATATTCTGAATGAGAATAAATTAGCCTGATTGCTTATCAAAGTGGATTCCATTGAATTCCACACCCAAACATTTAATTAAACCATTGCATGTGAATTTAGAAAATGGAATATCAGAATCAAAATACAAAATATTTCTCCGTTCTTTGACGATCAGTGTTTGAACAGATATCTGTACATTATAAATATACAGCATTTGAACAGATCTTGTAAGAAATCATGGGAAATGCTTTCCTGTTTCACGCTGAAGGCAGGGTGGCTGTTGACTCCAGTCCTCCACTCTGAACGTGGTAACTTGACTCAGTAAGGCATTTAAGCACAAGTAATCACAGAAAAAGTGATCTGATGAATCATGGCCCTAACCATGAAATTATATCTAATGAAATTGTGTGAAATTAACTTTATTCACAAAGCACACCTGTTCTGCCGGGAAGATGGCTATAAATGTATTTGTGTCACCTGCCCCAGCTGTGAGAGCTCCTATAAATCATATAATTCCCTCTGACAACTGATACTGCCTTGAGGGCACCCTTTTCTTTCTTTGTGCTCGTTCTGAAAATGTGCATTTGCATAAATACAAATTTGTATGCCAATAAATTTTCCACTAGATTTCTTTTTTCTCCCATAAACTTGAATAATGTTCAGTTTATTCATAATTTCCTCTTTCCTCTTTTCAAAATGGAGAAGAGAGAAGTTTCATGTACAGCCATGCTATGAAGTAGGATGTTATTTCTTGCAAATATGACCCATGCAAAGGTACTATTGTTTTCTTAAGGCGTTACTTTTAAGGAGTAATTTTCTTTGACTGTGCTGAATCCAGGAGAAAAAAAAAGAACCCAAACTCTCTGATAATTGTATTGGGACTCTGCTTATTTATTGGTCTGATTCCCCAGTTCTCTCTTCTGTATCGGGAGAAATTCGTGCTCTCTTTTATCTAGATATAATTTAAAGCTAAACTTTAAAGAAAATGTTGTCTTGTGTCTGGATCATGCAGTCTCCTGCTTCTATTCCTCCTTTCGTCTGATGTGAGATGTAGCCAGGCTCCAGGTGTCACTAAAGGGGTAGAACTTCAATTCCTGCACTCCAAGTGGGATGTGAGTCAGTCCTACTGCTGAGGGAGATCTTAATGAATACCTTATTGGTCATATTTACAGGGTATGGACTGCATACGCTAATAAGGTGCTCCTGTGTAAAAAATACAGTGGTTTTCCTTCAAGAAGGGTGTCAATTTATTAGTGGGTGTCCAGAGAAGAGCAATCCAGGGCTGAGATGAACAAAATTGCGGTGATATAGCCTTTAGAGGAATAAATCACGGGGAGTCATTGTAACGGTTTTCAAGTATGTGAAAGAACTGTTGCAAGGAAGAAAAAACAGCATTGTTTCTGCTTCTGTGACTTAGAATACAAGCAGTAGAGGGTTGAAACTGTGAGCAGAAAAATTTGGAATCACTGTTAGGGGAAAATAAGCAAACAAAAAAACCAACAAAGCCAACTGTCTGTGACATCTACCATACAGCACTGCAGGACATGGCCTTAGGGAGGTTGTGGAGACTTTAAAGAGTCAGCTGGTTAAATATCAGCTGAGAATGACAAAAGAGCAGCAGCCTGCTCCCCTCATTTTTGATCTCAAAGTGTAGTGTGACTTTAGAATAATTACAGTCAGTCCTTTGCATGCATAATGTGTAATTATATCGTGGTAGGTCTGTAAAATTTGAGCAACAAAATATTATATTAATGCACATGTGAAAAATAGATTTGAGCAACGCTTAGTTTTTCTTGCAGTACATCTATTTGTCTGCTTTTGCTGAACAATATGTTTTATATATATATATGTGTGTGTTTTATCTTTATTCTTCCTGTGGTTAAAATTTAAATTTCTACCAGTGCTTACAGACCATGAAATCATAGTTCCAAAAATTGGCTTTATTTGCAGTTAGGATGAGAGACCTGGGACTGTTGGGCATGGAGAAGACTGAGAGGGGATCTTATCAGTGCTTATATCTAAAGAGTAAAAGTCAATCAGATGGGGCTGGACTCTTTTCAGCAGTGTACAGCATCAGGACGAGGGGCAATGGGCACAAACTAGAACAGACGAGGTTCTGTATGAATGTGAGGAATAACTTCTTTCCTGTCAGAGTGATGGAGCACTGGAACTGGCTGCTCAGATGGATGGTGGAGTCTCCTCTGGAATTATTCAACTGGACACCTGCCTTGGTGATCTGTATAGGGAACCTGCTTTAGCAGGGGGTTGGACTCAGTGATCCTCAGTGGCTTCTTCTGACCCCTGCAATTCTGTCATTCATTCGTTTTCCATAATATCTGTTGTGTCATCAACGAAGATTTTAGGCATGGATGCGTAGTAGAAGCTTCTGTATTTGCTTGAGGAATCCATAATATTTTTAACTTTTGACTCTCACAAGTGTTTTCCTTACAGTAACTTTTCCGAACTGATACTTGACTTGTACGCTGTCACTTTTGTTTACTTTCTGGAGCTAAACCTGCTGAAATTTACAACAAGCTTAACTGAAATTGGACCCTATGCTCTCCCCTGGTTACGCATCAAAGAGAGTCTTTTCAGAAGATTTTGTCTGGTACAGTAGCACAAAGGCAGTCCTGCTACAGTGTCTGCCCCAGAGGAGGCCTGACATGAAATCTGAGCGAGATGAGTGGAGCTGACAACTCTTCGTGTTTGACCACAGAGGCTGGGGATGGTGCTAGGAATCCTAAACTTGCCAGGTGTTACTGTTGCATCTTCTACAGCTAGGAATTTGGTCAGCAAATACCTCAGGAGCGAGTATAAAATATAGAAAAGTGCTGAGAGTACAAATAGAAATCTCAGAAGGAGCAGACTGACAGTTTGTTTTTGCACTCTTTCTTTCGTAGAAAAACAAAACAAGGCACAGGAATGGCTCAGATCCATTATTGTATCTGCTTTATATCGTACAACCACAAAATGGTCGTCATAATTTATGGAAGTAATTTAAGTGCTAAGGAGAATTGTTCTATGACTGTATGTTACATTTCTGCTTACAAGCATTCTCCATTGGACCAGAGATGGAAACATGTCCCTGTGCTCCAGCAGTTAAATAATACAACAGCCCCAGGATCAGAGCAGTGGATGGTCCTTCAGTCTTCAGTTTTGAGCTGGCTTTGAAGATCTAGCCCTGTATATCAATATTAATTATATAGGTGCAGTTCAGCTGCACTCCCCTGAAATGCCCTTGCATCTTCCACCTCAATTTGAATGTAACTATGGAGTTTTCACTAGAAAGAATCTTCTCTCCCCGTGTCTCTAACCCCAGTGGTACAGAACTACCTCCACCTTGTTGGTGGGCTGCTCAAGAAATTCCAGATTAAGCTGGTTGTGGTTCTTTTAGTGAGCAAGTAAGTGGTGCCTGCATCTCTCCACCAGAGCTTTCAGCAGATGCCCATGCAATCGCAAATCGGGCAATGTTTTCAAAGTGCTTCCTTTTCCATTATTTTCCCCTAGATGCTTTAGTTCATGGCATTGCATATCTCGTTTTTCTGTGACCTGTCAGTATTGTTTTGATTGTTTAGTTGTGCACTCACCATTGCTGTCATTGTAGCCAGTTGTCATTTGTCATTGCTTTCTCCCTTTCTGGCTGTGAGGAGCACTCTGATTTCAAATGCTGACTGCTCCCAGTAACACAAACAACACAGCAGCTGGGGAGGGGAATTCATGAAGGGATTATCCCCAGGTCCAAACCTACAATACAGTGCCAAGGTACCTGAAAATCCAGGCGGTGGTCTAATACAGTCACTACGCTTATATGAATAGTTGTCAAAGTTTGTTGTATAGCAATCTCATTTCAAGTTAGCTTTAGAAAGTTGCCGTGTTCCCCTTCATTAGTATGTCTTCTGTTCTGCTAAAGCGATTGAGTTGTCTCTCTTAATGTTTTTTATCTTAATTCTCTCTCCAGTTTGGTCTTTCTGCTCTTCGTTTTTCTTCAGCTCACGCCTAATAAGGTTGCAAATCCATATGGTAATGTTTAGCTATTTTCCTTGTATCAGCCTGAGAATATGTAACCTAACTTTGCAACACTCTCAACAGATTCCTTCTTACTTTTAACCTCTCTGTCAGTTCATACAAAAAGTTACGTGGAGGGCTTACCGTAGAATGGAAACTGGTGGAGAAATGCAGTCTGGGCTGCAATAGTTGTACCCTGGTAAAATTCATGATCTTAAGTCATGTGGGCCTAGCCAAGTCAGAATGCCAAACTTTGGGACAGTGAACTTCAAGATGTTTGAGGAATTATTGGATGAGATCCTCTGAGAAACTGTTCTTAGAGACAAGGAAGTGGAAAGAACTGGCAGCACTTTAAAGTTGCCTTTCTGAGAGCACAAGAGCTCTCCATTCCCCAGAATAAGAAATCAGGCAGACAAGGCAGGAAACCGGCATGGCTAACCAAGGACCTTCTGGTCAAGCTGAGGGAGTAAAAGAAAAAGTACAAGCAGTGGAACTGGGGGTTGGATCAAGAAAGCCAAGGAATGGGTGGAATTGAACTTGACAAGGGCTGTGAAAAACAACAAGGATTTCTTTAGGTATGTTGGACAGAAGAGAAAGACAAAGGAGAGTGTACTCCCTTGAATAAATAAAGAGTGAAAACTGGTCTCCTGGGACATGGAGAAGTTCTTTGCCTCAGCCTTTATGACCAGTCAGATTTCTCTCATCTCTCATATCTATGTGAGGGGTGGGGGAGAAAAATCCCTCTCAGTGTAAGAGCGGAGCAAATTGTCGACAACCTCATGATACTGAATGTGTACAAGTCTATGAAGCCAGATGGCATACATCCCAAGGTCCTGAAGGATCTGGCTGATGTGGTGGCCAAGCCACTTTCCATTGTATTTGAAAAATTGTGGCTGTCAGATGAAGTCCTTTGAAGTACAGTGACTGGAAAAAGGGAACTATCACTCCTGTATTGAAGAAAGGGTGAAAAGAACTGGGAAATAACCGGCTGGTAAGCCTCACCTCTGTGTCTGGGAAGATCATGGAACAAATCCTCCTGGAAGAGATGTTAAGGCGCATGCAAGAAGTGGAGGTGATCTGAGACAGCCACTGTGGCTTCACCAAGGGCAAATTATGCCTGACCCGACTGCTGGCTTTGTATGATGGAGTGTCAGAATCAGTAGACAAAGGAAGGGCATCTAGTGTCATCTACCTGGACTTGTGCAAAGCCTTTGACATGATTCCACACCATATGGTTATTTCTAAATAGGAGAGATATGAATTTGAAGGCTGGACTTTTTGATGGATAAAGAATTGGTTGGATGGTCATAGCCAGAAAGTTGTCAATGTCTCTGTGTCCAGGTGGAGGCCAGTCACAGTCATGTTCCCCAGTGGTCCATCTTGGGACTGTGCTTTTCAATGTCTTTATCAGTGATATAGGTAGTGGGATTGAGCGTACTCTCAGCAACTTTGCTGATGGTATTAAGCTCAGTGTTGCAGCTGACACACAATAAAAGAGAAGGATGACATGCAGAGGGACCTAAACACTCTCAGAAAATGGGCGTATGAGAATCTAACGAGATATTTACCAAGGCCAAGTGCACGGTATTGCACTGGGTCAAGGCAATCCCGTAGGACAGGCTGGGAGAACTCGTTGGGAGCAGTCCTGTGGAGAAGAACTTGGGGGTCCTGGTAGTGAAAAGCTGGACATGAGCCAGCTCTGTGAGTTTATATATTTATTGTATTTTAAGTCCCCCGGCTGCCTCAATAGAAACTGGATTCATATTCTGCTGAGGCTGATGAAAAGATCTGTGTTGACTTCAGTGGACTTTGGGTTGGAATTACACCAAAATTAATAGCATTACTGTAAGAACCTTCCTCTGTCTTGCACCACCTTCTCTCTCTTTAACAACTTTTTTAGCTAAATAAAATGACTGTTGTGTTTGAAGAAGAAAGCTTAAACATTTGCAATATTTGACAACTCATTTTAGATCTCACGATATATTATGTTCTTCAGAAGCTTTCATGTCCTAGAGTGAAGTTGTAACTTAAGAACTTCAGCTGTCATTAAAAAAAAAAAATTGCTTGGTCTTGAGATTACCCAAAGGAGCTAGCAAATATGAACAATGAAAGAAAAAAAAAAAAAAGTGAAATAATGATTCTTTAGTCCATCTTGCATCCTCTGAGGGAGATGACTCAGGGTGGTGAGTGTATATAATTCATTCTGGGAAAAAAGAAACTGCCTGACTGGGCAGAAGACACTCCTTCTTTTAGTGTTAAATTTGGATAATATGCCCGAGAAACTTTGGAATGGAAAAAAGCCTGCATTTTGTATTGAATACAAACTCTAGTTATAACCTTCAGATTTCTCATTTGCTTCATTCATTTCTTTGCTTTTCCCATAGATTTTGTATTTCTTTTGATAGAACTGGGACTTTGTACTAATTAGGTTCCTTTAAAAATACTCTTCCTTACTGTTTTCCAAACCTCTACAACTAGGATATTTCAGATTCAACAAAATGTTAGTAGGTCTATAAAAGTTTATGTAAGTCATCATTTTGTAAACACAGATCAACTTTAAGCAAAGGTGATCTTATGTACCTCTGAGACTCAATTTGAATTTCACACAAATAGATGTTACTTAATTGTATTTACTTGCTTGGATTATAAATAATTAAGAATGCCTGTCCAAATCTCTTGGTGCCACAGTATGTCAATAGCTATACCATCCTAGCAGCGTGCAATTAATTATTTTAACAGGAACTCAGCCAAACGACATCCAATGGAGATTCTTCAGTCTCACCATTACTGTGAGAAACAATCCATGTTTTCTCCAGAAATATAAAAAATGTACTTTCTGTGTCCTCCTTCTCCTTTCTTCTTCCTCTTCATCTGTTCTAAAATTGAGAAGACATATGATTCAGCCCTTGTTTGGTCTGTGCTGATTTGCTTTCAGCTAGTGAAGACTTTGGGATTCATTTTTACAAAATGCTGCTAGTTCTCTGAATCCACACCTAATAAAAGATTTGTTTCAATGTTTACAAGTCCTTCAGTGTTCCACACTGCGTTTGATGCTATTGGGTGAAATTTATTTTTTTAAGTGTTTAAATTTAAATTAAACTTCCAGAAATGCTACCAAACTGTTCTATATAGATTTACTAACATGAGTATTAATAAATTATGTGCATTAATGTAATCAGCAAGTTATACATGTATGTATGCATGTATATAGCCTTGCTGGTCTATATCAAAGTGATGAAAGAGATTTCTGAAAATACATAACATTGTCTAAAAGCTTTATGGAAACAGTGAAAAGTGCTCCAGTCACCAACATTCATTTTGCACTGTGTTTGTATGCAATACTTGCCTGAAACCCAGGGCTCTGGGGGAGAGAGTTGTGGTATTTTGGTTCTTGCGCTTTTTGTTGTTGGTGGTGTTGTTTGTTTGTTTTCTTTTTAATTTTGATAGTTCAAGACAGATTTCCAATATCCCGCAATCAAATGTGGTGAACAATGTACAAGTGATAACATACCTGTTCTGCATTCCAGTTCCTTCACCTGTTAAAGTTATTAAAAAAGGGCTTTTTCTTGTCTGGGAGCATTATCTCACGTTTACCATTAAAACCCTTTGAAGTCTTCTGTCGGGTGCTCTAACTTGCCTCTCTGCAATTAAACGTGCTGATAGTTGCCTGATGTGATAGATGTATTAGGTTTTCTAAAAAGTTGATGCCATTTTATCAAATTTATTTTTCATCAACCCCTTAAAGGGGTCAAAGCAGAAAAGGTAATATAACAGCTAGTCTGTCTGGATACTTGGCTGTCCACAGCTGTGGTCATAGGTGCAACTATTAGCTGAGAGCACAGCTACCATTTCTCCTTTGTAGCAATAGACTGGTCCCTGAATTCCTTTATAAAATATATCCCCAGTACCATCATTTCCACTCATTGGCAAAACAGAGCTTTGCAGGTTAGAAGCATCTGCCCTCTCTTAGTCACCTGAGAGGAGATTCTGGTGTTCCGCACTGATGTGGAAATGCATCAGACTTGGTTTTGTATTTCTTCTACTTAACCATCATAATGTTACTTATCTCAGGAATTAGTTGACACTTAAACATCTCTCAGAGGTATTTTATATTGTGTAAAAATACAATTCACTTAGACCTACTAAAATAAGGCTACTCCAAATCATATTTAAGTCTCATACTTTGTTATTAATTTCCTTCTTTAGGCTAAATTCTAATGCATGTATACCCAGTAGAGTAATGTACCTGCAGATTTTTTTTGTTCGTGCATTCACAAATCAAAGTAATGGCATACATTCCTAAGAAATATTAATCTTCTTCATCTCTCTCTTTTTTTTCCTTTTTTGTTGTAACATCCACGCAATATTTCTTGAGAAAGGAGCTAAAGCAAAAGCAGAATATCAAATGCATCGAGTTTAAGTACTAATAATTTGGTAATAGTAATCGTATAATAAATGGTATCTTCATAATATCTGCTGTTGGTTTTGAACATAATGAATCATACAGCAATCATGCAGTTGAAGAGCGCATCATTCTTAAGCCTTTCATTATGAATGTGCTTTTCGTATTTCAAACTGAGTGGTTCTATGGCTGTAGGGGGAAAAATAAGGCTGAAGTTTTATGAATCTAAAAGTTCAGGCTGAGAATAAAAATTAGTACAGTGAAAGCGGGACTGCAAACTTTATATTATTCTCTGTCACAGAGCTTCTGAAGCCCTCCCTCCTGCCATAGTGAACTAAGAATTTCTGAGACTTTGACAGTTATAGGCTCTATATAATCATTAATGTCGTATGAATAAATAAAGCCTACTTAATTCAACACTAATGAGATAAAGTATGTTCAGTCAGTTTTCAGCACTGAAGACCATATTTGCTCATAGTTCTGCTAGAATAATTGTTCATTGTTGTCATGTTATGCAAATTATTTTCAACCATGTAGAGCTCTGTAGACAGCATACAGTAGCAACGCTGTGTGAAACTGTTGAAAATTCTAATATAAACTTGATATATTTTGCTAGCAATTATTATTTTGGGGTATTTAAAATGTAATTTGAGTTGCAATTAGGAACAGATATATTTGGAATTAGCCAAAATAACAGGATAGCAGAGGGATTATGAAGAAGGAAGGAAGGCTAAATTGGGCCATGCTCACATCCAGAGAGATGTTTAAATAATCCTGATATACTTAATACACTTCAAAGCATTTTATCTTTTATTGAGTTCTTTTTCAAGAACCTTCTAAGTTGCCTTGTTCTCCTCTTCACTGCTACTTCTAGTGCACACAGCATATGAACTTATCCGTCCAATTATTGCATATTTTACCATGCTCTCTGCTCACTTCTGCCATTTTTATGGA
The DNA here is from genome assembly GCF_905368555.1 of Meleagris gallopavo. Taxonomy (NCBI): domain Eukaryota; kingdom Metazoa; phylum Chordata; class Aves; order Galliformes; family Phasianidae; genus Meleagris; species Meleagris gallopavo. The sequence goes on from NC_139410.1 coordinate 873,437, forward strand.
AAGGAAGGAGATTAGATTATGAATTTAATGGACAGAGTCTGCTTCAAACCCTGCTCAAAATCGTAAGCTCAAAAGAGATTAAATTTAACAGAAATGTTAAAGCCAAGGTGTGTATATGTGGAAGCTTGCAGGCATGTGTTCTGCCATATATGATTTGTCATGGGCAAATGTGAAAAATGGTATCAATTTGTCCCACTGTGTTTGTGAAAACTTATCATGGGTTTGTCATAACCAGGTTTGAAAGCAGAGTCAGGACAATGGTGCTACCTCCGGAGCAGAATTCTCTCTCACCCTAATGAAGGTGGCTCAGCCTGTTGGTTGTTAGTCTTACTGTGAGCATTCTCCTGCCTCTGAGGTCATCCAGGGAGTGATACGGGCTCTGATAGGAATCCGATTGAACTGAAAAGCATGCTAGGCTGCAATTTTGGCAAAGGAAGATGCAGTTTTGAGCATTTCCAGGTGCATTTAAATACCCAGTAACTAGATCAATTGAAAATATCTCCTTCTGTCTGTACTTTGTATTTTTAAACTAGTGGAGATGTCATGAAACCACTGAACTCATATTTTTCTACTACCTGTGCCACATCGCAGTGACAGGATACATGCTGTCAATTGTTACTGTAAACTGCTGGCTGATCTCCCTCTTTTAATATCAGCAGTTATATTTATGCAAATTGACATGTTGTAAAATGTTCCTGTCATCCATACTTCAAAACTGAATTTACTTAAATATTTGTGAACTAATCACCTCACTAAAAAAAAAGAAAGAAAAAGAAAAAGAGGCAGCTAAATTAAGACTAACCAAACCTACATACAATAAAAGTAAGAAATAAAATTTATTAGTATACTTAAATACTGCTATGTTCTTCAGAAAAAAATTAATAAAAAGTCCATGATAAATAGGCTGAACTGTGAGAAGGTTGGAGAAGGAAAAAAATAGAAGTCCAAAGTTCATTTCAGAGGAGGCATTAATAAAAACCGGATGACGTGTAGCAAAGGAAATTAGCTCCTAGTGTATATGGACATGAATAATGCCGGAGGATGTATTGTATAACTTAATCAGACAGACTGTAACAGGAAGATGCAACTGTGGTTTCCTTAATGACCAGTGGGTGATGTAATCAAATGCTAAATGCGTATTGTCAGGTTATGACAAGTTTCTATCAAGGCAAAGATGGAGTATCACTTAACCAGGAGCTGAGGCTGATAACACATCCTCTCCCCAGTGAAAGGAGGTAGGAGTAGACAGGTTTCTATAATGCTGTTGTGACACGAAGCAATCTTCCTGTGTCATTCTCTAATGTAAATATCGTGTTCCCTCAGGGTACGTCTCTGCTGAGATCAGCAAGCTATGAAGTTATTAGCGCTGCTGGCTCGGGCACAGGGCACATCCAAGGCCAACGCAGCATGGGCTTGCAGGAGGCTCGGTCTCAGCCAGCAGCTCAGCCTCTGGTGCTCCACCATGCAGGTCCACGGGTTGTCTGCAGTTAACATAGTGTGGGACTGACTGAATGCCCACACCTCGCGCTGAGGGAGTGAGAGCTCTCCTGTAAAATAGATAGCTTTTCTGATGTTGGGCTTGGAGGACTTCAAACCTGTCATTTCTCTTGCTGTTCTGCACGTTGTCAGAAGAGTTGAGAGCCTCCATCTCAGGGGCAAACCAGGGCTGGATGCACCTGCCTCATAACGACTCTGCATGGGAGGGAGGGCTTGGTCCTTGCTGGCTTCGTGGCACGTTGCAGGTACCAGCCCTTTGTTCACCAGACTGCAGTGATATAGCAGCAGTTTCATTGCAGATTACTGTGGTGAATATAAGAGCCAAACAGAGTAGAAAGAGAAAACTAAGACTGAGTTCACTGATAATCCTTGGCTTTGCATTTTAATGCATATTACTAGTTGAGTGCTAGATTGTGTTCTTATGACAGAGTAGATTAGGAAACCATTTGCATGTGAATCTCTCTAAATCAGTGCAGTTTCCCTGGTAACAAATGGAGAACCAAGCTCCAAAATTTGCTAGTTGCCATTAAAATGTGTGCAAGTGGGGAGTGTGTGTTCTTTTTGCAAGTTTTTATTAAAGGAAAAAAAGGGCTGCAAAACTTAACAAGATGCCTGATTTACATAAAATGAGAAGTTAAGGAAATGAAATCAGTTCTTCAACCAGCAGCGCTTAACTTATACAAAAATTTCATTTCCAGTCAAACAAAACCAGGATATTTTGCAGACAGAGTTTTGCTTTCTGGCTATTGCAAATAAAATTTGCTATTGCTTATTATTTTCGGGGAAGCTGACAAGAAATGGCATTTCCATCAGGGCCAGCTTTCCAAGCTTCCTGAGAAGCCAGCTGGGAAGGCTTGGAGTTCATTTTGCTGAAGACACAACAGGGCTTCCTAGCTCCATCTGTGGCTCCGCAGTCAGTCCCTTACCCTGTTCTGGTTTAGCCTTTAGGGAGGTTCTAATGGGTTCCCAGTCCCTCCACAGCCATCGGCTGGATTGAGTCTTGAACAATCTGTGATTAGAGCATCCCTGGTTGTTTTCTGAACGTGTAGTATCTCTTGTTTCCTTCAGTGATTTTGTGAAGCTTTTTATGTATTATCTCATTGGTTTTGGTGCTCACTTTTTCAGGGACCTCTCAGTAAAATATCTAATAATATATCTGCCTCATTAAAGTTTAACTCCAAAAATATAACTGGAAACATGTAAGCAAGCAGGTGAAAAATAATCTTTTTCTCCCCCTTTTTGTTTGTTTCATTTGCTAGATCTCTGTTTAATGATCTTCAGTTTGCAAGTTGTCTTAATTAGGCATAAGTTTGGATGTGGAGCAAATGGAAGCTCCTGTTGCCTTCAAATCTCTGCAACGCACATATGAAAGAAAATTCTAAATAAAAAGATTTCCTCTCAGTAGAAAAGCATCTCTCTTGTTCAGAGGTCTAATTTTTGTAAACGTTAAAATCATAAAATAGGTTTTGTAATAAATAAAAGTAATTACTGTTCAGCAGTCACTTAGCAGCAAGCTAAGCTCCTTCTGCGGCTGAACACAGCTTTGCTTCATTTTATCAGACTAGAGTGATATTTCATGTCATGCTGGGTTTTCTTTCCATTAATGAGCCATACAATAATCAGGAATAAAAACGGGAAAAATGTATTTGAATACACAAGATCTGAGTCACTGAAAGTTCATATCTTCAGTATGAGCAAGTCTTATCTTCATCTCTTTTTTAATTATTATTTTACCACTGAAAGCAGTGGCACAATTAGAAAGGGTCTTGCAAGTGATTGAGTTGTGTGATGGAATTCAAGTGCCGCAGGAGGTGGGTTGTGGACTCATACTTTTCCAAATTCTCTTCTCATCTTTGCGGTTGCTGTTCAGCTTCTTTAGAACACACCTTAAACCTTCCCACTGATATACATAATTCCATGAAATAAACAATATGCTATAATATCACAAGTTGTTTGTTTGCTTTTAACGAGAGATTAATATTTCAGTTTTTTGTTAGTGCTGTCAGACTCATAGGCCTAATAATTGGGTTTGGGAGCATCACTTTTGCCTTCTCAAATCTTGCTATGTTATATACACTTATATTTGTATCAGTAATTTATATTTAAACCAGTAACTCAAGCATACTTTTATTCAAAAATTAATTTTTCTCTTTTTCATCTCCCATTTCACAAGCTTATGGATTTACCAGCCAGCTAACATGAAAACATGTAAGAATGGGGATTCTGTATCTCTGTTTGCAGGAGGATCCTCATACCGATGACAAAAGTTTGTTTCACTTTGAAGGACGCACTGAAATGTTCCTAGATTGTAATTACATTTCCAGTTCCCTGCCAGCATGTGCTGATTGCCTTTTGCAACTTCCTTGGGGTCTTGCCAATCCATTGATTAAGAAGCACTCAGAGTGGATTTGTACTACATTTGAATAGCTGATATCATTTGATTAGAGCTGAATGCTGATACGACCCACCGTAAATAGCAATTTCTAAATCCTGAAATAAATGATGAATCTTGTAACGTTAACTATTCCTCACTTCTCTGGACGTTCATATGTCTACCCTGTAGGAATAGCTGTTTGTGAAAGAAATACTCTTTCCGTTGCAGAAAACACAGAGCACGCAGTGACCAGAGCTAAAAGGTATTAAAATCATGAATAGTTCCTTAAAAGAAGCAAAATTCCTTAAAGTACCAACTTCCACGGTAAATGTTCCTGTGCTTTGCTGTATCTAACTCAACCGAGTTCTTGTGCTCTTATTTTGGACAACATGAGCAATGTTACTGCTTACATTATGTAAGAAGCAGCTCCTCCAGGATAACCCCATCCATTGGTCTGAAAGACAGAACCAGACTTGCTCAGTGGGCTCCAGTGAGTTGTTGGTCGCTGCCAAGGACAGCAGGGTAATGCGTGAGCTTCAGAGCTTTGGCTGAATTAGGGATTGGATTCATGCAGAGAAATATTAAATGGAAAACTTGTTTATAAACACTAAATAAAATGTCCTCCTGAGAGCGACCTTTGATAACTTCACATGCTTTGCAATAAAACTGCTCTGTGACTGTTGCACGTAGAATTTTAAATTGACAAAATACAGAATTTAGTGGTAAGACACGAAAACAAAAGCCTTTGATGCTTGGCTTGTTTAATGCTCTCTTACATCCCTGTATGGGGAGCAAGAGGGGAGTAATGTCTGCTAAGTTAATGGAATTTCAAGGCCATTTTCTCAATTCCTACATAAGGGATCTAACTATGAATATATATATATTATTTTTTTTTTTAAAAAAGGCTATTATCTGTTAAAGATAACTTTAAATTGTGTTTTTATTTCTCAGTACTGAATTTCAGCATAATTATTGGTCAATTATTGTTATAATTTGTAACCATTAGGGCAAATACTCATTTGGATAACTATACTAATATGTTTGTAATTAGAGTAGACTGTGAAATTAAGCAGATTTGGAAGAAAATTGCTAAAGCTCTTTTTCCCAGGTTTCATAAATATACATTATTTCTTTCTCAGTTTTTTTTCAAGCATCTCTATATTTTGATTGAATACACACTGCAGATGATAAAGAAAGATATTTAGATTAAGAATAATATCATGAACATGAAGATTCACAAGGATCAAAAGGGCAATTTCCCTCTGTAGCAAATAATACATGATTATGAGAAACTTTTTTACAAGTAATTTTATATGAACAAACAAACGTATATACACTCACATGAAAAAAAGGTGTCATTGACTTGTAGTGTGCTACATAAATTTGAGATTATTCAGATTCATTCCTACCTGTAGTCAAAACAGGTTTATTCATTGTATTTATAACCTGAACCACAACTACTATATATTGCTATTTTTTTTTAATATGACTGAACACGTAATGAAAATCTAGTCTGAAACTTCCTAAAATGATGTTCCCTGCTCTTGTGAATTGATATTATCTTTGTCTGACTTACTGACATTCTGAAAACAGGGCTATGAAGGTACATAAAGGTGGAGAAACTTTTAAATGTGTCCAAAGTTCTGAGATAATATGGGCAAGCTGAACGGAATATTTACTAAAGGGATTTGAATTTGTTACACTGAAATATATTTGAAGTTGAACATTTCCCAAGGAAATAATGGCTAAATATCACCATAATATAATGTCTTTCAAACTGAGTGAAGCATTTTAATGAAAAAAATATATATATAGTACTCTAATATTTACAAACCTGTCCTTTAGCAGAATCAGAAAACCTCTGAATCCAAAAAATTGCAGAAGGGATCTGCTACATAAATCAAGATCCCTTTGTCATAGACCTGCTTTAGTTTTATATCATTAGTGAATGCCTTTGCCTTGTAACTGCTCTATGGTTGTACCAAATGGTATGTTCACAAACTTGCTTGCAATTCTTTGCAACTGCTGCTTGACAGAGCCTGAGCGGTGGCAGACTAAAGTATAGGAGGATATATGGGTTGGCCACAGGCAGCTTATTCCAGAGCTTACTGGCATAGCCATTAGTATGTGTGCTCTAATGACTGATGTGGATCTTTCATGCTGAAATTGAATGTGTGATTTGTTTCTTATCTGCTGCAGTATAGGAAACAGATAATCTGATAATTTTCTTCTGCCCTATCGATGTCTTTCTGTGCTTAAAAACTATTGCCACTGCTATTTTTTTTTCTTCTAGTCTTTATTATTATTATTATTATTGCTGATGATTTTGACTTTTTCTGAGCCAACCATTCTGTATTTTCTTATCTCTTTCCACTACTCTGCGTGGCTTATTCGCATTTTCTTGTACTGCAGTGCCTGCACAAAGCTCTGCCAATAGAAATGCTCAAAAAGACAAAGATGTTAAATGCAAGATTTAAATTCATTACTATATTTTGGACATTTCTCCAGATATGCATTCAAAATGATCTTTCAGAACCACTCATATAATTCCTGTGTACATAAGCTTTAGATATTTAGCTATAAATTTCAGGGAAAAAAAAAAAAAAAGCATGTGCATGTAAATGATCAGTCCATATCAGAGCTGAGGAAGGTTCAGTACAAAACCATTTTGTATTTAGAAGCATCTTTTTCCAATAAATCTGAAAAGTCATAGCTAAGATTTGGCATCCCTTATTTATCATTTGATTCGTAAATCAGATCTTGTTCTTAAAAGCAACATGAAATTTCAGCTGAAAAAATATACCTGAAAGAAAGTTTTTTTCTTCTTTGATCATATGCATTTCTTAATTCAAGTAGAAAATTGGAACAGTTACTGAGGTAAAAATTCACTCTTCATTTTCAGCAACTCCCTGTGACACAGCAGTTTTCCATATAAGCAAAATCTGGAAAATGAACGAGCACTGTTGGGAAGTTAATAACACATATGAATGGCAAATTCTTAATTGAAAATGTATCTTTTGCGTAGCAGCTACTGGAAGCGATCACTTTCATCGTGTCTGTTGGTTCCAAAATTCCACTGTAACCATCTTGCTTTCAGTACGCAGATACCTCAGGATGCCACGTCTGTGATTACATTACATTACTACTAAAATCAAATGAAGTGTAGAGGCTGTACCAGGAGGACAGTGAGGTGGGCTGAAGTCTGCTTGAACCACTGAGGCTCTAAGTTTTGTGGTCAGTCCAGGCAGAGTCCCCAGTGCTGTGCTCTAGGTGTCACTACTGGAGAAAGCACTGTGTAACACCTTCATTCACGACCTGGGTGATGGGATGGAGTACGCGCTCCGTAAGTTTTCAAATGCAAGACTGGATGGTGTAGGTGGTACACTGGGTGGTTTTACTGTCCTTCTGTAGCGCTCTCACAGCGTGGAGAGAAATGGCCAAGCAAGTTCAATGGGAAATGCTAAGTCATATCTAACAGTACTTCAAAATAACGCTAAATAACTAAAATAACAACCCTTTTCCAAAATTTTGGGATTCTTAATTGAGAGTCAGTCAAAATCCTCTTGAATAACATCACTGAGCAGATTCTTAACTGGTAAATTGTTCTGAAGTAGTAAATGTAAATAGAAAACTTGCTCTGGAACGTATAAACAAAATATGTCATCTCCTTTATTTACTCTGTATTTGGGATGGGTGCTATTCAGGCAAAAGTTTCTGATACAAATCTGAGCTGAATGTCTGTGCTCTCAAAACTCAGCAGCTGTGCTTGTTCACTACTTTTTGCATGTTTATCTTGATAATGAAACTACAAGGGTTATGAGAGAATTTAAACACATATATCCTAATTTTTGGAAGAATTTTCTTGTTTGCAGATCACGCTTCAAAATTTGAAAAATAAGTGATGGCTATCATTACAAAATAAATTGTTTTATTAAAAATAAGGAAGGGCCTGACTGTCTGTCCTTGGATTCATTGTTTGTGAGGCTGTATGGATAACAGTACTGGTGGCAAACTGAGGAAATGCCCGTGCTTATGTTTGCAATACCGCATAGATACAGCTACGGAAAAGACTTCAGTTCCTTTTGCTGGCAGTTCTACATGTGGGAAGGAAACAATTTTATCGAAACATAATGATTAATGTATTGCACCTACCATAACAGAGGAGTTGTATGAGCACACAGCACTTACACATTTGCATGTAAATATCCGAAATGCTTTATTTCTTGGCTGGCAGCACTTCTGTCAGCGTTAGAACACCAGGTGGTACTATTCAAGAAAGTACTTCATGTTTGTCAGTGTCTCTTTTAATAGAAAAGGTCAATAGAAATTGTTTAAATCCTTTTTTTTTTTTTTTTTTTTCTCCTTAAAATAAGATGTATTTTGAGTGGAAACAAAATTAGTTGTTTGTGCTATTTTTGTTGATACAAGCTTAATTGATTTTTTTTTAATGCTAAAAATAAGCCATAGAAATTGGGTATTCTGAGTTCTCTGTCCCCAAGCAAGGGCTAAAAAGTTCAGGTACAGGAAAGCAAGTTGTACGTCTCTGAGTAATAGTCTGAAAGTCAGCTGATTTATAGAGGTTGACCTGTGCATAAAATTTCTGTCAGTGGAAGGTTGTTCATTCTGCATTTGAACTAAGCTTATGTTGTTAACTAATAAGTCCACAGCTGAATAATCATCCAGCTGCTCTTTCAGATAAGTTGGTGCAGAAACAGGTTGGCCAGTAACTTTTTCCTTTCCCTTACTCCATTCTTTGATATGTTATCTCACACGATTCTTATTGACATTTTGACATTCCTGTACTTGGCACATTATATGTATTTCGTATATAGTTCTACAATTATCGTTATTTAGCTTTTTATACCTATTTAATATTCAGTAATTTGTGTATCTAGAAATATCTTTGTGTTGTTAAACATTTTCTGGCATGGTATGGAACTGCTACAGATATAAGAAAATTGGCTGGAGGTTGTTATGTTATTGAACATAACATACATCCAACACAGAGAATCCTTGAAAAGGTAACTGTATTTGACAATCAATTAGCATACCAGTGTTAAATTATGCTAAATCGATTGGCTAAAATACACTTTGAAATTAAGATAATTATGAAATGGCCCCACATGCTGTTCATCATGAATATGACATGGATGTTAATTAGGAGGTGACCAGAGCAGGAAGCTGTGGTTAAAATGGCTGTGCTACTCAGATGCACGAAACATGGTCACTCCTCTTCAGACAAATTTTTTTTTTTTTATTTATTTATTTATTTTTTTTTTATTTCTTCACATTACTGCCTTCAGTAGGCAGTAGGCAGCATGCTGCCTTCCCTGCTTGTCAGCAGTGCTTTAGCAAAGGGGCTGTAGGGCCACTGTCAGACCTGTGTCCTTTGCAGCCAGTGCAGAAGGAGCTGTGAGCACCCCAGACAGGTACTTCTCACCCACAGGATGCTGTGCCCTTCTTAAATGTTTGCTGCCAGCAAGAGTGAAGAAATGGTGGTCAGGTATCTGAGAAACACCCATACCTGAATGTTTGAATGTCTTTTCAGTACGTTATTTCCCTAAACAGCTTTTGAGGGAGCTGCTTTAATGCAGGAAAGGAATATGAGCTTGCGTCAAATTTTTTCCTGTAAATTCTTTAACAACTGAAGAAAGATGGAGCTTTCTTCACATTGTATTTAGGGTACAAAATCATTGTGTTCAAGAGGAAAAATATTTTTTTCTTTGAATCAAATGATTCTTATTCACTTGCAGAGATCCATGAATCGTACAAGCTTAAGAAATAACACAGTTGTTCTCCAAGTTTTATGGTACAGATGTAGCTTATCTTGTCAGGGAAAAAAAAAAAAAAAAAGCTTTTTTTTCCCATGAAGCATGGTGCTGCCATTCTAAGGAAAACATACAAGCAAAGAGCCCTTCCAAGAGAATCAGAGGATTTCACTGAGGAAGGACTGGGTTGGTATAGGCTTCTTTTAAATATCAATACTGATAATTAATAACAGCAACAGAATAGTCCAAACTGTCCTTCAACTGTGAAAGGATACCGTGTGTATTATCACTTGATCATACCCCACAAGCAGGCTTCTGACTGTCGTGGGTTGTTTCTGCTTGTTTAAATCATCCTGTAGTACCAGCCTGTACTCAGCAGTGGCTGTCATTCTCTTCCCTTTGATTGAATTGAAATAACGAGCTTTTGGAAAGCATAGATTTAAGAAGTGCAAGCTGACATGAGCAGTTGGACATAGATTTTGAACAATGTGAAGATGTGGGGAAGGATGCCAGAATGACATGTCTTTTGGGATGTTACTGGGCCCCTCTGTCTCCTGGATATCCCTGCTGGGCTTCAGCGTGGTGCACAGCTGGGAAGCTTAATGTTACAGATTTCTGGCCCTTCTGATGTTTTGTTGTTTTGTTTTTTTTTTTCTGGTGGAGTTGGTGCTCAGTAGCTCAACTGAAGTGGCTATGAAAAGTGAAGCTCTTGATTCAGTTTTTCATGCTTTATACGCAGCTAAACCTGTTGGATAGCAGCCCACGTTGCTGATCATTTCGTGGAAAGCGTCAGAAATTCAGACGTTTGAGGACAGTCCATCTGCAGTTCTTTGAGCTGTTTCAAATCATTGTGATGCTTAGACCACGAGCAGTGAAATGCAGCACGTACGGTGCTGATGTAGCACTCTTTGGCACAGGCTTAGGCTCCAAACTTACTGTGCATTTGCAGGCAGAGTTCAGTTATATATTTTAGCACATGCATAAGCATTTTTTAGGAGAGCAGCTTGTCGAAAGCAATCATAAGAATGTTTTTGGTGAAGTTTTGGGGTACGAACTGTCAGAAGGGCTCTTTCATACACCATCTATTTGAAATCTATGCACGTGAAATATATGTGTTTTATCACTGAAAGTGGATTAAGTTGTTACCTTGTTTCAGCTGTTTAATTTTGGAGCTTGGATACATTGCTTTCCTACCAGCTGATTCTGAATTTATTTTCAACACTTAACTGACCCTGGCACAGGAGCATGTTACAGTTATGGCAATTGTTCTTCTCTGCTCCACCATCAGGCTTGCTGATATATGTCATGCTTTGTCTATAGCAACCAGAGGCCTCATCTCCAACTTGATGAATAGCCTGATTCTGTTATCTTGAGTGTATGATGCGTGGCTTCTTTGTCTGATTACTTTTTGCCTGAATTTGGTATTCCAAATGCTGCTTGATACAGACTTCCTTTCACTTGGTTCGTCACTTGTCTTGAATGATCCCTATGGCTGCACATGGTTGTCCTGCACTCTGTATCCTTGGTCCCGAAGCACAACATTTGCGCCCTCTTGCACTCCAAGCTCACAGCCTTCACCACCATGCTGTGGTCCTGAAAACACAAAATCGTAACTTGGGGAAACAGTGAAATTCAGGAGAGGTACATTCTCTGAAACAGGTAGCTTCTTGTCACTATTTATTATTGTTGTTTATTTAGTGTCAGATATAATTTAAATGATTGAAAGCATGGCAAAATTTATTAACTGACTGCTTCACTTGTAAATATTTTGGGAACTGCCACCTCCATACATGAGATCACAAAGTCTTTTCGTGCTGTATATCAGAATGGAACGATTTGACATGTTTAAATTACGGGTTAAAAACTGAATAAATGAAGACACTGACTAGTCATTCTTTCTTCCTAATGAGCATTCTCTACCACAGTAGCAGAGCTGCCAATTACTGGCCACTTGTTCTGGCTACTCATTAAGTATGTTTCAGTGCAAACCTCTTATGATTTGGCACACAGCCAGATCAAATTCAGATTTTCACCGTGTCCAAGATAATGCTGTCACTATTTTGATAGGCATGTAAGTTGTAAGTTTCTTACATCCATAGCAAACACAGTAATGTGGGCATGACAAAAGGGCATCTGCTCTTCTTGCTGCCAAGAAAATCACGGCAGAAGTGACTGAATTTGACAGTAGTAGATGAATTTCACTTTATTTAGCTTGAATTATGTCACTGAGTAAAATTGTTACTAGATATCATCCTACCCCTTAGAGCAGTTTTGGAGATATAATGTGCAGCAGCTATAGCCCAGTGCTGCCTCTAATTTGCTTTCAGCAGTTCACTGCAGTTTGCAAAAACTGTCTCTTTAAGTATTTCAGAAAGGTTGAGGAGAACAGATTGCTCCATATGTATGTCCATTAGAACTGTGATTTTTAGATTTTTTTTTTTTTTTTTTTTTCAATTTGATCTTTAGGTTGCTATACTCGGGCTGTTGTATGGTACAGAAAGGTCAAACTAATTTTAGAGTTACTGCATTTCAGAAAAAGACTGAATTTGCCTAGTATTTGTCATAGCCTTCACTTGAAGCACATTGTTAATTAAAAGATTAATTCTTGTTAATTCACACTAGCATGAAAATGTCATAATAGAAGCCAAAATATTTTCCTGAATTATTTCCTCACTTCTAGCCTTTTCTAATTTTTTTATTTTTTTATTTTTTTAAAGAAATGTATAAATATCAGTTTCTTGAGCTTAGGCAAATAAATCAGTTTATAAGAAATCCTACATCTGCACAATAAACACACTAACTTTTCAGTTTTAGAACAAATATTTATCCAGTGTAGATATGTACCAACTAAGGATTCATCTCGCTTTGGAGTTGCCTTAGTCCATGTGTATGTTATGCAGTGTTATATATTTGGAAGATGAGTGCAGTATTTTGAGTTCATGGACTCCGCATTGGGAACTATATAGCTTTCACTAATTTTGGTTTATGGAATCAAGCAGGGAGTTATTACAGTTTCTGTTGTGCGGTCAGTAATTCCTTGCAGAATGCCCAAATTTTGCGTTCTCTAAAATATCTAGATCAGGAAGTCGTCTCTTGTTGGAGGTAACATACCCAACTCCTTATGTGACTGTTATCTCTACACGAAATGCTTTCATAGACAGTCATGTCCACCATTGCACAGTCCCTCAGCCTCACTGTCTCTTTAATGCAGTGAGACATCTTCATTCCCAGAAGTCTTTCAGAAGAATTTTTTATTTTTTTTTCTGACCAGAGCTGAAACGTATGGTATCAGATTGGCAATGTTTAAAAAACTGCATATAATATGAGAAACTGTGTAACAATTTGTGGCATGTACTATATTCGCCCTAGTCCTAGCTTCAGTCCTGTGCAAGTATTTCCACAGTTATGCTAAACCTGTATTCTTCCAGCTACCATTTTGTCTTACCTAAAATGAGGCAAGACATTTGTGCAAGGAATAAAAAGATCATAAGGCATTCTGTCAGTCTTATTGATTTCTCCCATGAGTTTCACTGCCCTCCAGACCTCAGAAGCCCTTATTTATCCCAGAAACCTTGGAATTTACAGACTGACTTTGTTAAAGCACTGCTGAACTTTAGAATCCTCGTAAGAATGCTGGAAATCTTCAGAAAAGCCTTCTATGATATCAGCAAATATCTCCCATGAGATACCTTCCAGCACACTGGAAAGTGTTCAGCAGTGATAAAAGTGTGTGCTATTCTCATTTAGATTTCTTGCTTGGAAAACATGAAGTCTATGAAACTTTTTATTCATCCTAGTTGGACATATATTACTGTTACATTTTTAGATCCAGTCAGCCAGAATGTGTGGTTTTTGAAGGTTATTTTAGATATTTTAATGATTAATTCAACTATCTTTGCAAAAGTGCTGTTTGTTTGTAAACCTTTTTTCTCTGAACAAAGGTAGAAGAACCGAAGTCGTTTTCTTGGTTCCTGTGAAACTTTTCAGTTGTACTCAAGCCCAAAATATCTGTTTTAGGCATTTTTATCAGAAAAAGATTCCCAGCCACATTTTGTTATTACTTTGGATTTTATGCTCTGTTTCTCCTGGGTTTGCTTAGTGCTTTCATACTGTTTTTCATACTCCTTCACTTTAGGGATTCATAATAGTCTGCTGGGTTTCCTGGTTTATTAATAATTGTGGTTTTCCTTGGTTCTGTTATATTAGACCAAAGGGCTAGAGGACAAATTAAAGACAACTGTTGTACCAGTTTCAAGAAGTTTAAATGGATCTAATGGAGGGAAAGAAGACAGCCTGATTTTGAGAGACTTACCTTTAGTGATAAATCAAGCTGAGAAAGGCAGATAAGTGTTCAAAGCCAGAGTGAGAAGTGCCAAAGATTTTATACTTAATTAAGCTTATAATCAATTATTATTTCTGTCTGTGTGAATGACAGCACATTTGGCAACAACTTATATATGAAATGGTGTTCTCCCATTAATTTTCTTAAGAATATAGTCTGTTTGGAAAATAGGTTATTGAAATATTAAATATTTTAAAATGTAATAGAAACATACTTAATGTATTCCCTTTTATCGTGCCATGCATTTCTCACATCTTTTTAATCCATAACCTTTCATAATCATTTTAGTTCTAATATCTGTATACATCAGAACAGGTTGGGAGCTGACCTGCTGCAGGGGAGCTCTGTGGACCTGGGGGGTCCTGGTGGGCAACATATTGGCCATGAGGCAGCAGCATGCCGTTATGGCCAATGGTGTCCTGGGCTGCATTAAAAAGAGTGTGGCCAGCAGATCAGGGAGGTGATCTTCACCTTGTACTTTGCCTCGGTGAGGCCAACACACACTTGTGTCCAGTTCTGGGTTCCTCAGTTCAGAAGAGATAAGGGATCATCTAGAGAGAGACGAGCAAAGGGCCGTGAAGATGTATGGGGGCCTGGAGCATCTCCTGTACCAGGAAAGGCTGAGAGACCTGGGGCTGTTAAGTGTGAAGAAAATGCTCTTAACAGTATGCAGGGACAATGAGCACAAACTGGAATACTGGAAGTTCTATACAAACACGAGGAAGAACTTCACTCAGAGTGATGGAACTCTGGAACAGGCTGCCCAGAGAGGCTGTGGAGTCTCCTTCTCTGAGGATATTCAAGAAGTATCTGGACACCTGCTGTAGGGAACCTGCTATAGCAGGGAATTGGACTCAGTGATCTCCAGGAGTCCCTTCCTACCCCTACAACTCTGTGATTCTGTGATTTCCTTTCATATGTGGCTCCCTTACTTGGAGTGGCTTGCGTTCTTTTCCTTTTTTTTTTTTTTTTTTTTTTTAATTATTATTATTTTATTTATTAGGCCACCTCAAACGTGGCCTAAACATCTTCTGGTTCACCTAAAGATACTTAGGATAGACTGGAATTAACAGGGGAAAATGAGGGGAACTGCAGGAAAATTAACTGAGCCTAAGAAATATTGCAAAATAGGAAGCGTCAAGTAAACGAACCTTCAGGGACTATAGCAGAACATAGTTCAACTGGAAACTGCCAGTGTTCTAAGACAAAAAGATGATTCTGAACATCCCAGGAAAGAAGTACATAAAAATAAGATATTTTCCAATTCACTCCTAAATAAAACAAGGTAGAAGTCATGTTTGGCTGACTCGATTAGGGGAATGCAGCAAGGAACAGAACTGTGTAATAAAAGAGTATTTGAAAAGGGAGGCAACGTACAATTAACCTCTAAATAAAAATAAATTAATATGCCATTGAAAAGAATTAACAAATTTCTACCTATATTGAGGGAACACTTCAGGGAGAATGAGTTTGGTTATGATTTCATTTTGATTCACCTAATGTTATTTTTCCTAAGTGAATAGGTGAACAAGGAGATAAATGGAGCCAAGGGACTGGTAGGTGAGGTCTTAATTTGTGAAAATTTCTTCTGTGAGTTCTGTCATTATTTATATTTGGAGATAAACAAAATTGAAAAAAATCAGTCTGGATGACAAATGTTCAGGAAAAAAAAAAAAAGTGCTTTCCACGTTACCATAAAACTGAAATGATAGTGTATTTCAGTGTGAAATACTACAGTTCCACAACTGTAGTTTCCTTGCTTGCATCTCGAAACCATTCAGTACTATGTTTCTAAGCATTCATACCATTTCATCTTGGTAGAATGCGTTTCTTTAGATCTTATTCATTTTCTTCCTTCTCGGTAACAGAATTCCAAAGGTGTCCAATTATTTTTCTTGTGGAAGAAACCAAAGGAATATTCTTTATGCCATAATGATCTTATAAAGACAGTTGGATAAGTTAGTACTCTTCCTTTCAGCTTCAACTCTTGTCAGTGCAGAACTGTTTTGTAAAACCTGCGGCTTTTCTTCAAATCCCACGTGGCAGACTTCCCTCTTTAGCTTTGTGGATCTCATCCCATAGTTCAATTCACTCTGTGAGGAACTTGGAGCT
The DNA here is from genome assembly GCF_905368555.1 of Meleagris gallopavo. Lineage (NCBI taxonomy): Eukaryota > Metazoa > Chordata > Aves > Galliformes > Phasianidae > Meleagris > Meleagris gallopavo. The sequence goes on from NC_139410.1 coordinate 889,530, forward strand.
AATGATATTGCTTAACATTTCCTTTTTTTGTTTGTGTGTTTAAATTTTCCATAGATTCACCTGCTTGGAAGACTTTATTTTAAAAATGGAAGGGAAAACAAAAGCCACACTTTTATCTTCAGATCTGCTCCCTAAAACAGAATTTTAGTTACAGATTTATTTTGCAATGTTAGCCTTTTTTCCTTTGATATTATGTAGATGATGTGGGAGAGCAAAGCCGGGAAGGTTGCCTTGAGTGTGGTATAATTTATTTTTAAAAAATTGTGAGGAATTTGTCGAATCGCAGCTTGAAGCCTGAACCTGCCTGCAGTTCTCTGTGATAACAGTGAATGTAACCAGCTGTTTTCACAAATACCACCGCAACAAACGCAGGGCTCTGTTCTGCTCTATTTAGCTCACAAAGATACTGTTATTGAGGTAGTAACCTGGGAACAGAGTGTGCTGCTACTGCTCCACTGCCAACAACCCCAGGAATGATATTAAATCACTTGGAGCCTCTTTACAGAGAGGCCTTTCTGCACGTTATGAATTTCTTTCCATGTTATGCAATGCTCAGAAATTGTCCCTATACTATCAAGCAGTTTATCCCTGCACATCTGCCGGAAAGTGTTCAACACTTTATTAATTTAATTTCCCAACTAAATTTATTCTGCATGATTACAAGTAATAATTTTACCATCTATTTGTCAGCTGTATATACTATTAATAATTTTCCTGAAAAATTTAGGCTTAAATGACACAACGAAGAGATGTTTGCCAGCAGAGGCTAAATCCCTGTGTTGTAATCCATCACTCAAAATGTTGGCAAAGGCAACGTTTGCATTAGAGGCTGAACAGCACCAGGATGTTCAAAGCTTATACGCCTGCTAGTAGTGAAGTTTAATAGGAAGACTAAGATTATTCTCTGATAGTTCAGATTTCCTCCATCACTTCTTCATAGAAGAACACCAGATTGGAGAGTGCTGATATGAAAACCACCCACAGCTTATGAACATTTCTGGGCCCTTTCTAATCTCTGTACTGTCTTCATTGAGACCAGTAAGAAAAAGAAGAATATTTGCTACACCTCCAGATCCAGGCTGATGTCATTTTTGCTGTTGGTTTTTTTTTTTGTGGTTTCTTTCTTTTTTTGTGGTTTCTTTCTTTTTTTCTTTTTTTTTTTTTTTTTTTTAAGATTTATGCTTTGTTTGTTTGGTTTTCTTTTCTTTAGCTAAAAAAGAATTTCAAAGAGACTTGTTCAAATTACGGCTATATGAAACAGAAGTCCGGCTCCTGCTTGAAAAGAGTAAGCGTTGATGCAGTTGTCACGGTTCATAGCTTCCTCCCATAACAAAAGCATACTGTCAGGGAGCTGTTTAAGAGATTATGGAGGCCTGATGACTTTTCAGGTTGCTGACTATGTAGACAACAACCAAACACTGAATAACATAGATACAACAAAATCTGGATAGATAGCATAATAAAAGGAAAGCAGTGAACAGATGGAGAGGGAAAGAGATATTATTTAGTACAGAATGAGGAGGTCCCAAGGCTATTGCTGACCTAGCCTGGAAATACTGTGGTGCAGCTGCACAATATGCACCTCTGTTGTCTCTGGTCCCAGCGAAATTTGCAAAGGATGAGCAATGGTTTCTTGCTGTGAGATACACGAAGAAGGAGCCTCCACAAGCTAATGCAGGATGACATTGAGTTGCTTGAAGACCCATTACCGTGTTCGTGGATAAGTGATATTAGACTGCAGTTTGATATATTACCATACTCATCAAGAAGGTACAGTTTGAATAGCAAACACCTTGTGAGACATCTGCTACTTAAGCCTTTTCTCATATACTGTATCCTCCCTTTAAAAGAGTCAGTTTCGAGCTAAAATTTCTTCTTGGTCACTGACTGTTGTGTGATCTTTCAGTGAGAAAATTTCCTTCATTCTTTTCTATATGATTTTCCATTATCTGTATTTTTGTCAAGAAAATAAGCAGCAACTGCAATTGAACATTTGCAATAGGGTTCTGCAAAGAATAACTTGTGTTTGTGTGCTTGCTTGACTCTCACATATGCCAATGAAGTAGAAATAAGAATTTGTTTTCTGTGATGACCGCGAGTTTTGTGAGGTCTGGGCATGGGAATAGGAATGTATCTCTGGGTATCACAGCAGGTTTTAAGAGAACTTATAATAGCTCAGCTTGTTACATCCAGAGGAAAAATGGCAACTGCTGAGCATTTGAAGTTAGGAGAAAAAGGCTTTATGTTTCTAGTGATATAAATCTCAGAATTAATATTGCAGAAAGAACTGTATCAAAGGAGAGTCTGCTACTCTCAGTATGAGTCACTCTGCAAGATGAACACTTTGGAAATTAGAGTTGATTTCTAATACAGGGAACTTTTTTCCTTTTTAATATATTACATAATTACTGATGATGTTCACATTCCTTTCATTTTATTGCAGAGCAAGAATTGAGGATGCGTCTGTCTTTAGATTTGACAAAGGAAATTCAGGTTATTAGTTAATACTAGCAACTAGTTAACAGCCATGTTGTTAATCTGTGTTATTTTGAAGTATGAAGTCATCAATATTTTTAAAAGACTTTATAAGCAACATAGTTTACAAGGAGATTTTAGTCACCAAGTAAGAACAATGAATTTTGAGGAGAAATCTCTAAAATTCTTAAATAAGGACAGTATGTTATAGCACATGACTTTATGTTCAGAGAATGACATCTCTCCCAACAGTAATTTATTTGGTGCTTCATTTTTCAGAATTTCAGACTGACTTCTTCTAACATATAATAACAAATTCTGTTAGATACAAAATATTAAAGGAACTTTGCTGTGTATCGAGATAGGAAAAATAAAGCTGATGGCTGACATCCTTAAATTTGAGTCTTAATTCATCGATAGCAACACATTAACTTTCTTAATTATGGGCAAAGAGGATAGATTAACTTGCGTTGACCCATACAGTAATACAAGCCTAACAATGTCTTTGCAGGAGTCTCTTAGAAATGTACCTTTTCCTTTGCCCTTTTCTTTATGATCCAGCCAATTTCAGCTCTTTCTGATCTCATCCTCTTTAAATTATGTCATATGCTTCTTTCATGTTGCTGAACACCAAAAATTTCTCTTTTTATTTTTTCTTTTTCTTTTATTTTTTCTGTTTGCCTGTGTACATTTATAGTCTTCTATGGATTCCATCCAGTTTAATCAGTTCATTGCTAGGCTGATTTAAAACCTTTTTTTGTTTGTTTTGTTTTGTTGGTGGGTTTTTTTTTTTGTTTTTTTTTCCCCTCATTTAAAATGGAAAGAATTTATGCAGAAGAAAGAAAACGTTTGCTATATTTCTTTTTCTCTGGAATCAGCTGTCTGGTTAAAAGAGGTGGAGTTTATTTATATATGTGCTTTTCTTCTCCCATTACCCATGAGTGGAACCTGATATATTAACAAAAATACTGTTAACCACTTACTGATGTATTTAAATGAAGAAACATCTGAGGAAAATCCAGAACACGTCTGTAATTCTAATACACTGAATTGTAGAATCTTGCCTTTAAGACTAAGATGCAATCTCAATAGTTCATAATTTTTGTAACATGATAAACTTCATATGAATTTTTTGTTGATTGTCTTCTGAGCATTCTGTATGTAGGTATTTTCAATTTTATCAGGAAGGAAGAGGTGTATCTAGCCTTTACTTGATCACATGTAACACTGTTATTTTAAATTTCTTCATGCAGAAGTGATTCTTCCAGCACTCTTACCATAGATTACTACCGTTGTTGTTTTTTTTTTATTTATTATTTCCCAAACACATAAGTACCATCAAATTCCAAAGAAAGTCAGTGGGCAAAGTTTCTTGTTGAAGATTGATTTTGAAATTAGTGTGTGAATCTCCCAGCTTTAAGAACACTGGGCTAATAACTTTTTTAACTTAAAATAAGTTTAACTTTCTTTGCTTTCCCTTCCCATATCTGAAATCAAATCACCCCTTAGGCAGATTTGTGGAGAGAAGCTGGAAGGTGAAAAAAAGAGAGGTTGGATAGCTATATAGGTATGATCCTGCTGGTAAGTTCAATTTCATCAAAGTCAAACCTCAAGAACCCTGGTTCTTTCATGCCCTCTGTACAAAAGTGATTTACTTTGTGAATTGAGACTTGCAAGTTTCCGCAGCCCTAAAATATTTTTCACACTGTAGATCATTACTTTTCAGCAATATTTGGGAAAAGAAAAAGAAAAAAGAAAAAAAAAAAAAGAAGGATATCTCTCACCTTACGATGTTGTAAGAGTACTGAAGGGAAAAAAGAAAAAAAAAAACCACATTATTTTTCTGTAAAGACTCCAGTTGCTCTTAAAGAGCTCCATAAGTTTGAAATACTCACTTTAGTTTTCTGATTTTTAAATTTTAATTGAATTTTGCCCTTGATTCAGTTTCCAAAGTTTAATGATATTTTATGACCATCTTAGTAGAAGCAATTTAAAATTATTGTTTGTTTATTTTTACACTTACAAATGTACAGCATGGTTTCTGTTATTAATATGTTTTGAACACCTTCCCACAGTCAACATTTTTCAAATGAATTCTGTGCTGCAGCTGAATCCGTGCTGAGTTTTCTGGCAGCGGCTGTCCTGGAATACTGTAGGATTTTCCCCTGTCCGTTCATATACATCCCACCTTTGCATTTTCACATTTTTAACCATTTGTGGTTTGATTCTTTACTGGGATTTGTTAGATCTCTTTTAACATTAAAATGCCTTTTTGGCTAATGAAAGAATAGATAATGAGGAAATAATACCTGTATCTTATGCCCATGAAGTTTCACCAATATGCATATCTTCGTAGAATACCAGCTCTACCATTTACATTAGTGTATCTCAAGTATTAACATTCTTCAAAAATGATCTAAATCTTTTTCTTAGTTGAGAAAGGAGCTGTGTGTGACAGGAAATGATCGTTAATTGCTTTTTGAGAGGAATAATATTACTCAGGTTCTCCACATACTCTAGTTCCACTTTACAAAAGGATTTGTAGCGAAGGTACAAGAGTGCCTGTGGTTTGGAGAGGAAGCAGCACTCTCTTTCATTTCTAGTATCATTTAATGATATCATGAGGTGCACTCTGCCTTGGTGACTTATGTCCTGCATATCCTAGATCACGTCACTTGATAGATTTATTCTTTGTGCAGCATCATCAATAGGCTCATTTTCCAAACAGAAAAATGGATCAAATGTATACATAGATGTGTTTGTTGAGTACTGGCCCTCATTAAAAGCATCAAGGAATACATTTGAGATATTTCATTTTTGGCATTCAGTAATTGAATACCAGGTAATTAAACTCAATAACTTACTTTGGCTATCCAAACAAAAACAAAACCAACAAACAAGCAAACAAAAACCCCAACCCTTGTTATGAAATTAAAGTATTGAAAATAATGCAGTCAAGCAGAACATATACCTTATGAGCTAACAAAAAAAACTACTGTGATAGCCTTTGGTCTGAATTATTATCTCTGCTCATTTCCAAAATAAGATGTCGTAATAGAAATAAATCGATGTAGATAGTTGAGCATAAATTGCATTTATGTTTTTTGCTTTGTCTAGTTGCTTTAAGAATGTCAGAGAATTTTAAATTTTCTAAGCTACAATATTGTTCCATAAAATGCAGCAAGCTGATAACTAATCTGTTTTATTGTTCATTCTGGGTTAATCAAAATTGTAATTATAACTTTTAATTAGAGAAGAAAAACTGTCTGCTACCAGCTCATAAAAATTGCTTTTTTCTGCCTTGTCATCACAGGTTATGAAACACAAAGAAAGCTTTCAAAGTAATAACAAGGAGACAATCTAGTCTCAAATTACTCATAATTGAACTTAATATTTGAAACTACATCTAAATGTATTGGAAGCTGAAAGATGAATTTGTATTCTAATTTAATTTTAAAGCATAAAAATTGGTAGTAACTAGAAAAACACATTTTTATCCCATCACCTCTTCGACTTGTTTCACAGTCCTGGTTCTAATTCCCATGCTACTTTAAAAATTGCTTAAAACCGAGTTAACAAAGCTTATACACATCTAAAAAATATATTTAGCAGTAGGCACCCCTATAAACTAAAGAAAAATACATTTATTTCATAATATTCAGGCTTTGCGTCAATATATCTACTAAATACATATAGAGTGAGAGAAAGCACTAGTAATATAATGAAACAGAATTCCCATTTGGATTAATTTGTATTTATTCTAAAATAGCACCTAAGTTTAAATAAAAAGATGGAATGTAAATCAGCAGTGAGTGATTACAGTAAATTGTCAGTGGAAATCAAATGGTACAGAGAGAAAACTACGCCAGTGAAAGTGTGTGTAGTAAGAACTTGAGGTTTATCTAGGACAAAATTCTGATGGTGTATTTTATCAATTAGGGAAGTGGGAATTGTTATTCTCTTATAATTATTTCTTATTTTGATAGTACTTTTATGACTATAACAAACTTTATTCCTGTAGTATTTCAAGAAGATGCTAAACCAGCTATAATTATGAGTGTTAAGAACAGTCCTGGGTGGATATTCAAACAAGAAAAATAACTTCTCAATCTTTCTATGCCATTAAATTAATATTTTAATAGTGCATTGAGCTGAAGTGGTATATTTTCAAAAGGCAACTTAGCTTTGATTTGCTGACTCTGAATGAGTCAGAATATGCAAACGCTCAGTCACTAAAAGATACAAAAGCTGATTCATTTGTTAATGCTCATGAACTGGGAGAAGATGTTTTCAGTGAGAGCCCTTAGAATTTATTCTTGAAATAATGTTTGTTTTTTTTTTATCATTAATCCATCAAATTATTATTTAGATGACTGGAATAAGGGGAGTGAAAAATAATGAAGGGAACAGTTTTGGTATCTAGGACTAGAGTTAATCAGGGCATAAGGAACATGCTGAAAATCAGCATGACCACAAAGGTACAGAGGTTTCAGGCCACAGCACAGAGTGCTGGGAGAGGGATATCAGGAAGAGGTGATGCCCAATTTTTTTAACTAGAAGATGTTGTCACTCTGAAAATCTCATAAATCTTATACTTCCAGTAATTTCAAATACTGTTAATTTGCAAAGTGATATGTTTCATATTTTGGAAAGCACTGTGAAAAAGCAGTTTGTTTCTGATGCCTTTCTTCTGTTATGTTTGATTATGACTGTGTTACAATCTTTCGCTTTCTTATATCAGAGTACTGTAAGCTTCTATATCAAAGTCCTTCTAGTCTTGGTTGAAATACAATATCTTGTGTATTAAACATGTCAGTATGGCACTATTTCAAAACTAAAGAGCAGCAGCCACGCTTTCATAGATAACAAAAATAATTTAAAAAAAAAAGTCATTGATTACAGTTGTTCTGGATTTGTCAGAGAAGGACACAATTGCACAGTTGTTATTGTGTCAGATACTTGAAGAAAAGCATGGATTCAGCTCTTTTTCTAAACGTGTATGTCACATCCATACTTGCTATGTCTCAATACCTGGTGTAATTATTTGCATAAGTGCTTAAAAAACCCATTATAATACTAATTAGCACTTCTGTCCTTCATTAGCCTTTGGATAGTTCAATATTTATCTGCTTCAGTGAAGTGTCAAGATTTCACTGGGGACTAGCAAATTTGTGAACTTCTCTTATGCTCTCTGAGGAAGTGACAGTATAACTCTCTCAGATTTGAGGGAGTAATGTCATAATGCCCAGGTGTAGCACAGCTTCTTCAAATGTTATCCTCAGTTTGTAGAAAATGAGACAAACTTTGTCAGCCCTCTGAAAATAAGTGGAAATTAAAAATAATATCTACAAAGTGGTCTTCAAGGTCTTGGAACATAGATGTTGTTGTTATTTTTGGTGCTTGAATATAGAGCGAGTTCCTAAGCATGGTAGGTTGATCTGTGTGAAATGCTCAGCATTTATTCCAGCTGCCTTATTGATTACAATGAAAATTACAGTATGAAGGCTTTATGTCTCTCTGTGAAGCTACCTTCTGCTTTGGCTGGTGTTGTTTCAATCATACGTGTGCCCAATAAATCAGTAACAAAGCTGAGTGTATTACCTAGAACATCTGTGACTCTAAGGTTATGGACAATGATGGTGGTGGTTGTTATTACTGTGATTATTCATAATTGACCCAGGTTTATCTGCGAAGCTGGTAAGCTGAAAGTCAGATATCCGAAAGGGCTGGCAGAAGCTGCACCTACCTAGCAAGGGAGTGCCCCCACCATGCTCCATGCAGGATGAATGAGATCTGCAGTAAGACACAACCCCAATGAAGGTTCAGACAGAAGGTATCATGTTCCCATCTACAAAGTAGGTGGGAACTGTAAGTATTTTATTTGCTTTTCATGTAATTTCCACTTGGGGTACCTTTGAAAAGTCCCCAGGTTTCAGTGCACACTGCCTGTTTATATCCTCAGACAGTGGCAGTGGAAAAGATTAGCCTCCAATTTCATTCATGTGTGATTTCAAAGGAAATGCTTTACAGCTACGTGAAACAAATTTGCCTATAGTATTTAGTGTCAAGATTCCCAGATGAAGAGGAGATCAAAGCTGAGAGATAAGGACACGCTGGTTAGAGGGGAAAATTGCAGTTCAGCTGCGTTATTTTTGAAACTTGTCATATTCCCCTTCTATCAGGTGAGCTGCGCTCTGATTTGTTGTGTAACATAGATGTTTTAGACCTCTAGGCATGGATCATGCAGCATAGTGCAATGAACAGAACCTGCACAAGTTTTTAAAAGATGGCCTAAGCCTTGTTTCCTGCTGGGTCATGATTAAAACAAGAAATCTAAGATTTCTGCAGGTGTCCTCACGACACATTTCATGGGAAAAATGTCGTGAAGCAAACACAGCTTTCTCTTTCTCCTTCTTTAAAATAGCAATAATTCTTTCAACTGCACACATTAGCAGTTCTATCACAAATACCTCCAAAGTAACTTTGATCTTCCAAAAACACCCTTACACACAATGACTCTTTTCTTCGCCGCCTTCCTGCGTATTCTTTCCTTCTTTTAGATTTCCATGCCATTTCTACCATCTCCAACTTGATTTTCAAGCAGTAGATTTGCCTTGTGGTGTCCCTAGCCCTGTAGTTTACTCCTGCCCCTGCTTTTTTTTCTTTCCATAAATGTTTCCAAACATCTTCAATCCTTCATCTCATCACTTAAAAGCTGAAATTTCCCCCCCTTTTTTTTTTTTAAATGCTATTAGTAAGCTATTTCTCCTAAAAAAAAAAAAAAAAGAATAATGTCCACAGATACTGTGAACATCTTAAGGATTCTTGTTGATTCATTTGTTTAACCTGACGTTTGTTCTGTATACGGAGGGCTTGTTTTTTGTGTGATAATGTGATTAGAAATTGGTATGTGGATAGAAATAATACCTCAAGGTCTCTCGCTGGTTAGGATTCCATTGCACAATCATTTACAAGCTCAAGTATGTGCTTTTATTCAGGATCTGATAATTTTTTATATGACTGAACTTCAACATTGTTGAAATTTTTTCATGTATAACTGCAATATTATTTTTCCACACTATGTTATGTATTCATTCCCTCCAAACGTTCACTTAAAAATGTAAACAAGAATAGAAACAAAAGAGATACAAGAATTAAATGTTGTTGAATGATCAATCCTGAATATATTTGTCCTTTCTTAACTCTTATTTCTACATACCTGAATGTGCTTTTTCACTTTTTTAAAGAAAATATGCATTTTGTAGAATGGTGGATTTGTTCAATCAGATTTTGAGTTTTCACTTAAAACCTTTGAAAATAAAACCTTGAACATCTCAAATTGAAAATAAGCTTTATTTGAGATGGATCGAACTTTGTCCTAGCTTAGATTTCATTAGAGTTGAATCTGATACAAGCTTTGAGTTTGATGAAAATTATAATATCTGTAATGGTAACCACACATATTATGTATATTGTAAAAGCAGACCTCTGTCTTTTTATTTCCTTACCACACTTTTATCTATGCCAAAGTGTGGTTCACAAAAAGTTATGAAAACCAAAGTATTGCTGTTTAGAAAACTGGAATTTATTTCACTGAGATAAAATGTGGGCCAACTCATTAAATACCACCACGTACACTCAAAATTACTGGCAGCAAACTATATTTGGCATTGACGTATTATTCTTACTCATTCCCAAATAACAAAAATGACCCATTAAGAGATGAACTCTAGAAATATTATTTCTTTCTGCAAGTTAGTTTAAATTAGCATAGTTAAGATTAGAGACAGGGTTCGTGACAGTAGAAATTTCTAACGCTAAAGGACCAGACAGAGAATATGTCTTCCAATACAACCAAGCTGCTGTTTTAGGAGTTCAAGTGCCTGAAAGCTTAGGTTCAAAACAACAAAACAATAGAAGTTATTTATATATACTCTTGAGGTCTAATTAGGCTTAGTATTTCACATGCACGTGTATATTATCAAGCCGGATATTGTCATGTTTATGGAAATTGACACTTAACTTTGAATTGCTTCTATTTGCATATGCAGATTAGCTAAGCAATTCAGTGATAAGGGATTTTAGAGACATGCCAGCAATTGCCTATGAAAAATGCAAGTAAACGTAAAATTTTTTTTTTTCAAAATCGGTGACTTTGGCTGAGAACTTAAGAGGCATTCGTCACCTGAGAAGTTTTGGGTTGCCTTCATTGTCACCTGAAAGTTTGGGCAGTGTAGTGATTCATTCCATATCCCATAATATGCTTTATTAGTGGCAGCATCCTGTCAGGTGGAGCTAGTTTCTGTGGCCACCAGCGCTGTCCAGGCTGCAGCTTCTGCTGAGCTTGGGACAGGGTTGTCTCTGCAACAAGCTGGTGTTGGAGTGCAAGAAGAGACAAGGTTTGCAGAGGCACAACACAAAGTAATAGGACTTTGAATGGCTTCAGTCTCCTAGTGCAGAATAGAAAATGAGTGAATTTCTTCCAGCCAGTTGTATGTTTACTTTTGTGCAAGCAATCTATTTCCTGGTTTTTGTGAACTAGGATACTGCAATATAGTTTTTGACAGAGCTATTGCAGATACTGTTCCTTCTCTGTTCTCTTTGTTAGAGGATTTAATGGGAATAAGCTGTTCTAATTCATGTCAGTATATTCCACTGTTATTGTTCTCTTCATAACAAAAGAAGAACAAAAGGCATAGAGAGTCAGGAATGACAACGCATGTAAATTTGAGGGATGCTACAAAGAGACCATTCTGTAACAGTGCCATCAAAATCTTCTAATTGAGATTGTTATAATTATATCAAGATCAGATGCTGAAGACTAAATAGTGCATATTTTTCTTGTCACTATTGCAAGTATGTGCAAAACATACGGTGTTGGGAGGAAGAGCATAGACATTAAAGCTGAGCACTTTGAGAGTTATCTTCAGAGTAGCCTGAAGTCAGCTTTAAGTAGGCAAGATTCTCTGTGCACCAAGAAACCTGGATTTCCCCTCTTTCTGTGCAGAAAACGCTACATTTGTACATGACAGTCCTGCTACTCTTCCCATCAGGAAGGCGGTCAGTATTTAGCTAGCTAGTCGTCAGGGACAGCTCTCAAGGCCACAAGAAACGGGTCGGCAGTTCTGTGGGACTGACGAGGCTTGTTGTGTTTGGGCAGCATACATGGTGTGATGCGTGCTCGTGGCACTTAGAGCTTGTTTTTGGCACAGAAATCAAGCACAAAGCCTTTTGTGTCCTATGGAAAAGCAAGTGGGGAAAAATGGGAATTTTTATTTTATACGTCTGACACATCCATGTGAGGGTCGGAAACTGAACTTGGCACTTTATATTTGAAACCAACGATTTGTGATTTTTTTTTCTTCCGAGTTTCACTTTCTCAAGGTACAAGGTCAACTGTACTAACATTTCCTTTGGCCAGCGGTACTTACAGTGCAAACAGGGCAATGATAGCTGGAAGAGAATAACTGACACTAATAGCCAGAGCTGCTGTTCCACTGAATAACCTTGATTTTTGAAAGTTGAAGACCATACGGTTCTGTTTTTTCTGTTGCTGTGAGGCGTGGTGATTAGTATTACAGAGAACTCAGTAAAAAATACAGAGGATACACAGCTATTTTGTGGTTCCTGCCTGTGGTTCAGGCAAGTTTTTTATTTTATTTTTTCAAGGCATTTGTCTTCTCATGTTTTGTATTTTTTTTTTCCACACTAGGGACATGTCTGAATGAGAAACAGGGCTCGATACTCAAAGCAACAGGTGTGCACATATGTACTTCCATCCATGTATGCTTTTGTGTGTGTAGCACCACTTGAATCCGTGAATATTCATAATATTCATGTACTGACATCCAGATCAGCATTTGAGATTTAGTCCAGCTGTTTGTTAGTAGACAGCTGGGAGCTGCTTACCTCCTTTTCACATTAGTGATCAGTTTTAGGGCCTCCTCTCTCGCTTTAAGCATTGAGCAAAATAAAATTGTGACTTCAGTGAACATATCTGTATTAGGAAAACATGCTGGGTGGTTTTGGGAAATGGCTACTGATTAGAGATTAGAGTACATCGTTGATGGTAGAGCAGTTATCTGATTAGGAGAGACAAGCGACTCCACAACTGCTAGTGAGATTGGTCTGCAAACAAGATTAGCAGCGTATCCAATACTTTAGGACCTTATCTCTGAATGAGAAAGTAATGATAGTACTGACAGTAAGGAAAATTAACAGCTTCATTTTTTGTGTCAAAAATAATTTCAGCCATATTTATAGAGGCTTATTCTTTGGCACAAAATGCATTACAAAGCTGTCTGCTGCATCTTTAAAATGTCTGCTGGGAGGCAGGATGGGCAAGCTCTCATCTAAATCTTCTTTGGGATTTTATACCCATTAAAGCTGAATGCAGCCCTTCCTATCAAATTTGGTGGCAAGTATTTTACTGCCATGACAGTTTCTAGATTACATTTGCAAAATATTTTCTACTAACATCAGCTTTGTCTGAGTTTATCTGCTTTTTTCCTGCTTTGCTCTTGAAGGGTGGGATGTTACATATACCACTGCTCCAAAAACAAAGGCAAACATGTATCCTCCTTATTTTTGCCTTAGAACATGAGAATTTATGAGTGTTCGTGATGATCCCTTCCTGTTTCCCTACACCCACCCCTTTCCCATAATGCTACAGGGAGCTGTCTGGAGCTTCATGTGCTTTCTTTCCTCCCACTTACCCACCTCTACATCATGAGTTGGGATTTGTTGTTAGATGCGAGGTGATCTAAAAATTGAATGTTCTCCTTATTTCAGGGCTTCTCATTGCTTGTTAGGCATCAGAAGGGTATCTATTTGCTTGCTCTTAATATTTGCTCCATGACTCAACTTGCTGTGTCTAAACTAGGACCTTCTTGAAAGATACAGATGAAAATATCATTTCTCATATGGAAAGTAGTTACAACATTAAATTCATTCAGCTGAATGCAGATGGTATGGAAGAGGCATGACTGGGGCTCTGAGGATGAATTTGAGTTGGCAAGTTTATAATTTCTCCAGATGCTCTCTCCCTTCTCCAGGAGGCTCTGTGATATTTGAAGGAGGACTCTTGCTTTAAAAGCAGCATGGAGTGAAGTGGAAAAAAATAAAAATAAAAAAAATAGTGCTGTGTAGTAGTAGGAGTAATCTAGTAGTTCTTTCATTTGATTTTTTTTTTTTCCCTGAATAAAGAATATTGAAGAATTGAATTCATCCTGTTATGTTGATTTGCGTGAAAAGAAATGTAAATGGGATCCAGATGTGTTTTCTCCTCTAATAGTTTCATTCACTATGCTTTAGATATGGGAAAATGAAATGTATTCCATAATAGACTGGAGGAGAATAGACCAAAATTATAATTTTATAATATTCCCTAGGAATTCATAGAAGCCTAACAAATTAACTGGGAAACTCTGATGCCTAATGAACTCTCCATGGGGAAATATTTAATTTTGTACTGACTGCCATAAGGCAACTGCATGGTGGGTTATTTAATCATCACTTGTAGAAATAAAACAGCGGTAGAAAATGGACCCGTCCCCACATTATAGAGACAGTTTGTACAATTTCAACTGAGCCTCCCCTACAGCATTCGCTGGAGACATTCTAAGGTCTAGTGCTGCATTGGCATAAATCTGTTGGATAACACCATTCTGCACTCTCCTAACACTACAGCATATCTTCTGTCTCACAAAGGAAAAGAGAATTTAGAGGTGAAGCATCTAAAGATGCAGCCTTGCCATCTCGTGAAGTTTGACTGTTGCTCTCAAATTACTTTTGCATATTATAGTGAGGCAACTAATTACAATAAAAGAACACAGTGAAATTGTTTTTTGTTTTGGTTTATGTACTCGTAAATATAATTTGCTGTCAAAATAAAACAAAGTTATGGTCTGTCTTGCAGTTGTAGTGAAATATTTAAGTGTACTGTGCACTTCATTTCTTACATGCAAACCGTGTTAAGCTTTATTTCTGTTCAGAATGCGACTCTTACTCTCTTTGGCTTCCAATTATTCCCTTGCACTTTTTTTCAGATGCACTGTACTGTTCAGGAGAGTGCACACATACGATTGCCATGTTAGAGCGGAGACCTTCTGTCCTAACCTTTGACATCAACCTTCCTCTATTTAAGGCACTGTTTATACTTTAGCACACGCATGATGTTCCCTAATAGCAGCCTCTAGCCCTCTTTAAAGCAAATTTTGAGAGTAGATAAGTGGCCAAAGGTTCTGGCTTAGAAGACAAAAGCCCAGCAACAATGCAGAGCTTATACATGAGAGCCTAGAGAAATGCAGTTTCATTGTGGGAATCATGTAAGCAAATGGCTAATACTCCATAATGTCTCTTTCACTTACATCAGTGTTCTTCTAACTGTCAGCCCACTGCAGAGCCTGGGATCAGGTCACCCTTTGTGCTCCCTTCCCAAGGCAGGGCAGGAGCAGCCCCTCTGTTCTATGGGCAGAATACCCTCTCAGAAATGCAAATGTCTTCTGGACACCATATGGTGGAACAAGATGTAAAATGGAGTCTATGATCCCTATTACTCTTCCAGGCTTCATCAGCCAAAATGCTGTTCTCAGCTTCCAGTATTTCTCTTCATCGCAGCACTATTTTTATATGCTCAGTTGGTTTGTACTGTGGAACTTCGGTTCATTAGTATGAAACTAGAAACTAGATTTAAAATCCTATATTTGTTAGACCTAAGCTCTGTCTGTATAAAATGAAGGCTTGATTATTATTTTTTTTTATTCATTTTTCTTCGTCTTCTACTCTGTCTACTCTGGTACAAGTACAAAGAAAAAAAGTCTGAGAAAGTCCTTCACTGTTGCAGTAGGAAGAAAAAAATTCTGCAATGTTAACATATTTTGAAAAATAGGATTCTTACTTTTCAGGTAGTCTGTCTATTAAAATGTCTAGTAGCAAATGATGTACAACACTGAGCTACACCCTCGTTTGAAGCACTCTTCCATTACACTGGATTTTTGGTAATGTGTTTATTCACACTATCCTCATTATAGAAATAATCTACAAAATAGATCTGTGCTCTTTTAAATCCCTGCAGAAGTCAGTCATCTCTCCAAACATATGGTCTGCTTACCTTCCCAAAACTAAATGTCTTCATAATACCGAAACCCAAAGACCCCTCTCTGTTCCAGTGCAACAGACGTGGAAATTCATCAAGTTTTTTCTGTGTGTTTTCATCCCCAACTGGTATTTGAGAGCAGAAGGCCAGAGCACTAACCAGGATACATTAGGCTGTCGAGCCACCATGCTACGATGGTTCTGACATTATTTTTTAATGAGAGAAAAAATAACTGACCTTGTTGGGACTTGCACCCAGACACCCCTGGCTACTGTCCAGGCAGAAGAGCACTTTAGGAGTGAGTGTGCTGTGCTCAGGACTAGTGAACAAAACAGATTTCAGTTTGCCACTTTGCACAGTCATCAGTAAGTACTTTTTCACTAGAGGTTTCTACTTTCACTGTCTATTGTTCTGTCCTTGGCTGACATGCAGCACTTACGGTAGGAGTATTGATGCTGAAATACTTTAAAAAATGTCTTTTTTTCTTCTCCCAAAAACTTGTTTTATAAATGTTATTTATCACAGAACTGTGCATTGCTGTCAGCATACTTCCCGATGTTGCCGATGCAGCACTAGCAATCTTGCCCAACATGAAAGAAGGGGGTAATATGTCATAGTTCTGCTCAGCACATCTCCCATTGTCATTAGAACTACAATAAGAGAAGGGAAGCTACAGCATCTGTAAGAAGTACTGCGGAGGTCATAGTAAGGGAAAATGCCTTTAGATCCTGCTCCTCAATCTCTCCTCTGATACTTAAAAATATTTAAGAACTCATGTTTCCCAACACAAGGGAATTTCTAGTACTATCAGAGCTTTGGTAAAATTCTGCTTGATTAGTTACAAAATAATTAAAAGGATATTTTTTCTTTTCTTCTTTTTATTGCATACCTCACTGCCCCAGCCACAAAAAGGCTCTCTTTCATGTAGCTACTTCCTTCTTCCTATAAGAGATTGGGCTTAGCAAATCCATACTGCATGGGGTTAACTAAAAGTCAACGTTCATTTCTGAACCCAGCTATTTGGGTTTTTGTTTAGCAGGTTCTTTCAATCTAAATAATGTTGGCTACAAGCAAAATTGCACATATTCCTGGTGCCTAAATAATCAGGTATGTAGAGATTCTGACGTTGGAAAGCCACAAAATAAGGCTGTTATTCTTCCATATTTTCTGTAAGGCAATGACAAATGAAAGCATTGAGCAGTGCTGGTATTTGAAAATAAGTTCAGTTCTTATTAAAATCTTGGAGAGTTTATAAAGTTATTGTTACTAACCTTTCAATACAGATTGCTTTTCTAAAAATACCTTCTTTTTCTGCTTGTAGGCCTATTCTCTTTTTCTTTCCTTGGCTAAATTAACCTCAAAATGTAATTCAGCTCCTAATAAACTTCTGAAAAGTGTAATTTCCCCCAGTTTTTGTGTATTTTTTTTCTGTAACGCTACCAAAAAGAATGAAAGTAGTCATGTATTTATTTAATTTTTTTGCATCCCCCACACACGTATACCCCATGAAACTCTACCCACAGTACTGACAATCAACCTGACAACATAATCAGTCAAATTTTACTGAGTGACTGTTTCTTAGGTAACTGAAACACAGTCACAGAAATGAATGGCTCAGTACAGAAATAAACCCCAAACTGGCATATGGCACTTCCATTCTATTTCAATGAAGCCTGAACATTTCATAAAGGTGTGGAGCAAAGGTGAGGCATGTCTAATGTGCAGACTTTGAACATGTTGCTTCTGGTAGGAGTGGAATTCAACTATGTACCAACAGAAGGTCTGATTCAAATCCCCAAAACAGGGCTCCGTGTTAGACTTGTGAGTGATGTGCAAGCCATTCTTGAAGTTCTGTATTAAAACTACTTTCACTGATTAGGAGATGAGGCCAGGAGGAATGCATCCCTACCAAAGCTTTTTTTAATTGTTAATTTTATTACTACTTACTACAGATCTCCTAAAACATTTTCCTAAGTAATGAATCTGCCTGAAGTCAGTTTTTACGAGGTGTGGAAAAATAGGGGAGGTGTTGCTTAAAACAGTGGATAGAAGAGCAGAGAAACCTCTAGACCCAGTGGCATCTTGAAGTTCTCTCTTTCTGTCCTTTTTCCCTTTGGAAGAGGTGGCTGTTCATATAGCAAATTTTCCTCAGTGGAAGACCTTTCTCTGATAGGGCTCTGTTTATGTTCACACTGAAATTGGAGTGGAAAATAAAGCGTTACCTTGATGATAAATTCAGCCTTTCAGTGTGAGTTAGAATATGCTACCGTAGCGCCGTATTTTGTTGCTGTAGTTAGTTAAAAATGATTGATTTTTGTAGTGCTCTTAGTAGAGCAGATGACATCTTTGGTAATTTGAGGTTTTCACTTGATGATATTGCTTCAAGTTTAATACACTTCCTGCAAACAAAGTACAGATTGTGTTTGTCAAGGTGCTGTTCAGGAGGGTCAACAAACATAAACTAGCTTTTGCTTCTGACCACAAACACGACTGCTTTTTTTGCTACATTACAGACAAATAAGTAAGTCTGAATTGTAAACGAATTAGTGTTTTGCCTGAGAGAATATGCAAATTGTTTCTGGTGGGCAGGAGCATTTTGGGCAGAAGACACTTTCCAGAAAGGTGGACAAGGTGGCCACTTAGGAGATCCAATACTACTGTATGGAGGAGCATCCACTTCGGGTGGATGCAGGGTGGGACGATGGCTGTGGGGTAAGAAGATGACTGGGGGAAAGGCTCCCATCTGGAACAGCTGGGCTGACCCTCCTGCTGCAGGAGGGGTGACATACACCTCTTTCTGTTTAGCAAGCCAGGAAATTTGTTGCTATATGAAAAGAAAAACAAACAAACAAACAAACAAATTATGTACATGCAGACACCTGCATCTGAAAATCATTCTGGAAAGAGAGTGCTAGCAACTGTAATGAAATATCCAGCCATTGCTGAGACTTTCGAGTTTTCTTTCCATCTGTTTATTTTCAGAGCATGAGACTCTCACTTTCCTTTCTCTCATTTCAGCTCAATATCCGTAGCTGACCTCAAGGAATTCTGATTGCTTCCTTTTATTCAAGCAAAACTGATTTTTTATTTTTGGAGTGTTATTTTTCTCTGGTTGGTTATGCTCACCTATCTGTTTATCTCCGTTTTCAGGGTTTATTTGTAAATAAGTTCCTGAACTGTACTGTGAGCATTCAGCTTGATTGATTTCCAAATTGGAGCATTTACTCCAAAAATATTAAGGTGCTAAAATATTTTTAAATTGCCTTTGTCTATGAGAACTATTTTGAAATTATTCAGCTGCCTCAGACCTTTTATGAAAACTTTATTCTGAAGCTTTTGAAAGAGTGCATTGGACTGTAGCATAGATTTCCACAAGGCTTCTGTGGCACTGCAGGTAGTTTTAGTTACCAACCGGTAATGAAAATGATAAATAGATTTAATATGTAATAAATAGCTCAAAGATTTTTAGATCAAGGAAAAATGATAGTTTCTATAATATTATCAATGCAATATCCTTAAGGAGATCAACGTATTGATCCAGAAGCACTGCAAAATCATTCCCTGAAAAGAATATAGTAATATTTGGGAGGAACACACCCTTTTGTTCCTGAACCACAGAGGACTCAACAATGAGAGTTACCCTTTCTTAATTATTTACGTGTGTGCGCGCTAATGCAGTGCTGGAAATTATGTGAAGGCAGAAAGAGTTGGGCGCTCGGTTTGACTTCCGTAGTTATCACTTAGCCATAAATCCTTAAAATATATCCTTGTTGATTTCCTCCTGAGGTCTGTACCATTAATCTAAAGTGCAGGAGTCAGGCCGATGGGGGTGGGCTCTTTTCAGTGGTGTGCAGCAATATAACAAGGGATAATGGGCACAAACTAGAACACGGGGAGTTCTACATATACACGAGGAAGATCTTTATTTTCAGTAACAGAGCTCAGGAACAGGCTGCCCAGAGAGGCCGTGGAGTCCCCTTCTCTGGAGATATTCAAGTCCCATCTTGATGTCTACTTGTGCGAGCTGCTGTAAGGAACTGCTGTAGCAGGGGGTGGACAGGGTGATTCCAAAGCTCTCTTCTGACCCCTACACTGCCGTGATTCTGTGATCTGCTACCTGAAAAAGCTCTTGTGGACAAGATGGCCAGAAAAACACAATAGAGTTTCAGTGAAAACAGTGCATCTAAAAATATGTAATAAGAAATAAAGAATAGGAGAAAAAAACAACACGCAGGCATGTAATTCTCCATCACAGACAACTTCCAATAAATCTGCAGTTTACTGTTGCTTCTTCTGTAAGTTAGATTGACAGCCAAAGAGCTTTGTGCAAGTGAGAGAGTCAGCTCAAGCACGTGTAAGAGAGGCAAGTCTGTGTCTAACTGAAACACATTTGGGACATTTTTGTCAGATGATTTACTTGACTAACTGGCAAGGAAATAAGCAGGATAAATGCCATGTAGAAGCCTAATTAAGCTGTGTTCTCTCTGGGAAAACAGTTTCAGACCCTGTACCAGGTGGCTAGGACAGTTATAACCTACGAAGAGCAAGAAAACAAAATGTGTTGTTAGGAAGGAAGGAAAATGGAAAATATGTTGCATGTTTAGACAGTAAATGCAAGGATGTGTAGAAGGATATGCCGGGCCTTCTTCAAACAGTTTGGTCCTTGCTTTTGTTGCTGTTCTGGTTGCTAGCTGAGCAACCTAGACACTCTACCACCTCTCCCATGAAAAGAACTTTTGTTTCTGATTGAAGCCAGTATTTCCAAATTTTAGTTCAGTGGGTTTCTTTTTTCCTTTGTTTTCTTATTGCTAATTTAAAATAGAGGTAGAAAGGAGGAAAAACAATGAGAGGACTGTCTCAGTGTGAGGAGGAGAAGCCTGCCACAAGTATGTGACTACAACAAAACTGTACAGTGTGAACTTATCAGACGTGCTGTGCATTTTAGTTACGTATAAGTTTTGTTAGAACCCTGAGAAATATTTTCTTCTAGGAGCCCATCCCCAAGAAAACTTGGAGAGGTCTGGGTTTGTTTGTAGCTGGATCAGAAGAATAACAAAGAAAAATCAATTTTCCTGACAAAGAGCTGGTAAAAGCATAAGACATGAAAATATGTTCAAGATAATATATTTTTCTCTACTTCAGAACAAAATAACAAACATGTCACCTCAGAAAGTCACAAAGCAACTTGAGTGAAAAAGCTCAGTGTTGTGGTGTAAGTTCACCTTTCTAGTGGGTTGAACAAAAGGCTGGAAGTAGCACCTACACCTGCTTTGTGAGTGAATATATTTACAGTTAAGCCAGCAGTTGCATGCAGATTTGGAGATTCGTTGCTACTTCTGCTACTATAAAGCAAAGTTCTTGCTATCGGTATTTGAGCAAATAGCACTTCCCATAAAAAACAGATGGTTGCCTCAAAATTAGTGATCAAGATTTCCCTTTCTTCACTATTTCATAAAATCTAATAAGATAAATAGTGGTCCAACTCAACTTTATAAAAAGCCTGAATTCAAAGTGCACTCGAATTGCACTTGGAACAAACCTGCTGCATTTTCTTATGGTGTTATAGTGTAATTTATATAATTTTAATTGCTGTCTTTGTGCAGAAACTCTAGCTCAAGTTTCGAAGTTCCAAGTAAATCATGACAGATTTCCCATGGCATCCTTTTAAAGCAAAAATAAAATGTAGCACAATTCATAAAAATCACATGTAACTCTTCAGAAAAAAAAAAAAAAATAGGGCAAAAATCATAGGATCATAGAACTGCTCAGGTTAGAAAAGGAATGGCTCATGTTGGAAGGGACCTTTAAGGTCATCTAATTCCAACCCTCTGCTGTAGGCAGGGACACTTTCCTCTAGATCAGGTTGCTCACAGCCCCATCCTGCCTGGCCTTGAGTGCTTCTAGGTAAGGGGCATTCACAGCCTCAATGGGCAACCTGTTGCAGTGTCTCACATCCCTCACAGTAAAGAATTTCTTCCTAATATCTCATTTAAATCTACCCTCTTCCTGTTAAAAACATTTTTCATTTGTCGCGTCACTACCTGCCGTTATAAAAAGTGCCTCCTCAGCTTTCCTGTAGGCCCACTTCAGGTACTGGAAGGCTGCTGTAAGGTCCCCTCAGAGCCTTGTCTTCTCCAGCCCCAGCTCCCTCAGCCTGTCCTCACAGGGGAGGTGCTCCAGCCCTCTGATCATCTCTGTGACCCTCCTCTGGACCTGCTCCGGGAGCTCCATGTCTTCCTTGTGCTGGGGGCTCCAAAAGTGAATGCAGTACTCCAGGTCAGTTCTCACGAGAGCCGAGTAGAGGGGCAGAATCACCTCCCTCAACCTGCTGGTCACACGTCTTCTGCAACCCAGGATACGGTTGGCCTTCTGGGCTGCAAGCACACAAAATGAGTTATGTCAAAACGAAGCAGTTAATTTGGGCAGAAACAGCACTTAAAAAACCTTCCTTTTTGTTGCCCTAATTGGATGGTTTTATAATGGCAGATAAAAAGCACTGTGAAAGTAGAATGCAAGTGATGTTTTATAACCTGTTTTGTGCTTCGGCAAAAGATTTTCCCTCTGCCAACCAATGAATCATAGACTGCTGCACATCAAAAGTAGCAATAACTTTTTTTATAGGATGCATTGACATTCTCGTTGTTGTTGCTTTTGAATTAATTTGGGGTACTGGAAGATATTTCAGGTGTTACTGATCATTACTGCCTAGGCTAATTGTTTATGTTCTCTTTAAGATTTGAACAAGGGGCCATAAGACAGAAGTACTGTGAGAAATTAGTGTTGAATGGATCTACAACAGAACACTGCATCTGCAGAAAATAAGGTCATAATAATTAGAGATATGTAGAAAAAGGCAGTAATTTATGTTGGTGTCTGAACTCTTAAAAAATATTTAAGATGAAAATTGGCCTGATTTGGAATGAAATATTCTGTGCTGAGATCTTCTTTCTAAATGTAATGTAGCTAAATATAGTCTCAGAACATTGTTTCATAACAACAGAAAAATCTAAGTTCTCCACTTAAAGAAAAAAAGAACTTTTCATTTTCCTCAAAATTCTGCCAAATTTCAGCTGCTTTTACAAAGAGAGCTAGACATCTTGTATTTTTGTAGCAAATTAATCATTCATTTTAAAGGTTTTCATCCAGTCAATACTGCAAATGACCAGACTGTGCTTTATACCCTCTAACTGCAGGAGTCACGTTTCTGACTCTGCTTCTAGCTACAGAGCAAGGAGCTACAGACCTGCCTGCACCCATCCCATCCCTTGAATTCAAAGAAATAAGAAATTGATTTTTGCAACAAAAGAAAAGCAAAAGAGAATTTTTGGTGCAATTTCGGACTTCTCCAAAGCTTACTGGGATTCAGATTTTACTGAGTTTCTGTGAGGTATCTCACACAATTCCCCCTCTCTCGCCATGCCAGTGTATTTACATCCGTGATTCCCAAGCTCATGAACTTTGCTTTGCCTTATTTCCCTCAAGTGATGGAACTGAGGACAGATTTTTGAGTCCCATCACTGCATTGCAAAATAATATGCTTTCTCCTGTTAATAAATGGAAGGGTGAGGATTATTAGGGTTGTTTGCTGCCAAAGTGCTGCTCTGAAACTGGGGATGAGACAGACACTCATTATCTAAACTGATGTTTTCCCCCATATTTTTTTCAGCTGTTCTAGAACTTGTATTCTAGTTATATACAATAAAATTCCTGGGCTGAGGCTGGCAGACAACACCAGTTTCAAGCCTGCCTTCCACCATTCTAGTGGTGCAGAACATTGCTGGAAGATATCCAGAACTCTGAAGGTTTGTTTCAATGGAAGGCATGTAATATCCATCTGCCTTTGACTCTGAATTTAATGGCGTATTTGTATTTGAAAAAATCAGTAAGTTTTATGAGCTGAAAAGGGATCCAGTGTAATCAGATCTGTCACTTTTACAGAAACCTTCTGCAATTCCTTGTGACACAGGAATCAGGCTATAGAAACCATCCTACGCGCCCCTGCAAAACAAGATTTAGTGCTATAAACCTCACTGGAGCAGCTCAAGGAGAGGTACAATGATAGAGAACAAAGGAGAGCACTGAGAAACAACCCACCACTAATCACCCTAGAAGGCCAATAAGAACTGATAGGTTTCTGCAATAAAACTACCCAAAACTTCCCAGTGGACTTTTATACAATAGAAATCAAAAGGGCACATTAGTCATAAGGCAGGAGAGACACCAGGGGAAAACTTGCTGCTCTCATGCTTTAAACAGCTTTCTTCTTTAGACAAAATAGCCATCGTGCAAGGTTCGTAAAGAATAAAAGTTTTCACTCTTTGTTGAGGACCAGTCCAAGGTCTGTGCAGCATTTAAGCCATACTATTATGGGGCCATAAACGGGGCACTAGTTGTAAATTATTTCTTATTGCTATTATTGCCTTTGAGACACCATAATACATAATGATCTGTCATCAACATTTATAAAATATTTCTACTGGAGCAGGCAGACTTTAGTTCATTTTCAGAATAGTCCTGCTAATTTCAATCATTTCTGCGGTTATATCAAAGGTTTAATTTGCTTTTCACTCCACATTTCTGTACTTTCTTAGATTATCTGGAACCTCTCTTCACAGGGAGGGAAGATATAGTGGGAAGTGGATGGAATCTTTACTTTTTTCCTCATGACAATTTGTGCCGGTCTCTTAAGAATTGTATGTTACTTAGGGCAGCAACACCACAGAGTCCTCCCAGCACAGTGCCTGCATGTCTTTGTGTTGGAGCGTGCGATTGCTGAAGGACAGACACTGGAAATCTTTATGAAGCTCATGCTGCACAGCCACAGATCCGGTGCAGTGCTTTGTTTGACCTGAGATAAAATTTCTTTTCCTTTGAACTCCTGTTAAGTGTTTGCAAATTATTCATTATTCCTCAAAGAAAGAATTTCATACAGTGTCAGTCACTCTGAGCAGGTCTTGTGTTTATTCGTAATCCTGCTTTGTTTTAACCTAAAGTCAAAACTTCACAAATATCTGATGGAATTATTAACACAAAACTGCACAAGGTCCTTTTCTCATTCCACATGATAAGCATGAACATTTATATGAGAACTGGTCTTCTGTTGAGTTAAATTTAAATTCTGTGGAACTAACTACAGTGTGACATGTTTAAGTTTGTAACTACTGTTTCTAAAATTTCCAAAAGAGAACAGTCTATTTTAGCATTTGATGCCAATAAAACAAAAAGACTCATCTTTATCCATCTGAAATTAATGATTTTTTTTTCCCCACTGCCTTTTATAAAGATAAAACATATGCATTATCTGTTTTATTTGAATGATAAGAAACTGGCACTGCATCTCTGAAAGAACAGGCTTGTATCTTTTGATGTCCACTAATAGTAAATAATAATTCATATTTTTTTGATTGGATATGGGACTGTAAGCACTGAAGATAGTGCTGAATCATAGCAGTTATTCAGAAGTATTACTTCTTTTTTCATAAATAAAAGCAGCTAAAGTTGCTTTTTTAAAGTTGCTCCATCAAGCAATCTTGACTTCCAAGACAATGTAGACATACTCTCGGTATATATGTTTAATTGCATTTTAATTGCGTAATCTATTTATATATTCTTACTTAGGGGGCCTTATGGCACTTGCAAAGATGAGTTTCTAGCAGCTGCTAGACATACCTAACAGCCTTAACATGATTAACCATGTATTGGCTCTTATCTGGTAACTTCCCAGCATTCATTTCATTTTCCATCTGCAGCATTACCAAACCTATTCCGTGCAATAGCAATTTCTTAGGTAAGTAGTGGAGACCAAATGGCAAAAGCATCTCCAGATCCTCTGCTGTGGTCTCCTCTGCTGGGGTCTGGGATGCCTGGAAAAAACTTGATGATCTCTCAGGTGTGCCAAACTCTGAAGCTCAATGGATGGCGAGAGCAAATTGTTCTACTTTTATCTGGATCTGTTACTTAGTTTCATCTAAGGGAAAAGAGAGAAACTTGTTACAACTGAGTAGTGACTAAAGGGCAGGAGGGTGAAGTAAGGAGGAAAGCAATTATTTGTACAAAAGGGAAAAACAGGTAAATTATCTCCTATGGAACAGTGAAGGGATTGTGCGGAAAGGACCAAGGCAGGGGAGATTATAAATTTCTGTAAGAACGCTATCTCTCCTGCGTCCATGATTTTTGGTAGCCAACAGAAGCTGAAGATTTCTTGTGCACCTGACAGCTTGTCTGCTCTTCCACTACATTAGCTGATCTCAGAAAAGATATTGCCTCTCCTGCAAGCTCTGGCTCTGCTGTGTCCTGAGGCTGTGGTGGCTGTAGAGTTTTATCAAGGAGAACAGATGTATCATTCTGCCCAGCTGGGAAGTTACCGCCTCCTCCTCAGGCATCTCCTGAGACACTGTCAGTGCAGGAGACATTATACATTTTCTTATAGGAGGTAACGAGACTGATGGGCAGTGTGAGGACTGCACATCCAGGGCAGGACGTTGATGTAACACTAAGGGTGTGCGTGTTCCCCAGGGCAGACAAACAGACCTATACACTGCTCTCCTGCAGGCCTATTTAGATGCTATTGGCCATTAGAAGAAACAGACTCAGACTGATGCACATTTTCCACCCAGCAAAGGAATTAGACTATTTTATAATTTTTCTATAATTCTATTTTATAAATTTTAAGTTGAAGGAGGGAAGATTTAGGTTGGACGTCAAGGGAAAGTTCTTTACTATGAGAGCGGTGAGGTGCTGGAACAGCTGCCCAGAGAGGCTGTGGATGCCCCGTCCATCCCTGGAGGTGTTCGAGGCCAGGTTGGATGGGGCCCTGGGCAGCCTGGTCTGGTATTAGATGGGGAGGTTGGTGGCCCTGCATGTGGCAGGGGGGTTGGGGATTCATGATCCTTGAAGTCCCTTCAGACCCTGGCCATTCTGTGATTCTGTGATCATAACTACATTTCCATATCTTTATGTATCACATATAAAATTTGAAACATACATTTTGTAATCAGTCTTTTACAACATGTCATTAATTGTTTGAAGTAAAATAGTGTTTTCCCTTCTGGAGTGAAGGAGGCAAATGCCACTTAGCCACAGGACACCGGAGTTCAATGCAAGATGTAGAGCAAAAATGTGAGCTCTGCTGCCAGGAGCTCATGGTGAAGTGTTATATTTTCAAAAAATGTGTCTTTCTGGTATAGACATTATGTGAATATCGTTGCATACGTGTGATACTGGAGAGAATGAGAGATAAGGCTGTCCTTATTTCACCTGTCTCTTAGCTTAAAAATAAAATTATTGTATTGATCTGCTCCCAAAAGAAAAATGTACGTCATTTTTGAAGTATTCCTAGTGAATTCTCCGTAAATCTTGTTCTTTTGTTCTTTCTGTCTGCCCTTAGGCAGACACAGAAATCAATGGTTTTCATCATTCCAATGTTGTACAATTCCATAATTCATGATGTATGATTTATTCAAATACACCTGTAACTTTTCTTTATGAACTTGAATGCAAACAAAACTAATCACTTTTGTCACTTTTATCTTCATTGTAAATTCTTTGAGCCGTACACAGAAAGCCGTTTGGAAATACCACAGGTGTTATTCTGCTGAATTCTGAAATAGCTATGCCAAATTATAAATTAACCCTTTTGTGCCATGCAGGCTTTTTTACCAATCTCTCTTGACCAAAAATCCAAAATGCTCACTTCAGCTCAGTCAAGTGTTTTGTCTAACTGAAGGTATTGCATACTTTTTTCATGAAACACTTTTATTAATCTATGGCAACTTGCTAAATAACCTTGTGTTTCAATGCTATTTTCTTCTCTGCAGCATGCCACGTGATTTATAACTAATATTGTTAATGTAATTAATCTTACCTAATGCTTATTTGCATGTTCCAGACAGTTTTTAGGTAGCATGCAGTTAGTTCTTACTGTGTCATTAATTCTCACAGCCTTTATAGAAATTAATTCAGGGAAACTGAGGTAGAAAAATCAAGGACCCTTGGGAAAAGTTATCACCGAATCTCAGCATTCAGCAGCAGGTTGTCTGGGATGCTGGTATGCATGCGTTCCATGGGGAGACAGGGCAGCAAAAAAGAACAGGATTCATCTTTTTCTGGTTTCGTTGTTTTTTTTTCCTAAGCAGATAAAACAACCGTCTCCTGAGTTAAAAGTTGCAAGTTCGGGGGAACTTTTTTGTGTGAATAGTGTCCATCTTTCAGCACAGGAGCCTTTCTGCAGAACTATACTGTAGCCTCAGTGTGAAGAAATAGGGCACGGTAGCCAACAAGTTTGAGTTTGTGTGGATGTTCAACCTGCTTCTGCATTGTGCAAGGCTCCGTGGTCTGGCAAGCTTTCATCCTGGGTTCTTCCTTTATTTGTCTGTTATTGAGTTGGAATGCTGAAAAGTCTCATTATTGTTTGGGAAACAAAAGGAAATTTTAATGCCTACTTTTCACACTCACAGAACCTCCTTTGTAGAGACTGTTTTCTGTCTACCATTAGCAGTATATTATACTTGCTTCAGTCTTCAGTGAATATAAGTGCCAAAGCAAATTTTACCTAATAAGAATATCCATTACTGGTTGACTGCGCTGTAGTCACGTAAAATACCAATTGTGGGCACAGATAAGCAACAATCTTCGAATGATAACACAATCAAAGTTCTTAAATTTTTTATATAAGCTATTTTAGTCTGTTAATTGCCACTGGATCTTGTCTAATTTTTTATTTTGTTTGCATCCAAAGCTATTTTAGATAAGTACCATCATAAAAATAACAGAAAGGGCTTGGACAACTATTAACACTGCGAAAGGTGAGACAACTCCTAAGTCTTAAAATAAAAAGCATGATCGATGCTACTGATTTATATATAACACGAATGAGAAAAATAAATTCTACATGGCTGAGAAACTAGAATTTCTTCATTTGTCAGCCTTCTCTTCCCAGCTTCCTGACAGCCTTGCCCATCAGAGCACATTTGCAGTTCTCCCGGATGCTTCAATTTGTGTTACAGCATCCGTTTTCTGAAACGCGATAGTGTTTCAGGTCACTGAATGAAGTGAAACAAAAACTGTTGTGCTGTGTAATACAATTTTTGACTGGAAAGAGTTTCCTTCAGGCTCATAATTTAGCTAAGTACTTGGTAAAATTAAATCCACTTATGAGAGAAAATAACATTATATCTAATGCAAAAATTACAACATTTTTTTTCCACACACAGAATAGAAATATTTCATTACTACAACTAGAGAAAATCTCATATTAGCTCCATTTGTTTTCAAATCCTTGTCAAAATGGAAACACTGGTGGTAGATAAAAGTGGGAACGAACCGGTGTTCTGTGCTCCTCTTAATCACCTTAAAATCAATTACATGAAACCTCTAGCTTTGTTGCCATCACTGTTGCTACTGAAGCGCATGTGAATTGCATTCATGTCTGTGGCATCAAGGCTGTGACAAGATGATCAGACAAAGTCAGATTTTGTGACGTGCCTATAATACCCAAATGATAATATTCTCATCACTTAGAAATAATACTAGTTTTAAAGACATTTCAGATTAGGAGTGAAATATGTGGTTGGTGGAATCTCATCAAATGATTTTACAAGCCTCTGTACTGGGCTTGGCTATACAGCTTTGTGCATATGCAGCCATGGAATAGTAGTTATACTAAGGAGTATTTTCATGCTTTGTTTGCTGCTTTTTTATTTCCTTTTTTTTTTTTTTTTTTTTTTTTTTTCTTATTTATTTGTTGCAAAGGTGTTCTGAAGGACTTCTGTGTATGTGGAACTGAATATCAAGTAACTAAGCAAGTGTTCCTCTTACACAGAGTCATCTATGTTGGAAAATTCCTTCACGATTACCAAGTCCAACCATGTGGTAATTTCACAATTGAAGTGACAGAAGATTTGCTCTTTAATGAAGAACCATTCATTTTCTAAAGCTCTGAGGGAACTTCACCGTGAACCAAACTCTAAGTTTTGGTAAAGAAATGTGACTACCTGACTCCCGCGATATCACACTGAAATTTAGAGGCTTCCTATTGTCATAAAATCACAGAATCATAGAAGCCTTAGAGGTGGAAGGGACCTCTAAAGACCATCTAGTCCAACTCCCCTGCAATAGCTTTACCTTGAAAATTTCCAGGGATGGGGCATCTATCACATCTCTGAGTAACCTGTTCCAGCGCCTCACCACCCTCACTGTAAAAGACTTCTATAATAGCCTGCATTTCAAATCAATCTGTTGTGTTTTGTTTCTTTAAATTTTGCATCTTTCCAGTTACCAACATTAAAAAGGAAGTTGTACTATAAGCATCATTTTCTTTTTCATTTAATGTTTTAGGATATATAAAGGCATACTCAGGAACATTCTTGAAGAAACAGAAAGAATTTTTTAGTTTCTTGTCTGAAAATATTATGGTATAGTAGCATATTTATTTAAGGATTTTGTTTGTTTTTGTAGTATAGACTAGAATTAGTATTTGTATAGCCTTTCGCTTCAGCTGTGTTGAGAACTTTGCTTGCTATTTACTTTACAGCATAGTGTATGTTGTTTATGTGTGTATGTTTATACAAACGCGAATATATCACATAACTAGCAGCAGATCTAAGAGGCGTCAAAAGATATTCATTGGGAACAAAATCATATCCTTGATGTATTTCTGGAGAGGATAGCAGTAGGTTTAGTGGACTGTCACTGAATAAAATGTTAAGAAGAGAGAGTAACTGAAGAATTTCTTGCATGGTGGGCGGTAGCGTATCGAGCACTGAGCAACGTGGTCGAATGATGAGGCCTTTCTGTTCCAAATTCGGGAGAGGCTCTTAGTATCCTTGTGAGTATAGCCTTGAGCACTTCTTGGAACACCATCCTATGTCAGTACAGCCCCACAGTATGCCCCAGATGCCTCTCATCCCTGTGGTTTATCATTTCTTCTGGGTTACAGATGAGCCTTGTCCGTTTCTGAGTACTGACCCAGCCCTGCACTGCTCAGGCAGCCTGAGCTTTGTCATTCAATTAAGTAGAAGAAGAATCATGACTGCTTAGAAGATGGGTTAATGCACAGGAACTGAAACCAGAGCTCTTGAATTACTGAAAGACGTAAGTCTGGGCTTCAGAAGATTTGGTTTCAGCACGTGTTGCCTTAGGCAACTTATTTTAGTGCTTGGCATTCTGTCTCCCACTTTTGCCAGATGGAAATAACACATCTTTTCATGTTTGTGTCTCATTCTCTGCTTTGTCATAATAGCTTGGGGACTTCCTCATGATATGTTAAAGAATAATTTTGGCAACATTGTAGGATTGCAATTTTTGTGTTCAGTTAGTGATAATAATTGTAGTACTATGCTACTAATTTCTGACACTGCAATTTTGGTCTTTGTGTATTACACCTACAATTTAAACTTCCTTATAAAACTTAGTACTTCAGACTTATAACAGTCTTATACTTTGCAAGGAAAATATGTAGAAGATTTTTTGAAGTCTAAACAAATCAAATGATGTAACTCTGAATTTTAATATAAACAAATTTTATTTGCATATACAATTTTGGTATCTAGTTTTCATGGGAGGTATATGGAAAGGATTCAACTGTTTTAATCAAATGCTACATGAGTGGAATCTGTTAAAAAAAGAGTCTCACCGGTATTTTAGTATAAATACTATAAATATAAAATGGTGAATTATAAATCTAAGTATTTTAAATCTATAAACTGTGTAAATTAATTGTAGCATTGTTTCATCACTTCAGATATGATTCCCATCAGAAACGCTGGTTTCCATTTTGCACTACAAAGTGTAAGGATAGTCAGGGACCTAAAACAGATGATGGAGGAGAACACGAGGGACCTGAATTTGTTTAGCCTTAAGAACAGAAGTTGAGGGAGAGTTTGTTGGTGTCTTCAACCGTGTAGCAGGACAGTATAGGGAAGAGAGAGCCATGCTCTCCCCAGAAAAGTGCAGTATTAGGGGAAAAGGCAACGGACGTGGAAAACTGAGATTGGACTTGAGAAAAAAGCATGTTTGACAGTGAGATTGTGATATTTCAGTCCTTCCAGGTTTTTGCCTAGACACATGTGCTCTGGTTACTTGAGGAACAAGATCTAAGTGGCTCTGCTTTGAGCATGAAATTGGATTAAATGGCCTCTGGAGGCCCTTCCAAATTATGTGATTCTGTGATACACATATATGCATAGATAAATACACAAAATATGAAAGGTAAAATGGAATTATCTGAGTTCGGTGATGAAGTGAAGCAATTATTTTATAAAACTTGATTGAAATCAGAATAAAAGGAGTAAAATCAACAGGGTAGGTGATTGTTTTAAGTAGATCATAGAACCAGGGCTAGTTACAAACACAAAGAGAGGTTATCCACGGATGCCAGCATTTACACACAATGGTATTACAAACATTTGGAATTCTCCCTGGGAGTTTTTTACTCATCCTGTGCAGAATAAGATGTTGATAAAGGGTGATGTCTGATACCAGTACTTAAACCGGTATTTAAACGAACAGTTTTGAGAACTTTGGTATAGTGTTTTAACTCTGGTACGCGGCTAATCCAAGATGTGCTAAGCTCAAATCCCAGACAAGTCCCCATGCAGAGAAACAAGCGTGAGTGCTGAGGAATTTTTTGAGGCTCCATCTTTGTGAAGCTGCCTGTGCCAATGAGAAATAGTCAATTAATTCCTCATATTGCTTTGTTTGTGTATGTTTTGCTTTACCTCTTAAACTGTCTGCATCGCAGACCACACAATATGTCACATTTGCCTTTTTTATTCTCTCCTTTACCCCATGAGGGGGAAGTCAGACCACTCTGGCAGGGCAGCGTAACAAGTAACAACTTGACTGCATGTACTGCTTAGCAGCAACCAAAATGCTGGTGTGTTATCAATGGTCTTCATCACAAATCCAAACCATATCACCATACCAGCCACTGTGAAGACAACTAATTCTGTCATATAAAACCTGTACCACCAAATATAGCTGTTTATTCTTTAGATGAGTTTCCTGGCACTCTCATCTTTCTTCTGCAGAAAGCTGTCTCCTGAATATAAAATGCTGTCTTTGATACAATGTGATCGTGCAGGACTATTGACTGAAAGATATCATCTTTATACATTCCTTAGAATTTCATAGCCATTTGACATTCGAAATATCAACTACTCATGTAATAGTATTTGTTATTTGTACAGTGATAGATGGATGTGCAAATCTGTATTGTAAGTATCCTTGCAAAATTTCATTTGGAGAAAAATATTTGTAGAAAGCTCAACACAGAAACAACATTATTTGAAGAAAGATAAATGTGCAAAAGTAACAGTCTTTGATACAAGTGAAACTGAAGGTGTTTTGAAAAAAAAACCAATTTTAACTCTTTTAATATTGTTGCTTTAATAAATGTATAAATTTAAATGTAATCTGGGAACTGAACAGATTTTATAGCCTAATTCCATTATTTAAACCACTCTGGGCTCTGACATTGAAAGCTACTATTCTCAGTGGAGTCAAATTGTAAGGATGAGTTATAATTTTGTAACGGAAACACTGACTAATCTTAGTGTATATGGAAGTTAATGGTGCCACATAATGCATTAGCAAGCATGTTGCTGATAAATAGGAATAAAATATTATTGGGTAGTCTCAAAGATCAGCACAGGAAAGATCTCAATTACAAAGTATCACAGAAAGAGCTAATTAGGTTTTCCTATTGTGTAAGGCTGAGCTGTGCATAGGTTGTTGTACCAGCAAAGCAGGAAAGGGTTGTGACTGACTTCTGAAGAAACAGTGAAACCGGGTCTCCGCTGGATGTTCAGAAAGCAGTACAAAGCCTATGACAAAGGAGGAATCTTCAGCCTCTGTTATTCTCATGGTATTTGGCTGAAATTTGTTGCTTACCTCAGCCACCTGAACCCCAGCAGCTCAGCAGCAAGGACAAATTTGCCATCTTCCCCATGGATTACGGCAGGCTGAAACATGTTTCAGGTTGCACCTGAGGATCCTGCTGTTCTGCTGGGATGTTCACAGCAGCCAAATCTGTCCTTACCTCTGCTGTCCCACTGCTGGGGAGAATCAGACGCTCCCACCGTACACTTCCCAAAGACAGGCATCCCTCGACGTATGATCTTGAGAGCAAAAATGCAAATATCGTTGTGCCTCTCTCAAATGTAATTACAGTGACAACTCTCATACCACCTACACACACAAATGGCATAAACATAGCTGCTGATGCACAACAAGCAGATGACAGAGCTGAAAAAAGGGCTCCCTCACGTAACATGTCTCTTCAAAAAACATGTAATGTTATGGGCAAAGCATGGTGACTTACACTGACTTTAGGCTGATTATTTTTATAATTACTCTTGCAATGCAACTTCCAAATCACTTCTGGTATACGAGTGCATAGTATGGATATTTCATACTTACATGAGGGGCTTCGGGTAAATTGTCTCCTTAGAAGCATAATATATTATTAAAACAAAGATTGTATGATCATATATCAGACTTTTATTTCTGATTTAAACACAGCAGTCGTTCATTAAAGACTGGATAGGGCCCTCAGCAGCCTCATCTAGAAGGTGGTAGCCTGGTCCACGGCAGGGGGGTAGAACTGGAGGATTTTTAAGATCCCTTCCAACCCAAAACATTCTGTGTTTCTATGCTAAATCTGGAATAGCAATGGCATATATTTATTGTGATCTAGGAAAAAAAGAAAAAAGAAAAAAAAAAGAGCTGGAAATTAATCTAAGATATGTCGGCTAAAAAAATAATGATAAAAAAATAGGGTATTCACATGAAGTGAGAGACATGTAAAATTGCCTTCACCAGCAGAGCTGAGAGCTGCACCAGGCTGCCGTCTTGCCTGTTGCTGGGCTGTGCTCCATCAGGGCTACACACACAGCCCCAAACAGGCGGGTTCAGGGGACCTCTCTTGTGAGCAGGGATGTATTCAAAATATGCTAGGGCACTGGTAAAAGCTGTTCAGCTCAACATTAGTTATTTAAATAAAATGCTGCATGTTCCTGGCTGATTATTATTTGAGAAATCATTCTTTCATTTTTGAGTTGACTTTTTATACCTGTGTCCTGATAAATAAGAACACTTCTATGTTCTTTCAAGTGTCAGTCACCTGATTTTACAAAACCAACATTTTACCTAGGCTTCTGCAAATTCATCAAACTTTGTTTATGAAACTTATGGTCAGGAGAGCCTAGTGGAAATGTACACACTGCAAGCTGCTGCCAAGCGGGTTGTGGAGTCTCCTTCTCTGGAGATACTCAAGTCTCGCCTGGACGCCTACCTGTGCGACCTGGTGTAGGGAACCTGCTTTGGCAGGGGGGTTGGTCTCGATGATCTCTAGAGGTCCCTTCCAACCCCTACAATTCTGTGATTCTGTGATTCTTTTTAAAACTGCTGTTCTTCAACAGAGCTGACCCAGAAGTGTCTTAGTGAAGTTAATGTCAAGCCAGTTCATTGTTTCTGATACAATTATGTGTATGCTACATGACAGCTGGCATTTACTAGGAACTGTCATGTCTTTCTATGTACAAGCCAATTCCAGATACAGCAAAAGCATTTCTCTTTTTCTTGAAGACAGAATATTGAGCCTGAGAATTCTGTTGCAAAAGGTAGCTTGTTGTGGTAGGTCAAGGAATGGTGTTCTATAAATCCTCTGAGCATCCAGATTTTCAGTTTCTTCTCCAGCTTGGACCTGGAGAGTGAAGACGAACAGAAAAGAGGGAGATTTGTAGACTCCTTTCTATTTCGTTTCTTCAATCTTTGGTAGAGGACCTTTGTATAAATGCTTCCCTGAATGCCTAACTGTTTGCTGCCTACCAGCAAATATATAATTAATATACACCTGTGTCAGATATAAATAGCAACAGATATCTTTATATAGCATTGATCTGCATTTTGCTACCACCCACATGCCGATTGCTTTACTTCCAACTGGTTGGGATGCACATGTATTAAAAGAACTCAACTCTGCAGCCGTATCTTTCCTTATGAAAATAATCTGCCCTGTCTGATAGCAGAAGTGTAATATTTCTAGCATTGAGTCTGTCTGTTTAAAACCTCCTTTTTAAAGCATGGTACAATAAAAATGAATAAGGAAATTGGAAGAGGAAGGGTTGGAAGAAGCTGCTCCCAGAACTCAGTGATGGATAAAGCCATGAGGGCATGTTGTAATCCTAAAAAAAAAAAAAATTAATTAAAAAAATTGAAAGATCAACAGTGAGGATTATGATTTCCTCAGCTTCAAATTTGCCTTTAATCTTGGTGCAGCCAACAATTTGCGTTGCATTTCTCTCTGTCTGTTTACTTTTTCCTTATTCCTTCTTTTTCCTCTTTTTCATTTCTGGCAGCGTGAGTGTAAATCTGTAGTAATATCTAAATCTCAATTTTAATAACGATAGTAGTTCTAGATCTGACTTTCCCTGACTTGCCTAAGCCAGCTTGGTGATAGCAGCAGCAGGGCAGCGTGCCCTGCAGCTTGCAGGCATGAGCTGAGACAAGTTGGGCTCTCCTGGCCTATAGCATGCACGCGTAACATTGCTCAGAAAGATCGAAACAAAACAGTTTTTCTTTAAATAATAGCAAAAGACTTGTCTTGGGAAATGTTCCCTAGGGTGTATTTATAGAGCAGAAATGGTTTATATTCATTGTTAATTAGACCTGCTGAAGATAGTAGTCTTCCTATGAGTTGTGTTAGTGGTTTGATAGGTATTTCCATAGAATTTTCCGTTCTCCACTGTGAGAATTGCATTACTGACTTCCAGCACACTCAATCGTTATCTTGAATAGATAGGAATTAGTTTAAAAATGTGAATTTCTTCATGGATTGAATATCCTCAGTTAATAAACACTGCCTTTAAATTTCTTCCGTTTTGCTTCTTTTTTCAGTTCATTTTAAGTGTCACTTCTTTACTACATCTTGACATTTAATATGAAGCATTTCATCTACCAGAAATACATCCGAGTTTTCAGTTCAAGAGTCCAATTAAGAAAATGCTCCCAAGTGCATTCATTTTCCTTTATTGAACTTCAAGTTCTCTGCAATGTCATGTACAAGTTTAAAATCAAGACTTTTGTGGAAGAAATTGTTCTAATCTAAAATATCACCATGTCTTCCTCACTGTGTTTCCCTACCCCCAACACCTGAGGCAAAATAGATCCTGCATCATCGAAATTCGTCTTATTGCCTTTTT
Source organism: Meleagris gallopavo (assembly GCF_905368555.1). Classification (NCBI taxonomy): domain Eukaryota; kingdom Metazoa; phylum Chordata; class Aves; order Galliformes; family Phasianidae; genus Meleagris; species Meleagris gallopavo. The sequence goes on from NC_139410.1 coordinate 926,301, forward strand.
TTTATTATTTTTTATATATATATATATATATTTTGTACAGGTATTTACACAGGCATCACAAACACTTGTATGTTGGTAAAGGTGTTCATATTCTCTTTAATTCATACGAGGATAAGGGCATGTAAAAATGTAATATTTTTTAATGCAGTCTGTTAAAAAAAAATCTTATTAAAACTTTGTTTTAATGACTTTCATACTTGTGTTAAACAATGGTTGATGGCTAGTAATGACAAAGATCAGGCTTTCTCCTTTGGGTGCTGGAACAAACTAAAGATACACAGCAACAAATAGGTAATCTATTTTGCAGGAAAACCTGTGTTGCTCTATGGGAACTGTTGAGTCACAGCCTGAACAACTGATGTACCATTTGAGGCAAGCACTGAGTCAGTTGTGGGAGCACAGGTGAAGGCAATTCAGCTGTGTGACCGGAAGGGGTGGAGCCTGGCTGCCCCTCTCCTAGACCTATTTAAGGGCTGACCTGCGAGGGTGAAGGGTTTTTCTCTGGCCATTCTTTTCCTGTGGGCTATTTTCTGTGAGCCTAGGATATGGGTAGGTGTTTCATTTATTTTTGGTTGTTCTTTTCCATCACAATAGTCTTTCTAGTTATAGATCCTGTAAAATACCAACTTAACCATATTGCCCTGCTAATTGCATGTTTGTTGAGCGTACAGCCACTAACTGATGGGTTCTCTAAAGCTGCTTAGGTATTTCTTCTGTTGTCCTGATTCTCTCCTCAGGAGCCACAGTCTGTTGTAGCTTTTTAAGTATGATAACATTTTTGTGTTGCTGTGGTTTTTCAAGGAAATTCATGAAAAATGGGAATGGAAAAAGTAAAACCTTTTAACTTGGGAAGTTGAAGTAGAGAAATGGATTATTGGCTTTGATTGTTGCAAGTAGATGAAGCAGTTGGATCACTAAGAGGAAATGGGGTACTTTCAGTTCCCTTGGTGCTATGTGTCCTTTTATTATGAAGAACCCATCACTCGTTCCACCAGGCAAATGACCGTTCTGCCTATGGTACAAGAAATTTCATGTAGTTTCTTTCAACTGAATAATGCAATATCAGACAGGAATGTTTATTTGTTAAAGCACTTCGAAACATTGAGGGTTTTTCCTTTAGCTCATATCTTTAGAATGAGTTGCTATTTGTAGGCTATTCTTTTGGGACTCAATATTATGCATTATTTTTCATAAAAAAAACAGTTTTAAGCGTGTGATATTTTATATGTGGATGGATGCAAAATTTGAGTGAAGGAATCTCTGTTTTCAGATGTAAAAACCAGAGAGCATGCTGCAGTCCTGTTGTCATTTCCTTGGTCCTCTGACCAGGGCAAACTCGAGACAAGACATGGAAGGATACACACTGAAGAAGAAGGGGAAGTAAAGTCCTGGTGAGTACAACTTATTTGTATTGTAAAGTTTTATGAAAGCCTGATTTTGTAAATTGCTCTTCAAAGTTTTGTTTTGTTTACTGCTAATCCCAAGTATTTCAGGGTAGAAAATCTCCACCCTGTTTCAATGAGTGACAGGATGTTTGTTGTGGTTATTTTTTTAACAGAGGTAGGTATCTCTAACAGACATACAGGAGTAGAAACTCCATTCATGGCATGTGAGGTCTGGGATTATAAGCCTTCGTCGTGATTTAATTTAAGGGGTTAATAGCTAGTCCAGCTCTGAGGCCTTCCTTTAGAATGAGAGTTTACTCCACTTAAACATGGGCAAAAAAATAAATAAAATGACTATACAAAATCAATTTATATACAGTAAAACATATTAAATATACATTTCTTTGGAGTACAAGTTAGTGATAAACGATTTTGGTCAGCATATATTCATTCAATTATTACTTTCTATTTATTTCTGTTTTATTTTTATTTTTTATTGTATTTTTTTATTAATGAAAATGTAAGTGTTGTACTCAACATTCAGACGACTCATTTTTCATGATAAATAAAATGTTTGTTACTATTGTAATAAACTAACCTTTTTTAAGAGAGACTGTTTAAATACTATAGTCTTTCTAGAGCTTTTCTAGTGGTTGCTGGTTGTTCAGGGCTTTTACCAGTTTGGCTTAGAGTAAACAATACAGCATCAAAAGTTAAAAGCTTGTTCAAGCAGTCTGAAATTGCAGTGCCTGAGGTAACAGAACACAGAACAGAACGTAGAAACCATTTGGGGTGTTCAAAACCTGACAGAAACAAGTGCCAAATGAATTAAAAAGGAATTTGATTTTACTTATTACTCCTTGAGTGATAATTTAGCTGAATAAAAAGCAGCTTGCTTTCTACAGGACAACTCAATTAGTACACTGCATTGGCTGTGTTTTTTTTCATGTACGCAACCCATGGTTACATGAGTGCAATCAGAGGAATGATCTTTGACTTCCCAGGAAACTGGGTTAACTGTTGACTTGTGCGAACTCCCACTAACAGCATTTTCCCTGCCATATTTCACAACGATGAGAACACCTACTGTGGTGCGTTGGCTGCTACATGTGGTTGTGCTCAGTTGCTTTGCCAATGTCTTCTGCCTGTATTTGGTGTCTAATGCAGCTTCTGGGGATCTGAAGGCTCCAGCTCTCCCAGCTAAGCTGGAATGTTTCCATTCATGTTCTGTACATTGAATTCTCATTAGAATGGGAGAGTGCTTTAGTTTCTAAGTGTCTGTTCAGTTGTAACTCTGCTCAGAAGGCAGACTAAGTAATTTCTTTCTTACTGGACCATATTAGCCTCTGCATTAATTTTATTCGCTTTGGGATGTTGAAGCTTGTAGTAAGAGAACTTTGCTTTTCTGTAGCTATAAATTTATTGTATCAAGAAGAAAAGGTCAGACTAAGTCGTCTTCTGCATTTGGGAGATATTTGATGTCCGATGACTTGGAATACTGGCTTGTGAAAGGACTGGCTCCATGTAAGATGAAAAACAAATGCAATATTGTTTTTCAGTTTTTAATGGAGCTACCAGGTATGTTGAAATTGTATTACAGTAAATTTACTGTGCTGGAGCATCCTGTGATGCCATTAAAGTATCAGGATCTTTGTTCCCTTCCCCTAAAGGAAGATTAAAAACAGTGAAAGCCCTGGTACTATCAGGTTGGACTGCAAGTCTCATCTCTTCTGCAGAATGTTCCCTGGTAACTGGAGCAGAAGCAGCAGCCTGCGGGGCCCCCAGGGCTGCTGGCAGGCAACAAACCCCAGAGCAAGGCAGAGATTTCATTGCCCCTTTTAGACAGATTCCATGGTCCCAAGCAGCAGGCTGATAACATGACCTGCATTCAGCAGCTGTAGGAGACCAGGGGACTGATAATGAATGGTGAAACAGAGCCCAGAAGTGGGTGGACGCCTAGCAGCGCTGTCATTATCTGGGAAAATAGAAGAGCTACCTAAAGCACAGGTTTAATACTCAAGAAATAACTGCCATTGCACACACAGAAAAGATTTAAGAGAGATTTGTCCCCTGATGATTAGCAGGTCATTCCATTTGTAAGCTCCAAATCTCAGAATGTTTATAGGATATGAGAACTTCTGTGATACGCTGGCCCAAAGCCAGATGAATAGCCTTTCTAGTGCTGTCTGCAACATTTGATCTTTGTAGTACTCAGAGTTGAAAACTGGCTGTCCTTTTGATGCAAACAGAATAATCCATATTTCTCATGTACTCTACAAATTTCTTCTTTGGCCTAAACTTTTCAAGCACCAGCTTTTGTTGCTAGCTGCAAACCTCTGTGTTACTTTGGACCTCTTGCATGATGTGATGTGTGAAAACCACACTGTAGTCTTGGAGCTCTTGACTTGTTTTGCTGTTGTTTTCTAAGCTAGGTGGATAACTCAGAGACTCAGGGTGCTCCAAATCCAAAGAGATTGCCTCTGTTCCCAAAATAGCAGGGAAAATAGTGTTAGCAGCACATCTCTAGAGTCACCCTATGGAAAATCACACTAATGAGCAGCAAGTCAAAGGGATGCCCCCGCAGCTGGGATACAGGGTGTCAGGCAACTGTTCCTGCCCCTATTATGCTTGTTGGGAGCATTAGCTTTTCTAGGAGGTTATTTCTGTGCATGGGCCGTCACAGGCAACAGCCCTTCATGGTCTGGCTTTGCTCGTGACAGACTGTGCGAGGCCCACTCACTCATTAAGTCTCATGGAAAAAGATAGAAACCTTTTATTGGCCATCTGGCATGGAGATTTTCCATGCTTCGTTCCTGCGTAAACTAGGCTGTATTTTAGTTTCGCCTCTAAAGTTCTCAGACCGTAATATCTTTCCTTTACTTTCAAGCATATTTTTAATTTGGAACAAGACTTCATCTTCTAATCTTCAGAAATTTATTTTTATTATTAAGTTTCACCTTGGGTCTTGCTGTTCCTTCCTTTGAAGTCATTGTGCTCTTTCTCATCTAGCCTTTTTCCATCTGGTAGATTTTCATAATTCACTGAAGATTTTTAGAGCCATCTGAGTTTTGTTTTTTTTTGTGTTCTCAGCCTCGCATGGAAGGACCTCAGGGTGTATCTTCCAAGGTCTTCCATCTGATCCAGTTGAGCAGAAGCGTCTTCGTGCAGTTTTCCTTTAAGCTAGCTATGGATTTTGATGTATGCTTCTATAAATCTTTCACACAGATGCTAGTTGCCTCTTCCCTATGAAAGCCTTGACAAGGGTTAAAATGAGAGCTCCATGTTGAAGAGACAAGTTCACATCTTATTTAGCCAAAATAGCTGTCATGTCAGCTAAAATTTAATGCAGAAAATGCCTTTTTAGAGTGAAACATAATGAAAAGGCGGTACTGCAGGCAAGGAATTGTTCCTGCTGATCCTGTCCTGGGTGTGTTCATGGATTTGAAGGTGAGAGTGGCAAACACTACCTTAGCAGCGGGTACCTTCCCTCCTATGTGGGCTTTGCTGTGCCAAGCACAGAGGAGCACTTTTGAAACATAAATAATGCGAGTTTCTTTCTGTCCTTGAAGCCATAAGGCTTCTAATAAAGTGAAACATGCATCCATGGATGGTAAATTTTTCTTCCCATTAAAGTATTTAGGACCTTGTATTAGTAACACTATCCATTTCTCATACTATTTCATGCACTGACACCCAGGTGCACTCTATTTCCTTCCTGAAAGATTTCTCAAAGGTGTAGTCATAGCTGTCATTTTGGATATAAATTTTTTATGTTGAGAGAGACAGAACTCTTAGTGTGATTCCCAGATGTCCCAGCGGGGAGAGGCTTACTGGTAGCATCAATGTGCTGCCTTCAGCAGTGAGGGGAGTTCCCCAGAGAGGCACCACTTGGAACGAAGGTGTTCCTGCACTGACACCTGTGTCATCAATCACTTCCACAATCCATGGGTCTTAGCTTTTTTTTTTTTTTCCATCTTTTGCTTCTTTTTTGTTACTTGAGTAATCTTTGTATTTAGCGAAACGTAAGGGGTAGGATTCTGTTTCTTGTGCTTCACAAGAAACAGGTGCTGCTGTAAAACAAACAAACAAACAAAAAAAAAAGCCAGTTGGAAGGTTGCAAAAATCTGCTTGCTCCGAAATAACTTTCCCTGTAGGAGCCACACCTAATCATATGTATGTTTTATTATTTCTTTTCTAGATGTTTTTGGATAATCATTTGACAGCCATAGTCTCTGTTTAAACTAGAAGGGTTATTAAAATTATGAAATAAATCATAGACTGTAAATTGAAGGGGAAAAAACTGCTTAGAAGCACAGCAGCTGTAGGGTAAAAAAAAAAAAAAAAAAAAGAGGAAAAAAGTACTGGAACCAAGTGCAGCTCTTTGTGTTAGAAGAAACACAGAAGTAATGCTGGAATTGACCCTGAAGTTTGGGATGGTTTCAGCTTCACTGACTTGTTGTAGTTGATGATGCAGTTCATTTCAGCATACTTAAACGCTCTCTTTGTTTCAATTAAATGTTCCAAAACTCATTCCACCCTAACTTGCCACTTTTCTTCCAATGAGTACCAAAACAATTCTAGTTCCATTTTCAGAAGTCCTTCCTCTTAGGTCTTAATAATTCTATCTATTTCCTGCAACCATCAGTGGTATATTTAGGTTTGACATACTGTTATGCATTGTGGTTAATAATTTCCTGGGTGGATCTGTTGTTTATGGTAGCCTTTAACCTCAACTTATTTGGCGTGTTGTTATTGCGATGCTGTGTAAAATTAGCTTAAGACTCTTACCTTGCTGCTTTCCACTCATTAAATAAAAAAAAGGGTATGCCTATACTTCATACATGCGCAATTCCGGTTTGAACTTAGAACTTGTTTGCAAGTAGACTACCATACTGCAGTCTCTTATTTGCTTTTGTATTGGCCTGAAGAAAACTTGAGGTGTTTTTGATGCCAAAGAAGTGATTATTACTAGAGTTCTTTCTTGGCTTGCCCTTATTTTGCAGTGCTCAAGGACAAGCAGGTACACGTTTCTGTCATGATTAAATATTACTGCTGAGCTGTTCTAAAGTCTGTTTAGTCCTGAAACCATCACCAGAATCACTGAGTACCTTTAAGTTAGTAGCAAACGGTTGGGAGAGATGAATATTTTCGGTTTTGTTTCTTCATATGAAAGAAGAAAGTAACTTAAAATACAAACAAGTGGTATTCACTAGAAAGTATTTAGACATAATTTCTTATTCTTTTCCACTGGAATTTGCTTGCTTAAAGACAGGAAGAGAATGTAAAGATTTCTGAGGTTGCCCCATGTTGTGGCTGTAGCAGCCTGTAGCTTAGAGAAACAGCAGTGCTTCAACACAATACAACTCAATTGCTTCTAGCATATCTATATCCAATATGTATGTTTCTATATTATAAGTATTCTTCAGAAAGGAAATGACTGCTGATCGAATTAAAGAAATTATAAGCCTAATTAAAACCACAAATCCGAAAAGAGTATGTAATTTCTTCAGTCTTTGACTTTTCCTCGAAATTGAATTGTAAAGCGTTTCCTTTTATTACTAATATATAATAAGTATAATTCCAAAAAATAATAGACAGTTAAGAATAAGAATTTCATAGTTGTAGTGTAAAAACTATCTTTTGACTCAGAGAGGATTCGTTTTGATTCAGTTAATCTTTACCCAGCGAATCTTATTTTATACCTTAGTTCAGGGAGTTCGAATGACTAGAAAAGACGTTGGACACAGGGAGTCCAAGACACTGAAACTGACCGACCTCTTCTCCTCTGTCAACCTCAATTGTTAGAAAGCAACTCCTCTTAACGTTAGGTTATTGAAAAAAAAAAAAAAAAAAAATTCTCACAAGGCATAGGAAAGTAGCAACATACTTGCTCCTACACTGTGAGACTGTGAGAGAACTGGGTTGTTTTTTTTGTTGTTTTTCTTAAGTTAGGAGCATTTTTACTGTCATGAAAAAACAGGATATCTGGAATTGGCTCGGCTGGTCTCAAAGCTATTTGATGAGATTCCTCTGCTGTTTTAAAGGAGTCATGGATCTCCATCCTTAAGGAAACCTGCTCATGACGTAAATAGTCGCCATCTCCTTAGTAAACTCAAACATCAGGGCTTTAGTAGTGGTGAGGTACTACTTCTGTTTCTGTGGCTTACATGCTGTTAAGCAATTTTGTGTACAAATTGTATCAGTCAGCAAAATGGTTTGTAATATCTGTTTTTGGAGGTGAGACTTAAAGTAGCATTTGCTGCTTATGATACCATCAGAGCAAACTAAATTTTAGCACCCTTGAAGTAGCATGTGAGCAAGTGTAAAGTCTTTTATGAGGAGAAAAAAATTAGGAATATAGTTAGTACCTTGTTTACATCAAGTCCTTCTGTTTGAAATTTTCTTTTTTTAAATAGTATCCCTTTCCATGAGAAAACTGTAAGTAGTTCAGTTGGATGAAATCAAATGGAAATGTAGAACCTGCTTAGAGGAGCACTTGTGTAATGACAACCAGGGAAAACCAACCACTAATGATTAAAAAGAGGTTATTGATTATTCAATAGTGTAACAGGGAGAATATTCTTAAAATCATGTGACGATGTGTAGCATAGACTGCTAAATCAGACATACTTTTATATCGTTCATTCCGAGGCCTAGTGAGATGTGCCCGATGCTTTCTCTTCTGATTTTATTTCTCTCTTGAAGCATTATTCTAATCACTTATTGACTTCTTTTCTTCATGTTTTCATCACATCTCGTAAACAATTGGCCATAGTGTAATTATAAACACTATGATTTTAATACTCAATAAACAGAGGCATAAAAGTGTAATGGACACCTGAGTGTTGTTATTAGAAAGAGGAAGAAAAAGAATTACTAAGCTGGATCACGTTGTGCTCTTTTCTACAAGGTATGGAAATAAAAGAAGGTTAATCCTGTTCAAGAGCAGCTTAAAATGTAGTGCTAGTATGAGGGCTGCTCCAAAAGTAACGCCTCTTTTAAGATGTTAACCTACAATGTCCGAAATGGATGTTGGTATTGTTGGGAAGGTTCACACTCTACTGCAGTATTCCATTACATTTTGTTGCCGTGTGACAGATAGCAGTAAAGCAGTCTGATACCACAGCGTCTGACATGGGAGTGCGTATGAAGCTAAGTGATATCATTGAATTCCTTCATGCAGAAAAAATGGTACACATTGATGTTCATTGACACTTGGTAAATGTTTACGGAGACCAAACAGTGTATGTGAGCATAGAAAAGCCGTGGGAGGTGCATTTCAGCAGTGGCAACAGTAACAATGGGTCACCTCCTCTGTTAATTATTTTTACGTGCATGGCATGCAGATTCTTGGTCATCACTGGTGAAAATGCATGGCTAATTATGTTGATGGTATTGAAGAAGAAAGTTTTGTAGCTGTGATTCTGCTCTATCAAACGATGTTATTGTACTCTCTGTATCTATTGTAGTTTTCACAGGAATAAATAGGAGGCATTACTTTCGGAGCATCCTGCATAGCATTTTCTTCCCATTTCACATGCTTTGTACTTAAGTTACGTATTTTACTCTCGTTTAAGGGGTAGGTGTTAGAAGTTGGATATTTTCATTCTGAGTCTAGACAAGATTATTGATGAGTCATTTCTCAGCTGTTTACCGTGGGGTGTGCAAAGTTACATTTTTGTGCCATTAGGACAGCACTCATCCTTATATACACAAAATGAGAATCTCTCTCCTATTGCCTTGATAAACTGCAAGACAATCTTTTTCTTATGAACTGGTGGTTATATTAAGTGCAAAGCTGTATTGCTTGTCCCATGGATCCGTACATATTTCTAAGGCACCCACTACATTAATTGATGCAGTAAATGAGTATGATTCCAGAGACATGCAGAGCACAGCATGTTGTTGTTGAAAGATATTCTTTCTGTTCTTCTATGACAATTATTTTAAGAACCAACCGTTTCTTTAGTAGTAGATGTATTAGATTTAGACTCCGAGAGATGAAATCTCTTACTGGAATTCTCCCCACCAGGGCTACCGTCCACAGATCATTTGTCTTCTGTGTGTCTCTGAAGTTGTTTGTTAATTATGGTAGCAAAAGAATATGGAAGCTTAAATCTGACTTAATAAGAGATGTAACATTCGGAAATTCTATGTCCTCTTTAACGATTTATTTTTCAATAAAACTCATCATAGAGGGAGTTGCAGGAAGCCTTCAAGTCTTGAGAAATGATAATTGCTTGTGGCACAGGTTAAAAAAAGAAGTGTAAGAAATTTCCTAGCACAGCTGAACAAGTTGAGCTGGAAACAGATCAGAAAAAAGGGAGAAAATAAAAGCACCAAATTAATGAATAATCAAGGTGATGTTGTTGCTGTTGTTCTTAAATCAAACAAAAAGAATCCATTAAAATCTAAAGCACAGGAAAATCTATGAAAGCAAAATACTTCCTTAGACCAGAGGAAAAACAGTGTGTAAACAGGCAAAAGAGAGAAAACAATTTCACAATGTTTCTGCCTGGAAAAAGAAAGGGGGGAAAGAGATAGTAATATTTCTAATTGCTGTGTATGCTCAAAATGTGATTTAGCTTATGGAGCAGATAGAAGCGGTCTCTGTAAAATATAAAAAAAAAAGGGAAAGAATATAGAGTGTCTGGAGCAGAAACCATTATCCCACTGGGAAAAGATAAGCATGCATATAGTTGTTATATGTCACTTGGATAGAGAGATCACTCATTTGTTACCTCAGGTTAGAGTAAACATCCATGTAGACAACTGATAACATTTATTTAGCTTTCCAAATAAACAGAGAGAGGAGAGAGTCACATTGCTCCTTTCTGCCTGAAGTCTATTACGCTTGTTTCTTGACATTTGTTTTGTTTGTTGTTTTAGATGTGCATTTCAAATTGTGAGGGGCTTGAAATATTTCTGCCCAAGACCCTATTTATCAAAATGATTAGTCAGAGGAGTTGTTTTTTGGGGGGAAAGTAGTTAAATAGCTGTCTGGCCTTAATACTAGGAGCACCCAGTAGTGCATGAAGGTTTTTTTGGCGAGCTCCTCGTTGCGTTCCACCTTCTTTGGTAGTAAGCAACGCGCCGTCTTTGCATCTTGTGCCCATTTCATCTTGGGCACCTCTGAGGTGCCATTAGGCTGCAAGGGTGCCGCTTTCTGCAGAAAATACTCATATCTCTTTTGATAACTCAGGTAATTGGCATTAAGTATTTGTACTTTTCAGAGTTGATTTTATTAAACAATTGAGTTACGTATGCAAACTTGTCATATTGTGATTTTAGTCTTGCTTTGGAACTTTTTGTAGGTTATTCTTTTGTACTAATACTAGCATATCACTTAAATATATTCTCCTCAGATGTTGTCATTAAAATTAAACTAAAATAATCACCTTACCAAAAACTGTGGCCTTTTGATAGTGTGGAAAATGATGGGTTAAGAAATTTTATTGGACTGGCTGAAATATTCTGATGGACACGTGAGGTGAGCAACCTAAAAGGATTTATTAATCCAAATGAAACATGAAGCTTAGCTGCAACTGCAGGTTGGAATATAAAACTTCAGAACAAAATACACTTTTCTTCTCTACAGTAATGAACCCTTAGCCTTGCAGTGTCCCAGGGGTGTGATTATCTCAGAAAAACTGTTTCCCCAGTTACGTCTTGTTGCATAAATAATCATCTCTTTGATGCAAAGGATAACTGTGGGAATGATGTAAGTTAAATATATTCTTCAGCAGTCTGACTTGCAAGGGAATAAACAATTTGCTGATACTTAGAGTGCTTAAACCACTTCCTTTGGTTTATGGGAAGCTTTATGCATTCTAGCCATACAAAAATTATTCAAATTTCATCAATAATATTTAAGTCACTTTCTTCATGTTGTTGTTTCTTATGTTTTTTTTTATTATTATTTTTTTTGCTAGATGTATGCAGCCGAAGCTCTAGTTAATATTGTTGCTATATAGCTCATATAGCTCTGTAACTTCAGCCATCACAGCACCAGAGAGAAGTTATGTCCTGAATATGGCAAAGCCAAACATGACAAACACATTAGTGCTATCACTATCGTTCTAAAAGAAAGTATATTACTTAGGTGAAATCCATCTTGGTTTGGAGGGAGCATAGAAGCTAACTTCATCCATCAGAATAATGCTTCAAGGAGCCATTACACAGCAGCTCATTTACGCGTGTCCAAGCTATATATAAACCAGCTGCCTTGCCTACTCCTAACAGTACTACTGGTAGCACAAGCTGCAAAATGCAGGAGGGACAGGAATGTACTCCATGTGCTTGTTTCAAGCTCTCTGATTGTGATAGCTCACTTTTGCTCAGTTTCCAAGCTTACTAGGTAACAACAGATGGATTCTGCATCCATGTCATTATTCTGTTCAATGTGGCAGAGTTGGCTTCTATGAAAAGGTTCCTGGGCCTCATGGTTCCCCACCCTCGGAATTGAATTGGTGAGAAACATCTCCAGAAGATCAGATTTTGAGCCTAGAAATCACAAGTTAGTGGCAGTGAGAAAAAATAATGGAGTCTATGGACTCAGTCTGAATTGTCTGCACTTCATAATTTTATAGTGTAATATCAATTCTCAAAATAAATTACAAAAATGTTTGAGCTCAAATGAAATCACATTCAGTGCTTATAAGTCCCTCCTCACTTCTATGACTCATCTAGTGTAATCATAGCTTATAGAGTCCAAATTTCTCCACTCTGAGTTTCCAGGATGGTTTAAATAATAAATTAAAAGTTAAAAAAAAAAAAAAAAAGTATGCCAATGTCTTGCAGTCTCTGAGCTGTAGAGATCTTCATTCTGTCACTAACGTAAAAATGGCACGAGTTGCCTTGTCCAGCCATGTTCATATGTAGGAGTTATTTCATATGAGTTACTCTGTTGTATTCAAGCTGAATCTGTCCCTAATTATACAGTGACCAGCTGTAGCATTGCTCTCATTTTATAGGTCTCGTTATATTCTGGTTGTCCATTCTTATCTGTGACACTGTAGTATCTGCAGTTTTGCAGTTCACAGAAGATGCTAGTATTTCTACCAAATTATCAAGTGTGTTTTCTGAGTGATGGATATCGATTAGATAGACTTGGTTACAAAAAGGAAGAAAAAGATACATTGGTAGAAAGGGAAGATGTGGCTTCATTGACTTGAGAAGTGATTGTGAAAGCAAAACTCTTTCGTTTTCTGTGCTTTCCTGCGTAGTCGGCTCTGTTCTATCCAGCAGGAGCAGGGAGTTGGTAGAAGAGAAATGAGAATCTCAAGGATAGAAATGAGAAGGATTGTTAGTAGTCAGAAGGGACCGGGAGGTCTGTAGATAAGAGAGGTTAGAAAATTATCCAGGACAAGTAACAGTGATGAGTACACAGCAAGCTAACAGTAAAAATTGACAAGTTTTAGGTTAAGGAAAAGCAAAATGTTGGTGGAAAATGTTTAGAAGAATGGTGTGGCCTTGGAGAAGTCCAGTTCTGTAGCTGCGCTAGACAAGACCCTTCGGTACAAGCTTTGAAAATTTTCAGTTAATGAGGCGGTGGACAAGTAATAGAGAAGGGACAAGTAATAGGGAAGGGTTTCTAAATATATACAAAAGAATCGAGAGAGTATTTAGCAGTGGCAGGAGAGGCAGATGGGGAGTCTGGGAGAGCAGATGGTGGCAAGCAGGGAGGACAGAGAGAGCTCCAAGTCTGGGACTGCAGCCTCTCACAAAGCATTATTGGTTGATCTCACTTGTTCCCATTCTAGTTGTAATAAAAACAATGACTCTAACTCCTAAGCTTCCCCTTGCTCTAAAAAGGAAAACATCAGCCTACACCATAAGAATGCACTGTGCATAGGGCAGGCTGGCATCACACGTGTCCTTTCAGTACTCTTCTAATTAGCGTACTGAGAGAGAGAGGTACAGACACGGTATCTCTTCCCAGATACATTAAACTGAAAGTACATTTGCAATGCCCTCTCCATAATGTCTGGATTGTGGCCTAGAAGTTGAAATGGCAAATGAAGCTGATTGTGCCTGTCTATATGCCAGTGTATCTATCTTTAGTCACAAAGATTGGTTTTTGTACCTTTCAAATGTATGTTTGATTCAACTGTGTAAATCACAAGTGTTGCTTCAAAGACAACTTGAAAAATCTTAGAGTAATAACATTCCCTGTCTAAGCTAATTCTTTCATAAATAAAGGTAAACACAGTGTACTTGGAGAAGCGTTTAGATGACCGTGTCTGACCAGAACAGCAACCACCTGTGCATGCAAATTGTTCTCCATTTTCTTCTGATGCTAACAAAACTCATTGTTTCTGTCATTTTTTTCCCTCCCCCACAACTCCCTAATTCCCATATGCCTCATTCTAGTGACTAAAAAAGAAACCACATGCATAATTCCTTCATTATTTTGGAATAATTCAAAAGTATGTTTATAGGATCATCAATCACATTATTAAATAACAGTAGGCTTGTAACATTTCTTGGAGGAGTTACTTTTTCCAGCATAAATTCACTGGAAATTGCAGCATCCCTTTTCACTTTGCTGTACAGCTGCAAAACCATTTTATAATTAGGGGCCACGTGGATGGCCAGTGACTGCTAAATGTAGATTAATACAATGCAAGCCAGGTACATGCTGAAGGCATTTATTTATGTAGTATTGTTAAACTAGTCAGTGAATATGAGATTTTCTAAATTATGTATCAGTTTGTTTGCTTTTGTCTCTGATGTAAAAACTGCACACTTAGAGCTTCTTCTGGTAGAAATTTGATCCAGATTAGGTATGGTAAATAACGTACTTTTTCAGGCCAGCTTCACTCTTTGTATGCATAGTTTGTAGACTTGGAGATACGTGATCGGTGTTGAGCTTGCAGAGACCTTCCAGAATACTTGTGTTGGGACATACTTGGACTCTTATACCCAATTCACATTTTTAGGTTTTTATTGCAACGTTTCCAGGCAGTTTTGATCCACCATGAGACATGTTTACTAATTCACCATTTCATGGAGACACAACCACAGTGCATCCACAGGGGTTCAGGAATTCTCAGTTGATAGGACTTGGAAAGAATTCCTAGGCAGGATAATGCTTTCCTGCTGTATGCATTTACTTATATACAGCATTACAAAAGGATAGCATCTGCGTATGTCTGCAACTAGTAAACTGTTCTTAATGTTTCTGTTCAGTGAATTTCATCATAGTTTCAGATCAGTCCACCTTTTATCCTCTGGAAAATGAGTTTTAAGCTACTACGTTGTTTTGTAGCAATACGTCACCGTATTTGCCAAAGAGTATAGAACATCCATTACAGAAGATGAAAGATACTGTCATGTTTTTGAAATGGTTAATTTTGTCTTTGTCAAATAAAAATACACATGCTTCTAAGCAAGCTGAATTTGCACAAGTGAGACAGTAGCTATTGTGTTCTCCATCATTCTATTGTGACCAAGCACAATCTGCTCTGGAAGAAAACATTTCTTTCTCTTCCTCTCAAATAGAAACATTTGATTTTGAGCTATCTGTCTTTAAATAACTTTGAATGTCGTGGTACCTCCTTTGAAATCTCTGTTCCTGCAGCCTGTGTTCCTGCCTTGCACATACAGATTTTGTTTACCATGAGTAGTTGCTATTAGTATTCATGATGTGGTAGTTTCTAGGTGCTAATGGCAGTTACTATTTCAGATGTATTTAGCTTATTGTGTGTAATAACATAATTACTAAAATTAAAAGCTTTCCTATCAGAGGCACACGGGTATGAAGTAAGCTTTGGAAAAGGGAGCAAAATCGACAAGAAGTGAGGAAAGTTATTCTGACAGCGAGACATTTCATATGTCAGCAAAGCAGAAGGAGAGGAAGGTGTAAATGTGAGAAGCCAAGGGACCAGCAGGGTACCGCATTTGGTGTGCGAGATGACAGGGTTTAGCAGTAGGGGTGTTGAGGGAGATGGCTGGACAAGGAGATGCTGTATGGGACGAATTGTCTGAATTTGCTAACAGCTTGTATGTTATGACAGGAATAAACTGTTGCAATCCTTTTTTCCTTTTTTTTTTCACTATTGGAGTGGGCACATGTAAATTTCATATGGTGTTTGCTGTCAACTTCATCTTCTCAGCTAGCACCTTAGGATGTAAGCAATAACTCCTTCACCATATAAAATCCTCTTAACTTAAATATCCTGCTTTTATTGTTTCTTTAGAGAGATAGGAAAAAAGAAAGAAAACTAAACCTCACTTCTTTGTTTCAAGTTCGGCTTGTAAATATGCAGAGAGATACAGAAAGTGGGAGGCGATGGAAGATAAAAATCTACAGAGAAGAAATGAGACAATGTCAGCAAACCTTGGTATCTTTCAGGCGAGTAGGCAACCTGACAAACAGAAATAATGTAAACTGTGCCGGCATTAAAAATGCAACGCCTTCTGCTTATAAACAAGTCTGGATTGGTTTTGTTTGTGGCTCTTCGTTGGTTGGTTGTTTTTTAGATGATCTGTCCTTTTAGAAAGAATAACCAAAAAATAAGACTATTTACTTCTTTAATTTTTTTAGCTTGCATTTATCTGTTAGCAATCCATTTGACTGAGTTGTTTAGGAGACTGGGTCAGAAACAACTAACTCATCCAATAAAGCTCCTTATCTGGTGCCTGTGATTAGCACTATTCAAGTTTATCATGGAGATTGTTTCAGAAGGTGCCTAACAACCAGTATTTTGCAAAAACTTTGACAAAGAATTGTGAGTGTTAATTATATTTAAGAGAAATCTTTACAGGTTTTCATTACTTGGAAAGATAACAAACCAGTTAGTGATTTGCTTAAAAAACGAACAAACAAACAAAAAAGCCAACACAACAACCTTCCTTGTATGGAATGTGAAATGAGATGATTTGTAAATGACAGTGATGCAAGAGAGCTGTAAAGGAATTTCAAGGTACTTAGGCGTACCTCTTTAGATATTCCGAGGATCTCACTTGTGCAGTTTCCTCTGGTATTTTTTTTCCTAAACTCCTCCTAACTGTTTGGCATGATTTCTGAAGCAAGATCACTAGAATTGAAATCATTCTGTTAGTTCATTTTAGTAATACCAATGGCGGAGAAATAGTATTTCCTTTTATATTTAGTAATTTCTTGATTATGTGCTCTAGGATCATAGTGCTTCTCAGTGTGAGGAGCCAATAATGAACAAAACAGAGAAGCTGCGATAGGTGAAAACTGGCATCTGTACACCAGCAGTTCCTTAGCAAGTCTTCAGTGGTACTGGTCTGTGGTAGTGGTGAACTGGGATAAGCTGAGTTATTTGCAAAATAATTAGCTGCTCTAGCTGAGACAATGGCATAAAAATGGTTAAAGCAGTTCATTTACATGCATTAAATTTATTGTATTTATCTATCACATTTTTCAATGTAAACCATCTGAGTTTGTCCTTGTGCAGGTAGTATAACTACCGCTGTTTTCCATACAAGAAAATAAAATGCATCTGTACTTATATTAAATGCATTTAATAGAAAAGAGAATTAGGTTTCATTTGCTGTCTGCTAGTGAAATAACAATCAGAACACACAACAGTCCTTTCAAATGTAGGAAAAAAAAGAGGAAAAGGTGATACAAAACTTAATTTTCATCTAATATTAGTACAATATTTTTGGAGGTTAAAAAAAATCACTCTTATGAAGGTATATAATTTTTCAGTTATCAGAACAAGAAATTTGTAAGAAAGGTAATAAGTATTTCAGATGTAGGAAAAACTGCTGGTTTAATGTCTTTAGAAAATAGGCGGTGGTGATTCCGTCTTGACCTAGCCTACTTCTGCTACTCCAGGGTCATGTTATACTTAGCACAACCTGTAGAAGAAAAATTGGGGCACAAATTATTTTCCAGTTTTGTTTAGTCAGAAGGTGAGCAGTATTCGCTCCTGCCTGGAAAGCCTGGGCTTCGCCATGCAGAACATCTCTGAGCACAGACCTCGCTGAAGTTCTGCTCCTTCTTCCGCTGACCCGGTTACAGTCTGGCACAACATGGCAGAGTGTCAAAATAGTAGCATATGCTAGAAAATATCCATAATTCATCCCATACCTCTGCTGTCAGGCAATTTGTGCATGCTCATTTGATTTTCTTTTAACAGCATATGCCATTTAGAAACATCATGGGCTGTGAAATTCAGGTTCTCTTTTTGGACGTGTTTCTTTTGCTGTTTCCAAGATTTGTTATCTGTTAGAAACTAGCTTTTTTCCACCATTTTTTAAGCTCATGTTTTGGGACACAGAACTGGGAAATAGGTTTTTCCACTACAGTCTCAGGAGTGCAGACTTGAGACTTGGCTCATCTTTGTTCCCAAATTCCTTGTCACTCCATGCTGCAAGCAGCATCTCCTCTGTAAGGCTGATGATCTTCTCCATTGCCTTCTGTGTGCTGCTACAGCCAGTGTCCCCTTGTCCCGTCACCACTGGTGGTTACAGTGCCTTTCATGGCCACACACACGCGGTGCCATATCCAACTTGGGGCTGGCCTGGTCCTAAATGTGGGCGTCACTTGGGTTTCTATAGGAGGCACAATGGTGTGTGTGCACGGTTGTTAACAACCAGCCAGGGTGCAGAAATGAGTCTTGGGAAGGATTTAAGTCCAAGTGTTCACTCTCCTAGGTCAGGTGGCAATGTATATTGTGGTTGGCTGAGATGAATTGACTTGGTAGGCCCATCCTGTCACTGTTTCTGTGGGTGCTGAGCTTCTGAGACAGCGAACTGTGACATGCAGTGCTCATAATTCAATCTATCTAAGTCATAATGTGATTTTTTTTTTTTTTTATCACTTGATTATTTCCAATCTCATTTATTTTGTAGCCCCAGAAGTAAGGGAAAGGAAGGAGCTAAGCAGAGGGTTTGTGTCTTGGGATGTCTTGGATGTGTCACTGGGGCGAAGGCACTGAATTGCAGCTGTGAAAACAGACTCAGCTGCTGCCCTACAAGGGAAGTGTCAGGGCTTGAAAGGTACTGGATATTGATACAAATGCTCAGTTTAGGGAACTTAATGTATTTTGTACTGTATATATCTGCTTGAGCTCAGCTCTTCCTCTGCCTGAATACCTTGGCAAATGTTTTTAGTATAAAGCCAGTCCTGTCCTGAGGGGCTTCATCTGATGACTTTGAAAGTAGTGTTTTAGGGGCCTGGTTCAAGCGCAATGTATAACAGCAGGGACAAAGCTAGCAGCACAGTTTGCCAGCTTCTGCCTTTGCTTTTCACATGAAACAGTCACCAAGTGACTTTCCAGACATGAGACTACACCTTGGGTTACAGATTTATCCTTGTACGCATGCTCTCTTTCACTGGTCAAAAACTTCTGCATTATCTTTTTCTGCTCAGTGAAGCCACTTCAGCAAAAAGGTGGAAGTCTGTCCCTTCGTTTACCCAGTTGCAGCACATGATTTGTAATCTAGATTAATTTGTGCAGATAAGTTGTACTGGAAGGGGAGGGCTTGACTCCCAAACACCATACCCAGAATGGGACTGTAATTGGTCAGTGAGGCAGCAGCTGTAACAATTTCCTCCTAGTGTCTGTAAATTGTGTTCTACCAAGACAGCCTACTGATCCAATAGCAGCCATGCATGCTGTGGCATTACCCAGTGACTGAATGCAGTGACAGATAATTTTCAGTGTGTTCATCTCTGGACTGCTCTCGATAGCTGTGTTGTGCAGAAATGTTCAAATTCCTGAACTCCAGTGTACCTGAGCATCCAGGGAGACTGCTTGATCAGGGTTGATGGAGTACTGAAGCATCAAAAAAACTATTCCGTCACTGGGCAATGTGACTCCCTCTGGGCTATAGCCCTTCATTGCTCCTATCTGCACAGTGTTGTTATCTGTCTTCTTAGGCGTTTCTTCAGACTGTGTGTTTTTCAGAGTCAGGGATTTACTGTGTAGATCAACAATTTCTGTGTTTCAGTGAGAGCCTTTGGGTGGTTCCGTATCATGCCTGACAATAAGTATGAGAATTCTTAGTCATCTCAAGAACACACGCATACCAAGAATTAGAAAAATTACCAGAGAACTGATCACTTATTGTTCATTCAAGAAGGTCAAAAGCGATCCACAGTCTTGTGTTTTTTCCATATCAAGTAGGCTACATAAAAATATTGTTTAAAAAGGAATTTTTTAAAATTATTCCCTTAAGAGAGAGCTTGGTAGAGGGAAAAAGAACCTTCCAGTTTGGTTTTCAATTTGAGAGGTCCCTTTGTGATCCTTGATTTTGCATTAATAAAACCTGAGAGCTGTTTTCCATCCTTTCATTTACACGTTTTTATCATGCACAGCATGATGCTTATAAACTGGACTGTAGCCACAGTTAGAACTCCTGTGGGGAGGATAAGTGCCCATTTTCCTAATAATAATAATGCATTTTCTAACTTCCAGAAAATTAATCTCTCAGCAACTGTACCATTTCCTATTAACTGGATAACAGTTGATGGTGTTTTAGCTAAATACGTAGGGTTTCTGGAGAAGTGGGAAGATCCATTCTAATTCTGCAGTGCTCATACATTAATGTTCTCAGTGCCTTTGTAGGCAAAATCTTCCCTGCAAATAGGCCCATTGAGTAGTAGGTAATAATGAGGCATCAGTGCTTGACTTCTTTCACAACTGAGCAGGGCTTTGAGATGCATGACTCAGGAAGAATGCTCTATAAAGATGTGATGTTTGGTAATTGAGCAGAGTGGAACATGGCCTCCTTCCACAGCATCAGTAGTAGGCGGGCCTGTGGAAAGCATCCGGAGACGGATCTTAAGTTCCTCTCTTTTTCTGGAGGCAGTTACATCTCCTGCTTGAAGAGACTGCAGAACAGTGAACTAAAAGTAATGTAAAGCTACTAGCTTTTTCAAAGACAGAGCAAGATCAGTCCTAGCCCAGAAAGAGGTGTAAGGCTGTGATAGAAAGATACTGTGCAGAACTAATATGGGACTGGTTTACAACTGCTGGGTTAGACGTTTACATCAGGTGAGCAGTTACTGTCTGATTTTTCAATCTACTGCTTCTAAATTCAAGTAAGAAGTGTAACGCTTTGTGAAGGCTGAAATCGTTTGGTCACAATAATTGAAATACTATCTCTGAAAAAGCAAGGTCTTAGGTAGCAAATAAAATAAGATGTCCTAAGGCATCCCAGTACAGAGAAACTGAGGTCAGACCAATAAATCACAAGCAAACTACAAGCAAATAGCTCTATTGACAGACTGTTGCTTACTATCTGCTCTTATTTCTTAAGTAAGGTGGAATGTAGAACTTGGTCTGGATCCGGATAACACATTTGCCTGATTTTCTAAAGGCTTTGTTCTCTATCTTCTGCCTTCACTCTTTTCAGTCTTCCAGCATATGCAGAAGGTGTTAAGTGAGCCTATCTATGTATCCAGTCTGGTCTGTGCATCAGACTTCATATGTCAAGTAGTTAGTGGAATTTACCATATGTAACCTAGTTGAGTTGTATAATGCATTTGTAACACTGGAGCAAGAGATCTCTATGCAGGACAAATGAATAAATCCTAAGTAAGGAATGATACTTCAATATATAAATGGGAGCATGTAGGTGAAATAGTGCTTGGAAGTACGATCTCGGCATAACTGGTACTTCTGATACAAATCTGTTTTAACCATTTGGGTAATTGCTTTATTCACTTGCATAATAATTAGATGAATGTGTTTAAGAGACAGCAATAGTTATTCTTTAATGTACTGTGCCATTACAGGATTGGGACACAAACTCCCTCCATCACTAATGTGGGTTTTTTTTGTTTTTGTTTTGTTTTTAACTGTTATGTTGGCTAATTTTTTTTTATTGTTATCACTTTAATATACTTTATCATGTTGTGGAGTCTCAATATGCTCACGTAATCAGGCAAAAATATTCTTTTGTAGGTATGCAAAATAGAAAAAGTGGTATCTGTCTTAAATGGCCCCTGTGGTACATCTGTGAAACACAAATGTGGCATTCTCAAACTGCACTGACGGTCTGAATCTCTTGCTTAAAAAATGGAAATAAAAAGAAAGCAAAGAAATCTGTCGAGAGCCACATTGCACTTTCTATTGGTTTAGCTCTCATTTGAGAGGAGTGCATGTGGACTTGACAGGAAATGAGAACAGTGCTGATGTCTGTGTGGACTACCATCAAAACAGAAGTTCAGCCCCACTTTGTGCCAAGCAGTTTGATCTTTCCGTTCTAAAGTCTGAATGCTGTCTGCTTCCCAAACCTGCTGCACAGATCAGAACCAGCGTGCACCAGGCTGGTTTTGTCCTTCCCAAGGACTTTGAGCCACACTCATTAAAATTCCTGGTGCTCCTTAGATGTGCAGGGAGCCATAAGGTGTTTCTGGGGAAAGCTCTGTGAAAGGCTTCTAACAACAAGCGCCGTGTAGGGCCACGAGTCTCGCTGCCCCTTGCTGTGCAATGAGTGGCAGTTGCCCTATTTCTTGGTCGTGTTATCTTCTGTTCCACATTTTATTTTTAATGGAACCTACCTCCCGTTTTCTCATCACCTAGGCATCAAACTTAGCAATTCCTGCACACAGCCGTGCTAATATCATTACAGTGTGTACAGCAGAGCTGTTCTTGTGCACCAGAATGCACTGAATCATAACGTAAAACAGACTCTTGTGTCTTACCATTTTTATTTTCACCTTTAAGTAAAAGAGAGATTTATTTTTTTCATTTCTGCATGCATGGTTTTGTAAATCAATCAGGCTAGCTTTCTTAATATTATTACTGGATGCATGGGTTTTAATTTAATATTTTTTTTTAATGAAGGTGCCCATAGCAAGCATAAGCATGATGCCTGCAAATTCTGGGGAACTACTTAACTCTAAATACCTAAACATGTAGTTTTTAGTGAAAGCTTTTGTCTGAATGTTTGTGCATTGACTGTTCAAAGAGCCAGTTCAAGATTTTATCCTGAAAAATATTTCCAAGGGACAGAAACACATTGTGAAAATAACAAACATATGTTAGCAGTGAGAATAACCAGTTCAGCAGTGCTTTCTTGGGTGCATTTTGGATCCTATCTAGGCTATTGCAATGTTAATTTTAGAAACTCTAGCCCAGCAACAGACACTTAGGAACAGAATGATGTACTGCAAACGGCAAGAATTTTAACTGCAGACTATGGCTTTATTTTCTTATTTATAGCTCCCTTCACTTAGTTATGTTTTATGAAATGTGTATCGTTAAGAGGGCCTGTCTTTGCTTTCATGACCAATGGACTTAGCTCCAGATTGCATCCCCCTAGTTATCTTCAAATATTGTTTTTTTTAAAAAAGGCAAATCATAAAAACTTGGCACTAGGTTTTAAGTGCCATGCAAGGATTATCAAGAAATACTTAATTATCTTTTTATTGAACTTTCAGCAACATTGGCTTTATTTTTGCTTTTTAATAAATGTACAGTTGTTGAGGAGAAAGCTTGAGGCAAACACAAGGAATTATGAACGCTTACATGAGATCTGACATGGAAATGACGAAGTCAAAGTTGAAATATTTATTAGTACTATGCATTTAATGAGCAAAATTTAAGAATGTTAGTTGTTTGCTGGGGCTGAAAATTTCAGTGTAGACAGATTAACAATTGGTATAAGTTACAGCAGCTCTATTGATTTGGTTTGGTTTCCTGAAAGTGTGGAGAAAAGCTATGCTTTCTTTACTGCTGACAGTGTAACAGTGTTATGTATGGACAGGCTCATCTCTGTCTTCTTTTATTTTATCTATTCAGGTTGCTTTGCAGTTAAGCTAGTATTTATTGAAAGCCAAAGCTCATATATTTTTAAAAGATGATAAAACAAAAACATTTTAATTGGGAAATTATTGCCCAGTTTTGAGATGAGTGCCTAAAGTCTGCAAATGTTTACATTAGACTTAATAAAATAAAGATTATTATTAGCAATGTAATATTGTAATGTTTTAGGTAATATTTTTTTTTTCAACAGTTGACTACAGTTTAAAAAAAACTGAAATAAGAACAGTTAAAATTAACTGCCACCTGTTTGGGGTGATCTTTTAAGATCTATTTTAATTCAGTTTATTATTCTGTCAAGATTTCATCTTTTTTTCCTCCCCCTTTATTGTTTAGATTGGAAAATTTTAATAACACAAAAATAATTAGAGGGGAGAAAAAAGGATTTCCCATTCACTTCTATTTCCACTGTTAACTTCAAAATAAAATAAAATAAAACAAAGAAAGCTAGACTTGCACAAGAAATTATGGACATAGACAAGACTCAGACATTAATGTTGCATCCTGGGGTACATATACGTCTTTAGTGGAAAATGAAAGTGGGAGATGGAAAACTATTTCTATGTGGCTTTTTTATTTCAGTATTGATTTTTTAGGCAGAAAGCCCTTCCATTTACATCTTGTTATTTAGACTCATAATAAAGATGCAAGAGCAAAGAGATATTTCTTTCCCATCTACTCTGCTCTATGAGAAGCCTCTTGTGCCTTTCTGCTTCATTTGCTTCATAGTGTCCTTAACTCTTTATTGCTTTTACTGCCATTATGAATCATTTTTTCATATTCAGTGTGCTCAGTCATTTTAATACAGTTATAATTGTAAGGTGCAAAATGTAAATCCCTGTAATGTGTTGGAGGAAAAAAGTGTCAAAGTCCCTTTGTCACACTGACAGGTTATAAAAGCAGACTAGCTCAGTTTAATCAGGTTTAAATTTTAATGACATAAGCAAAACTCAGACTGAAGTAACTATCTTGCTGTTATTATTTCAGATCATTGCCACAAGTGAAAAACGTGTTTTTATTTATTGATGGTATCGTTTCAGAACTATCTCAATGCCAACATCTATTCTGGATAAAGTGTTTCTTTAGTCATTAAATACTTCTCAGATATGATATCACTGTTCAAAGGTTACTTGCCCTCCTTTCTGATGACACATTTCCCCTTTCAACCCTGTGGGTGGTGATAACTTTGTCTTTTCATACTTCTCTGACCTTTCTCTTCTTTTTTATTCCCATGTTGTCCATCCTTCTCTTTTCTTCACTGTGTTGTTTGGCCATCAATTCTCTTCTCTGACCTCCTGTTCCTCCCCATATAGTCCAGCCTTATCTTTTCTCTAGTCTTTTTTTAATTCTCCTACTGTTTGCCCTTCTCTTGAACTTCTATTCTTCCATGACCTTCCCTTTTCTTTCCTGATATTGTAGAACCTCCTCTTCTTTGGCCTACTGCTCTCCCCTGCCTCCCATGTTAACTGGTCCCCTTCTTCTGCAATGTATTCCCACCCCCATGCTCATATTCTCAGGCCTCTACTTTATCATACACCTTAATTTTATCTACATCTTCCCTGGAGTCGTCCTTCAGCCTTTTCTTTTCCCCCAAGCTTTCTAGCCCTCCTCTTCCCCAGCTTACTTTGCTTTTTTATTTTCCCCTAAACCTCTCCAGGTTCCTTCTGGCTTTTGTTCATTTGTTTGCTTTTTTTTTTTTTTCCCTCCCTTGAAGGTTCCCCAGCCTGGCTTCTTTTCCCTCCTGACTCTCCCTTTTCCTTCCTCTCCCCTATGGGTACACGATATGCCATAGCAAGGCCAAATCCTCTATAGAAATTAATTTAATGTGAAATATTTCTGCCTTTTAACTCAGAAAACTCCAACCTCTTCATTAGGAAGCTGTCAATATTGAAATAAACTATGATTTTAAGTGTAGGTACAAGAATTGGTATTTCAGACTTAATAAAACAAGAAATGGATAGTGGTATCTTTTGATGTCTACCACTTTCATTTGACCTTAAACAAGTTTTCTAGAGGTTAGAAAGATCATGCCATGTTATCTGTGTCCTGAATTACCTCAACTTCTAACACCACCATTTTAATGATCAGAGTGAGCAAAATGAAAAAAAAAAAAAAAAAAAAAAAAAAAAAACAGGTAGAGAACTCCTTTATGTTTCGTGCAGATGAGATGTGACTCCTAAGAAGATTGGACAACTTTACTAAGGCTTTTTGGTTACTTAAGTTGTGTTTTGTAAAACAGAATGGCCTTCCTAATGACAGAAGTTTAATACATCAGGTCATGTGGTGCAAGCCACGTACCTTGGATAGAATAAGGACTAAAGGAAGTTCGTTACAGCAGACGGAGTGCCTGTCATTTTATTTCCGAGGTGCAGTTGACAGGAAATAGAAAGAAAAATGGGGACTTCGGGCCATATTCTGTGGTTTGATTTCTCATGTATGTGCTTACTATTGGGATATGCAGAAAAATTAATGTTTCTCATGTTCTTCAGATGTGTGCTTCTTCCCTCACACAGATCCTTACAAATCACAAATGACCAAGTGTAAGCACAAAGATAAGTTTGGATAAAACTGCTCAAAAGATGAGACAGAATAGGTTTAAAAAAAAAAACAAACTAGGAAGACAAATCTGATATGCAAAATGAAGTTAAAATCATTTTTTGAATGGAATTACGTGAAAAGCAAAAATCAAGGCAATTTGATAGTCTAGTATATCACTGACCTGGTGATGAGGACTTAATTGCTGCTTCGATTTGTTTTTGAGTGGATTGTATACGTAAACAGCAGATTGTCAGTGTCTTAGGCAGCAGAATGCTCGTCATTAAATGCAGAGAATGCAGCCCTTAGACTTCTTAATTTCTAAACTGCCAGTCTGTCCTAACATTACTTGGCAGCTTGGTCTTTGGCTGAAACTCCAAGTATATATACGTGAGTCACTCTGAAAGTAATGCCTCCTATTTATTTCCATGGAAGCTACAACAGATAGAATGATCATAAGAACACTGTTTGATAAAGCAAATTCTCAGCTACAAAACACTCTTTATGAAGGCAGTCAAAACCACGAGCTCTGCATGTTCACCAGCAGTGAACAAGAGCCTCCATGCTGCACTCAGAAAAATCTGGACCAGTAGAGGTGATCCAATGTCACCACTGCTGAAGTACACCATTTACCACTTTGCTGTGCTCTCACCCACTGTTTGTTCTCCATGAACGTTCAACAAGTGTTTATGAAAGTTACTACATGATATTTTTTTCCACCTGGAAGAATAAATTGACACTCCTTTATGTCAGATGCGCTTTTGTCACACTGTCCCTCTGCTGCCATCTGTCACACAGTAACAAATTTTCACAGAATATGTGTGAGAGGGTTCAGCCTCTACTGCAATACCTCCAACATCTGTATTTGATGTTGTGCATTGATATGATAAAATTGGAGGCATTACTTTCAGAGCACCCCTCATCTTCTCTGGTTTTGTGACACAACTGCAAATTTAACAGGGAAGGATGAGCTGTCCTTATCAACATATTGGAAGGGGGTTGAAATCTCTGTGGGGAGTGTTTGTGTACCATATGCCTATCACAAATACAGTGATTCCTACTTATCAAGATAGAGTAAGTCAGATTTAGCATTAGAAAACATTTTTGCATGGTAACAGAATGTTAGACTTATTAGAAAAGTATTCTTATTTTTAATTACCTTCTAATGTTCGTTGTTAATATATGAGACTATTTGAATTGGCAAGATTTGAATCTGCATGGATGTGCAGGAAGAGGGGCAAGCGTTCCATGTTTTTGCAATTTAGCAGTTTCTCATGAGGCTAGACTTAAAGTGTTTTAGGTAAGTACAAAAGAAAGCGTGTGACAGGAAAGAGTATGAGAAATGGTCATGAATAAATGTCCGCAGTTCTGAGGCATGTTGTACCTTTATTACAGCAGGATATAGAGACGCTGGCTTTGTCTTCCTGCTCCTTCTGTGCTTTCAAGTCAGATGCATGCTGCACCTCTTTGCAAATAGGTATCACAGATCTCATACGGTGGAGGTTCGGTAGTGGGTGCAGTGCAATAAATCCTGTTGTCCCAGTATTCGGTCGCCTTCTGTCATTTATGCAAATAAAGCCTATAATGGCCAAAGATGCAAAACTAGTTACAGATAATTTGGAGAACACTTGAAAGTGTTTGAACATTCAGCTTTATCAGAATTTGAAGTTTCCCTTAGCAGCAGGGTACATGATATTTTCCTGTAAATCTGGCAGTGCTGTGGGAACAAATACTGAACAGTGCTATGTGACGACTCCTCCAGATGGTGGTTGGGAAGGTCGTGAAGTGAAGAGCATACATGCAGAAAATCATACTTAGTAGAAAAGTTAATCTTTTTTTCCAACCTTGAAATCAATATTTTAGGATTTGGGTTTTAACTAATGGCTACAAGGATTCTTATTTTTTATTTCGTAAATGTCTGTTGAATACAGAATGTATTTCCCTTTTGTGGAACACTGTTTTGGTCTCAAAACCATGAACTGCAAATGTTGAACTCAGGAGATCATGTTACGTTCTTCTTGGGTTTTCAAGTGGTATCAGTTTCACAGTAGTAAATAGTATAGTTTAGAGAATGTGGATCAATACTCTGTTTTCAAGATGTCTGATCATGACAAATGTAGGCAGTGTGAATCACTCTTATGTGTGTAAATGTATACGTGTGTGTGTATGACTTAACCATTTGTCCTTTCTTTCTTTCTCCAAAGGCATATTCTTTGCCAGTTCTAAAAGCTTAAAAAACATAGCTTGATACAGAGAATTCCTTGTAGTGTATAACATTGACAAACTGTATTGATCAAAAAAAATCCAAGATCAGTGATCTAAACTTTAGACTGGCATCTACCAGCAACTTTATGTGTATGACAAGAAATAATTTTTAGTGATATGCTAGTGAAGAGTACAGTAAATAATGATAGTAGTTAGCTTCTCAGTTCCTTATAGACTTTGGTTTTTCATTGTGTATTTGACTTGAACTCCATCAATTTTTAGAGAAACACATTGCTCAAAATTAGCAGGTTGAGTTACTAGTGCTACATTCTCTTAGCATGCTCTAGTGAAGTGTCAGTTGGAGAAGGTTTATGGCAAAGAAAAATAAAAATCCACATCAAACTCTGAAACCTAAGACATCTTTTCTGTCTTCAGATAATGGCTTTTGTGTCCACCAGTCCAAAGGCCATCTTTTCCAGTTGGAAATTCTTGGCTTAGAGGAAGGGAATCACACAGTAAGGGTTTTTCCATTGCAACTATTGTGACTTAAAATTTACTCACAATTCTGCTATGTTCAAGTAAATCCATTGTTCTCCTTTTTTATATATATATTAAAACATATCTAATGTTGTTCTCTGAGGTACTAGATCTACAGTTGCACTAAAAATCTTACTTGATCGCATTTCCAATTGGCAGTTGTCCAAATACCGATATGATAGATTTGCATAGAGTAATAAAGACAAACTAAGGACAGATGTAGCATGTCACCTGTGGTGGTTTTGATTAAAAACTTTTTTTAAGATCTTTTATGATTTTATCACTCACTCTAGCTGATCTAAACTAATCATTCAGGCAGCTACCTCTAATCTTTGAAAACTGGGGAAACCTCTGAGAACGCTGTGTACAATCACCAGTAGGGAAAAGGTGACTTAAAATCAGTCCTTCCTTGTGATTACATTAGCATGTTTGCCAAACATGACACAAGTTTTATGAAAGTCATGCAAATATGAGATAGGCTTCCATAACTACTCGGTTTTTTCTGAATGTCTGAAATGCTCCACATTAGCCTGAAGTCTCAGTGCAACGTGTTAGGATAAGAGTTTTCTTATGAATTTGTCTCTACCTGTGATTATCTTAAAACTGTACATGAAAATTCTTCCAAAGGATGGCAAAATCCAGTTTTATCTATTTTATCCAGCACAACAACTGAAAATCATCATTTTTGTTTTGTTTTCTAAATAATTGAAATAAATTTGAAAATACCTTAATTAAATTATCAGAGCTGGTTCAAAATTGATGACTGGATTAAACTGTCATTCTTAGACTGCCGTAGTCATTCAAAACAAAAGCTTTTTCTTTTTTCTTGATTTTTTTTGTGCAATAAATATTTAAATGAATTTTGCTTTTCAAAACAATGTTTACAGCTCTAGAACAAAATGAAGTTTATGTAACAGTCACAAAAAGGTAACCTTTTTTTTTCTTTTCACTTCTGCCGATTTGATGCATTCATTATATATATCAGTTTTGATAGTTTATCTTGAAGGGAGTTCATAAGCAGGAGAAGAACTGACTTCATATGCAATCTGATAGTGATAGAACCAAGGGGAATGGCTTTAAACTAAACGAGAGTAGATTTAGGTTAGCTGTTAGGAAGATAATTTTACTCAGAAGGTGAAGAGACATTGGAGCAGGTTGCTCAGAGAGGTCGTGGGTTTCCCATCCCTGGAGGCATTCAAGGCCAGGCTGGGTGATCGGGTGATTGGCAACACTGTCCATGGCAGGAGATTTGAAACTAGATTATCTTCAAAGTTTCCCTTAAGCTAGCTGTTCTATGATCTTAACTGAATGGAAAAGAAAAACAAAAAAAACAAACAAAAAAAACATAGAAACAATTGGTGCAGCATTTACAGCACCAAATCTCAAAAATAACAATAATAGTAATTATCTGGCATATATTTTATTTTTGAAATGATACTACTTGTGTTTTCTTTTATCCTCAAAACTAAATTTTGAGATAAATACTGGGAATAACAAAGATGACTGTATTTGTTAGATCTACTTTATTCCACTGCAAAGCAGTGTAAATCATTACTGGCAGAATGTCAGAAATTCTTTGGGTATTATTACTTAAAGGTGACAGAATACATTTTGCCAATTTTTCTTAAGATATTTTCACTGAAGAGCTTAGCAGACTTTGATGCAAATAGAAAGCCTCAGATGGTTTCAATCTTTCAGTTCTCTGATTGTGAGTGCTTTGTAGGCAGAATAAACACGTGGCTTGAGTGTCTATATCCAATGCTCTAGCCAGAGCTTCAGAGCTTTCAAGACATTTTTACCCCAGGTAGTGGTGGTCCTACAACTTGGTGTCTCATGGTCAGCAGTGTCAGAGATGACACCTACAGAGACTCTTTCCCACGGCTGGGCAACCCCGGGAGGTAAGGTGCTGGGCAGCCATGAGAAAAGTTCTTGTAAACACTACCTCTCTTAAATTGAGTTAAACTTCATACTGAGGACAGGGAAGGCCATGTAGTTTCCATGTGTTAAAACAAACTTTGTCTATGTGGCACATCTGATTTTATTAAACAAAGTCATTAGATCCTGCCTTGTCTTTTTTAATTTCTTTTTTCTTGTGACCAAGAATTTGGACGATCAATTCCTGTCAAGTGAGATAGCATCTGAAACATGCCATCTATGAAGAAATTATGTGAAAGTAACTCCTACAGACTTGCTTTGCTTGTTGGAATCCCCATGAGAAGAGCTGTAGTTCCAAAATTCGTAGAAAAGGAACACATTGGATGCAAGTACCCTTGAAGCTTTGCTTTAAAATTTTGTTTGATTTCTCTGTTTTACGTTTTCAGTTTGTATGAAGATCGTGGTAATTTATTTAGTTTGCAAGACTAATTGGTGATTTTTTTTCTTTTGAAGAAGAAAAATGTTTATAATACATAAGGTATATATATAGTTGGACTGTTAGATGTGTGCTAAAGAACAAGGCTTAGCTGCTGTTTAGCACTCTGCTGTAACAGCCTCAGCTGGGTGTTTGTAGACATGAATTCATACTCTGGTGTGTAATCCACTTACTCATTTGGTCTTGCATCTTTGTGTGGGAGAATCATGTTTTCTTAGTGATTTGGGCAAGTAGATGTTCATTTCCTTTGTGGGAAAAAGGTTTGAAAATCTTCTACCGAGAGTTTACTTAAATAATAAAACACAAGCAGTTTTCTGGAGTTGAAATGATTATTTAAACTGATTAAACTGTGTGCTGCTGCTTATCAGAGTTTTGCAGTTTTTTAGTTAAGGAATCTATTCTTAGCAGTCTAAAGTTTGCTTTTGTCACAAAGACTTAATGTGCTTCATGCTAATGTTTTTTCTGGGAAAAAAAAGGTAAATAATTATCACCTCATTCTGTTCTGAGAGATGTTTTCTTTGTGGCATTAATTAACAGTGAAACATTGCTATAAATTTGGACACTGTCCCTTTTGCTGCATCACTGCTGCATTAGAGGTTCAAATTTTTTGAACAAGTATTGAAAGGAACAGCTTAGTTTTTTCTGTGAAATGGTGTATGAGGCAATAAGTAACTGTTTTGTATGAATATACAGGGATTTGATTTAGTGAGCACAGAATATGAAATGCTATTTGAACGTCGTCTTGGATTCTCTGGGAGAAACGTGTGTATATATGTGTACGTGTTATTTATGACAGCTGGCGAAATAGTGATTGCAGCTTCAGGTTCTCCTGGTATCCCAGGTATTCGCTCTGCATCAAAAGCAGAATTTTTCAGACTAAAATTTCTTTCACTCACTGGGCATCTTCTGGTGCTACAAGAACAGCCACAATCCAACGTAATGTCT
This sequence comes from Meleagris gallopavo, assembly GCF_905368555.1. Classification (NCBI taxonomy): domain Eukaryota; kingdom Metazoa; phylum Chordata; class Aves; order Galliformes; family Phasianidae; genus Meleagris; species Meleagris gallopavo. The sequence goes on from NC_139410.1 coordinate 958,034, forward strand.
GTGGAAGTTAAGCTGTTATGCCTTTGAGAGTAGCTGCCCCACCTTCTAGAGTTCCTTAGTGACCAGGTAGCCTTCAAATGTGTAGCAGCTCCGGAAGGTGTCAAACAAATTGAGTTTCGGTGGCTTCCAGCAGAGTCAACAGTGTTTTAAAAAGTATGAAGTCTTCCACACGTTATTCCTATTCCAGTTCTGTAATAAGAAATTACTTTTTCATATTACCTAGCCCTAATATCTCAAGTTCTGTGGGAAAGTCGATGTAATAAGCTGCATGGGAAATAAATCTAAGGGGAATTCTTTTTTTTTTTTTTTCCTCAAACAAATCAATACTCAAATGTTGTAGCCCGAATCCACTCTCAGTGCTTTAATCAGAGGGCCCCAGGTATTTCCCCTTTGACCTGATATGAAATTTTGGAACTGTTACTACCTCATATGCTTTGCCTTTAGCTCAAACTGTCAGGACTTAATCAGCTAAGGGCAGCCCTTAGTAGAACCATCAATGGAAAGACCTACTTGAAAAGGGATGAAGGAGGAGGAGAGGTACTTGGGAAAGTTCTAATTTCATTAGGTTTCCTGATGGATAGAATTGGAGAACAGAAGTCTATCATATTGCCTTCATCTAGATTACCCTGCGTGTTGTACGTTTATGAAGATGGCCAGTGCAAAGGAAAAATCCTCCTTGAGAACTCTCAGAAGAGAGATATTAGTCTTCTTTTCTCGTTATTCTTGTAGGAGAGAATAATTTTATTCTTCCCGCAGGATGGAGTCGAGAAAAATCAAGTCAGAGTACCAGTTACCAGTTTTCTACTGTTTCGTATCATGCAGTCCCGTACTCAAGAATAGAGTAGAAATCCTTTCACTCCCTTAGCAGCAGCTTCTCAGATGCATCCAGTCCCAAAGTGTAAACCTTCTCTTGTCTAATAATTATCTCCATATAAACTGGAACCATTTCTTGGACTACTAGCAAATGGAAAAAATATATATTTGATTCCAAGTTTCACATAGACTTAGAAAATATGTCGGTTCTTCATTGTTCAGAAACAATAAACTTCGCTCCTGGGTAGCTCAATTTTGGTTCCACGAATACATGCAATGGTCCAGGGACAGAGATGGCAACAATAGATAAAATACTCAATAGCGATGTATATCTGCTTGCAAAAATGTAAAGCAAAAATGTTGGTTCGTATTTCCTGCGTTAGCATTGCTTCTGGAAGCAATTTGCTTGAATCCGGTGGTACTGAGTGGAAAAGCAAGGCGGTTGTTACGTAAGCAAATGTTGGTATTTATGATGGAAGAAAAAGCAAATTCTGAATATGTGCAAATGTTTATGAAGAATTAAGGAAGCTCATGGTAGCTGCTAACAAGGGCATTAGAAATTAATCTTGACTGTATATGATATTAACTGTTTTCTGGAGACAGCATAGGCTCTCCTATACTTACTTTTAGCCCCATAACTAATTCTAACAACTCTGGTAGGTTTTGATCAATGACACAATGGTGACATAAGCACAGATGACTTCTAAAAGGACAGTCTACAAGTCTTTCTCTGCAACAGTCACTTCACTTGTTGGTGCGTGAGTGAGAGCAAAAACCTTTTTACGAGTCAGTATTTAATTTGATCCTCAGCAGTACCTTTCCAATATGCACCATGCGCAGCTGCAATCAAGAGTTGTGGGAGCATCTCTTCTGGGACTGAAGTGCTTTAGACAGAATATTGGTGGTCTTTGTAAGTAATAAAGACAAAGGAACACAATGTCTAATCAAGCATTTACTTGGAATTTTTAATAGATTTCTAACTTAGTTACTAACTTTTTTTATGAGCTTCCATTTTTGATGGGAGCTAAAAGTAGGTAACCATGATGATATGGCCCTCCAGTGCCTGGGAAAGGGTTAAGAATGTTCCAGCACCAGAGAAGTTAATTTTCAGGTAATTCAGAGGTAAACTGTGGCTGTTCCTATATTGAAATTGCTCAATCCTCAGCACTTCAGAGACATCACTCATTGAAACGCATGAACAAGTTTACCTTAGCTGCTTTATTTTCCCAGTACGTAAACAAGAGTTCGAGTAAGGACGTGCTCCTTCTCCCAGGGTGTTCTTCCGATGTGTGTCGTGTAAGGGTTTACCTGCTCTTCATCTCTGAGCTGTGTCAGGGAGGTGACAGCCCCATTGCGAGGGTTGGGGGATGCTGGTTTTGGATACTGAGTTTACAGTGTAATATGGACAGGTTTGCAGAGCTCTGCTGAACAGGCTTTAGTGACACTGCAGCAAAGAGTAGCAGGGAAGGAGGCTCCAAGCAAACATACATAAGCATCCCGCTGTGGCTCACTCTGTAACAAATGTCCCTGTGGCTACAGTAAGAATTTGAGGTGCACAAGGATTCCAACAAGTATGTCTGAAGTTTAGAATGAATTTAGAATGACAGAAAGATCAAATCAGACGTATAAAGTTATACTTAACTGGTGAACGCACCTTGACTATTGTTTTTAGTCAAGGAACCCTAACATTAAGTTCGGAATGTTCTATGGCATTGGCAATACTTTGGTGCACTTTAAATTTTGTTGGTTTTTTTTTAAATTTATTTATTTATTTTACCTTTTTTTTTTTAATTATTGGAACAATCTCCTTCAATTCAGGTTAGGCAGAATATGCTTGGAAATATACATGCTTAAATAATTATTAATGTATAATGTATAAGTAGATTCTTTTGCACTGCTTAAAATAAAATGATACATACTTTTTAAATCTCATTTTTATTATTTATCAACGTATAATTGTACAGATACGATGTCAATCTAGTGAATTGATACAATTAGAGAAACTTCTTTGGTCTATTGAACACAGCTGTTTTCTAAAATGTCTGGCTCCATTTCTCGGAAAATAGTGTTGGAGAAACATGAGTGGGGAAAAAAAAAGAAATGTTGCTTCATTTTTTTCCTTTCACACAGGCAAACATAATCTTGAAACAGAGCTGTAACTCCAGCATAAACTAATGAAATCAACAATAAGAGCAGAATTATGTCTCTCCTGACTGCCTACTTAACTCATTCTGCTGCTGTAGAGGTTTTCTTATAATTCTTGAAATATAAGAAATCTGAGTGAAGGATTTAGGTAATGCTAACTCATCTGGGTTTTAGGAGATATTCACTCTGCTTAAATTTTGTAAATACTATTTTAATTAAAATAGATTATATTGGAGATTATTGGATCAGTAGATTACTGGAATTTATCATTCTTAAATCTCTTGAACCTGTAGATTCATAGGTAATTCATAAAAGGGAAAATAAGAAAATAAGGAAAAGGAAATAGTTTACCTCAAACAGTACCTAATAACGCCAATTTTATACCGAGTGTGATTGTCCAGAACAGGTTGTATATGAATGTTTTTTATTACTTTTACAGCAGTAATGCAATAAAACCCCATACTTCTCTAAGAAATAGCTAAGCATAAAACAATCAGAAAAAAACATAAGAGTTTTAAAGCTGGAGGATATAGTAAAAAACCCCTGATAAAGCCGGGAAAGTAGAATTAATAGTATATCTACGGTTTGAAGAAATTTATTTTCTATTCAGCGCACTCTTAACAGTTTAGGACAGGCCTTATGGAAAAAAAATGAAATAATTTTACGCTGTGTACTGATATCGGGTAGCACGGAGAATGTTGAAATGGGTAAGGATTTCAAGACTAATCTGTGTAAAAACCAGAGGAGCCTGGCCTGGTCTGAGGTTGTCACTGCTTTGTGCAGTTGAGCTGGAGACCTCCTGAGCTCCCTTCTGCCCTGATTCTCTGACTCGAGGAAAGGTACACAATGGTCAAAAGAGTTTGGAATAAATTTCCTATGAAGAAGTTGCCAATAAATATCTGAGCTAATGATATTTCTAGAAACAAATGAGAGTAGAGTTTTCTTCTGTATTGTTTTACAAGTATTGCTGGCCAAAGGGCAATTTGGAGGGAAAAGAGAGTAACAGGAAGGTGAAAAACAAAACAACCAGTTGAGCAGATGTTTTCTCAGTGTAATCTGTTGTGTGAGGAGAAATAATTAGTAAGGTACAGCCTGTGGGTTACTTCTTGTGTGATTTCTGATAATTATTTCCATACCTTCTAAAATAAGTATGCTTAAGTCAGATGTAATTTTCGAGAAAAAATGACTTTCTCTGTGGGTAGTAAAGCCAATGTATTAGTTACTACAAAAGGCTTTTTAAAAAGCTTTAAAAAAAATGTGTACGATGTGTACTTTACTTCTGTAGTATTATAATGTCTCACTTAAAAACAATTGGAGTGATTTTTAAGAAGACTGTAGAGCTCTGAGTGTAAAAGAATGGCAAATGGAAAGTTTTCTTCAATGGCTTGGGAGTCTGATTCATGTGGCAGATGATCCACAATGAATAGAGACAAGCAAAGTATTCCTCATGTTTAAATGTCCAGACTTAAATACGCTAATGTATTAAGAACAATTATGAACTCAAAGAATAGTGGAGGTACAATTTTTCAGAAGCAGGAGTGTATTCTTTAAATTGACTAATCCTCTTTGACTCTTCCTGTGTCATCTTTTCTGGCCTCTTGTTGATCTTCTTTGAGGTCGCCAAAGTAGGGCAATTGAAAGGGAAGGTGGCAGAATAGGACGAGCAAATTAGGGAAGAGAAGGAAAGTCATGGAAGAGGCAGGAACTAATGAAATTTGACTCGTTTCCTTGACTGTGGTTTATAGGAGGAGCCCTTGGGAAGTCTGTATTTTGTCGTTCCCATCCGCACAGTGACAGGGTTTTACTGCATTACTTCAAAGACATTGTAAGGATAAATACATTAGTGATTATGAAATACTGAGGCCCTACATGTCTGTATAATGAGACAGGTAGGAAAAACAAGCACAGTAAAAACAAAACAAACAATGGAGTGCTGGGGGGAGGTAGGGAACAATACTGGTAATTATGTCAAAAGAATACAAATGTACACTGCTATTCCATCCAAAAGAACAAAACTGTTTTTTACCAGTCCACAGCAACTGCATAGTTTGCCCTAATTCTGATCTTTTTTTTACTGTCCTAATCGATTATGCTTTTAAATTATTTATCTCTTCTGCCTCTCATAACATTTGTTGTTGTAGAGTGTCTGTTCCAAAAGAGTAGATCTTAAACCCTCATTCCTCTACATTTTATCTAAGAAGACAATCTCTTCAGGAAGCATGTAGTCAATTCTTTGCTAAGTGAAAAAGTGTCAGAAGTTACTTGTCTGACAGACAGTTACATTATTCTGGGAATGTAAAGCTGACCATCAGTAAAAATGAATTTTGCAAAATATTTTAACTGCTCCTGCATGTTCTGTAGTTGCAGTGGGGTTTTATTTCTTAGTTAAATTTTTTGTTTAATCTGAAAATACTGCTTGTTTTCTCTTTATAATTTTTCACAATGTTTTTATAATTTGTCTATTTTAATGTTAATGGCATATCTATTAGTCAGGCAGTTGGCAGTGTTGGCAATGACTGCTTGCACTTAGAAAACTGCTAATAAGTTTCACTTCAGTTCTGACTTTCTGCCCATTTTATTTCTATTGTTGCAAGGTCACGCTTGTCTCTCATTTTTATCTGCAATTAGGTGGTACAATAAATGAAGAAGAAAATTTTACATGATCAGTGAAAGTTACAAAGCGCAGCTTTTAGAACTCTACCTGAAAATCTCAGTATGTATGTAAATTTATTCTCTGTGTTCCTATGTGATTATACTCATTAAATTGTGAGTGCCAGTAAAAAGACTATTAAGCGACTGGGTTCAAAGTAATATTGATTCTTTTGGTTGTTTCATCATGATGCTTGAAAAGTTCTGAATTCCAATCCCTTGACGTTCATTGTGAGTTTCTATGTCATTTATGTGTGTGTGTGTGTGTGCGTGCGCGCACATGTGCGTATGTATTTGTTGTAAAAGAAGCCCTGGAATTTTCTGGGTTGCTTTGAAATGCGTTAGGTTTTGCTAATGTTTTTGCTGCGTACTCCCTGGTCAGTGACAAATGGCTTTTGATAAGCTAGTATAGAAAAAGAAGGATAATGGGTTTAAAACCTAACAACTTCGTTAAGAAACATGCTGTGCCCCCGTTCATAAAAATACATGCTGTTGTTCATTAAGTCAAGAAGGAAACTCAAAATGTCTAGAAATTAAATCTATTTTCCTTTAGTACCTTCACGTGTTGCGAAGAACAGAAGTACTACTTACATAAGGCTAACAGGTATTGCACACTACTTGATTCTTTTATTTTTTTAAGTAGGTAATTTAAGCCACAGACATGGCCAGCTTATAGAACAAAGCATGTCAAATAAGATTTTATAATATACTTTCCAAAAAGAAGTGAGAACTTCTATTCTTTTTGATAAGGAAATTGTATGTTTCAAAGAAATGTTGCGTCGTGACACATACAATATCTAAAATGTGATTTCAAAACCATTTGCTGATGCATCACAACTGATTGAAAAAAGAGAAAAACTTTGAATGCGGGTTGTTGAATGCGTGCTGCTCAAAGATGAATCTACACTCTACCATTATTTCTGTAGTTTTGGAAGAGTTGTCATTTTTTGTCTGTTCTCCTCTCAAATGTGTAGTGGCTCTTAGTTAAATAAAAATGTCTTTTATGGCCACTGACATCCAAAAAGTGTTGAACAGCGTTGTAGTTGCACAGAGTCAAATCTGTGATAGTTGTCATTTGTGAGGATGCAATTAAAATAAAGCCGCAATGGGAATCCAAAATAATAACTTGAGAGATCACTGGTTGGACACGATGGAATTTGCTCTGTCAAATTGTAACTAATTAACATGTTTGGTTTTCTTCTTTATTAGTTAAAAAAAAAAAAAAACACTATTTTCGTACATGACCTGCTCCAAAAATAATGCTTCGTATTTTATTCTGTCAGCCTACAACATCAGAGGCAGATATTACTGATGTGGCAGTAGAGGTTGAACCTTGCCACCAATATTCTTAGTTGTTGGTGCTGTGTGACAGACAGCAGCAGAGGGGCATATCAGTCCATCTGATATGGAAGCATGGATGAAGCAAAGGCGTGTCATTGAATTTCTCCATGCAGAAAAAGAGCACTCATTGATACTCACTGATGAATATTTACAGACAGCAAACAGTGGATGTGTGTGCAGTGAGGGTGGTGAGCGTTGCGTTTGTGTAGTGGCCATGGTGACAGTGGGTCACCTCCCCTCTTGCAGATTTTGGTGTGCTCAGCATGTGGGCGCTCATTCATCACTGGTGAAAATGCACAGCTCATGGTGAGAACAGTATTGAAAAGTGTGTTTTGCTGCTGAGAATTTGCTCTATCAAGTAGTGTTATTGTGTTGTTTGTACTTCTTGTAGTTACCATGGAAATACATAGGAGACATTACTTTCAGAGCAACCTACGTAGTATATTATATATGTGTAGTCTGTGTCCTAACCACAAAGAAAAGAAATTTGTCCCTTAAGTAATTTAGATATTATTTTTTAGTTGAAATGAAATTTTCACTTTTGTGTGGATGGTTGAAAGTCTGTGTACTCAAGGAAAGCTTTATTTATTGGAGAGACAACCCATATTAATTTGTGTATCTTCATGTGTGATAAAGTGAAGTCTTAAACCACTGTCTAGTTACTGCTATTTCACTTAGATAGGGGGATAATAATTCTGACAATAATTATCTTGTGCATAAGGGCATTATGAAATTTAATCTCTTAAGAGAAATTTCTTATTTCACATCTGTGAAATTAGATTAGGTACATCTCTGTGGAAACTGGAATAATTCTGCCTTTTCAGAACCATCTTCATGAATTAAGAGTCAATTCCATTAGCTATCTGATGCACAAAAAGGTGATAATTATTATTGTATTAATGTACATGCAGACATACTTTAACTTCCAGTTGAAAATGTAGTGAAATATTAAGGCATAAATAGGATGTTGGCACATGTACACTTTTGATAGGTGATATCATCTGATACTGAATAAGGCAACCCTAAGATTTTGTGTATAAATAAATAACACATGCTCATAGTAAAGCATGTGAACTGGTCAATGCTATTTCACCTTGTTGATAAATCCTTTCAATTACACATCTCAAATGTGCAAATAAGTAATATATAGCTCAAAACATTGAATAAGAATGGAAGAAAAACAGTTTATCTGTCTCTCTTACAGGCTAGTCTTTTTTCTTTCAGTGCTATGCGATTGTTTTACAGTCCATAAACCACAGTAATTAAGGTTATATCTTTTGCTAAAATTACAGAGGAAGTATCATAGGTGTCAACTGTGCTGGTTGTGCTGGTGCTAGTGTGCTGGTGATAGTGTTATAGGTCATCTAAGAGAAGAAGTCATTTTCAACAAGATAAGTGTTGAGTCATTCACCTTTTTTAGACAGCGAGAGCATAAGTAGTCAGAAAAGCCACGCTTCCAGATATTGTTCGTGTCCACCATGTTGTTCGCTGGCCAAAAATGTAGAAGACATTCATTGTTGTTCTATTGTTAACTAAAATTTAAGGACTAGGAGGGTCCAATGTAGGAGAAGGTATATTATTATCTTGCTGGAAGACTGCTTTAATTAAAGTCTCCCAGCAGAGACCTGTCCCCATTTTTCAAGTCAAGCATATGCTATAATCGGTTACATTAGCATTCAACTTGTTTCTCTGCAGATGACTATGAAAGTGAGTATATCGCGGTTAAGCTGTGCTTTCATATGGGACAGGTCTTCCTGAAACCACTGAAGTCATCAATTCTCGATTTCTCCCAACCTATTTTGATATCAGTTGATGCAGCCAATAAGATGAAAACATAGTGTACTATCACAGCTTGGTCGTACGTATGGATGTAAAGTATATGGATTGCTTTCAGTCTCCAGTATCTGTCTAATTTCATGCTTGCCGTGGCAGTCATGATTCAGTGTGCCGTCCTGTGTATCCATACCAAGCCTTAGCATGAAGGGAGTTTTAGATCCACTTAGCCTAATTATTATGAAAGTCTGGATTTGCTCAAAGAAAAAGCTTGTAATGCAGTGACTTTTAAAACGCACTTCTTGTTCAGCTATCAATCCTTATCCATTTTGAAGGACGCGTTATAGATATAAATTATGAGGTTTGTCAGGGGAAGGTTCATAGATAAATGGGTTCAGTCACTGGAATATCACTTCCTCCAGGACTGACTGCTGAGTTATAGTAAATTATGTAGACTTAAGAAGTTTAAAAAAGCCTGATCTATTCAATTAGCTCGCTTCTGAATAGACAGCAGCATATGCAAAAACCAAGCATATGGTGTCACATCACAGGTTCACAAATATCAGTTTGACTATTACTATACAATTTACAATTACCGATTGCTAGTGTGGTTAAATACAGTATTAGAATCAAGCTGACTTGACTTAAAAACTTCAGTACTTTTTAAAGGTGTTATCCAGCTTCATCCATAACAATACACTTAAAAAAAAAAAAGAAAGATAAAACAGTAACCTTTAAATTACATAAGCATTTTTTTCCCACCTTGATCTCATCCAATAATTGTTCTGTGAAAGCCTTGACCTTTCATCTCATTTTTTGATCTCATATCATAAAAAGTGTACTAGAACAATTCTCTATTTTCTTCTGAAATGCTTGACCAATCTGCTTTGAAATGTGTGGTGTAAGAAATAAGATGTTCATAATTTTTGTATAGCTGCTCTGCTTGTGACCATTACGTTCAATTGTTCCTAGGCTGATTTCTAGGGCTTGGGAGACATATTTTATCTTTAACTGTGAGCCAAGAGCTCATATGTCTACCTATGTCTATCTACTGTTATGTGGGAAATAGATCCAAATGATGAAAGAAACAAGCCCCATTATGCATGACTATTCTTTCCCATACTCATAGAAAGAACTTGAGGTTATTTCCTTGGAAGCTATCCAACGTGCATCTCAATATTTTTATTTTTAGATTTTTATATTTTTATTTATCTTTTAGATGCAGAAAGGAGTGATATATCTTAGTATTTGTTAAGAAAAATGGTTTGTGTGTGTGTTGAATTTCCAGCTTTTTCTATTTGGAGGTGTAACTTCAGTCTCATAAAGATGAAATATCTTCATATGCAGTAATTATTTCAGGATTACACTAGAGGATTATACATTTGATTTTCCCCAAGTGTGGCTGGACTAAGTAAATCTAGATTGTAATGCCAAGGACAAAAATGAAATCTACATAGAATCAATTCCATCATTATGTATTTATTTAACAGTGTTGCTGACACAAAATTTTCTTGGCGCAATTCGTGAATTTGTTTTTCTTCAGGTACTGGGGCAAATCATCATTTGCTAGATTTATGTGGTTTCCAAATGGTGGTTGGAAGAAGATGATGAGAAGGAAAGCATATATCTGCTTTATAGACATGGTTTAATTCAGTATTCATGTATGATTCAATTAAAAGTTTGGTTCAGTTTCAGAGCAAAATAGCATCTTTTATTTTTATTTTGCACATTTTTCTAAAAGAAAGGAATTAAACTATCTGTAACGACTTAACTTTCTGTTTTTCTTATACTTACTGTAGCTGAATACTCTGGAATGAGTGTCTTCCTTGTACTTTAGCTGTAGAAATCTCAGTTGTCCTTTTATTCCCATTGGGAATTTTGTCCTGGTTACTCTTCCTATTACTTTGCTTTTCTTTCTCTTCTGTTGTTTGTGATTTGGCATCAGAAAAGAAAGTGTACATAATACATTCTTAACATACAGTACAAATTGATGATTCACTTGCATCTAGACTTCACCCACAATTCTTGCCCCAGAAAGCAAGGTAAAGGTTTGTTGTCTAAAACTGTAAGCACATAGGAAATGCTAACATAGACAGTATTCTGATCAAAGTTATCAGATATGTAGCCAAAGAAAACTAGCTTATCTCCCAGAATATTCTACATAACAATTGCTTGCATATTTACATGATTGATGATTTAGGGCCAATAGAAGAGCAGCCCAAACTTTGTCATAGAGAGCTGTGCACGATTTCTGAGTAACAATAAAAATTGAGCACCTGAATAAGAAATTTGACCAAAAATTTTAGAAGCTCATTTACTCAGTTGTTTCATACTGAAATTTGTTAAGATGTTTGCAATCAGATTTATCTTGTTTTCAAAATCTGAAATACACTGATCATCTCTACAGAAGTTCATCAACACATTAAGATGAGTGCTCAGACAGGTACAAAAGAGAGATACACATTCACATCAAATTGCCAATAAAAATTGCTCTAGGTAAATGAACAGGTATTTGCTAGTACAGTTTGAACAGGTAGTTTTCCCATGCTTTTCACAATCAGCTTTTATGATTTCTTCTTAATCATTGTGGGCACAGGCCTGGAGTTCACTCTCTTATTTTTGTTTCAGGAAATATTGCTTCTGTTGTAGCTTAGAATAACCATTAGCATGTTAATTTCTAAGTGGATACTTCCTTTTGCAAATAGGAAGATTTAAAGAAATCATTTCTAAAAAGATTCATAGATTTTTCTTGCTTTCTTTTTCATTCATACCCTATATGAGATATTTTGTCCCTGAATTGTGTCCTAATTCCTTTAAAAGTAAAAAAATAAAAAAATGAAAAATATAAAAGAAAAAAAAAAAAAAGAAGGAAAAAAAAAAATGAGGAAAGGAAAGTTTGTGGTAAGCCCACAACATAATACACTTAGAAAATTGCATTGAATCATCCACCTCAAATGACTCAACGAGTAGGTAGCAGCCCAGTCATTTCAAGTGTCTGTTTTCCACATCAGTGTTAACTTAGCACGTTTAAATTTGCGCAGGCTTTATTCTCATAAAAGGTATATTTTAGAGCCCGGAGACAAAAAGTAACATCAGTCTCAGAGTCTTGTATCAGAAGTGCTATTGCATCCCTATTGTTAAGCCCTGAATGGCAGTACAGACATAATAAACTTCACTACCTCTCTCAAAAAATAAGTTTAACAAGTTGAAGACCTGAAATGAAAATAAGCATCCTTGTGTATGGATACATATGTACATCATAGTTGAAAATATGAGCATGTCAGAAACCTGCTGAAATTAGCTTAGTTGTATATTTTCTGTACCCATTGTGTGTTTTTAGCATGTTTATTTTGCCTGGAAGGAATATTTCCTCTAATAAAAGGTTGGGAAACCTGGAACCAAGCAGTATAACTTCTTTGCTATGAGGGTTTGTAGTAGCAGGGGATGGCTTCCCAGGCCTCTGAACATATGAAAATATACTGATATGACTCATACACCTCTCTCTTAAGAAAAGATCTCCTCTCTGCTGTGGAGACATCTCTGCATGGAGGTAAATGCACTTCTTCTATGAACTGGGGGCAGATTACTGATTTTTTTTTTTTTTGTATTAGGTGAGATATTAATTTAGGAATCACTTCAAAGGGATGCTACATGACAAGTGAAGTCTTTGTTACACTACAATAACTTCTTTGTGACAGCAGTTCTTCAGCAAGGACTGAAGCTGCTGGCTGTGTTTTTAATGGGTTTGGTTTTAAGACAGGCCACAATTCAGATGTAAAATTACAGCTAAGTGTACATGTGACTGCAGCTGTTATCCTCTGGTTTATGATATCTGAGATAGGTGGATCAACAGGCTTCTCCCCACCTGAGCAGAGAGGCAGAAGGAGAGAAGAGGATCTGTACAGCCTGGTGCTAGGTATGTGATGAGGGGCTTCGGGAGTGTGGAGACAAGTGGTACAGCATGTTGAAGTGTTATTTTAAACAGTGCATCTTAAATTTTGGCAATATTTTACTTTTTTTTTTTTTTTTAATGCTTGAAAGACTTATCATTGTGTTGATATCACAAGCCACTGAGTATGATTATTTCCATATGTAATCGATTCTAATAACTGAAATCTGAATTTCTCAAATTGCTAGCACTTAATCCTAGGATGACTGTAATGACTCTGTTATGTATTCTTCCCTGAATAACTTAAATATGATCTAATTTTTCACTCATTTTCTAATGTTTTGATGGGTCATGATTGAGGCAGCCTGACATGCCTAATGATAAGACAGTGATTCACTTGTTAATTGCTTTGCCAAATATTAATCATTTGTACAGAGATTTTGTATTACAGATGTCCATTTGAATACTTTCTTTGTTGTAGTTAGTTTTTGATTCAGTTAAAATGGTCTGTTCATTTCTGACAGTGAGGTAGAAAAGGTCTCCACCCTGAGGTGTAATGAAAATATGCTGATTGTTTCTCTGGGAATTTTAGAACTTTAAATGGGTTGGAACAATTAAATTGTTCAAAACGTGTGCAGTGTCAAAAATACTGCTTTTAGTCATGTATTCCATCTCTCTCTCAAAAAAAAAAAAATTAAAAATAATTGGTTTTTATGAATCTAAGGATGGTGGTTCATGGAACCAGTGAGTCTAGGGAAACAGGTAAGTAGCCCAGAAGTCTCTGCGGGTGAAAAATCCTTGGAAGGGAAGAAATTAGGTAGCAAAGAGGGGTTTCTGCTGAGACACTGAGGCTGGAAACAGAAGGACACCGCTTAAGTGCGAACTGTGTGGATGCCTTGTTCAGGCAGCAACAATTTCCCCTCTTTGGAGGATATTAATTAGCTTAATTTTCATTTAACATTTGTTAAGTTCTTGAGACATACCTGATGCCCGCAGATGTCAGCAGAACACTTAGCCAATCAAGGCATGCCTGTTTTTATGTGCCCTAATAATAGTGTGCTGTTGATGCAAGATAAGTTTTTGCCAATGTTAGCTGATGTCTGGAAAGCAACAAAAAAGTCACAAAAATGGAGAAGGTATAAATATTTTGTAAAGGCTGTTCCAAAAGTGAATTTATTACTTTGGCCTACAGTGTCAGAGGCGGATGTTGGTGGTATGGCTGTAGAAGGTGAATCTTCCCACCGGTATCCCATTGTATCGCTATGGGACAGATGGCAGCAGAGGGGCAGTCTGACAAAATGGCATCTGAGTGGGAATATGGATGCTTTCTGAATGTTTGTGGAGACTGAACAGTGGATGTGAGCAGAGTAAAAGTTGGACTGCATAGGCAACATTTTCCTGGCAAACGTGCCATCATAGCGGTTGTGAAATGGTGGGTCACCTACACTGGTGCAGGTTTCTTGAGTATGGCATGCAGGCTCCTGTTCATCTCTAGTGAAAATGCAGAGCCAATAGTGGTGGCTACATTGAAAAAAGTGTTTTGTACCTGAGAATTTGCTCTATCCAATAGCATTGCTCTCTTTGTATCTGTTGCTGTTTCCGTGGAGATAAGTAGGAGGCATTACTTTCAGAGCTACTTACGTAGTTGGAAGGCAGTGTGTGAACTTAGTAATGTTAATTAAAGTATTAAGTATATAAGTATTAATATATTTTAACATTCCTAGCATGCTTTGAGGATTGATTAGTAAGGGTAAGGCAGTGGAATAATTTTCAACATCATTACCTTGTCCCTTGAACCAGTCAAGCTTGAACCCTCAGGATTTGGCAACACTGTAAAATAAACATTATCAAACACATCTGGCTTTCTGAAGAACAAAAGGTTCATAATAATCTAAGTATTTAAATGTGCTGAACTGGAAAATAATGCAAAGAAAAAGGAGTAATTTAAGAAGATGGATTAGAAGAACTCTTAGCAGGGATTAGCATAATTTTCTTCAGCTTGGAAAATGTAGGTAGCAACTAAAGCTAAGTCTGGGTATATGATGGGAAGATCGCATCTGATTGCAGCCAGCAAACTAGATAATAGCTCAACTCAGCTATAGTTATGGATGAAGTTACTTATCAGATCTTTAAATGTGTTAAGTATGTAAGAATATAACATACATAGTATATATAAAATCCTGCAATGTATACTAAAAAATCATAAAATCATTAAGGTTGGAAAAGATCACTAAGACAATTTAGTCCAACTGTCAGCCCATCACTACCATGGCCACTAAATCACATCCCCCAGTGCCACATAGCTACATTTCTTGAGTACCTCCAGGGATGGTGACTCCCTAGCTTCCCTGGACAGCCTATTCCAGTGCTTCACCATTCTTTCCAAGAATAGTTTTTTCCTTAAGGCTGTTATCTGTTGTTAAAAAAAAAAAAGACATTTAGAGGGGGTTGCAAGGCAACTGAGAGGCAATCTACATGTTGTGATGCTGTACAATCATTTCAAGTACATCCCGTAAGCGCCTTACTACATGCACTGCTGGAGTAAAATTAGAGCAGCAATTTCTAGCTGTCTCCCCAAAGATATCAAAAGCTATCAAGTTCATGTTTTCTGGCAAATACGCCTGGTAAACCTTAAAACAGGAACTTGATACAAGTATGTTCCCTTAGAAGTACCAAAGGTCCGAAACCCAGGAGAACTTAGCCTTAAAGATGAGTGCTATCAAACGGATTGTGTGACACATTGGATGGAGCTGAGCTTCTCCATGGCCTTCCAGGACTGTGGTGATTCTGCATATGCTTATGTGGAGATTTATGTCTTCAATACTGAAAACTGAAGTGGTTCCTTTCAAGATCAGCCTAGCAGAGTTTATGAATTTGGATGTAGACTTGGGACATGGTTTTGATCTTTTTAAACTAATTCTCATTATGCAATGATCCAAGTATCTAACTCAGTATCAGCACTATCCTCTACATAATCAAGAAGACATTACCTGTGAAGCCCAGCCTTATGTCATTATCATATGTTAGATGCTCTTACAACTATAGTATTCTCAAAGCAATAAAATAACAGCAGTAGGATCACAGAACTGCTTGGGCTCATGCAGATCGTAAGAGTATGAACAAGGGAAGGACAGGATATTGACGTTATTATAGACAGATCTTAAACATCTCTTCTGATGCTATCATTTTGCTTATTTACAAGACAAAGACAGGGACCATCCTGGTAAAGAGAATATTTTTTGTTTGCTTGTTTATTTATTATATGTGCAGGTGTTTGGACTGCAGATTAAAAAGAGGTGGCTCCTGAGACATAGCCTATGTCTCATAAAGGCTGAAAGATCTGAATCAAAAAACTGTGAAATGCAGGAACTAAACATCTTTTTTAGTGTAAGCCATTAGGAAGATCTACTCTAAGCAGGAAATAATTATTTGATTTAGGTGGGATATCTTTTGAAACACTGGAAGATATATAGATATGTTTCATGTCAGGGCTTACAGCCAAGAAAGGAGGAATCATGTCTTGAAAAAATCTGGGCTTTTATTTTTCTCATTTTCTTTTTCTCTATATGTTTTTTTTTTTTTTAATGTGTCTTAAGCTAAGATCACTATTAGAAAGTGATTAGAAAGCTTAGAAATATTTTACTAGGTCATAAGGCAGCATTTTAGTTTTTTAAATGAAATGTGAATCTTTTCAACATGAATAGGATTGTCTCACCTCTGTCAAATGTGCTACATTCTTCTGCATTACTCTTACTTCCTCTGTGGCTTTTCTGTAGAGTATAATTCATCAGAAAAATTTAAACAGAAGTGTAATTCAATAACAAAAAAAAAGAAAAGCATAATATTTTAGTGTTTTATCACCAATAGAAAGAGGAAGCTTGAAAAAAAAGTTATGTGGACAAAGAATAGCAGGAAAAAAAAAAGGATTTTCAAATTGGCGTAATAAATAAATGTTATTATAGGCATAAAATACAAGAGGAATATTGAGATATTCAAATAGCACTCTAGTTTCAATTTATCACATAGAAATTATGTTGAAGAAACAAAACTGCTGGAATTCTTCTCTGATTTCCCAAACTCAACTTAAATAGTTGCAAGCTAATTGTCACCCAGAATGAGGCTTTGCTTTAAGGTGAGGGAGACTGCAGAGATCTGACATGCTTCTTTCAGAGACTTCGTTGTCCTCAATGCAGCATATCTTTTCTCTGGAAATGTCAGTTTAGTTATTCAATGTAGTTAACTCGCAATTTGGGAACTTGACTCTGGCCAAACAGTTCTGGGACGTGTTCAAAATCAGCCTCCAGGCTCTTGGAGTGAAAGGTCAATTGTCTTGTAAATGACACTGGCCCAAATATTTCGATAACTAAAATGTAGGTGGGGAGTTTTTTTGTTTTTAACCACAAAAGAAGTTTGGCTATCATAAATTTTGCTGTCAGTTAATATGTAAGATTTTAAAGTATTTTCTGTTGTAATTCAATATTACTGTGATTGATCTGTCTGCCATTGGACACATCTAAGCTGTGCATGTCCTGCTTGCTCCCTCTGCACCTACATATGTTCTAATGTATTTGGATAGTGTCTGCTCAGGTCTGTACGTGATTTGTGTAGATTTAGTGGATTCATCTTCTGAAACAGATTTCCTGCCACCTTAACTGTATTAAAGATGATTTGCTTGTGCATCATAAAGTTCTCTTGTTTCAGATAATCACAACAGGCTTATTACATCTCCTGTTGTAGAAACTGCAGCTGGGACTTGGCCAGGTTATCCTAAAAGTCACCCATCCCTGACAATTAAAATCGGTGGCATAGTGATGACATGGCCCTTGAGATGTCACCCAGCAGTCTGCTAACTGGGCAGTCTTGAGAACAGTAAAGCTGGAAAACAGCCTGGCGTCACTCCTAAGCTATTTTAATGCCTCTGATTTATAGATCTGTTATTTTGTTTAGGGGATGAGAAAGAATAGCTAAGTAAACATGATGGAGAGGGCATCCACTTAAGGCTAAGGTCAATTACTCCAGGGAATAAATGTGCGTAATTGTACACCTGATAACTAACAGCATAAATAGGCTGTTGATTTATGTCATGAGTTTTAAACTGGAAGCCTTTTATCCAAACAATTATAATAATAGGAGGTTGATTATTTGTATTTGTTCTAAGTACTCGTGATGATCATCTTAGCAAAGATGCAGGAGAAAAATAGACCAGTATTCTGTTTGGCAGATAACTTAGCTCATTAGATTATAACTGGCATTATGGATAAACGTTTTATCGGTTAGCGCAGACAAGGAAAAATTTATTTCCCACATTCCTAGATGAAAGAATCTTCCGGCATCTCAAGTTGTTAAATAAAAACACCTATCTGTTTTGATAGTTCAGTGGCTTTTCATTAGCTGTGATGCTTTGCTATTCTTCTCTGTTCTTAGCATAACTCGAGTAATTAAGGGGTGATTTTTAAAATACTGCGTTGGAACTTGGGTTGATTAGGAGTTGGCAGAGCTGGGGAGGCTGATTTCTGTTAGGCAAATTAGAGGCTAAATCCGTGTTCCAGGCCAAAATTGTTACACTACTGAAATGGTGCCTGACAGTGTAGTGAGAATGAAGTAGAGGTGTGTCACAGAATTCTCCCATGGAGAAATAATGACAGCCATTGACATTCAACAATACTTGATGAATGTTTATGGAGACCAAACAGTGAATGTGAGTAAAGCCAAGTGGTAGGCGGTGCATTTCAGCAGTGGTGACAGTGACAATGAGTCACCTCCACTGGTGCTGATTTTTGCATGGCATGCAGGCTCTTGTTCACTGCTGGTGAAAATGCGGAGCTAGTGGTGGTGACTATGTTGAGAAATAGTGTTTTGTATTTGGGAACTTGTTCTTTAAAACAGTGTTACTGTGCTCTTCTTATCTTTTGTACTTGCCATGAAAATAATTGGAGATATACTAAAGTCCCTCTGAAAGTAATATGGTAGACAAAGGTGTTGAGGTAGCTTAAGATTGTTTGCTACTAATCACGCTTGAGATGGATCTATCTAATTTAGTTGTCTCTTTGTTTCACAGTAAGTCTCCATTATGCTTTGCAGATAAATACAGGCAGATATTTCACTGTTCTCTAATTTTTCTGTTCTGCCATTGACAAATCTGACTGAATTTTATGTACTGTTTCCTGCCTATTCCTCTTTTCTGTTTTTGGTTAATGTGAGATGTAATTCTGAGCTTAGTACATTACAGCCTCAGCCTGGGTTATTCTCTTCTACTCCAGAGCTGAGGAACATTACAGTAGTTATTACCTAAGCCCATAACATAATCACAAAATCCAGTTAAGCCTCATAACATGGTTGAGCTTTGTCAAAAACTGCAATGACATCACTGTACTCACCTTATCTGGACTTCTTGAGGAACCATAAATGAAATGAGTGCTTCCGTATTTCTGTACTCAGTATTATTTTTTTTGGCAGTTAAAAGGGTAATAATTCTGCCTTCCCCAGTAAGAGAGGCATTGTGATATGGGAGCTATCCCATATAAGAGTTACGGACACCTTTTAAAGTGTCTACAGTAGCATTCATGAGGCCTCGCTCAAAGCGCATTTTTCACTGAAACAGTTAAATGGGTGAGTGGTTTAAGGTACAGCTTGGGAATTGCAATGCTTTTGTTGGTCAAACATATACCTTGAATGGGCCCTAACTTAATAATATTTGTTTGTGGAAGTAAAACAGAGAAATAGATGACTAAAGACTTCTTAATCTGCTCTTGGTTCAAGTACGAAATTACACCTATGAAAGCGTAAGCTATGTTGAAGCCTGTTTATGCACTTGGAAAATCAGGAGCCTTTTATTCTCAATCGTTAAACATATGTTTTATAAGTTCGGCTGTTAGGTATTCTAGTATAAGCAAGAGGTCAATTTCTGAAGAGGCTGTGGTTATTACCTTAATAGCACATTAAACATGCTAAAAGACTGTCCCTTGCTTCAGCAAATCATGCACATCCCTAGAGATAAGGTACATTTTCAGGGGACTTCTTTAACTGAATTTGGCATGAACTGCTTCTGCTTCAGCTTCTGTCTTGCCAGTGGTATCTTACCTCCCTTGCTGTCCCTTCTTCAGTGAAGTGCTGGATCTCATCGAGTGACCTAAGACTGAGAATGGCTCTGGAGCGATAGTAGGCAAAGAGTGAACATAGGTAATTTTATTACACATTTAGACATTCACTCCATAAGGGAAGGGAATTACTTGCATACTTGTACTTTCTTCTGAATGATCCTTAACATAATGGTAAAAAGCCTTGTCATTTCTCATTTTCACAAGTACTGCTAAATGAAATTTCATACCCACTTCTGGTCTTTCAGCTACAAGTGTGGGTTTGGCAGTGCCCATCCTGTTTCCCTCTCACCCTACTCATCCTTCACAGGGAGCCTGGTAGGTGCCAGGCACAACTCTAAGCTTGTAGCAGCAGGTGGAGGTGGGTCAGACAGGTTACCTGCAATAGTGCAAGTTAACAGGGTGATAGCTTTGACTGCTGAAATTCCAGCCCAGAGCTCAGACATTAGGAAGGGTTGCAGTTTATAGCTTGTGAGTGGAATGGTGTTATGCTAACATTTCGTTAGCAGCTGGAGATGGAAAACATCTTCGTTATTCCTTCAGATAAAGTTTCCCGGCGTGAGTCAGCATCTCCCAGCTGATTGAATCCCAAGCCTATGCTCACCCTTCTGAAGGAGTGCTTTGAAAAAGGCAAGGAAAATGAAGTCTCCAGAGAGCAAAATGAAGTAAAGGGGCTTTTCTATGTAATACACTGACACAAGAGACTTGGTTTCAGGGGGGCTAAGCATTTGCAACAATTGAGAGAAGACAGAGAGCTGGGGCTGTGCTGCCTGCTTTTTACACCCAAGCAACACACTTCTGATGTTAAAACAGTGGTAGGATGATTAGGATGAGTTGCACAAAAGTGTTGCCTAACATTCTTGTAGATAATTTTAGAGCAAAGATATCCCTTATGTAAGCCAAGTCAGCATTGACTTGGGAAACTTTCTTCACATTACTAGTTTTGTCACTGTTTTCTTCTACAAGTATAAAATCTTGTCTTTTGGACATGGCTTTGAGGTGAAATCAATTGACTCAATTTATTTAAAATCGGTGAAAATCATACAGCTGATATCAGTGTCTAATTTTAGTAACAGTTCTACCTTTCTATCCTTTCCGGTGTTTTACATTATGAAATGATTGGATAAAATTCTCAGACTGTGCACACAATATTTGGAATGGTATTATCAATTATTATTTCACTATTGAAACCAGTAGGCCTCAAATAAAAGAGAGATATGCTACATTCTGCTTAGAAATCATAAGTTCTTATTGGTAGTGAAAAAGATTTTTTATAGGGCCTCATTTTCAAACTAGTATTCTTGGCAGTATAAATAAAAATACTTAGACTTTTATCTTAAAACAGGCATGATTCAGTTATAGCTTCAGACATATTTCATGTTATTCCAAGCAGTTTAGAATATCTCTCAATTAATAATGATTGCAAAAACTATTAGCGCGGAAGAATGGACTTAAAGAAAAACCTTAAGCTGAAATTCAGTTTTTTTTCAGTGAGGAATAACAAGTATTGACATTTTCTTTGGGAATGAAGAAATGAATCACATTATAATATATATTCAAGGTAGAGTTGTTCGTTACTTGTCTCATACAAGGTTAGCACTTGTGGCTTTTTTGAGTACATTAAGAAGCTGAAGTATAGACACGTAGATCTACTGTGAAAATCTGAGGATAATTTTGCCCTTAGCTCAGTGTGCTGACCCATTCTTCAAGTTAAGTCCACACTTAAAATCTCTTATTTATGCAGTTAATGGAGTTCAACATTATTATGTGATGCTGTTGACCTGAGAACAGGCAATGATTGTAACCAAGCTGAAGGCACGTGTATAAATATGTAGAGTTGTAGGAAGCATGCCTTAAGCCTGTGCCTTAACAAAGTCTATGAATTTTCAATGCGCTAAACGTAATAAAATTTATTTGTTCAGAGACTAAGGCAAAGCATTGAAATATAAAGCTATTGATATCTTTTGTTTGAAATAGGAGAGCACAGACAAAATAGACTAGTAATGTTTTAACAGAAATACACACAAGAGCAGCCACATACAGAGTCACCAGGGGTTTTAATTCTCACACACTAGGCATGGCCTTTCCCTACGGAGGCATTTGCTAGTCTCAGTGTGTAAATGCAATCATTGCTCCATCTATGCTCTCTGCTTTTCACACTGAAAGGCTCTCTTGCAAGAGTAGGTCATGTGAAGAGAGGCAGTTTCTCACCTCTCCCCCTCGTTCTTTTGAATATGTAACATGATGGTACTTTACTCTCTTAGTTGAATAATATTAAATCCATTAATGAAAGTTTTGGGAATATCATTCATGCCTTTCCATCACTCTGCTCTTCCGTTCTTGCCATAATGTGGGTTATGTTTACAACTGTCCTGAAATATCAGCCTTGTTTTACGGACCTGTTCCTCAAAAGGACATGTGCAAAAGCTGTGCCCTTAAAACAATGCTTCCTATGTTATTCTATCAAGCCATGACATGAGAGGTGGATGTTGATGGTATGGCAGTAGAGGCTGAACCTTCCCACCAACTTTCCATTACATGTTGTTGCTGTGTGACAGCTGGCAGCAGAGGGGCAGTCTGACAAAATAGCATCTGATGTGGAAGTGCTGATGAAGCAAAGGTGTGTTGTTGAATTCCTACATGTGGAAAAAATGGCACTCACTGACAATCATTGCTGTTTGTTGAAAATTTAATGAGACCAAACAGTGAATATGAGCACAGTGAGGAGTGGGTGATGCATTTCATCAGTGGCGATGGCAACACTGGCTTACCTCTGCTTGTACAGATTTTTACAAGCACAGCGTGCAGGCTCTTGTTCATCACCAGGGAAAAATGCAGAACTGAAGTGAGCACCTTGAAAGATAGTATTTTGTAGCTGGCAATTTGCTTTATCAATTAGTGATATTGTGCTCTTTGTATCTTGTGGTTTCCATGGAAATAAATAGGAGGCATTACTTTTGAACAACTCATGTGTAAGATATTCAGCTCTCTTATCTTTTATGAGATGGTTTAAAAAATAGAAAGCGTTGAACTCAGTCTATAGCTGGATTCCAGAGCAAGAAATAAGCATCCTAATTTTACAGCGAAACTCTGTGCTTCTCCTTGATCAGTTTTAGCCCTTTATTCCCCCATGAAATCACGAGTAGAAGTAATAAAAACCACACAAAGTTGATTTTCTCAACAGTTCTTGTGCCAAAATTCCATTTCATTATCTATGGACTTCTCTAGCAATAAAATTTTGACCATCTATAGCTGCTCTTTTCATTTTTGTCCATTCATTATCGTATTATTGTTAGCTTCTTGTGAGGACCGAAAAAAGCTTAGATCGAGCAGAAAAGCTGACACGTCGGAAGCACACCAACAAGAACAGGAGGAAAAGAGGTTTAACTGGGCTCTTGACAATTGCTAAAGTTTGTCTGACTGTAATACACTGAAGGTAGGAAAAAGCTGAAATAAGGAAAAAAACACAAAAGCAAAGACAGCGGAGGACTCTTTGCCTATGACTTGTGCCTTTTCAAAATGCTCGGAAAGGTCCTGCCAGTATCTGTGTTTCTGTTAATCCTTTTTTAGCTTTTATTTTCTGTTGCTTGCAATCCGCCAGGTGATATTCTAGTCATAAAAAGCTATGCTACTTTACATGGGGATCTGTCTCTTGAGCAGCAGAGTCATTCATTAAAATGAAAAATAAATGAAGATAATCTCTAATTCTTATGGCTGTATCTTTTCAACTTGATTCTTAGCATCCCATCCTTTTAAATTCCTTAGTTCTATGCTCATGTTCATTTGATTTCCTTTGTTAGGAATAGAGATCACATGCTATAAGCAAAGGGAACTCGTGGTTGTCTCTTTGGTGTGGTTGATTTTATCTTAGTCAGGCAATAAGTGGGGTACTACAGTCTGTAAACTACATACAAGAGTAGCTCTAGATGAGAACTCTGACCAGCATCTTTGTGTTCACATCCCTCATTTAAATCTCCTGTAGAAGATATTTCTAGAAAAACTGCTGTTAGAAAAGCAATACCTCCAATAACAAAAAGAAACAGGTTTGCAGGTTTGCAGCTGCATATGCCCAGGTGACTTCCTTGTCATAAACAGAAAAATTATAATTCATTACTTGCTAAATAGAAGGGAAGTTAAGCTTGCCATAATACCTTTCATCTCTCTGAGTGTGTGGTGTATAATGGATTCCATGCTGAATGGAGCCTGAGAGATACCCCAGTAAGCAGAGCAGAAGCTTACAAAACAACTATGAAATCATTCTGTAACCTAGGAGGAGTTTATTTTTTTCCCACAGTTTAATTGCATGTTATAACAATATATACAATACTACAATAAGGCATAAATTCAACTCACTTCATTTTAAATACTGTCTTTACAATTTTTCTCTGCTGTTTTCTAATTATTTCACGTGAGACAATTACAAAAAAAATGCAAGAGAAGCTCTTGGAAAAAGGTAAATAACTCAGCCTAGCCTAGCATGAATATTTCAGCTATAAATGACTGTAAACTGAGAATAAAGATTTGGAAGAGATGGTTTGTATCTATTTGAGGTCAGTAAATAGGAAACTAAAGGAATATTTCTGTTGTATTGTTATGCAAACTTATCTGGTATCAGGAATGAGATTTACTATGTTTAAACAGGGAGAAATCTTGGTGATGCTATATTGACTTGTGAATTATTCTCACACCCGATCACAAAAGACCAAAAGGATCTGTGTGGCGATATTACAGTTTCCTCCAAAATGTCCTATTCTCCCCAGAGGTTCCAGCTATCAAGGAGACCTGCGTGCTTGGAGAACTAGCAGGCAGCAAGCTGAGTTGGGTATCTGTGGCTATGGAAAGCTGAAAACCTGAAATGAGTATTCCCTTTTACGTGGGTACTTTTGGATCTGTGTAGGGCTTTTTTTCTTGGTGGTGGCTTTTCTGTTTGTTTTAAAATTTTGAGTAACTTATGGAAAATACTAAAATTATTAATAAGCTATTAAGAACAACAGACAAACTAAGCAAAAAGATGGTTAAAAAAAGGTTATTTCCATTTCCATACAATTCTTAGCAACTCCAATGTCACCTGGTTGATTTTTTAAAGAAGCGAGCAAAGTAGAACAAGAGCCATAGGCTTTTACTGTTACATTTGACCTAAATGTGGGTCCTAAGGGTTATTCTTTTCCTTTTGCCACAGAAGGCTCTTTGTGCATGTTTGCCTGCTGAAAGCATCACTGCCAGGTCAGCCCCACAGCTGGTCTGTCTTAGTCATCTCCTGAGGTCCTGGGTGTAAAACTCCTCATCTGCTCTAATTTGAGCCCCAGGCCTAACTCTGTTTTTCATAAGCCACCTCCCTCTGCTGCAGACCTCCCTCCAGGCAGTATCATTACCATTCAGACACCTTTTTCTGCTCCTGGGCTTTTCCCTACGAACTCCATGTAATTCAGCACCTTTACACTGCTCTGCTCTCTACAGTTGGATGGCACCATGTCAGTGCTTGCTCTTTACTTTCATTCAGCCTCAGCCACTTCATCACTGTTTGACTGGCCAAGGGCTCAAGGATTTATGTCTTTAGATCCTTTCTCTCCCTGATAATCCCATCAGTTTTTTAGGCAAGCATTTTCCAGAATACCAAGTTCTTAATATATAAATGAAGAATAGTAAGTAAAGGATAAATGCCACATCATTAAGCAAGCAGATGATTTACTATAGCAATAATTATTGTCAGTACTAAGGAGTTACTGTGATAAGGCAATTGCTTAAGTATTTATTTAATGTTAGCCGTGTGTCATTGACAGATGGTCTTGGTGTAAGAAGTTTTCTGCTTTCTGAAGGGTTAAATAGAAACAAAGGGTTTTTATACCGGTGGAGTTGAGATAAGCAGAGATTCATCTGAGAAACATTCAATTATTCCAGACAGTAGTTAGTAAAGAGATTAACTTTTGAACAATGTAATCAAACTAAAAAAATGCCAGATCTATCACAAATGACAAACAAGCCCCTCGTCGGCACAGAATCACGAGAACCATTTGAAAGTCCAAATTTATTATAGGAGAGTTAAACCCTACAGGCAAAGTTAGGTCACTTATGAGAACGATTTATTTTTCATTAGCTTAAACCTGCCTGACCCGTTCATCTGTTTGTGTCCTATAAAATACCATGTTAGAACATGTAGATGCAATATTAGCAGAGGAAATTATATTGTCTCTTTGAACCTGAGAATTATTGGTGCAAATCAATGAAGGTGGTTATATTCCCCAGAATTCCACTGGCTGTCTGGAATGAGCTTTCAGGAAATGAAAAAGACTTGAGATACTATGAAAGATCATTCAAAATGGAAAATTTTACTCTGAAATAGCCAGGAATGCTTTGAAAATAACGTATTCCGTTGGTATTACGAGGAATGAGTGCTGGAACACTCCTGAAGGTATTATAAGAAAACCTAAGTGATCTAAAAGCAACAGCATTAACTTAGGCTTCCTTAGAAAATTTCCAAGTAGAGCTCATCTGCCTGCATCTTGAGGGTCAGGTGAAAGCAAGTCTCTGTAAATATCTGTTCAAGCAGATGACACCAACCTGTTCATTTTCTTGTCTAGGGCAGACTAAGGTAGTGACTTGGTATTTAAAAGTACCCCTTACTCAAACACAGAGTTTTGGGTTATGAAAAAGACAAGTTACTTTTCTTACAAATGAAAATAGTTATTTTTCAGAGCAAGTATTTGCAGCGATCACCTTAAACTGTTGTAAATTCTTGCTGCCCCATTTTTGTGAATGGGAATATGTCTATTGTAACAGCTAAAGATTTGCCCATAATGCATGAATTAACTGTTGGCTTCCTTGTTGTAGCCAAGTAAGCACTATGTTGTTGATTTATTTGTTTTGTTTTGTTTTGTTTTTTGTTCACTGCATGTAGAAAATATTCTGTAAAGATTGAACTGCAGAAAATGCTAGAAGGATGCTCTAAAACCACTGAAACTTCTAATGTGTTACGCAGACTTATTTCTAGTACACGTTACTATTGTCAGTTAGAACTGCTAAGGAGAGATAGACTAAACCAGAAATGTTTTCGTGGAAATTACTAGTAATTCTAATGATGAAAAACATGTTTTTAGCTTACTTGTTTAACAGATATTTGGTTGCTAATAAGTCTCAAAGTATTTAGACTGAGATCAAACATCGAAAGCCATTACAGCAAAGTCAAGATCCACTAATATTTACTGTGAGACCTTACAAATGCTATGGTAAACATAAATTTTTGCTGCTGCTATCATTTTCCTCGGAGCAGACTGAGCAGCTCCCCAGGGATGCTTGCTCTCTAGTGTCTTCCCAGATGTGGTTCCCTTCTTCTCTACGTTCCAGGCTCAGAGGTGGAAAGGAAACATTTGTCTTCTCTTTTCTCTCAGTCTCAGCGGTTTTGTCAAAAGCCTTTTCTCATTGAAGAGGTTTAGTTAGTTTGGGCCAAGGATCTATTCCCTTTCATATATGTGAAGACTTAGCATCTGCTTCCTCATATTTTGGGCAGACCATCACCTGAAGCGTGAGGCATGAAGCATGAGGGCTGTTCTGTGAAGAGGGAGGGGCAGCCTCAAAAACATAGAGAAGAAAAAAACATCAGAATATAAGAAAATGATATAAAGCTATGTCATGATGAAATTTACTGGATTTTTTTTTTTGATGCTGATTAAGATCCACATCACATAAAACAATAAAATAGGCAGCTTTTTCTTCCAGTATTTCTTAAGACTGAAATGGTACGGTGTGCAGGAAGACTATCAGCGTGAATGATGGGAACCTAAAAGACTCAGGGCAGGAAGATTTGTGGTATCTTCAAGGTAGTATTATCTCTTAGGCAATATAAAGTTCAGTCTGGAAGTTAGAAGATTAGAATTCATCCAACAGTAATTTTTTTAGACGAAGCTCCACTACCAGTATTCATCCCATCATAATTCTGCAGAAACACTGGGATGTGGTTCATGTGACCCTGTAAACTTGGAACTAAGACTTTTCCTCCAAAGCTTGAAGTGTCAGGTTGGAAGAACTTACTTTGCCAAAAGCAAATGTAAATTTCCAAACAGATCGTGTGAATGTTTTTTTTTTTTTTTTATCCTTCTGCTTTCGGATACTATTCCCACTGACCACCTTATTGCTGTGAGCAAAGATATGGTACAGGCCAATTACCTCAAAAACAGATTTTTATTTTACCTCTGTGGTCCATTGCAACTGCACCGATACTTTGGAGTTATTAGTTACTGTAACAGGCTGAATCGCATTCTTACTCCTGACTTTTCACAAAGAAATAGGAGACATGGCGAGTTTGGGGGCTGGAAAGAAAGGAGAACAGTTAGTGCATGTGGTCCACAAGATAGTCCTCCCATGTACTGCCACATCGGTTTGTGCTTTATCAGGTTACAAGGGAAGGAATGCACTTCAGGAAGTAAGTTAGACATTTGTCTCTTAATTAACGACTTCTGCTATTAAGTATTTCACACACTTGGAAAGCACAGATGCTTCAGGTAGAATTTACATATCTACTTATGCAACACATTTCTGCTTATTTTGTTCCTTCAGATGTTTTCGGAAGCTTTAGATTATGATTTTGAATTTCCAGACGTTTCTGCCAACAGTAAAGAGCTATTCACTAACTTTACAAGAACTCCTCTGCAGTCTCTTTGCAGGAGAACAGTGTGCTACTTCATTCAAACTTAATGAGTTGAATAACTTGGCATCTAATTGGACTTTAGATCACTGCTTGTCTTGTTAATGCAGTGTTAAAACTGAAGGTGACCAGATGTAATCGCAGTAAAGACTATTTCAGTACTCAGTATGCTACGTGAGATCATAATTTATTTCCTATTCAATAGACTTGGCTTAGTGATACAAAAATTCCAAGTATTTCTTTGTGCAGGTACCTGTTGAGCACTCCCCATGCTAATTTGTGATACAACATTGAATGATAATGAACCTAGGGTACTTAAAGTGCCAGAATACCCTGGAAAAGGTTTCCAGAAGATAAAACTACAAGATATTTTCGTTTTGTTTTGTTTTTCTCTAAATTTTCCACCTATTCAATTGGTACAAGTAAGGTTTTACTCCATTTTACCCTTTTGGGATGAAATAGGTTGGCTAAATTGTATATAGTTATTACAGACACCTTTCTGTCACATAAATAAGCTTTGGGTCAGCACAAGGATCTCAAAAAAAAACTATCCTGAAGAAAAAAGAAAAAGCAGTAAGAATGAAAGGCCAAACCATAATCCTGAATGACAATGTGCTGTGCGGATGAGTGAGAATTGAAATGAAAAGCATTGCCAGTTCATAAGGAGAGAGAGGGAAGAATGTGGAACTGTTTGGGTTATCTATTCTGCAGTACTCAAGCATGTGTCTATTTTGAGTGTGACTCCTTTTCCAAAACTTAAGTGTTTAACATACCTTTGGGTCTTGAAACAGGTGTAGGTCCTGCTTAACCATTTTGGCTGTACCCTGAGTCCTGAAAAACTTGCTTTTTGTTTGCCATTTTCCCACTGCCACTGAGTTGTTGGTTTGTTGGTTTTTTTTTTTGAACTCTTGCAAAACTGTGTGCCCTTGTTCTGTGCAGTCCATGCAGTGCAATTTAAGAGGAAATATAAGGGAAAGAGACACGATTTGAACTGTGTCTGAAAGACTGATCCAGATTTGATTGATGCCTTATCTTTTAAAGCTTTATAATCTGTTGGACAGAATATTGTAGGTGCTCATATGGATTGAGAGTTAGATTTTGTGCCATACCATTTTATAGCTGCAGTCTAGTGATTTATTCATAGGAGGAAACTATAAAATATTAACTGTTTCAAGGAAAAAAAAGGTTTATATAGGTAAGGCAAGCATTTGGACCAGCAAGGCTGACTAGTAAACACCCAACCACATGCTTTGTCCTTAATCTTGGTTAAGTACTACACTGTATTTTTGTGTCAAAGAAAAAATCTGAAATACTTTCTCACACTGCTAGCGATTTCTGTGCTTTATGAACTGTACCACAGGTAATATGTACAATTTGAAATGTTTGTGAAGCCTTAAGATTTAGGCTACCTAGATCTAGTGGTACTAAAAGTGAAATGCGATCAAGGTGGGACCATTCCTTTTGCCTTCAGACAGTAAGAATTCAGTCAGATACTGTCTGCTGGAAATAAATAAAAAAAAACCACTGGGGCATAGTTGGCAGGGTTACATTTTTCACAGTTTTTCATCATTCCTCTAATATTCCATACATATTTTAAGGTGCTTGTCACTTCCAGCATCAGAGAAAGTTAATATGCAGATACTTGATATGCCCCAAAAGGAATTCAGCGTTTCAAGAAAGCCATTAAATTATGCAATATCTTAGTCTATGACCATCTATTCTTATCTCTATTACTGTTTCTGCCTATCTTCTGTTTATGCTCTCATTTCACTGCATCCCCCCACGCTCCCCATGTTTATTCGTATTTTAGTTAAAATTCAATAGGAGGATCTTTGGGAGAAGTATCAGGTCCACTCCTCCATTGATGCAATTCTGTGGTCTCTGAGAACGGAAATGAAAATACGTTTGAATAAGGAGAGTACCGATGGTGTTGTATGTGCCATATCATGTTCCTGTTAAATATTTTACTTTATGATTGGGAGGGAAAAAAAGTATTTTCTCTGTAAACCTTTTTGGAACACCTAGAAGAACGTTTGATCTTAAGATTTGCAAGTTTGTGCAGTGGTTTTTGAACTGGAAGACACTTGTCTCCTAAAACTACCAGTAGACTCAAAAATAAATAAATAAATAAATAGGCTGCTTAATTCACTTCCATAAATCATTTTTGCTCAGTCTGATTTGAATGTAAGCTTTCTTCATATCCCCAGACTTACTTATGTGCTTTCTAGGTCTTTTTCTACCTCTACTCCCAACTCAGAAACTCCACTTTGGGCTTGAAATAGCTTTTGTGGCAGCTTTTTTTGATCCTGCCATTTTAGTAGCCAGAAAATAGTTATCCAAAAATAAAGATATCTGGCAACTTTCACCCAGATCCACTGGTGATAATGTCAGTTAAAAACAAACAAAAAAGCAAACAAACAAACAAAAAAAAAAACCATGATGTTTTCAATGATGTATGTTGTCAAGCTCAGTATGAGGATCACAGAAAGTGAGGACTTAATGTCATGTGCCTAAACATTTTTAATATGCATATAATGGACTTAAGTAATTACCAGCAATCCTAGTTTTGGATAAACTAGAAATGCAACAGGAATGGTGTCTCCTGGACTTGGATACTTCTGTTCTTGATCAGTTGAAAAATGTGGGGAGACTGTGAAGAGCATTTTATTCTAGTGTGATTACGTGTGAGATGTATGCAGAAATCTCTGTGATTACTTTGGCAAGGACAAGGTCCAAGAGGAGCTTATGGGGTCTGCTTGAATATTTAGAAGCTTATTATTTTGAATATTGTGAATAAATCAACAGTCTCCCATAGTGCAGCACCTCTCTCATAATGTTACTAATTCAGTTTGTTGCTTTCCCAGGGAAGGTGAAGTACTCATATATTGAATAAATGGCAGAATTGTGAACTGTCTCAAAGCTTAGAGAGTGACAGCTTTTCCAGAGCTACCTGTTCTCTGTGTGGGCAGGCAGCATGTGTGGCTGCAGGGGGGACAGGTGGAGGAGCTGGGTGGGAGAAGTCCCAAAGCGCCTGGCTGCTCCTAGCTCCTGCTCTTGTCTGGAGTCACTCAGAGGGTGCATGTTCATTGAACCCTTGCTCAGTAGGAACAGCTGGCACAGCTTGTATCTTTTGCTCCTCAGTGTAGGGAAAGAAGAAGTGAGAATTTGTCCTTCCCAATACTACCAGTAAACTGATTTTAGGATATTAGGAATTTTATTCATTCATTTTCAGAAAGACTGGTCATGCACTGGAACAGGCTGCCCACGGAGGTGATGGAGTCGCCATCCCTGGAGGTGCTCAAATGTGGAGATGTGGCACTGAGAAACATAATTAGTAGGGATGGGCTGACAGTTGGACTAAATGGTGTTCAAGGTCTTTACTATCCTTAATGATTCTATGATTTTATGATTGTGTGAACTGTCTCCAGATCCGATGTTATCATTACTTGTTTACCTAGTTCATGCTATGTGGATTGAGTTGATTTTAGTTGATTGTAATATTTCCCCATTGAATCAATGCAAGTGAATCTGTCTTCTCGTTTGTGGTGGCTGATTTGTTTGAACTGCTCTGCATGTTATTATATACATCCACATGTATGGATGTATATACAGAGAAATGCAATGTGTAATAGACAGTCCTTCTATCTGTCTTTATCCCTGATAAACAGTCACTGAGGCACCACTGAGCCTGATCTATGAGGCAGAGGGACAAACAACAACGGTGATTTCAGTGATTTCATCAGTGCCCGATATTCTCCTTTGTAGCTAACCTGAGGTATTGAGAATTAAAAATGACAAGCTGGGCACAGTCCAACTGCAGAGCTTTTGTTCAAAGATGGAAATATCTTAAAGATTTGCTAGAGAGTCAAGTGGTCCTAGAAGACCTGTGGACAACAATCACTCTCCAAACACGTGGGTGTTGTTTGCAGGTAATTGCCTGCTTAGAAAAATCAGCAATAACCTGATTCCAGGAGATAGTGCAAGCTCTGAAATGATGCTTGTGTTTAGATATGGCGTATCTCACAGCATCAGACCAAAGAGTTGGAAATTGTCTGCAGAGCTCCTTTGTTTAAGGTAAACCTTCATTTCTGTAATTTTTAAGACTCTACTGGGAACTGTAATATGTGTTCCCTTTAGATTCAAAAATCTGGATTTTGTTGAGTTTCTGAACTTCAACCTTACTAAGCAGATAATATTGATGGGAATTTATGTAGTTTGCTCCAATAGGAATGCGTATTATTTATTTCCATGGAAACTACAAGATGCAGTGAGGACAATAATGCTATTTCTCAGCTCCATAACACTACTTTTTCAGCACAGTCACCACCACTGGCTATGCATTTTCACCAGGATGAACAGGAGCCTGCATGCTCTGCTCGCAACAAACTGCACTGCTGTTTCCGCTGCTGAAATGCAACGCCCTCTGCCTCACTGTGCTCACATACACTTTTTGGGCTCCATAAATGAACAGCAAATATCAATGAATGTCAATGAGTAAAATTTTTTCCACACGGAGGAATTCAGTGACACTCCTTTGGTTCATCTGCACTTCCCAGGCACCATTCCCTCAGACTACCCCTCTGTTGCCATATGTCACACTGCAACAACAAGTCACAGGTTCAACCTCTACTGCCATATAACTAAAGATCTGATTCTGATGTTGTGGGCAAGCGTAATTAAAAAGGAGGTAATAGTTTTGAAGCATCCCTTGTAATTCATACAGTAAACAACTGCCTATGGGACTGCGAAGGAGTGAATTGTTAAAATGATTTCAACGTGTAAAAAGTGTATAAAAAATGTCACAAAAGCCTCAGGTGTGAACTTAGTAATTGCACTGCATAGTGCAGTAAGCTAACAGGGCCTTTATTGTAGACACCTGCATCCAAAGGATCCTCTTGGGATCACCACTTACTTACCCAGAGAATTTTTTGACGAGTTACATGTCAGCATCCACAGGTTTTATGGACTGAAATAG
This sequence comes from Meleagris gallopavo, assembly GCF_905368555.1. Classification (NCBI taxonomy): domain Eukaryota; kingdom Metazoa; phylum Chordata; class Aves; order Galliformes; family Phasianidae; genus Meleagris; species Meleagris gallopavo. The sequence continues at coordinate 991,354 of NC_139410.1, forward strand.
AAGGGTGTTTCCTGATACAAGCTTTATAGACCAACAGTTCGGCGAGCAATGTAATATTTCGTAATACTGTTGGGGTACAGAGGGAGGTAATTTGTCAGGTCCTGGCGGGAATCGTCTTTTGTTGGTGTGCAATAAGGAAGGGTACAGCAGCATGAGACACCGCTGACATAGCATCAGATGTTAGTTGTTGGCTTAAAATCATCTGCACTATTCTCAGACTTGAATAAATACTCTTAAACTGACTTCAAATTACAGAGAAATTCCAATAGCATTCCATTCTATATCAAATGAAAGCAGCATCATTAATGACACACTAATGAATACCACATGAATTAATAATAATCGGCTACTTTTTGAAGTCTCTCTGGCTTCCATCTGTTTCTTAGATCACTTCAAATAATTAATTGCTTAATGCTTTTCACCTTTGACAGACATAAATAAAGTGCAGATTAATAATACCTGTGCTGGTAGCCAGCAGAGCCAAATAAGCAGCGGTACAGCTTCTCCTGCTCATCTAGGGGAGCAATGGGCTTTGCCTTGCTGAGCCTACCTTGCCCAGGTAGTCAGACAGATAAAAAAAAATAAAAATAAAAAACTGATGCTGTATTACTCACTGCAGCCAGAGGCTCTACTTGGCCCTCAGGTGTTTCGTGGAGTTGATTCCCTTAACAGCGCTGGATCAACAGCTCTGGAGTCCTTTGTCTTCTATAGCGCGGCTGCTGGACATCAGCAGTACATTATTCCTTTAGCTGCCCTATGTTAGCAGGACAAAAGGTAGCCAAACCAAGACTTAGGTTCTTCCGTTTAGATGAGTCTGGGGTGTTAAATATCTTTGCAAGTGTCACCTCCCTGTTGAGAGCTGCCCTGACATCTCTGTGGCAAATGACCAACAAAAACCCATGGACCTGGGGTAAATGTGAATGATAGCCTTATGAAAATGCTATAACAGAGCATTCTTTATTCTGAAAGCTGCCTGGCCTTCAGAATTTTAATAATGCTATTTTTATTGTTTTTGCATATTAATTCAAGAAATCAATTTCTTTGAGGTCTGTATCTCTTTATCTGTGCTGTAAACCAGGTGAGGTAAATTATTCAAATAATGTTGTAGTGACCAAAGAATGCATGAGAAGCACATTAATTTTTAATCAGTGTGAGAATGGGCAAGCCAGCTGAAATTCTTTCATCTCAGAAGATTTGAAAGTTGCAGATTTAGTAATCTTTTCATTCCAGAAAGTATGGGTAAGTGTCTGAGATAGACTGCAATGGCAGAAATCGTCTCACTAGTGTGTGTTCTGCTTCGCTGCACAAGTGGCAACCTCATTAGGGTGCTGCACGCAAGAATATTTCTTTCCTAAATACTATAAGTGACAAGACTTGTATGTATTATATATTGTCTATGCAATGGATCTTCACTGTACTTCGGTTTCATCAATCACCAGAAAATCCTTGCAGAAAGCTCCCTAGGTAATGCAGACTCTCACAGTTTTAATGCTGCTAGGTGGAAGGGACAGGTCTTAGTGGTGTGACATCAGAAGGTAGGGGCTGTGAGCAGGAAGCAGGCCCAATGGTCAACTTTGTGGAAGAATGTGTGGAAGTGAGGAGAGATTAAACCAGGAGGGAAAGTGAAGGAGAAGGTTGTTGTGGTCTACAAAAATATATGAGGCAGAAACAGGAAAGGAAAGCAAACAAACAAAAGAATAATGGGCAAGAGAATTAGAAGCAAAGCAATAACAACATAGGGCATAAGCTCAGAACTGTTATGCAGTGGTATTACAAAACAGAAACTCCACTGGGGAAAGGAGGGCAAACATTGGGTTAAGAGAAGAGGCAAGATTTTACTGTGCCTGAAAGCATCTTGAGATACATTTTCTTTATGCATCCCTACCCTTTACCTAAGTGCAGTGAGAATAGTTTGAGGGTGGTTGTTGGGTATAAAATGTGTTTATGATTTTCTACTTTCATATAAATGTGTACATTGTTCAAAAATTGTTTTCCTTGTTTACCCAGGCAGGTATTTATACCACCAAAGTTAAATGTCACTCCTATCCGCTAGAAATATTTTGTTCTGGGTAATAGCCCAATGCCTTTAAAATTCAGAATATTATGCTTTAGTTAAAAATAATGGCCAATATAACTGTATTTCATAATGAGTAAGTGTATTAATTATGAGGCAAATCACACTAGGTACTGTTTGCTGCTCAATTCCCTTTGAATTCCAATGAATAATAACTTGCTTTAAAAATAAAGGACACTTTTAATGTATCCAACAGTGATTAAGTGAGCTAATTACAGGCAATAAATATATTTTTATTGAAATGTGAATGACTACGCTTGTCATTGGCTCCGACAAGTATGCCATTCTCATTTGAATTATATACCTTAACATGTATCAACTAATTATATATTTGTGTTCCATTCTTAATTTAAAAAAAATAAGTTAGGCAGGATTTCATCAGATATAATTTTCTCAGGTCATTGAGGGTAAAGCTCCACTTGACCTAAATGGAAGCTACATTCATTCTGCATTTTAAGGCACAGAAACAGTTTGTTTACCTTATTTTGTGAAACACGGCGTACAGCACTAGGAGCTAAGCATTAATTTAAAGGGGTGAAAGCAAGTAAAGAAAGAAAGAAAAAAGGAGAAAAAAAAAAAAAAAAAAAGCGATGCCAGCCCAGGGCAGCACTGACCCAGGCAAGCTCAGCTTCTTGTGTGTGTTGCCTGACAGGCGTCCTCCCAGGTGAGCTGGCAGGCTCTAGGCTGCTATTGGCCCCTAATTAAAATCTAGACCCTCTTCAGAGTTATGCCTCTTCTCACCTGTAAAAAGAAACTTCAGGCTGCATGTTCTGTGGAGCTGTTTATTCTCCTGACTCAATAAATGCTGCATAAACATATTGAACCTCCCGAAGCCGCAGAGGTGCCAAGTAGAGTCCCCTTGCCCCACCATCACGTACGAGCATGACGGACGTGAGACGGACTTCTGTGTGGTTCACTTAAATATTACATTCATTTAATGTCTTAGGATAATCACTCTCCAGATAAAATATAGGTACAAAGTTATTCTGCTTCCTCTGAGATAGCCTGAAGCAAGAAGAATTTAAGCCCTAAAGGCACTGAAATCAATGTTGCCGTCCCAGCCGTGGCAGTAGCTCAGCCTGACCTCAGGGGAGAGCTCACTTTTTGACAGCGTAGGTATCACCTGCAGGCACAAAGGCTGTACCATGATGCTCTGGACCTGTGATCAGGGGAAAAAAGTCAGACGCTGTCATCTTAAGTTTTAATTTTGCTTGGTGTAAGTCTCAGCAACGTTCATTTAAACTTAGCTGTTTATGCGCTTATGCCTGCTAGTAAATTCATTTGCTGGAATATTAATGGGAAGGGAGCACAAAGGGTACAATCAGTCTAAGTTAATTTCAAAACTCAAATAAATGATTGTGCATAGGATGTTTTTCTTCAGTACTCACCATTTCTAATTAGGATGCAATATGACACGTCGTTTTCACATTTCATATGCTGCATATTTCAAGTAGCAAATCTAGGCTCTCGAGATGATGGCTGGCAACTCGAGAGAAAGAAAAACATAAACAACTTGGAGAAAAAAAAATGAATATAATGAAAATAATCTTGAAAATATTCCAAGGCTAAGTCAATTCGGAATGTGTTCAAAATATAGACTGTGAATTTTGGTTTTCCATAATACAGATAGAATCAATGCAAGTAGAATATTGACTACAGATTAAGCTTGCCTTATTGATAAAGAACTTTTGCAATCTCCACCTCCTGAGATATCCATTATGTGGTTCCTGTCAATCCTGCAAAAAAAAAAAAAAAAAAAAAAATTCATCATTAGCAAAGTTCCATTTTTCAATTTGACAGTCTGAAAATAAAATCTCTCATCAACTGGGTTCCCATGGAATCCCAGCTACTGTTTTTTTCAGCTATTGTATTTTTCCTTTTCTTTAGCTGTAACAATATCCATTGAGTAATATCAGTTTCTTTAGCATTATTGAAGAAGAAACTATACTTAACGAATAGTACCTCCAGTAAATGCTGTTATTCAACTAAAATTTTAAATTACAGAGTCTGTGAGAGAGAATTTACATACCAAAACATAAAATATGCAAACAAGAGTGAAAAAAGTTGGACATGACGAAATATTCCTTCTCCAAGAGCAGTCAGGCACTGAAGCTGGCTGCCCAGGGAAGGGGTGGTGTCACCGTCCCTGGAGATGTTCAAGAAATGCACAGATGTTGTACTGAGGGACAGGGTTAGTGGAATACACTGGTGATAGGTGATGGTTGGATCCTAGAGATATTTTCCTACCTTAGTGATTCTATGATTCTGTGATGTGTCTTCTAGTAAGAACATGCAGTATGCATTCCAAAGCGCTTATCTATAATTAAAATAAAAATAGTGAAGTTAATATGGTATTCAGGTCTTATTCTGCTCTTGTAATTAACTGGTTGATGTAAAACACATTTTAAAGATAGTATTTCCCTTTGGCACCTAACAGCTGCCAGCGTAAGGAACAAAGCCAAGCAGTGAGTTTATGATTGTTTCAAATCAACAGTGAGCTATTTCGGTTGTAAATGGTAATAAGAGTCATAACAGTGCGACAAAGCACATGCTTTTCAGACAGGTACTGATGGAAATTTTAACATGGATTGTTAGAACTCTTCTATCATAACTAAGTAGGACTGAACAATCCTTCTTGCGTAAGTATGGTTACTTTTGCCAGAAGTATCAGGAAAGAGTAGTGTCAGCCAGTGACATGAAGGCTAGATTCAGCTCAGAAGTTCGTTTGACATATAATCAGAAGCTGCAAATCAAAACACCGGACAAGTGAAACACTGCTGCAACCTTTTCCCTTACATATAAAGCAAAAGATCAATCTGCTTTCAATATTTCAAGTTTAAACTGTCTGTAACCCCAACAGGTGTGAAAAATCATGTCATTTAAACAGCACAGTCTCCATTTAAAATTTTTGAAGTGGTACCCTTTAATCCTATAATCTGCAGGGATAGGAATGGTTAGCTTGTTTTTTACTATGTTTAGTAACAGGAGAGAGCTTGATCATTGATGCTTAACTTAGGAAAGCATCAAGCGCTTCAGTAATCTCAAGGCTAATTGTGCATTTCATTAGCTTATTCTATGATAGTTGCGCTATTCATACCCAATTCAATCGTGATATTTCTTTTTTCAAGATAGTTATATGGCAGTGTAATAAATTGACAGAAGAATTCTATTTTGCCCTGAAGAAAAAAAATAGGTTGTAAAATTTGTAAGCGAAGTTAAAAAAAAAATCTAATTAGTTGTGTAGTATTCAGTGGTGATTTCATTTTGCTGTCTGAAGGATAAATTCTTGAAAATGGTCTGTAGAATATGATCCCTTCAGAAATCAAACATGCATTACGTACCAAGCTGTAGGTACACGTAAACATGAGACATTTCCTCTGCACATTCAATTGAGTGTGAGCTTGAGTCGTCTTTTGCTTTCATTCTACTGGCAGCTCACTTAGTTACCATCTGAGAGAGTTTCCAGTGATTGCAGAACTCCCCCAGAAAAGTTTCTTTATTTGAAGATCTCTCTTGCTATCAGACTTCCCTGTCACTAAGAATTGCTGTGCATATGCTAAAAGGTTCTGGTTCAGACTTTTCATAGAATACTTTCAGCTCTGAATCTCATCTGGTAATGGAATATGCTATTAACATGACAAAAGCGAACTTCATGTATTACAAAATTATGTATCACTGTGATTATTTAGAAATACAATACGCCTATAAGTGCATTTAAATTACAGTAAGCAAAACAGCACTTTATGAGGAGTTGGGTGGTGTTGGGTTTGGGGTGATTTTTCTTTTTAATGGACTGTACCACCCACTGAAAGACTTCTGGTTTCTTGGATGATTCATTAATGCTTCCTTCATTTTCCAATTTCTATGGGACCATCTGGCCTATCTTTGTAGAAAGGCATTTAGCTGTAAATATGTTTTACAGTCTTTCTCAATTTAAAAGTAGTTGCCCAGCTGCTTCACAGAAACTGTCAGCAACTGGTAAACTCCTCAGAATTGCAAGCCTTCATTAGTAATCCAATCAGGATGTAGTTTAAAATGCTGCAAATCTGATTATGCTCCATTGGACAGGAATTGGAGTGACATGATGTGCCGGGTTATTTTATTTTGCATCTGTGATTGCAGTTAATCCGGGAGATGCATGCACTTTATTTTGAAGGGAGGACACTTAGATTGAGATTGGCTATGCCCATGTACATACGTGGTCATGTGTCTATGTTCCTCAAAAATGAATACGGTTCAGGTGTTAGCTGTCTTACTGAATGAAATTCAATGTCAGGCATTGGTAGCATGAGTTATATGTAGTATTGGCTGTGTTTTGAATTCCTGTTCTATGTGGTCTAGATTAATTAGAATTGTAAATGTGTTGGTTTTTTTTGTTGTTGTTGTTTTCTTCTGGTTTTAGTGGATTTTTAGATCAGTCTCTTTCTCTCTTCCTATTATCTTCTGTACTATCAAAACCATATTTCTCTAACAGCTAGCAGTGCTTGCTGGCAGTAAAGTAAAAATTTGGAGGTAAGAAAATAAGGCAGATACTTGACCATATTAAGCACTTACTTTAGTATGTCATTTCTGGAGTTGACTCTACAACATGCAGGTGAGAATATTTGTTAGAAAAACAATCTACGTAAAATTATTTTTTACGCATGAAGCATCTTATGCATTAGAGACAAGAACTTGGACAGATAGAGAATTCTGTATTTATTTATAAGGTATGTGTACATACAAAACTTCTTTTTATACTGGACTATTCTCTCTTTGGGTAATAAATTTCAGTAATATTAGATTTTCTCATGGGACAACTCATGTGAGTAAATCTTATCCTGTCTTACCAGCTGGTATTTCTTACAGTAAGTTTTCACTGTATTACACTCAAAGGTAACTCTGAACTTTGTGCTCCATACAGATTTTTTGGCTTACTCATTGCTGTAATAAAACAGGACACTGAGTACCTGCTACTCAGCTATAGAAATTGCATCATTTGTTAAAGGTTGAAAAGTCTTTTGGTTTCTGTCAGTCAAATGCAATCAGGTATTATGGAGCTTTTATCAATTGTGCTTTATATGTCTGTAATTAGATGAGCCTGCAGGAACAGCTCTGAAACTATGAAGGAAACAGGAAAACTTTATGTTAAAGTTCTATGAAACATTGATACACTACTTCCAGTTGAACCAGAGTTTTCTTTGGTGTGAGATATAAAGGAAAATGTTAACAGAATAATGCAGTGTCAGAGAAGTTTGTCTAGTACTTATTTTAAAGTGGAAGTTAGAAATAGGTAATAATGCAAAGATAGATTCTGACAGGTCTACAAATTGTGTCTTGGAGATCTATTCAGTTGACAGGATAGATGGAGAAGTATGTAAGTGAGCAAAGGAGAAGAGAGACAGAAATTGTTTTGGGGGTTGAAATCACTCAAATAGTTCTTCACTGGCCTTTTCCAATCTGGGAAGTAATAAAAAATACTAAAACCAGAGGTCTTGGTGGTGTGCAGAGATGAAAGTTTAGTAAGTATCTTCTGCTCTTGGAAAACAGCACGATAATAAATCTAATTTCCATCACAAAAGAAAATCATCTTACCGTTCTCTGTGCAATGTATTTGAATCGTTCAAGTAATATTTGTGGTTGGCACGAGGGAAGAAATTACGGTTTGCTAGAAGTGACAACTATCAATTATTGCACGTTTGTTATGAGTAATTTTCCTTAATTAAATACATTGTTTATGGAATTATTGGCACCCAGCAGAAAGTTTCAAGATAGCTGTTTTTCTCTTGGGCAGTTGCGTGGAATTATTTGAGTGTTCTTGCTTCATTAAATTCAGAGAGATCCGCTCATATTGAATTTCATGTGTCTCTCCATTTTTGCCTACTATTGGTATGATCTGTGAAGACTTGGACTTTTCAACTAAATACACGAGCTCAGTTCCTTCCAGGCATAGTTTGAAGACTCATCCTACTGGATAATTACGTATTTCATGGCATTTTTATGAGCTTTTGCTTCATAGCTTGTGGATGCCTGTATTTCATATGCTTTATAGTCCATGAAATAAAAGGGTTGTGTTGCAGTACGTTCAACAGCTTATACATATAGCCTGAATGCTAATTTCTTGGAACTGAGATTATGAAGAAGTGAGATAGTGTTCCTCTTGCAGTTGGGAGTCCAGAGCGAATCTACTGAAGTGAATGGAGCTGTGCTAATGTAAAGCCTTTGAAAATCTGGTTGGTCCTTCTATGCAGTGTAGTTCCCAGTGGAATTTCTTCTAATCTCAGTGGAATTAAAGTTTCTTTGTCTTCATACATTTTTGTTGGCTATGAGAGTACTCTTGTATAATGGGAGCACAAAATAGTCTGTGGTTACAAACTACTCTAGTAAAATAAACAGTAGTGTACAACAGCTTTTCTACAACCGAAAAACTAATATGTGAAGTTGTGATTACATCAGTATGCACTCGGCTATCAGAAAAATAAAAGGGAAATGAAAATGCTACATGAAGGGCTAAAGGAGGAGAAAGGGAGGAAGATGCAATCCAGCTGTCATCTCCACAAAACGATGCAAAGTAACAGCTGCTGTCAATGCTCAAGTATGAGAAAAACAGCTCCCATGTTTGTGTGAAGGCTGCTATCGTTCTATCCTTGTCATGTTTAAATATTAGATGTACTTTTGTTTAACTATTCAGTAAAGAGCAGTTAACTATTTTCATTCCTGCTGGGTTTGGTGATTGATCCTTTATTCAGGTCTTCGTAAAATATCCACCAAGATCTGCCACTGAATTTGCTCTTTTGACTGCGATACTGATAATTTTATTAACCTAAGTTAATTAAAAAATAATAATAATAATTAAAAAAAAAAAAAGTGGAATGTTTATATTCAGAAAACCCTGGTTAAAAACTATGCTTCATAAGTTGTTAGATGATACTGCTATGGATAAAGCTCAAGCTTTGGATATCTAGAATATATTCCATATTTCTGGTGCGGACATCCTTCATGATTTTCTGCCATAAATGATTGTATAATACACAGAGATTTAAGAATTTTTTTTTTCTCTTCTGACCTGTTCCTAGTTTCTCTCTTTAACACCACCCAAATTAGCAGTGGGAAAATGAGATTAAAAAGCAAGAGGAGCATGATAGTCATTCTTCTACGTCAACTTCTGTTCAAGTCATAACACGTTCAGCTCACAGATTAGGTATTGTTAAGGTTTAAGAGCTGTCTATCGTATTTAAGTATAAAATATGTCCATACATGCAAAACACGTATGCACACTTATAATTTATAGATTTATATGCAATTTGCTTAGCAATAGATTTTCAGCAAAGCTTATACAAAAATTCAAGGGTATTGATTTGACAAAATGAAAAGAGGTATATGCTATAGACTTGATAAAACACTCAAAGTAAAATTCTCTTTAAAGCTAGCTAAGAAAAATAAAGACATTTCTACTGAAATCCAGAAGTTGTGCTTGGGAAGACTGCACAAAGAAGACAAGGGTCTGTTCCAGTATTATCTTTAAGAAATTAAATGTAGCTGATTAGATATTTTTGGTTTGATCCATTTTATAGTGTTTCAGCTCAGTCCTTTTGGTACTCTACTGAACAACACTGGAATGCTTTATTTAAACATTATATGAAAGCTTACTGACTTCTCCATATATTCAGTGGATGTCATAAGAAAATGTGAAGTATTTTGGCACTTCTTTCAGCTCCCACAAAAAATCACAGAACGTAAGTAATAAAACAATCCAATGGAAAATTATACAGAACTTGAAATCATAAAACTTCATACTTGGTGAAGATGAAAATAACTGGGTTTTTTGTTTGGTTGGTTTTTGTTTGGTTGGTTTTTGTTTTTTATGATTCTTCTTCTGTATTTTGTTAGTGAAATAAATGGAACTACCAGAGGATTTGGGTAGGCTGCCTTTTTGATGACTGCAGCGATAAACCTGCATGCTGTTGGAAGAGATGACCCCTGTAACCAATTGGTTAGCTGAAAGCTGAACGTCTGAAATACTAAATTTTAACATCATTTCCTCTTTGATTATAGGTCATCTTAAAGGGGTTCTAATCCCAGGTGACCTCTAGTGATAAAAAAAACTATATCAAAGAAAACAAAAAGAACTTACAGCGTATCACTTGCAATTGCGAAAACTCCCAGGGACTACATAAGAGAAATAAAAGCTTAGTTTTTCAGTGACTGTAAGCATGTCACTGGACATAAGAGTGACTTTGATCCTGATGTATAAGTGGAGAAAAGAAAGCAGCTTTAGAATTCTAGACATGGTCTCTGAAATGGCTGAAATAATAAATGAGGAAAAAAAAAAAAGGCATCCTAATGTATTTTTGCAACCTAACTCTTGATTTCCTTTGGCTTTACTTTTGAATTGTTTACTTTGTGTTTTTAATTAGCGTTTAAGTTTATTTTACAGTAGTACTCTTTTAATTCTGGTCTGTATTTTTATAATGATCACATTAAAAGTAAATATAAAAAAAATCTACAAAATCGAACCATAATTGATGTAAAGTGAACACCTAAAGTTTTTCTTTACTATTCAACGTTTGATTTGAACCTGATACACTTGGGAAAAAAATCTGATTCTAAACCATACACAACAGGATACACATTGATTTTTGTGTTTTCCATTTTACATAGTGGACATTGATTTGCATTCCTAATAAGGTTATTAATAACATGGTGAAAGGAAGGGTGATAGTCATCCGGTGTATCTTTAATAAGTAGGAATATCAGTTATTAACTATGATGTTTTTAGTCACTTAGTGCACAATCTGCAGTACAGGTAGTACTGTGGTACAGTGTATACATACTGAGAGCATAGTACAAAGGAAGATTTTTGTGACACTTCACTGGTCTTAATATAAATCTGTATCTTATCTGAAATACTACTTACTGTGCCTGAGTATGACAAGAATGTTTCTTTCAAGTGTCTTAATTCTCATTTAGAATTTCTTCATTGTGGAAAACATGAATAAAATACGGTAGAAATTCAGTGGTGAAATGCACTGCAATTTTATTGGCGAGAGTAATTCAGCAAGACAGCAAACACAACTTACAAAAGCAGAAAATAGCAGGTCAGAACCCCTGTCTTCTCAGTGTACTTTAATATAAATAATAATAATGGCATTACCAGCTGGAGGGCAGGAAGAATCCACCTGAATGATGTTCTCACTGGAACAGGTTGCCCAAGCAGGTTGTGGATGCCCCATCCCTGGAGGCATTCAAGGCCAGGCCGGCTGTGGCTCTGGGCAGCCTGGTCTGGTAGTTGGTGACCCTGAACATAGGAGGAGGGCTGAGACTAGATGATCATTGTGGTCCTTTTCAACCCATGCCATTCTATGATTGTCTTTGCAGTTTGGGATTCTGGGAGTGTCCGGAAGAAATTAATCAGCAGATAGGAAGCAAATGGTATGAAAAGGTGAACTTACACATGGTTACCACCATAGCATGGGTGGAAACAAAATTTTAACACTGGAAAACATAATTACTAATGATGTAAATATAGTCAGCCCCAAATTTAATGCATTCAGATTCATCAAAAATCAGTGTTAACCTCTCTCCTTGTTCTTTATCCACTCACTTTTTTTTTCAAGATGTAGTTTGAAGTGTAAGTAAATGTAGCATAATTAAATTATATACCAACCTATCTCATATTACTATTAAATAGATCAGATACTACAACTAGATGAAACTACAGATCTCAGATGATTTTGATAGCTGCCTGAATTTTCTCTTCATTCGTTCTGTGTTTGAACAACTTCAGGATAAATCATGTCAAGGGCACTGCTTCTGGAAATTGCGCACTTGTCTTTCTCAGAGTATCAGTATCATTGTTTACTGTTGCCTTCAGTAAACAGTATGCTCTTTCATTTTGAGGGCATCTGAAAGACCATCGTAATTGCTTAAATAGAGCACCTCTTCTTCACATCCACAAATGCTAGTGCAGACCCTGTTTGTCCTGCCAGATCTGTACAGGTACCATTGCTATCCCTTGATACTCTTGTCTACTCACCATCACCTCAAGTAACATTTTCAATAGGAATTCTGTATTAGAATCATAAGTTCAAGACTGTTGCAACAAAATAAAATGCTACGTTAGTAATGAAACTGGTAGGCAGCACCTGAAAGTATCTGTGCTAAACTTTTTCCCGGGCCTTGTCTCTATGAGCTTGAAAGAAAGTATTAAATAAATAATGAATACCCTGTAGCAGTTCAAATTTCTACTATTTTCTGGTTAGCCATTGGTAAAGTTTGAAGACAGAGCAAAAGCAATGATCTTTGTGAATTAAGCATTGCCTTGCTTCTAGGTGAGGTTTAAAGAGCAAGAACTAGTATCTTACTGGAGCCATCCACTCCTAGTGACCAAGGAAACTGAGGCATGGCTTTCTATCCTGTTTTCTTATGACCACAATGATCCTGCCTTATCTTCAACTCTAGCATCCTCACAGGTACGATGATACAGGCATTTTCAAGCAAAGGTTGCTTTCTTTTCTTGCCTCTGCTCCTATTTTCCCATTTCAAATATGTTCTCTCTACAGTCTTTCTCAATTTTTCTCTCGTAAGACTGCAGTTCTGATTTGTGATCAATAATTCATCTCCACGTATCTCATGTCAATTAAGCACAGTGAGTAAACCAATTTTTGTACAGAATTACTGCTGTAATTTGAGTAATGTTTGTCTCCATGTAGCAGAGTTTGAATGAATTATTAGTTGGAATAACTGACGAAATTTGCTGGGATGTGATCAGCATATGTTCCAAAAAATAACTGTTTTATTTCTTCAGTACCCTCCTCACTTTGAGAAAATCAATGAAGGATCATGTGTCTAAGATCTGCATCTCTACATGAAATGTACATGTGTACATGTCTTTTACTTACGCTCAGGAAAAATTTCAACCAAATAAGTTTCCACATTTTATGAATACATATTATCCCGACATACATACTCGGGAAAATAACTTACTCTTGAGGTAAGGGTCCAGGCATAAATCAGTTTGACATATTCTGTCTCCATGGTTAGGAATGGCATTGAGAGGAAGGCAACCTAATTTTAAAGCTAAAGAATAACATGGGCCACAGCAACTGAAACACTGATGAGTAAAAATTGTTATTCAGTGTGGTAAACTTGAATATAGATGAGGCCATACCTGAGAGAAGAATCTAAGTGAGAAAAATAATAAAAATAAAATCCAGCATCAGTTCATATTTGCTCCTTGAGGTCTGACTGTGTCCACAGAAAATATTAAAAGAAATTGTGAATCCTTTTTTTTTTTTCACCTGTTACAATTCCAGGTATTTGCTTTTTAATGTACTGTGTCCAGTGCATATTTAAAGACATATAATTGGAGATCAGGAAGATTCCTTTTAAACTTTCTTACCCTCATTACCAACTGTAATGTTAGAATGACATAGATATTGCTGTTGAAATCAATAGGGAATTGGATCAGGAGAACACCGCTCTTTATATCCCAGGATGTTCTGCTTTATTAAGAGGCAATATTGACGAGGTCGATTTCACTGACAATTGACAATGCTGTAACAAATCGGCCAAAAACTTTACTTTGACACAACATTTACCACAGTCTTTTTTTGCTGTATGGTAGAGGAGCTGATACCTAAGATTCTGTACTACCACAGTTCTAAAAGTTGGGTAGGAATACCAAACTTGACATGCTTATTCATTTTTTTTGGATTAGCATGCTGTCATGTAAAATGAACTTCCTTATCCTGAGCCCAGTGCACTCTGACAGTGTTCTTTAAGTTATTCCACCGGTGGAAGGTGGAATGTATAATACAAATACACTTATTTGAAGTTATTTGAATTCACCCATTATTTAGTTTTAGCAATATGATAAGGCAATGAATTGAAATCACAGCACAAGTACAAAATGCACTAAGCAGAATATAGCAACGGTGATGTACAGCTGCATCACAATAAAATGGGAGTTTCTTTACACGTCTCTAAAATACGGTCACTAACAAGATGCTGCGTATCTCAGTTGGCAAGAAGGAATTTATGAGTTAAAGCCAACCCAACCCTAGTGCTTTCCTTAAAGGTTTCCTGTTCCTTGTTTGGTTATAATACTTTTAACTCTGGGTAAGCCATGATACATCCACATTGCAGTCTGGCTAACTCAGGAAGACAGATATTTGACTCATTGTGTTAACTTGAGGACGAACAATTACACAACAAGTTGATTTCATCAGCTGACGTAGCTGAGAAAAAATAAATAATAAACACTGCCCTCTGGCTCCCTGTGTGTTAGAAAAAATTCAGCTTCCATTGTAGTGGCTGTGGTCAGTCACTCTGTGTTTTTCCCTGAGGACCTCACCCTTGCCCTTCTCAGAAACAATGGTTCACTGGTTCAACATTCTCTTTCTCAAATTCCTGCTGTGATAGATCCTGACCTCCTTCACTTCCAGCATAGAGATTTCCATCTTCTTCTAGCTGTTTTCTCTATTATCAGGTCACGAACATCTGTTGCAGTGGTCTAGTCCAGTAATAGGTGAATTCATGTAAAGAGCAACTGAAATATTTAGGGACACAGTTAAGGGATTTTTAAGTTAGCAGAATTTGACTCCCTTTTTTCTCAGATATCTACTGCACATCATTTAGAAGAAACTGACAGCGGTTGAAATATTTGAGATGATTCTTGTACTTTTTAACCAAAAATAATGATGAGATTATCAAGCATAAGAATCTCAAATGAAAATGTTTTGGTTGTTTTTTTTTTTGTTTTTTTTTTTTCCTGGTGAGTATTGGCTGGTTTAAGTTGTTGCTGGGCAGCAAATGTTGTGCCAGTTTGGGCAAAGCGTTTATTTCAGAAATTGCAGCTGTGTTTGCCTGGAGTTCCAACTCTCACATCTTTCTTTGTGCTTGTAGTGAGATCTGTACAGGGAGAAAAGGCAGTGGCAAATACTACATGCTCTTGTACCTGCTATCTGCATATCCAGTGTGCCACAGGATGCCATGACCTTCCATATCAGCTTCATTTCACGTGTATAGGTGCTGGATCAGGAACACGTAGGGGAATACACTTGCCATCAGTCTCTGCTTATCTTCTTAGATGGACACAGGTTAAGGATTCACAGTTTTTTGTGGGTTAGTGGATAAATGTCACGGTATGCTGTCTGCTGTTACCAAGGAAACTTGTGATACAGATCTTAGAAACCACCTGGGTAAGAATTAATGAGCAGTGAACTTGATTTTAGATTTACCTGAGCAAAATTATTTGTGTGAAAAATGAGGGTTCTTTCACACCAAAGACTTCTATTGAAACCACAATTAAGGTTCCTTTTTAGAGTAACTTAACTGGTTATTTTGAAAGATGTTTCCAAAAATTGGGGTATTTTCTCGCGTGTTTTCTAACACGTTGAAGCTTACGGATGTTAAAATCCAAAATGTTTTCTCTTCAGCAAGACTGTAAAAAAAAAAAAGGCTGAAAAGGACCTCTGTGTTCTTCTAATCTCAGGAGAGGAGCAGTTATAGCTGAACAGTTCTTGTCTGATGTTGGTTTAACCAACTCTTGAAAATATAAATTCCTCCACTTAGCCAATTTAATTCCTTCTTTATGTTCTCAATGATAGATTTCTCTTAATGTGTAATCTAAACTTCCATTGCTGCATTTTATGCACATCACTTCCATTCTATTCCCCAGTGATTGTTGAAGGCAATTTATTAGGATCTTTGCCAGAGTAGTGTCTTCTCATACATATGCCTGGTATTCCTTTTTCTTTTTTCCATTCAAGATTGAACAGTTCTCTCCAAATTTCTTCTTTATTTCAATTCAATCTATCCTTGCAGACAAAGTCTCTATAAACAAACGACTCCATAAAAGGAAGCAGTTCTCCACTTAGCTTTACTCTTGGAGCAAGCTTTATTGAGATCTGAGACTATGTTCTAGATTCCTTCTTGTGTGAAGGAAATCCGGCCATCCATTCTAACAGGATGCACTGCAAACCCCAGAATGCTATTTTGAGAAAATTCAATAACGTATTTAGTGGAGAACATTTTTCAGATACATTGAGCATAACTAGTCTATAACATAATCACAGGTAAATATGATTGCTTCTGCTTCTTATATCTACATTCACTGGATTACCTTTATTTGCTCTTCATTTTTAAAGCAGATTTAATTCATCTTTATTGTCAACTGCCTGTGGCTAGTGTCTTACGTTGAAAACTAATGTTTATACATCAAAGCATATACTTATTTGGAAACGTTATATCCTCATCATTACCACTCAATTATAAGTGGATGTTTGTTCTTGAGCAAATCATACTGAAGAAAGCGATACCAGGAGTTAAATCATGTAACTAAGCATATTTACACTTGAGGTTCATGTTGAACGGGCTCTCTTTTCGCAAAATAAATGATGGCCTACTTTTCCAAATATTGCTATTAAAAAAGGGAGTTCATAGCAAATTAAAGAAATCCCGTGAGAAGTCATTTATTTTGTTGCATCGACGTGTAAAAGAATGGCAAGTTTGCAAGCAACAACTTCATTTTCCTATGTTGATTCTGAGGCATGTACTGTTGTATGTACGGGTACAAGCCATAGTCTTGTAGTTGAGGATGCCAGATTCCCTCACCTGATCCTGTGGGTCAATAGAGAGTCTCCAAGTCTTTTTCATTGGTCCGAAGACTGAAGTTCACTGGTCTGTTATGCATTAATTACTGTTGAGAACTAATCCTTTTTCATCATGAAATTGTGCATGTAGGAACGCTGTCTCACTGCTTGTTCGGTTCATCCAAGATGCACGAGTGTACGCAGCACCGACTCCTGTCACTCAAAAAAAGGGAATTGGCCCTAGAGCTGCAGTACAGCTGAGATTTTGTTCTTTCCTTGAATTGTCTCTGCAGTATCTAGTAGGGTACAGCCTACTAGAAGAAAATTATAATGTGGCCACTTAGAAATTATGGAAGCTCTTCAGAATATTCTAACATCTGCTTGAGTTGTGCAAATATTCAAGCACAGTTTAACAACCTAAAAGAGACTACAAATTTATTACCAATTTTAAAAGAGAAGGGGGGAAAAGAGCTTGAGAAAATAGATTTAAGCTGAAAAATGTCTTTCTGTTTGGAAAAGCTTATGTGACAGGAGTTTATTACTCATATTCTTGAATGTCTACATGGCCCAGGAAGTTAGGGTTCACTTGCTTCTTCTTGAACTGGTACACATAAACTATTTAAAGCTGCTATTTCAAAGCAAACAAAACCTGTAATATTTAGAAGCAATAAGAATTCATTCTAGGCCTAAGAACCAGGCAAAAAAAGCACTTTCCTTAGCCAGTCATACGAGACTGACGCTCTCCTCAATTCCTCAGTCTGAGAACATTTATCTTTTCCCAAGGATTTTGATTAAGTTCCTTTTCAATACAGTAGTATATGAGAATGAGAAATAACTATTTTTGTGTTAACTGCACTGAGCATTGTTGGCTATGAGGCATCAGTTTAATTTTGATGGGTTACTGAAAATGAGAGACTATGCTAAATGAAATTAGCTGGCTGTGTTCCAATAACATCCTTTTGCTTTATATTTGTCTACATTAAAACAGAATGCATGTTTAAACTGGATAAATATTTATTTCATTTGTGTTATGGCTAATCTACAAATTAGTCAATATATCTTTTCACCCCTGCATTGTAGTCAACTTGTATACTGTTTTATATTGTAAGGGTACTCCACTGTTCATTTTTTTCTACTAAATTAAGATTAAAATAATGTACAGGATTTATCCACACATCTTGCTGACCTAATCAAAAGAAAGAGAATTCAGCAAGGCTTCATCACTGAACTGGGACCACTCCTGACAGGATCCTCTGTACCTTGCATGCATTTCTGCTGTAGTATGCTGCAGGTACGTAACACTATGTATTGCTGTTTAAACTGTTTTATGGGCACCCAAGTTTCTCATTTCTTATGGCTACCAGAACAACATAAACATCTTTGGGTATTACAGCGAAACACTCGGGGCATTAGAGTGCAGTAGGAGAAGCAAGAAATATGAATGATCCTCTAAAATTAAAGGGCTAATAGCTTTTTCTGAGCTCTAAGGATACGTACAGTAGCCTCCAAATAGAAGAGCAGTCTTTTCCTCTGAAGTTGAGAAATAGCCTTTCTTAATCTCTAAAAGCTGCATAGTGATTTTCACCATAATATTCCGAACTGTATGCATACATATTTTCCGTGATATGTGGCTAGATTGCATTCAAGAAATGGTGCATTCTTCTTTATTGCTCAGTGAATTTCAGGGAAATTAATCTGTTTAGACCCTGCAGTGTCAAAATTACACAATTCCTTACATTCCTCATTTGCTTTCGTTGTTAACAAAAGAAAAAAAAAAAAAAAAGCTTTGTATTTCAACTACAAGGTAGTGCTAGTGGTGGTACTACTTAGGGGTCTCATGGCGCACGCTCTTTTCAGAGACACTTTAGCAACATAGTGCAATCTGAATATATATCTCTGTTTTCTGTGTAAATTCTTAAACAACTATGAAAAGATTACCATGTTCTGGTTTGACGTGTATTTATTATAATTACTATATGTCTATTTACAAATTTTTGTCTGTATCTAATACAGAAACACAACATTCCAAGTAAAGAAGGAATGAAAGGTAATCCTCGCATGGCTCCTCAGTTGATACTTATCCAAAAAAAAGTAATATGAAGTAGGAAAAACAGTTGATCTTTTATGTAGGTATTAAGAAAAGAAACTGAAAACTGGCATTCGATTCCTTGTATCTGCACCTTCAGAGTACATTGGGAGGACCCTAGTGAATTCTATAAACTTTAGTTAGCAGGTGAAAGCATTTAAACGTCTTGAAAAGACAACAGAAATCTGGCAGTCACTCTGTCCTCTAACAAGTGAGTGAAAAGATTATTAAGGTTATTTTCTTAACGCAAAAGGAACAATTTCAGTATTCACTCTCCGTATCTAAAGTAAACCAATGTAAAAATTTCATCCTGAGTATCAAGAATGACTGCTAGTGGAAGGATATAAAAGTCTTGAAAACCTTGGGGCAATTCACAGTAAATAAATGAATAAACTAGGAAAATACAACGTATGAGCATGTTGCATCTCAAGCCAACTAGTAAACTTTTATCTTTATGCAGATTTTCGTGGTAGCCAAGAAAGAAACCAGTACTTTTAACCTTAAACTTCTGCAGGAACAGAAGGAAAAAGTATCAAATGCCTAAGTGATCTCTAAAAAAGTAAGTCTGAAAAGCAAAGTTACAATGCGTAGCCCTGGAGGTAATGGCAGAAGAATGTCTTTTTTGTTGTTGTTTGTTTGTTTGTTTTCTTCGGTAATTCCAGTACATGGTAGTCATACGTTTGCCTGTACTTGCCAGTGCCATAGGAAAAACTGTACTTTGTGCTTTACTCATTTAGTGCTCATCATACCAAGGTACTTTTTGTCAAAGCCAGGAAAAGCATAAGGCTCTTAGTCAGAAACGCTTGCTCCAGAGCAAGGAGAATGGCAATGAAAGAAATAACAGAAGTGGAATATTCTGCTAGTGACCTGTGGTATCACTTTGGAGTTTAATAGGAGCTTAACTGAACTCTCCTTGGGGAAAGGGAATTCTGGTGTGCGCCTGGAACTGTGAGAGATTATCAAAAAACACAGATTTAGTTGACAAAATATCATGCCATGTACCACGCTCATTACTAGCAAGATAAAACATAGAACGTTCTGCAAGACAGACTAAAGAAATATTCTCACTACTGAGTTTATTTGGTCAGAATGGCTTTGTATCTATCAGAGCTGATCCCTTCTAAATGAGCATTGCCATAGGTCTTGTGTGTTCTTCATAACCTTCCACAAAATGAGGTGTTACTGTACTTGTGGAGTAACGTTTGAAAAAGAATTATGCTCCCAGAAGCCTGCTTGTTATTTTTACACTAAGAACACTTTTAGCAGTAACGCTATCTCTAGGACCGAGAGACAATTATTGTCCTAAAAAACAAAGATTATCAGTATTTCTGCAACAAGAGAGCTCCTTCCCTTCCCAGGCATGCAAATGCAGGAATGGTATAATAACAGGATGATAATAATCTTGAGGTGATACCATGGAATGAACAAGTTAGAACAGTTTGTCTTAGTTCTGTCATCCAACAACACTTCATAACCCAAAGGACATGGTATTAATCAGTGGGTCTGAAATGTAAATGAAGTAAATTCTGACAGCTTTTGATCAAAGGCAAAGAGAAGGATGGAAAGCTTCTCACATAAGTCTCTAAGGGAGCAGTCAGAATTAGTCAGATAAACAGAACAAAAGTAAAATATATTCACATCCCAAATTTGACTAAATTTAGCTTTGACAAAAGAACCCAGAGGTTGCCCTAAGTCAGTGTAATTAACTGGTTCAGAAAGTAGCAGTGGGCTAATGCTTTTCTGTGGCAGACTTTCTGTCCACTGAAAACCTGTTCAATAACGTGTGGGCAACAAGATGACACCATCAAAGGGATTGTGAACCCTTTGATGGGTCCCAAGAGAGACAGTTTCTAAATGGATATTCAGTTAGTTACTGACTGATAGTTCAGAAGAATCAGGTTAATACTTCTGTCTCTGAATACTCTGAATTAGAGATGACTGACTTAAGATTCATTTAAAAAGCAATCAGCTGGAGTTAGACTTGAGAACTTTAGTTTTTGGTGGAAGGAAACGTATGTTAGAGTCTAAGTCCCATTGCAGGTTTGGTTTTTTTTCTAGTAACGGGTTTGTTACTAACATGAAGTGCCAGTCTAAAGATGTTTCAGAATCTTACGCTCATAGATTTTACCCCTTAAAATCATCTGTTTATTTTGTTAAACAACCAAACAAAACAAAGCACAAGAATTTGGGTTATTTTATTCCTGTTGAACAACTTACTGTGGGGAATTGTTTTGATTGAATTGGCTTCATAACCATCAAAGTCATTGCTCCCTTCTTAAATTGTAAGTTAGGGAAAAGAAGCAGCAGACTTATGTTTTCACTTAATTGATATTTCAACTATTTCTAAATAAGTAATTTATATATTGTTGCAAACTCTATGTAGTAAATAGAACATTTTAAACACCGTATTTCTAAAAGTTGCTATTAGAATCAACTGACCTTTTTATGGAGTACATTCTGCATGTTCTACCTCTGGTAGGGCATTTTCCAAGTTGTGAAACTCAGACCACTGCAGAAACTTGGTGTGACTTCAATATGTTTGGGAGGGTTGAGGAAGATCTTCATGGCAATATCTCAGATTGTCTTCTGAAGCTCTTACAGCCTGTTAAGCCAACAAATAGGCTGTGGAGATGGGTGTTTGAGGATTTTCAGCATCCTGTTGGTCCCAGAGCCAAGCAGCTAAAAACTAAGGCTTTCTTCACCTCCTTTCTTTCTTCGTTCCTATTAGAAAGCTCTCAGTGAAGGAAACATTAGGGGGTGAAAGCTGATTAATGATTTTTCTCAGTTTACATGCTGGCTATCAATGAGCAGTAGAAATAACACCAGACCTGACTATTCTGGTCAGATTAACAGAATCACGGTGACATTTCTCTGTCTCAGGTCTCTGGGGGGCAGCAGGAAAACCAAGCTGAATAATGCATCAATTTTAATTAGCAGCTGCCAGGACAGCAGTTTGCCATCTGCAGGCAAAGACTGCAGGTTGCATATATGATCTTGGTAAACTCAAATTTCATTCTTTTTCAATCAAAATAATTTTCATTAAGACTTTTAGGAGCCCTTGATTTTTGTTGTTGTTGTTTTAAATTGGAAAATTTATCAGATGTTTTTTTAGATTAATTTATCATATGGAAAATGGATTAATATTTTAAATTATCCCATGTGTATCCATCCTTCTTAGGAATTTGCATGGTTAAAAATGGGTCCACACACGGCTTCATAGCTCATTCATCAAACCTAAATGTGTAGAAAGGAGGTCTGTATTTCAATATTTTTTTTTGTATTGTATCAGTGCTGTATTCCCAATTGTAATACCCAATTCTCAATCTTACAGCATTTGGCTTTGTGAAATTTACACTGTTTTTTGATGGTTTTCTTTGTTTGTTTTGTGTACGTTTGTGCTGTGGTTTTGGTGTTATTTCTTTTTTCTAGAAACTGCAGAGTTGCGCCTTTGAAAACACAGTAGATCTTAAATTATTTTGATAACACTTGGGAGGATATATAGTGGCTCAATTAACTAATTATAAAACATTTCTTTCAGGATAAAAGATGTATGGAAGATACATTATTAATATTTCTCAAATATTCTTTAACGAATCTTCCTGTGTACATTTAACAATAAATATACATTTACT
Source organism: Meleagris gallopavo (assembly GCF_905368555.1). Taxonomy (NCBI): domain Eukaryota; kingdom Metazoa; phylum Chordata; class Aves; order Galliformes; family Phasianidae; genus Meleagris; species Meleagris gallopavo. Next base: position 1,013,719 of record NC_139410.1, read on the forward strand.
GAGAGAAGTTCACTTCTGGTTTTTGAAAAAATGTTTATAAGAGAAAGTGTAAGATCAGCAATTGAAAAGGTGATATGTTAGCTAACATAATTTCCTTTATGTTGGACAAATCCTTTTATGGCATTCTTTAGTATCAGGACACAGTGCATTCAGAAAGTGAGAGTATCGGTGAAGCAACCCAAGTAGAGGAGGGGCAGTGGAAAGTCCCTCACTTACTAACTTCAGTAATCTTTGCAGAAACAGAGAGTTGTATGGGTCAGAAGGGATCACTGGAGATCATATAATCCCTGCTAAAGCAGATTCCCCACAGCAGATCGCATAGGAAAGCATGCAAGTGGGTTTTGACCATTTCCAGAGTCAGAGACTTCACAGTCTCTCTGGGCAGTCTGTTCCAGTGCTCTGTTACTATCAAAGTAGAGGATTTTTTCCTCGTGTTCATATGGAACTCACAGAATTTGTTTGTGCCTGTTGCCCCTTGTCCTGTCATTGGACACTACCAAAAAGAGTCTGGCCCCGTCCATTTAACACCCTCCCTTTAGATATTTGTAAGCATTGCTAAGATCCTCCTCTGTCTTCTCCACGCTGAACAGCCTCAGGTCTCTCAGTCTTTCTTCATACAGGAGGTGCTCCATTCCCTTAATCATCTTTGTGGCCCTTTGCTGCGCTCTTTCTAGGAGATCCCTGTCTTTTTTGAATTGAAGAGATCAGAAATGGACACTGGATTCCAGATATGATCTCACCAGGGCAGAGGAGAGGTGGAGGATCATCTCCCTCAAACCACTAGCCGTATTCTTTTTCATGCATCCCAGGGAAACATCAGTCTTCTTGACCAAAAGGACACACTGTTGTCCACAAGGAACATCCAAGTCCTTCTCCACAATGCTCCTCTCCAGCAGATCAACCCCTATCCTGCACTAATGCACGTGGTTCTTCCTCCCCAGGTGTAGAGCTCTGCACTTGCCTTTGTTGAACCTCATGAGATTCCTCTCCAAAAAACTCTCAGGCCTGTTCAAGTATCACTGGAGATTAGATTTCGGTTTTATGTATTCTTCAAGGATTTCAGCACTGAGAATTGTAAAAATAATATCAAGCATATCTACCTATACAGTATCACATTATTGGCCTTTTAGAATAATTTAAGATGGGCCAAATTTTTCAAAATACATCCCTCAGAAGATAATGAAAGTTTTAGTAACCTCTTCTACAAAGGTACATAAACACAGATATGGAGTCTATCCCTCAAACAGGATGATTATTCTTAATTTCTTTGTGTCTAACTGTACTCAAAATATGCAGTTTTGTACGTTCATAAATGAATTCAAGGTCAAGTGCAGCATTTTAGTTATCAAATAAATATGTCCTAAGGATACTTCTATCTTCTGCATTAAAAAATAAATAAAAATCACAGTATTCAATTTTAAGAGAGCAAGCATGATGTGATTTACAGTGTCTGGCTCAGAGTCTTCAGATTACCTTTCTTTTACTCTGGACAATAATTTTTCCATGGCAGCTGGACCATAAACTATGTATTTTATTTTTTTTTTCCTTTTGTATTTTACTCTCCATTTACTTGAGTACTTCATAACTCATTTTATATTTGTTTTGTAGAAGGCACATGTCATCAACATACTAGAGCTCACACTTGGGAATAGTGCATATATATTTCATGTGTCTATCTAAAATATCCAACTCCTGGATACACCATGCTTTTTCCTTGCTTTATAAATCCAATAGTCCTGATTTAAATACCTTTGCACTTGATTTTTCTTTAGACAGGTTGCTGTATGTCCTCTCTATATATAGAGAGCCTGGTGAATATACATTCAAAATTCTTTCAGGCTTCAACTTTTCTTTCAACCTGAATCACCTTTTCTTTTCTTTTTTTTCTTTTTTTTTTTCTTTCTTTTTCTTTTTTTTCTTTTCTTTCTTTTTCTTTTTTTTTCTTTTCTTTCTTTTTCTTTTTTTCTTTTCTTTTTTTTTTTTAAGACCAAGACTGTTTTTAGTATAGACTTTCAGAAAATCAGAAAAAAAAAAAGCTTTTTTTTTTTTTCCAAGTTATTCATGTCAATTAGAGATAAAACAGAGCTGGAAAAGGAGAATTTGCACACCAATTCTGGATCCAGGGGACAGACATGCTTCAAGTACAAGGGGCTCTGTGCTGCTGTGGGCATCAGTGAATAGAAATGAGCAAAACAAGATGGCAAAAACTGAGATTTAAGTTACGATATCTTGTATTAGAAGTATGTCTTAAGGAACGGAGGTATGGAGAGGCTGGTGCGCAGCTGTATCTTACCAGGAGAGTGCCTCTAGAGACCCTACTTTCAGAGTGACATAGATGCAGCGAGGCAGGACATTTCTTCCTGTAAAAGGGGAAAGGGTTCCTGAGAAAATGAGAGACTGTCTTGAAACAGACAAGACTGTGAATGCTCAAGGACAACTGAGCAACCTGCATTCCCTACTTTCCAGAATATATGAAGAAATGATTTGGCATGAGTAGAGACTACATATACTCCTTTGTAGCCTTTGTCTCTGAAGAGCTCAATATATGTGTTAGGATCATTTATCACTACTTTCTGTAACTCCATTCAAGTCATTGTTTGACTGTGGTTTTATCTTAATTTACAATATGTTGGCTTTAGCTTGTTTCATACTAAACATCAGAGCTAGAAGAAATAAGAAAAAATAATAGGCTAAGATTAAACTGGGAGATTTATTCCCTGATTTTATGTTGTAGAGAGTTAAGAGCAGTAAAAAGGAGTTAAAAATAGTTAAAAAAAAAAAAAAAAAATGTCTGCCATAAAGAACACTTGCTTTCATTTTTTTAAATACCATTCAAGAACATCTTCTCAGTTGGTTCATAAAACTAAAGTGGTCCAGGAATGATACAACGTATAATTAGTAGGAATGGTGGATGTAACTGATTCTTTTCAGCTATTACTTTCATTAAACATTGTATTCATTTATCACACTGCATTTTACAAAATTCCTGGGGAGGGGGATGGGGCAGATACTTTCTGAAGTACCTAGAAAATAAATGCAAGGATATTATTGATGATTTTAAATTCTCTACACAGATTATCGTATATCTAGAGGAATATTGTCAGAGTGGCAAGAAAAGATGAAAATCAGCAGTGTGAAGTTAAAATTTTAGTGTAGAAATTAGTTTCTTCTCATATTTTCTGAATGTATTTTGCTTTTTAATTGAACACAGTTTCCAGCTGTCATCTTTAGCATTCCTCCATTTTCAGCTGTTGTCTCATAAATGGCTAGAGAATGCTCTTTCTCTATTTAGTACTAATTAATTTTGTTAATTAAATGTCACCCTGCCTTTTTCCTTATTAGAGTTTTTGTACCAAAATGGTTCCCAGGACACTGCTGCTAAAATCACTGAAGATTAAAAAGAAAGGATGGAAATTGAATGTGCAAGCATTAGGGAATTCATTAAATGCCATGTAAGACTTGCAAAAGCCTCTTGACAAGCAGGGTGGGAACTATAAGGCACTTTCCTTCACGAGTGAGCTTATGAGCTAGCCATTTCTGTCAGATGCTGTGTTGGTGGGCAGCACTATCACAAACTGATGAACCCAAGAACTGGTGTCAACTCGTAATCCTATTCTGAAATTTCTTACTATAGCAATTACACTGACTGGGAATGTTGTCATACTAATTACATAGAACCAGTGGACAAACATCTTGTTATTTCTTTTTAGACCTGAAGTAGCAAGTACATGGGGGAAGAAAATGAGAAAGGAAGACTTTGCTTCCTCCAGTTTGCCAGCTGAGCATCCATCCATTAAATAAGCCTTGTATTCGTTTCTGGGGGCATGCTGATGTGTGTATGTGGCAGTTGACATGAAGATTACTGCTTTTTGAACCCTCTATAGCCCACGGCACAGTGTAATGCATATGTTAATAATGCTTTTTTTTTTTTGCTTGCTGGAGGGTTTAGCTTCTTTTTGCTTGGCATGATAGCCAAGCATACACCAATTGTGTTAACATGGAAAACTGCCAGTGAGGAACATAATCCAGGATATTATCAGGAGAAACATGCAATCCTTATTGATTTCTTGACACTAGCATTAATAACAGAGGCAAGGTATCCTACACGTCCCCAAGATTTTAGTCAACGTGTTCTGCTAGTTCTTATTGTCATTCATCATTATCCAAAGACTCTTGTAGGAGTAGGGAGAAAGAGGGCAAATGCATCCAGCTGTGTTTTCAGCAGGCTGTTTCTGCTCAGATTGTCTCGCTGCCTTGGCCTGGGACTAGGAGTTGCTGCATGCCCTGCACCTGGGAGAAACATCTGCGGGTACTGGAGCCAGGCTAAGGTGATGCAGGAAGGCAGTTTTCTGTCAGTTTTCATGGCTGCTGAATCAGTGCAGAGCGTTTTACAGAGTCCACTTACTCACATGCTTGAAATGCACAGGGATGGTCTGGTTGCACAGCGACACGGCTAGGGATTACCCCACGTACTAACAAATTAAACCTGCACTACTCTTCTAAATATCAACAATTTCCAGGCCACGTCTGGAAATGTTCAGTGAGGGCTAGGCAGTACATGCAATTGGAGTTGCTCATAGAATGTTCATAGAATCACTCAGGTTGTAAAAAAAACCTTAAAAGTCATCGAGTCCAACCACGACCTAACCATACTACCCTAACTCTAACAACCCTCTGCTAAATCATGTCCATGGGCACCACATCCAAATGGTTTTTAAACACATTCAGGGATGGTGACTCAAACGCCTCCCTGGGGAACGTATTCCAATGCTTAACGACCCTTTCTATAAAGAAATTTTTCCTGATATCCAACCTAAACTTACCCTGGCAGAACTTGAGGCCATTTCCCCTCGTCCTGTCAACAGTAAGAAGAGACCAGCCCTGCTCTCGCTGTAAGCACCTTTCAGCTATTGGAAGAGAGCAATAAGGTCTCCCCTCAGCCTCCTTTTCTCCAGACTAAACAGCCCCAGGGCTTTCAGTCTCTCTTTGTAGGGCACGTGGTTGATATAGTTTAGTTCTCTGAAACAGTGTAATTGAACAAGACCACATAAAGCCTCTCTTGCTATCAGAAGCCTCTCCTTCTTCCTTCTCCCTCCATGAGGAAAACATACCTATTTTGGAAATGCAGTCGAGATCAACCCCATGTCCTGTAGCAAAATAGCTGTTAATTTAGATTTGCTTCTTGAACTTCCTAAAATTTAAATATGTATGCATGAAGGTACAGAGTCTGATGACTGCTAATCTCTTTACTTTATTAGCATTAATTAGATTTCTTTAGTTTGTGTATTACTTAGTAAAGAGTATGTGACACTTCTCATCTGTTTCTTTAATAGAAAAAAAGCTTGCAGTTACTATTTGGGGAATATAGGCACTGTACTGCCCAGGTTGCAATGAGAGGTTGTTTGTTTGTTTGTTTGTTTGTTTTGACAGGAGTAAGAAACCAAGGTGAATAGAAAAAACAACATATCACCAAAACATTTGTAATGTAAAACATATAAGGAAAAAATTATATATGTGGATTTTAAGAAAGATAGCCTAATTCTATGAGTATAGTAGATTTATCAAATGAATCCTTTCAGGGGATTTCAGTGTTCGGTCCTTCAACACCTGGCCATGAATCTCCACTTTTCTTGAAGCTATTTTCATTGCCAGTATGCATGCTTACACAGGACAATCCAAAGTGTTCTCCACAGGTCAGTGAACGGCTTTGGTAAATGAAGAAGCTAATGCAGATCAACCACTGTTATCCAGTCTATCTGCTTACTGTGCAGACACAGCATGGGATGCATTTTTTTGGCAAGTTTGTACTATCTTTAGAGATGCTAAACTCGTCTCTGTCCATGTCCTAATTCAACAAAGCCAGCCCCTCACTTTCTTCGTGTTTTGTAAATGTATATTTCAGTCAAGATCTCTTGCTATGGTTAAGTCCTAAGCAGTTTGTGAACGGAATCAAACTGAGCTAATATATTTTGTAAGTATTTTAAAATAAGAAATGCACAAACCCTTTTTTCAACCAAGTTCCTTACAGTCAGTGTTTAGCCAGCTCGGAAGATGTGGCATTGTTATAATGGTGATCAGGAGACTAAAATTGGTTGTGAGGAGAGTTTCAAGAGCATGGTAGCCTTTCACGAATTATAACTGAAAGGTGGCAAAGAAAAAGACAAAGATAAAGAGCAGATTTTAAAGCAGTAATACTAACTATAAATATCTTGGCATTACTGAAAGAAATAGTAGAAAACTGCCCAATTATGTCACAAAACAGTTGGCTAATGTTATACTACTGAATTTTATGTAATTTATAACATTATACTGTTATATTAATGTTATATTTCTGAATCTTGGTCATGTTTTTTCACTGCATAATAACATGGAAAGAGCTAACATACTGTTCATATTCTAAACTTGTTTTTGGCCTGTTATTACAACATCATTGGGAAATTACTTAGAAATAAACTACAGAATGTATAGTATTAAGATAATCCTTCTGCACTGCCAAAACCGTACGGTCGATAGTATAATACTAATAATAATACCCTGTATTCCTGACGTTGACATGCCAGGGATATTGAATACCACTATGTCCAAACAGCTCTCATGGGTATTCGAGATGAACTGGTTTCAAGACACAGGAGAAAATTAGGTTGCCTGTGTGGATGGACAAGAGGAGTATTATAACCTGCTCTTGGTAACTGGCTGTCATCAATTACCTCTCTCCTGTACAGGTCAACAGGGGAGCAGAGAATTCAAAGGCATCTCTGTAGCCAGCAAGATCTAAACCTCAATCATGTCATTGATCCACCCTCAAATGCCCTTTCCTGCGAGTTCCTCAAGGCAAGTTAAATACAGTTATTTTTTCTGACTTCTCACTGTTAGATCTTGTACGCGGTCTCACAGAAGTAGAGTCAGCATACACTCTGCTGCAGTGTATGCTGTACCTGTTCTATTGGCTCACATTCAGCAAGTTTAAGTCAATTCCAATCATTTTCCAACTTAAGTGCCAGGGTGCATTTGGTGCCTTACAGCATAATGCCAGCGTAAAGAGAACTGTTGTAGGAGATTAACTTGTAGGAACTTCATGCTAGCTGAAGGAGAGAGCACAAAAATAAGAAGGAAATGAAAGCAAGGTGTAAGGTTAAAATATAAACATCAGGAGATCATTTTAGAGCTTGCTGGAGACTGCTTGAAGTGGAGAAACTTGAAACAGACAATAAAAAAATGCTGGGGTTGTAGGAGAGGTGGTGAGAAAATATTACACACCTTATGGTCATGTCTGAAAATACAATCCTTCTGTCTGTGGAGGTATGAGAAAAAATGAAACCTGAACTCTGGGTTTGCTACATTCCTGTGCAGTCAAAAACTAGGGGATTTGAGGGATCCTGGGAACTGAAGAGAGCCCTGAAAAAAAATTATTCTAACAGCTTCTGCAAATAGCAGAACTTTTGTATGAAAAATGGGACTTGGTTACAAAACCCCTGTGTCTGAAATTTAGTTATATTCTTAGAAGGAGGTTAGTGGATCTAAATAGACAAACAAACAAAATCAGAAATTTGGGGTTAAATGAGAATAGAAAAAACTTGGCATAGATGATCAATGACCCATTGATTCTACTGTCACCCCTGGAAAGACTGAAGCTTTCCAAATCCTGGTGATAACAGCAGGCGTCAAAGGTAGCGTTCTCACATGTAGGTAACAAGCTAAGATATACACTAAGCTACATACAGCAGAACTAAACAAGTACACGGTTGGTAGCTGGATAACTGGGAAGCTAATATTGAAATGGGAGAAAGATGTAAAAACTCTCACATCAGAAGTATCTGACCTGAGCACTCAGACCTATCTGCATTACAGGGGAAAAAAACATCAGAGGGCAATTACGTATGGCAACTACATACAATTACAGATTCTGAATATTTGTTTCCAACATGAGTGACACAGGAGAAGAGATTTTTTGCCACTCAGCACTGGTCCTACTGTCTTCTCCTTGATATCCCTAGTAGGCACAGTTTGAGTGATTCCTTGTGAACACCTTCCTATTGCCTTCTGTTTCACTTGTGTACATCAGCAGTATTTCTGTTTTTAAAGTGCAGTGATTAGCTAGGAGTAACAAAGAGTAACAAAGTCTAAGAAAATGTTACATTATGTGATTTGCAAACAGAGATTATTTTCTTCACTAAGATGTTATAGAATTAGCTGAAAACCCATAATTTAACTAGAAATTAAAACCTAAAACAAATATGGAGCAGTATATTATTTGCAAGCATTGTACAAGTCTCAAGCACTTGGTTACATAAAGTTCGGTGCATTTCTGTAGTATTTTCTGTTATGTTTCATTACAATGCTAAAACTTTAGTGCAATATTTCCTCTATTTATTTATTTCTTGTATACAACCGTTGTTCCTGCCAACATAGACATATGAATATAAGATCACTGGTAATATCTACGTGCATTAAGTGAGTCATATGTAGCAATTCTGTACTGAAGTCTGTATTGAGAAATGTAGTCTCCTACAAAGATATGCTGAAGAGCAACAACGGAGATGCAATTGTGTCCAGTGTTATCCATGATGAAAGGTATTGGTTTCAAATTTTAAGTTTGCAGAAGTAAAACTTATTTAATGGAGCCTGTCTCAAAAACTAAAGAAATAGTTTGGTGCAGTACAGTTCTGTAGGTAAAACAGGGGTAAACTGTGAAATGAAAACAAACAATAAGCTCATGAAAAATGAGACGGTTGAGTTGCGCTATGTTTCATAAAGCCTGCAATCCATCATCTTTGTTTTTAACATATTTAGAATTGTTTGGTTAGCTTTCTTTAGGAAGGTAAACTAAGATGTTGGTATAGCTGCTGTGGAATATTCACATGTTAATGCAAAAGTAGGGAGGAGGACATTTACAGTCTGCAGGTTATTATTGGGTTCTCATGTTTGCTCACAAAATTCAGGTCTTCAGTTTCACTCTTGCATGTGAGAAGTAACCACACGAATTCCATGACAAGCACAAAGTGCTTGTGCTTGACGAATTTAAAGAGCTCTTTGTTTTCTTTCTTCTTTTTCTCACTTAAGGAGAGAACCTTAATGTTTCCACTCTAACTTCAGCTCTGTTCAGCTCTACCCTGGAGGAGAGCAGCAAATTTTTGCTTTGCAAAATTACACGTGCACATGTAAATATAGATGTAGATGCACATAGTACATACACGTGGTATGCATGCATGCTTATGTGTAACACCCCAAACTCTCATCTCCTGCTATCTTAATACTAAACGTAGTCAATCTATCTGTATTTATTTTTACGTGTAAAAGCATTGTAAGCACCTACGTGAATATGAAGTTCATCACATTAATCTTCCTCCTTGTTGTTTTCAGGAAAGTATTTTTAAATGTACATCTTGTTAATTTTAGTGAAATCTATCTGTTACTGCATAACAAAGTACAATAATTTTTTTGTAATCTACCTGACTTTAATGAATGCATGCTTTAATACTTAGCAGAAGAAAAACAAAGCCATGTTCAGATCGACTGATTTTGGTATTTTATAGTCATGCATTTGAAAAGATAAAATGCAAGCAGCTGAATGATGTGAAAATCAGGCTATAAATTGGCTAAAATAACCCAAAGTATAATTTCTTGGGGGAATTATAAAATACCAATATTAATTCAAGTAGGGTGCAGAGATAGACTATATTCTGGAATATATTTTTCTTTGAAAGTGTTCCTAAGTTACTCCATCCTCCAGATGTAATGACTAGTGAATTAGTGAATGGTAAAGGTGGCTTGTGACAGGAAAATTGCACATGAAGCCCTGGCCTAGTGCAAGCAAAGTGAGTTTTACCTTTCATGTGGCCAGTTTTTTTCTCAACATGCTGTCAGTGTGAATGTACAGACACAATCCTACAAGCTTGTTCCATACTATCCATATACAACCATGCAAGGCTTTTCAGTTTGTATTATTCATTTCCTTTTTTTTTTTGTGTGTGTGTGTGTGTGTGTGTGTGTATGTATGTGTGTGTGTGTGGAAAGGTTGCATAGGGTAATAAACAAAGATACGTGGAGAAAATATTAAGTTATTCTTTTCTTTTTCCTTACACCAAAGATCAATAATAATAAATCTTGGCTCTCAAAATGTAGTATATAGCAGTGACAGTATCTTAGTGGGGTTTTGTTGAAATCATTAAGTCAAGCCACTTCTGCAGAATCTAATCCTTACTGCACACTGTTTAATACAAAGCATCTTCTACTACAAACCTCTGCTCATGTTATTAAAGATCATCAAAACATATTATGGCTTCTCAGATTTTACTGAAAAGTCAATTCTCCTTCCAGTGTCCAGTAATATTTTTATGGCTCGGATTTTGCCTGTTTAGGAAGGCTTTGCTGGGTGAGGCAGATTTGAGGTATGATAGTATGCCCACTACATGTTTAAATAAATGTTAAGATTTTCCCTGGAGAAACGTAATAAAAATGAAGACGTGGTAGTCTGATCAATTAAATTAGGGTTTGGATAATACATAGCTCATTCCAAAAGTAATACTTCCTATTTATTTCCACAGAATACAAGGAGCACCATAACACTGTTTGATAGAACAGATTCTCAGTTACAAAACACTGTCTTCAAATATAGTCACCATTATTAGCTGATTCATATGGATGAGCTGATAGAGGCACTTTCCATTCCATAGCATGATAGCTGTGCATAGCCATCCAGAACGTGGCTTGGCTTTTACATCTCTGTCTCCACTGCTGAAATGCACCACCCACATCTTCACTGTTCTCATACCCACAATTTGGTCTCTGTAAATGTTCAGTAAATGTCAATGGATGCCATTTTTTCTGCATGGAGGAATCCAGTGACACACCTTTGCTTCATCTGCACTGGGCCAACACTATAAAATAGGATGCGTTACTTTTGCAGCAGCCCTCATATTTGTAACCTTTTTCTTTTGAAGACTTTTTAAACTTCCTCTATTCCTGAACCTACTTCCTTGGTGTTGCAGTCTCATAAATGTTTCTTCGTATCAGTGAACTTAAGAATCGGATTTGCATTGTAACTACAGCTTAATTATCAAGGTTTTGTTTGTGGCACAACCAACATTAACAGAACAAATTTGTATTTTCCAGTGAATGTGTCAGACAACAGGAATAACAGTGTGATGATAACCACTCTTACAAACCCCTGGCAGTGACTCACAGGGATATTTGAACAAAAAAGTCAGGACTCACTAATGGATTGAAATATACCTCCCCCCCAAAGGAATACCTCATAAATATGTATGAAAGTATTCAGCATTATCAAAACAGTGAAGATTACTGACATGGTTAATTGATGTATTTTGTAGTCAATAAGTTGTTTTAAAAACTCTCAGGAAGAGAAAGGAAATAGTAATGCATGCTTTTATTTCCTATTGAGATACTTTACACCATCAAGGAAAAAGTTCATCACAGCCATATGTTTCCCCTCTGTGTTTTGCTTTCTCATTTCTTTGCCAACTCTATTTGTCAAAGAAATGTCAAATGTACAAGACAACAGAATACAAAATGCTTGATATGAGGATTCTGCAAGCCAAATTCAGAAAACACTTTCGAGCACAAAATCTTACAGAATTTTTGCAAAATCACTTTTCAGCATAATTGTATATGAAAATATTTTCTGTTTTCATTCAACTATTGTAAATCCTTTTTCTGCCGCTTCTTAGCTGTACTATAACACTGTCACACCAACCAGAATAAGGTACATATTCAAAGGACAGGGATAAAGATATAATTGATAGCAAGCAGGAATGGTTCTAGATAATAGCAGATATAATAGCTGACAAACTACACAAAAATCTGGGGAAAAAAGATCCATAAATCAAAGATGCTAATTGTTATTTCCACTACTTGTTAAGATGAAAGATGACACCAGCTAGGCATTTTCTCAGCATGATCTCTCATAAACAGATGTCCAATGCCTTGGGTAAACCTGTACGAACTGAGAAGTATCTACTGACTGCATCATTAGTCTTCTTCTGATTTCAAGCCAGGGATGCTGAAAAACAAATTAGTCAACTGATCCTTGCTAAAGTCGAGTTTTATGAAGCAAAAGCATTTGTTGAAGGGTGGAGAGGAACACTGGGTGTACGTTGAACTTTGTATAACAAAATCCCAATGAGAAAATACTCCTGCAGTTTTGAATTTGAGCAATTACTTGCAAACTTGATATTCTTTTTCCTGTGCCCAGGTCATAACATACACTCATCTTTTCTATAAAGCACGTACCTTGGATGTGTTAGCAACATGAATATGCTTGGGAATAAAACAGCTGATATTCAAGTAAAATACCACATTTTTCCAACATCATTATTCACAGGTACTGCGTTCATCACTGTTTTCTTGGTTACACCTAGTAAAAGAAGTGAAATGAGTCCCCAGGTCACCCATATGTGAATTCTCAGCTCTAATAAGCCTGGAGGTAACAATAAGCAGCAAAACCACGTTCAGTTTCTCAAGGTAATATAGTCTGAAAAGTGTCTGATGCATTTAGAGACATTGTTTTTTTATAAGATTTGATAAGTGCTCTGTACATATCAAAAAGGAAAGGGAATTATTTAGGGACGGTCTTATCAGAAAAAAAAATGAGAAATGATAGGATGAAATCAAGAAAGGGATAATTTAGGCTTGTATCAGGAAGAAAATTCTGACTGAATGATTAGGTCATGGAAAAATACTGTAAAAGACTTAATGGAGGAGAGACATTATGAGCTCTTATCTGTATATTTCTAATAAAAATAATATCTAGAAAATTAAATTCAAGAAATAATTATGCATTAAAGGATGAGTAGGTCTGGATTAGATCAATTTAGCGTTTCTTCCTATCTCTACTATCTATATCTCTGTGCTTACTTTGTATGAAAACAAACCCCAATGAATTGCCAGAAACTAATCATCGAGGATGTAAGTGGCCTTAAGAGAAGAATTTACAAATTGCAAATAGACTTAAAACAAGGAGGGTTATTGTTTTATAGTAATTTTTAAGCTTTTGTTGTTAGATGAAAACAAACAAACAAACAAAAAAAGGGACTAAAATAAAAGACTGTTGTACAGAAAAGCCCAGACACCCTTTTTTTTCCCCAGCAGTCCTTATTGCAAAATTCACACAGAATGCTCTCAATTGCAAAGCTGCAAGTGACCAAATAAGTCAGTTAGATATTACTTCAGCATCTCTTTACCACTGGCTGCTTTAAGAATTAAATTAAGTAGGAGCTGATGTATCTGACCATCATGGCTCTAATAGATATCTGCCTGAGTTCAGATGGAATAAAACCAGGGTAGGAAGAAAGGAATACAAACCCTTAATAAGGAACATCCCCAAAACACAGAAGGATGTAAAGACACATTCCTGCTTCCATTGAGTTCAGTAGGAGTTTGGCCTTGGCTTGGCACTGAGCTGCAAGCCTCCTGCTACAGCTGGAAAGTAGCTACGTATGTGCAGGCGGTTCAGAGCTTCTGCTCCACCAACCATCTGTACCCCTTCCAGCACTTGCACTTCTGAGGGTGCTCTGCACACTTCTTCCTGATCCAGAATTGCTCTCTTTTCACACAACGCTGGGTTGCTGCATTCACTGTCTTGTATTAGGGGTAACTATACATTAAGACAGTTCAATACACACAAAAGATTTCTTTCTCTTTGTAAATAATATCCAGAATTACAAGGTCTGTTACTCTTGCTTGCTTAGTAATGCATTAGAGGTACTCTGATTTTTCCCAACAGTATTTCTTTTCTAAATTCATTACCTTATAAATATTAATGATGCATGTTTAGAAAGAGGTTTGATTAGCAGTTTCATTAGCTATGAGTAGACAGCAGAATAGCAAAGTGTCAATGTTTAACTTTGTCTCCTAAGGTATGATACTTAAAAATAGCATTTAAAAATCATAATTACAAAAAAGACAGTGCTCATTAATAGGAAAAAAAAAAAAAAAAAAAAAAGTATTGTTTGTTTCTAACTCTTTGGCCTATTTCACGTTTTATACTAACAAACTAATATTAATTAGATTAAATGCTGTTAATTGTATAACAAGACTAAATATCTTCCAAATCTAGGAGGTTTTGAAAAAATCATTATCATATTGAAATAGCTATGCTTAAGACCAAGGAGTTTGTATGTGAAATATGATAAATCCCTGTCTTCTGTCTTCTTAAGTGCAAGCTTTACCAACATATGTATATATATAATTTTATTTTTTATGTGTAGTCTTCATCAAATCTGGGCATTAACTGCTAAGCAACCATCAAATACTGCAGATGAAATGGCTGATAATACAGAAATATACATTTAGTTAAATTATTTCATGAAATCATAGAATGGTTTAAGTTGGAAGGGACCTTTAAGATCATCTAGTTCCAACCCTCTGCTATAAGCAGGGACACCTCCCACTAGTCTGGGTTGCTTTCATGTCATATTTATCACTGCATGACTTAAGCATATCTTTGGTTAGCACTATTAACATGAAGAAGCAACTGGAAGCTTTTATCTACCGTCAGCCATTTTTTGTTGTAACACCTACCTTCAATTAATTGTTATCTCTTCCAAAACTAGGTAATGAGTACAAGCAATTTAGATGTAACCTTATTTGAATTCATGAATTCAATTTATCTACAGTAACTGTAACTACTAAAATACAGTAACCAGATTTTCTAGGTGTGTAACCTAGCATGTAATGTGTTGCAGTTTCCCATCATAGGAAGTGTTGGATAACAGTTTTAAAACATCTTCAGAAGCTGAATGCTTGCTAAATACAAAACCTGCAGGTTACCAAACTAAAATTAATGTATAAAAATATTCACATACAAAGCAATTATTTAACATTTTTGTTATAATTATTAACTGCAAGACTTGGGTGCTTCTTCCTTCTATGTCAATTATGTTTTCCACAGCGTTAGAAAATAATTATTTTAAATACTGCTTCATATTGCTGAACGAGCTAGGGCTGAATAAACAGCATGTCTAGATTGAGCTGTGTATTGTATATTGTAAATCCGTAATCTCAAATTTCATAATATTTTAACTTCGATTCCCAACCGAAACTGCACTAGAAGGCCTCTTTTCACAATATGTCCCTCCCACGAGTAATGGAAATTTCTGATGTTAAAAAGCTGTGCACAATAATGTAAGCTTGTACATCTAATTCTGTATGCAAGTTCTCACTGCACATGAAAGTACCTGGTTACAGTGCCTCTGGGCAGCACAACAAAACTCTCGGCACAGCATTGTGCTGGAAATGACTCTTACAGTAACTTTATTAAATATTTAACTTTAGAAAATCTTAACAGAAACACTGCAACCCTCATTTTCCATGTATCATAGAATCATGGAAAGGACCTTAAAGATCATCTTGTTCCAACCCCCCCTTGCCCTGGACAGAAATGCCCGTGTAGTCCATTAATCTCAAATAGTGCTGAAATCAGGACATCGGGCTCCACAGCTAAATTACTCACATGAAATATATGAATCTAGCTTTCCTAGACAATTTTCCTATCTGCTGACCGAGAAATTTTGGGATCTTAGATTGAAACCTGCCAAAATTAAGATGCATTTGCTTTCAGTGGCACTTATTGGCGTATCTTCATAATTATTCCATTTCTTGTATTCTTCTCCTAAGGAAAAAGAGGAAAAGATTGCCTCTCTTAACTGGTAGCTAGCATTAAAATAATTCCACAGACACTACTGTGTGGAAACAGGAGAAATCCTACCAAATGTTTCGCAAAGCTAGCAGATAAGCATGGAACGTGGGACAATGGCTTTAGAGAGGCACTCATGCAATTATAGCTGTCATAGATTAAGCACAATCTCAATTTAAAAGTCACAAATTTTAAATAGCAATACAGGAGATCCAGTTTATGCGCACTTTCACTCAGCATTCAGAAAAAAAAAAAAAAATGAAAGAAAAACTACAAAAGGGATAATTTTACCAAGAAAATGGAATACATCAGGTAGAAGAACCTGAAAGTTCCGAATGTGCAAATCTTATAAGCTCACCTACATTCATCCTCACTGCTTACAAAGTCGGGAAGTACAAGCGACAGCTGCTTAGAATCAGGATGGAAAATGATGAGTCGGGTAGAAAAGAAAAGGAAGTAGTAAAAGACATCTTATTCTCAAAGTACCTACTGAAATGTGGAGGAGTCTGTCATCTGGCACCCATCAGGTCATAAACCCTGGCAACAAACACAAATAAATCCCAGGGGGAAGTTTGCAGTATTTCAAAGACACCAAAGTAAGTTCACAGTTAGCTAGCTGTAGGTTGATCTCAAAAGTTTTATCATTAAGGGTATATGAAGTATATTTTCTGTGACTAAGTAGTCAAGAGATTTAACCCTTTCTTCCCTTGCTTCTTACAGTGCTTCATTTGTTTTCAGTGAATCTTTGATTATAAGCTCTACAACATCCATGAACCGCTCATTAACTCTGTCCTGTTATAGTGGGTTTGCCAATCAAATCATGTGCTGTTTTTTCAGACTCGCACTTGGATGAGTAGAATACTCGGTCAGAGAGGAAAAGAAATACAGCTAACATGCTTAAAATTTCCTTTTGGTGTGAATACTTACCTCTTCACGATGGCTGTGCAGGTATTAATATAGAAAACTGCAGTTCTTCAAACATTTGTGCAGAATCTTAATAGCCCAGATGTTCATGAATAGTAAACAAAAAGCAGCAAAACCATGAATGAATGGAGCAGCTGCTGAGAATGCAGAAGAATGTTTGCAAACACCATTTTGAAATATGCAATCAGCCCTGGTTCAGAGGGAAAGCTTGGATAGCCAACAAAAATTTTGAATAAGCAACTGGACGTGTCGACTGTATTATATATTCTACCAAGCTTTGAAGCTATTCAGCAGAAACAGAAATCTCCTGTTCTATTATGGTTATTTTTCACTTCCAAATGGGTCAAAACTAGAGCAAGAAAAATGTTATCAAGTTGATGTATTGCTAAGGGGTCACAGAGCTCTACACACATGTACACATCTTTGCTCATTAATCTGACTGCCTTATTTTTGGGTCCCTTAGGTACGTAGGCCCTAAATTTCTAATTTATGAACTGTTTGCTCTCAGAAATTAGGCTTAATTGGAGATCAAGTGATTGGGATATTCCATCCATCCCTCTCTCCTGAAATTCTGAAAAATAAGCTACTTACAGGGTTGGTAAATGGGATGGTGTAATTTTTATTATTCTAGTTGCCATGTCCTATTGTTTATAAAAGATCTGGCATGGAGCTGTTATTTAGTCTGCTTCTGGAAAACATTCCACCCAAATGAGGCCAGAAACCAGACAGCAGGGGCTTTTACCTTAATTTATTGCACTCTGAATTTCTCTGTTTAAAAATTTGGTGCTGTCATTTGTGTAATTTGTAAACCACTGAATTAAAATCTAAAGCCCCTATTGTGTTTTTGCTATGCTTAACTGTAGGTATGGTTAGATATGTCCAACACTGCTGGATAGCCATCTGGCCAACATTCTCTGGTCGTTTATTCATCAGAATTATCCCGGTGTTGGTTCCAAGCTGAACACCTGCAAACTGCAGCAATGTGCATTTCCTCTCCTTCTCTTTCCTGTCTCCAGGAGTGTGCTCTGCAGGTATGTCAGCAACTGATCTTAACAAACTGATGGCACAGAATGAATTACTATTCAGAAGGAAGACTGACAATAGGCATATTGAGTGATTTATGTTATTTTCCATTAACAGTTTCTGAAATGCTTTGTTTTCCGCCAATTTTTTGTTTCACATTTTGGCAATAACATTAATATGAAGAAGCAAAGGGCCCACTTCTTTGTGTGTACACACACAAGCTGGTTTCAGCCACAATCAAACATCAGAAATTGACGATGGTAGAGGTGAGTTTTGATGGCACGCAGGCAGCCTGTAGCAGAATTTTTATCTCCAGAGAGCGAGGAGTGTTTTGATCTTTGTTCCAGTGTTGTTGCTGATTCAGATTCTGCATTTAATGGGCCTTGTCAAAAGCCCAATGAAGCCAATGCAAAGATCACATTAAGCTTTAATAAACTCCAGTTTAGGCCCATAACAGAATGAATACCCTTATGAGCATAGGGACATAGCAATATGACAAATGCACTGGGCCACAGGAACGTAACAGTTCCTGTACAAATGACGTAGCTCAATAACTGTGTAATTTTACCATCTTAAATTCGTGTTGCCAGACTAAAATCAGCTTTCATTCAACCTACAGGCAAAGCTAATGCTGAAGTAGCCTGGAGTTCATCCTGAGAGGTTTTACATTTTGTGGAAGCATGTTGAGTCTAGAATAACAATGTTACTCTATGCTGACATACAGATATCATTACAATTTGGATATTTCCCTTATTTGATTGTTTGTTTTAATTAAAGATAAATATTTTCAGTCCCATTTTAAACAAATATGCTCTAAAATTTCCATCTGCCTACAGAAAATAAGCTGTCTTGCATGTCATAATCTATTTTATTAGCCCTTGCTACCCTTCCAAGCTTCCTTTGTAAAAATAGAAGCACACAAAATGTTCATTTTAGGTCTATTTCAGCTCCAGTTCTCTTAGTATAAAATGTTCCACTGGATACCTCATTTGCTGTTAGCAGTCTTGTATCATCTATATCATTTGTCTTCTCTTGCAAATCTGGCCGACCACCTTAGAATATTTCATCAGCAGATGAGGGGGAAAAAAAAAAAGAAAAAACAAAAACAAAAAACTTCAAACGGTTTTGAAACCAATTTACAAAATGGTGCTAATGAAATGAATGGAAAGAGTGGGGTCTTATGCTGTGAAGCAATGGCACCAGCAGAAGGGCTGAATTTTCTCTAGCATCTGTGAATTCAGGTGAAATCTCTTAGCTATCACTATCAAGACATACTGGTTTAATTTCACAGTCTTCAGGTAGACTAGCCAAAAAATACCAGCCAGAGGTGGAATATTGAGCATCATTGTCTTCATGATTCTACTTTAATCTCTGTGAGGTCAGGAAGTTTTGCTAGTATCGGTAGGAGCTTATTTAGGAATATTTTCATGTATTATGTGACAGAAGTAGGTTATCAAGTAATGCAAGACACACACTATCTCACATACTATAATATCTAAGAAATCAGGTGGAATAAGGTTTCACTTAAAACAGCTCATACTTTTCCAGCTATTCCCTTTGATTTCTTGTTTTGCATATCTAGTACTTGTCCACTGTCGCTTAATTAGGAGATGCCAGATAATTTATCAATGAATGGTTGACATTTTTTAGTTTATTTTCTTTTTTGAAATCCTACATGCTGTATTTTTAAATGAAAATAAATGATTATAGTATAACCAGGCATAAAGCAATTTTTTTCCCAGAGTAGTGTGTCATGAAAGGGCATATGCATAGAGCTAAGTGTCTAAAATGAGATCTTTATAGCCAGCCTAGACACAGAGAACAATGGACTGAAAGTGGTCACTAATGACATTGTTAATGATAGATACCATTACCTTAGAACAGATGTCAAAGTGAAATAGCATTATAGCCTTCAAGATGGACTGCCTTGTCCTTCTCAGTAAATCTATTAAGGTGGCTTGCAAGAACAAAACAGCGGGGTGTTTCTTTTATCTCCTTTTTCTGAAATGCAAAACGTTTTGTGCCATGGATGTAACTCATTTATCCGCAAAAGGCTCAAGGTACAAATTTTGTGCATGGAAAATGTGTGTGCTTGAGGTGAACAGAAGTGAATAGACAGAAGATCAGTTTGTGGAGTTGTATTTAATATAAAACTCCAATTCTGACTACACAAAAACAAAAATGTAATTCATCTAGACTAAGATAAAAAGCTAAAATGTTGTCAGTGCAATCTAGGAGGAGCAGGAACTTTGAATTGCTGTAGCTGCACCTAAAGACTGCAGAGAAATTTGCGTGCTGATACGTAATAGGCATAGGGCTTAACTTTAAGAAACTGTGTTTATTTCTAATCTGGGAGATGTGAATTCCCATGTCTGCTTGCCTACAAATCTATGTAAGTATGGCTGTGTGTGTGTAGGAATAAATACAGCCATGAATTTCTTTAGAAAGGTAGAGATAAATGGCATTGCTGTGGTAAAAATATCAAGAGAAAAAGTGACCTATGGCTCTCATCTTATTTCATTGTTTGCCTTTTAAACCTGTTAATATGAAAGGTAAATTTTATTCTAAAATTTTATGTGAAATCGTGTACATATGTAAACACGCATATACGAAACAGGCATATGAAGGTCAAAAAAAAAAAAAAAAAAGAATGCTAAAATATTGAGAGCACTGGTGAAAGAAAAGTCCCAATTTTATATTTTATTCACTTATCATTCAGCAAAGGACACTTTTGCCATGTAACACATTGTTGAAATGTGCATCAAATTAAACTTGATACAATGTGAATTGTATTTTTTTTGTGGGCAGTCTTAAAGTACGGAGTATAGGAAGTGACTTCAGATGACTGTGGTTTGAAATATCATATTGAATGCTAGTAGCAAATACTCATCATATAAGCTATGGCTGAATTCTTTCTAGAATATGAGTTCCTTCTATCTGTAGGTTGTGTCGACTATAGTATTCATTTCTATGTGTGCTTATATTTCTAGTTTAACAATGAGAAAAGAATGGACATTGTCTTTTTGCTAGAACTGTTTTTTAAATTACCACATCTGACAAATAAATTGAGATATCTATCCTTCAAGGCTAAAAATGAATACATAAAATACTCGTATGTTAAGCACGGGTTTTATCACAGTGATGTTCAAGGCCTCTGGATCATCAGCTACTGTTGTGGATTGACTTTATTATTGTGGCTCTGCAAAGCACTTTGCAACATAACAAGGGTGGCACGTATATTAGGAGGATGGCTAGGGCACATGTAGATGCTTTTAAACTCTCAGAATTGTGCAATAAAATTAAATCTGCAATTTTTATTGGGATTTGCCGCGTGTCTTGGAACAGGAATCATTGCGATTTTGCTGTGGGATAAACAGTGGAGAAGATAGATTATGGATCATAAAACCTTGATCCAACATTCAGTGACTACAGGGTTGTTTTAATTTCTCCTATTTCAATGAGCTGTGGACCAAGCTCCAGGAATTGCTCTCAGACCAAAGTTCCCCATACTCACAAAAATATTTCCTCATTCAGAGAGAAAATGCTGGTCCAAATTTTGCAGCATTTCTTCTACAAGTCAAGGGAACTTGTTATTACTCTCAGTTATTTCAGTCTTCAGTAATAAACAGAACATGCACCTCACTTCACGTTTTGCTTCAGGTACCATTACATTGTCTTAGAGGGGAAATTTTTTATCGTTTTTCTGCTGTGATGAATCTTAACAACAGAATCATCAAAGGAGAGGTAAATGGAAATCACTATCCTCACACTCCACAGTGCCTGTTGTACTCTGCAATACGCTGCAATAACACTGGCTGCAGCTGGGGGAACATGAAGAATTTACGCAGACCCACCTGTCCCAGTGCCTTCTTCCAACATCCCAAATCTAATTTCAAGGCAAACAATGGTGTGTGGCGTTGGGCACAGAATTGGAATCAACTGCAGTTTTACTATCAAGGAGA
This sequence comes from Meleagris gallopavo, assembly GCF_905368555.1. Taxonomy (NCBI): domain Eukaryota; kingdom Metazoa; phylum Chordata; class Aves; order Galliformes; family Phasianidae; genus Meleagris; species Meleagris gallopavo. Next base: position 1,035,280 of record NC_139410.1, read on the forward strand.
GAAGTGCTCATTTGCAAAGTGACAATAAACACGAGTTAAGTAGAATAGAAGCCTAATGAGCAACCAAAGTGGCAAGACAGTGATTTTCATGAAGCCTGGTGGGACTTGTTTGCTTGAGACAGGATCTTCAATTAACAGCTTTCTGCAGCTATGGTTATTGTCAGCACCTGTATCGGTTGCTGCTTATTGGGACCTCAAAATGCTACAGGAAATGGCATTTGGCTTTAGATTGGAGATTTTTACTTTTTCTTCCACGTTACCACATTGTACCATATTTTTAGATCCTTGGCACTAGCAAGGTGACACTAACTGGAATTAGAGTTCCTACAGTGGAATTTTATGAGCAAGCGTGCTTGTGACATCCAGACATTCAGCAAATATTAGAACGTTGCCAGTCTAACAGACTCTGTTATATATTGTTTCAAATTTTAAAAAAGAAAAAGCACATAATTTAACTGACAAGCCTCTGAGACAGGAAATGGCATTTTTTAAGCGTTCCTGCTTCTACATTCAAAATGTCTCCAACAGCTGAATACTTCTTCTCTAAACAAGACAGTGAACATGACAGAAAGCCATGCGTTTTTGTTTGTTTTCTGTTTTATGAGTTTGAAAGAGATTCAGAGAAAATAGCCATGTGGGTAACACATATGTGCATGCAAGTAAAGAAGAATATGTAACAGAGACTTCATACCCCCGCCTTCAGTAATCCTCTCCGTAATGCTTCATTTCTCCAAAAATTCTTTATGACTCCAAAACCAGCCATCTCTCTTCCAAAATTACATCCATCTCCAAGTCACTTGCACTATGGTTCTGATTTTGAGTGGGCTGGCTGAACATGCCTCTGAACGTTTTTGAGGACAGCACCTCTAAGGAGGTACTGTCTGAAGTAGGTTTTTTAAGAAAACTGGGGTAATGAGAGATGGGAAGGTATTATGCGTGAGAAAATGTGGTCTTGAAGCTCTCAGGCTCTTTTCTTACAGTTCTGGGAAGAAGTTCAGTTAGTATCTGGCCCTCTGTATTTTGTTAGTGTAAAACCGCAAGCAGACCTATCGTTAGCCCACAAATTCCTAGGGATATATATATATTTTAAAATATCCTGATTTTCTTGGCCCAAAGTACAAGTAGAGCAATGTTAGGTTGATCCAACTTCTGAGATGATTGTTTTCAGTCAGTTTTATGTCTAATCATCTTCCATATCTTCACCCTGAGAAAGATGAATTATCTTTCTCTGCTGCTGGAAATTAAAACAAATGGCTGACATTTGATCTGTTGGAGTACCAGACCATATTTTACTATTCCTGTAAAACAGACCGTCATAATCTTGAATGTAACCATTAACTGCGCCTCAGCCTGAGCTGTGGAAGCTCGCATACTGTCCCACAAACGCTGATAAAATCCTTCTCCTTCCATATCACATCCTCTAGAAGAACTAGGTTGCTCATTTATGTACCAAAATAACTCTCTGATTTCTGGTTTCATAGGAATTGTTTTATCCAACCAGTGATAATATTGAAAATGATGTGCCTGTCTGAGCTGTTTTGAGCACAAAAAGTGGAGAGGAAAGGTATCAGCATATTTGCCTTCTTAGAGAACTGCAGCTAAGTTACAAAGAAAATTCTCTCCGCCAAATACTCATAAAATGTACATGATTTCTTTCTGTCTCTCCTGAAGGGAGAATAAATGAAGATGTCACCCTTGAGTTTCAGACAATTCTTGAGCTTTTAATAAATAATGAGGAAGTCCAAGGTCAACAAGCTAATTTCTGAAGTATTTCTTTTCTTGTTCTCCTGTTTTCCTCAAATGAGGAGACATTTTGACAATAACCCACTGCCTTCTGAATGTTAAAGAGAAACAGAGGTCTTCCCTGAGGGTTCTAACCTTTAACCCCAAGAGATTTTGTAGGAAGGTACGTTATCAGTTGTTCAAGTTAAATCATTCATTTTCATGAGCCATTTATTTCTTTTTTCTTATGACCATTGTGTTTCATCTTAATGTATCGGATGGATCTGCTCTAAAAGCGTCACATTCAAAGACTACTTCTGAGAGATTTATGACAGACCACAAGAGGACCACAAGTAGAAACAGCTATGCATGAACTTGGATGAAATGTTCTGATTATCCCTCATTCAGTCTTATCTCTAACACTGTATCATCAGTCTTTAAGTCAGATGATTAGATATCCTAAAGCTTTCATAGAATCTTTGGAACTCTTAGTTCCAGTTCTTTGTCTTAAGCAAGATGAGATTTTCTTATTTCTATTGAAAAAATAGAATGAGATTACTGTCTTCAAATATATCTTCTCTTTCTTTTCACATCTGGCAAGAGAATCTATATCTTTTATCTAAAATCATATCATTGTAAAATGAGATGAAGTGGAACAAAGAATACTCTGACCTACGGTGGTCTTCAAATATTGAGCAAAACCAACTATTTTCTCCAATTGGATAAAAGCTTTTTTCCCTGTTTTCTCCTCTTGGCAGTTTAGGCACTTGGACTCAGTGATTTATATTCAATGTAAGTGTCAGTAAGAAGCTGTCAGAATTGGGAGATATTGACATTTTTTAGTCAAGCTGTGGATGAAAATAGAAAAGATAAAAACTAACACCATAAAACAAAGTGTAGAATCCTGTTCGTACTGCAGTCAATAGCAGATTTCCTAAGATTTCACCCAAGGGATTTTTAAAAGCATATAGGTGACGCAGGAGCCCTCATAATATGGTTTTAAAGTGGAAAGATATACAAACACTTTGTGAAGTTTCTGATTTCGACCCAAGTTGAAGTATTAACTGATAGAGTACACTGTGATTTGCCCTTCTCGATGTCTACACTGTAGGTAGCCAACAGCTCAAAAGAACCCAAAATACCAAGGGCCAAAATCTATTTAGATTATTCAAATGGCAGGCAATGTAACTATCAAAAGTTGTCTGTGCTTCTTTACTAACAGTTCTTATTTTAAGACATAGGAAAACCGAGTTTCTTCACTGAATTCGTGCAAGTCACACGGTAAGAATCGTATTTTTATGGTCCAGACTTTCCTGCTGTGGGGAATTGTGTGTGCTATACTCAAACTACAGAGAAACTCAGACTTAGATGCAGAGTGTTTAGAAAATCTTCTTTCTTTGTATTATTAACGATGGAAACCTAAAATCATGATAATTAAATGATGTATAGTCATCAGTTTTTGACTGCATCTGTGCAGAATGATCAAGAAACAGTAAAAAGAAACAAAAATATAGTTGTAGAAGTCTTCTACCACTGAAGTTTCTCCTTTCTGAAATATTGGGTATGGTCAAAATTCATTTATATTGCAGTCAGCAAGTTTGCATTAGTGATTCACCCAGTTCTGTCCACACAGCACCAGTTCTTTATTATTTTATATTCTGTGATCAGCACACGGAGGGATTTAGTCAGCTAATTAACTGAAAGAAGTGAAATAACAAACAGCATATATAACAGTCATGAACAATAAGGTATCAGGATTGCACTTTGTATGTCTCCCCGATTTAAGCAGATGTTTTCATTTCTATTTTTTTAGTAATTCCTCAGTAATAGTAATAATAATACTCAATTTATTTTGGATGAATGACTGTGGAAAGGGTTTTCTCTGAGCATAATGAGGACATTTCCAATGACATCTCTTCATTTATGAGAGAAGAAATTATACTTGTGTTATATGTTTGTTTTTTGAAAGTCAACAGCTCATTCTGTGATGCAGTCTCTGGCTTCCAGAGCTGAGATGAATTTCATGTGCCTTAAATATTACCTGTGGCTTTCTCTTGTCCTTTATCAAAAACAATAACTCTCAGGATCACTGCCTTTCATCCCTTCTGCAATTTGAACTTGACTACAGGACAGGCAGTTGGATACAAAAACGTCTTCATATTGTCTCATGTCTTTTCTCTCAAATCCAGCATGTCTTCCAGCTTTACTATCTTTCTCACCTCTCTTTCTTTCCACTCCCAAGGAAGCATTCTTCCCAGCTTTTGCCCACTGTGCTCCTCAGGTGATGCACAGAGTGCTAACTATTGGCTCAGTGCAGTGTCTGCGTTGTGACCCTGGCACTGGAGATGAACTAGGGCAGGCCAACACGGTTGTAGTGAGTCTTTCCTGGGGATTGTGACGGGTTATAGGTTAACCAGGAAGAGCCAGAGGGACAGACAATGAAGACTAGCCTGTTTGCTCCTTTCATGTAGGCCAAGCAGAGTTACACCTACTATTTATACACTCTCTATGAACAAAAATACATTCTACTGCCATGTTGCTTACTTTTCCCTAGTGAACAGTTACCTACTGTAGTGATCACCTTTACCATCTTCAGCTAAAGCAAAACTTCCAACAGGAAGAAAAAAGAGAATCATTTGTTAGCCTTATGCCACGCGAACAAATAAACGTGACATTTTCCTGTTGCAAAAGGCTGCAAATGCACACTTCAGTGCCCTCGTTATGGCCAAAGGCTCCAGAGCACCTTTGAATCTCTTGGTGGGAGCAAATCTCTCCTATAGCAGAACCCACGTGTGACAGAACCTCTGCAGCTTTGACAGAACTGCTAGACCTGGGTTGGGTTCTGCATGAATTTTGTTTAGATCAAAATGAGGACCAGTGCATCTTATTTATGCAACACTGATTATATTCAAGCTGTGCGAATGCAACACAGAGGAAACACTGCTCTTTTATTTCTGCCTGTCAAAATAGCTTTTGCAAAGAGGAAAGCTTAGTAAAGTCACTGGAAGCCTAATGAAGGCTGAGAATAAGCAACTTCTTAACTGTGTATCCATGTTAAATTACATCTCCTCCCGTTCTGTTAATCACAAGAGGTAATGTCAACCATTGCCTTGTCTGAGTGTTTTACGCTCCCAGCCCTTAGACACACCCAGTTTGGAATGACATACTGTATGAATGCTAATATCTGCAGCATGTAGAAGGAGACTAACAGCAGACAGAAGCCCTCACACAATGACTGGATGACATGGGTGAGGTCTCAGAGGATCATAGGGGTTTTAGCAATATGATCATTCATTTTAATCATGGGTAGTATGTTGGCACAAATTCTTGTTAAGGGCAGCTCTTTTTCTCTTTTCCCAGCCTATTTTGCAAAGATGATTTTATTGAAATGTTGGTAAGTGGTATGTGGATATTCAGCTTGGTGAAAACATTCTCTTGAAGTGACCTATACATGTAGGTTTTGTAGAAAACGCGTCAGGAAATCACTAAAAATAAAGGTGAAATTGATCTTCCAGTGTAATTATACAGCCTCAAAAGCAATTAGGCACAAATGAAGAGAGTAGACATTTCAAATTCTTTCCAACTTGCAAGTATTATTTCCTTGCAGAGAAAAGGAATATCTCAGTAGAATATCTACACAGGCTCCAAATCTAAGAGATGCGGCTACAATGGCATGGCATGCAACTATAGGGCTATCAGTGCTAGTAGCAAGCATTAAAAATATTTTTCCTACCTGGCATCTCTTGGACAATACATAACTGAAAAAGTGAGACATACATTTAGTGTGAACTATATCTAGATTTACATCCAGTGCAGCAGAATAGCTGCTTTTCCCTCACTGTCATGCACTGTAGCCTTGATGCTGTTGGCGTTCAGAGCGTTGTCATGAAAAAAAACAAACAACAACAAAAAAACAGGAAAGAAAAAAAAAAAACAGTTAATTACAGCACCTTCCCAAATTCAGAATTATGAATTGGTGGCATTATTCAGGCTGGAAGGACTCAAATAGTCATTTTGTCCAAGCTCCTGCTCAAAGCTTTTCCTTTTCCTGCTACTGATGCTCTAGCCTCTCCTCAGTTACCACCCCTTTAATTGACCTGTGTGTTTGTGGAACAGAAGAAAGCCCTTTCTTCCTGTGCTTGGGCTCCTTATCTCCTACAAAGCAGCTTTGACTGGGGGTCTCTCTTTTCTCTGCTCACATCTCCATCATCCATCACACGGCCGTGTAAGAAGCAGGCAGAATCTGGCACTCAGTGAATTGAATGAAGTACTGAACTGGGAGCAGTAGCAAATCCCAGCATCCCACTGCAGATATAAGTTTTAGTAAATAATTGGAAGCATTTCATATAATTAAGTACAATCTTGGAAAACCAGAAAAAAAATACCCTAATTTAGAAAATTATTCAGAGTGGCACATAAAGTATGCTGCTTAAGTGTATTTCATAGTGATATTGCAACAGAAGCACACATCTGAATACATTCATGGAAGATCACAATTATTCATCACATGATCTTTCAATCTGTCTCTTTTTAGGGCATGTTGTTGCTGACATTGCTTTAATAGCTTAACCATATCCAAACTCCACATGCCCACCTCCCTGTCCCCTCCAAATTCCCATTTAACCAGGGTTCTCATTTTATCAATCACATTTTGTGATAGAAGTCAGGTTTGTGTGTCCCTAGTGGCTAAGCATTTCCATCCCTATATCAAGAATTAAGCATCTCCTGAGAAGGAAAGAGAGGTCAAGTGCTGTAATAAACTGAATTCCATCAAGAATGTGAAAAAGTGCTGCTCTGACCAAAGCTAAATGGAAGTATAGCTGGTTTGAGATGTGATCTGAAAGTATGATGAATCAGTTGAAGCTATTGCTAGAGTTTCTGTCCACTGTAGTTGATTCTTCCTCACTCCCTCTGACACTGCTATTTACTCTGAATCCCACTGAAAACTCTTTATACATATATGATGTATTCAGAGGAACAGGGCCACAGCCAGTTTCAGGAGCCATAATTCCATAACATGTAGTTAAGCCCTTGAACTCTGTACTTTAAAACAATAAGAAACCATCGGGGATGAAATCTGACTGAGGAATAAGCATAAAATAGGTATAAGCAGGTGGATATTGAATAAGAAAATAGTTTCACTGTACTTCTGGTCCAGAAGGAAAAGTGGCTGAGGAATCTGTCAGCCGGTGCCTGTAGTTCAATAGGTGAAATGTTTGCCCCATTAATAGCACTGGGAAATCTCTTATTGATTTCAGCGGAAATGGTGTTTTCTCCATACTTGATAGCATACCACAGCCATTTTTTTCCATTTGTATATTAAATTACAAGAGGAATGAAATACAGGAGAACGAAGGGCTTTAGTATTCAGCAAAAACACAATGCTGTCTGTATCGGCTTGCTGTAATATTTCTTTTTTTTTTTTTTTTTCAAGAATTTGCAGATTTTTAAAGGAAAATTCTTAAAAAACGGACTCCCCAGATATTCTGAATAACCGACTGAATGACTGAGATGGAATGAATTCTTGATATTTATTCTGAGCACAAGATATATTATTTGAAGCAAAATTTATTTTTGTTTTGAATCCAGTGAGATGTAAGGTATTGCTGTATATTACTGCATTCAGCTCTGTGGCCTCCAGCATAAGAAGGGCGTGGACTGTTAGAGCATGTCCAGAGCTGGCCACAGGGATGATCAGAGGGCTGGAACACCTCTCTGTGAAGAGAGGCTGAGAACACTGATGTTGTTCATTCTGGTGAAGACTCTGAGGAGACCTCATTGTTGCCCTCCAGTACCTGAAGGGAGCCTGAAGGAAAGCTAGAGAGGTACTGTTTACATGGCCACGTAGTGATAGGAAAATGGGCAATAGTGTCAAACTAAATGAGACTAGACGTAGATTAGATCTCTGGAAGAATTTTTTTATTCCAAGAGTGCTGAGACACTGGCACAGCTGCCCACAGAAGGTGTCCTCTCCCTGGAGGCACTGAAGGCCAGGTTGGATGGGGCCCTGGGCAACCTGGTCTACGGGAGATGTTCCTGCCCATGGCAGGAGGCTGGGACTGAGTGAGATGTAAGTCCCTTCCAAACTAAGCCATTTTTATTTCTGATGGAATAATGTTGACTGTGATCATTAAAAATTTGTTATTAAAATATTGCTTCATGTACAAACTGCAGCAATTGTGGCTGAGGAGAAATCAGGATTTTATCGTTACTTACTTACATTACCAGTAGTTGGGAAAAGATGATGTATGGAATTCCATGTAAATTAATACAGGTAAATTTATCCTTAAATTGTGAAGATGGCACATCAACTGTAAATACTGATGAGAAATTTCTTGGATTTCTAAAAAAATCCCTGAATAACTCACATTCCTATTCTTTCTTATGACGATCACGTCTGAAAATATGACTTGCTAATCTCATATTACTCCTGAACTGCTTTTCCTAAGTCTGTGTATACTGGCAGGAAGTATGCCTACTTTTTCCAGTATATCAAATGAAAATATCAGAGCTACTATATGCACTTGCAAGCCTCATCTCTGCTGTGTTGTACAACTACAAAATAAAGACAATCCAGGGCATTATTATGATTGCCATCCATTTCAGATTTTCAAAAGTGCTGGAGATGATTGCTGGATATTACTGTACAGCGATATTTTGTCCTCTCAAAATAGTGGTTATTGATGTACTGAGAGCTTTTGGAACTACCCACAAGTTTTTTGGCCTGTGTAGTGCTCTACCTACCTGCCTATTAGATAATGTATATATATATTGGGAAGTTTCTTTTTCTAGAAGAAATTTTTTTGCCTAATACTAAAGAGAACTTCCTTACATATCTTCACAAAAGGTAGAAACAATCATCAGTAAACGTTGATTTCTCTTAATCAGGCCAGGTAAAACTTCAGCTGATGTTTTCCTGTTGATCGTGAATATTAATTTCTCAGAATGCCCCAACATGACTGAAATAAATATTTTCTAGTGAAAAATATTTTCTTTTCATAACTTTCAGCCAACAGTTTCATTACCATTACTTCTTGTATTTCATGCCAAAAAACATTGAATCTTAGGTCACAGTTTTCACTTTTCTCTCCCTGTACATACAAGGAAAAACTTCTCAGGAATAACACTTTTACCTCAAAGATGAACCTACTTACATAATATTTGGAATGAATGCCAAGACATAATCAATTTTATCTTAATAATATTTATATGGAAGTTAATAAGAATTTTATATATATATATATATATGTAATTTAGACGTAGCACAAATGCAGTTGTAAAAGATGCACTTTAAGGTTTCTGGACAGAACAAAACATTAAATGTAAAATTTTATTGCATGAGTTTTCAGCTCTTCTCTACAGTCACTCTTTCACATCCATAAATCACAGACTGATGTCTACTTAGGAGTATAAGTGTGAATAACAATAATCTAACCTAAATGGAATAGATTGAGAATATTAACTTCTGTGATATTTTCTCTCAGGAAAATAGGAAAATAATACAGATGTCAAATTGCACTATTCTAAAATAATTTTATTTTCTGGAAAAAAGAAAAAAAACAAATTTTTTTGTGTCTGTTCTAAAATCAAGGCTGGTGTAGGCCAGCAACCTTTGCCTTTCAACAAATGTTCAATTCAGTTCCATTTGCCCATATAACATGCTTTTTTATTCCTGAAAGTGACAATATGGAAAAGTGACTTTTAGAAGGTCAACAAAGCAGTAAGTTGAAATCCACGTTTCCTGTGTTGTGTGTAAGTGTATGAGACACGAGGATTGAGTATGTGATGCAGATATATGAGATGAACTGTGAGATTTCACTATGGACCCACTTTTGCAAAACTGCCATTAGGCAGGAAATTAGTATACATGATGGAGATAGATTTACATTTCCTTAGCTCCAAGTTGCTCATGCTTTATGAAATAGGGGAAAAATTCTTGAAGTTAAGAGTCTACAAAACGTCATGCTATGCATCTGTTTGGGAGCCATATGGGAGCTTTTCACCGCAGCTGTACGAATTGTGATATGAGGCTGGGGAGAAAGGTAATGCATATAGATCACGGGCACTCTCAGTCTGTTCATACCTCAAGTGTGTGTGTGAATGTGCCAGAGCTCCCAGCGTGTACGTGCTTGTGTCCTTTGGACACCGACATTTCTGTCTCTGAAAGGCTTGCAGCAGCATCATGATTTAGATGTTTGTTCTTGGACTGATTCCTGCTTTTATTCACTGGAAATGCAATCAGTTTCTCAGAATTTTGTCTTGTCTTCCTTTAAATGTCCAACTGATGTAATGAAGATGTAAAGTAAGTCTTAAATGTAATTTCTGTTGCACTTATAGGAAAAAAATTCTGAAATCCCTTTTTAGAGCTTTAAAACTAATCTCTCCATTGCAAACTCATGCAGGCGTGATCTCACCTTTTGGCTTAAAAATCATTTCATCTTGCCAAAGAGTGTTGCTGCTCCTCACCTTTTAAATGTAATTTGATCTTCTCATGCAGCTCTAATAATAAGATTTTGTGATGGACTGAAGGCAATCACAGAAAATAACAACTTGGCACAAGGGAATGTAGAATGACTGATAATTTTACAGAAAAAAAATATACAATTACTTGGCTTCCGAGGCTGTCCTTGCTTAAAACATGTAAGCAGAACAAAGTTTTTAAAGATTTTTTTTGTTCTCTTTCCGTATTTCTTAATCTTCCATAGCGAGCACTTATTCTTTATCCATTTGCTAATAATTTTACCCTCATGAAAAGATATGACGGATTTTCATATAGCAGGCTTGTTTCCAGATATTTCTTAAAGGGGTGCAAAAATCCCTTCCCGACCTCCCCCCCCGATGCTTCTTCACATAGCTAAGAATCGAGGCTCTACACCAAATGCTAGATCCTTTTTCTATATCTCCAACTAATTTAAACCTAACTCAGAAGAATCATTACTGCAGTTCACAACTCAGTTACTAGTCCTTAGTCCTTGGTACGTGACTGTCTCTTTTAAGGTAAAGGGAGCAGTAAAGAGGTGCTGTAAATTATTTAGGGCAATATATGTGTAATGAGAAAAACTGCGTCACTTAGCAACTGCTACTGACATTATATTTAATGATTATAGTGTTTTAGCACTGTAGCTGGTACTTGTCAATTCACTTCTGTTCCAAAAGTAAGTACCTTTGGGCAATTAGGTTTTAGATGTGAAACGCATCATGGCAGTGAAGAAGACAGCTCCCCATACCATCAGTGCCCTGGAAGATATAAAACTGTGATGAGCTCTGAAAAATACATCTGAGTTTTGGAGAAAAGTGTGTTTAATGAAGCTATATACAGAGTACTCACCAATATGTGGTACAGTCTTTAGAATTCATGTTTCTAACAAAAGTATAAAATTCAGTATATAAACAGGAAAGAAAGAAAAAAAAAAAAGAAGGAAAAAAAAGATAGAAACCCTGTTTGTTTGTTTTTTTTTTCATGTGTGCCACTCACTTGTTTATCAGCAGATATTTATAAGTGAAGAATTTTTTCCTGATTGTATTCATCATTCAAATTATATATTTAAACTCACTTCTTTGGAAGTCGCAGTTTCAAGGAATATCACTTTAAAAAGTATAAATCAATTCAAAATTTGCGTCTGCAATCTTGAGCCAAGATGGAATTTATAATGTTCCAACTTTCAGCCTGCACGACTATTAGCATTAATTGCTTCCTGAGAATACTGCAAACAGGGCATATTAAGATTTCTTTTCTCCTTAGTAGAACTCTAACACCACCAATATGGAAAGTTGATATAAATTTTGTTGTTCAGTGGGCAGAATTTTAAAGTATTGAATTCAAGTAAGTGTACTACAAGCTGTGTTCAGACTGCTAAGCACTTTTAATATTCCACGTATGTAGAAATATATTTCCTCATTCTTTTCCCTAGTACTATAATGCCAAATCCAATCTGTAAAATAAATTTTTCAAATAACCCTTCCAGACAAAAAGATGTTAACTATACAAGATTGTGAGGAAATACCAAAGTTTTCATCTAGAATTGTGACATAAAAGGGAATCAAAATATTATCACCCAAGCAAAGTATCTTTTTGAGTTACACTATATAGAAGGTACTGAGAAACCAGAAAGAAAATTTCATCGTTTGATGCAAAAAAGAAATGACTGCAGTAATGCTGTGGCATTTTATATGGATCAATTTTTGTGATCAAATCTGAAACAAGAGTCACGCAAGACTCATTTTAAGCACTCTACTATATGATTTAGAAAACAGAACTAATGAGAAAGCAGCAATTGCAAATGCTTGGCAGTATGTTTTGTCAGTAAGCATGTGCTTAAAAATCACGTTATTAAGGCCCTCTGAATTGCTAATCCAGTCCTGGTAAATAAATGTCGTCCCTGTCCAAAACCTCATCCTCACTGGCTACACTGGCTAGTTCTAACACCAAATGAATGAGATTTTCAGCAAGTTTGAGAAGTTAACACATTTCCTAAGAAGGACTGGGATGAATTTCAGAGCTGAAATTATTCCCGCATAAAGACTTGCCAGGATGCAGGCCATATGCCAAGAGAACTAGAGTGAGATATCCTCTGCTGTTGCGTTGTCACAAGTAGATAGAGGTGGTCTTGCTGGCATGCAGCTTCCAAGCCGCTCACATTTTTACATTTTTCACCAACAACACACTGCGCTTCACCCGCTATTGAACAGCTAACTAAGTAGCAATCTGCTCTTAATGTGTGGGTCACAGCTTTCTAAATTACCTTGTTTCTGTACTTACACAAAACACAACTTTCTGAGGTGTAGTAACAACACAGATATGATATTATCTTTCATAGCTGCTGGAAAAAAAGCATAACACCTGAGAAAAAATGTTGTTTTTCTCTTTGGAAGATGGACCACAATTTACCAACATCTGAAATTTTCTTTCCCTGTCACTCATTCCAAATTACCGCCTCATCTGGCAAACCTCATCTGAGTCACACGGTCCTTCAGATGTGCTAGCTGTTCTCTCAGATCTACCAATATCCCTTCCTTTTTCTCAGTGTATGTACATAGGTCATTCTTCTCCACATCTATTCCTTGGTCTGAATGATGATAGTCAAGAGAGGGAATATTATTAGCAGTCTGCGAACACTCTCCTGCTCCTTTCTTTTCCCCTAACATTCATGTACCCATCCCTACGGGAGATCAGAGAGAACTTTGTGATTCAAGACTGACATTTCTTTTAGCAGAGAAGTGGCTTTTTTTCCCCTCTGGATTCTCAGCAATAAATGACTGAAAATTTAGATATTCCTGGGCATTCGTATTCAAGTGCACTGTGTAGGGTCTAAAGTGCAATGCTGATGATAATAACGGTCATTAATAGTATTACTGTAATCATAATGTTAGATTCTTACAAATTCATCTGTACCTTTAATAAATTTGAAGGAATAATTAGAAGACACTTTCATATAGATGAGTGCTTTAAGAATAAGTCTTCTGAACATTTGATTTCTTGTTTTATTAAATGAAAAGTTGAAGATAATTAAAGAAACTCACAAGAATTTCTGCTTCTCCTTAAAAAGGTTTCAAAACAAAGAGCTATTTCCTGTCCCTAAAATCTTATTCAATCTCCGTATCCTTATCTCTGTATCCAAACTAATCTTCTGGACTAGCTGCTATATTATGTTTCTATGCAACATATAATTCACATAATATTTAGGAAAGACTTATAATATTAGTTACTATGACTGGAATGTTTTTTTTTTTGCAGATTTGGCAGGAGTTGTGATTATGTATTGCTGTATATTTGCTCTAGATGGTACTCTTAAGGAATTTAACAAATTAATAAATTGCATGCTTAATATCTAAGGGGAGGCGTGAGAAGAACCATCTCAAGATGAAGGAGCTATAGCAGGTAATACTGAATGTCACCATGTCCTGAAATCCACCCATCCTTTCTCTATTGGTCAGTAGAAGCTCAATGCTGAAATATCAAACCTGTTTGCTTGACATTGAACATTGGAAGGAGTAATCCAAACAAGAAGATTTTGGTATTTCATTAGAAACAGATGGTCCATCAGCAGCCAGCTTTCTTGTGGCCTATGCTGTCAGGGCTTATACTGCAATTCTGGCCACTTTATTCGGTACTATGGTATTTCTGAATGTTGAGAAAGCACCAGGTGTTTCACAAAAACACTGCCTAGCTACAAGATATGCTTTCAAAATCGTAGTAATTTTCTTAAATTCAAACAGATATACTGCAGTGTGTCTCTGGAGATGTTTTAATCCATCCTTCTAAAGTCTGAGAAACACATTTTGTCATGTTAACGTTGTTTGCTAGGTTAAAGGTACAGATCAATTGGGCAGTCTATCTAACTACCTATCCATCTGTTTTATCAATCTAAATTTCGTACTGAGTGGATTGAGGTGGACTTTTGCACGTGTTCTCTTTCACTGAGAATGAATACTTCTAATAACCTGAAATAATCTGTCACACATTCCCCATGGAGGATGTTCCCATTTCCCAAGAGTTTCTATAGTATCCAAATTTATTTTATATTCTGACGTATGTTCAATAATGCTAGTTAGATTTTGCAAGTTAGGAGCAAAATCTTTCTTCTTTATGTGAGAACATGAAAAGCATCTTTTGAAAAGTAGAGCATTGTTTCTCTATTCTCTTCCATTACCCTGTACCACTGATTGGCACAACTAGCCAGAGTTGCTCATTGAGAGGCAGTGCAGTGGCATTGGTGAGGGAAAAATGCCTTCTTTGGATCAGAGAGGCAGGAATGGTTTTGAAATAGTGCAATCAGTAATCAGCCATGAAAAAAATCATTTGAAAGTTAAATGAAAAGCAAAGGTGAAAGCATAAGGGAGAAAAAAAAACAGAGTAAATAAGAGGATTGGTCTTTCCTATAGCCAAACATAGAGAAAAGAGGGTGTGGATTCAGAACAGAGTGTTATCAATCCAATTTTTAAGAGGCTTTAACTAATGGTATTTTCATACTGTTTCGACAGGGGCATTGGAATGGGTTCTGTTAGCCCAGGGACTCTTTGAAATAAGTTTCCCCTAAAGAGCAATGCGTATCCCAAGCCACTTCGGAAGTAAGTGGTTCTGATTTCAGAATATAACACATTCTTTATTAAACAAAAACCAAGGGAAAATCCTTCTGGGCCTGGTGCTTTTCCAGTTTTAACATTTGTGACTGTTGTTTCAAGTTTTTTGCCTTCCAAGGACTTCTTTTTTTTAAATAAAAGAAGAAATAATAAAATTGCAAACATCTGCACCGATTCAACTGAGTGTGGCTTAAAATTTCTGAAGTCAGGCATTGATAGTCAATATAGCGATACTCCTTCCTAAAATAGCAACCATTTTTATTTGGCAGGTTTTTTTGGATAAGCACCTAAAACAGCAACTTGTTAGGCCCAATGCCACACTTCTCCCAAAAACTCTGAGAAATACAGGGCAAATTTTGGTCTTTGCTTTTGTATCCCATTGACTTCAGATGGACACATTAATAAAGATCCATAGTTCCTACAAGTAAAAAAACACAATGTTTATCACAATTGAAAGCTTTGATTTTTGCTACTTTGTCATTTTACCACTCATGTTATAAAAATACATGCAAAAGCATACAGACTAAAAAACATGCATTGCTTGCCAGCGAAATATTAAAGAAGAGTCTGTCAAAGCACTCTGAAAATATAAATAAATAAAAGTAAAGCCTGTGAAGTTGCAGAGTGTAAACTACCAGTGCAGAGACTGGGGGTACATTAACTTATTAAGTGAGAACAAACAGAGCACATCTGAAAGGCCAACTTTTCTGTAGCACAAGGTCTTTGAAAATAAATTCAAAGTCATTCTTGTTTTCAGCTAGTTCCTGAAAATCTACCAAGTTATTTGGGTCACTGCAGATAGACAGCATTGCACAAAAGGGAGAGACCCTTATGTGTAGAGCTACGTTACCTTGAAATAGAAGGTAGGCTCAGACCTCCACAGCAGACTGCCTCATGTATCTGTGTCATGGGAGAGGCACTATCTTTACAGCAGTGCAAACTGAGTACTTCATTTAGATCACCAGCATGGGTAAGCACCATATGACATTCAGATTTGCAAAAAAGGTGCAAATAAATAAGATCATCCATAGTTACTGAAAAACAAGAATTTACATCTAACCTCAGTGAACTGGCTTATGTTCTCAATTAACTTCCTATCTGGAAGCACTTGTTCTACACAGTTGTTTATTTGGTCGATTTTTTTTCTCATTTCTTTTTAATCTAAGTGGGAATCTCACTTCTTTTGCCTTGGTATGACACAGTCCTGTGCCATGGCTTCAATTCGGGTTCTTTGCAGCATGTATCTCCCTCATGCCAAGCTCCTGAAGCATGGCCATTTCAATAGTCTAAGTGCTGATCTATTTTTTTCTTCCATTTAATTGGATTATTTAGACTCCTTCCATTCCAGAGGGCATACTGAACTGTTGGGGTCATTGATCACTAGCAAAGAGACAGACCATGTGTAGTTACTTAGCACTGAGCTGAAAAGCCAACATAATTCAAGTCAGATTTTTCAATGAGCAGACCGAGCAGGGTGCTGTAGCAATAAAATGGAAAGGAATGTTTCCAGAGCTCCACTGGAGAGCAGTGCTGAACCGGCTGCCTCAGCCGTGCCAACGTAAGAACCCTGCCCAAAGCAGTGCATCGTGTAACTTCTGCCTTCCAGCTACTCCCTGGTCTTACTCAACAGCGGGTTTTGACAGTTTCACACATTCAAGAATATGACTCTTGCTCTTCCCAATTGAAGAGATGTTTTTCTATTTGTATAGTATCTGGAATGGAAAAGAAGACTGAGAAAAACATTACTGAGAAAGTAAAGTTGAACACTACTTTGCGAAAAAAAGAAGGTACTAGCAGAAGTAGACAATTGACAGCCTGTAGTTCTTAGACTGATTCTGATGTACAAGCAAATCACGTTCAGCTTTGAGCCCCACTACCTTGTAAGATACTCAAAATTGATTTTTTTCCAGAAAAATAAATAAAAAACAACTCTTTACAAAAATTTTATGCAAACTCACAATATAACATTGAAATACTAACCCCAGACATCAAGCACAGCCCTTTGATGCAGCTAGGTTGCTTTACTAGACACGACCAAGTCATGAATAAATCAGCAATGTATCAAATAATATATAATAACTCCATTAACATAGAGGCCTTGGAGGAGACGTATCATGTCACAAGAAGTGAGAGAATTTGAGGTCCCTGTTTGTTTGCAATGATGCAGATAGAGAACATGATCAGGTGTAAATGGTTCCAGGAAATTCCGCTGCAAGTTCACCAGCAGAATGTCTTCTATCCTTTCTACTAGGAGAAAACAGGCAGCATTTTCAAAAAATTTGGAAATCTTTCAAACATTAAAGAAAAACGTTCCGTGGCGTCAGTAGTAGAGCTTGCTATTGTAGAGCTTAATCCAAACAATATTCATTCAGAACAGGAAAGAGCTAAGTCTATTAGGAGAGTGTTAGTGATTTATTTGCTTTTTTATGGAGTCATGTAGTGGGTAAAGGCAGCTAATCTTGTTGGACTCCATTAAGGAAGTCTCCTCAGGCTTCAGAAAGCCATGCATACCCACCTGGTCTTCACAAGCGACATGACTGGAAATTTCACGTGATGTTCACAGTCTATTTGCATGGGTGTGGAAGCAGACTTGCATTAATAATACCTGTATCAAGGGCCTAAAAAATTCTGATCACATCATTAGACACGCTCCCTGGACATTTTTTCTGCATCAGATATATTTCCCAACTACCTCTTTTATTTTTGTCACATCCACAGTGTTTTCAATAATAGCTTTATAGTACAGCTGAATTTTGAGGGGGAATATTTATTTTTTAATTATTCTTTTTCTTCCCACATGAGGAGAACGAAGAATTTTAAATATATCTAACAGTATCTGACTTCCAGATAGATACTACTCTTAAACCTTGGAGGTTCAAGGTATAGGTCTCTTCCAACTCAGGATCTTCTATGATTCTCTGAATCTTCAGAAAAGCAGCCACGGGAGGACCACAGGCAGGATTTCCACCAGAGAGGAAGTAAAGTCTGGATTAATTTTGTCACCATTTGACTCCACTTAAGGAGACCTAGAGTGACAAATCTGTAGTTCTCACACCCAGGAACTCCATTGGAAGTGTTGTATATATCCAAAAACTTGACATCACCAAACTAGTAATTAGAAGCTGTAGATCTGTGGGATAGGTGCGTCCATGGCAAGGTCGTTTCAGGTGTCAGGGAAAGGCTTTTGTTGCAGGATAAATGCTTTCTTTCTGAGTTTGCTCTTTCTTTTTCCAGCCCAGAGAGGCTGCGTTTAAATTGTGAAAGCACACTGTGAGATTGTCAAGGGGAGGATGGCTGCATGCCAGCAAGCACATCTCCATCTCTGAAAGATAAAAGCGGGCTCTTCCAGTGGCCAAGTCACTCTAAGAGTAAAAGCCAGAGCTGGTTTCTATCTCTGACCCAAATGCTGCGTCAGATGCAGGCAGGGCTCCAAATGGCCCTCTCCATGATGTTAGTGCAGCTCAGCTGTAGGACCACAGCCCTTTCTGGGTCCCCCGGGTGCCAACTTGTCAGTGAAACCCACACATCCCTGCAGTATATTTTAGATGTGCTAATGCAGCCTCACAGGAACTCAGCTCCCCTAAAGTTTGGATGAATGAAAAAAATGAGTTTGGCAGCATTCAAGCAATACATTAATGAAGCCCTTTGAAATGGGAATTCCAGTATAATTCAGCATGATTTTAAATACTCTAAAATGTGTAAGCCTAAATGGCAAAGGGAATTGTATGCTGTAGTTTGTGATAAATGTTCTGTGCAATGTACTGGTTTGTGCTGCCCCACTTACCCAATGCTCAGTGGAATTAAGTAGTTAAATTTATGTACATGGTATTGAAACTGTAATGCTGAGTGTCAAACTCAAACCTGTTTTCTACCAAAGCATAATAAAAATACCAGTGGAAAAACTCTCCCAAACCTCAGACTGGAAAAAGGACTGCCAGTTAAGCAGAAAATATAAAACACCTCTGGTTCTCCTGACCAACCTGTCAGAGCCCAATCTGTTGTGGCACAGCGAAAGTATAGCGGGGAAGGGGTCATGCCTTGTTCTCCTCTCATTTTGACAGAGGTGAGAGTCTGGGCGCAGAGAGCCTGCCTGCCCTGCTGTCTGAGTGGCTTTTCTGCAAAGCAGAGGTGGAACATGAGGGCTTTCTGCCTCCTGGGAGGTCCCACGTTGCCCACCATCCTTCTTCCTGGTGTGGAAGTTCTCTTAATTCCCCTTTACACTCTGGACTGTGAATGTACTTGCTTGTCCTTAGTGTATGAAGGACAGTACTAACTGCAGCGTATGGCTTTCCCTAAGTTTGTGCTTTAGGGTTTCCAAAGCTGTGGTGAAACTGCTTATAATCTCCTGTGGTAAGGAGAAGGTGAAGAAGATTGAGTAGATGCCTGCTTCCTTACACGGCCAGTCATGCACGCAGGACAGCACTGGCTGACCTCCATTTCCTCAACCACGATGTGTGGATTCCTTGTGTGACCCAGAGGAGCAGCAGCAAGAGTAGCCTCAAAGCATGAGCCCTCCGCAAAAGCCATCTGTAGGGAACCTGAACATCCCCCTCCCCATCTGAACATGAAAGTCTCACTAATTGCTGTCCTAAATGAGAGAAAGAGCCACATCTGTAAGGGTAGGAATGGTAGGCCATCTCAAATACCCCTGCACCCAGCTGTGCTGAGGCTGCATCTTGAGTACTGTGCTCAATTCTGGGCTCTTCACTACAAGAAAGACCTTTAGGAGCGTGTTTAGAGAAGGGTAATGAGTTTGTGAGGATTCTGGAGCACAATTCTTATGGGAAGCAGCTGAAGGAACTGAGATTTTTCAGTCTGGAGAAGAGGAGGCTCAGGGGAGACCCTTATCGCTCTCCGGAAGTGCCTGAAGGGAGGTTGTGCTGAGGTGGGGGTCAGCCTCTTCCACACAGCAGTATTAGGATGAGAGGGAATGGCCTTAACTCACGCCAGGGGAGGTTCAGGTTGAGTATTAGGAAAAACTTCACCTTGAAAAGAGTCCTGGAGCCCAGGAGCAAATTGCTCAGGGAGGTAGCGGAGTCACCATAAAGAAATGCGTAGGTGTGGTAGTTGGGGGACATGAAATCATGGGCAATATTGGTGGTAAGTGGGTGGTTAGACCACCCACTTGATTTTAGATGATTTTAGAGGTCTTTTCCAACATTGATGACTATGATTCTTGTTGTTAGCAGTCTTCAGTGCTGAGACACTAAAGGAACAATCTGGAGTGGGGAGCGCCTTTGGTTTTCACACAGCGGCTTAGTGCTCCTTTTCTTCAGGAAGCTGCTAGCATGGGGAGAAGGTGTCACACGCAAAGCCCACTGCACCTAATTCCTTAGGGAGAGACTGTGGAGGTGAGCTAGTGTTTGTGGATTAACTCCACTTGTGTTATATCAGGGGAGTATGTTACTCTTGAGTCAAAGACACAGGAGATGAAAGATCAGAGAATGCAGATCTGATGTGAGAGGCCCTGACTGGGTATCTGTGGAAAATGTGTGAGTTTAAGGAGGCAACGAATTTACCAGTGGGCATTTACCACTTTTTAAGGTGCCTTTCCATGTGGCTGTCCCAATTTCTGTCTGATTGTGATTAGTAAGTTTTCTGACTACACCTTCATGAATTCGAGAGGTCCTCTGCAAAATATTGAGCAAATAAATGCATGTTTTATGTATACTGAATTATATCTTGAGTGCTAATACCTGCAGTTGTATGCAGGGCAAGTAGTCTCTTACATATAACTTGTTTGTCTGGCACCTCCAACCTGAGTTTGCTCTTTTTGCTGAGAGACTTCGTTGAGCTTCAAGTTAATGATGAACAATCGCAGTACAATTTTAGCAGACCTAAGTTTTCATGGAAAACTAGTGTTGTAAAGAGTGGAACTGGTGTAATGATTGCTGTAAGACTTCATATAAAATACAGGGAAAGAGAGACATTTGCATTATTTAAGCAGCTCTTGCTGAAATAAAGCCTCATGAGTGTGTTTGTGTGGTAGGCCCCTGGGATGCCTCTAGCCTCCAGCTAGGAGCCTGAGATGTATCAACACATCAAAATGGTGAGCATGTTTTCTTTTCCCTGTTGCCTCACTGTTTTCAGTTTCCTCAAAAGCAGTGACTCCTTAGTTCTGTTTTCACTGTAGTCTGCTCTTTGCTTTCACTTCTTCAACTGGGTCAGACGTATCTTTCATTTTATTTATTTATTTATTTTTAAATCAACAATAACAACAAAAATGTATTACTTTCATACTTCAAATTATTAGCAAATCTGTTTGTTTGTGTTTGACTAAGGCAGACTGATCTTGTTCTCTGTTCTTAGCTCAAATATGTGAGGCAGAATGTTTAATGTGAGTGTGTGGAACTAAAGCTTATGTTGAAAAAGCATTTTAAAAACACAGAACGCTTTTTTTTTTTCCCTCCCCTCTCCTGTTTCATAAAGCAATTGAGGACTTGAGGCAATGTGTATTAAAATCTACTGATTCAAATTGGCCCAGGAATTTTTGAAGGTGTACTTAATTCCTTTTCCAATATCTCAGGAGCTAAACAAGATTTGTTATTTCAGTGGTTCTGGTTTTCCAGATCTGGAATTAAAGGTTTTAACAGTCAATCCACTGAAAAGATTCTCCAAAGCTTATAACTAAGGATTATGTTTTATTGTTTGTTTTTTTTTTGAATTCTCTACTGAAATACAGAAATATTTTGCATTTACTTAAAAAAAAAAAAAATTATGTAATGTTAAGTCTTTCTACGTAAGTTTTTTTTTTTTGAATTCTTTGAGTTCCTGGATTTGAATGTGAGATTGCTGGTGACTTGCAGCCAAACTGAGAACAGGGCATTCTGAATAAAACGTAAAATGTTTTGCACTGTCAGAACCCGAATACTTCAACTTTGAGATACCACAACAACTTCTGTGCCAATGTGTAGTGAAAGCACCATCATAAACAGGAAAAAATGAACAGCAAAAAAAAGCCAAGGGGGCAGAGGTAAGTGTGACTGTTTGGGGAGAAGAACAAAGGAGGCTGTTACATGTTCGATCGGAGTGATGGATTCTGACACATCAGGAGGGCAAAGCACCTTCTGGAAGGCGAGTTTTCTCTTGCTCCTTCTTACTACTCTGTTTTTTCTTGCCAAGTTCCCACAGGTATCTTTCAGAGTAACAGTACATACTTGGAAAGATTAAAAAAAGTGAGGGAAATTTTCTGCACTGACAGGCTCCTCTGCTGGCACCAAAAGGATGACATACCTCTTGTCTCGTTTTCTTTAAGTTTATATTTTCTTTAAGTAAATAAAAATGCACAAACAGGAAAAAACACTGCCACTGGTTAAAGAAATGTTAGTATTGATGCCAGAGGAAGAAGGCAGATACTACCCACAAAGAAAATAATGACGATTTGAAGACAGCTATGATCTCCTCCACTCCGGTGCATCCATGGCTGGTTTTGACCAAGCCTTGGCCTGGAGTCACAGAGTCATAGAATTGTAGAGGCTGGAAGGGAACCTCCAGAGATCAAGTCCAACCCCCCTCCTAGCTTCATCCCTCACCAAAAGCAGGTCTCACTTTGTGCCACCTTTATACAGCCTGTCTTTAAGCCCTTTGCATCTAGGAAATCCTCATACAGCAAAGCCTCTGGGATCCTTTAGCAAATCCTTTAGTCCCATTGCAATCATTCAGTTAAAGCTAAGCATTTGGGGCTGTTCTGTTGCACTGAGGTCAGAGGAATAACGGATTTCTATCAGGAAGGGCAGCCCCTCCTTCATTCTGAAAATGGTGCTGTGAACAGTGCTGTTCTTCCCTTTGCGTTTGATGTTATTTCTCAATGCTAGGAATGTGGGTGGTACGTTCACAGCAACAGTCTCAGGAAAAGTAAATATACATACCAAATGCAGTCTGACATTAGTTTGGTTTTTTTCTTCCCACCCCCCTCACGTCAATACAAGCTGTCGAGAGAAAGAAATGTTGAGGTTAGAGTCAGTGAAGACCCCCTACTTTTTATTTTATTTTATTTTGGAAGCAGGTGACGGCGGTTCTTACAGCGAACTCCGAATTCACCCAACTGTTCTGACAACAATTCTGTTTTGACAGCCTTTAAAACACTTTTCCAAAGCACGATTGTGTTTTTATTTAGTTTTTACCTTAATAGAAATTCTTGGTGGCAAGTATACCTGCATACTATTTTAGGTAATGCCATTAGATAGAGCAGTGACAAGTTAGCAAGCATGTAATATCCTAAGGCAAACAGATTTGTATGTTCTTTTTCAGACTGGATGATTATGTCGCACTCTCTAAAGACATTTTAGATCAGTAAGAATGTCTCCTCAGGGAATCATAGTGATAACTACTTTTGACAAGTAGTAATAACAGAAGTTTAGTCCAACCATGAAATGAAAGACTCATGCTGAAGCCGGGATTACTGGTAGTGGACTGCAGGGGCACTGTAATTGCACATCACTCGTTTTAGTGACGGCACAGCTGCCTTCACTCTATCTATACTCGTGAATTCAGAATTGCCTGTTTCATGGTATCAGGGAAAAAGCATAATATCGATTTGAGGAGATCAGTGGGAAGAATCATTGTTTTAACTTACTAGTAAGTAAGGTAAATTTCTTCTACAGAAAGTCATCGCTTGAATTTCATGTTACAGGTCTAAATACAGGGAAAATTCCCGAATTCTTTTTGTGACTTTATTGACTGACATCACTCCCAGCTAATTGGAAACAACTTGCAGGACATTTCAGTAGCTCAGTGAAGTGGCAGGATCTCCCAGGCAGGTGTATCATGATATTTCTGAGTGAACAATTGCAACAATGACTATTCCTTGGCTCTTCATTGTTGTTGTTACTTTACTGAACCTTCAAAGGCTGTCATTATTACACATTGGCAGAGCTACAGAATGGTTGATAAATCTATATTCAAGTTGTGTTTAAGATCAATATTATAGCAGTTACCATGCTAAATCAATATTTACCAAGTTGCTAGCTCCTAGTGCCTGACAT
The DNA here is from genome assembly GCF_905368555.1 of Meleagris gallopavo. Classification (NCBI taxonomy): domain Eukaryota; kingdom Metazoa; phylum Chordata; class Aves; order Galliformes; family Phasianidae; genus Meleagris; species Meleagris gallopavo. The sequence continues at coordinate 1,059,066 of NC_139410.1, forward strand.
GCTGTAATTATTCCTCTTTTCACATATAACATAGAAACTTAATCCAATGCTCGCTGAAGTCAAGGGAGACTCATTGATCTCAGACTTTGGATCAGCCCTTGCTTCCTTTTATTTACTCATATTTGTCACAGAATTGTACAGAAAATTGTATGCAGCAGAGGGCCTGTTTGGTCTCTATATCATGTTGCAATGTATGTACTATGAGTTTCTGCTGGTGCAGAGATGTTAAATTGCCGTTGTTGGATTTTGGAGCTATTTTGATAGTGTTATTCAGACAGTGTCTGCATTAAGTAGACTGAAAAAAAAAGTTTAAAAAATAGCCCATCAATTCTGATGATACAGCAGTTCAGAATCAAGACATCTGAGACAGATCAAGTAAGACTAATTATCAAAATAGACTAGTATAATCATTTATGCTTCCATAAATATCCTTCTATAAGGATACCTCTTTCAAAAAGTGTGTTAATTGGGGTCTGCTCATGGGAAGGACTGGCTAATTGAACTGGCATGAGTCTGATAGCACATTTTGTCATTAAAATGTTAACTTTTAAAATCAGTATTACACTGCAAATATTGTCCTTCTTTCAATTGAACTAGTCTCTCTGACACATGCCAGCTCAATTAGTAGTTTGCTTTCATGAGTAGACCTCAATTAACACACACTTTTCTTAAAGAAATATTCCACAGTTTAAATTAGCGCATTTACATTAGAAGTAATTATACTGGTTTTGGTTGTTAGTTTCTAACTTTTGAGATGATTACATATCCTTTAATGGAAAATAACATTTGTTGATTAATTACTCAAATCATACTGAATGTTTGTAGAACATCTTCATATATGGAAGACAGAAAAGGCAAAAACACAACCGTGGGTATGGAAAAGTGGAGTTCATGGCATTTTTTTAAATTATTTCTGGTAGGGGAGCTGTTAGGTCAGGGCTTGAAGTGGTGATGGAGCACCTGGTGAAGGGCTGTGTCTGCCCAGGGAGCACAGATTGTTTACACCTGTGCTTTCCAGCTGACCAGAAGGGGTGGGCTGAGAGTGGAGCGACCCACAGCTTGTATAAAGGCCAGCCACTGATAGGAACGTGTTTTTTGGACCTCGGCTGCTTCATTGGGGAGTGCTGTGTTGCTAGAGGGGCCTTTTACTAGTTTGGTGAGTCTAATTCTTCTTTATGTATATGATTAGTAGTCAATCTTTGGATGTTTTGCCAGGTATGACTAAGATTCTGTCTGAAACAGTTTTGTTCTTTGTGAACAGAACATTTCCCTATATGATAGGATGCTCTTTGGTTATCCTTACGGTGTGCTAAGCTTAATTTTTTTATGTCTTGTGTATTTGATTTAACAATGACTATCAAAGCAGAACTGCATGAGGTGACAACCAATTAAAATACTTCACCTGCAAGATAGGTAAGCTTGTTTTCTTCTGTGATGGAAAATACTTGAGAAGGCATGTTTCTCACAATGCAGATATGATGAAAATCTAATATAAAATACCGTAAAAAAGCAGGAAGAAAAAAAAAAAACAGGGAAACAATGAGCTAGAATTAACAAAAGCCTTTCTGTTTATGAAGGAGACTATTTGCAGGTGATTTTTTAGATATCTAGAGAAATAGCTGCAATGTCTCTATTAATGTGTTAAGAAATATATGTAGTGCTTGAATACTTGTACTTTGGACTGTATTCTGTTACTGGTTTCCCATGTTATCATATGAAGTAAGCCGTGCTTGAAGCTTTGTTATGCTTGAGTGTTACTGCTGCTTTGAAATAGGGCTTTTGTTTTAGAATCAAGAAAGTTTTCAGGTAAGAAAGACTTGGATATCATAGTTCATATAAACTGTACAGAAATTTTTCACTGTTTACATTTACATTTGGACAGGATCATTTAATTTAATACCTGTATGATGCATCTTTAAGTCTCCTTATAGGTCTGTAACTTGTCTTTGAAGCATAACTTCTGGCTAGCCAGGTGGTTCCTTCCCAAAAGGCATCTAGTCTTCAAGAGATACAATCCACCATTTTTCTTCAGAGATTAGTGATTAATCATTGCAGTGTTGTGAAACTGTCTAATTATGCACCTGGACTTCATACAGCTTTGGTTTCTGACTTCTGAGTCTACCTAATCTTTGTTGGAGGGGGAGGGGTTGCTCTTAATCATAAGTTATTCTTTCTCTTTGAAGAGGTGTTTCGCATGTTCTTGTCCCTCTGCTTAGCTAATAAGAACATTGACAGGATAGAGAGGATAAATACTGTTATTCTTGAGTCCCTCTTATTACAGCTCAGTGTCTTTAATCACCAAAGCGTTCCTCTTTGAAGGATAAATATATCCAGTGAAAGTGTGGTTCTATACGTGTCAATCTCCTTTTAGTAACTCTGTTCTACAGAACTGCTACCCATCTGATATGAGGTTTGCTGAAAGAGAATGAGAAAGTTTGGTGGAAGTAATCAGGTAATGATTAAGAGTGATTTTTTTATTAGCCCTCCTCAGAGTGGATGATGTGGAAGAGAAAGTTTATGCTAAGTGAAGCATCTGTTAGGAGCAGGCACGTGTGCCATGTAGTACAGCATCTGACAGGAACCCTTACTCAGAAATAGTGCAATCTTCTGGAGGCAAGTCCAGCAGAAATATCATTCAAAGTCACTGTGATTCCGCCTGTGCTGCAGTACGCAGGCTGAGAGCCACGTGGAGCTCAGCCTTCAAAGGGAAGATGTAGGGTCAAAGGAGAGCTGTGGTGATAACATCTCGCAGGGGATGGAAGGAATTAATCCATTTCAGGGTAAATGTACATAAATCAATGGAGAAACTAAAAGCCAAAGAAACAAAAAATCCTTTTCCAAACTAGCTATTTGTTTCTGGACATAAGTAACCATATGCTGTAGAGTATGAGTCGTGAAACTAGAACTGCTTAATCAAGGGAATATAGTATATGGTCTGTAGTTTTGTTTATTTGTTTATGTCCAGATGTTTCATTAACCAGTGACACGTAGGTAATAGAGTCAAATGGAGGGCTTCAGATCCTTAGGCATTTATGTGAGTCAAATAATTATCCATTAAACGATGGTAACAACAGTACTGATATAGTACTGCAAGTACATTCCTTACAGACTAAGAAGAAAACATAGAGCCTACTGTCAAAGATCATGTGGAGTTCAGCTCAGGTGAATCTTTAAACAGAGTCATATTTAAGTTGAAGAGTGAAAGTATGAATTCAGCATGGTAGTGAGACCCATTTTGAGGAAGAGGCTTTTACTTTCTCAAAGTACTTGATTATTTTTCCAGCTGCTTTCTTGCCTGTGGTTCAGGAGAGACTTGCTGTTGTGTTTGCTTAGCCATCACTTGAGTATGCTTGGGGCTGTAATGTTACAGATCTCATTTCTGTGCTATCATGGATAAGAAAGGAGTAGACACAGGAATAAGAGCAAAAATGATAGCTGTAGATGGTGTTACTGTAGGATCTAAGAAGCAGCAAAATGAAAACTTATGGCCTGCCTTCTTCTCTGGGAGGGATTCTTGGCTTTGCAAGTGTATGTTACTTGATTTTCTAAGATGGAATTTATTATTCTGAATAGGGAAAATGTTGTTAATGGAAGATCAGACTTAAGCTGGAGGGAGGGACTTAAATTCAGTAGGAAAGTTTAAGAGTTTATATGCTGTTATGTTACTGGCAAGAAGGTATTTTCTCACCTTATTTTTTTTTTTTAACCTCACTGAAGGTGAGTTCGTGACCCCACAATTGTGATCTATTCAGTAGTAGTCTTTAACAAGGATGCAACTTCAATGACTCATGAGGTCTTTTCTCAACTGTATGATTTGAAAAGACTCTGATTTGGAAAAGTAAATCCTTAGTTCAACTAGGTGATCAAACTAGGAAATAAACATCAATACCATCTTTAAAAGTCTGAAAGCAGAGAAAAGGAGCTATATGTAGTCATGACTTAAGCAAATAACTGTTTTGTTCTGAGTTAAAGTCGTCTGATTTCTGAGTTTAGTTGGTAAAATATTCACCTAATACTGGAATCAATGACAAGTTCAATAATCCAGTCATTTGGATGTATAATTCAAAGCTGCCCACGCAGAAGAATAAGATGAAGAGGTAGCTCTTAGGTTGTTTTATTTGTTTTTGTTTTTTTAAAAAAAAAAACAAAGTTTCCTTAACATTGCTCAATAGATACTGTTAAGTTACTTGGTAATCCTAAATTATCCAGAATGGCAACCACTATGAGATGAAATGTGTAATCACAGGCCTCAGAGAGCAGGCTTGGTAAAGCCCTGTTGTCTTGTTCAAAAGAGGCTACTACCTTTTTGTATGTTTGTTTTCTAGTTTATCTTGCATCTCTTCTTGTAGTGTGACTGTAGTCCCCCATGGTCACAATGGTGTAAGGAATCTACCCAGGGTGGAGAGCAGTACTTTGTCCTAATAGCGCAAACAGCTGTCTTCTAACATTGAAGCATGTAACAAGGTTTAAAAAAAAAGGAAAGGTTCAGCACATGTGCAGTCAACAAATGCAGTGTGACCACTGGGTGATCCATTAGATAGCCGAAATGCACACAGCTGGAGTTCTTTGAGATGGCATTTGATATCATCATTGTTAGCCTTCGTATAATGCAATATTTATTACAGTAAGGGAAGAAGGGAGTATTTTTAGCTGCTTCTTGAGTAACTTATCTCCATGGCAACCCCTTACTTGCCTGCACTGTTGCTGCTATATAGAATGTTGTCACATTAATAATAAATGGAACACATCTAACACATTTGGCTGCTGACTGGCTTCCAGCCACATTCCTCTTTTTTGAGTTGAAGGCTTTGCAAAGCTTAGGGTCCGTAAGCAAATTTCATTCATTTTGTTTCTTAGAGAAAATTGCCTTGGATTATATTAAAACACTCAGGAGGTTTCATCAGTGTATGCGTTGTTTGTTGGGTTGTGTTTTTTGCTTTTGTTTCTAGTTCCACTTGAAAACGCCAAGAAAATCTGTGAACAAATACAATTAGAAAAGCTAGAAAGCCAGCAGCTATGGAGTAATTTTATTTGACTTGAATTTGTAGGAATAAGGAAATGGCTTTTTTTTTAAAATAGCTTATGAGGAACCCCTGTGACTTGATTTTGAAGAAAAAGGCTTTCATTAATGGAAACTTGAAGCAAGAGCTCTCCAAGTGAGATCCTAGGCTTGCTGATCATTTACACAGGCATACTATAAGCAGCTGCAAGTGGTCAACCCTCTTCTATTTCTTCATCTTAATATATGGATTTCAAATTTGGCAAATGCTTGTTATAAAGGTCAAAATAAAAGACAAAGGAACAAAAGTTTTCAGCTTAAACTAGGCGTATTTTTCTATAGATACTAACACTAGTGAACAATATGGTTGCAGCTTGTTTTCAAGATCCTATTTTGAGGCTTAAATGTTTCCCGATTGGCATGAGAAACCACTTGGAGCCTTTGTTAATGGCATTGTGCAAAAGTACTTAAAAGTCACATTCATATCTAAATGACTAGTCTCCATTTCTTCTTCCCATTCTCCTTCTCATCTCAAACCTTAATTCATTTGTAACTGCATGGAAGAAGAGTACAACTGCATTCATGTTTTATTACGTGACCGCACTACCTCTTTACGCAGCTAACCTTCAGTTTCTTTAATGCCTCAACTGACACATTCCATAATAATTCCCATGCGTGCTCATAGGAATAAGGACTAAATCTTATGAAACACCTATTGCATTCTAGTTTTTGTAATTATTAGGCAATAACTAGCTGATCTTGGATCTTGTATATACTGATATAGTTCCCAACTGTCCTCCATCTCAAATCTGAGACTTAAATAAAATAGCTGTTTCACTTGCTCATTCAGATTTTCATCAGTATTCTGCTGTATGTTAAACTTAGAGGATAAATCTATGAAGTACATAATCACAGAATGGCCAGGGTTGGAAGGGACCTCAAGGATCATCAATCTCTAATCCCCCTGGCACATGCAGGGCCACCCAACCTCCCTATTTAATACTAGACCAGGCTGCCCAGGGCCCCTTCCAGTCTGACCTTGAACACCTCCACGATGTTTTAGGTTTATTATTATTAAGTTTTATGAAGGAATGTCAATCATAAGCATTATGTTGCTGCTCCTAGAATTCACACATACAGGGGAAGACAGTGCTTAAATTCTCAAGCACACAGGAACTGAATGTTGCTAAAAGCGTGATCCAAAGCACATAATGATGTAGGTCCTGAGGATTCACGCTGACCTCTGAGCTTTGTGTGAGACTCTCCTTCATGAGGTTAAAAGTGTAGGTAGAGAAACTCCAGAAAATTTCCTGCTGTTCTTTCTTCCTATTCCTGCAGAATGTTTAAGTCTGCATTCAAGGATATATCTTTATTTTTTTCATATAAAATGTATAGAAGGAGTCAATTTGCTGAAGGAAGATAAATGCTTTTTTTTTTTTTCTTCAGAGAAGTGCATTAAGCAGTTCTGAAGCTCCAATCCAGTGAATACTTGATCATTAGTATTTTTATTTAGAGAATTCTGCTTGTAACTTATAGTGGAAGTACCACCTTTGCAAGAAATGTGTGCGAAGAACCCACCGCTTCCTATCGCATTGGGCTGGATACGTAAGAAAGCCTCATACCTACAGTTTCAAATGATCATACTCATTTATATTGAACTGCAACTCGCTTGACATCTGCTGAAAGCCCGGGAGACAAATGAGCTTGGCCAAAGATGATTTTCTCCATGTTGAAGCAAGCTGCTATATAGGATAGGTGGGCTTCTGAACTTTGAGTGTAGGACTTTGGCCAGGAGCTGCTGTGGATGCAAGAGGGAAATGAAGTAGGCAAGTAGATAAGATATTCATCTTGAACAGCTGGAAACCAGACTTCTCAGTTGCTACAATTAACATAGCAGAAAGGCACATTAATAATTAGGGAAACTTTCTAAAGAGCTGTGAAGATGAAACTTAGATATATAATTACTATTAAGGTGATTACATGTTAACTCATGGTTCTTCTTGGCCTGAGACAAATCTACAGTCAAGAAGTTTCTATAATTAATCTTTAAGGGATAGATTGCAAAATGAAGTGTTTCTCTCTAAGACTGGTGAATAGAAGAAAAAAAGGAAGATTAGTGGTGTGTTAAAGGTTTGTAATACTTAAGGGAAGACCAGAAATTTTAAGGAAGGATTTGTAATTGAGGCATCAGTTCCGCTCTTGACTTGAATGCAGTGAGAGCTGGGGCTGTATAAAACAGGCGGCCTGTCCTCAGTGCATGATTCCTGACTGCAGATTGCGCTTCAGCCTTGCTTTTATCACTTTCCTTCAGCCTGTATGGGCACCTTTATACTTTGAAGCCGGTTACAGTGATGTCTGCTTTGTGGAGTTCACTGTTTGACTCACAGAATGAGGGCAAAAAAATATGTCTAGCGTATTTAATTATTAAAATATGTTCAACTTGTTAAAGAATATATTCTCAGGGAAGTCCATATATCTGAGGAACTCTGAGTGCAACCATTATTTTCATCTACGTCCCTGATTTTGTACTTGGTTTCATTGCTTTTTTTCTTCTTGAATGCGTCAGCTAAAAAGGCTGACTGGAAGTGAGAACCCCAACATTAGCACGGGAGTTACAAAGTTGAGTTTGCTACATACTATGTGCAAAAGCAGACGTATTGTGCACATGAATAATCCTGCAAATCATGAAAAATATAAAATTCTTCCTACATAATATACACCTCCGTCCTTTCTCAGTTATTTGAACACAGTATGGTAGAGGAAACTAAACCTGAAAGGCAACCTTGAGCCTTTTGCTATTTCCAGGCTTTCATTCTCTGTTGCTGACTGATCCAGGTCTTACTTGAGACCTAGAACTGAATAAGCAGCATCTTCCTTTTAACTGTTTCATTAAATAGTTTGTTTCTCTGGCTTAAGGGCACAATTTTTGCACTTCTTTTTTATTTTTTAAGTTACCTTTCATTGTGTATATAATGAGCTCCTTTAGATTCAGAAAGAAGAGGCAGCTTTCTCTGCTTGAGGAACAGTCACTAACTTGGCAACTTGGGGAGGGCTCTGAGCTTGCTTCTGTTATTTTTCCATTCCGGTGTGGCATTTTCCTGTGCTGACCTGATCCCACTAAAAACAACCAGTAAAAACTGAACAAGTACAACCTGCACATGTGTTGTTTGTGATGAGATGAGCATCCTTGAACTTTTCACTATTGTATTTATTTGCCATTTTCTCATTTACTGTACACCTGTCCTGTGCTGGCACTGCTTATGGATGATTATCCGTTTCAAAGTCAGTTTTGTTCCTACAATTATTTTCTAGCACATACTGAAAAGTGTTTCCTGTACTCAGTGAAATGCAGCTAAATAAGCATGGCCCACCTGGCATCTTTATCTTATTTCTACAGAGTTATATTAATCTTTGACCTAAATAAGTAGCTTTAACAGCCTATAATAATAATTCATTGGCCAGCACATGCCAGGTTAGAAGTAGAAGATGCTTCTGAACACTGAGATGTCTGAGTGGATCTAGATGAAGCTCATAGCACATATGTTGGTGTAATAAATTTCCCCATGTGAAGGGGTATGTATGCAGCTTGAGACACAAGTTTGGACTGGAGTGGTGTGGCAGCTTCTCATTATTAGATGAGTTCCAGTTAAACCCATGTCAGTGATCTGCTCCAGGCCTTTGGGTGGTATTTAATTAAAAAATAATCAAGCTTTACAAGGGATAGATTTTTTTTTTCCTATGTAACTTCAGTACATTTGCATTAAATTGATCATTTTCTCTTGTTCTCTTTATGTGTACTTCAATATGTCTGTGTACATATATCTATGCGTATTATACTTAATAAAGAATCTGTGAGAAGTGATTTGTATGGGGCTGCTGAATCATGGCCTGAACCTCTGATTGATCACTTGAGGCGAGCAATGAGTCAGCCACGGGAGTACAGGTGAAGGCAATTCACCTGTGCTGCAGGAAGGGGTGGAGCCTGGCTTCATTGGAGTTCATCTCGTGAGCCCAGGATAGAGTGGGTGACTTTCTCTCATTATATATAAATATAATTAAAATAAAAATAAATAAATTATATTAGCCAAGCTCCTGGACATATATATATATATATACATACACTATCTGTATATCCATTGACTATACACCGTCTGTATATCCATTGATCATACATTCATTCGTGGCCAATTCATGTTTTAATGGGTAGTGAGCTCCATTCAAGTATGGATTTTGAATATCCTAAGACTTCCAGTATGTTTTGTTGCATCTAGACAAGCTAGAAGTACAGTAGCTGATAGATGAGCAACAACTTCTTTTAGTTGCACATGTTACAGATGTGAATGTACCGCTCAGCAGATGAAAATAGGTGTGTGGAATATATTGCCACTAAGAAGAAGGTGCTGTTAAGGTCTATTAGATGCATAACTGTGCTCTACTTAAGCTACTTTTTAAGGGCAGGACCCAGAATAATGGTTTAGCTATGTTATTAACTCACAAAGATGTGATTGATGCTTTTGTGAGAAGAGTCATGTTATTCAAATGGTGTTCTTGCATTTTTTGTGGTACTTGTATTCTGCTTGATGGACGCTCATTTCTGAAGTAATTCAAGCATAGTTGCACAGATGCTGAAGGAGTGAATTGTTATTTACAATTGTTTAGCTAGTCACTCTGACATAGCTGTAGCCTAAGTCAGACTTGAAACTTAATGAGTTCCAAATGTTCACTCCCTCACTTGTTGCATAATTTCGTCTTTTCATTGTTTCCTGTAGAATATATAGAAACCAATAGGAAAGTAATATCTTGAGTAATATGTAACTCTCTAGAAGAAAACAAATGAATAGGCACTCAACTGAGTGAATAGCAGCTCATTCAAACATGCTGTAGCACTGAACTTGCTGATTATCCTTTCCTTTTTCTCGAACTGCATGACTAAGAGGAAGATGAAGCATTTGCTCTGATCTTTACTGCTCACTTTCCTAAAGGCCCAGCTCGCTGACCGTATCTGCTGCTTTGTTTTGATATGGTTTCAAGAACCCTAGGTATTTCCCAGTGCTTGTTATTAGTTGAATTCACAAGAGCCTGTGAGCCTTCTTTATCACCATGGCTTTTTATGATAGAAATTGATTTGGTCAAATCAGCAAATCATTTATTATTCGTACTTGATTATAAATACTATAAATCCTCATGGGACTAATATGCTTGTTTGGTACAGATATTGAGAAAAGTCAGCCAATTCTATAGTTACTTTTTCTCAGTCTTGTCTCTGCCCTCTAAAAATCAGTGGGGTTTGCATTAACTGTACCACTCTTCACAACAAAATTGAATGAATTTATCCCATGGTCTTCTGATTCTTGACTGTGAATGTTTCTATATGGCAGGGCTCCCTTCAATATCAGAGTGCACGAATGGCATCTTCGGGGATATAGCAATACAGAATTAATGAAAGAATAATTGGAGAACCTAGTTCACTTAATTAAAAGGCTACAAATGAAGCAACTATGACACACAATCAAGAACCTCCAAGGATAAACATTCACAGACTATTTCCGTGCTTACAACTTTATCACATATATGCTGGAAAAGTCAATTGTAGGGAGCAGGATCACCTAAGCACAGCGTTGTAGAGAAGTATCTGTCTCTTAGTTCTTGCTTCATACAGCTTTGCTATTTTTTCTAAATTCCAGCGCACATCCTTTTTAGGTGTGAGTTTTCTACTCGTTATTTGAATCTAGTGGCCTTAGATGAAGAGGAATTCCTAACAGTCTCATGACTGCTGCACTTGGCAGTGAACATGCTCTCAACGCCAGTCTTGTTTCTTATGTCACATTCCGTTTTCACACTGCAGCCTTCGGGATATTAAAGATGGATACGGATGCCTCCAACTCCATCTGTCAAAGGGAAGTACAGCTGTGGCTCACTGGTTAAGTATTCCAAGGAAGGCCTTTGGCTGGTTTTCAGATTACTGTATATAATTACAACCACATCAGTTAAAAGAGGTCAAATCTATCTTTCAGCCTGTATTACAGTGGAAAGGTTTTTTTTTTTTGAGTCATGTTTATATAGAAACAACAGTCAATTACTGGTTATTGATATGGCATCATTCCATATCGAGTCATGCCAGCATTGTTTTCTCTTACTGTCTCAATCAAACGAGTGGCATTATATCCCTACATTAACACTCCTTTTCTTCTTAAGAAATTGTAGAGTATGTATTTTGGTTAAGCACTAATAGGCAACTACAGATGTTCTTTGAGGAGGAAGGAGTATATTCTTACTCCCAAATGGGAAAACATCCATGAAGTATACTCTCTACTTTTAATACTCCTAGAAATTAGGCGTGTACTTCAACTATAGAGTATGAGGACTCCTCCATTAGTAATACCTGCTATTTTATTTTGTTGATGATATGGCAGTACGGGTTGAGTTTTCTCACTCGAATATATTTTGTTGCTGTGTGACAGTCAGCAGAGAGGTGTTCACATCAGACTCTATTCTGTTAGGAAGTGTGTATGAAGCCAAGGTGTTGGAAGTAAATATCAGTGGTTGTGAGCACAGTGAGGGGTGAATGGTGCTTTTTATCAGTGCTGACAATGGGTCACCTCTGGTATAGATTTTTGACAAGTGTGGTATGCAGACACATGTTTGTGTTGACAAAAATACTCAGCTAATGGCGGGGTCTATGTTGAAAGAGTGTTTTATAACTGAGTTTGTGCTCTATTATCTAGTGTTATTTTATTCTTTGTAGCTGTTGTAGTTTCATTGAAAGTAGGAGGCATAACTTCTGGAGTAACCTATGTCATATGAGTGTGCTTTGCCTACATGTAGTGGTAAACAGTATAGGAGGTACAAATTATTTCCCTATTTTCTTTGCGGTTTGTTGTAACTGACACCATAGGGCCAAGGGTTTCAGAATTAGTTAATGCTCAAGGATGTAGTTTGGTGAAGTTGAAAGTTTTCAGCAAGTGAGATGATGTTTCCTCTTAAGTACAACTTCTGAGGGATCACATTCATGATGTCCCATATGCAGATAAAATAGCCCAAAGATTTCAAAATAACAGCCTCTGTATGGTCAGATTATATGTTGTAGCTATGCTAACAATACTCTACTTTTCTGAATGTGTAAACTTGCATAAACTTTCTAGCAACTCAGTGCTGACAACTCCAAACAGTAACAGTATTTCTTATGTGGGCTGTTTTATAATAATATTCTGGAAGTAGTTCCATGGGTGGTATGGTAGGAGGATGTGTGGATAGGAAAAGCTGAGAGTTTTCAAGAATCTATTTATAGTATTCATTAATTGATTTTATTCTTGTGGTTACCCTCCCATTAAAATCCATTTGAAGCTAGAGTGCTCTTGTCTATTAAGCTACTCACCCAAGGTTTTAAATTACTTCACTTAAGAGAAAAAGAGATGCTTATTTCTTAGTGTCTTATTATGAAATATAACATTCACTATTTCTGTCCCTAATATTCTTCAGAGAATTGGAGTGCTTCTGAACCAATCTTAAGTAGGACAAGAAGATTGAAATAAAAATTAGTTCGTACTATCAAGCACAAGCAGTTTTTAGAATTCAAAGCACTGTATTCAGTTTGTGTCCTACCCAGTGTGTCTTTGTTTTTATGTAAAAATTGGAAGAAAAAAAAATGTGTTCAGATGGAGAAGAACAAGTAAAATGAAAAGAAAAAAAAAAAAGTTTAGGTACTCATGCGCTATCTGCACTGGAGCACATGGGAATTCTAGTGTAGGTGACGATATGCCGTGCTTGGCCCTGCTGAGCTGGAGCACCATGCAGTCCTTCTTGTTGGCTGCTCAGAAAATGCTCCAGCATGGTTTGTTAGTCTTCTGTGCCTGAAGATGCTGTCTCTATTAATGGAACTCAGGTGGTGTGAATGGTCTGCTGTGACACAACAGCTTCTGTCTCTATGTCGGAGATAACTGGGTCTTGTTGGCAGTAGATTATCCTGATATTGCAAGCAGTTTGGCTTTGATATTTTTTTCTTGCGTCTGCCTGCAACAAAACTCCTGTTTTAGTTTGCAGCTGCATTTCAGTTGGATGGCTATCTTCAGTGTCCTTTAATGAAGTATCTTTTCATTAAGATATCAAGGGAAAGAGGTAGTTACGAATGCTGTTCATGATGACATAAATTCACATGTTATTCATGCTTCATTGGACTTGCTCAGTCAGATCAGCATAAAGTCATCTAGAAGAATATGTACCTTTAGCATACTGATAATATTCAACAACTGGATAATAAAATTGGTGACATTTGCAAAGCCTGAGAGACTTAGGTCTCTGTGTTGACATTAATAGAAATGGGACATATCCATTTCTTAGGCAGTACTGGTCCAATGACCTTTCTTTTCTTTTTCAGAAGGTATTTCTGTCCGCTCTTTGCAGCTGCTGTAAGAAAAACAGCAAAATACTTTATTTTCTCGGGTTTTTTTCTACTGCTTGTCTTAAAAATACTCATCCCTCTTTCAAATGACTGTCAAAAAGTGCTGCTCTATAGACTTTTATCTGATTGTGAAACATGTTGAGTATTTGAGCCTTGGTCTCTGATGAGAGTTGACCAAACAAGTGGAAGTGTGACAGCTGGAAGTGACGAGGTGGCTGGTTATTTATTCCTGCCTTGCAAAAATGCATGTATCATATTCTGCTGCTCATGGAAGTCAGTGGAATTGGCCTTAGACTTTTCTGCAGACTTTACTCTTAATCCGGGAATACTCCTATCTGCTGCAAAAGGCTACTTGTGTTTCATTATTCACTACAAGTAAAGATAGAAGACCAACAACTGTGCATTACTGTTTTGCAGTAATTGATCTTTTTCAAAGCACTTGGTCCTTTTTCTCAGGATGTCAGTCATATAAGACTTGCATATTGCAATAGGAATCTTTTATGTTTTCAGAGCAGTGGGATCAAGGTGTCAGGTTTTCAACCACAGAATTGCCTTTATTCTGCATTTATTCTATTATTCAGTGTAACATTAATGGAAGTACCCTTCTTGCGGAGTGAGCCACGTTATCATTAAATGTATAATTGACTTCTCTGTTAAATCTAAGGCGACGAAGGGGACTTGGAGATCAAGAGACCTTTGTCTATCTTCTAGTGCCTCTGCTTGTGATCAGTTTTGTTTAGCTTGCATTTGAGGGCTAGATAGTTTGGTCAGTGAAAGTGGTAAACGACTGTACAACAGCTTTTAACACTGTTAATCGGCCTACCTGCATCTCTGCTAAAAACAAGGCAAGGAAAGGCACTGTAGTACTCAGTACTGTACATGTACAAGTCTGAGAGACAAGGAATGGTCAAATTAGGAGAATGATGAAAGATTAGTATATGGAGGTTAATGTGAGGCGTATGCAGCGAGGAAGGACAATGAAGGTAACACTAGGTCACGTTTGTTTGTTTGGTGCGGAGTGGGCAATGCTTCCTGGCTTTTCTTCCTGGGGGGGGGGAATGCTTTTAAACAATATAAAAAGCAGGTCAAGAAAGGATTGTATAATATTTTGTGCATGCAATAGGATGTTCTTGACATGCTGTATTAAATAGGAAGCTCTCAATTGTTTAGATAGAAAGATTTAAATTACTCTAGCTTCATAACTTTAAATGCTCTCTCATATTACAAATCAAAAGACAGAAGGGGAAAATACAACTTCTGTATAATACTACTCATCGTGACAAATGATCTGCGTCAAAGAACATAACATGCTGGCAGAGCTTCAAGATTACCCAGAGGAGAAGCAATGGATAGGCTGTCGAGCCAAAGTAATTTCAGAAACGGTTCCACACCTTGTTTATCCCTAATGTAGTGCAGCAAAGCTATGAAACCCTCTACCACAGTCACTCCGTGCACTTCTTTGACCCACTGACCTTAACTCTCATCCTCCCCAGAAGTCTCCTGTTTCTCAGCACTGTGGGGGAAAAGATTACTGTGCAACTATATGTACAATAAGGTATAAAACAATTTCCTACTGGGGAGCAGTTTGTTCGTAACTGTTGCACAAGGATAGCGCCCACCACTTAAGTGAGCGTATGGGTGCCACATGCCAGCATGCAGAGGGGCCTGGTGTGGTAACCAACGACTGAGGAGAAGGACAGAGGTGCTTTGGAGGCCCTGAGGCATGGTTGGTGTTACAACAAACAGATATCATTGATTATATGAGACTTGGCTGATTCACAGCACAGATTATCACAGTTCAGTGCAGAAATCCATCTAGTTTCTATTTTCATAACAATCAAATAGTTGATTCCTTACAGCTGCAGGCTCCAGCATGTCTCCCTCAGTATCTAGACAAACTTAACCCAAGGACCATTACTGGATTGCTGTGTAGTATTGGAAGAAACAGATATCTGTTCATATCAAGCACGTGTATGTACAAGACAGATGAGATTGGGTGTAAAAAAAAATAAATGGCCTAGAACTGGCAAAAAGATAAATATCTGTTTTCACGGAACCCTAAATTTAATCCTCAGTAAATGTTTTTTTCTAATTTGATCGGAGAACTCATAATTTTGTATATTAAATCCATTTACTCAGTGTTCTTAGCACTAAATTATGTGACTTAACTGCAGGGATACAGAGAACTAGAAATCTTGTTTACGTAAGTCAGTGTGGTACAGATGGAATCATCTACATAATTTATCCAAATTACATACGTTTTACTCATTGGTAACAGGATTTGGCATTCTGCTGAGGGCCCTAGAAGAAATCCCCATGTTCTTAAAAAATTACTGTCTGTCAAGGAAGCGCTCACAATAACTAAACACACTGGTGTTGTGTTATTTAACAGATGCCAAGACTGAATCCTGTGTGTGTTACAATCAATTCAAAACAGAAGCCAGCTTTAGAAATTGGACCTTTGAGTAGTTTAGAGCATACTTGTTTCAAGAGCGATGTTACCAGTTTGGATTTTTTTAAGCCCTGGCCAGGCTGGTTGCTTCTCTGCCTGCATTGACAGCTATATGAAGAGCCCTGAAACAGCCTCATGCTTCTATAAACCTGCTCTTGTGAATGACTTGCAACGCATTGGGGGCCTTGAGTAGTCAAGTAGCCCTTGGGTGATTTAATTACAAATATGTTTAACTCATCACATTCCCGCTTATGTTGTTTTTTAACAATTTCTAGTGATGGAAGCAGTCTTCTCCTGATGGTTCATTCTTTACACATTATTCTTAAAGCAGTTAACCTTTAACCTGACGTTAGGAATCTCGCAGCTGAATTGAAGTGTTTTTATGTGGAAGTAGAGATAGTTTTCTACATCAAGTTAGTTGCTTTTATTTATAGAAAATCTGATGTCTTCTGGAACTGTTGAAGATCTTTCACATGACACCCAAATCTGACTTAGTTAATACTAATATTAGTATAAAAATGTATTTTAGGGAATAATAGTAATTAAGTCAATCTTGATGTTTAAAATTAGGGCAATAACAGACTTTGTATTTATTGTATTTCAAATTGAATTCCCCTGTGTATCTCTTCAAATTCACCTTACAATTGCAGCTAAGATATTTTTCCTCTCAAATGTGAAGCTTCTTCACCTTTTGTATTTCACTTCAAACATGGTTCACAGACATCCAAAGGGGCCCTGTGAGACCTCGGTCAGGTCCAGCTGGTGCTGATTTAAAGCTCTGACTTGATGATAATGAAAATACTTGAATTAGTCTTTGAGATACAGACTTGATTGACCATAGAGCTCTTAAAGTACAAGCCCACATGACTACAATCCAGAAATGGTTGACCTAGACACTTAGATAGTTGGGTTTCTGAAATTATGCAATTCTTGTAGGAGTTTTACGGAAAACATAAATATCTTGTCATGATGGTAAAATAGCTAAGCTAACTATGTTACAGAGTTCTTTAAATATAGATTGATCTGGAAATATGGCATTTCTGGAATTCAGTAATCTTAGTAGTTCTAGTCAACTGATGTTTTCAGTGAGTCTGAGTACAGGTATGCAGAACCAGCAACTCATGTTGTTGGGTAATAATTCGTAATTTATTTGCTGATATTTAGAACAAGACTGCAGTGGTTTGTTTGTTGGTTTTGGTGTTTAGTTGGTTTTAATTTCTGAACAGCCCTTAGTCTTCCTGACAGGAAGATGCACCAGGAAATATGCAGACATATCTAGGCACGTAATCTACTGATGATACCTGGATTTTGCATTCCAGTAGTAGTGTGAATATTTTCAGTTTCATTACTTGCTTTCAAACAAGTTCAGTTGCTAGCTCTAAACTGCAATGGAAAAGGCACTTTTTCCCCAGGTGGTTGTTGTGTTGTTTTTTTTGTTTTTGTTTTTTTTTTGGTGGTATCTGCTTTCTGTTGTGTTACTCTTGTCCCCTCTCTGGGGTGAGGCTCTGGTTTGCTACAGAGCCTATCTGACGGCCTTTGCATCTTGTACTTAAGCCTGAGCCCCTGGAACATCCTGGAATAGGCAGGAGGGCAACAAAGGCGTTAGTGTCATTGTCCAGGACAGTGTGGAAAAAGCACCTAAACTGAGGGTTATCTAAGATAATTGCTTGTGCCTTGAGAACAGAAATGCCCTTTCTCTGCTTCTCAGCAACTAATACAAATGGTGTGTTGTATGGGAGAGAATGTATTGTGATTTCAACACGCAATCAGTGCAGAGAAACTTAGTAAACAATAGAACATTGCTGGTGGCAGTCAAGAGAGGAGGCAAGAGGAAAGGCTCATTAAGTCTGATTGTTATGGCACACAGTGATAATGGTCCTGTATATCGGATAATGATTTACTTAGTGTTCTTCAGTTCACATTAGATACATTATGTAAGTACATTATTTCTTATCTAAAGAACAGCTATCATTAGCAGCCAGTGAAATAGTTGCATAAATCTTCAAGTTGTAGAGAGGGGGGCAAGTTGGTAGCATTGAAATAATGCTATTTAATCCCAAAGAAGATCTTAATTACTACTGTCAAACGTATGACCTTTACAATACAAAACTTTCAGGGAACTGTATTTTTGTCTTCCTATGCTTCTCCAGCTTCTTTTAATGTAAAGTTATGGTATCAGTTAGTGCCTTGAACTTAATGCCGATACAGAGCATGTAGAATGTGGTGGGGTGGAGGAGCTGGAGGGGGGACTGGACTAGTTTGTTAATAAAATTTTAAGATTCGAGTAAAGAAGAGAAGTAGGAACACGTCAGTCATTTTTCCATCTGTCCCATGGGTGTCAGTTTGGTCTGTATGTGAGGAATAAACTGGTTTTGAGCCTCTTCTCTTTGTTAATAGGGCAAGTGGGAGTGAAGTATCTTCCTTAGCCTGAGTTTTCCATCCACAGTACTTTAGCTCAAGTGTGAATGAGCATGGGGATAAGAGATGCTTGAGGCCAGCTCCTCTGAACGCCCAGTTGTTCTGGCCCTGCCATGGGAAGTGGGGTTGGCAGCATCCTGCCCAGCCTGCTATGTTGATCCTCTGTGAGGGCAAGGGAGCATTACTGGTTGCAGTGACTTCATTCCGTGTCCCCTTTTTTCTATACCATCTTCTCAGAGCCTTGCAAGCTGTCGCTTGGGCCATCTTCTCAGCCCACAAGAGGCAATCCCCTCAGTTTCTTGAAACAGTAGTAAATTAAGGCTCTTTGTAAAGCTTGCAGGCACGCTAATATATATTTTATATGTTCTGTGTACATACTCAGATAGCTTCAGAGCTGAAAGGAACTGATCTGAATTAGAGAGTTTGTGCAGATAAAAAGAAAAAATAAATTTTGTTCCTGGTTTAAGGTAAACTTTTTAAAGAAATACCAAAACTTCTTAATGTCTTAATCGTAGAATCACCAAAGAATGACTTAGGTTGGGGTGGACTTGAAAGATCAAATATAGTTCCAACTCCCTTGCTATGGGCAAGTTTTCCAAGCACTAGATCAGGCTGCCTAGAGCCCGTCCAACATGGCCTTTATTGTCTCCAGAGACAATTGCAGCTAAGGATGTGGTGAGGGACCATGTCAAAGGCCTTGCACAAGTTGTTGTCACAGCATCATTGATGCTGTTGCTCTATCATAGAAGACAATCAGATCGGTCAGGTACAAGTAATTAGGGGCAGGCCTCATTGAATCAGTTCTCAAATAGTTGGCAGCTCACTTGTGAAGTCCAGCTCTAGAAATTGGATATAAAATTCACGTATTACTAGTACATTGTCTTGTCATCCACTTGAAGATGCTGCTGTTGCAATAAAATAATTGTTACAAATACATCATCTGCAGTGTGTTGTCAACATGTTTTCCCTTTTCAAATTTGTTTGTGTATCATGTGATCAAATTTCTAGGGGCCGATGAATCTTGCTCAGTGATTGTAATCACACTGTATGGCTGCAGATACAATTATTAATTTATCAGCCACACATCCACTAACCGCTGTCTATGGTGATAGAAATCCTGCCATGGCACAGCCATCTCATTTGATGGCTAGCAAGAAAGGCATACATGTTGAGAATAATGTGTGTTGTGCTTAGCTCTTGGTGTGTAATATCAGGAAAGAATTTACAGGGGAGTTAGTTATCTGAAACTTAAAGTTAAATTGTATTTACTCATCTTCTGCGGCTTGTTTGCTTATGCCTGAGCCGTTCTGGTTCGGTGCTCTTACACTGTGAAATGACTGGGCTGGTAAATCAAGCTTCACAGCAATGGGGAATGCAGTGCAGAGAAGAGCTACTGTTACAGCACAACTTCCAGGAGGTGGACATCTTCATGTTAACCACCGTCTCATTGAATGTGGGCACACGATCAGTAGACAGCATTAAAAAAAAAAAGTGAAAGAGCAATGACAGCTTCATAGTTTCTGGGCTAATGCAGAATGATGAGCAAGTAAGACTGATAAAAGGTGTAAAGATGGAACTTAACAAAAAGGTAGTCAGGCACAAGTGGCAGGCAGTTGTCCTCATCCCCTTGTCAAAGGCAACTGCAAACACTCGCTTGGCACAGCTGACTGATGCGATGAAGCATTGATAGAATAAGTAGGTGAGTTTGAGAAATGATTTGAGAAGAAGCAGGGTGGTGAGGAGTTGGTTTCTGAACTCAGGAGAGGTCTGAGTTGAAGTTATCAAGTGCTTGATATTATCATAGCTGGCTAATAACAGGAAAAGGTCAGCAATATTGTAATTACTCAAACTTTTCTTATCAGAAAATCTACTACCTTAAATATCCCTGTTTAGGTTTCTAAGAAGTAGGGACATAATGTGCACATGCTTGAGGAAAATTTTGCTGATAGATCCTCTCAGCCTAATTAGAATGCCTGATCCATTTTGATGACTGATATATTTCCTTTCGCATACTTAAAATGGGGCTAATTTCAAACTCAGTCACACCAATACAAACCCAGAATGGTACAATTTGAGCTGCTTGTTCTAAAGCTACATCAATATAGGTAATCAAAAATGCAGCCACCAACTTTTCATCATGTTAAGTAAAATAATACAGGAAACTCTATGGAAATATTTAAGTGTTAGTTCTCTTCTGCCAATCTTAAAGGTCAGAGTTCCTCTGCGATGTAACAGTGAAGTGAATTTTTGTATTGATAACGTAGTTCATCAGATTTTTAACATTCCTATGTAACTTCTCTTTGATGGTTCTAACAATCTAGCAAGTTCAGATGATCTGAGTATCACTGGAAGCAATTGTAAGATCTGCTTGCTGCACATTTTCCCTTCTCATTTTGTGAATTAAGTTATTTTCTTGCATTCAAATAGGTAATATGTTTAGTTAAATACTTCCTATGTGTAAGATACTAAGCTGTTGTTAGAAGCAGCTTTCAAATCATTTTTCTGCACTCACTTAATTCCTATTTATTCTACTTGCATAGAAATAGATTAGTGCTATTCAAAGGCTTTCTTTTGGAGCGCCTTGTGCTACCTTAGGATAAATAGCCTCACCACTGATGTGGGGGTGGCAGCACTACCTGCCAGCCATACCCAGCCAGAATAACAGTGCTGTGTGATATTGCTGTGCCGGGTCCCTGGTGCTGGTGGTGATCACAGGTGGTCCCCACAATGCCTGTGTGACAAATGTGTGCAGTAGGTATAGGGAATGCAGTATTCTTCCCGATAAGAGTCCACATAAAATACACACGAGAATCATTTTCTTACTGACTCAGTTTGTCATGATGTGTGCTCTAATTAATGCATTTTGTTCATTATAATTCAACCACCCTAGTATTAGGGTAACACAATAATGGACGGTTGTGAATATGTTGCATGGAACTTCAGGAACTTCAGGACAAACTGTTAATCTTGTTGGGATTAAGGCAAGGCATTAAAATTAATGAAATGATTGTATCTTGATCTGCATATGCAAATTAGGGTAAATGGTATGCCCAACAATAGTAGAAGCAAAAGATTATGATAATAAATCACGTTATCTGAATTAATGACTAGCTAACCCTACTTGATAAGGTCATAGTAAGTCCCAATGCACTTACTACTAAAATTAATCATTCAAGCATGTATATGTATTATTATAGTCTATTTTCATAAGCAGATAAACTGAGCAGTGGAAAGTTTCCTTGGCCATCACAAGCCCGTAAAAGAAAATTCATTCAGAACACTTCATTTTTCAATGCTTGGAGCTATATAGGAAGGTACCTACATGTCTGTCACTTAAAATTTGGCCTAAGGATTAATGAATCAGTATACCCTTCCTTCTCTCTTTTTTATGGGGTTAAAGACTTTGGCCTTAATTGGAATACATGAGAGAATAAGAGTTTGAATAGCTATGATGAAAGAATTCACGAAGGTTGCTTAATTCTTACATCTGCGTTTATTATTTCCCATCATCCACTTCAAGAGATATCTTCTTAAGGCTAAGATGGTTTTTGGCTATGTGTTCATACAGTACCTTGTGCAGTAAAAATAAAATCCAGTGTGAGTCTCTGAGGAAAAAGTACGCTGTAACTGATATAAATATTGAGAAATTTTTATCTAAAGGTCTCGAAGATATGAGGCAATATTATTATTCTGAGACTGCTTGCTGGAAGGAGTAGCATAATCCTCCTTGGGGTGGGCAGTAAGATTTGCTTTACCTTGGTCCATGTGATTTCATGCTCACACTCATCTGTTGAATTGTAAGTACTCCGTATCTGTAAGCATTCGCATAGCTGGTAGGCAGCTAATTACTCATATATGGATACTTGAGCTGTTCTTACCAATGATACATCAATGACAAATATGTATACAATGCCATGCTCCTGGAAGCCCAGAGAATGATTAACTATTTGGTGAGGAAAACTTGTCAGAGCAGAAGATCCGCGACTAGAAAATTGGACCCAAGTGAGCACAAAAATTTCTGTGGAGGAAGATGTTGGGCTGTCTCACTGTCTGGCTTGTGCAGTAGTCACGGAGCACATTGTTCCTGGCAGCTGCTGACAGGATGGTGTCCGGTGCCCCTGTCTCTGAGCCTTTTAGAGAAAGCAGATGAGGAGAAAAAGCTAACCGCCCACTTGGGGTTTTGAGAAGGAGTTGGAGGAACTTAACATTTTTACTGACATGCCAGATGCTTCCTCCACTTCAGAAGAAGTGCCACAAGCCAGCAACCGCTGCCCTTGTTTGGAGCTTCGACAGCAGTGTGCGTGTATAGCGCTCCCAGGCAGAATCCGTGCAATTCCTGTTGCATCCCTGGGGCGTAGATGTCTGAGGTGACTTTAGCATGGCAAAAAGTTGGTGGGAGGCTTTAAGCCATCACTTCTATGTTGCAGACAGCAACAAAAGCCTCTGAGCCCTGCACTGTCTTGATTCAGAACTATCAAATTAAAATCTTTAAAAAGGCACTCTAATGAATTAATCATAGGAATACACATTTTACTCCCGGAACAAAATGAGGATGATCCAATTAACCAATTTCTACCAAGGCCTACAATTACTTTATTAAGGCTTTAAAAAAATCATTTCTGCAAAGCAGTATTTATTCCCAGTTCGCTGTAGTTATCAGACAGCACTGTCTAAGACCTGCTGTTGAGGCCTATGCTGTCCCTTATCTCATTAAGGGTGACATAAACACCTTGGAAATGAAATGGTGAAGTGCAGCAAACGGAGTCAAGTCGTTCTATGCGGTGATGCCCCTCTACATGCTTGCAATGTGATTTTCTATCCTCTATTGACAGGCGATAACATGTTTTGTACGAGTGCCAGCTAAATATGGGCATTTAGAGCTTCTAAGTAATTAAGTATTGATTAATCAACTTAGCAGTGCATGGAACACTTTTTTTCCCCCAAAGCTTTCGTCCGTTCTTAACAGTCTTATTATTTCTGTGAGAGGAAATGGGAAGCACAGACCTTCTGCAACTGTCAGGGTCTTAAAAAAAATTACAGGTCTGTGATGCTGTCCCCAGGGCAAGCAGCAGGGATGACAAGCTGCCATGGAACAAGTATATGTGCCTGCTTGCTTTGCTGTGCAGCTTGTCCTCCATGTCAGCTGTCGGTGAGGAGAAGAGCCTAAATTTCATAAGTCACGGAGCAGTTAAGAAGGGTCTAGAGCTCTATGTGTGTTAAGGGTTTGCTGCATTTTGCATTGCTAAAAAGCAAATGCAGACTTGTGGTGGCTTATCTTAACTGTGAATGACTTTAAACTGAAAGAGAGATCTACATTACATGTGAGGAGGAAATTCTTTATTCAATTCTTTATTCAGAGGTTGGTGAGGTGCTGGCACAGCTGTCCATAGAAGGTGAAGGCACTCCCTCCCTGGAGGTACTCAAGGCTAGGCTGGATGGGGCTTTGGGCATCCTGATCAGCTGGATAGCAACCAGCCCATGACACGGGTTGGAACTGGGTGGTCTTTAAGATCCCTTCCACCTCAAGCTATTACAGGATTCTGTGATGGGATTCTGTGATGCCTTTTGGCACAACTGGAGTAGTAGTTTTTGCTTTATGGGACTTGGGACGTAGCTGTTTGTGCAGTAAGTCTTCCTGCCTGGAGGCTTTTTGGCACTTAGGTTGCTTCTAGGGTCTCTAATGTGTGACGCATGCATGTATGTGAAAAAGAATGCCTGCAGGATACAATAGTGACCTCAGTAAAGTGATGGGGGTTAAATTATCACTGACATGTCATCTCAGGGAGCTCCTTGACTCTCCCTGTCTGGAAAGGTTTATAGTTCAATTAGGCTAGTCCGTTGCTCTTACCCCAGTTATAGCAATCGTCCTCCAGAAGTTGAATAATTTAAATGCTCTTCTGAGACTACCTGTATATCACCAATATGCATTTACTACATATTGAGAGAATCGCATCATTATCAGGAAGGAACTCTTTTAGTCTGAAAAGTGCATCTTTCCTGGTATTTCCATATAATGAAACAAATGGTGTTTATATTCCTGGAAGCAGCTGTCACATCAGAGCATGAAAATAGGAACTTTGTGGATCTGGAAATGAGTTAAGGGTGTTTTATATCAAAAGCAGGCAGGAAGCAGATATGCTGGGTGTGCCAGATGTCCTTCATTATTAAAAGGTAAGGAAGTGAGTAATCTCCATTGGGAAGTTTGGTAGAAGTTAGTTTTATTTTCATTCTCTGTTTTTCAGTACATAAGTTGGTAGGAATGAGGAGAGGTTAGATTGTACCATACCTGGTATTATAGATCCATAATTCTCTTGTTAGCTGGACTTGTGTTATTCAAGTGTGAAGTTGCTCTCAGTGAATGCGGGTAGGTGTTTCCATAAGCGATGTGCAAGATTTTAGAAGCACTTAGGAGGCTTGAGTCTAAGTGATGCTGTAAGCATTGAAAGGTGCCTCAATGAATCTACCTGTTCTTCCCCCATACCAAAGGCATCCAGAGTACATGTCCTGGCTGAAGACGTCTGTCATTGCTGCCTTAAGGAACAGCCCAAAATACTCTCCTGTTCTGTTGCTTACTGTCAATAGGCTGGTGTTAAGCAAGGCAATCTCGTGCCCCTGTGGCATCAGGATATGCTTATGAGGTCTCTGCATCATTACATCGCTACCTGGTTGCAAGTTGCCAGTGCGATTACTGCTAGACAGAAAAAACTCTACATTTTTGCATTAAGCTACAGTTCAGTGTGTGAGCCAGTAAACCAAAAGTGAGTGGTTTGTGGATCCAAGTACTGTCTAGTACTTCACGCCAGCAGGAAGACACACAGCTCTGCAGGGTGAGACTCTGGGTCCCTGTGCTGCTGATAGGAACTGGAAGACTGTTGTCGACCGAGTTTGTGATTGGTGCTTCTGTAAGGCAAAGCAAACCCGCTGTTTCTGTGGCACTGTGCACAGAGATGGCCTTTTAATAGCCACCAGTGCCAGATGAAGGCAGCTCTCCCTTAAAGCCATACATCACCTGTTCTCAGAGTTCTCACTTCTGGCTAATCACATTCATTTGGTTCCCTGCAAACAAGTATGCTTGGGGGGTGGGGAGGGAGGATAATGTTGTAATTAGGAAGGTAAAACTTAGCATGAAATTTAGTGCTGCTGCTCCTACACAAAGTGGTAGCAAGTTTTGGGATTCATTAATACCTTGCGCTTTTAGTGACTATTATTTAAACACAAGTGTGTTTCAGCAAGACTACCTCCTGCTCTTTTCTGACAAACATCACGCAGTTTTCTGGGACACTCATCTTTTCTGGACCCTTTATTCAGTATCTGAAAGAAAAGAAGTACTTATGATAGACTTGGTGTCATTGAACAGTTTTCTGGTAGAAGAAGAGTACTTGTGTGAACTGTAGTACTCCCAGATGTGAAGGAATTTAATGGAATAGTTTAATAAGCTGGGAAGCTACCATAAATACAAGGGTAGGCTTGAATTTTCAAGAATGAGCTCCATGAGGAGACTTACATTAAGAAGTGCACAGGCATAGTGAGTAAGTGCACGTGGCCCTTGTGGGCTAGGTGCTGTGGTATTAATGGGCTGCTAATATTAGCTTGGTGATCACCAAGACACTTGATATAAGAGGGAATAGGTGCCATTTCAATTATGCCAAAGAAAGAAAGTAACCATGTTCTTGTCTGACGGCTCTTCAAACACTTATTTACCTCACTGTTGATTTATTTCTGCTAAACTGAGGAAAATGCAGTTCTATTTTGTTTTTAAAAATTGAAATACGTAACTTGGATCTGTTACCTGAATATTGGTTTCCTTAGAATACATTAAAAGACTCAATACGCTTTCTTTTTAAAAATATTTCAGATACAAAATCCTATAATAGCATTATACCCATCACATAAAGAAAATGAATCCAAGATTAATAGAGAAATGCAGAGGAAGACTGGAGTGTAACACAGATGTATAAAAAATAATTGCGTATTGATTTTTTGATCTCTGATTTAAATACACCATCTTGCTATCATAAAGCTTCTGCAGAACTATAGCTGTGTTTACTTTGGTTACTTCTAAGGAATAAATAATTTCACAATAAGTGCTAAGTACCTAGATAGGTTTGTGGGAATAAATTTGGAAGAAAATTAATCAGCTCAAGATTTATCCATAGACAGATTGTTATAACCTTAACAGAAGAGGCTAGGAGCACCTACCACTCTATTTTTAAGTTTCAGAGAGAAATAAAAACACCTTCAGGGAGTTCTCAGTGGCCTTCAACCTATTCAGAATGCAGTTGTGCTGAAATTCTCCCCGTGCAACCCCAAAGGCCATTAGAGAGCTATCTGGCTGCTCATGCATCTCCCGCCATGATTTCAGTAGTTAAAACCAGCTAAGCAAAGAGTTTAATTGTGATGAACAGAACACGAAGAGGCTTGTTCTCATCTCAGCACCGCACTGGGCAGACTAAAAGGATGGAAAATGTTGTAAGTTGGCAGTTGTGCAAGAAGAATTCGTAAATATGAAACTGCAATGATAGAAAGAAAAATTCCTGGGGAGTCTGATATGTCTCACAAGAGCAGTTGGCATCTTTTCCACGTTGATATTTTCACTTAATGCAGGTAAAAGCATCCTATACAATAGAGAAAATGTGCCCTGTGACAGTCTTAGAAGATTAAAATGTGCTTGTCAAGAGATCGTATGCAAGTTTTTTGTCGGTTAAAGCAGACTTGGGGCACAGAGAAGCTTCCAATCAATTCTTAGGATTGAGTCTCCACTCTCTAATGTTAATTTGTATCAGGCTGAGATTATTGATTTCTGAAGAAGTTAGAAGGTTGTGTCATTGCAGCAGCAGTGTAGTGATTGAACTTGGGTTCTGAATTGTATTCTTTTCAAATCTGCAGTGCAAAAATTGTTCTTGATATGATAGCAGGCACAGGGGATGCTCCTTTCTGTATGTATGCAGCAGTGAAAAGAAACATCTCTGATAGATCAGAGGATCTGCTCTCCAAAGGTATCAGAATTGTATCGTCCTTTTCAGCAAGTAAGGATCAATCGACCAGCTCTTTCTCATTGAAAGGCTTTCTCCTGGCATGCCTTTTCTCTGCCTTGTCGTGGCTGCTTTCCCTTTAAGTCCAGCAATATTTTTGAAAGTCTATTGAGTAGGTCTACTGAGATGATCCATTGTAGTCTTTAAACTTTGTTTACATGACAACTTAAGCTAGTGCTTCTGTTGATCACTGTGTGTTGTAATTCAACTCTTCTAGTTTGAAAATGTCTGTAAAAGTTTTCTAAAACTTTTTTCTCAAAACCCAGAAGTAAGCTTTTTGCTTGCTATCTTAGAAACACTTCTGCAGACACGCTACAGTTGCCCTTGTTAGGTAACTGAGGCCAAGTCGTTGCTTAAAAAGTTTATGCAGTTGTTTAGTTATGTGAGAAGAAGGGAAAACGTTACTCAATAGTTGCACTGAATTGGCTAAATTTTCTTTGCCTTCTTATTCCTTCTGCTTTATCTTCATTTCTCCAGCATCCTGGCAGGTATTGCATATTTACAGTCCAACAAAACAACTGGGTTTATTCAAATCTTTCTCCACGGCAGACATAAAATGAAATTGTTTTCACCCTTCAGCAGTTCCAGCCTTTCAATAGTGTCATAGCAATAGTAAAGGGGCACTTGCACTTTACTATTCAGTAAAGGCTAACTAAGTGCTTTTCAAGTACTCTAGAGTTGAGTGACCTTCAATGACTTGTGCATATAGATTATCAAACATCATAGCTGAGCTAACAGACCATGAACGGTGTCCGATTCCTTTCAGGCTACATAGTGCAGATAATCATAATTATTCTGGATGCCAGGGTCAAAAGAACTGTTCATCACTTTTCTGGCTTACTGAAGAATCTTTTAAAGTACTAAATGATACATCATCCCTGTCAGTGTGTTATAAAGGAATTAAGTGAAGCGAGGTCTAGAAGAGATTTTTGACAGCACATATCTGATATGTCTCTGTCCTTTCATTTATATATCGCTACATTTTTTAAGGAGATTACGCATTCCAAGTCTACCACTCCGATGCTTTATTCTGCATTGGGCTAGTCTGCAGCTCCGCTGCAATTTGCTTCATCAATTTAAATGAGCATTTTAAGAAGTGGTTAATTAATACATGAGGACTACCTGTAGGTGAGAAACACAACCTTGCTAGCCAACTGGTGGAGAAAGAGGTCCAACGTACCAGTCATTTTTAACATCACACTTATTATTTTTTTTTACAGCAGATTCTAGTAGCTGAAAGTATTAAGCAGTTTGTGCCCAAGATTCCCTTCCTATAGGCTGATTTGCATGTGACTTCATGTTAGCTTATAATAACAAAGAGGAATTTGTGTAGATAATGATAGCATGTCAGGTATTTACTGACACATTTTTGTGTATCAAACTATATAGGAGGGACAATAAAACTGTATGTAAGTAGGCAACGGAATAGTCATTAAGACCTTTGTGTAGTTTAGAATAAGGTCCTTAATTAAATGCGCTATAAGAATGAGTTTAGAATATGAGGGATAGTAATATAACAGAAAGAAGGACTGGATGATGTCTAGAGTAGTAGTAGAATGAATTACATTGCTAACAAATGAAAGCCAGGAAGTGCAGGCGGGATCATGAACTGACTGGCCAATTTTTCTTTCATGCGTATTGTCTCTGCCTTCTGAGTCTTGGCAACAGTACAATGGAGTCAAGGTAAGCAAAACTGAGCAAAAGCCTATCTCTGGCAAAACTAAAATAAAGATCTAAATCAATGTTTAGATGAACACACGTGTATTTAAATTTGAAGAATTGAAAGTGTGAAATTAGTACGAAGTGAGAATTAAAAAAGCAATGGTTCTAAAGGCAAATAGAGAACAGAGGAACAGCGGCAGGTACGGAAGGGATCATTGTGCATTTAGTTAGCATGTCTGGATGATGCTTACTGTGATCCTTGATATACTGACTGCGCTGGAGATGACTGTTCTTCTGAACAAATAAACCATGTCATGTACTGCTTACATCTCTGAGAACATGACATGCCACCAATTTGTTCAGTGCAGTGCTCAGATGGTCTGATGGCATCAAGTGCATCTTGTATAAACTGTGAACTCTATTTGAAAATAAAGTTTATAATTAAAATTGGCATTTGTGGGCCTCCAGCTGGTGAATACTGTTTTGCTGACGTATGACATCAGTCCTAACACCCACAGTATGGTCGCTCACTGCCAGCCTCTGTGCCAGCTCTTCCCAATGCCAATGCCTCAGATGTCACAATCCCCACAAAATGGCACCCAGCAGCAGGAGGCTCGTGAGGCTTTATTGCATGGTTTGTGCAGAACAAGCTTTTCCACACTCTGCGAACAAGGATTTTATTTTATTAAGCAGTGATCTCTCCTTTTGCTTCTGTGTAGAAGTTAACATGTCTCCTGTAGCAACAGGGGCACTTGCATTCCGGAAAGCTCACGTATCATTGCAGGGGGATGCAATTAGGCCCTACAGCCTAATGATGCTGTATTAGAGCATGTCAGAGATGGTGGGTCAGGTTCTTTTCTATGGTATGGCTTGCTGAAGGCTCCTCTTCATTGTAAAAGGACCAGATTTTTTTTTGGCCTAATGAGCATCTGACGTGTGCATGGAAACGCTGTAAGCAAGAATTCAGGTTCAATATGCAAGGCAGTCGGATGTGAAAATGTTATTGCAGAAATGAGGTATGGCAGGAGTTTTCAAGCAGTGTGAAATGATGATTTTGTTCCTTCTTTGCATTTTTTTAAAAGCCTGATAGTTCCTATAAAGTTAAGTTTCTTTTGTGTTTTCAAGTCATTTCGTATACAAACTTCCACTTCACTTGAACAACATTCCAGAACAAATATTAATGATTCTCTTTGCAAGCACTTTTACTAATTATGTATTAAGCTTATTTGTTCAGCAAGTGACAGTGGTCCAGGCCCTCCCTAATTCCTATTAAATTAGCATGAAATAAGAATTTGTGTTTCCTAGAGCATAAATTGCTATTGATCGGTTCTTGAGCACAACAGATAGTCTTCGCTCTTTGCAAAACAGTTTTGCAGAAATATATTCTGGTTTGTTTTAAAATTTGTGTAGAAATAGGAAATAGGTTTGAGTAATGATAACGTTGCTGTTTAAATAATAAGGCTGTATCCTTAGTGCACTCTTATGGGTACAGACTTGGACTTTTTTTCGCCTTTATGCTGTCCTTGAAGATAATAACAAGACTATCCCCCAGATGCTTATAATACTATTAAGTGACAGTATAAGTCTCACTAGAAGAAAAAAGTCATGGGAAAGACGTCCTATTACAAGTTCTACTGACCTTTTAATGCCATCAGTAGTGCCCTTATCCAAATGTGAAGAATAAGATGATTACAACAGTTTAATTTGCAGCGTGAGCCTTCAATGTGAGTAATGATTAGAGGAGTTCTTAGAACAACGACAAGAGCTATTCTATAGGTTAATATTTTTTAATTATTTATGAAAAATAAGCACATAGCAGAAATAGATTCACATGAACAACTGCTAAAATGCAAGGTGTTTTGATGGTGGGCAGGGAAATGAGTGAATTTGAGACAAGTGTTTTCAACACATGGCTGTTCAGATAAAGGGCCAAGGTGGAAAGGATGGGTGTAGTGAAGCGCCCATGTGAAGCGGGAAGGGAATGGTAGCTAAAGGCAGGGTGATGAGAGTGTGGTTTGTACTGATTTGAACTTGAGGTGATGTCTATGAAGGATATCTCCTGGAAAGAGCTGAATCAAATTGAAGCTAAGTTGTGTCGTTGAATTCTTCCATGTATAAAGGATGGCATCCAATGATATTAATCGATGCTTGCTGAATGCTTATGGAGATCAAACACCGTGTGTGAGCATAGTGAGATGGTGAGCAGTGAATTTCAGCTCTGGTGACAATGGGTCACCTCCACTAATGCAGATTATGACAAGGACAGCTTATAGGCTCTTCTTCATCATGGGCAAAAATGCTGAGCTAGTGGTGGTGACTGTGCTTGAATAAGTGTGATGTAGATGAGAACTTGCTCTATCACCAGGTGTTATTGTGCTCTTCGTGTCTATTGTAGTTTCCAAAGAAATAAATAGGAGGCATTACTTTTGGTTTGACCTATGTAAAAAATAATAATAATTAAAAAAAAAATAGCATTTGATTATAGTAGATTATAAAGATCCAGAGAGGCTATAAGCTTTTGGGAGGGCAAAATTAAATTTCAGAATGATACTAATTAGCAGGAAAAAAAATGTCAGTTTTCTTAGATTGCATTGTTGTTGGGTTTATTGGTTGGTTGTTTTTCTAAGTTCAAAGAGTAACACAGGATCCTAGTAATCAGTAGTGCAACGGCGGTTTCTCAAAAATGAGTAAAATAATGCAGATGCACGATGCAAACAAAGCAGCTTTCCTTTCTTTCCAGCTGAAGAGAGAGCAGCAACCAGGAGCATTCGATTCATCAGTTGTGCAGGCTGATGATAATCCTAGCTTGTTTTTTTTTTTTCTTGCTGGAAAAGACATAAAAAGATATTCACATGAACTTTCAGTTATGTGAAAGGTGTGTATATAAAGAGCAGTTGTTGTAGCCCCATGCACTGAGTGAATTAAATCTATTCCTAAATTTGTAAAGGTTGTTAAAGATGCTACAATGTTTAAAGTACACGGATTGCATTATCCTACGGGAAGTATTTCTTTTTTACTGGGCACTTAGCTGAGTCAGGGGAGATAACGTTATACTTTATCCTGCTGTGGCGGAAGAGAATAGATCAAATAACTCCTTCATGTACTACCTAACTCTCTTTTTATATGGTTACTGGTAAATATTGCTCTGCACTTTACTTAGCTGAGGCAATTAAAATACAGATACTGCAAATAATGAAGAGATGAACTTGGATTTTGTTTCTGATAGCAATCTTAGCAATTGCACTGCTCCTTACTCAACAAAAACCCAGTGCTCTTTGTTGAGTATTCTGTTCAGTTTTTGTCCTTTAAATTTTTATCTCCAATTTGTATCCTCAGAACGACTCTGTAGCTCTGGTATACCTATGTGAGCTGGAAGTGTGGGGAAATCGTAGATGGTCTTTTCTCATGGTTCCTGTGAACAATTAGATTTCTGAGGTTCCTTATAATCCCACTATTTGGCTTTGGTGGTGGGTTTGTTGATGATTTTAGTGCAGTGAATTGATTATTCTGATCTTAAGGGTAATAACCCAAATTCCCCCCAGCTGGGAACCTTATAGTCAGTGCATTCTACCCTGTACCCTTGCAGCTGTGTCAAATGAACTGTTTTTGCACTGTCTGCTTCTTAAGACAATGTAATTCTGCATCCAGTGCCTCAACATGCCAACAGCTGCTGGAAATTCACTTGTGCATTACATTTCATTACTTAAAATACTAGGGATGTATGGAATAGCTAACTAAGGAACTAATAAGTGGTATAGGATTCTGATAATTAATATCAGAATTGCTTCGGAGGTGAAAAGTGAAATAAAGATTGACAGTTGAGGATGTAAGCCAACATAATGCAGGCACAAAAAAAAAAAGGAATCACTCTTAAGCTTTTCCTCTACTTACACAAATGACTATTTTGGCACAAGATCTACAGTGCGAAGTTAAATCACGTCAGCTGCGTACCAGACAAGAAAGAAAGTCATCTGTGAGGCAGCCAAGTGGTCCTCATCCGCTCTGGACTGTCCTGAATCCAGGTACGGGCTAGGAAGGGACCATTGCTTTAGTAAGCACTAGAACCAATTGAGACTTGCTGATTTGATGATAGACAGGTGTTAATACCTATGTTTGAGTAAATTGAACCAGATCATCATGATGTCTTCATTGTCCTTTGCTTCTGGAAGGTAATACTTTACTCAAAATGAGTAATGTTTTCTGAAGAAAGTAACTTCTCTTAAAAATATACTCAATCTTTTGGTAATATTCTTTCTTGGTGGAAGTTTTTAAACCAAACTTTGAAATTTTTCCTCTTTCCTCAGCCAAAAAAAAAAAAAAGCCTTCAAATTAATCATTTTCTTCTCCCTCATTCAAATCAAACTGTGTTTTAGCCAGAGTGTATTTGAGATGGTGTAACACTTACTAGAGCAAAGAAAAGCAAAACAGAGCATAAAGATATCTCTTCTTGTTTCACTATGACTTCTGTGGGACACTTAATGATATTGACGTGAGCTTTTTAAATTTGAAATGACTATTAGTGACCCCATTAGAATGAAAACTGCTGTGTTCATTAGAAGTTGTATGTGTCAAATAGAAATGAAGCTTTCTCTCTAGGCTGTTGTTTGTTTTCCATAACTATAAAGAAAGAATGACATAAGTCCCTGCGTCTTTAATTGATTTCTGAAAAATTTACCCTAGTGACTATAATCATTATATTTGCTCCATATGAAATGTACTTTAATTGTTTAAAAAGAAAGTTGCACTTTGACTTCAATTAAGCTTACATAAACTTGTACACGTGGGGACTGCCTTCAAGAGATGTGAATTTGCTAACCTGGCATTTTTCTCGAATTCACATAACACTAATCAAAATGACATTGATTTGCTTACAATAGCAGCTGACACCTATAAGTTCACTACTTGGGCACCTTGGGAGCATGTGGTTAGTTGTCCTTGGTGTGAAACTATCTGCTGCCTTTACATATCAAAGAATTGCATCACAGCAGGTCCTGTCTTCAGTCTGTCTTGTGCTTTTTTTTCCTAGAGCTTTTTCTTCTCTACTCTGTGTACTGTTTCATGCTTGAAAAGAATGCAGCAGGAAAATAACTGGAGTTCATTCTTTACTGAGATACAGAGAAGCGGGGAATGGAAGTCTAGAAATGTGCCATGTAAACCTGCTTGCAGAAAAGACAAATCTGTGAAAGAAATTCAACCTAATAACTTCATGCTGCATCCCTTTCATCTCATGGTGAAAGGCTGGCTTTAAATTCTTTGTAGAGATCTTTTGCTACAGAAATAGCCACTTACAAGCCACATGCAGCAGAGATTTGTCAATAACAGAGTCTGAGCCAGAAGATATGCAAGTGCAGAATATAGATCTAAACCAGCCTTTATGTTCTTGCTCTCACCAGATCAAAAAATCTCCAATAAATAAATCTCTGAATATGTATCCTGTCCTTAGGAGCTGAAAATATTCTTCTAATTACTATGTGCTTAACTGAGAGTACTGGCAAACGCGAGAAGCGATCTTAGGTGGGTATACAACTCATCTGCTGGCTTTGCTTGGTATCTATCAAGAAAGATAGCTTGGTAGATCTACAGTGTATAAATAATGCAGGTTAGAAATGGGCATCATTGAGCTCGGTGAGACCCCATAGAACTGATAAAGTATTCTTGAAACATATGAGCTTTCTGTAAGCCCATAACCTTTCACAACACTTAAACATTTTGAACAGTGTTTCAGAAAACAAAGGTGCTACCAGCCAATTCTTGTTTCAGCTGAAAGGCCTTCATTGTAATCAGTAACTGGGATGGCACAACATAAGGAGCAATCTTCTCTTGGCATCTAATCAGCATATAATTTCAATTGTCTGTCTGTTCTTCTTCCTCTCAGCTTTGTGCAACTGTTCTGTGCTAGGAAGTAGGGGTTATCAGAACAGAGCAGGGAGCTTCTGCAGGACAAATCCATGGCAATCGCGGGGGTTTATGTTGAGTGAATTAAAAATCTGCCATGTGCCTCGTTTAATTAAATGAGAAACTTGCAGGAAACACATGGCCAGTATCCCCAGAGGTGCCTTTTCAATTTCCTAATCAAAGCTGATGAAATTAGAATTGGCTATCAAATCCTTCCAGCAAACTTGCATCATTCTTTGCTAATTTCCTTCTAGTGGCCCCTTGAGAGGTGGAGATAGTCTCAATGCTGCATATTAAACTTTAATTACTGATTTCTGTTATGAGGGCGTGATAACACTCGGACAGATAGCTGCATCCTAGCTTGCAAGCTCCTCATGCTGAAAACAGCCATAAAGTAAATGAAAGATGAGTCAGCAACTTATCACCAATCTCTGTCAGTGCATGCAGCACCTCCAGCTCCACAGTAGGATGCCAGCTGGGCTTCTATTAACAGTAAGTTGAAGATGGTTATTTTTTTTTTATAAGTGTCATCAATCTGGGAGGCTGAATGCGATGCGCGTTGCAAAAAAGAACATGCAAGTCTTAGCATCATCCACGCAGATGCAATATATAGTTCATGAAAAAATCACAACATTTAATCCACAGCAGAAGCACTATTACATGGGGTTTGAAGCTTTTTGTTTGTGTTACATAAAGGAGGAATTCTTAATAATCACTGACTTAGATTTATTTTCTTAAGGTAACAAACCTATATTTTCAGGTCAAGTGTTTGTACCACTGTATGTCTGACTTGGAAACACGTTTTATGCAAAATGATGGCAAAGGTTTTAGGATCAGAATGTTGCTCAATCGAGTTGAGAGTTTTTTACTTGAAATGAACTATCTGCCATGCTTGTGCAGGTATAGGAGAGCTTACAGTAATGAGGCAGCGCATCCTAACGAGCACATTAATTTGGGGGGAAAGCTGCAATTTTTATGACAGTGATTTGAAAGTTGCTATCCAAACCCTTTACGTATTCTAACACGTTGCAGATGAGATCTGTGCCTCTATAGAACTGTAGGGGTACAATATTATCTTGTTAAATAGCTTACATTTTCTGTACTGGCTATCCATCTCGTATGAATCTGCCCAACTGCTGCTGCCTGCTCCATCACTCTTTTTCCTTTCTACTCAACCTGCCTGCAGAATACTTTTAAACATGCCACAGATCAGCATTTGTTCAAGTGTGTTGAGTTAAGTGAGTCTTACAGTTCCCAAGTTGGAGATGTGCTACTACATGACTGGATTGTTGTACTACATCATTTTGCTTACCTAGTTAAATTTGGTCTTTAGGACCTGTGTGTTGGCATGAGCTTTAAAGCGAGCTATATGGCGGATGGGAATCCTTCAGCTCTCATTAGATACTTGTAGGCAGAGTGTGACTGCCGAAGCACTTCACCAGGTTGTAGCGTCCCACTCTCAAAAAGTATTAACAGGAACTTTAGGTCTCATAAATGTGTGTGTGTATGTATGTGTGTATATATGTATATGTGTGCATGTGTATATATATATATATTATATATATTATCAGCAGATACAAATAGCTGAAGGTATGATCTTGATCTTCCGCAGTTTTTATATTTGGAAAAAATAAAAGCTACTTGGTTTCTGTGCCCAATCCCCAACAAATCAGCTGACCAAGTACTTTGAAGTACCTCTGCATTGTCTTCCATTTAATGAGACGTCAGTGTTTTATTTCTGGACATCTGAATAAGGCTTGGGCTTATTTCTAAAGTAGTATTTGTTTATAATTCACAAATTGTGTAATAGTTTTCTCATTTACATTTTTCTGTCAAATGTAATGGTTAAAATTGGGACAAAACAGAATTAGGATGTGAAAACTGGATGCGGGTGAATAATTACAAACAACTACTGAAACAAATATGTGTTTTTATACATCAAACTCGTGGCTTTTCAATTTGCTTAATGTTGTTTGCTTTTAATTGTATAACCCCAAATATCACATTTGTCTTTATTAAAATTTATTAGTGAACTCACTCCAAGAAATTCTTCTAAGTACCCTCAGTAAATAGTCACTGCTGTGGACTATGGAGATGATTATTTCCTTATAGCTAATGCTTTTTCTCATTCATTACAAAGTAAATTACTTGAGTTGCAATGTATTTCTTGGTCTGCTTCCTTTATTTTAACTTTTGTTCATGCCAATTCCAGTTTACCCAGCGAAAGAATACTGGTCAAGTCAGTCACAGAAAGGTGGTGTAATGGGCTGTTTAGCTTTACGTATTGAGGTGGAAGGAAGAAGCAATTCAAAGCAGCCAAATACTTTTGAGGTAGGACAGCAGGCTGCTCGTGATTGAATTGCAGTGCACTGCAGATGTGGGAGTTAGGATTGCTGTTTAGGGGACACTGTCAATCCAAACGTCAGTCTGAACTCCCAGCAGTGAGAGTGAAGAGCGTTCAGATGGTGCTTCTGCCCAGAAGCTGCCTGTCTGCGTCTTCCTTCCTGCTGCTGTGTGAAAGCCTTCAGAGTCAGAAGGTCAGGAGCAGATGGAAGCATATGCCTGGTCTGATGTGTGTGTGTTCTACTCCCAGGCACATTACAGTGCAATGCAAAAAAAAAAAAAAAAAAAAAAAAGCAGCTCACCTGCTATTTCTCCAGTTCTTTTGAATTTACTCTTTACCACAGTCATAGCCATGTGGTCAGTTTGTTTTCTTATTATTTTTGTTTAAGTTAAGACTATTTTAAAATCCACTTGAGTATTTTTCTTACTCTAGTCAACACTAAAGAATGCAACTATATTTGAATAACAACACCAATAGCATAGGTGGTTTTTTAAGCAGGCAAGCAGTACTTAAAACATTTTTCATGGGTCTGTAGTACCGAGAGATACTACGTGGCTACATATAGCTATGCCTATGCTCAATGGAAGGGATAAAGACAGTAGTATTACATAAACTATATTTCATAAATAGGCTAATAGTATACTCGCTGCGCGTAGTTCGCAAGTTGTGCTCTTAAACAAAGTCTTCCATTTTCAAATTGCAGATGCTTTGGCAGTTAGGTTTGTTGCATTCTTTTGGTCAAGCGTGAATGTACTGTTTATTAATAGGTGCAGGTAGGCATTTATTTGGGGAGGGAGGATATTTTACTTGAGTCTGAATCAGTGCATTTCCTAATGGTGTTACGAACCAATGCGAACATCGAGCATAACTCGTCCACTACAGTCTGAAGAGAAGGTAACAAGCAAGAAACTTACTCTCAGAGCAATTGCAATGGCTTGTATTGCTATTAGCAGCAGAAGCCCTCCGTAATGTATCTAAGATATTCTCATCACTCGTCTGTTACCTGCTGCTGTTTTCAGTAGACGAGCTAGCTTGAGGAGTGCACAGAGATACTTCATGAACTAACAATCCCGCTGCTTTTTGCCATTTAAAATTTATGAACTAATCACATGCCAGTGTAATAAAGCCATGATGTTACAACGCCGTGTGTTGTTACCACAGCGGAAATAATCTCACGGATGGATTTAAGCAGATTGAATTGAAGTGAAAGCAATCGTTGCCTACAGTCAGCATTGTGCTTGATATTCACTGGCTGTTCACATTTAATACACAGATCAGCCTCATTTATTTACCATGACTTTCTACGCATAACGCTTAGTTATTCTGGTTGCACATCTTAAGGAACATCCAACAAGTAGAGCACAGCTTCTCTTCTATGGGGTCTGTTCTGTGAGAGAAAAGGCTTCATCATGAGGCAGAACAAGCCCAACCAACATTTGCTCAATGAGTCTTGCACTATGCCCTGAAGTTGATGAGACTATTAACATTAATTATACATGTGCTGACAAAGGCTGCTGCAGGAGACACAGAATGAAGACTAATAGGCTGAAATAGAGAAAACTGAATGTGTAGGAGAGCCAGAAGAATGTAGCATCTTTGATTATTTTTCCTCATTAGTTTGGCTTATTTCCCATAGGGGCACCAGCACAAATCTTTGATGCTAGGACTTTTCCTTAATTCTAGCTGCAAATTCGGAGATGTATTTCCTTCATGAGCAGCACTTTGCTCCTGAGCCCTGACCCCCTTTGCATATCCATGCTGATTGTGGATGCCCTTCTGTCTGACAGACAGACCTCATCCACCTGGGACATAGTATAGGACCAGGAAGAACTCAATTCTGAGATTTGTGCCAAGAAAAAAAGAAGGGAGTAGTATAACTTCTCCCACTAGTGGAAGTCAGTGACTTCCCACTGTGTTCTAGACCCTGGAGTTCCCACGAGAATGCTCTGACAAGTGGGAACTCTTCAAGGGGCCTTCTCTGCAAGTAGATGTGCCCTGTTTGATGCTTGGTGAATGCTGGGGCAGGGCGGGTCCAGCAGCAGTTGGGATGCTGATGGGTAGAGCTATTTGATAGGCTTCCTCTCAGGGGCTTTATGAAATGTTGATCATCATATTTTTAAGTTACTGAAGCTTTGCAAATGAAATACGTATTTATAAATGACTGAAATTTTAGGGCTATCAGCTAGAAAATGAGCATCTGTCTTAAGCTTTTTCTAATTTGTCTTTTTAAGACTGTCAGTTCTAGTGCTGGCAAGGTTCAGACACCAGAGCCTCTCCCAGCGCAAGCAGGTACGGTTAAAGATTGTAAGGTATGAACCAAAATGCCATGAGCTGTTTTAGGAAGAAAAATGTTCCCTGCTCCCCCAGTATGGAAGAAGCCCACTGTCTTGATGCTCTTGGCACACGTTCCCACAGTCACCCGAGTCAACCAGCTGTCTATTAGGTAAGAGCCCTTCGTAGTATTATAGAAATAAGTATTGCTGTGGCTTAAGGTCATCCAAGGTTTTTCCATGACTAGGCATACAATTAGTTTTTGAATTGCATACCTGTGTGCATTAGAACAGGTTAACTTCAGAGCACTCTTTTCAGAGCAAATCTGTGCTAAAAGGCTGCCTGATGTTACTCGAGTACAGCTTTTCCTCTTAGCAAGCTTGCTCTGTAAAATCTTGTCTCGAACAAAAATAAAATGTTTGTATTTGTATTTAATATCTAATGAGGTAATATTTCTGTCCAAAATGTAACACATTTTTTTCATTATTATTATTCTCCTTACTATTAGTTTTGGGTGGCAGAAAAGGCAACTTCTTCAGAAGTATTTCTGAACTCAGTTGAACGTAGATGGTCCCACATGCACACAGAGTTTTGGTACCAATTTCAATCAGATCCTGCTTTATTTTTTTTCCTTCAGTTTGTAGATAATTTGAGCTAAAGATAGAGAAGAAGAAAATGAGGAGCGGAAAAAACCTTACCAACCCTACAAAGAGTTTCCAGAAACAGCAATTGCTGTTGCTGTTCACTAGGTCTTGCAGTAGGAGGTAACGCTCTGAAAAATACACTGTCTTGAATGAGAGAGTTTTGCTGCTGACTGGCACTGCATGTCTTGAAGTTAGTCGTGTTAGTTTGAAATGTTAATGGCATGAAACAGGGATGTAGTCTTACAAGTAGAGGATGATATTATTACGGCTCTGGACAAGCTGTAGATTTATAGGCTAAATGTCTTCTCTTTGTAACACCACAGGCTCACTAGGGTACCAGATTTGATGTACAGCCAGACATGTCCTGCTCTGTGCCCTGGCTCTGTGGGCGTTGTGCTGGGCTGCGAGGAGACTTGTT
Organism: Meleagris gallopavo; assembly: GCF_905368555.1. Taxonomy (NCBI): domain Eukaryota; kingdom Metazoa; phylum Chordata; class Aves; order Galliformes; family Phasianidae; genus Meleagris; species Meleagris gallopavo. Next base: position 1,099,599 of record NC_139410.1, read on the forward strand.
TTAGCTCTCGCCCATGCCCTTCTGTACGGGCAAGTTACTTCATTTCTGCTTTTTTTATTCTGTACTGCAAAGGATATTTAGCTTCCTTAAACTTGTTTTAACCAGCTAACTTGGCTCACTATTGTCGCTGCACTGAGATCTGTAGATTCAAACTATAAATAATTTAAGACTCTCTAAGTTCAGTGGAAGTGCATTTAGGTTTGATTATAAGGAAGATCTGGCAAAATGAATATTTTTTTCTAATTAATGGAAGAATAAATTGAGTAGTTTTTCCCTTGCCTTTTGGATCTATTCTATTTGTGTGGATCTTGGTTCTCTGGTAACCTTGAGCAGCGAAGAGGGATTTCCTTAAGGGAGCAGTGTCACAATGCAGCTGTCACTGCATTGTTAGCAGTGCCCCCCCCATCGATTTGGGGGGAGGGGGGCGTTAAGCTTTGTTGGCTATGATCGCATCTGTGACATTAGCTAATAATAAACATGTCTGCATCTCTATATTTTGTAAACTAAGAGCACGAGTGAGAAGGGAATATTGTATTCACCCAGAGGGTGGGTAACTGCATTGCATATGAATTACTCAATAGGGACTAGCTTTTAATTTTACACTAGGCATATCAGAGCTCTGTACATCTGATTTTTTTTGTTGTTGTTGAAAATAAAATTAGTAACTTAGGTGACATATGCTTCTAAACCATGTTAGTAGTTAATTAAAACGTGTTCAGACAGGAATGACTGAGTTGGTTCTAGAGAAAAATGATTTCCTTACATTGTACAGTTAAGCAATGTTGTTCAAGTCAGACATTCAAAATGCTGAGATTTGCTTAAAAATGCTGGTTTTCAAGAAACACCCTTATGACAGGTTTTCAGAACTGCGCTTTGACATGGAGAGCTGTTTTTTGTTGTTGTTGTTGTTTTTTTTTTTAACTTCTCTTTGTAACTGAACTTGTAATTTTAAAAAGGAACAGGAGAGTTGTGCCATCATAATAGCACCTGGCAGCCCTGCAGATGGGCAACACAGGGACCCAATGTTACTCCCAGCTGGGTACCCCTGAACTTGCCAGCCCCTGCACCCACCCTGTTAGTGAAGGCGTTAATTTGGCCCACCACCAATAAGCAGCCTCTGGCCCAGCTCTGTGCTTGCTGTTTGCTGTGCTCTGAGCCCAGCAGTTTTTAGCCCCCCTCATTGTCCTCAGTAGTCAAATCAATAGTGAATGTGAGTAAAGTGCTGTTGATCCTGAGAAACAGAAAGCTGCTGAATATCAGTGATGCTTTTAGCCCTCTTCCCTGGGGATTCTCCAGGGGAAGCATTTAACTCCGCTGTATATAATTGTGTAGATCTCCGAAACGCTCAGATGAACTTAACTTGGCAAGATTTAAACAGTATTTTCACTTTGTGAATAGGATAAGCCCCACAATAAAAGGTATGGTACCACAGGCTGTTTCTTAAGGTGAAAGTTGGGTGCAGTTAACATGGGGAGATTCAGCTGAGCTTTAGGAGATTGTTCCAAATGCAAATGGCCTCAGAATTATAACAGATTTGCTCGCAAGTTTTGTTCTTAAATAATGAAATCTTTTGGATGTTTCCATTTGGAAGTTGATATCTTTTACTTTTGTGCAAATATTCCTGTCATGTGGCATACTGGAAAAGAAACACACAGTCACCAGCCAGAGAGCCAAAAGATGCCATGACCAATGGCTGGTACTAAAGGCTGTTACTAATGTGCTCATTCAGGGCTGCTATTAAATCCACTGAAGCCAGTGGGAACTTGCTTTTCATGATCAGTGAGCTTTATAGCAAGTGTTAGGAGCTCCCACTTCCAGTGCAATTTGGTAAATGCTTCCCTGCGCTACTGCCTTTGGGAGAGTCTCAAAAAGCTTTACATGTTAATTCAAACTCCCAGCACATGCAGGATATTATGCAGAAACTAAGACACGTTTTTGCTTTACACGTACAAGTGGCAGCTGGAATTGTTGGAGCAGTTGCATTTTAGCACCTGTTGAGCAGCAGCCCACTGTTCCCATCTAATGCCTGGTGAGGTCTGTTATGTCAGAAAGGACAAAATGATCAGAAAAAAAGAGGTAGAGGAGCTTGCCCTATTCTAGTCTGTGTTAGTCTAGTTACTGAAATTCAGACAGCGCTACTTGAACTGAGTAAAACTAAGTGAAAATGCTTTTGTGCTGTTCTGCTTTAACGTAACTTAGAATCGGAGCTTAAACATTGTTGACATTAAGTCCTTTAGGTCAATAACAAAGTTGCTAATCAGAAGATAGCATTTTTCATGTTGCACTTCTATGTAAATTGTATTCTTGTAGTGCTTCTTGTGGAAGACTATGCAACTGTGTTGGCCTTAACTTGGAACAATCCAGTCACCCAGTTATGGATGTATGCCTAATGGGACTGTATAGGACTATTAACAAAGATGTCTAAAGTCCTTATTTCTCATTTGAATTAGAAAAAAAAAAAAAAAGAAACGCTTTATATCTGTAAAATATGAAGAATATCTGCAGGCTTCGCAGGAAATCGAGATACATGAAGTTCATAAGCATCTGCGTAACACTTACAGATGGGTGGGGCACTGGAGTGATATTTACATGACTTTTTTTTAATCATCTACTCAAAATTTGCACTAGAAAAAATCTGTGGGCATCATATATTCACTTTCTAAAAGCAACTAATTTTGAAAAAGAATTAAATATGTTGCAGCTTGGAAGGGAGTAGAAAAAGTTTTGCACTTGTAAGTGAAATTTTTTCTTTCTTCCACACAGCTTTTCATACTTTGGGTTACACACAATTTTTTTTTTTTTAAAGTTGTATCCCAGTGTTTTGAATCTAATACAAGGACTTTTCCTTCTTGGCTCTTTCAGTGCCAGTAATTAGACCATCTGGTTGGTGAGGGAGAGTAATTCAAGACCGTATTCATTCCTACTTTTATATTTCTTTGCAGATAACAATTCAGGAAAAAATGAGAGCTGTTGGATAATCAGTTCTAAAATTAAGAGAATTTTTTGTTGGTTGTCTTCTGCTGCTGGTTACAAAATTAATCTTAGACATTTAGAAACTATAGTGATAAATCTGTTATCAACATCTAGATAGTGAAAAAAAAAACTAGAAGGAGCATGAACTTGTCATAGTTCTGGTTAGGATGGTGCTTGTAATGAGAATGTGTCCAATTTGTTGAGGAATTCAGACTGAGCCTTTTAAAAGACAGGAATGAACTACAATGGTTTGGCTCTGCAGCTTTAAACTCTGTGCCTGTGCTTTTTGCTATAGCATGCTGGGGTATTAAAATGCAAGACTGATGGTGAAAGTCAGGAATGCGAATTTAAGTGCTCCCTGGACTACCCTTACTTTCTGGTTTTTTAAACAACAGCGAAGGGATCTTTTTCTATGCTTTTTTTTTTTTCCCCCTATGAATCTGTTTGCTAAGAAGTTGGCTGCTAGGACATCTTCCTTTGTAAATAAAACTTCTTTTTCTGTGACAAACTGCTGCCATGTACAAACTTTCATTTGGTAGTTGCATGGAAATGGTATTGCAAATGTCGTTTATCTCAGCTTTGTGCAGAAATTGAATGGAACAAAAGCAGTGGCTACTCCCACTACTACAGTAGATAGTTAAAAATATGGGTGCAATGGCTGTTCTGCGTGCAGATTACCATCCTCGTATCTTCAGGGTCACCCTTCTCCAGGACAGGATCCTTCCCAAAACTTGTCTTCAAATTCTTGCCCATCTGTTAATTCTTCTATCATAATTGATTTTGCTACATGGTAGGTGTTAAGGAGTGAAGTGGCTGCTTACTGAAATGCAGGTTTCTGGGCAGTAAGTAATGTGTTAAAGACACGGGACTGTTTTAGAAGACAAAGGAGGGCTATTAGGCTCAGTTTGTGCCTTGCCTACCAGGTGAGCAGGTAATGATGCGTGCCAGATAGTGGCGTGTCCATTTGTTTTCCTAATGCAGCAGAAATTTGAAAATCTTTGTGTTCAGTTTTCTCTGAGGAGGAAAGTATTTGACCAAAGATCAAGGTATTATTCAGGTATTCAGGTTGTCTAGCATGGTGACTTAGTATTTTCTGTTTCATTTGTGTGGAAAACAGGCCTGACACCATTGTCCCCCATGTTATATAGGCAGTAATTTGAAACTTTGCTGGATCAGTGTAAAAATAAATACATAATTCTGCTCTTCATGATAAATGAGGCTTAGATCAGACTTTCATAGTCAGACCTGTACAAAATGTTCTGGCTCAAAACTGAGTAATATAAAATCTGTTTCTGTGCATAATGGATCTTTTTTTTGTGATCACCCCATCCCCATTAAGCTGCCTTGAAAAGGATTAGTCCTCGAGGCACAGAGCTCCTGTAAGCCTTATCGTGAGGTGGTGATGATTTCTGTTCAACAGTGTCCTGAAGGTGCTTAGATTCGAGTGTTAACATACTACATAGACTATGTAATGCAGGAATTTTGCTCTGTGGTGAGATACAGGGTGCAAAAAGCTAGTTGGAGTGAAGCTGTGATTACTTCAGGGTTCTAGCATGAAGATCTTGAAAAACAAAGAGAAAAAATAGAACAGTTTTGCCAAGATGTAAATTCTATGGTTTCCACTCAATCTCAGCCGTATTGCAGTCAGTCAGCTTTACTAACTTAGAGCACCAAGAGCGTGAAGAAAGAGCAATAGCTTTTAAGTCACGTATGAAAACTGCAAATTCAACAACAACAACAAAAAAATACTTAGCAAGTATATTGTTGATAATCCCTAGCCAGTAGTGTAATAGACCCAGTAGTGTCAGAATAAGTACCAGATCTGCAGCAACACAATGCATGGCCTCCTACACCCATGGTACTCCCTCATCCCACTCAACCAATTAACAGTAGTTCGATAATTACACTTCATTGAAGTATTTGAAAGATGAAGTCTTGCTTAGGACTGATTAGCTTTTTTAAACATATTTATTACAATTTTTATTTCTGTTCGCAAAGGGGAAAACATTTAAATATTCTGTTTTTGTCCTATTCTGCTTGTGAAGCAAAAATTGTGAGAGCAACCTTTCTCCCAGATGCCCAATATTAACTCTGGTCTGAAATGAAAGTGACAGGTAATGATACAGAAAGAAAGCTTTTGTAACATATTGCTTCTGATTGCAAGATTTTTACAAGAGTTCTGAAGAAAACATGTTATTTCTATACTGCTGGCAGAAATCTAGCCACTTGTTCTCCATAACAAAAATGATAGTTTCTGATTTTGCATGCAGTATACAACAGGCAAGACCAAATAGGTACAGTAGGCTTTCTTCATGCAAGGCAACCCGGGCTCATGTGGTTTGTTGAATTCAGCGTGTTTTGCTTTATCTGTTTTTGCTTCGTTGGTTGGTTTTTTATTAAAATAAAATGCCCTTAAATAAGCAACATTTAGGGTTTCTCTTTTTGTCTACAAACTTCTTTATTCTCCAGTCATGCTCCTGAAGGATGCTCAGTTGTTCCGTCTTTCCCTTTTTACTGAATGACACAGATCAGTTTTCACATTACTAAGTGTCTAAGCAAGGGAGTTGATGCCTTGACAGTTCTGATGATGATAAGAATGGATTACCTGCTGGAGGATCCTGAACCTTCAAGTGATGCTTTCATTCTTCTGCGTAAGATCTGGCCTTTTGGTCAAACTGAGGGGAAAAGATGGAAAAATACAGATAGTGGAAGCAGGAAAGGGTGGCCTGCATACCTGGCATTTAGTTTAGGTGTTAGTAAGAAGCTCTTTAATCAGAGGGTAGTGAGGCAGTGGCACAGGCTGCCCTGAGAAGCTGTCGATGTCTCCTCCCTGGACAGCCTGATTTGGTCATACAACAAAAAGAAGTTAATCTGTATCTGGTTGTCTGGACTGAAAGGTTGGTTTGGTTGGTTCATCAAATACTGTGCAACCACATACAGGCTGCTGGGATCTGTATGCCAGCAGACTATTTGGTGGCTGGGGGAAGGGGTGGATTTGGTCCTGTGGTACTGCTTCCGTGAGACACCTAAACACAGCAGTGTTTGATCAGGATGGAAAAACCTAGGTTGACACCAGAAGGCAGCTCATTTTTGGTAATGGGACAACTTGGTTAGGTGGATGTTTTTCAACAAGTAACCAGTTAATTTCTCTAGATTTCTGACTTAGTTACTCTAATGGCACCAACTGCATTGTGCTTTGGGTACTTGTCCCTTCACTTCATTTGAGTGACTGAAAGGCCTGTATCTTTCATTTTTCCTTTGGAGAGACGATGTGTGGTGGATAGGGTGGGTTTCCAGTTCATGGCCAGCGTTCTTGCTGTTCCCCAGTTCCTTCCCTCTGTTCTGCATTTTCCCTAACTCTGGATTTCCATGTCATAAACCAACACACCTGTTTCTCTGGGAATAGTGTTCACTTGTTCCCTTCCTGCTTAAAAGAAAGGAGTTTTGTACTTGGAGTTGAAGGAAGAAAGAGCTGTTTCCCCCCAGCGTGCAATTCTCTTAATTTTCTTTTTAAGTGCCTCAGTCAAGTATTGGAAGCTTGAAGTTGCATTCTGAAACGGCGAAGTACTTGCTTGAAAGTGGTTCATGGAATAAAAGAAGAGGGCTTTAGCTAAATCCCCATTGAACATAACCCAAAAAGACCATGGTGCTTTAGAGTCTCATAGAGATGATGCTGTAGGCTCCTCTCCACTTACTGAAGCTCAATTGAGACAAGGAAAAAGTTCCCAAGATCCTGCTCATCTCTGTGGATAAAAACCCAAGCTGCTACTGTATCTCTCTCCTCTCTTTCTCCCAGTCTTCTTCTTGGAGCTTGCTTTAATCCAAGCCAGTTACAAATCAAGAATCCCAAGCATGACTATACTAAGGTTCATTTCCTCAGCCTTTAAAACTAATGAGGGAAGGCTTTAAGATGTCCATTTGATTGGCACAGTACCAGCATAGTAGTGTTTAAAAGGCTTGCTGGAAGCTGTGCATCAATTGTCTAAAGACATCTGTCTCGTAACCCCATCCTTCCAAAATGAGTCTGGGGGGGGTTCACTGATTTGTGAATGTTTAGGCTTGTTATCCCCATTTATCAGCAGTGCAGATGGGAACAGCTTGCATAGCTGTGCCTGTACTTGTAGTCTCCCGCAGTCAAAAGGAATAATGAAACCAAATTGGAAATTTTCCTAACTTATCTGTTTGTTTTATTGGTGAGTTCGGGAGAGCAGAGTCAAATCTGGCATTTCGTTCAAGTAGACTCATTTCAAATGGCCATAGTGCATGACGGTTTTACTGAAAAGTTAAGACAGATCAGATAACTTCTATTCTTGTCATGGCTCATTTTCATAGGAAATTGTAACTCTCCTTCATTTGCAAATAAGTACAGGAATGCACATAACAACTAAATCATCTTTCTGATGTTCCATCCAGACAGTGTCTTGCATTAAGATCTGTTTGGCTGGCTGTTTTTAATGACTACTAGCACCAAATATATTTGCATGTTGTAAATTTTTTCTAATTTGAAGTACAAAGCATCAAAAATATTCTGCATGTCTTCAACTAGGAGATTTAGGTTAATTTTGCAGTTCGTGGCTTAAGAAATCGCTTTGTTTATGTGAATAGGATGATGCTTCATTTTAAGATCTGTCCAGTACTCAATTTTTAATGTTTAAAATATGTTTTACTGATATGGTGCGATGTTAATCTTTTAATCAGAATGCCATGCTAAGCTTAGTCAAGTGACTTAGAGAAGTCTATAATGCATCTAGGTTGTAAGATTCATCAAATGAATATAATCACGAAAAAGATTAAACTGTAGTTATGTTCAAACACTGTGATAGGTCATGCTTAAATCCAGATACTTACACTTTAGGTGAACTTTAAAACTTGTAATTCAATTTTTTGGATGGATCAGATTTTGCTAGTATAGCTTTCTGGGGGAAAAGAAGGAAAACACAGCCTTAATTCTTTTGAATCATGTTTGGGAAATTGCTAGAACATTTCATTTTCACCTTTATGAAAAAGCCGGTCTCAACAAAATCTTTCTGACTTGGAAATTTGAAGGAGGATTTGAATAAGATGAAAACAATATTTTCTGGGAGACAATACAGAAATTCAGTTTTTGCTGTTTCTATTGGCTTCAAGGCTAAGCTAAAATGGAACGAGACTAAGTTAGAACCATGCAACTGTCTAAGTCATTTTCTTAACTAAAGACTATTTGTGTGACCCTTGTGCTCTGAAAGATAAAACAGAATCCCTTCCATGTAGGCAATAATTAAAAGGAAGGAAGCAAACGTCTAGACCTTTTAACTCTGTACTCAGCTGCTAGCTCAGCATTCCCAGCAGAGGTGTACAAAGCATTACCTTTGACAAACTGAGCAAAAGCAGATCTCGAAGATAATCTATCTGATGGTAGAAACGCATTCACATGCTTATAGCACAGCACAAGTCTGGCAGCTACAAGAGAATACAGTCAACTCATTAAGAGGCTGTTGGAAATCACAAATACGTAGTCCTTTGTTCCACCTCTGCTTATTTTTCGTGTAGCATGTAGACATAATTTAGAGGAAATAGGAGGCTTACAACATAATTTTTTTTTTGAATTGTAGAGTTGCACATCTGAAGTAGTATCACATGATAAGTGAACAGAACAATGTTGAGGATGCAGTGCTCTGACAACCTGTTTTGCAGAGGACATTGTCTTTATCGTTGCAGTGTTAGATACTTATATGTTCTTGTAGCTGTGTTCAAGTGGCTTCATGGACAGTCTTCCTCTAGCTTATTCTAAGACAGCTCAACAGTAACGTGGCCATCAGCCAAGGCGAGCAGACAACTATTGTTCTTCATCTGCTCATCTAAAATATATAGCAGATTCACATCATAGTGCTCTCTGAAAGTGCAACTCACAGACATTTACATTGTGAGCTTCAACTGTATCACGTTATTGCTGTACTTGCCCTGACAGCAGGGCTTTTCAGGATGGTTTGAGTGGCCCCAGACTCTCAGTTCATGTTAATTTGAATATTTGTGAACGGTCTCTTAGGGTAGAACTGGTTAATGTGATTAACAGCTTGATTAATTGACATGGGGAAAACTAACACTATACAACCAGAGTTTCTGCTTGACTTTCCACCGAAACTCCTGCACGTGAAAATATGACAGAATCATTTGAGTTGAAAGATCTCTAAAGTTCATACAGTCCAGCTCCCTTGCAGTGAACAGGGACGCATACAACTAGATCAGGGTGCTCAGAGCCCCAACTGGGCTGACCTAGAATGTCTCCAGGGAGGGGGTATCCACAACCTCTCTGGGCAACCTGTTCCAGTGTCTGTCTCATCATTCCAGCTTACCATCCATCAGTATTCCCAAGTCTTGTCTGGCAGGGCTGTGTTCTATTCTTTTGTCTTGCAGCTTGTAATGATAATAGAGGTTGCCATGACCCACGTGCAAGACATTGCACTTGGATTTGTTGAACCTCATGAGGTTCTGCTGGGCTCACTGCTCAACATGTCTAGGCCTTTCTGAATGGCACCCGATCTCTCGGGCGTGTCAACTGTACTACATAGCTTGTTGTCATCCACAGACCTCCTGAGGATGCACTCGTTTCTATCTATGTCACTTATGAAGATATTGAAGTGCTTTGATCCCAGCATTGGCCCCTGAGGGACACCACTGGTCACCGATCTCCATGCGAATACTGAGCTGTTGACCACCACTCTTTGGGTACGGTCTCACAACCAGTTCCTTGTCCTTTAAACAGCCTATTCATCAAATCCACATATTTTCAATTTGGAGAGAAGGATGTTATAGGGGACTGTATCAAAGGAGTCACAGAAGTTCATATAGATGACATAATTGGCTCTTCCCTTATCCACTGATGTAGTTACACCATTGTAAAAATAACTCAATATCTGTGACAATTCCAAGAATGAGAAAGCTGGAGCTTAGTCATGTATCAAGTGTGATGTAAGGGAAAGGGCAAGGTGATGTGAGGGCATGTGGCTGAGCCCTCCTTGTCTGGGAATTGCCTTTCGGCTAAGGTTAGTATTAGAGGTCTGAGAATGAGAAATCTGAGACGTAAGATGAGAATGGAGTTCAGAAATCCAGATTAAGCAAAGGATGTCTGGTTGCAAAACTTGCCTTTAGTGTGGTCCTAACCATGGTATTGGGGTGGCCCAGGACGTAAGTTGCAGCCTGTCATTATGGGTAGATGAGGCTTGCTCTGTTGTCAGGTTTAAACTGTGACACTGCAATTTTAGGTGAAAAAGGTAAGAGTCTGTTGCAAGTTCTACAGGTATGAATTTGTAATAACAAATGCATTTAAGTCAGAGGTTTTAGGAGTTGGAAAGTTTTTCCCAATTAAAAAAAAAAAAAAAAAAAACCATAGTAGTGCTGTATGATCACAGCACAATTCTTTTGTCTGGTTATCAATTTGTATCTTAAAGTAGTAACTCTTGCTTAGCATAATTCTCCGTGTCTACAATTACTATAAGATGGCTTGTGGAAATGCTTTCTTACTAGTACTGTATTAGATTAAATTTAGCAATAAAAATATCTGCAATGCAGGTTCATTAAAATGATTCCTTGCATCGATCGGAATAATATAGTACAGTGTACATACAAGGAAACAACACGTTCTGATGCTGTGTAGTAATTATTTCTAAGACTGGCTGTAAATAGACTTGTGGTAGCTTTGTTCACATGTAGGTGATGCATTCAAAACTAAGAAGATACATTTACTGACCTCTAACCATTTGTGTAACCTTCCACCATGATCTAGATCAATTCAAAGAGAGCAGTTAATAGGAACATAAGCTGTAAGCCACAATGTTTTGGAAGATGATAAAATCTGGAATCTCTACAACCGAAGTTGAAGGGTTTTAGTAGAGATCTCAATGCCCACGATTTTTGAATTTTATATGACATTGTGCTAGCTAAGAACACCTTATAACATCTTTGCACATTTTTATAGCTGACTTTGTAACCTACCTCACTTAGGACAATTTGTAGAGCACTTATTTCCTTAATGATTATTCAGAGAACTCCATAAAACCCTAGAGTAACAGCAAAGTACAAAGACATTATAAAGGAGAAGTAAAATAGGAGACTTGGTTAAATGAAGACAAGAGACTGTTCAGTTTCTTCTTCTGTGAAGTCTGAAAGCTTCGTTGAAACATGCACAGCTTAATTGTATAGGAACAGTGTTATTTAGCGAGTACCATATAAAAAACATACATTTGGAATTGTGTTGTGATGTAGTCAGAGGAAACAACCTCTCAAAAAAGCTCTGGAAATGGAGAAATGAGGTAGGCGGTGGGAAGAAATCATTGAGTTATTCACAGTCAAGAACAGCAATGTATGCATTTGCATAAATTACTTTGTAACCTTTAGCTTCTGTTTAATTTCTCTTTCTCAAGTAAAGAAAAAGTATCATTTATATAGTAACTAATCACTTTGACATGAGTCTTCTGATTATGGAAATTTCACACAAGAATGAAAGCATTTTATTCTTCGCTTCTTTGCACAGCCACCATCATCTTTACTGAATACCTATAAAACTTTTTACAGAATAACTTTGCATTTCAAATGTTAACGTAAAATAAATATTTAAGCTCTATGTTTGAGACTGTGGGTAAAAGAAGAGCTGGTCTTGAAGATCTTGAACTGAGAGAAACTCACACCAGTATGTTGCTTCTCTAAAGATATGTATTTATCCCGAATAGAGCTGTCTTCTTGGTGAAAAATTCTTTTCTGTTTTGCTTTAATGTTCACCTCTAAAATTTCTTCTCCTTGTGAACAGAGAAAAATGAAAAGTTGAGTACATAAAAAAAAAAATGAACAGGTTCTTGTCTTCATCTATAGTCAGGCATTTCTCTGTTAACAAACTTACTGATAGTGAGATTGCCCATAGATTACTTAGTTGACTAAATGCGATTTTATGTACTTTGATTTCCATGGTGCCCAACTGCTACCGAACAGTTCCCAGCGTAAGAAATCCTTGTCCTTTGCAGAAGATCTCTGCAGCAAGCTAGGGGCTGTGGGAACTCCTGACCCCCTCTCTACATCCTCCAACTTCCTTTCCTTAAGCTCTGTCCTCATATCAGACCTGTGTGGGCTCAACTGGCCATCTGCTGCCAGAGGGGGAAATGGCACAAATGGCCCAAGCATGGGGAAACTGCTCTCAGCTCGCAGGGACTTCATGCCAACACGTAGCTGAGAAGCACGCCTAAATGAGAAAGATATTCTAAGTTGGGAAGCGTAAGCCATCTGTGATTCTGAATGAGATTTACCCACGAGACCCACCATTAAAATTAGTAAAATTAAAACATTACTCCTGTTTGCAACCCTGTGGAATGAGTACGCTGTCATTGAAACAGTTTGCAGGGGAAAAGCTAAATCGCCTCATATCAAGTTAAGTGAAAGCATCTCTTAAAACCCAGCTGCATGGCAGATAGAATTGATTCATGGCCCCAGTTTAATCAGATGAGAGAAGTATGGTAAGCACATAACCTAAAAATGACAGCCGAAGTTAAGCGAGTTAAGAAGGAATCAGAGTAATCAATGTAGCCAAACTAGTAAGGAATAAATCTATTCATAGCCATGCAAATTAATCTCTACAATTTTGCAGACACTAGTGTGTTTTGAATGGATGATCCAAAGGCTTCATTGAAGGGTAACAAACCGCCTGTAATTACAAAAAAAAATTAACATGTATTTTTGCAGGTGCTTGTTCATTTTCAATATTAAGTTTCCAGTTGACTTAAGCAAAAAGAGCAGGGGGAGCAAGAGGAGTATGATCCTGAGAGTTACTGACCTTTCTTCTTCTCTGACAAAAGATCAAAAAATGTGTATTATTTCAAGCAGGTTTCTGTTTAAGTTGTTGGTACTTGAGCTTATCATTGCCTATACAGTAAAGAAACTTTCTGACTGCTCCATTATTTATGGCTTCCTCATATTTCTACCTGTAAAAGTATGCACCATATCAGTGGAATTACTCTTGGGTATGAAGTCGATTAGCCGCTTAGATGGTATTTGGTCTGACTTTTTTCTCCGAGTACAAAACCCATAACAAGCAGTTATAAATGGGAATACTGTGCCTTCTGGCCTGTTAGCTAAACATTTGCTTTCTTAAGTCTATATTTAGTCAAAAACTGTGATGGAAAAGTACTGACAATTAGCTCTTGTACCTGTATCATACAAAGCAAGCTGCCAGCCTACTGTGAGAACCCTGAGCCAGCTCTCCAAGGAGATGGAAAATAAACTTTCTAAGAATCAGAGGAGACTGGCAGAGGGAAACAGTACCCAAAGTTATTTTGCTTACTGAAATCAGCCCTGTGAGCAAGAGCCTCACAGAAAGAGACAGCAAGCTTGGGAATTCTTGTGCATGAATTGTATTTCCTCCTTTCCGGGGCAATTGTGATTTATTTGTTCCCATTGGAGGGGAAAAAAAAAAAAAACCTAATAGTTATAATATATAATAGTTATTTTCATACTCAATTCAACCTAAGCTTTCATGAGCATCTGTCGTCTTTGGAGGCCAATGCGTTAGGAAAAGTAGAGCCTGAACATTTCCGTTTTTTTTCTTTTTTTCTGATGAGCAGTTAAAATTTTCTATTGAAACTGCCAAGTGTTGCAGATAATTGGAAATTACTCAAGTGAACGATAACTCATTTGATCAGTTGTTCCAGTTAGCTTTGTTTATTTCTATCACTGGAAATCACTAGATGATGTAAAAATAGCAACTTGGGAAAATCAAGATTGAGATTATCCTGATTAGCTGTAACAGACATTGTGGTTTACAGCTATGTCAAAAGAATTGTGGGCGTGACATTAAACAGCATACAGAAGAAGCAAGTGGTACTGTGTTTTGGTATGGTGAATTGAGCACCATTTTTTGTTCTGCTTGGGATAATTGAAAGTTCTCAGATTGGACTTCCTAACAAGCTGATTCAATCTGCACTGCTGCCAATAACACCAAGAAGGTTTTTGAAGATGGATCCGGGCCATGGCTTTCAGTACACTTAGTCTGATTTCCTTTATGGAAACAGAAAAGATTCAGGGGTAGGACTTCATTATTTTAACCACTTAAATCATCTAATTCCATTTCTAATTTGGTCACCCTAAAGAAAATTGTTCTGAAGAATGTGCTGGGTTGGTTAATAAGAATATTAGAAGTTAGTTGTATTATGTGGTAGATGAGTGCAGACTACCCAAGATATGATATTCACGTGTTGTATTTTTACCTACGTAACAATTGCACTTGTGCAGTAATTTGTCCAAATGTCTCGATGGTTACTTGTTTTTCGGTTTTTTTTTGAAGTTAACTCTCTCTAAATGTGTAAAATCGCCTCAGATTATAGCTGCTGCAAATTATGAACTGCTGTGTTAATGAAGATGTGGGAAGGTAACTGAGCTAACAACGGTACAAGACGTTTCTTGCCATAACCCTTGATTATAAAATTCTAATTGAATTCACTGCCTCTGTGCTTCTGTGCTGTGCAGTCACTCCTGTCTCTTTCTCCTTCGTGCAGAATATTTACATCTCTAACTTTTCCCTAGTTTTGTAAGGCTCTGTTTCAGCCGTTCAAGCTTTCAAATACCAAAAGCCAAAGCTTGTTTTTCAGCACACTGATGAACTTGTTTCAAGGAATGAGGTTATTGAATGCAGGCAAATAAATGTCAGAAAAATCAATTTCCTTTTGTTGGTCAACTGTTAGCTGTCATTTAGAAGTGTTTGATCAACACAGAAGGGGAAATGCTGCTGATGTTAATTTGGACAGATCCGAATGTCTTTTTGTGCTTTTCACAAATATTAATGGAACTAGTAGAGAGCTGCGTTATGTACTGGGGCACCCTCACTTCAAACAAGTGAGTAACGCTCGCTGTTATGGCTGTGATCAGTCAGCATAACCTGGGTGGTTTCTTTCAGAGTTGCAGGCTCGCTATTGCTTTATGGATAGACGTTTTGTATAATGAACCATTCTAGTTATACAGCACTCTCTTTGCCATAGGCACCTGATTTCTCTTGTGAGAGCAATGTTGTGGATGCAGCCAGCCAGCCAGTTTATTTCTGTATTGGCTCACCAATCAGTCTGGCTCTGGCAGGTGCAATGCAACACAAATAGGGCTAAGTGGTTTTCAGAGTCAGCGGAAGCCCAGGAGCAGGCTGCATGCTTTCCTGAGCACAGCCCATTCAGGTGGGTCTGGGCTGTGTTCCCAGAGCCAGGTGCAAGCGGGAGCGAGGTGGGGAGCTGGGGAGCTGGCCTCTGCACAGCTCTCGCCTGGGTTCAACAGAGCTCTTTGGCCTGGATTCAGTGCCAGCCGTACTGGATGTGCACCAAGTCATGCTGCTGTGGGCGTAGGGTCGAGGCTCGTGGGTTGCCTGCTTTTTGCCATAATTTAGAGTCCTAGATTTCCAAGTCTGCAGACAATCTACAGGACTGGAACACAGGCGGTCCTTCTGTAAGGATATGGAGTGTTAGTGATATGTAGGAGGCAAATCTAAGCATGAGAAACATTACCAGAAACTCCTATTATTTGTGATGATAGCAGAGATGTGTGGTATGTTTGAGGGTTCCTTCAATCCTATCTTATTTTATAGCTGAGAGAGTGTAAGAGGTACCTCTTGTTCAGATATAAGTTGTGTTCTCACACATTGCATTTCCAGCATATTCTTCTTATAACTTGAACAGATTTGTTCTCACGTTTCAAAATAGGTGGCTACTTCTGTTACGGTGGGTATTACTAACACCCTATTTTCATCAAATTCTTTTAAATTAGATTCACTGATATCACTGATGTGTAACTCACGTATAAGATTTTCTGTGATCAGCTTATCCAACTTTCCTGATTTCCACCACTTAGCATTGGCAAAACATTGTAAGTCACATTCAAGCTTACAGATGACATGAGAGTGTCCAGGTATCTGCAATGTGGTGATTTACAGTTTGGCAAGAGTCAAGGTTTCCCTTTTGGGAAGTGATTGAAGGATGTTTTAAGTGCTACCTAGCAGAAAGCAAACTACTGATTGGTCGCAAGTTCTCTGGCAGCTGACAGGCAAAAATAGTGTGCCAGGGTAGAAGTGATGTATTTTGAACGGTGATGACATGTTGAGTTAGAACATAAGGCAAACAGAATAACAACAGATTGATTGAGAGAGTAAGTGGAGATGTGAAATTTGTGTGAGGATGAGTGTTGTGAGGTAGCCTTGATCGCGTGCCTGATACGTTTGATTGCTATCTCTGCAGGCCTGGTGGCATCATCTTCAGGTAGGAAAAAAACATGAAAGATTCTCAGTTTTCACTTCTAGCAGCCGTGTAATGCTGCTGCAGCATGTGAAACATACTTTAAGGTGTGGGGCATGGGGAAAAGGAAGGACAAGATGGCTTAACAGGACATTGAATAAAAAAATAATGCAAAGTCAAGGATCTGCTATTTTCCTCTAAGCAAGCTCATCTGAGTCAAAACAGTGTAACACATCATGTTTTATATTGCTATGAAACTTTGCTTCCTACTGAAGCTCACTTTGCTTCTGCGTGTGGCCATTTGCTCAATATCAGTTGTCTGAGTCAGGCCACGCTTCTGTTGAAGAATGATCATCTCTTTACCCTAGCACTGGTAGATGGCTCGTGACCTCCTGGAATTAGGATGAGTATTACTAGGTTTAACCAAGTTTTGCCAAGAACAATTGTTAAAATGTCATTTAATAGTAAACTTACATTTCTAGGCTCGACTTAAACTTCAAAGGCCTATTCCTTACATTCAAAGCTTTGATTGGCCAGGAAAGGATGGTGTTGATAACTTCTTTGACTTAAATGAAAGTTGTGTGTATGATCCCCACTGTTCCAAAATTTTACTGACTGTATATTTCATGAGCTACATCAGTAGCTCTTTGTAATATGCATGTAAGTCAAAATTAAGCAATGCTAATTGAGCAAAGAGATTGATTTAGGAACTGTTTGAATTTGCCTCTTTGGGTGTATTGGCTCTAAACTAATAGAGCTGCTTTGATGTGGTCTTCTACTGATTTTACTAGTCTGTTCTGCTAATGCCTACCAGTCTTGTGGATGTTTCCTTTTGACAGACCATGTCATAAGCTGTCATTGCAGAATCCTCTTCTCGATATAATGCAGTTAACACCAGTCTTTCCAAAGAGTAAATGGGGTCAGGTTTATTTGTCAAAAGTGTCTTGCTTTCCAAGCTAAGTGACCCATCGCAAGCAGCCATGGCTCTAAAACCCACCTGTCTCCCACTAAAATCTATGTGCTGGATTGTCCCAGTGCTGTCACCCTCTAATGCTGCAGACCTCAGTACAGGGATGGACTTAACATACACAGTGCTGGAGGTTTTAGGTCTATACATGACATCTTCAGAAAAGATAAGCCAGCCAAAACCACCAAGGCTGGAATTGAATTCAAACCATGGGAAAGTAAGTAATTGTCACTAATCTCACTTACATGTGGACAAACCAAGGCACAGACAATGACTTTCCTTGCCATTTATTAGATAAATGACAGTTTAGAAGCAAGAAGCTCGGTTTCATGTTGTCTGTTGACAGGGAATATTAGTGTAAGGATATCACATCTGTGTTTATCTGGGTGTTAAATGTCTATATCTCTCTATGCGTGCAAGGACATACAGTTTTCCCAGGGGGGGAAAAAAAAAACAACACCTGATTGGAATGATGTGGCCCTGGGTCAGTTTTTTAAACAAGTGAGAGAGGAACAGGGATGGTGACTACAGTGACTACTTTGTGCTGAACAAGCACTGAATACCAAGCTTCATACTAATCATGTTATAGCGAAACACACTATGTGCTGTAGTTTACTGCGTAGATCTCATGAAAAATTCATCTGCAAACTTTCTTGGACTCTGCAGGAAATATAGCCCATCACTGAATTTCTAATGAAAAAATTATCTAGTTTGAGAATTAAAGAAAATCACGTGCTACTGTTGCCCAGTTCCTCGATGACTGTGACATGAATGAAGAATAGCTATACAAGACAAAAAGTGGGAGTATTCAAAATCCCATTTTCCATGAGAGATGTAGGTACTGTGCAGAACAGTTGTGACAAAAGTATCTTCTAAGATGCCACCACAAATAGAGTTTCCATTGTGCTTGTGAGGCAGAAGTGTTACACTGGTGCTATGTGCTTCAGAGTAAATTCTTATTTATCTTTTTTTTTTTTTTTTTTTGCTGAGTAACTTTAATTATACCTTAAGCAAAATGGTGCTTTCAGTAAACTGCAGTATATTTCTTATTACTCTTTTACTGTTTTCATACTTCGAGAGTCTAAACAGTGGAATGTTTGTTAGGAGGTATTGATCACTCCAAGGATATATTGGTTCAACTTGTGAAAACTGTCAATTAACAAGCATTCTAATTAAGAAAAAGGAAAAAAAAAAAAAAAAAAAGCAATTGAGGCTTCTCATAAAGTGTGGGTTTTTTTTTGCTTTTCAAATTATGTAGTTTTGCAGTCAAGTAAAACAATATAAATGAAGCTCTAAAAATACATTATGCCAGAAAGATTTTAAATCCCCTCTAGAACGTTATGAACAGCTAAAAAATGTAAAAAAAAAATAAAAATAAAAAACCCTAACACAATAACTGCTTGTAAACTTGGTCATAAAATAACTATATAAAATTTGATGGTATTCTCCCTGTTTCAAGGAATTTAACTTTTACTAATTCTGTTAGCTGTGTTCCTTTTACCCTGTTGTCAAATTCAGTTAGGAGAAACTGTGTATAGCTCAGGTAAACAAAGGATTTGGTTTATTTTGTAACGAAGAATGACTTGTTGACAGAATATTTTATAAGTTTTTTATGGGATCTTTGAGCATTACAAATCTGACCCAGGTCCAATTAGTGGCAATGGGAGAGTCTGGAGAGGTGATGTTCACAAATCTACAGATAGACTTTATTTTTTTCAGTTGGAAACTACAAAAATCAACAAGATTTTTATGAGCTACTAAGCAATTCCAGGATTTCTAGGAAATGTGCAATTGAAAATTCAGTTTATATGCTTCTTCAATTAGACAAGAGATCTAGAACTCAAATGCTGTACCTCCTTAATGTTGTAAACATCATTTCTTGTTTATTTTAGGATCTGTTTCCCTCAGGCTCTTTCCTTGCAGGTGCCCTGTTTTCAGTGCACAGCATCGTGTTGGGAAGGCTGTTAATGGCAGAACTCGCTCTGTTAGTAAGGGGCACTAACAGCTACCTGTAACTTCTCCTTTTTGTGATTCAAGTATTAACAGGGCAGCAAAAACTAATTTCTATTGAAAAGGGGCAATTTCCCCTGAGGATGAGATGAAAAATCACACTGGTGAAGAGCTGTCTAACTCTGTCTCTTTGTTAAAGGATTAAAGCAATTCGTATGTGCCAGAAGAGGAGGGGAGAGGGGAAGCCAAAAACAAATATATCAACTTGTAAGAATGTTGAGATTTTTTTCCAATTATGGATCCAAATAGGTTCTTTGCATACCAGAATTTTTAAAACTTAAGAAAGCTGTTTCCTTACCAAGTCCAGTCTGAATCAGTATTTTCTCCAGCTGTTCACTCTCTGCTCCATTTTCTACATGCAGAATTTAACACACAGAATGATGGAGCTCAGTATCTCCCTACGCAGATAACGTGCCCTTGTTATCAGTTTCACTGATATATACCTGCATCTGTCCTTGGCTTAGTATGTATGTATATGTAATTCTGCACTATTTGCAAAATTAAATAAATGCTTGCTAGGAGGGACACAATAAGGTGAGCTGTAAAGTTGATTTGGGAGCATGAATATTGCATCTGTGTCTTCAGGTATTTAGAAGTCTAGATCTGTATGAAAGTTAAGTACCTCTATAGTAACAGAAAGAAAGTAAAGGAGAGGGGTGCAGTGAGATTATCTTGATTGTAGGTGCCTTGCCTGGTCCATAATGAATGAAAAGAAATTCTCTTGGGCCACAGATAAAATACGTAGGCCCCTCCACAAGTAATACCTTCAATTTATTACCACGGAAACTACAACAGATAAAATGAGCACAGTAACACAGCTTGATAGAGCCAATTCTCAGCTACAGGACTCTTTTTTTACAACGTGGTCACAGCTATTGGTTATATATTTTTGCCAGCAATGAACAAGAGCCTGCATGACACGCTCGTAAAAATCTACAAGTGTAGGTAACCCATTGTCACTGCTGCTGAAATGCACTACCCACATCCAGTGTTTGGTCTCCATAAACATTCAGCAAGTGTCAATGAATGTCAATTCACAGGAATTCAGTGGCACATGTTTACTTCATATGCATTTCTATGTCAAATGACATTTAGTCAGACTGCCCCTTGTTGCCATCTGTCATACAACAACAACAACAAGTAGAATATCAATAGAAAGCTTCAATGCCTACTTCCATACCATCACCATCTGCTTCTGTTGTGGGCTAATAGAATAAAATAGGAGGCATTACTTGCAGAGCAGCCCTCATTTGTCAAATAGATAACGTATAAACAGCACAATTTATTTTTTGTATTTTTTTATCAAAACACAATAAAAGAGAATGCAACAAAAATTGAATTTCTGTGTGTGCAAAAATGTACCCTCTGCCATTCATTGCTTCCATAGTAGGGAAGGCAAAGTAGAAGGCATGCTGGAAAGACTAATGTATGTTGATGAATTTGGGGTGGGATCCTGTGAAATGGTGGGGGTGTACTGTAAGCTATGGAAATGTCAAACTAGAAAAGCAAAAGGAAAGAAAGCGATGAAGAAATAGAAGAATATTTCAGAAACGTGGATATTGATAGAAAGATGGCACCGCGCAGACTTGAAGCCATGTGTAGTTGTTTTAGGGGAGGGAAATGAAAGCACAACAAGATGGTAATAAGCAATTACTGAGAATTTAATTCCACTCTGTGTTTCTTCTTCACTTCAAAATGATGATAAAACACACAAGGCAAATCAGTGGAGGAGAAAGTCAATTACAGTAGCAAATCAATTAGGGTAAAGAGTCAAACCAATCAAAATTGCAAGGTAGCTAATGAAGGACAATTAACAACAATAAATGAATCCAGTGCTGTTCAGATTCAGAAATGAAAGGAAGACACAAAAATGACATTAATCTTTAGAGGATACAGAAGGTGCCCTATTCCAAGGCAAAATACGCTGTGGGACTGAACTCTTTGTATTCAGTAGGCTTTAATAGCCAACTTTAGGCTATTTGAGGGCTATTTGAGGGTGAGGGAATATGACTTCAAGCTTGATTTTTTTTCTACTGACATTTACTGTTAGTGTAACTGTAAGAGTGTGGCATCTCACTTTGCCTACTACCAATCTGATGGCTGACTTGAGTCCACTCAGGTTGCATCATTGATGTCTGTGGGCTTTAATTAGACCCCAACCTTTTTGAACTAGCTATATTTAAACTGTTTAGGACTACTTGCCCACACTGGAGTTTAATTTCCTTCTGAGTGTTGAGGACATAAAAGATATCTAACACCATGACAAAGCAGGTGTGTGCCTAAAATTATTGATTCTAAACACTCACTGGGATGGAGAGAGTTTCCCTGTGCCACTGTCAGTCTTAAAAGTCTCACCACTCCAATACATAAGGAAAGAACAGTTTTGTTTAAATCTGGCTGCGTTGATTCTTACACAAACATTTTTACATTACAGATCCTTCTTTACATATATGAAGGACCAATGACCTTCTTGGTCAAGGCCAGAAAAATGTTTGCTGTGGAGGAGAAGAGATTAGTAATCTAAACTGTGCTGCTAACGGTGTTGACATCTTTTATAGATTTCCACTCAATCTTAGCTAATACTTGACATTCTTTCTTATACTATAGCACGCTTTATTCTAAATTGTCCCTACAGACAACAGTGCTGCTTGATATATTCTGAATTAGAGTGGATAGATGATCTTAATTCAAGGAAGTGCTGAATTTGTCTGCGATTCATCTATAATGCACTAAAAGGAAAATTCCCAAGCTAGACAAGTGAATTATTAACTCATAAGTCTACGTGTTGTAATTAGTATATAGTAATAACTTACCTTTGAGGAGGATTAAAACTGTGAATGGAGAATGTGAATTGAGTCACAAATAATTGGTTATTTTCAAACTCGGGGACAAATTTTAGAGCTGGACCTTAAAGTTGAGCTCAGACCTTTGCCTAACTGAAGGGCTATGTGCCAGTCGTGGATACACCGAAGCTGTTACTATTAGTGCAGCAGCTGCTAGGAAGCAAGTTCTTTTCTCTAAAGAAAGCTTTTTAAAAAACAAACAAACAAACAAAAACATGTAATTGAGTTTTCTGTGGTAGCAATAGCTGTATTTTAGCTTGATAAGATTTTGAGTTTTGAAACACAACTCTTTCTTTAGTTGCTCTGTCCTTATGCCCAAAGTGGAAATACTCAGCAGCTTAAGAGTTGCTTCTAATTCTTCTGTTTACTTCTCAGAAACCCTAACCTTGTTTAACTGAAGAATATCCCTTCAATACCTAAGCCCCAAAGCAGCTCAACTAAAGCTGTAATCAATAACTATACTCTATCTTTAGGGTTACAGAACTATACATAACACACTGTAAGCATGTTCAGCTGTGGTTATAAGCTTGATAGCTCTGCTCATTGCAGTTCTTTGTTATATGTATTATTTGGGACTTTTAAAATTGCTTTGCTCTCGTGGACGTTATTTGGAGCGTGTTACCTGTCTAGAGGAGCCAGCAAAATCCTTTTTTAGCGGGGAAGTCGTGATACGTTGGTACTGAGGCTCTTTTCCTTCATGGTCCTGCTGAACCAAGGCTGCTGTGGTGGATCAGGACTGTTGTTGATTTTCCTGTCTGCTCATTTAGCTAATTAAAATAACAAATCTTCACAGCTGTCTGCTTCAGATTCATCCTTATCACCATAAGCTAATTAAAATAATGCAACTGGTTGCAACTCATTAAATATCGACTATACTTTTATACTATACTTTTCATATAACTCCAAAATTTGAAATAAAATTTTGGTTCCCCTATGCTCTTTCTTCCTTTGCTAATAGTATCAGTTTTCAAAATATGCTTACATGCTACCTTGTGTTTTCCTCACCTTTTTTTTTCCTGATACATCTGGTGATCATGTTTTGATAGCTTCCTACTTAGTTTTTTCCACTGTTATGCTTATGTTTTCTGATGAGTGAACGTCAGAAATACTGGGGCTTCCTACTCAATTTGGATGGGCACCTTGTTGAGTGCATATTCGCCCAAGACTGAGGAAATTACAGTGGGAAATAGAGGAAAACATTTAACTACTGGCTTAATTTTATTTCCTGCTGGTAGGTTTATTCACATGCTTTAATACGGTACTGAATGAAGATTGTTATCTGTATGTAAAACTATTTCTGAAATGAAAGAGAAGGGGGTTTTCTTACTGTACAGACACTGGAGACCCCAAAATGGAAATAATAAACTTTTATGGGATTCTTTGAATGTTGAAAAAGCTACAGGAATCCTAATGCTACTGATTAGGCAGGCATACCTGTTCTTTGATGCTTTGTATATAAAGCAAGAGGAATTCAATGCTGCTCTACAATGGTAAAAAAAATTACCCAACCTATTTTATCAGAAACTTTTCCTGTACTGTAACTTGGTATTCTCATGGAGTAATGTTTCTACACCCTTTTGAAGCAAGCTTAATCATTTATTTACTGCAAGACCTTCACTTTTAATTAGGTCTTTCCTGTCTTTCTTTTCTTACTTGTTCCCCAAGAGAAATTTTCCTTACGGTGTTCTGTTCTGAACTCTACTTCTGTTTTGGCAGACCTGCTTTCAAAGGGCTTCCTTTCCTCTTCAACAGCTGACAGACATTTTCCCAGTACCAACAATTAATACCTTTCTGCTTCTTTTCTATTTCTGCTTGTTCACTGTTTCCCAGTTCTAAGACAGGATATAGCAAAATAATTAAATAAATAAATAAAATAAAGCCATAGGAAAACCCTGATTCTAATTTGTTTGTTCCTGGTATCTTCCTTCAGATCTGAAATTTCTTAAAAAGCCAGGGGAATTTCTTAAAAAGCAGAGGAATACTGCATGGGAAAAGCAGTAAGAGATGATTTTTCTTACCTCAGTTGTGTTCCATCCTGCATCCAAAGTTGCAGCTTCCAGCACACAGTCATAGTATGTACTGTTATACCATAAAATTTTAAAACATGTGCTCAAGGAAAATTCCTTGAAACATGCACAGATTGTTTTTCTGAACAAGCAGCACTGTCTGAATCAAGGTCTGTGTCTTGTAATTCTTCACTCCATGCTCAGGCAGGGCAGGTGATTCTTCAAATGGCATGCAAACAAGTGGGATGGGAACGGCATTTCTAAATGACCAGTTATACACTTACCAGCCTGTTCTATTGCATAAATACCTGTTTTATGTCCTTAATTAAGGAAATTTTATACATTTCCTCTTTACAGGTGTAACTGCATATTCTTGATCATGTAAACATCCTGCTATGAATCCCCATGTGCATGTACTTTACCAGAATTCACTACCTTTAGCTCATCACACAGTAGGAAGTAGAAAATAAAATCAGGTACTCTGCCTTTTCTCTTCTAGAATTGCATGCGTAGTGAAAGAGCTGAAATGAGTCATAAAGGACAAGATCAATATTCTAAAGGAGCAGCTCCCAAACTTTCTTGCTTTTACATTCTCTGTTCTCAAAAGTAGTCTCTCATTTCATTCCACTTTTGTCTTTAGCAGACTTGTGTTTCCATGCTCCCTTCTAAAATAAATAGCTGAGACAGCTCACACTGTTCAATTTCTAACATCCTTTTTAAACACTGTAGGTATACAGAGGCCGTATCAATGAGTAACATAATGAAGTAAGCGCTGTTATTAATGTTTTCCATTTTGCTTAAATTATAAGAAGCAATCAAATTTTACGAACAGCTTGCTCTCTTCCATTATGCTGCTGAGCTGCAGCAATGGTTTGCTTTTCTAAGTCATTCAATCTGTTGGAGCTTCCTTCCCGTTCTTCGGTATTATATTATTGAGAGGACATCAAAGTTCTCACGCTCAACAAAATTCAAATGAAGAGAAAAACAGTGATTTAAAGTTGCACCTAGTGAAATCAAAGCGTGATTCTAGCAGGAAGCATGCGCTTATTCCACAGCTGCTTTTTGTCAGTTGTAAGCTTCACTTAGAAGTCTGCTTTACTTAATTTCAGTGGTGAATAGCATAGTCAAAGCTGGTCTTGAAGAGAAATGCGGAGTGTAAGAGCTCAGTTAGAAACCAGGCTACACTCAGTCCTTCACCACAAAAAGTTTCTAAGCTATACTTTGTTGGTTTACAATTTGAGTTCATCACCATGTCACTGTTCAACCACCTTTTTTCCCCCCTTTTCAGTGAAGTCAGGTGGCAAAATGTTTTCTGCTATCCAGACCTGATTTTTCACTGTCAGAATGGGATTCAGTAAAGTATGTGCCCAAATTCAGTGCTGTTAGTTATTGGTATATATTTCTATACACATTGATATCAATAGTTACCCTGGGTTTAACTTTCAGTATTTATTAAGAGAGTAATTTAGTGTTTGTTGCTTTTTTTCCCTCTCTTTCCTATACGTTTTACAAACTACTGTCTTTAACTCTGTCCTTGTTTTGTCACATATTAAAAGATGTAACATTCGGTTCTGTTTTCTGACAAACTCAGTTCACTGAGATGTGCAAACAAGTTAATAGGCTCATCTTCACGGTCACAAGTCATTCACAGAGCCGTCTGCACATTCCAAACTGAAATCACCATGGGAAGTTTTACCTTGGAAAAAGATAAAGTCCACCTGTCAGAAACAAGTCAACAGTTTCCACATGAGAGCTACCTTACTCATGCTTGGAGAAGATCGTGATCATTTCCCATTTCACTGAAGAAAACTGAAAACAAAATATTTGTGTCACTTGTAGCTTAGTTACATTCTCCAACTTTTCACCAACTTTTCACCTTGATCAGGTATGACTTTCAGATTGATGGGTAATTTGGGGCAACTTGTTTCTTATGGATGCTGCAGTGTGGGTGTTAACTTAGCACTCGTGCTCCTGTTCGAGTTTTTTGCCTTGGTTTTTTTTTTTTTTTTTGATATTGTACATCTTCATGTACTTTCAAAATCAGCAAGTCTCCAGTGGAAACATTACATATGTAACATGCAGAAAATTAGCAATATCAATACTTGAACATCAGATGCAGTCAGTCTTTTGTATGTCCCATGCATCTTCATTTAAACAGCTACAGTTTGATATCTACTTGACAACTAATTTAAAGAGTAACAGCTGCGTGTCAAGAGCTGACAACATGGGGTCCTTTTGTGCAGCTCTTCAAGTGTATGAGATTTGGAGATTTCAGCAACACTAATCTTGCATTATGTGTTGTTTCAGACTGCTTTTTACTCATGCAATCAAGAACTCTTTTTTTTTTTTTTTCTTTTTCATTTCCATTTTGTTCTCTGAAAGATATTTCTCTCAACTTGTTGTTATTTTTTAAGTCCTTTACTTTGTATTAAGGTGATCCTAGCAGGAAGTGCTTCTTTAGATAACAGTTCATGACAAATGATGCCCCAAGGCACTGATTTGCTTTCATCCCTACTGAAAATAAATCCAGATGATGGACAGTTGGGAACACATTTTCTTACAATCTTCTGCTGTCTCTTAACTGTAGCAAGA
This sequence comes from Meleagris gallopavo, assembly GCF_905368555.1. NCBI lineage: Eukaryota > Metazoa > Chordata > Aves > Galliformes > Phasianidae > Meleagris > Meleagris gallopavo. The sequence goes on from NC_139410.1 coordinate 1,126,216, forward strand.
AGCTACAGACATCACCAGATCTCTTCAGCTTTCTCATGAAGGCTGTAATTCTTGCAGCCACCATTTTCATCAATGGTCTTTTGTGTTTTTTCTATATTTTTCAATTGAAGGTGTTGCTAGAAGCTGAAAAACACAATTGCATATATAACTACAAATAGCTCTCATTCAGACCCTGTAGAAACCAACACAGTCGTTTGTATAAAAAGCTTGACGATGAAAAATATGTTCTAAATGAATGTGAATTACTTTGCTTGAGCAGAGACTTGAAAATGAATTCAGAGCTGACCTCAGGGAACTGAGTTCTTTCCTCACCTTTTCTTTCAGTGTGAATGATCAACATTTCATTGCATAACTGCCCTGGAGAAGACACAGAATTTCAAAAGCTCACTGTAATATGTACTTTTTTTTAATTTTCTGACTTCTGAAATACAGGTTTAAGATAATAAATAGTAACTCTAATCTGAGAATCAAATTTGGATGCAAATCCTATTAAAATATGTATATTGTTTAAGTACTGTAAGATCTGTATTGCTCTTATATTTTTATACATTACTGCAAATTAATTATTTATCCTCTGAAATATTTGTGCTGGGAGAAAAACTTGCAGGATAGAGATAGGAATAAGTAAGGCAGTTCTTAGTAATAGTTGCTAATGCTATAAAAACTTACTAGATTGCATAAGTTTACATTTGTGTAGTGAAGTAATTTGCCACTCCAAGTGGAGAATTATGTCATGAAATAGATGATTACGTCATTAAAATGTTTTATTTGGACACACACTGCACGGAACTTACTTCCTGGGGAATCTGGGAGGTATTCAGGCACTGAAGGCCACAGAGACTTCTGGTTGCAAACTTCTCTGTGTGGCAGTCTCTGAGTTCTTCTTGAGAGCATTCCTTGGACATTCCCCCTGTTATGATAGCTGTAGACAGGCAACGCTTGCAAATAACACAAGATTTCCCAAATAAAATGTTTGCTTAAGACTTGATAGAACTACGCACAGCATTGCCTTCTGCAGTCTTGGGTCTACACGGTGGCATGTTAAATGTTTATAACTAATTTTAGAAGGCAGGTTGGCAATATGAGATATTTTTGATAAATGCGTTTATTTCTTAAAACCAGCAGAAGTTATTCTCTTAGCCCTCATGTCCTATTCCAAAACCACTGCTACTGGGGCCTGTAAAGTAAAAGTAAGAACTAGCACTGCGCTGCCATTTCCCACAGGCACCTCCTAGGAAAAGTTTGGGCTTTCTCTGTTACTCAGACATTTATTTACATTTTTTAACTGTTCTTCACCCTGTTTGTAGATAAGATCTGTATATGTTGGAGACGGGGCACATATCCCTGTATAACGTTTCCTTGTCTGGATGTTCTCCCTGTAGGATTGTGCTGCAGCAGAAGAAACCTGAGGGATGAGATGGGGTTGAGGAACTGTTCAGATAGTATTGCATACCAAGCCAGGGTGCTAGTAACCTCATACCTAGGTCCATATACTGCCTATGGGAAGGGGGACAGACAACCTAGCATTAAGTGCCACAGCAGAGGCAGTTGTATGGCACATTTTCCTTGAGCCATGCCACGTGTGAGTACATTGCTGATATCGGTGAGCAGTGGCAGATGTGTTGTGAGTTTAAGTAAAAAAAAAGGATTCAAGCACCACCTTCTGCTTCTGTGGAAAGCTCATTCTGACAGACGCTAGGTGGAAAGTCTTCTCTATTTGTCCCCAAAGGGTGAATCAATAGGCTGCTGAGCCATAATTACTTACCTACTGTTCTTAAATTGTCAGCAAATCACGCAATTGTTTATTTCCATCAGATGGGAAAAAAAAAAAAAACGAGCGTAGAAACTGTGTTGACTGATGCTAGTAACTCATATTATAATGCTCAGTTATGATTCCTGATTGCAGAAATTTTCATAGCAAAACAGTTTCTCAGAGCTCCAAAGTCTTGATACTCAGTTCTTTGTATAAAAACATTGAATATTCCTGCTCGCTAAGGTTATTTCCATTTCTCTGCTCAATTTATATAAATATTTCATATCTGCTATTGCAAATGTATTCTTGGTTTTCTTTCATGATTCCGGTGATGTATTTGACAGGTAGAAGCATTTGCAGTATGAAAAAAATTTTAGTTTTAATCCTGCTCTTCTAATGCACAGATTTTCAGGGGAATTTTTTTCACTGCCACATGCAAGTCAGTGGGGCAATTAGAGTCAGTTACATTCTACCCTTACAGAGCCTGGCACCGTATCTTCTTTAATTGTGGGGTGGTCAGAAAACCTTGCAGATGCATGGTAAAAATGAACATGTTCTGTCCCCATACACGCTTCTCTTTAGCTCTGCTTTTCAGCCAAGCAACATTCTGTGGCTTCCAGCCGCTTTGAGTAACTTCTACTGTGAACAAAGGAACTTTGCAAGCAGCGTAGTAGTTAACGGTACAAAACATTCTTTGGTTAGTATGCACAATGTGAAGCTAATAGGTGAGTGTTAATGTGCTCGCTGTTCCCACTTCAACGATTTAACCTCAGTCTGAAATTTTACCTTTCTGACCTCTTCTTTCTCTGGAAGTTTCCACCTGCCCTAGAGCATCCTGGGCAAACAGGCAGCCTTCCTTTCTGCTGCATTGCCCTATCTTCTTCCGTATTAAAGCAGCTCCTGCAGTATTCACAGTAAATTCTGAACAAATGAATCAAACAGTTCTGCAGTGTGCCAGAGGTAATAAGATTTTTTTGACTGAGATGTCTGCAAATGGATCTTCAAGTCAGATGCTCCTTGATGTTTCACTGCCAGGCACCCTGGCAGCCATCCAGTAGGAGGTTGTATTATAGTTATATACGAAAAGAACTGCATCATCAGGGTTTTTTCGTGTTTGTTGAGACCTTTGAGCAAATCAGCAGGGAGCAGAGACCTTGTTGGCAATTCTGATTCATAGGCTGTATGGCCATAGGAAGAGCAATGTTGAAATCTCCATTGGCAAAGCAGGATATGTAGCAAGTTAAAAGAAGATATTTCAATGGCCCTGCATGGAAAAGAATACATTTGACTTGCTAGTGCCAAGAACAGGTGCGCTTGAAAACAAGGTTTTCCTTTCAAGCAGAAAATCCTTGGCAGGGACATTCTGGCAAAGAAAACCTCAACCTTTCACTGACAGCTTTGCATGCTAAAATACTGTCTTTTATTAACAGTAGTGGGGTGTGTCCGAAGATGTTGAAGCCAAGGGGAGGTTTGTTAACAGCAGGTTGCAGGCTGACCAGGAGCATCCTGCTGGGAATGTGCCACAGATGCCACACACGGATGGCTTTGAAAGGGCTTAATTGAGTAGTACTGGGGCCACCAGAGCTCAACAAAGGGACTTCAGAGCTAGAGTCTTTAGGGCTGGCAGTGTAGATCAAGGGACAAGAGTTAGTACGTTCATCTTGCCTCTGAGACAAATTACTCAATAAGAGGGTTTTTTAAGTGAGATTTCTAAGAGCTGATAGCAAGGAAAGAAAGCTTTTGTAGCTTTCTACTTAGCATATTCAACAGGAACCTGTAGGAATAGATAAAAGTGCTGCATTTAGATAGGGAAATAGTGATGATTTGGTTAATTACTAAGCATGGTTTATTGGACATGGTGGTGATGGGCTGCTAGTTGGACAAGATGATCTCAGTGGTCTTTTCCAACCTGTATGATTCTACAGTTCTAAGCCAGTTCAGTTAAATCTAACCTTTTCTGTCTGTCTGTAGTGGGGAAACAACTTGGAACTACCTTTGCTTTCTAACAGTGTAGCTTCTGTGACACTGCTTGATAGGCTTTATCCATGTGTGTTGAAATTCCTGGGGAAAAGTTAAAGCATTGAAAAAATGTGCTTTTCCTCCCTCCAGGTTTTTCTGATTATTCGGTTTCATCTTTATTTTCCAAAGACTTTATATCCAGAGCTGGCTGAGTACCTTCAGACAAGGGGAAAAAAAAAGTTTCTTACAAAAATGCCCTTTTGTTGAGCCCCAGGTGTTCCATTCATCACACCCGTGGTCCATACGCTTGCCAAATGCGGAGCTCCTGAGCTGTCTTAGGAGGCTCCGGTGCAGGGAGCTGACAGGGCTCCAGCCTGCTGCTGCCTGAGCCCCAGGGCCAGCCTGCCTGTTGCTCCTCAGTGAAATTGTCATCCTTGCTCTGGTCATGAAAGCTGACAGCAACATCAATATCACTAAGTGGCTGCAGTGCCTGGGGAATTCAGCGCGCTAGTTTTTGGTCTGATTTGGACTGTGACTTAAAAGAGCAAAACAAAACCAGCAGTGAATGGGAAGCCTGTTTTCCAGCCAGCTCTTGTGTAGCCCTCACCTGGTGCTCATTTTGAAATGGCAATTCAGCTGCTTGTGCTGGAGGCATAGGGTGGAGGCAGTTTTCACCACTTCTATTGGTTTTTCTGTAAGCCCAATCTAACTCTCTTCACAGTTAATGCATATGAGAAATGCAAATAGTCATTAATGTTTGCGTCTGTACCACTGGGGGGGGAGGGGGAGGGCGGGGACGGACATAAAAAAATTATGGCTAGAAGATTCAAATCAATCATGTTAGAGATTGATGTGGTTAAAGAAATAGTACATTTTCTCTACTTCAGGTGAACTACAGACTTCAGGCTTTTCACAGATTAAGCTGCCTGAACCTTGCCATCCCGCTCAGTGACCAGTGCACACACCAGCATGGGGATGGTGTTAGTAAGCTTTCACCATTGAGGTGCTGCAAGTCAGAAACACTGCCTTCACCATGAAGAGTGAGGTGAGATTCCCTTCCCTAGGACAAGGGAAAAAATACATCCCTTTTTCAGTGCTAGATATTCCTCTTGTCCCAAGCACGCATGAGTTTTTCTCTTGCATTAATATTCTTAATTTGCTCATAATTGCTTTCAGGCATCACATCTGAGGCCAGTCTTCATTAATATGTTAATTGTGCAGTCCCTCCCAGTGGGTTTTCCAAAGCTAAAAGTAAACAGAAAGGTTTGCTTCCCCTGCCCTTCCCCCAAGCCCTCTAAACAGAAAAAACATTACTGAGATGAGATACTTGACTAGGCTTGAATCTCTGCTGTGATGGAGCGCATTTGTTTCACCTTTCTGGCACTGCACAGAATAGCTGATCAGAATCCCTCTGCACAGATCAGAGGCTCATAAGGTCAGAACAAAACTGCATTTTTTTCTAGGTGCAGTTTAGAACCACTGTACACGTTTCACCCATCCTATTCTGCACGGATATGCTAAATGGATTTAAAAAAAAAAAAAAAAAAGGCTGACATTATCAAAGTACTACAGGGAATTGCCCACACACTTGCTGTTAATTAATGTGAGATGTGCAGAGGATTTGCCCACACTGCTTTAAAAAATCTCAACTAAAACATGCTAATGGTGACTATTTTCAGGGAACAAAAAAAATAAGGTGTCCTGTAAAACAAGTTCCCTAACTGTTTATTGCCTATTTGAGCCTTTAGAGTTGGATTTATAAGAAGTTTCGTGTTCAGAAGGACTAACGAGTTTATAATAGATTTGCCCTGAAAAATTATGTCCTCACAGTTTTCCAAACAGGAAGGATGGAGGATGATTTGAATAATTTTTTTAAATTATTTCTTTATTGGAACGTGGATTGTTCTGGCAACCTGTCTCCGTTAGGACTTATGATAAACCTAATCTAGTACAAGGAAAAGCCAGCAGCAACAAGGTACAAGAATAACTGTGCCTGTTCTCTTATTTCTCCCTCCTTTTATCCTGCCATGGGAGAGGGCAGTTGGGGAACTCGTAGGTTGGTTGGCTGAGTGGAGCGTTTGTCATCAACTGCAAATGATGTGCTGTAGAATTCCTGAGAGAAGGTTGTCCTATGTTTATTGATGTCTTTCTCATCATGAAGCGTCACTGTTCTGATCTGCACTGTCCTCCTTGCCTGTCAGTGCTCCTGGCTTTGGCTCAGGGCTCAGTGTTTCCCTGATGTGCTCTGTTATTCACTAAGTAGGTACAGAGAGCAGAAACTAAATCAGGGCAAGAGGGATGCTGGCTGTTTTAGGATCCATTCCAGCAAAGCCTAAGGCATACATTAGAGCAGAAAAAAAACTGTGTGCAGATATTTTCAAGAGAAAGAGAAGATATTCTTGCTTATATCACTCGTACTTAAGAGTTACATGGCTGTGGGAAGGACACAACAGGCTCATAAGAAAGCCACTTTGGCAGCAGGAAAACAAAACAAATGCCTACCTTTTGCTCTTCCCGTAGGGTCTTGCAAATTCACTGAGTCCATCATATCCTTAATTACAAGTCAGGAGTCATTCAGAAACTAACATTTTAACTGAGATACATCATATTTTCTTCTCTGAAACCTGCTGACTTGTATCCAAAAGCTTGGATTGACATAGGGTTCAGTATTCAGTCCATTTCCCTGTATTTCAGGCAGTGTCAGTGAGATGCAATGCCTCTGTTTTTCATCCGAATATCTCTCCTACTTCTGTTTACCTGGATTTTCTGTGTATCTGTATTCTCTCTTCTTTAGTCCATGTGCCCATTTGCAGACTATTGATAAAAATTGATTTTGTCCTGTGAGTAAATTGCATTCAGATGAAAGGAATTGCTCCCCCAAGATGCGTGAAGGATTTCTGCAGAAAGCACCAGAGGACCATCGAGAGAGAGATTTTTCATAACTCTGAAGACCTTCATGTAGGTTTGCTGAAAATGAGCCAGATGAGACACTGCTGTAGTGTCCATTAATAGGTTCTCAGGGACTTGCCATCTGTGTCGTACTCCTTCTCTGAGCTGGAATGGCACTTAGAGAGAAAGTATGCTCAGTCTGCAGCTAAACCATTGTTTATAGTAGTATTTAATTGTCAGTCTGCTTCCCATCACTAGCCCGCCTCCATAAATTACCTACAGGGACTCCCAGTGATTCTTTCATCAAAGCTTGATGAAACAGATGTATTTCAGTTTCAATCCACTCGCTGTGTAGAGTGATAAATCTGCTTTTAGTACTGGAGTAATGAGCGTAACTGTTAGTATTCTTAGAGGTGCGTATGATACCAAATCTGTTTTTAGGGATTTTCATAGTAAACTGAATTTTGCTGTAGATCTTTCTGTTAAAAATTTAGGTGTACTGAGTCAGACACTAATGCCCTTTAAAGTAAATAGGGGTCAAGAGGTGTGGCAGATCTCAGGTCTGTGGAACCTGTTGGGTAGTCTTTTCCACCTGGATCCATAGAATTCTGAACTTCCCCCATACATAAGGACGTATGCCATGCAAATGACCCATTTAACAGCTTGTATTACTGGAATTGGCAAAAATGCCTATATATAATTTCCAGAATTGCCCATCTATGTCATAGTTAGGGGTTCATCTGGACAGTGGATATGAAATAGAAAACTCATCAATGTTTTTTTAGAGCAGACAACGAGGAGGTCCTGTAGCTAGTGCTAATTGTCCCACTTGGTGCTTAAATCCCATGGTCACGGTGCCCTTTGCCTTGCAGCACACTGGTCAGTGCTCAGAAAATGGGCTGCTGCACTCTGATACAGACATGGCAATAACAGCTTCAAAGGAATCTTCATTTCTTAACTTCTATTCAATGCGTTAATCTTTTCAGTTATAACGAAAACAGCTTAAAACAATTTAGAATCCATGGAAAAAGTATTTTAAATTGCTGATATTTATAGCAGCTTCATTTTTTTAAAGAAGTCCCTGTTCTTAATAACCAATAACAGCAAATCAGTGGCAATACAGTTCCTGCCAGTAACGTTCTCCTAGGAAAAAGGATTTCAGTAAGCTTTATCACTCAGCATAGCCAACAGAAATATTTGATACTAAGAGCAGTGGAACTAGAAAACCACTTCAGATGTCCTTCAAACAGCTAGATGAGGAATTCAAGGGGATATGCAGTAGGAAACTCAGAAAATGGAGCTTGACTTTGATACTTACTTGGTGTGATAGAGTAATTTAGTCTCCATATAGATCTTACTGTATAAGAAAAAGAAGGAAAAAGGAAGCAGTAATGTGTCACCTTATCTAAATAAGATACCTGTCATTCCTGAAATTCTGTTTAAACTATGATGGATGTTCTTATTCAATGAGAGAGATTTTTCCCCCAGCAAAAACAGATCTTTTCAGACAGAGAAGGACTATGATGAGACCAAATTTCCTGCCTGTGGATGAGACTGAGCAATGCAGAAAGGGCTGCAGAGCAAGATGCTCTGGGATTCCCTTCTGACCACTTCCAAAGTCTACAGCAGTGGAGAAAGACAGTGATTTGAACAGAAATATATATGAAAATCAGCTGTACTAATTGGCAGGCCAGAAAAATCTGTATTCTTTGAAGTGGCAACATAGTCACACAATGTGGTGTGTTTATTTCCTGAGAAAATTATTTTTCCTTTCATTTAATTTTGATCAACTGTCCTGTCATTCCAGAACTTAATCTTTCTGCAACTTATCCATGGCTCTGATGTTAATGTTTTGCTAATTTAACTAAAGCCATTATCTGAAAATAGATCTGTGCCATTAACTCTTTTTTTCCCCAAAACAAATGCTTCTTTTCCTTTTCAACGGTATTTTTAAATTATCTGGCCATTGCATTGCCTTATTCTTTAGTTATCTAGAGGGCAGTTCTCCTAAATGTGTGGTAGACCTCTTCAGTATTAAAACCATTTGCTACTCCATACTATACACAACATACAGTAAATCCAGTGATGTCTACCCTGGGCTAATGTAAGTAGGTAGAGTAACAAAAATAAACAATCGTAAACAATCACTGGTGTTATCATAGCATCAATTAAAGCATACTCCAGCTTAGTAAACAATGTAAATTAGGCCACTTGATGCAAATAGGTTTATCTGAGCAGGCATGATGTGTGTGCGTGGGTGTTTGGTTAAGGTGGGGAAAGTAAGAAAGACTGCCTGTGTCACAAATTGCTGTTGTTTTCTGTGCTATCTGTAACTTCAGCTGGGAAGGCAGGACTAGCATGGGCAGTGGAAAGCTGCAAAGTCAATTCCAATCTGCAACTCATTTGAACCTGTAGTCACTGAAGCCTGCAGAGATGCTTCCATGCCCACTGCTAGCGTCAACCTGTAGTCACTCTTGAAAATAAGTATTGAATACATTAATCTTGAATATTTAGTAATTTAACAATAGCTGTAGTGTTCCCTGATTTGATAATTTTAACAGGTAACCTTTGGAGTTGTGATTTTTAGGACTTACAGTGTGGAAGACAGCTGTATAATCGGGCACAAAGCAATGCGTGATGATCTTTGCGTATTCTTTTGGGCAAAGTAGTTAGGCTCTGTTACCTACATTTGAGTTGATGTGGTTACAGGTCATCAGGACAAGCAAGGGTTTAGGCAGTTCTTTCTTACAGCCCACCTATGGAAAACACTGTCTTCATAAAAAGAATGAGTGAGTCATATTTATAACAAGCTCTTTGTAGGACCTTCCTGTAGGACCTATACTGTGCCTCAGACGGTGTCAGGAGCCAATTGTGCTCTAGGAACAAAACTGCATTTGCACTGCTTCCTTAAAAGTCCTAAAACCCGTTCCAACTGAAGATGTTGCAGAAGAAAGTTCATTTACACCTCTTCAGTGTGCTGTTTCATTGTTTACGCAGTATTTTCATCAAAGAGCATGCTGTTCATAAAGCATGGAAGAACCTGACAGACGAGACCTGGAACACTTGCCATCACATTTAGCCCAAGTCTATCTGACATCTCAGCAGGGGAAGCGGTGAGCTGTGATTCTGTGCAATCGCTAGTATACAACACTGAAAAGAATGTTCCTGCATAATGCAGTTCCTGCCATCAGATATTGTATATTTTACATCGCAGGTTTGGGCTTCCTGAAGTCTGTTTTTAAAGTCATTTTCTTAGCTCACTGACATTTTAAGTGCTCTGTGTTTGGTGCCACTAGATTATGACATTTTGATGTTCAGTTAGAAATCCAAAATACCAATTAGGGAATTACAAATTGCAGGAATCTTGCCATTTAACTATTAATTATATTCCTTATTGTCTCAGCTAGTGAGTGATTGTACATAAATGTCTCTTAAATATAATATGCAAAATCTTGTTATTAAGATATTCATGAGATGTCAGTCCCCACTCGGTGGAACTGAGGGACCTCTAGAGCTTGCTGAGTGTGACAGTATTTTCATATGAAGAACAGTGTTCCGGAGAAATAGGAGTGCATACATGTGAATAAAATCTGGCCTTGTACTGACTTGAGTGCTGGCAAACGTTGTAATTCCTTCCTGATCTAGAAACAGAATATGTCATCCTGAATTGCCAGGACGTCAAACAAGTCTTATTCGCATCTCCTTTTGTGAAAAGATCTATGATAAAGGCTTAGGTGGGGTGGGGGATTTCAACAAAACCATTCCAAACATGTCATAGAATGTTAACCTGTGAATACTCCTCCTAGTCCTTGTGTAGCAACAGTAGTTCAGTGCTCTGGCAGAAATAGAGCTCTGTGTTGTCCATAGGTGAATGTAATGTCATCTTTTAGTCCTGTTTTCTATATTGAAATTGATCTAATATTATTCTGCACTGAAGCTACCTTGATGCTGTGTTAAACAACACTAAAAGCACAAAGATGCAAGTGAAATTCACAGTAATGCAGGATGGAAAGGTAAAGTCCCTTGGGGGGCAACTGCATGCTGCCGTGCTCTCAGAATGAGAATTCTTATTTTTTAAAGATAAAGCGGAGTATAATAAAAGAAGGCTTAGGAAATTACTGGGAAATTCAACTTGAATTGGATTTCCAATCAAATGTGGTGATAGTGCCAGGCTCTGTGGATATGCCCAGTAAAGTAACTTTTTCCAGAGTAGAAATCTTAGAAATGCATACTGTACAGATGCTAGTCCTCAGCATCAGTTTCATTCTGCAGATCCTCTGTTGTTCTACACTACTTCTATTAGCCTCAGCCTAGCCTGGTCTCTGGTACTGAATACCCAGTAGTGCTTCGAGAACATTTCTTTACCTTCCTCTCAGAGGAATCCTGCTCATTTCTTCTGAGACTATCTGTGGTATGAGTCAGTGCACAGAAAGTGAGATTGACATTAAAACAGCATCCCGATATGAACTGGAACGCTTGAGTAGCCATAGCTCTGCTTCAAATCCCAGACCAGCCCAGGAGGAAAATTCCACAATAGGCTGGCATTCCTCAGCGCTTTGAGTCTATAGAATTGTTTCAATTCTATAGATGTGGTAGGAAAACTATGCTGACTAGTGCTCCCTCCTCAGAAAAGTTGGGAACAAGTGGGAAGTGATTTCCCTGCGCTGGAAGGTAAGGCCAGGATGGGGAAGAAAAAGTATTTTGTTGCTCTTAGCCTCTTTCTTTGACTCTCAAGCATACGCTGGGGAAGAACTGCACTTTACATGTGTTTCTGAGTCCTAGTGTGCTGTTGGTGCCGATACTGTTTAGTTTTTTTTGTCTATATTTAGAGGCTGTGTCCTATTGATGGACTCTTTTGAATTGCAGCTCTGTCTGTTATACAACTAGACCTCGTGTTTATATATGCAGCTCTGTGTTTTATTAACATCTCTGAGTGTGACATGATAGACACAGAACTATGCTGAAACAGGAAAAAAAAAAAAAGTTTGATTTTAAGATTTTCTATCTTTTTCCTTTTTTAAAAACAAACAAACAATAAAAGATAGAAGAAAAAAACAGCCGGAGAGATACATTTTCAGTCGTCCCAAAACGCCCTTTTACCCTCGCAATTTACTTCCAGACAGTGCACGCATTTCCAGTGAATACTTGGCTAAAAAGTGAAAAGATGTTAAAACCTGAAATGAATACATCATGTTCTAAAGAATCAGAGATAGAGGTCATCCAGATTATTTCGACAAGGGCTGTATCTCACAGCGACAATGACAATAATGGCAATCAAATAATAGAAGAGAGACCCCTAGGAGGCTCTGAAATCAAGCTCTCACAAGGACTGTGTTTTTCCCAGTGCTCAGTTATCATAGATATGAGGACTATTTTCTGAGTTGTGCTGAGACATGGAACAAGCAATTATTTTTGTAATAAGCTGCTGGAAGTGGCGTATCGTGTAGGGCCACATGATCGTATGCAAGACAGGCGTTACTAGAGACCTGCACTAGGTCCTCAGTGGAACAATTTCAAATGATTTTTTTTCCTGTTTCTAAACTTTAAGAGAGAGGAAGTAGTTACAGATTTCAGATTTCAAGCTTTTCTCTTAAAGAATAACACTGTTGTTGATTACTAACTTCATCGGAATTCATATATTGCGAAACTAATGTGAAAATATGGGAGAAATCACTTTAAGAAAGTCTTCTTAATTTTTGTATCATTTAGGAGTCGTTTCATTGAATCAAGAAGCTCCACTAATATGAATTTGTCACATAATTTGACTAACATTCATTAGAACACTTGAATTACTCACTTACAGAAATTACAATTGTTTTAAGCATTTCAAAAGGTTAACTTAGGAGTCTAATGGAAAAGTAACATTGAATGAATAGAGATAATTATTGGAGGAAACCAATCAGAAAGCCTGGATTTCCTTCCAAAGGAACTCGTGTCCTGTAATGTTTTAGAGCAAATAAGTAGGTTTTGGACGAGTTCAAGTCAAGTGAATTGGATGCTTTGTTTTTTAAACTCCCAGTTGAATCTTATCCTCATTATGTTTATATATATGTATATATGTGTATATGTATATATATGTATATACATATATAAAGGGGAAGCATAGGAAAGAGAATGAGCAGGAAGACTTACATTTAGTGCAAGCAAGATCCATTTGAATGCTTGAAGAAAAGGTCCTAGTAAAGAAAGTGAACTGTAAATCTTCTAGACTGTTGTAAATCTGTTTAACATAAGGAACCAGAAAAAAAACAAATAAATTTTACTGTACTGTGTAACCAAACCATGCTCACCTACTGAGGAAGATTTGATAGATATTTGAAAATAAACATGAATAGGTGGTTGTGGGAGTTTTTTGTTTGTTTGCTTTGTTGAGCACGGTGACCACAAGAGCTGCCACTTGGCAGTGGATATACCCAGATAAATCACAGGGGGATACAAACATCTGACTCATTCTCATTTCTTTTGGCAGACAGGGTTCAGTGAAGATCCTGGTACAGCAGCTTTCTCTCTCCTTCTAATTGTTACTTGTCATTAGCTATAGCAACATTGAAAACCCCCCAAAACATAAATCTGAATAGTGGTTACATATGTTATACTTCAGGTTGACGGGCTTGGTCAATTTGTAACTTAGTTATGGTCCAGGGAGGAGCTACAGAATTAGAGTCAGGGATTCAGGAGTTTAGCTTCTAAAGCAAGAGCAGTCACAAGTCTCCGTGAGTGTCTCAAGGTTTTGTTTAGGAGTAGCTGCACTCCAAGGAAGAAATTACCTCCTTCCACTTGGCCTTCAAAGAGGTCTGGTTTTATTAGCACTGTCCTGCACAAAGGGATTTTTATTTCGCTGAGTTTGCTGTATACTGCTTCCTCCTTTCTTCAAAATATAATGCAGGTATGCGGCTACTGGTGAGAGATCGGAGTGTAGAGCTCAGAGTCCTTCTTGTAACAAGATGGATAGCATACACTTCAGGAATAACATGGGATGAGCAAGGGGAGCTCTTTCTTTCTTTATGGTAACACCAGTCTACAGCAACTGGTTTGAACTTGACTACGTAAGGAGCATTGCAAGCATCTTAAAAGGCTTGTAATTCTCTGCTCGTGGGAAAAAAATAATAACGGTGACAATATGTACGTCTATCAAAAGCTGCCAAACTTTTCAAGTTACTCCTTGCAATGCTCTATGTTTATAGAATTTTTAAGACCACTGAGTTTGCCACAATGGTTATACAGTTAAGCTGAACGCCTCATTCTTGAGTAGAAAACTAAACTTTGTATTAAACAAGGTTTCATGTCTGATAGCTCAGGTTCTGAGGGTGATGCCTTCATTTTATGGTAGTGTCAAACAGATCACCACCAATTCTTCAAAATTTTTAAAGTATTTTTAAATAATTTTTAGCCATTCTTTTCCAGAGGCTCAGGCACTGTGGAAACCCTGGACTAGAGATAACCTTTAAACTCATGCTCTCTTGCTAATCCTTTATATTCTTAACAGTCCAATTGATATGTTATCTGCCTTAATCTCCACTGGTATGTCACATCTTGCAAATAGAGATCTTTTATATCTGAAATTAAATGTTCAGCAATTTTATTCCCTAGTAAAGTTCTCACAGTAAAACTCAGAATTGGCAATTCAGAACCAAAATTACTTTTTTTTTCTGGTATATGAAAACAAATCAGCACCATTTCGAAGGCCTAGAAACTGAAGGTTCTTTAAGTGACTGTTAAGATGTGGTTCTGGGCAACGTTCATAATTCTTGATTTGCTTGAATATTTGTTCTTGTTTTAATCAGATATCATAAGTCAACACAATCCTTTTTAGAAACACATATGAATATATCGGGAATTTTGTTCTTCCTCTTTTACTTATTCCCATGGATAGCACACACGTCCTATTTGTTCACTATCTGCTGTGTTTTACAGACTGCTCTATTTCTTAAAATATGTGTCTGCACAGCATAGAAGGCAGTCAACTGTTTGCCTGGTTCTGGCTGATGCACTGGGTTGTGCAGACCTTCTGGAGGGAGTGCTCAGTTGCTGAGGAAAAGCTCAGCCAGGAGCAGCTTTCTGAGTAAGGGCTGGAAAGAGAGAAAGGAGTGCATCTGCAACATAGCTGATGATTTGGAAACTGTCGAGATCAGGCAACAGAAATATCACAGAAATCTTCAGAGCTGATGGAGGGAAGTCCTCTTTGCTGTAGATAACAGGCATGTAATGCCTTTCCTATTAAACCAAGGTTTGTCTCATAGGCTTTTGCCAAATTCATTTGCAGCTTGTAGCTACAGTGAGCATCCAACTGCAGGACACTTCTTGCGTATTCATTTGCCATTATCTTTTTTTTTTTTTTTTTCCTGAAATTCAGTTTGGTTTGATTATGCAAATTTCTTCATAATATTTGTACTTTTTTTCCTCTGCATAGCCCTGTGTTTCTGTTCTTTGCTAACCCAGTCTAATGTTACATTCTGTTGTTTAGTTTTCAAAATTTACAATCTGGTCCTGTTTCATTCTCAGTTTTTTGGTTTTTTTTTTTCACATTCTAATAGCTTTCTATAAGTTTAAGCTGTCTAGTGATCTTTTTCAGTTATGAGTCTTTGATCCCCTTTACCATCTGGCCTTGGATGAGCAATTCCATAAACAGTTTAAAATGACATGTTTGCCTCAGCATAATTAAATGCATTAGATCTCCTTGTTCTTGGTTTTTCATATGAAGCACATAATTTCCAGAATATGTATTCTTTTTAAGAGTGTACTGTTCTACAAACTCCTGTAACCGATAACTCAATCAATCTGATAACTAGCTTGGTTCCCAGTTATCTTTTTAAAAAGACATAGATTGCTTGAAGTAAAATCCGTATCCTTAAATTGCCGTAGTAAAATTAACTGGTATCTTTTTTTCTCTTTTATTTCAGACACTCAGTTTGCCTTTAGGTAAAATTCTTCTACTTTCAATGACTTGCTATGTTTCTGGAGACTTTGTTTTTCTAGGAGTCCTTCCTTTCTCCCCTACTTCTATCTTGCTATGTCTGTCTGAGTTCTCATATCAGCTATAGTTCCTGATCTCAATTAATGAGAAGGGTGAGTTTGAGCACTATAAATTTTGATCAATCTTCACTATATTGATAGATTAATCAATAGAGAAAACAAAGGACGAAGATTCATGTCTCCTCTAGTTTGCTAAGACTGATATCTAGTGCCCAAATTGTTTGATCCAAGTCTCATGTTGCCTTTCTAAAAATATATTTCTGTCCTGCTTCTCTTGAAGACATTGGTAAAGCTCCTATTGATGTCACTGTTGCATGAGCTGCAGTAATCCACTTATGCTCAGCAATTCTGTCTCTTCTCAAACAATGTACCAGTAAACACAACAAATGTGCGCACTTGTGGTCATGTTTTCATTTTAACTGCAAACCAACTTCCTCTCCCAAAACTATTTGCTGAGAAGGGAGGTCTGTCTTTGTCATGATGTACCTCTGGTCTGTCAAAAGGCACAGGATGGCATAATCCCAGCCATGCTACAGCCCTTTGTGTAGGTTAGGTTATCTCACTCAAACTATTTTCAAATCTTACTGCAAAAATACATTCACACACACAAGCATTTAGGTGAAAGGAAAATGCTTTACTGATAGAAAATTGTGCCAGATTTTTTTTTTTTTTCCTATCCGTATGCAAGCATAACGTCAGACTGTCATGCGAGGGAATTGTATTCTAAATTTTTGTCCAAACTTCTGTCATTTACCAAATGTGGTAGTACCTCTCACGAGTGCTGCATTACTGAGTCAGTCGTGCAGTTGGAAGTTAGGCTTCTTGATCTCCCACTTCCGTTGATGTGATCACATAGAACAGCAAGCAACGGAATCTCTTGCTCTGCTGGGTCGTAGGCTATGGCAAACATAGAATAGACATAGGATGGGTACTGAAAGGAAATTACATTGTTTTGTTATGTGAGAAAGAGTGTGTACATAATGAAACCCACCAACAGTCCTCAAAGAACTATACATACCTCAGAAGTTTATTTTCAAGTGGACCTACAATCTGCTAAAACAGAGGGAAGAGAAATGAAGCAGGGTAATGATCTGAGCAAAAAATATCCATTTTCACCAAGCAAACCATACAGCTCGCTTACTCCCAGCACTGTTTATTTTCACCACTTGCCTCTCTTTGGTCGCTTTTTTTTTTTCTGGATGATCAGCAGAGCTCTTCGTTATTTTTCTCTGCCTGCCATCTTCCATCTCATTGTCTTAGCGAGGCCTTCACGGTCCTTATTCCTTTGAGCATCCTTTCTGCTTTCTTTTTATAACTTTTTCCCCATTTCTCAAGCAAACTTATAGTATCTCTGTACACCTGTATTTCTCTGCTTTCTTCACTTTCTGCATTCACTGAACCCTCTGAACCTCACTTTATTCTTTTATCTCTGATCTCTCAGCAATGTGCAACAGCCCAAGATTTTGTTTTTCTCTTTCATTCCCCTGATCAGTTCCCTGGGGAGTTTAGGTTCTCCTCATTTCCACCTCTTTCCCTTGTACTGTTTTTTCCATCAGACTCTTCTTATGTTGCTGCATGTCCCATGGGACTGTGTCCCTGTGTTGGAAGATTTCAATAGGCTCAATATCATTTCCTTTGACCCGTGTCAGATGATAAGCTCTGTGCTGCAGGATTGTTATCTTTTCTTTTCAAGCAGCCCCACACTATTGTTGACAGTCACAGATGGAGCTATTTCTCCCGAGTAACCTGGCTTTCTGTCTTCCTCTCTTACAGACTTAGTGTATGGGAGATGCGCGGAAGAATGGGATGTTGAATTCAGCTCCTTATTCCTGCTTGGACAACATGTGCCTGAACAGACAATCAGACCAGGTCAGCAATAACGGGTTTTGAAGTTAAAAGTTAATTTTTAATAGCTGACTGTGATGCCTTAACGTCAGCACTGAACATTCTCCAATCATTTTATATTCCACAGGCCATACCCTTATGCAGAATAGTTCAATGAGGTTAACAATTTACCTTTCCAGTTGCATATTCTTTTCTATACCAGAAGTTGCCTTTTTGTATAAAACAATAAACTTTAACTGTCTTGATTTGGTGCTTGTTCCTGGCACATCTGGGAACATCAATACTCACTGAGCAGTCATAAAAGACGTCTTGAAGTTTCGTTGATCTCAGCATCTTTCTAAACTATCAGTGGAAGTTAGTGTATCATGGATACAGTTTTCAACAAGATCTGTTCCCAATTCTTTAGGAAATACGTGGATTTTTTTTCTGAAAATGCTCATCTGCTACATCAAATCCTGAAATCCGTAATTTTAAAAGAGGCATTGTAGAGCGCATTCATTTTTTAATAACTAATGCACCTACACTGTTGTGTCTTGAGTTTCTCTGCATATTGAAAATGTTTCTGTAGCAGGTTCCCAAAAGAAACAGAGCACTGAAAGCCAGGCTTCAAATGAATTCACATGTGATCAAGGCAAAAGCTGAAGTTTAGCGATGCATGCTTCTTGTGGTTCCTTTTCAGCCCTGGCTCTCTGCTCTGGGAGACATTGCAGTGTGCAGCTACCATCTCCCTGTGAATATTGCTAATCGTTCACTAGTATCTGATACAGGTGCTTCTACAAAAGAGGTGTTTACCAACTCCTCTGCTCTTCTCCTCTGTTAATTACCACTCAAACAGGGAGCTAGCATTGTTGGAAGGACTATTGACTGTGCAAGTAATTAGCTGCAGTAAAAGCTGGAGAGAGGACGGCTAGGAGGTGTTTAGATAGCTTTCCTTAGCAGAAAGTAACCTTTTCTTTCTTATTGTCTTTTGTGTGAAGGACAAGTGTCTTACTGATTCAGGTTAAAACTCCTCAGAGGCTGCTGGGTGGTGATGTGTGTATATAATTATCTGACAGCCAGTGAAGCAGCAGATGCATGCATGCAAAAGTTGAAAGCCAAAGAGTGGTTTGAAGGCTTGCTTTTTGTGTTTTGTTGGGGTTTTTGTTGTTGTTTTTTGGGTTGTTGTTGTTTTGTTTTTTTTTAACTTCAATCATTTCACACCTTGAGTTTACAGTGAAGCCCACAAATGGATGTATTATTACAGATTATCTCAGATTTTCTGTACAGCCTAAAAGTGAGCACCTTGGCACAGGAGAAGACAAGCGTTTTAAATCCATTTCTGTCATTCATATGACAAAGTGACACTGTGTCCTGACTGTATGGGTAGCTGAGGATAGTGGTGCCTCCCAGAGGATAGGAAGGCCTGTGTATAGTTCTCAATCATGTACATGCCATCCCAGCAGCTGGCATTTGCTTAGGCAGTATTTTAAAAGCCAGGTAGCATCACTGAAATACTTTTGGTTATAATTTGTAATCCTTGCTGTCCTTTTTATGTGGGAGCAGCAGCCAGCAGCTGTTTGAGAGCAGTGCTGGTGTGGGGGCTGTGTAGGGCTGTTCTACTCTCTGTGCTCTGACGCTCTGCTATAAACCCTGCTGCAAATATGGTCCTGACCTGATCTCATTTTAATACATCAGCATTCAAGCATATTCAGAGACACAAATCTTGAGCGTTAGCTGTGAGGATTTTTAAATGAGTGCTGGTATGTGAAGTGTGGCATTTGCTCCTATTCTGTATTATAGGTGATTTTAGCCATACATCAGACAGTATAAAACATAAATCATTTTGCTTATCTTTTTTATAGGCTTTAGTGCTAGTCAGCAACCATACTTGGTTAGAGTGGTTCTTTTTGCACCAGTTTAATGAGTTAAATGTGTCTTCTGGCTTTAACAGAGCTAGTGCAAGTTCTGTTCTGATGAAGTAAAGGAATAGTTGCGTTCGCACAATATATTTTTTTAAGTGTGATACTGTAGCAAAAATGCTGAATCACAGCCTGAAGCAGTGATGGAGCACCTGGTGGGAAGGCAGGGCCAATCTAGCTGAGCTCAGGTGCATGCAGTGTGATGCATCTCAGTGACCAGGAGGGCTGGAGCCAGGATTCACCCCTTCCCAGACCTCATTTAAGGGTTGGCAGTGTAGGCAAAGGTGTCTTACTGGAGATTCCTGTGTCCCTTAGGCTTTCCAAAGGTAAGCAGGTTCTTTTCTTTGTTTCTGTGCCTACAGCTGTTGCATTTGAGCAAGTCCTCACTTGCTGCAGCCTAGAACCTTGCTTCTCTGTTATTGTTGCTGTGCTTTTCATCGCGTAACAGATACTCATCAGCATATCAACCAATGGGAAAGGTGAGAAAATGAGTTAGAAATTAAGACCGCAATTCAAATGTAGTCACTTTAATTCTTCATGGAAGGATACCACTTTAATTAAAAAATAGGAAGTAATGTAGTTAAAAAAGATTTAACGTGTACGTTCAGTACTTTATCCCCTATTCTTGAGCAGAGTAACACAGGTTGATTACTGATCTGTTGAGTTTTGTAGAAAATCTGATATGAGTAGTGTGAGTTAGCTCTTAGAGATGTTGCTGTGTCCTTGCTAAACTAAGAAGGAAGCGTCGCTATAAGGGACGAAAAAAGATAACCAATATGAATCAGATTGATTTGTTTGGAGTTGTTTGGGGTTGTTTGTTTTTTTTTTGCAAATTTTTTGACCTTGGTATCCCAGATATGTGAATCCAATTAGGAAAGGACTAACAAAGTATTTCCACTGCAGCAAGCTTTAATTTTAGATGGAGTGATTTTTAAAGATATCATTGTAAAATGTTCCTGTGGTACTGCTAGTGTCTAGTGATTATGAATTATTAAGTTGCATTGGTTTATTCATCTTCTGACTCTAGCACTGGCTTATGGTATCACTTCATGAGAATTTTTTGCTCTATACCTCATTTTAGATATTATAAAGTAAGTCCAAAACTACCTGTTAAATAGTGTAAGTTTGTATTGTGGAAAGATGCATGTTAAGATGTATGTATGCTTCTGTTGAGTTTTCATGTGAAGCTGTGTGCAGTGCTTTGGAGTAAATTATGTTTTTTTTTTTTTGTTTTTTTTTTCAAATAATTAAGATCGAGCCATCCAGTTCTCCACAGCATCCCTCCTATCTTCTTGACTTTACTCTGCTGAGCCAAATTACTTGCAAAACACAAGTGATATGCTGATACCATCAAGAAAGTGCCCCATACAGGTGCACAAACATGTAAGAGTGCAGATGGTAATCAGTCAAGATGCAGACAGATCTGACATTTGCTGAGAGCGTCCCTATATTTTATTGAGTTGTCATGCCTTGTTGCGTACTTAATGAGGATGAGTCCCTTTATATGCCGATTTCACATTACAAATGTTGTTTTGCTACAAATAGCTTGTGGCAATATATCTTGCATGCAGCAAATAAGCATATACAACATTATAGCACACCCGTGTTATTGCGTGAGTGTAAACAACTAATAAAAGGAATATATTTACTGTGCCTTGGAGTCATTGACTTTCAGTAATATTTTCTCCATTTTCAAGCCTATTGACTTTATGGAACATTTGGCATTATTTCATTGCATCATCATTGCTTATTGTAACATCATTTAAACACAAAAGCATGCTGTACACCAACATATGAGGGCTGTTCCGTAAGTAATGCCTCCTGTTTTATTCTGTTGGCTATGATGTCAGAGGCAGTTGTTGGTGGTATGATAGTAGAAGTTGAACCTTCCCACTCATATACTCGTACTGTATGAGAAATGGCAGCAGAGGGGCAGTCTAACAAAATGATGTCTGACACACAAGTGCGAATGAAATAAAGGCATATAATTGAATTCCTCTATGTGGAAAAAATGGCATCCTTTTGATAACTGTTCACACTTGCGGAATGTCTATGGAGACCAAACAATGGATGTGAGAACAGTGAGGCTGTGAGTGGTACATTTCAGCTGTGGCAACAGAACTGTGAAAGACTAGATGGCCACGTCTATCTGTTATGCCATGAAATGAAGAGCTGAAGGTGACAGTTTCCTGGATCACATCATTACCAGTGATAAGATGTTGTGTCACCACTACAGTCTGGAGTCAAAATGGCTATCCTTGGAGTGGTATCATGTGAATTCCCCCATCAAAGAAAAAGTTCAAGACACAGTCTTCGGGAGGTAAAGTGATGTACACTGTCTTTTGGAATAAGAAAGGGATGACCCTTCTGGATTTCCTGGGACCCAGACAAGGCATCAATTCTGACCGCTATGTCAGATATGCTGACCAAGCTCGGGGTTCAAACTTCCAGTATCAGACCAGAGAAGAAGACAACCTTTCTCTTGCAATAGGATAATGCCAGGCCCCAGTTTGATGGCTGTGGAGCGCACTGCCAATCCTGCCACACTCCCCATTTAGTCCAGATTTTATGCCTTCTGACTTTAATCTGTTTGGGTTGATGAAAAATGGACACAACGGACAACATCTTCCTGGGAATGACATCATCATCACAACATAAAATAATGGATCATGTCTGCTTGTGCAGATTTTATGAGTGTGACATACAGGCTCTTGCTCATAACTGCTGAAACTGTATAGTCAGTGGTTGGGACAATGTTGAAAAACAGTGTTTTGTAGCTGAGAATTTGCTCTATCAAATAGTGTTCTCGTGATCCTTGTATCTGTTGCAGTTTCCATGGAAATAAATAGGTGATATACATAGGAGATAGACATAGCTTCAAAAGTAATATAGTAGACCACGTATAAAAGGATATATCTGTGACTAGCAGGTGCATTTTGTGTCATTTCTACAACTAGGGAAATACTTTGCATCCTAGAGCAATTACTGACCCAAGACAAGTGATTGAAAAATTGATGGGGAGATACTGGTGTCATCAAGTTGCTTTTGGTAGCCTCTGGGCATGGTTGGAATCAATGTTTTCTCTTGCAAAGGTGAACAGCATTGCTGGATCTGCATGGAAATCTGGGCAGTTTTTCAAATCACACCTTTGAGCCTCTGTCAGATTTTTATTCCTGGGAATTTTATTTGATGCTGAATAGTTAAATATTTTCTGTAATACTGAATTTGCTATTTAACCAAACGTAGTGACAGTTCCTCTGTTTCCAGGTTATCGCTTCAACTTTTGTCTTGGTGGCTATCTTTACCTTATGCTTGACTGCTGCCAAATTAAAAAGGACCAATGTCTAATAAATTCACCACCGTGCTCTTTCCCTCTCCTCTCTTTCAGGTAAATGAAATGCATAGACAGAAGTTCTATCTTTGTTTTTATAGTTTGTTGGCTGGGTTGTGGGTAAATTCATTCCTCTTTCTGTTGTCTTTCATGAGTGATACTTTCTGCAAGATGGATAAAATCTGATGAAGCATGATTTGCATCAAGATTTTTCTTCATATATCACTTGCATTACAACACAATTTTGTAACGTGTAAGGATTTCCCGCTGCTGAGGAATTTCAACCACATCTCCTAACTGAGCTGATGATACTAATTTTCAATTTAAGCTAACTTTCGCATTCTATACATTGCTTTGGGTACAAGCTCACCTCGGCATCTCCTAGATTGCAACTTACAGCTCAGTAAGAAATAAAATAAGAAGTAATATAGACCATCATGACAACTCATTGCAAGAAAGAAGAAAATCACCCAAAGAAGAAGAAATGCTATTTTATTGTACAGTAATTGTACCAGGAGCTTAACATTTTTTTGTATGTGAAAATGTTTAATGTTTTTCAATGTTATCTGCAATAAATGTGATTCTGAAGGCAGAACGTAATGTAATCTGTTTTAGTACTCGGATACTTAAACTGAAGCTACCAACGTATTGAGTTGAACCATCTAACTGTGCTGAGCAAAAATCAGGCAGCAACTTTTAAGTCAACACTAGAGTTCACAGATTTCTCGTGGTTTATCCTTCAAATTATGTATCTTTACACTCCATTTCATATTAAAACCAATATTGGTGTAATTGTTGACAGTGGTAATGGGGAATGTTATCTTTCTGGATAGCTGTTTCAGAGCATAGGAAGCATAGCAGCTTCCCATTTCCATTTTAAAGAAATGTTGTTACTGATTTTTAATCACAAAATACCACTTTTTGAATCTTGTCATTGATGGAAAAGAATGTGGACAACTTGTACTTACGAAAGGAGAGTAAACAGGAAGAGTTATGGGGATAATGTTTCAGTATTTGAAAAGATTAAGTTAAATTTTACATATAATTATCTTGAAAACTAACCAATTTCATTGTAATTTAAGTAGCATTTATATAAATTAGGAACGTGTGACATTTCTAATTAGGAATAATTTAATGGTTAAATCATGAGTTCTTAAAATGATAATTGGGCTAGTTGTAAAATTTCAAGGTCTGTGATTTTAGAATCGGATTGCTCTTTGACTTATGTAAAAGAATAGATTGTTAAGTGCGTGCCTTGCAGGAGAGAAGCAGTCTAGATATTATAATTTGAATTAGTTTTCCAATGGAATTTAGAGTAGGCAATCTGTCCTCTGATCTTTCTTTGCACACTAAAAGTATGAGTCAGGGATGTTAAAATAGCTCAAACTGAGAATGCGATGATTTAACTAATAGCTGGAAATGCTGAATTCCACATGTGAGGAAAGCGATGCGCATTAATTGCACCCCATATGGGTACTGTAATGAATCCAAGGTATTCTCCAGGGGAAGTTATTTTTTTAATATAAAGCTGCTTATACTGTAGCGATACAGCATTCTGCTTTTAGTATAGAGCAAGAAATAGGGAACTTGGGCAAAATCGAGTCAGTATAGAGACTTCTTCCAAGGGGCCCATACATTAATAGTTCATGTCTCTGGGAAGGGCTGTAGCTTAAGGCAGAGCATTACACTTCCCAGCAATGCTTTTGAGTGAAAGCCCTTGGGTCCAATGTAATTACTCCTTAGTCCGTGTTGATGACACTATGTGCGAGACCCAGCAGCTTGTGCATCCCAGGGGATCGTGGGCAGCAGAAAACATGAGAAGCACACTCATTTGAGGGAGCATGGGCCACAGATGGGCAGTGTGCTGATGGTGCTGCGCCGTTGACTGGAGACCTTCGTGTGGAAACATGCTGTGCTGTGAAATAAAGAAATACACTCAGCAAAGCAGTAGCAAATATATTTGTAGTGGCTTGGTAATAATGCAAACAAGAACTGCTTGCAAATCATTTCTGCAAGTAGGAACGATTTATTAGTATCTCTGATTGTTACGCTCACCGTGGCTCTCTTAGTGGTTTCAGTAGGGCAAAGTGGCTAATATGGACTGTGTGCTTTGGCTTATATGGAAGAATTATTTAGGTGAGTGTCTGGCAGCATACAACCGGCTTAGACTATAATGCCTTGAAGTAGTTTTTTCTGAGGTATTTAGAAAAGCCAGTCTGCCCTCTGATCTTTCTTTGCACATCACAAGGTATGAGTCATGTACACCAGGCTTCTATGACCATCTTCTAAAGAACTGTTTAGACAAGTATCTTTCAGTTCAGGAAAGAAGCAACTGGGAAAATGAGCATTTATAAAGCTATGAGCAGCTTGGTGATTCTAAGATTCTCCAGCTTCCAGTGCAGAAACAGAGCCATTCAGTGAATCTGGGAGGGGAGGTGTGTTTGGAGCATATAAAAGTGATCCTGGTGGAAAGCAGCCAAATTTAAGAAGCTCTTGCTGTAAGACACTCAGGAGTGCTACATGTTGCATGGCTTCAACATAAAAGAAACCCACTGACAATTGCCTAAGACCTATAAGCTATATCTGACCAAGGAAGTCCCTTAGCAGAAAACATTGGGATGCTGGAGGAATGTCAGAGGGAAGCTGTTTCTGTGTGCTTTCCATTTTTGGTAGCCAGTTTTGGATGCTATCAGAGTAGATTGGACTAGTTTGACCTTTCATTTGACCCATTTTCACTGTTCTTGAGGTTTTTCCATATTTTAGAGCATGCATTGCTAAGTTTCTAGTTTTCCTGATTTCTTTGATGGTCAGTCAAATCAATAAAAAATACCACTGTCTTCACTGGGGAAACAAAATCAGAAGCCTCATTGGTGATTATGTGAAACAAATGCGCATTACTTTCTTCTTTCCCCATAGTTTTAATATTCAAACACTGAGGTCTGCTTTAATTAATATCATTTTAACTGTCAAATGAGAGAAAATTTCTCACAGCCTCAATTAGAATTCTGCTGGCTCTGGCAGAACAGGTTTAGTAGAAAATTTAGCCTGGGAAATATAGTTCAGCTAAACTAACCTCAGGCTCATCATCTCACGTGGCTGTGGCCCATTCTCCTGGACTAACACTGCAGATGGCAACAGCTTTAATTTTTGTATATGTGATATTTCCTCTAAATAATTTTTTTTGAAAGTTCAACAAGTCAATTTGACGTTTCTATTCAAATTTGTGTTGTATTTGATTGTGCTGGATGGCTTTCTCAGATTAATCTCTGCGTGCTGTCTTTAATTTCAGAATTGGTTCTAACAGAGGAAATATGTTGATTTCTTTGTACGCTGCAGATCTCTCACAGGACTCACCAAATAACTATTACTAACATCTGCTTAGCATGCAAATAGTAAGACTCTGCTGTTTTCAGATTGCCATTCTGTTATGGGAAAAATTGGTCTACAATTCACCTCCAGTCAGATATTCAGTCCAAACCTGTTTCTGCATGTTACCTCAGGAAAAGGAGTTGGCAGCTTTCTTGGTGCAGTCAAATACTAGCTCCTAGTATTAAAACCTAGGCTGTGTTCTCTACCTTCCTTTCTAGGGAAGGAAGAGAGATTTGAGATTATTGTAAGACACGTGATGTTTCCTCCTACGTAAAGCACAAAGAGAAGGGCTTCTCTGTACCGCAGCCATCAGACACTGAGAGAATTGAGTACTTTATGTAGTATATATGTATATCACATACATAATCATGAGTATGTCTGGTCTGCATAATAAATACCAGTTCAAAGTATACTGCAGAAACTCTTGAAAATTCATAATTACAGTTATACTGCAGAATTGCCAGCAATCAAACGAGGGAGAAGAGTGGCACTGGGGTTTTGGAAATTGGAGGCAACTTCCAGTGCTGTGGCAAAGCTGGGCTCTTTAACATCTACCAGTATTCCACTCTAGGGACCGATGCGTGTGTTCTGTTGGTGCCACTTTGCTCCTAGGGATGGGAAGCAGTACAGCAAAAATAAATGAAGTAGAACAAACATCTTAATGCAGAGATATTACACATTGTGAAAAACACTGTTATCACTTCAGGAAGATTTGTTGCAATGCAACTACAGTATCATAACATCTTAGGTTTACAAAATCTTTGCCAAAGGATTTAAAGTTCTTCTATACTCATGAAACCTAACTTATGCTTTCTTTATCAATGGATGAAAAAGATGCTATGAGCCTTTGCTTGTTTCCCAGTAGTGTGAAAAACACCAGTGAAACTGTTTGCAACATGTTAAAACTGTGAGTGCAAAATCCTGCAGCACTTTCATACGTTTTGTTTTGAGATCTTAGATTGAGAAACTGCAGTGTGTCAAAGGGACTGTCAAAATGTTGTCAGATCTTCTTCAAAACAAATATTAGCTCCGGAATCAGTGTGGCTTCTATTGCAAGAGTCAGATAGCTTTGTTCACGAACACAGTCCATTTTGTCTTGAAAGGTTTGGGCCGTATGCTTTTTCTAGTAATCTTTTTGTGATCTAAGTCTTGCAGCATGTCGGAAAAGGAAAAAGAACAAAGAAATAAAAGGAAGAAGACTTGCAAAGTCAGGAGGATTTGATTAGCAATGCTTTAGTAGAACAGTCTACTGAAGAAATTCAGATTCATCATAATAGCAATGGAAACAATTCTACTAGTAATGAAAAATCCGGGGAAGCCTGGAAAATAACATTATTTTTTGCAGCGTATTTGCATGCTTCTTCTAAAACATGAAGATCTAGATTGAACTTGCAAGAGATCTTCTAATGCAGTCATAAAAACCAGTTATAGTTAAAACTGCAGGGCTGCTCAGGTATATTTGGAAGCAATTTGCATCTTTAAGAACTGGAGTACGAATTCAGAAAAATCTGTTCCCTCTGAAGGCCATTCTCTTAGCTCATATGAGAAATTAATAACTGACTCAAATAAAGTGAAATAGGTTTGAGATTAAAAAGAATTAGAATTTCTTGAATTGGTAATAAGGCCATGTCATTGAATTCTTACAGATCAAAGCCCAAATGTGAATCTTGCCTGCACTTGCTGCAGTCTTGCCTATTACAGCCATGCTGTTTATTTCAGGCTGGTAAAAGACTTAGAAGAAACTGTGGGAGATAAAGGTTGATAAAGGTTAGTTAGTGCTACTTGTGTCTGCAAAATACATACCTGGAAGACTGAAAACTCGCTCTGAATTAAAACTTGTAGAAAGGATGTCTGAGGAGGACAAGATTCTGGAAAGTAGCTTGCCTGCCTTGGGGTTTCTCTCTACCAGGAAAGAACATCATGATACCGCTACATTAGGTGGAATAAGACTTTGTCTTTAGTACATGTTAGGAAAGTAACATTTAATATCTACTAATGGATTGGAGCTGAGCATGTTATTGTGGTATGGTTAGTCCCAACTATAGAATACATTTAACAGCATTTATTTAATGCATTTTATTTGACCTTTCTGGTTAGTGCTTTTCCTGGAAGAACTTAACTACATTTTTCTGCTATAAATCTAAGGTTGTGTATATAATGTTTTCCTAAGGGTTAGGCCAATATTTATCATTTTTAATGCAGTATTAAGAAATATCTATGTCAACTAAAATGGTTCAGGTAAGGGTTCTTTCTTACTTTATCTCCTCACGCAAGAAGAGTGCGAAATTATGTGTGGAACAATTACAAACATTATGTTGCTTGGCAACATTTGCCCAGCAATTTTACTGACAGTTATTGTAAACCTAGACCATGTGGTAAATATTTCTCCGAATAAGGTAGTCAGGTCAGGCAAAGGATAACACATAGCACAGTGTTTTAGCCCTACTTGGGCAATCTCCACGGAAGAAACTAGTCATCCGCACTTACAAAAGCAGATCTTTTCTTTATCTGCTACAATGCTACTTTTCAGGTTCTTATCACTTAATTCTTTCCAGATTTGTTCTTGTATATTTGCAGTTTTTTTTTCTTTTTCTTAGAGACACGGCCAAACATTTCAGTTTTCTTCTGCTTAAATACAAGAAAAGAGTCTAGTCAATGCTGTTGAAAGTGCACTGTACTTGTAAAGAGAAGAAGCAGGTTAAGAAGAGAGATAGCTATGACTTTCCAAAAGCAGAGGGAAGCTTCTCTGCTTCTCGAGAAGCTTTGTCTGAGCTACAGTCGGAGTTGCCCGATAAATTGCAAGTGAAGAAATGTTGTTCTACCCTATGGACTTGGCTTTCAGTACTGAAGGTAGTGGAAGTACAGGATAGATGTATATACGCTTTAAATGCAGATGTTTTAATACATTGGACTGTTTTATCATCTCTAGCATTTGAAAGTGACTATTGCATACATCAGCATTTGATAAAGATATTAGCCTGAGTAGATCTCTCTATCACTCTTCTGATACCAAATGATCTATACGTGGAAAATAAAACCTTCCTAATAACCTTTGGTATTTTAGCATCAGCTAATTTTCTGCTGAGGAGAGCAGAATGTGATTAAGGCAATGGAAAACATTTTATGGAGTGACAGGTGGTCATGAAATTATATTAGCATTTAAATGACTAAAACGGAACCTTTCCTTTCCTGGTCTGAGAATGTCAGAAAGCAAAGAGTCAGAATTTGTCTTCTCCTCCCATTCCCCATGGGTTGTATTTTACTTTAAAAACAGCTGCTAATTCTGTGTCACAAATTATGAAAGATTTAAAAGAATGTCGTGACTTGCTGTAGATACTGCTAGAAAACATTTTCCATCTGTGTGACATATTTAAAAAAAGCCCTCAGTCACTCAGAGAGCCAGCTCTGTGAACTTAATCAGATGTTTTTCTTCTCTCGATAACTAAGAATCAGCTCTGGGGAGCGTTAAGATCACCGTGGCATTTATTTTAAGTGAGTGATTGAATGATTCCTGAGCTGCTCTTCTGGAAAATGAAGCAAAACCCTGCTTTAGAGGTCACCTCTAATTAGAGATCAGAAAATAACTTCAGATAAATTCATCAAAAATATAAATAACTAATCAGTACCAGCTCGGTGGCTTTGTCTTATAATTAGCACTGTACAAAGGCTCCTTGAAGTCAGATAGCGGCTGGGGGGGTTCCTGCCTCACACTCCTCAACTGAACCGATAGTTTCAAGCCGGTGCTTCCTTTGAACTGCTCTCCCCGGATAAATTACTGATGGCCTAAATGTTACATTTACATTTATTATTCTCCATTACCAAGAACACGTGAAGCTGCAAAAGATTAAAGCAGCAATTACTGGAGTTGGAACACTGGAAATGGAGTTCAAACATTGGAAATGAATGTTTAGGAAAACAGAGAAGACAATTACTTGAGTCCAGCTTTAACTAAATGAAAACAGCAGCTTCCACACCAGACAGGGCACTTACCGATGGTTGTTTCTATGTTAACGGATCTTTGTCTGTCTTCTAAAGATTTAAAACTGAAAGTGAAGCTCCATCTAAGAAATTCTCAGTGTTCCACAGCTCCAGCCGGGCAGCAAAGGAGCTTGGTCATGGCGTGAGTACCTGGAAAGAGAGCAGGGGTTCCTTGCAGGTAGATCAGGAGTTGGGTGATCCAAAGATAGGGGGCAAGCCGTGGCCTCAGCAAGCGGATTTTGAGGAGGGGACAGAAGAGGAGGGGATGAAGGAGCTGTGCAATTAGTAGCCTTGGCAAGGAGTGGAAGGCTTTACAGTTGCTCTTTCAAAAAGTTTTCAGGTGTGCTTCTGAAGTTGTCAGCTATTATTTATTATCTTACTTATCTTCCTGTTTTGTTTGAGTTTTTTCCATTTGATAAAGTGCTGTTTTGTTCAGTCCTTTGATTGATTGCCCTTGATAGAGGAAATAGAGTTCACGGAGTCCCATTCAGTTTAATTGAGTTTTCTCAAATTCAGAAGGAGAGGCACTCAAAGCAGTGTTTATTAGTGATCCTTAGCAGGAGAATCTGTCTTGATTTCTGCTAAACTCATCCTGGCAGGAGCCTTACGTTACTTTATATACAGTGATCTTCACTGGTCTTAAAAACTTCTGGAACAAGAGGATGCATCTGTACTGTCTCAGACTTTGATGTCTCTGCCGCGTGTGCCCCCATCAGAGCTGTGGGGGCTATGCTGGTCTAATAAGTGCAATCGTCCTTCCTCCTCGCTCATCACCTCCCTCTTTGGGGCAGGCGTGTGACGTGGTGGCTCCTGCTGGTGCAAGGAAATCTGTATGATTGGCATTTCTGTCTCTTCTCACTCGCTACTGAAACTGGGGTTTGTCCAAGGTCCGCAAGCCTGGCTGGACTTTTTAAATTATACTTCTCTTACGTCTTATTAATTAGTAAAGGCCAGAGTTCAAAATATTCCTGGATCAGAAACGCATCTCTCAAGTCCTCTTGACTCCCACATTCCTAGGGTTTCACCCTTCCCTGACTTGGAAACAGCCCATAATGAGAGATAAGTAAAACTAATGACGTAATTCCATGTTAAAAAGTTCATAATTGTTTTGAGAAAAGATGACAGCAGGAGGAGACATTTGGAGAAGGAAGGAGGAATTGTGTACAGTAACTGCCAGTGCCTTTGTACCGTAATCCATTCCTGCGTTGTCCTTTCTTCAACTACAATGAGCAAAAACTACATGGGCCATATGCCTTGAGTGCAGGGTGTCCTAGCAGGAGCTGTGCCCAGCCTGCAGCAAACACCATGCTGACACCTATGCATCATAGCTCAAACCTTCCCAAAATGTTCTGTGACCCCAGCAGAGCCCGCAGGAAAAACGCTTCTTCCTCCACACAAAGTGGCTGCATCTGCGCATGGGCAAGGGCCCCTGCAGCAGCCCATAATCAGATTGTTTTTCAAACACTTCTCCTCACCTTTGAAATGATGAAATTAAACTCCCGGAATTATGAAGGGCTAAAAATAATGATTTGATTGCACTCCGCATTGTAGTAGCAGACGCAGCAGCATATTGATCTGCACTCTGTGTCATATCATATTTACAATACAACCTGATCAATATGCTATTTCTGAACCTATGGCTCTTGCATGTATGAAATTGGAATATTTTATTGTAAGACTAATGCACATGACAAAAATCCCGGTGGTGTCAGTCTGGAGTTCTGTACACAAACTAGGTGAAGCAAAGGAAAGGTCAGCTTTGTACCTTTTATTTTAACAGTCTCACTGTTTTTCTTTTTACAACCAGTAAAAGACAGCCACCGATGTGATAGGCAGTGTGTAACGGTATAGCTAGAGACATGTCCTGCCACAAAGACCTTACTGTAAGTACTGACAGACTGGCAAAACCCAGGAGGGGTGAAGAGATGTTGGCAGAGAAATGACCTTGCTCTGGTCCCACAGAGGTTGCCTGTAGCACCAGGAACAGAACACCTTCCTCATCCAGGCTCTGCCTTAGCACTTAATCGCTCTGTGATGTAAATGAAGGGTCTGGTTTTCTGCTAGCATACACTGGTATAAATCAAGAACATCGGTGGAGTTAAAATAACATTACTCTGAAAGAGTGAAAAGAAACTCAGTGTACCATGTACTGTCATACTATTTGTCTGAGACATTTAAAGGGTATTCTCTCTTTAAGGGAATAAGGATCTATCATTCCACCTCTTGTGCTGACAATAATAGCTGCTGGAGACACTCTGTCTCCAAAGGACTGCTGGTGAAGGCCAGAAATAAGAACTTAACAAAGAGAACAGATTCCTCTGGAGGGCCATGGTTGCAACCAGCATCATGTGTAGATCTGAATGCTCCCCGAAAGAGATAACAGTGATTGAATGGAGTATTTCATTTGGTCTCCACTCAAGTTCTAATAGGTAGGAAAAGAGATTGAGGCTAACGGTGATGCACTGCAGAAAAGGCTTTGGGGGACTCTTTTAAAAATTGGTTTTGAAAGTAAATCCCCCTGTGTGTATAAATATGTCTGTTGCCAGCTTGTTTGTCTTCTACTGGTTTTGTTTGTGTATGAGTTTTGCTCAGTCTGCTTTACTGTTATATTGAACAAATGATAGCATTGAGCTGTCAATTTGGATTTACTAATTTGCTCTAACTTTTGAGACAGATTATATATTTTTTTTAATAGTAGCGGACATCTCTCTCACTGTAAGTATATTTTATTAAAAATCTCCACCTACTTGTAATGTACTCACTTAAACGCAATTCCATCAAGTAATCAAGACATTACCATGATAAAATATAACGTGCTTAAAACATTTTCCATCAGCTCCCACAGTCAGTTCAGGCCCTCCCATTTTATAATAATCATTTTCCGTCATTCACTACATATAGTTTGAGTTGGGCTTTGTACACTGAATAAAATTGAAGAACAGCTTTATGACAATCTAGCTGGGATTGTGAAGAACCTTAATGAGATTGCTTGAATGTCGCCTAGAAGTTATTGTGTAGTGTTTTTTTTCTGTTGTTGTTTAAGTGCTGCTGAGCACTGTGCTGCTTTTTAATTACCTACAATTTTGCATACTTTCATTGCAACAGTTCGTTCAAAAAAAGAAAAAAAATCAAGTTCTGATGGAAGTTCAAGTTTGCTGTGTTTGTTGCATCAGGCCTTAAAGGAGGGGGGCTGGAAATGCCAGGCCTCAGATGCACTACTATGTCTTCCTGTTGAAGGTATGTGTCTGAATTCCAGAGGAGCGATTGGATCTCTGATCTTGAATGAGTGAGTTCCCCAAAGCCTTCCAATCAGCTCCAAATAATTTCATCTTTTAGGGTTTACTGGTTTAGAAGACAACCCTTCCAGATAAATGGAGAATTCCGACTGTCTGGGTGGGAATAGTGAGACTGGGAAGTATTTGAGATTTGGTTGGTGAAGATGTGAAAGTTGTATTTGAATCTGTTCAGGCATGCTATGTAGATTCTGTTCTATGCCTAAAACAGGCAACTAAATTCTATTTTCTTAAAAACTATATCAAAAGCAAGTCTAAAGAGAAGCATTCATTATGTGTTCCTATTTCGGTTCATGCATACAGTTCTGTACTAATATCTCAAGAATAAGAACACATAACAATCCTAAACTGAAAGGAGCAGAAAGGCAAACGTGGTGTGAAAGGAAAAGGTGGTTTAAGTTACCACTCTGTAACTGTGGATGCTGTTGTGAAACAGCCTGTCTCTGAGTAGTTGAGTGGATTTATAAAAAGAAGTATTGTGGAAGAAAACATTTAGGAATTAAGTGGGCATTTGTATTTCTAAATGATCTCTTTCCTGAATCACGCCTATTACTCTCTTAGCCAGTAACAGAAGTATGTATAAACAGTAAGTTCTACAACATAAATTACAAACTACTGGGCTCCAAATTTAAACAATTGTGTGGTTTTATTCCTATTGATCAGCATTTATTCTGTTGTTTGATATATTTGCAGTACAGCGTCACAGTGCTTACGTCATAAAAGAAGAAGTCAGGCTACACCCTGCTGATTTTGAGGAACTGATTCAATTCAAATTGGTGGGACTGCTTTAGCTAGTAATGTAGACCACGTCTCATGCTCAAACTCTTTACATACATTTCTAAATGGTACCCCTTATTCAATGGATTATACCAATTTATGCTTAGAGGCTCTGACACTGAAGCTACACAATGCAGTAAAATGTGTTATTTTTTCCCACTGTTTCAAAAAAAAAAAAAAAATTAACAAATTTACCTGAATATAGAAGAAGCTGAGGAGCTTGTAGTATTCCAAGATCCTTTATTCCTAAGCAATACAGGGAGACTAGGATCTACCATACTTAGTATATAGACACATAAACATATGCGTATATATGTATGCACAAATATATGTTTAAATTCACCATTTTTGCAGCTGCAATGAGGTCAGACTCATGATTCTGAGGTACAGCCAAAGGTTTTAATTAAAATAACTATATTTATAACAGCTTTCTATCATTAATCAAGGGGAGACTTAAATCACTCTGTAAAAATGATGTAGTGTTCTGAATTATTGAAACTGCCGAATATGTAATATTCTGAGTGCAGTGTATCTTGTAGCATCAAAATTACAGTGGTGTGTTCTAGGAGGGGCTCTGCCTCACCATGCCTCAATCTCAGGAGAACCGAAGTTGTGGTCAGTGCTTTGAAACTCTGTCAATCTTCACTGAAATCCTCAGTGAAGCATAGTCCTCTTTATGTCCTTAAAAAAAAAAAAAAAAAAAAAAAAGGCAACGCAGATGTAAAATCTTATTTCTGTTTTGAGTTTTCTTGCTGGTGTTGTAACCTGTGTCTTGGGCTTATTCCTTTCTCTACACATCCAAATTGTTGATTGTCAAGTGCCAAAAGAGTACTCGTATTAACTTTTCCACTTGCACCTGAGATACCAAACTGCCCTCTGAGTTCAGGTGCTTTGTTGCATGAGAGGTCAAAAGCTGAGTAAAACCAATTTAGATTTGACAGCTTTCAAAAACTGTCTGCTAAAATAGCAAGTAATTTATATTTTTTCCACTATGATTAAATCTTTCCCTTATAGCGTGTATTTTGTTGTACTGTTAAGTGAAAATTCTGTCCACAGCAGAAGAGGAGCTCCTATTTTTATTAAGATTAAACATGCCTGGTTTTTGCAGAGGTCTCTGACTCTGACGGAGGGCAGGTAGGTGCTCACCTTTAGGGGCTGGTGATAGGTTGTGCCTCATGGAATGTTTTTTCCTCTCCCTGAAGGATGGAACATAAGGAGACATGTTTCAGCATGCCTGAGTTGCTGCAGAGAGCAAGGATGAATGTAAGGTTTCTGGTGAAAATAGATAAGCTGCTTCATCGTGCCTGCGTGGTGTTTCTCAATGCCGAGAGCAGTGCAGTCAGCAGATGTAACTGGGTGTGTTGGCTCTGTAGGTTCTGTAGAGTTTATTGTCATCACGGATCTTCCTTGGTAGGCTTTAGGTCTGATCCAAGGCTTTGCTGAGCCACGCTGGTTTGTGAGATGTCCAAAAAGGCAAATGGTATCCCAGCAGCCACCCTGTGTGCATCAGTGCTTACGTGTACTGATAAATGTTTTACGAGTTGTGTTAACGTCCACAATCCCTTAATTCTGTGCTCCTTTAACACAACTAGTCATGGCGTTCTCACATCAGATGATGTTATCCTAGGTAGGTGTTATTTCTACATTCAGTGTGAACTCTTACAATCCCTGTAGCGAGCAAATACAATACTGTATTAATACAGTACTGCTGTCGTACTAAAAATCAAATATGACACAGCTGTTTAGGGAGAGAGGAATGTATTCAAACTGTCCTGTTGATGGTTTTGTCTTGGGCTTGACGTTAAAACACTGCAGAATGCTAGTGTAGGCTCAGGTGACTAATATGACTTGCAAGATTACAAGCCACGCAGAGGCTGTCCATAAAATTTTTTAATGGATCTCTGCAAGAACACAGCTCTCATCTGCTGTGTGGATGCAGAGAATGTGTTCTCTCAGCTAGAAGTGGTAAGACTTGACAGCCTCTGTAGCAGAAAGAAATCGAACGGCCTATAGTTCCTACAATTGCTTTCAAAAAAGATTCGTATATACTCTGATAAAATGGGACGGGAGGTGAGCATCTATACCAAACCCTACACGAAAAATACAATGCTATCTTCTTTTGATTACAGCTGGAGATGTAATTAGAAATAGCAGGTAACATGTGGCTATTTGAGCAGTGGTATGCAAAGAAATGTATGCAGAAAGACATTTTATTAAATTAAATATTTAATTTATTAATATATACTCAATAATATCTGTAAAACACATTAGATTTGACTTTTAGATGTATCTGTAGGCTCCCTACAATTATTTACGTGTATTTTTTAAACATAGTCATCATTAGTGCAACTGAAATATAGCTGTGCAGTTAGCATCGTGCCATCGCCTCAAAAAAGAGAATAGGATGAGAAATGCTTCTTCTAAACTGGCCACGGGAGAATAAAGTATTCCTTTTTAGATTGAGGTTAAAGCTAATAAAGCAGGTCTAGGTTAACTTTGTGACTGTGGCACTTACTAGGTTAAAGGAGAAATGGGTTCGAGTCTATAGTCTACCCTGAAAAGAAGAGAACCTCAAACTTATGGCTTGTCATTTGGATGACTTCAGATTGTTTTAGGGTCCCTTTATTCATTAGCACAGCAAAACAGACAAAAATTCTGCTGATTCAGACTGTATTATTTGTTCTCAGTTTGACATAATTACTGTATTGCAAATATGTGTATCTGTAGGTAAAGGTATCTGAATGGTGCCAATAGTACCATTTGGGACAAAAAATCCTTTGCATCCGCATCCATTATTAATGTTAAATTAGTGATCTAGAAGAAAGTAAATATTATCAGAACAACTGTAGTACATAATAAGTGATGATCCAAACTTTGATATGTTTTAGAGTGGAATGTTTACTACAAACCTAATATCTACTTCTTCAACAAAAGTCCCTTTCAACTCTTTTTCCTTCTCTGTCCCACCA
The DNA here is from genome assembly GCF_905368555.1 of Meleagris gallopavo. Taxonomy (NCBI): domain Eukaryota; kingdom Metazoa; phylum Chordata; class Aves; order Galliformes; family Phasianidae; genus Meleagris; species Meleagris gallopavo. The sequence continues at coordinate 1,163,250 of NC_139410.1, forward strand.
TTCGAACAAACTCTTCACCTAGCGAATTCAGGACTTGAATATCAGGTGGCTGAGGATGTACCTATTTCCACTGAAGCAACTTAATGTCTGGATGTCCTGGCCTGCTGGGTAATTCTAGATACAGCCGATGCTGGAAGCATCTCTGCTAATTCCACACTGAGATGTCTTCTGACTACTCATTGATTAGATCATTTTATTTCATTGGCCTATCTCCAGAGCATTGAGTGTTTCCCAGAATCTGAAAAGTATCTTTAGAATATCTAAAATTTGTCAAAACATCAACGATATGATCGTGCATTTTTTAACTAATAGATGATCTGATAAAGCTTGAAAGCACTTTTCCCCCTCAGCCTGAGGTTCCACCTAAAAACATCATTCAGCCTCACATAGATGTATAACCTGATAAAAGTAATTAATTTTCCATCAATCGGTTGTTGTTTCAAAAATCTGAATTTAATAGACAAATGAAGACTCATTCCAGGCTCAAGAAAACCTTTTTTTTTTTATTTTTTTTTTTTATTTTTATTTTGAAGCTATACTTCCTTTTTCTGTGGGCATTCATTGCACCTGCTGCTCCCAAATGGAGAATTGCACACAGGGCTTCTGACAGTCTGTTACTGCATGTCTATTAGGCTTCAAGACACAGAGAACAAACTCCTGACACTGGACTCAGCACTTGAAACACAAGTTCTGTGTGCTCTTCCTTAATTGCACAATGCAACAATGTGCCTGCTTAGTCTGATCCTAATGATCAGTGTAATGGGGAGCCATACCTGGAATGTCATGTTCAAATCTTCATCAGTGACAGCAATGCTCAAAGAAGAGAGGACTGAGTTTTTGAAACCTCAGACAAAACAGAAAGAATGGAATTTACCATGCAAATCTCAACAGGCTGCTGTTTTATAGTACTTCCTATTTTATAGTACTTCCATCCAATGAATTAAGTCACTTTGCATCCATCTTTCCCATAATGAACTGCTAGATTAGTTAGAATCTACTTAGATGGAAGCCACCTGAAGTAAAGGTGCCACAATGCTAGCTTTGCCTAGGTTGAAAGTGATTGAGGAGCAACAATAGGAGGATTTCTTTTAGCACTAATGTTGTTTTTATCCTGCTGGCTATGCCAGCTTTTACAGCTAATTAAGCACAGGAAAAGACAATATTCACCAGATGCTGGCAGAGCCAGTCAGCAGATGGGATGCTTTCTCTCTAGCTTGTGTGTGTATAAGGGGAATTTTTCTTGGAAAAAATGGTCAAAATCTGTAGCACTGCAAATTGGTTATAGCACAAGTATTCACCTAAATATGCATGTCTTCTCTTCAAAGTACAGTTCTTAAAAAAAAAAAAAAAAGAAGAAGAAAGATTGTGGTTAAGTTGCCATAATGCGCTTTCTCTGTGTACTTATTCTGCTGCCTTATTTTCTGCAGTTTGATCATCTTTTTTCACCCTTCATAAATTCAACCATATTCTCACTTGCTTTTTGCAATCTCATTGAGGGGGTGTGTCTTTCTGTTAGAGCAGTGCCATGCAAGAAATGAAATTGCCTTCATTTTTTCCCAAGGTTTTTCTTTATAGGCGTTAGTCCTTCCCCTTTTCTCTCACCCTTAAAAGAAAAAAAAAATAGGTTTTTTGAGTCTTTGGTAACACTAGCATGTTTTTATGGTATAACTCTGGTTCTAACTATTACTCTTACACCAGTTCCCACTGGACATGTGGCAGGTAGAAGGGCTGATTCTGCACCTACACATCACAGGAAGCAGAGCTAAGCTCAGTCACGTCTTAAAAAACCTAGCCATGCAGTTAGGTTAGAAGAAACTTTATCTCAGAATGACTAGTGAGGTATAGGAACAGGCTGCCCAGGGAGAGGTGGAGTCACCTCCGCATTCCAAGAAACACTTACACGTGGCACTGAACAATATGGGTTAGCAGGTATGATGGGGATGGGGTGACAGTTGGACTAGTTGATCTTAGTGGTCTTTTAGAACCTTAATGATTCTGTGATTATAAAAGCATACATGTTTCTTGAGAATGACTACATTCTGCCTGTTTGTATTTACTGTTTGCTGTTGCATAACCAAAAGATAATTTAATAGGGTATTTGTAACTTTAACCTCATTATGATTTTGCAATTCTGTTTAGGAAATTTTGTTCAGGAAAGAATTAGGTATTTCCCAATTAGACTTTGCTAAAGAAATCTGATTTAACTCTAGTTATAAGGTTAGGTTATGGCTGGCATTAGAAATTGATTGGTATGCAATTTACGCTGTGATTATTATGGTGTCAATGGTGATGAATCTTCTCCAATAAAATAAGTATTGTGTTATACAATCCAGAGACAGGTGGAGAACAGATTAGTACACCCATTGCCTTTCCTTGGAGCCATGGAATGGGACTCCAGGCTATTAATCAGGAAGCCTTTGGCAGTGAGTGCTGATAGAAACTGGGAACTTGTGTAGTAACTTGAAGCATTTGAAGTTTGAATACAGATGTTTATTTCATATTTTATTGCTGCATTTAATCCTTTTACTAAGCACTTCTTGAGTGATGTCAGGTAAATTACTTAAGGTTTTTGAGATCCAAGACTTGTAGGTGCAGTTCCAGAAGCTTGCCTTTGGCTCTAATTTTTATATAGAAAGTTGAATTCAGCAGTGGCACAATCTGAGGAATATGAAAGCGCTTCTGCATGTTCAGATAACACAAAAAAGCCATCTTCGGTCTTGATGTAATGTTAGATGTAACGTGCGTAGGTTAGGGAAGAATGGTTTAGTGATTTATTTATATTTTAAATCAAAGCTGGAAAATGGATTAAACTATGTGAGAGCAAAGCACTGCTGGAGGAGAATAGAGACACTTGTCTTAGTAATTAGAGCAGGGGACTGAGATTCACGAAGACCCACTTGCTGTACAGTCCTTTTCCTCTGACTTCAGTGAGTCATGTGGGGCTGGAGATGGGACTCTTCAAAACCACCTGGGAAGGTTAAACTCTGCTTTGGATTTTATTCTGTCTTCGTTGATCCCATAATGTTTGATGTTACTCTTAGTGCACTGCGGATGTTAAAACTTAGCTGCATCAAAATCGAATGTAGATCTTTCCAGTTCTGTGTTAATGAGCACACAAAGGTCTTTGAGAATGACAGTATTAGATTAACAGCTGACAGAGATCCTGAAAAATACACAGGAGTGCAATATTCGGTCACCTCTTTAACTTTATTACTGTCCTTCAAATAAGATACTTTGGTACAAAAATTTGGAAGAGTTTTTTATTGGATTTGTATTTTTCAGAAACATTTTTACTACTGTTTAGTACTGTAGGTACCATGATGTTTGAGACATAAAGTATATTACTATATTTGTACCTTGGATATACTGTGATCTTACGGAAGGTGTCTGCTACTGTATTTTGCTACTTCGATTATCCTGGATGAGAAGGAGATAAGAAGTTTGAGATGCCACTCAAGTTTCGTGCGTTGGGCATTCAAGTTTGATATCTTCAGACTAACCTGCTGCTAATTAAAGAAATTAGTGAGTAGTAGAGCATGAGTAATTTTCCTTTTTAACTTAAAAAGCAATCTGCAGTGCATGGCTGTGACTTCAAATAATTAGGATTCATCTGTGGTAGCAGGCGGCTCACTTTATAACTACCTGCTATGCCTCTTGCTTTTTAAGCAGCCCTTCCATGGATCCACTTTCCCGCAGCCCTTATCAAATACCACGCCATCTACTGCTACTCTCTCCTTGTTGAGCACTTTATTATTGTTATTATTGTTATGCTGTTGTGTGTATGATGTCACCATCAGACAAGCAGATCATAAAGACCAAACTCTGGATACAGGATAAAAGGCAGTACATAGCTTGCTCTGATCTGTCTCCTGGATCTCCTGCTCGTGGCTGGGCAAAGCGCTGTCATCCATAAGCTGGAGGGCTAGTCTGGCATTTTATCTTCTGTAATGCTGCCACCACAGTCAGACATTATCAGATAATTATTCTTGAATATTTGCCGTGACGTAAGATCAGTACAATAAGCTATCACAAGGTTAAAGACATCCAAGGTGTAATGGACTTGTCAAACCTTATAGGGAATTTGTATAATACTGTACCTAACCTAGCTCGTGAAGTTGCAGTAAACCTGCCAGCTGCACAGCAGGGAGCTTAGAGGGCTGGAGCCTGTTCCGTAATAAATATTAAATTCTTACTGTATTTTTTACTTCTTCTAACTTGAGTGTTCCTGACCGGCCAGTGATGTCTAACTTTAAACGCTGTTACATGTATCAGTTTAGACACCCAATCCTGTCTCCATTAACATTCTGAGTGTCAGAAACGGTGCCCATTCTGAATTGGGATGAAATGCCACAACCTCCCAGTTTTAATGGAATAGGAACCTCACAGTGTTTCATTACAGTAACAGCATGGAGCCATCATCTTGAGATCCTCAGGCTGCTGCAGGCCTGGGGAAGCTGAGGACTAATGTGCCTGAGCACCCTGCCGCTGCTGCCTGCACTGCGATTGCAGCTGTGTCTCAAGCTGAAGCCTTGTCAAAACTAGAAATTCAGCAGCACCACATTAATAGAGAATGTAGATACTCAGAGGTAGGATGCGAGTCAAAGTGGAGGCTTCTGGAAGTCCTTGAAATTGCCTCAGAAAACAAAGGGACGTCCAGGTCATTTGCAGGAGTGGGAGGGTTTCAGAAGTACCTACTTTTTAATTAGGATTAAAAAGAGATTAGATAGCAAGCTGCAAAAGCAAATATCCAGTGCAGATAGGTATTGCAGTGAAGCAGATACGGATGCAGCTGCAGGCATTTTTGGTGGCTAACTTTCAAAAAACTGGAACTGAACATCAAGTGCAATAGCAGGAAACATGGTGATAACACAGAACTGTTGGGAAAAAGTCATCTTGTTTATTTACATGACGTAAAGGCTGGAAGGTATTTGAGGATGGACACGTGGGATTCCACACCCCATGCTGTCAGAAGTTCATCCCTATATCTTCATTTTAAAGCCTTTGGTCTTGTAACTTTTGTTTGAGGAAGAAGGGTACTCTGTTAGCATGCTTTTTTTTGTTTAATTAATCTATTAACATGTCCCGGTGTCAGACAGTTGACATTTGCAGATGCTCAAAAGACTTGCAGTCTCCAAAGCTGGAGAGGATCGTGCTGTAGGTATAAAACCTCCATTTTTCTATTTTGCTGTCTAAAGCAGCCCATGTGAATGGGAACAGATCTTACCTAGTGCTTTCGTATTAACGATGCTGGCAGCTGAAATAAATAAGCTCTCCAAGGAATGAGCTCTATTTTCCTTGACTGGGCTGGGAGAGAGAAGCCTTGTTTCTCAGAGCTGTTGGTCAAGAACCTTTGTCCGTTGTCCTGTTTTGGGGGATTGGAGAAGGACATAAAAGAGAAAATCAGCTGAGTTTTAATAACAGCTGAGAGCTTTAATAACTGCAACAGGTACTGCCAAGGCAAACTGAGAAGCTGATGTTTCCAAAAGATAGGATATTTGTCCCTATTTTGAAAGCTTTTGACAGTCTCTGCAAACAGTGATGCTTTTCTCTATCTGAAGTTTCTTGAGTTGCCAGCCACACTTAGAGCTGTTTTTCATTAAGCTTGTAGGGAAGAAAAAAATGAAGTGAATAAAGTACAGATCTACATGTAGCTATTTGTAATTTGAGATAGAATGTAATTCAGAAGTCAAAATACTTTGGTCTAGTAAAAAATCCTCTTTCTGAGTGTCAGTACTACCCAGACTTGTGACAGAATGGAAAGGAAGGGGAAGCAATACCAAATGTGGCAGGCTGTAAGCTCTGTAGTGGAGGTGATGAAAAGCTGTAGATAGTCATCTGTATGTAGTGCAGCTGAAACCATGAAGTGGCACCATGTGCTCTGCTTTCAAAGTAGCACTTTCAAAGCCAACCTCCAGGTTTTCCTCTGAATGACAGGGCTCATTCCAACGTCCCACGCAGCCAAGAGGCATTTGACCTTTGTGATAAGGATTGCCTTGGATCAAAAATGAGTTGTTGCGCATGTATGTTGTTAAGTCTTGCAATTACTTTGTAAATGCAACTGCGTATCAGATAGATCCTGTACATCTTCAGAAGACAAAAGTATGGCCCAGAGGGCTCTGTCCTCTTACTCATTTACAGATGTAGAATTTTCTCTGATTATGTTCAAGTCTTTAACTCCTCCAGCAGCTTTCGAGTCATCACTTTTTCTGCCTCTCTTACTGTAAATGTTCTTCTGCTAACTTCTTCCTGGCACACGCCTTCTCTCAGGCTGTGTTTTAATTCTTAATCATATGTCTTGTACCTTAATTACAGTTGGGAAATCATGCCTACAGATTGACGGACATAAGGAACCTTCCACACACTAGTGCTCATCTCTTCCTCCTGTAGACTTTACGTTGTGCCGCTTGTTGTCCATAATAGTCTAAACTTTCTCATCTTCTAACCACAGATAACAAAAATAGCCGTTGTTAGAAGGAGAGAAGGAGCATCATTACACAGACAATATAACATACAGATATGTAATAGTGTGAGCTTTGTGTTGAAAGTTGATTGGGAAAAGCTGTCACTGACATCTTGAAATTTTAGTTGAACTCACTGAGTGTTGAATCTCTGTCTCGCTTTCCTTCTGGCCTATGTGCTTGGCTTCTTTTTTTTTAACTTCTTATGTGCTCATGTTTCTGAAGCAATCTGCCTGTCAGTCCTTTTAAATCGATACCATTAAAGATCTATTTGAAGGTAAACTCTTTCAAGAGGCTGGCCTGCCCTACCCAGCAATTATATCATGTGCTAAGTGAGTGCAACTTTCAGAGGTATTGAAGGCTTCTGGGTTTGTTTTCTTTCTTTTCCATTTCACCAGATGACATCTAATGATAATGGCCTTAACATGATGGGAAATTAATTGAGAGAGCATTTCTACACCGCCGTAATTTTATCATCCATCCTATTGCTGCTCTTAGCAGGAATCCATAACCCCATGGGTGTTACGAGAGAACCTCCGTTAGCAGGACGTGCGGTGGAGAGGTTGCATGGTTAGCTTCTTCCATCAGCTGCGTGTCAGATCACTGTCAGGAAGAAATTACTGGCATATTCATTTTTGTAGCTACTGGCCTTGTGCTGCGGCGTGCAAGATGATTTGCAGTGAGCCACTGGGGAGATCTGAGTGCTCATGGCCACCCAGGGCTGCTCTCGCACAGGTACTTAGCAGGATCATTGAGTGTTAACACAGATGCATGTGGCAGCACTTTAGATCTAATGTCCATTATAAAGCAGTGCGAGGGAATTAAGCCTTCTGACTCACCGTGTTGTAGCAGGATAGTAAAATAATCATGTTCCGTTGGATTTATTAGATTGTGTTTCCTGAATCTCTCTGTGCTGACCACTACAAAGGAAGTTTTTTTAAATCCCTAGCAACAAACTAATATTTTCAAGCCCATAACTCTGACAGCTTAAAATAATTTAATTTTCTTCAAAGCCTATTGTTTCTTTCACAGTCTTGAATGACTTCAATGCATGCTAAGCTGATTTATAAAACATTCCATAACATGAAAGAATAGTTTTGTAAATGGTTGTCATGGGCTGCATAACTTCTCTACCTGCCTTGACTTTCACAGTCATTCTGTTAATTTTCTTAATTAAGTGCCCCTTTCCCTGCTCTCCTTCTCCACAGTAGCCCAGTAAGTTGGGATAAAATGCAATTTAACTCTTTTTTTTTTTTTTTTTTTCCTGTGTGTCACCCATAGCAAAGTGGAAACAGCTCTGAAACAGTCGTGGTTGTGGAACACTCTTCAGTGCTTAAATTTATATTCACTTAAATGTTACAATTAAATTAACATGCTTAGGTGAAAGATGAAGTTTTGTGAAAAATTTTTTTTCACTTGAAACTTTCTACTTTTCAGGTGGTATCCCAGACTTTGAATTGTCTTTCATTTTTCCTTAGTATTTCTCCCACTTTCTGCTTTGTTGTTAATTGAGAAAAAGAAAAGATGTAGGAGAACTGCAGAAAATTAGAAGGTATTTTAACTATCTAAAATGCAGCCTTTTATCTTGCTCTTCTTTTTAATTATTTTTTCCCTTTAAAATCATTCGTGCTCGTCCCATTTCCGTAAGTTACATAGGGTGTGTGAGGAAAAGAATATCCTCTTGACTAACACACAAAAAAAAGCAAATACCTTTTTCAGGTATTGGAAATGAATGCTTGCAGGAGCTGGGGAGCATTTGCCTCTTGAGATGTGCTCACTTCCCTGCAGTTTCATTTACAAGAAAGCAGTAAAACCATTGTGTAAGGTTGGTTAGCGAGCTCCTTGCCTATCGTAACTACCACAGAAGTTCCGGTTTCTCAGCGTTTCATAAACTGCTGCTTTCCAGCTGTGCAAAAGGACATTAGAGCTGTTGCTGTGCTCAAGCCCACATACAGTTTACCACCTTAGCAGGTTTAGGTGATAAAATGTTTGTGGAACTGGCAGGGGACTGACACCTTTCAGGACACAAACCTTGGAGAGGTATCAGCACGGTGGTGCATCCTTCATTACCTAGATAACACCTTTCCTCTAAGATATCACTGAAAGGAAAGTAAACTTAGGTTTTATTTTAGGCATAAAAACGCCTAAATTCCCAGCTTCTTCATTTGCATTATAAGATTTTTAATTTGTTACTTCCAGAGTTACGCGTTGCCCTGTCAACTGTTTGTTGCAAGATTTCCCTTAAGAGAAAACTGCACTTCATATCCACGCTCACTTATCAGTGTGAATAAGACTTGCCACACTCCAGTTGGCAGGTAGGGAATATTAGCATATAACACTGGAATTTAATTGGCTTTAGCTTCTCTTAGAGCCTGACCTAAAAACTAGGACGTGTTTCGAATTCCAGCAGTCTTAAGGCACTGCGTTTAGGAGCTTTGATAGTATTCCAATATTGCTTTTAAAGTAAAACTTCTTGTTTTTCGAAATAATCAGCGGGTTTGGTGATTTTGATGGCTTTTGTCTGAAGGCATTAAAATGCTGACAGTTTTGATGAGGACATCTGGCTTATAAGTGATAGCTCTTGGGTTTTGTGCCAGACTCTATCTGAACTGCAAGGGATAGTTACTATGGCTCTTAATACAAAAAAATAAAAAGGGAAATGCCCTTTCAGTCTTTCTCTCGCAGTGGAAACTATCATTGCCTTTATTGTTGCTGCATTAAACATATGTTTGAATATGATCCTCTAACACTCATAGCTGTTGAGTTAAGAACACAAAGAGCATGCCCCGTCCTGATTAGCTGCTCTTGTACAGCAGTTCAAAAAGAAGCAGCAACGGTAATTTCTCAGCTCATTAGGTGCATATTCATCTTAATGGGGCATCAAAGTTAAAAACTATAATGCCTTCCTCTCATTTAATACTCCGGAGAACATTCACGGTTACCACTTGAAAGCAAAAAGGATTTCAGCATCCGAGCTGCAAAAGTAGGTGTCTTCATTCCCTCCAGGCAGATGGAGATGAGAGAGAACTGCCCTTTATGCTCAGCCCTGCCCAAACGGCCATGCTGTGCTAGGCTGGTCAGCACAGCCGTGTCAATCAAAATGTTGACATCTGTGAGCCTTTCTGGTGAAACCTGTGGTTGGTGAATGCCTGACAGCATCTGAAGAGCATGGCGTGATAAAATAACCAGCGTTTAATTTTGTGTGGGCACGTAGACCCATACACCGAGACCTTTCATTGCAATGGAAAAATCACGGTGCTCTGTAAGCGTTTAGGTAGATGAACCCAAACTTTAGAAATACTGTCTTTGTGTAAAGTCACTGTGCCAACTAAAGCTCTGAGATCTGCAGTGGCACAAATTCCTGTGTTTCAGGGCACCCAATTCATGCTATTTACTGAAACAACAGTACTGCCAGGAACTGCTTCTAAAAGTATTTCAGAGCCAGTGCCCAGCACACGATTCTAGGGCATATTTGCAGATGTAAAACTGAGCTGTGTATGCAGCTAAATTTACTCATGGCTGTAAAAGTGTTTTGCAACATGCTCATTTGAGATGTCGGCGCTCTAGCTGTGGCAGTACTGCAGAAGAGACTATAATCTGTGTTATATGGTCAGTTACGTAGGATGCAGCAGATTGAAACGTTACAGCATGAAGACACTGGCTCCCAAAGCAGCAATTCTCGGTAGATTTTGTTAGGCTCTGCTACCCATAAAATGATGGGGTAGGTAAAAGTAACTGCTGGCAGTATTTGTGTTTATTCAGGATCACAATTTTTTGTTTCTTGCCTTGTTGCATCTTCTTTACTTTATAAAAATGGAGAAATTGTTTATGGGACTATATTCTGTTGATGTATTTTGTTTAAAAGGCAGCTTTTATGTAATATATTTATAATTCTTACAAGCCATTTATGTAATGATATAAATTTAGTGAAATAAAAATACAGAGAATTTTATCACATAATTAGGGATATTTTTGTTGGAATGTTGGTTGAATAATAGAGGATGTAGTAAAACCAAGAGACTTGTAGGAGATTTTGAAGTAGACAAAAACTACTAGTGAAATAGAAATACTGGGAAGCACTTTTAGAAATGGAATGAGAGAAGAAATGAAGAAGCAGCAGGCTTAAAACTTTAGTTCCTCACCTGAAGAATTGATTAAGGCCCTCTGATTTTGGTGAAGTTGTATGGGTTTTCATCGTCTCTGATGATCTGCGATGATCCGATGTAAAACAAGGTAGGTCAGAGACAAGTGATAATTCTAAAGAAGATGGAGCAAGGCAAAAAAAGGCAAAAAGTTCTTAGGTAAGCGTATGCATGACAAGGGGGAAGACTAGTATTTCTTTGTAAGAGGTTTCAAGGCAGTCTCCTGCTCCTGCAAGCAGAGCTTGAATGAGGCTCCATTTTGCAGTCAGATAACTTAATTGTCTCCATAATGGTTGGTTATGGTGGCTTTAAAATAAAAGTATTTGGAGGAAGTAAGTTCTTATCTCTAAATTACCGGTGGTGGAGGAAGGGTTGCTGAGTTCAGGAATTGGGACTCCACTGCTGTGAACTGCAGCCAATTATACCATACATGTCCTGTATTTTTCTTTTGCTAGCTTGCTTTTATGGTCTAGTGTGAAAGTTCTCTGTGTTGCTTGTGCACTAAACATTTTAGCAGGAGAAGTTCAAAATAATCTATTGATGTATCGCATCGATATGTTAAAGAATTCCAATGATCCAGCAGCTACATACTGCCTTCAGTCACTATGCATGCTTAGTTATTGTACCAAACCCTGCCGCGTTTCGAGGCTCCATGTCGGCTTTTTGAAAAAGACTGGTCTGTGTAGGAGCAGTTGGCATTTGGTCGGGGCTCATCAGAAGCTCAGGATGGTTTCATTTTCATGGAGGTTTTGTTTGTTTGTTTGTTTGTTTTTATTTTTTAAACAAATTATGCTGGTTTCCTTTCATTCCTGGAGGAGAGTTTCTCAGGGGAAATTCAGCTGTCACTGTTATGAAAAGGTGAGACTATACATATAGGTCCCTTTGGCTTCAAAACGTTACAAATTTTAGTAAGTGGTAATACAGGTGGTTTTGCTTAAGTCTGATTTTAATACTAATAAGGAATTAGCCTGTGTAGTTGAGGTTGTAGTTGAATGTTGAGGTCCAATTAAAGGACCTTGGCTGCTTTGTGTTCATCTGCTGCTTAGGATAGCTTGGCTGCTGACTGTGGATGTGTGCAGGTGTGTGACAGGGACAGGACCAGCAGCGTGGTGGTGGTGCCAGACCAACTGGGAGGTCACACATGACTTCTTTTGAAGAGTAGTGGAACCTGAATCATTTCGCACCTAGAACCCCAAGCACAGGTTCTTTTATGCCACCTAATAGAGAAAATAAGGAGTTCACATCTTTCTCACACTAACTTGGAATATTCCATAAATTTGTAAGCAAGCAGTCACTTTCTCTGCATGACTTTGCAAAAAGCTCTGTATCCCCAACTCTTAGTCCACTGAGTAGTTACAGTCCTTTCTTTTCTCCTTTGTGATTTGTTGTTGTGAACTTTTGGCTGTAACTAAGCAAGAGCTGTATCGTTAGATAAATCTCAGCCCAAATAAAACTCCTAAAGGTCAATGTGGTATTAAGAAGCAGGCATTCTTTAACACAGAACAGGATGCAGGAGGAAACGGGATCCTTCCACCTAATCTTGCACCTCAACAGAACAAAGGCATATTTGGGCACACTATGCCATATGTGCTGGGAGAGAGATAAGCATTTATCATGAGTCCTCAATCCCACCTCTCCCGTGCACATGTTAGTTAATGATGAGGCTAATCTCCTTTTTAGCAGGCTAGGTAGAGATACTGATTTTCAAGATGCTCCTAAAAGACAAGACTAGCTACACAACAACTGTGTTTAATTATCACCACACAAAGCTACTTTAACGTTCTCCTTTTAGCAATGTTTGATTCTAGTCTTGGGATACTGGAGCACGCATTGCTCTTGGTATCATCTTGAGCATATATGGGAAGGGCTTACAGTGCAATAGTGGGCCATGTGTAAATGTTCAGCTAACGTCAAACCTGACAGGCTTACCAGCTGGAAAGTGAGAAGCGCAGATCTTAATGGCAGGTGGCACATAACACCAGTGCCTCAGCCCTGTGTACCATGCATGAGGTTACAGTGATGCTTCTCACTGAATATCTGACCAGGAAAGAACTGTTAGAAACGTTGTTCTGTGGAATCTGGAGGTCAGTCTGTTCCATTCTCTTCGAATCCCAGGAGAGCAGATTTTGGTTGAGCTGATAGGTGGAATGGTGATGGATAAAGCAGAAGGTTTCATGTGTTTATTTGTAGGGAAGAAGCTTTTGTTCTAATACTGCTGGTTGTGTACACATTGCTACCAGAAGAAAAGTATTCCCTTCCTTCTCAGAGATATGTTGATTATTTTCACACATTAGCGCATTTGTGTGTTTTATTCATCTTTGTCAGGTATAGTGAGAACAATGTGATGACATTACACAGGGGAAAAAAAGTACCATAATAGTTCAAATGAAAACAGACTGATTTGGAAAGGAGAAAAGGAACAGCAGAAAAAAACTGGTTTCTGTTGCCAGTGCTAAAACGCACCACCCACCCCTCAGCATCCTCACAGCTACTGTTTGGTCTCCATGAATGTTCTGCTGGCATCAATGAATATCAATAGGTACCATTTTTTCTGCGTGGAGGAATTCAGGGATATACCTTTGCTTCATATGCACTTCCCTGTCAGACTGCCCCACATTTGCCATCTGTTACGTGACAACAACATGTAATGTAATACTGGTGAGAAGGTTCAGCTTCTACAGCCATACCACCAACATCTACCTATGACACTGTGGGCCCACAGAATAAAATAGGAGGTAGTACTTTCAGCACAGCTCCTGAGCAAGAGTCAGCAAATCTGTAGGTATGGAGCCATGCAAGCAAGAAAGAAGGTACTTCTAACTCTGGTTTTTATTTCTTTATATATAAATCAAAATATATAGGAAAATGTAACTGACGGTGTACTTTTATTTGCTTATTATGGAGTTTAAATGTGCTATTTGCTTCCATTTGATTTCCTGAGTAAGATGTTTTGAAGCCCTTCCTCCAAGGACTCTTCTCAAAAACAATCCAAATCCATTATTTCTGAGCTAGTATGTATTTCTGAAAATGGACATAGATACTGCTCAAACCAGTAAAAGCTTTACTTCAGATACATATGTGATTCCTATAAAACTTAAAGACCTTCATAAATATTTACAGATTTTTTTCTACTTCGACATGGCTGCATTACAGATCGTGAGGGTCTTAGGTTTGCTTCCGTGGTACAGGATGAAAGATACAAGTGATTTTTGAGCCTGAATTTAGTCTGAGTCAACACTAATTATGTGTTGTCTGAATCGATACAGTCTGGAGCGAGTGTTATGAGAGAGGGAAGGACAGACTGTTTAATGAAACAGAAGCCAGTCCCCTGGTTTTGTACATCGGTGTGAGATGTCATGACGGAGGGCAAATATTTAGGCTTGGCACCTGAACACCTGCCAGTTGGTGCCTGGCAAAGATGGTGTGCTTCACATCTCATTTGGAGAGGTATTTGTGATTTTCTGGTTTTCTTAGCTTCTTCGCAAGCATACAGATGGTAGAGGAGTGTAGGGTTGTGAAAGCATGACTGAGTGTTCAAGCCCCCACCTGTCAAGCCCAACGAGATGACCTTTATGCCTTCATTCTCTCCTTGTACCTGCCTTTTCAAGCATTTCTCAACACAGGCATTAGAGAACCTACTTTGGCACTGATTAAAGCCGTATCCTAGCTGAGGCAGTCTGATGGCCAGCTGGAGAATAACTGCAGCCCCCGGTGTTTGTGGTGACAGGGGAAGAGTTGACAAAGAAGTGGAGGAAATTGATCTGAGAAAATGAGCTTTCCTTTCTATTTCCAGGCAGAAATCTGCTCCCTGTTTTTCCTTGTCTGTCTGTCTTTGCTGCCACCCTCCTTCTCAGCCGATGCTGCTGGGCTGGTGCACCCTCTGTTCCCAATGGGTTTCATTCCTTCCATCTCCACTTGCTGAATTTCCTGTGCTCGTATGTGGGCAATGAGGGATGCTTTCCATGGAGTAAGCTACAAATTGCAGAATATGTCCCAGTTGGCTCCTAAAGCACTTGTGTAACTGAACTTTTCTTCTGTAATTATCACTCTTGCATAATAACTGTGAGATCCTTAATTCAATTTGACATAAAAGTGGAAACTTTTGTATGAACACGCTTCAGCTAGGCTTTGTTAAGGCATTGTTCTTCCTTTAGCTTTAATTCCATCATAGTCCTTTTGTCTAATTAAAATCCAGTTTATTTTCCCCCAGTTGTTAAAAACAAGATAACTTTTCCCATTCTCTTGACTAAATTGGATTTTAAAAACAGAACACTCTTCCTTTTTTTGTCTAAAAGGATTTATTACAGTACTCGGTGTAATCATACTAATTAAGAATTGTGTGCCACTATTTTAACAAAGCTCCCCATAGAAACACTGAAAATCTTATGGTTCTTATCATTATGAATGGAACCAACTGTGAGCTGCAGTCCTTATTCAGACTTTGCAAACTGTCTGTGCTGCCTTCTTTTTTTCAGTTGCAATGCAATCAATTCATCGGGCAGCCCCTCCTAAACGTAGATCATCTCCCTTTCTATTAAGATTTGACTAAGATATAAACTAAAGCCTATTCCCTAATGCAATGAGCAAAAGCAGGATGTTCTGACTCCGTGTTGGTGGTAGAAGTGAGCAACTCAGAGCTCCTTACGAAGGGCCCACAGTGGTGCTTTTGGCAGTGTGACCATGCATCCCGAAGGGTGTGATCCAACCTCGATCTCCCAGAATGGACAGGCACGTATTTGGGAATATTTGTGCATAGCCTTAATGAGCATTTCTCCATTGGTACTAATATTAAAAATGGAAGCACACAGTTATGTGATTATTCCTTTTTATTTTTCAGTGTATAGTGACTGGTCCTATAAAATTGACATTTTACAAATCCACAGACAGTCATTATTCATACACTTGCAGAACTCATGCAGCATTTCAGCAAGGAATTCCCACAATCTCTTTCATCTCTCTGGTGTAAGCCTGACCTCCGCTCATGCCAAACGAACTTGCTGGCAAGCATGCTCTGGTTTAAATTGGTTTGAATTATAATAAGATACCAAGAGAGAAAAGAAAGAAAGGGAAATAATAATAATAATTTTTTAAAAGAAAAAGACCAGAATGGAAAACACTGGTCTTGAACTAGTGCTGTTCTACAGTAGTTGCAGTAAGTTTTGTCCTTTAGCACTCACAATGTAAGGCAGTTTGCTCCTCTAGGTAAGCAGCAGAATTTGTTCCCTATTTTGCTCCTATCTTATGTTTAGAAAACAAGATTTGTGATCTCACCTTAAAAATGCATCTAATTTCCCAGTGAAAATCCATCCAGATTTTCAGAGATCTCTGGTTTTAATGAATCTAGGAAATAGAGATATGAGAGGATATTTTTCAGTCAACAGTCTGATTGGAAGTGAAACAAGTAGTTTAAAATCTGAAAAGGCAAAGATCTCTAAGAATCACAAATAACCCCTTTGATCTACATATAACAGTTTTCTTTGAATCCCATTTTTCAGAATTTGCCAAACTGATATGACTGACTACAAAACACTATATGTGGTTAAGCGGACGTTTGTGTTTTACTGAGAATACCTACTGAATTGTTTAATGGTAGATAAATCTGTTGTTAAGTCAAAGGCCACACACATTATAAGGCTGTACACCTTTGTCTGGGGGCTGACATAAGATTGCTATATATGAGTGAAACATAGGACTCAGGGTATCAGGTTGATGTATAGTTGTAATGTGAGGCTGTCTGTATTCTCAGAGCAAGAGGTGAGATGGAGGCACATGCTCTGTACTTCAGAATGCAAGAACCCAAACTTTGTGATCGTTTTGATCACTTAACCCATAATCACATCAAATTTCCAGTATGACCTGTAGCACCAGTCACATGCACGGTGAATGTTAGCCTGCATTCAGGGTCTGAACTCCAAAACTGACAAGAAAATACTTCCAGATACTTAAACTAAGCAGAAACATGGTTGAAAATGGTGAGTTCCTCTCTCAAAATACCACATACGAAACATTTTGTCACACAGGGAATTAAATACGTTATAGAAAGTATACAAACTTATTAACTAGCATACGATGATTAGTTGACCCTAGCGAGGAAACTGTGTAGCTGCTATATGATTTGGCTTACCCAAAGCCCATCTTTTTTTTTTTTTTTTTTTCCATGAAAATTTGATTGGAGACTGCAGCATATTAAAGACTGGTGAACTTAGTAATCTCCAGAACTTGCATAGGTGAAATATGAGTCTAAACATCCTGTCACTTTCTAGAATCCATGCAGATCAAATCGATTTGACGTGTCTGCCTCTCATTTCAAAAGCAGTATTTCTGAACTGATAGTTGGAGTTATTTTTGTAGGCTGTATAAATTTGACTTTGATTCACTGTTGGATGGGTAACTTTGGGTTTGTTGCTGCAAACCTTCTGTTTAGCACCAGGAGCAGCGGTCATGAAGTTGGCACAGAATCCTCCTCTCCTTTACCAGCAAGGACGAATGCTTTTTGCTTAAAGTCCAGCATCCTCCAGCAGAAGCCTGTATTAATGAGATGATGAAACTTTTATAAAACTTTATTTCTTAAGGATTGGAGGTTTGTCATAGGATTTTAGCATGCATATTTAGTAATTAACGTCTTTATAAATAATCCTTAGGAAGTTTCACATGGTTTGTAGAAACTGTGCGCTGGAGGCTAGTGAAAAATCCATATTGTTGAAGATATATGTGCACTATTATTACAGCACTCTAGCACTACATTCAGGGAAACGTATCAGGTAATGACATCCATGGAGCTTGGTGCCAGAATGAAATGAGAGGTGCACCTTTAGTCTGTTCTGGTCACTGCTTGAGACTAAACAGGGAAGCTGCTAGGATTTTCCTCCCTTTGAGGATCTGATGCTTGTCTTTGCAAGTTATACCTTTGGAATCTGGGCACTCTCAAGTTTCCTATTCCTGAAAAGAAATATGCTTGGGCACTATCATCCAGACACACGAAGTTGCAATTTCAGAGCTCTAAATGCCCACAGAAGAGGAGGCATGTAAAAGTTCTCCTTTCTTCGGCTCTCTCTATCTTCAGATAACCCTGAGCAGAGAGATTCTTGTTCATGTAATTTGTGTAGTTTCAGAGGATGAAATGCGTCAGTAAGTGATGTTTCAAAGTCATGCTTTTTTTTTTTTTTTAATATTGGCCTGATTTTGGCTAACGGCAAGAAGCTATCTAATTGGGTTTGAAGGTTCTGTTATCTCATTAAGCAATAATATAATGTTAAATCATTCCCTTTTAAAATTTTAATTTTTCAGGGTTCTGGCATTGCATATCAATGCACACGGTAACTCCAGAACTTTTAAATTATCATAAGGTGGTGAGTCATAAGACTAAAGGCTGCTCCATCTTCTCACGCTCCTTATTTCAAGCCAAGCCTGCATGCACTGTGTGCCTTGCAAACCAAGCAGTCAGATATCGTTACAAAATAGAATACTGGGTAGTAGTTGTAGTAGTCTCATTCAGATAAAATGCTTCTTCGGCTCTTCTGTAAATACAGAAGTGTGCAAACAGAGGTGCTGTTATCCACACTATTCTAATTCAAATGCAAAATAGACTGATTGAGGCTGGAGAGTTGAATCCAGTGATGGGTTAGGGACACAGACCAAGGGATGACAGAAAAACCAAGTTTTCAGTTCATGTAAGTAATAGAAATGCATGGATTTCACTTGGTTATTGTGTACGATAGGAAGGAGAACTGATGGGCACTCTGCTTTGTGCTTCTCAGAACCAAGAGGCCATCCTCATCATTGTTCCACTATTTCTCACAGCAAAGTCCCTGAAGTCTCCTTCCCCACTTGTGAGAGCACCTGAGGTGTGTTTCTGGCAGCTCTGCGCTTCTCAGTTTTTCAGCGTGATTTTCCTTGATGGACTGGGAGAAGGAACTGTTGCGGGCTGCCTTGACATCAGCAGGTCCGTCTGCAAGTGAGAACGTTCCCATAATAAGGCAGATAAATGTGCAAAATTCAATAGATCCAACTTTTATAATGAAGTGCTTGGATAGGAGAGTGGTGACTACAATTCATTTGTTTCTGGGAACGCATTCACCAGAAAACTGTTAGTAAAAAAAATGGAGATGTCTCAGGAGAAGAAAAAAAAAAAGTAAAGCTCAAAATAGCGGATCCATCTATCACCTAGGGAGTAGCAGTTTTGGTTCTGATTCAAGAAGGCACTTAAACATTTACTTAAGTGCAGCTCTGAATAAGAATGCTTTCCTGAGTTGGAAAGGAAAGGAGCTGGTAGCAGTCTAAGTATCTAGCACGTGTCCCTGACGTAGGAAAGGGTTACCTGGGAAGATGTAAATATTAAAAGGTGCATTTCATCTATGCAAAATAGAATTTTTGCTATTTCAAGTGAAGCACTTCTTTGAACACTTAAATGTAACAGAATAGGATGGTAATAAACATTTTCTTGGGAGTGACTCCAGCCTGGCAGGAAAATCCATTCATTGACCCCAGAGATGTTTTTTCTGTTGCTCTGTAGGTTAAAAAATAAGAACAGGAGATTGTGAAGGTAAACTGGAATTTACAGAATTGTGAACCTACTGCTATTTCAGCATTAACTTTCCAATAATGATCTTTTAAGTCTGCTGAGGAAAACCCTCTCTCTTCCCTTCCCTCTTCCTATTACCCTTAATATGTTATTATCCAATTTTAGCTCCCCTGCCAGAAGAATCTTTCCCACTCTGATCTCTGCTGTAAAAGGATTGAAGAAACGCAAGCAAGCTGACAGAGTCTGAAGGAGCAAGCTACACCAGGTTCATGCATAATGTAGCTATCACATCTTCTGTTCTTTTAATATTGCTGAATTCATATGATATTCACTGCTTGCACTCAGAAGAGATAGAGATGTATCCATTCTTTACTTACGGATATTACTTCTACACTAATGAGTTCTTTTTCTGTCAACAGATAAAAATTCAGGAGACAAGGGATTAGTCCCCTCAAGTTCTCTTGATTATAAAACATTTTACGTAATTAACAATAAATTATAAGTATTTAATTTTCTTAGAAAAATAAATATTAACATAGATCTTGCATGCTATATTTTAATGCCCTTCAATACTTCTGAACAAATCCATATGCAAATGTAAGCTAAGAAGCATTCTGGACGTACAAAAACAAACAACAACAACAAAGACAACTGAAGATAAATTTAATTACAAAGACAATTTGCTTCAGTGGCATAAAAAATTCATCTTATGTAACTTTAAAATGTATGCCTACTGCACTGAGTCCCAAGGCAATACTGTATTATGAAGTAGACTTACTGCAACCATGAGGGAAGAGCTGATACAGACTTCCTAGAGCACTTACTGCTATGAGGAACCTGGAACATTTGATGGGACATCACCGCAAGTGTTTCCTTCGCACAGATGCATTATAAACAATTAATAGTGGAGAGTCTGCAAGGAGGTCTTTTCCAACCTTAGTGATTGTGTGATTCTATTTAGGGACGGGGTTAGCAGGCACGGTGGTGATGGTTTGACGGTTGGATGGATGATAGATGTGGTTGGACGGGTGGTGCCAACACCATCACACTGTAATTTGTTTTTAACCAGGATCGTTTGCAAGGAAACCTACTGGGGTAGCAACGTGCAGCCAGGTCATCAGCTTCTGAACAGGGAAGTGAGAGGACTGAATACACTGAGAAGCAGTTTGCTTTCTACAGAAACATCCCCTGGAAGTTCTTAAATGCCCATTCTCCAGTGGATGGAATGTGCAGATTTAAAGCAACAAGCAAAGGTTGTAAAATGCAGGACCCTCTTTGCACAGTCATCCGTGGCTTGGTCAGGGGGAGGAAGAACTTGCAAAAGGAAGCTCACAGATTAAATTTATAAAAGGCGATCCTTAATGCATAACTTCTGGCCAAGAACTCCATTATCTGTAAAGTGGTGCTTTTGAAAATCACTTCTTCTAGCTTTTCCAAAAATATCTAGTTTAATGCCTTTAAATAGACAGAGAACTTCTGAGGAATGGGACAAAATCCTCCCACATGGCACAATATGCTTTGGGCTCAGCAGCAGCTCTTGTGAGCCAGGAAAGTCTTCCGAGGGCCTGTGCGTGGGGGGAGGATGTGCACAGAGGGGATCCTTGCTGCTGCTTTGTGCATCCCAGCACTCAGACGTGGAGCAGCCAGGCTGTGCACCGTCAGACAGCTCTGCAGGTGGGAGTGCTGGGCAGCTGCCAGGTCCCCTAAAAACGCTCCAACAGATCAGTCAGAGACGCTTCAGCTTTGAGAGCTTTTGGGAACAGGTTGGCCGTTGTGCCACAGATGGTCTTTTAAGTTGGGGTGGGTTAGCTGACCTTTCCCATTTCTTTTCACCCCATTTCCTGCAGTTCTATGATCCGTCTTTTGAGGAACAACCGGTGCCAATTTGAGATCCTAAGTAGCATATGAATGAACATTCTTGAGGAAAGGCTGCTGCTCAGCCCTGCTCCATGTCTTCAGCCTTCCTTATGCACACACAGTATTATCAGTTCTCACCTGCTGCAGCCCCCTTTGAGCACACAGGAGACTGGGAACTGGAAGAAATCAAGGCCACAGTTTAGGTGGCTCTTGTCTGCCCAGTGCTCTGCCAGCTACACGGCTGTGACAGGCTGCTTGTTGTGAATTCAGATAGCTTTGTATCCAGCATCTGGTTTACGCTGCCCGTGCATTTATAAGCATGAAAAGTCTACTTTCTGCTTCCTGATCTGCCTGCAGAAACAGCTTCCCATTATGTCAGTAATGCTGCCTGAATAAATATTTCTAACCCAGGTAACATGGACTCCCTCTTAGCTATCCTGGAGCATCCAGCAGGGCACTCTCCCCTTCTCAACAAACTGAACATTGCTTGCTTTTCCTCTCGTTCCCAAGCACATCCCAGGAGATGGGATGTGCTGTCTGTTTTCTTGCCGTATGCACCTGAATTAGGAATTAAAAATTTCCCGATACGTTTGATGAGAAGAGGGTTTTAATGCATGATATGCAGAATAGTGGCCTTAGAGGTAGCTGCCATCCCCTGTTGCAAGAAATAATGAGTTGGCAGAGCATGCTGGTGAGGAGGACTGATGAGGTAGGGGTTAGCTGTGCTCCTCTGGATGAGGGAGCATTGCTGCAAGAATGGAAGCTGGTGTGCAGCAGCTAAGAGACAACAGCTTTGGCTTGCCTGGAGTAGTACTTTGCAAACAGCCCAAGTTAATGGACAGAAATAAGAGCCTGTTAAACTGAGGTGTGCGTGCCCTTGTTTGGGGTGAATTACTCCTGGGTTAATGTGGTTTAGAGGCCGCCTTACTCTCAGGCAAGAAGCACGCATGCATTGCCTTAACAGGCTTTGATAGGCACTCATTAACTTTATGCTCTTAGTTGGCTCTTCATGAATTTCTGATGTATTGAGTCTGTTGGGAGCTTTGTTGGCTTTATTTTGGCTTCTACTGAAGTTCTTCCAGAAAACAGCAAGTACTGGGATTTGTCAGTGGAAAAAAAAAAAAAAAAAAACAATGCTCTTTCCCCATCCCAAAACAGATAAACAGCTCCAAAGCATGTTGCATGCAGTATGATTTTCTTCATACGCTCTCTGGGTAAAAAGTTAGCAATCGTAGCAGAGGTGTTCACACTAAGTGATGCTGTCGTAGGAAATGCTGATAGCACCAAACAGCAAGGCAGGGTCAGTTACTGGAATGTGATTTGATGAAAACACATTATGTAGTTTAAAGGTCCGGCTTTGACAATCTTTATTATTACTTTATGGGTTTCTATATAAAATGTTGAACTTACCGTATATTGTGCCGGTAATATTTATGAAAATGTATTAGAAAATGCAGTAAAAGTTTATAGGAATGTCATTACTGTAAGTATAAAGCAACAGCAATCCCACATCCTACCGGTGGAACAGTAATCGAGTGCACCAGACAAATCAAGAGAGCTCGGGGTGCCGATGCTAATCCGGGCACGGCTGTGCGCTCCACCTGGGAAAATAGGGCGCTGTGAGTAAGAAAATGACGGGTTTTGTCAGAAGGCGTTGCAGAGCACCCCCTCCTTGTAGCGTGCCCTGCACAGGAGATGTCTGTAGAACAGCCCCGGGCGCCGCGCAGAGCGATGCTGGGAGCCCAGGCGTGGGGAGGGAGCGGGTGTCGGTAATTATTAACTGCTAATAGCGAGAGAAACCATTATGGTGCACAATGGGCTTTCCTTTCACACCGCTAATTGTGTGATGAACTTACTTTGGCAGTAAATTGTCACATCTGCTGCGGAGAGAGATTGCACTTAGGGAAATAAAATAAATACAGTTGCTGTTTCTTTATCCTTGGATGATTGAGTTGCTAAAAAAAAAAAAAAAAAAAGCCGTTGGCAGATGGAACATACTATTTGTTAGACAAGGCTTCAGGAGGAGGTAATCACTTTTTTTTTTAGACAGCTGATATTGTAGGAAAAGCAGGCAAGCTTTCCCAGGCCTGCCTCAGTTTGTTCTTTCTGCTCCGATTGCATTTCAGAGAGCAACTCCAGAGGTCCAGGGCGAGCGATGAGTTTCCGTGGCAGGGCTAACCTGAGCTTCCTTCCACTTGCTCTTGCCTCAGCACCCTGCCCTTACCTTGTGCTGCAGTGAGCAGCTGTCTGCAGCTGGAGAGATCCCGGCTGGTAAGGCTGAGCTGCTGGTCTGCCAGCTCCTGCTGGCATCTGGGGAGTGCTCATGGCCACCCAAAGCATGACATCTCCTAGCAGTCTTCAGAGTAACAGGCCGAAGTCAGTTGCAGGTGTACTTCAGTGAATTGGGATTAAAAGGTGGTGGGGAGAAGGAAATGTTGCAGAGAGTGATTTAATTATTACTTCCTCGGGCTACAGTAATCTGCACCCAGGATTTGGATTTTTTTATCACAAGGTGCATATGGAAAGAAGATAATGCTGCAACAGCAGTTGTCACATCTTTGGGGATTCAGTTATATGTTAGAGACATAGCATATCTTGCAGAAAAGAGACAACACGTATGTTATACTTCCCATATTTAAAAAAAAAAAAAAAAAAAGAGGAAAGCAGGATTCTGCTCTGTAAGGCTGTGTTTGCCAGTGTTTGTCTTCCAGTCTTCAATTTTTGTTTATAGAAATGGAAATTTTGGCTGAGGTGTAGGCAATGCCATTACCAAAACCTTTCTCCTAACAGTAGTGAATGGTCTTTCTAAAACGATTCCCATATTTTCAGATGTTCCTAATGGTAAGTGGGTGTCTCAGTTTTTGAATGATCAGGCATTAGAGAAAGGGCTTTGTTTTTTCTGATGATGGGTACAATGCTCTGCACATTATGTGCAGGCTGACTGTCAAAAAATGGCAGGGAGCTCTGGAGTGCCTTCACAATGATCCCAGGTTGCTGGAGAGAAGTGACAAATCTTTTATTTAAATGTCCTCCTGCAAGAATCCTACTTTCAAATACGTGTCTGTGTCATATCAATCCCTCTGTTCAATACCAATTGCCTTTCTCACATGTCAGGTCAGTATCACTGTGTTTGTGCTGCCCACAGACACATTTACACAATCCTTTTGTCAGTTTGATTGAGACAAATGCAGGAAGTGACAGATGGGTTAATGGTCCTACCACGGTGTCATCGCATCGCCGCAGGAAACAGCATCAACATGCAATCAGAGCACGATGTGTGCTATTACAGTTCATTTGTCTTTAGAACAATTTTGGAGAATCAATGGGTGTCCTATGGTTCAAGATCAGCTGTAAAAATACGCACGCTGCTCCTCTGGGTTGTTCAAGTGTTATTCCATTCCTTAGCTCCTGCAATCGAGTTCTGAACCTTAACTCTACCTCTGGAACTGGCCAAAATTCAGTGCTTGAGTTTTTCAGCAGATTTGGTTTCAGTTCATCAGGAAAAAGAAGAAAAAAAGTTTTGTTTTGTTTTAAATTCACCCTGGGCCCTAAAGCACTGTCGTTCAGGAACCTGAAGCATCTTTGCAAATACCATTGCAAGTGCTTGGTGGAATTCACATTTGCGTGACTTTCTGTGCTTCTGCTGTCCCTGGATTCAGTGAGCATTCAGCCAGTCAAGGGGGTTCCTACAAACGTTCCTTTTCCCATGTGACATTTTGTAAAGAAATCTTCACTGCTCACATTGCACACCAGAGTACAGAGCTCATACATTTTTCTGGCTTCAAGACTTTGGGCAGCCTGCACAGTGCTCTTCTTTATCCTTGTTTCATTCTTGGTCCCCTCGTTGCAGTCTCCAGCACTGCCTCCTCTCTCATACAGAATCCCTTCTACAGCTTTCAGCTGCTTGTGGTAGTTCCTCTTATCACCTGCCCTTCTGTCTCACTTTGCATCCCTGCAGCCATCCTTTAGAGCAGTTGTGCTGAATTTAGGAATATATGTGTGTAAGGGAACTGCTGAGTCACAGCCTGAACCACTGATTGAGTACCTGGGAAAAGGACCTGGTCAGAGCTGGGAGCACAGGTGAAGGCAATTCAGCTGTGTGATCAGAAGAGGTGGAGCCTGGCTCTCTTAGACCTCATTGAAGGGCTGACTGCCACTGGGGAAGGATCTCTTTTAGGGGATTCCGCCTTGGTGGAGCTTTCTTTTATGAACCTGGTATTTTCTGATATGGGTAAGCAATCTTTTTCCTTTCCTTTATAGCACCTTTGTATTGTGCTGATTTTTCTGTCTTTACATCTTTGGCGAAACGTCTTTTTCTATCATATTAATTTGTCCCATTGCTGCCCTGCCATAGATAGTTTCTTCTTCCTCTGGAAGCTGGTGCCCTCACTGCACACCAGCTTCGTTAGCTCTCTTCATTGTCCGCCTTCTTTTACTCCCTTTAGTAAAGCATTTCACAATAGGATGTTTTGGTGTTACATCACTTCTGCAAATAGTGAGGCATTTCTGTGAAAATACATTATAAAATAAATTGTACTGCATTGTATGGGAGTCATAATAACACATTCACCAGGGGAAGCAATTACTTGCTCAATAATGCCATAATATTCAGTTGTTCTGTTTATGGGGCTTAATAACACATGCAACATTCAGCTTTGCAGAATGTAAGGGCAGAAAGATATGTTCTTTAGTAAAATAATTGTGTTTTAATTTAGAATATCCTTTTTCACTAAACATGAATACTATACAAACCTGCAGAAAAGCAGTCTCGTCATGATCACGAGAAAAGTAGACTTTTTTCATTTAATTTATTTTTAGAAAATATGTTTCCTACTTCTTTTCAAAATTGTTATTTCTAGGCATGGATAATCAAATGAATTAGACATCTTGTTTGAATTGCAGGCATAGCGTAGCACTGGGAGAACACACGTTGCACAAGTTATTTCTGTTGAAGTGTAGATATAATGGGCCATTCTTTACAAGTTGTCGTGTTATTATATTTTTTTTCATATCTTGTATGAGTTGTAATCAAAAATCTGAGTCCACTTGCATTTAAGGTAACCAAATTAGCCATCTTTTCTTGAAGTGCCAGCAAGGTGACAAGTTTTAATTGATTCCCAGAAAAAGTGTTGTGTCGTGACAAGTTTGCCTTGATGATGACTTAAAAAATAAAAACAAATAGAAATAAAAATTATTAGATGTTCAATGAGGGACTCCATTTGCCCCTTGTTTCAAGGCATTGTGCACTTCATTGTCACCCGTTTTGTCCAAAATCAAGTGCAATTCTAGTACAGTCTTTAAACGCTTCTGCTTGGGAGATTTTTTTTTATTTATTTATTTTTACTGTTTTCTGGATATCTTGGCTCAGTGGCATAAACATCCTTTGCAATTCTCTAGCAAATTTCAGATTATTTGTTGCTTCCTAGTATTTTGACACTGTGTCCAGTTGATCTTGATTTAGATGTTCTCCCTTGTTTATTCACTACATTAAAAAAAAAAAAAAAAAAAAAAAACACATGGTCAGCAAGTCAAGGGTGATCCTGCCCCTCTATCCTTTTATAAAAGGACTGCTTAATTTTGGCCACTTTGCTGATACCCTTGATTTTTCCTTACCATTAATTTTGATCACCGTGCAATTCCCTCATTTGGACTAATCATAGAATTGTATGCTTTGGAAGGAACCCTTAAAGGTCATCTAGTCCATCTCCCCTTCAATGAGCAGGGACACCCAGAGGTAGATCAGGATGCTCAAAGACCAATCCAGACTGACATTGAATGTCTTCAAGAATGGGGCACCTCTTCAGGCAATCTATTCCAGACCTTCATGACCCATATCATAATTTCTTATATCCAGTCTAAATCTCCCCTCCCTCAGTTTGAAGCTATTTCCCATCGTCCTGTCACAACAGACCTTAATAAAGAGTCTGTCCCCTTCCTTCTTATAGCCGTCCCTGAAAGACCACTCTCAGGTCTCCCCAGAGCTCCCCAAGACCTTATCAGTAGGGCTGTGCTGCACTCCTACGTCACTCAGCTTCTACTGATAATAGACTGCCACAACCCCAGGTGTAATACCTTGCACTTGGATTTGTTGAACCTTGTGACGTTCTCCTGGGCTCACAGCTCTGCCTGTCTAGGTCTCTCTGAATGGTGTCCCATCCCGTGGCCATGTCAATTGTACCACACAGCTTGATGTCACCCGCAAACTTGCTGAGGGTACACTCAATCCCGCTATCAATGTCACTGATGAAGATGTTAAAGAGCACCAATCCCAGTGCTGATCCCTGAGAGACTCTTCTGGTCACTGATCCCCATCCAGACATTGAGTCAATGACTGCCACTCTCTGGGTACAATCTCACAACCGGTTCAACAGTACATCCATCAAATCCATATTTTTTCAATTTGGAGAGAAGGGTGCTATGGGGAACTATATCAAAGGCCTTACTGAAGTCCAAGTAGATGACAGTAGTGGCCCTTACCTTTTCCCTTGTTGCAGTTACACCATCTTAGAAGGCCACAAGATTGGCCAGGCAGGACCTGCCCTTGGTGAAGCCACGCTGGTTCTCCCACAAAATTTCCCTGCCTTCTATTTGTCTAAACATAGCTTCCAGGAGGATCTGCTCCTTGATTTTTCCTGGCTCTGAAGTGAGGCCAACAAGTCACAGTTCCCTGGGTCATCCTTTCTACCTTTCTTAAAAATGAGAGCAGTATTGCCTTTTTCCCAGTCAGCCGGGATTTCACCTGGCCACTGTGACTTTTCAAATATCATTGAGTGGCTTGGTGACTACATCAGCCAGTTTTCTAAGGACTCTGGGATGCATTTCAGTTGGACCCATAGACTTGGGTCTTCAGGTTCCTTGTGTGTTGCAAACCTGCACCTACAGCAAGAGTGACGTTGCTCCCTCAGCCCCCATCTTCTGACCCATCCTCTTGAAGGACATACGAAGACTGAGGCAGAAATATTTGGTACCTCAGCCGCCTTCTTGTGTATTGTTACTAGTCAGCTTCCTAGCAGGGAGCCCAGCAGGCTCCAACCTTTGTGTAATGCAGCTGTAGTGATGGGCCAGGCCAGCCAATAAATGGAAGCAAGTGGAAATTGGATTGTGATCTTCTGTCAGAATTGCCCTTTAGCAATGTGTTAAATAGATCTGCAGAACGAACTATGTGCATCTTTTCTCAGCCTAAGTACCAAAAGAGCACGAATATGAGGCAAGAAAACATCTTATGTCTCTACGTTGTCTTTTGTGTTTCTTTTTAATTAAAAAGTATTGTTAAATCCCTGTTAAGTAACAGAAGTTCTCAAATCAACAAAGTTCTTAGAGATTTTAATACTGCATACATGTTACATGTATGTAACATCTTCTGTGCAGCACTGAGTAGTTCTTGTATTTTTCCTTTCTCCTTTCTCTTAAACCAATCTGGTAATCCAAAACCCCTCATTAAAGTAATGACAATCCACGTGGCATTTTCCTTTGGCAGTGTTAGTCTGTCAGATGAACTGTGATTGACCAAGATTTAAAAAAAAAATTAAAAAAAATCAATATTTATGTTAAGTAAATGACAGTTGGTAAGTAGATGGGGAAATGACCAAAGTTAAATGTAACTGATCCCTATAGCATGCAATTGGAAAAGCAAAACCGTGACAAGTTTTTTCAAGGTCTTCAAGAATGAGCAAGGCGTAGCTTGCTGAGGACCATGCTCGGATGGCTGTGTTTAGCTTTGTCTCATCTCATCTGGTGAAGAATCCTATTACTGGCTTGAACCCTGTCAATCTGAGGGAAGAAAGTTTATAAAGAGCAAACGTTTTGCTGCAGATGTTTCAGTAGATGTGTGTAAGAGTAACCATTGGAGAAAGCAAATGCATGCCGTTGCTGGAAGACTCACAGGGAAATATTTCAGATAGCTCTGTTCCAAACCAAGGAAGGAAAATGGTTTGGTACTAAAACTTTGCTGACTGTAACATCCTGCTAAGAGCACTCGAAATGTATAGGCATCTAAAATTAATAGATAGACAGAAATTTGGCAGGATGTTGTCTGAGGTCTAAACAGGGTAATGTTGTATCGTTTGTAACTGCATGGATACTTGTCACCACAATCTGTGTGGAGGCCATGTGCTGTGCAAGCCCTTTCTAACATGTTGCATTGCTGGGTGTTGCTGGGATTGAGACCAGCCTGGCATCTTTACTCCTCCCCGACATCGCAGAGCCTGCTGTGAAGTGTGGCCCTTGGTTACCACGTGCACCTGCACTTGGCAGTTACATTGTCAAAGCCATTAAAGCTCTTTTCCCTTTGCCCCCCAGGATATGATGAGCTACTGGTGCTGCAGGAGGTCAGTCAGTGCTGAAGGGGAGTGCCTTGTCTGCCATCTATCCATGCCCCTCAGGTTTTTGAAGATTAATTATTTATCAAAGATGCTTCTGCAGGAAGTTTGGGCACTACATGTTGTCTTAAATTATTCCTGACTTTTTTTTTTCCAACGCAGAACATGGTGAGTTTATTGAAAGGAGTAAAGATGCTTTCTCTTTACAATATCAAAGAACATACTGGAGACAAATGTTTCTCTATTTACTTCCATGCAAGCCATCATGAAAGTCAACATTTCTCTGAAATCCACACCCCACATTCCTGCTTGGATGTTTGGCTCTCCATTAATGGGAACTGAAACATGCCAGACTAATGATTCTGGGTGCTGAAGGTCTTTTTGTAATGTCACGTGCACTGTAATAGACTCAACAAGATGATATCCAGCGTAATCACCATCTTGGTAAAGAGAAGGAAGGTGTATGAGAGGACAGGAGAAGGAAACTACAGCCACTCTTGGGCTCAGGTGTGTGTGAGAATGGAGGAACTCGCTGGAAGGCTCCACGTGCATTTGGCCTGCACTCTGAGCCCACCTAATTCAGACCAACCTCAGCTGTTTCTATTAATTAAGTGCACAAAAGGAGACTTTAGTAAAGGCAATTCATAAATGCCCATTTCCGCGTTTGTCCTCTGAAGCACCTAATAACAAATCAAAGCTGGTGGTGGAGCCAGGATGGACATATAATCCACGAGCAAAGGCCGGCTGGGATTTGTGCCCCAGGAGCATATGGATGAGACGTTTTGCTGGTGAGCTCATGAGCAAATACTCGTGCTAGCAAGTGGTTGGTGAAAGCTGCAAAAAGTACTGCCTGATAAAACTCAACAGCTCTTGAATACAGGGCTTCATCTATCAGGATAAACTTCTCCTCAAGACTGAACCTACACATGGCAGTTGGAGAGTGCCTGTTTTCAACATGAGAGAATATTTTCCCCCTTCCAGCAGCTCTCAGCCAGCAGTTCAGCCTATCCGCTCTACAGGAGAAGGACACTGAACAAGAGCAGACAGAAGCTCCTTCCCCTCCACCAGCAAACAGGTAAGAAGTTTTGTGGTTTATAAAGTGGGACAGGCAAAATAAGTGACATTAATATTTCCAGTGCAGTGGGGAGTGTGTCCTCTCCTGTGTTAGCTAGGACAATACTGCGTCCCCTGTTGCTCTGTGGGAACACTACATGGTGATGCTAAGGGGAAAAGAGCAAGTGAGTGTTATTATGCTGCGGTTATGACAGATTTTTTGGTGAAAAACAGAGTGCTTCTGATGTACAGAATGAGCTGTGAAGGGAAGGGAATTACACTGAGACAATTCAGAAGGATGTGCTTCAGTCTGTTCTCAAAGATCCTCCGAGAAATGGGCTTCTGAGCGTGTAATGTGATCTCAAGTAGCAGGCTGGCATTTATTATGGTGTGCATCTCCAAATCTTCGCTGGTTTGAGTGTTGGCCAACATGTCTCCTTGAGCTTCATGTGAGGATGTTGCATTCTCTGCTGTAACAGAACAGGGAACAGTTTGTGTAGGCTGTAGGTCTTGGTCAGCTTTCTTTATAGTTTGGGAAAGAGGCTGTAATAAGTACTGAAGCCACCATATTTCCAAGAATCCTGTTTCTTGTGCTTCAGAGCACGAGCACCAATTCCCTGCAGGTGTAGGGTTATTCATCCAGTCCCCAGCAGCTGCCAGCCCCAACCAGCGACCAAGAACTGTGCTGATGGGCCATGGTGTTGCCTTGGATGCTCACAGAGCAATTGGCTCTAGTGATCCCCATGTTTAGCACAGCGGTGTATGCTGCTCACAGGGTGAGTATTGAGTTCTTCTCAAAATATGAGCATAATGCTTCTTTATGTGTCAGATCTGAGGTACCCTGATCACTGGTTTTCTTTTCTTTGGCAAAACTTAGCTTTTCTTTTTTCCAACTATGAGCCACAGCAAAGGTTAGGATTTTTCTCATTTTTAGAGGTTTACTCTGTGCTGCTCCTCGCTTAATGATACAAGGAGGTCTTTCTCTTTGATTTCTCCCTCCTTTTATGTTTCTCTGCTTGTGACTAACAGAGTCTTTTAATCTGTGGCTTCCCTTCATACAGGTTGTGTCTATGTCAGAACACACACATGTGTTTCTCTCTGAACCTTCTTCAGTATTTTTCTTTGTCACCTCTCTGACTTCCTTCTGTACTGCCTCCTGCTTCAGGACACTGTCACTAATTCTTGGATGAATCAAAGGGAAAGTTGGGAAGCAATCAATACAGGATTGTCTGAGTGTGGTTTCAAAATCTCTCTCTTCATCTATGTGGCCAAAAAGCTTTCTATTCTTTATGGGGACTTGTTTGTTTGCTGGCAATTACAGATAGAATAAACTGTGAGGTACATAGTTTCTACTACAATTTGCTGCTATGTGAGGTGGGGGGAAGAGCACACTTTATTATCTGTTACAATGGCGAATATCTGACTTTTTTTTTGCTGTTGATTTTATGCTGCTTCTGCACATCTGTGTTCTGCCTTTTTATGATCTTGCGGTGTTTCATGTTGCTGCTTTTTTTCATATTTTATTTCCCTGTGTGGAGTGTCTGAATTTAAGTTCCACAGGAACTGAAGCCTGTCATCCATACTAATGCAGGCCCGCAGCAGACCTGGCCTGCCAAGCCATCGTTACTGTACATAATGAATTTTTCAGCAGGAAAGTACTTGCTTTGAGTTAAAATAAAAAATAAAAAATAAAAAAAATCTAATTTTCTTAATTAACTTTTTTATTGAGGGCTTAATGCATGTTCATTACAGAAATTGCAGCTCTCCTTTGAAAATTGACTGTTTGAAAAAAAAAAAAAAAAAAGAACAACCTTTTGTGGGGTTCCATATTTATTGTGCCTTAGTGATTTTTCAGACAAAATGTACTCTGTTTGATAGAAAAATGCTGTCTTATTTTTCCTACCTGGCAGCCTTGTGCATTCAGCCAAGCTCTGGCTGGGCTTTTGCCTTCCCACACATCAGTAGCAGCAGGGCAAACTGCAGCTCCTGCTCCCGCCCGCCTGGGCAGCGGGCTGTGCAGATGTGATGGAGTCCAGCCTACAGACTGCTCCTCACGGTGCAGGAGGGAATTCACATCTGGCATGCTCCATGCAGCCAAATGTTCTAAGGAAATTGAGGAAGATCACTTCTGTTGTGGTTACCAGCACGCGTGTACTTGAGGTCTACAAGATGATGCAGTTGACTTGTTTCCATCGTGGTACCCTGGAAAGCAGCTGTGCTTCTAGCCAGGAAAGTAGGCTCTTTGGAATGATACAGCTGTTTGGACTGATAGCTATTCCATAGGTAGAATCATAGAATCACAGAATGGCTTGGGTTGGAAGGGACCTCAGAGATCATCTAGTTCCGATGCCCTGCCATGGGCAGGTTGCCACCCACCACGTAAGGCTGAACAGGGTCCCATCCAGTCTGGCCCTGAATGCCTTCAGGGATAGGGCATTAACATCTTCACTGGGCAGCCTGTGCCAGTGCCTCACAACCCTCAAGGAGGGTTCAGGACAAGGCATTTCCCTGCTACTGGGAGGCTGTGGCAGAGAGGGTTGCCTGATTCCTGAACAGAGGGAGGCTCAGCATTGCTTGCAGGGCTGTTCTGCTTATGGCTTTGGGTGGTGCAAGTGTAGCTGGGCATGGTGGGCACCAGTGTTCCTGCAGGGGGAAGAAATCTCTTCCTTAGAGGCTGTGATGGGCTGCAGTGTAAGAAGTGCGTCCCTTCTTGAGGCAAGCAAACCTGAGTACATGCACTTACATGAGAGACAGAAGCACTGATTGTTTTGGTGAGGCTTCTCCTGCGGATGCTCTGTTCAGAGTTGCTGTAGAATCCCAGTGTGTGGCAACAACGATGTGGGTTTTTTCCTGCCGTACTTTTTTTTGCTTTATTTCCTTAAGATGTTGTCATACTGTTACTCTCCACGAGCTTGCGGGTTTATTAAATGCCATTATGGTCCATCTTGTCACAGTGTCAGCAAATTGCTCCTTTTGGTAGAAGGGTTTAGAGTTTGATTTTCACTTTTAATTGCCTGCGCTTTTTTCTCAGAAGCCGTAGAACTCCAAGTAGAAAAAGCAACATAAAAACACTGTCAATAACAAACAGACTTCTCAGCATGGAAGGAAACGGTGTCATTTTGACATTCATATACTGAAGATGTGATTAAAATGCAACAGGAAAAAAAAAAATGCAACATTATGCAACATAACTATGTGGCTAATTTGGAAATTGCTGTATGTATTTAGCCTCATGTCACACATTCCTCTTTCATTACCCTTTGAAACCTGTGAGAAGGGAATTAAAACTCTTTGCCCCTGTACCTCGTCCTCCAAGTCCTGCCCCTGGAGATTCTTTTGTAAGGGGAAGTTCTGTGTTGTGGCTTAATGCTAGCAATGAGTTGAGCTGTACTGTGGCTGTATGCTCAAGCCAGTGGTGCTGCCCAGGGAATGCATGAGTTCCCAGACACTGGTCTTGTATTGGCCTTTCGTGTTGTGAAGTTATTGTTTTTGAGGGTTAATTGTCTGCAGGTAGAGAGAAACGAAGGTCAGGGATCTGTGCGGATATCCTGAATAAAAGTGAAAATTACAAGTAATTGCTGAGTGAAGTCTGGAGTTAAGGAAAACGTGGGTTTGGAACTCATGCAGACCATAATCACACCTCTCCTGCCTTGTGCTGCAGAGGAAAATTTGGAAGAAATAAGCAATGCCTCTCTGATGGCATAGGAGCCCACTTGAGTTTGCAATCTGCTGGTCACCGTGGGGTGCATGGGAGTAGCAGGGTGAGATGTCAGATGAAGAACACAGATATATGAAGTCTCCGTGTTTACCATGGGGGCCTTTTTCCATGTTCATACCCTACTCCAGCAAGTACATCACAAATTGTTTTGCTTTGCCTTTTGTGTTGCTGTGCACCACTCTGCACGTCAGAACATGTGAACCAGAGTGTTTGTGTATACCATTTAAAGATAGAAATTACAGTGGGTTGTTGTTGTTTTTTTGTTGTTTTTTTTTTTTTGCTCTAAGATAGCATCACTGTAAGAAGCAACATTTCGAGACAGTCCAAAACAGCTCAGTCTTTAGGTGGAAGCTAAGGCTCAAAGCAGTATGTTAATTAGTGGAGCAGCAAATCAATACGTGTATCTCTGTTGTTTCATCTAAGATCCAAATGAAGGAGCTCAATATTTTACATCTATATTCCCCTTTTTTTTACCATATCCTCAACCCCCCAGGCAAGGATAAAGCATTTAAGATCTTGGTTTCACTTTCAGCTGTGTGACGGAAAAATTAGAAGCTGATGCTTTCTGTGGATACAACAGACTGACGCGTTAGGATGTATTTATTTTTCCTCAAAATGTCTTTCATTGGTGCAGCCAGAAGAAGTAATTCATTTTAGAAGCATCTTTGCAAATAGAGCCTGTTGAAAAAGCTGACTGCTAAGGCTGTTTGGCTCTCAGAATGAATCTTCCTTTTGAAAGGTGTTTAAAGATTTAAGTTGAGCCCTGGATATCAATTTCCAAAGGCTTTTGGACTTCACACAATAAGCCTAACTAGCCCCTGGAATAACATGACAGGTAGCACAATGTCCAGTACATCTATTGAAAAAGCCTCTAATATCTCTAAGTGCTCCATTTATCTCTGGATTTAACTTTAAAACGGATAGAATTTTTAAATGAGGAGAAAGTTCTTCTAAAATATAATCATAAGCTGCTCTAAAACACCATTCAGAACCGTCTGGGACAGATTTAGTTTCTTACATACCTATTTGTGGTAAGATACACTACTTGAGGGGATGATTTATTGTTTCTGTCTAAAGGAGCCGCAGTTCCTCTTGCAGAATTGTAAGAAACTGAGTCTAAAGGGATTAGCAGACTTTGAGTTTCAGCTTTTTAGTGTGTCATTTGGTTAATTTACAGCACCTCTTTTAGGGGCTGTGAAAATGGGCTGCTTTCTAGTATGGCACCATGGATAGTTTTACAGAAAATTTTAATTGCTTTATCGTTAGCATTTTTAACTCTTCTGACTCCCTCCCTGTTCTTGCCTTTCCAGAAGGTAGGTCTCCAGCTGTGCAACTCTCATATATCCCCTTTTTCCCTACATCTGTTCTCTGTTGCAACACACACACTTTTTAGATGTGGGTGGGAATAAGTCTGCTTGTCAGAGAGTAACAGCCAATGTATTCCTTCCTCAGATGTCTCCAGTACATCATGATTAGGAGAACATAGAAGACTCACCACGGTGTGGCCTTGTCCATAGATGCATGGCAGTTTGATAGACTTTTATAGTGTTAGATTTTGCATTAAGAAACCTCAAACTATCTTCCTTCTTTTTTTGTGGTTTCCCAAAATACCCCTTCTGCAAGCTCAGTTCTTCCCACAAGGAGTGCTGGGTTTAAAAGGAGGGCTGACATCCCCCATAGGGGCCACAAGGTCTGAGACTTGGTGTCTCAGCTGGAGCTCAGGAGATGTGTCTGAACCTTTGTAAGAGGGGTGGCCAGCAGGGACAGGGAGGTGATTGTCCCCCTCTACTCTGCTCTTGTGAGGCCCCGTCTGGAGTGCTGCGTCCAGGTCTGGAGCCCCCAGTACTAGAAAGACAGGGAGCTGTTGGAGAGGGTCCAGAGGAGAGCCACTAAGACTCATGAGCATGGATGTTGCTCACCACTAAAACTACCCAACCCCAGTGTACAAAGCCGCCTTTCTTTGCTAAGCAGAGCTAAGCCAGGTAGGTGTAGCATGCAGAAAATGACCCAAATTGATCTTCATTTGTTTAGCTGCTGCTTGTTCTCCTTCTGACAGTATATCTGACCCTATTGCCTAACTTCAGGGCAGGTGGTCTTAGTAATTCTTCAAGGGTACCGTGGTGATTTGGCTGCTTTGTGTGGGTTGTTCCCCCCCCAGATTATTTGACCTGTGCTCCTTCTGGTTCCTGGTTCTTAGTGTGAAATGACAATCTGCCAGCACTGGTTCCTTTTAGCTCTGAAGAGGATGGAGATGGCTTTCATTCAGCTCTTGGCGTAGGTGTGCTGAGTGGGTTCCTTACCCTCAACTACAAGTTGTGAATGTTGCATTTACATACGATCCCTGAAAGAAAAGAAAAACTTCGAGGAATTAATTTAGATAAGTTTTTCAAGCTGTTAGTTTAAAACACTTCATTTTTTACTGCTTCTAGTGTGATCTACTTCAGTAGACAAAACCTGGATCTGTCACCATTCTTTCTCAAGCACACGTGTACAATTGCACCTATCCGTGATGCCTCTGAATGCAGTTTTTCCAATAATTATTTGATGACATCCATCGTGAATTTTGTTGTCAGCTGTGTACTCATCACCGAGGAGAGAATCCAGAGTGGTTGCCTCTACCAGCCCTCCTGTCCCTCAGCCTATTAATCATTGCTAAGGAGGTTGTATTTTGAGATGTTAATTCATATTTTACGTGTTTATAACATGTTTCTCAGGCCCTTCCTACCTAACTCGTTTTGGGGATTAAAAAGATGACATTCTGAATCCCAGCTGGAAACGTTACAGAACTGTTTACAGGATGATGCTGGCACTAAACACCTGCATCTTTCCTCACCACAGAAGGTTTCTTTCCATAGATTCCAGTTAAAATATAATTTGTCATAATATGTTTTATCTTGAGTCACATGAGAAGACTCACAATGTGTTCTTTTTCAGCAGTGAAAGCGTTGTCTGTAAGGCTTTATTTGTGGGTGCTACCACGTGGTGCTCCCTTTGTGCAAGGGAGGAGAAAGAAATTTCTTGGTCAGTTGACAGATTGTTTCTAAATTGTCTTTGTCCTTAATGCTGGAGTCGCTAATAATGATTTATAATGTTTGGCCATTTTCTCCTTTGTTAGGAACAGATTTTTAAGATTACTGCATTAAAATCTATTTCCACAAAGCCTGATTTTCAGCATATTTATTGTCTTGTTTTGTTCTATAGATAGATTCAGCACTGTGATGTGAGGGATAACCTTGGTTGCTTCAGTCTCACTGGTGGCAGTGAATATATTTGTATAACCTGAGGAAACCTCAGTGTAATTATTGGCTATGAGGAAATATTACCCTGATACTCAATGATTTCATATACAGTAAAGTTACAAAGGATAATAAGGGCTGTTTACTATTGGGATTTTTAATCTGCTGAAGTAACAAACAAGTGTGCCCTCCATATGCACTTAAATGAGTGACTAAATCCATTCGTTAACGAAAAATGGCTAAATAACTCCCCATTTTTAAGGATGCTGTGAAATGCTTTGGTATCAGATACTACTTTTTAATGCTAGGAAAAAACACTGAGGTTTTGAAGACTTGAATGCTAGTTTGACATATGTACCTGTTAATCCCAAATCAATTTCTTTTGGATTAGAATAATTTGACAGTTTTAGATGTTGATGAGGGGGGTGGGATCGTTTTGCTTCAGTTATTCTGCCCAGCTATTCTAATTAATCTCCACTTAATTTAAAGAAATTACTTACTGTATCTGATAATGAGGTAATTTGTAATTCAATTAGCAGCCCTATTTGCAAACATTTAATGTGAAGGAAAAAGGAACACCTGCTGAACAGCTTGCTCTGTTATACCTGGAAGTAGTAAGAGGAGGTTTCTTCCTCAGAATGCCAGGATGAGCAGCGCCAGCTCACACAATGGTCTGCCACGGTGGCGTGGTAAAACTGGTCTCAAACACCAGTGCATTTTTTTGTCCCTATAAAGTGCTGGTAAATGGTACTTTCCTGCAATATTTTCTGAAGGCTTGCCTTATTCATGTTGTAAACATGGAGCTTTCCATTGCTGCGGGAGTGAGAGGTGAGAAGTTGTAGGACACCTGGCTGAGCTCACTGTGATCATGTAGTGTCCCTGCGGATGGGTGGTTGGAATCCTATTCAGACAAGACTATTTTGGAGAAAGAGTAGAACTGAATTTGATCTTTTTGTTGGTAATTTGCAGGCATGTTAATGCTTTGGAATTGCATGCAATTCTGGGACTTCTCTAGCGGTCATGGCACTGAACTTGTCAGAGCTGAAGAAGAGTCTGAACAGTGCCCTCAGACAAATGGTCTGATTTTGGGGTGGTCCATTGTGGAGCCAGGATCCTTGTGGATTCAGCGATTCTTATGGGTCCCTTCTAACTTAGGATATTCTATGGTTCTAACGTTCCTGAATATGGAGCTTTGATTGTTAGCAGCACCCTTTAGGTTCTTTCAAAGAAAGATATTATTTTGTAACGCTTATGAGAATACTGCCAAGAAATAGTTCCATATTTTAAATAAATAAATCCGCATATCGCTCACTTTTTCTATAACTTATTTTACACCTAGTTGCTCTAATTAATTGAAAGTAAGAGGTATGCTCCCTAGCTACGTTATTAAGTTAGAACGGAAGGAAGAAGGAATATCATCTACTCAAAATGCTTACGCAGAGGACAAGCCTTTCGGTCAACAGATCATGTTTTATTTTTTTGGTGGGCATGATGTTACGATTTAAAATGAGAACAATGACATAACTAGAGTAGAGAAAGCAGATCTGTCTAAAAGTGGCACAACAGGAAGGGTGACATAGGGTGTCATAGCATTTAGTTCACTGGGAAACGAAAGGACAGAGGAGGGAAGAGAGATCAAGTGTCTGAATTTCCTACTAGACTGTGATTCAGGATGGGAATTAAGCCAAGCAACCAGATTAAACGTTTCTAATCACTTTTTTCTTCTAAGGTTCTTTTTTCCCCTCATGACTAGCACCATTTAAAAAAGACCTAGCAGGCCAACGCTCATCTTAATTATTCTCTTTCAGGTTTGTATGCGCTCACAATGCCAAGTATTCAAGGCGATCCAAATTTTTCTGCCTTTGGCAAAGGGAATTAGATGCTTGCCACTAACACTTATAGCGTATGTACTGTATGTTCACAGCTCCATTGAACAGGGGGTGACAATTTAAAATGAGAGCATAGCATCTGAAATGTTTTAGATATTTAGGTTCAATTATACACTACAATAGGGCTAACAGGAGGAAGGTAGAGCAGAGCTTGACAGCCAGTTGGAGACTAATGATATCTATAGCAGTAGAGATGAAATTTGATGGTTCATTCAGTAATGGGTACATCACTGTAGATGAGTAATAAACATGTGCACTTTTGGTACCTGTATCCAGAATTGCACCGCTTACCACTTGGAACATTATTTTTGAATGAGCATCATGTGAAATGACAGCCAGCTGGTTGCTGGTTTTGTGTTTGGTTTTGGAGTGCTCTGGGGCTTGAAGGTTTTCCTGCTAGCTAACTTCCCTGTTGTGAAATGTGGTTCTTAGGAATTGAAGCTACATTTTAACTGGTCATTGGCTCCTGTTGTTTCTTTATGTACTATAACTGGAAATCGTCTACTCTGTGATATACTTTGGGAGTTTTCTTTGAAGCTTTTGGAAACAGAAAGCATCAAAAAAGTAAAATCTTACGTCTGAAATTGACATTGTCTGGTCTATTTAATTCGTATAGTGTGAGTAATTAGCCATTATTGCTTGGTGACAGAAGATTTTTTTTCTTTTTATTTTATTGACTTGCTGTTATTTTCATATCCTTCCTAAAATATGAGTTCCAGACCTTGAAATACTTAGAACTGTATTTCCCTTGATAAATAACTCAGAGTGACACCAGCCCTGCTAACTTAATGTTAGCTAAGAGCTCCTCTTAAGTGACTGAACTTCCTTCCTGAAATGCTCCCTGGCATCCCAAGATTCTCATTTCATAGCTACAGCCATTCTTTTCTTTCCATATGGCCTTATTAAACACATTGTCTTGTCTTGTTGCCAGTTCACCGTGTCACTGGACTGTAACCAATTGATATCTTTCTGCCAAAAGTAGGTCTTGGACAACTTTTTCCTAGTTATACTATGCAGTGTTACTGCATTACATCAAATCTAATCCCTTCAGGACTCAGGTAATGTCTGGTTTGCCATTGTCAACTTTGTCTGGTAGTAAATGAGCAGTAACTCTAAGTCTTGAAATTGAGAAGCAAGCTGTTTTAGGCTGCTATACAGTTCATTAATATGTGTATCACAGCATTAGACAAGAGACTTTTGATTAAGTTGTGAACAGTCATGGTAACACTAAGGTAAAATGCTATGTTATACGAGCATTGTTGACTTATCAGTCAGATCTTTGTTCTTTTGTGCTTGGGAAGCAGAGGGGGAATTTTCCTGACTTAAATATGCTTGTTATCAAATACTTCGATAATCCAGTACAAGTTTGAAGTTACTGCCTTGCGTTTGTGTCAGACCAATGCTTTTGCAAGGTCGTGGGATAGCTCACGTTCAAAGGGATCTCTCCACCAGCCTTCTGTGAGAGACACCAGCTATGGGGTAAAGTAAGGCTGCTCAAGGTTTAAGCCAGTCCAGCTCCAAGACTTTCTGCTATGGAGACGGCATGACCAGTCTAGTCCCTGATCTGCTTCTCCTCCACCTTTTTCATGGTGGAGAGGTTTCTACCCTCCCTTTCTCCTTCACAGTTTCTAAAGAATATCTGCAGTGTTTGAAGTCAGTGGAGTTTTCAGACAAATGAAACATTATGTTGTAATGTTCCATATCTTTATGTCAGGCATTCGAACGGCAGAAGGTTGTTTCTGCTGTTGCCGAGCAGTGCCTAGGTGCTTCAGCACCAGCTACCTCAAAGCTGAGCCAGACATCCGTTTGTGCTTCAGCTGGCAGAAAAGCTGTGCTGTCCCTGGGGAGCTCGATCCACGGCAGACAGAGAGCTTTTCCAGAGCTGAGCTCTTTCCAGCAGAGGAAATGACATTGCTTGTACTGCTTCATACCTGTCGGAGAGTCTCTGCTGAATAACCTGCTGCGTTGGTGGCTGCGGCTGCCAGCCCGGCGTGCCTCAAGCACTGTGATTCTGCTCTAATCCCTCCCGTGTGGATTGAGGCATGGTCTCTGTGGATCACTGGGAAGGAGGATGGCAGTCGTACTGCTCCAACTGAAGCACTTTAGGAGCAGGGACTGGGTGCAGGGATGGAACTGCGCTGAGTGCAGCATGCTGCTCCGCTGTAAAAAGCCATCCCTTTCTCACCCATGGTAGACATAAGGGAGTGCTTCCTTTGGTTTATTGAACTTTACTCACCCTCCTGCTGTTTATTTCATTCTTCACGATCTCCCCTCCCTTCTAGTGCTGAGAGAAACAAAAACTCACACAGAAAAATACTTTTTTATTTTGGGGGGGGCGGTTAGCATTTACTCAGTACAAGTCCTACAGTGTCACTAACAGAAAGAGAGCCAAACTCAAAACAATATGTAGGTGTTTATAATTATGGACTCGAAGCTGTTTTGATGACAAGCGTTCAAGATGCTTTTCATTACAACTTTAAAATTCTGGTTTCCAGCTTTAAAATAGCCTCAGCCTCGCTCTGAGGAAGAAATAGGGTTTTTTTGATGTTAGTTCTGCAGTGTTAGGTTTGGTCAGGATATATGAAGTCACAGATGGTGGCTGGAATGGGTCTATAGATTTGCTAGCTTGAACACTTTAAA
Source organism: Meleagris gallopavo (assembly GCF_905368555.1). Taxonomy (NCBI): domain Eukaryota; kingdom Metazoa; phylum Chordata; class Aves; order Galliformes; family Phasianidae; genus Meleagris; species Meleagris gallopavo. The sequence continues at coordinate 1,205,082 of NC_139410.1, forward strand.
AGCCTTAGTCTAATGCCCGAGGCTTTTATTCCAAAATGTGTGATTAGAACAGTGTTGTGGCACTAGGTCGAGCAAAAAGGTCCAGCCAGCTTGTCTTATTTCTAACAGTACCCACTTGAGGATACTTAAGGAAAGAGCATAAAAAATAGGGAGAAGCAGATGACGATCCTTTCCCTACTGTATCTCTAGTATAAGGACTTCCTGGGGTAGAATGCATTTTCACTGCTCTGGGGAGTGCCAAGATGCCACACCGATGGCCTATCTTTCGACACTAGTCACAGATAAATCCTGTGTTAAAATAGAACCAGTGTTTGGCACTCTTCTGCTGTGATGATTTATTTCAAAGTTTATCAGATAAAGTGCATTTAACCCAGGAAATTTCAGCTGATCATTAAACTGCATAAATACAAAGAATGAGAATGTTCAGCTAAGACACACACATAACTAAGCCAGGTCCTTGCCAACATTGCATGTTATTTATATGATTTCAATTTTACTGTTTGAATATGGCCTCAGTTTGGAGTAGCCGTATGGTTTTTTGGAAGACTCATCCAGTTGTTATTTATTGTTTTCATCCCTATAGGGCAGAGTTAAGGCTGTTTGCATGCCCTCAACTGTAATTATGCAATTGCAAGCAATTTATCCAGTGTTTACATGCATATAAATACACTGTATATTAACTTCATTGACCCTAATATGCTTTGGATCAGGTCCATCATAGATGTGTTGTTGAATTTGTAAAACGCTTTGGGATACTTCACGTAAAAGGCAGTGTGATAAAGAGGGAGTTAGTAATTACCATAAGCACAAGGAAGTGGCTGTACTTGACTCTAGCCATTGACCCATAACTCTTGCTAAGAAATCGAAAGCTAAATGATAGATACTGCGGAGTTGCTTCCCATCAGAAAAGCCATGCAATTTCATAGTTTCTAATCTAACTACCCTGTTCTGAAGGCAGAAGGTGAGACGTTTTTGGTCTGGCTGCAGTTAAATAAAGTGCCAAGTATTGCTTCCTCCAATTTGCTCTTTGCATGCTGAGTTTTAGGCTCATCTGAAGCGTGTCGCAGCCTCCAAAGCGTTGGTGTGATCAGCCATGCGGTTTTAAAGACAATTTCATTCTGCTTTGTCCTTCTTCCTTTCAACTGCTGTGGACATCCTTTCTTTGTATTGCTTTTGCACAGCGATACACAATGCACATATGAATTATAGCCTTTGTAATCCTTCTAGTGATTTGGTATTGGCATTTAACCTCGTGAAATTACTCAGCTAAGTGTAAGCAAGAGAGCATATTGACATGGTCAGATACCCAGCAGAATGGGAATTTTCAGCGCTCCAAATCTCATGAAATCTGGGCATCATCCATTTGGCTGCCAGCAATGAAACCTGATTAGCAAGAGACGAGCAGAATGTATCCGAGAAGTTAGAGCACAATGTGTTGCACCGTGGCCAAATTAGGAGGAATGTAAGTGGCTTTGCAAAGTGTGTGTTTGCAAGTGAGTGTAAGGAAAGTAAGCCTATTGCTTCTGAGGCAATGGAGGAAGAGAAAACTTGTCGGTCTGCTTCTTCGTGTTGACAGCAACTACTCTATATCTTGTAATAGAAGGAGTCAGGAGGTGAAGGAATATTTTTTTTTTTAATGTTTTCTTCTTTTTTTTTTTTTTAACAGAAGCTTGTTCACCCTATATCTTTGTACCAAAAAGCTCTATTGCAGATGATTGCATTGCTAAACACCAGTCACTCCATGTCATAATAACATAGCAAGAGCTTTCTGAGCAGTAGAAGAAATATAAAACCCTGCAAGTGTTTCCATATCAAAAGTTAAACAACTTTAAAACAACTGACAAGCTTTCCATCAAAAACAGGTAGTGGTGAGAGAAACTTGGGGAAGGTGGCATTTCTTCCACAGAACTGCAGTCACCACTGAGCAGAGGTGGCACTCCTAAAGCTGTTCTGCACACCATTCAGGCACCACTGTTATTCAGCAGCAAGCTGCAAGCCAGCCTCTGTCCTGCCCCTACCATCCCCATCACTCCTCTTTTTTACCCACAGTTGAATGGGGCGAACTTCCTTTTCATTTCTTTGAGCTTAGGGACTTTGCTGTTGTATGGGAAGCGTGAATTTTTGTTTCCTAGATTGTATAGGAAATAGTTGTCATGGTGAGTAGCAAGCACGTAAGTCATACCAAAGGCATACAAAGGTATAATCCCAGAAAACACAGAAAAAAAACCATGTTTTCTGGGACCCTAGCTTTTGTGTAGAAAAGCTACTCATCACTGACACAAGGACTCGAGTGGAAATCTGTAAACTACAGGTATCCTTAATATGAAAGTGGTCGTCAGAACCATCCGTACCTTTTACAGGGCAGCTTTGTTTCTGTATGGAAAACATCCTTCATTTCCTAGGACTGAAAAAGATGTAACAAACAAACAACAAAACAGCAAGGAGCATAGACCATTTCCCAATAAGAAAGAAGTGTGCTATGTGGCAGTAATTATAATCTCTTTACAAAGAGGGCATATTTCTGCCAATAAGGCAATTTATTTAGAATAGCAGACATATCAATCTAAAGTAATTACAAATTGCAACAGGAAAATTAAAGTAAGTACCTCGGAGGCACTTGTTGTGGAAGGAATTTTCGAATAGAAACATACTGGGTGGAAAAATACAATACGTATTGTTTCTGTCCACCGTCTAGATTAGCTGCTGCATTAATGTGCATTTATGCACTCCTACTAATCATATCCGGAGCCCTTCTGAAGTAAATAAAGATTCTGTCTGTTCCAGCTAGTCCTGCTGTACAAAGCATCGCACTAATCAAGCAAGTTATCAGCATAATTAGGGAATGGCAATCACTGGGAGCATCGTGCATTATGATTCATCTGCTCTATTTTTAACATCTCAATGCAAATAGGTAATAAATTGTGTTAGTGATAAATTGTTTTTGCTTTATGTTGATATTAGTACGAGACAGGCACCCAAATGGCACACGTCTGCAGGAATGGCTGGCTTCTCTCATCGCACTCCATGCATCACATGTCCCCAAAGCACCTAGCTCTATTTCCATGCCAGAAAGGCAAGAAAGGGGCCTCTGTTAGTTCCTGAGCTGCCCTGCAGCTCTGGGGAGGAGGTGGGAGGGAGCTGGGCAGGCAGGTGCAAGGAGCTGTGCAGTGTGCTCTGAAATACCCGCTCCACAACCCAGGGCAGGCTGCACACCAGGAAGCAAGGATTTGCTCATTCTACTTGACAAATTACAGCAGGAAATCTCTGGCAGGAGCTCCAGTTTGAGCACTGGCTTGCCTTCTGGACCCTCTGACCCTCCGAAAGTGGTGTCAGGTAAAGCAGAGGCTGTCAGTGCCAACCAGACAGCCATGTGTTGGCTTGGCTGGGCTTGTGGGAGTGACAGTGGCTAAACTCATCAATTTAAGAAGTAGCCAGGTCGTTATATGTGGGGAGCATGATCCAGCTAGAGCATGGCTGAACCAATTTCTTATGGCTTCTTGTGTGTTTCAGTTTCTAACCTCAGAAAGCTTTCTAACAACTTCTAAATTATGTCATTTGGGAGGATGTAGAACCACATGTCCTGGAAACCAGTAACCGTATACAATCTGTACATGCAGGAACAAAGGGGATGTGGGCTGAAACGAGAGGAAAGCTCAAATAGTTATTATTTGAAGCAAAAGTTAGTTAAAAGACATTTATTCAAGCATCCTTAGACCACTATGTCCATCAGAAAACTGTGCAAAGCTATGATGGAAAGATGCTGATGTGCATCTTGCATGCTAATAAGAAGATTAACTTGGCTCAGAGTAAGCCACCATCACAGAAAAATGCTGTGATGGCTGTGACACTTGGTTATATTCCTGCAATCTGGATCAGTAAGAGAATGTGTCCATTTTTAGACAGGCTGAGATTAATGCTCCATCAGTTAGTGGCTGAAAGATCCTTTTTAGCATTAACAAATTAAGTAACAGACTTGCTTGAGTAATAGCCAAAATTTCTGTCACTGTGTAGTGGAAATAGCAGTGTTGCCTTGTGGAAGGAGACAGGACTCCTTTCTAAGGGAAAGCCACGCAATTATTGCTTGGGTTTTGACTGTCTTAGTAAGTAAAACCAATATTGTAAATGAGTGAAAAAGCAGTGGTGATTTTGTGGGACAAAACCTGCAGAACTCCATTACCTGGGATTGCGGGAGAGTAAATCCTAAAACAAGGTTAGGTAAGGGCAGGAGGTCATTACTGATAAACAGCCCAAGGTGAGGTGGAGGAGAGTAAGCTCTTCATGTGGTTCATGTGTATCCAAAAGTGCTCAGGTTTCAGTTATAACATTAAATGTAGGATTGATGACAGTCAAACTCGTGGAAGGATATGAACATCTGAAGGCTCGAACCTTCACAAGGGAACAAAGCTTTCCAGATTCATGATGGGCATGGAAAGTAGTTATATGCCATATAACCATCAACCAAGCATCTGATCATAGTACAGCCTGGTGTTTCCAATTCTGATCAGCTTCTGGTAAGGTTGTTCCCATGTAAATGAACAAGTAGATACACAGAAGAATATATTTATGCAAATGCATGGGAAGGTTTTATGATGGATCACATAAATAATGTATGATTGTTTTATAAATGTCGCCAAATAGGCAGGCTTAGCAACTCGGAATAAAGAATAGGTGCTAAAGAGCACACCAGTGGATGCATGCAGCAGGAACTTATTTACTGCTAGCTCGGGAAGAGAAGCATCTCTCCACGTGTGTATTGACCAGCACATCCCTGAGGTGTCTGCTGTCAGCACGTCTATCGATTGCAACCAGGTTGTTGCAAAAAACAGGAGAAGCTATTGGTCAAAATCTGGTTCTTATAAGCAGATACTAGCCACTGAAGCTGATCAGAATTATTCACTGCTAATAAATTAGCCGGCATGTTTGATCATCACCCCTGCCTTTCCTCAGGCAGACCCCGATTCCTGAAAGCGAGCAGTTCAGATCTATTTTTCAGAGTGTTGGAATAAAGTGGGTTGGTTTTCTTTTCAATCTTTCAGCAGTAAATAAATCAATAATTTTGATCCGGAGGGTAACACAGCTAAGCATCCGTGAGGTCTTGAGTTATGGCCGGTGGGAATCGCCTGCTGAGAAAGGGAAGGGCATGCTGGGGCTGTAGCAAGAGCGAGATGTGAGGAAGCAGGCTAAACTGAGCAGATAAAGCACTGGAAGCCAGAAAGGAACAAAAGCTGCAGATGTCAAGTAAACCCAGTGATCCAATGGGTGCTCACTGGTCACAATTCCCATGCCTCTGCATTCGTTGGCTGCTGGTCTTTGAAAGAGTGTATTGGAGGAAGTTGATGTTTGTTCATAAGGCTCTTTTCAAAATCAAATCATTCAGGTTTTTTTGTATTTACTTTTGATAATATTAATTGAATGAGACATATGAACTGTTAATATTAATCTGAATTAGAGGTTATTTAGAAAACAGAAAAGATTTTTGCTTTCCACATAAGCAACTCCCAGGAAGAAAATTTTGCTTGGAGGGAGGGAAAGTAAATCAAAACCAACACGAAATATTTACATTGGAATGAATTAGTGGTTGTGCTGTGAAATGAACACAAATCTGTGAAATACAGAAGTGCTAAAATAAACAGGTATTTCTTGCAGTGACTGTCTAGTTGCATGCAATGTGTCAGTAAATTATCAGTGCGCTGGTACTACTAATGTATGGAGAGGAGGTTATTTTTATTCTAAAACATGCTGTGATTTGTTCACAGCCAGGAAAGCTGTTTTGTTAAACAAGGTCAGCGTGGAGCATTGGCTGTACCATCACGCAGATGTGTTGTGTGTCTGCATCTTGTCTTTGTTCCACAAAGCAAGTGAGCCCCCAGAGCGATCAAAGTGCCTCACTAAGTGTGTTGTTGAATGGGAATCCAGTCCAGTGGGTGCCCAAATATCCCAATCTGCAGAGAGCATAGGGCAAGTGTCCTCACCTCTCTGTACAGGGCAATGATCCCATCTGATGGGATCAGGTCCCATGTGGGTGTTTCTTTCAGTAACACAGCACTTAGAGCACTGATGATGGAGCTCACACATGGGAGCGAAGATTAGCTCCAGTTGATTATATCTTGAGCAGCTTCTATCTCCTTTATACCTTCCTCCACTCTTCTGAACGCTAAGCAAAAATAACACAATTTAACGCCTCAGAGAGAAATGGATGTTTGTTTCTCTGGAAATGTCACCCTCCTGTCTAGATAGGATCTGCTAGCAGCTGCGGTGGTCAGCAGTGTCTGCATGAGGGCTGCTTCCAATCATCAGTGTCAGAAGGCCATATTCCTGTTTGTTATAGCAAGGACAAACAAAATGAATTATTGTATGTCTTAAAAACAACAAGAACAACAACAAAGCTGTTAATAACAAAAAGTCTACTTTTTGAAGCATCTACTGTTCAGTGTTTTATTATTCAATCCAGTATGCCCATACAAAGCTCCAGTGCCAAATGAGATGTCTTTTCAGTCCAGAAACACAGCTGAGCTGCAGCCCCCTGTTGCTTTCCAGAGAACCTCAGTCCTCCATAAATGTGATCCCATTGCAGTGACTGATGCACAGTCCCAGCTGCATGCTTTGACTTGAAAAATGCAGGATATATGCTCTACTACCCATCCATATGGGGGGAATAAAATCCTACTCCTTAACATTATTATGGATAACCTTTTCTGCACGGGCTCAGCCTCCAGACTCCTTTGAGCTCGTTCCAGCCGGAGCATATTTCAAGGTAGACCACTACCCACTTATTTTAGCAGTGTGCAAAACAGTGAGGCTGTGAGTTCGACCATTATGCAGTGGGTTTGGAGGGAGATTTGTCAGCGGTTTTCTTCCACTCAAGAACTTTCCAACATTCCAGCACAGCTGTAGGTGACATGAGAACCTCAGCTGACATACCTTGCTCTCTCCTTCATGAGAAAGAGCATATCAAAAATTCAAGCATCTGTTATCAATCTGTTACTACTATGTAGGGTTGATTGTACTGTTTACACTGACCATCTAAACTGCCACAACCTGTATGTATTTTTAAACAGAGCGTTTGTGCCTGTGGCGTTGTTTCTGATGATGTGACCATTGGACAATTTGAAAAATTTCGCCATCACAAAGAATTGCTGTCTTCAATTGTTTCCTGACAAAGATGGATTTGACCAATAACAGAACTTTCTATTGCCATCTCTCTGTTAGGAAGAAAGCCAGATGGGAAGGACTTTGCCATTTGGCAGTTATCTCTAGGTGCCATGCAGATGCTCTGAGGTCGTTGGCCCACAGTTTGCTCCAGGCAGTGTTCAGAGGTGAGATCAATAACCATAACAATAAGGGCAGCTTAGGATGCGTGAAAGCTCGTGATTTGCTGAGAATCACCCTCTTGCCAGTGGTTGTCCTGCCTTTTGTATGTGTGTATATGTTGGACTGAATGAGGACCTCACCTTCCGTGTGATGGTACAAACTTAGTAATTTTCAATGAGAACATGTTGTCATTTGGTGCTTGTTGGTAAAGCATCTGCTTTGTCGTGGCTAGTATGTAGAATTTGACTGGTTTCGGTGATATTAGTGTTTTATTACTGCATCATAAGAATGTTAGGTTACATCTAGCTTCTCTAGGCCCCACTTTAGTTAACGGAACAACTCCTCTCCACCTCTCATTTTCTCCTCCCTTTTCCAAGTTATCAAGTGAAAGAAAATTCCAAACTGCCGGGCTTATGTAGCATCCTTTTTGTGTCTGGACCTCTCAGTTACTGTGGGCTGCTATTTGAATAGGTACAGCAATAGAGGCCAGTAGCAGAATTCAGTGTCTGTGTTTGCCCTGGGATGGGCAATAGTCCATTTCCCCTCATGGTGTATTGCTAACTTAATTAATCAAACAAAACAAAAAATAGAAGATAATTTTGTCCCTCTTGTCTTTGGAGTTGTCTGTGTTATTCTTTGGATCCTCCCAGTGCGCTGTTTCTGCACAGACATGACTGGATTTGCAAGGCATGCAAAATGACATTGGAGATATCGGTCCCAAACAAAGACAGGTGAATGTATGATAGATACCAAAAGGTCAAATTCTGCACTGACATTTACAAAGATGTCTCTGTAGGTCTTGATATTTTTTTCTATTATCCCCGTGCTTATATTTTATATTCATGTTGTCTAGATTCTACAGTTCACTGTACTCACCTCTAAGCAGACCTCTTACTTTAACCACCTCTTTGCAGTTGTTCTTCCCTATGTGTGCTTAACTGTGAAAATAGTTGCAATATACCTGGTTATAGATTTCTACAAAGCTATCTAGGGGTACTAAACAGGAGCACCACAGATGTAATAACGTGTTTGCTGAAGGTTACCTTTTCTTGCTTTTCTATTCTTTTGCTTGCTTTTCTCAGTGGAGGTCTAGGGAAACCATCAAAGAAAGAAAAGACGCAGCAACCTACCAAAAATTAGAAGACCTAGCTGTAGAGTGGTAACCAGTGTTCATGGTGAATTCCTTGGTGAGTTCAAGCCGCAGAGGGAAGAGGGCATGAAAAGCTGGAGTGCACTTAAACCTAGGCTGGATGGGAGCAATGTGTGATAACTTAATTGAGGAGCATTTCACCTACAGTCAATCGATAGTGACACAAGTGTGCAGTCTCATAAATGGCAAATAATGGTGTTTTATGGATACCATGGTGTTACATAAAACCCTGTCTTATTTCTTCACGGCAAATAGTAAAAACCAAGATGCTTATCAAAAATATAAGCAGGAGAGCAAACTTATCCTATCCTTAAGGGAAAATTTTTGAAGGCAAAGAAACACCAGTTTGTTGTTCTCTGGCTTTGAAATTATATTCCTCATTACTGCCTGCAAGTCATGTGGTACAGCAGCTTGGAGAATCTCTGTGCTCAGTGTGATCTATTACACAGAAGACAATTCAAAAGGTGTTGCAGAAAGAACATAAAGATGCCAAAGATCTAACTTGCTCCTAAATGCTAGTAATTTGTGCCTCCCTTAGTTCAGTGCCCTTGTTCGTACTCTAAAATAGTATTTTAAAATATTGGATTCCACTCGTTAGTGAGCTGCTTCTCTTCCTTCCTGAATTTGAATCGCTGCCCTGGGTTCTCAGAGGCTTTTGAAAAATTGAAAAATTGCAGACTGTAAAACCTGTGTTTTGTTTTAGGCTCTGGAGGTGCAATTGCATTATCTCAAGTACCTAAGAGAGGAGCCTTCAGCTTCTGAACTGTACAGCTTTTTGTGATGGAAGCATTCCTGTCTCCTGTATATTCCTTCAAGTTAAATAGAATCTAGCTATGTATTGAAATCTAACATTTGAAAATTGGTATGAACCACTAGTGAAGGGGCATGTGAAATAACTTCAGCTAAAGGTATTTCAGTGCTTTTTCCCTCACCAGGTCAGGTCTCACCACAGCCACTTACCCTCAGCAAGAATGCAGCAGGAAATTAAATGCATTCATCGATGCTGCAGGAGAAACCAGTGGGACCAGAGTGGGAATAATTCTTTAGTGGCTCACACCAAGAAGCACAGATTCTCTTGTTCTTTTCTTTTCCACTCTCCTGTGGTTCACTTACTGCAACAGACAAAGACGAGCACAAAACTGATCACCTGGGTATTCATTTCATTCAAAGCATTTTTTTTCTAGCAATGTTGCTAATCACAAAGTAACACGATTAAGTGCAAATTAAGTATTAAAACTAAACAACTGAATGAATCAACAGATCATTTAACAGAACAGAGATGATATTAAGAGCATTAAACCACTGAGAAATCAGTTTTATTTCAGAGCAACAGGTAGGTCGGTTCCCTCATCTGAGGTCAGCATCTCCTAGTTTGCGCTCACAAACCAGTTCTTCACTCGTAAGGGAAGTGGAATCTTTAAATTCTCAGAATGAAGTAGCAGCTTTCCCTTCTTGTCTGTCTGCTTGAGATGAACATGACTGGGAGAAAAATTAGAGATAAATAAAGGGATATTGAAGTGTCAGTGATGATAAAGCACGATCTGATTCTGCTGTTGGGCTCTAAGTGGGGTGGTAAAACTGAATTTGTATGAAAGTGACTCGCCCTTTTTTGCCTTGCCTTTCTTGATGCACAGTATGGAGAATAATTTCTTCCACTGCTGTTGCTTCCTTTTAGAGATGATTAGATCTTATAGATCTAATATATAGATGATATAGACCTTTGCTGGTCCTGTGCCCTGTACCTTATTTCCTTGTTTATGATATGGATTGCTTCATGGGTCTTCTAATGTATTGGAGTTTGTGTGTGTGCTTTCTGCTGGATGAGAGATTCAATATTTCTCTGATTTTTAGTTTTCCATGGCAAGTTATTGACTCCAATATTGTTCTCAAATAAGATTTTATTTGGCACGATGCTGTTTATTGTAAAAGAAAGAATAGGAGAGGTATCTTCTTTATTTGAAATAACAAACTATTATATAGGGAAGAAGGGAAAAAAAAAAGAAAAAAAAAGCAGGGCTTGTACAGATATTTCAGTGAAGCCAACAGTAGACACTTTACTGCTAGCTGCTTGAATCAAATGAAACTTGATAATGTATCAAACATACAAGTTGTGGACCAGCATTGTAGAGGAAAAACTATTTTCAACTTTGAAGAGATTAAAGAATATTACTGCTGGGGATTAGATCTGCAACTGAGAGAGACTACAGTCATGATGATGGAAAACAAAACACTGACAGTTTTCTAAAGCCCAAGCAGCTGTGCATGACTGCAAAACAGATGTTACAGCATTGATCTAGCCACTCAGCCAATATCCAAATTTGGAATGAACACCTCCTGAAAAGTGTTTTCAGGAGGGGAACAAGGGTCATCCATTCTGTTTGAATAAATACAGTTGTCTCGTGTCCCTCATTGCTCCTATCATATGAACCGTATGTGTGAGGGCCAGATTTTTTCCTATACAGAAAAACAAAGTCTTTTACTGGCTTCACTTGCAAAGAAGCCTCTGTCTGTAAAAATTTCACCAACACTGGGGATGTTTATTGAGTTAGATACCCACCGGTGGTTGGGCATTTCAATTACGGAACATCACTCCTGGCCAAAGCTTGCCATAACAGATGTCTCATTTTCTAATACAGTACTGAATCCTCCCTGACATCCAAATTTTAATCATGGAAATGTTCTTCCGCAGACATAAAGTTAAACTAAATTAATCTGCAGTGCTCTGAGTAAAGTCTGAACCTTTTTTTATTATTATTATTATTTTATTATTTTTTTTTTAGATGTATAGAGCATGGCAAATAGCAAAGCTCCTGCTGGCTTTTTTGTGGCTGTTGCTTGTTTTTTTTAAGTAGAAGAAAAGTATTCTGAAGAAATATGGAAATGCAAAGCAGGTGAAGCCATGAGAACTGCTGGTGAGCTCTGTGATGCAAAGCAGGTGTACTGTGTAGGAGGACAGTGGAGTAGCCTCCAGCACAGTTTTTGTGAGAACATCCTTTATCTCCTTCTCTCTACTACTGACAAGTGTAAAACTGTCTGTTCAGGAGTGGATCAAACAATGCTACCAACACATTCTTGTCTCCCACTTCTCCCTCCACATCCACCATACAACCAGCTTATTTTCAGCTCTAAGGAGTGTTTAGAAATTAAATTTCCTGCCAACTTGATTTCAATGGCACTTTCTTTTGCTTCAGACCAATTGGTGTGCAAAGTGCAAAGTTTTTATATAAGCTGTTACCTAATGCAGTGAAACCAATGGAGAGGCCAGCGATGCCCCCTTAGAGAAGGTGCAGCTGCTACCGTATATTAATACCACGTGTTATCAAATGTGACTTTTGGTCTTCTGGTTCTCTTCAGTGATGATCCACAGAAGACAGTCCAAAGAGCAATTAAACTAAATGTGAGCACAGAGGCGTGATGTGTCTTGGTACTGAAGTACTCTGCCTAGAGTCATCAGAAAAACTAGCTTGCCAGGTTCTACTTAAATCCATAGGGACGTTACCTCATTTAAAATAGCTCTGCAGTGCCACGAGATGCTGAGATGCATCTAGGAAGTGAGACCTGGGCTATCCTTCTCTGAAACCATTCCAACTTCTTCCTACGTTCTTACTGACCTACCCCATTCTGTAAAGGAGCGTATTATTGAGAAGCATCAGCTTTTGTTTACTTGGTGATGAAGAGAAACAGCCATTAGAAGGACATTTTCCCTCAAAAAAAGCAGCAATCTGTTGTTTAAAATCCAGTGAGAGAAGCTTTGTTTTTATGAGAGCCTTTTGTCAAAGCCTCAGCTATCATGCCTCTAGGAAGAAAAAAAAGGTAGTAGGGGGTGGGGAAGGGGGCAAGTAATAATGTGTGGAATAGCTAGAAATTAGTGTTCACAGAAATGTGGCATTTTAGGTTCATCCAATTATGCATTTGTTTTCATCTCTCTTCTCACTGAAATCAGTGGCACGGTTCCCACTTCCTGCAAAGGGATGAGAACAAATAATGAACCTGCAGAGTTTTCTGTTTCTGGGGATACATGTTTTGGAAATGGAGAGAAATGAAAAGTCATCAAATATGCTGTCAGTGATTGTATAATTTGCTATTTGACCACTGCTGCATGATAGCTGCAGACAGGAGCGTTGAACCTTTAGCTTGGTGTAGGTCAATCATGACTCTTCTGAGCCCAGCTTTGTAAAGATGTGGAATAGGCTTTCCAAGACAAATATGCAAAAAAAAAAAAAAAGGAGCAGAATAACTGGGATCAGCTGTAGCCATGAATTCTATGAATGGTTTGTTGGAAAGAGCATTAAATGGTAACATCAGTCCAAATACGAGGTCTGCATTGTCCCCGTTCCAAGCCTGCAGATGGGTAATTCACTCTGTAAGAGGTTTTCATGGCCAACATTTCAAGCAGTTCTATTTGCCTTGGACTGGTTTGCATTAGAAAATCTTAACCTTCGGTATCAGAAAGTTTTTATTTATTTGAGATAGAATGCGGAGAGAGGAACCAGAACATAGATCTGCCCGAGGGTTATTTTTCCCTCCTTACATCATCAAGAATTCAAAGGAATCTCTTGTTAAACTGTAATGATAGCAATTGAAGGAAGGCAGGGGATGCTTCTTCCATGCAATGTGTACTAAGGTACAGAAATGACTGCCACAAGATGACTCACTAGAAATTTAGTAGGAGTCATAAAAATGACTAAAGTATTAATACATTTTAAAATATGTATTCGAAACAGCTTGGAAAGTAAATTAAGGCTGCTCTATCAGCTCAGTGGTAGGCCAAAATGAGAGGTCTTCTTGTGCTATCCTTGCTTCTTTTTGTCTTCTGTTCCTTCCATCTGTGCCCTTTATCCAGTTCACGTACTCAAATGCAAATGTTTGCTATACAAGGAATTACAAGTTGATTTTGCAGGGTGGTCACTTTTTCGCTTTCTTCTGTTTTCTCCTAGTTTTTTAGCAGACAATGAAAGCAGCAGGTTGAGAGAGGAGTCTTTTGGTGATGTCCATTGCCTCCATTTATGGCAAATGTCTGCTTAAAAGGATTCTCTTCAGACACTGGATGGTGTTTCCTTCATTTTATTCTGGCATTTTTTGTAGTCAAGCAAAGTCTTCATAAGGGAAAATGCTTCACATGATGCTTAAATGACCGTGATGCTGATGAGTTTTAATGTGCATTTTCAATATTTGCATACCTGTACACACGCATTCTCTTTTTTTTTTTTTTTTTTTTAAGATCTTAAACTGCAGTTCCACTCCAGAATGTTTTCCTTTCTCCCAGAGGAAAGCAAAATTGCTGTATTTATAAAATAAATATAAAAACCTCTGCTAATTCTTTCGCAATAATAAAGTAAAATTGTTCATTTTCTCACCCATGACCACTTAACATAGTAGGTAATGAAGACGAGTGATGTGAGCAGCAATAGAATTTCTGTTTAATCAACACCAAGATGAGCTGTGTTCTTGTAAGAGCGAGGTCGCACAATAGCCGAACCATACACCATGCACTAAGCATTTTTCTCCCAAAACTACAAATATGTTTCCAACAAAAAGGCTAATATTTTTTGCCTTCTACTTTGTCCCACAGCATCGCTGGTGAAGTTTAGAGGTTGCCTGCCCCTTTCAACTGTAGTCTCGAAATACGAAAATGCAACATTGCCATGGTAACAGGCTGCTTCCACCATCCATAAAAATAAAGGGCTAGCTATTTGTTTCCAATGATAACATCTTATGTTTAACTGCCTTGAGCAGTGCTGACAGGGTCAATCCTTGTTACAATATTCCGTTCTTCTTGGTCAAACAAAGAAAAACACTGCCTGCTATAACTGACTGTGATGGACACAATCATAAATCCTTAATGTTAACTGATCCCTTTTTTAACGCCGTGAACAATCAAATGCGCAAAGGACTCTTCTCACTGGTCCTATGCAAGATGCTCAGCATTGGCTTCTCGTTTGAAGAAATATGTGATGATGAATTTAAAGTATTTCTTTAAAAGTAGTTTCAATCCAGAGTGAGAGCTTTCCTGTCTCAGATGGAAACATCGTGGTGAGACACTGTCTGGTGAGAAATACCAGACACGGCTACCCGAGACACTTCATAGAAGTGGAAGAAAAATGTAATCATTACAGGAATGTACACAGCCCTCTGGCCTTAAGGATCACAGCGCTGCCTCCTCTGCTAGGATTGCTGGCAGCCTCCTGGCTGACCTCCCTCCCGCCACGGTCCCCAGCTGGCTCTCATACGTGCCCTTCTGAAAGACAGCACCCCTCTCCTTAACACAGCTGAAAAATGGACCCCAGAGAGGTGAGGGGAGTGCTTTGCACGTGTGCTGTCGTGTGTTCTGAGAAGGCTCTGCTGGAAAAAACAGATAAATACCTAGTGGGATCGTGACTTTTCAAGGTGCGGAGCTGAAGGTCTGTGTCTCATGGTATCCCTGCGTATCTCAGTGCCCTAAAAGGAGGAGTGGGGTGTTAAGGTCTGGGCTCCGGGGGCTTGTCTGGCATTGCTCTGGAGACCTGTAGCAGTGGGATGGGGAAGAAGTGCAAGCCGTGCGAGCAATGGGCAGAGGAAGAGGAGTTTGACTTTGGGAACATCCTCCTAAGAGCTCTCTTATGGTAAAATGAGGTGTAGCTGCCATGCGGTGACATATGCTCCTAGAGTCAGTAAATGCGATGTTGTGACCAGTGCAATGAAATGTATATAATTTTTTTTTCTGTTTAATTATTCTTATTTTCTGTTTGCTTCAGGCTAGAGATGTCAATTAACTGAGTTTTTATTATTTTGAAATTCTCACTGGTTATTCTCTCTGTCGTTCAGATGAACTTGGGTGAATCAGGCTTAGAATTTGATCCTCCCTAGAAGAGATACTGGGATGTAGGCACTCTGGAAAGGTTGTCTGGACTCACAACGCTTTGGAACTAAAACTTATACCAGAACATACGGAAATGTGTATGGATCTCTTCTTAAATAAATCACGTACAGATATCTAGAGCTTGGGATAGTCTCAATAAAATAATTACACTTAATGCTAAACATTCACAACAGGACCCAGTACTACAGTAAAACGTAATTAATGTCTAAGTTCAAAGTGTACCAGGTGTTCCAGTAATGTTCCGAAATGCATGCGTTGTCCATATGCACAAATCTCCCTGTGAAAGCAGCACTATGTAAGCTCTGAGGGGCATGAAACCATGCTGCTCGTTGGCTAATAGCAGGCTTCGCCCTGTGACAAGTTAGCTCACTGAGACATAGCGTGTGGTGATAGCTGTTAGTGCAAATGGACAAAAAAAATATAGGTTTAAGTAGCTTATATGGCTTTTCATGCTCCTGGCGTGTTAGCATTATCTTGCACAAAGGTTATTTGGGGTCATTTCCTCCATTTCTATACCTTGCTTAATTGGACTCCAAAAGCATTTGATGCATAAAAGGGTCACGATGTTTCTGCAAACGCATTTAAATGGAGATCTGGGAGATTTCAGAGGCTTTTCTCCTTTCTTCACCAGTTTATGAGAGAGAGCATCTCGGGAGTGCTTTGCATTCCTCTAGCTAACCTGTGAGTCTGACCAGCAAAGGAAGGACAGTCAGACATGGCTCCTGGCGCTCAGGAGAGATTCCTTGAAGTAATAGAGCTGTTGTAACCCAGTGTGGTGGGAGCCCTGAGGCTTGTCACACTTCAGACGAAAGGAGAAAACTCGTTTGAGATGGTTGCTGGTAGTACAAGTGCTAAAAGAGGGCTACTGCGTGGCTAGCTTTTCTGTTTTACGTGAGACTAATTACCTTCTGCTTTCTGCTTTTTTACAAAGAAAGGTGTTTATTTTCCCCAGCAGACGACACTACAGGAGCTTTCTCAAAGGCAAAAATTGTGTCTAGGTACCTGACACCCATTAAAGAACACCGCCCGCTGTTGCATGAGCTACATCCTAGGACACTACTGTCAGAGAATCATAGAACCCTATGAGTAGGAAAGGACCTTTAAAGGTCATCTAGTACAACTCCCCTGGAATGAACAAAGACATGCACAGCTAGATCAGGCTGCCCAGGGCTCGATCCAGCTGTCACTGTTGGGGGGAATCCAACCTTTTTTTCCAATCCTATCAGAAGAAGATATACAAAACTTTGCTGATGAACATTGTAAGATTTGGGTGCTTTGCCCTTGGTCTTCTCATTTTCATCTCCACTCAGCAGCAACAGGACAAATGACCCTCTCTGATATGACACTCATAGCTGGCAGCTTTCTGGTTGCAGACCTGTCTTGAACTGCTTGGATAGAGAATGACAAGAAAAACTTGGCCCTCCAACTTTCCCAAAGAACGATATAAAAATTTGGATGTCAGGGGGAAATTCTTGACAGAGAGAGTGGTGAGGTGCTGGAACAGCTGCCCAGAGGGGCTGTGGATGCCCCATCCCTGGAGGTGTTCAAGGCCAGGTTGAATGGGGCACTGGACAGCCTGGTCTGGTATTAAATGGGGAGGTTGGTGGCCCTGCGTGTGGCAGGGGGGTTGGAGATTCACGGCCCTTGAGGTCTCTTCCAACCCTGTGATTCTGTGATTAAATCGGGCAAAACTCAATAGATAAATCAGCTTCCTGAAATTAGTCAGCTACAGGTGTAAATTTGGATCAAATCACACTTTCTTCAGGGCAACCTTGTAGTATTTTGCTCTTTACATCATTTTATTGAAAAGAGGGATGTGTACTGAGACTACGGAATGGGGAAAAGGCCTTGGGGATGCCTGTATGATCCCAAGGCATGAAGCCTTCTTGCCCGTTCCTCTGCTGTAGAGCTTCAGAGCTGTGCAGATTCCCCTTCTTCTCAGCTGTACTGAAACAAAATGGAAAAAAAAAAGGTAATGAAAAAGCTCTGAGTGAAAATAAATAAATAATAATAAATAGTAATAATAATAAAATGCTGAAGGCAGAAACAGGTTTTCTGTCCATATAAAGCAAGTAATAATTTATGGACTTTTAACTGGGCTGGGCCTCAGTACACATCAGTAAATGTTGATGCTAGTAGCTGAGAGCTGGCTTATGTTTTAAAGCTGTGCACGTTTAATTGTAGGCTACCATTTAGAAGGAAAACTCTTTTCAACAACCACTCATGCATTACTGGAAAGGATATTGTGGTGTGAGAGATACCCCGTGGTAGGCATCCAACGGTTTGCTTCTACCTGCACTTAATGGATGATAATGCATCTTTTATGTCACGTATAATGATGAATCTACTATGCTAATAGGTCCATATACCATAACGATAGACCACTGCTCCACTAAGTTCCTCTTCTACATGAAAAATTGCCTGTGTATCAAGAAGAGGTTGACAGGTAAATTGCTGGATGCTACCATCTTTGATACGGTGATGAACTACATCTTCAACAAAAACTATTAAATCAAAGCCTGTTAACAAAAGCAGAGGGAAAAAAATGAGAATTAGGTTAGGAAGATCAGTTCTCTTAAAAGTAAGCGCACATGAAGTAGGAACTGCTATAAAGAATAATCCCATCGCTGTGCTGTATTGCAGGTTCGCAATACAATTTCCAAATGCTTTTGCAAAAGGTACATTTCAGATAATTTGGGTGCATGTGTAGGCATTCTGTTGATGAAATGCAGGTGCTAATTCTTTTGTTTCTCTCAATGTATTAGCACCTCTTCAGCTGTATACTCAAAATATGTTCAAACTAGATATGCTCCTTCCAGTTAATTCCTAATTTGTGAAAAACAGACTACCACGAATGTAAGATTTCCATCAGTCCCTCCCCTCACAGCCTCTGCTTCCCTCCCTCCCACCTTCATCCTTCCTCTTGTCTCAGCTTGCAGCTTGGTGTGACAGGGAAATCTGTTCCAGGAGAAGCTAATACTCTTTGCACCCCAGCTACTGACCTTCCATGCTTGCCTCTCAAATAAGCTATTCTCATACTGTAGAAATGGTGGTGTGTTCTGTTGTTTTACAGTATGTTATAAATGCTTCTTCTGCATGCAGATTTAGAGGGAAAATATTTTACTTTAAGGGTCATAAACACTTCCCGACTTACATAAGCAAAGCTGAAAGCAATGCAGCCTTCACAGCTGCTGGAAAAACAGAGAGAATACTGGCCTTGCATTCTGTATAGGTAATTTGTATGGCAAGCAGGGAAGATGGTAAATGGAAAGCAGTGGTTGTATTTTTCACTCGCATTTTAAAAAAGAAAAAAAGCGGTGGAAGAATGCGGTGGTGCAGAAGCTGAGTTCTTTCCGTTTCGGTGTTGAAAGGGGCGCAGATTTGTTTGGTTTTTGGCTTTTGGTGTTTGGTTTCACGGTGTCAAAGGGAGAGCTCAGAGTGACTGCCAAGGTGCTGCTGTATCTACCCAGCACATTAGTGGTGAGAGGACATTTCATGGCAGTGGAGTCCAAAATGGATTTGAAGTCAGCTGGTGCGGTCTCCAGGTGTTACCTTTGTCTAACGCTTAGTCGCACTAATGTGTATGTGAAGTGCAAAGGTGACAGCTACCAGAGCATGTCACATGCAGGTGTTGACACACATTTGGTTCAAAAGAAAATAGTGCGCATAGTGCTCGTCACTGCAGGCTGCCCATTCGGGCGTATATTCTGAGAGAAGATCTTGTGCTTGTAAAGGTGACCCCACGTGGGGTTGCAGTGAAGGAGAGAGCGCCGTAATACGAAGGATTCTAAGGTACACATTGCTGGATATTTGTAAACTGTCTTTCAAATCTACACCTAGGTGTTGCAACACGTATTTGATAGGTAAAAATCCAGCTCTTCCAGAAACATCCTTTTTTTTCCCTCTCCAATAAAATTGTGTACAATTTCCAGAACAATTTGGGATAGATATCAGATAACTCAAAACACTGATAAGAGAATCATCTTTTTTAAACTGATTTCCTCTGTATCCTTAAGCACCAGGTGCACAGATGCCAGGCATGAAAGGTGGGCACCTGCAAGATTGCAAGAGGTTTGAACTAAACTAAACCAAGCTTTTGTCACTACAATACATCCCATTGTTTTCTGAATCACTTACTGATTGCTCACCTGGCACATTTCTAAGTAATATTTCTAGCCTACTTTGTTGGTTACAATGAAAGTTGTTGAAAACCATCATGAAAATGAGTAGTTCACTGAACTTATTTAAATCAGCGCCTGGGCACTGGGATTATCTCTCTAGTTCTGAATAATTCACAAGTTGTATTTTGTTTGGTAGATAATGAATCCCCATCAGCAACCATTTGGGCCACAAAGAGTTTACAAAAGCAGGCCAGGCTTTCCTCACGGTGCCACCTCTAGGAAAGGAAAGCTTACTGACAGAGGGTTGTGGATGGCCGCCCCTGTGTGATTCTGAATCGCTAAATGCAGACCCTGAAAAGCTGTCGCTTAAGCATCTTCTGAACGCTCAGCAGATTGAAAAAATACAAATCTGAGTTCAGTGGCAAGAATTGCATAGGACATTCCTTTAAAATGGGGCAGAAGGGCAGCTGGGAGAGGACAAGGTGCTGGCAGACGTGTGCTTATTTGCTCAATTCTCCACTGAGTAGGTGAAGGACCTCTGTAGCGCAGGCATGGTGCTCGCCACAGTCCTCTGCAGCAGGAGGATCCTAAATGGGTCATTAGCGCCTATTATTTCAGTTTGTCTTTAGCTTGATAACATAAATTAAAGGTAATGACTCTTACAGGAGGTATATTCAGCAGCGAGAAAAGGACAGGGGAACAAAAAATGTTTACCATATTTCAGCAGATTGTGGTGAGTTTGGGCCAGGTGGAACGGTGCCGGCCGATCCTCGTGGAGGCCGGGGCTCAAACTCATTGCCTGAATGGGAATGCCACGTGTCCAGGAGCAAAAATAAACACAGTCATTATCATCATTACAGTCTCATTGTTTGCTGCACTGCAGAATGAATGTGTCACAACTGGTTTTTTTTTTGTTTGTTTGTTTGTTTTGTATTGGCTATTATTAGAAGTTGACCCCAGAAAGATGTGCTAGAACCTTGCTAACAAGACCATTTTGTTTGAAAGAAATTGGTTGTCTTTAAGCAAAATAAAAGCACGAATTTAAAAGTCAGCTATCATCTTGAACAGGGGCTGTAGAATTTCTTCCTTTGAATGACAAGAGAGAAAACGCACAATTTGGAGCCAGCTTCTCCTCTAGGGGCTCAGAACCATCTCCGCGAGCGCTATGGTAAAAAATCAGATTAGCTTTGGGAAGTGCTGGTCGGGCCCATAGTTCATGCAGTGTGCTCCTAGTAGAGCAGGGCAACCAGTAGCCCTGTTGGCTTCACAGAATGAAAGCCTCTGTAATCAGTGCAACCTTGCTATTTGTTGGTTTTTTCGTTGCTGTTGATATTACAGTGGTACCGAGGCTGGATCCTGTTGCAAAGAGATGCTGGGGTCAGACCCAGCCTGCACTGAGGACTGGGAAAGGCTGCTTCCACTGGAGAGCACACTGTGACACTGAGAATCCTGCATCAACTCCAAGCTACCAAAATCTGAGTCACGTAATGGGGTTATGGTTCCCAGACTTAACCGTGGCTTTATGCTTATTGCAACCACCCACTCCTATGGAGTATTGTGACAATAGCCAATGCACGTGTTATTAAATGCACAGCCAATTTCCAAACATTTTTTTGGCAAATCCCACTAAAATACTCTTGAGGATAAAAAGCTTAATTAATTACACTGAATGTTTGGGCACTGAATCCAAAATACCACAATAGAGAGTTTAAGGGAGGAAAAATATTCAGAAAGAAACCTTGTCGTGTTCCTGTTTATGCCAAAAGCCACATAATTGTTCAGCTTTATTTGTGAATATAAAAATGGAAGTTTTATCCCCATGATCATTTTTGCAAGGAAAATACAGATAATATTTGTCAACCATGAACAACTAATTCTAATGAGAAGCGAAGACAATAAATTGATGGAGACATGACTGTGAGATAGGAGTTTATCAATGAATTGCAGGGGATTCTGCCTGGGACAACACAGAGAAACAATTAATTTCACAGTATCATTGCCAGCTAGAACAAACCGATGATTTAAAGGAAAAAAAAAAATCCTCTTACGTCAGGATGTCTTAGCAATATTTCTCTGGCTGTCTTGCTTTCAGGAAAATGCTGTCTGTCCTTGGCACTGACTTGCATTCAGTCTCGATTTTTCTCAGCCTCTCTCAGTTTGCCTGAAGCTAACGGAGCCAAAAGTCACCAAGATTCAGAGTGCCCTGAGCAGAGCTTCTGGGTGCAGACAGATGCTCTCCCTGCAACCCTTCCACTGAAGCCTGCTTTTCCTGGAAACAAAGAAATGAGGCTGTGGTCCAGGGGTGCCATTTTATGCCACCATCTTTTTCCATCCCGAAGTTGTACAGGCTGCATGTGATATAGGCTGTGTGGATGAGAGATTTAATGGCCATTCAGTAGTAGTTCAGACTGCGCTTTAAAGAATAAATGTTACAGCAGAAAGGAAACCCATGTACCTGCTGCTTTGACTGAGGTGTGAGTAGAATCCAGTTTGTAGTGTTTTCCATCGATTTTCTTTGGAAAGAAGTCAGAGGGGATGCAGGCAGATGATGAGATGCCGCATCTAGAGCAGGCCTGGGTGCACACCTACCAGTGTGATCCAGGCTCCCTAACTGGGGGATTTGGTGGAAAAAAGAACAGTGAAACGTGTATGAAAAGTAGGATGATTTTCCATGTCCTGTCCCTAGCTAGGGAACAGAGGCAGCATGGAACTGCATAATTGAAAGACGTGATTTTTTGTGTGAAAATCTTCAAACTCATTCTTAAAAACAAACAGCTCCTGAATTTGGAGCGCTTTATCTCATCACTCCCAGCTCACATCCCTGATGTCTATGAGGCTGACATCCATCCTGCCTTCAGCATGGGCTACCCCATGGCTCCGGCTGGAGCTGAGCAAGGGGAACCCCTCACCACCAGCACGTGCCCACCTCAGTGCACTGCCTTTGAAATGCTCAACTAAAATAGGTGGAAAGGATTGACAAGGCCTGCTGAAAGAGGCTGAATATTTCAAAGCAAAGAGCTCAGTATGCTGGGCTGCGAAATGTGGGAATCTACATAGGAGGGCAAAGAGAGAAAGATTTTCAGTTATGAAGCATTCAGGAATATCTTGGCTTGGCTGGGGAAGGAGGATAGGAATCCGCTGCTGCTGGATTGGTAAGTTCACCAACAGAATATATCAAATCTAAACATACCTGTATTACTTAGCCCAGGTAGGAAAAAATCAGAATCCGTGCTTGCAGCTTGGAAAAGCTGATAATTGATTTTGAATTGTGGCCACTGTGGCCACCTTCCCACCCACTGGTGGAAGGAAAGCCCCCCTCATCAAACAGGTGAATTTGCAACCACTGGTGTGGAAGCCACAGCCATGCTTTGTGCTGTACATTTGGGCCAGCATCTGGCTTTTCAACTACGTGTTTTTCCACTGTGTACTTGGAGATGTGCGTCTGTTTGAGTTGCATGTGAAGGCTGCTCTGCTACAGAATGAGCAATGTTTCCATGGGGGGTTGAATTGGGAATGATATTCAGCCTTTAGTCACTCCTGTTGCAGAACTGCAATTCACAATTCCCCCCGTGACCACTAAAGAGCCTGAGAGATTTTCAGCTTTGGAGCACTTGCTGACAATTCCCTGAAATGACAAAACCCATGAATTTACACTGTTATTTGAGCGTGCAGCCACAAGCCACGCTTTCTCTCATGAAACTTCAGCAACCGCATAGCACGCATCCCCTTCAAACCTTGGGTCTCCTGCTACTTCTTTAGCATCCTTAAAATAGGTGTTTGTCAGCTACTTCCAGCAGGAGCTGCTCTTTCCTTCTGTACTGTAAGGGATGTATAACAAATCGTTATGGGAGCGGGATCACTGGATGCATGCATAAGAGGATGCAAGAGTACAGCTCAGGAGTGTTTAGGAAGAGCTTGGTGCGGATCCCTCGAGGCTCCTGTAGCTGCAGCTTGCTCCTCCGTGGCTGGCAGAGCTCATGATCCAAATGGACACAGAGCTGGGCAGCCACCCAGAGAGAAATCAGCAAACGCTGGCAGCTCTTCCTCTCATCCGCAGCAAATGCATGCGCAGGTCTTGTTTCTTCTGTAATTCTCCTGTCTAGGCTTACAGCGAGACTTTGCCTGTATTTACAGGATGCTTGAGTTCTGTTTTCCCCACCCTACTATATTTCAGGCCCCACCTCAAGCGGATGTGAAGTGTTTCCTGATTAATTGCTCGCAGCCAATGTGTACCCTTCCTGCTGTAGAAGTGATTTGCAGGAATTTTTTGAAAGTGGCCCACACACATAAATCTCGGGATGGTCTCTACTCATGCTGCTTTGTGGGGGCTTGTCCTTGCGAATTTATAGTTTGCAGGAAACCAAATGTGCATCCTATAAGAAATTGCTGGAAGAAAATATTAGTTATTTCACTGGAATGAGGAAAGCAGTTTTTCTAGCAACTCTGCAGTTCTCTTTTATACACTTACTATGTGCACTATGTATGTATGTATATATAAGAAAAAATATTGGTGCTGCACTTTTTTTCCCTCTCTGTATGTGGAGCACGGAGCCTGCAGCTTCTCTGGACTCAAAGTCTGTGATTTCTGACTTGTCTAGTACCAAGTACTGGTTTTCTCCAGCTTGAGCATCGTTCCATTAGCTTGCATTTGTGGGTTCCCATCTTTTCCATTGGAGGATTCAAGCACCTTCCTCTGTCCCGCAGTGGAAAGCATCGGGAAATCCAACAGCTCTGGGCATTCCCATCACTTCTCAAGGTCTTTCCAGTTGTCCAGGAGCAGCTCTTTTAGGTGTCTTCTCCTGAGATGCCCATTAGGCACTATACGTTGGGTTGTGGGATAGATGACATTGTGACAAAGCCAAGAAAGCAAGGGTCTTCTGCAGCCCTAGCCCTGCCATTGCCACCCCAACCAGAGCGAGGCTTTCCTGCCCAGCACCTGCTCTGCTGAACTGGAGCCTGTAAATAGGAAGGGATGAGGGTCAGGGAGGAGCACCGCTAGCACAGCCAAGCCCCGTCTGCAAGGGTGCAGAGACAGGAGCCCATCCCATGCCACACCATGCCACGGAGAGAGTGTTCTTGCTATTTCTGCACTGCTTGCTATGTGTCACTGCAGCAGCCCCGAGGACGTCACCTCTGGGTGTGTCTGAGAGCTGTGGTGCCCATACACTCCCTTGCACTGATTGTTTCATGTTAGTAGACCAGATAGAAAGCAGAACCAAAGCTCTTATTTCCCTAGTATTTCAAAATAGATCTAATATTGTGCATCCAGTAGAAGCTGAAAATAAAGGAGTCGTGTCTAGCTTTGCAATCGCAGCTTTCTGTCTCTCCCAATGTTGAGCAGCGGCCTTCCTTCGTTCTGTTACTTCTGGAACACATCGGAACAGATGGGCTCTGGCATTCTGCTGAGTGACAGCAGAAATCACCCCAGATAAATTTCCCTGTATTTCAGGATGGAAACCAGGTGGCATGAGTTGATCTGCATGCTCATTTTCCCTCTTTTCCCTAAAACATGCGCAGTGCCAGCTTTATGCCTTGCAGAAGGGTTGTGGCTGCACAGGCCGTTGGACCTTTGTTACTGTGAGTGGAAGCAGATTGTGCTGTGCTGAAGATGCTGGGAAAGCCTGACATGATGGGAAAAGCAATTGTGTCATGGCAATCTATTTGTCCAGTATTTAAGAGTGGGAGTTCACAGTCGTTGGCTTGTCCCATCTCCTAGTGGAGATGGAGGAGTTGACAGCAGGTCATGTTTGGAAGTTAAAGATGGGATTTATTAGACTACTGTTGGCTCTGGTATTTCTGTTGACTATCAGGCATGAGGAGTCTCTTATCACCTCTCTGTTAGAAGAGAGCATTAAGCATAATTAAATGTTGGAGAAGATCCTCGTTATGTACATTTCTGCTGTGTCTCAGCAAATCCTAGTTGCTCATGAGCCATAGAACTGGACTCTAAACACACTTCCTTGTGCTGTGTTCTGAGCTAGTGTAACCAGCTCAGCTCCACAAATCAAATCAAATCAGAACAAATCAGAGCAAATCAAATCATAGAATCACAGAATAGCTGGGTTGGAGGGGTTCTTTAAGCCCACCCAGTTTCAATCCTCTGCCACCAATTCAGGCTGCCCAGAGCCCCGCCAACCTGGTCTTGAGAGGGATGGGGCACCCACAACTTCTCTGGGCAGTCTGTGCCTCACCATCTTCATAGCAGAGCATTTCCTCCTAACATCCACTGATGTTCTGGCTTTCAGACAGGTAAATTACCAGTCTGCTCTCAAATCTGCCAACTTCAGCAGGTATTGGCTTGGGCAGTATGTCTACAACAACACAGTTTTGTAACAGCCAGTAATTTCCTTAATGGCAGATTCCTGGTAAATAAGAAAGTCGTTCTGTTTTCCTTACATCCACTGTTGTGCTTTAGTTCTAATAGCAAACTAGAAAGGTCTCTGAAATATTCTGGTCTATCTCATCTCAAAGTATCTCTCCTTAATTAAGCAATATCCAATTCATTCCTTGTGTAGAAATAGAATGAAGCAATTAATCTGTGTCATGTTTTGGGCCCACTCTGGACATTGCTTTTTATTGTGCGGGTTGAATAAAGGCATTCCAAATAAATTATTTTTAATTCTTCAAGCTTAACCCTTATGTACCTCTCAAAGTACGAAGGATACCTTTGAATGCAGTATGAAATAATGAGATGCTTGTTAAAGCCCATTGTATCTGCTATTGCACTGGTATATTTTGGTAGCTTTGATATAATCCCGTACAACTTTGTCAGCAATTTTTAGTATTGTTTTATACGTGATTTCATGTGAGCCAGCAGATAAATATTTAGAAGTGTATTGCTAAATTCCACCAGGACAGTCAGTATATTGTTAGCAAATAGGATTTGATCAGTGTATTGTTCTCAAACCTGAGGATGTTCTTTAGAATTAAATGAAGCTGGCAACATGGAATATTTGGCTGCCGTTGCTTGTAACCCCACCAGAATGTGTTCACGGTGTAATATTCTGTGCTGTAATATAGACTATTTTACAATGGTTGAACGAGATATATCACTTTTATAAATCAGAAAATTAGGATTAGAAGCAGTGGGAATTCCACGTAATATCCCATTCCGTACTCATCTTCAAGATCTTGCTCTCTCCTATTTGCTTCTGCAGGTAGCATCTCAAAATGAGTTGAGGTTGCTACTGAGCTCTCAGCACTCCCAGCCTTTATAGAATCCAAATTTTTTTAAGTATCTTCAGATACTTTCAATGCTTGGATGCTTTCTTCTAGCCAGAGCTCCAAGAATCCTGCGGTGATAAAAGAAGCTGGATTTATTTAAAAACAGCAGTTCTCTGCTCTTTGTGAATATGAAGAAAACTGCACTGGTGCAGCTCTGGTGCGACCTCACCTTGAGCACCGTGTGCAGCTTTCAGTGCAATGGTACGAAATGAACCTCAAACCACTAGAGAGCGTCCAAAGGAGGGCTACAAAGATGGGGTAGGGACTGGAGGGCAAGGTGTGTAAGGAGCTCAGCTCTGCTCTCTGTTGACAGCAACAGGGCCCGAGGGAATGGCATGGAGCTGTGTCAGATGGCGTTAGGGAAAGGTTCTGCCTCAGAGTGCGGTGGGCATGGAATGGGCTGCCGAGGGCAGTGGGTATGGGATGAGCTGCCCAGGGCAGTGGGCACGGCCCCGAGCTGCTGGAGCTCAAGGAGCATCTGGACAAAGCTCTCAGACGTAGGTCTGATTTTTTGGTAGCCACATGTGGAGCAAGAAGTTGGACCCCGTGATCATTGTAGGTCCCTTCCAACTCGGAATATTCTATGGTTCTGTAATTCCAAAGAGTAACTTTAACATTCTGTACAGGCTCAGAAGGCCACGGTAGGCCAGAGGACAGCACATGTCCCTGCTCTGTCCCTGCGCCGGCACCAGCAAAACTGGTATTCCTTGCAGCAATGTTTCCTTTGCAGAGCAGCGTGCTAGCTCTGTAATAGCAAGGGCTGAGAGGAGGTGATTGCACTAATAGGATCGTTTTCTTTCCCTGGTAAGAAGCAAGCTCTGCTCGCCGAGCTCAGCAGTCTTTCTGCTATTTAAGGTAGAAGCTGGAGTGCGGGGGGTCATGACAGCAGTGCTGGAGATGTTCTGAAAGGATTAAAGAAGGCAGTATTCTATGTTTGTTGCTCCAAAAGTTCTCAGTCAGTGGCCAGTATGGGCTTACGCTCAGCAGCATTACCAGTGCTTCCTGCTGTTTCTCTGCAGTCAGCTTTCTGACGGTGCTGTAGGTACAGCTCTGAGCCTGTTTCTCAGAGGTCATGTAACTTTCACTCGCGACCTTGGCTGTCTGTGCCCCATGGACCACGGGTGTCTGGTGCTGGAAGTTAAGCAATGGTTTTGCCTCAAAGCAGAGACATTTTTTAATAATGGATTTGTGTAGTCCCTGGGAAATGGAGCCCTGAACCTCAGTCACACTAATTCAGAGGTTGACATGATTAGTTTCTTTTAAATTATGAGTACTCACATGGTAGCTTGATGCAGTAAGTCAGCCCTGTGTTTATTAATAGCTCCCATTTTATATTTGCTCCCTTATCTTTTTAATAAAGTGAGCGTATCACCAAATAAATGCGGTACGGTTTCACTGAGATCACCAAAAATGGACGTGATGACTGAATCATGGCCACAATTAAAACGGCACAGATAAAGCCGGAGACCCATCCTCGCCCTCTGCAAGATGAATGTGGCAGATAGCCAGCAGGACGGTGCAGGGGGCTGTGTGGTGCTTTGCCCTGGGGACGGCTGCAGGAAGGGCTCCCATCCCAGCACTGTACTGGGGCCTGCTGGAGGCAGTGGGTGCCCTGAGCTGGACAGTGAGGCCGCGGCCATCCTTCTGCTCTCAGGCCTTTGCCAGGAGAGCCTGCCCGAAGCAGATGGCAATCCATCTTGGTTCGTTTTGTTTGCCCTCAGCAACTCGATGCGAACGCTCTCTCGTTAAATCTCACTGTTGTTGTAAGTTCCTAATTTACTGTTGTTTTTTGTTGCTTCCCCCTCCCGCATGATAGCACGGGATCTGTCAGCATAAAGATGCCATTTAAATCCTCAGCAGCTTTTAAACAACGTCCCTTGCTGAGCTCAGGCTGCGCGCAGCTGGAGGTGGTGCACACCGAGGGCAGTGGGAGGAGCAAGGGGAGCGTTTTGGGGAAAAGAGAACAGCCGAGGAGAAACCAGTATCAAAAGTTCCCTAAAATCCATGTGTTTACATTCGTTACCAAGGCATTTTTCCATAGCAATGTGAAGAATGTGTTTGGCGATGCCCTGTGGCTCGTGAACCACAGTGCTGCCTCCCAGCACAAGGCCGCAGTGTCCTCACAAGACGGGTGCATGAGACTCCAGCTCCTTTCAGTGCACCCCACAGCCATGCAGAGCCATGCTGTCTTTTCGCTAGGTTTTCCTGGGCTTCACCACTGCGAGGCAGCCAGGTATTCCACCAAAGAGGCAGATCAGGGTGGACTGGTGCCAGGGAGAAGGGTGCTAACGCTGCCATTTAGGCTAATGGGCATTAGTTCTGCTGCCTGTGGGGTCTAATGGTCTGATCTGCACAGTCACTGCCTATTCCTAACTGTTGTTGTTCCTGGATCCAAACTGGGATGCTAATAGTTGTACAATCACAGCTCACTCTGATGACTGTTAACCCAGAACACAGAGCCGCCTCTGCCAGTCTTGGAGTTGTGATCGCCTTCAACCAAGCAATTATGATTTACCCAGCTCAGCTGGAAGCTGAGCCCACCTCCCTCCTGTGCAGCCTAAACTGCATGTAATTATCTCTTTAATTTCTATTAGAATGTGCAACAGCAACCTAAGGTTCCTCAAAGGCAGGACAAATCCTGAAGCCTCTGCAGGAGCGTCTGAGTGTCTGTGCGGTGTCAGATTGGGGTCACAGAGGCAATTTATTCAGGAGGCTTGCTGCTCTTTGCAAGGACTCTTGTCCTCTGTTTTTTTCCCTTAAAATAAATCCCTGCTGAGGAGAGCTGATTCTCAGTGAAGAAGCAGAGAAGAGCGGTGTGCATAGAGAGCAGGGTGGCAGCGGGCCAGGGGAGCGTGCACTGGCTGGGGAGCAGCTTCCTCTTAAGAAGAAAATCACTCCTGCTGCCCCTGCCTCCCAGTCACAAGCAGGAGCAGTGCTTTAAGGTGTGACGCCAGGGAGGACAGACAGACAGAAGGACAGGACAGGTGGTCAGGGCCACAGGTCAGCAGCCCCTCTCTCAGCTATGCAGACTGAGCGCAGCTCGCTGCAGTGCAGGGCCCGTGTAAAGCAGCAGCAATGCCATCCGCGCCACTGCTCAGAACTTCTTGTAAAGACTTCTGCTCGACACCGTTCATGGAGAGCAGCTGGCTGTGCGTTATTTAATGTTTGTCCCTCTCTTTAGCAGGGGAGGATTGAGCATCAGTATGTGTGTTGACTTGCTGCAATTAAGTGTTTAAAATGTCTTCTCATCCCCCGGTACTATAAATATTTAGATAGCTTGTTAGACGATCATACTTTCACATGCCTCTTGTGGTACTAGCTGATGAGGATTTAAAAAAATCCATAATGCCAAGAAATGGGGGAAAACTAAAGAGGTCTATGGGGTTTTGCACATTTCTCTGCGTATTTGTTTCTGTATTTCCCGTATCACGTTCTGCCATTTAGCATACAGCTAGCGCTGTACACTTCTGTTTCTTCAATAATTGCTCTACTAATAGCCATGTTTCATTATTTAGGCTGCAGTAACCCAGGTGTGCTATCTGCATCCCAAAGGGGGCAGGAGCGGAGTCTTTGAGTCAGATAAAACTGAAGCAGGAGGTAGTCATGTATGGAGGAAACCATACAGAACAGGGTGATCACAGTGAAGGCTACAAATAACCTCATTGTGGACATGCTTCCTGGTTGTCTACCTTAAATACTTTTATTTCCCTTTCTCCCAACAGAATTCTATTTCCAAGAAATATACTGCTCTATCTGTATTATGCCAAATCATGTAGCCTTATTAAGCAGGCCTTCAGCTAAGATGAGCAAAGGCGCCTCTCCTGCAGCAGGAAAGATTCTTTATAGAAATGCAGTTTACAAAAGACTGACTGATTTTCCTGCCATTGACTATTGCAGGGCCAAGACCCAAGTCACCCCATCTATCTCACAGTAGGTCACAAAAGGTAAATAGCATCCATATTTTTCTCTATAAATATCCTTTACTGGTAAGCATTGATACAGGGTGTTTCTCATATGTTTTTAAAGGAACTGTCCCAGCAGCACATTGTGCTGTTTCCTGACGTTGGCCTTTGTTCTGCCCCATTCTTCAGGGTAAACGCAGAGTAATTTTGCTGAGGTCAAGGGAGTTGCACTGATCCCAAGTCAGTCTGAATGAGAGATGAATGAAACCACGCAGCACAAAGTTTATGCCTTGCTTGAGTTGGGTGTAGATTTTTCTGATCTCTCTGCAGACAGACGAGTTTAGTTTCCAACCCTCCTCTTCTGGTGGAAAAAAAAAGAGGGATGCCATATTTAGCCCAATCTAACTAGAAGTGCAATGAAGCGTGGGGAGACTTTCCTGTTGCTATCAGCGAGTTCGGGGTCGGGCCCATACACTTTTGAACAAAATTCACATTATATTGATCAATCGAACTCTTAAAGCAGGAAAACTGTCCCATCTCCCAAAACACATGGCAGCTGTTTGCAGAGCTTTGGAGGGCGGAGGTACCTGCAAAGCCACTTCCTGCAAACAAAGCCAGGAGCTGTGCCTAGTGAGCACCCTCAGTCCGAGGGAAGGTATCTACCTAACAGCTGTTTTCCAGCTGACTCAGAGAAAGCAGCTGCTACCAAAGCAGCCCGCCTCGCACCCAGCAGAACTGAAGCCAAGTTTTTGTTTTTTTTCTCTCAAGCGCCTTCTAGGTATAAAGCCAGAACTTAGCAGCACAGCATCTGTAATTTGCAATCATAAGTTTACATGTGATGAAATGAAGCTAGCAAAAAAAAAAAAAAAAAGGAAAAAAAATTAAAAAGTCAAACTGTTTGTACAGTAGATGCAAAGAAATAAGCTTATGCTCCAAGATGGGGGAGAAACAGAATGCCACTTCTTGCTTTCGAGTGGCCATGTATACAACAGCTGCTGTATCTGCATTGCTCTGTGAAAGATGTGGCTACCTTTCAGAAAGCAACTTGCACCAGATGTCCTCAAGGAATGAGCAATTCAGATGTGTAATTGGAACCAAACTTTGTGAGCAGATGAATGATAGCTCAGTGGTCCATCTCGAGTTGGCAGATGCATCTTGTTTTGCTACCCTGAGTTTTTTTTTGTTGATTTGGGCTTCATTAGTTTGGCAGGGTAATAGACCATGCTACCCAGGTACAACACGGGGCACGTTCTGCTCTTTTAAGATCCACTTAGCTATCTGCAAGCTGTGTAGTCTGTTGATCTGCTTAGCTACAAATAATCGTGGGTAGCTATTTCATTAAGTATGCCTTTTAAGCAGAAGACGAGTGCTCTGGCAACACGGGAGCGCCTTTGTTGCTTTTCATTATCCCCTGCACAACAGTAAGATGATCTGTGCGCAGAGGTACGAGGATCTGTGGGGAGCCACTTAGTTTCTGTCTTTGCCCTGGACTGCCTACTGCATGTGAAATGGCTAATTCTTTCATTTCACAGAGATGAGATAAATGGAAGTTACCTTACCTAAGCATTTGACATTTCAGACTATTATTATTTTATTTATTTATTTATTTATTTATTTATTTATTTCCAGAAAGAGAGATGGTTTGGGAATAGCGAAAGGTGAAGAGAAAATGAAAGGGATTATCCTAAGTGGAGCCAAACTTCACCAATTAATAAAAGTTGAGCTTTAAAAATATCAATAAACTGGGAGGGGGAAAAAGAGCTACACACTATACATTTGAGGATATATGTAGATTGCTCCGAAAGTAATGCCTCCTATTTATTTGCATGGAACTTACAGCAGATACAAAGATCAAAATAACCCTATTTTGATAGTGCAAACGGAGTCACCACCATTAGCCAATTTGTGTGGATGAGCTGATCAAGATGTTCTTCATTTTGTGGTGTGACAGCTGTTCATGGCCATCTGGAACGTGTCTTGTCTTTCATGTCACTGTTGCCACTGCTGAAATGCACCACCCGGCCCTCAGTGTGCTCACATCCACTGTTTGGTCTCTGTAAATGTTCAGCAAGCATCAGTGAATGTCAGTGGGTGTCATTTTTTCCACTTGGAGGAATTCAATGACACACCTTTGCTTCATCCACATTTCCATGTCAGATGTTGTTTTGTCAGACTGTCCCTCTGCTGCCGTCTGTCACATGGCAACCAAATGTAACGGAATACTGATGGGATGCCTCAGCCTCTACTGCCATACCACCAACATCCACCTCTGACATCGTGGCCAAAGGAATAAAATAGGAGGCGTTACTATTGGAGCAGCCTTCCTGTATGTGACCTATGTATGTTCCTGATCAGAGAAGCTACCTCACTGTTACTGTTGCATCCCATCTCTGTAGACATAGTATATAAAAAGTGAGTACAGCTATAAAGGGACGTCCGGACTTAAGGAGATCTGTGCTTGTCTGCAAGTAATGACTTTTCTCCAGCTGTTGGGGATTAATGGATTAGATGCAATGCCCTACGTCTATGGCTGTTAATAGGTGATAACCACACATATATATTTTCCTACTTGTGATGCTTTCGTTTGTGGACCAGTTCAAATTTTTAAATTTGAGAAGTTAAATGTATAATGAGCAAGTCTTAAATGAAACATACCTGTGCGTGGCCCACGGTAATTAACAGGGGACCTGAATCAAACTGTAGGCAAACAGCCCTGGTTCTCTGACGCACAGGCTGCCTCTGGAAGTGTGTGGGCTGGCCTGGGATGTTAGCAGCTACTTCGTCTCTGTCTTTGAGGTGACCTCATTCTACTCCCACGCTGTTCGGGTACCTTACAGTCTGTAGCACGTTTCTTTATGCGGGCCAGTGCTGTCATCCTCATTTTATGGATGAGGGTTTGTACAACGATGCTATGGTCACCCAGAAGTGTGAGTTGGAGAAACGCTCTCTCTCCTCAAGTTTTTAGGACAGTTCCCTAACCTTTAATCTACCCATTCAACATGTGGGGTATTGAAGCACAATGCGAGATGTGTGAAGTTCACCCAAGCAAACCTCTTCCATGGCTTCCTGATGACTTGGGACATGCCTGAAGAGCAGGGCAGCTGGTGGGCTGGAGCACCTTTAGCCTTCACTGTTATTTAACTGGTGATCGAGTTTGGAGCAGTCTTGTAGTGCTTCCTGGATTCAGGAGATACCAGTCATGTCTCGGATTTTGAGGCCTTTCTGTGTACAAGAGGCTCTATAAAGATCAGTGGTAGATGTGTACCTAATGGCGTCTGCAAGGATTGTGGTTTCACATGGTTTTTGCCCATGGTTTGGATCATTTGAGGCCCTCCTCTTAAGGTCTTTTGGTGCCTGTGAAAAATGAGCTTGGTTCAGAGCCCTTCTGGGGCTCTGTCCTTTCCTATTTATCTACTTCAATGAAATTGAATTAGATTTAACATTGAGAAATCTGTCCTTCTCAAGTTTGGTTGAAAGCAGCCAATGGAATACACAACAGAGGAGGGAGGAAAGAGTTGTGTGCTCATCATCAGCAGGATCCCATAAGCCCTGTTTCCACCAGAAACAAGGCTGAGGACCGACCTCCTCATTGCACCACGAAGCTATGTGTGGCACCTGTCATGTCAGCAGTTACAAGCACTGAAAGTGAGCACTAACTGAAAACAATTAATGTGTTTACAAACAAAGCACGTGTAGGAACATTGCGCATAGTGTTTGCTTGAAGGTTATGAAGCTTTTTTCCCAGAAATTACTTAGCATAAAAGGACGCATACATTGAAAAGAGCCTAAGACTGCAGATGTGTGTATGTGCTGCAACAGGGTTAAGTAATTTCTTATTACAAGGTAGTTTTCGTGTGCTTATTCCTCTGGTAACACGTGAGCCAATGGTCCTTGCTCTGAACTGGCGGAAGCATGTGCTCCAGAGGCTCTGCTTTTCCAGCAACAGCGAGATGATCTCATTATCATTCTATGAGCCAAGCAACTTCTGCTGGTTTGAACTGCTCAAATTGATGGGACAATGATTGTGATCGTTTTGAGTGCTGCTGTGATTACTTCCTGTGGGTATTACCTGCGAAGACTCTCTTAACATCGAACACCAGTTACTATTTTGTCCACTGTTGCATGATAAATAACACCAAAGAAAGTCTGTAATCTTGCTAATCTACTCTTTGCCAAGCTGCACATTTTGTAAATAGGGCGAGGGGAAGACAAACCACTCCTTCCCATTTCTCAGCAGAGATCAAGTATCAGAGGCTATAGTGATTTCCTCTGTTTTCCTAAGGCTTCATTACTTTTTATAAAATGCTGCCCAGCCTGTTAAGAGGAATGATAAATTATTAAACCTAAATTACAATTCGCTAAATCAATACACAATATATATTTCGGACGCAGTATTTTTTTCCTCTCTTTCTTCACTTACTTAGTAATTAACAAAATTCTGTAATGCGCTATGGGTCTCCTAGGTATTAGAAGCAGAGCGTGCGTGTGGTAATTGCAATTGAAAACCCCAAGCTAGCTATTTACTTAATGCTGATGTATCTTCATGCTTTGTCACTTTCTACAGCAGCGCTGTAATTTTGCTTTCATTTTATACGTTTTCCAGAAGTCTCTTCTTCGTTGTCTGATGTTCTTTACCGAACAGACCCCTTACAGGACGCAGAAGAGCGTCTGCTTCAGCAGGGGCCGTTCTGATAAGCAATGCCCCTGCCTCCATCTCTCCTGTGCAGCCTCATGCACATCCCAAAGTCCTGGGCCGCTGCTGCTCGGGGCTGGGAGCCCGGCCTGACCCAGAAGGGCCTCTTATTATTGCAAAGCAATGCACTGCTAGCGGAGAGCGAACTGTTTGCAAAGGTTAGCCCTAAAAAAAGCAAGCAAACAAACAAATTACTGTATTCAAACAATATTTGCTTGACATAAGTCTTGCCCCCCCCCAGAACGATCACTTTCTTCCTCTTTTCTGAAGCAATCCTTATCTCTACTCTGAAGACACATGACACTAAAGCATTTTGTATGTATGTTCACACCCACCCCGGCTTGTTTTAGCTTCCTGTTTGGACTGAGTTTAGGAGGTGCTAATCACCTTCCCTTCATCCCAAACACAGTTTGTGCCACCAGGTAGCGTTAACAGGCGCCTTGCATGGGATTGCGCACAGTTGGAGAGCTTTATGCCTCAGCATCAAAGAACGCATTTCAGGCAGTAAGCCATTAAGGCAACCACTATTTAAATTAAAAAAGACGCTTCGGGGTTAAGTGTGGTTAATAGACACTGCTCTCAAAACAAAGGCTTGGAACTTCCCGATGCCACCGTGCAGCTCTGTAACTGCGGCATGCTGACAAGGAGAGGGTCAGAAGACTGAGTGGAGCAGGCGCTGGACAATGCCCAGGGTTCTAAACGCTCTGACCCCTCGGTGTTGCTCTGGCCATCTTCTGCAAGCAGGTTTGTGTGCAGAATCTCTGCCTTCTGGTCACTCGGGAAGCACTGTTTTAATTTTTGACTTGTGGTCCAGTATCTGTTCAGAGCTAGATTCGGAAGTACCAAGATAAATGAAAGGGTTTTGCTTGACTGTTAAGTAGGCTTTTCTAAATCTCCTATGCTGTGCAGTTTGCATTAGTTTTAGATTAAGTTTATTTTTTAGATTATCCACACTGGTTCAGCAATCCCTTCTAAAGCCCAACCGGTATAATAAATAATAGCTGAGGAAATCAGGAACGAGACTCCATGTGAAAGAATCTTCTTTTCAAGACGCACCAGATGTTCGGAATGGCA
This sequence comes from Meleagris gallopavo, assembly GCF_905368555.1. Taxonomy (NCBI): domain Eukaryota; kingdom Metazoa; phylum Chordata; class Aves; order Galliformes; family Phasianidae; genus Meleagris; species Meleagris gallopavo. The sequence goes on from NC_139410.1 coordinate 1,241,416, forward strand.
GATTGAATCAGGGCATAGATTCATAAAATTAGAAGCATGATGAGTGAAGCTCTGCATTTCCATTCTATTGAATTTCTGTTCAAAAATTCCCACTACCCCTCACCAAAACCTGAAGAAGTCTGGAGGGAGAGCTGTGAATTCAATAGATATCCCATATTTGCAGAAGAACCACTTTGTCTTCGATGCCTCAAGGTGAACTTTGCTTCCATAGTTTCTAGTGATTTCATAAAAAGAAATGGGTGCTGGATTCCCCGTAGTCCATGAGGAGATAATAGTATGTAGATTAAGCAGTGACTATATTAGTCACAAAAGCTGATGAAGGAAATTCCAGCTAGCTAAAATAACAACTACCTCACACTGATTTCAGTGGAACCGGGATATCATACAACTTTCTCCCAATGCTGATACCATTCTCACATAGGAGGAGTGTTGGGAAAAAATAGAAATTAGGATCTTGTGTAAGAATGGAAGCTTTTTCACACGATTCCCAAAGCTTATGGTACGTCTGTTCATATGCTAAAGGTGGTAGTTCGGGGTTGTACTGGTAATTTACACTGATGTACTCTAAGTTCAGCAGTTCTCACTTAAACCTGAGGGCAGAGTTCCCTGCAGGTTTGAGAAGCATCATGGGGTGAGTGACCTTCATCTTCTGTAAAAAGCAGAAGTGCAGAAACCAAAATAAGGCAATTTGGTCCCAGCTCAGCCCAACTTCTCAGCTCAAGTTCATCCTTGTTTTTTAATAGGCTGGACAAATCGGGCTGGACACCAAACTTACCTGAGCAACCTAACCCAGTCACCTTCCTTAAATTCCCTTTGCAGTCCATGGTGAGAGTGGAATATGGAGGGCATAAGGAAAGAGACGTGCATGTGAGCAGGGCCTGAAATTAAGAACTCTTGTCCCTCCCAAGAACAGACTCTCTCTGCAGGTGTCCCAGAAGAAAACCAGGTCCTACATTAAGGGTAAGGGGACAAGGGATTCCTAATACTGGGCAACGTCAGGGTGTGCCTTGTGCCTTCATCCTTATTTGACTTGGGGCTGTGTGTAATAATGTCACTGTATTATTTTACCACGTTATTTTATTATGTAATGCTGTGTTATTTGAGGGGGGGTGGAGGTGGCGGGGAATATTGGAAACCTGCATTTCTCCTTTCTGTTATAATGGCAAGCAGCAGCTCTATCCCTTCAGCTCTGTAGCTCCCTTTATCAGGCAGGATTGAGAGGAAAAGGTATCATTAGTCTAATAATGAGTGTGCGAGCTTTTAGCAATTACATTTTCTCCCTACTTTGCTCCCAGAAAGTGCCAGGTACCTATAGGGAAAGAGATTACAAAAGTAAGTTACGTTTTCCCACTAGTCTAATGAGGACAGATACATACAGAGAAAGAGTTCCCTTGGCTAATTATTTAGTCAGCAATCACTCCAGTTGTCCCTGCCATGAAACCAGGAAACAGAAGGAGTATAATAAATATAGACTGGGGTCGCTGACCAGGAAAATACATCTCAGTGGGGCGGCGGAGGACTCAGGACACGCTACATGGAAAACGAGCATTTGAAGCATAGACAGAGACAAATTTAATTTTAAAAATGGGATACATTTTCAAGCAGAATTTCTAGTTTGTACACTGTGGTCTGAATAAAACTATGTTGTACAAATTCTCACCCTCTCCTCTCCTTTCCCCTCATGAAAAATTGTAACTACATATTACCTATGTTACTCACACAGTACTAAAAATTCATTTTAAACCTCTGTAGAATTGCAAACTCTGAGCTTCCCTTGTGGACCCCATCCCCTTAAGGGTGTTAGTTCGTAAAAAAAAAAATCAACTCTAATTAGATACCACTCCGCTATTTAGTTAAGAAAATGTAACTTACTGCATTACTCTGCTGGGGCTGGCAACAATTCTTCTTGCAGAGAAACAGGGGTACTGTAAAAGTATTCTCTCAGCCATTTCCAATCTGCTTGAAGTGCCCCTAAATCTCACTTAAAGAATTAAAGGGGAATTTCAATCATGCTGTACTGAAAAAGGTTTGCATTTTTTGCCTCGAAGCATTACAAATAGCGAAGCTTAGAGCTCTGATATTTTTGAGCAGGTCTGGATAGAAAATGCCTCCTTTTCATGCCGTCTCTGTCTTCTCATCTTCCCTTGTGTTTTTTTTTTTTTACTTCCTGCCATGCAGCAAAAGCAGCTATTACTCAACAGCCAAGAAGTTGTCTCAGTCCTATATGAGCCATGGGCCTCATATCTTGAGAGCCATCTACTGGCACCTTATCTGTTATCCACGGATTACACATTCACAAACCCTCCTCAGTTACAGAGCTGGAATGCAGCAGATTTTACATCTTCCTGCCGTGACATAAATAAGAACTGTTTGAAGCAGCCTAGCCTCATAAATCATCTGCACGGGGGCTCTGAGACCTTTATACCTCCCTGCTCTGTCCAACCTCACAGTAGGATCATAGCTGATGCTGACCATGGGAGCAGTCCCTCACTGCCATTGCTTTAGATCTGATTTTTGCCTCTTAGGTAAGCTAAAAGAAAACAAACAAAAAACAAGCAAACAAACAAACAAAAAAAGAACCCCAGTCTACAAATTCAAATTATTGGGCATTTATGTGAGTGGTTGGTCAGCGGTACATCGGAGCCAGCCTCATGTATGAGCATGTAGAGCTCTTAGAGGACCTTAGACATGAGTCTATGGCATCCTGTAACAGCTCACCCTGCTGACCAGGGGTTTGTTCTGGAGCCATTAAAAAGACTGTCCAGCATGAATAGGGCTGATCCCTGTTCAAGACCCAACTGAACACTTTCTTGTGTGACCTACTGTAGGGAACCTGTTTTAGCAGGGGGGTTGAACTTGATTTCCAGAGGTCCCTTCCAACCCCTCCAATTCTGTGATTCCGTATTTCTCCTGCACAGTGATCAGTACTAATAATGGTAGCTACCTTGCTCCAAACTTGTAGCGTATTTTATGAAGCAAAAGAAAGCTGGGAACCATTGAACAGCGTGGTGCGTGATGTCCCTCGGAACCTCGTGGGACAAGTGCTGGGAGTGGGCAGGATCAGCAAAGACAGAGACCTTCAGCAGAGGGAAAAGCAGTGGAGAGGCTGCACAGAGGGAGGCGTGACTTCACGGCTGTCACAAGAGCAGTGATGCAAAAGGCAGTTATATTTTCGCGGGTTGGGCAGTCAGCACCCAGGATACTTTCTGTTTATGTCCATCACAGACCTCAGAAAAATCACTGTGCTGTCATTTTCTGAGTAGGTAGGAGTGGTATCTAGGGCTGTAATGCCCCTTTCTTTAAATGGAAGCTATTAAGGTTTCCATTTAAGGCAGCAAGGTTCTCTTTATTATCACAGAGCTCTACTTGATGTACTTTAGCGGTCTTTTTTTTTGAAGAAGTTACCATTTATACTGCTTGGCATCAATGTTTTAGGTAGCAAAGCACCTTCATTTGCATTTTTTACTGTTTTGAGTTGGTGTGCTTTCAAATCATTTCTAAATAATACTTTTGCCTGACTGATCATAAGAAATGTTTCTGTCGTACTCAAGCAATGACATTTTGAGTAAAAAATTAATTACATGATAAGAAGTGAAATGTTCTCTGGTTTCAACGATGTTTCTCCGTTACTGCTGTTTTGTTTCACTGTAAAGTAAAGTTAAATATACATGTGATGGCTCCCAGTGATCGTTTTGTCAGAACTACATCTCTCTGGGCCCTTTTCTTCTCACCTATGGAATCAGGTTTTATAAGGCCTACATTTTGGATTTTTGTGCATGAGTGTATAGGTGTAAAAATTTCCTCAGGACATTGATTTCTGATCCTGGTAAGAATCCTTCTTAGGCTAATCCTTCAGGAGTCTTAGCATTTTCCACCTATAAAGACTTTTCTTTTGTATTAATTCTCATTGATACCAATTCCCAAGAGCAATCAGGAATTCCCCCTCCGCCCTCTCATCAGCTATCAGCCAGCTGAAGGCTGCCCATCAACTTTTCACTGCTTAGTGCAAGGGACCACGCTGCCACTTGGTCAGTTTGGCACTGTACCATACCGTTGTGGCTGAACTGAAGTCCACGTTCATTCATTTCTTGACACTTGCCTGGGGCACACAAGTGCCCTTTGCTCCCAAAAGCCTTGCGTGTGACAGATGACAGTGTCTCTGGGTACCCACACCGTGTGCTCTGTTATCGTGGCAGGGGATGCTCACTGGCAGTGCACGCAGCGGTCAGACATTGCCTGTTGGCACTTCTCCTAAGGAGGGACGCTGATGCTAGATCTCCATCCATATGCAAAAGGCAAGCACACGGTCAGGCTGTTGTCTGTTAGAATGATTTAGCAGTACATGGAGAGACATGGAACAGGGCTTACAGATATGGGCTGGCACGAGGTGCTGGATATGAAAAGGTTGTTTACTGCTTCATAATGCATGAAATAGGAGTATCAAATGATGCTAGCAGGTGCCAGGTTTAAGAGAGTATCTTCTCACGCAGGACTCGAGGCTCGTGGCCACAGGTCCTCCTGGATGCCATATGGCTGTGCGGTTCATGGGAAATTCATGGGAAGACAATCTATCAGGAGCTATTAAACATACAGATAGTATCCCTTGTTCCAGCCTTGTCCCGAGCAGACATAGCTTCCAGCTGCCTGCAGGGTTATAAGGAAACCTCCACCGTGGTCTTACTTGGATCTCCTACTCTGTGTCTGAGGACCCACGTGAAGTTTTTCATCATCACAGTGCGTAGTGTCTTCTGTGGGACTTCAGAAGTGATGTCTATCTCGAAGGTAACAGTATTCCTCTCCCACTGGATCTGATCTGCTCAGCTCTTGAGCGGTCCTGTCTGCCCATCCCCTAGGATCTGCCAAAAGCAAGCAGGAATGGCTCATACATCTATCTGGCTCTCAGACCTCTGCAGATAGACACATAGTTCAGGTGCTTCTGTTGGCAACACTGCCAGGATTGAAGAAGACCTGGGATTTGTTCGGTTAAACTACTAACTCTCCTTGGTGGTTGGAAGGAATCATACCTAGGTAGGAAGAGGATGCACTACAGTCAGTTAAGGTGAGCTGAATTTAACTTCTGCAAGACCCATCTTCACAGGAGCTGAAGCTACAACTCAGTTGACTGAGAAATGTTGTTTGAAAGTTCTGCTGTATGTCTCCAGATTGTTTGTCATTTAGACAGTCTGAGTCACTGCTAGGAGGAAAAAAAGCCACAACAACAAATCAACAACAGCAAAAATCAAACCCAACCTCTATAGTTCCAGTGAAGCAAGGTAGCTGGAAAAAGAGAAAAGGGTGAAGTCTGCTGCTGGTAGCAAAATGTCCAGTGCTACAAAGGTGCACGTAGGAGCAAGGCTCTTTGTAAATCAGTTGAAAAATAGGAGAGCTAAGTTGGTTAGCCCTGGTAGTCAACCGGAGTTATGAATTTCTTCTTCTCCCCTGAAGGTGTTCTGTTGCTCTTCAGGAATAAACACTGCTGAATAACTATGGCTTTACATAAATAATACACTCCTTCCTACAAGCTGCATGAAATGTTAAAACTCCAGAATGGACTGTAAATGGATGCATAAATCTTTATCATCTGTGCCTTTCAATCCTTCTATTTAAAACTGAAGGTAAAAGGACCTCAGCATTTATTCATATTTTCCATGCCCTTTGTGCAATTTTTTCTGACATCAATTTCATCTGTGGAGCAGCACGAAATGCTATTCCAGTACACATTGTGATACTTTGTTCTTTTTCTTGGCGTGTGCCAGAACGCTGAGATAAAAGTAAAGCAGAACACAAGACAGCTTTTTTGGCATAACAGGTCACCAAAGCAGTGGAATGTTTCAGTCAAAAATCAAAGTGTGAGACGCATTGCTGAAAGGCAAGTCATCTTTCAAGGAAAGCTGAGACCTCTCTTCATCTTTATACATGAGGAGTCTTCCTCTGAAGCGGTTAATTACAATGAAAAATACAGCACGCTTTTCTCATAGCTGGCCATGAATTGTTCTTGGATTACACACTAGATCAAGTGAAGTGTGAGAGCCATGTTTCTTTCACAAGTAGGGAGGAAAGCAGTCTTGACAGCATGTAGATGAGTGTAATCTACTTCTTGTTTATAGACCCAAAGGATCCCTCAGAGCATTAAAAATCCATGCGATATCCAAGACTGGTAGACTTCACTTTAAGAGATGGGATTTAGCGGAGAGCTGTGTAAAATCTGTTAGATAGCATATAGGCGTAGAGTACCTTACCGACTGCGTGGCTGAGTGCACCCATGTGCACTTTTCCTGCACACGTGAAAAATAGATGATCAAAAAATCTACTTGAGATTCTGACAGCAACACATGTGAAGGCTAAGTCTGCCAATTTTTGGTCAAGCCAAACCTGAAAATACACAGACCTGAAACAAATGTTCTTCCAAGAGGGGAAAGCTCTCGTTGCATACACGTAAGTCCATATAGGTTGTGCGTCCTTTGTTGTTCCTCTGCTGGAGCAGGTGACATCCGTCACACACCTTTTCTTCTGGGTTGCTTCTTCTGAGAATTGGGCCCCCAAGCCATTTCAGGTGGGATTTCTGCGTAATGGAATCAGGCCTCATCTTTTGCTGAGAAAGACTGCCAATGAAAATAGGTGATGCCTATGTCCCCTTCTTGTTGGTGCTGGCTAGGATGTTGCTTGGTCAGTTCTCTTTCTGACTTAGTAAATTTTTCTCACTGTTTCTAGGTATCTTGCAGTAGTTTGTTCATGCAGAGTACCTTTTATCCTCTCAAGAACCGTGCAGAGGGGATTTTTTTAAGTTCTGTATTTGCATGTTTCACAAACATATGGTAACACAGCGTGAGTGGTGAAGAGGCTAACTTGAATGTCCCTTGGAGGGATTCATTCTTAGCTGCTATGGAACCCAAGTCCTGTACTCTTAGCACCTGAAGAAAATGTTGACGAACATAAGCTGTATTGTAAAAATAAGCCTTTTTTGTTAATATTCTTGATGAAAGTACTGTCCTAGGGCCTTGGGAGACCTCAGACATGCAGTGCTTTAAAGACAAGGGCTCGGCTTTACAGCCTTGGGTAGACAGAGCGTAAGGAGAACAGGTCTCGCACACCCATAGCTTGTACTGCCGAGGAGGTTTTGCTACACTCTTCTGCACCAGTTGGCTGCTCCCAAGTTCTGGGAAACTTCTGGGAGACTGCAGGCTTCCAGGAGCAGCACAGCCAAGATGCAATGCAAGTGTGAATAACTGAGGTTACATAACTCGTCAGTAACACGTCGTCTCCCTGCCAAGCACAGCAACAGAAGGCAGAGCTTGCAGATGTGCGACGTGGGACTGGCAGTGGGCGCAGCCTGGTCCGGGCCCAGACCACGAGGGGCTGGAGGAGCACGCTGCAGGCTGGCACAGATCTCCCTGCCCTTCAGGGCACTTGAAACATCTCAACCAGCTGCTTTCCATCTGGGAGCCATGTCCCGCAAGCACTGTACGTCTGGTGTGACGACGTGTGTTGGATGACGCTGTATCAGTGCTGCCTCTGAGGCCTTTCATCTGCCCATTTTCTGTGGTAAAGGCAACTAAAAGCTGCACAGGTCCCAAAACAGCTCCAAGGGTAATACGTTTAACACTCAGGGTGTCATTTGCCCTTGTTACATACTCACTATCTTGCACTGGAGACACGTGTTTGGAGCTAGAAGGAACCACACCGACGGCTGTTGCTCTGTGGCACTTAGTTCTGAGTTGGAGAACAGGGAGCCAGGGCACAGATGCCATGACCCCGACATATCTTGGAGGCCATGGTAGCTGCAACCTGTCCATCATGCTAGCAGTAAGCTGCCTGCTTGGCAGCAAATGGGCTGCATGGCTTACGAGGAGTAGTTTCTGTGTGGTGGGGAGATGTGATGGGAGCACCAGGCATCAGCTAATCACAGCACTGGGGCACAGCTGGGAATAACACATGACCAAGTGATTGTGTGTGCAGCACCGGATTAGAAGGGTAAAGGGATGCCTGATTTGGGGCTGCGAAAGGTAATTGAGTTGCAGTCTCTTTAATTCAGGAGAAATTGCTGGAGAGGGTGATGGAGAAATGGGGCTCGTGGGTCTGGCAGATGTATTTTTATCATTAAAATGTTTTACGAGTAAAGCCTTTATATCAACAAGGAAAATCTTTTCGAGGAAAATAGCAGTTAGTCACAGCAAAACCCCTAGCACCGTGCCCTAAACAGGCTGCCCTTCAGGCAGGGCCAGGTCTGCAGTTCAAGCTCGGCGCTGTGACAATGACAGGACCTCTGGTGGAGCTCCCATTTTCCAAAGTCAGCAAACAAGCACAAAAATAGAGGGGCTCCTTTGTCTCAGCAGACAGAGCCTGTTGTCTGAGCGGCTGGAAATAAAGCAGGGCAAATGTAAGTCAGAGCTGTGTGCGAGGGAGCCGGGCAGCGCCGTGCTATACGGCACTCTGGGGAGAAGGCGGGCTGCAGCTGGGCTGCTGCTGTGCTTAACGGTGCTCCTTGTGTGGCAGCTGTGGTGGCAGGAGAGGAAGGACCTGATAGTCTCGCTGCCTTCTTAGGCTGGGTAAACTGGTCTATAAACAAGGGCCAGGCAGGGAGACGGCACACACCCGGCTGGGATGGAGGTCTTCATGCACAAGGCAGAGAGAGCTTTGGTGAGCAACAGATGATGGATGTGAGAAAGAATCAGCAAGTTAAATACAAAAGGGGAAGGTGAGAGGGAAATAGAATACGATAGTAAAGGGAATAATGACATGGCAAAAAAAAAAAAAAAAAAAGTGAAATAAAGTGCTGAAGGGAAAGACAAAAAAAAAATCAACTGGCAGATTTCTGTGAAACCGCGGAAGATGAAGGAGCAGATTCCGTCCAGCCGCTAGCAGGCAGTAAAAAGGAGTATTCCGTGCGTGCGAGGTGCTTCTTAAGGCTTGGTCAGTTGGTAGGAAACGGGAGGCTCAGGGGCGTGCGTGCATCTTCAGCAGCACTGCAGCACATGCAGGAGCACGCAGACCGATGTGCGCTTCAGTGTAGCAAAGGCTTTTGGAGTACGGACACGCAGAGGGGCCGATGCAGGCAGCTGCAGGTGGCCTAACGGGGAGCAGGTGTGGCTGTACAGGACGGGACGGGGATGCAGGAATTCTGCGGCGCCTTTGGAATAGATGGGAATTCTGCCAAGCCGGAACGCTCCCTGTCACAGCGTGCGGAGCTGCTGTTGGGATGCCGAGCAGCAGCACTGCTGTACGCACCGACAGCACTGCCGTGTGCACACACACAGCGGTTCTGCACACACGTATAGCAGCACCGTGCGCACACCTTTAGCACCGCTGTACGCACACCTAGAGCAGCGCTGGACGCACAGCTGCAGCCCCGTCCCAGCCGCAGCACTTCGGTCGGGGCGGAGGTGCGGTGCGCTGCGGGCTCCGCTGCCGTCTGCGCAGAGTGGTCCGATGGGGATTCGTTCCCCGTAAGGTCTAACGAGTGCTTCCTCGCGAGCCGCCGGCACCGCGGGGCGCGGGACGGCCGACGGGACGTTGAGACGCCCCGCTCGCCGCCCGCCGCGCCCCGAGGTGTGCCCGCCGCCGTGATGGTGCAGTTTTCCAGCGGGGCGTGCCGCCGCGGCCCGGCCGAGCACCCCCCGCGCTCCCCATCGCTCCGCTTCCGTCCCCGCTCTGCGCGGCCGTCCCGCATCCCGCGCCCCGCGGCCGCCCCCGGCGACGGCAAGACCGGCGGGCGGGCGCGCGCGCGCACGCGGGCGCGCGAGGCGCGCTCCCGCTCCCCCCCCGACCCTGCCCCGGGCGCCGCCTCGGGGCTCCGCCGCCCCGCCCGCCGCTCCCCGCTCGCCGCTCGGCCAATGGGGGCGCGGCGGCGGCGGCACGTGACGCGGCGGGCCGGGACCCGCTGCTTCCCCCGCGCAGAGGGATGCGGGCGGCAGAGCGGGGCAGGCGGCGGCGGCGGCGGCTGCGCGGCGGCGGCCCCTCCGCGCCCAACCCCCGCTCCCCGCCGCCCGGCCCCTATGGCAGCCGCTCCCCGCCCCGCCGCCGCCCCCCGCAGCCCCGCGCCGCCCCGCCGGGCTCCGCCGCTCGCCGCTCGCTGAGCCGCGCCGCCGCCGGCCGGGGCCCCGGGATGCCCAGCGGTCCCCGGCGCCCCGGGGGCTCGGCGGAGAGTTGAGGGAGGGAGTCATGGTGCCCTGGGAGCCCTCCGCGCCCCGGCAGTGCGGCGGCTGGACGCTGTGCGACTGCTGCTGCTGGCTGCTGCTGCCCGCCGCGCTGCTGCTGCTCGCCCGCCCCGACAAGCTGGCGGCCTTCCCTACCTCCCTGAGCGACTGCCAGACGCCCACCGGCTGGAACTGCTCCGGTGAGAGCGCCGGGGAGCCAGCGGGGCCGGGCGCGGGCGGCCGCGGCGTCGGACAGAGCCGCGGGCTGCCCCGAGTCGGGCGGGAGCTCCGAGCTGCGCCCGACGTGTCCCGGCCGCTGCGCGGGGGTCGGGGGTCCGAGAGCCGCGGGGCTCCTCCCGGGAACGGCGCGGGGCTGCGGAGCTGCGGAGCGCGGCTCGCTCGGTCGCGGCTGCAGGAATCGGGACTCGTGTTCGCGGCGGTGCGAGAAAAGGGAGATAGGGGAAAAAGTGCGCGGGAAACGAGGGCTGACGGGGGGACCGAGGGGGAAACGGGCGAAGGAGTGGGGTACCGAAGGCGGAGAGGGACGCCAGGAAATCATCCGTCGCTCCCCGATGCTGACATGTTCCTCCGCTTTGCATTCGAGGTTACGATGACAGAGAAAACGATCTCTTTCTCTGCGACACCAACACCTGTAAATTCGATGGGGAGTGTTTGAGGATCGGAGACAGCGTGACTTGCGTCTGTCAGTTCAAGGTAAGGAGATTGATATTTCCTCCCCTAATTCGTTAATGAGAGCACGAGGCGCGGCGCTCCCGCTGTCACCTGTCACTCGGCAGTGCGGGGAAGTTGGAGGCGCAGCCTGGCAGCGTGCGGCGGGCAGCCGGGGAGCCAACTGGTGGCACGGGGACACGAGCTCTGCTGGGGAAGGCAGATGCTGCGGCTTTACGCGTCCCCTCGGTCCGCAGCTCCCGCCGTGCGTTTCTGACCGTTCTTCTGTCCTGTGAAGGAGGGATTGAAAATGAATTTAGGGAGGGCTCTGATACAGATCGCGGCTTATTGTATTCGGAGTTCTGATCTCGTTAAAGAAATGGATCCGTAATGTGCTTATGCAATGTTTTGAGGAAGGGCTGCGCGGTGACAGGCGCTTCTGACCGTGTGTCTGCCCAGCTGATCAGATTAGGGAGAAATCCCTGTTCCAAACCGGGAGCTCCCTTTGGGTTAATGGAGCTGGAGCGGACGCTGGTAGCTGCCCCCGCTCCTTCTCCTCCCCGCAGCATCCCAGGCATCCTCAGGGTCGGGCGGCTTCCTTAGGAAGGATTCGTGCGGTGCTGGGCCGACCCGCAAGCAGCTGTGCTTTCCGCACTGACCTGAATAGAGCCCGGGCGTTCGAGGGGCTGTGCGTGTCTGTGCCTGTGTGTCTCTGGCTGTATTTCCTGTCGTCTGTGGTGTTCTAACGTCGACTTGTGCAACTTGTGGTGCTGCCGGGAGCGCTTGCAGCCGGGCAGGCCAGTGACACAGCTCGGGATGGTGTGTGCCCGCAGTGACTGATGCACTACTGGGCTCTGATAGGCTGTTCGCTTGGAAGCCCCGTGAGTACCGTGCTGTTCCTAGAGCTAAATCTGTCTCTGGAGAAAAATCCCAGGCGATCAACTCCTGCCTTAACAGCAAAGGAATTCTCAGCAATGACAGCAAGGCAGGTGTTTGCTAAGGTGCTGTGGTTCCTTGCTCGCCGTGTGGCTTTTAAATCCAGCTCTGGTTTGCCTGCATCACAAACCCCGCGCTGGAGCCCCGCTGTGAGCGGCGTGCCGAGGGGCGTTGTGCTGCGGCTCGGCGTGTGCGGGGATTTCGGGGCTCTCTTTCGAAGAATGAGCTGTAACGCGGCGTGGCGCTGCCCGGTCCCGTTGCGGGGGCTGGCATGCTGCTGCCCTCGGTCCTGCAGGGGACATAGGAACACATGGAAGGGAACTGGGTAATGGCTGTAGGGCCGTGTCTGTGAGATGGGCTCTGCGAGAGGGATGTGCCTCCCCACGCAGCGGCAGGTGATGGGCAGGGAGCTGCGTGCTGGTGCGAGATGAGTCCCCAGGGAGGTGCCTGCGGCTGGGTGAGGCGGGCAGAGCCGTAGGGTTGGGTGTCCGGGGCGAGGGGTCCTTCATCAGAACTCAGTGCCCCATTTCGGTGACAGCTCGCTGGGTGATAGTGAGCAAATCAATAGCAGACGCCTCATCACTATAATTACTTGTTATGTTTTCTCCAGAATTTGCCAGGGGCTTTCACTGCAGCTTGAGAAAACAGGGACTGAAAGCTAATTCTGCCTCCTCGCTGTCTGAAAGGCCTGGACTGGCCAGCGTGGGGCTTGGGGGGCTGTAGAGGCAAATTGGGACTGCTGCAAAGGCTAACTGCTGCAGCTTTGGTTTGGTTTGTTTCTTTGGTGTGGTTTTTTTTTTTTGTTTTGTTTTTTTGGGTTTTTTTTTTTTTTGCTTTTTTTTGTTTTGTGTGTGTTTGTGTTTCTTTTTTGTTTTAGTTAATCAAATCAGAATTGCAGATACTAGCTCCGTTTGGGTGGACACGATTGATAAAATTCATCTCATATTGTTTCAGAGGGCATACCCAGTCAGACTGATGTAGAAGGTGTGAGTGGGGCTCTCTCTCCATAGAGCAGCAGGCACGCGCTGAGACAGGGGTTCCTGTTTCTTGGCTCCCTCTTGCTCCTTCACAAAGCCATGCCCTGTTCCCTGTCTCCCCCTGGTGAGCTGCTCTGTGGGGCACAGTACCACATCTCGCTCTGTCCAGGGGATGTGCTGTCCAGCTGTGGGTCTGAGTGTGGCAGCCACCTCCCTCTTACCTTGCACAGCAAGCCCTGCAGGGTCCTCCAAAGCCGTCAGCAGCCCGGCATCTCTTCTTCTTCAGATCTTGTCTGAACGTGTCCAAAAGGCGTTTCCACCAAGGTTGCACCTCATGACCAAGAGGGCAAATGTTAACTGCTTTGTGTGTGGGGAGCCCTCCTACTGCGTCTTGAGTCCCTTGCATCCTTCAGTACTGGTGGAGCTGTAGCTCACCTGCCAGCTTGCTGCCTGCTATTTCACTTCTGGAATATAGTGTCATGCTGCATGGCTCCTAACATAGTCAGTATTTGGGGAGTGAAGCCTGAGAGTAGGAGGAGGTCAAACATGCAACAGCGCATGGGTTCACCAGTCTCTTCAGAAAACAAACCTTATTCTTCCAGCACTGATCCCAGCACTTGCAGGATTGCCTTGTCTCCAGCTGTGGTTGTGACTGCACAAGGCTGCTCATGCTGAGAATGTAGGTGACTTGGATGCACTTACTTCCCTTCTTTACAGGTATATTTTAAGAACCCACATATGAGAGAATCTGACAGTATGCTCCTGGGTTTATTGAAATTTGACATGGATTTCACTGTGCGTTCCAACAAGCCTTTAGGGATGGAGAATTGTGATCGTGTCCAGAGCCTGATCTATCGAGTCTTAAACCAATACCAAAAACATGTTGTTAGACTGAGGAAGCCATGCCAAGAAAGCCAAGTCAAGGTCTGGTATCCTCTATTGTGAGGAAGAAGCTCGCCAGCTACCTGAGCACTGATGCTGTGACCTTCCCTTCAGCGGTCTTGTTTTTTTTCTACTGGGTGACTTCCAGAATGGTTTCATCATGGCCTTTAGAGTCAGCCCAGCTCAGAGCAAGGCAGCACTTACCTGGAAGCTCTCACCTGTTGCACTCCCACCAGCAGCTCCCCACTTCTGCCTTCTCCATCCAAGCAGCAGCTGTATGGAATGAGAGATGGGCAGTGATGAAGAAATGCATGAGGGACCATTCCAGCTTGAGAAGAGAAAGGGTGGATCACCTGTCGTCACTGTGATGGGCCAGTTACCTCTGCTCTCCACAGAGCCAAACTTGGGTGAGTCAGGAGCTACAGGAGAGATGGAAGAACCTCTGTGAAAAGAATGGCACCTTCCCAGGGCCCTGCCTGATGTCTCTCAGATACATTCTAAAGCTGCTGAGCTGTGGAAGAAGTTGTGGCCCAGCTGCCAGAAGCAACCAGGACCCGTGGCTCAGGATTTCATTTCTGACATCTCACATTGCTAACGTACGGCTGCTTGGCCTTTCAGATTTGAAGCTAAGTCAGTGTAAAAGATCATCTTAGTCTCTGGGCAAAACCAGCAGAGTTCCCACTGTGTTTCTTGGGAATGGGGTCCAGCATTGTTTCTGTGTGTATCAAAACCTTAGAGATGCTTTGGGTTGGATTCTGCACCGATTGCTCTGCCAAGAAGTCCCATGGGCGTCAAGGAGAGAGGGTGTGTAAAAGAAGACTGACTTCATGCTTCATGCTTTAGAAAATTTGCATGATTGTGTTAATTGTCCTGGTTAAGTATTCCAGATGACCCTCCAGCATTTGTTGTCGAGCTGCTGGATGAGGTTGGTGGTTTTTGCTTGCAACATTCCTCGAGTTCAGAGCACAGCTGTGACGATAGCAGAAACACGTTTTAATGCGCTGTTGAAAATTTCTGCGTGGGGAAACACCTCATCAGGAGAGGAAGGGAAAGATTTTCACTACTGCTATGCTGTCCCACTCTGAAGGAAGAGGATGCTGGAGGTGGGACGCAGCTCTGGAAGATCTGAGAAAATACAACACGTGGGGAAAATGTCATTTGATTTAGCCCAATCAAAATGTCACTCTGACCAACTATGAATAATTCGTTGGCAGCTGCTGTGTGTGGAGGCCTGCAATGAATGCAATCTATGCAACTGTTTGTGATGCTGGTTTCTGTAGTCGCTCACCTCGAGGCCTATTTGGTCTGTGTGGCTCAGTTCTGTGCGTTAGGCTGTGAGCACACCTCAGCTGCTTTGTGGCACGAGGTAGCCAAATAGGTGGTATGGCTTCTTTAATTTTCGTTTGGATTTAGGCAGAGGTGAGCATTTGTAAATAATAATTGTGATCATTCCATTTGTTATAATTAAACAATGAGGCATACCAGGAGTACGGTAATCATGAGATAATCATATCCCTGGCGTAATTACCACGTACAGGGCACATCCAAGAATCTTTAAGCCTCGGAGTGTGATTGTCTGATGATAACTGCACCCCGTAGGTTGCCCAATTTTCTCTACTAAATGGAATTATTTTTATTAAAACGAGCAGAAGAGGGCAAAGCTGCCCTGCAGTGTTGGAGGGGGAAGGCAGACGGTGTGGACAGCAGGGCAGGGCTCGTGGCTGGTGGGAGCACAGCCGTGGTGTGGGGACCGGGTGCTCCCAGCATCCTGGGTGCAGCATCCGGCCCACAGCAAAAGGGATGGATGCCTTTTTGTCCAAGATCTCTCGGAAATGATTGCCCTCTGTCCCATCAGTTCTCATTATGGCTAAGTGCGTAAATAGAGAGTTATGTGCGCGTAGACAGACGCCTCTCCGCATGCAAAGGACCGGTGCTGTAGTGGGGAGGAGGATGGGAAGAGTCTGCTGGCTGCAATTTGCCTGTTGCCATCCAATAGAAACGCATGAGCTGCTGCTGGGAAGCTGCTTTCCTTGCCGGGTGTTCCCTGCCTGGAAGTGCTCATCTTCATGGGGAGGCAGTTCTGTGGGTACTTGCCCGGGGTTGTCTCACAATTCTCTCTCTTCATTGTTTTGCACATCCCTGATCTCTAGCAAAGGGCAGAGCCACTGCCTCCTTCCCGCTGTTCTCCTGGTGGTTTCATGCTGGGGGGTGGGAGCACGCAAACCTCGGGCTGCCCCGTCCCTCTGCACGGCTAACGCTGCCCCTCTGTGTCCTTCCAGTGCAACAATGACTACGTGCCCGTCTGCGGCTCCAACGGTGACACCTACCAGAACGAGTGCTACCTGAAGCAGGCTGCCTGCAAGCAACAGAGCGAGATACTGCTCGTCTCCGAAGGATCGTGCGCGACCGGTGCGTAGCAGAGAGCTGCCTCTGCTCAGGGCTGGAGCCCTGTGAATCCTTCCTTCGAGTTCATTGGGGGTTAATTCATTGCAGTCTTGATTGTGAGAAGATGCTGCTGCTTCCAAATAGACTTAGGTTGACGGAGTGCAACGCAGAAGTTGGTGACTCTTGTTTGTTTGTTTGTTTGTTTGTTTAAATTCTGTATCTTGTGTTGCTGGCCAGTCAGTCTATGCTTAGGGGGCAGGAGGACGAGTCACTGGGAGCAGATAACCATAGCAAGCAGGTGCCAGATAAATGGATGGGCGTCTGGCTCATAGCAACCGCCTCTGCAGTCTGCAGAGAGTGGGGCTGGAGCAGCGCTGCCCCTAAGGCAGCCTTTTCAGTTGTTCCTTGCAGGGCCAGGTTCCCAGCTGATATAGCTCAGCAGAGCTCTGCTGTTAGTGAGCCACACCAGCTCCCACCAGCTGAGGATTTAACCCCACCACACTTAATGAACAGGTCTGTGCAATCACTTATTTCCCAGGATTTGTTGGAAGTGCTCATTCAAGAGCACATGTGACAACTGACCGGTGTTTGAAACTCCCTTGCTGAACTCTGAGCATCAAGAGCTATTTGTGTCTCTGCTTTCATGGAGCAGCAAGGAAAGCAAATGAGCAAAATCCATTAGAAAAACAGAGTTGGATAGGTGCAAGAGTTCTTGATGTTTTTCTTCTGTGCTCAGTGTCTGTTAGAGCTGGGCAGTGAAGTTCACTTGAAAAGAATAGAAGGAGTAAGGCTTTGTTCTTGAGAGAGCCTTTTAAACTTAAGGCAGTTTTTTTTTTTCTCAGGTGAGGACAGAGGAGTCGATAAAAAGTACATCAGACAAACTTTGTGCAGTGCCATGATTTTTGTGTTTAGTGCATCAGAGAGAAAAAGCTTTTTCCTGGAAATTTTCTTTTTCTCTGAAGCTGTTACCTGGCAATTTTCAATAGGGGTGGAAAAAAAAAAAAAAAAAACAACACACAGAGCTCAATTTTTTTTTCTCCCTCTATAAAGTGATACTAAGTTGGGCTCAGACTGACAAAGCCTATTGTGGCAAAGGATTCCTTTCACCCAGTAAATTTTTTCAGCACAGCAACTCTTTCTTTTCTTATTTGTTTGAAAACAAACAAACAAACAAAAACTGGCCTAACTTTTTGATTCAAGGGATTTGATCAAGTTTGAGTGCATTGCTTCATCTTTTCCTAATCTGGCTCGCTACTGGCAGTGGGATGGTGCAGAGTGACACACAGGGCTGCCAGCCTCCACAGAGACCTGTGCTGCTGGGGGGCTTGGTGGAGATGTGGGCTTCATAATGTAGGGGCAGGAGGAAAACATGAGATCCCTCCCTGCGAAGAGAGAGAGAATACAGGGAAATACTATCATTATCTGTTTGCTTTTCCAAAGCCCTTTGGCTTTTTTCCCCACTGAGAATCATCAGTTTGCACTGCAAGACTGAGCCACTTTTATGACAGATTTATTGAAACGGAGCTGGCACGTGCAAGCCAGTTCAGATCCACCAGGCCCTACTGCCAGTGAACTTGACATAACAGTTCATGGGGTGACTGGATCCCCAAGCAGCCATCCCAAACTCTTTCTTTTCCTCTTGATGTTGATGAATGGATTAGCATCTGCTAAGGAGGGCATCCTTTCTCTTCGGGAGCATTTTGTAGCCCTTTCCAAGTGTGGACGTTACTGTACTTGGCCTTGGTTAGAAAGCATGATAACGAAGTCTGGGCTTGGAGATTTCGAGGCATGGCACTTGGGTGTGCACTTGGGTTTGTGAATCTGGTTGTTCCATCCTAACAAACAGTGAGCAGGAGTAAAATAAAGCACTTGGCTTTGAAACTGAGCAACCACCTGGAGAGAAATGGCGCTTTAATTGTTGATCTGAAGAGCTTTGGATGAGAGTTTCAGTGGTTGATTCTAACTGGTTATGATCTGCTGAGGCGTTCTGTGCAGACGATGGCACGCATTTCCAGTCAGTCTGGGCTCAGATAGATGTGTTTAAAAGGCCTGTTTGATGCTGGCTGTTTCCTAGTGGCCATGTGAAGCGACTCTGCACAACTGTTGGGAACAAAGCTCCTGGAGCTGCTTTATCAGTCTCAGTACAACAAAATGAGGCAGAGGCTTCTGAGAACATCACAGCACTCAAGGGCTTAAGTTATTTTAGTCTTATATAGAGACTATAAAGTAAGGGAGTTCAGACATGAGTAAGGCAGCTTGAGTGAACTGTGTTCAGATTAGATCTCTGTAATTTACCCAGGGATGACATCAAACATAAGATACGATGTAATGCATTTAACTGAACAGTCTTGCCTTACATGCTTACAGGACATACAGCAGCACATGAATATAAATTTCATTCTGTTCTCTTCTCAGATGCTGGCTCAGGATCTGGGGACGGAGGTAAGAGCCCTCTTCGAATATTGCTCTGCTTATATCTACACCAGTTGTCTTTTGCAATTTCAGCTTCTAAGTGGATGTGCTTTGCAGTTTAGTTGTTACACTACATATTGTCTGTTGTTTGGCTTTTTTTCTGAAAAAGTGACATTTTGCATTTTAGTCAAGCTGCAACCCAGTAATGACATGCTGTTTTCTAGGGTAATTCAGAAAGCTGTGTTCCTTCTAATAGGACTTGGAATTATTCATAGGTTGTGGTAGGAGCTCTATCTCCATCTACTGTTACTGTTGCACTTGTTTGTTCTGTTCTTAGAGAGCTATTTCTTCTCGTTTTTAACACGTGAGCCAAACCCTTCGTTTCTCCTTGCTGGAGGATTCAAAGCAAATATTTTGTGGCAGTGGAGAGCATTCTTTTGAAGTTACGAAGCAATGTCATGGGAGAAGAATGGTGTGTTTTTGTAAGAACAACAACAGCAAAAGCAAACAGAGAAATAGAAATAGTCCGAACCCTTTGATGCATTTGGAGCCTATTGTAAAACAGCAGCAAACTTGCATTTAAACTGGAGGGTAAATTTGTGGGTTTCCTTGTTTTTATTTCTTAGATGGAGTGATTTATGGATTTGCTGGTTTGCCACGTGTGACTAGTGCTTCTTGCGAGTATACGTGGTGGCTTTGGGTAGAGCCCTACCTCAGGGTAGGCAATGTGCCCTCTGGGAGCTGCTGCTTCCTGGAGGCTGTGAAGCATGAGGGCTAGTTGGGGCAGCCAGTCCTGTAGTTTTGCTCACCAGTGCACTAGAGTGTGCAGCGTGCAAGTAGGATTTTCACCTGTGAAGTGGTATTTGCAGGAGATCTAATTGTCACATACTGGACTTCAAGTGTCACAATTGAAAGTATTACCTCTCGTATTCAGAAACTTGGGCTGACTATTCCTGTCTTACTCTCGTGTCCTTCTACATTGTCCTTCTGACTGGACCAGTTCATAGACATTCAAAGACTAAAAGAAATCTACACTTCATTTTATACTTAAGATGGGGCCTTCAAGCACATGGTTAATAAACCTATTTTCAAATGACAAATTTTGTATGGCTTTTCTCAGGTATGTACCAAGGAGCATGAGTAAGACTTCCAGTTTGTTTTGTAACTGGTGGGTGGCGCAGAGTGGGGAAACAAACTTGGCCACTATGGAATCCATACTTAGAAAGCATAGGATTTTAAAAGCTTAGGATTTCCAAGCAATTTCATTTTAAGAGCTGAGGTTGGCAGAAGACAAGTAGAAAAGGGCTGTGGGACTGACGAGGCAGATAGTTAAGGAAGCCAATTTGTGAAGTAGACAGAGTCAAGTTGGTGTGTGTTTAAAGGTCTACAAAGCTGCCTTGTGTTATACAAGATTTAGTAGGCAGCCACTGCTGTTCTCGAAGTACAAAAGTATATTTATGTGCCCTAAGAAGCTAAATCCAGCCAAGTAAATATTGTCACTACATCATTCTTTACTACACACAGTCTTGTTGTAAAAGCTGTAATAAATTTTGGATGTCACTACAATAAGTCTTTTAAAATCCACTCTAACAGTCATGAGTGGAAAGTTGTTCTATGAGAAGTCTGAGGACTTAGGTTATCTTGTTTATTTGCTGTTGTTGGTTTTTTTTTTTAACCGAAAATTGCCCTTTCTGATGCATCTCCAAGCAGTCTTGGTTAACAGCCCTAGGGACTGTGGTGGGCATGGGAGGGCAGCGCGTTCTCCTTGGCGCAGTGGATTAGGAGGCTCTCATTGAGTGCCTTTTCCAAAAAAATCCAGGCAAGTGACATTGGGGCTGGGATATCAAAGAGATCTCTTCCTTGGTGCAGGTTTTGGGACAAGAGGATCTGTACTTGGTGTACAAGAAGAGCATCTGGGTAGGGCTCACTCTCCCTGGGCCAAGGGTAGATGGACTTCAAGCTGAAGGCACCTGCAAGAAGTGATCCTTCAGTGTGAATTGTTGAGGACTTTCCTGCACACTTCGGTGTGTCACTCACAAGCTGTGAGATGAACAGCCCAGCTTTCCGGTGGACTTGTATCTTGTGATTGGAATGACGTAGTCTGATAACGTACACACCTAACAGGGAATTAACTCAAATTTGCCAGCTAGCGTAGGTCGTAGTGTTTTCCAGTTCTTGGAGCGTAGCAAGCTTTTTGCTTTGAGGTGGTTTTCTCCGTAGCTGAAAACAGTTGAGCTCTCAATACTACCTCACCCTCTGTGAGTCTCTGTCCTGTGAAATTATAATCAGTTGATTCAGAAATGACTGGGAAAGGGGTTGGTGCAATGGACAGATATACAACTACACAGTGTGGTCACAAAAACCTCATGTTCTCAGGAACCAGGCTAGAGCAGGGATGGTATAACCAGGGGAAGTGTTCTGCTAGCCACATATCCTTCTGCTCATTCCCACCTGAGTTTGCAGTGAGTTTGTCCCGATATGATATTTGGAATTTGGAGTTTTTTGTTTTTACTTCCAGGCTTGCTGGCGGGGGGGGGGTCCAGCTTCCTGTGTTTTAACATCCTGGGGGCTTTCCAGAGGTGATTGAATACTCCGTTAGGCAGCAATAGCATATTCAGTACAGCAACACAAAAGTCCCCTTATTTGCGGAGCGGTGGGAGGATTTTAAGGTCATTAGCTTCCTGAGCTATCAGCATGCACTCACTTTTGGGATATCCAGGAAATGTGTAAGAACAGTAGGTGTTCAAGTTTTGCACTGCAGAAGATGCTTTTTCCTGTAAATGGAGACTAAAAATGAAGAAGCAAGAGTTGCTTCTTTGTTTTGATTGCAGAAGCTGGGAGCGTGGTGTGGAATAACTTAAAAACCCGTATCATAGAAGGAGGCTAATCAGTGGCAGAAAGAATGAATGTGAAGGAGTTGATACAGAGAGTAATTTAAAGAGATTCCATTCATTTTCATCCATGCTGTTCTCTAGACAGCATAGGATTTTTTTAGAACCCAATGATTCATGGTTTAGTCTTGAGCAGCTTCATAATGAATTCTTGCTTGTTTCCTAGCTTCCTTCAAACAGCGACCAACTTGAGATGCAGTATTTTATTACTATTCTCAGCGGGCTAAGAGCATCTCTCCTTGGTTTCTTGGTGTTTTGTTTTTGTTTTTTTTTTTTTTTTTTGGCGCTGAATTCCTTTCCCCTTCCCCACATGATGCGTTTCCAGTTCTGTCGATGGCCTTGCATTCAGTCTGATGGACGTGCAGTGGGTGGTGGTGGTGCTCGCTGCCGCTGTGGTCCCAGTGCTGCAGTGTGCAGGTGCTTCCATTGAGTTAGTTCCAGAGCCTGATTCCATTTCCACTGAAGTCTTACTTTAATGGGAAACGTACGGGGCCCGTGGGTACGTGCATCTTAGCCAAGATTGATTTTTATGTTAATTCTTTATGATCGAGACTAAAGCAGAATGGAAAAAATATCGTAATTCATCAATATCATCGTCACTATTTAATTCACAGCAGCAGCTAGAGGCACTAATTGTAAGATGAGGGCTCCAGGGTGGTACACACTGGTATTGTAAGGCACTTCCTCACCTTGAGGCAGAGGAAGAAATCCTTCAAGCAGAACCTGAATGTGTGTGAGTTAAGCAGAGGCTGAGAGGGGCAGGCCTGGGGATAACAACCGCTGCTCACAGCCAAACCAGCACCGTGTCCTTTGAACCATGCACAATCCAAAAACAATGGCAGACTGCACTGTTCTTACAGTTGTTCCTAATTTGCCGCTCTTAGGCACACCTGAGAATCAGCAGCCTTTTGGGCCATGCTTTTTTTCTGTTGTTTTCTATGCGTGTTTTATGGGTGAGAGCGGCTTCTTTGTTTGTTCTCTTCTGTTTAGCCCTTAAATCTTAGCCAGAAAATTGAAGTCCTGCGGCTCTTTGTAGGTACCAACATGTTGATCTAATGATACATTTGGAATTCTGATCTGCCTTTCCACTCAGCTTGGAGGTATGTGAGTAAACACATGCACCTCATGAATCTGTGTGGAACAAGTCATCTTGAAACCCAGTCAAAAGAGAGAAGAAAAGCTTAACACTTAAAAGTCTGAGTTTTTTCTTTTGAGGCAAGCTCTAATGCCACGCATACGTGTTCCTGTACAATCAACAACCCAACAGCTGCTTTGACCCAGTCGTATTTGCACTTGTCTCCATGCTGGTTTTGCTTGACTAGCTTGGATTCAGCAGCTCTGCTGCTTTTCCCCAGACTTCCCTTTGTGCTTTATTACAATGCTGATTGATAGGCAGGGCTTTGCAGAACACAATGGATATTGCTGTAAACACCATCCTAGCAATAGTATTGGAGCCAAAATACTCCATAAAACCTGAAGTATATATTGGTTTGAATGAGACACTGTATTAAATGCAATACTGACATCACGTATGCAGACACGCACAGTTTATGGGAAGATAGAGGGACTGCTCTAGTTTAACCTCCAAAAGAAAGGAAATTTGTGTTTTGAGCTATACAGACTATTGGTTTGTTGTTGCTGTGGGTTGACTGCACGTAACAGATAATGCTCTTGTCTCTCTTGTGAGTTTGGAGTATTTGCTGACCCCACATGCTATTACCATCTGCAATAAGGCTGTAGGAAAGCTTCTACTCTAATTTCATTCGGGAGATATGATTTAAAGCATCATCGGAAGGTACAGAAGCAACCATAAGCAGCATGCACTGACTGGGTAAATACCTCTGAAGGGAATGTTTAAATCTTAAATGATTGACCTGACTGTGGATGCTCAGATATATATCTCCTTTGTTAAACAGGTTTTTACCTTGTTAACCTCGACATGGCACCGAGCCCAAACCAATAAGCTCTTTGAAAGGCTGGGTTTATTAGCTCAAGCTATTTGTTGTCCTAATGTGATTACATGACTTTTAGTTCAGGGCTGGCACACATCTGACCTGTGTAAGTGTTTAGCTTGGGAAAAGGCCATAATGTCTCTTCAGGGCCTCTAAAAAATTGGGAAAGCATGGAGTTCCTCTGCTTTTCTTGCTACGTGAGAAGCATTTGGGCTTTCCCAGGTGATGAACTTTCAGGTCCTTGCGGCTGGCATTTTGTGCTGAGCAGGATGCAGTCAATGTTTTAGAAGTCCTAGGAAGGTATGAAAACGATAGGAATATCCAGCTTTTGGATTCCTGTCAAGCTCTCATTTGAGCTGAGCACTGAGCTTATCGACCCTGCCTGCCTGAGATGCTCAGCAAATCCCTGGAGCTCCTCTGGGCTTGAAGCTGTCCAGGCTTATGTATAAGTACCAGTTTGGAAGATGTGTGTCTTGGATTTAGTTGCCTGAGTTCAGCCCACGTTTTGCTTACTGCGTCTTCTACTTCTGAAATTACAGTGCAGAAATTCCATGCAGTGTGATGCTCCCCCGCCTCCCCTCCCCATTCTTAGTTGGGCCCATCAGTAACCAAGTCTCGGCTATGTTGTGGCACAAATGCCACTGTGTAGACAGACAACACTGAGAAACAGTGAGGAAAAGAATTGACTGTAGAATGATTTGTGGCTCATTCTCGGTTGTTACTTCAAAACCATGAGAAAGAATGGAAGATGCAGTGAAGATCCGCAGATTTTTTTTTTAAGGCAAAAGGCAGGTATGACTTTAATTCATAGCCTCTTTCTTAAATGACCTTATTCCTTAGATATATATATATTTTAGCACTCCTGTTAAGTGGTTCAGAGCTACAGAAGGAGGCTGTGAGCGGAGGGTGTTCACCTACAACAAGACATGCTGAAGACACTCCAGTGTTGCTTTGAAAATCCCAACTCCCCTTCCACACCAAAACTGAGCAAAAAAATAATAATAATCCAAAATATCCTAACTGATTATGTGCACTCTGTAAATCCACAAAGAACTCAGTCTTCCAACCAGCAAACAAATCCTATGATACTTTAGCAAACAGATTACAAAGAGGGCATTCTATCACAAGCACTCCTGTGTTGGTCCATTACTGCAGATGTATCGAGAGAGAAATGTAGTGGTCTAGATTTGTCTGCTACATCTCTGTAAACCTGGATTAATTTTTTTTGTGACGAGCATGGAGTCACTGAAGATTAAGTGTGATGACAGTGAGAGGTGAATGTAGCACATCATTTTGCTTTCCTATGCAGGAAATCCTTCCACTAGAAGAAGGATGCGTATTAAGCTTTCCACAGATTCTCGCACGCTTGCTGAGAATACTTCATTTCTTTATGGGATCAGAGTGTGTGTTTAATTTTTAGCCAGTCCTTAAATGCTGTTGACTTTTTTCTTCTCAGTGTGTATGACTTCGGCAGGTGGGGCCTGAGATGCTCTTGGAGTGACCAGAAGTTCTTCAGGTCCTGATTTGTTTCTTAGTTACGTGCTCTGTGCCCTGGTGGCTGAAGAAGCTGATTCACTAGGCGCTTGCTTTGAACTGCCGCTGGCGTGACACAGGATTTATTAGATGCTCTCATGAGATGTAGCAGAGTACAAATGGGGTGAGAGCTGCCAAGTCTCTCTCAAGCAAACAAAAATCAAATGTACTTGATTTTTGTTAACTCTTACGTGTCAGGCCTCAGCTGCAGGTGGCAAATTGAATATATTCTGCGTTGGATGCTTAAATTCCTTTTGTCTAAGATTTCTTGCCTTTTAGAGATGGGTAAATAAGAGCAAAAGTTTTGCCAGCTCTCCTTGAAGTCAGTGAGAGTTTTTTCTCTCGCTGAGACGACTGCTTGCTAGACACTTGGTAAGCTAGAGATTGCTGGCTACTTCGTGTAAATGCACGTACAGAGCAAATTTAATGGAAGTATTGCAAGCTCAGGAGTCCACAACTCATAATAGTGTTCAGACAAGGTAAAATGTTATGGTACAGCGCTACCGGTTCTTAAGGTGTGGGCACAAGTCTTCCAGCCCAGGGTTTTGAATAGTTAGAGAAGATGCTTAGATTACCAGTCATAGAATCATAGAATGGCTTGGATTGGAAGGGACCACAAGTATCATCAACCTCCAACCCTCCTGCCACGTTCAGGGGCGCCAGCCTCTCTGGGCAGCTTGTTATCTAGTCCTCTTTGGTCAGGAGAGTATTTGAATGCAAGATAATAGGAAGAACTCCAGACGGTATTTTGAAAACATTATGATCTGGGGAAGATGTCAGAACTCTTCTATGCTGTTTCATGTTTTTTTAATGCTTCGGGCTTCTTGATCTCATTTGTTCTGGCTACATGCAAACTGGATAATGATGGTGCTTATTTAGACCCATTAAAAAGTGAGCTGCCGAAGCAGGACCCTTTCTAATTTAGCAGCTCCAAATACCTTTACAGACAGGAATTTAAAAGAAGGTAGTTAAGGACATTAATTTGGGTTTTGGTGCATTTGAGAACATGGAGAAGTTGGAAAGGTCTGATAGCAAATAGGTATGTAAGGATTCAGAAGGGTAGGGAAAACATCCAGTTATTTATAGGCCTGTCAATCTGACATTGATCGAGGTAGAGCAGTATGTGGCAGACCCAGACCTGCTTAATAAAGAAATAAATGAGAAGTAATGCCGAGCAATATGGGCTGATGTAATGGATTTTGTCAACTAATTGAAATGTTATTTATGAAGCTACAAATTTGCTTGATAAAGATGGGAATATTGATGTAGCGTACATGGATGTCAGTGAAGTATTTGGCATGCCAGTACACGACACTATGATTAAAGAATAGGAATCATGCAAAATTAACAGCGTAGACGATTGGTAGAGTAAAAACTGCCTTTCACAACTTGATTGTTAGTGGTTTTATCCCTTTTCTATGGATGGCACGGGTCAGCCTTACGCTGTGTGTTGTTTTAATGGTTATTTGGGTCGGAACATGCATTGCTCGTTGGCCAATGTACAGCTAATGTGGCTAGAGTAGTAAGAAGTGAACAGATGACTGAAACAGCCCGGTCTGAGTCTAGCAGGCACCTTGGCGTAAGAAGGAGCATGCCTTCTGATGTGGCCAAATGTAATGTCACAGCCATAGAACAGAAATGGAAAAGCAGAGGCTCGAGGTTGGTACAGTTCCTGGAAGAGAATCATAGTGTCCTTAAGAGTTGGAAGGCGCCTTTAAAGGTCATCTGCGATGAACAGGGGCATGCACAGCTAGATCAGGTTGCTCAGGGCCTGATCAAGCCTCACTTTGGAAGTCTTCAGAGATGGAGCATGCACCACATCTCTGAACAACCTGTTCCAGTGCCTCACCACCCTCATTGTAAAAGATGTTTTCCTTGTATCCAACCTAAATCGACTCTCTTACAGCTTGAAACCAGTTCCCCTTGTTCTGTGACAACAGACCCTGCTAAACAGTCTGTCTCCTGTAGCTCCCCTTCTGATATCAGAAAGGAGGATGGATAGACAAGAAGCCAGAGCCTTAGCAGTTAATGGGCTGGTTGGGAGATTCCCAGCAAGAAAGCTTTACTAGGAAAGCCTTGACGCTCTTAGCTTTGTCAGGGGAAAGAAAAAGTGTGTGCAGGGGCACTGTCTGTGAGTATCTCTGTGGGAAACAGAAGTGAGCAGAAGAAGAGTTCTTCATTCTGACAGATAAAGGTCTAATGAGATGTCAGGCTGGAAGTATGAGTTAGACATTTGTAAATTTGTCCAAGAAGCAGATAGAAGCAAGCAATTAAAAGTTATGTTGGACTCTCTGTCACTTGACTTTTTCACAGTTGTACATCTAGCTCACTCTGTTCAATCATGGAAGTGTTTGAAAGTTGCAGGACCTTTGTCGTGAGGGAGGCCACAGCAGATGCACGTTGGTCCCTTAATTCTTGGTGCTGTACATTGGGTGGCACGCAAAGCGGGCTGAGGTTGCATTCAGTAAGATTCCTACGTTAAGAAACGTGGAAGGAAATTGATTGCTTATTTACTTAGAAGTCCACAGCAGTTTTTCATCTCTGCCCTTTCACATGCAATTGTGTGCATTTACTGTGCAGGTAGTAGAAGAAATGTGGGCGAAGAGAAAACCTCACACATCATGCGCGGCTAATTGTTGTCTATTTAAAAATAGGTCTCACTGCAATGCATTTCGCTCCAACACTTCTTTCTGTTGTCTGGCACTGGATATTATGTGTGGCTGTTGGTCTTTTCCCGTTCACAAACAGGCAATGTCCTGGAGGCTCTGAGGAACCGCCTGGGATTCTTCTCCTTTCTCTTTCTTATGATATAATGAGGCAGAGCAGAGAGGAGGATTGCACCCGCAGAGCTCTGAAGTTGGAATGTGTATTGATTGTGATTAAATAACATTTGATTTTATCTGTTATTGCAATCAGCCTCTCCAGCTTTGATGTTTTAGGATATGTGAGGGGTTTGGGAGGTGGGAGAGAAAGTACCCGAGTAGACTGTGATTAATTGCTTTGGCTCATCATGTCTTCCACTAGACTTAGAGGCATCTTCATGTTTGTTATAACAGCCTTGATAAACAAATAGTCTTTTCTTTTGTACTGCGCCTCAGATTTTCATCAAAAGAGGAGGGAGCCTGTTATGTGAATCACAAGGCCAGTGCAGGACAAGCCAATGCTGTAATTCATTTAGACAAATGTTGAAGTAAATTGATGGACTCAGGTTTGTTTAGATTAGTGGCCTTTTGAAAAATGAGTTGTCCCGTGTGTACAATTTTTCAATCTGTTTACATCTAATTAGCTGTTCAGATTGGCTAAAATTAAGCGATGTCGCTTGTAATGCATTCAGAGGTGAAGATATGATAAAATAGGCTCTTTTATAATATCTTTGGTGAGTGGCTCCGAGCACTGGCATAGCGTGAACTCAGGGCATGTGGGAGATCAATCTGCAGTGAGGATCAAATATAATCAAGCTGCAATCTCACAAATAGAGAGGATGGTGCATAGCATCTCTCTTAGACCAATTCAAAGAGGGAGCAAGTTTCTCTCTTTCATCCTCTCGAATCTCAGCAGTAGGTTTACCAGGCTGGCTGGGGCATTTTGCTGGGTGGCTGCCCCTGGACTTTGGCATCTTTACCTGTATTGCTATTGATTCCAGCACTCTATATTCTTCCCTGGAGACAAGTCATTTGAACAGCTTGAAATCTAAAAACTGACTGCTGCAATGTCAGGTTTCTAATTCTGCAGCTCAGCTGACAGCTCTGGAAAGTCCCTATCAAAGGCAGAAATGCATCGCTCATCAGCAGACTTTGTTCAGCCACCGTCTGGCCCCAGTTCTGTCTTACTGCTGCAAAGCCCTACAGGCTTTCACATGCTTCTGACCACAAATTCTGCTATTGACACGTGAGCTTCTCAACAATTAAGCTGTGCTTATTGTTGTATCGGTGCTTTCAGATCGTGACCAGAAAGCAGCACCTTCTTTACAGCAGGAGCTGTTTAGCTGAAATGCTTAGTCATAGATAAACGCTGAAGGAGATTTTGGCACAGGTTTCCACAAATATTTTTTTCAAATGTTTTTGTTAGTTTTAACTTCTTCCCTTGGCTCTCGAAAAGCCTCTTCTTGGTGTCTCATCTCTCCTGTGTCCTGATGTTCCAGCATCAGTGGTTATGCATCAGACTGTTGGTGCTGGGAGTGAAAACTTAGCTCAGTGGGACCAGGCCTCGTTTGGTGGCTCAGGAGTTTGTGGGCACGCTTTTGCTGCCCACCCGAAGCAGCAGAAGGGGATATGTGAAGGATAACCCTCTACAGGCAGCATGGAGGTGCTCAGCGGGTCTGTGTTGAGGATAGTCTTGCTGGGAGCTGGGCTGGGAGCTCCTCACTCCACGCATGGTGGTCAGAGTGCCAGCTGCTGCCATGCAAAGCATGGAGGCTCAGCCAGCTACGAGGTCCGGCTACGAGGCTGAGGCCCACGCTGCTCCATCCATGCTGTTGGAGCTCCATCTGGTTCTCCTGGGTCTCTGCCCTCATGCTCTGGTGGTGACGGTCACCCTGCTGTGGCCGTGGGGGCACAGAGTGCTGGCAGTGCCAGGCAGGGCTCCCTCGTGTCAGCAGGGGGAGCTCACAACTTACCTGTGCTGTGGGTCTGGAAAAACGCTTTGGGTTGTTCTCCTTGGGTTTTCGTTGCTGTTGACTTGCTGTGCTCCACGAGGCTGTAGCATGTGAGGTAGTGCAAATTTGAGCCCTTCCATCTCAGTGCTTCAGTGCTCTGCTGAAGGAGAGGGCACCAAAGGGCTAAGCATCATTTATAGGCAGCAGCAAAAATGTTACTGGCTAAAAGAATATTCGACACAGGCAGACGTTTCCAACCGGTGCAAGTAGTTCTGTAGCTGAGCCATTAGTGTTCCATATGGATAAGGGCTGGAAATTGGCAGCTTGTCTGCTGCAAGGTACACTTTCCTGGATGTCTTTATCTGGGTTACAGATAGGTGCTTTGAGGTTGAATTTTCTCATATGTGGTTCAGAAGGATTTTCTCTTCTTTTTTTTTTTTTTCTATTTGAGAGCAATACCATGAGCACTTTTGGAGTTCACAGTAGCATATAAGAAAGGAGAGGTTTTATAGTTAAGATGCTTATTTTTGCTCCTTGTAAGCAGCAGTTTTAGCAGGCAATGTCTAGTTCTGGGCCGTCTTCAGCAGGATCTTTCTGCATTTTCTTTGTGCTAACCCCCTGCTTACGGTTTAAATATCTCCTTTCTTGTCTGCTGCACTACAGCATTTGTTTGTTAGAAGAGATGCTTTTGATTTCTCCGGGCGGTCAGGCAGTCCTGTTCAGCTAAGTGTCTTTTATAGAGGTCAACTAGATTGAAAATAATCTACATTTTGGCTCAAGCTACTGTCAGGGCAGGCAAAAAATAAATACCCTTAATGTGGAAGTAATGCTGAGAAAATTTATCAGTAATTTAAGCATTAGTAAGAACATATTAAGTCATTTTCCAGAACAGTCTTGTTATTTAAAAGCAATTGCAAACACAGAGCACCAGAGGGTTCAGAGTTGAGAAACAAATGGGAGGAACCCCGAACATTTAGTAGCATGGAAATTCACAAAAAATCTTCTCGTCGTGTTTAATGAGACTTTTCAGTAATCTCTTCTTTCTAGAAGAAGAGATGGCTTGTGCAATTCATATAATTAGGAGTATGCACCCTCATTTGTCTTGTACACGGTGATGAGGCGTATGAGCTGATTTCTTTCTTCCCTTTAAAGTGCTGTGACTTCAAATTAGGGCCACAGAAAGTCATCTTTGGTGTTTCTGTGTTTAATGGCATCGTAGTACTAACTGATCATACGCTGTTAATTTGAAGGGATGTGGAGGAAACGCAGCATGGTGTGCTGTCAGATTGCACAACTTGCTAAGGTCAGGTTAAATTAGAGCCCAGCAACTTGTACAGGGGTAGAAGCTGCTAACACACACGATACAAGTATCGCTGCATAAATCCTTGCAAATTCCATCCTGAAATTAAGGGCACAGAGAAGTCGTTTTGTCATGTCGCTTCTCAAATGTCAGTGTCTCAGAGAGGAGCAGGTGATGAAAATTCTCCTTGTTTTTTAGGATTTAGTGTCATTTTTTTTGCGCCCTTTGCAAGGGTTTGGACAGGTTACGCTTGATGTCTCGAGCTGAACTTAAAAACATACTAAAAGTCCCAGGAACCCTCATTTCAGTTATCTTCATGGCAAGAGAAACTTCTGAAGAAGGTTCTGTTATTTCATGGAGGCAGAGGTGAGCATATTCATGGCGATGTATAGACATAAAGAAAGGAGCCACCTTGGCCCTTTCCAGCCACCTTGGCCTGATGAGCAGCCTTTGGAAAGACCGCTTGGGGATGTGCATTGGGTACGTTCTCAAGGTGCAGTGAAGCGACAAAGAAAAGCACAGAAGGAAGAATCAGCAGTGAGAGGGAAAGCTCTTCAGTCAGCTCATCACCTTTTCTGTGCTTGCGCCGTCTGAAAAATTCAGTGCCAGGGGGCTTCATAAAGGACAGCAGTCCTGAATGCTGTGCTGGAGAAGGTTGTGCTAAGAACTTCTTCTCCGTTAAGGCAACCTACAGCAGCCTTGTGCAACCACTTGTGCCATAAATAAAGTTGAGACAAATGCAATGTTCTACCAGAGGCAGCCAGCAGATGCTTTTTGTAAACCTTTGTCTGCTGCTGACTGGAATAATTTCTGCTTATTTTACGTTCCATCATCATTAAACAAATATATTTGTAACAATAATCCTCTGGTAGCTCGAGTTTCCTCGAAGTGAGCAACAACGATTCCTCGCTGCAGCAAGAGCAAAATTTGTGCTTTTCAGAAGCTCCTGTTGTAATTGCCACTTTACCATATAGTTTACAGGCATTGCAGCAGATTAACTACAGAGCGCTCCAGAGGTGCTCTTCAGTTATCATCCTACAAGTGACAATGTCAATTGAAGAGAGGAGCGTAGGTAAGAAATGCAAATAAGCTGAAGAGAGTGAAAACGCAGCTTTCTCCTTTGGCTTGTCTTTCATAAGTGCAAAGTGTAATTTCTGATCTTTGAAACCTATTCATGAATGAAGACATGTCAGGGTTTGCTCCAAAATATTTGGCTGCTAGTGTCTGCTACGCAGAGCCTGTTCTGTGTCTGAAAAGCTGCGCCTCTGCTTTCACGCTCAGAATAGCAATATTCTAAAAAATTCAAGCTTTCAAGCCAGCCACAATATCCTTGTAACGAAAAGAAGAGAAAGGTCAGTGAAGCTTGTCCTTGATGAGAAACAATCCCAGCTGATACTCAGAAAACTCAAATGGTAAACCAGGCTGTGCTCACATGTGGCAAACAGAGTGAAGTTTTTTCACTCTTTTCAGCTGGTCTGGACAATGCTTTTCAACTGGATGTGGTCATTAGCTTAGCTTGATTGTGGAGCTGGCCTTGCTAATGAATTTGTATGGGTTTTCTGGCCCTCGCAATTTTTACTTTAATGCACGCAGTATATTGTATTAAAAATGTATATCACAACTGAAGCAGTTTTGTAAAACAAGCTTTAATGCAGCATCTGCTTATTTGTGCCTTGGGGATGTGAGACAACGGCAAACTGCTTACTGCTTGAGAAATTGACACACCACCACATGCCTTGCTCCGGTGTGAGAAGTCAGGGCAATGCCTTAATCTGGATGCAGATCAAATTGTTGTGTTGATAATTAGAAGACAGTAAGCCTGCATGCAATTGAAGCGAGATGTATTAAAATCAGGTAGTAATTCTCCTTAATGCTGACTGGAAGAAAGCCATGTCAGAAGGTAACCAGAATGCATTATTGTTTGTCATTATGAAAAGGTCCATTTAAATAGCGTTCTGTCACCTAGGGCTATTTAACCTTTTGTAGGTGTGAGCATTACAAGAGAGCCTAATGCATATTCTGTGTGTGCTGCTGTGCATAAATGCATACGCGCAGTTTTTATGTTGCTCTGTGAATATTCATAATGAATCAGAGCAGGGTCACTGTATTTCCAATCGTGTCGCTGGTGATAGCCAGAAGCAGCTGTTTCCTAAGAAGGTGAAAGAAGCATCATCCTTGAGCCATCCTAGTGGGAGATGGCTTGCAAAAACCTGCCAGCGAATGCTTGGCTCGTGCATTGAGGTGGGAGTCTGCGTTTGGCCGTGCACAGTCATGTATGAGGGAAGAAAATGTGTTTGTACGTGTGAGTTGGCCGTGGATAGACATAAATTCTGGAGTCCGGCAACATGATCATCAGTTTATTAGTTATCACTTCGCCAAAATGAAACGTCTTTCCTTGGCTGTTGTTCTTTCATGGGATCCTGAAGGTTGAATGCCAGCTGTCGGATTCTCTGTGCATGGTCTTCCTTCTGTTTGACTCTGTCTGCCCCTTTCAGATTCCTTTTGGGTTCAGTTCTCTTGTAGAAGAGACGTGGCCTTTTATGGAAGCACTTCCACACTTGAGAACATTTCCCTTCCCCGCATTTCAACTTGCCCATTTCCCCCATGTGCTTTTTGTAGACTATTTTATATGCTAATGGGCCGTTATTAATTTTATTTATAAGGAGTAGCGTGACTAGTTGTTAGGTGATTGACTGCAGTGCTTTCCCATAACTTGATGTAACTGGCTGCAGTTGCAGTACGCTGTATTTTTTTTTACAATGCTTCTTTCAGAACAGATGAACTCATATGCTCTCATTGTTCGTAACTAAAAGGAAGAAACTCGGGCAGCATTTACAAGCTTACAGATATCGTAAGCCTGTGAGCTCTCCCGTGGTCTGATCGGAAGCCTTATGGTGGGTTTAATTTGGAAGTCATGATGTGGGTAAAACTGGGGCAGAGCTGAATCTCCGCCAATGCTGGATGACTCCAGCAGTGTCAGCCTCTTGGTGCCTGCGCAGCTCTGATAGCAGATGCTCTGCTTGTTTACAGGGAGACAGAATTGGCAGCTCTGATCTGCACCTAATTTTGTGCCGCCTCAAAGAACGGTTTGGAAAAACGGTTGCTTTTACAAGTTGTGGTCAGACCAAAGAAGGAGAAGCAAACGGGTGCTCCCTGTTTGGAGGCAGCAGCATGCCAGGCTCCGAATTGCTGCTGTTGAGACGTGGGCTGCATTACTGCCACTTGGGTATTTGTGTTCAGAGTCTAGTTGTCACACCCTGCAGCAGCATTTTGGCCATCCGACCCTGCCACTGCAGGCCGTGGTTCCTGCAGGCACCTTAGCATCACAAGGGCAGTGGGATGGGATGTGTCCTGCGGGGCTGGGCCTCCTGTGGCTTGTGTTATACCAAAATAATGGCAAGGAAGAAAAAGCTTCCCGTTGCCCTCGTTCCATCCTCTTGTGCTCAGCTCCAAGTGGTGGTAGTGACGTGGGAAGATGACTTAGGGAAAACGTTTCTTCAGTTTGCATTTATAGTGTTTGTCATGCCATCAGAAATTAGTAGAAACCCTTGCTAACAGGGAAGCGTCACTTTGCTTTAACGCAAGCAGAAGAATGGTTCAGATTTCTGATACTCTTCACTCTTTCCCAACCACAGTGCTCTGGGTGTAGGCTAATAGACAGCACTTGTGACGTTGGCTGCAGGTTTAGAACTTCCACTGCTTCACTCCTGAGAGAGAGCCTAGTCCTGTAGCTCTGCATGAAATCTGACATCCAGTCAGCTTGTCCTCACTTAAATTAGTCCATTCGCCTCACCACTGGGGTATTTCAGCATTTCATTCTTATCCTAATCGTGTAATAGTGAAAAAGGGAGTACAAGCAGATCTGAAACTGATATCCCTTAAGTCTGATGCCTCAGGAAATGCCTTTGTTTCTAAATTGTATGCCTCCGAGAGTTTATTCAAGTGCTTAGAGAACACGTAGTTGAGTGTTTACACAACAACTGAATTCCTGAAAACACACAAAATGTTTTTCCTGGTAATGTTTTGGAAAAAGTTGCCAGGTAGCTGTGTCAGATACAATGGCTTGTACCATTCCCTAGCAGGTTACAAATTCAAGGAGCAGCACTCAGTGTTGTCTGCAAAGCCATTTAAAGAAAGCCAGATTGTTTTTTTTTTTTTTTTACTTAAGTCTTACAATAAGCACAGCCTATGAAAACCTGAATTATTAAAATTGACAATTGCAGTGATGCTTTAAAATAAAAAGGAAAAGGCTGTGATGATTGAAAAGCCAAGAAAAATCATCAGTAGTCAAGGACAGACAAGGATGGATCCTAAAGGGATTCCAGCTTACAGAGAAGAAATGATACACCAAGAAGTAACAAATGGAATTAATTGGTTCTTCCAGTAGAACAGTTACGGAAGGAAGGGGGATTATACGTATGCATTATTATTTAAATAATGTGATTGAATAGAGGACTGTGCGAGCAACCCACAGACAGTACCAGGAGAGACCCTGAGCTGCTGAAATGAATCTCCATTACAAGTGGGCAAGGAAGGAGGAAAATAGAGTACAACAGCTCCACTTGAACTTCATTTCATCTGCTGATGACTCTAAGACATTAGACCTTTCGGTTATAAAATCACATTTTCTCAACGCCAAAAAGTTCCATTTGTTTTTCATTTGTTTGTTTGTTTGAGGGCTGCTGCTTGCTCTGAAATACGAGCAGATTCAGGGGTGGAATTCTGCAAGTTTGACATTTAAATGGCAGTTTGGGTTATATGCAATTTTCTTCTTCCATTCTTTTGGGAATATTTTAGAGACTTATTATGCAGTGACTGTGCAATAGAGTGAAGTCTGTGTGGTGTGGACCACATGCCTTCTTGTGCCTCATCCCTGCCTCCGTGCTGGAGTTCTGTGTGGGCAGTTTGTACAATCTGGGAGATATTTGCCAGTAATTTGGCTGTGGGCTCTTTAAGCATGAAAGTATCAGATAAACATACTGTTCTCATTGTGAGTTGGCAAGTCTTCCAACAAATTTTAAGGCAGAAACTCCTCACAGCATCTATATTATTTCCATTAGAGGAAATCTCCGAAGCGTCTTCCATGCAGACTCCGACTCCCTCTTTCTCCTTCAAGTAGGACCCAACAGTTCCCATCTTGCTTTTCCCAGCTCTCGTATTTAGCAGAGTTAAAAATTTGCAGAATTTCACCTAGTCTTTCTGTTGGAATGCAGATGTGCTTCTCAGTGACTCAGACGTTCCCCAGAACTTAGTTAAACTCCGTGTAATTATTGCAAAGAATTAGCCTTCCAAAATTAGAAGAAAAAAGCCATGTAATTACAACTGCAATATTAACGTACTTAATAAGTCTGAGCATCAAGTCTGAGGTTCTTTCCGCACACATGCGCACTGTAAGCAGAATGAATTGGGGCACCCAATTTCTTAAACAAAGATCCTAAATAGGAGTTCCATGGGTATTTGTGTCATGATTGGCCAATGGAACTTGAAGAGAAACTAA
This sequence comes from Meleagris gallopavo, assembly GCF_905368555.1. Taxonomy (NCBI): domain Eukaryota; kingdom Metazoa; phylum Chordata; class Aves; order Galliformes; family Phasianidae; genus Meleagris; species Meleagris gallopavo. The sequence goes on from NC_139410.1 coordinate 1,277,577, forward strand.
GGAAGAGAAACTAAGGAAAGCAGTGCTTTTTTTTCCCCCTAATTACTCTTTCTCTGCCCTCTTTCTCCTTTACATATTGATCCGCCTGTTCTGGCAAGCGCAGCAATCTCGGCACATCTCTCTGTGGGTGGCCGAGGTCCTGCCCTGTGTTCTGCTGGCTTTGCTGTTTTTCCAGCCTCGGTTCACCACACCAGCAGAAAAGTGCTGGCGTGTCCACTGTTCTGTCCTCTGCTGGCTCTCGCAGCGACACGGCTCAGCACGGAGCTCGCCCTGGCCGGCACACCTTGGGAAGGGGCTGAGTGAGGCCAGCAGCGCATGTGTGAGCAAGGTGGCTGTAGGGGCACCTCTGTGCTGGCTCCTGCCTCTCCGGAGATGTTTTGAGCCCTGATTTTGTGATGTTTTGCTGGGTGTGGTTCAGCTGGCTGCCTCACCTGGGGCCTTAAGACAGAGAGAGATGTGGGGTTAAGGTTCCCTCTCCAGAGGCAGCCACCCCATGCCTCGCTAGCCTCCAGGGCCCAGCTTCTTCAGGCATGCGGCACAGGGCTGGGTAGGATGGGCAGACTTGTGCCTGATGCTACAGCTGCTGTATCGTTAAACAGTAATGCTCAAGCCCACTTCTCTCTTTCTCACAGAAGAATCTGCTTTTGAGCGAGGCAGGTGTAGCACCCCAACCCTGAACCTTTGTAGGATATGGAGAGCAGGAGAGGGATTGGGTTGTTGTATGGCCATTAGCAGCAGTGAAGGAAGGAAAGATGGTGTTGAAAGCCCTAGAGAAATGTTTTGTTTTAAGGGATTAGTTAAGAAGGAGCACTAGAGCCTTCAACAAAGTCAGATTGCTTAAAATGTGCATAATTTATGAGTATTTTTTAAAATTCAGCACCTGGTTTAACTCCTTTTTTTCCAGAGAACTTTTTGTGCTTTATACTTCATAGTAGCTCATCTGTCTTTGCTTATTTCAAAATGCACTGGCGATTGCTCAGTCTGGTTAACTCTTGCCATACTTCTCATGAGGAGCTGCACAAGCTGGAGCATGCAGAAGAGAGGTCAGCGTGTTCGTATACACGGTAGAAATGTCACTTGCGGCACGGTGTTACATTTATGTGAGGTGACATGCTCATGCGAATCAAATGTGTTATTTTTATGGCATGTATTAAATGTGAAACTGTGACTGCTATTAGAGCAGAGTCAGAGCTCCTGCCAAAGCGCCGTGCAATTTTATTTTAAGAATGAAAGGTCTTGAATGAGAACTCTGCATTTCCAGCAGATTTATTCCATTTGTCTAGGGTCAGCCGTGCCCGTAGGTCATTGCCCTGTTTTGTTTGATTCCTTCCTTACACGGCGTTTGATTCCATCTCTGAATATGAGCAGAGAAACCTGTATGGCTTCTGAGGCCGTGAAGCCCTGTGCAGCACGACGGAACGTGCCTCAGGCGCACACTGTGCTCAGGTGCTGCTGCCTCGTGCCTCACCTGACATGGCGCCTTTAGGTATGACACAGCGGTGCATCCTAAAGACAGAGGGCTTTTGATGAGGTTGATTTTTTTGACCTGAGTTGAAATTCAGGCTGTTTAGATAGTTTGTGGGTGCCTGACTTGGGAGGAATCGCGCAGAAAAAAAATGAGATTTTGGATGAATCAGCTCCCTAAAGCCCCAACATGGCATACTGAGGAGAACATGAGTTTGGGACACACAGGCCTGGTGCTGGTGCCCTACCATGAGGGGGGGTCATAGAAGCCCTCAAGCTGCCAGGCCCTTGGGGTTGCTGCAGTGTGACCAGGCCATAGAGCAGCATGAAGTCACCATTTGGGCTACCTGGGGTCTGTGGGGGCACACAGCAGGGTGACCGGGGGTGGGTGCAGGCTATGCACAAGCATGCTCAGCAAAAAAGAGAGCTAGGAGGGTTTGATAGTCACCTTTGAGGTGTTTCTTGTCTATTTTATGTTCACCTCACATTCCTGCCTCTGTTTAAAAAAAAAAAAAAAACACAACAACAACAACTTACGAATACAACTTCTTATGATTTTAGATAATTATTTTATTGTAATTATAACTAATCCAATTAAAGGTGATTTGCAGCAACTGCAGAATTAATTCCAGAAACGCTGGATTTAATGAGTGGATTACTGTTTGTTTTGATAAAAGAGGAAGTGCGAATACCAAGTACAGTATTGAGTTCCCTTAGATCATGCTGCGCTCAGTGCTGCTGGATTTACAGAGCCATTTGTTTCTTAAATGCGGGAGGGCACGTCCCTGCTGAACACACTGAGACAAATAGCAAACTCTCTGCCTTTCAGGGAGCGCATCTGTGCAATAGGGTCAGGCTTTCTTCATTTTTCTTACGTGGAAATCAGCTGTGATGTCTCGGTGTCTGAGGTCAGAGCTTGGTGCGGTGCACCGGGAGGTGGGGAAGTATCTCTTTATTTTGGTTCCCTCTTCTGGTTCTTACCCAGTTTTCAGTGTAAGCTTGCTGACTTATTTATGCATAGGGTGCAGCTTGACAAGAATTTTCCTTATGTGCCTCATACGTTTTCTCCCCTTCAGTAATGAGCTGAATCATTGCATGTTTGACTGATGCACGCAGCGATGGCCTGTTCAGCAGCTGATGGGATATGTGCAGAAATGAAATACATGTATGTGATCAGGCCAGCCAGCTCACAGCGTAGCATAAATGAAATTCAAGACAGTTGTCACTGAGGTGCAATGGGTATAGTGGAAAATAGCCATAGTAGAAGTCTGCTGCTGCCATGGCAAGGTGGTATAATACAGACTGCGTCTGTCAGTCCATCCCTGAAGCAAGGGCAGGTCCAGGTCCCTCAAGACTGAGCTGCTGGGGGTTTTGCTTGGGGCTTTGTGTGTTTTGTGTAGAAGTGTTGGCTGGGACAGAGCCCGAACATGGCTCAGTTTCTGTGCCTACATGCTCCAGAAGTAGCACTGGGTCATCCCACTTCACATGGGATGAAAGTGTGAGAGAGCAGAAGGTGAACACTGAGGTCCGCGTGGGTGTGTGGTGAAGGCAGAAGGTTCATTGATAAGGTTTGTATCTTGGGAAGTCAGGAGTTTTAGTAAACTAAGAGGAGCACCCACTTCAGAAAATGCAAGTGTTTAGATCTAGAATCTTGTTCTGGAGATGGTATAGACATTGACCAAGTGGCTTCCTCAGCAGGCATGCCATCTTCATCGCTTTACGTAACTCTTTCCCTTTCTTTATTTCATCATCAAACCTGTCTCTTCATTTTGATTGCCCATCTGCTTCTCATGGCAACGCTATCACCTCCCTGTCCTGTGCTCCCCTGCACGTGGCTGAGCCTTGCTTTGTCCTCCAAGCCTTCACAGCTCTAAATCTCAGAATGCCACCTATTTGGTGCTGCTGTAAGCAAACCACATGGGTGCGCGTATAAAACTGCCTGTGTATTGTCACCCCTATCATTAGCCTATCAGCTTATTTTTTTTTTTTTGACTGCTTATATCCTGGCATCCATAGTTTCTCCTTCAAGCCGTAGGAATGTGAGTTGAATAGTACACCAAATTAATACCTGGTGGCAATTGCCATGGTGAAGCACCATAGAAAAAAACAGCAACCGTAAAGCAGATTTTCTTCAAGCAGCACACAGTCCCTTGTTTATGTTGTCAGAGGTGATTGACTAAGTAAATGGAGATGAGCCTCCTTCCCAGCAGATCTTGCAGCAAATGAGGTATGGAAAAAAACTCTGGTTCCAAGGGAAGTCAAAAACTACTGAGCAACCTGTAATCAAGGTTCTCCTAATGTTGTGTTTTAAGTAGACCCATTATCATAGCAGTGTCTTCCTGAAAGCATTTAGACTTCATTACCCCATTAGAGAAATTAACATATTTTAGCTGATAAGCTGCTGGCACATTCAAAAACTTGCAATAATGCTGGGTGTTGAAGCTGTTCCAAAACGTGCTTTCATTAAAGGGGTCTTGTGCCACATAGGAAATACAGAAATAGAAAAGCCATAATTAAAATGCCATGTTATCTTATTCTAAAGTTAGTGTGTGTTGAAATTTAAATATACAGTGGTATCATTAGAACTTTCCAGCAGAAGTTTTCTAATTTTATGAGCATAGCAGAAAAGGAGGGTTTTTTTTTTTTTTGTTTTTTTTCTTTTTAAGTGCTTTTCAAATGTGAATGTAATACGTGCCTTTTTAATTAAAGTTGGGATAAATCTTTTAAAACCGGTCGCTGACTGTGAGAATGAGCAGAGCATCGTTGCTGTGTTCAGAGCAGCCAGGAAGATATGACAGAGAGGATCAGCAGGGCGAGCACCTAGCCAGCGTAAGCCTTGTGTGCACTTGCAGAATCAACAGAGAAGGGACAGTTTGTGCCAGACCTTGATCTCAAAGCAAAATAACAATGTCTGTAAATTGTGTTGTGAGGAGGTTTCCTTTTTTGCTTGTTGACGGAAGTGTTGTTAATGAAAGTTTTGGCCTTTTGTGCTTGTCTGTAGCATGTGTTGTGCAGGGCCCGCAGCTCTGTCCCAAATTAAATTCAGCGCCTTGCCGTAATGGAGCTGTGAAGGCTCAAGCCAACCTCTGCACTGAGAGCACAGCACACAGACCCTGCGGTGAAAGGGAAGGCATCCAAGGAGAGTGATCAATACAGCCACTTGATTAGCAACGGGGTGATTCAGAATATAAAGCTGCATCCTCATTGTAATTACTGCCATCTCTTCCAGCTCTTTTCATGCAAACGGAGACGTTTTACAAGTCTTGCCTTTTGAAACATTCTCCCAGCATTTCAAGATTTTTCCTTTTAAGTCATCTTTTCTGTTTCATGCACAGGAATCTTTGACACATTATTCTGTGCTTGCCTCCCTGAGTTAAAGATCGTTCTGCTTTACGGGAGGAGCCGTAGTGCCCACGGAGGCATGCACACGTGCTCCTGTCTGCATGCAGCACTGAGAAATCTTACAGATACAAGCGGAGATTTGAGTGCTCGCATCACTTAATGGACCTTGGATTATTGGGTGCCTTATTAGTCAATAAATGACTTTCTATATGCTTCCAGAAAATTATGGCTTGATTGATCGCGGGCACATTATGTATTTTTGTTTGTTTGTGGTGGCTGATGGGGGAACAACCTAGGAGTGTGGTCAGAGGCAATCTAGATGCCATTACCTGGACATAGCTTTCTGATATACTGGCCAAGCTGAATGCAGAAGTAGCAAATTTCCATTCATCAGGCTGAGCTTCGAAAGCATGGCAGGGAGAGAGACTTGTCTCTGTGCTAATGATCTAATACACGCTGTTTGTATCAAAACTGTCACAGCAAGGACACTGGTGGGAGTAAGAATGCAGTCAACTCAAAGCTGTGCTTCTGGCATTATCGCCACGTTTGCAAAATACATCCTCAAAATTGTAGTTAAACCAAATTTACAGAGGTCTTATGAAAAATATATCGAGTTGGATGTTTATTCTGATGGTAGGCCAGCTCTGACATTCCTCTTTATGTTGAAATGTGTTCGTGTGTGGGTGTGTAATGATAAGTATGCATACACACATGAGTATCTCCGCGTATTATATATAGACAGAATGTGTATGTTAGCGTCTGGGTACGTATTTATATATTTGCACTCACATTCATGCAGCCAAGTGGTGATTTGATGCCAGGGATTGTAAATTTTTGCAATCGCTTCATCAGGGCAATCTATAATGATCTGATACGGTGCATGATATAGAAGTTAAGAGATTGCCTGTAGAGCTTCATAGGAGGATTGTTATCTCAAGGGTGGAGTGGGAACCTTCAGCCAATAGACGGCTCTCTGTCCTGCACGTGCTGTACAGCGGGGTGGGCTCTGGTGGCCAGAGTGGATGTTACACATCATTTCCCATGGTGACCAGGCAGGTGGGCCCCCAGCTCTGTGCTGGGATGTGTCATAGGCTGGAGGAATGCTCCTGTCTCTGGACCTCAAGTGAAGAGGCAGGGTAGAACTAGTACACCTGTGTGTACACGAGGGAGTGCTTCCCAACGCTGACTCAGGCAGCTTGTGGTGACCTCTCTGTGCTTAACGTTTAGCACAGTGTTTGACCCAGGCTCCTGCTGAATTTATCCATGTGGTTATGCCAGCAAACTGCTCAAAAAAATGCTTGCGGTCTCCATAGAGAAAACAGGCGAGTGGGCAAGTAAGAAGTAGCAGCTCTCCTCCATTATTGCTGCTGAAGAACTGAGATGCAAGAGATTAATGGGTGTGCCCAAGGTCACGTTGAAAATCTGTGGCAGAGCCAGGCACCTCAGGCATCCCAGCTCAGTGCTGGAGCCATATTTTTTTTCTGCTCGCGTCTAAAAGAAATACTGTTCCTGGAGACTGAAACAAATCAGAAAAGTAAGCTGGTAGTGTGTGAATGAGAAAAGGTCATTTGTCCTGTTTCATCACTTTGTTGTCCAGAGATCTAATTACTTCTGGAATTACCTCAATGGCTTTCAATCAGTGCCTGTCTGTCTTAGGTCATTCTGCACACCTCACCTTGTCAGTTTAAGATGCTTTCTAAAGATTTTTTTTTTTTCCTCTCTTAATTGAAAAATAATGCTGCTGGCCAAATCTTCTGCACGTGTTTTGCAACCTATGCATGAGGCTGAATACCAGCAGAACCAGGCACTTGCGCTTCTGGCATTTGATGATTGCTCTGTAAGAAGCGAGGCACTTTCCCCTGTAATATACCTGAGCTTTCCACAGATTTGAGATGACTTATAAATTACACCGTGGAACTTCTTCACCTGCAGTTGAAATGTAATCAGTGTGGTGCTGCTGGAAGGTGTGGGCTATTTGAGAACACACTCTCTGCACCTCTCTTTCTGTCACGGCGCGTTTCAATGTAGGAATGACTTTCGTATCAGTTTATTTTTTAAAATAATGTGTTTTAGCTCCATTACTCCCTTTTGATTTCAGGATCTTTGAGAGTGCAGTTATATTTTCAAGTTTTCACTCTGCAGTCGTAGACTCCGGCGGGATTCCTCCGCACTCCTTCCCCAGCTCCACCAACACCTTTGTGCATCCCCTTGGTTACAGCAGCGGACACCTGCACGAAAGCAGCAGGTTTCATACGTATCACACCGCAATCATGGCAGTAAGTGCTTCTCAGCATATGGCGGGTCCCACAGGCAGCTGACTTGGAAGGAATAGAAAATGAAAAAGAATGTGCTCGTTCTTAGTGAATAGCACTTTAGCCTGGGAGGTGGTGGTTGGGATTGTACCCCAACAGGGCTTTTCCCTCACGGATGTGTAACTCTTCCAGATTTTTTTTTTTTTTTTTTTTTTACACTGACCCAGATTCTGGGCGACGAGTTTTGGGTGGGACTACATGTATACCCAGGAGCTCTCAGCAGAATGCTTTCATGGCCTGGAGAGCTTGGTTATCTGTTCTAGTGCCAATGGTGTTGGGATTTCATTATTCTGGGAAAGTGCTAGGAAGAACCAGTAGTTAAACTAACAGGTTCAGACCTTCCCACCTCACAACCCTCACACCAAGCTCTGCCTTCAGCTATCAGGGCTACGTGAGAGGCTGTCCCACAGAGGCCCAGCTGCAGGCACATGGCTAGAGCAGCTTTGTGCTAAGCTGTGTTAACGCACAGGAGTGCTGGTCAGGGGCAGGGCTGCATTCCACAAGACGTTCAAATACAGAAAAGAGCAAGTCTTTGCCCCTAGAAGTTCTTAATGTAAGTAGGCCAAATCTCAGTTAATGGCTCGAAAATAATTTTTACAAAACTGTAATTAGGTTAGATTGTACCTTACTCTCCTTTCTTTCCCCCTGTTATGAATGGAGTCGGTGACCTAAAAGCTCTGCTAGACTCCATCCCTTTGTTTCTATTATTAACACTGTTTACTTAGTGTTTTCCTTACGGCTGGGAAGGACAAAAGACTTTTTTGTTCTTCTTAGATGCAATTTGTATGATACTGTATTTGTTTGAAATTAAAAGGACAACAAGAATGTCCAAGCAAAGCCCTTTTGCAATTAATCAATCTCCCCCTGTTCCATGGGCAGTAATGAGCTCGCTTGGGCAGTAAATAAAAGAGCAAAACCGCCTCATTTTCTCTCCACCGCTTCCTCTTCTGTGTGTCTTCTCCAGCTTGCAGCTTCCCTTGGTCTTTGTTGTGCCTTCTGCTGCAACTGGTTGTTGCATTGCAACCTGATTGTTACCTAAAAGCGTAATTGTAGATTTAGCTAAAAGAAGCTTCAAGTGGTTTCTGAAACAAAGAGAGCATTATACTTCTTCAGCTACACCTTGTGGCATTTGTACAGTCAGGGACATAAGATAAACTCTTCAGAGGAAAATGTTTGGCTGTTTTCTCAGTCTTCTTGCTTATTATTAAGACATTACCTGCTACTGAAGACGTCAGAAGGGATGGACAAGCCAGTTCAGCAAAAAGGAGCAGGAGGTAGAGTCAAACAGCCATGCACTTCTGGTGTGGGACTGCAGGTTTTTATTGCTCATAATGCAGTGGGAAGCACTGTTGGGTGTGATCTGTAAGACAGCACTCCCCCCCCAGCTCACCTTAGTGAAGGAAACACCAAAAAAAAATTCAGCAAGACATCAGGAATTAGCAGTAGTGATCTGCTGAGGTGCTCTTACTTCTGAGCAGACCTATATCAGATTTGCATCAACTCCGGAATTAGCAAGTCCCAGCTGAATGGAACTGTGTAACTGCATCTCTTTTTTCAGGCCAGCAGCTAATTCAAATTACTGTTGACCAAAGGTCCTTTTACTGTCACCTAGCAACTTCTACTCTATCATTAATGATCCTCAGAAAGATGTGCAGAGGTGGAAGAGCCTTTTTTTGTTTGTTTGTTTGTTTGTTTCAGCTTGCAAATGTATTTTGAAAGAATAAATGGTATGATTTTGTGGCATTTAAAATAATGCAGTGCTGCGCTTCAGCCTTCACATCCTTGGGTGAGCTTAGAGCTGTCCTTGCATTAAGCACCGTTAATGGATTTTTTTAGTGAGTCTATCGTATTCTGGTACAGGACATACAAAGGATCACTTGTTTTTTTGCCTGATGGGACAAGAGCAGCAATATCAGTTTTTTGAAACTCTTGGCTTGGTCCATCAGCTTAGTTTTTTATTCAGCATTACCGTTGTCATCCCATATCTCATCTTGAAGGTCTTTTCCAACCTTGGTAATTCTGTGATTCATTAGAGACAGAGGTGTGTGATTTGTCTTTTGAAAGATCAAAGGCGTCATTTTCAGATGTGTTTTCTGTATTTGTATTTTTATATCATTCTCTTTACCTGGCATTTCAGTGTGTGGCTTGAAGCACTGAAGCTCCAACAATACTGAGACGGAAGGAGCCAAAACACTAAGAAAATGTCAGCATTACTGAGCCTTAAAGAATTTCACAGCATTTTCCTCTATGAGAAGAATGCCATTATTTTGAACGGGCTGCCCAGGGAAGTGGTAGAGTCCCTGGAGGTGTTCAAGAACTGTGCAGATTTGGCACTGGGAGACATGGTCTAGTGGGGCACGGTGATGATGGGCTGACAGTTGGACTTGATGACCTAAGAGGTCTTTTCCAACTTGAATGATTCCTTTATGATTTATGATTCATGTAGTCGCTGTGGCAGAATTATATTCTGCCTTCTGAAGGGGAGGTGTGTCATTCACCAAAACCCAAAAAGCACACAGCTCCTTGCCTCCTCCTCCCTTGGCAATGTGTGATTTCTACTATAATTACTCATGCGAGGGAGTGCATGCAGATGAAGAGAGGCGGCTGCGTTGTCCACGTGTCCACGGCTGTAGGTGCCTGCATGGATAGCTCAGCTCTGAGCATCCCCATGTGGGTAATACAAGTGGGACAGGTAGGGCCGTGGGATATTCAGAGTGCTCAGATGAGTTAATTCTTTGCTTTATGAGTCACAAGTCCTCCAAAGTCTTTATCTCCGCTTGTTGGCGTGTGTGTGAACCCTAGAGATAACAGACACAGGTGCCTGAAGGAGAAAAGCATTTGTGAGCATTTGGCCCCCGTCCGTAGCTCTGCATCAACCTGTCCTCGCTCCTCACGCTAGAACTGGCAGTAGGGGCAGTTTGTCCTGTACTGGTCTCCCATCTGATGCTATGGTGAGCGTTTTGACTTCCTTGGTCCTGCCATAAGGATGATCACATGGAATAAATTAGGCTGTTTTTTTTTTTTTTTTTTCTATTCAAGGTCTTTGTGATTCAGATGGCGTTATCCATGGGATATGATGGACAGGGAAATATGCTCAAAATACGAGCTGAAGTCAATTTACCATATCCTGTAAGAATTACTGTGTGTCTGTTGCACCCTGAAAAAATCGAATATCGCTGCAATAGCTAGAACGTACCCATTTATGTGGGTTATGTGTCATGTGCCTGACGCAGCCGAGCCACAGACTGTCCTTAGATCACAGCAAGAACATCCCAAATCAGCAGAGCAGTGCCTCTCCTGCTCCCAGGGAGGGCATGTGCCAGCCTTCTTTGGTGGCAGAGCACCAGCCCGTAAATCACACTGACCTCTGTTGGATAGTATGCTTAGCAATTCTCTTTCCTTGCAATTGAGCATAACCAACATTGAACAGAAATTACTGCAGTTCATACGTGGTGTGACATCTTATGAGTGTTCGATACTGTAATTCTCATTGTATAGAGTGAGGCCAAGAGTTAAAACTGAAGACCTTTTATCTTACAGAAATTATGTGGGTTTTTTTAAACGAGGACCAAACTTTGTTGAGCAAAACGCTTGAAAGTTTATCAAGCAAAATAAACAAGGGAAAATCCAAAGAACTACAGAAGAAAAAATATAAAACAGCTTGGCAAATTGCATGTAAAGTGCATAGTGTGCTGTATAAATAGGATATCAACATTTTTATAGCAATACTGTGTAAAGCCACAAACTAGATAGATGTAAGTATTGCAAAGTATGGAGCTGTTTGATTACGAGAAGGTAAATAGAGCAAACTGAAGTCCCATACTAGGCAATCACCTAATAATTATTTGTACACATCCTGTTAATCTTAGCGCTCTTCATTCGATGTTTTAATACTGCGTTCGGTGATGATACATTACTTGTAAGGCTGCATTCAAATAGTCATTAGTCTGGAAGTTTCCATTGCTAGCAGGATACCAAGAAGATAAATGATTAATTGAGGTTTCCTGATTCCTTTTTCTTTTTACTCCCCTTAGGCTCAGTTCTTTCTCCTCTTGATTTATGCCCAGATCGCGTCTGGCATTCTTTATTTCAGTGTGGTTGCGTGCTCGATCCTAGGCCCATGTTAGGAGCCCAAGTCTCTGGGAGCTGCTGCTCATCCTCCTCCTTCTGAGGAAACGTCTATCTCAGCACCATGTTGTCTTTGTCTGTCACTGGATGTCTTTGGGGGCCTTATTAAAGTCACTGGGAATGCTAATGCTGGCTTAAAGGGTCCGGCTGTAGGTATATATTGGCAGAGGAGCGGTAAATGCTTTGTGAGCTCTGAGAAGATGGCTTGTTCCAGTTGTGTGTAGCAAGGAGTGCCACTTTTTGCCACATTTTGTGGTTGTATTGTGGGCTCCACTGTGCTCAGAATTCACATGCAAGCTCGAGGTCACCTACGTGAGGTTTAGTGAAATTCCTGAACTTAAAGAGATTCTCTTGTCCCTTTGTGGTAGGAACCAAGCTGACAATGCAGTCTGCAAAACCAGGGCAAAAAAAAAACTTTTTAACTTGACTTTTTTTCCTGATTAAAACATTTTCATGGCAGTCTCAAGGCTCCTGGTGCTCCCTTGACATCTTGACTCCTTGTCCGCTCTTGCTAAAGTTTTGCCTTCTCACTCATCACAGCAGTGCTGTGTATTAACTTTTTGTCTTGCTCTTGCCTGGTTTATGGGCATCCACAGTAACTGTAGAGAATTGAAACACCTGAAGGTCCCTTAATGAAGCCTATATTTGAAGCAGAGACAAGTGAGCTGTGGAAATGCAGATTTATGGATCGAGTCCAAGCATCCCACTCAACAGAAATCTGTTTTTGTGTGTTGAGCCCTGCGCACAGATGTCCTGTTCTCTTTAAGGCTGAACCTCAGTGAAATACTGTGACACGAATTTTGGGAGATAAAGAGTAGAACGAGGCTGATTTTCCTCCACTGCAGGAGGAGTGGAGAATCTGCTTATCGCCATCTCTGCCAGCGCCTGCCCCGAGCAGCACAGAAGAGAAGAGCCAGAGGAGGTTGAGGCTGAAGGGCAGCTTGCCCCAGTTAGCAGGAGGCATCTCATCAGGCTGAGCTACACACAAAGGCTCAGCTCCAGTCTCGCCTTTCCCATCACACAGTTACGTAAGAAATACTTGGAAAAATAACTTCGCTTGGCAGTACACAGTGTATGGAAAATTAACTCATTTCTCAGGATGATAAAGATGCCACAGAGATTACGATGTTAAGGCTCTTCTTTTAAAGGGTTGCGGACTTTTAACAGAGATCACAAGGAACATCTTGCTTCAGGATTTAACATTTATTCATTTGGTTCATCAAGTACTGATACGCACGCAGTACTTTGTTGCAGGCTTCATAGTGCTGATAGTAGCCCGAGGTTATGAACAGCGGGTCTCTAGACGGTATGGAGAAGGTTGGCCTTGCGTAATTCCAACCCAGTCATCAAGTAATATTTCCTTACATCTGACTTGCACAGTTTGTACTTTGAACAAATGCATGTAGCTCTTCTCCTCACTCCTCCCCCCCTCCCCCCCACACCCCTGTGTTCTGTTTATGAAAGGCTTTACCAATTGATTCTAGAAGCGGTTGTGAAATGGGTGATTTTTCTTTCCAGTGAGTCTCAGCTATACTGGGGCTGTGATAAAACCACCGGAACCCATCTGTTCTGAGCCATCAAAATGAACGTACTGTGAGTTTTAGCAGCAGTCTTTGAGTTAGAATTATTAAACACCTTTGTTCCTTTGAAAACGTTAATCCAGCCTACATCTCATTACGGCTGAAGCCATTCAGTAACCAGAGCAAGCTTCAGCTGAGCTCATGATGTCCAAATTTTAGCATGGGGGAGACAAGGGAGCATGAGAAATACCATGCAAATGTTATCAAAAATGGTATCTGCTCATTTTAGCAAGGAATAATATATCCGTATGCATTTTCTTCTGTCTCTCTCTCCCCTTCTACTTTGTGAGACTCGGTAGCAGATTTTAAAACCTTATAGAAATGCTGTAAATTCTCTGAGAGAAGTGAAGAGTTTAATTTTTAAGTTCAAATGGAGAAGTTGAATTTCACGGGAGTTGCTGGTGTGGATCAGGAATTATCGAAAAAAGCTGGCCAAAGCAACCACACAGACCTCCAGTGATGGGAGACAGCTAAGAGCCACGTTCAGCCCCAGCACAGACCCAGGGGCTTGTTGACCCCATCTCTTTAATCTCACGACGTATTTCCCCACTCTCCACTCCTGCAATATCCCGTAATAGCCGTCACAGCTCTTGTCAGCCTCTGCCTTAGGTCCAACAGGCCACAATCTCCTCTGTTGATTTTTTCATTTCCATTTCCTTAGCCATTCTTTTCAACAAGTCCTGTTGGATTCAGAAGTTCCTATAGCATAGCCAACCAGAGTGAGCTGAGCATTCAGGTACTGGTACCAGCACTTACCTAGTTGTCGAGATGTGGCATCTGACAAATCCCAGCATTTAGTTGCCTTTCTCACAGTCACACTATTGCCAGACTGATTTGTGCGCTTTCCATCACGGCCTCGTTACCCCAGCAGTGTTGCAGAACCAATACGTTTCCCATGGCTAAAGGAGCCGTGTCTTTGCTGCCAGTATCTGTGTTTGAGTCCAAAGTCTAGATGGTTGGAGATTGCTGGAAGCTATGTGGTGCTAGAAAGGGTCCTATTGACTTTAAGGTGAGGATTTAGCAAAATAGTGCTTCCAGTACTTGGCAGAATGGCTAGAGTCCATTCACTTTGGCTGGTGGCAAGATGCTGTCCTGTGTCAGCCACCCCCGAGGAGGGAAGGAGTGCAGGTCAGGTGCGGGATTACACGTGGGATGCCTTAATATTGTCGCAGATAGCTCCCAATGGGTAAACAGGACAGTGAGCTCTGCTTTGATATGCGAGGGGCTGCTGCTCACGGGAGCATCTTCAGGGTTGTGCTTTGCCTGGAGCAAAGAGGTAAGGAGTTACAGTTTTCCTCATCAACAGAATGATGATAGTTGATGAGCTGGATGGCATCAGGCTTGCTCTCCATTAACGATGTTTGTAACCGTATTACACAGCGCTGCTGTCTTCTGTACACAATGTGTTTCTACTTGTGCTAGGCGTTTTCTGTTTTTTTCTCAGAACTGAGCTCTCTGTGCATTCGCAGCAACTATTATCCTAAAAATCTCCATGAGAGGTTATTGCAGTTGTAAGTTAATTTGATGAAACGGCACTTTTAATGCAATTATTCATGATAACAATGATCACTGAAATGAAGAAAATACATGTTGAAAAATTTATTACAAAACTGGTAAAAGCAATATTGCTTGTATTGTTGCTTAACAACATTCAATTGCTTTGCATTGCTCGTTACGTTGAAATCAATGGCCTTGTTCACTGTTGTCTTTTTTCTATTTGTGTAAATACAATCTATGTTAATGAGCATGATGTTTGAGGACGTACAAACTGGTTTGTCTTGGAGACCACGAGTAGCAGTTTATTTATAGCCTCATCAGAAGCAGATCAGCATTAAGGCCAAGCGTTGTCTCTTCTCCCTTTATTAAGAGAAGAGAATAACTTTCATACTGTAGTATTTACGTTGATGGAATAGAAATCATGTGGCGCTGGAAGCTCATAGTGCAGGATTATTTGCCGTGTCACTAATGTTTTCAGCAGTGCTGCAAGCTAGCCCTTTAGAAATCAGTCAATGCTTTTACTAAATGGTAACATTTAATTTTTGAGTGCTTTTACAAAATCCACACAGTTGATGAAAGCAGATTAAAGGAGCATGAAATTAGTGGGGCTTAGATCTCTTTATGGTTTGTGAGCTAAACTATTATTGGTCTCCAGACCTGATTCTGAATCCCAATAAATGAAGGCCAAAGTTTCTTATATTTACATTATCTAGATAAAAGAGCTTTTAAATTACCTTCTTCACACCAGCTGAACACCAAATCTCTTGCACATTTGTGTATGAAATTACCCTCTGTCCTTTTCTTTAAGCTGTAACAAAAAGGAGCAAATTGTTGAACGAACTAACACTTTGGCGTGAAATTTAAGGGCCAGTGGTGGTGATTAGGGCCTATGGGGAAGCATCCCCTGAGGCCACCTTATTGCCTTGATGTTTAATGATGGTCTGACGCTAACTACATTTGGAAATCAAATAATGCATCAGGCTGTTAAACACCCATTAAAATCATGGTTCCTAATACATCCGTGGATCAGAGCTGACGCTCCTGTGTAAATCCCAGTTCTGAGCTGGAGAAGAGACGCTCTACAGGAACACCTAAAGAGATTCATGCTTGTCTACTGATGAAGATGGATATAAGAGTGTTTTATTATTTATCGTTATAATACCCATACTGTGTTAATCTCCTTCTGGCTGAAAAAGGAGACCCAGTTCATATAAGTAGAAATGTGAGTGAGTGGAGACTATAATTGCACAAAGACTGCAGGATCCGTCCAAAGCTGTAAATAGGGATTGTGGTCACACCACACCAAAGATCAGATCCCTCTGGTTTTGTTTCTCTTTTGGAATACAGTTGATGTCAGAAGGTCATGTTGAGGATAATCGTGATGAAGGGTTACCTACTTGCAGGTCTCGTAGAAAAGGCTACAGTGTGGGCTAATGACACTGGTAAGAGCCAGAGAGGTGTGAAGGTAATGGGAACGATGCTAAAGGTTGGGGAAAGTCCCAGGACTTCAAATATGTAGACAACAAGGAAAAAGACCAAGCCTGATGGAGAAGGGGAGGGCTGGGCAGAGCAGTGGCTTGGGAATGTTTTTGCTGGCCAAGAACCTTGTTGGTGTTGGAAAGCAAGACTGTGTAGAAAGGGTCGAAATCTCCGATTGAGTAGATTTCTTTCAGAAGGAAGAATGGAGGGTGGTGGAAGATCTTATGTGAAGCAGAAGAGCATAAACTAGAAAAAGCTCTGATTTGTAGAGGATTTGAGCAGGTTTCTTTTGTCCATACCATTTTCTGAAATGGTATGTGTATAATATAGTAGCTGTGTTGATGTTTTGGCAAGTTTTTTCTTGCTTTATACAAGAGAATAGATGGCACACGTGTCATGCTGCACCTTCTTCAAATGTCTGTTTGGAGATGTGAATTGCAGCAAAAAGTCTGAGAGGAGTCACTGGGACAAAAATACTTTGTTTGCTAGGAGGTTTAAAGGCCAAAACTACTTCAGAGTTTAGATCATCTCCTTTCATGCCAAAATAAAAAATAGTAACTCTTCAGATGCAGTCAGAACCGGAACCATCTGCGATTCCTAGAAAGCTCAGCTCGGCAAAGGTTTCCAGAAACCCAATAGGCTGTAGCTTGGGGGTGGGAACAAAAAAAAAAAAAAATCAGGAAAAAAGAACAACGTTTTCCAGATACGGTTACACATACGGTGATTTCTGTTAATGTTTTCGTTTTTTAAAAAAAAATATATATATTCCAAGGGCTTGATCAGAAAAAAATTTGGTTTTAAGTATGAGGTATAACTATATGGGTTCTCAGTCACATTCAAATAGTTTTAGTCTGTGAACATAACAACCTTTATTCTTGTGCCTTTCTCCAGGTAGAGTTGTGTAGTTATTATCTTTTAAGAAAGTAAACACTTCTTCATCTTCATTGTCTGGAGAGAGAAGTGGGTACAAGTCCTGTTGGCATCACAATGCTAAGAAGCTAAGAAAATACATCACACAGATTTGGATCCCAGTCGTTTCTTATATCAGAAAAATGCCAACTGAATTGTTGCTTATGCCTGTTCACTTACTCTTAACACAGCAGTAGAATAAGTATGTTGTAACAGCTGGGGATGGCAGAGAAATACCAGCTTATGTGGAGAGCCAGACGCGATTGTAAAATGGATGGATAGGATCAAGTAAGTAACAAGTTGAAATTATTTCATACAAAAAAAAAGAAAAAAAAGGGAAAGGAACTTGGGCACATAAAACTCCATTTTATTTTAAAAGGATATTTTTGTTGAATGTTCAGTTAAGTTTAGTTTTGTAATGACTTGCAACACGTTAGCTGTGTCTGTGGTGCCTTTGGTTGCTGCACTCAAGTGCAAAGAACTGAGTACCTGAAGACAGCTGTCTCTGTTGCTTTTAGTGGGCAAAGCCTGAGGGTCATCCACTCCCTCTACCAGCCCTAGAATTGCCGTTGTGGAGGGCTGAGAGGTGAACCAACAAAGCAAACAAGCTATCTGCACAGCAGAGAGTTTCACCTGGAGCCATTCGTGTGCTCCTTTTTTATGTGCTGGGTTATTGTTGAGTTATTGCACTCATACCAAGGTACATAAATGTTGTTATTTTTTTTTTCTTTCTCCAAAAACACAGCTGTAAAACCCTCCTTGCTGGGAGGAAAGGCAGTCCTAACAGCTACACTAGCTTCAATCTCTTTTCATTTCTGTTTGGGCACATCTAGCTGCAAAGTGTCTCCGTCATCAAAGGCCTAATCCCAAGTAAGAGAATATGCACATCCCTCTGTTTTCAGCAGGAGCTCACATTCCTGAGCCGTTGTTGTTTAATATTAACGTCAGGTTTTAGAGTCTCAGTTTGAATAGAGCTCAGCTACCCTGCGTGCATGCTTAAACATCTTCACGTACGTCAGGGCCGCGAAGGAGATGGGGCGCGTGGCCACAGCGGCACTTTGGGCTGGAGGATGTTTGGGAAGGCCAAGAAGTGACCTCCAAGGAGAACTCACAGAACAGCCAGGGCACCGTGGTGTTATGCAATATCACAGGGAAATGAATCTGAATGAGTCTTTTTAATCAAATAAAGATCAGAGTACTAAGACCAGATGATAGCTTTCTCATCTGCAGGAAATGAATTCGCAGATGAAAAATTCTTGACAGATATTCAGAAAGGGATGCTCACTCCCAGCTAATGTAAGAGCAAAGATCAGATTTACCATTTCACCTCCAAACAATTAAACAAGCGAGAACTCAACCATCTATTAATAACTTCTAAAAGTAAGAAGCCCTGAAATTTCTGGCAAACTTGATGTGAATGTCAATTCCTTTAAGTTCTCATTACTACTGTGAGTTTGACGTTGGCACCAAGAAAAAATAACTGTTGGCAACAGAGAATAGAATGTGCTAAGTGTTCAAAGCAGTGAGGCTATTGTGTGGTTTGCTCCGTATTTAATGAATTGCCACAAGACGGATCCTATGGGCGAGATGCTGGGATCACTGATGGCAGCTGATATCCTGGTGGCTGGTGGAGGTGCTCTGATGTATTCCACGTGTGAAGTTGCCCTGGCTTATCCAAGACGGATTTATTTTGGATTGGTTTGTTTTCGAGTACTAGATTTTCTGAGGCCAGGCTACCACGGGCTACTATGATTCCTTTATCTAATATCCTGCATCAGAGAAGCATAATAAATAACTTTCTAAAAGGTCAGGCATAATAATTCATTTACCTAATCAGATCGGCGCTCAGCAGAGCTGTACGGACAGTGAGCCTGCCGCTCTCTGAGGGTGAGCTGTCCTAATGTTGGGTCAGTAGGTCGGGGACATGGCTCCCAAGGCTGACTGACGCATGCGGTTTTTATAGCAGGTAGCGATGAGTGTAATGGATTGGCCAAGATAAACAAAGGCGTGCGTGACAAACGAAATGAAAACGGTCCGTTATGAGTTCGTCTTTGTATTTTTTTTTCAGCTGAAGATCTCTACCCCGTGTCTAGGCTAGGAAAATTGGTGCAAAGAAGACAGAGATCATTGTGCTGAGGATTGTGTTAAACTCCACGAGCCTCTTGGAATTTTGTAGAAGTCCTGTTTGATTTACAGGTGATTTTTTCATTGTGTCGACAGGGATACGTTCTTACTGTGTAGTTAATTGTAACTCTTTTTGGATGGATTAATGAAGAATAGGTTGGTAGCGCCCCTCTGTTACTAAAGTAATCCATGTATCAATTCCTGCTAGTGTCCATAGCAATCCAATGCAACAATTGTGTATTTCATCTTAGATCCTTCAATTTCTCAGCCCAAGGATACATATTTGGTAAGCTACCATAAAGTGCACAACACATATTACGCTTTAAAGTACTGAGGGATGCTACTAATTTGACTTTATCACATACCTATGAAGCTCCGTTGGTAAAAAGCACTAAGTTTTTGGTGTTCCTAGTTTTGAATCCAGACTGGAAGAAGGTGTACTGAACTTTCTAGGCTCCAGGTCAGTGATGTGACCTTGGGTTTGATCTTCATTGTGATTCTGGAGAGCTGGCCCTAATAACTCCCTTACAGCTTTCCAGTCCCATTTTTCTAAGAAGAACTTCATTTCTTCTGCAGTGAGAGTGGTGATTTCGGATTCTCTCTTTGGGTCCAGTACCAGACTGCTGCTATTAAATGATTGTAAAGGCCACTGTAAGGGGAGAGGTGCTGACTTTCAGACACAACATCATTAACTTGTGGTCATTAGAAAAATCCCATGATACTTTTTGAAAAAGTAGAGTAGTTAACCTTGGTGGCTTGGCCAGCCTCCAACTTTTGTAATTGCATCCTGCCTGGCTAAAATTGCAGCGCACACGCTCAGTTGGATGGGGTATTCTTCACCTTTTACCCTGAGCTGCTGAGTAGCTCTGCTCAATATTTTCTATATTTCAACCCAGAAATGTCTAGATTCAGCGTTATTATTTTTTTGAATGATAGTTTGTAAAGTGCTTTGAAATCCTCCTGGCTGAAAGTTGCTGTCTACTATAAATGTAAATTTCTTTGTTGCCAGCTGTAAAATCATACAGGATTTGACATCAAAAGATCTATGCCTTGCGCCATTACAGTTTGGCTTGAAGGGCTCCTGAAGATGCAGACAGAGCGTGCATTAAATACGGCCGTTTTCTGCAAGGCTGCGTATCTCCCAGTGCCCAGCAGCTAACGCAGTCTGCTGTGGATCAATAGGACAGCCTGCAGGGACACCGATACTCTGCCGCAGCCAGAGAGTCAGCTGCATGGTGTGCAGACATCGTGCTGAGAATGGTGGTGGCCATCCATAGAACACTCTGGGAGACCGAAATATCCCTGTGTTGTTATTTAACCCAGCAGGCAGCTCTGCACCACAGTTGTTTGCCAAAGCATAGCATCCTACCGGGTGCTGTAAAGAAAAGAAAACCTCTGTCCCAGCTGAAACCTGGTGGTAGAGCGCTGGTTTGTCTGAGATGTACCTCTGGTGGGCAACCATGGGGAGCTTTTGCTTGTTGTCACAGAAGTCTGTCGGGCATTTCGAGTGGTCTGTGGTCTAGGTACAGCCCTGATTTATTTTCTAAGCAAATCTTACATTTTTTGACAGAAGTCTTCCTTCCATGCATCAAGGGAAGTGTGCTTCAAGGGGCCTTATCTGTATAGATGAGGCTATGTGATACAGGAATTAGGAAAGGAATAAAGCTGGAATTAGTGCTAAATCCGCTGTAATATTCTGCTGTGAGATGCTTCAACTTGTAGCCCTTTCAAGTTGCTCTGTGTGCTGTGCAGGCTGGCTGGATGCCTTATAGTGCTACCTAAGGAAACCTTCAGGCCCCGGGGAAGATCACCTATTTATTGTCCCCTGGTTAATATCTGCTGTGGCAGCTGAGACCTGCCCACATCCGCAGAAAGTAAACCAAGATTTCAGGGGTGAATGTGAAAAAGGGATATTTGCTTCGGGAGAGGAGTAATAAAAGCAAAGCCCTGTGTTTTGCCCAAGCAAAGCAGTGTGCGCGGGATTATTTTCCCTTTGGATATTTCCCTGTGTTTTTCCTTGACGTTATCCTTGTGGGCACAGGCAGGCTGCACCAGCACAGGCGATGTACTTGGGGCAGCTTTGCTGGCATCCAGAGCTGGACCCATGCTGACCTGAGCCTGTGCAGTGCCCCATGTACTGCAGGAGTCTGAGCACGAAGCTTGGACCACGGTACCGTCCATGAGTTTTCCTCTGGCCTTCAGCAGCTGTGGGAGCAGCTGACCTGAAAAGCAGAGCATGGTGGCTGACTTTGGACAGACATCCTGGCAGAATGAGCATTCTAGAAACAATAGTTTCAGCACTTAAAATCCCAAATGAAGGGGGTGGGTGCCGCAGTATGTAAACAGAAGGAAAACGCGTTAGCAATAGTCTGAAAACATTATCGTCACCCTCTGCACAGACAGTGTACCAAATTGCTGTAATTTACAAGTGTGCTTAAGAAGTCTGACGAAAATGTATCTGAGCGAGTACTTTGCTCTCAGGAGTTGGTGAAGGCTGTGCTTCGCTCCTTCCCATCTAACTCCAAAGTAAGAGGCAGTAGCCATGCTTAGTATTTGTGGAAGCAATTAGGCAAGGAGCCGTGGTGTCCCGAGACCCATTCAGGATGTTTTATAGAGTACGCAGGGCAGGGCTGGCCTCTCCCACACGGTGTACCAGCCAGCGGTGTTCCAACGCCTTACATAGGGGGTGAGGAAGAGGAAGGGTGGGCATAAAGGCTTTTGTATAAGCTGCAGGAAATGAGAAGTCTCCTGGAAGGACCTGTGTAACTTAGTCCATTTGTTAATGACACCTTTGATGTGATCTTGAGCTCAGCGGGTACAACCATTTAGCTCCATCCGTTTGGGTATTGGTGGCAAGAGAGAAGAACGGCTCACAGAGCCCTGCTGTTTACAGCCTGGCAAGGATGTGTGCTGTTGATTATAACATTTTTAACTGCTTAATACCCTGGCTGTTATTGAAAGCCAATAATAGAAAAGCAGTCAAAGAGCAGGTGCACTCTCTTACCTTGACAGCGTTGAAAGAGCAGAAGCACTTTGGGCTGGCATTTACACATATGCTTAGGTTTGTCACTGTTTTAGAAGGATCAGAAATAACGTGAATTGAAGCTGAAGTAATAGTAGTACTGGAAAAACAGGAGTATATTTCCTCCTCAGGTTCTGTGTTTCAAGAGATCAGCTCAGAGCAAGAGCAGTCTGTTCTGGTTGTGTTGGTAGAGACAGTGTAGTGCTGTTGGTGCTGGGCCAGGGGGAAAGGACCGCACCTCCTGCAGGAACACCTGCTGGAAGTGGAGGGGAAGCTTTCTGAATCCAGCAACTGCTGGTTTTCCTTTGATCAGTTGCAAATCCAAGAAGAAAGACAGATGCACTTAAATAGGATATGCATACATGCCTTCGAGGTCATGTGCTGCAGGGGGCATTTTAGTAACCTGACCACAAGACCCTAGGCACTGTTTCTGATAGCAGGGAGTGTCTGATGCACACTGCTCTGGAGGGTAATTACCAGGAAATGTAGAGGGATCAATCGTGCTTGATGCACCAAGCAATTATGCTTTATCCTCTGAAAAGTCTTTTATTGTTCAGGGGATGCAGAGTGTGTGAATTTTGTTTTACCGCAGAAACGCTGTTAGGAAAACAGCTGCATTAACAAAGCAGCGATGTACAGTGTAGGACCGTGGAGCTGCTCAGATGCTAGGGAGCTGCTCCCTGTAAAATAATGATTTCTCAGGAACAGGAGCAAAGAAATTGCAGGTAATTGTATGGAACCGAAGGTAATGAGCTGGGCTCCAGGCAGGACTGTCCCCTGAGGCGGCCAGGCTCACCCCACAGAGAGGGGCTGAAGCAGTCCCCAGCTCTCAGAACAAAGTCTAAACAAACCAGATCTGTTCCACGTTAACCCCCCATCATTTATTGACTATCCACGCTTCCAGTGATATTATTCAACCAACGCTGCTTCCTGCTTTTCCCCCATGCCCCCCTCCCCAACATTTTTTCCTCTTTGAAGCGTGCTTTTCTAAGGCTTGTGAACCTAAAGGTTCATCCTCCCCCCCCCCCCAGGGTGTAGCTCTGCCTGATGCGGGGTGATAACAGAGGATACCAAATTCCCATTAAAAGAATTCATTGCACATATATCTGCAAAGCAGGCAGGTGCTATTAAGCAAACAGCCATGCCTATGGGGATTTCTGCAAACCAGAGCACGTGTGCTGCACAAAATCAGAGGCTGTGTTTATTCTTCACCCCCCTCGGTCCGTTACTGCGATTCCGCTCCGAATGGAAAAGCAGTATTAAAAATGTTTGGAAAATAAAGCAGGCGAGTAATCATGCTAGAGAGAAGATGTGTCTATTTTTTAAAGTGCATCCACAAGTTAATTCAGGTAGGGAATTATTCTGACAGGTAGAGAGTAAAGTTTGCTCCCGTGGGATATTTGTGCTTTATTTAGGGCTTAAATGAAGCGCAAACGCTCATGAAAGACAGAAAATCCTTCAACATGAGAGGCAGCCCTGTGGACTCAAACTGCAGCTACGCCCGTGCCACCTTCCAGAGCAGCCACAGTTGTCACACCAAAGCAGCAGCTCCCTGCTGTGCCTCCTAGCCTGGGCAGAAGCATGCCTGGGGATCATCTTCCCCACTGTGCCTCCATCACTGACAGCATCAGCGCTCCTTTCTCTCACCTGTGTGTAAATGGCCTTTTCAACCCTTGCCTCCTGGGTGTGCTGGGCTCCCAGGAGGACAGGCGCCTTTTAGAAACACCAGCTGCTGGTTTTGTAACCCAGCATTGCTGGTGGCAGAGCTCTGAATGAAGGCAGTACGTGGCCTCTGTGGTGGCAGCCCTGGAGCTCTGGTAGCTGGCTTTGCAGTGTGTGTTGTTCCCATCAGATGAGCTTTCTGCTGCTCTTCCTGTGATTAACACATGGACACGAGCTGTGCACCTTGTTCGTACATTTTAATGTGGAAATATTATTGCAGAACCTGAGCTAATTACCCAGTTGTTCCTTTTACTGCGTGTAATTACGACAAAATACTACAGGGATAGTTTACAGCAACTCCGTGTAAAATAAGGTACATGAAAGCAGTGGTTAAATTGAGTGATGTTTACGTTTCTTCTATTCTGGAAAGGCTTTTGCAAAGAAACATACCCACATCTACCATATGAATCATAGAATCACTAAGGTTGCAAAGATCACTCAGTCCAACCTCAACCCATCTCCACCTTGCCCACTAAGCCATGTCACTCAGCGCCACAGACGTGCTCATTAACTTCTCCTTAGGAACTTTCCTGGTTAGCACCCAGGGCTGGCTCCCCAGCTGCTGGTAGCCAGCTCTGCTCTGCTGACGTCGAGCACAAGCCTGGTGTGAGCCCTCCAGAAGCCAGGGAGCCTTCCCTGCTCCCCACGGGGCTCTGCATCCCACACTACGACACTGTGTGTGTTCAGGCTGCTGTGTGCAGGAGGACAGCTACCCAAAGAAGCCGCATGTGCACAGCACACTTTGAGCAGGAAGAACATTGCATCGCCTGTTGCAGATATTCAGTATGTGATAATGTTATTTCAATATGTGTTAATGACAAAATCAGGCCACGTTTTCCAATGTGCGTGTCTTTCATGGATGGGGCTATATTGCTTCGTTACGTCTGTGCTGTTTAGTTATACTTAAAGGACTCAACTACCTTCCCTGTCTTCATTTTTGTCTAGATCCCTCATCTAGGGGGAAAAATAAGGATTTTGCCCTCCGCTGAAGTAGCATCCAAGTCTGTTTGTACCTGCGTGCGTTCTGTCTGCATTCATACGTGTACATTTACAGCATCACAGTGAGTTCAGGTGGCTCACCTGATGCCTAGCTGCCATTTGGATCATGGGGCTTCCTTGCTTCTCGTCTGCTTGCTGTCTCTATTCAGCCAAACACAGAGGGTTGAATGTGATTTTTAGCAGAGGTAATTGAGAGAGTCCCGTAGAACAGAACTTGAATCAGACCCTTCATTTTTCCCAGCAGTCACATGGGACACGTTTGTTATTCTGGTCTGTATGTCTCTTTTTTTTCTCATCAGAATTCACTGCAGACTATTTTTCCATCATTATCTAAGAGTTTTTGGAAGGAAAAGCTGCATTTTAAAAACATGGATGCCTTACTGAGATTTATTTGCTTCCCACTTTCCCCCTCCTCCTGTGCTCTCTTGCACTTACCAGGGTGAAGGAGGTCAAGTTCCTCCAAAGCTAAGTGAAGAGACAATTTCAAGGTATCTGGAAGTTTGCACGTCACATTCATAATTGTTTTGTGCATCAAAATGCATTTCATGCAATTCTGCTCAAGAATCGCCCGTTCAGCTTTACCAGCTAATTACTGGAGTGACCAGGCACTCACATAGCGCACGCGTGCTTATTGGATGTGACAGATGGCTGTGTCTGGCCCTCTGATTCATCATTTTACATCTCCTTTCTGAAGGGCTGTGCTATCGCTGTGCAAATAAACCATAACTCTGCCCTGGGCCTGAAAAAGGAAGAAGGAGAGGAGAAATCAAGTGAGAAGGCTGGAAACGCATCACCACCACCCGCTCTGGGAATTGCACTGCGTCACCTGTATTGCTCTGCTACCACAGATTTTGCAACCCAATTAACAATTAAAAAAAAAAAAAAAAAAAAAGTTTTTTAAGTGGGGCAAAAAAGTTGGTCATTTGGAACAGGTATTTCCAAACCACTACATCTTAAAAAAGCAAATTTGCTTTTAGGAGAGGAGGAAGAGGCAGTCAGTTCTCTGCTTCCTGAGGTCAGAAGAGCTTGGGTCCTGCGCCCCATCCTCTGGCTTTGCAGGAGTCTGCACCTTATGGAGACGGTGTAAAAATACTTACCGGCCTCATATCTGGGTGGACGTCACTAACCCAGGAAGATGTTTTAGTTATATTACCAAAAAAACACCCCTCCTTAGTTTAAATGGGAATTTGGACGAGACTGAGACGTGCAGTATGGAGCCCAACTATTGCCTAACGTGCAGAAAATGGATCGTAAAGCTGTGGCTGTGCAGTTAAATAGATAGATAGCTCTGGAAGTGGCTTCAGCTGACCACCCAATCCATCCTCAGGTCTGCTGGGCTCAGCTGCAGTTTAGGCTGTCCCTTGCTTTGTGCAGACCCATCTCAAAAGTGCAGCATCCATCTGCTTCATTGCTGCACATCCCTGCCCAGTACATCATCATTCTTAGAAGTTGGAAAGACTTCTTCCCTAATATCTACCTTAAATCTCCTTTGCCATAAATTAAGTCAATTATTTCTTGTCTCCGAAATAGTGGATGTGGAGAACAATTGATTATCCTTCTTTTTATAGCAGTCTTTTTTAACACTCATTTTTATATCAGACGACTAGTCTTTTTTCAATCTTTTTTTTTTCTCCCCAAAGTAAAATTTTCCATTCTCTGGAGCTCACTGTGTGTTCTGTGTGTCGTGTCACCCTTGTGGCTCTGCTTTGCTAACCTGGCTGCCCATTCTTCAGTGCTCTGCTGGGGCATTTCCCTGCACGCAGCCACGCCAGCATCCAGCAGAGCAGGATGAGGACATTCTATAAACATGTCAAAGTGGGAGAGAGTCAATAGGCATCAGAGTAGCCAAAATGTTGATCTGGTTTGAGGAGCTCAGAATAGAACGAGGAGGAAAGTTCCTTCTGCATCGCTCATGTTTTTCTAGCAGTTGTCCTGTTTTGACCTCTCCTGTCCCCAGGAGGTTGGTGCTGACAGCTTCCACGGCGTGGAACCAGCTGGGTCCCAGTTCATCAGGGAGCCGGGCTCAGCTTCTGCCTGGCTGAATTCCCTCCTGTGAGTGTCCTCTGTGTTTTCTGCTATGATGTCCAGCCACTCCATTAGGAAAATGACAGAGATAATTGTTTACCCTCTCTGTCAAAGGGTAGCATCTCACACGTCCCAGTATCTCGTTAGGTCTGAGTTTCCACTAAATAATTGTTCTTGCTCTGCCTTGGGTTTCAATTTAAGAAAGCATTAACCTGATACTCTCTCAGCACTGACGGCAGTACACCGTTCACGGGATCTGGGTGAATACCTTGTTCCTTCACTGCTCATTAAAGCAAATACAGCTTGCACCCTTTGTCTCTTCGCTCTTAAAAAAAACCCACACTCTACTGCTTGCCAGTGAGGATTCCATTATTTATTAATTGCATAAAAGATGTAAAATTGGCTGTGAATACCAGGGGGCTGAGTATTAGTGGCGAGCAAGATGCAGCTCCCCGTGCAGCGAGGAACCAGTGTTGCCCCCAACAAGGGCTTGCGTTGGGAAAATAGAAGAGCGTATTATAATTACTGTTTTGCTTCTGATTGGTTTGCTTTGGCTTTTCTGTTGGTGTTTATCTGCGCTTCCAAAGTTCAGAGAAATCCCTCGGTAATTGCCTCTCCTGTAAGATCTTCTCAGTGGAGCAGTTGTCACACACACTTGAGACTTTTCCGTTTTAATATTCTGGTCTATTAGCTGCTAAGAGCATAGATAAGATAACGAGAAACGAAAGTCCCCGTTTTAAGCATTTTTTTGTTTTAGAATGACGACTTTAAATGTATTACTCTATTTAGAAAGAGAAATCCGAGCGGAAGGCATTATGGGTAATGATATGTAAATGACCATTCATGCATGAAAATCAGGGCCACAGTTGAATGTATTAAGCAATGACTGATATAATCATTATTTTGGATTTTGCATCTGAAGAGGGGGGATTGCAGATATCAAGTCAATTGCATATTTAAAGAAAACATCCGTGTGTGCGTGGAATAAAGAGTGCTCTCGACATTTTTGTGTTAAATATCCTAGTGTTAAACTGTTTGGGCTTAAATAAGGTCAATGTGTTGGGTTTATGCTTTTGGCATTATCTCTGGCTTTTACTCCGGCAGATCCTCCCTCTCGCTGTTTGTGCAGCGTGACATCAGAGTGCCAGGTTTGTAATGTCAACTCTTTGCAGCTCCCTTTAATGCTGTTATCTACTGAGAGCTGCCTACCACTTACGTGGGGGGGGGAGCTCAGGAAAGCCAGCTGCTGGAATGTGAAAAAAAAAATGGGAGAATTCATCAACACTGCCTTTGTTGATCCCGTGCTTACACGAGCTCGCTGTGCCAGCAGAGCGAGAGAAACGTAGAGTGGTCTGGGTTGGAAGGGACCGAGCTTCTGTTGTACGATACCTACATTGATGCATTCCTTCTGCTAAAGGTGGGGAATAGCTGTGTTGCTAAATGTAATGAATGCATCTGGAGTTCAGAGAACATTACGCTAAATGTCCACGATACATTCTCTGTCCCCTTTGGCAGCAGCAGATGATCAATTTTGCTACTCTGGCCTTACCTAATTATTGCTGTCGCTAATGAAGGGAAGTAGAGAAAAACATGTCTTAGTAGGTTAATAAGCCATCCAGAAAATTATATTAGCATGATCAATCCTTAATGATTATGGTTTCTCATAATATTAGATCACCTGAAAGATATTTTTCAGAGGAGATGGGAGGGAAGGGAGGTATCATCTTGTGGCCATTCTTCCATATGTGCTTCATTGGTTTTTGGAGAGGAAAGCAGTCCGGCTGCTGCTTGGAAGCTTTGACGACTTGCTCATGTATTTTATCACGTAAGCATCCAGAATGGCAGCAAGTGCAGAGGCTCTTCCCTTCCCTCCCCCGCGGATACCTGTGGCATTTGCTCGCTCCGGGGTTGGTTGTGCACAGTCTGTGTCACTTCTAAGTGCTGGCCAACAGGCTGGTGCTCTCCAGCTGTTTGCAGTCCAAACAGCTTCCAACTGGTGTCTCCCCGTTCCTCTCGCAGTGGTGATACGCATCCAT
The DNA here is from genome assembly GCF_905368555.1 of Meleagris gallopavo. Lineage (NCBI taxonomy): Eukaryota > Metazoa > Chordata > Aves > Galliformes > Phasianidae > Meleagris > Meleagris gallopavo. The sequence goes on from NC_139410.1 coordinate 1,306,216, forward strand.
TTGCAGTCTAGCATCTGGTGTTGCGTGGAGGACTTATTTTATTTGTTTGGTTTTTTCCTGATTCATTCTGCAGTATTGCAGCATATCAGGAAGTTTCTTTTTTATGAGAGCGTTGCTCTTAAAGCATATCCCAGGCATTGAAATAAATAGCAAAGGGGAATGATCCTCAAACATCAGGCTCATTTTTTTAAAGTAAAAATTTTCCCCATGTTAATCTGAATCATAGTCCTCCCTTTTAATTTGTTAATTACACTTCTGCAATGGTAATGCAATCAGCAAATATAGCTAAAGTGTTTGTGTGGGTGAATCAATATTAATGAGAAGGAGCATGTTTGCAAAGCATGCTACCACCAGCCTCTTGCGTGGAGGCTGAGAGAGAAGATGGGGATGGGAAGTGTCCCCATGCTGTGGTCCCCTCTGTGCTGGCCATGCCTGGGGTAAGGTGGGGAGCAGTGTGTGATTATGGGGCTGGTTTTGGGTTAACACCACCCCGCAGCCTTTGGAGAGCTCACGCTCAGCGGCTGCTGAGCCTAAATGACAGGGTATCCTTCCCAGCCTGGAGGACTTACCAGTTGACAAAAGTCTGTGTGAGCTCACAAAGGTTAATCGCAACTAAGTGACAATGGAATCTTGTGTTTTCCTGCTGGGCTTCTGATTTTCTATATATGAAGTGTATTGAAATCAAGTGAGACTAAGTGTTTAAACCTTCCGTACCGTATGGCTCTCCTTCCATCATAAACATACCTGTGAAATTGTACTCGGGAGGCAACATCACTCTGATGCAAATGGATCTCCACTCTGCTTGTGTGAAGGCAGAGATTGGCATGCTGCACTCATCCTGTGTGTCCTGTTAGTTGGATCTCGGTTGTTTTCCTGTACATAGCCGTGTAAAATCCCACCTAGGCAGAGCAGGGAGTGCAATGGCCAGTGATAGTGCTGTTCACTCCAGCTCGGAAAGCAAATGGTATGCTGGGCTCCATCAGAAGAGGGGTGGCCAGCAGAGACAGGGAGGTGATTGTCCCTCTCTACTCTGCTCTTGTGAGGCCCCATCTGGAGTGCTCTGTCCAGGTCTGGAGCCCCCAGTACTAGACAGACAGGGAGCTGTTGGAGAGGGTCCAGAGGAGAGCCACGAAGATGATCAGGGGACTGGAGCACCTCCCCTACGAAGACAGGCTGAGGGAGCTGGGCTCGTTCAGCATGGAGAAAGGAAGGCTGTGGGGTGACCTCATTGCAGCCTTTCAGTACCTAAAGGGAGCCTATAAACAGGAGGGGAATCAACTCTTTGAAAGGGTAGATAACAGCAGGACGAGGGGAAATGGTTTTAAGTTGAGGGAGGGAAGATTTAGGTTGGATGTCAGGGGCAAGTTCTTTTCAGAGAGAGTGGTGAAACAGGCTGCCCAGAGAGGCTGTGGATGCCCTGTCCATCCCTGGAGGTGTTCAAGGCCAGATTGGATGGGGCCCTGGGCAGCCTGGTCTAGTATTAAGTGGGGAGGTTGGCATCCCTGCATGTGTCAGGGGGGTTGGAGATTCACGATCCTTGAGGTCCCTTCCAACTCTGGCCATTCTGTGATTTTGTGATTCCGTGACTCTATTCACACAGTGCCTCAGCTTGCTCACTAATAATGGGTACAAAGAGAAAAAACAGACTTATACTGACTTTTTCCATCTTAACACCAGACAGTTTCACATAGTTATATGCTGCAATGTGCATATGTATTTGTTATATAAAAGACTGGAGCTATGTTGCATAACTCTTGCACCTCCTGCAGGACTCAGAGCTTTGCAGTCCACTTCATACTTGCTTCACCTGCAGAGAAACAGGCGAACAAAGGACTGAGCCCTGGCTGTGCAAGCCTATAGGTTCGGCTCTGAGGTGAAAGTCAAGGCCTAGGGATACTGCAGAAACATGAAATTATTCCTGGGCAGGAATTATTCCTGGGGGTTGTTCTCTGCATACAGGCTGGTGACAGAGCTGCTGGGGGAAGAAGCCAACAAAAGTCCACCTGCGGTTCCCTTTCAGGAGGGCACAGCCTTGCTGAACGTGGTGTAGGCACCTGAGGCACCTTCCTCTGAGGCCTCATCCCAGGGTATAAGGTTGTCACAGGTATGAGTATCTTCTCCACTCTGAGCCCCAGACTGCACAATTCTGTGTGTGTATACCTTGCATTAGCACCACAGAGATAAACAGAAATTAATGTAAAGTGAAAGAAAAGTGGAGTGGGAGAAGAATGCCGCACTTCCCTTATTGAGTTCAGTGAAAGGTAGACCCTACTCATTTTTACCGTGAGCCACTTCACACCGCCCTGATTATGTAAATGGGACATAAAGTAAATTGGACTTGCCTCGCTGTGACATCGCCTTCCATTGCCAGAGTGATTTACAGAAGCCTCAGAGTAAATTAGAGCCGGGCCCAGCTCCTGTGCCCATGTGTTCAGATTTAAAACCAGTCATTTCCCAAGGTAATTTTGGTGCAGTCAAGACTAGGAGCAGCTTCCTAAAATTGGTTAATACCCAGATTTGAGTTTCTTCAGTGGCTTAAATGGAGTGGCATATTATCTCCTCTATAGTCTGCCTAAAAGATAGATTTGATGTCTGCGAGCAAAGACATGAAATTGCTATAGGCTTCCGCTCTTATAGCCTGCCACCTATTTGATTTATGTGATAAGTGATCTCAGATGACCCTCCAAGGCACTGAACCATTAGAGAGTTATGTTGCACAGTGATAAGAAATCTTCAGAGATACCTAAATCTTCTTTTACCACTGGGAGTTTCATCTGTTCTAGAATAAAGAACGTTTTTATGTATGATGTTGCTATCTTGCTAGCCATACTAATATTCAAAAGGGTACACAGACTTAAATCAATAGCAAAATGACAAAGACCTTAAAACTGAAGTAGTCACCGAGTGGATGCTGTGCAGCTCTTTGAGGTTTTATCTTTGTTCCTTTCGTTTTGTTTCTTGAAAGATGAGAAGCTGTATAGGTTCAAATTCAAGTCTTCTGTTAATCTCTCCGCAATGCAGGAAGCTGGCAACGCATCCTTTCAGTGCGCAAAGCCCTGGAAAGTCACATCACCCATTTTGAGCTTCCTTTCTGTAGAGTTCATAAAACCACGGATGGAATTGTTCCCTATTGGACCTGTACCTGGACTGCAGCTTCCCATCTCCCTTGGCACAGTGTGGGGGTTTAATGATCTGTGAAGCTAGGCTAGCCTACCTGAGGGAGGAATCAGATATTATCTTCTTCTCTTTCAATCCCAGTGGGTCATCCAGTACTTGCAATTAGGAGTGTATTAGTCTCCTCCCACACCCTTTAATAGCAGCCATGGTTGGTGACCCGTCCTATTGCATCCATCCAGCTGTGCTCATGGCCGCTTGGTTGTTTTGTTCATGCTGTCGGGCATGTTGAAATACACAAGAGCAGGGCCGGGTGCCACCAAAGCTTTGGCAGCAATGCAGGCATGTTTATAACCAGCTGTATCTATTCCTTGAAAATTCTCCTGCAAGGAAGTGATTTCTCTTTAAATTAATGCAAGGCAAAGATAAATAGTCCCCACATGCTATTTGGCTTTTCGCTCAAAGCTGTTTATGAGAAGAAGCTCTTGGCAAAATTAAATGAACCTCCTCTTCCTCGAGCTGGCAAACAGTGTCGGTGCTGGTCATCGTACACCTTCATAAATCTGAGATGCTGGCATCCCACATGCACCAGGCAAACATCAAGTTTTGTAGGGGGACCGCACAAGGGTGCAGTAAACACAGCTGTTTCATGTCAGCATTCAGCAAGCCTACAATAGGATTTTATTCAATGAGCCATTCCTTTTGAAATGCCATTAGAGATACTTGCTAGGAGAAACTGGCCTCGACTAATCATATTTAATTTTTTATCAAACGCACCGTGGGAGCAGCGGGGATATGCGTGAGACAAAAACAAGCAAATACTGTTGATTCAGAATAAATAATCTTTGAGTGAGAACTGAATGCGTTCCCTCCTGGCTACAGCTGTGCAAATACAGGCAAGTTCCTGCACAGATCCGTAGGGAGAGAGTCATGTCCTGACTTCAGACCCAGGCGCTCTTGGAAACCTCCAGTTGCACCTGCTGAAAGGAGCAAATTGCAATCAGATAGATGCAGAGGCGCAATCCTGCTCCTTTTTAAACCGTGTATGTGTGTTGTTAAGCCAGTGTCTTGTTATTCACTAAAGAGGAGGCGAAGTGGAATTTGTAAATCATAACTCTCACATTATTTAATCAGACTCCTCTCCCGTCGCTAGGCACAGACATACACATGTAAATAAAAGAAAAATACAGCGATGAGTTTAATCAGGATCATCCGAAATTGGGTTTTGGTCAAAGCAATCTCTCAGGTGAGTGCCACAAGGCTGATAATAAACACGACTCATCCTGCGGGAGATGGGAGCCAGCTAAAGGCTGCCAAAAGCCCTTCCTGTGTTTGCTGAAAGGTGCTTCGTCTTGAGCTCAGGAGGTGGTTGATGCTGAGGGGCTCTTTGCTCTTCCCTGAATGCTTTCTGTAAGCATTTATCGAAAATCCACCAGATTACATCTTAGTTTCCTTGTCAGCAATGAAAAACTGGGACTGTGGGGGAACGGAGGGAAGCTGAAAGATGGTTGGAAGGAAGGCTTGAGAGAAAGCAAGACGGGAGGTAAAAAAAAAAAAGATGAAACTAGAAAGAGCAGCAGTGCTCGGTGATCATGTGAAGCATTCCTGGTAGTAGTCACTGGCTGAACTCAAGGCACATCTCAGGGTCTGTTTTCTGCGCTATTTATTCTGTATCCATGGCAGAAGCAGAGCCTTTAGCACGAGGTGCAGGTGAGCTCAGCACAGCGCGAGCTCTGTTTGAGAAATGCTTTTCTCCTGTTCAACATAAACGCAGCAGTACACACGACTGAAGAACTGTGAATCAGCCCTATCAAAATAATTAGTTTTTAAAATGGTAAACCTGATCGTTCCTGGTATTTATTATACTCACAAGGTTTTTCTCCACAGCCCTAAAACTTAGTCCTACCTTTCTAAACAAATACAAATAGGAACTGAGGTCTTTATACATCGAGATAATCCACCGGCTATGAGTATGAGAAAGTGTATAACCTGAGAGTCACAGGAGATGTATGAGATCTGGAAAACACTGCAAATTGAATCTGATTGGCGTCAAAGCAGTGCCTGGCTGTATCTGCATGCTCTTTAGCAAGGAGATAAGAGCGTGGTTTATCAGTGATCTGAGCTGGCTGGATCCCTCTAGTTCCACCCTGCAAACCTTGCCTGGGTATGTGCGTGAGCTGAGCTCAGCCCAGCCTTCCCCAGCACTTGGCTGAGAAAGGCAGCGTGGAGGCATCCGAGGTAAGCCCTGGAGCACTAAAACCCTCTGAAACACTGCCTGCTCTCCTGGCAGCCTGCTCAGCCACGGCACAGCCATGACTTAACGAGTCTGCCCTTCACTAATGGAGAGGTGATTTCCAGGGCTGAGCCTTGGTGGCTGGAAGAACCCAACCAGGTGCCCTCTAGTGTGAAGATAAACATGGCGGGTCTCCTTGAGAAGTTCTGTGTCAGGGCCCCTGCTGGTTGGCGGCCCGGCTTCATCGTGCCGTGTGTAATTGCCCCAGCATGTCTGTGTGTGCAAGAGAGAGTAAGTGTGTATTTATTGAGGTGGAGCCAGACAGCGGGAGGAAAGCAGAACGCGACGTGTCAGAGCTGGGATTTATTACCGACACAGCAGAGCATTTTCTTTTCATTTTGACCATAATGTTGTTCTGAGCCTCTGCCAGGCTTTGAGAGCAGAGTCCACCCCCTGCTTCGCACCCTTCATTTTTCTCACTTTGCAGGTTTTGACTGAGCTAATGCTTTCAGGAAAAAGGGCTTATTGATTAGAAGGAAGTCACTCGCAGCATCTGAGCTTTTATTGGTCTCGTTTGTGAGGTGGTTTGGCTGTTTGGAAGAGATGCAGGTAGTGTTTGTTCTGACACATTTAGTAAATTCTGCTGGTTCCCTGCCCTCGTTTCTCAGAGCCTTCTCGCTTTGCCTGCTCTCCTTGTCACTTGTCCAGAGCAATCCTGTTAATACTGAAGCGTGTGACAGGATCACCTCAGCTGCTCTGGATATTATTGTTCTTTTCCTCCTCCAGTTTAATTTGCACGTTATCTTTCATTCCAAAATGGCCATCGACCCTAATCTTCATGTGATTTTTGTTGTTGCCTAGATTTTACAGCTAAAAACGAGCTGGGTTTCCTGTTAGAATGATCTAGAGCAATTTTGTTTGATGTTCTTTCCGCGCTAGCAAAGACATCCCACTGTGACAAGTCAAGTATTCAAGTAGTAATTATGTCATATTTTCTTCACGTGACCAGAATGCTGACATTTGTCACTTATAATTGTCATAGTTCAAAGTTAGCTCGGTCATCTGTAAAAACCAGCCCTAGTAGGAGACGTGTTTAGTCACAGGTAGAGAAGACTGGGCTATCCCTGCAGCTTGCTGGTTGGGCTGTGTAAGGAAATGTGCAGCACATCTGGGACTGCAGAGGGTGTAAAAACCAGACTTTGGGTATGTTTATGCAGTGAGTTCCCCCAGGCACTGTGTCTTGCAGTCGTGTTGGCTAAGAGGCCCAAGATCCATTGGCTTGGGCTCAACACTCTGCTAGGGTGATCCCAAAGTTTTTGGTCAGGATCGAGCATGGTGGATGACAGCATGAAGATCATGCCTGCTTCGAGACTGTGATGAGCTTTTATCTGATCACGCCAATCAAAGCAATATAAATAGAATATAGAATCATCAAATCGTTTGAGTTGGAAGAGGTCGTTTAGTCCAAATCCCCTGCAATGAACATAGACACTTACAGTTTGATCAGCCTGCTCGTATCTTTGTATATTCAAGTGTGTGATGGTGGTGTTTCATATTTTTTTACCCGCTGTGTTCTCCAGTACAGTTAAAATATATTGACTGAAGATTATTATACTACTATTAGTGGTCCCACAGAGATCAGTGAAAACTGACCAGAGAGTCACCTTAGTTTCCCCTGTTGCCTTCAGAGGAAAGGATGTCGAAGAGTTTTAGCCAAGGTTAGCGTTTAGCTGGCCACTCTCCCTCGTGGCTCCACTGCTCCCCTTTGCACATCCATTGACTCGTCACAGCACGATCTGTCAGCAAGGTACCACACGTCCCTTGTATCATCTCAACAGTTGCTAATTTGAGAACTTTGTAACTTGCATGGAAAAAAAAAAAAAAGAAAGAAAAAGAATCACGCTTCTTACATTTTTAGCAAGAGGAATTCACAAACTGCAATATTCCCACTAACGTTTTTTTTCAGTTGAGTTATGAAAGGGAGCGCAGATCAGCGATGCAGCAAGGAACAGAAAGGAAAAGAGTCCCCTTAGAAAAAAGACACCCGCTAGTCCTCGGGCTGAAAAGCAGCAGGAAAATAACTCTAAGATGTCCACATTTATCAAGGCGCTTACCTGCACAGCATGCAGAAAGCAAAGCTCTGCGTCTGGCAGACTGTGGGCACGGGTGCTCGTGGGGGTGTGAGTGTTTGTGTAGGGAGGGAAAACACACCTTGAGGAAAGGTAAATAATAATGTTACCTGCAGGTGCTGGGAAGAGGGGAGAGGGAGAAGCAGCTGTCTTCTGTCATCAAGACTGCTGCATGCTCGGGCATTTAATGACAGTGTGCGCACTGGAATGCTGCGTGCAGAGCTTCTTCAAAGAACATGAAGGAGTTACCTGTTACTTTTCAGCAGAAATTCAGAACCGCATTGCATCTCAGGGTGCATGTTCCCCCTCCAAATCACTTATTAAATCTTTGCATTACTTACTTTATTGACTTAAGCTATTTTGCTAAGTTTGTGATGTGGGCCTGTGTGTGGGCCTGCGTGAAATTCCTGGTCAGCCCACACCTGCTATTCTTATTAGCAGAAACATTAGAGGGAGGAAAAAATAGGGTGCATGCTTTTAACTCAAAGGAAATGTAAGGGAAGTGATTTGCAGAAACGATAGCTCTTTGCCTTAAAGAATTTATTCACGCTCCTGGGCTGGAGCAGATCTCATATTCCTGGTGGGTGAGGAGTGCGTTGCTGTCACAAGTCTCCTGACCATAGGTCTCTGTGTACTTCCCGTGCAGTCACTCATTACTGCTCCTTTTGTGTCTGCCAGGGATTCCATTCCCCTTGTGCAGAAAGAGGAACTGTGGCACGGTGCAGCAGCAGGACTTGGTCAAGCCAAATCATGTATCCTGACCAACATCTTAACCACTGGAAATTCTCAGCCAGGCTGTCCAAGTTGTCTCTTCAGAAAAAGAGATTTCTATATATAGAAAAAAAGAAAGAAAAAGGAAAGAAAAAAAAAAAATCAGTGAAAAACCCAAGCTTGGAAATGGCTGCAGAGAAATGGGGAGAGCCGTACAGCTGCATGAGCTCCCGGTGCCGTAGGTTCAGGATGACACACGTGGCCATGGAGATGCTAATGGTGTGAGGCACATGGACACCCTGTCTGCTCTTTCACGTTAGCTCTTATGAGATGGGAACATAATGAGTTCCTGAGACATTTAAGGAAGCAGAAATTACATATCCCAGACCCTGACAGTGCAGAACAAAAAGCCAGAGTATGATTTCTGAGGTTCCTCTTTTTTTTTCTTCAGTACACGAGCACTGTGCGTATAAAGATGAGAGACAAATAAGGCAAAACTTTTTTTCCCCTCTTACTGTCATCAGAAAGCATCGTTTTCCCCATTTTACAAATAGGGATTGGGGCAGAGGTTAAATAACTTGTCCAGTGTGTGCAGTAACCCTGCACCAAATAGAAGAAAGGAACGAAGGGATGAGCACAGAGAGCGCTTCTGCACATAGCAGTGTCCACTGGGGCTGACTGCTACCTGCCCTCCGGGCTGGTGTAATCATTCTGCAGCTATCTGATGGGTATCACTGGGTGCTGAGGCCTGCTGGAAAGCAGCAGTCTTTGAAAGACAGCAAAAGGTGCTTGCATGCTTGTGTACAAACATAGGTATGTTTTTGTTGGATCTTCTAGCAGACCCTCCTTTTGGTGCCCTTAGTTGCAGAATCTATGGGGACTTGTGGGATGCTGCGGTGGGGGCAGGTGGGGATGCTCCAAGGCTGCAGGGTTGGGAGGGTAAAGGAAGAGGAGCAGTTTTCTCTCTTTTTCCTTTTCGCTCCGTAACCCAGGCAATTTTCCCACAGAGCGACAAGGAGATCTCTGTGTTGGGCTCAATCAGAAATGCTGCCTGTTGGCCAACGTGGGCTTTGTGAGCATCGCATTCAGCTGACACGGTGAACAGATTTTTCTAGAGGGAAGCGCTTTGTTGCTGCAGTCTTTACTAATGTATATTCTTCTGCTTTTCATCCAACAGTCAATGAAGGCTCAGGTGAAACCAATCAAAAAGAGACATCGACCTGTGACATTTGCCAGTTTGGGGCAGAGTGTGACGAAGATGCAGAGGACGTCTGGTACAGTAATTTGGTCTACTCTTCTATTTTAATCAATGTTGTGTTATTTAAAGATACTGTGGTTTAGAAAGCATTAAAAATATTAGACATTTCATTTTTTGCACCCACAGATTCATTAGATAATGTTGATGGCTTAGACGGTGACCGAAGTGGCTGTTAGGCTGAAAAAATGTTTGTAATTTTGGAACATGCACAATTTAGAAGAAGTCCAGAAACGCAGTTGTCCATTTTGTTGCTATTATAACTTATGTTACTCCATCTGGGATTTTATGGCTTTATTTTTCGATAAAAACAGAATTGGGAAAACTAATTGACCTACAGCGTTTGCAGTTAAAAAGTATCATTAATATTATCATTGTGTTAAGTCATGTGTGGCATTAGCAATGTTGGGAAATCTGTCTCGCTTTTTCCTGGTTGCTGGAGTCAAACACCTAACCCTCAAATGTTAGAAGTTATAAATAGAGTATGCATTCAGACATCTTCTCTGTGGAAATTTATATTTTATTTTTGGAAAGAGGTTGTAAAAATACTCTTTTTTGGTTGTTGTTTTAAACCTTAGTCGCGTAAGCTGAGGGGAAATAATTCTTTCTACTTGGAATATTTTGTTGGATTTGTCAGTTTGCCTAGGTACTGTGCAAACACCTTGTAGTAAGTCAACCTTAAGCTAATCATTTCACTGTAATTTTGGAGCAGCCAGCTGATCCAAAAAGCAGCTATCCACACATTTGTATTTCTAACACCACCTTAATGTCAAGCCTCGTATTTTCTTAGTTCTAAGTAATTGGTACAAATTTAGAAAGACATCAGAATAATCATGCAAATGTTAGAGTCGATGATCTAAGCGATGCTCCTGAAGCTGAAGGCTGCTGGTATTTAAAGGATGGATACAGAAACTGGGCAGTGAGATATTAATAAAGTGGTATTGCCTGAACTCTGACACGTACAGCAGGAGCAGAGCAGAGGGGAATGAATGAACGAACGAATGAACGGTGAACGTGATAAGTGGGGCCAGCGTTGGGCAGCTGGCCCCATCCAGGCAGGACGTCCTTGACCACACATGAGATGATAAACATTTCTGTTATTCAGTGAAGACACTTAGGGGTATGGCGATCAACTCATGCTCATTTTGCTTTGGTCTTGCCAAACCTCTAATGACTTCTGGACCCAGTGTTTATAAAGTACCAAGCAACGAGCCACAGAAGTCTAGCTCTGGCTCCAGGCATCAAAAGAAATTCAGGCGTTGAAAAACCGGAGCAAGATGCATCTTGGTTTGCAAGAATGCATTGAAATTTGTGTGGAAGATACTTCTTAACGTTGACTTTGTTTAAGGAAATGACTTCTGGTGTCGGAATCTCAGTGTCTCTTTGACCAGTTATCCTTGAGGGATTTGGTGGTGCAGTGCTGAAAAAAAGCAGCGGTAAAATTAATACATCAAAATCCACAGTCTAGTGCTCATGTTTTCATAATTAAGTGCACTTGCAAGTTGGAAGGCAGCAGAAGAGAGGGGTAAGGAATAAAATTAGCTACCAAATAACATTATTAATCACAAGCACTGAGGAGCGCTGTTTATTTTTTTCTGGAAATAGCTTGATAAAGGAGCCAGCTCCAACTTAGCCCAGCAACGTTCCCACTGCAGCTTCTGCAACTAATTCCTCCCCTTCCAAACAGCTCGGCTTACGCAGAGCGGTGCAGTAGCTGCGGGAGCTGAAGTTCTCAATCTTTATTGACAGGCGGCCGTTCTGCAGGGGAAGGTGCTTCTCAGGGCGGGGAGCAGGGGAAGGGCATTTGCTGGGAGGATGCTAAAAGGCAGCAAAGCAGATTTCTAAGCAGAAGTAAAAAGACCGTGCAAAGCCTGTTAAAGGGCTGCTTTGAAGTAAACAACTTCATATGCCGTAACAGAGCCCTGCTTTCCTGTCTCTGCCCCATGATTAGTCGTGGATAAGTGTCTTTCTAAAAAATGAGCCTTCTGGGTGTTAGTTCTTTGTTATTCTTATTTCTGGAATAAAAGCAGGCCATGTATGGGGAACCTAGATCCCTCTTTCAAAATGTACATTAATTGAATTTCTGTGTTTGGCAGCAGATAGTCGTATTCTGATGCACTTTCCCCTGTCCCTGCGAAGATTTAGTGCGTGGAAAAATTCCCCTGGATTAAATGGGCAGCAAAATTCCAGTTTAATATTCGGTCTGTGTTTTTCTAACGTCTAATTTCAGAAGTAAGCAGGATTCCCAACCGCTGGGGTTCCTGAAAGTCCAAACGATGTCGGGAGCTCCCGGCAGCCCAGGGAGCTGCAGTTATGGGGTGAGGAGCCCTGCAGCAGCAGTGTCCCCATCCATCAAAGCTTATAGGATCTGTGCCCGGTCTGCTGTAGGTGAGGGGGATGCGAGCTGGCAGCAGAGCCAGAGCTGAGAGCTGGAGTTGCGGGGCTGGCTGGCTGCCTGCTATGGCTCGGTGTCAGGGTAGATCAGAAGGGAGAGCACAGGTGTGATAGCAGATGTGGTTGGGCTGCTGATGATTTAAAGCGACAATTAACATTATTCTGCATTGCCACAGTCTGTTCTTTCACAGTCCCTTGTCTCTGGTTTAACTCTTTTCTTTTTTTTTTTTCCTTCTTTTTTTTTTTCTTTTTTTTTTCTTTTTTCGTTGCCAATTGTCACTCGGCTGAATTGTGCTATTGTAGCGTGTCACCATTATTTTTAAATTGTTTCATTTCCTTAAAACCAATCTGTTAATGGCTAGACTCCTGGGATTTTGATAGGGTTTTTGCCACATAAAAGACAACTCAAAGGGGTAAGATGTGCGTGTGAACATTTTCTGGAAGGTACAAAGAAAAGGCAGAAAAGAGCCAACTGTAATAACAGGTTTTCTGAGGCATGTTAAAGCACACATATATTATTATCCTATTCCACAGCCTAATATCACATGTGCGAATGCAATTTGGCATTCCATTAGTGAATCTCTTTCTCTGGGTTAAAAACAAAGACTGTTCAGTTGAAAGTCTTTAACATCTTGCTACTTTAATATGTGAAAGCTTCTTGTCACTAAGAGGATCGTGCATTACTGGCATTATTCCCACCTTTAATGCATTTTGCACCAGTGAGCTTCATGAATATTTAAAGCAGGGCCAGGGCTGTGCTCTTGAGCGCAGGATTGCAATCTATTGGTAAATCAGACATTTGGTGTTGCTTACTTTGGGTTTTATTTCTGAGCTGGCTAAGGAATAATTGATTTTGTAAGACAGGGCTACTCAACATAACACCCCGAGAGATACACTTAAAAGGAAATGAAGAACGAAGCGTAACGTGCTGAACAGTGGTGTGTTTCTGAGATCCTCCAAAAAGCATCCATGAAATACTCGCTGTATATAAATAGTACTCACCAAATGGAGTGCCTGCTCATCTGCTAAAGTGGCTTAGTGTCAGTACATAACCACGTCAAGAACCCAGATCCCGGTATCCATCTCCTCATTATGGGCCACTGAGGAAATAAGAGCACTCTGTACATCGGGCAGGCCATGGCTGGGATGGATGCTGGGCAGCTATTTCGGAGGTCCGTGAGATGTCCCAGCAAGTGGAAGGGGATATAGATAATGGCAAAACCCCTTCTGTTGAATTTCCTCTTGGAAGATACGGAGTAGAGAGGACAGGAGTGTTTTCGTAAAGCGAGATTAAACCTCTGACTTGTGGAGTTAATCAAAATCAGAATGATGAATTGGGGTTAAGTATGCTTGCTTTTGCTTAGGATTTCAATATCGGCAGGTCAGCAAGCAGCGGAGACTCAAAGTGGAGGACTGCCCGGAACGAGCCACGGTTTGGTAGCTGTAGGAAGGATGCAGAAATATCTGATGTGAGAGTGCTTTTCCTTCTCTGCGGCCTGACAGCAAGGAGGCCATCTGCAGCTTGCTGCCAGCCTTCCCCGGAGGCTGCAGGTGAAGGAGATGCTGCAGTACCCCTGATAGGAGGGGCCTGGCTCCAGCAGGCCACTTAGGGCTTTGCACTGCAGTGTGGACAGGGTCATAGAATAACAGCATGTCTTGGGTTGGAAGGGACCTTAAAGATCATCTAGTTTCAGCCCCCTGCTATGGGCAGAATTGCCACTCATCAAATGGGGCTGCCCACGGCCCCATGCAGCCTGGCCCTGAACGCCTCCAGGGATGGGGCATTAACAGCTTCTCTGGGCAGCTTGTGCAAGCACAGCACTACCATCACAGCAAAGAATTTGTTCCTAGCCTATAACTGAATTTCCTCCTCTTTTACTTAAAGCCATTCCTTCTTGTCCTGTCACTATCAGACTGTGTAAAAAGTCAGATCCCGTCCTGCATATAAGCGTTGAGTACTGGAAGGCTGCAGTGGGGTGTCTCTGGAGCCTTCTTTTCTCCAAGATGATCAAGCCCAACTCTCCCAGCCTTTCTTCACAGGAGAAGCGCTCCAGCTCTCTGATCATTTCATGGCCATCCTCTGGTCCCATTCCAACAGCTCCACATCCCTCCGGGGGGCCCCAGACTTGGACACAGTACTCAGATGAGGCCTCACAGGAGCAGAGTAGAGAAAAGCAATCCTCTCCTCCCTGCTCATCCCTCAGATACCACCTCCTCTCTGCTCAGATCAGGGCAGGCAGAAGTTGCCCAGAAGGGAAAAAATGACGTCAGCTTCCCTAGGGAGCCAAGTGTGATGGAGGAAAGGATGTGGATCTCATGCATGACATGGAGCTGGGTGGTGCTCCCAGAGGAAGTGGGGAAGTTGCGGTGAGTCCCTTGCATCCTGCATTTCTTTCTGCATGGCTGAAACAACAAACTCTACTTAGCTTGAGCATACAGACACCCAAGATGGATTAAGAATATGAACTGTTCCAAGCTTTTGTTTCATATTTTATCGCTAATCACTGATATATATATATTGAGTGAATACTCCTATACAGCAAGCAAGCAATCCACAATGCGTGAGGATGGTGAAATTGCATTCTCATGCAAATAAACTGCACTGTACATGGAAGATATTTGTGCAAATCATGCAGCTGCCGTCAGCCACTACCCCTGCAATCAATATTGCTCCAGCAATCGATATTTATCTTTATTATAGTATAGAAGGAAAACATATTAAAAAAAATGAACAATTTTGCCAGCTTCTCAATCCAGCCAGCAATTAGGTCAGTCAGCTTCGGGTCCCTTCCCCCTTCTGTCAGTTGCTCTCAATGAAAGCATCCGCAAACAAGATGCTGTAGTACTCTGAAGTACTAAAAGGTAGTTTGAAAGCTCACATACATTACACGGGTATTGGCTGCTTCGTGTTCAGCAGGGTGTATAATAACTGTGTGTGACCTACTTGTTCCAGATGCAGAAACAACAAGCTACTTTAACATCTGCATCGTCCCGTGCATTACACAGTAGCTATATGGCAGTTTCTTGCTGCTTGCCTTTCTCTTCTAGAGGAAAAGTAGATCTTCAGACATGCTTGCTGGGCTCATGGTTGAAATAAGCACCGAAATGGAATTAAATAATTAAAAACTGCAGTCCTGCAAAGGCTAACATTTCTGCTTCGCTTCAGATCATACCTAGGGCGCAAAAATGCGGCTGCTGCTGTGTAGATCTTCACGGGGAGCACGGTGCTCATATCTAATCACAGAGGGAAGCAAAGGGCCTGCAGCGTGCAGTCTCTGTGTCTCACAGCAGGAGACGACCAGGCAGTGTACGTCCTCTCATGATCTTAGCCCTGGCCTAATAGAGCCACCTCAACTGCCAACCACAACTCCTGTTGTGTTCCCTACTGGCAGGATGCTGAGGTGTCAGAGGTATCTTTCAGCAGGCAGTTTAGACATAAAACCAGCCCCGGTTAGTGCTCAACCATATCCGATGAGTCCACAGAAAGAGCAGGGCACAAGAAGTTATATTTCTCTGCAGAGAGCATCTCTGAGAGCATATGGTCCAGTCATTTTTGAGAAGCAGGAAGGACCAAGCACATTCTATTTCTAACTCAAATGCACTACTGGGTTTGCCAGAAAGAGGTATTGCTTGGAAAATGATGGCTTGTTTGGTCATCTGCTGAAACTGTTTTACTCTGCATGCATTTTATTTGTTTCTAGTCAAAAACAGCTATTTTTCCTTGTCTGGTAAGTTTCAGAAAATCGGCTTACCATCCTTTCATCCTTCATCCTGTGCCAAAGTATCCCATTTAATTTGTAAGTGAGAGACTGTGGATTTTCTAACTTTGGATGGACCTTTCCATCCACTGAGAGGCCACAGTCCTTCCGAATCTCATGCTCATTTGGCCAACTCCTGCCTTTCCAGATTCTCAGGATTTATCTTCTTACTAACGTTCCTTAAAAAAAAAAAAAAAAGCACCCTGGTTTTAACGTAAGCCAAGATTGTCTAGAGTTACTTATACTTCATAGTGTTTTATTACCAATACACTTTGGAACGCTCTGGTAAATAATTCAGCCTACCCGAAGAAATTGACTGTATTTTCTCCATGCATCAAGGAAGTCTGTCATATAGACTATATATCATGGCTCTAAATGTTCTCAGATAAATGCAGAACCGCATTGTGTTCCATCTGTACTGTTCTCCCAAGAAGGTCTTTTAGGAACCCTATATGATACATACATTTTTTATCTTTTGCAATTACACCAAAACTCATCACGTGGCCAAGGGAGAATACCCTCCACTCTAAGTCACAGACCTGACGGATTTTTATCTTCATACTCCTCCTGTCAGGAGCTGGGCCAGACTTGGTTTTCAGCTTCAGAGGGAGAAATTCTGGCTTATGAAAGCAATAAATGTTACTCCACCAGCTCAGGGAGAAAACCTCTGCTGATATCATAACCATGCAGTAACTTCTCAGTAGCCAGTAGAGCCTTTTGCAGGCAGAAGGGAGAACAGACTCAATCAGAGTGTAAATGTACAGTTGCTCACAGAGTGCAAACTTGGAAATTGTGATGATAAAAGCAGAATTTGGCTTACTGACTGTCTCAGTTGTTTTGGAGGAAATACTGATTTGTGAAAAGCTAAAAGTAGATTCTGAGATGTTTTAGTTTTGTTTCCTTGTCTTACCATCGTACCATGTTCCTATAGTAGCAAGACAAATTCTCCTGAAACTTAAGAGGGGAACGGCTTATCAGCCATGTAAGGCTGTCACTTGTCTTTACAATGATTAGTCTTTTCAGTTAAAAAAGAAAAAGCTGCAATAATATTAGGAGTCTTGCTCAAGATAACCAAGTTTGTCTGTCAGGTTCACGTGGCTGTGGACAGGAGATACGGAGGCAGCGAAGACTTAGATGG
The DNA here is from genome assembly GCF_905368555.1 of Meleagris gallopavo. Taxonomy (NCBI): domain Eukaryota; kingdom Metazoa; phylum Chordata; class Aves; order Galliformes; family Phasianidae; genus Meleagris; species Meleagris gallopavo. The sequence goes on from NC_139410.1 coordinate 1,322,948, forward strand.
TCCTGGCAGGGAGGGATGAGGAGGGACTGGGATAGGGCTGAGAATCGAAGGCTGGTTCCCACTTGGTCTGCTTTGCTGTGTGCTGGAGGGCACAGAGGAGTCACCTCGAGCTTGGGAGGCAGCGTGGATGTCCTCCAACATGCAGAAAGCAGCCGTTTATATGCTTCGGTTAACAGGAGTTCTAATGAACCTGGGGTTTTTTCTTCCCACAAGCTGTGACTGCATCTTTCTGTGACTGCATCCTTCAGTCCTTCCTAGGAGAACTAACAAACTTCCGAGGACACACCTTTATTTGCATTTGAAGGAAGGGTTTTGGCAGCCAGTTTTGTGCTCTCAGAGTAGCACAGGGCATTGTGCAAACTGTGCCCAGCTCTGCACTTTGCGCAAGGTGCACCACAGGGTCAGCTTCAGCTTTGAAGAGCTGTGCTTGGGTGCTCCCAGCTGAAGGCACCACTCCGTTGTGTAACTCCGTGTCCAGGAGACCCTGGGCTCACCAGATTGCAAGAGTGCTTGTAGGGGATAGTATGATAATGCACATCAAATATTAATGTGCATTGACACATAACCGCCTGTGTATGTCAGAGCATTACTGCGTGAAAGAACAGGCGCAGAGGCATGGGACAGCCATGTGTGTTTGCACCTTTCTTTTCCATCCTGCTTACTTATTATTTAAAAACAAGCATTCTTCGCTCCCCAGCCCCACATTTCGCCAGAGCCAAAGCCTGGTAGTAAGCTTGTGATGTCTTCGTGACGGCCTATTTAGTCGCAGTAAAAGGCTGATTGGCCTAATGCGCAATCAAGGAAGGAGTGACATTTATTGCTTCAGTTTTATGATGCTGTGCACTGAGTGAGATTTGGAGCCCTACAGTGCCTTCAGGGGGCAGGAGATCACCAGCAATGAATCGTATTTATACCTTTTTCAATTTCCTCCTAGCGTTTTAGCAATAAATAGGCCGCGTTGTTATTGGGTTTTATGTGAGTATGTTTATGAAAGCAGGGATACAACTTTGTAGTTCAGAATTACACGTGTCGCCTAAATAGATCAGCGGAGAGCATAACTATGTAAAGCAGTGGGAAAGCACTTTCCGATTTATTATCAAATGTCTTAATATAACGCTTCATCTCCTCCGTCCCACTTTATGTTAACTATCAAATTAAAGCTACATCCATCACAGAAGGTCGGCGGCTCCTTCACACACCCATTGTGGAACATCAAGGCCACGATGTGTTCACACATCCGAGCCACTAAAAATACATCCCATGCATTAAATATGAGCTTGACGAAAGCTCGATCTGAGCTGAAGTGCAGGGCTGACCCCGGGGGCAGGTGTCCCTTTCCCATGGCAGCCATCCTCAGGGACGCCTGTCTTTTCCCGCATGTGCTCACAAGATGCAGACGATTCTCTAGAAGGCAAATCGCTGCTAAAAGCCTGTGTGGGATGTGCCCAGACATAAAGACTTAATTGCTGTCTGTCGGCCTGCCTGTTGTGTAATGAAGCCTGCCCACGCTGAAGTGCTCCTGGGACGCACATCCCTTGGGGAGCCGCAGGTGGGTGTCACTGGTCTGTGTCCCACACCTGATGAGGGTTCCTCTGCAGTAGCTTTCAGCTACAGGAAAAAGAGAGTTCTTAGAAAATAGTGAAGCCATTTGCTCAGGGTTACACAGGTCCCAGTTTCACACCTGTGGGGCTGCTCCACGATCTCATTTCACCGCTGTGCAGGATGACAGGAGGGGATCTTGTGTTATTTCCATCTGCACAGGCAGTGGATGGAAAAGCCTGGAGGAAAAGCCTGGAGTAACCTCCTGAAATTTCATTAGGTAGCTAGTCTGGATTTTGTTGTGTCATTTGAGTCAGCCCCTGGAGCAGAGCAGCCTGGAGAAGGCAGCTGGCTCGGATGGCTCTGCCTCAGGCAGGCACACGTCTTCGAGGACGTGGAGCAGTGTATGGTGAGGGTTAGGCTGATTCTGCACATGTGAAGCAAGTATTTATAAGCAGGAACTGTTTTACCGTGGTTTTCATCTGCTACTGCTGCTACGAAGATCATCCTGGCTTTGTCTTCCCCACTGGCAGTGGACGTCTCACGCGCTGCATGGCTTATAGCATGCAGGCCTCCATCCATCCCTTCAGTGTCTCTGGTAATCAGGGTCACTTCCAGTAGTAACCGGTTGACAAAGCTGTTACGTGGCGGTAGGGATCTGAAATCTGTCATGGGTTCCCTTCCAGGTGATACCATGCTTTGGTGAGCAGGGCTTCCCATGGCAAGCCTCACAGCCCGGGCTGAAGCACAGGGATGCTTTTGCAACAACTCTTGTTTTTCTGTGGGCTGCAAGATTGAAGCAAACAAACGGTATCAGCAGTTGGAACACACAGCGATAAAACACTGGTGAAGGACAGCCTCAGATGTTTGCAGAGGGGGAGAAACGCTCAGCAAAGCTTTGTTTTAACACGGGTTGCAGGGACGTGAAGGACACCAAGTGCTGGCAAGCCACAGGAAAGCATTTATTTTATTCTTTGTGCTTTAAATAAACTTCACGTATTAGATATCCGCAGACCCTTGAATTGGCATATGAAAAGAATTAGACATTTCTTCTCTAGACACACAGCTAGGGTGAGCATTTTCCATTGGTCTTCAGACCCAGCCGTCGAGCTTGTGATTTTCTGTCTGGGACTAAAGCACAGAGGCTAGTAGAAGGCTGTCCTGCTCAGCTTAGTTCCTTGTAAAGAGAAACAATATTTAGCAAAATGAAGGGAAACATTTGTTTTGCCCTAAAGGTGTTAGCACACGATTCATTGCATTGTTAAGGGCAGCAGAGACATCGGGGAGCCAGAGGAAGGTCATATTATAATTGGTGCTTTGAATGGTAAGAGGGAAGCAAAGGTGAAGCTTGTGATGTTTTCGCAGAAAACTTAACAAAGAAAGTTACAGGAAAAAAAAACGAAAGGAGAATTAGGCACCTGCTGGCAGTCGCACATAGCAGGTTAAGGCAGGCGTTGCTGAGCTGAAGCCTAGAGGAAGGTGGAGCTGGGGCCAGCTCCTGGCTGGGGCACGCAGGGCAGCTCGCTGGAGGAGCCTGTGCCTGGATGGCACTCACAAAACCACTTTGAAACAACCTTCGTGGGCAGATGTGCTCAGAAAAATGCCTACCTCTGTGTAAGCATTGCCGGCCACTCCCTGCTCTCCAGCAGCAGCGTGGCAGCTGTACAGCGGTTACTCAGGCTCTCTGCTCCAGCTAGGCTCACAGATTATGTTGCGTTTGGTATGCAAGGAAGGGCAGCCATAAATATATTCACCACTTTAGTGCATTTTAGCTTGACATATGTCCAGTAAACAACGTTTTGGTCTCTCACAGTCCAGCAACAACAAAAAAAAATCACTTGATTATTCAGCGCTTCCTTCTGTTATGATGCTTTGGGGTCCTTCAAATCATTTTCATTATGCACTACATAATAATAAAACTCTCCATGCAGTATGCCGATAATTCCGTGCATGGTCTCTGTGATTTCTAATTGTTTGAATAACAGCGTGCTGCTGAAATGCCATGCAGAAACATTGCATCGCCCCGAGGGAATCAAGCTTTTCTCCTTGTACTCACGGTGAAGATAAACAGTTGAACAGTTGAAATAAGTAAAATATCCAGGGAAGCCGCTGTGAGCAGTAGACATGCTCGGAGCAGAAGCCAAGCTGCAAAAGACCAGAATGGAAAATAAAAAAATATATAGTACTGAATGGGAGGCACTCAAAATAAGCCATGCTTTTTCTTCTCTTGTGATCTTAAAGCAGAGCAAAAGCATGATCAGATCCCAGAAAGTAATATCGCATGCTATTTTTGTGCTGCCATTATAAAATATGTATTGTTTATTGTTCTGCACTGCAGTTGAAGTTTGCATCCACCTCAAATATAAAACAAAGTTTATTTTGAAGAAGGTGTGCAGTACCTTTATACTTTAAGCCTTTCAGTGATGCTTTCAAGTATGTGGTGATAGGATTTCAATCTCCCAGCTAATCTAATGGTATGATTCATAGGATGTGTTAAAAATTGTGTGTGTGTGTGCATTCTAAATATATTCTGTATGTACTGTTTCATGCGGATACAGTACGAATCGTGCGTTTACAGTGTTCAGTCTGCATCACTTCTGCCTCCTGGCAGGAACGTAGTTTCGGTGCCATCCTCTTGGGCTGTGCTCCATATGCTGCAGAGCCCACCTGAGCTTGGCCAAGCTACTAGATACGGACTCAGTATTGATGTTTCTGGGACATTGCAGCACGGAGATGGCCTGAGGAGCGGAGGCGGTAGGTGTGAGTACAGACCTTCCTGACCTGGCTAACCTGGGCAGCCTCTGCTCAGAGCTGGTGTGAGCGTCTCCACGCGGGGATGTGTTGAGATGTATTAAACATACCCAAATCTGATTGGGTAAAGGGGCCTCCTGCCTGCCTGCTGACACCCAGATGAACCACTGCAAAGCTTGTTTGAGTGTCGAGTCGTAATGTTAAGCCTGGCTTCGTTTCAGCTTGCCTGCTGGTTATGTCAACAAAAGTGCCCCATCTACCAAAAACCTTGCAGGAATCCAAGTGATGGAGAAGGCGATTGGGAGTGATAGCAAGGCTCTCAATGCTGGCATGTGCTGCCAGGTTAGCTTTAATGGCCATTTAATGTCCTAGATGGAGAGCCAGGAGCTCAGAGAGGACCAGAAATTTGAGTTTCTGATCGCTGCTTTCTAGTCAGAGCAGAGGAAGGTAAGAAATCTCACTGGTGGAAATGCCATAAATGTTCAACAGCCGTGTTTTTATTTATACGCTGCTTTATGGCAAAGGGAGGGCTTTGGGCTTTTTTTATGCTGCAAAGTGTTGTTGGTTTTTCCTTGCTTTTTTATTTTTGCCTGAAGAAAATATACGACATATTTAAATGACTGCAGAATGGAACATCGCTTTCCCTGTAAAACAGTGTGCGCTGAGACATGGCTGGATCTCACACTTGACCAAATTAGCATATGCACTCAAATATCAGAGCTCTGACTAGTAAAAATAACACTAGATTTGCATTTTCACATTTTTAGCTCCAGCTTCCTTGTCTGGTTGGTTTTATGCCTTTTTTCTTGACTGACAATTCTCTTTGTGGCAGATTTATTGCTGTTCTGCTGTTTGGACCCTGTAATCAACGAGACACTTGGCTGAAGACGTTAGTCATTTCATTAAGTACTTTTTGCAGATATCTCAGACACAATTTTCTCTTGCTCTGCTTCCAAAAAGCAAATGACCCATGGCCAGTGAAGTCTGAATATGAATCTTTAATAAACAGCGGTAGTACCAACAATGCTCTCTGGTTTCCAAACTACAGAGGGCTAATTAAAATATGTCGAATAGAGAAGAACTGCCGTTCTGTAAACGCTTCTGCATCTGTTCCCAGTAAAACTGCTCTTTTAGAGGCACTGTCACATTTATCCGCTTCCTTACCGTCAGGCTACATATGAAACCTTCCTCGGGCTACGTGCTGATACTGCGTGGTAATTTTTTTAAATTGTTTTTCAGTAATACACTGCTGAGAACAAAGACAGGATGGTTGTCTTAGGAGTGGAGATAAGACGTGGAATGGGGGTTCTTTTTATCGTCACTGTGTCACTAATGATCACGCTGTATTCATGAACTAAGGAAATATAATTGCAGCATTTTCCTCCACTTTATGGGTGAGGAACCATCCTCTCTTCCTATTGAGACACCTTAAAATGCTGTTCCTGCCTCCAGGGACAGCCCTTCAGAGCCATGAATCTGCTCTTCAGTGGTATTCCCTCTGCAGGCAAAGACTCTGCTCAGAGAACAGTACCATCTGTCATACGCAGAGGAGGGGAGAGTGAGGAGTGCAGGCGCTCACCAGTGTGCTCAGGTTTATTGCCAGTAAACCAGTAGTTTTTACCAGGTCAGTGCCCAAAATCATTGAATGGGTTGGAAGGGACCTGTACGATCATTTAGTTCCAACCCCCTGCTATCGGCAGGGACATCTCCCACTAGACCAGGTTGCTCAGAATCCCTTGAGAAGGTGCCCTGGTTTGCCGGCTGGAGGTTTTCTGGGTTTATTTTGGTTTTGTGCTTCAGTGATCAGCAAAATGACCAAGTGGGGCGTTCAGCTCCTCCAAGATTTTAATCGTACCAAACAGAATAGAATAGAATGTATAAAAGACACTGAATTCATCAGAGATGACCGCGACGACTGGAAGAATAAATGTAAGAAAGTGAGCCTTGTGTAGTGGCTGTTTACAGTGACAGCCCAGATTTTAATCAATTGATGTGTGTGAACCCCATTACCTGAAGGAAGCAGCAGGCCTGTGGGACAGCACTCAGTGTTCCTTCGCTTCTCAGGGGAGCTGCAGAGTGTCGGCTGACTTCTTAGAAGCACTTATTCCTCACAGATGCTTTTAAGCTGCTTTTCTTTCTGCCGAAAGCAAGGCTAACCCTTACATGTGTATTCTGTGTATGCTCATGGGTAAAATTTCATCCTGTGACCCTTAGGAGACCTCATTAACCTTCTCGCAGCTTCTTGAGCCTGAAGAAAAGAACAGTCAGCCTTTCTGTTGCCAAGCTTTCCTCAGCGCTACACTTAGGAATACAGCAAGCAGATAGATTTATTGATATAACGATAATCGGAAGTCACGGCCAGGATGATAAAATGGTCAGATGACCAAATTACTTACAGTCAGGGATGTAGTGAAGATCCCTAGAGGTGGGAAGCTGCCATGCTGCCAGCTTGGAGGAGCACCGAGCAGCCCCAGCACCGATGTGCCGCAGGACCCAAAGGACAGAGCGTGGCCTTGCAGGGACTGCCACCTCCCCGGGACCTCATCAGGGACATCGCAGCGTGGTCTGCTTGTTCAGCAGGAGACGGCCCCGCTTCTGCATGTCATCGTGCTTCAAAAAGTGAGGGCGTCTTTACTGACTGCTCTAGGATTTCATTAAATGGCACGTGTTAAGTGCCACTCATTCTGTATTCATTCCGGCAGGATGGATCCCGCTCAAGGTTGCTGTGTGCTGTGTATGTGCCTGGGTGCAGACGTTTGCAGAAAACTCCCCACCTTTTTCTCTTCGATTTACACTTCTCAACCTCGGGGGCACGGTTGAAATGGCAGCTTGCTTGTTCCTCTGGTTTGAGAAGAATGTGCCTGAATGTACTCTCGTCTTCCCTGATGAGATGAGCACTATAAATTAAGCAGAGCCAGCACCCCAGTGCATTACTTTCACTGATGAAACCTTACCTTTAGCTTTTCCTGACACAGACTTCATGTTGACTTAGTTGTGCAGCCTTAAAGTAGGATTGGTGGACGGCACGCAGCCCATCGCAGCAAGGAGATCCTGCTGACGAGTATATTATGGTGCTCTTCTCCACCTATGTAGTCTTCCCTGAAAATTAGCTTTACCCACAAGACCTGAGCATGTGGTGCCCTGCTGAGGCTGCCCCTTTCTGCTGTCCCTCACGCACGAGCATCGTGCTATGAGTGGAAGTAGTGCGTGCTTCATCCTGTTCATAGCTTGCAGCTAGAGGGCTCCTTCACGGGAGGGGAAAAGCTTGGCCTCACAGTTAACATCTGAGCCTTGGAAAATCTTTGTTTTCTTCTCACGTTTGCTGAGAGAGGTCGGAAAAGTCATTTTGGAACTTTTGTTTCGGGAAGGTATCAAAAGATGCAAGCAAATGCCTAATGGGCGCTGAAATGCTCTTTGAAATCAGTGAGAGGTCTCTCAGAAATCCCATACAAAATGTTTGCATGCGTCTTTAAGCATCTAAACACCTTTGAAAATGTGTCTCTTGTGTGCCTAACTCTAAACATAGGTTCGTACATCCCTTGGCATTTTTTAAATTGCATCCCAAGGTGCCCAGATTTCCCCTAAAGAGTACCCTTTTGTTCTAATTTTCTCGTTGACTGAATTGTCTCTTGACTTGAGACATAATAGATATTAGCCTGCACTCATTTTTTGTAGCAAGGTGTTGAGAACGGAAGCCGTTCCGGAGTTGTTTTATTACAAGAAAGGAGCATATGGCTGAATGTGTCCCATCTGAAATGCAAATGGTGGAGCTACGTGGAAAAAATTCCGATTACTCGAGCGGTAAACGGTTCCTAATGAAAAGAGTGTGAGTGAGGTGGGAAGCTGGCAGTGACTGCGGGAGGAAATGAGGGCAGTTAATATTTTGGTAGAGCAGAACATCCTTATTCTGCTGATAAGGAGGTTCTTAGGAAATGGACTGGATTTTTTCTTATATACGGCATATTCATCAGCGTGGTGAAAGCGTTACATAGGGAGCCAGGCTCCTGTCTTCTGCTAGTTATGGAATCATTTAATTTAATTTACAGCCGTGCTTCTCACCTTTGGCCTCCTTCTGAGCTGAAGTTTTCTGGTAGTGATCTACCTGATGTAAAGTAAGTCTGAGCGCAGGCGAGTCACAGCTCCCCTGATTTTTGTGACACTGGGCACATTTGTGGAGGGCAGAGGCTGAGGGGTGATGGAGGAGTCTGGTCGACACCGCTTCATTTCCTGCACATCCTCTTCCCAAGCCCGTTCCACCAAAGTTCTTCTTCTGTGTACATCCCTCTCCACTCCCTGCACCCAAAGGCGTCCAGGTGCCTGATGTGAATGGAAGAGGTGCTGACTTTTAAGCTAGCAGCCTGGCCTTCCCGTTGCTTAACTTCCAAAAGGCAGAGCCGTGAGCACGTGTGGTGAGGCCGAGGTGGAGCTGGAGATGGAGCTGCACCAGCGCTGCTCTGCTTTTAATGTCAAAAGGAGCCAGGACAAATCGAGATAGCAGCACTTGTGCAATTACGTGCTCAGAGCAGTCGAAGCAGCTGCTAGGTGAAACCTCTGGCTTTGTCCCTGAGCAGGATCACATCGGTGTTAATGTGACCTCGCTGAGGCTGAGCTGTCTGTTATGAGGCACCGGGGATGGAAAATGAGCATGCGTTGCCTTCAGCGATGCCCAGGGGTGTCTGACATCACTGATGATGATGAAATAGGAGAAACCTAAAAGAAAAAGACTGCAGCCTGCTGTTGGTGGATATGGCCATGTTAACATGTTATTTCAGATCCAGACCCTGCTTTTGGAGCAAATCGTAGAACCTTAGAATCACAGAATGGTTCGGGTCAGAAGGGACCTTTAAGATCATCTAATTCCAACCCTCTGCTATAGGCAGGGACACCTCCCTCTAGACCCTCTAGACTCACAGCCCCATCCAGCCTGGCCTTGAACGCCTCCAAGGAAGGGGTGTCCAGAACTTCACTGGGCAACCTGTTCCAGTGTCTCACCGCCCTCACAGTAAAGAATTTCCTCTTAATATCTAATTGACTCGATTGTCTTTACTTGGCTTTTGGTTCAGGTCGTGGGGCAGCCAGGAGCTCGCGAGCGGGACACGGTGCCTCGCTGATGTCACTCTGGGCTTTGGCAGGTGGTTTCACCCAGCCGGTTGGGGTGTGGTTGCAACATTTCTTCCTTTATTATGATCAGAGTGCATATGGCTGCCGTCATTATCATCCAAATCGTAAATCAGTACAAAGCCCCACAGATGCTGAGTTACATGCAATGCGCAGCAGCTCAACAGGGGTAAATTTAGTGGCTTCTTTAATTGCAAGAGGGCGTAGCAGCATAAATTACTGACATATCTGTTTGGATGTTCTTTGGTTTACAAGAATTGCAGCTGGTAATGCTGTCATTTAGTTTTCCAAGTATAACTCTCTTTTTAATCTGTCCTTTTTCTTGCTTTTCTCTCTCCTCTTCTCCCGCATTCTTTTCCATCCAGAAATACAAATGACCTTTTAACAGAATTTTCCACTTTCATTCTGTTGATTCACATTATTCACTCAGGAAAATACAAACGCTCTCTTTTCTGAGATGCATTGATGATGTCGGGAAAAAACTTACTCATATTAGCCTCTTCTTTTTTCTCTCTTCTGTCTTTTCAGGTGTGTGTGCAACATCGACTGTTCTCAAACCAACTTCAATCCTCTTTGTGCTTCCGATGGGAAATCTTATGATAATGCATGTCAAATCAAAGAGGCATCATGCCAGAAACAGGAGAAAATTGAAGTCATGTCTTTGGGTCGATGTCAAGGTAACGCTCGTAGCAAAACTCATTTCAAAGAATGTTTTCAATTTTTGCTCAGGGAAGAAAAAAAGAAAAAGAGAACTGGGGCTGCCTTCTCGTTTGGCACTTCTTGCGTTTCCATTAGGCTGCTGTAATGCGTGTGGTGCGTGGTGCTGGTGCTTGTTTCTCATCTGCTGGGCTCGTGGGATGCCAGCGGTGCCTGGAAGGAAGTTCTGTTAATGCTAGCTGCAGACTGGCCGTGTTTGCCGTGACTGCCATGCTGCTTCTTGCCCGGCTCTTACGGTGCTCTGTCACAGGGCCCTGAGCTGGCTTTAAAAACTCCAGTGTATTCTAAAATAAAAATGATGCAAATTTGCCTTTAAATAGCTATTGTAAATAAAGTGCCTGCTGGGACTCGGACACTAAATAGCTTTTTTCCCCCTTAGCTTCTGACCCATAAATCCTGGGTACATCTACTTACAAGGCCACACTCTACCTGTCTATTAAACACATTCTCATTTATTCCCATTTCTTTCAAGTTAACCACCTTATGTGGAGGTTCATTTCAGGGTACGTATTAAGGCTCCACAATTACTTCAAATAGAGCAGAAATGACAAGTCCGGCTTTGCACTGATATATTTATCCCAGCTGCAATCTGTTGTCACATATCGTTAGAAAAATGTGTTTTCTTAATGGAAGATGCTTGGTGTTTCGTTCCAGAAAGCCCGCTCCTGCTGTTTTCACCTGGCAAGCCCAGGGGAGCCCTGCAGCCGGCAGCGATGCTGTGCACAGAAGGGATGCTGGGTTTGCGTGGGTACTGGGGTGGATTCAGGAGCGAGCAGGAACTCCCCAAGCAATCCAGTGTATTTCTTTTCCCACAGATAATACTACAACAACTACAAAATCTGAAGATGGGCATTACGCACGGACAGATTATGCAGGTATGGTTCCTATTATGTGAGAACCACCATTGGCGAGAGCTGTGCCGAGTCGCTTTTCTCCTCTCTTTGCAGAGGTGGCCTGTTTTCTGCTATGGTTTTGTTTGTTTGCTTTAAAAGAAACCACTGTGTTCTCATTACTTTCTATTGCTAGAAACTATCTTTCTTCTTAATAAGTGGTCTTCTTACGGCTTTATCACTCGACAGACATGAAACACCCATTCTGACCGTGAAAATAATAAATGCAGTGACTTGTTTGCCAGAACGAGCGGACGCTGATGAAAAGTACAGAATTACCCTGCGTAGAATATACGTATTTTTTCATAATATGCAGGCTTAGGAAGGAGAAAATCCAGACCGTAGCAAAGCTCTGGTACCATGAAACATTGCCACAGTAGATATTATTACCTGTAAAGTTAACAAGGTTCTTTAAATGCTTTTTAAAGTGATAAATGGTTTTAATTTATTTAGAAGCTACGGTAAAACATAATGGCTGAATAACCTTATACGGCATTTGAAATTAAAAACATGCAAATGCCAGTGAGGTTTGGGAGGTATTTGTTTTACACCTTTTGCCCAGGACGACTGATTTAGAAAATTGAATGTGTATATATATGTGGGTTTGGGTATGTGTATGCACGCAGGCTAGTGTTCACAGCTCGTGCTGAGAATTCAAGCATCTGAGAAGGCAAGGTGAAAACGTGTCAAGCCATGTATTTGTGGCTTAGGTTTTTCAGGTTGTTGTAATTTGAAAGTAGCTATTTAGAGAGTAGATGCCAGCTGCTGACTTTACCTGAGCAGCTTGCTGCGTTGCTTAGGTGAAGTCCAGCTGGTGGTTTCACAGCTCTTAAAATCTCTTACCGGGAGAGTCGTGCAGCATGATGACTCAGTTTGGTCATTGCTGTCAGGGTGCTGCGTGCACCATGTCCTTTGGTTAATAGGACGCCCAGCCGTTACAGGGGGATTGTTCTGTTCCTAGTTAACAATGATGCATGATTAAAACATAGAGCTATGAATAAATGGTGGGTTGGTGAGCCAGAGGTGCTTGGGGTATTGGGGTGACTGCAGGACAAATTAGCAAGGGAGGAAATTTCTATGGAAAATGGATGCCAGGATTACTTTCCAAAAGATCAAAGAGGTGCCGTAGTCCAGATATTTCCGACTGCCAAGGAGCCCTTCCGTGGTGAAGTCATGCAAGGAAATAAGTCTGCATCAGTTTTCTTAAAAAGCTGAAAGGCCTGAGGTTGTATCCCGTGGTGGGCAGGGTGCACGGCAAAGTAGGACAAAATGATTTATTTTGAGATAGAAACAACAGCAAGAAGCACAGCTGTGTTAGATCCTTTCTCTTCTTTGCTGGAGAGCTGGGGAGATGACTGGAGTCTCCAAATTAAAATGGAAGCCTGCAGGCCCTTTCTGAATGCTGTATAACCCATCCTATTCTGCTCCAGCCTGGTAACTTAACACATTTGGGCGTGAAGCAAGTGAGTTGTAACAAAATGGGAGGAAAGGCAGCTTGAGGATTAGGGTGGAGGAGGAAATAGCAGCAATGAGATGAGAAAGAAAAGTCGTGGGGTCATGGAGGAAGAGGAGCACAGAAGGCACCTTCAGCTCGGGAGTGGGCAGGAGGAGGAGAGCAGCTTCACTTTAGCGGAGATGATATTTCAGCCCACACTCAAAAGGGAGAGGTGTGGGTAGCAGACCTGAGGGGAAAACTGACTGCAGGAAAATGATATGAGGTTGGCAGCCAAGAAGGGAACGCAAGAAGAAACTGGGTTATTGGGCAAGGAGAAGGGCAGAGCAACAGCACCGAGGAATGAGTCTACAGCAGAGATGCGTTGAGACATCAGGAGTGTGCCCACGGGTCCAGCCAGAAGTGATGGGACTGTGCAGGGGACACGGTGCTTCTCAGTCCCCTGAACGGGTGGAGACATCCCAAACCGTCAGTGATGTCCGTTGGGTATGTATGTGTCACAGAAAGGTGCCATCATTTCACCACAGCTAGCAGATCTTCAGGCCTTCTGCTATGGCTCAGGCTCCAGTGGGTTTCTTAAGGGCAGTGATGTTGTACCATGGGCCGGTGTCATTGTGTGTTATCCATTGGTATAACGAACTACGGCAGGTTACTGCAGCTGATTATACATCTTTCTGTGCACCTAACTATTATTCCCACCTAATTTTTCACTTTGACATACAGTAACAGCACGTAGGTTGAAAGCTGCAAGTTCACGTGGGATAAGCCACGACTGCAGTTTTCCTAAATGTTTGTGGCATAATACTGTAAGAAAATCCTGGGAGAAAGGGACCACTGGAACAAGAAGTTGTTACTGCAGCACTTAATAAGTAGGTAAATGGAAGGGGGATAGCGGTATAAAACCGAGACGAGGTTCTAGGTTCCGGCTTCAAAGTTTATCCAGCAGGAAGCTTCATGCCATCTTCGCATTCTATAAAGGATATGAAAGTTTTATTATGTTTAGTACAAGAATAATAAGTGAGGATATTTGTTGTAGAAATGGGCTGTAGAATGGACTGGGTAAATTCATGTGACAGTTGAACTTGATGCTCTTGGAGGTCTTTTCCAACCTGAATGATTCTCTGATGGTATGTTGTCACTTGTGCTAATGTACTGGTAATGCTCTCTGTAAAGATGGTAGTGACCAAACGGTGCATATCTTTTCACCAAAACCCTTGCATTCTCATCTGGAGGTCCCGGGGAGGCAGCTCCTTTGCAAACACCCAACAACCAGCAGATTTTTTTTATTATTAGCTATTCATTCTGTCTGTTCAATCAATGTTTTTGCTCCTTACTGTTCTTCTTTGAAGCCTATTGATCGTTGCTAATGAACGCATGAAACCCTCAGTCTGCAGAGCTGAGAGCACTCGTTCCTTTGGAACAGAAATCTTTACTCTAAGTTTGCATAGCCTTGTTTATTTTGAGTGGTCATACTTGATAGAGGTAAGATTTGTTTTTAAAGTTGGAAATGTATCAGCACAGTGTGTGTCTGTGCCTCTACTTGCGCATTCTGGCCCCTCTCATTTTTCTGGCATGCCAAATGATGCATCAGACTTTGGGCAGTTTTCACTCTTTTCAACAAATACCAGCTCGTTAATGTTGATCATGCTTATGAGATGGCATTTCGTTTTAGCCAATAAATGAGTTGGTGGGGCTTTTCTCTCAAATCCAGTAGAAACACGCTTGATCTCACAGTTTCCATGGAAGAACATTTTTAACCATTCTAAATGCAATATATGTTTTAGAAAGTAGCATCCGAAAGTCCTGCGAAGGATGTTTTCTTGATATTTTTCCATTAGATGTATAAAGAAGATGGCTGTTTCGGTGGCATTTTCGCTTTTGGACTCTGGGCAGTCAAGGAGTTTTCATCTTGTTTATTCATTTGCCAGTTTATTTTTACTCTTCTATGCTTACACTCCCTCCTTAAGATCTGGATATTAGCAATTATACCCCTTACTGTTTTTATCCTTTTTCATTATCAACTTACAGAGATTTTTTTCCCAAGCACTTCAAAGAATAAGTGGATATGGATGAGCCACATTTCTGTGTTATATATTCATGAAAATTGTCAGTGGCGACACTGACAGATCTCATAGACCTACTCGATAACACAGTCTTCCAGACCAGACAGAATTCCCTCTATGAGCATTGATTAGATCAAGTCTCTGCAGTGAAGTTGGTGAAAAAAGGCGTTTTCAGCCATGATGGTCTCCTTGGGTGAAAATGCACACGCGCAGACAGTCATTTTGAGCTATATTCTTGGGTTGCTTGCTAACAGATGGCGGTGTTGTCAAAGCAAACTGAACTCTCCACCAAAAAGGGCAACATCCATCTGTGTCAACACATCGCCTGCCCTTGGCTGGGCCAAGCCTGTGGGATGGAGGCCACAAAACGACCGCAGATTCTTTGCTCCAAGGATGAAGAAGGGTCTTGGACCATGCCTTTTCCAAAACAAATACCACGTAATATTTATATTTGAAGAAAGAAAAATATCCTAAAACGTGACTGAACTCCAACATTCTGTACCATTATCTTCTGATTCCTTAGAAAGGGGGAAGTGATGTTTATCAAAGAAACCGTAGGAAGCACCTCTGGGTTGATGCATGTCTTCCTTCACAGGCCCCCTGACTTCAGTACTGTCTTCATCATCTGTAACAGTGCCTGAGTTAGGTCCAAGAATTAGAGCAGCAGCATCAAATTTCTCTACAAAGCGTGACTATTTTTTTCTGGTCCCAGGAATTAAATAGGGAATGCAGAGCGGATTCTTTCTCCAGATTATAAAATTTTGCAAGTAGGTTAAGTTTGGAGTGTAAACCACTTGACATTGTCCCTTTAAATTATATTTTCTGTCTACTACCATGTCAGCCAGATGTAAAACCGGTGAAGAATAATAATAAAGCCCCAGAGCTTAGCTATGGCGTATAAACTATTGTGCAGGCATCTGCTTTGCCTTTGTGAACTAGGCTTTGCTTTCTCTTTAATGGAATCAGCAAGTGAGACATAGAGCTGAGCACCGTGCATCCATCACAGATAGAGAAAAACCGTTTCTCATCTGCAGCTTCATAAAAGCACTAGGAAAATTGCATCCTTGCCTATGCAGATTTTCTTGGCTTTCAGTGTAGCAGACTCTAAGTCAGAGGTTGTCTCTAAACAAATAGATTAGTTAGGAAATGTTCTTGCTTTTACAGCAAATCACTTAAAAATTTAAAAAAAAAAAAAAAAAAGAATATATTTTACTATTTTGACAGCTGTGTGGTAGCAGGAATGCTAGCTGGCTGTGGCTGCCGCGCATACTCCCACACATTCCTGGCATTTGTGAGTACAAGAATAATACAAATGATGCATTTCTTAAAAATGTAAAGCATTTAAATGTTGCTAGGACTGCTCGCTGCATTTACAAGTGCAATTAAAATGCACATAAGGTTTACTCCTAGTGCAAATGCACAGAGGACACGCAAGTTCTTGACAGCAATGAAAGAGCCCAATATAGGCATTATTTCAGGCTGTTCAATTCAGGTATTCTTGGCCTTTGACTTGAGGAAAGCAATGAGGGCATCTCCCGCTGGGAGGTGTGACCATATCGTGCCCCACATGCCTGGATGTCCTTCAGCACGTTGGATCGTGCAAAAATGCAGAGGTCTACAAATAACTGAAGCCTGGGACATGTCTGTGCACAATGATGTAAGAGCAGAGCTGGTCTCAACTTAGAGAATGATTTCAGGTGGAGAGGCTGTTTTGGTCCTGCTTTGCATTCCCAGTCTGGGTAATCCTGATAGAAAGGCTTCCCACAAAAGCCAACCAGGAGGAGTTCTCCATTCTTTGCCTGGGATCTGGAGGCTTCCAAAATCAAGCTTACGGAGAGTAATATAGCGTTTACCCAGAAATAATGACCGCGTGTAGCTCAGCTTCATAGCAGGACTGTAAAACACATATAAGAAAATTATGAACTCGGGATTCTTCTGAATGATTTTCAAAGGCCAAAGAGAGATTACTGTGTCTGATAGCACCCCGGTCTCTAGCTCCTCTGCTGCCTTTCAGCTCCTCCATCGCTGGCGATATCCAGAAGGAAATGAAAAAGTGAAGATAGAGGCCAGCTGGTAGGTTAATAAATCTCACTGTCAGCTACATTTGAGCTAAAGTCTGAGTGGCCAGCAATGTCAGCTTGGTCCCTGAACCTTCACTTGTCCTGGGAGCTCTTTTAAATGAAAAATTGCAGCTGCTACTTTTTGTCATTTAACTCCTAGTTTTCAAATGGTGCGGTGCAGAAAGTCCCACTCTGGCATTTTTCTGTGTCATCACGAGGACCAGATGATTTCTTTCTAAAATAGGAAAATCTGGAGCATTAATGTAATTGTCTTGGTAGTGGCACTAGTACCATGTAGCGTTCTTCTTCTTATACAGAGCAGTTCATCTTTAGTTCCTGAGAGTTCTCCTTTAACTTTGAATTGCATATGATAAACTGGATAAAATGTGCCTCATTTGTTTGGAATTTTTTTTTTATTATTATTTTTTTTTTTTTTTTTTGTCTGCGTGGTTTTGTAATGAGAAAAATTGCACCTTTTCATTACTTACAATTTCCTGGTGTCGTGCTCATGGAACCTGTAATTGTTAGCATTAAAGCTGAAATTGGGTCTCAGGTGAACTGTTAGACATCTCTTTACTGAAATTTATGTAGCTCAAGAAAAAAAAAAAAGAGCGTTTCCATTTGTGCCTTTAAAGCTTAGCCCTTAATTTAATCACTAATGAATGTGAATCAAAAGTTGCAGAATTGGTTTGTGCTTTTTCCCCCTCGTAAACAAATGCAGTAATGTAGTGAATGAGCATTATAATAAAAGCTATTTCATTTGTGCAGAAGGGCGGTAGCCTGGAAATACAGTATGTCCAGGCTAAGAATTTGATCTGCAGGGAATGAACAGGAAAAACAAGTGCTTGCAGCACCAAGGCAGACGCAAGCAGACTAAGAACCATGCAGTTGGATGAGGCTATTTTGCTGTTCCAGCTCCACTGAAATATTTAAAGTCTTGGACGTGAAGCTTAGTCAGGGGTTGAGGGGCGGGAGTGGAGTTTTTAATGCATGTTTGTTTCAGTTTGTTCAGTTTGCATCTGAACTGTGCAAGATTCAGAAAGCGTGTTCCAAACTCTGTCTCCTTCTACTTTGCAAAGAACCTTGTGTTTCCTTTTTTCCTTTATGCCATCATGTGAACAGTTTATCTGCGTTTCGTTATTTGGAACGTAGAAACCTTCCTGAGCAATCCAAACCTTTCAGTACCCAGTAATCTTTTTGTCCTCTGCTCCATATCCATGGGTTTTGATCAGAGGAGTGAATAAGGAAAAAGAAGAGAGCTGTCCTGCTTACACACCCGTATGGGATCTGTTGAGTCACAGCCTGAACCACTGATTTATCACCTGAGGCAAGAACTGGGTCAGCCCTGGGAGCACAGGTGAAGGCAATTCAGCTGTGCGATAGGAAGGGATGCAGCCTGGCTGCACCTCTCTTAGACCCCGTTTAAGGACTGACTGCCAGTGGGGAAGGATCTCTTTCTGGGGGTTCCTCTGTTGTGGAGCTTTGCATCATGAGCCTAAATCTTTGGATGTGGGTGAGTGTTCCTTTTCTGGTTGTTCCGTTGGCTTCTCGCTACGATGCTCTTTCTAAGTATACTTTTGTTGATTGTACAACATGAAAATGTGATCCCTAAAACTTATTATAGCTTGAGGCAGACATGATTTCTCAAGTTGTACTTTACCTTATTTCTAAATAGAGACCGTAAAGAGAGAAATCTGTCTGGATTTGGGGGTGGAATTTCTCTCATCCTTGATCTTACACGTGCTCCAGGCACTTTCATCAGCTCCAGCTGTCCTTGAAAGATACTGCTTGAGGTGGTGCCCAGTGGCTGTTTGCCATCCACAACACTCATTTGATTTAGTTGATGGATATGAAGAAGTGTATTTTTATGCCTAGCAGCTCTGTTTTAGGTTTCTGAAAACCTGCCATTGGGAGGAATTCTTCCCAAGGATTTGAGAGCTAAAGTTATAATGAGCTGCTGGAATATCCATTTTCAGGAGACATCAGCATTTAAGTATTCGTGTTTGATCTAGTCTGAAATGTAAAAAAAAAAAAAATATTTTGAAATATTCATAGAACTGAATTTCTTCAGAATTTTATTTCATAGGATATTTTGGCGTTCTTTATGAAATGTTAGATATCAAAAATCACGAGATGAAAGCATGTGACAGTTGTGAAAAATAAGTTGAATGTTAAGGGAAGTTGCTACTTAGAAGTGACTGAAACATCTTTCCCAGAAGGAGTATCATCATGTCAAATTAGGATACAAACACAAGATTATTTGCTCGTTTCAACACGTGAAATGGTAACCTGAGCCTAAAGATAAATAAGGCTTTAACATCGGCACAGGAATTGCAAATGCTTCTGGTAGAAGGAAAAGAGATTTGTTTGGGGAAGAAAAGAAAGAACTGGTGTATTTATTTTTAATAGACCTTCAGGCTGTGGGGAGGAAAGTAGCAGTTTTTGCTTGGTTTCAAGTATATTGGTAAAGAAAGCAAAGACAGGGAAGTATCCCTGCCTATAGCAGGGGGTTGGAACTGGATGATCTTTAACAACGGTTCTATGATTCTGTGGTCCACTTTGCTGAGTGGTTCCACTTCTTCTCGTTGAACACATCCACTAAAACCTGCTTCTGATACCGGTTGTTCAAGCTGTGCAACATGCTTAGGCTTTTCCTATTTCCTCACATTCTGTATATTAGACACTGAAACCATCAGTGGCAAGAACTCATGGCTTAGGAGAAATGGATACTGATGATAGTGAATAGGCAGTGCTGAGAGAAGTGCAGCGCTTTGCATATCAGCTCTCCTTTCTTCACTGCCTCTTTCCAGAGAAGCATTGCTCCGTGTTCAGGTGCTTGGAGGTGCTCATCTGGACCAGCAAGCGGGAGGAAGCGCTGCTCAAAAGTGAGCTTGGAAAAGCAGCATCCACTTGCGTAGCAAGGTGACTTCTCCCCCACCAAGGCTGTCGTGTAGCCTGTACCCATCAGCATTAGGTTGGCGTGAAGCTCCCCTCCTGGAATGCAACAGCTGTAACCAAAATGTGCTGTTATGTAAGCAGTGGCAGCGCGTCTCGTAATTTGATGGGCGCTGAATTGAAATGCGGTTCTTTGCCCACCGCTGTTGTGCATTTTAGACAGCATTACATAATGGCCAAAATATTTTTCGGGAGGGAAGGGGAAAAAAAAATAAAATTAAAACCTTCCCTGTGGTTTTAATCTCCCTCTTTCATCTGTGGTTTTTAAGCTGTGTCAGGTGTACATCAAAAACACCCCCTCCCCGGGGTATTTCACTCAGAATTTCATTTAATAACAGAAGCATGCTTCCATCTAGCTAGGATGGGAAAGGATTAAGTAAAAAATATAGTTCTGAAATCAAGTAGCATATATCTCACCTGTCTGTGTGCTCTGCAAATGAAGTAGCCAGGGAAGGGCTTGCTGTTGGTCTATAATACCGAACCTGATAAACTGTTAGTGTTTTGCCTGGCATAATGTATGCTAAACATCTTCTGCTGCAGCCTGCCTCAACTAGAGCTGCCACTGGGCTCAGACACATCTGGCACCACAGATTTTTTTCCTATCCCATGTTTCAGTGATTTAAAGGGCCTTGGCTGGGCAGGAGGATGTCAGCTGTTTTAAGTGCGGTTAGAAGAGGGAGCGAGATTTAAAGAGGCAGGAGGCAGAATTCTGGCCTCGTTGAGGCTAGTGGGAGAGCAGCCACTGAATTTAAATGGCTTTGTGATTTCTCTGGGCATTTTTAATCCATCTTTATTCTTATTAAATTTTCAATTTCTATAAATTGCTCTTTTTTTTTTTTTTTTTTTTCTTTTTTTAATCCATTCAGCTTCTCCCCCTTTGAATATTAGTGCCAGGGGCATGTGCTGAGATGAAGTACCAATCCTGCTATTTACACAAATGCTGTCCCTGCAGCTCCCTTCTGCTGCAGTTACGTAAGGCACTAATAGTGGTGTGTTTAAAAATAAAAATAAAAAAAAAATAGTGAGTGCAGGTGTTGGTTTATACAAGTGACCCCTCCTGATAGACTTGCGTGGCAGTGCTTCTCTTTGTGACCAGCGATGAACCTCAGAACATGAGAAAGTTCTGCTGGTCTCTATGCAAACGAATAGGCAGCCATGTGAGGTCCTACTCAAGACATGTCTGGTCACACATCACAGAGCATTGATGTGGAGACTGTGGTATTTCCACAGAGATTGGACTGGGAGACGGACTTTGCAGGGACACAATAGCAAACTGGAGGTCAGCTCCCACAGCTTGTTTTCAGCTTGTTTGGGGGGCACTTTGAGCTCCTGCAGCTGGTAGTAGGTACACAGCATGTCTTCTAGCAGTGGGCAGTCTTCTCGCCATATCTTGGTGATAGACCTTCATCATTTGAGTAACAAAAAGTTAACTTGAGTGTTACATGGCCAGATTGGCCCCTTTTATTGCAAAACCAGCAACAAGAAGAGGTTTGGGGCCTGGTCCTATTATTGTCTTCTCTTGTGATTGCATGGTTTAGTTACAGATGGGAAATAAAGCGTATCTTGGATAAATTAGGTAGAAGAATACAGAAGTTATTGCTGCAGTGGCATTTCATGTTGTTTTACTTTTTTCTTTTACACTTAAAATTGAGACTAGTTAGGGATGTCTTTCCAGCTTCAGACATGGGAGAGGAAACATATCAAACTCCTCGTTACCCAGTGGGAATTTCTATCGTATAGTCTGCTAAAAACTGAACAGATGCTCAAGATTGCAGCAGCTGAACGGAGCAGACAGAGAAAGCAAGTTGTTGGCTGCATGGTCCTATTACCATCACCATTTTATGAAGCAAGAGTCGGGGGAGATGAGTGAATGGAGGCCAGCAAACTGAGGAGGATTCATCTCCCCAAAGCGCAATCATCACCATTGTCCAATATGCCAATAATATGTATTTATTTCTCCAGTTAACTTGAACTGAAGCAGTGACAAGCTAGGCTGGAACCGTGCTTTTTAGTCTACACCAGGCTTCTCTCTTGAATCATCTTTAGCCGTTCAGGGTCATATTCTGCTAACTATAAAGTAACTGAGGTTTGCACAAGGGGTTTGCAAGGTACGTGATTCAAGAAGCATTCAAAGTATCATGAAGAGGAGCTGGGTATTTTTTGCTGCAGTCTCCTGTTTTCCTTCACATCCTTGCCCATAATTCTGCAGCTCTTGATTCAGTTTCCTGGATTAATTCTCTTGGGCGGCATGTTCTTGCAAGCACTGATGTTGTGCTGAGAAAGAAGAGAGAGGACGGAAGGAAGCTGGTGGGTGTTACATGCCAGCATGGCACACCTTAGAGATCCAACCCCCTCCAATTAAGAAAAAAAAAAAAAAAAAAAGCAAAAAATTGCCTAGAGTAATCAAAATGGAATACCAAGTTAGTGCAAAATTAGGATTGTGGAACCTTCAGGTTGTCAAAAGTGTGGAGGGAAATGCCCTGCAGCCAAAATGCTGTCCTTGTCCAGTCTGTCACACACCAGGGCTAACCTTTCCATCTGCACGCCACCCATCAAACCTCTCTGACAGGTTTGCCCTTCACACTTGCTCTCAATTGTAATTTTCTGAAAGTTTTGCTCAAAGCGTGCAACCAAACAGTAAATTCTAGCAGCATCATGGTGGCAGGCCTAAAAATACATCAGAGACCTTTTCACATAGCGCTTCGTGCCATCCATTGATCCCAGTAGAAAACACTCCATTCAGAGCTAGAGTTCCTATTGGAAGTTAGGGGACAGCCTGGTAACTGGATTAGGGATATGCTTTTATTTGCAGCAGCGTCTCAGAATGAAGCTCCTGCTTTGTTTCATTGATTGCCTGCCCAATCCTTCTGCCAGTAAAAACCACTCACATCAGTGAAGAGACAGGGTGAGGTTTGATAGAAAAATACAACGTCTTGTTGCATAGTATGTGCATGTTCTCTGAATGTAATCAGGTAAATACAGTGGATACGTACGCCTCTGCACAGATGCAAAAATGTGCTTTGTTAATCTCCTGTAAAATTGCCCAAAAGCAGTTTTCAGCAACGTGGTCCTTAAAAATGGGAAGCATCACCAATTGCATCAATGCAAGCCACCTTCACAGGTGCCAGAGCTGGAATAGCCTGAGGACACTGGGATTCTATTTGTGAATTTGTGGCCTTTGGAGTAGGCATTAGCGGAGGGATTGAAGGGGAGAGGGAAAAAGAGTTTGACATCCAAATTTCCAGAGGTGGGTCAGGAATCTTGAATTGAATTAGGATTGCAATTGTGAAGCACACAGGGTGCTACACAGCCCTTTTTCATTACTCCTCCATAGAAAATCTTCACCGAATTGTTGTTTACAGGTCTTACCCCATGTATCCGTTTGTTCCATCTAAACAAGGGAGCATGCTTTATCCTGTTGTGTTTATGAATTGTGTTTCTAGGCAGCTCAATTCTTAGTCCTTGAGAAGTTCCATACACAAGTCCCAGCTGATAAGAGCTGTGTGGCAGCCCACCAAGCCGAGTCGCCCAGGTACTGAGAGCATTGCCTTTCCCTTCCTTCATCCCATGAAGGAAAAGGTGCATCCTTGATGGACAGAGATAAAACTGCGACAGACCTCTTTATTTCTACACAGGCTCCAAATGCACAGCATCCCAAGCCCCCTCCCCACACACCTCCTGGTTATGGGAATTGTCATTGATCATGCAACCATCCCCTATGGCAGAACTGGTTGAACAATCCAGCTTCTTTGTGCACATCAATATTCTTGACACCCATCTTAAAACTTTGCTCACATAGTAGATGCATATCCATCTACTGTTGGAAAAGCATCAGAAGGGTACAAATATCACTATTTTCAGGGTCGTGTCAAAAGTTTTTATAAGCTTTCTGGCACCTTGTCCCATTTGTTGTGTTGATGCGATCTACCGGGTCAAGGGCGTGAAGTTCCTTTAGAAATACATTGGCAGATGGGTGAAGAACTCTATTAGCCCTGGTGAAGAAGGCTGCAGCCCTAGTTAAAGATGAGTTTTGGGGTTCTTGTGCCTCCCGTTACAGTCAGGAAGCGCCCGTTGTCACCACCTGACAAAAGGCTGCTGACAGGAGGGTGTTCCACCTCATCTCAGTAGGGTGGTATGACTTTGGGGTGGTCTTCTCACTGCGTGGGAGCTGCACTGTGAGCTGGGGACAGCTGATTGCCCGTTATCCCTTTATGTGCTGGAAGTGGCAGCAGCGCTCCCATGCTTTCTGCTGACAGCCCAAAACTGTAGGGGAGAATCTCTGGCTGCACCCTTGGCCGTGCTTTGCAGAGCCTTAAAGGGCTGAGGTATCAAGGGTCTGTTTTCTCCATAAGCACCATGGTGGGTGCTTCTCCTGCTCAGTGATCAGGCAGCGGAGGAGCAGCTCTTTAATGCACAGATAACACATTCATCTGCCTCATGCACTGAAACTGGGATGTCTCCTTGGCACTGCAGGTTTTTAGAAGGCAATGTATTCAGGTTGAAACTTTGCCCACATACCATCTGCTCCAGCCTTATCTTTCTTTGACAGGAAAGCTGCATATGTAACGTCCACTTGGCTTTCATAGCGTAATGTAAGGTTTCAGAGGTCTCAAGCAGCTCTTGCAGCAAGCTCCTGCTCTTGTTCCAAAGTGACAGATCCTCAACAAAAATCATTTCTAGCTTCATGGCTATAATGAGCTTGACCCATTGCTTATTTTTTTTTTTTAAGGTGACCACAAGTTCCATCAGATGTCTGAGGCCTATTTGCAGATAATGATGTATTCTGCAGGTTGTCTCTAGCCATTGTGTAGGAAATCTTAAGATCTTGCTCGTTTGCTCTCCCTGCACTCTGGTACCAAAGTTGGAGCTGCGTATCAAAAGACTGGCCTGTAGACTCCATTGATAGCCAAGGCTGCCAAGTTATGAAAATGAGTTGTTTCAGTTTTTTTTAGTTGCTTAAGGAGGATGATGGTTCTCAGAAAGCTCTACTTTCATGAAGCATTGCTTTGGAGTAGCAGCAGATTCTGTTTACTCAAAGGGGGGGAAAAAAAAAGTGGAACCTTCATATGCAAATGATGGCATTTGGAAATGTCATATAGCTGCATCTACATATAAATAAGCTGCTCTCTGAGCGCTGCATTAGCAAGGCTACTTTGATATAGAAAATGCATGATAGTACACAAAGCAGAAACAGCAGTACACCACTCAGTCAAGTTAGAGTTTTGTTCCTAAATCACCACTTAACGAAGTTAACTACTCTTGCTCTGTCAGCCCTCATAGAACGTACTCAGCATAGCTACTAGGGGAGACGTTTAATGTTTCTAAGTGCTGCATGGGGCTGCACAGTAGGGACGAAGGTTCCGGTCCTGCACTGGGGCGCTTGCCAAGTGCAAAAAGTCCTCCTCCTAGGGCACGCTGGTTTGGACCTGGGAGATAGCATGTTGTGGTTCCCATGTAATTCTGCTCTTGGCCGCCTTTTGCCTCACTCTGCAGAGTTGGCTGCGGAGATGACCCAGTTCAGTCATACAAAGAAGTAACTTCTGCCACTAAAACGTTCGTAAACAGGGATGGTGTTTTCATCTGTGTTTAGCCTGATATTAAAGAGCTAATTACGAATCTCTGGCAGAGTTATTCAGAGGGGAGGATGCATAGAGAGAAGCCATAGTCCATTTTTTTACCATCTCCAGCACAAACAGTACCGAGTACTGGAGGAGAGGTGGATGGCCAGGAAGGCGAGCCATCTGCTGGGCCATCGAGGACCTTCTCACTGAAGCAGTGCAATCTGCTCTGCCCATGCTGTGCCACGTGTGATGGATGCAGCCTTTGCCTTCAGGCATACAGACTAATTGGAGGGAGCCTTACCAATCTCCTCACTGACACCAACTTTTTTTCCCAACAGAATTACAATAATGATAATGTTAACTCATCCTCTTAAGGGCTCTGTCATGAGCTGCCTAAGGAGATCATAGAGGAGGAGAAAAAACACTGTTTTATTCCTTTACAGGCCCAGCTGCTCATCTGGTGAGTGAGCAGGGAGGGAGCAGCTCCCATGGGGCCAGTATTGCCTCTCTTGTGCGGGGGACCTGAGTGACAGGGACATCAATGGCAAGCCAGAGACTGGCTGAGTTAGCACGACGAGGGATTTAATCTATTCTAGGAATGGTGTTAACGCAGATTTATTCAATCCTGGTACAAAAGAATAAAGCACAAACTGTCAGGTCCCTTCTACCCAGGGCTTTGATGCATCTACAATAAGGCCTCACACTATTACATTTCATCCGTAGAAATGATTGCGGGTCCCGAGACCTGCCCTCACAGTGATGGTCTTTAAGAAGTCTAGTTTATCCCCAGAAGCACGGGGAAGTGCTTTGAGGACAGCTCACATAGAGACAATACGGGGAGCTGAAGGCCTCCTCAGTTTAGCTGTGAAAACGTAACGGGCCCCAATGGTGCACAACATGCACCAAGGTGCACCCAACCTGGAACCATGCGGTGATGAACCCAAGTGTGGATGTGTTTTGTTCACCTCTCCTTCAACAAGAGCTTCTGTACAGGAAAAAGATGAACAGGTTGCCTGATGTCAAGCGGCCTTTTCCAACAGGGAAGAACCATCCACAGGTGCTGCAAGTAGAAGTACTCTTGGATTTCAAAAGTTTAGAGTTAGCTCTGATGTATGTAGCTGACTGGCTTAAATTATTATGTTGTCCGTTTGAATTTCTGGGAGCTATTAGTGTCTTAATTCATTCACTACTGTAATAAATTATGGCAGCATTTTGAATAATTACAGTACACTGCTGCAAAAGAGAGGACACTTTTTTTCAAGTATATTAGAACGTCCTACCATCATGTCAAATGTAAGAAGCACTAGATTATTTTTAAAAAGGAAAGTGGATGTTAGCTTATTCCAGGAAAGTCATTTGCATGGGGACTTTTAAAATTAATAAATTACTATGTCAAGTCTATTTTGTGCCTGAGAAAAGAAGTAAATGTAATTTAATTCATAAGGATCCCTTTCTTTTTTCCTCTTGTTGAAGTAGCTAATGTAGAGATGGTATTTTTGTGCACTTCGTGTAGGAAGATTAACCTGAAATGTATACTTGGGTGGCTGCAGGACGCGTTTAGCTGAGGGTTACAGCATACTGGTGCCAGCCATCATCAGCTGACATTTGGTGTCTCTACTCCACGGGCTTCCAAGGGAAGTGGGCTGGTGAATCCCCTTTGGAGTGGCAGTGAGTACTTCCTCCTCAGTTTCCAGTCCACCGCCTACTGAAACAGCAGTTGTCAGGCAGATTCTTTAACTTATTTTCTTCTTTGTGAAGAGACACTCTATTCGCAAGATCTCCAGCAACAAGGTGCTAACAAGGAAGTACTGTGTCAAGATAATTAATAGGTGGGAGCAGCTGCCAGTGAGGAAGTAGGGCTGTGTTGGTGGAGACTGTAGAGCCAGGATTTGTCAGGATGCTTCTTCACTGCCAGTGAAGAGGAATCCTGCTGATGGACCTCTCCCTCAGAGTTGCTGTGGGCCTCAGTTCCTGTTAGGTGCTACCAAGAGGGGGAACGTGCCAAAAACCCTGCTAAAGCAGTTCTGAACTTTTGTATGTGACACCGTTTCTACTTCATTCCTCCCAACTTCGCAGTAGCATATTGAAATTTCTGCATGTAGTGCAAGTGTTGCTGGGTTGAGGAAAGTCACTTTTCACTAAAAAGAGGGACAGGTGAGGTCCGTGTCCTGTCCCTTGGTTTATCCACAGGATTAGGTCTCCCGTTCCCAGCCAGTCACTCTCACAAACCTTAGGGCATCCTTCTCTGGACCTTTATTTAGATTGCAGGTAAGTACAGTCTCACCAAGACGATCATGCAGATCAGAAGAGCTTTGTTAACTAAGTTCCCAGTACTGTGCTTTGCAGCATCCTTGTGGGAGGGCTGCCAAGGCTGTAGAAAGGGGGAACAGATTTCCAAAAAGAATTGGGGAGGTTAAGGATGTGTTTTTGACACAAAATTCCTTCCCACCCTATACAAATGCCCTGAAAATGTGATATGATAAGAGTCAGTATCTCGGTATCATTGAGAGCTTTTGGCCGCCAGTATGACTGACCTCAGTATTATTAAAAGATTTAAATTATTAAGTCAGTTCTCCGTAACGGCTGTCTTCAATGAGATAGGTGTCAAAATTGTTTCCACTGCACATCATTCACCATCTTCTCTTTCATTTGATAAAATGTATGTATTTGCAGGACCTTTCTCACCACAGCATTGACTGTGCGCAAGGCATTAGCACCACACTTGAGCCAGTATTTTAACATATGGATGTAACCTGTGCATTATTATATCTGTAGGCAGTGTAAATACTAAAATGAGGATTGACAGACTGTGGCTCTGCACTTTGCTTGTTTGAAGTCACCTGGAAGTCGCTGTTTCAGCCAGGCTCAATGAACAACATAGCAGTAGTATTAATAGTCCTGCGGAGCTGATTAAGTGCCTGGCAGTCAGCTGTTGGAAATAAGAATCCTAGTTTTGACTAGATTTTTATTTCTTTTTTTCCTAGTGGATTGTAGGAATTTAGGCCTGGAAGGAATTTTTGGTGCACTTCAGGCAGTATTTCATGTGATCCTTATCAAGGGCATTAATGGGTTTATTCTCCTTTGCCAGAGGTGCTACTCGAGAAGCTCCGTGCCTCTGCTTTGCTGAAGAATTGAAAACTTGTTTTTGTTGCTTGCAGAGTTGGGTCACAACTGGACAGACTGCTTCATGGTTTGAGTTTTAGCCTTCACTGAGACCCTAGCTGAGAATCCTCTTGGAGCTCTTTCAGTTTCCAAGAACCTTGAAGAAAAGACGTATAGCTAAGCCAGAAGTTGAAGGAATATCTGAAATAATTTTTCCAACTTTTTTTATTAAAGGGAGAACAGGAACAGGCAGATATATTAAGGAATTTAGACAAGATAGCTTTAAATAATTAGTTTAACTTCTCAAAGGATAATCCATCAGGAGAATGTAGATTGGTCACAGTGGGAAACTTGAGGCCCCAGCTTCCTACCCCAGCAAAAGAGCTTAGCATGTCCCTGCCATCCACAGAAAGGCTGGAGAGCGACGTGCAACCAGAAGGAGACTTCTAGCAAGAAGATGATAAGCGGCTTCAGAATATACAAAGCAGCATCTGGCCTCAATGTGTTTAAAAATAATCTGTTTTGACTAGTGAATCTTACATGATAGGCTATCATGTCATGTTCTGGCAGTAACAAAAGATGTGCACAATATGAGATGTCATGTTAGGCTAAAGATGCGGGGGGGGGAAGCGGCAGAAATGCAAAAGATGTTGGTTTCATCAAGCTGGCATTTTCTGTCAGAGAAACGCTCCGAGAGACAAGTTCCTGAATACTGTTCATCTGAAGGGTGAGGATGTATTTGTTTTTAAAACAAAAAGAAGCAGCGTTTTGAGGACAGTGGCAGGAATTACATTTGTCTGCAGATAGGAAAGTGATGGAGTCAGTCCAGGTTTTTCATTAGGCTTTACATCTTTCTGTCCCAGTCTCTTGTCTGGCTGAGCTAAACTACGCTTTTATTGTGGTCTGCCTAGTGAGTGACTGAAATGGCAGAGCAAATGAATTCTTGTGTTTCTGTCTCCTCTCTGCCTTTAAGTTTTATTTCTATCTGTTTTAGAAGGGGCAGCAGTCAAAATGAGGGACTGCAGACAATTCGTGGCTGAATTTGGTCTATGTTTTCCGTGCACTTGAGGTATAATTACAAGTTCTTCAAGATCCTAGATTTGTGTAAAAGTGTGCTGGGGGACCTTCTAAAGTAAACTGTTCCTACCCATTCGGTTGCTGGAGAAGGAAAAATCATTTCTCTCTTTCGCAGCCTACGTGCAGTGGAAGCATCTGCATTCCCATCAGTTGGTAGCACATTAGTCTGGCCTGAAAGTGACAGTTTCCCTCACCAGCTTGAAGTGTGCCTTAAGAAACCAAACGGCACCTTACTGTTGTCGTAATACTGCTGGCTGACCTGAGAGAGGAGGGATCCTCGTGATGGATCCCAAGCACATTGGGCTCTCCTGTGTGCACCAGGCGGGTCCATTGGTGGCTGGCACGCGTTGCACTTGGTGGTAGCAACCTCATGGAAACCCAGCTGTATGGCCTGTTCTCCTGTAGGCCAGTGGGAGGACACGAATTGAATTCCCTCTAGAAATTAAGTGCTGTTCAT
Source organism: Meleagris gallopavo (assembly GCF_905368555.1). Lineage (NCBI taxonomy): Eukaryota > Metazoa > Chordata > Aves > Galliformes > Phasianidae > Meleagris > Meleagris gallopavo. Next base: position 1,352,691 of record NC_139410.1, read on the forward strand.
TCCGTTTAAGACTCTGTGGGCCGTGCTTTTGTGTTTGCTGCAGGTTTCTTCTTCAAGTTAAGAGAAAACAACTAGGGCTGTGAGATAAGGCTGGCGTTGCTTCCTCCTTTCTCTTCTTCTCTCATCTCTTCATCTCTCCCAAAGAGGAGGATTTAGTGCTTGATCCTGAAATGTCCTAAAAGTCCTAGAGATGAAAGAGCCGGCAGTGCTCTAAAGGGATGTGAAGGCTGCCCTGTCATTCACGTTTTCTGGGAGCTTGTTCCTGTCTGTCTTAACACAAGGGCAGCACAGCCTCCTTTATTAGTGCAAGTTGTAAGAAATTTTTGAAACTCTCCTTGGACAGCAGCGAAAGGAAGACAATCTTTCTGAAGCTCTGAACTCTGTCCTTTCTGTGTTGATTTCTTCCCCTTTCCCATGCAGCCAGGTTAACGCTGCCTCCACCTGTGTTCACAGAGAATGCCAACAAACTCGAAGAGAGCGCACGAGGGATCTACATCCCCTGTCCAGAGCACTACAACGGCTTCTGCATGCACGGCAAGTGCGAGCACTCCACCAACATGCTGGAGCCGTCCTGCAGGTAACGCTTTGCCTACCGAGGAGGGAAGGCTCCCCGCACAAAGATCTTGACTTAGAGAATACACTGACTCTAGATAAGCTATGGGAAGCGGTGGTAACCAGGCCCTTCGTGCCACAAAACCCATTAGGCTTAAATTATTCAACAACGTCCGTGTCATCTGTGGCAAAATGGTATTGAGGCATGCACAGTTGCTGGTGAAAACACTCGGTAACCTTCAGTTGTATTTCAGTATTTTTGTAAAAGCACTTAATAAAGTGCACGGGCGACCGCTAGGTAGCCCTCGCAGTCCAGAGGAACGGATTGCTGGGGATTTGAGTGGGAACAGGGTGTGAGATAATGGGAAGGGCACTGCCCGTTCCCCACAGTCAGAGGGAGGTGTCGGGCGGCCCGGGGCGGACGGTTGCAGCACCAACAGAGGGCTTTTTATAGCATCCAGACAAAATGTAAATGCTGTATCGGCTTGCAGGAACATCTAATCACATTTTGTATGGAGCTCGAATGATTGCTTATCACCTCCTTAGGGGTAATCTGCATAAGGAGCCATGACTAGATGGCTTTCAGCCCTCCCCCACCTCCCCAAAGAGGGAGAGAAGTCTAAAATACCATGTGCAAGTACAAAATGGTTTCTCATCCTGATGTGTAAGTGCTGGATCAGTCCTGGTCCTCTGGGCACCACCCAGCACTGCTTCTGTTGTCGGCTCGCACAAATCTCAGTGATGCTGAGGTTTGGAAGCTTTCCCTTAGAGAGGTCAGGGGAGGCATCAGTGCTGTTGCTGGGACCTCATCCTTTATAAAAATCCATATAAGCTTGTGCTCAAGCCACCGATATGTATTTTTTTCAGATATGCTTTGTTTCCAAGTGCTTCAAAATTAACAACAGGTATAACTGGGGAAAGTGTTTTTTTGTTTCAGATGTGATGCCGGCTATACTGGACAACACTGTGAAAAAAAGGACTACAGCGTTTTATATGTGGTTCCAGGTCCGGTACGATTTCAGTATGTCTTAATAGCAGCTGTGATTGGAACTATCCAGATTGCTATCATCTGTGTTGTAGTCCTCTGTATTACAAGGTCAGTATCTCAGGTATTTGTAGAACAAGAAAGAACTTTTCATTTTCCTGCTTTATACTTTGATTATACAGACCTCTGCTGTGACACTTGTGATAACAAATGGTATTTATTTCACCAGCAAACAGGTGATCTCTTCAGGTCCCACCAGCCAGTGCTCTGTTATTGTTACTGTTGTTTTTACTTCCAGCTTAATCGAACTTAGGTAGCGACGGTGCCTGCAGCAAATGAAGTTTCCTACTTCGTATTCAGATGATTGGACAACTATTGTTCACGTAAATAAGGGGAATATAAATACAGCAGGTGGATCAACACTTAATATAACTAATCATATCCCCATCTGGCTTCCTCAAAGGCCCATTCCCTTAGACCTAATCAGGCGACACAAACTAACTTCTTAGCCTGTTTGCAATCCCATTGATTAAATGATTTCATTAGGCTTGTATACATGTTCACAGGTATTGCATGTGCTTACGGTCTTCACTAGACGGTGGCACGCTCAGCCGTGTATGAATCTGTTCATTTTTTAATGAGGAAGAAGAGTGTGTTTGAATGTGAACGACAGCCCCAAGGTGGTTCAAAGGGGTGGGATGAATTCAGTCTCTCTGCACGAACCGCTCTTCCCCACTGAACCACTTCATTGTCTCAGGGTGTCTTGAACTTCAGGCTTCTCTCCGGAATTACAAGGTTAAATTCACTTAGCTGGCAACCCTGATACGGGACTCTTTCAGAAATAAATTTCTCCTCAAAAGACAAGAAAGTGAAAGCCAGGTGTCATAACTCCGTAGAAAATAACATTTCTAATGTATTTCGCTCCTTGTGTTGCGTTACCTGGCTCGAAAAAAAGCATCGTGTTTCCTCAAGGAAGAGACAAAAAAAAAAAAAAAAAAAAAGGTTCATAATTCCTTCTGTGGCCTAAAGGCATAAAACAAAACCGTCTGATAAAACCTAGCTGGTTTTTGGCCCTCGCCTCAGTGCTAGATGCCAGAAGGGGCAATAGATAATATTGTGGTGGCATCCACAGAAGTTATTTGAAAAACCAGAAAGGCGTTGTGCAAGGAAAAAAAAGAAGGTGGTGTGCTGACTGATAATGGAGAAAATGCTCCGTGTCCTTTTTTTTGAGTGAGTCTGGTTTCGTCACCTTCATGCACTAAAGCAAATTACTTCATACTGAAGGATGAAGACGGTGCACTCTGAGTGACCCGGCACTGCGATGCAAATTGCCCATCACCCTGATTTCCTACATAGATGTTACCTTTTCCCACAGACTTTGTAACCGAGTTAATTTATGATCTTTTGACTTTTCTCTGTAATGCGTGTAATTACTGCGGAGTATCCTCCATCCCGGGATAATGATTTGAGATACATTTGCAAAAGTATAGCCGTAAGTGGCTTAAGAGAAATCGGTGTGACAGGAGGATGGTGTGGCAGCATATGCATAAGTAATTGAGTTTTTGAAGTCCTCTGCTTCGGAGAACCTGGCTGGGCTGGTTTGAACTCCCTGCCCTGAAAAACACCAAAGCCAGCTTCACAGGTTGCTGGGAGAAAGCAGGGAGGACCATCGTCCTCACGCGGGGGGACTTCCAGGTTTAGAAGTACAGCAAAAGACAGCCAGTGGTAGAAGTGAAGGATGATAGAAAATAACATAGGTACGGCTGAGTGTCATAATGATTCTCAGCAGTTTTCTTCATGGCTTTGCGTTTTTTAGTGCTTTAGTAATGTTTAGTCACAACAGCTTATTTATGGGAGGAAATAACTTAATTAAAAATGAATGTGTAATGCGTCTTTTACCTGCTATGCATCGCATTAGGAGTGAGCCGTGCTTGTGAGCGGGCTTCCAGGGAGGGAGGCTCCACTATGCTCTACTGCCTCAGTACCTCAATGTGCTCATAATTGAGTGTATCCCCACCACCACACAATGCAGAGAAATTAGGTTAGCGAGCTAAGGGCCAAGGTAAAGCTATCGCTTTGTTTTCAGCAGATTATTGGGTCTGAAAGGCGGGTTAAATGCCAGCATCCCACTTAAGAACCCAGACACAGCACACCTGTAAGTCCAATAGCACTACGTTTAAGCAGTTGGGGTATCCAACTGGTGTCTTTTTCAGAGCACATCTTTGCTTCCAACGATTGGTACCGTAGTGTATTTTGAATTGAAAGGGCTAGTTTTGTTGAAGTGGTGGTTTCTCATGACCTTAATTTGAGTAATCTCTATATGTGATTTGATTTCTCTCTACCTTGGATTACCATGTGGGTACTGTCAGATTTTGGAGAAGCACCTCCTGAGTCTTTTTTTCCCTTGCTTCCAGCTGGGGTACTCCATATCCTCTCATTTCCCAGAGCACACAGCCTCATGCCCTAGGGCTGCTGATTTTCCCCAGCCACCGTGCTTCTGATGAAAGTCCCATCTAAAGTTTTTCCCCCATCGTGTCTGATGTGGAGGAGCTGCTGGCAGCCTGCTATACCCCACAGGGTTCTGCTGTGCCACCGGAGCTGGGTGCTGCAGAACAGAACTGCTCCATGTTTGCTAGCAGTGGCTTCATCACAAGTGCCTTATGCTGAAAAGTTCAGTGAGATTTTTGGGAGCAGGCAGCAAGTAGCAAGATCAAGGGGAAATCAGAAGGTAGCTCAAGTCTGCATTAGTTCCTAATGAGAGCTCTGCCATAACCTCCGAGAGCACTGGGAAGGCAAGCTCATTTTTCCCCTAGTAATGATAGCAGCTGGCTTCCGAGAAAGGAAAAAGGCAAAATACAGCGCACGGCCATACAGCTTCTCATGAGGGGGTAGTCTTGTTGGCTTAGAAATGAGACAAGTCGGGACAATCTGACCCGTATTATGTTAGATGCTTATACAATTCAGTTTCAACACTGTGAAATATTCCGTGAGTCCTCATGCTCATCTAGCCCTTTGCATGGAGTCACAGAACTGTAGCATCATTCCCATTCAATGTTGAAAAGAAGCCCTAGCCCTTCTGATGGGAAGGGGTCACTAAAATTTAATTTCTCTGCATTTTGCTGCTACTCCATCAGTTAGAACCATGCCCAAGCAAACCCCGCAGCCGATGCTGCTTCAGGTGCAAGGTTGAAGCGCGCCCGTGCTGAGGAGCACCGGAGAGCTTGGTCCTGCTGTTTATAAAAATAGCCCAACTACAGCTGAGGACCACGGTGCTGTAGCAAGAAGCGGCGCTCTTGAAGTTCCCCTGCTGTATTTTTGTCTAAGGTTTGCTATTTTTTCCCCTGGCAATACGGGGTGAGACAGAAGTTCCACATTAGCGCTCGCATGCGCTGCTGTCACAGCGTGTCCCCAGCAGGGAGGCTTGTTCCAAACCGCGTGCTCTCACCGCTCTCTTTTCCAGGAAATGTCCCAGGAGCAACAGAATCCACAGACAGAAGCAGAACACGGGGCACTACAGTTCAGACAACACGACGAGAGCATCGACAAGGTTAATTTAAAGAGCGCATGTTTCCACAATGGCAAAACTAACTGCAGAGAGCTTGGACTACAAAATACAGTATTATAGACAAAAGATTAAGACAAGATCTACACATGTTGCCTTGCATTTGTGGTAATCTACACCAATGAGAACATGTACTACAGCTATATTTGATTATGTATGGATATATTTGAAATAGTATACATTGTCTTGATGTTTTTCTGTAATGTAAATAAACTATTTATATCACACAATATAGTTTTTTCTTTTTCATGTATTTGTTATATATAATAAATACTCAGTGATGAGAAAAAAAGAATTGGCTTTCTTAAATTTGCTGTATCTCATAGCTGTGTATAGTCTTGGGATGTTGTACGTGGACACTAACGCATCTCTTTTTTTTTTTTCTTTTTCCAGTTCTAGTGGCAATTTTGAGTCTACTGAACTCAGTAGTAGGGTTTTGAGTTGGTCCAAGATCAGCGACAATTATGGATGTGGGAAAGGTGAAGAATAATTTAACCTACATTGAGGAGGGATAAAATATTTCAGATCCGGACTCAACTACATTTCATCAGCTGCCTTCTCCCATAGCATCTATCTTTACTCTCCCATAGCTTAGAAAGTCCTCGCCTTCTAAATTAAGTCCCAGCTGAAGGGGAAATGGAAGTTGTTGGTGACTGCTTATGGGAGTGACGGGGGTAATTGTCTCCATCTGGGAGGGAGTAGTCTGCCGAGGTGAACCCTGAGAGCATGCATTGCGGCATCTCCAACTGGTCACTGGAGTGAGTGAAAATTGCTTCCTACTGTTGATTGAAAATTATCAGGTTAAATAAGTTAATAACATAATAACATCTGAAGTGCCAGCACAGTTGGTGCCTCACAAACATGCTGATATAATTTATTTTTTCAAAGAGAAGGTGAAAACCACTCAGAAAACACCTTATGAATAACTCTATGGGTGACCCTACTCTATTAACTGTAATGAACTCAAATGTTCCCCATACCTTGGGGAAACAAGGGCGTGAGTTTTGTCACATCCACATCGTGGACAAGACGCAGTTATTTCTATGGTAGTTCAGACTCTCCAAAACTCTTTTGAGAAGCCAACATTGTTCTAGGTTGTGCTCTGGATGTTGAAGGCAGAGTGACACTAAAGGGCACCGAGCGGTCACTTCGCTCGTGCTGGATAGCATCCGCTCTGCTGATGGACTGCTGGATTAATAGCATAATTGAACTGAACAACAACTTGTAGTTCATCGTGCCTCTCCTCCCAAAGAGGCTTTGCCTGAACAAAAGCTGCCCGTGCCAAAAGTTAGGGGTCCCTATTTTTTGATATCACCACTCATGAGAAATTGCATTTGGGTCTCTGTTGGGCCTGGGGTTACTCGGGATGGTGGTTCCTGAGTGAGTTTCCATCTCCTGCTTTCAGCGTTAGCCGGCTCGCTCACAACAGTCGCCACCAGTCCCACTGGTGACAGCCCACCCCATCCGGCACCCAGACATGGGAGAAGCGCTATTTCTACTCTAACATGGCTTTTGGTTCCCCCACCCCACCCCAATCTGCTTAAAAGTGAATCCATTGCATGATGTTCACACGCTCTCAGTTTTTGTCTTGTTCCGGGTTTCTTGAATTTTTAAAGGTAATAAAAGGCGATTGGCAAGAGCTGCTTCCCGGCACCTGGTCTGTGCTGATTGATGGGAGTGGGAGTGCGGTGCCCGGGCAGGCAGCAAAGTCACTGGCCCTGCCTTTTCTGTGTAGTGCCACAAGGAATTCCCAAGCAGCCCCAGCTGGAGAGCTGTTAGTGGCTGCATCCCCAGCGGCAGCACCTCTGAAAACTGGGCTGGTTTTGAGTACTCGCTGCAGACCTAAGGACAGGAAGAGCAGTGATGCTGGCAAAGCCCAGGGGAGCGCTCCCTCCAGCAACAGAGGCCTCCTTGTTTGTGCCTCTGAAACCCAACCTCAGCATGCCAGCGTGGGTGTGCAGGCCAACAATAACGGCGTCTTGGGGGTTTGTGGAAAGCAGTGGAGATTTCTGCATCAAACGCATCCAGAACTTGAATCAAAGCTGGGCGTGAATTTGGAGAACTGGGCTTTAAATTGCTTTTCTCCTTCCCTGAAGGGACAAGAGCATTCTGAGCTGGCACGCTTTCCCGTGCTGCTGTACTGAGAGCCAAGGCAGCCACAGTAGCAGGGTTTAGGGCGGGGGGCAGGATTTGGTACGTCACCAGAAAAAAGGACACTGCAGTTTGTGGAGGAAAAAAATCACAATTAGATTGCTTGGAGATCCACGGGTCAAAGCTGGAAGTGATACTGGCTGCTTGAGGCTGCTACTGAAGCTGAAAGATGCTGGGAGCAAGGGAGCAAGCATTTCATAGGTACGGTGGTTAAGAATTAAACAAGAGGCAAAGCCCAAATGCTCACCCCTTGGGCTGCTTCTCCAAGCGCTGTGCGGTCTCCTGTAAACACCCCAGCCACATTTTCAGGTACCACAGAATCTTCGAATGACTTGGGCAGGAAGGGACCTTACAGCTCATCTAGTTCCAGCTCCAACTCCCTCCCCAGCCTCCTCTCCACCATGATGCTTTCCTAGCGAGTGCTTACACTTCTTCATCCAACGCTAGTGAGACACTGTGCGTAACATTATTGAAGTAATAGAGGGAGGCTGGGCATCCTGTTGTAGCCGTCATCCCCTTTAGCTTGCCTTCCGTACCAGGGAGAACTGTGGTTACCTCAAATAACAATATGAAAATTAAACATGAGATGATTAATATTAGATAACACAGAATAGATAATAATTGGGGCCGCACTTCCTTGCCGCAGCAGACATCAGACAGAATGAGATGGGGTGAACTTTGGACGAGCTTCCTGGTGCCAGGCCCGGCAGCAGCGTGCCAGGGCCACGTACACATCTGTACATACTTATCTATAGGTGCGTGTCTGGGTGCCCCACACAGGTGAAGCGTGGAGCCGGCGGTGGTACGCACTGCGTAGTGCTGCCTCCTGTTTTGCAGAAGTTGCTCTTGAGAAAGCCTCCTCTTCAAAGAGTTCTCTCAAGCGTCTTTGAAAACAAAATGATTAAAGGCTCTCGCTCCTCTCATCTGACATCAGACGCATCTCGCTCCTCAGCCGTGCTCTCACCCTGATTATGCACGCCTCGCCATGCTCCGAGCTCCGCGTGCGAGTGGAAGTTAGACAGCAATTAGGGGCAGGCTCGTTACTGCACATAAAGGCCACGCACCTCGCTTTTACTCATGGCTTTGTGGCTGTTTGCAAGGTATCTACAGGCACCCATCGGTGTGGAGGCAAGGTGGGGCCGGGATTAACCATGGGTTGGGTTGGGTTGGGTTGGACTTTTCCTCCAATAACTTCAGTTATTGGCCAGCTGAGCCCATTAGATCCTCCTGTTTGACATGGAAGCCAAAATCTGTGTTCTTCACCCCGCGTGCACGTGGCCACTGGCGTGGTGTTAGACGGGGCTGGGCAGCACGACAGGTGTACAGAGACCTCTCCAGTGGCACTGCGCCCTCCATCTGACATAGGGTTGTCTGTGTTAGGTGGGTTTAATTTATTTCAGTTGCTGTTTGATTAATAGTTTCATCCCAGCAGGAAGGCTGCTGAAAACAAAGATGCAGTTTTTCTAAAAAAAAAAACAACGCTTTTCTGTTAACTTTTGCCCCTTTATTTATTTATTTATTTTGAATGAGAGCCACAAAGCAGTACAATATTTTGCAGTCTCACACAGAAGCAGCCAAGGCAGCACAAGAAAAATAAATCTGAAAAAATAGCACGCAGGGAGTCTGCCCTATAGTCTGTCCTGTGTGCCAGCCCTATGGCAGCTTCTCACCCTCGGGCTTGCTCAGGGCCCTGTAAGGCACCCGGGGATGACTTCGCATCGGGCACACATAGGCAAGGTCCTCCAGGTGCATCCAGCCCTGCTCGTGGTCAGTTTTTGGGTAGCTCCCAGCGGCGTAGATTATTGTGAGCTGGGATAAAGGCCATTGATAGCACTCCCTGCATGGTTTACATTTTCAAATAAAAAGGAGCTTCTTGTTTAATGGTTAATAAAAATGATGACTGCTCCCAGGGCACTGATTCTGACAGATGCAGAATGGTCTAGAAGGACCAGCTACAAGGCACACGGGAAGATGAAACCCATCTCTCCTTCTATTTTTTTTTTATTATTATTATTATTATTTATTTTTTTTGTCTTTTGGACTGTTGAGTACATCTGACCATCATTTGCGAATTAACTGGTAATGTAATTCCACGATGCTACTCCTGTCACAGAAGCCACGCACACGTGATGGCCCAGGGCCCAGCAGCAACAGCACAGTGATGGATATTGCACAGCAGTTTCCTTTGCAGTAGCTGCTGCTCTAAACTCAAGGGGCTGCTCGGTTCCCTGGAGCCGTGCCTGGCATCTATACCTTCCCAGCAAACAGCCCTGCAGTGCCGTCCTCCTAGCAGCCCGATGTCCTGCTCTGAAAGTTCTCAGCAATCCAGCAGTTGCATCAGTAGGGGATTTGCTGGGCCTGCAAGAGAGGCCACTTAGGTAACTGAGCACTGTACAAGGTGCCCCAAGGCCAGCGTACGCGTGGGGCCATCCAGCAGCAATCGTTGTTGCCACAGTCGCGGTCAGCCGCCATCATTCTCCCAGCAAGAAGTCTGGATGTCTTCCCACCAGCCCTTCTCATCGCAGTGCCAATGCAGCGCTGTCACGAGGACCGGTCCATGCCTTGCTCCACGTGTGGAACAACGCAGTCACGCAGAAGTACATCCTTTAAAAACCGAAAGACGAAGGAAAGGAAGGGTCATGTGGTTGGACAAAAGTGACCAGAGCAGTGCATAAAAGAGACAGGAGATGAGGAAAGAGAACGTTTTAGTTTAAGTGTTCCATCATTACTAATTCATTTGGTGCTTTTTATGATAATACCGATCATATGAAATTCATTTGGTGTTTATGTGGATGTCATCTCAACTTCTGCAGAAACTCCAAAGTAATTCAGCATTAATGTGCTATTAAACATTGTTACCAGCCGGTACCTTCATTACTTCACCCGCACAGAATAGCCTTTTTTTCCTGCCCTTCTCTAAATTCAAACTCCAGCATTTATTTTGCTTTTATTAGGGTTTTAAAACATAATGCTCCTGTTTAAAAATTCTCCTTATGCTACATGAGTGTCATCTGTTTTGACGGCGTCAAAACCATGCAAATAAAGGAGGGATTAATGGCAATGGCTCGTTTTGCCATCAGCGTCCAGCTGAACAACAGCCAACGGAGCACAGACCCCGGTCAGTGCTGGGGTACGGGGAGTTGAGGTGGAGGTGAGATGGGGATGACACTTCCCCGTCCTCCATCACACATTGCCATAAAGAATATGGCTACGTGGAGGTTAGAAGAACCTGACAGCGCTCACTTGTCTGTCACGTCTGTAAGGATTGCCATTAAGTCATAAACGTGACAAAGATTAAAGAGTTTATTAATGTTATTAGAGACTTGAGATAAAACGCTGTGCCTCACAGGGTCTCTCTCCCTCTCTCACTATTTAATGAAAACATTTTCATCACTTTCAGAATCTATTATACCAAGTATTCATTTCAGGAATCCTAAGATGATTTTATTTTAATTAGAAAAGATGTGGCAACCACCTGACAGCAGCACAGCGGAGCACCTTTCCCTGCCCCACAGCTCCCCGAGCAGCCCCTGGGAGCTGCATGGATCCACAACTCATCAGCCCAGGGACATGCTTCTCTTTGAACTTTTCAACCAGACCGACTTAATTTACTCATTTATTCTGCAGCCTGATTTACTGTTAATTTATTTTGGTGAGGAAGGTATCCTGGCTTTAAACTCCAATTAATTAAAGGGGAGGACTTTGAGTTTTGGCTGCGCAGTGCCTTTGTGACGTGCTCTGTCCCATTTTAATGCCACACCAAAGCACTTCAAAACTCTATTACTTTTACCTAATATAACGGCGCATAACTGCAAATTAATTTCACGCACACAAAAGATTGCTCTTTGCAAACGTACCTTTAAGAGCCAAATTTTGGCTAGAGCAAGCATCACCTGTCGCTTAGCAACAGCCACGGCATTGCTGAGTAGAGATGCAGAGCTCAGGGTGTCCTTCTGTACTCCAGGTCCTGTAGTCCTGCAGGTACTGCTGGCCTCTGGTTCAGAGATGGAGATTTGGTTATTTCCCTCTTTTTTTTTCTTTTTTTTTTTTTTTTTTGAGGAGTGCCCAGTTTTAGGGATCCTTAAGGTGCAGTAATAACCCTGAGCTGTTGATGTGAAGGCAATGGGAACTGCTGCCTGCTGTGACCATGATGACAGCCTCAGAGTACTGCCCAGTGCTGCTGCCTCAGCATTTTGCACTGAAGTCTTCTGAAAAATTTACATCCATGCTGTTGCACTACACCCAAGGCTAGGAGGGGAGGAGATGATGACAGTAAGGCTGTCCTGAGGGTGCCCCGAGGCTGCTCCACAACTCCTGAAGCCATGGGAAGCCCCATCCCAGCCCCAGGCTGCCACTCCCCTTGCTGTCCTCACCTCCACCATGCCCTGCAGTGAGCAGCCATGTACTGCTGCTCCATGCCCGGCTTCCCTGGCCAGGCACACAGCCAAAGGCATCCTTCGGCAGTCCGCAGAGAGGGGAACATGGGCCAGATCCTGAGCATTAAGGCCATTACACGGCGTGTCCGTAGGCACAGCTAATTGACAACAATGTATGCCGGGTCTGCAATCAAGGACAGATTAGCAGTGAGGGCAAGCACGTGAGGCAGGAGGTGCTGCCAACAGCCTGGGCTCGACTCTGGCAAGGCCAGCGAGTTTGGCAAGCTCCACGGTACAAAGACAAACTGCAACAGCAGGCAAGGGGCTGCACCTTGGACCAGCGTGACCAGAAGTGTGAGGAAAAGGCGCTCAGAGCTCTGGGGTGGGTGCAGAGGGGCTCCTTCCAGGCTGCCAAGGTTGGTTACAAATGGGGGGGTAGCACGTCTGAGCCAAACACATCGTGCGGAACAGGAAAACAAATGTACAGAGCTCCATAGAAGTTGTAACGGGTTCTTTCAGTTGTGGAGTGACATTCTAATGGGATGTTTTAAATGGTTTTCCTCCTTCCTCCGTGGCTTTCATACGGACTACAAATCTGAGCCTCTGAGCCATTGCCCACCACAGCCAGGATCCTAGCAAGGTGCAGCAAGCCGGGCAGGCTGGCATGGCAGATGGCACGGAGTGGCATGCACACACCTCTTCCCATTGCTTAGAGGTGCCAGAGAATGTGTGCGCGCCAAGCAGGCTGCTGCTCTTTCCACAGAGAACCTTCCAGAAGTCTATGGAAAATGTGTCGAGAGAAGCACAAGCAGTGGTGGCTTTCGTTTGTGTGCATCAGTCAGTATGTGGCTGCATTAGATTCTTTCCTCCTAGAAATCTTCCTGGCAGTAGGGATGCTGGTCAGCCAGGAATAGCCATGTCTGGTAGGGAAACATTACTTAATAAGGGCAAATAGTTTCAAAAGCAGCAGCAGAGGGCATGCAAAAAGTATTGATTTTGACGCCTCCAGAGACTCTGTACTGATTAAAAGGAAATTAAAAGGAAAAGAAAAATTAACAAAGGAAGCAATTTTATCTAGCGGACTGCAATATTACTTTCATCTGCATCGGGTTTGCTTTCTCAAGAAGGGGCCTGGGAAACCAGCGCAGGAGAAAATGTACCCACAGCACTCACTCATTAGAGGCGCGGCAACAAACTCATTAGCGGCAGCGACGGCTGCGTCTGCTGCTTGGAGCCCTGCCGCAGCCCTGACGTGCTGATGGGGATTGGCCTGGCCAAGGTGACAGACCCGCCTGGTGAGGAGCAGGGCCACGGGCTGCTCTCTGCCACCAGCGCCGTGGGGCCCTACAAGGCTTGAGGGGTCATTGCAGAGGATCGTCGTGCCAGGGTTGGAGCTGAAGGCAGGTGCTGGAGGCTGGAGGACATGCAGGATGTGCTGCTTGGGCATCACGCCTGCAAGGGAGATAGGTCTGCTGGTGGTCCTTGGGGGAAGAGGACCCAGTCCCACCTGACCTGGCTGGCTGGCCAAGTCACGCTGAGCTTGGTACATATTTGTGACGAGAAAACAAAACCAGAAATAAGTAAATGCTTTTTGAAAACAGTTTCCATTAACTCTTTAAAAGCTGACACAATTCACTTACTGAAATCTTGCCTCTGAGAAGCCGTCCTAGGTGGGCATTATTCACCTCTAAGCAGAACAAAGGTGTCAAGGGACATCAGCCGGCTCTTCTCAACATCCATCACTGCTGAGTGCCAAACCGCTCCTCAGGCACTATTCCAAAATCCCCACTTCGCCCGGTACGATGGAGAAGAGTGCAGAGATGTGCTATTTCCCCTTTAAAAGCAAAATCCTTTCAAACCTAAGAAAAAAAAAAATAATAATGACACGAGTTTCGCATAAAGTGGCTCTCGTCGAGCTTTTAAAAAAGAGACGTACAAGGCAACAGGCAAAAATACAGAGATCAGAAGCCGACTTATCTTAAAAGGCCATTTTTACATGAGACAGAGGAAGGAGGACAGCAGGGAGAGGTAACCAGAGCCTGAATAATATCGGAGAGAAGACCAAGGCGCAAAACTAACCGCTTCCTAATTAGAAGTTTTACGGCAAAGAAACCAAGCAATAGGCAGCAGTTTGCTGGCATGCTCCAAGGTTTGTGTTAGGCACGACAAGCTGGCTGTCCTTTGGGGAACGGCATGGGACGGGACGTGCCTGGGCTTGGAAACGGGATGGAGATGGGCAGCAGGCAACAGCCAGGCCAGAGAGCACAGAGCAGTGCAAGATGTAAGGTGGCACGATAACCGCCATCGAAGGCAGTCAAACCAGGCTGTCCTGAAGGCGGTCAGATTTGTCGTGAGAGCGGAAAACTATTAAACTGAAATTATTAAAATAAATTATTACGATGATTAAATCAGAAGACTTTAAGCTCCTACAACCTGGCATTTCATGTGCTCCAATTGTCTAAATATTACCGTATTTAGTAAGTGGAGAAGACGTGGAAGTATTTGCTGAAATATTCCACGGAGAAAATTCAATTATTTTCTTTTTAGCCTGGATCTGCTCTTCTCAAAGCAGCCAGCGACTCACTGCGAGCCTCCTGCACCATCCGTCTGGCAAATATCTTGAGTGCAACTCGGCCAGAGGCTTTATTTTTAATCACTTCATTTTTATTAACACCCACGCTCCTATATCTCAGGATGGAGAGCTCTCAGATGCCGGATGCTCACGAGTGTGGCTATGGGAAAAGACACAGAGATGACGCTGGTCCTGCCGGCCTGGTCCTCTTGAATCTCATTAAAGCTGCAGAAGGTAGCTACCGGCAGGCTGACCCAATGACATTGAATGCGTATGGGGAAAATGCATCTTTAAAATCATGCTGCCCCTTTAGGTTGTGCTCTCTTGAAGTATGTGCTTCTGCACCGCACGAAACAGCGGATGGGGTTTAGGTAGTTTACAACAGCCAGTTTTTGATGGTTGTTTTTTTTTTCCTGTCTGTGCATGAGAGTATAAAGCTAAACAGCATCTAGAATGACAGTGCTGCACCTCACTTGCCTTAACGCACCAGGGTATCTTCCAGTGCCTGGAAATCATGCAGAAAGAAGCAAGCTAAGCAATACTCCATAGCATAGTACAATGCCACGGAGCAGCTCTAACGCTGAGTGCATAGCAGAGCGAGTAGCGATGTTGAACAGACACGTTTAGCAATTACGAAACAGGCTTTTATCTACTTATTTATTTGCTTTTCATTCATTAACTGTTTTTAGGAACACCTTACAAAATAAGAAGTCCCGAGGCTCTGTTTCTTCAGCCCACTTTTTAGCCCTGTCCGAGTTACAAAGCAAGATCTCCCTGCCCAAGGCTTGGCTTCACACTTGGGTTCGCCTGCAACCCAGGGTATGGCAGCTCATAAAAGAACGTTGAGAAAAACCTCGCTGCTTATTGAGTAAACAAGCTAATTTGCAGCTTGACATTTTCGCCGTGTCCTATGCAGATGACTTTCTGCTTATTCAATATTTCTGAATAAACACCCGTAATGGCTGCGCAGTAATAAATACGATATTAATACTAGGAGCCAGGAGCTGATTTAACCTTTTTTATCTTCTAACCTCAACAGGGACTCTGAAAAATATGCAGCTTTTTATATAACGAAATTAGCAGGTTTTCAATAGCTGAAAATTATGCCCGTTAAGAACCGAAGCCAGCCAGTCTATAGCAGATCCCGTTCACCTCTCTCTTACAGGGTTACCGTGAGCAGCCCCAGGATCCTTGCCTTGATCACATGAGACAGCTCTGGGACGTGCACCCAAAGCCCGATGCTCTTCATCCTTTTCATGCCTTCTTGCCCCGTCGTCACCGCTCATCAGGAGTAACTCAGGCCGACATCACTCCTACCAGAGACGGGAGCTACTGAATTATCTAAGCACAAACCTAAATACTCCCTTTTAAAGGATAACTGATCTACTAAAAGCAAGTATTGTTTTGGACATGCCATGTCGGATTTATAACGCTTCGCTTTGCATTGCGCTGTTATCTCCCGCGATGTCGTTTGAGCAACGCGATGCACCGTGACACAACATGACAGCTGCCGTGGCAATGAGGGAGAGATGCTGGCTGTTTTCCAGCTCCGTGGTGGCTCACCCCAAGCACAAGATTCGAGGGACAGGGACGGCAGTATCTCTGCAGATGGAAAGTTACGCGAGTCTCCCCAACTGTCCGCAGAAAACAGATCGCCTAAATTCAGCTGCTTTTCACATAATTAATGTTCCGTTTGCTTCCATTACAGGTGATTTCATTATCTTCTTCTTCCAAACAGCTTGATTACGAGGGAGGAAAGGCTCCACCATCAGCCTTTTACCAATAATGAAGTATGTGCCGGATAAAGGATGATTCTTTATCAGTGTAGTCCTGACCATAATTCCCAATTTCCAAAAACTCCCCTCTGTTGGAGAGAAGCATCATCCTGAGCAAAGCCCCGCACAGCAACATGGAAACACGCTGCCTCTCCAAGAAGGTTGCTTTGGCCAATGTCCCATGAGAAATTCCTCAAGATGATAAATCACAGAAAAGATTGTAATAAAGAGTGTCCTGGCGTAAAAAGTAACCACATGTATTCAGCAGCAAACTCTAAAAGCATTCTGATTTTCAGTCTCTTCTAGAGGAGAGAGAGCAGACAGGGTAGCTCTGCTTTTCACTAAAAGCTATCTCCATTTTTACAGAATCGTCTAGGAAAAAAAGGTGAAGACAGCTCAGTCATATACATATGACATATGTATACATATACATACACATTTCATATACATTCTCAAATTGGGAGGGGGAAAAAAAAAAAAGTAAAGAAAAAAGAGGACATTCTTCAACAGAAGCTGACGTCTTTGGAAGAAATAAAAGCCAATCTTCCAATTGGAAAGGGCTTTGGCTCCACAAAACGCACACCACCACAAGAAATACACCAAGCTCAAGTTCCCTAGTGCCACCGTTCACACCCACCACAAAAGCCTGGACGTGGGATGACGCTTAAAGGGTCACGCTGGTTCCTTGCTCCAAAATCAAAGCCATCTCCAAGCAGGTAGCAATGCTCCGTTCTGCAGATCCTACTATTTTCCACGTCCTTTTAATATCAGCTAGGTCCTCTTATAACTTTATTATTCTGATCTAAGTGGACTCGCTTATCCTGCACTGTGCCCCACATATTCTCTCAATGAAAACAAGAAATTGGCAAGTCCAGCCTGCCCATATGCCATTCAATTTGTGTCTGCTGATGTCCTGACCTCACTTTTGTCTGAGCTGCTTAACGTCCAACCGAGCAGCTGAGGAATCCTCCTGTACTTGAAGCTAAAGAAGCTATTCTTTTCCCCCATCGCATAAACTTAATTTGCTTTTCAAAGAAAAATCATAGTTTATTACTGGGCTCCTCAAGCACCTGAAGAAATACACAGAAAATTCTTGGCACATATGGTATTTTTATGTGGCTTATTTTTTCACTTGTCTACAAGTCTGAGCAGAATTACTGCTGTTTGGCGCACAGCAAAAGGAAGTCTCCTGTGCATAACATGATTTAGTCTGGCCGATAAAGTGGAAGTGGATTTCTTGGTGGCATATTAAGTTCCGCTGGATGCCATTTGCACAAGAAGCAAAATTGCAGTGTCATGTTCCTTTATGATGATACATTTCCTGTCAGGCATCCTCATCTTTTTCTCTTTCCCCAAATATTAAAATCTCTCCCAGCGGTGATTCTCCAAATTTCCCATTCCCATATATTTGTTCTCCTGCAACAACCCCAATTTGTACAAGGCTGGAGCAACAGCCCTTTTCTACATGCAGTGATGAGCAGCCAGCAGATCGAGTGAGACCAACAAGGCCGCACAGAGCCAGTTAAGGATCCCCAGGGCCGAGTTCTGTGTACTGGGCCAGAGAATCATAGAATCATAGAATCAGCACGGTTGGAAAAGACCTCCAAGAGCATCCAGACCAGCCATCCACCTATCACTAGTACTTCCCCCCGGCCGTGTCCCTCAGTACAACATCTATGCGTTCCTTGAACACCTCCGGGGATGGTGACTCCACCACATCCCTAGGCAGCCAGTTCCAACACTTAACCACTCTTAGTGCCAAATGCAGTGGAATAAATGAATCTCGCTGTGATTTTTATAGCACACCACAAAATGGATGCTATCAGTTTTCCCATCTAGATGGCCGCACCCGATACCGTTACAGACAGTGGGAGCTTTGATCTGAAATCCGAGGATGATGTCTACAGCCCCTGCAGTCCTTCTCTCCCCTATTATCTCCCCTCTCCTTCCCTCCTGCCATACCTCTTATTCCATGGCTAATAAATTAGTATTAATGCTCCAGCATAAAATATTTATTATCCTGAGCATCACGTGACTTATGAGTGAGTTAACCTCAAATTTCTGTCCGTACAATTCACACACATTGATTTTACGTGCAAATCGCTCTTGGCTTGCAGGAGATGACCCTGATAAATCTGATCTCTTTAATGCTTCTTCGTTCTAAATAAACGTAAAATGTTTTTCTCTCTGAAGTTTCTCACCAGTAAAACCTGCAACACAACTTGGCAAAAAGCTCCTCTGCCACCCTTCCAAGTTAATCAGTAAAGCTTAAAAAATATAAAATCAGCATCAGCGTACAGGCCGGTGAGCCTGACATCTGTGCCTGGAAGATTATGAAGCAGATCTTCGTGCAAGAGACGTCAAGGCACGTGTGAGATGAGGAGGTGATCCGAGACAGCCAGCACAGCTTCACCAAGGGCAGATCATGCCTGACCTAACTGGTGGCCTTCTGTGATGGAGTGACGGCATCAGTAGACAAAGAACAACTCATGTCACCTCCCTGGATTTCTGCAAGGCCTTTGACACGGTCCTACGCAACGTTCTTATCTCTAGATTGGAGAGATACAGATTTGAAGGATTCAGCGTACAGTTGCCTGAACGGGTGTAGCCAGTGGACTGTTGTCAATGGCTCTGCGTCCATCTCTGGGTGGATGCTGGTCACAAACGGTGTCCCACAGAGGTCTGTCTTGGGACCGAACAGCAGTATCCTGGGCTGCATCAGAAGACGGGCGGCCAGCAGGACGAGGGAGGTGATGGTCCTGTTGTCCTCCTGTACTGTGCCCTCTTGAGGTCCCATCTGAGTACTGCGTCCTCACCTGCGGCCCCCAGTACAGCACAGACGTGGAGCCCTTGGAGCGGGTGCAGAGGAGGCCCGTGAAGATGATTAGAGGTCTGGAGCACCTCATCTACGAGGAAATGTTGAGGCCACTGGGTTTGTTCAGCTTGGAGAAGAGAAGGATCCGGGGAGACCTTCTAGTACTTGAAAGGGGCTCACAAGCAGGAAGTAAACCGACTTTTTACACGGTCTGATGATGATAGGACAAGGGGCAGTGGTCTGAAAGAAAGTAGATTTAAGCCAAATGTTAGAAAGAAATTTTTTACTCAGGGGACGGTGAGGTGCTGGCACAGGCTGCCCAGAGAAGCTGTGGATGCCCCACCCCTGTAGGTGTTCAGGGTCAGGTTGGATGGGGTGCTGGGCAGCCTGAGCTGGCGGGTGGCAACACATCAACCCAAGCTATTCTGTGATTCCACAGTTCTGTGATCAAAATGCTGATTCCTCAAAGACCAAACGGCTCAGCCGACTTGACAGCTCTGTTAAAAAATGAGCCATGTAATCGGATCTGACAGCTGCTGTCAAAGCCACCAGCTGGAATGCCGTGGCTGGCTAGAAGAGGCACCATTTTGGGGCCATCTGATCGCTTCTGACACAGCACCGTCTCTCCCACGGTGCATCCCCAGGGTGGGTGGCACCAAGCAGAACCTCTTGAACCGTGGGTCCCCCAAAGAATAGTCCATGGTGCGGGCCGAGAGGCCTTGCAGCTAAGACAGAGATGTTACCCATGAATTTGCTTTGCTAGGGAGTGGGACAAGTTTCGTATCTTTTTTATGCGCATTTCGTGCTGGCTACGTTACTGCAGTTTCTCCCGATGGCGCGCAGAGTACGGGTGCAGGACGAACCTCGAGCACTTTCAGCAGGCTCGGAAGAGCCGCGGGAATCAGGAAAGCGGTATGCATTCCTCGGTGTCTCTCGCCACCTACCGACGACGAGCGATGGGATTCGAGCCCGGCGCCGGGACCGGCCCGCCCCGGGAAGCCCTCCACCGCCCAGGGCGGGCCGACACCGGGGCCGGGCTCCTCCCGCAGCCCTTAAGAGCGGCGGCCGCGGGCGGCGGCTCGTGCCGGGGCAGCCATGGGGGAGGCGGCGGGGGGCAACGCGGTGCCGCCGCCGGCGGAGGCTGCGGGCGGAGGGCAGGTGAACGCCCTGACCGTGCTGGCCCTGCTGGAAAAGCTGGTGTCCATGCTGGAGTCGGTGGAAGGGCAGCAGCGGCAGATGGAGCAGAGGCAGCGGGGGCTGGAAGGGGCGGTGAAGGGCATCCAGGGGGATCTGGGCAAGCTGTGCCGCAGCCACGGGGCTACGGGCGCGGCGGTGGAGAAGCTGCTGGAGAAGTCGCAGAAGGTGTGCGCGCACACCCGCGCCGTGCGGGAGCGGCTCGAGCGGCAGTGCGCGCAGGTGCGGCGCTTGGAACAGCACCACGCGCAGCTCCTGCGCAGGGACCGCTTCAAAGTGCTCATCTTCCAGGTGAGGAGCGGGGCGGGACGGGGCCCGCTTTGATGCCGCTGGCGGACGTGGGGAGGGAGGGAGCCCTGCCGCTGCTGCTGCTGCTGCTGCCGCTGCTGCTGGCGCCTCGCCAGCTTGCGGGAAGGGCCCGTTGTAACTCCGGGCAAGCTCGGGGAAAGGTCCCTTTCTTTGCAAACTTCGGGAAAGAGCCCTGCCCGGTTAACTTGTAGCAAAAGTCCCCTTTTGCCAACTCTTAGCAAACCCAGGGGGCGGGAGCTGTTTCCCCAGCCCTTAGTGAAGTTTGAGAAAGGCACCATGACCCCTCTTACCAAACTTTCCGAAAGAGCCTTCTCGGAGTTTTGCTAACAGCTGTTAGCAAACTCAGAGAAGGAGCCCATTTTGCAGACTCGGAGCACAGTCCCGTATTGCTAACTCACGGCTAAGTTGGCGCACAGATCCCTTGTTTTCCTAACTTTTAGCAAACTTGGGCACAGAGCCGCTTCGGTTAACTCTTAGCAAACTTTGGGAAAGATCCCGGTTTGCTCATGTTTGGCCAGCTTGGGGAAAGAGCCCCTGGACACCACCCTTCATCTGCCCACAAGAGCAGGGCAGAAGTGCAGCCCCTGCCCCACTCCCACCTCATCAGAGAGGAGCTAAAAATGCAGCGAAACCTCCCGGGAGCCCGTCCAGTGATAGCAGCAGTTTGCATATTTTCCCCTTTTTAAGCAATGGGCTGGACAGAACGCAGCATGAGCTTTAACTAAACACAGGACGTGAGTTTTTCATCTGGAAAAAAAAAAAAAAAAAAAAAAGAGAGAGAAAAGGAAAAAAAAAAAAAGAAAAGAAAAAGGAAAGGAGAGGGGTAAAAAAAAAAAAAGGAGAGAGACATACAGAACGTACAGCTCGGGTGTGTCACAGCTCAGTACACTGAGTTTGTCGGCTGCGTATTATGGCGTCAGTTGCTCGCTCTGCTTCTTGGACAGTTGATTCCTGTTTAAAAAAGAAAAAAAAAACAAAGCAACCAAACAAACCCTTAATTTCGACCAAGTTGGCAGGTCTGGCCAGCGTCCAGCCACGTCCTCACGGAGAGGAAGCCCCCTCCGCTCTGCTTATTGTTCTCCCAAATGACAGTGTGTGTGGCGTGGCCCGGAGAGGAGGGGCCCTTGTAGTTTCCACCCCAGAAGGAATGTGAAAATTATTCCTGGAAGAGCTAAATGGAAAGACGCACGTTGCTGGCCTCCTCTGAGAGCTTTGGGAGCTGCCTCTGTGAGTCAGAGCATGGCCACCTCCTGTTAGCTGAGAATGGGCACCTCCAGGCCCACATCTTTACTGCACCCCACGGGGAGGCTGTGCTTAACTCGAGCAGGGGCGCGGAAATTTCATGACACGTATTACAAGGTATACAGCGTTTTCCTTTAGGAAACCCAACTTTTAGCATTTTTAGAAGGCAGAGCACGTAGAGTGAAGTGCTGTGCATGTGGGACCCCGCTGCTACCACAACAACTGCGGGCTGTGAGTGAAAGAAACCACATAGGAGATGTTTGGAGGACGAAGCAGCATCCTGACAGCTTGCTTCCTGCTACTAACCAGCTCTGCAAAGTTAGGAACTGCTTACATCCATTAAAGTCAGAGCCCTTCCTTAATGCTGGGTCCTAAAACACAGCCTCTGTCACAAGGTTGTCACTGACCATGTTCTGGTGGGGAGGGACCTATACACAATATATAATACACAAGCATTAAGCAAGGCAGGCTGCCATTCAGCTGATGAAGGCAATGGCTGGGGTGCTCCGGGGCGCGCCCAGGGCTCGCTCCAGGCAGGAGATGAGATTTTCCACTGGGAGGATGCAGCCAGCAGGAAAGTGAAAACTTGCCAGGAGCACAAGCAGGCTCCCCACGGGAGGGGCAGGGGTTAGAGGAGCGCTAGCCAACGTGGGGTAATTGGAGGGAGGGAAAAGAGAGCAGAAGGCTGGCTGGGATTTCTGCTTTTCCAGAGAAAAACAATACCAGGAAAGAGAAGTCAGCGAGGCCATACTGATGCCAGATTTCTTTAAAAACAAAGGTGAAACTGATGGCGTGCGACTTCGGTCTGGGGAGACTTCTTTTCAACTCGAAATGAAAACGGACTTCACACAGCACCTTTCTTACGAGGACCCACTTTTCCAGCTCGGAGAGGAGCTCAGAGTGAAAATCAAAACAGCAGTTTTCTCTCCCTAGACTGTCTGCATTGCTCCTTCGTATAATAGTTGGAGTATATTTGTGGTAATTGGTGGCATATTTTAATGTCACCGTATCCAAGTGTCCGGGGATGCTGAAGTTATTACAAATGACACAGCAATTTAGCAAAACACTGAAATGACTGTTTCAAAAATCCTTGTTAAGCTTTGGCATTGTTATTTTGTGCTTGCCACATGACTGGGTTTTTGGTGGTGGTTTGGTGGGCCGTTTTACTTTTAGCTGTAGAAGCAGAATTCAAGAGGAGAAAGGCCCGTGTTGAACTTTTCAGTAACGTGTCATGTTTGCTAGTGAAAGTAGGCCAGATGCAGTATGACAAGGTTACAGCCTGGGGTTGAGCACCCTGATACTCAAACCCATGTCAGATGCTGCTCTTGGTGAACGCTTCATCCCCAGACGAGTGCTCTCGTTTGGGAGGTTCAAGCTGGATATTAGGGAAAGCTTCTCCTTTGAAAGAGTTGTCAGGCACTGGAACAGGCTGCCCAGGAATGTGGTGGAGTCACTGTCCCCAGAGGTCCTCAGGAAACGCGTAGGTACGGTACTAAGGGACAATTTAATGGACAATATTGGTGGTAGATGGTCGGCTGGACTAGATGATCTTGGAGGTCTTTTCTAACTGTAACGGTTCTCTGATTCCATATTGGTTATTCTTAGATAGTTTAATGACAGGAACGTCTCGCGTGGCCCCCGGGACGCGATCCAGCTAGGGCAAGGGGATGGGGCGGCCAAGCCACAGACACCGCAGCCCGTACAGGACGTGCAGATGGGCAGCCAGACACATCCTCCTCCTCCTGCAGCTCCAGCCCCATTGGGACATGCTGATCTGAAGAACACGGGCGGGAAGGAGGTGAAGGCGGAGCTCCGGCTGCTTTTAGGAGCATTAGTCATGTTCTGACAGAAATACCTATTTGCGGAGCAAAACAAGCTTGAGGCTAGTAATCGTTTGGGCATTGTAACAGCACCTAGCACAAGGACTGCTGTAGGCACAGAAAAATGCCGCCTCCCCTTCTCGAGGGCCTCTTTCTACATGCAGTATGGCAAATCCAACAAAAATCCAAACCAAAGCGCTTCCCTGTGCAGCATCAGGCACACATCCACCTGCTGCCTCGGGCTTCAGAGTCACGTGCTACTAAGCGTGGCCATGCTCCTTCTCAGCATATGCTGTGGATGGGATGAGGACCTACGGGAGGTACTCAGGAAGAGCTGATCACGGCCAGAGGAAGGCACTGCTTTTTTCTTTGCTGATACTCCTGGCATTAGCAACAGCTCGCGTGCAGAGATCCTGCACCCTTCTTTTCAGCTCTACAAGGAAAAATAGAATTCAGGCTCGCAAGCTACATACAAACTGACATCAGAAAATGCAAGTGCCGTTTTTTAACTCAAATCTAGATAATGACAAGAGGTATTGCTCCTTTCCTAGCTTTTTAGATTAGATCTAGAGGAAGAAGTAAAAAGTTCCTCCTCTGTTTTTTTTCCTCTCCTCTCATGGAAAATATGCAGTTTGTAACCGTCGGCATTTTTAACTGTATTGTTCTCATCTTTCTAAATGAAATACCAGGCAGCTCAGATGTTTATCAGAAGAGAATACGGATGTCATGTGGACACGTTAGGCCTAAAAGTTAACAACAGCTCACTTATAATGCCGAACCAGTAACTGAAATAGGAGAGGCTGTTGCAGCACAGAGCGCTCCTACTGCCCCACCTCTGCATTTCCAAAGCCTTCTAAATCATTTATTTTTATTTGCATTTTAATGGTTCCCATAATCCTAAGGTCTTCTACAGTTGTGAGATAGGAAAGCATGCTACTCCCATTTTTCAAGCAGAGCAGGAGGTGCCCGGAGGCTGGTGTTTGCGAGGCCATACGGGAAGCTTAGACACACGTGATTTCTTAACTGCCAGTACTGTCTGATTGTCAAAGACGCCCTATTATCACTTTTTAATTGAATCATTGGCTCGTTAGCACACAGAGGGTGTTTGGTTTCGGTTTTATTAATTAATTTAAAAAAAAAAACAAAAGAAACCAAAAACAAGGATAATCTGACTGTTTCCCTTCTACTGAGTCGCAAATTTGACAGAAGGTGAAATGAAATCCATACTTGTATTTTCAGCAGTCTTTCAGCCTGACATGGCCACAGTCTGTCCCTGAAGAGAGCCATGCTGGTCACCTCTGGGTCTAACCGCTCCGTGTTCAGCTTGTGTGACGCCCTCTACTAGAGTCACAAGTCAAAAGCCTACCCATACTTACTGAAATCGGTTTTCTGTGCCATTCAGGAGCTTGCAGCTGAGTTGTTTAAAACCATAAGCAATTACCTAGGTTTGCAAAGAATGCACAGGACGAGTAAATTATGTTTTCTACTGAGTTCTCATGCTCTCGGGAGTCATTTAAAACTGCACCCACTCACATAATCCACATTTCACTATCTGCAGCAGGAAGAAAATACAAATGTTTGTACTGCAGTAAGAGTTAGGCTCACTTACAGCTGGCGCAGGTGCTTTCTGTAGTCGCGGTCGCTGCGAGATCTGCAGCGGCAGATGGAGAAGGGTGCTGGCTTTGTCAGGGCTCCCACCAGAGAGAGAGCGCCGTCTGTGCAACTGCACCCAAACCGTGGGAGCATCCAGACCGCGTCCAGCCGTCCCTTTGGTGATGCTTTTCTTTATCCTGCAGCGTAACTCGTCAGCACGCCCAAGTCCCTCTTGTACGCAGGTATTCACCAGCGTATTGCTGGGCTGCAGAAGAGCCACACAGTAGCCTTTACTGTTTTATTTTTAAAGAAAGAAACAGAACTGCACAAAGTAGCGCGGCATCTTCTGCCATCCTTGCCAGCAAATCTATCTCAGAACACTGCTCTCAGTACTCACAATTGTATGTCCAGCCCTGAAATAATGAGCATGAACTTGGCAGCGTATGTGGCCTTTTTTCCGCTTTTAACTGTAAGCTCAGGCCCACTGGGGAGAGAGCTGAGGCTATTACAACCATTTCACTCAGCGCTTGCTGCTCTCATATCTAACAATAATTTTTTGGTTAAAAAACAAAACAAAACAAACAAACACAAAAAAAGACCGATAAATCCTTCCAAATCACAACGCTTTTTTTTTCGTTTCTCCGTTGCCATTTTCTAGCTATTCCCAGTACGCTAAGAAGATTTCCCTTTATTTTTTTTCTGTGATCTAAATAGCTGTAGAATAGCATGCATTCTAAATATCCTGGGCCACATTGCTTACTCTACAGAAAGAGCCTCGGGAGAGGAAAGGTCTACAGATTTTCCCCAGACTCCCTGGTTGTCTCTCCACGAAGACAAAGAAGCATTCTCAGCGCCTGAGCAGTCATTCGTGTAGCACAGAGGCCTTTGAGGTGTGTTTAAGGCACATCGACACTAGCATCGGTGTTTTCGGCCAACCCCTCCCAAACAACTCTTCCCCTCGAGTCTTCCCAAAGACCTGAGGCCATCCAAAGGAAGTAGGGTTAGGCAGGGAATAATAAATCTTATTATGCATCCAGTGGGCAAAACTTCACGCCCTTAACTCCCAAAAGTAATATCCAGATCACTGTGATCGTAGAAAGGAGAAGAATAAATGGTGGGTCGTGTTTTATGCGCCATACTAAGTCCAGTGTTAGCCAAGAAGCTTCACTGTCTTTTCTTCTAGTTGAGAACGAGGCCGGCACAGGTGATCTGTCTGCACCAAGGCATCTGCAGCCACGATATCACCCTTCTTCTCGGGGATAGGTGTACAACCTTTGAAGTGTTTAAAAAGAGAAGCTCATTCAAATGACAAATAATGGAATTTCTATTCTGCATACATTCCAAGTCACTCTGAAAGAGAAATCTTACAGTTGACAGCTCATTAGTCTTAAACTGTTACCAGATAATGGTTCAGCGGGCTTCGAGTGGCTTGTTACTGGTTAAATACGCTGAAACAACAAGAGATGTTCAGCATCCTTCCTCTCGCTGTTGGAATTTATAAAAAAAAAGAAGTAATTGTTCAGGGTCGTGGTTTATTTATTAAATCTGTGAACTATGAAACTCAAATATTGTCATTTCTTTCAGGAGGAAAATGAGATCCCTGCCAGTGTTTTTGCAAAGGAGCCTATTCCCAGCATTACCGAAGGAAAAGAAGAGCCCGTGGATGAGAACAAAACGCTGGAAGAAACCTTGCACACAGTGGAATTATCTTCAGAGGATGACATACATCAAGAAGATGACGCGGGCGACAGCGCAGACGAGAAAGCGGAAGAGTCGAGAGCTGAGAAAATTAAAAGGACCAGCCTGAAGAAGGTTGACAGCCTCAAGAAAGCGTTCTCCCGCCAAAACATCGAGAAGAAGATGAACAAGATCAGCACGAAGATCGTCTCGCCCGAACGGAGAGAGAAGATTAAGAAATCCCTTACGGTGCACCATCAGAAATCCTCCTCTTCCAAGAGTTCACCTTTCAAAGTTCCGCTCACGTTCAACGTGAAGAAATCCCGTGAAGGAGAAAGCCCCGCTGAAGGCGAAGACAGACCGGCAGATACAGCGAGCACTGAGATACAGGCCGAGAACGAGGAGGAGATGTCCTTCGCCGACATGCACTCAGATATGACCCCCACCACTTCTTTGGCCGAGGAGAGCAAAGCCGTCATTGATTCTTTGGAGAAAGAAGCCAAGATGGAAAGCAGCGCCGTGACGAACAACAACATTGAGCTGTCCATTGTGGAGGATGATGAAGAGTACGGGATGCCTCTCGAAGAATCCAGCCAGAAACTGTACGATGAAAGGAGCAAACCGGTCAGCGGAGAAATGGAAGAATCCGATGAAGAAACAACCCAAGCAGCTGTTCTGCAGATAGACCAAACAGCCTAAGACGTCAGAGCCGTCCTTCAGCTTTCAGATGCTCACGGTTTTGCCTAAGTGAATGACTGGTTTCCGCTACACGTGTGGTAGCGGTGTTCGGGTTTCTTCCAGCTTTCTCTCTGCAATGATAATTTACTGCTTCGTATCGGAATGCCCAAATACTTCAGTTTTCCTCTCTCCGAGTATTTAGTACTGCGAGTAATTTTGTATGTGAGCGTAGAAATACCAGCGAGAACACTTGAGCGTGGTTTCTTCGCTATGCTCTGTGAACGCTGACAGCCTCTGCAGCTGCAAACCTGCGCAGACGGTGTGGAGCTTTGCTCCCTGATGTCGCAAGGCCAAAAGAGCAGAGTACATAGCAAAACTGAAACGTTGACTCCATCGGTCTCTGAGGGCACAGGATTTTTGTCAGTAGTCTCTCGCTTAGAAGAAATGACCGTGTTTATACGGAAATGAAAAGATGTACTTCAAACTACCAGAGTTACAGAAATACGTTAGCGACAGGCATGAATGTGTAATCGGCTGCTGTACCATTAGTGGATTGGAAATAGTTAAGAAAAAGAGAGAGAGGAGTTTGATAGAAACATTAGAAACACAGAGATAGTCTGAAGGAAGTATGAAACGCTACAAAACGTTAAGGAAAAAGGGGGATGGGAGCAAAAATAAAAGCCCGCTATATTAAATCTATACTTCCAGCTTAAATAATATATACTCAGATAACACTAATTAATTAATTCTTAATCCTCGTAACAAAATGCTATCAAACTTTGCACCTGCACAACTTTGTATCTCAGAGTATTTTGGAAACAGTATAATTTATCTTTTTACAAATTATTTCATATATAGAGTTATATCTACACAAAAGAGTTAGATAACAACAGGGATGTAAGGGCAATGCTTCAAAAAGGTGAAAATGCTTTTTTAGGCAAATTGAATATGATGACAGGCGTGCGTTTACGTAGGAACGAGTCTGCAAAGGCACGAGATTTGATTCTCTGTCAATAACTTAGCTCGGGATCACCTCCGTGCTCTCAAAACGGGATGCCTAATTTTGCAAAATTTGTGGAAAATGAGAGGTTCCAGAGGAGCCCGTTCGCTACGAATGTTCATTCCTGTCACTTCACAAAGGTGAGGGTGCGGCGAAAAAAGGGAACCACAACACCCGCAACGGTCGCCTTACATCCTTGTTTGTTTATGCATTGGGTTATTTTTTTATATACATACAAATATAATTCTACCGATGCTTAACATTGCACTAAAAGGTTGCTTCCTTCAACTTGTAGTTAGCATCACCAGTTATAGGGGAAATAAAAACTACGACAAAAACCACCATTGTGACATGTTTAGCAGATACTGCTCCACGAGGGTGGTTTCGGTGACCAGTAAATCACACTGGAAATTAGTTGCTAAGAGCCTACTGTAGGCAAGTACTGTTAGAAGTTAAGCTCTGAAGTATACAGCGTCATGTAGGAGATACTGTTTGCAAGGAAAAAATAAGGCATAACTCATGTGGCTTTATTTGTATTTTGTATTAACTACAGTGGATTTCCAATGTTTTTACTTGTAACTAACGACAAACATGACAAATAAAAGCATAACGTGAAACGCAGCTCTTTCAGTCTTTGGGAGAAGCGGTGCGAGAAGCCGGCAGATTAAATTTAAAGGTCAGGCATTTCTGAGTGCACTGACGTCCCCTGCTTTTCTTCCTCAGCGTCTGCTGTCATTCGATGATGCGAACACCAAAAGTGCTCAGGTTGTGCTTCCAGACACCATCAGACCTTAAACACAGCAGAGCACGGCCAGACAGTTCCCCAAACCTGCTAGCTCCACACGCACTCTTCATGATACCACTTTAAATAGCCCTGAAAACATATCTGTGTTGAACTGGGTAAACTGCTGCCAGACCCGCCTGGCCTGTCTGCGCTTTTGAGCTGTGCAGCAGAAATGCTCAGCCACGGCCTGAAGCAGTGATTGAGTACCTGGTGGGAAGGCAGGGGCAACCCAGGGGAACTCAGGTGTAAGCAATGAGAGCGGAGGAGCTGGAGCCAGGATCCACCCCTTCCCAGACCTCTTTTAAGGTCTGGCAGAGGAGGCAAAGGCATCTCACTTGAGTTCCTTGTTTTTCTGAAGGCTTTTGAAGGTAATTAGATTTTTTTTGTGTGTGTGTGTTGCTGTATTCGCTGTTCGTACATTCAGTCTAGTTTTCATTGGTTGTAGTCTAGGATTGTGCTACCCTGAGATGGTTGCTGTTATTTCCATCACATTGTAGCATTATAGCATTACACTTGGTTAGCCAACCAGATACTTAATTAAAATGGTTTTTTGTTTTGTTTTTTATTTATTTCTATTAATTTTTTTTTTTTTAAGTACTGGGTGGTTACTAGGACCCCAAATATACTGACAGAGTAACACTAAAGGAAAATCCAAGGGTTTCTGGGTTCTTCATTGTTCACATTAGTATCAGTTATTAAAGAACAGGGGCCTATAAGGTATAATGGTCCCATTATTAAATTCTTTTTAGAAATAGCTGACGTAAAAATAGAAGTGGGATAAAATTTTTTGTTGAGCAAAGAAAGAGTAGCAGCAGCATTTGTTGTAGTATGGCTGCTGTTACTCAGTCTTAAGAAATATCAATCCTCTGAGGAAGAACTAAATGATGAAAATGAACTTTCAGAAGCTCAAGTTTCGCAACTGGGAAATACAGTTACATCTTTGCGTTGAAGGCAATGCTTTCAAATGTAACTTTTTTAAAAATCTAACCGTACTGTTAGAAGGGGGAAAGGGTAACTTAAGATCTAGGGTCACTACTGATCTAATTGAGTCTATGAATTTAAGAAGGCCAAGCAAACTACAATCCACGTAGAGGATCTGGGAGTCTCAGCTGTTAAGCATAGTGCTGTGTGGGCAGAGGGGGTCGATGGGGATGATGGGATGAGGGGGCTCAAAGAGAGGTAATTAGTGGGCCCAAGATTTCCCGACTTGGGTCTGTTACCACAAGTCTGGCTCTCAGACCATATGTGATGGTAATATGTAGTGACAAAAACCATTCTTTAATTCCGTAAGTTACGACAGTGTGTAGAATCACGTGGCCTCATGGGATTTAAGTGCCAATAAATACCAGTTTGCGGACCTAAATGGAAGTATGCCAAAAAAGTATTAGAGAGATAGGGATGAAGGAGGCGGTTTATGATGGCACATTCAATATTCCAAATCTCCTTAAGGTTTTGGCAGGAATGAGGGACCTCATGCTACAATAAGCCCCTTTCTACTAGTGACATAAAAGTAAAAAGAAGTCAGGCATCTCAGGTCCCTAACAGGCCAAGTAGGTAGCAACAGTTTGGGCATATTATGTTGTGTTACTGGCATTGCTTTATAGCCCACCTAGCACAGCTGTTGAAGCCTTTGTATTGACTCACAAAGTAAGGCCAAAAATGAGACTGGGGGAGAAGGAACAAGAGGCGTTCCAGCAAGCAGAGCTAGCTGTTAAACAGGCCCAGGCCTGCCTGATATCATCCTGGGATGCTGAGACTGCGATGCTCGTCTCCAAGATGAAGCCAAGAATATTGCCTGAAAGAGCAGCCCAAGGGAAGACGCAGTCCTCTCCAGTGATGGCAGGTTAATTACACCGGGCCCTCCCCCAGTCTGAGGGGGGCGAGATAAGCCATGACCTGGGTCGACAGAGCAAGTGGACCAATGCAGGCCTATCCAGCGCCAAGAGCGAGCCAGGCATACACCGTCAAGGTGATCCCCAGGTTGATGGCTGCATACAAGCGGCACACCTCAAGTCCCAGAAACTGGTTTTACTGGTGTAATAGTACAGTGTTGGGCAGAAGAAAAAAAAAATAATAAAATACTCGGTGTCAATTCCTTTTGCCGTATAATCCTACAGGGGCAAGCCTTATTGAATACTGTAACGGCCTTCTGAAGGCTGCCCTGAAGACGTGTGAGAGTTCGATTATGTTTTTGCAGTGGAGGTTTCCAGTATTTCTGTACGTACCATGGGTGAACTTGGCTTTCACAAAGAAAGCTTCCAAACAGAATCAAGTGAAGACTGGGGCATTCAGACATAGGTTTAATTGGCGCAGGCACTAGGTAAGGTAATTATGTAGGGTAGGGGAGAGTCTGGTGCAGGGCAGAATGCGTGTGCTAATTTTCGAGAATATTGTCCTCCTGTTGCCATAAAAAGTACAGAACATCCTCATAAACAATGCGTTGGAAACAGACGCTGTATGGAAATGTAAGGTAGCAACAGTGAGGAAAGACGGTGAGTCTGAGACATGGAAGCAACGAGCTCCAGGAAAGGCTTTACCTGCTTTGGGCCCAGGGTATATAACGGCATAGTTTACATCAACTAGCTGCGCAATTTTTCCCTTGTTGTTAAGGGGCGTGCACCCATCATTGCAGTAATGAATAAACTGCTCTTCTCAAAAATCTTTGCTTTATTAGAAACCACTATTGTGAGCGTGTGTATGGGAACTGCTGAATCACTGCCTGAACCTCTGATGGATCACCTGAGGTGAGCAATGAGTCATCCACTGGAGCACAGGTGAAGGCCATTCCCCTGTGCTGTAGGAAGGGGTGCAGCCTGGCTCCACCTCTCCTAGACCTATTTAAGAGCTGACTACCAGGGGGAATGAACTCTTCTGGAGATCCACTTTGCTGGAGTATCACAAGCGAGCCCAGGATACAGGTAAGAGTCCTATCTTTTCTGCTTCGGTGTAATAACTACGTAGACAAGCTGTGTGGCATACCTCCTAACTATAAGGTGTGCACATTCATTGATTGTATAGTGTGTTTCTCAGAATTCAGTGCTGAAATCCAGGAAACCAAGTCAATTGCGGCGAGCCTCTACTGCACCCAGCTCTTGATTCTGTGGCCCCGTGGGTTGGTAGTGGTTGTTCAGTGTGAAGCCAGCTGCGGACCCGAGGGCATTTTCAATAGACAAGATATGTGAACAGCTGAGAGTTAGGGAAAGACAGCAGGTATCGCAGCGTCTGCTGTGCTTAAACTAGGGTAAGAACAATTAAATGGGAATAAGTACTGCCTTGGAGGTCGAGGTCTGGGACTCGTACGCTGTATGTGAACATCCTGCAGGAAGGGTTGCTTGATGGTAGACCTCATGGTATAGAACTGAGAATCACGGTGTGTGATGCTGCGGAAGAGCATGACGGCAGGTTGCTGAGAGACAAGGGAAACTCAAATGTGGGGGACAGAGAGAGGACCCCCAGGACAGTGACTGCTTTAAGTCCTTACGATGTATGATGAAAAATTGTAAGAGAAATTGAGAACCAGGAATAAGGATAAATGGAAAATGATTAGATGTTGTATTCATCTAGTAAGACCTGAATAACCAATTGTAGGGGAATGAGTGTTTTGGCTAAAATATGTGTCTGGCTAGGATTGTATCTGTCAGGTTACAAACATGCACATAAGCAGTAAACTGTTTTTTTTTTTTTTTTTTGGTTGTTCGTTTCTTTGCTTTGGAGGAGGAGTCAACATAGGCTGCTTTTTGGATTTAAGGAGTACAGCAGTTAATTATGGCTACAGAGAACTCTGTAGTTAAGCAAGAACAGAGAAACCCCAGATGGGATCCTTTAAGCTGTTCACTCCCTGTACCTTTCCTTAGCGTTATACTCCATCTCTTTCCTCTACGGAATGGCATTACCCTCTTAATATCCTGGCCTCTAGTCAAGTTGTGTAACTACAGGAGTGAGGCTGGAGACAGCAGACAGAGGGGAGGGCATCAGCCCCTTAACAGTCTACCTAAGCGGAGCTCTGCGACTAGTGCTGGTGCTGAAAAGAGCAAGTTCTGCCAGTTTGAGAGACAATTAGAACAAAGCAGAGGGGGTATTATAAATTCTTGCATAGTTAAATCTAACACTATGAACTACGGTAACTCGCGTGCATGTGCTCTTCGCTAAGTTGCAATGTTATTAGAGATGCAGGATAAGTAAACTCCCCACTTAATTGTGGAGAGGTGAGAAACTTCAAAAGCGAATTGCAGTGGTTAAAGATTCTATTGGTTTAGCAGAACAGATTGATCAATTCCCGATTATCTTTAGCTAATAAAAGAGGAGGACTGAATTTAACTGGGGACACCTTGAGAATAACTGGGGCAGAGGGATCTGGAATGACAGTTGGATTTACTGAGGCTACTGAATTAAAATGGGTAGGTAAAATAGTCAAAGGGCGATTGTTATATGTGCCAGAAGCAGGGACCCATTCACTGGGGAGACATATCATAGTTAAATTAGGATTGCGGTTGAGTACTAGTGAAACAGATAGAAAGGCGTCAAAGAATTTAATAGCCAATGATTAAAAAATATATACATATCCAAAGGTGTGAACAGGGGAAGGAAACAGGGGTGGACTCACAACTGATAGATTCGAAATCCCTGTCCGAGGAGGGAGTGACGCTGCGAAACATGGACAACATCCCGTACCTTCAGAAAGTATAACGGGTCTCAAGCCTGTAATAGAAGCATGAGTAAGAACGGTTCTGTGGAACTTCAAATGTCGCCCTTTACCACTCGCCTTTTGCCAGTACAGAAGGCAGATAGGCTGGTAAAAGATGTAAGAAAAAATAATGAAACAGTTCCCAAGCATCTCGGTTCCTAACCCCTATTCTTAATGAGTTTAATTGTGCACAGACATAAATGGTTCAGTGTAAAGATTTAAAAGATGATTTCTGGACTTGCCTTTAGACTCAGTCAAGGTCTTTTTGCCTTTAGAAGGGAGGATACGGTAAAAGGGTGAAAGCAACAATATAGGTGAATTGTTGTACCTCAAGGTTTGACAGGATCAGCTAGTTTACTTGGATGAGTACTGGAGAAAAAACTTAGAGAAGTTTCAAGTTCAAGGGGGGGGTCAAGCTGTTAAATTAAGTGCATGGTATGCTGGAACTGGTTGTCTAAGTATGTTGTGGATGCCCCATTCACATTCAAGGCCCAGCTGGATGTGGCTCTGGGCATCGTGGTCTGGTGGTTGGCGATCCTGCACAAAATAGGGAGTTGAAACTAGATGATCATTGTGATCCTTTTCAACCCATGCTGTTCTAGGGGAGGTGGGTTCGTTCATTCTTTGGTTCCTGGGTTGCCATAAGGGCCAACAGCATCCTGGCCTGCATTAGAATTAGTGGGGCCAGCAGAAGCAGGGAGGTGATCAACCTCCTCTACTCAGCACTGGTGAGGCCGCACCTTGAGCACTGTGTTCAGTTTTTGGCCCCTTGCTACGGGCCCCTAGGAACCATGTTGAGGCTCCAGAGCGTGCTGAGAGAAAGGCAATGAAACCAGTGAGGGGTCTGGAGTACAAGACTTAGGAGGAGCAGCTGAGGGAGCTGGGATTGTTTAGTCTGGAGAAGAAGAGCTTTAGGGGAGACCTCATTGTACTAAACAACTTCTGGAAGGGAGGTTGGGGTGAAGAGGGGTTTGGTCGCTTCTTCCTGGCAACGGACAGGACCTGGGAAAATGGCTGCAAGTTGTATCAGAGGAGGTTTAGGTTAGGCATGAGGAAAAATAGCTTCTGTCAGAGTGTGGTCAGGCACTGGAATGGCTGCCCAGAGAGGTCATGGAGTCATTGTCCCTGGCAGTGTTCAACAGCCATCTGGAAGAGGAGCCGCGAGATGAGGTTTTGTGCTTGTGGTAGCAGTGGTAATAAGACGATTGGACTAGATCTTAGAGGTCTTTTCCAACCTTGTGATTCTATGATTCTATGATAATATGAAATGAACTCCTGAAATTCTTGGGAAGCACGGGCAAGGAGTATTTAAAGATAGACTGCATTATGTGGAAAATAAAGTCAGATAAGTTGGGTGTGCAATTTCTGAGGGGAAATAGAGCATTCTTAAAGAACTGTCCAGCTTCCTTTGCCTGGGATGAAGGGGGAGGTTTCAAAGCTTCTAGGTGTAACTGGATACTGTAGATGATAAGTGTATGCATAAAAAAAAAAAAAAACAAAACCAAGACTGTAACTATCAGAGGGAGAACTGAACATATTAAAATAGACAGAAGAGGGAAAAGAATTAGGAGTCTTGAAGTAGGATTTAATCACAGCAGCTGTGTTAGAATTGCTTGCTATTAAGGAACGGTTTTGCCTTTTTGTAATTTTTGATGAAGAAGTTGCTGTAGGAGTTAAAATGCAAGAATATGGAGATTAAAGAATACCTGTTGGTTGCTTGCCTAAACTATGAGACTCTCTGTCATGAGGTTAGCCCGAATGTGTCCGGATGATGGTAGCAACTACCTTCTTAGTATCTGAGTACCCTTAAGGACTGCAGGGAGTGAACTGTTGATTTTTTTTTTTTTTTTTTTTTTAATACCTGTTCCTCCAGGAGCAGGTTGCTCAATGTTCTGAGGCATGACCATAAAAAAAAAAAAAAAAGAGGGAACCAAAAAAAAAAAGTGGGAATTAGCTCCTCAGCCTCCTAGAAAAGCACGGTGTCTAACTCTTCCCCCCCAAGGAGCTGGAGTGGGCACATAATAATCGGCCCGTCTTAGAGGGAGTTGCAGCTCATACAAAATCTTTCCACAAGCAGATTAGTATGGGGAAGGATGAGGGGAAATTAATAATTAGTGTCGTTCTAGGAGCTGCTTTCAGTGCCACTGTAGAGAACAGCAACAGTCAGTACATGGACTGAATTATTTGGCTTTCTGCCTTGCAGGAATTGGTTACGTATGTGTTGGATCAAGTAAAAGATCTTATGGGACTGTAAGAGAAGTAAAATTCAACAGGCCCTCCTTCAACAAGCCCATAGAGAACGGCTGTTATAAGAGATTTAGATAAATGCTGGTTCCCCAGATAGTGACTTTTATGGAGGAGAAAATCTGGAGTATGCGTGAGCTCAAAAAAAACGTAGCATAAAAGCAGGTGACCCTTATCTGTCCTCCAGTTGGAAGTGGGCATGGATATGAGGAGAGAGAAGGTGGGTACTCTGATGTTAGTATCAACGAAGTCCCCTATTCTGCTACTGTGCTGGCTGAATTTAAGAAACATTTTGGTCATGCCCCTAGGAAATGAGAGACAGAGTATGTGTGGAAAGTGCAGTTTGGGACTAGGAAGCTTTTTTTTTTGTGTACTTTTCCAGTTATGCGTTTGCCAACCTCGGTTCTTCTGGAATTGTTTTTTGTTGTTGTTTTGCAAATGCTTAAAAATGTTGATTGTGTAGCAGTGCGTTACGTGTTCTCTTTTCACCCCGTTCCTCTCCCTGGGATCCCTGTGTTACCGTCAGTGTTTTGGACAGGCATTTTCTCCAGATAAATACATTTAATAGCTCTTGGTGATCTGGTTGCATTAACTGGCTGGTCACAGTGTCATGGCTGTATTGGGCATACTGGGTGTATGGGACTGAATTCTAATAGTAACAGAAGGTTAACTCTTCAAGCCACTGTTAACCACAGAAATGAAATACATTTAGGAATTGAGTGGGGCCAGGCTAGTAGTGGTAATTGAGAGGAGATGAAGGTCAAAGGAAAAAACTGGGGTGTCAGACGCAAAAGCGCATCAGGCATTGCAACACCCTTGCAGTCTTCACTATTGGCAGTGGGCATTTGGGAGAAAGCAACTCAAGTTGAAAGATTATTTCGATCTTGATGTCATCTAGTTATTTTCACTTAAGATCGTGCCACTAACCATGCCGCAGCTTTTGTCCTAATGAGAGTGAACGCTTCGGTATATACCATATACCGAATCGTTGTGCTGGGACGGATTGAAGAACGGGTTTATAATGTACTAGTTTCAAAAAAAAAAAAAGAAAAAAGATGATAGGCTCAACAAAATGAAAAAAAAATGGCAAACAGTCTGTGTTAGTTAATGTGTTGTATGGGAACAAGAAGAATGAATGTGTGAGAGTCAATAACAAGGTTCAAGACATTGGTCTTTACACGGAGTGAAATAATTACTATATAAAATAAATAATTAGACCTGTGCAATAGCGCTGATCTATATTAGAAAAGGATGTGTGTGTATGAGAAATGGATATAATTGTGTATTTGTAGGTAATATTAGTGTAGATATATATATATATAATCATTGAAGTGTCTGTTGGTTATTTTTGACACGATAGGAAGCGTCGTCTTCAATAATTAAGTTCCAGTGAAGTCATATGAGTTGTTATGATCGAAGTACACTTCATCCAAGAAACATGACCTGCCTCCAGTGGAGTGAACCTTACTTAACTAAAAAAATGACCCCAACATCATGAACTGTATCACCTGCTGGTATGAGTCAGAGGTAACAGACAGGAAAAAAAAAAAAAAAATAGCACAAAGTGGAAAACTGTGATAGCTGTTCTCCATAATAAAAAATAGAGATCCCGAGTTCTGGAAAGGATGAAAAAGGATGGAGAAGAGCGCCATACTTAGACAGTCACCAAGAGCAAGGGGAGTTGGAAATTCTGAGCTTAACCCAGTTGTGATCTTGTAAATCGTAACGTCATGTATTTAGTTTAAAGGCTTATTATATGTAAAATTCGGGCAGATGCTGTGGTGACTAGCTCTGCTGAAATGAACTTAGGAGTATGACAGTTGGTGTGGGTACTAGATAATTCATCCTAGCATGGTAGTGAGCCTTGGATGAGTGCAGTTAAGTGCATTAGCGGCACTCGCATTTGGCACGGTAGCTTTTGTGTGATGTTAAACAGGTACCTTTGTCTTCTACTGTCATTCTCATTAACACGTTTATTCTAGAAACCAGAGAAGTGACAGGGCACTGTTAAAAAGCTTTCCATGGCTGGATGGTAAGGAACGGGAGAATAACCCGTGGCTCAAAGTTGATATGGAGGCAGCCATTTCAGACACGAGCAGCTGGAGAACGCCTGGCTGAAAATGCGTCCTATGGCACCCATGAATGGTAAGACCTGCAAAACAAGTTTTGGAAGTTAAAGACTGACTACTATGACTGCACTGGAAAGAGAACAGAGTTAGTTTCTGCTGAGGAAAGAAAATCTGTCTACATGTCCCTGACCAGGTGTGCTGGAAAAAGACGATATGATGGGATAGTGTGGTGGTGACTGCAGGTTCTCTGTAAGCTGCTAAATAGAATATTGTCCTTGACTAGTAGCAAATGATCCATGTACTCCACAAACCTTTGCAGCTTCGAATGTGCAATGCTTAGTATGCTAAGACTAACGACGCTGTCATGCTGCAATGGATCACAAGAAAGGAAAAGGAATAGTTACAGTAATGAAAATCAAGTAACAAAAAGGACAAAGGAAATGAATAAAAAGGTTTTAAAAAGGTGACTGGTGAGTGTGCTTTATTAATCTCATCTCATCTCATCTCATCTCATCTCATCTCATCTCATCTCATTCATCATCTCATCTCATCTCATCTCATCTCATCTCATCTCATCCATCATCTCATCTCATCTCATCTCATCTCATTCATCTCATCTCATCTCATCTCATCTCATCTCATCTCATCTCATCTCATCTCATCCACCTCATCTCATCTCATCTCATCTCATCTCATCTCATCATCTCATCTCATCTATTCATCTCATCTCATCTCATCTCATCTCATCTCATCTATCTCATCTCATCATCTCATCTCATCTCATCTCATCTCATCTCATCTCATCTCATCTCATCTCATCTCAATCATCTCATCTCATCTCATCTCAATCATCTCATCTCATCTCATCTCATCTCATCTCATCTCCATCTCATCTCATCTCAATCATCTCATCTCATCTCATTCATCATCTCAATCATCTATCTCATCTCATCTCATCTCATCTCATCTCATCTCATCTCATCTCATCTCATCTCATCTCATCTCATCATCTCATCTCATCTCATCTCATCTCATCTCATCTCATCTCATCTCATCTCATCTCATCTCATCTCATCTCATCTCATCTCATCTCATCTATCTCATCTCATCTCATCTCATCTCATCTCATCTCATCTCATCTCATCTCATCTCATCTCATCTCATCTCATCTCATTCATTCATCTCATCTCATTCATCTCATCTCATCTCATCATCATCTTCATCTCATCTCATCTCATCTCATCTCATCTCATCTCATCTCATTCATTCATCTCTCATCATCTCATCTCAATTCATTCATTCATATCCAATTCATCTCATCTCATCTATCTCATTCATTCATCTCTTATCTCATCTCATTCATCTCATCTCATCTCATCTTTCTCATCTCATTCATCTATCTCATCTCATCATCTCATCTCATCTCTTTCCATTCATCTTCATTCTCTTCATTCATCTCATCTATCTCATCTCATCTCATTCATTCATCTCATTCATCTATTCATCTCATTCATCTCATCTCATTCATCTCATCTCATTCATCTCTTTCTCATCTCATCTCATTCATCTCATTATCTCATCTCATCTCATCTCATTCATTCATCTCATCTCATCTCATCTCATCTCATCTCATCTCATCTCATCTCATTCATCTCTTCATCTCATCTCTATCTTCTCATCTCATCTATTCTCATTCATCTCACTACTCATCTATTCATTCATTCATCTCTCTCTACTCATCTCATCTCATCTCATCTTCATCTCATCTCTTATCTCATCTCCATCTCATCTCATCTCATCTCATCTCATCTCAATCATCATCTACTATTCATTCATCTCATTCTCTCTATTATCTCATCTATTAATTATCTCATCTCATTCTTTCATCTCATCCTTCATCTCATCCTTCATCTACATCTCATCTCATCTACTATCTCATCTTTATCTCATCTCTCATCATCATTCATCTCTTCATCTCATCTCATCTTCCTTCAATCATTCATCTCATCTCATCTCATCATCTATCTCATCTTCTCATCTCATTATCATTCTCATCTATCTCATTCATCTATCTCACTCTCTTCATTCATCTCATTCACTCATCTCATTCATCTCATCTCATCTCATCTATTCATCTATTCATTCATTCATCATCTATCTATACCAACCCTTCATCCATATCACATTATTACATCATCTACACTCTCATCTCATCTCATCATCTTCATCTCATTCATACATCTCATCTCATCCATCTCATCTCATCTCATTTTCATCTCATCTCATCTCATCTCATCTCATCTCATCTCATCTCATCTCATCTCATCTCATCATCTCATCTCATCTCATTATCTCATCTCATCTCATCTCATCTCATCTCATCTCATCTCATTCATCTCTCTATTCATCTCATCTCATCTCATCTCATCTCATCTCATCTCATCTCATCTCATCTATCTCATCTCATCTCATCTCACTCTCATCTCATCTCATTCATCTCATCTCATCTCATCTCATCTCATCTCATCTCATCTCATCTTCATCTCATCTCATCTCATCTCCATCTCATTCATCATTCATCTCATCTCATTATCTCATCTCATCTCATCTATCTCATCTCATCTCATCTCATCCTCCATTCATCTCATCATCTTCATCATCTCATCTCATTCATCTATCATCTCATTCATCATCATCTCATTCATCTCATCTCATCTCATCTCATCTCATCTCATTCATCTCATCTATCTCATCTCATCTCATCTCATCTCATCTCATCTCATCTCATCTTCTCATCTCATCTCATTCATCATCTCATCTCATCTCATCTCATCCTCCATTCATCATCCATCTCACTATCTATCTCATCCTCTCATCCATCATCTCATCTCCTCATCTCATCTCATTCATCTCATCTCATCATCTCATCACTCATCCATCTCATCTCATCATCCATCTCATTCATTATCTCATCATCCATCTCATCACTCATCTCATCTCATCTCATCTCACATCTCATCTCACCCTCATCCTCATCTCATCTCATCTCATCTCATCTCATCTCATCTCATCTCATCTATCATCATTCATCTATCTCATCTATCCATCATTCATCCATATCTCATCTATCATCTCATCTCATCTCATCCATCTCATCTCATCTATCTCATCTCATCTCATCTCATTCTCCTCTCACAATCTCATCTCATCATCATCTCATCTCATTACTCATCCTCATCTCATCTCATCTCATCTCATCATTCATCTCATCCATCTCATCTATCTCATCTCATCATCTCATCTCATCATCTCATCTCATCTCATCTATCTACTATCATCTCATCCATTCACTCATTCATCTCATCTCACTCATCTCTATCATCCTCATCTCATCCATCTCATTCATCTCATCTCATTATCTCATCTCCATCTCATCTCATCCATTCATCTCATCTCATCCATCTATCTCATCTCTCATCCATCTCACCTACTCTCATCATCATCTCATCATCATCCATCTACCATTCACTCTCATCTATCATCTCATCTCATCTATCACCACTCATCTAATCTCATCTCATCTCATCTCATCTCATCTCATCATCTCATCTATCCATCTCCATCTCATCTCATCATCTCATCCATCTATCTCATCATCTCATATCTCATCTCATCTCATCTCATTCATCTCTCTCATCCATCTATTCATTCATCCTCTATCTCATCTCATTCATTCATTCCATCTCTATCATCTCATCTATCTCATCTCATCTCATTCATCTATTATCTCATCTCATTCATTATCTCATCTCCATCTCATTCATCTCATCTATCATCTCATTCTCATCTCATCTCAATCATCTCATTCATCATCTATTCATCCATCTCATCTCATATCTCATCTCTTCATCTCATCTTCATTCATCTCATCTCATCTCATTCATCTCATCTCATCTCAATCTCATCTCATCTCATCTCATCTCATCTATCATCTCAATCTCATCTCATCTATCTCATCTCATCATCTCTCATTCATCTCATCATCATCTCATCTCATCTCATCTCATCTATCTCATCTCATTCATCTCATCTTCATCTCATCTCACAACATCTATCATCACATTCACTCATTCATCTCATCTCATCTCTCATCTCATTCATCTCATCTCTCATCTCTCATCATTCATCTCATCTCATCTATCCATCTCATCTCATTCATCTCATCTCATTCATCCATCTCATTCTCATCATCTCATCTCATCTCATCATCTCATCATCTCACTCATCCATCTCATTCATATCATCTCATCTCATCTCATTCATCTATCTCATCTCTTTCATCTCATCTCATTCATTCATCTCATCTTCATCTCTCATCTCATCTATTCTATCTCATCTATCTCATCTCATTATCTCATCTCATCTCATCTTATCCATCTCATCCCATCCCATCATCTCACTCATCCCATCCATCATCTCACTCATCCCATCCCATCATCGCACTCATCCCATCCCATCATCTCACTCATCCCATCCCCTCACTCATCCCATCCCATCATCTCACTCATCCCATCCCATCATCTCACTCATCCCATCCCATCATCTCATCTCATCCTCATCCCATCATCTTCACTCATCCCATCCCATCATCTCACTCATCCCATCCCATCTCTTTTCTTCTCATCCCATCCCATCATCCCATCCCATCATCCCATCCCATCATCCCATCCCATCTCATCTCACTCATCTCATCCCATCCCATCATCCCATCCCATCATCCCATCCCATCATCCCATCCCATCATCCCATCCCATCATCCCATCCCATCATCCCATCCCATCATCCCATGCCATCATCCCATCCCATCCCATGCCATCATCCCATCCCATCCCATGCCATCCTCCCATCCCATCCCATGCCATCCTCCCATCCCATCCCATCCTCCCATCCCATCCCATCCTCCCATCCCATCCCATGCCATCCTCCCATCCCATCCCATGCCATCCTCCCATCCCATCCCATCCTCCCATCCCATCCACCTCACCTCTCCTTTCCCTTCCACCTCCTCTCCCACCCCATCCCTCCTGTCCATCTAATCTCGTGCCATCCCATCCCCAATCATCTCATCTCACCTCTTATCTCGTCTCCCAGCTCATCTCATCCCTTCCCATCCCGTCCATCTTATCCCGTCCTGTCCATCTCTTACCATCCTATCTTGTCCCATCCCATCATCTCACCACCCCTTTACTCCCAGGTGTCATCTCACCTCACCCCACCTCACCCTCGCTCACCTCTCCCCCAGTCATCATCTCACCGCAACCCATTGCATCCCCAGATATCTTATCTCGTCCCATCGTATCCCCACTCTCGCAGGCATCACATTTCATCTTCTCATCGAACACTTACCTGACACCAGTCTATGCCATCTCGTCCATCTCTTCCCATCCCAAGCTCTTATTATCTGTATTATTCCATACCCACCTCAGTCTCTGTACTCCTTACTTCAATCCAGTGTTGCTGACATTTTGGCCGCTTTTGAGTTCAAGGATGAGTCTTCACTGGCTCTCTGTGGCACTAGGAAACCATTAAGCAGTACTGCCGCTGCGAAGAGAGCATCAGCACCTCATCCCGTTAAACTCATAGCTGCTTTAGCCCAGTGAGGGTTTTGGCCAGGCAAGGGAACTCCAGTCCGTGCAGCTGCCGGAGCAGCCTAGGGTGCTGACTCAGCACATAGGCATCCTCCTGCCTGACTCATCACCCCTTCTTTCCCTAATAAATGGAAAAAATAGGCCAATAGCCACTTGTAGCTGCACATTGCCAAGGTTCTGTTTTGTATACTGCCCTAGAGTCAGTCCCAGCCCTAAGGTGGGCCCTGCTGCGTGCGCAAGGAGACCCTGACCTGCAGCTGGTCGGTTGCGCTGTGCTCCTGCCGTCCTGTTCTGCCCATCTTGCTTCCTTCCCCTTACTCCTCCTGCCCTGTGCTCAACCTGGGTATGAGCATTCTCTCTAGTGTTCTCTCTGCCTGTGTTCAAGGCTGCTAATCAACGTCACTTTTAATTTTTCTTACATCGTTATCCTCTTTAATGGAGCTTGCTGCTGTAACGCAAACCAAATCTTTTATGTTATAAGCTAGAGGTTGTTATTTTTTTTGTTTTTCCTTTCACATCAGAGACGAATATTGTTGTATGACCCTTGGCACTAACCTCTTTTTCCATAGCAACGGTCAGGCCAACATAAATTATGAGTCATTATTTCTCTCCGGGTAACTTTTTTCTAATTATTATCACCCCGTGGTTCCTAACATATATCTATCTCTACTGTTACACCTTTTGTTTCCCTTCT
Organism: Meleagris gallopavo; assembly: GCF_905368555.1. Lineage (NCBI taxonomy): Eukaryota > Metazoa > Chordata > Aves > Galliformes > Phasianidae > Meleagris > Meleagris gallopavo. The sequence continues at coordinate 1,397,115 of NC_139410.1, forward strand.
TTTGAACAAACAGGCAAAAAAAGACTTCCACAGAACACCACCGCAGTATACAGCCCAAAGTCAGCCTGATTCAGAACTAACTCCCGTCCTTCTCCCTTCTTCAGGCAAAAATGCTGGGCTTGAACAGCTCAAGGACAGAGTTGCTTGAGATAGCTCACAACAGAATTGTACTACATCATCACCAGAGGTTGTGAAACTTCTTTATTTTGTTTTTGAAGCTGTCTGCCATACCTCACTTGCAACACAGTCTGCCGCCTGCTGGTGCAAAGCTCTCAAAAAACACATCAAGTCTGTTGCAGAATTAAGACATGAAGACATGCAAACCAAGGCCACCCACGCGCACTCAACAGTCATGATGAGAAGCTTGTGCATTTAGTGCTCTGCAATGCTTAACTGCTAAGCCCAGCCCAGGCCTGCTGCATCAGCAGCACCAGAGACATCCGGCTCTGCCTTGCCTGGACACTGTGCCGCAGCACGCTCAGGCTTGTGCCAGCTGAGAACCTGGAGGTTGCACTTGCATTTCACTCCGTGCAAACCGTACATCATCCTGTAGCGGTTCCTGTACACAAAGAAGGACCCACCTGCAAAGCAGAGTGAGCTGCGGAAGATGATCCGTAACAACAGAACGGTGGAGGTGTATAGGAACATCTGGTGATGTCCAGATCTGACGCCTCAGCTCACAGCAGGTTTCTTAGGGCTGTGCATGTGGGGGTTCTGAATGCCTCTCGAGATCAGGACCCGCTGCCTCTCTTGTCAGCTCATCTGTTGCATAGAGGTCAGGTGGCATCAGCAATGCTAAATAATGAAAATGTACAGCCAACGTGAGGTAAGAATGCAGAGAATGCCAATGCTGCAGACTATGTACGCACACCTCTTTTAGGCCAAATATAGGCAACAACCTGCCTACGTAAGCGCAATGATCAGTGCAAGCCCGTGTCGCGCTTCTCAGCTCCTCGGCTCCCTATGTCCTGCGCTTTTCATTTTAAGTGAGCTTCAGCGTCTCCTCAGTGCGGTGCCAACTATGATTACACATAGCCTTACATTACTTGTTCCTTCTGACATGCCTGCAGGCAAATGAGCCCTGTGAGAGTGACAGCGTGAGCTGCATTAACCAGCTGCCTGGTCCCTGAGTCATTACAGCTCAACAAAGCACCGAGAGTGACGTGGAAAAGGGAACGGGAAAACGTCTGGCTAGCAGCCAACAAATTATTAACGCACACAAGTTGTCTATATTTGCAGAGTCAATTGTCATTTCCACAATATCACAGGGAAAGCTATAAGCAATTTGTGACTTCTAAATAGCCCTCCTTTTCCTACCCTGTTTAACGTTCTTCTCTCCATGACTGGTGGAGATTTCAAGTCAACGAGCAGATTATGACTGAACACAGTATGAGGTGACGTGCTGCATGAGACCTGTGTAAACAAGTCCTACACAAATTTGAAAAAAAGAGATTTTCTGTTTTCGTGTCTAGATGTAAGCTCTTTGGAAGAATGATTACGACCTCTGCAAGCTGCTGCACCCCTCTACAAACAAAAGCTAAGCCTACAATACACAACGCGTGCATCTCTGTGTTAGGGCCAGCAACGATCTCAAACAAGATCATGCTGTGCACTAGCTCTAAAACACTTAGTAAGATATAAATTTAATATGTATTTATGACAGTGTATAGTTAATGAATATAAAGATGTTATAATCACGAAATCAACAAGAGAGTTTGGCAAAGCAGATTATAATAACAAAGCAAAAATAGATAGAAAGCTTACCCGCGTCTTGGGCTCTCTGCAAAACTCCAGAGGAGTGATCTCCAGATGAGATCCTTTCCCACTGGTAGTCAGCTCTTAAATGGGTCTAGGAGAAGTGGAACCAGGCTCCACCTCTTCCTGCAGGACAGGTGAATGGCCTTCACCTGTGCTCCAGTGGCTGACTCATTGCTTGCCTTAGGAGATCAATCAGTGGTTCAGGCCGTGATTCAGCAGTTCCCATATAGACATCTAGTTCCAAATAAAGCAAAATTTTTACAGATTTTGGAATTATTTTAAATTCTTTCACCAATAAGTAAAACAGTTTACAGAATCCTATAAACCCATTAGATCTTCTTAATCAGCTCCCAGTATGTCTTAACAGTAAGGTACCTGCCACTCAGTTGAAAACAGAGGGAGGAATTAAGAATGGTAGAAGTGCATGGCCGAAGAAAATGAGTAGGAAAATATGGATGACAAATGGAAGAGTGGGCTGTGGATAGAGGGAGGCGTGTACGAAGGAAGCCATCTGCAGGAAGGGTGGGAGCTGGGAGGAATGGCCCTTTGAGAGCCAGCAGGATTTCTCTGCGTTCCAAATGGATTTTGGAAGCGAACCCCGCTTTTTTTCCTCCCCGTTTCCGGTCCTCATCCCCTTGCTTTCCCAAGAGTTCTGCTATATTAAGTTATGAGCGATCATGTTGGCTGGGCCGCTCTTTCATGTTCGGCCTTCATCGGGAGTTGCTCCATTCTCACGCAGCTGCTGAGAAGCAGTACACGCTACCTGGCTTTCCCTTCCTCACTCGTGCCTTTTACTGTTCCTTCTCGTGGCACAGACTTGCCGTTTCCCAGGTCACCGTTCTCACGCTGTTCTGAGGTCAGAAGCAACTTGCTCCTGCTCCAATCTTTTTATTTCCTAGGTTGTTCCCTGGCATTTCCTAGCAAAAACAAAAAAGAAAATAAATCTGGTAAAGTGCTTCTACACGTACTAAGTACTCAAGCTGTAAAGATAAACCAAAAAAATCTCTACTTGGAACTTAACCGATTTACTACTTATAACAGAGAGCGTGACAATATTGCTCTGATGCATCCCTACTGGAGCAACGTGAAAGAACATTTTGGCTCTATAAATCTTCATCACCGCACTACAGCACAATGCTCGGTGCCCTCTCTCGTTGTTTCCGTGCAATTTCTATTTCACCCCTATTTTAGTTTTTAAAAACACGAACTATTAAATGAGCTCCACCATCTTCCCCCACACAGTATTTACACTCAACTACGCAGCTGGCCGCACACTGCAAAAAAATCATTAGCTGAAACGATTATTTGACAGGAAACGGAGTTTCCTCTTCTCCACCTAATGCGTTCCATCAATTTGCAGCGACTTTGCTTCCTTGCAGCACTTAACAAAGCACGTGGTGAGCCTGGCAAGAACCTACAGGCATCAAACTTACATGGTCATCAGCACTGAGAACTGTTATTGTTCTCTTTTCAATAGCTCAGTCACGCCCTTCGTGAGAAGCGGTCCTTCCTTTCCTGACTGCTATAGAGTTCTTCTACACAGTAATCCTCTTTATGCAACGTGATTGCTGTGTTCAGCTTTGTGTGCTATGTGAATACTACCTGGTGAGAAGGGTGCTGTATTTCACGTATATTATAGCTTCATAACAGATTTAATACAGTAATTGTATTGTTGCTATTGTTCCTTCACTACCCTGCTTCGCTGCTGTGCCTGCTGCTGCATTCCGAGCTTCTGGCTTGTTTTCTGTCCACAATTTATTACTATCACGACTTTGATATGCATCCTCAAGTGGTTTTTCACCGGGATTCCACTAGTCTATGATAACCCTCGCAGCCACCTAACTAAGCTTTAAGTTTTTTTTGATTGATTGGGTTTTTGTAGCTGTTTTTTTTTGGAGGAGAAAGGGAGGTGCTCCCAGCATCCATCAGCAGTAACATCTTACAATCATTTCTTCCATCATCCATTTATTTACATCTACCTCAGCCACATAACATAAGGCCTTGTGCTGCTGCGTGCACCGAGATCTTACTGCATTTGTGCATAAAATAATCTCAAGTGCCATTTTCGGAAACAAAATCATCTGTGTTTAAATTTAGCGAGAGGTAAACCTGGGGAGCTTGATTCTGCTCTTGCATACTGGGAATTCATTTTGGGATGAATGCACCGAAGACAGTGGAGTCTCTGCAGCAGAGCAAATGAGGCTGACCAGAGTCCCCTTGCGCAGACCGACTTCTGCAACTGTATTAGGAGGAATACAGAATCCCTATTGGAGCTTCTCATAAAGGCAGACAGCCTCTTTGCTACCTGTAGGTCTAAAAGCCTGACTTGAGACTACTACAGAGGCATCTGATGTATTCAAATAAAATACTGCACGCTTCGAATGTGATTACAGCCGAGATCCTCCTCTTAGCTCTGACTTCCTTGCGCAGTTTCAGTACAGAACATAGCTTTTAAGAGACCCTTCTTAGAACACAGATTGTCTATCTGCCAGACGTTTCCTCGGATTCAAGGTAAAGTGTCCAAGTACTGCTCTGACGAGTAAGACACGCGATATCTTAATTCTCACTCAAACACTTCCTGTTTATTTTCATGGAGGACCATCTCAAGTATTAGCTTCCAGAATTGATAAGGGACATATTAAACAAACACAGTGCTCGTATCACAAGAAAGCTGGCTGCCAGGCAAACAAACAGTGCACCGCCTACAACTTAAGCTTAACTATTACAGCTTTCCTTGCAGCGTTATTTTCTTCCACAGCCTGCATTTTTTTTCTCCTCCAGCCATACAGAAGCATACCTAATAGAGTAGCTTACAGGGACAGTTAGGTCGCTCCCTCGTACGTGGCAAATGAGACATTTCGTACGCCGGCTCAGCTGCATGCTGCTCCTTTCCCCTGCAAGAGCTCTAGTGAGGACTTGAGGTCTGAGAAACCACTTTGTTGCTCCATTATCACACACTGATGAAATAAACAGCATCTTAATTGTCTTCCGTTGGCAAGATTATTTCTCTCTAAAACAAGGAGGCAGCAAACAGAAGAACAACGTGAACACTCATTTTTCTCTTCCAGTCAACAATTAAAATACTTTTCTAAAACATCAAGTATGGAAAAATCCATGTAAAAATTGGTAATAGCTTGACAATTCTTATGTTGCAAAAACTCTTACTTAACACTCTCAGCTAATCAGCTTTACCGAAGCAGAATCATTCCTTGAAATTAATGGGGCTTCCTGTGGATTACGCCACTTCTCAGCATGCATTGGACTAGTAAGAAAACCCAGCAAATTAGAAGGAAATTTTGCAGGAGATCTACAATAACTTGTAAGGAGCTGCTCCTCATTATAGAGGAAACAAAACAAGACGAACATAATGAATTTTCATAGGTGTTCACTACCTTCCTCACCACATACCACACAAATGCTTAAACACCTACTTGATTTCCTGTTACAAGATGAATTCTTGACTCCCTGCAGATGACTTAGATCTTTTCAAACCTGTTTGGTTGGGTTTTTTTTTTGTACCTCAGTATTCTCCCAGTATAGAGGATAAACGCTAGTGTTTGCCACAAAAAGGTACCTGGAGGCAGTAACTCTGCCAGAGCTTGGCTTGCCAGCTTCCCTTCCCGGCACTCAGCCTTCTGCGTCTTGGACCTTGAAGTAAAATGATGAAAGATGTCATATTACTCACGCAGGCCATAAATACCACCAGCTCTGCCACTCATTTTGAAGCTAATGACTTTTCTAGAAAACTTGAGAAAAATACCAAACCTTAGCCCATCCCCAAGGAACCATCCTCTTCCGTGCCAGGCTTGCTCATAATCTGCTCCCTACACAATGCGACTCCAAACCATAACTGCGGCTCTCAGATACTGCCACAATAAAGCGTAAAGAGTGGAAACGAGCAGGTTTTTCCCCAGAGGATTGCTTCCAGGCACTTGTCTCGCAGCGATAAGCAGGCATCCAGACGGCAACACAGACCATATTGCTCCTAGAATAGTTCAAACGCTCCCAAATCCCAGAAGAGGTGAAGGAGAAGACTATTCTCTTGGGAATATATGTTAAAAAGAAAACGCCAAAATCAGGTTAAGACTTGGGCAGCCTGCTAGCATGCTGCTTGCCTTGCATGTAGCGGCACGGGCTGCATGCGAGCACTGCCATCTCCACACGGCAGAGATGGGCATTGCTGAAGTGGGAGTCTGGATCCACACGATGCAACGCAGCTTCCAGCTCTGAGGTTTTGTCTCCAGCCTCCGGAGACCCTGGGCTCAGCCCTCCTGCTACAAACATAAAGGCAAAAATATCCATTATCACTAAGAGGCTTGGTAAAACCAGGTCGTTACAGAGCTCTAAGTTACCAAAGAACAGAAAGTCCCTTTATAATGGGCCAGAAGTATTATCTTATTATTTAGCATTACTACTTATCAAGCTGCACGTGTCAAACAGACCACAGCGGGCAGATAAGAAATGCTGGCAAAATCAAAGCAGAGATCAGTGAGGCAGCAATCGTGAGAGCCATTCGGACAGAGGAAGGAGCTGAGACAAGCCGAGTGCACTTACAAACCTCAAATGTCATTAAATCCATCTTAGAAATAACCGGGACATTACAAGGCTGTGAGAACGCTCATTTTCTATCCTACATAAACTCCGTGGCACTACTTGTAGCCAATGCTGCTGCAAGGTATTAGTACAGAGACAAAAAGTAATTAACTTTCCACCCTTACTGAAAGGGGGATTTTCATGTATTGGTATTTGTGGGGATGTATACATCTGCTTTCCAACAAGCTGTCAAAGTGGTATTAAAAACTGAAACTATTAATGAGCGAGTGCCAGGTCATTCAGTGACGCACCTGATGCATACATCTTTCTCTATGGTAAAAGAGATCCCTTCAATTGCACAAGCACAACCGTGGCAGTTTGCATATCCAGGAATGAATGAATGTCCCGTGGCATCAATGTGAGGAACGCTATACATGACGCACAGACAGCACCTGCAGTATTTCCCACTGCTTGTGAGATACAAAGCAGTCCTCGCCAGGGCTATTACTGTAAACCGGTGACAATAAAGCCACACAATATGGATGCGGTGACTTCCAGACATACACAAAATAGGTCCCAAGGTCATTAACTTGAACAGTTCAGAGAAACAAGTAGCCGCCTCCGACGGGACTGTGCGGCAATTAGAGCCCTTTAAAATTAAGTGTACTTCACGTTACTCAGTTCCTCTTCCCTGAAGACTATTTCCCTCTAATAAACTATTGCTTATTAAAGCAATTGATTCATGTTTGCAAGAGAAGAAAATAAACTTCCTACACACCAGGTAACTCGGTGGGAGCTCCAAGAGGATCTGATCAGCCATCCCTCTCAGCCAGAGCTGCTAGTCAAACTCTGGCAGAGGTTTATCACATCTGTAACGCGAGAACACCGCCCACAGCCACCACCATCCTGTGACACCATCTGACATTAGAGAAGCTCCCGACGTGCAGCGGCATTTTGTAGCTGCTCCCTAGCAGGCTGCCCACTGAGCTATTTTATCTTTGGGAGCTTTGTTCTAGCTTACACGCATAGAAAAGCGCCGAAAGCAGGCTGCAGGGAGAACGGAGGGACGGCGGATGATGAGACGTGGCACTCTGGGGGTGGTGCTCCCCGAGGCAGGCTGCCCAAGCTCCCGCAGGGATGTTACTCATCTCCTCCACCAACATGCGGGAGGTTTCCATTGATCACACAGTGCTAAGCAGCCGTCTGGAAGCACTCAGCACGTCTATTGTTTTCACAATCCAAAGAAGCAGAGAAAAATCAACTGCAACGTTAATTCTCCCGCAAAACAGAGCCGCAGTGGAAACGTGCCCTATATACCACTGTCAAGATTCCCACTGTTCTGAGGCCTTGATACTGTACGAGCTGCTTTTCTTTAAGAATTGAAGGCTGGAGCAGTTAAACCTCTTCCGTAAGCCATATTTGTTTCCAACTTGTGCATTAAGAACACAGATATTAACGCAGAGCTAACCAGAGCCTGGGAGGGTGTAGCCTCCGAGGTTTCAACGTTCCTCCTGGCTTTTGTCATTACCGGTGGTGATGTAATGCATAAACTCCTCAGAGTGCTGCTGCTGGCAGGAATGACTTAGCGTTGAGTACCATGGGTAGCTCAGGCATACGCAGCACTAAAAGATGGTCCAACTTCTGATTTTAATGTCAAAACGGGAATGTTGTTGAACATCAACTTCACCAATTACCATCCTGTAACCTAAAACTCTCCGCTTCCAAAACGCACTTGTCTTAATGCTACGCAAACAGCTACTCAAACCGAAAAGATATAGTGAACGCAACTGTTTCCCCGATGTCAAAAGAGGAGCAGAAGTTAAGAGTACACAAATAAAACTCCCATGTCGTTTGTGCTTCCCTGCGACAGCACGATGCCATGCACCCAGGTCCGTAATGGGCCTTCCAGCACAGCTCCTTTCTCCTGCACTTTCAAGGCTAGTGTTTTCCCCCTCACTCACAATAAATTGGATAAAAAGGGCTCTAACAAAATTGCCAACAGCACCGACAACTCGCAGGGCCCTCGTTACAGCCCCAGTCACCCACCTCACATCCTGTTTCTGGTCTGCGCAGTTGTAGAGCAGTTTGCACTGCAGTGATGACACGACCGTAATGCACGCGGGACACATGAGCCAAGAGAAACATCCAGAGCATTATTAAGAGTCACTAGAAAAATCTTACAACGCTTCAAGCAACGCCTCCAGTTATTCTTACCTGGGCTTCTGATGATGAACAAGATGCCAACACCAGATGCACATAACTTGCCCTGAAACTGCAGGAAAGGGAATCAGGAGCAGTTCCTCAGTACCACTGAAACAACACAGAAGAATTATTATTGTTTCCGGTTCCGCTGCTGCACATTGGTTCAACTGAAAATCTGCCATCTAACAGCAGAGGTGGCTCAAATGCCGCAGCAGATGAGCATTACTCTCCAGCTTAGAGCCTATTATGCCACATAAGATGAAACTGTCAGAAACCAGCATTCCTTCTATTCCAGATGTACGCGGCTGCTTTTAGTTCATAGCTCTGCCTCCTCCCTGTCATGAACGAGTCAGAGGTTTCTGAATATCAACTGAGATAACGATGGGGTGCTAAATGCCCTGCGTGCCTTGCTGTGTGCTATCACTGAGCACACGCCTGCCCTGTAAAGCAGGGCAAAAGCGGGAAGCAGCTACCTTCCAGTGGAAAGTACGTCACCAGAAAGAACTCTACTTATTCGTAATGTTTGCCATCAGTGGAGGCAAACGTTCCAGGCACATCTCTTGCTGCAGCAGTGGAGTTATCCCACACCCTCAACAGTTAGCGGGGCCGGTTTCCCCCCGCACCCCAACTGCATCCCCAAGCTGAGCAAAAGGCACTGTGCTGTTGGAGCTCGATGACCTGCAGAGCAACACAGGTGCTATGTGAGAGGAGCAGCCAGCAAACTGGGATGTATCACTATGCTGTGATTCACCACTCGCGTATGCGACAAAGCGCAGTCCAAGGACACAATGAATCCACGCTCAGCATTTTCCTCTCTAGGTGGGGTCATTCCGCAGGATTTCCCTTTGCACTATGGCTGCGGATAGTAAAGTCAGTCATGCAGCAGGCCCAAAGCACAGTGAAAACCAGCACCAGCCCCACTACGACACCTCAGGGTGGCAGATTTGGGACCTGGGGCAGCAAAGCTGAGCACGCTGTGACAAAGCCCCCCGGCACCTCAGCCCTCTACCATGAAATTTTGCCAGAAATGGGTAGTTTCCAGCCCGGAATCCACCTGTTTGCCCCTCTCTGTAACTGAGGGCCTGCTCAGATAACCTGGCCCTCCAAACTTGTGCACACATTTGCATGTAGCTCTGAGCACTTCACGGTGAAGCCCCATCTTACAAGCTGACTAACGGGAGAGCATGTTCTTGCGTTGTCCTGATCACCCGCATCCCATTGGACTCAGAGGAAACAAAAGGGAAGACGTAAAATCCCTCTAACTGTTCCTATTAAATTAGCCTGCCCATCAGGTTTAAGGTGCTTGTTCCTACCTTGGATCCCTCCAATTGGGCTGATCGTAGGACCAGACAAACATCCGTGAGTACCCACGGCTGTATCGCACGCCTCTTCTCATTGAAAAGAAGTCAAAGAAGCAACAGTATGCATTCTGCCTTGAGCTTTGTTTTTTTTTTTTTTTTGACAGTCTTGAAGACGTAATCGTAAAAAGAGGAAATGTGACCTAGAGTACTTAAGTTCAATGCTCTGTTCTCAGAGAGCGGTACCAGTGGTTCGCTCTCAAACTGAACGGCTATTTTCCACGATGGTCTGTCTTAGATGACTCGAACGCTTTCATAAATAATTTGGAGAATGGTAAAGAACACGCTTACTAATTCTGCAGATGACAAAAGCATTAAGGAAGTTTGAAGACAGAGCTAAAATGAACACGATTTTGACAAATTGGCAGAACAAACAGTCTTAGAAGTGTAATCCAGTTTGTACTCTAGCGAAGAAAAATGCAATGCCCTATGCTTAGCCAGGATAGACCCCGTATGAAACAGGGAAGGCGTAAATCATAAAAGACAGTAGGTACAGGAAATCTCCACGGATCGACAATAACAAATCCCTAAGTCCTTAGACCTCCTCTGAAACACTGCATTTACAAAGCTGCAGGTCAACTGAAGAGAGCCAAGAATACCTAGGTAAATAAATCCATCATCACTCTCTCAACCTTCTGGCACCAAAAGAGAGAAGATCAAAGGAAAGTTTGCTACCTGTCAGATATAATGATACTTCAAAACTAGGCAAGAACCATCTAGATATTATCTCTCTGAAGGAAGGGGAAAGAATATTGAGATTCTATGTCAACAGAGAGCATCAGAACAATTAGAGGGGATGCTTTTCAACAGCAGCCACCACGAGGCACTAGCAAGATTGTTTGGGGCGGCAGGAGAGCCTCCATCACCAGACGCTGCTAAGAGGATGGGCAAATTACTGCCAGGGATTACGTACATGTGGCTGGACAAGGTGGTGGGACTTGATCTGCTGAAGAGCTTTTGTACCATCAAGTCTTTGGTTAAATTCTCTGGAACTGGTGGAAACCAACCTAGCCTGTCCCAGAGCTGCCAACGTTCGCTACGCTCAGCATACACGAACAATTAAGTTCTGAGAGGTTGACCAGTTGTCAAGGCACCGCTGCTTAAAAATACCTGCCATCCTCCCAGGGCTATAAGCAAGCTCTGCATCAGAAACTTGAAAACAGACTTAAGTCTCTAACTGGTCACGGGAAATAAGAAATGATACATTCTGACTGGAAGGGCTCGTGTGAATCCAGTCAAAACTTTCTGAAGTGGATGTCTCACATCAGCCCATTAAGTCCCTACGCGACAGCCTAAATCAGTGGCCACATTTTCAAACGCACACTGAGCACTCCGCAGCTCCTGTAAAGTAGAAGAGGAGCTGGTGATTGCTTGTCACATCTGAGAACTCAGGCCACTTAGGCTCTGAAATGTGAACCTGAAAGCAATTTTCTGTGCGGTTTTTCACAGTCCTAATCCCGGTGTTTTGTGAATACTTCCCTGAGTTTTTTCTTTTCTAGGCCATTATTTCCTTTGTAATGTAAAAATAAATTTTTCTCATTAAAGCGATTCCAAAGCTCCAACTTTGGAAATCTTCAACAGGCGCAGAACTTTAGGCTGCGAACTACAGAACAGCAAAAATTTTACCATATCAAACACTTTTTGCACTCCCACATCCCCTCCTGCATTAAGAATTACATTCTGACTTGCATTATAATCACATTTGGGCCCCAGTCCTGCTTTTCCCTGCACTAACCTTTAGTTTATTGCATTCATCGTCACCAACAGTGGTGGCTTTTATTTATTTTAAAAAGAGTTGCAGCTCACGTGCCTCAAGCTTTGTTTTCCTTTACTCGTTCCTTTTTTCTATTTATAGGAGTTATAAACAGTTAAACCAGATTTACAGAATGACAAGCCTATAGAGAACTATAGTCCTTACTTGACCCAAACTGCTTATATCTCAGCTAAGTACTACTGAATTACCGATCCATTTACAGCATTTAAAGACCTGTTTCTTCATCAAGTTTTACGCATTCACGCCGTCCTCTCATTTCCTCACCTAAACATGAAAATGTGTCAGTGATATCCTTGAACCCAAGCACAGAACGTGAACCATTGCCAACAAGTACCTCCTGAGACCACTTCTGCTGAATGCAAACATCAGCAGCTTCCGTTGCTTCACTATTTGTTTCTTTACCAGTATTAGAATGTGACATTTCCTTAAATTCACATCAGAAATTTGTCCAAATAATCTAAACCTTCTTTCCGCTTCCAATTAAAGAATCACCCTGAAACACAGCACCTATAGATTGGAAGTCATTGCCCACTCTCCCACCGACCACATCCGGTTTCTCAGCATAAAATGAACCCGGCACCCCCAGCTGCTGCCTAAGCAGAGTGACCCAATGTATCACCCCCATTATGGCACAAGGTGGCACGTTTCCACGCTCAAGCCACCCTGCGTGCTACCGACGCAACCCACCTCTGCCGCATCCAAGAAGGCAAGAACATGCAGAGCCAGCGATCGATGTCCCAGTCTTGTTTCCTCTCCATCTATTTCATCAGATACTCCTAACAAATCAGCAACTGAAAACAGATGAACAGTTGAATTGCCATCAGTAGCAAGCAGCTGAATAGACAGAGGTCTAAAGAGCTGAAGATCTAACAGTTCTGAGAGAGGTTAACAACATTAGTGTTATTCTGTGGTAGAGTTGCATGTATTTTATCAAGTGAATGAATGCTTCAACTCTCACCGTGGAAGCATCCATTACTGTGAATTATTTTGCCAGCAGGGCCTAGGAAAAGAACTGGCAGTGGAGCGCTCTCAATAAGAATTTGGGCGTACTTCACATCAAGGGAACGGATCCTACGCTAATTTTCTCTCTCAGCTATTCCAGTTAGCCAAGTTTAAAATGAAGTGGCAATAGGAAACAACGTTTCAAGGATGAGATGTTTGCGCTTACTCTTATAAGTAATCCTAAATACCGAATGCAATCACCACAGAGCTGTTTTGAGCAGAGGGCAAAGTCTGAGCCAACTCCAGCCCTGGAGGGCACTGATGTACAGGGATAGAGCCGTCTTGAACATCCCCCGTCAGCCACAGGAGGGCAAAGTGAGCCTGGTCGTGCTACAGAAACCCAACGAGAGCAGCTCAGCCCAGGCAAGATCACGTTGGCAAAGGTGAGGAAGTCGTTCATAAACGCTGGCACCTACCCAGCAAGCAGGCAGAGTTCTGGCACCAACCGGGCAGCAGCAGCTCTTCCTCACGACACTGGCACGAGCATAGATGTGAACCAGGCAACCTCGCCATTTGCAGCGGAACCACTGAAAAACTTCGTGCAGCTAACTGCCGACAAGGGGAAAGCAGCAAAGCTCTGCAGCGCTGCCTAAGAGCGCAATACAAATAGGCTGCTCCCAAGGTTTCCAGTTCCCAACGTATGTTTTCTTCCCTATTCGGATATGTTCTCTTTTATTGCTACGAAAAAGTCACATCTGTGGGGGGACATAAGGATCTTTTCTGTGGGGGGACACGATGGATATTAAGATACTCATTTTCTTTGCACGTGCACATCATCCAAATGAGAATGGACCTCAGCGTGAGCATTTGTGATGCGACCAGAAGCAAATAACAGCCTGGTGAGGGATTTGTCAGCAAGCCGTGCTCTCCACAGCGTGCACATCTCAGCTGTGCTCACAGAGGGCTGGCTAAGGATCCCAAGCTTCCAGTCAAAGAAAAAAAAAAAAAAAGTATCTCAAACACAAAAGTCATATATAACAAGAAATCTTTTCAAAATCAAATAGATCAGGTGTTTCACCACCAAATACATCCTGAAGAAGCAAAACCTGGAAGGGGAGTGGGGGGGGCATCTTTCAGGTACCAACTTAGAAACAACAGCCAGCTGTGAAAAGTTGTCAGTAGCACACCAAAATTATCAACATGGTTTCCCAGAAAGAAATTACAACCTGAAAAGCCAAAAGGCCTTAAAATTTAGGGGTACGTATCTTTATCTTGCTGTTTTCAAGCCAGCAGCATCTGCCAGTTGATCGCTCTCACGCTTTCAGGCCAATTTTAGTTAATGAAAGCAGTTTCTCATAATCACAGGGCTGGAAGATTGAGCCTTAAGGAAAATACTGACTATCTTGAGACTCCCCAGTAAGAAAGTAGGCCTGCATCTGGGAGCGCAGCAAGACTCAAACAGAGAAGCTGTGTGTTATACCAGTGCCGCTCACCTGTTTGTGCAGGAAGCCCACGCCTGGTTGCATGCCTTAGGTGCTAAGTAGTTGGATTTCGCATCTGAGAACTGAATTTGCAATTTTCAGGTGTATTTCAAAAGGAATTTGTAAGATTCTTTGCTTGTCGTCAGGTATTTCAGTCCCATCACTCACCGCAGAAGTGAATAACCGACACATTAAAGGCAAAGCCCACGCGTCAAAAGCAGAAAAGAGGAAGACACTACAAGCAGACCTGAGGTAAAGGCAGCTCATGATTAAGTCATGAGATCGTAATTAGGGGTGTAGGAGCATAGGAATACCTGAACAGATCCTTTCTTTGAGGCTTCCGCCCTGGGAAGGCAAAAGGCTCTGCCATAAGCACACGCAGGATCTGTGTCAGACCCCTGCTACCTACTAATGGCTAAAGTAGGGATGGGGAAAAAACTGGGGGGCTGCTTTGGAGGACTAGTGGAGTTAATGCACTGTTTGCATACAATTCAATTTTGTTGCTAGGTAGTCATGTTGGCCATTTTGAGTCTAATTAATCTAATTAAGGCACCTGGAGTCCTTGCACTACCGGGAGTTGCGTATCATTTTGTGTTTTTTTGGCAAATGGGTGTGTGAGCGAGTGACAGAGCCAGCAGCATCTGCACATGTGGAACCTCCACCCCCTGACCAACAGCAAGCTTAAGTATTCAAGCGCACACCTCCAAGTCAAATTCTGTATTCACAGAATCACAGAGCAGAACCATAAAATCATTAAAACTGGATAAGACCTCCGCTAAGTTCAACCATCAAGCCATCCCCACCGCACCCACTAACCACATCCCTCGGTGCTACATCCACACATTTCTCACACACCTCCAGGGATGGTGACTCCACCACCTCCCTGGGCAGCCTGTGCCAAACCTCACCACTCTTTCTGAGAATTTTTCGATAAGATCCAGAGAAGAGAGGTACAAAACACAGCAGAGCCCAGCGCGGCAGCTTTAGCAAGCTGGAGCGCGGAGCTCACAGCGACCTCCCTGAACACGGGCAAGTAATGACAGGCTTTGAATAAATTGTTATGCAGCCAACAGTAACTAAAACAGTAACAGTTCCTAACTGGAGGGTCTGCGGATATCAAGACTCGCAATAAAAGTCTAAATTCTTCCTGTATAAATTAGACGGACGAAGTGAGGCACATTTCTCTCTAACACTGGTTTTCTTGCACTTTGCATTTTTTCCATTGCCATTAAAGTAATAGTTTGGATCGACAAGATCTCATTTTTTAATTAGCCAGATCAACCAAGGCACAACATCAGCATTTCTGAGAACACCTGAAAAAGCAGCCTGCTTCTGCAAGGAAAGCTTATTTCCATTGGAAGATTAAAGGTTCCAGACAGCAGCAATATGTTTCTATCTGCCATTTCGAAAGGGAGACTTGAAAACATCAGGCCTTACCACACGAGAGATTGGAAGATACAGGGAGATAACGCGTAACCAATCCTGCTTCTCACAGTTTTTTCTTCCTTAATCCTGTCCAGCAACAGCCACTAACAACGGCAGCAGCACCGCATTAAGCAAGGATTAGCAGAAGAGGCCTCAGCGCAGCGCTGTCGTCCTGCATCTCATGCTGAGTGCCATCGTGCCCCGGTCCCTGACCGATGAGAGCAGCGTGCTGGCAGGCACGGAGCCTGGAGACACCGGTGAGCTCCGCTCCTCTGCTGAGCTACCTGTTGGGGCTTGGGTAAATCAGCAACCACGCTGCTGAAAAGCTGTCAGAACCCCGTTATCCCCAACCAGATGTTTCCGTTCTGATGAAAACGGCCCAGAAGATGCTTTTTGTCATTGTTTCTATATGAAACTGACACGCTTAAAAAACTTGAAAGCTGCAACAAAGAGAAATTGTCATTCCCTGAACAGCTGTGAGCAAGACAACTGCCAGCTGCAGCACACGGACACAAACCCTTTTAGAAAATATGCCTGCACGCAGGCTGCACTGCTTACGTTTCTCTCTGCTTGGCTTCACAGCCTCCCTTCATTAAACACTGGAGGGCAGAGAGGTGTGTTCTGCGGGGCAGACCTGCACACAGCAATCCACAACGGTTTGTTTTGAAGAAAGAACTGCACGAAGTATAAACATAGAATAAATTTCACAGGATCATTTGAGTTGAAAGGGAATTTGAAAGACCATCTATTCCAACCCCTCCGCAATGAACAGGGACACCTATGCTCAGTCAGGGTGCTCAGAGCCCCCACCCAGCCTCACCTTAAATATCTCCAGGAATGAGGCACCCCCACCTGTCTGGGAAGCCTGTTCCAGTGCCTCACCACCCTTTGAAGCTTAGTACTATTTCACATCTCTTCCAAAACGAACAGTTCTCAACAGGCTGTTCAGATTTCCCAGAGCTGCAGCACAACCTTCCTGCAAGCCCTTTAAGATGCCCCATGGTCTGATCAGCAGGCTGCATTTGCAGATTTAGTCTGCAAGGATTTAATGGACCTCCCAGTGTCATTTTAGATACTGTTGTGTTTTTTTGGTTGTTTTTTATTTGCCGAGCTCCAAATGACAAACTCTGGCTGCGTCACTAAGGGCTGGGGCAGCCCTACCTACTAAAATTCTGATTCAGCTGTTACTTACAGCTGGCACCGAGCTTTCATTCCTCTGATCCCACTACCAACAACAATAAAAAAAATAAAAATAAAAATAAATAAATAAAAAAAAGCTCTAGATTCCCACAGACAGCAGCAATCTCACACCACCTATTGGTGCACTGAAATATCGTGTCTCCCTGTGGTGCAAGGGATGCCCCACACAGAACCAGGAGCCACCCCCAGGCCACGCTCAGGCAAGACCCAGACACCTAAGATGCTCAGGGATGCCTTTGATTTTCTTAAAAACAAAAACAGCCCAGGGAACGAGGAGGAGGAGAAATGAGCACCAAATGCCCAACCTGTCCTTTAGCCCCAGGCCTCCCCCTGGGCCAGAGCAATGGGACAGGAAGGCTGCACCCTGTGCGTGGCACAACCTTGGAGACCCGAGGTGAGCCGCAAGTGTGGGCCATTGCAGTCCTTCACACTGCCAAGTTCCAGCACCTGAAAACAAGGCCAACCTCATCCATCCCTGAGCCTTCCACAAAACTCCTTTCAGAAACCTCCCTGCCAGCCCGAGGCCCTTAATAAGCTGCAAAGACACCAAAAATGGGAGCAAACTCCGGCCACTCCAGGTTAGACAATACTGTGTTCAGCTGAAGGAAGATAACTGGGGTCAGGGCTGCTGAAAACCAGTTTAGGGACTTCAGGTGACTCGCCTCAAGCTCAGAAACCCCATTTTGAGAGCATTTTGTCGCTTAGCTGTAGGGTGGAGATGTCTTCTCTAGTTGAAATAACCAAAAAAAACAATAACAAAAAGAAAACCTACTCCTTCCAGGGCAATCAGAAGCTAGGGGGGAAAAATAGGTTTTGGAAAACCAGGGGGCTTGGTATTCTTTTCCTCTAACAGATTTCAAAGAGAGGGAGAAGCTCACTTCTACAACGCAGCCAGTTCAAATAATGGATAAATAAATAAAAAGCTATTGCAATAACCTTCCTGGCCTGATGCTCTGCACTAGGAATCCATCAAATTAGTGCAAGAGCCCGAGCTGCTTACCTGCATGCTACGTGCTCACGCCCAGGGCACTGTACTGAGCACCTGGAAAAAAAGTTGGGGTCACCCAGAGACCAATTTCTTTCTTTTTGCAAAAGATTCAGCTCCACGACAGCTCTGATGCTGTTTCACATAGCGCTGCACCTTCCAAACAACAGCAATCTCTGGGCACAAGCAAGAATCCCGTGCCAAGGAAAGACAGCAGTTATTTCTTCAACAGTTTTTAACAAACGTGCCTTAGTTTTTCAACATCGCTCTCAATAGTACTCACTCCATTAAGCTCCGCGTGAGCTGTACACCTTGAAAGCTCTCTCCCATTTGAGGTATTTTAATCCATTTTCTTCCAGCTCTCTTTCTGATATCTGGCAAAGAACCTGCTGATGTCTTTCTTCATAGATTACCTATCACTAGTCCATTGAAGAACAATCTACTGCAGGCTAGAAAACACTTATTATTGCTGCACGCCTCTTGAATGCCACTCGCCCAGGACACTCCCTGAGCGCAGTAAGAAAAACACCAAGGAACGGTGCCATCCCAGCACTGTTCCTGACTCAGGAGGGTTGGGCTCACATCTCTATTATAATATTATTTCCTTCAAAAAATTATGCATGAGAAGTCTTTTGATATTCAGTAACCTGTTTATGGGAAATGACTTGACATAAAACATCAAATGAGTTGACAGCAAATTGAATTTAAAATATGATTTTTTTTAAAAAATGCTCATGAAATTCACATTGCTTTAAATATAAATTAGCAACAGCGCCAAAGGGATGAATGAATTTCACCGCTCGGCTGCAGATGATTTAAATGTGCTCTTTTACCTCCACTCCCCATATTCATCCTGCTTTTCTATTAAGAGGGGAAGGAGCCTTCGGTAGGAACTCTCATATCGTCCACAGACATATTGAAGTAGCAAAGCGCATCCTAGTCAGACTCCAGACCCAATAATTACGTTCTTCCTACGTGAATTCTTCTCACGGCTTTAAACAGAGCCAATATACTTTATTTTCTGACCCTAAGTAAGCTGGGCTGGTATAGATTTGCTGCCCGCCACCCTGAAGTTAAGCTGAATGGATGCACACAAATTATTTTGGAAGGTCTCTGTGCTCCAACAAAGAAGCAAGCTCAGCTTCAGGATCCTATCAGCATCAATTAGTTCCACAGGAGACAGCATTACAAATGTGATGGTTCATACTAATCCGATAGTCACCTGGATAATAACAGTCCTGCGAATTCACAGGCAGGATAATCTTATTCATATAAGATTATATCCAAACTGCAGTTAAAACACGAATTCAGCCGTTTCCCTTTGCTTCACATGCACGTAATGGGATTCCCCACACTGCCCACCAGTGGGAGCAGCCCACAAGCCGTATCCCTAAACCAGCTAGAAAGCACACAGTGGAAATGGCGTTCTCAAAACCCAAATACCTGCACAGTTGTGAGCTATGTACATATCAACTCTTGTTGCAACCCACCAACAAACTAACTAAAGACATGGCAAAATGCTGCAGATGTACTAAGTTTATGAGTGCTTCGGCAGAGAGTGACAACTATAATAACCTCTTTGCACAAAATCAGCTTTGTGTATTTTTCTACCCTCTACCAAATAACAGCATCCCAAAATTATGTTAAGAGAAGCCCTGTCTAAAATGTGAGTTTTCGTATTTCATCAGCTATCAGATGACTCACAATTACAAAGACTGAAATAAAATGAACATCCTGTTCCAGTTTCTTAACCAAATTCTCTCCCTCAAATAGCATCAACAAGTGACTCAGTACAATGTCATAATGAACAGTACTTTGGTTATTGCAGTGTGCCTGGCAAAAAGCAGCTCGCTCAAATAAATCAGTCACATTTTACTGTTGCTGTTAATCAGAAAAACTTCATTTTACCTCGGAGGGGAAAAAAAATGTATATAGTCTAGAATAACCAGACAACAATTAGTGCTATTTTCATAATCAAGTGTGAAAACAAGCCAATAAATGATGTTTAGGACTACATTTGGCTTCAAATGGTAACACCGTGCTCTTTGCTATCACTGAAACCAGCCAAAGGGACATCTTTTTCCTTCAGACTTGGGTTAAAGGATGCCAAGTGCTAACATGCCCTGGCGAGGAAGCAAAGAGCTTATGGCACAACAGAACCGGTCTGTATCCCTACACTATCCAGTTCTTGGTGAGGAAATTCTGGATGAAAGGACAGCATTTGGGGAATCTGTTCATTTCCATCAGACAAAAAACCTCATTACAAATAAGCTCCTTCTCTCCTGTAGCTAACTCCAAATTCAGGTGTAGCTACATTAATTAGTTACAATCCAGAGATTATCTGGGATAAGCAGCAACCTCTAACGAGGCAAAATGCTGTTCTGTTTTTCAACAAGTGCATACGTTGCAATTTCCTTCAAGTAGAGCACGCCTTACGGGAACCACGGATTCAAAACAGTGACTTGAATTCATTCCTGTGAAAAGTGAATTTGAAAAAAAATTCTCAAAACCCACATTCCTTCTCCTCCGGCCACTCTGCTTGTGCTGACCTCTCCTATGGGCCAGCAGGAAGCAGCAGCGTTCCCAAGCCCCAGACGTTTACAACAAACATTCTATCTAGTGCCACCTCAAGGCAGTTCAGATAGTCACACGGATAAGCATTTTGCTTTCAACTCTCTCATACCAACTTAAGAAACACGGTTGCACTCTTCCAAATAGCTCTACAATGATTTCATAGTTAACTTGCAACACAGTAGACCAAAATACCTCTTGTCACCCTACATACACTTAACTGCTGCTGTGTAGCTATGACCATATGCAAGCAAAAGCAGAGTTTAAAGAATACCTCCTTTAAATCACATATAAGTTGGATGTTTTGTCTCAAAATAATTATTTGTACAAAGTGAAACAGACCACTTGCTGCAGAACTATCTACAGAAATGTAATGAGCACACAATCAAATGGTTTTAACCCATCATTTTATGACGATGCTACCGACATCAAGTCGGTTTTCATCATGAAAAAGCAAATGTGCAGAAACAAATTTATTTTTACCTTGCAAAACTAATCATTATTCTGTCTGAAGAGCAAACTGCTCCAGGGCCACAAAGACACAAGCCCTTATCCTATCCCTGTCCCTACAAAGCACCTACAGAGCAGGCCAGAGCCATTTACGCACCGTTGTCACAATGGGACCTCCATATTTCTTGCTCGGCATCTATAAGCCAGCCGCGCTGGCTCTCACAAGAAACTCTTCAGAACGGTCTGTTGCCATAGGACAACGAGTTTAAAACTCAAAGAGGAGAAATTTAGGTTGGATATAAGGAAGTTTTTTACAATATGAGTGGTGAGACACTGGAACAGATTGCCCAGGGAGACGGTGGATACCCCATAGCTGGAGATATTCAAGGTCAGGCTGGATGTGGCTCTGAGCACCCCTATCTAGCTGTGGGTGTCCCCGTTCACTGCAAGGGAGTTGGACCAAATGGCCTTTAGGACTTGGCAACTCAAACGGTTCTGTGATTCTGTGAGATGCAGCCCCACCAAAAGCCGATCTGCCAGATGTCAGAGGCAGCGTTGCCCCTGCCAGTCTGCAGAACTATTTACCCAGCAGTTTGCTAAATTATACAAAGGCAATAATTTGCAACGTAATGGTGTGTTTGCATTCTGAATATCTGATTTCCTGTTCAACAAATATCCTAAACACTCCCAAGCAAATGAAATGTAGACAAGACTTAAAACGTTTGAGGAAAAGCACTCATCCGGAAAATTAAGGTCAACACGGAACAGATGGTGTCTCTGAAAAATGTGTCTTCAACATTTATCTTTATGTAAAACAAAAATCTTTTAAAAACCTCCGGCTGCTCGGTGACAGCTCTACTTGAAATATCGAATCTTGCACTCCTTGGATAATAGAGAAGCACTAAAAAATTACTTCAAAATACTAAATCCAAATAAAATTCTCTCAGCTACAGAGCAATAGGATTTCTGTGGGCATGTAAATATGTATCAATAAAAGATAGATTCAATCGCTCCTGTAACTGCTATAAATATTGCGACCGCTCTCCACATTTCCATAAATATGATCCACGACTCCCGAGCGAAAAGCTTTTTCATTTGCAGCCGTCAGAAAAAACACAGTCCTTTCTTCTTTATCCAAGTCCTCTCAGCAGCCGAATCAGAAGCCCCGTGCCTGAAGTCGTGAACAACTTGTTAGGATGACACACAAAGTGCCTTCCCAAACCCCGGAGGCTCCATCGGCAGAGCTACGGCTGGCAGTGCCACACAACCCCAGGGAGAAACAGAGACTTCACCGGGAAGGGCTGGGAATTACCAAGGTAATGCTAAAACAAGCTGGCACCAGCAGAAATAATAACAGGCCTGCTCCACTTGAGTAATAACACAAGTTGACAAATCAGAATGGTACTGAAGAAAATGGTTATTAGCAGAAGCAGCAGGGCAAACCAACAAAGACAGGTACAGGAAACACCTGCAGTACCTAAAAATACAGTCACAGGGACACTTTCCCCCACACAACCTCACCAAACAGCTGGACAAAAAGCCTCTCATCCCAGCTGCACTCATCACACCAGGCTCTTACAGAAAGATCTGCCTATCACTGCCACCACTGTCAAATCAGCCCAGTGAAAATGGACTGCTGAAGCACGTGCCCAAAGCCACCAGGTAGTTACAGGCACAACAGGCTGTTACTTGTTAACAGGCATCCAACAGCCACCCATCATCAACACATCTCTGTTTTCCGACGTCGCTCCCAGCCAGTTATACCTACCAGAAAGACCCAGGATTTGTAACCTGTATCCTCAGCCAAACCACTGACAAAGCAGCCCTGAACACTTCTGCAAATCCACTTTGCTAAAAAAAAAAAAAAAAAAAAAAACTACTGGAAGCTTATTGCAGCAGTTTTCCAAAGCTGCCCCTCTACTCTGCGCCGGTGAGGGCGAGACCGGAGTTCTGTGTCCAGATGTGGAGTCCTCAGTCTAGAAAAGACATCAACCTTTCGGAGCGTATCCAAAGGAGGGCCACAGAAATCATCCATGGAATGGAACACCTCTCCTGTGAGGACAGGCTGAGAGCTGGGGCGGTTCAGCCTGGAGAAGAGATTGCTCTGGGGAGACTCGAGAGCGGCCTTTCAAAAAGGGAAGCTACAGGAAGGAAGGAGACAGACTCTTTAGCAGAGTCGGTGGTGACAGGACAAGCGGAAACGGCTTCAAGCTTAAAAATAGATTTAGGTTGGATATAAGGAAAAAGTCTTTTACAGGAGTATTGCATGCCCTGTCCCTGGAGGCTTTCAAGGCCCCGCTGGACCAGGTCCTGGGCAACCTGATCTAGCTGCGGTGTCCCTGTTTATTGTGGCAGCTGGACTAGATGGCCTTTAAGGTCCCTTCCAACTCTAAGGATTCTATGATATCGCTCCTATTGGCTTCACGACACTCATTAATGTCTGAGGTCCTGCATCCTCCCTGCACCACTGGAGGAAATCAGCTGAGTGAGAACATTAAGGCTCGCTGTTCCTAGCAGTGGGCCCTGCCAGCAGCAACGTGCAGCCAGAAAGAAACTCAACTGCAAGTACTGCAGAAAGGCTTTGAGGAACAGCTTCTGCACAGGACTTTCTTACTTCAAGGTCATCCCAAACCACATCAAAGGCAACTCTGATAAGTAAGAGCACAGGAACAGCTCACCGGAGTCTCACATATTACAGAAGGAAGCAAGCAGGTTCTCTTTTCCTCCCTAATTAAGGCTTTTAATTAAATTGCATCTTTCGTTGTGTTCTTTCGTTGGATTTCTTGCCCAGTCAAGTGCTGCTGTACACGGAAAAGCCAGCATCGGGCCTTCATTAGCTATTTCTAAAAATAAGACATATTAATTTGTTCCTCCAGCACCTGGTGTTTTAAGTTATTTCTTGGCAACTTCTGTTCCTGGCATTTAAACCTTTTTTGCATGCAGTTGAAGTCTGACAGCAATACTGGTTATCCTTCCCTGCCTTGCTAATAATTTGGTTGATGGCATGCAGGTGGGTCCCTCATAATTAAAAAACCCATTTTCAAAGTTGGTATTAGGTGATTTGAAAAAACAGAGCACTCCATTCCAAGGCTAAATGTAAGTAGGCTGCAAAGCTCCATGAAAATATTGCATAATTTAGAGATAAAAATAGTTTTGCTTTATTCAAGCTAGACAGGATAGGTAGACTTTTACTGCAATCAGCCTAAACCTCATCTCTTCAAGTTGCATGCTCAAGTTGATTACGGAAAATTAAATTTAGTATTAATCAACCTAGGAAAGAGGAAATGACAAAAATGAAGCTAATGCATAAATCATAGAAAATAACGGTCGAAAGACCTTCAGGAGATCATTTAATGCATCCTCACGCTTTGCCCTGCACCAAAATCACTCCCCCTCTCCCCAAGCCGCTCCTGACAGCATTTGTCCAAACGTTTTAAACATCTACCTGCAAAAGTCACCCGCTCTCCTGTTCCAGGCTTTTCCCCGCTGCCTCCCAGCTACAACGGTTTCCCAAGCAAGCAGGAATATATGTCTGAGAAATCCCATGTGCCTGCCCCATTGCAAAGGGCCCGGCCCAGGAGCAGCACCAGGTGGAACAGATCAGACGCAAATGGCTGCACAGCCCACCTGGCAGGATGTAGGGCTTACCCTTCCCCTTCAGAAAAAAAAAAAAAGAGGAATAAAGAGAGAGAAATGCGAAATTCACCTGTTTATATAAATTTCTCAATTGAGAAAGAAAAGCCTACGCATCAGCTGTGGCTTTCAGCTTTTCCATTGCATTCAGCTTCTACACCAATGCTGAGTTCAGCTCCCAGCAGCTCTGCCCATCAGCTCTGCTTTCACAGGTGCCATCTTACTGCCTGCACAAGGCCAAAGGCAAACCGTGATCACATGCAGTGAGAACTCACACACCACTACGGGGTCCTGCAACGTGCAACCGCACTATTTGAGAGCTTGGGTTATCAATTTTTAAGCTGATTTTTCCTTTTACGTGCCAGTTTCCCTACCCCATGGCAGCTGCTCAGCACTGGAGTGCAGCAGCGCCTTGGACTTCCCCTGAGCAGCACAGACTCCACCCCATTTCAGCTCACAGGAGAGAACTAGCTCTGAACGTAGTTTCCAGTGCACGAGAATTCTCCTTCCTGAGCTCTGACAAATCCTGATGTTTTATTCCTTTCCTAATCTTGCTCCCTAAGAAATGTACAAACCTGGTCCCTGTTTATCAGCTGGGAGCGTGGCTGTAGACACAGCTCTTATATCTACATTGCTTTCTTCCTGAGAAAAAAAAAAAAAAAAAAAAAAGACAAACATCAGGAATTTGGAAAAATTAAAAAGCTAAACATAGCCCTTAACTGTTCCCCTTAGTCATCGCCAAACTTAGTTTCTAATCCCTTTGAACTCCACCCTCTGTAGTTTAGTAACTCGCTTCCTTAGGATTTTTTCCATCCCTGCTGCAAGCTGTGCTCACACGTATACATACGCACACACATGCCCAGCACAGAATGGATCAAAAAGCATAAGCCAAACAAAGGGCTGCAACAAGCTCAAACTCCCTGGAACCGAAAAAGGCATGAATAACGTGACTACAGCTCAAGTCAGGAAGCTCTTCTCTGAATGAGTTGTTGAAGTGACGCAGGGGCAATTGCCCCCTGCTTGGTTTTACGGATGAAATGGGATGTGGGTACGCTGTCACAGGACCCAGGCTGCCCACACTTTCCTGTGACACGCTGGTACTCAGCTAAGGGGAAAACCTCCTGCAGTTGATCAATGTGGGATGGTTAAGGGCAAGCCCCTGGCTAATTCAGCCATGCAGAGACATGCTGGGCTTCCCTGGAGAACACTGCCAGATTGCACTTGGTCATGCTAAGAACTGCTTGGCTCACTGGCTAGAAAAAAACAGAGCAAATGCAAGACAAGCAGGGAAAACACTGGGCCTCTGAGAACACAGCAGGGAAGCTCCAGCTGAAACGCTTGAACCTGCCTCTATGAGAACAGGCAACAACTCTTGGTTTTGGGACCGTAAGGGCATTAGCTGTAGAGGACACAGAACAACCAGCCCACAAGAAAAACGTGGGCATTAGGGCCTACAAAAATTCACTTGGGCTCAGGGATACGACCTGTCAGGCTGAGACCAGCATCCTCACAATAGTTCTGCCACCTATACAGACCTCAGTACACAGGGAAGATCTCACACAGTCCATAGCATCTTTACAGAAGCAGCACTCAGTGCCCATACACTTAACAGCACTCGTGCAATACTTAAAATCTGCACAGGACTGCAGCCTGGGCAGTTTTAACTAAAGGCCAAAGCTATTCAGATATCTTGTAACAAGACCGCAGCCTGTGATGCATAATCTCTGGTTTCATGTTACTTAGCACCCCTTCCTCCCCCCCTTGTTTCTGTGGATGTAGATCACATGGCCTCAGCACATGTTGAAGGCTGAGTGGTGTCTGACAGTACAGGGTTGCTTTTTCACTTGAAGAAGTGGGAAAGACTCATTCTGAGAAAAGACTTAAGCACGCAGCAAAACTTTGCACTGCAATATTGCTAAAGTCTGGAGCAGTCCCTTGGGCGCAGGGGAAGACAGCAGCGCTAGTGATTGGGATACCTAGCTGCACTGCAGACTGTAGTTTGGACAAGTGAGCATCTTCCAAGTTGCTCCTTCTGTGATCCACACTACATAAAATGAGAATAATCTAAAGGAAGGGCTGTGCAGGATCTACCTCAAGACTTGTGTTAAGAACTTCCTATAGTCCTAACCAGCAGGCCACACAAACAGGCTTATGGTGTCTGAGAAATTCGTGACCACTGCTTGTTTATACAGAGAAATGTTTCTGTGCAAGTCTCCATACAGCAAGGTGACAGGATCCAGATGCAAGGCAGGCTCGCAGATGCCTCTACAAGTTGAGGGCTCTCTATCTTGACACCGATACCTCTGAGGGAAATAACTGTTTTGTATTAGGTTCACAGGAAGCTCAGAGGAACCTTGAAAAGTTGCTATGATTATTTACGTTAAGTCCATGCGACTTTTCAGGGCACGGATCTCCCCTGCAAAGAAGTAAAAATTCATTAATAAACTGGAATAGTTTCACACAAGATACACGAAGCAGGAATGTTACTAACCTTGAAAACACGGAGACCAGCCTCTTGTGCTTTTTTCCTCCCAACTGCAAATCAATTGTCCATTTCACAGCAAACATTTAAACTTCACATCATTTATCAGCAGTAATCTCCATTTTGTACGTGAACAACTTCATTTATTAGCTTAATAAAAAGCCCAAATGCATAGAGCTGAAAACACCAGATAGGTACCTCAGCATACACCGAGAATGGGTTCAGAACTATAATCAACCTTCTTTATTATCGTAGAGAAACCAAGATCACCGGGATTGCAGAGATCCACGACTGAGAAATCCCAACAAATACAAAGTCACCACCGTGCTATCAATTGCACTGCTCGCTTACTACAGTTACAGCTGTGACTGCAAAGCACAGCTCTCACACCATATTCGCATCTCATTTACCTTTGGAACACGTCACGTGTACTTCACAGGTTTAGCAGTCCTCCTGGCTTCCTTCTCACAAGCATATCAAACATCTTAAAGCAACGCCACATAAAAGCTCCTCCACACGTCTATACTCTATGCGAGGTCTTATTTTTCTAAATACATAAGCAATTTGAAGTCCCTGAGTTACACATTTCCTTACACCACCTCCCCAGAACTCACGGCGTGCTTAAGGTTTACAAGTTACCACTGTCGTCCTGCAGCGGCACCAGCGAGTGTCCTCAGGAGGCGTGTCACCCTCCCCTGTACGCCAGACAAATTTGGCAGCAGGCATCAGGAAAGCACTTGAACTGGAGACAAACAGCACGCAAGTCTCCCTAGAGCTCCCTTCAGATATTTGCTGCTGCTGCCACCTGCTTTTAAAAGACAGATTGGTATTTCAGAATTAAGCAAAGAACCTTTGCCCCTTAGAGGCAACTGTCAACACATCTTGATAGAGTACCAAACATATCAAACATAACTTGTAAACAGCAATAATTTAGGGATATATTCAACTAACAAGGATGACAGAGACAACTTGCAATTCAGAAATAGCATTTTGTCACAAAGTCTTTTTGGCTTGACAAAGAGAGTTAGATTTGTTTTTTAAATGGTTAGTGCAATTTTTATTTGAGAGGTCAGCTATAAGAAGAGTTAAACAGATGAATCCAGTATGACATCTCAGCTTCAAAGTTGTATTTTAAACCTGATCTGGAATATGGCACAGAACTCTTAATATCTAGACTCAAAACATTTGTCATAACAGAAATAAAACCACAGCTATTTCCCTCCCAGGAAGATTGGGGTGGGGGTTAATTTCTCTAAGGGATAACTCGTATTCCATATAAAACAGAGGGACAAAAGCTTAAAGCATCAGAACTGCAGCTGTGTGCTTGGCCAGTACCTCTGCAATCAACACATCCAGCATGATCTTATGTATAATTCATTTGGAAAAGTGAATGAAGGAAAAGTAGGCAGCCTCATTGAAGAGAGATGCAATGCAGCATTTGAGAACAGTTTCTGAAACTCATTCTTTCCTGGAGATGCAGGGTCCTGTCAAAGCAGCTCTGAGCTTTCTACACCAGGAGTAGCTACGAACAGTGCTACCTGTATTTAGATGTCACATTCCAAGCAAAGCAAGAATGAGTATCCAAGCTTCTACCCAAAGCAAAAAATAATCAGTGTTGCTCTCCTTGACACTGATAATGGTGTATTACTGAGAAGTATTGAGAAGTTCTTTTGGAATCAGAGGTCAGGCCTCAAGACACTTCCGAGGTCTTCAACTTCTATCTGCGTTAATAGTTCTGATTTAGGAGGCACCACAAAGTGCTGACCACATCACTTCCTTATACTTACTGCTTTTGCAAGCTCAACTCATTCTAAGGACACCTAGTTCACTACGGCATCATTGCCCTTCTCCATCATTTCTCTTCCAATACGAAGTACTCCCACTAAACTCTATTGGAAGTCAACGTATGTGCACACAGGACATGACAAACCATTTAAGGCTCTACGGTTGACCAAGAGAAACAGAAAAATACATACACGTTACCAAAATTTGCTTCCACTTGACATAAGGTACTGAGTTTTAATTGAGACTCTTCAAACCATTACCCCTCAACCCTCTTTATTATCCACCTTTTCTCCCTACTCCTTTAATTTATGGGAAGACTCCCTGTGCTTCCCTAAGCAAAACAACAATATCACATTAAGTTTGCTCCATAGACCAAAAAGGAAAAAAAAAAATAAGACAAACTGGTTCACAGTTAACCATAAATAAAAGTGCAATAAGTGTTCAAGTAGAGTGTAGAGTTTAAGCAAGCTGTACAACCACATTTGGCATAGTCATCTTTTAAAGGCTCTGCGTGGGTCCCTCCCATTACTGACAGCAGGAGGAAGAGGCTGAACACTATTAGCTGTTGCTGGATTTACAGGTCCTCGTCCATTGCCTCTCCCACTACTTGCGTAAGAGTGGCCGTGATTATATGTAAATGGAAATCCACTCGATTCGGGTCCAGTTTGTAAACCATTTCCTAGAAAAGACAAAAAAAAAAAAGGTCATCACAAGTTCCATTGACTGAAGTCACTGTTTCCCCACACAAGTTAACAGCAGGGAACAGAGAGTCCGCAGCGACCAACAAACCCCGAGCACTACAAAGAGCCTCTCTGGCTTTCCCAAGGCCCCAGCCTGCAACTTACCTTCTCTCCCCCATCCCTTCCATCCACTTCCAACTAAAGCAAGACAGGCCACAGGTACCTGCATGACAACTCTTTGCACAGGAGAGATAGCAGCCTAATGAAACTAGACTGATGCTTTCAGAAACACTGGCTCGTAGGTAGCACACCAAGATATTCCAGAGACACAGCAGGGCAGAAATCAAAAAGAAACAAGCAAAAGGAAAGCAGGCCGTGCATAGCTTATTGCATTATTTCCCATTACCAGACTTAGGAATAGAAAGCTATCCAGTGAGATCCAGTCACAGAAATAAGTCAGCTAGCACTAAGTACTCATGAATTGGATACTTAAGCATCACTGTTCATGTTTTGTTATCACCTCCTCTGAAGATGTGCCTACATAACAACTGGTTTAAATGCCACTTGGCTCATTCAGGAAAACGAGAGACTGGCCTAAGAAAGCACTGCCCTTCTTTACTCAGAAGCGTTTGCTTTCAAAGAAGAAAAGAAGGCTCCTAAGTGAAGTAAAATATTAAACGATAATCACATTATGAAAGAAGCAGACAGTCACTGTTTAGAAGTTAAACAGAGCTTTGGAGCAGTGGGTTATTTATCAGTTTGCAGTCATCCATCAGCAGAGTTTAGCTGTACGACACCAGGCACCGAGTCCGGGCTTTGTGTAGGCAGCCACAAATAAGGTTCCCTCTGAGCTTACACCCACTCACGACTTGGAAGCAACTTCAAGCTTTAACATTTAAATAGACTGTATTACAAAACCACAGTCAGATCAGTTATTAGAATTCAGATTACCACCACTTGTATCTATTTTGAGGAGCTAACCTGGCAGGAAAACCACGGTAATGGGCAAGATTTTTAAGGCCCAGATCTCAGGTGGTTTAAACAAAACGTCACCTTCTACTCCATTTAATAAGCAGAATTTCAAGTGCTGTCAAAATCCTTAAAAGCACCAAAACAATCCAGAATTAGTAAAACCCCTTTATATGTACAGGTACCATGAATATTCCTATCTCTTCCTCTTCTCGGAGACAAACCCCAAAGCCATTACTCTGGAAATGTCTGTGTTTATCTGCTGGCAGGCTCAGTCCCCACTCAAAAGACTCTTTGAAGTGTAGTACATGGTTGCCACACAGTAGAACAGAACCTTAAAATAAACTTTTTTTCATTCTCATAGACATACTTACACTTCCACAAAATGAAAGATGACTTACCCAGTGGCCCGAAAGTACAAGAACCCATATTACTTGATGCAGAACTATTATTCTGTTCACCTTGTGCCTTCAGAGAGATATAAAAAAAAAAAAAAACACGGATCAGAGAAGTTTTCGTAATTTCACATGAAGGGATTGATTTTCTTCCCGTGTTCTTATTGCAGCTTGATATAGAAGTTACCTGTTACTCCAGTTATTGACTTAAATCTACTTATTAGTTCAAGACCATTTTTCCAGACGAGTCACAGTATTCGTAACAAAGAGCACTTGACGGTGGAAGTCTCAGACAAGTTTAACATACCATTTTGTTCTGTCCAATGTGTTCTGAGTTGGGCTCACTGAAGTTCGGCACTTCTGAGTATACCATGCAGAACCTGAGGAGAAATTACCATTATGGGCAAGTTCTAAAACTGTTCTTAAATTTCTCAACCCTGCTACTCAAAGAACGTTTCTTCCACACATCCCACCACCAAGAACTAATCCAGAGCCCTCTCCTTCAGAAAGTCAGTAGGTTTTAAAAGGCCTTGCTAGTTGTTTGATCCCTGTGTAGGATTGTGGTGAAGCCGTCACACCTATTTCTGTCAAGCAGAGGAAAGTAGACGTTTGCTCTAGCAAGTAAAACAGCCAGAAGAAAACAAAATGTAACAAAGAGCTCCCCTCACATCTCTCATCTCTGCAGTTTCGTCCAGCACCCAGTCACAAGGTCACCTGAGACAGCCACCCAGCCTGCTCCCAGACTTTGGCTGCCTTAGTTATCTAGGGAAAACAAATACTCCCACACATTCCCATGCAATGAGCACCCCCTTACCATAATAATGCAGAAAAGCCCAAAACAGGAACAAAATTCAGAGCATCCTTTCCCACTTAAGGGGACTCTTAACAAATAGGCCCAACTTAGTAACCACATAGAAATTATAGCACGAATACCGATTCGGATCATTAAACAACTCAGTTGCTAAACAAAAGTACAGCTCCCGCTGGGAGGCAGAATCTAGACTAAGACTCACCTCAGGCCAACCTGTCAGACTTAAAACCCCTCTGGATGCTAACACTGAGGCAATGACTTGGCACTAAGAAAATGCACAGATCATTCCTCATCTAAGAAGAGGCCATCCCATAGCACTACTTCTCCAATGACTACAACGGTTCCTGCAGCACTGTGTAGCAACAGAAGTACTCTTCTGTTTAGAATTGTTGCTATTTTACCTGTTGCCTGCCAACCGCCTTACTCCTTCTGAGCCACAAAAAGTCACCATCTCACTTAGTAAACTGTTTAAAGACAGTTTAATGAGGCTTGTTTCTGTTTAGATACGATTCACTCAAGTTACCTTTGTCTTCCTTTTTTGTAATTCTTCTCTCAAGCATGATTAGAGACACAAGACTTCCATCAGAATGGTAACTCAAGCTGAGTGACTAAGTCCTTAGTCATTTATATGCCATCCCATCACCGCCTAACCTTTAAAATCCAGACCTGTGCCATGGCAGAGGCTAATCTACCTCAACACGCTTAACCAGAGAGGACTGGAAGTCACTGCAACAAATGTGGAAACTCACGTCACAAGTACCCTTATTCTACCTATCTGTCACCACACAACACAGCTTTGCTGGCCTAGCATTTATGTATTCAGAGCCACCACATCTTATACTTACCACAATGCTCTGCTGAGAACTGAACATAAAACCACGACATGGATGTGCAATACTTACTCCCCGATTTTATGCAGCTCGCCTCCTCGTCCCGTGTAAAGTGTCAAGCACCCTTTCCACAGAGATGCATACCTGGCCAAAGAGAGGACAAGCAAAGCAGTCTCTTAGACGAAGAGAAACACCATTGCTGAAAAATCAAGTAGAAATATGACATCTTCAAGGGTTGAAAGGTACTTCATATCAGAATTAACACCCTAAACAAGCCACAGGGACCTCAAGTGTTATCAACTTTAAGGCACTAAAAGATTTTCATCTTTACATTTTACCTCTAGCAAAAGTTACTGAAAGCTCAGCTGAACCCCTCGGGAATTCCAGGAGGCCAGCCAACTATTTTGAGACTTGCTCTTTCCACGGCTAGAGAAAACCTTGTGACCCATTCCTGCAGAAAAGGCATTTTGCCAAAAGCAGGACCCGTGTTACCATTCAGTGACAAGTCTCAATTCATTACCTGTTAGTAAGTGCCAGGAAGAATCACAGAATGGCCAAGGTTGGGAAAAACCTTCAAGATCATTCAAGAATTCAAGACTTTCAAGAATTACCTTCGTTCACTGAAGAATACAGATTTTACTAGCAATATGTAGAATAGGAAGGGCTTTTTCAGTACTGATCCTTAGCATTTTAAGGCACAAGTCTGAACACAGTGCTCCAACTGACATAAAGAAATACACTATTAGCATTTTCGGATAGCAGAAACATTCACAGGACAGAGCACAAGTGACAAATGGCTCCAGGCACTGAAATCCGGGTTTATATAAAACCTTCTGTGGAGTTGTTCCTTTCAGAGAGTGGCATCGCGTAAGGATAACAAGGCAAAATTCACACTGGAAGCCCGGATGTAGTGCTAGGGACCTAAAAGGAGTACAGGCGTGTTGATCTTCCTGCAAACGAAGCATAAGCCCCACACATTCCACCTTCAGGAGTCACTGATAATCTGGAGTCACCACTTCCTTATGTTCCGGGTCTATCTTCGCAATATAGATAAGGAGCTCTCCTCCTGTCTTTTGCCTTAACAATTCACAGGGCCCCCAGCAGAAGCACCAGGGAGGGGCCCCGCCGGCAGAACAGGACCCTAATAGCAGTGCAATGGTAACCTCTGTTCGGCACAAACAGTGCCGTGTTGGTTTGGAGCCTGTCTTAGAAGCACAAGTCATGCTTTTCAGCTTGTGGTGCCACCTTACGCTTTAAAGATGGTTCCCTCTGTGTTTCACCTTTAATAACTAGTTAGCTGGATAGACTTCATGCAGAGCACAAAGGAAAATAGAAACAAGTGAAAAACAAAGCACACATTTACTGGGACAAGACTCAGCAAATCTTGATACCCTCCAGCACAGAATTATTCCAGCTATGTGGGCTTTGCCACAGAAAGAG
Organism: Meleagris gallopavo; assembly: GCF_905368555.1. Lineage (NCBI taxonomy): Eukaryota > Metazoa > Chordata > Aves > Galliformes > Phasianidae > Meleagris > Meleagris gallopavo. Next base: position 1,430,819 of record NC_139410.1, read on the forward strand.
TTGGCCCTACAACACTCAACTCAAGAACTTTGAATTTTGAAACGCTAACTGGAGCAGCTTCCTGTAAATGAGTTAATCAGCCAGTGATGGTAAACAACAACGGTGCCTGCTTTTGCACAGAAATGCATCTAAAACTGCTGGAAACTCAGCAGAAGAAAGGTACATTTACATATAAAGCCTAGCTAAGCTTTACTACTTGCAAGAATAAGCAGCTTGCACTGGAAATAATCAGATTACCCTACTGAACAGAGCTGAAATCTACCTGTCTTTCAATGGCAACATCCCACACTGAAACCAAACTGAATTTAATATGCGTTCAGAGAACCCCATATGCCTGCTTAAAGGCATTTTTCAAATAGAAGAGCCAAACTAGAATGTACTTAGCTTGTGCAATTACACAGTCTAAAGCAGGCTTGCAATTCACGTAAACAAAGGCATGACTTAACCACCTATAAAGATGGTGGATGTCAGCTCATAGATTTAATTCCTACAAGCCAAACTCAGTTTTCAACATGAAGAGATGCAATGACCCTCCCACTGGCAGCACTGAACTATTAGAGCAGCTGCAGCAAGCCACTGTCAGAAAACGCTGCTAAGGAGAATCATAACTTGTTTCAACGTCAGCTATGCGTGAGGCCCTATCCTGGCCCAGAGCCCTGGTTTCGCTCTGCACATTTCAGTGCCCCAGCACTGCCACGTGCTCTCCCCGCAAGCAGGCTTCCCCAGAACCTCCTCTGCTAAGGAGTCCGCCCGTTTCACAGAAAAAGTCTGCACAGGAAGAAGCAGGCTTGGCAGCAAGGGTCATCCAGTTTCTTTCTAAAAATCAGGAACTACACTGAAATGAACAAGTGGAGGATTTCAGGTAACAGCTCCACAAAGTAACCTTCTCATTATTTTTTTTCATAAGCACAAATTAAAAGGAGCTTAACACGTGCAGTAGTATCACCATCTCCTGCAGTCCTGTGGCAGAAAGTATCAGCGCAATATATTTGAAGAGTAAAGTAACTAACATGAACTCAAATGAAACCAACTGCTACTGTGTAACTGGTAAACTGAAGTGAAAAAGGATTTTTAAATTGCTGGGGTTTTTTCTGTTTGCTTGTTTACCTTGCCACATCCATGAAGCACGGTATGGGTGGTTTTACTGTGAGAAATCAATTGGCACCTACCCAAACTTAGGCTCAGCAGTGTAGCCCTAGTGTGCAGGCTTACGGTGAACGTGAGAAGACTCTCCCATGCCTGTCATTTCTGCTATATCCACTGCAACGAAAAGCAACTTTTTTACATTAGAGACGCTATTCCTGCCTTTCGTTGAAGAGCCGACTGCCGGGGTACAGTTCATGCTGTAAAGACAAGCACACGGTTCTCCCTGCCCTGCTTCGTTTACAGACGGGGGCCGTCTGCCGCACACACTCCCTATTACAAGAGCTCCAGAGAACAGCTCTTTCGGGCCCCAGCACAGCCGCCGTGACAAGCGCAGGCCCCTCCCACCACCTAGCAGAGCACACGCTGGCGCTGGGCAGCCCCGGGCCGGAGCGGACCGCTTTCATTTGGCAAACGGCCCCCGGACTGCCCCAGCGCACGGAACCAGCCCGAACGGGGCGGGCCGCGGCTCCCCACGCGGAACACAAGCCTGCTTCCAACCCCGAGCCTTCGTACGGTGACAAAGAACTCCCCGGGCCAGGCGGCGACCCGAGGCCCCTACGCACCCTTTGGTGAGGCGGATGATGTCCCCCGGCTGGATGAGGCTGCCGATCTCGTCCCACACGGAGATGGTGATGCTGCCCGTCTTGTCGGCCACCTTGCAGGACCTCACCTCGTGCCCGTCCTTGGTCTTGGTGACGCGCCCTGCGGGAAGGAAGGGAGGGTGGAAAGGAGAGAGGAAGAGAGGGAGGGGGGAAGCGCGCTGCGGGGCACGGCGCGGCCAGGCCGCGGCTCCGCGGGACGTGGGCGGCCCGGGCGGGGCGTGGGACCGCCACTTACCGATCTCCAGCACAATAAAGACGACATTTAAGTTTTTCAGTCCGGGTTTTATGTCTTTTATAAAGACGTACGCATCGCTCGCCGCGCTCATGCTGCGGCCGGCGGGGGGGACGGGGCTAGCGGGGGACGGGGCCGTGCCCGCATCCCGCGGGGCGGCGGCGGCAGAGCCGGGCCGGGCGGGGGCACCGGCAGCCCTCACACGGGACGGGGACACGGGCACCGAGGGACTGCGAAATCACTGGGAGGCTCGCTCAACTCCCCCACCGCTCCCTCTCCCCACAGACGTAACGCACACCGCCCGCCTCCCGCTCCCGCCGGCACTAAGGCGAGCATGTGCTCCGCGCCCCTTTATATAGAGATCGGGCGCGACTACCCGAGGGGCAGGGCGGGGGGGGCGCTGCCGAATGGAACCGTCCGACGGACGCGGAGCGCGGGGACTGGGCAACGGGCGGGCGCGCGCCGGCGCCGCGCGCTGATTGGTCCGCGCGGCCGCCATTTTCCCTCTGCCCGGGCGCTCCGCGAGCGGGCGGGGTTCGGTGATTACGCTGCGCTTTCTCTCCGTCGATCTCTTCTGTGCCAGGAACGGCCCTGCAACCTCCCGAATGTGGGTTGTGCAGTACGGCGGTGTTAGGAAGCGATTCGGCTCCTCCTCGGGCTGTTCTAGTGTCTGGTTGTGACGCGTCGCACCACGGAGGGCTCCTTGAAGGCATCTCCCGGCGTACTCCGGCCTCCATCGCTGAGGGGATGGGACGCGTGTGGGAGGGCTGTGCCGCCATTACGATGGCGTTGGTATCCACAAAGCACCGGTGGTTGGTGTGAGGGCTGATCGGCCCCAGTTCTGCAGGACCGTGCTTGGAGCCTTTCTGTGCCAAAGCCACATGCTTAAATCCTGTCCAGCACCAAAAAAAAAACAAACCCTGAACTCTTACCAGGAGCCCCTGTGGAGAGATAATACTCAGCATGGTGACGAGCTGAGTCACATTAAGCGATGGCAACTTCTCAGTCACCAGGGTAGTACCTCAGCCTTCATAGACAGCTTTTTGCCCCAAGAGCTGTCCATCCTGTGGAGAGTCCAACGTCTTGCTTGTCTTCGAGCTCATCAAAGTCTTCTGTGGGGGTGCCTGGATAGTAACAGTTTGCCTTGCAATAAGGCAGCCGGCGCTCTGCCAACAGTGGCCAGTGCAGTGGGTGTAAGAGCCACTGGCCGCTGTGATGTTCTGTTTGGAAAAACGTTACCGGTTCTACAGATAAAAATATTTGTGTCTAACGTTTAACAGAGACACTGTCAGTCTTGGAAACGAGTTTGGTCTGAGCTCTTTCACAAGTGACTATTAAAGTTGTTCATGACCACTCTGAAGGCGCTGGCATTATCAGATTCAAGTCATAGCAGGGGTTCTTCAGGAAGAGGGCTGCAAAACCAGGCAGGGGAGAGGCCACCAAGGGAATTTTTCATCCCCTCCTCTGCACGGCTAAAGGATTTGGAACAGAAATGTTTTACTAAGCTCTTGTGGGCTTTAAGCAAATCATCCTATGGTTCATACCATTCATACGCCTTCCTCTCCGATTGTTGCATGCACCACATGTTTTACACTGAGCACTGAGTTGCACCCAGCAGGACTGCTCCAGATAAGCATTGCACAACATTTGTTGGAGCAGAGCTCTGCTGTGGCAGAGTGAATGGCCGAGCATTTCATAACTGCTGTCATCTACGAATTTGAGCTTAAAAGAATAGAATGGGAAAGCCCAAATTGTTAAGTGTGGCTTTGAAAAGGAGCGCTAGGATGGAGAGTGCCGCTGTACAGTTTAGGCTGTTCTTTGGCAGGGAGCTATTTGACATTAGCTCAGTATTGGTATTTCCAGCTGGAGCAACGACAGTAGAAGAAGATGAAAGGGCTGGAATTTCTCATGTGTAAATGAGACCGACGGTCTGGACTTCTTGGTCCAGCTCCTCTTGTGACAGGCCTTGTCCAGCTCCCATTTGTGCTGGAGAAGGAAGGGACAGCAGGAATTTCATAAGGTTGCTAATCAGCAGCTCCCTTCCCTTATTCCTTCTGGTCGTTTTCCTCGGACCTGCTGGGAGTCCACGTGCAGTTACAGATATGTGCCCTCACTGAAGTCTTCAAACAACTGGAAGAAGCTTCCCATTTGCAGGCCCCAGTTGTCGTGAGGGACTTTAACCACCCTCACTTCTGAACCTTGGGTACAACAGGGCTCAAGCAATCTGGAGAGTGCACCAGTGACAGCTTTGTGGCACGGGTCAAGGAGCTGATGGCGAAAGGTGCTGTCCCAGACATGATTCTTAAAAACAAGGAAGAAGAACTGGTTGGGAATGTGAAGGTGGAGTCAGCCTTGGTGGCAGTGACCATGAGATGACTGAGTTCAGGATTCTAAGAGGAGGGCGCAGGGTGAAAGGCAGAACCGCAACCTTGGTTTCAGAAGAAAGAGCTTTGGCCTCTTCAAAGATCCGCTTGTAATACAGTTCGTGGGGAGAATAGGTCCAGAATTGCAGCAGGCTTTCCTCAGTAGTGCCTGCAGACAGGACAAGAAGCTCAAACTGAGACATTTGAGATTTCTTCTTTAATTTTACTGTGAAGGTGGTCAAAAAACTGGAACAGGTTGCTCCGAGAGGGTGTCAAGTTTCCATTCATGGAAATATATATTCAAAACCAAGTGGGCATGGTCCTTGGCAACCTGCTGTAGCTCTCCTTGCCTGGGAGCAGTTGGACTCGGTCATCTCAGAAGTCTCCACTGACTCAAAATTCTGTGATTTCTGTGAAAAGTTTTCCTGTCTGCCAAGTGCATAAAGCAACACAAAGCTTGACACGAGGAGTACGAAGACAAGGTCAGAAATTTCCACTGTATGAGTAAGTGGCTGGGACTGACTTGGGAAGACAGAACTGGACATCTTCTCTTTAATTGTCAGGGAGATACATGTTTTTTCCAGGTCCGTTTTAAGAAAGTGTTAAGATGTCTCATTTTCCACTGATGAACACTTTCGCTCTCTCTCACAAAGAAACATTTAAAATCTTTCTGGTATTTTTTTAATCAGCATTCCAGTAGTCAGTCCATGAGAGTGACTTTGATATTATCCAGCAGCGACTGAATGATTCCTATTTGCTGTGAAGGCGACCTGCAAAGCAAACCGCATTTTATCCTCTGCTTCTTTATGATGTATAAAGAAACCAGAGTTATTATTAATTTATTTTGTTTTTCTGTCATCTTCTTTCCTGCTTTGTTTTTTAGGGCTAGCTAGTTGTATTTGCAGGCAGTGAAAGCCCCCTTTCTGACCTCCTTGCAGGAGGTGTAGTCAGTTTTCCTCAAAGAGAAGAAGCGCAGAGGTCATTAATGCGGGTGTATCTTCAGGCACAAGCGTTTCCAGAAGGCTTCCAAATACCCAAGAACAACAAGATGACGTAAAACGAAGCCCAGAAGCCATGACAGCAATATGCAATGGGAATAGAGAGATGTACTGTCAGTATCTACGATTCCTGCAATAAGCTGATCTTTCAAAATGTTAATGAGTGCCGACTGCATGAGTGGGTCACACCAAGAGACAGCACCAAAACTGCACTTCTGTACTTCCCGGGATGTCTGGTAAAGTGTGTGGCTGCAGTCAAAGCTGAAGCCTTCCTTCACACAGGGATTTGAATGTCTCTGTGCCATTCAGCCAGTCTTACCACAATTAACCAAATTCAGCCTTCAATGGATTTCTCCTGCAGGGGTTCCACTGATGCGTCTAAACTCATTTTCAAGCTCATTTGCTTCCTGAAGAATTCAATTCTGCGTGCAAGATATGAGTATTTGTAAGCTAAGGTTATAGGGAGCTTTTAATCCAAAGCAAAATCAGCCTTGAGTTATTAAAAGATTTCTCAGCAATCGCATATTTAGCAAAAAATCCTATGCGTCTCAGTAGGGCTGTGATTTCACCCTCTGGAGTTACGCCAGCAGAGAAATTGGTCCAACCTTCCTCCCCACACACACAGCCTTTTCTTTCAGTTGATCAGTATGCAGTGCTGCTGGAGTCCCAGAGTAGGTCTTCCTGCAAAAAATCTGCCAGCAAGAGCTGGTGCACAGTGTTTTACAGTACACAGAAGCCCCAAAATGCTGCCTTTCACCCACCTTACCTCTGACATTATCTTACCTCTGATACCTTGAGCGCACCATGTTTGGTCAGAGGGGTCGTGATTTCTCTGAGGAAATTCCAGAGGAATTTAGGTTTTAATTTACCCTGCACAGTAGACAGGGAGAGCATAGGAGCTAATGCCTTCTCACCTTTGCCTGAAGATCCAACGGACCACGTACAACAACTCTCAAAGATTTGAGGCCCCCTAAGCTCAATGTTACTCTTTCTTAGGTCCTATAGCAAAAGGAGACCTCGTAGCCTTGCTCCTTCATCAGACAACTTTTTACTTAAAAGGTTTAACAAGTGCAGTTGGTGGGAAGTCAGACTTGGGCACTGCAGCCATGCCAGAATAACCCCACTGCGTCTGTGAGGAACCCAGTCACAAGCACCCAAACGAGTACGGTAACTCGTGGTGGTTTTTTGTTTTCTGTTAATTGTGTGAAAAGATGGAAGCTTCATATCAACAAAAATGTGCAGTGAGCTCTTAAACTAGCTATTACTGTCGTGGCTGGTTGGCTAATACAAGAGAGAAATACTTAAAGTCAGGGCAAAATGGCAGTTTGAGTGGGGAACAGAGCTTTGCACAGGCCTCTCCATTTTCCCTGGAGTGAGATGAGTCACATCCTGCACACACATGTGGCTCAACGTAGGGCAGCCAGCACTGGGAAGCTGCCTGCTGTGGCTCAGAAACCCCTAAATTATCAGCAAGGCAAGCCCTTTTCCATCTGTTTTAGTCAAAGGAGGCAACATTTCAAACGGCTTTCTGAATGCCTTCTACGGGGCCATTCTCTGCCGGGAGTGATTCCTGCATGAGCAGTCCCATGATGTGGTCTGCGGCCGCACATGCCCTGAGGACCAGGAGGATCTCGGCTTTTTCTGCCCTGGAAATGGTTTTCAGTGCTGTTCTCTGCTGACCCACCATACCATGCTGGCTGCCAGCCGGCTCCACATGGACTGGAAGTTCAACGTTGGCTTGCATCATCTAATGATGGCCTTCAAAAGGGATTTATGATTAGGAAGGAGCCTTTGAAGATTTAATTTGGTTTGGATTTTTTTTTTTTTTAATGGGGATTTGGGTTTTGGTTTGTTTTTTTTTTTTAATTTTTTTTTCTGAAGACGTGTCTGCTTTTTCGTGAAAGTTTTTGATATTAATAATATGAACTTACTTATACCTTTCTCAAACCTTAATATAAGCAGCAGAGTTTCTATCAGAGGAAGGAAAAAGAATATATATATCTTCTTCCCGATATCAGTTCCCTTGGCAGAGAAACCACATCTCAATCTCCTTGCCATGGAGCTGGATGAAGACATTAGGACACGTATCCTGCCCAGACAGCCACCACTCCTCCTCTGTGACCTCCCAGCACCATCCATGTATGATCACTGTCTTCCTGATAAGATCTGGGTTTGCTACCGAGTCAGACTTGGCTGTAACACCTGGTGGAAAAAAGGGAGGCACAATGCTGGGGTGCTGTACTGAATCAGTGTGGGAATGCTAGCCCTGCCCTCTGTGCAAGCAGAACACTACAGTACTGGTGCTGCTAGGGATGTGAGTGTGTAGGCACAGCCTCAGTTGTTCAGCTCTGTGCTAACAGCAAAAAGCAAGTCCTACACGAAATAAACAGATCTCATCATGGCAAAGTGCTTCACAGAAAATGACTAACTGCCTTCTGCAGACTAAAACAGAATCAAGCTGCTCCAGAGTACAGCAAATTTTTATTTTTCTCCCTTCTCCCTGTGGCACCCGTAGTTGTACTTTGAGGAGCACAGCTTTGTATCAGCGACTAACAAGTACGTAACAGTCACTGCAGGTTCCCCTGTCTTGCATGACAGCACTACTGTTCAGGCACTCAGAGGAAGACCTAGGATCCATACACCTGGTCCCAAATGGATCAGCAGATAAGAAGTGTTTTTTTCAGCTCGTCAGACCTGCCAACACAGTATGTTTCAAGTGCCAGTGGCAACGCAAAGTGGTTTTGTACCACAGCTTTTATATTTCCACCTCCATGTTATGACCGTACGTAAAACCAATGTTCCAGCCCAGCTGAGATAACAAAGGAAGCAATTTCTCCTGAAACCCACACACGAACATGAAATACATGAGTAATACAAACAGTTCTTTCTGATTTATCACTTCTGGGAAGGTACTATTTAAAACAGACCAAGCCAGTTCATGATATTTAAATCATGGAGAGAAGAAAAAAAAAAGTAGGAAAAAAAAGTCTTACTCATAGCAATAAGAGATCTGTGGGAACCGATTTACTGCAGCTTTGCAGAGTAACACAGCCAAGCTGCTCTGACATTGCGCTTATGAGGAAAAGAGCACTCCTGCTCCTCCTGATGACACAGAAATTCCTGCTGTGAAGGCTGTGAAACAGGACATCAGATTGCAAACTCACGTCATCAGCCACAAACCAGCCAGTTCCTTCCCTCCTGACATCTCACGCCTACCAGCAGGTTAACTTTTGGAAGCCTGATTTAGTTCTTGCTCAAGGCCCCAGGAGCTCCTCTGAGCAAGGCAGACCTGGTAGAGATGGTATTACCTCATGGTCAATGTGGTTTTGCCCAGACTTTGTTCATAAGCCACACGAGGTGTCTTGGTGACTCAGTTTCACACCGGGGAGGAGGAGCCTGATGCCTTTCTGTTGGGCAAATGGCTATCCAAAGGCATCAGATACCTTCTGTAGGTTTTCTGTACCTACACGCTACTGAAGTTGAAAAATGTACAAGACAAATTGTATTAAGATATTTCAAGCTTCATTTGTAATTTCAAAGAAATGAAAGAGCATCAGTCTATATGCTGATGCTAAGTCGTCTTCACTATATGCGGATATTGACCTCCACCTGATGTCTGATATATCGAATTCTAAACAGCAGCACATGAGGGCAACTTGGAGAAGACTCCGGGAGATGCTTAACAGGTCAAGCTTCTGCTGGGCAGGTGACCTCTCCACTGTGCTCTCCCACAAGAAGAGAACTGAGAAAGTACTTACTGACACATAGATGTGTCCATGGGAAGTGTCCAGCTCGTCCAGCTTATTTACTTCCTGTACGATCATTAGAAGGCACATCATCCTCTCATCCACGCACTCATTTAGTCATCAGTCTCTTCTGACTGATTTTTAGTTGCTGTAATTCTCAATTCAGAGAAGAAAGCCACAGTAACACACTCCAATAATCCCGTAAGTCAGTCAGATCCTGAGCATCACAAAAAGTCACGTGAAAAAAGATAAATGATGACACGCATTGTGAATACCCCCACATTCACTGGGATCTCTGTCAATTCGTACAATCAATATCTTCAATATTCTGCTACCAAGTTTGTGAGGAAATCAAGGTCTGAGATGAGGCAGTGTACCCCTCTGAACCCTCCTTGCTGCACCCAGCTGTTCCGGATCCCAGCTCGTCTCTGAGCTCCTGGCTGGAGGACGCACCTTCCCAGACCTTGCCTAGCGAGTCTGGATGCTTCTTCCCATCCTCATCCAATATTGTTTCCCCTTCAGCAAAAGACTGGAAGGAAAACACCCTTCTCTGCTTCTTATCTTTAAGTAAGCCATTTCAAACCTCCAGAAACAAACCAGATTTGATGGTTGGTACCCCATCTCAGCTTTGCAGCATTCCTTAATTAGCAGTGCGCAGTGCAATACATAACTAGCAGTAGATATTGTCTGTTCACAGCCAAGTGATGTGCCAGGAAAGGATGTGGGGAGCTCACGTGGAGCCTGTGTCACACCAACACTCGGCCTGTCATTACAGTCAGACTCATGAGCAGGTTTGAGCTCATCAGGTACCAGTTTCCCAACACTTCAGCAGAGACATGCAAGGCATCCGGAGCATTGCTTTGATCGACACTCTGATTTCCTGGGGCTGTAAATGGCAGAGCAGGTAGCTTTCTGCGGACCGCCATTCCCCTCACTCCATCAGCGATAAGCGTAACCCCACAGTTAATGGTGCCCCAAGCATCTGAAAAAGTGGCAGTGGTGGCTAATGCAAAACACTTGCTTTCTTCAATATAAAAGCCCCCCAGAACTGGTTCTACCGCTATGTACAGCTGTGCTGCGTGGCACAGTGCACAGCTGAAGCTAGCATCCAGAGGGTTAATTTTGTTTGGGGAAATGTCATAAAGAACTGCTCACTAATCACCAGCCAAGTACTTCAGCTAGTAATTACACGATGTGGGCGCACAGAGGGCAGTTTCCCTGCCCAGGCACAGGCTGCTGATGCAGGCCTCTCACATCCCACTGGTGCCGTGGCAGCACAGAGGCGTGCACCTCCGCCCTTGACCGGCTCCAGGAAGCACTTCCCATGTGAATCGCCACAGAGCTGCTAAACCACCATGGCATCAAAATCAGCAACGGCCACAGGCACACGAAACTGAAAAAGCTGCAGGAGTGGTTCTTCGTGTGCTAGCTTTCCCTGTTTGAGGCTTTCTCTCTTGACTCTTAAAGCACTCCAGTAACCAGTGTCTGCTACCTGGAGACATCAGATAGCGATACCTCAAGATATCCGCTGACTGCGTGGTTTACAAAGCAGCCCTCCTCCCTTTCGCCTACTGCCTCAGTAAATCCTTTGCTATTTACCCCCCACACTGTGTTTATTCTGTAGCTAGAAGGGAAGTTCATCTTCCAGGCCTGTGCTGGCAACCCCTGAAACTGCCAGCAGTGAATGTAAACTGCTGCTTGACCTCCTGGGTCCACAAAATCCCAGACCACGCTTGGCTTCTTTTACTTTCTGTAGGATTCCACAGATGCCAAAAGTAATCCTAGTTTACATTAAATACAGGCAGGTCAAAGAACCTCTGCTGATGCTAAGAGTACTTCTTGCATGAGTAGGGACTGCTCACAGAAAAAGGATTACTGGTACAAAAAGGGATTAAAGGACCAAAGCTGTCAGACTCTAAGTCTCTCTTTTTGCAGTGTCAAGCCTCAAATACACAAGCTGGTCACTGGAGCCAAAGGAGTGCCAGGATGACGCTGCCTGGAGCCCACAGCCCCACCTATATCCTTTCAAGGTCAGCCTTGGGCCTTTTGAAATTTCTCCTGGTTTGGAGGACACACAAGACCAATTACATCAGGGCTTGGGGCCCAACACGTGGCAAGCTCAGTAACAGCATGTTAAGCAGAGCCAGAGCCATGTCGCTGCTTTGGGCAGCTGGGACCAGGCCTTGCCTCCCACCAGATCCGTGGCGGGCACCGCTGCACTGCCTGGGATCTCTGCAGGCTGGGTGCACCCTTGCGTGCTCTGCCTCTGTGCCAGTTTCCCACTGCCCATACCCATACAGCCTTGAGACAAAGACCAGCAGGCTGGCAAGAGCCGCTGTGCTGGCAAAAGCAGTGATTTGCACGGGGTGGTTAGGAGCAATGAGGAAAGCATCAGCAGCAAGCACAAAGCAGAGCCTTTTCCCAGCGGCCTCCTGCAGCAGCGTTTCCAACCCACACGCATTTGCACGCTGCTGTTTGAATGCCTGCAGGTTGCTATGGACAACCAAAGGCTGCTGGACCGCCTCGCTGAGCAGAGCCCTACCATAGTGTGCATGACGGTAAGGCCTGGCACGTTTGGTGTCCTCGTGAGGGTCCTCGTCACACAAGCCCTTCCTGCTAACTGACTGTCACAAGCCTGGGTGTTCTGGAAAATCATGTCTCCAGTTCAGTGCTCTCTTACCTCCACGTGCCTTTTGTACGCAGGCAGTGCTGTAAGCTGCCTTTCAGATGAGGAAAGCAGAAGAACATTAACCAACCTGCCCAACATCATGCCAGAAGCCCGTGGAGAGCTGTGGAAGACTTTGTCTCCCGGTTCTGCTGGCTGCCTGGCAGTTTCTATCAGTACCAAGACAACTACAAAACTGAATGGGTTTACTCCAGTTTTAATCTGGTGAAAATGCCACTGCATTGTGTAATCTCACCCCTGACACAACTCATCTGTTGCCTCGAGCATAGAAATACACTTTCTTTCGGCCAAAAAATGAGAACTGCATTATCAGGTAATGCACGACAGTTAATAAATTACAATTTCTGAAATATTCTTTGAGTTGGCACAGAGCGAACATCAAAGAAATAGACCTCAGAATAGATTTCGTTTATCCTCCTCCATTTAAACGCAATGCATGTCCTCCTCTCCTTCAGCAGATCTGCAAAGAGCCAAGTGATTCATCTTCCTAACAAAACAGACATAGAGAGCACACCTCCCTGATTAATGAAGTTTTCTACCGAGGACTAGGGTACATTGCAGCAGACAATGAGAAATGTGATTACTGCTAATACGGCATTGACACAAATGTCAATGATGTAAAGCAAGTCATATCTTTTTGAATCAAGGGTCCATTCCATCATTATTATTTTTGTTTGCTTCTTCCATTTTAATAAGCCGTTGCTCTGTGCATTACCAAAACACTCCCAAGTAAAATCATCTAGGGACGAATTAGTTTTTGTGTAATGCTTCATTAAATAGCAGGCACCTTTAACAAAAAAGGTTGACGTAGTCCCATTATCATTTAAACACATAATACTCGAGCCAAAAACTCCATGATGTCTTTACCTCAGTGATAGCAAATCAGTGTTTTTCGTTTTTTGGGTTTTTTGGTTTTTTGTCTAACAGAGCAGGAAGGAGAATAATGTCTCTTTGTCTCCCGGCCTCCCTGACTTCTTCGCAGCCACGGATCTGAGAGGGCTTCCAGCCGGGCTGATGGAAGTGAGTCAATGGAGAAACCACCAGTGAGCACCCAATTACACTCACTGAGATACTGTTTGATTTCCAGACCTCCAGGGAGGGATTAACTCAGCTTTGGACACTTCTCATGTGCTCTCATTCCAGTAAGTAGTAAAGGAATAGGCAAGGAGAAAGAGCTGAGTTTCTAGAAACTTGGAGAATTGTTAGTGTCATCCACAAAAGAATTTAAGTCTTTAAGCTCAGTGTAGAAGCTGCATAAACAGTGGCATTTCTTAAAGCCAATCTCATTTCCATACAAAAAATGAGAAACAAGTGGCCAGATGGGAGCAGGAAGCAGCAGAGAGATGAGTGTTGTGATCAAATGGCAAAGTTCTCACATGGGTTTAAACTTTATACTGCTGCTTCAGGAAGTGGGAGCACAGTGCAGGCAAAACAAACACAGGAAACTTACCTGGGGGAGAGCTGGAGTGGAAACAGGCAAAACAGAACACGGGCTTCAACAGCTAATTGTTAATGAAACATCAGAAAGTTATTGAAAGGAGAAAGGCAGCGAAAGTACTTGTCGCCAACCTCCCCCCTGTGCCAACCCTAGGCGCAGGGGGGGGAGGATGGTAGAGCAAAGTATGAGCTGTAACAGCACCGCAAGGCAGCTGAGTCATGTCAGTGCATCTGCCCTGCTGCAGGAGGATCGGAACAGAGCACAAGCCAATAAATGCGGAAAAATGTCACAGCACCGGGTGGCTTTCATTGACGTGTGTATTTCTTGTGCTGTTGCTAGTTTGCTTACTACTACATCACCAAATCACCATGCCTTTGTTGAAAATGAAGCATGCCAGTGGTGGAAAGCTGAACTGTTTGAACAAATGGGTGAATTACTCCTGCTGAGAACATCAGCTCAGTTAAAACAACCATCCTCTTCACCTCTCCAGACATTATGCCTCCTTACATCTCATAATGACCTCCTGGTCAGCAATTACTTAGGTGGCTAGCTCTTCTTCAACACCTAGGTATTCTGACTCACTGATGTTATCCCAGATTTATTATTCAGGGATGATAGCAACTTTAAGAATCAAAAATGAAGAAGCTGGGTCACTTGTCAGCAGGATCAAAAGAGTGAAAATGATGCGTTTATCTCAGAAGATGCATGTGGTCAGATTTCGGAGACCCAAGAGTTTGGCGTTCAAAGCAAGACATCTGATAGCAAAATCTACAGAGTTGTTTAAAAGCCTCAAGAAGAGCGAGGAACCTTTATGTCATGTAACAAGAGGAAAGGGCATCTTGTAACAAAAGTTAGGAGCCATTTTTACAGTTGTATTAATGGACTCAGACATATTATAAAGAACACTCTTAACTTACATGCATTGCTGTGCCCTCGAAGTAAAAACATGCCAAACATGAAAAGAAGACAGACATGCAACAGAAAACTAGTCATAACTTCTTTGTGGGAAGAGAGAAATAAAAAAGAAGATCACATATATGGTGAAAAAACATGACAACTTAAAAATATGCCCTCCAATCAACCTATCACACTATTAGTAAAGCAGGAAAGATCTTTCCTAATCTGGAAGGATCTCTTAAGCATTAAGCTCGTGCATGGTCCCTGGTGCAGGAAGCCTGCAGAGCACTGGCGTGCATTTTGTTGGCAGACCCTGTATTGATTGCATCTAGCAAACAGCCCAGAGAGAAATGGGATAGCAGCAGTGTGTTTCTCGATTACTGCTGCTTGTCAGAACGCTTTCAGCTTGCAGCAGCCTGGGCTGCTCTGTGCTTCTGGCGTGGTTGCTCTTTGCTTAGTGAGAAAATGCCATCTCCTTCATCACAGGGTCTCTTTCAGACAAGAGCTCGTGGAAGTTATCTGAAACGAGCTCACAAGCACAGGTCTGTGGTGTCTCGTTGCCACAGAATGGTTCCTGGGTAGCAGTAGTGACAGACGTCACACCTACAGTTGATCCTAACCTTCCTACTCCTGTTGTGATGCTGAAGTCTGAAGCTGCTGAGCAGGGTACGTGTTCAAAAGCACCACCTCTAGAGACTCAGGCTTCTCACCAGAAGGCTCTGGTTTTCCTTGGTGGGAGTGTTACAGCTGAATATTGTCTTTCAGTGTTACAGCGTCACTAAGGGCTCGACACTTGATGTATGTCAGCAGATCAGCTCTGACCCCTGTAAGAGCCATTGGTGCTTGCGCACGGTGACGTGGCTACTTCAACCGGGTGCCGTCAGGGTAAGCACAGATTTCTCTCCCTAGAAACAGCTGAAGAAGCACTGAAAAGGCTTATTGTTTCTGCTATCCACGATAATCCACTCTAGTTATTCACAGCAATGTCAACAGTTACTCAGAGAAGTTTCAAGCTTGGGAGGGTATCAGTCTTGAAATTAAGGAACGTAACGGACTATCTAGAAAAGGGCTTGCTTTGAGTACGCGCAGGTGTTCTCCAGCCACAGCAAGTCAGAGGACATCCCTGCTTTCAACCTCCTGAGCGTTGTGTTGTCATACTCCCACAGCACAAAAGCAAAGAAGACCAAGATCAGTGTCCAAACGGTCAGTTATTAGTGTTCTCCATAAAAGACTCAGAGACAAACCACGGTGACATTTCTGAATATAAAAACTGAACAGGAAATACCATCCAGAAAAGCTTTGGGCTATAAAAGCAGACAACACGAGTTAAAAACATCCCCTTGCACATACCTGGTTAGACAGACGTTGCCTGGGCAAGCCAAAGGCAATCACACTCTGGAGCAAAGGGGCAGCTAAGATGACTTTCAAAATGCCCTCCAGGCCCTCTTCTCTGCAGACATGCATGTGCACAGCTCAAAACGGCCTCATCAACCACACAGAGTGCAGCGCCTGCTGCTGCATGAGAGCGTGGTTACAGCAGCAGCCTGGGCAGCTCTCTTCTCTAAGGAATAGTCAGTGGGACGTTTGGGGAAAAAAAAAGAAAAAAAAAAAAAAAAAAGCAAAGTGAAAACAAACTGAATATCTACAGGAGTGGAAAACACAAGTAGCTGCGAGAATTTCAGGCTCTCGTCGGTAGGCCAGCAGCACTGCGGCAGAGGCTGGAAGTTGCAGTGTGCCCTGCAAACAAGGAGCTTGGACTGCCC
Organism: Meleagris gallopavo; assembly: GCF_905368555.1. Classification (NCBI taxonomy): domain Eukaryota; kingdom Metazoa; phylum Chordata; class Aves; order Galliformes; family Phasianidae; genus Meleagris; species Meleagris gallopavo. The sequence goes on from NC_139410.1 coordinate 1,446,690, forward strand.
TCTGCAGTACACAGCCGCGCTGTGCCTGGGACACCAGGAGCGCTTTAAAGCACAGCCACTTGCCATACCTTTCAAACCTCGGTGTGAAAGCTTGCTTTGCCACGTTTGTATATCTTTACTTTAGACATTTCTCCAGTACAAAAGAAATGAATGCTCTTTTTCCTATGCAAAACTACTTTAATGCCTCTCATCGGTACTCACATTTCTAGTAGGGATGTTCTCTGTACTCTCAGTCCTCTAGTCCATATTTAGAGAGTTATTACTTGAGAAATCCTCTTTAGAATCACCAGAATTGGCCTGAAAATGAAGTGATGGAGCCCTCATTCACCTCGGATGCTGCAAAGCTCTCAGCGGCACGATGAGCATTGCATGCTCACCTGGAAAGCTTTTTCCCAGCTCTCTCAGGTATGCACGTGGGACTCGGCACCTCTCATCCCAGCACGAATCACTTGCAGAGCCTATTTCCAGTGCTGTACAAGTCTGATGCTAGGTACGTATTTACCGAGGCATGGCTCTGTGCTTTGTACCCCATTGTCATTGCCATGCGTAGGACTTGCTTTTTTTCCTCCACAAAAGTCTTCCACAGGGACTTGCTTTCTGCACTGAGCACTTCTAACAGCATCCCAAATTCTTTTTCCCCAGCACATAGTTTCCCATCCTATTATATTTATGGCTCTGTTTGACTTTCTCTGCCAGCACATTTGTTGAGAAAATAACAGCCCTCGGGGGCAGATATTTCTTATAGTTTGTTCAAGCCTAAAATAATTGTACCAACTTATTAAAAACCCCACTGACAGTATGATACAATAACCTCTGTGATTTATTTATCTTTCAGCGAGCTTTAAAAAAAAATGCCCCTGCCTCGTTTCAGCTTCATACTGTATAGTCCATCATCAAATGCAGCCCTGTGCTCTGATGTTTATAACACGCTACAAGACATTGGGCTTTGAATTACATTTATTCTACCCTTATCTCGTTGATTTACTAGTTCCTCAAATATTTGCTTCCTTATACTATCTTAATTGAAGATTCCTCCTGCCTCTATTTTCTTTCACTGCTATTCTGCAGAGAACCTCGCTCTTCGAGTAGCGCTCTCGTGTTCTCTTTCCCGTTTTCTGCATACAGCATCGTGCCTCTTTTTTTTTTCTCTCCTATTTCTTTAGCCTTTAAAAAAATCCACCTAAGAGATTTCAAGGGCATTAAAAACAACTGGATCGCACAGCTTGTTTGTCTCCTTGTTCTCATTTTCCCAAGGCAGCTCTGCCATCTGAAGGCGCAAGCAAAACATTTACTGGAGGTACCAGCATTCTGAAGTATAACTTCTGCATCGTTCTGACAGCTTTGAATGGAAGGCAAAAGGGTTGTTAATTGTGGGCTTGTTTACTTTTTCTGGTAGACGTTCCTAGAAACACGGCCAAAAACCTCAGCAGCTCGTGCCTGTTTCTGTGGCTGTAGCGTGGGCCACCACTGATGTTCTACTTGTGTAAGGAAAATCAAGAGTCTGGCCCCACTGCCTGCCCAAAGCAATGTCTATACACCAGAAATTAAGAAGCTTAGGCTTCCTGTGGCATCAAAGAACTCGTGGTTGCCTCTGTCCTAACGGGCCTCTTATTTCTTAAAAAGTCGGTCCCGTCAGAAGGGAGTTCACCCCTAGAGAGCAACAGAAAATCTCAGGTTTTTCCTTTCCTGCTGTGCACTGAAACAGAGCTATATCCTGTCATTTTTTCCCCCCCAATTAGATCTAAAGAATGCAAATAATCATGACCACAAATAGGAAAACTTTCCCTAAAGTTACTGTTAATATTCTATCACCTTATCTTTAAATTGTTTTCTGTGGATTATAGAAGTTTATAATTGCGGTTCCCCCCTAGCTTCATTTTATCGGTTACAGTAACATAATCAAAATCCTCCTCCTCTAAACCCTTGATAGCAAATCCTCTTTATAAAGCACTTGTTCCATGTCCTCTCTCATTTTTTCCACTGCTGCTCGTCATACCAAGCCTGATGTCTGAAAATTGAACAGTAGCGTTGACCATTCTTCCAACAGAGATCATATCTTTTGGATGTTAATGCTGTAAATATATTTTAAACCGCAATCCTGTCTGCACCAAAATGCCTTGCATTGCCATTGTGTTACTGTAAATGCCATTATTATGAGGGAGTGATTGACTTTGTTTAACGTATTGTTCCAATAGTCTGCAGAGATGTACATCTGTAATGCAAGTGTCATTTCCGTGCTTTAATTATAATTTTAATCATCCGCAATCTTCAATTTGTTTGCAATGAGCTAATTATTTTTTTCCCTATCACAAAGCACTGGAATGATGTCCTAGTATAAACCATTTTTTGTATTAAGCAGATTTGCACTCCTGCTGTCTTGCTCCAATAGGTCTTCTGGTTCTAAATCTGCCTCTAAAAACTCACAAAACAGTTATTTTCTACCTCCCATCCCCTGCATCTAAGCAGGACATTGGACCATTTATTGAGATTTGGGCTCAAGTTAGCAGAGCCGCATCACAGAACTGCTGCAGATCTATAATTACGGAGCAGCAGAGCAATTTGGTGCAGACCAGGCACCAGCTGTGGGGACCTTTTCCACGCACTGTGATCAATTATCAGGTGCCCTTCACAGCTTCCTGTGGACGATATCCTTTTCTCCGAGGTCTTCAGATTCCCATGGGAGAGGAGATGGAAGGCATCAGTGCTGAGTAATCTCCTTAAGCCGCAGGTGGCCTATTTAATTCTATGATAGCCTGTTAAACATACATGGACCCTGTTTAAAAAAAAAAAAAGGGGGGGGGGGGGGGAGGGGGGGAGAGAGACAGAGAGAGAGATCTTGCAGCACTTGAGCAAAGTGTTGCTCAGTTCTGACATCGCTTCAGCCCCACAGGAAACTCAGCAGGGCAGCGCTCCTCGGGGCTGCAGTGCCTTGCAGCAGGCAGAGGGGGCTGTCTCCCTGATCAAGCCTAGCATCTCTGTCTGCTCTAGCTTTATTCCTAATTAAATGCCTGGAAAGCAAAGGGAAATCCAGAAGCCCCGTTCGGAACTACCCTTTGCCTGGAAAACCTCGCAGCAATATGTTGCGTTTACCTTTGAGCCACTAAAATGTGGAACGTTGAAAATAACAATGTGGTTTTCTTTTTTTTTTTTGGGGGGGGGGGGGGGTGGGATTTGATATTCTGGTTTCTCAAAGGGAGATTTGCTGATATGTTTTGACAGAAAGCATCTTGCCTGATATACAATTATCAGGGCGCAGTCATCAGCTCCCACTTAGAAACAATGAAAGATCATTGAAGATCAATCATTTATCTTCTGAGTATTTTTGACCATTAGCTCTTGTAGTTTAGCTCTAGCAGAAAGCACAGCAACCATTTACATACAGCCTCATCTCTGATGTAAATACACCTCAGGAAATACACCAGGACAGGTAGCTACAGCACAAGGAAAACAGTATGCTTTCACAGAAAGGAATTTAATCAGTCTCAATTTCTCCAACATCCAGACACGGAGAGGGGTATTAGGACGACTTGAGAAAAACAGAAAAACCCTGATTCTTCCACAGTGTTTGGTAAGACTGGTGGCCTTTGAGGGAGCAGGGATGGGGCCAGGGTCCTCAGCCTTCCCTTTGGATCAGACAGCCATGGAAACACAACCCTCTAATGGCAACATAACCCTTCCATGGAAGCAGGCCTGTTGACACCTCCCTGAGGTGTCATCCTATTGCATGGCTCAGGATGAGCGCTGAGCTGAATGTATGTCAGACCTGATCGGACCCTCAGGCACGTCTCAGCATGAGCCTGTTTCCCTTCCTGTTTCCATGGACCTACTTGCAGTGTGAATTTCACGTGGTTACAAAGTCTTAAGAGCATTCATATACGCTGTTCCTGGAAAGATGCTACTGAATGTGAGTCACCTCTCCCAGGCAAGTTCTCCATCTTCCAAGTGGATGCTTTACTCTATTCACTGACAGTCACTTCCCTACCAGATTACCCTCAGGAAGTGTCCCTGAGCTATTTTGGTGGCCCAAAGGTGACAGCAGCCCTGAAGAGCAGTTAGTGACCAAATCATCCCTGGCTTTTGAATACCTCTACATCATAGCCTCAGCATCCATAACAGCACTCCTGGAGAACGGAAACAACCAAACCAAATGGCTCCTTTAGGTTGCCTCTCACACTTGCCATGTTTTGTCTTGTTGTCTAATTAACAGCACTATGCCATTTCCTAAATTTGGGAGAGGAAATCAGTGCAACATCAATCATCCAAAGATAAGGCCTGTCAGGATTTCAGCAGTGATAGAAGTAACACAAGTCCATTCACAGAGGCTGGAAAGAAACTTCTGTTGCAGTTTGAAGCAAAGAAGATGCTTCTATTCCATCACTGAAAACATGGGGCCTTAAGTCAGGCTTGCCAGCACCTTCAGGATTCATACACTGCTTTCAAGCAATGACTAGGAATAGATAAATGCTCTTGCCCGAACTTACTTCCAAGACAGTTTTCCAAACAACTAGTCTACCTCCGTGCCTTCTTGACCTTCTTCAATAGATTAATTCCAGCTCTTTCTAACCTCCAAGCTTTCCTTGGAGAGGATGTTCTCCAGCATTCCTTCCAAGTTACACAAAAGCTGAATCAGATGTGACTTACAGCCGTGACTATTAGCTTCCTACCAACTCTGTCATTCCTTTTAAAGGCCACCTAGAACAATCCTCTCTTTTTTTCCCCCTCAGTGGAAGACTAATTAACATCTAAAACATCCATATACTGAACACTAAGATCGCATGAACAGTGTGCTCCTCAACCTCCATTTTACACTGCTGACCCAAAAAGATCAAGTCATTCCTCTCTCGTGGTCACCTTCCTGCAACCTTTTTGATGAGCTTCAGTCTGGGTTATTCACAGATAAGTTATTTCAGACCAGATTCAAACTCAAGTCCCTCAGCTTCATCTTTCATATAAGACCATTCAGAAAGAGGAACCCAATGAAAATACTGTACTTCAGGACATAGCTAGAGTCCAGCAGACTGAATGCAAGCTTCAGAGCCTGCCCCAAAGCCTGTGGAGCAGACGGCAGTCCAAATACTCCCCCTGACTTGAGAGGAACAAAGTCCCAAAGAAGAGCGGGTCGAGGGCTGACCTGCTTACCTCATGGCTGAGACCAAAAAAGAGAGCTGCAGCACAGATCTCAGCAGTGCATCAAGGTACAAGTACATCCCCTGGTGCTGCAGATGCGACAGGAGAGATGAACACAAGATCTGGGTCTCCCAGGGCTTGCTGCTGTTTTTGCTGAAAGCTGCTGTTAGAGGCAGACTCTTTGGTTCAGTATTAGTGACTTCTTTGCTAACAAACTACAAACTCATGCAAAATCTTAGCGTTTTTAGAGCATCCCCCTGCACATCTCCTTGCTGACGTGTCCATTAACAGCCCTCAGTACCAGCCATTCCACTGGTATCAAAGCTGTGTTGTCAGACTCTTCCCTTATACGCTAGGCTCACAAACAAACAGCGCCTTTTGTTCTTCCCTAACAGAAGACCAGGACACTGCAGTACAAACCGAAGTTCACACAAATACCAAGCTAGCAGCAACACAGTCCACTTCTGCGGCCCAGCTGATATATGCTAACCCATCAAGTAATCTGGTGTCCTGAGATTGTCTTGTTTATGCTCAAACATTGCGCTGCACATGAGCCAGACACAACCTTCAAAATACACATAATATAGAAAGGACAAGGGGTGCAAGTTAATTTTCTTTAAAAAAATAATATTTCAGGGGAAAAACAATAACAACTTGTTCAGGTAATTATTTATGATATCCTAATATCCACTACTGTGAGTAGGTGTTTGAAAGAGGTTGCCAGTCCATGGGTACCCTTCATTAAAATCTTGTAGGTCAATATGGGAATAACTATTCCTTATTGCAAAGGTAAACTGTCCATACCAATGAAAATTCATCATAAATGACAAGATGTTTTTTTTTTTTTCCTTCCCATCTCCTCAGTTCTCACAGCACCTTTTTAGCCTTTATAACACACAATATGTGTGGTTCCTATTTCTGAGGGGGAAAATGATTTTTGACAATGACAAGCTGTAATTAGACAGTAATATAAAGCAAGGAAAGTACAGTGCTCTGTGTTCATACACTGCACATCACAATGGGATGTCATTCTGGGCTGCTTGTTCCTTGTGCCTGCCATAATAACCATCATTAACAATACCAATGGGTAAAAGCTTTTTTTTCTTTCCATATTTTCTTTCGAAAGTCAGCCAGAGGCTCTATAAAAAGAAAGTAATATAAGGCTGGTCTTACCAAGTATTTGGGATCCACAAGGAGCATGCTTGTTTTCGTCCTGAGCTAAAGGACAAAATAATAGTAAGTTCTGTACCAGGACAGCTCCAGGTCAAACAGGTGAAACTGCCATGCTTTGCAGAGCCATAAATATTCCTGAGTGCCCTCACTGCTGTGATAGAAAACCCCAAGACAAACATGTAGGCAAGATGCGGCAGGATCAGGCCCAAGCTGAATGCAACTTGAACTAAAAAAAGTAAGCTCCAAAAGCATTACATCTAGGTGGCACGATTCAGCCTGGATAAATAACAGATCTGCATACAAAACAAATTAGTTTTGAAGATGCTCCACAATTAGGCATTTCACACTTCAAGCTCCAGACAGAGGCAGTTGTTTCCAAGCTTCTGGAGTTCAATGCAGTTGCATGAGTCTATAAATCAGTTCAGCTTGCAAAAATGCAGGTCCATTTTTTACTTTACTCATGCTGTTTTCTTCTTTAACACTGGACTGGCTCCAAATTCCCAACAACATCAAAGATACAATCAGTTTCCCTATCTGAGAAAGGCCACAGACATTTCTGGGTAGCTGAGACTGTAAAAAACTGCGAAGGACAGAGCAGTACAGTGGGAGAAAAGCAAAAAAAATTACTGTGGAGGAATAGATGGAGACAGCTCCTGATCGTAGGACAGCACATAGGAGCAAAATCCAAAGATGAGTTGATTCATGAATGTGATGTGTGACCTCGGTTGATCAAAAATTCAGTAAGGGGAAGTGACAGTCACCTTAAGAAGGAAAGAGAGAAAACCAATGGAGCACAATAGGCTGCCTGCATTTTCCAAAATAGACTGATAGGCTGCCTGCATCTGAGCAGGGTCTTCTGAGCTCTTCCCAGGATCTAGAGAGGGGACTGATGAGAAAATGCCTTTTCCAGGCTTGTTGCAGCAGCTGCACTGGCAAGCTGCAGAGCCATTCGCGAATGATGAAAGCTCTGCGATGCCATTTCCCATCTTTTTTTGCTTTCCTCTGCAAGAGACTCCAGTTTAGATGCCACGATAAAGCAGGTTTCTCATTTGCATTTTCCAAAATAGACTGATAGGTGTTTGTTTTTAGTTTTTAAACATACTTTCCTATGACCTTGCCTGGAAAAAAGTTCACCGATTACTACTGATACTTGACTGGATCACTGAGAGGAAACAGAGGGGAACATTTCAGCCGTTCTCAGCCCATGCATGGCAGTGGCAGCTGCCTGGTTTCTCCCAGGTTTCAGCTCCAAGAACTAAGCCTTCCCAGGAAGCCAGTTCAATTTGAAAAACTGCAATATCAATGGGAAATAGAACACCACATGTGTCTAATTATTCCTCCTCTGCTGCCCTAGCAATTAAGACCAATAGTGAGTGATGTGTGGACTGTCACCCGTATGCCCTGACTGCATGCTTTCTCAAAGGTTGATTTCACGCTCAGCATGGCACGTGGTGCACACAAAAACAAAGACCTCTACCTTTCCACAGCAATGACAGCTTGTGACTCCCCTTGCAACGGCCTATTACAGCCCACATCAGGGAAATGCTGCTGAAGCTTCCCCAGCGTGCCACTACAGCCTCTCTCAGCGAAAACTGGTAAGTTCCCGAGGAAAACACCATGCTTTTGGTGGTCCACTGACCACCTCCTGTTGTTTCTGAAAGGCAGATCTGGGGATGTGCAAAAAACAAACAAACAAACAAACAAACCACAGCCAACCAAAGACCTGAAATATCTGCAGAAAATAAAACCAGTCAGTGGGGCTGGAGTTCTCCAAGCGAAATTAAGTGGGACAGCCTTACTGAACAGGAAAGGTGGGACCTGCAGTACTGTGAATATTGTTGTCTTGCTGTGACCAAATTAACTTCCCCGTGACTTAAAAGAGAACTGACAACTCCATAAGTGATCCAAAATAACTTCACACAATGCCGCTTCTTTCATTTGCTTCCACTAAGGTCATCTGCCGTATACAGACTTACTGCACAAAAGGAACCACGCAGATGGAAGAGGATCTTTGAGAAGGGCTAGGGCTTCCAAGCACAAGACAGATAGGGGAAGAAGAAAGGCTTGGTTTAGTGGGTGCAGTGCAACGAGGGAGGGTGTGCTAGGTATATTTTCTATTGAAAAATCTACCGCCTTTGTTTCGTTTCTCTGCTGCCAACAATTCACTTCCTCCTTCTTCTGTCAAAAGGAAGTGGTGGCGATTTAGGCAGGGGGAGAGCATGAACACCAGTGAGAGGCCACCTCTGAAATAAACCTGTGGGTACGAGTCACTCCAGCTGCCTCAGAAATGCTAGTTTGCTGCTTGACCTATTTCTAGCTTCAGCAAGGAGAACAAAAAAAAACACACACACACACACACACACAAAAAAAAAAAAATCCAGCATATTGATTTTGCAACTAGTTGTTCTGCCGACTAAATTAACCCCAACCCAATGTTTGTTTGGCATCCTGGGGATCTGACAGAGAGGTCACTGAAGACGGTACCGAGATTTAGGAGGGGAGATAAAGAGGGAGATAAGAGCCTGTTTTCAGTTCAAGAGGTTGATATATGCTAAAGCTACCTACCTGTCCCAGATTTCCCTTCCTTCCCTCCCTCTCTCCCTGCAAGAGCTTGGTAGAAAAATGAATCTTATAAACATCTAGGATGTGCTTAGCTTGGAGCCACTCTCTGCTAGCTGTAGAGAAGAGTCGAGTGTTCACTGATCCCTGGAGAGGTGACCTGAAGTAGCAGCCTGTGCCAGACCGTGTGGAGGCAGAAGTGTTCAGCAGAATTCTATTTGTCCTCCTGATGTCCGTGCAAACATCCATGCTTGTTGCAAGAAGGCAAAGCTCTCACCTCGCACACTCGTTTGTGTGAGGGGCAAAGCCAGGCAGGCAGCAATGGCTGTCTCAAAGATGCAGCTTTACAAGTAGGTGTGCTGCTGCTGGGGTTTGGGCTTGCATCAGGTGCCAGTAGATTAAGCACACAGACTCGGAGTTGCTTGAACTAACCCAGGATCACAGCTCTGACTGTGGGCATGTCAGAAAGACAAGAAACAGTTGCCCAGCATGCAAGTGCAGCAGCAGGGGGGAAGCAGGAGGTAATACTGAGATAACATGCAGAGGCATTATTTTTTTCCTCCAGAAGATGACAAACACAAGAACAACCAGGCTGGGCAGGAGAGGACTTCCCAGTCACATTCCAACTGTAGCCACCTCACAGAGACCAGGATAGCATGTAGTACAACCTCCACAGAACATTCTGCCCAAGAAAGTGAGAAACTGATGCCTTCCTCCAAGACACAGGGAGAAGACTGGAAATGCCAATGTGTCTGCATAGAGTTAAGACAACTTTTGAGACCTTTCTGAGGCTCACTGCTGCAATGAAGCCCTGAAAATGCCCTAGAGGCACCCAAAGGCCTGCAGAGGAGGGCCTGCGCAGGGAGAACTGGGCCACAAAATTCAGCTGCAGTAACAAAGTCCTGAGTGAAAGGGATGAGGAAGCCAAGCAGAGCTCACTGCCTCCTGTAGAACACCAGCAGTTGTGCACAAAGAAGAATTAAACGCAGGTAGGCAGAACTGCCTATTCTGTGAGTTACAAAAATAAAGCTAGAGCACTTAAAATCAGCTCCAGGAACCAAGGGGAGAGAGGGGTTACAAGCAGTAAAAGCAGCACTTGAGAAGCAATATCTTCAGCTTGTTATTCTCTCCTGACAATCACTGGGGCAGGCACCAACAAGGTGGACTTCCCAGGAAGATTTCATCATCCTGGTCCCATGCCTGAGGCTAAAATGCCCGAGCAGCACCTTGTAGTCAAGCAGGACTGACACACCAGATATGGTTGGTATTGAGTGCTAAGGAGGAATTTCAGAGGAGCTGGAGAAACAGCAGCTCCGCCCTAGCCAGAGGTTGTGTCTGCCAGAAAGGATATGACAAAAGAACACTGAAACTGAAAACAGAGAGCTAGCTGGGAAATTCTCCTTCACTGTAAGAGTAAAGAACATTTTCCCAGCAAGAAAATGAAGGGAAAGAAGACATAAGAATTCACTACAAATCTCCTAAACACATTTCTTTTTTGAGCGTATCTGACCCTGAATTTCTCCTTCAAATAATCCATCTCAGAAACTGGAGCTATGCAGTCTGCAAGGGAATTCTGCATGTCAACTAGGAACAGATAGATCCTGTGGAGGGTAACGCTGGGAAGGAGTAGATCACACAGGCCATGGCGAACCTCATGAAAAATGGACCTACGATTGTGCACTGAGAGTGGCATGTTTTCCCTGCAGTGGTTGGTCCATCACCCCAGCAGTTGGCCAGAGGCATGCAGTGTTGCTCTAGAGTGATTCTGACTACTTATTTCAGGAAAGGTTTAGTCACTGAGGATGTCTCATTACTCATCAGCCCTCAAGGTTATTCTCAGCTAATGTCTAACCAGTGTCATACATTTCATGTGGGAGAGGACCACTTTTCTCATTGCTGCTGTGCAACATACAAGTGATGTGAGATCAGGCCTGTCCAACCTGCGGCCCATAGGTCTCAAGATCGCTTTCAGTCATCAGTTCATACTTGTGACTCCATTTTCAGCTGACATAAATACACGACCTGCAAATTTTCAAATGGAATGTGTGAAGTTGTGATCAGATATTCAACTAAAAAATCTGACCACGTCTCTCTACCAGACTTCTGTCAGACCTCTCTTCCCAGAGAGTTTATCAGTGGTGAAACGGCACAGCTAACAGTGGTGTCTATGTTGAAAAAGAGTGTTTTGTAGCTTAGAATTGGCTCTATCACAATCACAGAATGGCCCGGGTTGGAAGGGACCTGAAGGAGCCCTTCAATCTCCAAACCCCTGCCACATGCAGGGCCACCAACCTCCCCATTTAATACTAGACCAGGTTGCCCATGGCCCCATTCAATCTGGCCTTGAACACTTTCAGGGACGGGGCATCCACAGCCTCTCTGGGCAGCCTGTTCCAGCACCTCACCACTCTCATAGTGAAGAACTTGCCCCTGACATCCAACCTAAATCTTCCCTCCCTCAACTTAAAACCATTTCCCCTCGTCCTGCTGTTATCTACCCTTTCAACGAGTTGACTCCCCTACTGTTTGTAGGCTCCCTTTAGGTACTGAAAGGCTGCAATGAGGTCACCCCACAGCCTTCTTTTCTCCAGGCTGAACGAGCCCAGCTCCCTCAGCCTGTCTTTGTAGGAGAGGTGCTCCAGTCCCCTGATCATCTTCTTGTCTCTCCTCTGGACCCTCTCCAACAGCTCCCTGTCTTTCTAGTACTGCGGGCTCCAGACCTGGCACAGTACTCCAGATGGGGCCTCACAAGAGCAAAACAGAGAGGGACAATCATGTCCCTATGCTCACCGTATCTGTTATAGTTTCCATGGAAAGCTACAAGTGGCCCAAGACAATTCCTCTTCATTCAGTGCAGCTTTTGGCAGGCAAGCCAAAAGGTTGGACACTCATGCATTAGAGAGACATTTTGAGAGAATCTTGTGGGTTAGGCTTCTTTTTGCTACTGCCTAGTCTCTGTGTCTACAGCTCCCAAGTGCCCAGCATGTTTGGTGCTTTTCCTCTAGAAGTCACAAAGGCTCTTCAAGAGCCTTGCATCCTTCGCCACCCCTCCTCCTTCCCCCTCCCCAGGAATGAAAATAAATTACTCCTACAAACGAAACTACAGTGCAAATGTTATCATTCGTAACCCATTTAGCTTGCAGGTATTAATTTAAGTTTTAACATTTAAAAATAGTTTCCCGTGACAGCATGTAAATACAAGGTATGGCCAGCACAAGCAGACCCAAATTGAGTATAGCTATATTGTTTGGAGTTACTTATTTCTGCCTGTTACAGATTCTGGCAAAACTTGGCTTCATTACTCTCTTATGCCTCTGCATGCGTTCAAGACGTTGAACTGGCTTTGAGACTGAAGCGGAGTACATGGGAGATGTTACTGTCCTAACGTCATGGCTATAAGAGGTGGTCTTGTTGCCCTTACTGCTACCACAACTGCTGCTTCAGTTGAGCCAAATCTGTCCAAAACAGAGCAGACTTTCAGCAGGCCGCATCCCTGCCAGAAGCTCTCATCCCTCCAGATGAGGAGACCTTGCTCCGCAGAGATACCGCAAATAATAGGCTTTGCTCCTCTTCCCTCGCCCATAGAAATGATACTTTCCTTAAATACTGATTCTTTCCTAAAAATACTCAGCTTTAGTCCTCCCTGGAACAAAACAGTTCAGACCATGCAGTTAAATCTTGCCAAAATTGCAACAAATTGAGAGCATGTGCCAATAAACAGCGATCGCACAAGCTGCCCTTGGAAACAGAGCCAAACAAGACCAGCCAGTGCATTTGTACAGACTGAAGACAAGCAAGAACCAAGAACAAGAGCACAGCACCAAGAAGATGCTGCCTACTTAGTGTTTGCTTGGAAGAAGGAGCAGGAGAGGCTAGGAGCTTTCCTCTGCTAGAAAAAAGTCATCAGCCGCCCAGAGATGGCAAAGCAAGGTATCCTCAAACAAATAGCCATTTCTTTCCACCTCCCAATTTAATGGAAGGGTGCATAATCAAGGGAAACAAAAGGAAGTCTGCTTCTGTAATCTAGCATTTCTAGGTTACACAGAGCCTGGTGTTCCTCGCACCGTGATTTATTTGTCCATGCTCTGTATTTCAAAATGATCCTGTCGGCTACGTGCTGCCCAGCACAGCCAGCTGGCATCTCAGGGCTATTACCCTGCAACAGGGCTGCCTTTGGGGCAACATAATCTTTAGGGAGGTAATGACACAGGAAGAGGGAAGAAGAAACATTAAAGAGTGACCACCAGAGTCCAGGACAAGTTTTCAGGCCTGGCATTTAGGAAAACTATTTCTGACTGGAGATAAACCAGAGCTAGGGTGGAGGGGGAAGAAGGAAAGCAACGCCCCAGAACAAAATGACCCCACCACCTCCTTATATGTATACACTCAGGAAAAGCTGTCCCAAATGTCAAAGATTTAAGTGTTACACATTCAGAGCATAAATGACAGCAGCAGGACATCACGAGCTGCAATCTAGCTAAAGATATAAAAATATTTGCCGGAAGTTGCATTGCAGTTGTGTTTGTTTTCTTCGTGCCTTTTCGCAAAAGACAGCGCTGCCTTCCTCTCCACACGGCTCCCAGCAGCCTGCAGGGAACGGCCACGCTTACTGATGTCCTTATTTAACACTTCAGTCATTCCTCACACTCCTTCACAGAAGACGCCAGGGCTTTGAGACAGGCCCGCCAGCAGGTGCGCTGGGACTCGCCACGCTGTGCAGGAGTACAAACACCAGCTAATTAAATCTATTGTTAAAACAATTTGTTTCTTGCTGGGGCTGACTCGCCTGGAAGCATTTGAACTAGGCAGGTTTCATTTCTGAGGGCAGACTGCCACCTTCACTCGGGAGCTCCTCACCCTCCGCACGTTGTTTAGATTTAAAGTTCAGATCAGGCGCGGGGAAAGGAGTTGTATGGGAATCGGAAGAAAATTAAAAATCCCAGGCCAAACTCCAAGCCCTCCCTTAGCACAAGCAGTGCTCAGTGGGAAAACCCACCATTCGGTCAGCCAGAATTAGTTCCTAGAATAAATGAAGGTGGCAAATGATGAGACCTACAGTGCATCGGTCATAAATGTGTGTTTGTAATGAACGCCTGCCCTCAAGAAGGCTCTGCGTGGATGACTCATAAGCACACATCATCTGATCAGCACAGCATGGTCATGCCATGGTGCTTCCACTCCCTGCCCTCTACCCTGTAAAGAACAGCACCGCATTTCTCCTTTCCAAGGACTTGTCATTTCAGGGAAAGGTACAATGCAGCCAGCAGCCCAGTTTTCCAGGAAACAAAACAAAAAAAAGAAATGCAAGGTCTTCTACAGAAGGATACACCCTACCACTTGAGCAACCAAGTCTGTATTCACTCCCCAGCAACCAGTGCTTCTCACCGGGCTGATGATTCAAGCGCTTCTTAGGAAGCATTTGAGCATGGATCTTGAGAGCAAATCATGAAAGCAGCCTCTCACAGCTTCCATACCTTGTACACATCTCCGTAGCCATACTCTTTCACTTGCAACTTTCCAACTTTGCATACCATAGACTGTCATGTCCTAATTACAAAGCTCTGCGGCACTTAATTGGGCAAAAATTAATTACAGTATGTGCCAGACAAGTAAACCTCCTTCTGAATACATAATGCTCTGCAATGAGGTTCTCCACAGACAGGTAAGTAAATCAGCACAAGGAAGAGATTTCAGTGGCACTCATTTGGGATAGCTAAACCACAAAACACTGATCTGCTTTTCTAACTTAATTGTATTTGGATTTAACTGCCATAACTCAGTGTGGTAATAAAAGCTTCTAATTTCCTCAGTTTTCTCTTGACCCCCATCACCGTGCAGCTCCATTTCCAACAACCCAAGAGGGCCCTGCTGCGTTCAGCTATGCCCAGCAGTTCTTGGGCTCTTCAAGTCTCACATCCCACTCTGCTCTGATTATATCCAAACTTATTAATGCTCTTTACTAGTTTATTCAGTGCTTATGGTTCGCTCAACTCAAAGCATTATTTTACTATGAAACACGTTCTGAGATATATCCTTGAAACAGCTCACAAAAGAAATCAGGGAATAAAATAGTCCCTTAGGAGACTCAGGGAGTGACACTTCCAACTAGACTCTCCAATGCTGAAGAGAAAAAGCTGATGAAAAGCCCTAGGCAGCTGATTTTCCCTAGCTCTCTGTTAAGCCAGGCTTACCGCAAGTATGAAAGCATAAAATCTTAATCTTCACCCCTTCCAAAAGGGATTTTGGTACGGAACCAACAGGAAAACCCCCTACTCCCTGAACCGTGGGATTGGTCCCTTTTGTCTCTCACTTCAATCTCACTGATTGCCTTCAGGCTTGAGATTTGGCAGGTGAAACTCTGCAATGCCAGCTGCAACAACATGCTTCAGGTCAGCCAATTATCCCTTTCCATCCTTCACCTCCCTTGGCATCTTCTGAGGTGCTCAGAAGCTGCCCAAGGGATTGTGATGTGGCCCATTGCCATGCGCCAGTTCCCAAATCCTTGCCTCACATTTTGTATCCCCCACATGATTTAAACTCTTATTTGCATGAAGAAATGTTTCTGGCACATTGGGAGTGCCAGGTTCAGGTTTCTCTTTCATGTCTGAACAAGCTTAGGTAATCAAATGGATGTCCATAGCGTTTTTTGTTTGGTGTTCAGTGCATCCTGGTGAATTTCTAGGAGATCTCTTGTTGGTCCTGCAACTAACTGCACAGATTTGTTGTGTTTGAACAAGACGTGGCACTGGCACAGCTGCCCAGAGGAGCTGTGGATGTTTCCTCCCTAGAGGCACACAGGGCCAGGTTGGATGGGGCTCTGGGCAGCTTCATCTGCTGGGTGGTAACCAGCCCACGGCAGGGGGTTGGAATTGAATGATCTTGACGTGCCCTCCAACCCGAGCCATTCTGTGATTCTCTGATATGGGTAAGATCTGAGGGCAGACAGCTGCAAGGATCACATCTGATCCCCTCATCTACCAAAGGTGCAAAAAAAAATCAGAGCCAGAGTATTTTAAGCCAACACCAATCCCTGAAACATGCAAGGAAGAAAACAAAAACAAACAGCAATCCATTACCAAACGTAACTTTCTACCTGCGACTTGGTTTTTCTCCAGTGCCAATGCTGCTGTTGCTGCCAGGAAGGAGCTGTGGGCCCATGGCAAACCCCAGGCTGCAGTTGTACGTGCACGCACACGGCTTCCATAAAACACTCAGAGGTGAGGCTTTGCACTTAGCTCCTTTTGCTTCTGTTCCTTCGACTTTCCACGTCCGTTTAATAGCAGTACCCGAAATAACTTCACAGTTTGATTCTGCAGAAAAGGATCAAGGGTAGCCATTGCGCCTCAGCTTCCGAGACAGCTTGTGCCTGGTGTGCTTTTCCTGGGATCTGGCCCATTTTTCCAACTGCTCAGACATCACACAGGCCAGAGATCAATTACCTGTGAATAGCTCACTGAACAGAGCTTAGCAAATGGGGGGCAAATGACATTGCTAACAAAATGAGAGCACTTACCGATCATGTAATGCCCTTTACTGGCTACACCCTCTTCAACAAGCGCCTGAAGCTGCTGCAAGACAGCCTCTGCTGTCATCCATCGGCATCGCAGAGAACAAGCCCGTGTACCGCCGGCTTAGCCGGCAGTGTACAGGAGGGGGAGCATTTGCTGCAGGATCTGCTGTGTCCCCATTGCCAGCTGGCCTTGCTTTACCGGCCCCTTGGAGGTACTGCACCCGCTGGTGGACGGCACAGGGCTTTTTCTGGGTTACGTTATTACGGGGGTTTCAAAGAGCTTTCCCATACCTGCAAGCTTTGGGACATGCCTATGACATAACTTCCCACTATGCTATAGCTACACAAACATCCTCCCGTCGGTCAGATCTCAGGATGGCGTTTTCCTGAGATACACTGCTACCAAGAAGGGAAAGGAAGCCTGGTGTAAGCTTTTTCCTTTATGAAAAGACACTGCTTTATTCATTCAGTTATGTTTAGTCACCTCAAACTCCCAACTCCTCTGAGAAGTACAGCTCCAACCCCTGCTGTGGTTATGATTCACAGCCTAGATGGAATTGCCAGGAATCCACCATTCAGAAGGCAGAAATCCCAGCGCAGATATTACTGGCCTAAGCAGAAAGAGACCCTCAGCCCCAAATGAATTCTAGCACCAAAACAGTTGTCAGGAAGGTGCCACCTCTACCGCCATACCACCAACGCCTGCCTCTGGGCTGACAGAATAAAATAGGAGGCATTGCTTTTGGAGCAGCCCTCATATATTCAAAAATCAAAAATAGCATTTGGCCTTGTATTCAGAAATACAGACATTTTGTGGTCTTAAGCTCCTTTTTATAGTGAGAAAGGAAGTGCGTGCATCACGGGGAGGCACTGGTGTGTAAGCGGCACTGGCCAGAAGCAGCTATTCTTGTGAATGAGGAGTGCTGCAAAGGGAGGAAGGACCATTCCTGCTCTGGGCCCCAGCTTACAGCAAAATAATGCCTCGTTTTTATCATGTTTATCAATTCTGATTGAGAGAGAGGGAGCGCAGTTCCAGGTTCAGGAAGCTCAAGAGCTGCTCTTTATGAAGGATAAAACTCCCCATCCATGCCTCACAGAGTTAGAAAGCTGCCTAGAAAACCATTCCCTGCAACACTGTAATCAAAACCCAAATATTTACATGTGGCCAGGTGGCTCATAGCTAAGGATGGAAAAAATCCCCCTCCTGTGCCACTCTGTGTGCTTCTCATTTTAATACAACCAGTATCTTGTAGAAGAGAGGCACGGATCCCCGCGGTGATTGCTTGTCCCAGACCACTCATGTTTAAACTCTCATCATCGGACAACCCCTATTTCAAAAACTCAAGTGAAGGGCAGAAAAAGGAAAAAAAAACCTGTAAAATATTTGGTTGAACTAGAAGATCTTAGAGGTCTTTTCCAACCGTAACAGTTCTGTGATTGGGCAGTGGGTGTTCTCCCCCTGTATGTGCACAGCCATGCAGGGGCACTGAAGAGCCACGGGGACCCACCTCACACTCTTGACATCACACTTCCCCACAACTCTCTACTCCATCACAATGCTGGGTGAGTCCTGACTTCCACTGGGCACCTGTACACGGGAAGGTGAAGATCAACCACTGCCACACACCATGTATTAAGTCTTGAAGCCCGGGAGCAAAACACGAGCTTTGCTAAAGCGCACTGTAATCACCCAGCATGCCAAAAATCAGTGCGGGCGAGAAGGCACTCAATGAGCTGGGCTACAAGCTGGGTCAGACCTTAGGGGAGGGCAGTTTCTCAAAGGTGAAAGCAGCCACCTCTACCAAACACAAAGTCCCCCTGGCCATCAAGGTGGTGGATCGGCGACAAGCCCCCCCAGCCTTCGTGTACAAATTCCTGCCCCGGGAGCTCTCCATCCTACGCAAGATCCGTCACCCCAACATCGTGCACATCTTTGAGCTCATCGAGGTGTGCGACGGGAAGCTCTACATCGTGATGGAGGCGGCAGCCACCGACCTTCTGCAGCTGGTGCAGAAGATGGGCAAGATGCCCTGCGTCCCTGAAGCCCGGGACATCTTTGCACAGATTGTGGGGGCTGTGCGCTACCTGCACGATCGCAACCTGGTGCACAGGGACCTGAAGTGTGAGAATGTGCTGCTGACTGCCGACAGCCGCCGGGCCAAGCTCACCGACTTCGGTTTCAGCAAAGAGGTCAACGTCTACCCGGACCTGTGCACCACATTCTGTGGCTCAGCAGCCTATGCTTCCCCGGAGGTGCTGATGGGCATCCCCTACGACGGCAAGAAATCTGACATGTGGAGCCTGGGGGTGATGTTTTTTGTCATGGTGACTGGCCGCATGCCCTTCAATGACACGCACATCCGCAGCATACCCCAGCAACAGAAAAAGGGGGTCCTGTACCCAGCGGGAACACCCCCATTGCCAGAGCACTGCCAGGCCCTCATCGCCCAGCTACTGAACTTCAGTGCTGAACGCCGGCCCGGCGCGGGGCAGGTGGCCAAGAACTGCTGGCTCAAAGGAGACATCTGAGGGACAGTCCTTGCCGGAGACCCCAGCATGGCAGTCACGTTTTAGCACAATAAACGCTGTAGAAGAAAAGCACATTAGCAGTTTCTCGATCGTTTTGGGTGGCGGAATGTGAGTAGGATTGAACTTCAAGTGCTGGCAAGACTGTGTGGTGGTCAGTAACGTGGTCAGAGTTGGTCTCAAGAAGGTTGTCAAACCCCTCCACAAAGGAGATAAATGAGCCTGCTGTGGGTTTGGCTTCAAGCCCTGCTGACTGTTGAGTGAGGGGGTTAGAGAGCACCATAGGGCTACTTATGCCCAGAGTTGGCTACTTGGTCACACAGGGGGCCGGGTTCAAGCTCTACCAGCGGCCTTGGTTACCACCAAGCTGTGATTGAGCTTTAGATTACACAGAACTATTCAAAAACCCAAGATTACAGCAGAATCCTTGAAGATGACCCAATAACATTACCAAGCCAAAAGTTTTGGTGTGTCTTCAACCAAAATCTTGCAGATATTGATTCTTGCCAGCATTTGAAATCTCTGCCAAGAAAAAGCTGATTAGAAGGAAATGCCAGTGGCAGTGGGGAACACCGAAATGGGAAATGGGGAAAATGTAACAGAGAAGTGCTTTTCTAACACCTGATTTCCAGCTCCCACACAAAGTTACCAATTAATGTGCAATCCCTCCCCAAATCCACTGTATATCCCAGCTGTCAAGCTTTCAGATGGTTAATTAAAGGTAGGAGCTGGCATCTGAAATGCGCTTTCATGAGATCTTTCAAGTTGCCCCTCAACAAGTTCCAAGCAAGCTTCCACTGAAGCTGAAGTCAAAAGGAAACTTTCCAGTTGGGTGGTCCACTAATCCCGATGTCATTAGTGCCCTGTGAGCTAACATAGCACAGCCCTGGCAGGGAACATCTGAAACGAACAGAGCCCACGTGGTTCTGCTGGAGGAGAAGGAAACATCTTTTGTAACACAAACATTTTGGGTCTATTAAAAGCAGCACTTTAAGTAGAACAAGATGTGGGGGCAGAGTCAGCCCAGGGCTTTTCAGCACGTGGGCTACAGTGAATTTTGCCACCACCAGAGTGACGATTTATTTTGTTCTCAGCTGCAAAATAAAACTTCATTGCAGCAGCAAAGCCCATCACAGAGTAAGAATGGGTGTCCTGAGGCCTGTGGCTGGGGAAAGAGGCTTGGGAAGAGGAGCAGGTGATGGGAATGGGAAAGAATAGAGAAATCAAAGGAATGCAGGAAGCATAGAGGCGGATTTTGCAGTGGTGAGACTTTCAGCAAGGCTCAAGCCTCTTTTTCCTGCTAGCCCTCATCTCCAACACCTGCCTTGCCTTTCTCTTGCAATGACTGAAACAGGGATATTGCCTACCTCCTTCTGACAGGGCCCTGGGCACCATGCAGGTGCCGCTGTGCAGCCATTTGAAGATGACAACTCCATGGTATTGTTACCTTACACCAAAGCTGTGCCAAAGAGCTCACTCCAGAAACCAGAGCGTGCGAAAGCTTCTCTAGCAATGCAGAAAAGTGAATGAGATCTTTAGGCCATAAAACTTACCTTTATAAACAGGAAATAATATCTGTAGGTCTGAGGCACTGCCATCTCGTGGGATTTCCAACGTTTCCAAAAGGTGGGCTCAGAGATCTGCTCAAGTTGTGACAGCTGTGTCTTAGAATCCCTGTGAGTGGCTCTCAGGTGTCTTGAAGCAATTTTACCCCATTTAATCAGTGAATTAACCATTCCAAAGACATCATCCCCGTGTTCAGCACAGTAGTGATTTCCTTCTGGCGCCCTGTGGTTTCAATCCAGCAGCACTTGGCCTGAAACACGGGCTTCATTCCACACCAATGAAAGAAGTGGAGACAATGGAAGGAGAAAGGGGGCAAGCACATTCGATATAATGAAATGGTTCAAGATATAAGTATAATTAATAAAAATAAAAGTAGTTTCACACATGAATTTTCCAAGAATCACATTTTCGTTTTCACGGCAAACATTAATCTGGGCACCAGGTGGTACATCTTATCCTCTTGTGTGACGGTGAGCAGACTGACTGCCTTACCTCAGCCAAGAGGATTGCATTTCACATTGCAGTTTAAAACTTCCCTGGTCTCCAGACTTCAGATCAGATCGTGGATCTGGCTTGAGATGATAAGAAATTGAACAATATTTGATGGCCTGGAAAGACATGTGAATTCTCTCTCCGACTGCTTCCAAGTCCATCTCATGCTATCTCATGAACGAATAAAAGAGCGTACACTACAAAAGCAGATGGCTCTTTTCCAGTGCTGAATAAAGGATTCAGATTTCCAGACTGCACTTAGCACAGCCAGGAGGGCACACACAGCACGGGACATGGCTGCCTGCAGAGGCTGAGCAGGATCCATCCCCTGGAGCTCCTATCAGCAGACAGATGTTTCTTCCCAGTGCTGCCATCCCAGGAGCTGCTCCCAGGGCCCTGCTGGGAGGGAGAGCTACTCCCTGCGATGGCTGGCATTCACCTCCCAGCCTCAGAAGATCGCATCCCTTCAGCGAGAGATGCTGTGGGCACAGGAGAGATCTCCTGGGGAGCCAAGTAATTTGAAGGTGGCAGCACTGAGAGTGGACACCACGGTTTGCCTCCTCTATTTCCTAGCAACAAGAAGTATTTCTGGGCAGCACAGCTCGCACTGTGCTCTACAACGAGAGCAAGCCCTGCTAACACATCGGAAAGTAATTAAATGCCTCTTAGCAAGGCAGTTAAACAACAGTAATGAGACAAGGTCAACAACAGCGTCATCAGAGCCAGCATGGGAGCTGACAGACCACAGAGCCCCGTGCTTCCTCACAGGAGTGTCTTTCCAAGGGGTCAGATTCCACCAGATGCTCTGGATCCTGCTAACCGATTTTAAAGCAGATAGCAGCTCCTCCGTGTGGTCACTTCGCCTGTTCTCCATGTCCCACTCTCAAGGCACAGCTGGCAACGCCGCTTTGTTGGTCATGCACTGCGCAGCACTCAGAACTGCATGCTCCCCAGAGGGGAACAAACACGCCATTCCCATTACAACCTTAATTAAAAATAAAGCTTGAGGGCTCGCTGCAGCTGACTTGGCTTTAGCTTTAACTCTGGCATTGGATGGGAGGAGAGGAAAGGAAAGGGAGAGGTGAGGGAGAGGTTTATGCAGCTCACTAACACTGGAGATGGTGAGCAAAAGCCTCACTCGGGAGACACCAGACAACACTCACTAATTACAAGCAAAATACATGCGTTGCTGTCTCAAATACAATGATAGTCCTTGGCTCCTCATTTGCATGTTTGTTAGCTTGTTAATAGGATACCTGTCTTGGAACACCTAAAACACACCATCACGCACGTCTGCAGCAAGTCGTTTATGAGAACAAGTTGCCTCCCTTTCTATCTCACATGCTTCTCCCCTGTCCAGAGAATGGTTCAAACCACACCATCCAGGGCAAACTGTAATTGATGAATAAATCTTGAAAAGCAATTTTGCTCTCTGCACATTATGCAGACAATTAACTTTCCTGACATTGAGAGCCACATTTATTTACTAGCGACGGACCCAAAGAATTGCTGGAGGAAGGACCCACGGGAGGGTTGGACCTACTGGAAACCCACAAAGAAATACATATTTATTTACATTATTCATATGGTGAGTGAGAGACATTTCTCTGCTTCTTCCTGCTCCAGAACCTGGAAGGAAGCAGTGCCACGAGTGCAAACAGAGCTGAGCTGGGTGCTGCTGCTGTGCTCCTCATCTTTTCCCTTGCAGGAGCTCAAACAAGTGACTGCAGCCGTTCTCCTCACACCACACATTCCATTTTATCTTTACAGAAGAAAAAGAAACATCAGTTGCTATCTTTTAATAGATGCTATTGCAGGCAGCGCCTGGCAGGAAGGCTCTCGTGGAGACAACTGCACTGGTGGTTTGGAATGGAGAACCAGCCTGTCAGCAGATTGAATCTATTACAAACGCTATCCTCAAAACGTCATGCGGGATCCAAACTTCAGACCTGCAACTCAGCACATATTTCATCCGCAACACTCATAAAACACCCGCGTTCTCAATTGTACTCTGCTCCGTCTCTTCGGTTTTACTCTACCCCTAAATTTGCTGCATGCCCCAGATTGCAAAGAGAGCACAGCAGTGTGTCAGATGCTCGGCGAGTCAACACCACAGCCCTACAGAATACATGGCTGCCAAGCTGCAATTTCATGCCAAAATAAGGCAGAAACTGAAATCGTTGTCAAAGACATACAAACAGAAAGCAAGCAAAGGGTAGTTCTGGTCATGGGGATACTTTTCCAATAGTGGGTGGATGGAGACTGTCTTAGTTCTATCACTTACGTGCCGTGAGAGCTTGCTCTCCTCACAGATAAATGGAAATCTCTTCCACAATGACAAACCCACAGCGGCCAGGAACAGTGGGGAACAAAGCATAAAGTCAGCGCATGGGGAGACTCCATCAATGGGCCATCCATTCAGCTGCCACGTGGGAACAGGGGCCGGAAACGTTCCTCCGAGCTGGTAGAAGAAGGACGGACTGTCATAAAAAAGCCCAGGGACCCATGGAAGGCTGAAGAACAAAAAAACAGCACATTGTGTCCAAAAAAAGTTCAACGATTTTCCCAGCTCGCTGAATTGTGGGAACTTTGCTTTTCCAGGGAATAACTATGCTATTTTTAGCTTTTTTATTTTACAATTTGTCACAGGCTGTCTCAGGAGGCTATCAACAATCGGTTTCAAACAGCATCTGACCACAAACACTTCTCCACATGTGATTTAGAACATCTGGACCCGCAGAGGCAGCTTTCAACGCATGCCAGCAGCGCGTTTCTTCTTGCTTCCATCCTCGCATCCGTTATCCAAGCGCACGTAGGAAGCAGATTCAAAGACTCGAAAGCTACAGCCATACCTCTGCGCTTTGAGCTTACTCGGAGGGGCTGGGAGAGGAAACATTGTGCTGTTGCAAGCAGAGCACAGTGCATTGCTGGTAGCACATTCCAGGCATCGCCGAGCTGCCTCAATTGATACGTCACATCCCTAAGGACAGGGGATGGGATCTGGGCCTTGAAGAGTGCCAGCAGCATGCTCACATCAATACTGCATCTGCAGATCAGGAAAAGAGGTGCATGCTCCTCTGCTATGTTCCAGCTGTGTGCACCAGCTCTATATTCGGTGCGCAGGAGGCTCCGGACACCATAGGAAACCTCGCCAGACAGCCTTTGTAGGTAGTGTGTAAATTCACAGAGCGGTTGTTCAATAAATCTGAGAAGGGGATGGGAAGATATGAAAAAGGAATCCAAGCAAATAGCAGAGGAAATGACATTATGATCCCAGCTGGAAGCGCTCTAATGATCAGTTTCGTGTCTGCATAGAAACCTGCATGAGAACGGAGAGATTCAGGCTCCCGTGGAGACAACGAGGATTTAACATCAGCTGGAGAAGGGGAAGGTTTTGCACAGTCATTAATTTTGTATTCCTCTTAAACTTCTCTTCCTAATCCTCACATATACAGTGCTATCACACAGCAGTCCACATTCCCACTGCCTTCTGCCTTGCGAGTTTGGGTTCCCCACAGCTGGCCAAAGCTGTGATCATTGGACAGATGCTGTGGTGCTAACCCCAAACCAATCCCCACCTGAACACCGTGGTGTGACAGTTCAGGCAGCATAGGAGCAGGAGGAAATCACTCCTCTGCCAGTCACAGGCAAATGTTGGGCATAATCTCCATGGGAAGCAGCTTGTCCATCACAGAGGACAGCCCCCACTACCAAAACCAGAACTGCACTGGGTACGTGGACTGTGGCCCTGTGCTTAAGCAAGACAGAGCACTTAAAGGTTCTGGATTTGAATCCCCGTTTTGCTCCGATCCCTTTTCAAAACCTTTTTATTCTTATTTACACACTACTTTAAAAGAAATTCCCTGTGCCCCAGCAGAGGGATGGGTCTCACATGAAAGGGTCTGTGGGACTCACTGGGTGACATGGGAGAAGGGAACATCTGGCAACGCAATGCCAAGCATGAGGAGAAAGCCACACCAAGGGATGCCTCCAGTACTGCCAAAGGCCAGGATTAGCACTGTGCAAGTCTTCTATAGCACAGAAACGAAAATAGAGCGAGTCCACAAAGGGCTTTGCTCTTCCTGGAGGACACTGCCGGTCCCCACCCACGGCATCCCAGGGTCTGGCAGCTGAAGAAGAAATGCTGTCGTCTTTGGAAAGGGTTTCCTCACCCCATTTCTGCAGAAGAGCCTGAAGATGCAGCTGAAGCTTAAAAAGGCGCCGAACACTTCAGAGCAGCTCTGGCTCTCTAAGGGGGAGAAGGGTTTGCTTTGTTGCTCTGGGCAGGGAACTGGATCACTCACCATGTGTCCCAAGCAGGTCGCTTGACCCCAAAGAGCATCCCTGGCACAAGGTGCTGGGTGGATGTGGTCCTCTTCATTTACACACTGACATTTTCCTGGCTTACAGTCCTCCTTCCTTTCCCATTTGTTTCACTTTACCTTAAGAAATCTTACCTCCACCTCAACAGAGGGAGAAAACCACTCGAGAAGGATCAAGAACCACATCCCAGAACAACACAGTGCTTGGGAGCCTAGCACATGACGAACACGACATGATATCCATCTAACAGCACTTCCAAAACACTGCCTTCAGACAGGAGAGAACACATTTGTGCCAGTAACAGGCTGGGTGTTAGCTGAGAACAATTATGTATTCACGTTGCAGTAAGTTTCTGCTATTAGTTTAAACTCAAAAGCTTTTTCCTATACCAGAAACAGCTGATTTTTCCTTTTCCTACAGAACTGCCATAAAGCTAATGAAAACTTGGACAATTGCCATCACAAGCCCACACTCATATAAGAAATCTTCATGAAGAGATACAGGATGCAATCACTCACAAGGACCTTTCATTGCAATTAAAAGCTCATCCACAACTTTTGGGCTCCATTACTAAAAATGAGATGCTAATCCACAAGTGATGGTGGCTTCGATCAGACAGCATCACACCCAGAGCCTTCATGGTTAAACTTACACCAAGGTCCCATTCCACACCTATGGCAGCACGCACCCAAGTAACAGCCAGGGGAGAGCATCCACAGCTACTTTGAGCTTCTCTGTGTCTGTATATACATGAGCTCCCTCCTTTTGGCACCGGGGTTTAAAACCACATGGTTTGTGCTGCAACGTAATTCTTTCTTGCAGGCTACAAGAAGGGCAGGCAGACAGCAGAGCCACGCAGTGCATCAGGCCAGCAGGGACCTCATCACAGCCGTGCTTCAAGTGCTTTTCTAACAGAGACAGACAGAACAGGGAGAGAACTCACAGCAACAGAAGCTTTTCATGTTTCAGGCTTTGCTTTTGCTTTGTGTTGGAGTTTCGGGAAACACTGATGATACTGATAGAGCCAGCAAATCAGTTTGAAAGGGAACAAAGCACCTTTCATTAGAAACAGCTCTTGGTTAGAAGGGAAATAGAACATTTCTTATATGTTCAGCTGAAACCAAGATGCCAGCATCTTGGCGGAGGTAGATAATGGAAGAAAATAACCTGAAGAAAGTAAATGGCTGCTTCACACTTGAGACATACACCTCTCTCCATTACCACAGGACATCAAAGCAAGAGGAAAGGAGGACAGGAGGAAACGAGTCGGCTCACAATCAGATGACAATGTCTTAAAGAATTGGGGTGAAGGACAGAGGGAATTTGTTTCTTAGAATCTTTGAGGACAGTTTCATCACTGATCATAACCACAGGCAACCACAATGCTCCCACACTTTCCTAACTCAATGTAAGTTGAAGTTTGCATGCTCAGCTCACCCCTGTGCACAGGGGAGCAGGATTGAAGCTGGTAAGCCAGTAAGGAAGATACAGATAAAGAGAAAGCATAGGTCTGGGAACTGCTTTTTATTTGGTTCTGGAAATTTTCAAGAAATCAAAAAACAAATTTCTTTTTTTTAAGGCTCCTTGCCCAGCTTTCAGATAGCAAATAGAAATTTACGAATAAAATTTCAGATGTGTAAGGTTAGCACCACAGGAGTAATTGTCTTGTTTCTACAGTTCAGTTTGATAGGTGATAAAAGAATACATAGGAAAAGAAAGAAAAGCTGACCTTGCATTTTCATCTCCAACATCCTAGATACTTAAATCTGAACATCAAAACGTCACAGCTCAACTGGCATATCCAAACGGTTCAGCAACACTCAGTCTGTACGTTATGAGACATTTCGGTGGCAAACGGCGACTATCACAACATACAGACTAATAGGCAAGGCCAAAATAGTAAAGCTCCAGGAAAAGAAATAAAACAACAGAAAACAAAGCAAGGACCCCAGTACGGCTATCACAACCTGCTGCCGAGATTGGAAAAGTAAAAGGGATTTGTGTGGGTCAGGCTGGGATGGGGTTGATTTCATGGGTCAAATACCCTAATCCTACCCTGCAATACCCTCATTTCATGAGATAAACATCCAGATGGATGTAATCTAAACTCTCTCACTTCCTACCTGCAAACAACTACAGGAGCACATAAGGCTTTGACTGTCGTTTTCCTCTGTTTGCATTCATTTTAAAATTCGTGGTTCTTACTGCAAGGTCTTAAAAGTTCTTCAAAAGGGTTCTACAAACCCTCAGTCCTTACCAGGCAGGAATCTTAACACAGGATGTAGGAGATTTAAACCTTGCAGTTACGTGTAGTCTTCTTATGGCTTAAGTGGAATAATTACTTCGAGGTATCCTAATTTTGCATTACAACTTGATGGTAAGACTTCCTTTCTAGCTATCTTTAATTATAAAGCATCGGAAACGCTTCAAATTTTACTCGATCATTTGACTGAGCCAGTTAGAATTTTTACAAAAGGGTTCGAATTCGGATCATAATGAAGAAGTAGAAGTGGACAGCCCATCTCTGGAGACACTCAAGGTCAGACTGGAGGGGCTCTGAGCACCTGATGGAGCTGCGGGTGTCCCTGTTCATTGCAGGACAGTTGGACCAGATGACCTTTCAGAGTCCCTCCCAACCCAAACAATTCTGTCGTTCTATGATTTTGTCACAGTTTGGAAAACGTGCCTGTTGAGCACTCCCACCTTTCCACATCCTGTGTATGGATTTCTAACAGCAACACTAAGTAACCAGCTATAACAATTGCTTTGCATTAAAATTACAGCAAACTCATCTACTTTAATCCCAAAGAGAGATGCAATACAACCCAGAACAACCTTTTTTTTTTGTTTTGTTTCAGACTGATGAGGAAGCCAGCATTAATACCAGAGTATCAGCTGCTGCACATGGTTTGAACACGGAGCGCCAACAGCAACAGAGGAGCCTTCACAGCCAGTAGTGCTACGTAACTTCACCACCAGGAGAGTAACGAGACGCTGAACTTTTCTTTTTCTTTCCTTTATTTATGCTTGGACTTCCAGCACTGCACATCAGGGACCCAGGGTCTTCATCTGTCCTATTTCAGACTGCAAAAATACAATGGTTTCTCCGCTGTCCTCACATCAACAAAGCAAACAGCCACATTCAACAAGCCCTCCACGTGAGTAGTTACTTCTATCTTAAAAACACAGCTCCTCTTAAAGATTTCAGCTAATGCTTCTGGCTTATAAAGATTAAGTGCAATTAGTTACACTGAAAGTTTATAACGCAGCTTTTGGATTGTATTTCTGTGCACACATTTACGTCAGGCACACAAGTTATATAAAATAGCTTGGAGTACAAAAATATGGCTACAACATAGGAATACCAAACAGCACAGAATTAAAACAGTTTTATTACTGTAATGCCAATTTATATACAGACCCTCAGATTCAGGAACTTGTAATTCTAAGTATTCTTCCCAAACTGTAGTGTACACTCTAAGAAACTGCAAATTAACAACACAACTCTACTCTTTAACCCCTACACTGTCTATGCAGGCTGCACCAACCCTCTCTCGCACACAAAAATGTACTATAAATAATTTTTCACAAAATGTCGTGTGTGTTTTATTGCACATTGTACATGCCAATATCTAAAGGAAAGGCCCAAAACCTTCACTTGGTAACAAGCAGTTTAAATACCTAGCAGTACTGTGTCATGAATACTGTGGTGTTTTTCAGGCTCTAATCTTAACTGATAATTTAAAGAAAAAAGCAGAACAGAAAACGATTCCAACTGTGTGTCTTTTGTGAGTGAAATAGGCCTCTTTAATTTTATTCTTATTTTTGCTGTATAAAGGCATTACAAATATCTGACCGAATTAAAAACCCTGTTTGAAAATTTCTGCTTTTTTTTTTTTTTTTTTGTCTTTTACTAAAAAATTATACATGTAGCTGCTTGGGTAATGACATGTTCCTTTTGTTTTGCAGAATTAGGTGTTCCCATGCTGTACGTAATGAAGGATTGAGCTACATAGGTCCTAGTGTTAGCTACAAGGGTCGGTGCCTGGTCTCAGCTCCCCCCATCTCTGCAGTGGTGATGGCAAAGGAGGAGCCCATCAGAACACCACAGTGGGTTGGTATAAAGACACTGGGCACAAGTTGCCACCAAGCCTCAAGGTCACGTATGTGGATCTCTAGACTAAGGAATATGAGTAATTTATCATTAATATGTGGGTTTACGGTATGCTGCACTAAAATATGGCCACTAAACAAAGAGAATGATTCAGGTATGACAGGTAACTTGCCAGCTGGTAAAAA
Source organism: Meleagris gallopavo (assembly GCF_905368555.1). Classification (NCBI taxonomy): domain Eukaryota; kingdom Metazoa; phylum Chordata; class Aves; order Galliformes; family Phasianidae; genus Meleagris; species Meleagris gallopavo. The sequence continues at coordinate 1,476,265 of NC_139410.1, forward strand.
TGCCCCACTGGGTAAAGATCTGCATGTTGAGGGTTAAAACTATGGCATGACGGATAAGATTAAAAAGTCAATCGATCCAATGTTTTGCCAAGGGCTTCTAAAGCTATTAGCCATCAACAGCTCCAGAAAGGGATAAAACCAGCAAAACCAAACGACTAAAATTGCACTATTACAAAGAAACAAGTCCGTGGAAGGGAGTCACCAGCTGCAGTTAGGGGACAGCCACTTCAAGAAGCCGATTGTTTTTTCGTTTGCAAGTTGGGACGTTGCCATTTTTCTGGCTGCCTTGTATGAACTTCACACACACTTTGTCTTGTCTGAACTGGACCAGAAACCTAAGAGAGGGAATAAAATGCATGTTAGTGAAAGGTGGAAGGAATACACAGGAAGTCTTTTTGAAGGCCTTTCTTCCATCCACTGCTCTAACTACAAAAAGACACCAGAGAAGAGAAGGCTTCCGGAGAAGAGAAGGCTGTGAGGAGACCTCATTGCAGCCTTCCAGTATTTAAAAGGGGATCATAAAATGGAAGGGAATCAACCTTTTACTAAGGAAGACAGCGACAGGACAAGAGGGAATGGTTTTAAGCTCCAGGAAGGAAAGTTTAGACTGGACATCAGGGGGAAGTTCGTCACAGAGAGAGCGGTGAGGTGCTGGAACAGGCTGCCCAGGGAGGCTGTGGATGTTCCATCCCTGAAGGTATTTGAGGCCAGGTTGAACGGGACCCCCGGCAGCCATTCTATGATTCTGTGACACTGGATATTGCATCCTTGGGAATTTTTACAAAGCAAGGTAATATAATTAGAAAGGAACTTGAAAGCATAATTCAAAGTATTTTACCATTTTTGGTCCATTATTTATACCCTATTTTCAGTTATCTACAATATGTCAGTGACTTAGGTACCTTTGAAAACTAGACTCTTCTGCCCCGTAATCAAAGGAAAGAATTAAAACTGTGGTTTTGGGTTTGTTTGTTTGATAAAGCAATATATATAAAACCAGAAAGGAAAGCAACAAATACGGATGCAATATCTTGTTACTTTCTCACCATACAACAAGGAAATTAATCATAGCTACACCTTCTTTGTAAGAAAAATAAACAGTTCTCCCACTTGAAGGTGGATAAACTGAATACATGTACATCTTTAAACTGGAGTAAGTTCCAGACATCTGTTAATTCCCTCAAAGACCAACATCCCTGTGACTTAGAAGCTCAGCAAAGCACAGCAGAAGCCACATCCCATGAGGAGATGGCTTCGATCACACAAAAAGCCACAAACGCTCAGCTGAGGATGACTGCTTTACCGAGTAGCATTTCAAAAGCTCAGCAGAAACTGAGGTACGTGTTGAATCCTTAAGCCAGCGCCTCTGAATGTCTCAATAAACAGGGAAAATGCTGTTAAATGTGTTTTATAGCTGAGACTCCCAGGCCCACAGAGCGCCTTCCTGCTGGCATGTCGGAAATGTGCTGCAGAACAAACCAGCATTTTAGCTGCCTTCCTATTTCTTGTAGCTACTTAGCTCTCACAGCCTCAGCAATTAGGAAAACTCATTTCCTCCTCAGCAATATCCTATAGCCCAGGGAAAATTAATCGGGATTTGACACTTCTTGTTAAACTGGATGAGAAGTTTCAGTGCATTTGAAGAACTGCTTTAAAAAAACCAACACGCTCACCAACAGCCTCACACTTCTCACTGATCGGGATAGCAAGATGAAAAGCAATAAACAGGGCAGCGCTGCTTTTTGGCTCACATGCAGCAGTCACTGACCTAAAAAGTCCTCTGTAACAGCCGATTTTCCCTTTTTGCATCCTTAAAATGTCCTCCAGCAGAGGCCAAAAACTTCAAAGAATTTGTCCTCCATCCGGAAGCCACAAATCAAGCTGACGGCGTGGCCCAGGGGAGGAAGCGGCCGTGCCGTGTTGCCCCACAGCCCTGCTTTCCTGCCCAACAGCAGGCTCCAAAATTAACTTGTTCTGCGCTCCCTGCCATGCAGGCAGCCACAAAATGGGAGCTGGTTTCAGACCCACCACCTCTTGTCATCAACAATGCATTTTCCTCTGACTTTCATCAGTCTTCCAAAGCCTTGCCAACAAGCGTGCCGGTAGCGCTGGCAGGCAAAATGCAACTTCTGATACAGCTGGCTCTGCTCCTGAGTCACTGCTCCAAAAACATGTGTCAACACTGACTCAACACACTCCTGGATCAACAGCACTTTTGGTTTTATAACTTCTCTCCCCAAAAAGTAGTGCACAGTAGTCAAAGCGTGGCCACGTCTTCTCCTCAATTCCTAGTTTGGCCTGTAACTAAACTCTGGCACACAGCAAGAGTAACGCACTGAACAGTCATCTCTGTTGACAGCAAAGAGAACAAACAAAACTGAAAACTATTTAGTCTGGATAAACTCGAGAGCAATACAGGCTTGATTGAAATTAGTCTCCCAAGCAAGTAACCAAACCACATCCCAAAACACAAGACTTCCAGAAAGCAAACTAGTTTCCAGTCCCAGGCTGGAAGGCCAGACTAGTGCACTGCACACTTAGATTGCACTCCAGTTTATTCCTTTATAGCAATCACTGAACTAGTAACTTAGCAGGGACAGTCACAACGCTTGTGGAGGCTAAAAAAATCACTCACTTCAGCAAAAATGAAATAAATCACATCTGGCAGCAGAACATTGGAAAATGGCAGATGTCATTTTCAAGGAAACAGCAAAATCAGTCATTATATAAATCCACAAAGCTGATCAGATACAAATTTTTATCACCGCCTGAGCTCTAGAATGCTATCAGTGCTGTACAATAGATAAAAGATTACATTTTCACCTGCAAAAAAATTATTTTGCTACTGTTAAAGGTTTCCAAACGTTCTTCCGTATTAAAAATGAACAAATCCACTAAATCAACACCACTGAAATCAGGAGGTGCTTCACACAACAGACTATATGCAGAACAGTGGTGGGCTAAGTGATAGACTCCTATGGGACAGAATTCATGAGGCCACACAGAAAGAAATATCTTTAGTCCATGACTATAAACACTGCAAATTCAGATCTCACTTAAGGTCAAAATATGAACCCGAATCAAGTAAAAAGAAATTCTAATTTGAGATACAATCTATTTATAAAACAGAAAAAAAAAAAAAATCTACCAAGAAACAAAATGAAACAACTAAGCAAAAAAAACTCAAACAACCACCAAACCAAAAGACCAACAACTGATGACCGAAATTCCGTAAGGAGGAGTTGAACAATATATCTTTCACCATCAGAATAAAAAAGGTTGAGCTTCATGGACCTACACTACTAGCGCTGCTGCTATGTGCGCTTTTGTTGTTTTCACAGGAACCTGGCACACGATGTCCATTCTAATTAATTGATAAATGTCTCATAGGAGTATGTGAAGCTCTCATTTCACACATGAAAGAGTCTCCTCAAACGTAGCATCTCTCCATTGTCTCTCAAGCAGCATTTCTGCTTCACAGCTCTACTTGAAACTATGTTACGGACATTTTCTCTATTGACTTTAGAGAAAATAGGAGCCATGAGGAATACTAGAGATGAGTATCTATTGAAAATTGGATCCTTATTTATCCGCGCTCGGTCGAGAGAAGTAGTAATTGCGAAGCAGTGTTCTGTTTCTCTAACACTAGATGCTTGACTTCTTAACACATAGCAATGAAAGAAATGCAAACAAGAAACATACTCATCAGAAATCTCAATGTTGAGCTTCTGCTTGGTTTGGCTGAGAGTAGTGCGGTAAAGTTTAGTGGCCATTTCAATAAGGTGATCGCTGCTGAACAGGAAATCCCCTTTGCTAGCTGCTCCTGAGCCCTGGAACATAAAGAGGAGTGGTTAGGATGACCAAAATCTGAAGTGTGCAAAACATTAAATGGCAACAAAGCAGGATGCTTTACAAGGAGTTCTCCTACTGCAGTCAAATAAGTCTTGTAAATTAAATGGGGATGCTGTGCAGTGCTGAGGCTCAAAATACAATTCAGTCTCAAATAAACTGTAAACTTGTTGATAATAATAAAAAGTCCTCCTCAGCCTAAAGGAAAGTCACCATCCCTTGTCCAACAACACTGTGGTGTTTCTGTCTCCCTCTTCTGGCCATGCCACAGCAAGTTCACATTTCTTTTCCAGGAAGGAACAAGAACCAATTAACACCACATCATTTGGAAGAAGGTGGTCAGTATGAAAAGACACTTTATATAGCATTCCTCAAATCCATTTAAGCCAGAATACAAATGCCAGCTTAATGATTTTAGCAGAGCAATACTGACAGCGCTGAGAAGTAAATATAGCACTGAAGTAACTCCTTTGGACCTGAGTAACCAATTGAGCTGTGCCATAATGTGGATTTCCCAGAATTACAAAAAGAAGAGAGAAACATTCTGCTGGCGTGTCAGGAAGAACTACACAAGCAGCTAGAAAGGAAAACACTGTCACTAGGTATAAGCAGCAGATCAAAGGCTCATTATATTAACGGAAAATGCTAACCCAAGCGAGGCTACAGTGAAAAATGTTCACAATTAAATTATCATTCAGGATGTAGTAACTGTTCCTATTTGAAAACAGGAGTTTTAAATCAGCATTTCTGCAGACGGGGCAAAGAGAAAAAAAAGCAGTCTCAACCTTCAGGCTAATCCATTTAACCAGATGCTACAAGACAGCCAGTAAGCCATTTTTATATTGCTATGCATCAAAGAAGCATATTAATTACTATGTGATGAAGTCACAACCAACCTCCTTGAGGTGCACTGCAAAGAAGCCATCATTCTGGGAACTCATGGACACTTTGGTAACATCTCCCAGTGGAACCTCCGACTTGATATTCCCCGACTTTTGATCCGCAAGGAGAACATTGTTTTTGGTTAATAAGAAAATCCTGGACGTAGCCTGTGAAAAAACAAATTTTTTGTCTACACAAAGAGGGAATTGGGCTTCACTGAGCACCCACTTAGACTACAGATCGTTCACGGAGTTGATAAGTTTGGCCCATTTAAGTAAACACCAACATTAGTTGTTCAGCAAAAACTGCAGATGAGTTAAAATTAGGTCAAATTTATTTGTGTGTCTAATTATAGATTGAGAAGCTTAGCTCATTTTGGCACGTATGCTCAGATATAAACAGTTTCTTTAATTATCAGCTTACAGTTATAAAATCCAGGAAATAAAGTCCGGAACCACAAATCAGAATAACCTCATTTCTCATGCAGAAAACGGTTGAACGTGTAAGAAATAAATCCTTAAAAACATAACAGATACAAAAATGTATGTTTTAAGAATGTATTTAAAATCAAAGCTTCAAATAGGGCAGCTTATGTTTGGTGTAGACCTGTTGTAAAACATCACGATAATTCAATTACGTAGTTTCTTCTCCTGGAAAACTTTAAATAAAAAAATCTTAGCCATTAAGACATTTCTGTCTAAAGCACACAGACCCATAGCTCATTATTATTATTACTGTAACTTTGAGCACTGTCTCCTGTGCCAATTCAGGAAAGATATTGTCTTCGTTTAATTACTCCCCTCCACACTGAAAAATTGATTTGGCATCAACAACAGTCAACCTAATTTCACTCCTACAAATGCATAAATGACACTTACATCTTAGAACTGAGATCTACTAGTTGGAATATTTAGACAGATACAGTGACAACAGTTATATCTACGACAGGAGAACAATGCTTCCTGTTTCAGTAAATATAATTTAAATGCAAAGTAAATTCTGTCTTGGCACTGCATATTTAACAGCTCTATTTAAATGATATTATCAACTTGCCTCTTAATTCCAAAAAAATAATAATAATTTTGATATCAATCAGAAGGTGGGCACAGTTAGCAAAGTCTGCCGCTCGTGGTTTTAAAACATATTAGAATGTGATCAACATGAATTTGAAAGATGTTTTTCAAATATTTCAACACTAACAATATTTTCTCAATATTTATTTTCTTCAATTGACAAACAGAAAAGATTATCACAAAGGCTGCATTTAGTTGTGATTCAGTACAGCCTGTTGCCAGTTAATGAGATGCGTTTTTTGCTTGGAAAAGCCACTGAAAAATGTATGCCCAAGCATGGCTTTAGCAATCTTGAGGTAAATTTACAGGGAGTGTATAAAGTCAAAAATTTACATAAATTCAACACTTCAGGTGTTGCCCTTAAAAAACTTGCGTTTTTTTTTTTCTTCTTTTTCTTCTTTTTTTTTCCACCTTAGTTCTATTACATGACAGAAATTAAATTTTCCTGTCAGTTTACTTACAACAAAATCAATCTACCCTTCTGGATAAAGCAACATCATTTCATTACCTTGCCATTAGCTCTATTGATCTTATTCACAACTTCAGCAATAATGATCTTCTCATCCACAGCATCCTTCAGTTTTTTGTACTTGGGGTTCTTGCTGATCTCCAGGTAAGCCCCTTGGAATGGCTGCCCGACGCTGCAAAACGAAGAGAATCAGAGTTCAATACGAATCTAACGCAAAACAAGCGTTGCTCCGGGCTCCATGGAGCCAGGATGTGCTCCAAATGGAAGCTTCCCTAATCGTGGACACGTCATCTTCCAGAGAAAGTCATCTTCCATCTTGTTATTAGCAAAAGACCCAGATCCAGAGCCAAGCGATCCAGAAACCTTTGCTTTCAATTCCTCCCTCTTTGAAACAACAGCAAGGCAGACTGCTACATTAACATGTAACAGAATAATTAGAGCAACACATTGCCAAATGCAAATATGTCAATATCACAGTGTTTATGCAATGTAATTTCTCTTCACTGCTGCTGAGGAGCTGGAAGCTGCAGCTCTTCCCCCAGACACCAGGGGTGGCACCAGCATTAATGCAGTGCAGAGGCATTAGCACTGAATCTATGCCATGAAGGCACACACATCCATTAGAAAAACTTGGGAAGTGTGGCTATATCCCACAACACACTATCCCCACAAAAGGAGAGAGGGGTGCTAAATGGTAGGCATTTTAGGCATGCTCTCTTGCATATATTAACAGCAAAGCATCAGTGAAGAATGAGAAATGCATCTCTGAAGACAGTAATGGGATATTTCTTTTCCTGCTCTGGAAGCAATTCCAATTAAACGGGCCAAATGATTACCAGTACAAGGCACATGCACATCCTTGTATACGCAATCAGTTTTGATGTAAAATCTCCCAGTAACGGCCTGTTTGCAAACACAGAAGAAATTCAACTTCCAAAAGAACAGCAGCTCTGTCTCTCTGCAGCATTTCAGAGAGACAGTAACTCCCCTTGAGCATTCACTTTTAGATGTGTAGCAGATCCCCATCCTTACCTTAGGGTCGTGTAACCACAGCTCCCCTATCAGTCGCTGCTTGTTTTGTTTGGAAGTCACTTTAACTAATCACTTTGATTAAATTACAGTCTAAGTACTAAATGCAAAGCTTTGCCAAGGCGAGAGCCCAAAAGGGGCCGCTACATTGTCTGGAAAAGCACTGCCTTTTCTAATCACATCTCCAGCACACAGGGAGAGAAAAGGAAGGGCACTGGACTTATAGTAATCACCAGAAGTCCCTCTCTGCTCTTCAGTAATTATACTGCACGCGGAAAACTAGCCACATCCTTCAAATCCTTATCATTCCAACTAATCAGAAACTTTACACAATATTTCCTCCACCCTTAGGCCAATAAAAAATTCAACAGGAGCTAATCAGCTCTGAATACAGTTCACAAGGGAAAAAGAGGTGGAAATGTTTCTAAATCAGGGAGGGGTGGTAAGTGGGGAACGCATTCTAACTTCCCACTGAGTTGGCGCTTTCTGTTTCGGTTTTTATTAATTAACACTACGAAACCATAGTCACCGAAACCATAGGTTCCCTGTAGATTTTGTCCCTGATCAATTGACAAATTAACAGTTACTTTCTATCACATTTACCACTTGGACAGAGATCACTCAGCTACGTATTGTAGCAAAATACTGCATTGTTTAGCCTTGCAAAATTCCTTCCTTCCCACACTGATCAGAGAAGAAGTCCAGGGGCAGCATCTTTCTCTTTTCCCAACAGCATAAAAAGGGATCACAAAGCAAATAAATGAGCAAACCACAAGCTGACATACGCAGCCTTTAAATAAGTGATCTGCTGAAGGCAAGAAACCGAGCCCCTTACAGGAAATAAAGGAAATGCCTCAGTAAAAAATGAAGAAAACAAACCAATAAAATGCACAGACATTGAAGCAGAGATTCTCCAAGCATGGAATTGGCCCCATCAACTGTTGCAAGATCCTGGCCCTGCCTCATTTAACATTGCTTTGCTCCTCTCTCTTCAAACTGTGGCATACAAAAGAAATCTGTCAGGATGAACGATGCCTTTGTTTCCAACGAAAACATTCTTTCTCAGCTCGTATTTTCTTAAAAAGTGCAATTCCATGTCTTTTCAAAGACATCCAACCTCTATTTTGTCATTTTATTGCATACACAAAACATGCATATTGCTTAAGTAAAATCAGATACTGCTGCACTTCCCTGGGCAACGTTAGCTGCAGCGACAGCAAAAACTAAAAATTAGCAGATTTTAGGTGCTCAGCAATCTGAGAAATCACAAAACTTGTACAGACGTTTCACATTCTTCAGTAGTTTCCAATAGAAAAAGTAAAAAAATTCTAAAATTTAAATAAATGGTAAAGCACTTCTTAGAAAATTCTCCTTCCAGAAAAAAAATGCAAACGTGCCAATGCACGTAACTCAAAATCCCCAGTCTTCCAATCCAAACAATACAGTGATTGCATTAATTAGGAAGATAAGAGCGGTGCCTGGCACGACTCATCGGGAATGATGTGGTCACTTATAGCCCTTCAGTTGGCTTTGCACTTATGGGCTGCAGGAACCAGCACAATGGAAACTAGGGGAAAGGATGAGTTATTCCCTTCTACAACTTCCCCAAATTTTGACTGTGCAAGCCTGTCGTAGGGGGTCAGAACAACAAAATGTCATGGTTTCGGAAAAAGAAGTGCTCACTATCACAGGATGAGCAGCTGCAACAACAAGCAAGCTAACTTAGAGGCAAACTGAGGTCAGTGAAGTAAACGATGGAGCCACGATCGTTCAGCAGCCTCTACAGTAAAACCTTATTGTGAAACAAGGAAAAGCTCTTTCTTGCCTAAGGTAAAAAGCAAAATAGTGCACCGCTTCCTAAATGTACGTAAGGATATTGAATTTATCATACAGGAAAACCTGCGGAGTAGGCAATTACCTGGCTGGATACAAAGCCTTCTTGTCCTTGAAAAGCTCACTTGCTTCCAGTTTTTCTTCATATATAAGCTTCTGCTGATCTGTGAACTGGTCTCTGTACTTTTTACACTGCAAAACACGATATGTCAGACAAACCCAAAATTATCCTTCCAATTCTGATCCAAAACAGCAGCACCACAGAGTAATGTTTGCTTATTGCTCAAAACGTACATTCTTTGTATGCTTTTGAGGTGACTCAGCTCCACTCTACATGGCACTAGCACAGTAACAAGCTGCAGAGGTGTTTTCCTCCTCACCCATTCCACATTGTTCTCAATTACACCAAAAAGAATCTCTACAGCATCTCATTTAAGCACAACATGACTGGAATGCCAAGCTAAAAGGGTTCACAGAACATGCAGTTGCACAACTGGGGATGCTTATGTAAGCAGACAGAAAGAACAAAACAGAGCTGAGAGGATGACTTTTGCAGGCTCCAAAGTGAAAATGGCTCCTTGATAATGCACAGGAAACACAGCCCACGAACTCAGTAAAATGTCTCATCAGCACTTAAACTGATTCTCACCATTCTCTCCATTCAGAGATCCAAAACAAATTTCAGTTAACCTCAGCTCTTAAGTAAAAAATTCCACCAAGTACTTCCAATGTTGGGCTGAGAGCTAGTCCCAGCCCTGGCCACAGACACGAGGACTATAAGGTACCAATTAACAGGGAACAGGAATGTGGCTTCAATATCTAGTTAAAAGCCAATGGCAGGAAGCAATCCTCTTTCCCTAGCCCCAGGAAGAAATAGGCAGGATAGTTATACCCCTTCCAGGCCAAAGACAGTGATCTTCCAAAGAAAGAAAATCATCCTGGCTGGAATGGGAAGAAACGCTTCCTAAAAATAGGCTCTTCAGGAAGGAAACAATTCTGCTGACAATCATACACTGAATTTCTGTATAGACTGGACCAGAACGTGCCCTACCCTCCACAAATGGAAAATCCTCTTCAGTTCCTTGTGAGTTGAGTCCAAGAAAAGGTAAGGTCTCGCTGGCCAGTTTTTATCTATTGGTGATAAAGAAGGCATCTTATTCTTCATTTCCAAGAAGTATTTCTGCATCTGAGATAAAATTGAAGCAAGATGTTTTATTAATGTTCAAATACCAGAGTTACTGAAATAAGCATGGCAAAGCAGATGCTGTGTGATTAAAAGCACCGTTACCTAACTGCAACTCTCAGCTTTAATAAGCATCAACATAGATTTTAAAAAAGCTGGCCATATTGGAAAAAGCAGATTTAGACGACAAATGCTTAGTTAGTCCACTCCCACACCTTCATAACTGTTATTCTTTCTTTACAACGCCAGAAAATTTATCCATTTTCTGTTTGCTTAGCTTGGACATTTCCTTACAAAGACCACAAAGGTCACAAAACAACTGTTATTTCTGCAAGAAAATATACAAAAATTAACATATAATGTACATATGCTTTGTGCAGAGATATACATACAAGTCTCTGAAGGGTAAACTCATAAATTTTTCTTCCAGCGTTGGCTCTGAAGAATTTCCTGTACTCTCTACGGACCTGAAAAGTTAAACAAACCCCCCCAAAGTGAGTACGAAGAACGAATTTGTTTTCACTGGTACTCTTATAAATCTTTATGGCAGAAAATAGTCAAAAAGCAGACAAACATGCAAAACGTTCCCAGAAATGCAAACTCTAAGTGGATACACTTAAAACCTATGAACCAGGCTATGGAGTAAAAGGTCAGAAAGTTACCTCAGATGACCTCAGTACAGTCATCTGCAAGTGTGACAGAGAATTTTAACTATCTTCCTTTGAAAACACAACACTCAATACTGTTGGATTCACAGAATTCTGACTATATTCATGGTCTTTCTCATGAAGTGGAACTGAGCACATCCAATGTGAAAATGGAGATGAACAGCAAGCCCATGCTCATGTCAGAGCTGAAGCAACCGCCGGCCTTCCTCCAACTTTGGAGCAGCCTGGGACACACCTGTTAAGAGTTTGGAGCAAAAACCAGAGAAAAAACATCGTGGCTTTGCATAATTTACCCCAGAGCAAATTTAGCGGTTTCAGTGAACTTGCCACGTGTTGCTGAATTCACTGCAACCGAAAAATCAAGTGAGATCGAAAAGAGAAGGCTGTGGGGAGACCTCATTGCAGCCTTCCAATATTTAAAGGGAGTTCATAAACATGAGGGAAACCAACGTTACACAGGTAGATAGTGACAGGACAAGGGGCGATGACTTGAAGCTAACGGATGGATGATTTAGATGAGATATCAGGGGAAAGTTCTCTACTGAGAGAGTGGTAAGGTGCTGGAAACAGGCTGCCCAGAGAGGCTGGGAGGCTCCCTTGATAAGAAAAATTACTAGAGTTGTTATTCACTGATTTTCTGTAAAGTTTAGGGCTGTGAAATTGGTGTACATCCCCCTATTGTATTCAAGAAATGAGTACACGTGGTACTAAAGGACATGGTTCAGCGGGGAAATATTGGTGACAGGTGGATGGTTGGACTGGATGACCTTGGAGATATTTTCCAACCTTGGTGATTCTATGATTCTATCTATTACTCGGTGATGGAAACTGGCACACTCAAAACCACTCCAGTCACAATCACCCCAAATCTCGCTCTTCTCAGAGACTCTCTTTAATAATGGTGCTTGACATTCTCCTGCAAGGTGTGCAAATTAATTTGGAACATGGGTTCTTGCTACACGTCCACAGAGCCTACTGGAACTGCAGGGAGGCTGCAAAGCAAGCCCTGACCAATGCAAGCGTTCCAGAAAAGCCTACCTCCAGAAGGTTGGAAAGCACCACAGATGGTATTAAAATCTACTTATTGCACAACCAAAAAAGAAATTCCCCCCCCAAAAAAACAACCTCAAGAATTACTGGCTTAATCTTGATCACTTGTATTAAGTTGCATTCTTCATTTATGTATATTTGGGGTGAAACTTCTACAACATAAGACAGAAGAGAATTGCCTGTGTTAACAGTGGTGAACTGGAATTACAGAGCGGGTTCTTGTTCAGAAAACTCTGTGTGTTTCAGGTGAGGCAAACGTGCCTCTTACACCATTTAAAAATATGCTGGAAAACCACACGACAGACAGGCAGAGAAACATTCTGGCTGCAGTGTGCCTTACAAGTTTTGGATTCATCAGTCTTCATTCAAATGCTGCTGTACGATACGCAACAGCCTCTGAGTTCTCATTTTAAAATGACAAAAACAGACCCGCTTTGGCAGTAGTACTTAATGAGCAATTCTGATCTGTAGAATGACTTCTTAAAATGGCTCCTCTGTATTTCTAGCTCTGCTTTCCATGTATATATTGTAACGTAATTTTTATATGCGTAGCTTGCCCATATTATACGCGACTTTAAAAGTTTCCTAAGTATTTGCACCCATTTCATCGCTGTTAAAATAAATTTGAGAACATGGTAGCTGGACTTTTCATTATCGAGTTGTGGTTGTTTCCTTTCAGCCTTCTGTAGCCCACAATACCCCATTAGCCAAGGTGGCACCCAAGCCAAACAACGATTTAGATTTCTGCAGTTCCTCAGGACTGCATCTGTAAAAGTACGTTTGAAAATCCACAATGAGCAGAACCGTGTCACGTAAATCATTTGGGCGCAGACCTGAAATATCCCAAGTTGCCATTTTTATAGTCTATTTACAGAGCAGAACTACATTTTTCCAGATTACAAATGTGTTTTCTTTTGCCAACCAGTCCTTGAAAGCGAGGGACAGACAACGAAAGTCTATTGCACATCATAGCTCTGCTGGGAGGTCAGTGATGCCGCCAGCCATGGGTGACCGCATGCAATGCCGTGCCCTACACAAGCTCAGTGGTATCAGCCGTGGGCTCAGCATTCTGACGTGAGCAGCAGTGAGAGTCTGCCTCTACTTCCTCTCTGCCTCCATTCAAACACGCAGAGGTCACAAGAAGAAAATAAATGCTCGTAATCTGTCCAGACAGGACCTCTGCCGACACAGGTCATGTTTATGAGCCATACTGGAGTCCCTTTAGATTGAATGAGGCACATTCAGCTTATGAATTTTGCTGTCAAGTCAGTGAAAAAGTTTTAAGCAACGTAATTTTGTGCAAGAACATTGTTACTACCCGCCCCCCACACCTGCTGATTTAAGCGTTAGTAAGGTGCCACGCTGTAACGAGTTCATGTAGGCAGAAGGGAGTGTTTAAGAAGTACCTTCAGTCCAAGCCAGTAAGCCCAAATGACTGCAACAGCATGCTTACGCCTAGCCTCCTCCTTCAAGCGTTTCAATTCCCTTCGAGCCTAAAAGGTTTAGATAGTGAACAAAAGAGACAGCCCGATGCAGACAGCACAATGACCAGGAAAGGCTTCTCCCAAACAGAACAGCCAACATACAATCAAGGTACAGAGAGATGGAAGAACAGTGTTTAACCTCCAAAACCCCTTTTGTGGTGCGAATTGGTGCTAAACCACACATGAGGTCCAAAAAGCCTCAATTGGAACTTTTATTTTACAGATGACAATTTTATCTGCCCTCTCATTTGCTGCCAACGTTTCCATCTCATCCTATGTGCGCACCCTTGCCATCAACAGTTAAGTGCCGTGATCAGAATGATGTCTATGGAAACCAAGACCGAAATCTCACCATCTCAGCAGCTCTTCCACTGGCAAGTGCTGGATCATAACCCTGAAATTGTGTGTGATGATAATGACGGCACTGCACTAAGGGCTTTTGTTCTGGAGTTGATTTTGATTTTTATGTACTTAAATAAGATTCTACAGCCCGGTAAATTATTCCTTTCTCTATGGAACGAAAACGTAAGCCCCCCCAAAATAGTGCCTTCCTGCGTGCAAAGAGATAGGCACCCACCTACAATTCCTCAATAATTCCCATTTCAGGAAAGCAATTTGCAAAGCGAACACATATATGGGCAATTTAACAGGAACTTGTATTTTAGAGGATATCCAAACCTCTGTTGCTCAGTACGTGATTACAAAAATCAAATGGAACGGAGAGTTCCAGTGTTATAACATCAGAGAGGCACAGCAGCTCTGCCAAATGTCAAGCTGTACACTGTCAAATGGAATTGTGCAGCTGCAGGTCCAGCCTGTGCCTGTGATGGGGCTAGCATGCGATGCAGGCACTCACAAAAATTATTCTACTCATCTCAACAGGACAAAAGCTTCGAGCACAATGTTCTGGATAAGTAAGGATTCTGCAAAGTCAGAAAGTTGTCTGTCTTGTGAAAAGGAAGTAAACTGAGCACTTGAGGTCTAAGCTTTTCTTTCGAAATCACTTGTTTTTAAAGATAATATATTCTTCTTATTGAAAACTTCTAAGTATTTAAATGATGAGCTCTAACACAATTAATACTATCACATCCATTTCTGATCTGGTCCTTTCTAACTCCAAAGAACATCTTAAACTCAAGAAAGTTAACATCACCTGTGCAGTACTGACCAATTTTTCAGGTGAAAGGAACTGTAGATAAAAATAAACTACCAGTGTGTTGCATTTAAGTAAACAAAGAGGAAACTGTTAACCTTTAGTAGCCACCTAAATGTCAGGTTAGATGCATAGTACCTCTGCAGGGAGGGCAACTCTGCATGCTTGCTTTGACTTGCAGTGCTGCCACTCCATTGCAAATCTAACAGCTTTATATCAAAACAGCAATAGTCAAACTCTGCATTTTACTTCAGATGTGATGTGAGCACATATCTACATCTTGTTGGCAAGGCGATCAGACAGCACATCCCACCCCATCCTAAATAATAACTAGGAGATGTTTCAAACGTAATGAATCAACAGAATATAATTTTCAAATAAGTTAAGATTTTACGAGTCGATACCAATACAATTTTGACCTCCAGTGAAAAGCATTTCAAATGTTCACAAAACCCACAACTGCAGGCTGGGGATTAGCAAGAATCTTTCAGTGGGACTTTGCTTCTGAAAACAAACAGCTGATGTTGGAATTCCTGGGATTTTTCTAGGGCTGCAAGTTTAGAATTGCAAACTAGCACCATTTTCTGCTAAAAGATCTGGCCACGAAGCCGTGCTTTAATTGCAGCTACTGAAATTTTCTTACGTGTTCAAATCACAACCAGAGAGTGAATCAAACCAATTAAAATGAATATTGAGTAAAATGAACAGCGTCAGTTTGAGCTTGTAAATGAAGACTGCTCAGGGTACGGAATACACAGCCTGATGAAAATCTCAATTAGATCGCTAGGACAGTGTCACTGAAAGCACTTGTTAGGGGAGGGAAGAAAAACACTGAAAAACCACGACCTTCTCTCCCCGCCACAAACCATGCTTTGCACATTTACAAGTAGTTAAATGCATTTCCTAATTTGAGAATAATGGAGTCTAGTCGTTTTTAATCTAGTCTAATGGCTTGTTAGTGCAAATCACTACTTGGCTGCCATGCACGGTATTTCCTACTCTACAAAACACTGACATACAGAATGTTGTCAGATTTAAGAATGGCGTGAATGGAAATGGAGGGAACCAATGATCATGCTCTATTATTTTTAAGTCAATCGTATTAGTTATTAATTCTCACTATTTACTACTGATTAATTGTTGATATCATTGGGTAATGAAGGGGGGCACGTGACATGTGCATGAAGTACCTTATATCCAAGCCAGTAAGCCCAAATAACAGCAATAGCATGTTTATTTCTAGCCTCCTCCTTCAGTCGTCTCAGTTCCCTTCGTGCCTGCGACGTGTTTGAAAATGGGATATAGAAAAGCTTAGGGAAGAAAAGGTTACTGCAAGTTCCCAACGGTGAGAGAAAGAAACCAGCCACCACAAAGAGCAAATATTAAAGCACGTCCCAGCTTCCCAGGCTGCACCAGCTAAAACACGTTAGCAGCAAAGAGGGAAAAAAAAAAAAATCAGTAGTTTAAGCCACTGAAAAAAGTTCCAGCTAGCATTGCCCTCAAGGGCCTTGTTCTATCAAGAGACAGTTAGGTGCAGAATTTGTTACCACTTTCTCACCTGGGTACCATGCCAGTAAGCAGCAATTATTGTGGCAGCCTCATTACAACGCTTCTGGTGCTTAAGCTCCCGAAGAAGTTCCCGAGCCTGTAAACAATTGAAAATAAAAAGTAGTGTGACCCTAGATCTCTTTATGACTATCTGCACAACAGCAACTATACTTCTCCCCTTCACAGCATATGCCTAATGCCTTTAGCAATAAATCACAAGTAAATTGCTCTGTTGCAAGCAACGCTTAAGGCTGCTGTCAAACCAGGCTTTTATCCCCAGCACTGCTACCACCAAACATTATGTTCTCCATTGACAAATGAAGAAAAAAAAAACGTAATTCAAGATGAGATGATGATTTGACTGAGTTCTCTCCAAATAACACACAAGGGAAAAGACAGCACAACAACTTTTAGGCTGTCAGAATACTTCTAACTCACATTTTTAAAAAAGATGGAGTACAACTCATAAGAAACAATAAAACCAAATTATGCTAGCGTACTGACAACAGAACTCAAAGCCTGCCGGGCAGGAGAGGGCTGTTGACACCTATAGGTAGTAACTAAAGCCCCTTCCCTGTCCAGTAAGAAGCAAACTGACTCCAAAATCAAAGGCAGCCCGCTCCTCCCTAAGTGGAGAAGAAAATCACAGTCTGTGGGATGGAGAAAGGTTAATAAGAAAACAGAGGAGCCCAGGAACATTTTTTTCTGATCCCGAACAGCTTTAAGCACTGTTTTCACGGGAACTGTTAACCCCATTTTTGCCTAACTCTACTGCATCACTCCTTCAGTCTGGCTAAGAACACTGGTTTCAGGATTCTCCCTTTGCCAAGTACAAACCCCTGAGATGCCAAGTTGTCACAAACTGAAGACAAGCAAGCAATGGCAAGACACCTGCTTACGGCAAGGATGACACGCTTTCAGCCCTCCGCTTAGCAAACAGCAGACAACTGAAGACATAACCCGAGCAATGTACTGCTCAGGTGATCCAGACTATTTAAACCTGCTTTCAGCAACCCAAACTCATGCCAAGAAGTGTGGTGCAGGAGGCTTGGTGAACTTCAGCTGTGTTTTCTTTCCCACTCTGTAACTCACAGGCCATAGTAAGAGCAAACTCACCTTCCACCCTCTGATGTACGACTGTACTATGATAGCTGAACTCTTTATCTTCTGATACTTCTTTTGTTGCTGTATAAAAAATGCATATATGATGCTTAGAATATTGCGTTACTAGCATCTGAAAATGTCATTAGGGATAGAAGTAATAAGTGTTAAATACGAACAATTTCTGAACAAGCAGATCAAAGCACAGATTGTCTTGTTAAACTCGAGAGGAAACAAAACCCATCAACAATGCTACATGGACAATGCCACTCTCTGTGTACAGAAACAGTTCATGGTCAGCAGCACAAAAGTTACATGGATTAAATACTAACAGTAACAGCTTTATTTGTCTTTCCCACCAGTAGGGCAGCATACAAACTCTCAGAAATGCTCAAATGTGTTGGCTAAGCTTTTCATTACCTTTTATGCTGTTTCTATTAACTTAGAAAAAAAAAACAAAACAAAACAATGACATGTTGGGATATTATCCAAGTACACCAGGCATTTTCCCTACTAAAAACCAGCAGCTCTCCAGTAGGCTACTGGCCACTATAACAGTGAATAACAGTTGATTGACTTCGTAATATGGCTTCCGGGCTTCGTGCTCTGCCCCTTCAGTAACAGGGAGCATCACAGTGAGTGAGCTAGAAAGACTCGTAAGACTCAGCAAAGGTCTGCAGCTAAGAGATCAACAATGACGTGGACTTGGTTACGTATGGCAACTACATTTTCCACTCATTAAAATCATACGAGATCTCAAATCAGACGCATGGGCGCATTGCAATTTTGTACTGATGTTGCTTGTAGAAACAGTGTATTCAATCGCAAAAATTCACAGAGAAGAATTTTACAGTGTAAAAGCATTTCTTCTCAAATGTAAATAACTACACTTTCTAGTAATAACCAATATTTAGCTTTCATTATCCACGATAGCTGAACCAAACACGAATGGCTTTCAAGACGACAAATGAAAGTGCTTGTCAAATGAAAGGAGCGACTGTCAGTTCTCCAGCTTTCAGTTTAAGATGCCTTCTCCCTATTTCATGTGATATTTTATCAAGCTTTCTAATATAAGTAAGGAAATGCACTTTGACATCTGAGACTTGAACACTTGACAACAATCTATCTGTTGTATCAGATGCTATTCACTAACTGATGAAAAGACAGCTCATAATGGCAAGGAAGACCCAGTCTACAAAAAGACCTGTTTGAAAACTGTACCGGTATGAACTACTGAACTATGATACTTATGGACTATAATTAAAATAAATCCCTGAAATCCTCCCAGACAGCATTCTTGAGCCTCAAATGCAAAGGTCCCAACTAAGGCAAAATACAAAAACACTTTGGAATGACTGAATTCCATAGAATCACACATATATAACCAATTTTTTTTTTTTTTTTTTTTTTAAACACATTAGCCATATACTTAGAGAGCGGCACAGCATTTGGTTCAGCTGAATAAAAAAGGCTAGGCCATAAAATCCTGCTTCAGAGCTAATGGACTTGAAGGAGCTTTTTAATTATTTAAGCAAAAGCAAAAAGAAAACATTAAACAAAACATAAACAAAATTTCTTTAATGTATATTTTTAGTATTTAAATACTAGTATAAAATTGAATTCTTTCTACAGTCCTCCACACATAGGGAAGGAGGTTATGAAAACTCATTAAACAATTGTAAGATTTGCTCCCCTTACCCCTGCCACTAATTTAGTAAGGATTATGTCTTACTGCGTATCTCCTGAACCAGGCAGCAATCACAATCTGGCTTTTTTTCATTAACAAGAAGCGTGTGCGGCACTTCCAACCTCTGTAAATCTTCTCGATGAGAGTAGCCAAGTCCTCCAACCGCTGCTTTCTCAGATCTTCTAGTTTGAAGAGCTGGGTGTGTTTTTTAGGGTTTTGTTTGACATGGGAAGAAAAACAGAAGGCAAGGAAAGACCAAATAGCTCGTTAATTACAGTTATTCTAAGCAAAATCTCTCCTTTACTCAAGTTCCTCCTTTAGGCACCTTTTCCTGTGATATCGGCAGACACATCAACAGGTTTGTGAAAGACATGCTGCTTTAAGTCAGCACATGAAAGCTAGATTGAACTCAGGCTGACAGCTATTGCAGACAATTGGCTCTCCTTCAGCCTTCATCAGCGTTCATTTATCCCAATTTAATGTGTCTAACATTGAACCGTTAGCCTTTTTTTAGGCTATATTCTCCACCAACCACTGTGTCTAGAAAAAGCAATAGGAACAAGCTGGCAAATTATGCAGTCCATAGCAGGCTATCCTCATAAAACATGTCTTGATTTTGCATAGGAAGACATTTCTCACTTACCGTTCTTGGGTTGCGGATGAATATCTTTGATCTACCAAATGAAAATTCTTCTTCAGGGATTTCCAATTCGTTAAACAGTACCTCTACACCAGTCCTAGTAAGAAGTAAATGAGCTTAACAAACGTGACCCCCAGCTCTAAAACTTCTTAGTTTACATATTCACAGATTAATTTCTGGAAAATAGATGAAAGCTTATTTTAAATTCTTAAATACTGCTTGACATAAGCAGATTGGAAACCTAGCTCACTTACTTGCTGCTTATTTAGCTAAAGGCAAGAATAATCGCGGTAAAGATTCAAAACCATTTGATAAAAAAGGAGCAATCTTCATTCAGCATCATCAGCAATGGCCTATTTTTTTCCCTCACTTCTATAATGATTTTGAACAACAGTAATTTTTAGACCCCCTGAAAAGGGTAGGTTTTCCAATGAAGTAACACACGTGAAGTCCAAAACGATTCTAAGGGAATTAAACAGGTAAAAAAACTTGAGCTGCACCATCTTACTTGTCAATTTACTATTAAAATGCTTGATTTTTCAGTAAATAAGAACAATTATATTTGTTTTTAAAAAAGACAAAAATCCAAACGTATGGAAGATAATCACTGCATTCACTGAAATGGGAGAGTGGAGAAAACTGCAGTTCTCCTACCTGGCTGGCCCTCTCCAGTGGGGCCAGGTCTGCTTGCACAGCATTTTGTATCTTTCCAGGCATGGCTCGTACGCCTGCCTGAATGCATACCCTGCCCTTCTAACCCGGACATTTTCCAGAAGACCGAGGTAGCGGATCTGGTGGCACACCAGGGCATCATTGAAAATGTGCGCAGCCTTTTTGTCATTGGGCTTGATGCATCTGGAAAAAGAAATGAACAATGACACTGGACCGCAGCCCTGCAAGTCAACAGCTACCATTGTAAAACGTAGGTTTCAACAGACTTATCCTTCAGTGCCAAAATATCGTTTCACTCAGCCAAATACAAATTCACCGATTTCATCGTGGGGTCATTTACCTAATGTAGTTTGGATTTTTTGTCTGGAGATTTTTCATCAAGGTAGCAACTGAAGCCTTGAATTGTGATCCCGCTGTTGGTGGTCTCTTGAGATTGATCTTAGCAGGGTTACCTTCAGGGAACAGTGCTTTGATAAGAGAGTGACTGGCCTTCCACATAGCTTGGGAGAGGTCCCGGTACAGGAGATCATTATTTTTGTCAACAAATCCTTCCACCTGGTACATAACCTGAACAACAGAGAAAAGTTTAATCAGACCACAGTTTGGACGGCAGGATGTAGGCCGTTCCCAAAGTCCACCACAACCCTCATTTTTCTTCTTTCTCACTATTCAAAAGAACTTAAAGAACACAGCAGCAACCAGCTATCCATGCAGTCCTCGGGGGACCTTTATTTACAGTAACTTTCACCAGGAAAACAGTCCAATGACAAATACCATAAATGCAAAGCCTTGA
Organism: Meleagris gallopavo; assembly: GCF_905368555.1. NCBI lineage: Eukaryota > Metazoa > Chordata > Aves > Galliformes > Phasianidae > Meleagris > Meleagris gallopavo. The sequence goes on from NC_139410.1 coordinate 1,497,379, forward strand.
CCAGCAGCTGAAGATGCTGGAAGCACCTCAATGAACTTCATGTAGATCTCAGAGCATGACTGGCTTCTTAAATTTTATTTGATTAGTCATGACAAGTCATCAGGCTGATAACACAGATTTATCAGCTTTATGACTTCACAGTTAGTTCTTTGCAAATGTGTACGACGTATGCTGACCATCAATCTACTACTGCCATAGTCATATTTTACACAACAGCAAGGGACTGTGAACTTGGATGACTTTTTGTTTAGGCAACACATTTCATGTTTCTGACAAGTGTGGTAAAGGCCACTAGTGACAAAGCTCTTCGCATGATCTTGCTGTCTAGTGACCAGATCAAAATGTTCTCAGCTGAGGATGGAAAAACAATCCCGAAATAGGTGGAATTTACTGAATGCTCTGTTGTGCAAACGAATATCAGTAATGACTGAAGACTCTCCCTGGCCGCTAAGACGCCATCTGTTTACAATCCTTCCCAAAGCACTGTGATATTTCAAATTCACCTGGAATTTTGACAACCAAAGAAATATCTAAGTATTAATCCCTGACAGATGATATAAAGTTAAAAAATGAGCTACTGCCTTGAAGGCTGAAAGCGTGGCATTTCTAGAGCTACTTCGAAAGGACAAATTATCAAGCTAATCCAAATTTTATAATTGAAAAAATGCTAAAAACTGGGAGGAGAATTAAACAGAATCAGGAAAATGGAACAGTTTCCAAATATTCATTAGTCTGTAAAATTAACAGTTCAGTAGTATTTTCAAACCTATTTTTGCTTAAAAAAAAACACAATACTTTGTCTCCTTTCTACAAACAATAGTTTTGATGTTCATTAATAAAAAGTCATTTGAAACTGACATTAAAACACCTATCAGAATTATGTTTATTCACATAGCTTATGTTTTTAGAAGCAAAAGGCATTTGTAAGCCTTCAATATAGTTTTCTCTTCCAACTGTTTCAACATAGAGACATTCAAAACAAACTCAGTTCCTTAATATGTACAAAAACTCAACATTCTCATCACCCCAGCTATAGATCATCACCATAGCTAACGACTCCAGCTAACTCAATGACTAAGAACGCGCTATCCAAAATACCTTGCCTTCAGATGTGCGTGACTTTTTGTCATTCTAAACAATGCTGTTGTTTGCGTAGACCCAGCAGCACAATTGTTCTATCACCAAAGCCCATGGGACATCAAGTGAAAGAAGCCCTGCCTGTGGTTTTGGCTAGAGTGGCGTGATCTCTGAAAACCTTCAGCCAAAACCAGTATCTTAGGTTCAAGAGTGAAAAGCTTAAAAGAGGTTTGGATTTTCTGATCAATTATTGACTCAGGTAAGCCTCCTCCATGACCATAACACAATTTAATTTAATAATTTAAAGAGCCTTGCCACTATATGCCAAACTTTCACACAGGACCAACGTTCTCCAAACACTAGAGTCCAGGTCAGTAGGTACCTTGCCAGCATAATGCTGAATCCTGAAGCAGCTGTGAGGCAGGGTGGTGTCATTAAGGAACCGGGAGCACTTGCTCATCCTGCTCTCAAAATGCTGGTGGGTGGCACAGACTTGGTTCAGCTTTTCTAAAAAGGTGTCATCGGTGACAGTTCCCGGTCTCAGGCACTCCTCGTCGAGCATGGCCAGGATTCCAGTTTGGTTCTGAAGTTTCAAGACAAGAGTATGAGTGTCTGTTTTCATCATATTTCTATCAGCACACAAAAATGAGATTGCTCTTTCCTGTTAGACCAGAAGCACGTCCCTCCAAACCATCTCCACTGGGCAGTTCTCTTTTCCTCACCCCTATTCCCAACAGACCTTTAGCATCTCAGTATTTGAAAGACTGCCTTACAGATTGGAATCCTCCAAGTTCATCTTAGTTGGCAAGTTCGTGTCTTTTACTCGGACCACAGAAACTCCAACTTAAATGAAAGTAGCTTGTTTATGGGTAAAAACAGCACACATTTTACATGGATAGCTAAAAACTGTTCTGAGTGTTAAGGAATTTGCTGTGCTAAGTCCACAGGAACTCCTCCTATTATATACAAGGATTTGCTGTATCTAAATTAATCTGTAACAAATCATGGAGATCTCTGGTTTCCACACACAAAAAAAAAAGCTATTATTTACAATACAGCATGTGATATCTTTCAATGAAAACACTGCTGCTAAGTGTAAACATTTAAGTTTTGCTTTTTATTTCTCTCACGTATGTTCTGCTGACCATTTGTAACACAGAAAAACTAAATCTAATCTTTGGAAAAAAATAATAAAACGAATGTTTATCATTCCAAATAAGATTAATAAAACAAGGGCTTGTTTGTATTAACAAAGTAGAATGAGGATGCATACAGACGCTATGGTTAAATTTAATTCATCAAAGCAAAGTACAGTGAGGATGTGTACAGATGTTATGGTTCAATTTATACATGCATAAAAATCATTAAAAAAGATTATTGTAAATAACTTACATTTTCTATTAGGTCACAAATTATAGCATTGTTGAAATACTCAATGTGTGTCCACTCAATTCCCTATAGGGGAAAAAAAAAAAAAAAAAAAGTACGAACAGGAAAACAACGGATGGAGCATTTCCCCTAGGCAACTTAAATTATTTCCCAGTTAGCTATTTTTGAATTTAGTTCTATATGCTTACCAACATCTTATTTATTAAGAAAGAAACGCAATCGTCTCCCGCTAACATTATCTGCGCAAAACGGCTGCCCTTGAGCAGCAGCCAAAGCCATTCTCCATTCCTTTCCCCCATCGGTGTCAACTTCCCATGCACTCCCCTGGAGCAGGGCCAGCTGCCTCCTGCCCAGCCCCGGCTCAGCACTGCTCTCTGCACGCTCCCGCTGCTTAGAAGGGAAGAAGCCCATCTCAGGGCAAGCATCTGACATCAACATTCTAAGCTCTGAGGGGTTTTGTTGTTGTTTGTTTTTTAATGGGAGAAGGAAAAAGGGCTAAATTTAGATGAGACCATCTGAAAAAAATCCACAGTCTGGCAGTTGTTCAGATATTCCTAATATCCAAATACATATATGTTGTTTTACAAATATCAGCAACAACATTTCCAAGATGAGATGTTAACACACCTGGAGATAACACAGGTAGAATAAAGGACTGGAAAAAAAAATTCTTAATTTGCATCCTGCGGTGACATCTTACAATTTAAATTTTTCAGAGTGCTCAAAATATCACTGAAAAAGCAAATTGCAGTGATTATGCTTCACAAGTTTTCACACTGAATACAAAAAAAGAAAAGGCATGTCAAAGCTTCATGTTATCCTCAAGAGCATGAAGAAGGATCTTTATTCCATTTTCACTACACGTGAACGTCACTACAGGAAAATAGTATCATTTAAAACGAAAACCCTGGAAAAGAGGTTCAAGCGTGCATCAATGTGGCTGAACGGAGATGACGAGGAGAAGAGAAAATAATGAGAGATGGTTTAAATGTTACCTCTCGGATGTATTCCTCCTGCTCTTCTTTGAGGGTGAGTTCAATGAAGATCTGCTGCAGCTTCTCATTACAGTAGTTGATAATGAATTGCTCAAAGCTGTTGTCCTGTCAGATAACACACATTTGCAGAGTGAACACACTGGTGTTGAGTTGCAGTAAGTTCCTGTGGCGGCTGCAAGTCCCCAAGCTGCTCTATTAACTCCTAGTTTTGCAGTACTTTACTGAGAATGAAGTTAGTTAGGAAAACTTAGACCAAATCCTTCCCTCAGTCTTTCTTCCTCCATTAGAAGAAACCACTGGCTTTGTAGGTCTTTATTAGTGATGCCTCTGTACTATTTCCTTGGGACGAGTCCTAAGGACAACTCTAGTGCCAGGGGAACAAACAGTTCTGCTGCACTAATCTATCCCCATACATTACACACGGTCTCCTGCAGGTCCTGGTAAGTAAAATGGTACTGGCTCTTTTCCAACCAGGATCAGCCAGTATCAAACAAGGTATCCTACTTCACTGCAGACCAAGGCCCACGCTGCTAAGACCTGATAGCCTTCAGAGGTCAACTTCACCTCCTGCCTACCAACCCATCTCTTGACAAACTGCCCCCTAAAACGATGGGAATTTGGGCTTTATCAAACAAAAAACCTTCAAAAGGCTGACTCCTACAAAACTGGCTTGGGGAAAAGCATGTATGTAACCCTTTGCAGAAAGAAATGGGGAACAAGAGCCCCAGGAAAAGGTGGTGGCAAAGGTGAGACACCACTGCAGAGCACTTCCAGGAGAACTCATAGCAGGACTGGAAACAGTGAGCCTCAAGTACCCTAGGTAGGGCACTCAGGTTCAACCAAACATCCCCAGGGCCTGCAGGATAAAGCTGGGGTTCACCACATCTCCATGATGTTAAATGAGCACAGCTGGGAGGCCAGGTGCCCATTTTGAGGACCATTTCCAAAGGAAAAGGGAACATCAGCCTCCTTGGTTGTTTTGGTGTTTTTTTATTTCCAGTGCTTACAAGAATCATTAATATTGTAAGAATTCCCTACATGTGTCTGCAGAAATAATTGCAATCAGCAGCTATTTTGGGTATCTATTTCTGGTCCCTTCTGGGCTTTGTGGCTGCGTTCCCCCTCCCTTCTTTATTTTAATTGCTATTCATCAACAGCCCTCTGGTTACTTAGGAAGCTTGAAATTTTGCATAATAAACCACTATGCGTTTTTAGAATATGAAAGAAGTCTGCTATACATTATCTGTGAAGCTCAAGTTACAATAATACATACATACATACATACATATATATATATATATATATATATATATATATATATATATATATATATATTTATGTCTACAGGCAACTGCAATCATTTGTAACCTTAAATTAAGGATCTGGTCACTAAAGTAAGATTAAAAACACACAAGCAGATTAGAAAATATTTAGGTAGCACAGATTACTTATATCATTTTAGTTTTAGGTAAAGCAAAATCACAGCTGATCACCCCAAATTCTCAGCCGCATTAAATTCTGCCCCCCACATGAATTGCAATTATCAGTCAGAGATTGCAAACTTGCACAGCTCTAGATGATAAAGTCAAAATTGGGCATGCATCAAAACCAACACTGCAAACAAGTTGTACTTACTGCATTCTGTTGAAAAAAGAAATTACATAAACTGCAGTCAATACTTAAATCACTTCCAAAGAAACACAGAGCAAAAATATCCATTAGCATTTATTTGCTGCACCAAGTAAAATAGCAAAACAGCTTGGTTTTTCTTAATCATATTTCTATTTCACTGAAAACGTGAAGTGCTACATAGATGGTTTATATTATATTTGTGTAGATGCATACGTTTAGATTCAGTCCAAAGACTCCTAAATAAAGCAAGGGATCGAGGCGCATCACCACGTAACACAGAGCATCACTTCTGCATTGTCACATCTCTAAATCAGAGCAGACCTTTTGACTCAAAAAGCCACAAATATAGCCTCTGATAAAAAAACCTTGGTAAAAGGAAAGGGGAATGGGGGAGGTGGGAGAGAACGCTTGAAGAATGAGTCAAAACTTATGTGACACATGCAGATAAGGCCTTCGCTTTAGATATACTTAGTCTGACATGAAAAGACCTCAACTGACACATCACCTTGGCAAGAGGAAGGGTCAAGCACCCCCATCTTCCTGCCAGGTAAACACCACTGACTCAGAAGAACTGTTACCCCAAAAGCACACATTATTCTGATTTCAAGGACAGCAGGGCTTATATTCCCCATGTTACATGTGGTCCTCAGAAGAGGATAGAAACCAGACTGCAAATCCAGCTAAAGCGTCTCACTGAAAGGCCATTAACAATATATTAAAGTAACGGCTAGGTGCTTTCCTGATTTGCTGTGTATCTGTGATATTTATGGCCTGTCACAAAAGGCAAACCAAAATCCACAGAGCTCTTCGGAAATCACTTACTTTAAGCTAGGAAATTCTATTTGACATTGCCAAGCCACCAAGAATTGCTATTCCAGGAAAACAGGCACTGAAGATCAGTCGTGATTTCGGCTTTTGTGTGCAACACAGAGCAAAAAGCTAGCAGTTAATTACAGCACAAAATAAGGGAGAACGTTTGGAATTGCTCAAGTTCTGAAAACACTTAACTCTGAATAAACCAAGAGACATTTGGTAAGCTAACTACTGTTCAGAAAGAGGCATTTCTTTCCACAGATTTTAAGAAGCACTGTGAAGAACTGCTTGGAGTGCTCGTTTCTGGGCAAATCTGAGTAAAAAGATGGAGATTCTGTGAATTTATTCCTTCTTATTATAGAGCTATAGATTTTGATTGCATGAGGGCTTCACAAACCACATGCTGGTGCATGCAAATTGTAAAGAACTGTCCATCACTATTCTAATGATGGCTTCTTGCTTAATGTGGTAAAGATAGGAAGAGGTCTAAAGAACTTTCTTTTTTTTACAGGATGATAAGGCACGATTGGCACCAGCTACAGCACACCAAAAACCCAGCCAGGAGAAACAGACTGGGAGGGCCCTGTGATCTGAAACACTATTTACTCCTTCTGCTGAACGCCCTCCTCAAGTGATAGAGCCTTCACAAACAGTAACTTTCAATCCTCTTAGAAAATTTCAGGAAAAAAAAATTAGGCTAGCACTTCCCAAATATTGAAGAGTTTCTTTTCCAGGCTGTAATTTCGCTGCTTTAATGCTGCAAGCATCACTTCAATCGCTGCTTTTCTTTTATAGCAGCATTTCATAGCATCCCTCTGAAGCCACTGTAAAATACAAAACATAACCTTTTGGGAAGAAAAAAAAACAGTCTCTCAAATGGAATTAAAGGTGCTGGGTAACAGAATGTCACCTGAAGTAGATACAGATCAAGCAACCACCCACAGTTCACTGCATCAACCCTTTATTGAATGCAACGATAAATTCAGACAACTGAAAAATGCAGCGACAAATCAAAGCCTGCTTCAGCTGCTTTTAATCTCACCAATAATGGCACCCTGCTCCCCATTTTATTCTTTATTCACTAATAAGTAGGAATAGGTTCCCTACCTAATGAAGTCTGACTGTAAGCATCCTATTTTCTTGGATCCTCTCCACTATTTTCCATAAGTGAAGAATATTACGTTCATCATAGTGCACAGACTAAACTGTGTCACCAATATCACCACATCTGCAGAATGTTTCTCAACTTTTCCTTCTTAATCTTTCATCCCACCAGTTCTCACTGAGAGCCAATCCCAAAAGATGCGTACTGGCAGCCTACATCCATGCTGACCAAAAGGTGTTCAGTAGCACCTCTTCAAACGTCTTATAGAAACAACACATAAAATGAAAAAAAAACAAACAAACCAACACAAAAAAACCATGATATTTGAAGGAAAACCACTGTTTGCACCAAAACCCAAACATTTGAATTTTTGAGATTGCCTGCTGAAATCAGCCGGAACGACGACATGAAAATAAACCTTTAGATCAATATTGGGGGAGGAAAAAAGAGACAGGTGCTTCTGGTGTAACACGCAGCCACAGAAAGTAACTTTCAACGATGTACCCAGGCATCAGAAGCTCCTGAGCTCCTTCTGCCATAGGTGAGTGAGCCTAGGTAGTTCAGACCCTGTGCTACCACTGGGGCTCCTTATACAACAGCCACGTGGCAAGTGCAATGAAAAAACATCTGTGTGCTTGCTTCAGTGACATGAGTGGTGGAATGAAGGGTGAAACCAGCCAGCAAATTTCATTTATATCCTCCTGTGGTGTCTGGGGATAGAAATTTTTATGCATGACCACAGAGGCATGTAAATGAGATGAAACTATGAAATATAAATGCTGGGAAATGAAAATTAGCAAAACGGGTACCGTGCATAGAAAGAAAATGAGAACAGAGACTCTTGATCTTATACAACAATGTGCTACATGTGACCCAGTTAAAAGTTATTTAAAAAAAAAATTAAGGTTAATGAGAACATGCCATCAATCCCCTACTGAGAAAGTGCTGTGATAGTCTGGGGACAAGTGCTTATGAACAACTCAAACTCCTTTTCTAGGCTACCGTAGTGCTAATGGCACTTAATACTGCCTTAATACTGCCGTTCTCTTTGCAGCCAACATACAAGGGAATGACAAGTCACCAAAACCACGGAGTTTTCCCTTGCAGAGCAGAAGACTGCAATTGCTAAAGACGTGGCAGGACACTGCACTACTCATCAAACCAACAAGCGCTGGGGCCACAGCATTTGATCCTGGTTTCATCTTTCTGCATGCATATATGAACATCTAGGTAATCAAACTTTAAAAAATATCTCATGCAAAACAGCATATGCTCTGTGCTTTTGTATAAATAACTATGTAGCCGAAGAACTGGAGAAGCATATCATTTATCATCTGTAAATATTCTACGCGTTCATAATCAAACTGTGTTTCAAGGTACCTAGCAGAAGAAAGTAACAAAGATGGATGCCCAAATGTCCTCATAGCCAGCATCAATTTGTACCGATGCCATTGCTTACAGGTAGAGAATCAGGCACTCCTGCTCACACCCGTGGTCTCCGGACACAAAATCTGGTCAAACTAAATGTAGAGCTAAAAGGGCATGAAACTGAGGTGAAGCCAGTGCATACATTGCATGTGCAACTCATGGGAAAACCCAGATACCATCACTTCAATCAAGTCAGCCTTATAAATGATAGTTCTGAAACAACAGGAATTACAAACAGGCAAGAACCTACCATATAATCTTATCCATTCCCCTGCTAAGACATAATTACTGAAGGAAAAAATGTTATTTCCATAGCCTCAAGCAGAGCACTTGTGTATGTTTGCTTCAGCATTTCAAATATTTCCTCTGTTGAAAGCAAACAGCCAATGGGATTTGCTTTATAAACCTGCATTTCACAAAATAAGCCTCTCTAAATACTTGAGGTATAAAGTGATTAACTAAATGGCGACTAGCTTCTGTTTCAGAACACGATAGTATGCAAGGAAATGACTGCTGTAACTGTATTTTAAGGTCTCCAGAGCACCCAGGAATCCACCCAAGGGTCACCCTGCAAAGCTCCCTATTCCACATTTGCCAGCAGCTGCAGTTGATCAATTCTTGATTAAAAACTCCATTTTCTTCTTTCAGTGCAAGGCATAGTGCCTAGAAGAAATTACGTTTTGGAGATTATTAAAGCAGCAGGACAACAGATATCTGCAGCTGAGATAGAGTTGAAGAAAGATGGGGAGAAAGGGTCCCCGCAGCCTAGAAAACTGAAGATAACAGAAGAACCCAATAAGCCCATTTTGTCCATGTGCTTTTCTCTCTACTGAGTCTTCATTCTAGTTATTTGATGCTTCTCCAGTAAAATCATCCTTAGAGAAAAACATCTCCAGGCCAGCAGCAGTCTCCCCAAGCTCAGCAACTGCCCTTTCTTTCATTTAATAAGCAGGACACCAGCTGGCAAAGCAACTGTGCCAAGCTGTCGTGTGGCTTTATGGTAGAAGCGGAAATAGCTTCCCACTTTTTTCACACCTCAAACATCTCACAAATGTCTCTGCAATGTTTACACTTTTGCTTTACTGGTTGCCTCCCTCTAAAAAAGCTAATTATCACAACTGCAAATATGTTCATATAATGAAATGGTATTCATGTTTGTAACGACATTTCCTCTATAAAGACATCAGCACACGTGCAGCTGTGCAAGCAAGGTTTCTTTACATCACCACGTGGGACTTTTACAGACAAGAAACAAGCTAACTGTGCACAAGTGATCATCCTCTGTACTCAACACTGGTGAGGCTGCACCTCCAGTACTGTGTTCAGTGTTGGGATCCTCAATACAAGAAAGACAACGAGGCCCTGGAAAGCATCCAGAGAAGGACAACAAAGCTGTGAAAGGTCTGGAGCACAAGTCTGATGGGGAGCAGCTGAGGGGACTGAGACAGTTGAGTCCGGTGAAAGGGAAGCTCAGGGGAAGACCTCACCGCTCTCTACTACTTGCTGACGGGAGGCCGCGGTGAGGTGGGGGTTGGCCCCTTCTCCCAGGTAACAGCACTAAGATGAGAGAATGGCCTTAAACTGCACCAGGGGAGGTTCAGGTTGGGTATTAGAAAAATCTTCTCATAAAGAGTGGTAAGGTTTGGAACAGGCTGCCCAAGGAGACGGTGGAGTCACTATCCCGGGAGATGTTCAAGAAAAGGGTAGATGTGGCACTAAGGGACAAGATCTAGAGGAGTCACAGGCATGGGATGACTAGTTGATCTTAGTGGTCTTTTGAACCTTAATGATCCTATGAAATAAATAGAAGCACTATTGTAGTGTGTCACAGACTAAGAAATGGACCTGCTTTTGCTGCTGGGGGAGTTGTTTGACTGTTTTTTGTTGGAGATAGTTCTACTTACCACGGAGTTTTACGCGGAATTTGGTGTATGCTATGTCCTCACACGTTCTCTGGGACATAGATCAAAACAAGTTGGACCTGCACCACCCTTCAACCCAGCTTTGTTGTGCCAACAACTCTTAGCCAGCAGTCAGATGAAGCACTTGCACTGCCCCAGACCAACATTCAGAGGATCCCCAAGGGCCACATGAAGCCCTCCCTTACACTTCTCAGCACGTACTCCAGCCCCCTTTCTCACCCAGCTGAAACCAGGGCCAAGCACAGCACTTTCTGGCACATCTCAAGAATAAGCCTGGTTTGGCACCTTCATAAAGCTGCGCTCCAAATCATTGGCTTCAGCTGGAGGCACTTTTCAGTGCCTGAAAGTTTGGAGTAAAGCCTTTAAGCCAACTAGCACAGACATCTTTATCTCTAAAAGCCAGGCAGGATGAAATATTCTCACTTGCTCCACAACATTCAGTTTTACATACTCTAGCCTTCATCAATGGAAAAAGTATACAGGACATCACCTCAGTTTCAAGTAAAGTATTCAATCCTTGCAGGAGAAGTCGGGACCGACCCTGCTGCTCTGATGAGCCCTGAAGCACCTGTCTCCCACAGCCCTCACCTGCACTTCCTTCTCACAGATGCACCCTTCCACAACCCCCACCTCAGCATCTTGCCCCAAAACACAGCTCTGAATAAGGAAGGAGGCCGTAATCCCCACCCCAACCAAACCCCAGGCCAGGCTGCAGGCTCGGGACGTGTATGGTTGCTACAAATTGTAGACTGACACTCTGACAGCCCTTATGGCCAAGCTCCAAGCTCCTGCAGCATCACACAACCACCCCCGGCCACGCAGCCTGCCTTTTCACATCGACTCTACTCCTTAATACCTGCCCACAGACCCTTTGTGCAGAGATGCCAACATTTCAGCATTCAGCTCTCCAAACACTCAGACCCAGCAAATGGCTTACCACAAAGGGCATGGCAGAAATGAAGAATAAACACAGCTTTGTAGCATCTATTTTGCAATCATTTAGCTGAGCTTGCTGCTCAAATCTGCCAGACCCACAGAGGCTGAGGATTATCAATAGATTTAAATTGCCTAATCTGAATTTTTGGACAGCTGAGTCCTTAAATCTGTGTTCTTGGATGGCCTTCAGGTTTGTCTGAAAAAGGTTTCTTGTGATTGCCAACAATACTAACCGTGTCCAAAGCCCAAAGAGTAGAAGCCAGCACTATCATCACAGCATTCATTATCTTGCCTTTGCTAGGCTTCAAGAGCCTTCCAGTTACTCTGTAGGTAAACTTCAGCTTAAGTTAAATGCAGAAAAAACAGCAGAGGGCAAGTACGGTCAGCTTTCAAAAACAGCTCAAAGAAATGCCATATTTATATCATTTAAATTATACAATCATAAAATCATAAAGGTTGGAAAAGACCATTAAGATCAGCTAGTCCAACCATCGCCCATCCCCACTGTGCCACAATTCCCCTCAGAACCACAATTGCTTATAACAAAAAAAGACTGCAGTCGTTATCATTAGGTGAAGTGTAGGATGCTTGGTTTTGGTGTGTTTTTAGTCTCTAGTGATCCTAATGGGTAACTATAATAAGGCCAAAATGAGAAATAAAGAATAAATCAGTAAGGAGGCATCTTGCTACTTACTGCAGCAGCATTAATCTTCATGGGCAAGTATTTAGCATAAGAATAATTCTTCCTACTCCTGCTATGATTTTTGATGCACCCCGTCCTCACCCCAAATCTGTTTCTTTCTAGTTGTGATTGTGAATTAGGACAAAGAGGGAGAAAATACGTCTCAGTCTGTGAGTCTCTTAGGTCCCTTTATGCTCCTTTATGGAGTTAAAGGTCAAAAAACAGACAGTAATGACAAGCCTAGCTGCTTGCTGAGTAAAATCATGTCTAAAGCAAGCCTTTTTATCTTCAGCATATCAAACAACTTAAAAGATTAAAACCTACAGACTTTTTTCAGTTTGTGGTTATAAGCCATTTATAACCAGATGCATAAAGTCACTGCCACCAGCTACACTTCAGCTAGCCATCCGAACGTTTAGCAGTCATGTTTACAAATGCACCACACAGAAAGAAACTTGAAATTCCTCCACACTTCTTATGAAATAAATCTCAAGCTATTATTGATTTTCCCTCAAGGTGCTGGTTTGTCCAGCATTGAAATCTCATTCATTTATTGGTGGGTTCAACATAGTTAATTTTAACGTTATATTTCTTCTGTGGTTACTTGAATCTTCAACGATCGCTCGGTGTTTCTAAGTGCCTTCTGAACGTGTTTAATAATTTTTGTGAGACTTGAGCATTTGTTATAAGGCTCAGTGTACAAGTATTTGCCTGATATTCTCTGTCTATGATGACATTAGTACACGTGCAATCATTCAAGTGACCGCAAGAGCAGCTACGCTTTGTTTGCTCATCACTGACTTATTTTACTCAACCTAAGGATTATGACATAGCATCACCTTAGCTGCAACAAGAGCCGCATAAAAAATGAATTTTCTTTTACTTTGAAAGAGTATCTTCGCTTTTGATTCAGTTGAGAATAAGTCAGCAGTTTCTGATTATAAAATTAACCTGTTTGGAAACACAGGAATGTCCAAATTGGTAATACTAGAAATACAGCTGATGCAGGATTTTCTGATGGTTTGTTTTCCCATCACTTATTCTTTGAATTACAGCACTGCCACACAGTCGCAATACTGATAGTTGCACTCTGTGACTGTAATAACTCCAGAAACCTAAAATAATGAGTTTTTCCTTCAAGCATCTCAACGATAAAATATGGCATAATGTTTCTGACATACTGTCTGAATCCCATTTTCCACGTTCAGAAAGAATTCCACTTATTTAGGTGATGCTGGACCAAACTGCTTGAGTAGCGCTCCTACCAGTCCTTAGTTCATGAGCAGAACGTTCCCATCTTATATATTTCAGAACTGTCTTTCCCATCTCCTCCAGTAGAACCCATTCTCATCATCTAAAGAATGAACAAAAACTTTCCTATATTATTTTGACACTTTTTGTCTGAATTGCCAAGGCTACCTTTTAAGGTAAAAGAGAAAAGCCTTGTTTTTCTCATTTTTCTTCTGGAAAATGACTTACTTACGACCTCCCGAGAAGCTGAAGAACAAAAAAAGGAAGTGGCATAGGAGGAACAAGATTAATTTAGCCTGTTTCTGCAGCACCGTCCCTCCAACACCATAACTCAGTTGGCTTGTCCACTAGTGCAAGCTTCTAGCATCCACCTCCCCCTCCATGCCTATCCTCAAATCAAACCGAACAGAAAGCTAATGAAAGCAGGGGTCCTGCCCCAAGCTACCCGCAGTACCACTGCATTCTCCAGCTTGTTAAGAGTACACCAAGGACCAGCACCAGAGATCTTGCACCAAGACCTGCACTCAGCCACATGACCGCTTGCAATGTGTTTTCAGAAATATTCTCTCATGTTTAACACAAACAATACAAACCTCGCCGAGTAAACCCTTGGAGCAATTATCACCTTTGTTTTTCCTCTCCATAGAGTTATTTTGATTTGCACACACTTTGATGTTAGGCTTCTGAAATTAAGCTTACACCACCCACCCATACACAATTACTCTTCTCTAAATTGTTCCCATCTTCTACACCGTTTAAAGATGCTCGCTGGATTTTCAAGAGAGATGTAGGGAAACGGGCAAGGGCTCAAAGTTTTCTGCTGATCTTTCTCCTCAATAGAGTTCCCAGTTTAAATAGTTCTTCCCAACCAAGGCTTATAAATCTCTCAAAATAAACGGGCAGAGTAAGATTTATGAAGACTCCTTAACCCAATTAATAATTCCTCGTCGATTGTTTTTGTTTCAGAATATCAGCAGACCAAAAATACTATCATAAACAAACAGCAGTGAGCCACAGGTCACGAGCTAGGAATCGGTACAGAATATTTATGTAGGAGAACCAAGATGAAATGGAATATTATTCTTTGTTTGATTTTGACAGAGAGAAAAAATAAAACACAATAACAAAATGTACAGGTTTTGGTTTGCTTTTTTTTTTTTTTTTTTTTTTTAAAAGGAGCAAAATTTGTTCAAAGGCATCTACAAAACACCTCAGGGCAGAACTGCCAGGCTTCTCTCACGCTCAGAACGTATGTCACAACAAACAAAATCCTTTTATTTTGTTACCATAAATATTTATTTACCTATTGTGTGAAAACACAAGTTTGGCTTTCATGAATTTCTGGTTTGGTTGCCAGACATGCAAAGACATCTCTCTATTTTGAAGCGTTTTTTGGTTAAGTACGACACGCTTGATTCAAATTCCGTGTATTCCCATAATACATTCATAAACTATTTGGTTTAATAACAGCTCTCGTGTTAAACATTTACTATTATAAAGGTCTTACCTCAAAAATTTCAAAGCCGTAGATGTCCAGCACTCCCATCACCTTCTTTCTCACTTTTGTTTGTGCCTTTAAAAAACACAAAGCAATAAATATGTTACTCTTCTGTACATTTCATACAGAGGAGTCAGGAAAACTAATGTGTAAGTCTATATAAGCAGGTTGTGTAAACTAAAATGTTAAACGTTGCTTCTCAAAATACACTTAAGTCATGGATTTTTTTTGTTTTGCTTTGTTTTCAGTATTCTGCATCAAAACATCAGGTAGTGTACTGGGAGTTCAAGTGTTAACGCTCCAATTCCAGGCACCTATTGCTATACATCACTGAAGTCATGGGATCTGGCCCTTCCTGGTGGGGCGGTCTCTTAGTGCCTGGCAGTGGGTGCTGGAGGTGCTTTCCTGGCCGTTCCAAGCTCTTCAGGTTTGACTCGGTCTCGGGAACTCTCTCTCTCTCCTATCTTATTTGATTTATTAGTCTCGATTTCAATCAGATTGTATTATATTGCGTTATCTTGTTATCATAGTTAGTAAAATAAGTTTTCCTCCATAGATTGTTGCCGCTGTTGTCTTCTCCCTTCCTTCCTCCTTCCCATTTTGTGGGGTGGGGGGGAGGGCAGGGGCCTACTGCCCCCCTGTCACGGGCATAAATTGATGTAGTTAACTCCATGACAGGTTTTTGGGGGAGAATGCGGGTGAGTTTCTTCGTAAGCTTACAACAGAGCAGACAGCAATGTCTGGAGCTGTGATACAAGCATTCCCCTGTACTTTAAGACCATACACCAGGTAAAATGAAATGGGCGAACAGTTTTCTCATCTGCTTTAATTCAATTCCATTCTGTTGATTTTCTTACGGTCATAGAACAGCAATACCTTAATGCTCTCGTTGATTCTGGTAACAAGCCAGGAAAAGAGGCGACTGTATAAATTCTTAGCCAGAGCATCGCGAGCATAATATGCCTAAAGAAAAAAAGAAAAAAAAACATCATAAATGCAGGGCTTGACACAAGCTTTGAACAGAGTGCGTGTGACTTGGGCAGTGGTGCCTCTGCCTGAGCAGGCTCCTGAGCCAGTGCGGGCTGCCAGGAGTTTTCAACAGCATCCTTCCACCCTACTGGCACAGGCAAAAGTTGCATCCCCCACTCTGATCCTAAGCGAAGGATTCAAGCAACTGCAGTCTGTGAAACTGCATTCCTGCTGGCCTGAGCTGATGAGACACAGGTGGCAATCAGACTGGCTTTGCAGTACTCAGAAAGATAAATTCACACTGGCAGCAGAAGTTTTTCAGCTGCCTGGGGCACACAATCCATAAGATGCTCTAAATAAAAACAGTCTGCTTCACCACAATACTTTCAATACGTGCTTTGTGCAGAACTGCTTCAGTTTTTCATCCTCCACAACATTTTCCATTTTTCCGACGTAATTAACACAGAGAAACAATACATCCAGCCGCCTGAACTGCTGAATCAGAATGCATTTACACTAGTGATTATACAGTACAGCCTATTAGTTGGGACTTTCACTTGGGCAGCCATGGATTTAGGTAGCATAAATGGCCATTTAAAACAATTATTTCTGTTAAAATCGGGACCTCTTTATACCTGGGCCACATTCAGCGTCGTTGAAACCTTTTCTTGCTTGGCTTCAACCGTCCGGAAGCTGAAAGCTCTCTCCAACACTGACTGGTCTATACCTGTCAGCTCACAGATTTCCTTCAGCTCTAAGGTGAAAAAGCAGGGTGTAAGTATAACGAATCCTCTCATAGTGCTGTTTTTATTCCCCCAAACGATTAGCTTTAAAATAGGTCAGCGTTTTCCCAAAACAGGTTTTCTTCAACTGAAATCTTTCCCATCCACACTCCCTCCTCCTCCCCCACCAAGCACAGTTCTTAAAAAAATGCACAGCACGAGGAAGCAGGATCCAGTGAGTTATGAGCTTTGAAAGCACTTTCTATTTGGATATTTCTGCAAAGAAACTTTTCTGCCATTTGTCACAGACTACTCTTCTTGATGAAAAGCTTTGAAATGAAAATAGCTCAACCTCCAAAATGTATCAACTGCAAAAACACGACATCAGATCACCAAAGGAAGCTATAAAAGAAACACCCTACTGCAAAAACAAAACAGAACAAAGCAAAAAGCCTTCGCTGCAGAATAACCAAGCGCTCACAGAAACGCAAAGTGCCATTCCACATTTCAGAAGAAATCATCAATGAAGTGGAAAAAAAGTAATTTTTAGAATTTCAAACATGCAGTGATACAAATTGCACAAAATTCGAGTCATGTTTGCCTGCAGGTGAGTTTTTGAAGCAATCAGTGATAGGACGAGAGATAACAGCCTTAAGTTGGGCCGTGGGAGGTTCACTTTGGATATTAGGAAGAAATTCTTCTCAGAAGGAATGGTGAGGCACTGTCATGGGCTGCCCAGGGAGATGGTAGTGTCACTGACCCTGGGGGTGTACACGAAACATGGAGATGTGGCACTAAGGGACATGGTAAGTGTACACAGTGGTGACGGGCTGATGGCTGGACTAAATATCTTAGTGGTCTTTTCCAACCTTAATGATTCAACGATTCTACGATACTGTACACCTACAGAAGTCACAAAACCCATAATGAACTTCAGACAAATCAATGCTTTTCTTCCCGTCGCTAATCTCATCTTACCATTTTTATCTTTGATTTTACTTTCATCTAAGCCGTTGACACGAGATTCAGGCTTAAACTCAATGTTTCCCAATTTCAGAACCGCTGCCACCACTTCAAAAACAGACTGTGTTTCATGATCCATGAAACCAACAATCTGCATGGCGTTCTGGAAAGGAAACAGATAACATTATGAGATAAAAGCAACTACTGTTCAAACAGATCATACTTGCAGAAGCATTAGCAGAAATTTGAAATTAGATTTATAGTTAAGTACATTCATAATATAAAGGATTACAGAGGGTTTGGTAATTGAGCTGGCATATTTAGTTTAGCTCACTTCTAGGATCCATATCAGACTGCTGAGAAGAGCTCATGGATTTGTAAAAGCACTATTTGTTTAGCCACTTAAGTTTATAATCCAACCAAACTATCCATAATCAAATAAAGAGATATTGCTGTCTTCTCAAGTGCATATCGTTGCTCAAAAGGACAGTAACTTTTAGAAACTACATTTCTACGACAACCCTCAAATGACTCTAAGATGACCCTGTCAGCACCGCCCAGAGCAAACGGCCAAACTGCAGGCGTAACAACTCTGCACTTCTGTTGAGTGCTTTGGGGTTTACACCCAGCCCCTGTTATTCCTTACCCGAACTGTTCTGAAGTTTGCAGCATCATCCACTCCATTTACTCTGGCAGAGTCCAGGCCCAGGTAGTTGTATCTGCTGAAGTCTCGCTCCAGCTTGAGTTTACCTAATATATCAAATAAAAATACCATTGTAACAGCATGCTTGTTAGCAGCTCTTTTGTCCCCCAGAGTCAGTATTGTCAAGAATGATTTTTATTTAAAACATTCAGTTTTCTTTAGGGATCTTTCAAATTCAAGAGGTTTGGTTAAGAACAGGCTGCCTTCTTTGTCTAGAAGACATTGCAAATGTCTTCCATTCTGACTCAGGTGTCTGGAAAACATCAAACTATACATTTGCTACAGGTATTGCTATTCCTATTGCTAATAACACGACAACAATAATTTGAAAAATACTGCATTTCCCAGAAAACAAGACACGCGTGGAATGGTCCATTAAGGAACTGTATCTGAAAAAGGCACAAGTGTCACACTTACAGAGGAAGTCTTCCGATGCACCAGACAGGATCTGATAGAAAATATGGAAGTTCCTTTCACCTCTTGGCTGCTTAACAACACGAGACTTCTCCAGCAGATCTAGGCAAACAAACAAAACCTCACAGGTCAGGGAAAGGTTTAGCAAAACATTTTCATATGAACATATTGGCCCACTTCACTTCTTTCAGTGATCACCAGTGAATAAGAAAAAATGCGTAAAGCCCAATGCACTTGTAAATGCTGCAGTCTGCGAACTACTGAGAAAACTCAGCTCGTGGGGGTGATGTGCACAACGGCCAGCAGCCAGCGAAACACCACTGCCTGAGAGCAGCATCTTGGGCACCAAAGGAAGTGGCTTTGGAGCTGCACTGAAGGAGCTGCACAGCTGAGTGAAAGTTAATCTGCAGCACTGTTGCATGCACTGTGTGACCATAAACTCTGGACCTTTTTGAACAAACGTTTGTGTTTCCATAACGCAATGATCCTAGTTTCTTTCCACGCCCAATGACAAAGCACAGGTACACCCAAGCAAGAAGCTGTCCCATGCCACCAGCAGTTCCATCTTGACGTTACGATGGGGTGGGGTACCGGTGTGCCCTTGCGCTTTTCCAGGTTAAGGACTAGTTAAAATTTTAACTCACAGACAACCAACACCTGGCATGACGCTCCATTGGAAAGGCAAAGATCAGTCACAGAAGTCTCATCAGCAGCTGGAGTACCACCTTTCCATCCCTGAAGTTGGAGCTCTCCTCGCTGAGCCATGGCTGGAACTCAGAGCCATCCCGTGCCTAACCCAACTCTCTCATTTTTAATTCACAGCCCACAGGAGAAGCACGTTCCCCTCCAAGTGGTGATGCTGTGAACGAGGAAGGAACGGTGAATGTAAGGCAGCACTGAGTCACGCTGGCTGTACAACTTCTCGAGTTAAGTGTTGGAACAGATGGCAGCCAACTTTAATCTCAAAGAAATAAACAACTTCAGCTCCCGCAGTGGCTGCACACACTTCAGGAAACGGCTGTGTTTTCAAAGGATATTGAAGTGATGCAGTTTGCTAAGCGGTTTGGCTTAGCTGTGTTGAAAAACATTCTATATATAAATGGACTCAAACGCCATCATAAAAGCTTAGCTACACATCCTGGCAAAATATTAAATGTAAGCCTCCTTCTGGTTTACATACATGCCTTCCACAGATATGAAAAAAGTTTTCTTAAGCAGATGTTGAACTTAACACGTTATGCTATACGGATAGCTGTCTTGGATTTTCCCCAGTGGATTACTTTATTTATACGATATATTTTTAGAAGCAAGGAGGTTACTAATTAACAGCCAGCTTCCCTAATTTCCAATACTCCATCGGCTGCCTGCCTTCATAATTGAGGAAAAAAGCTCCAGAAACAGATGCTGACAAAGTTGTGTATTTACCTCAACAAAGCAGCAGCTATCGATTCTTTTTAAAGATGCATTCATTGTCTGTGCTGGTTAAAAACAGCTTTTCAAAAGCAGGCATTACATATACTGTATTTCACATACACCACTGCACCACTGTTATCTGCTTGTTAATCATTAAATCACTGGAGGGCTTACGTGGATTAGAAACGATCACATCGTGCTAAAAAGCCAGATATGTTTCAGCAGGGAATCCCAGGTGAAATATGAAAATGTAAAGCTTACAGATATTCTGGGTAAGATATTTTAAGATCCCCGCTTTAGAAAAGGTCCCAGCAAGTGAAACATGTTGACTGTACCACAAAAAGCTATTTCAGACAAAACAATTAGTGTACACATCAAGAGGCACAAGAGAAACCGAGCATGCCCTATCTGCATTACACACTGCTGGAAGGTGGCACTAAGGGACATGGTGGTTGGTAGGTTGGGTTGATGGTTGCACTCCATGAACCTGACAGTCTTTGCCAGCCTAGATGATTCTAGGAATGTACACACACAAATATCATCTTAGGAACAAGACAGACACATGTGGATGAAGCTGTGTGATACAGCTAGATAAGCTACTGCTTATCTACTACAACAAGGAGTGTGTGTGGGTGGGGGGGGGGGGAAGGGAAGAGCTATTATTCTCTTTTTTATGCTCCCATTCCTATTAACATGACAGTTTTAATAAAAGGAAAACTAAGTTGAGTGCTGAGGGGTTCTGTGTTTTATTTCCAGAATATTACTCCTAGGTGAAAGCAAAATAATTACACAGCCCTCCAACTGCCTTTCCCCACAAGCACTGTGGGAAAAGTCTGTGAGCACACAAGCATTCAGAAGAGCACTGTCTGCAGCAGTGGTACCCATACACACCATGCAGCACGGGAAGGTACACATACTATTTACTTCACTAAGACAATGCAGATACCATTTACCTTGCTGGAAATGCTGGGGCCTTCACAGAAAAGGAAGACTCAGAGAATTCAGACTTGCTAGATACTGCAGCTTACTTCATCCTCATGACTCAATTATTATGTTTTTGTAGTGTCAAACAAGCGCAATACTACTGAACTCTTACCTACACTCCTATCTAGTCTACAGGGGAAAAAAAAAAATTCCCAGCTGAAGTCATACACTTAATGACTACATAAATCACGTTCATCTCAAATTTTCCACTCCTGGTTTCTTTTATTTTACAACTGTACATCATGTGAATGCCTTACAAATCAGTGCACGCAGAAGCTGTGAGCGACTACGTAATGTACTTTTAATGAGTCCTTATGTATTTTACACCGTCCAAACATAACATCATCTTCAGTTTGGGGACACACTGAGCCTATCTTAATAGACCCTACAAAACTGTTCCATTACAGTCCCTTCCACTTCACTATCCACATTCTGACTTTACTGAAAAGATTTACCCCTCCATTTACGGCACATAAACATTTCAGATCTACCAGCTGCCACTAAAGCCAGGGGATGTTTCTGTTCACTGCAAACTGGACACCATATACAGGCAGCAAGCATTGTCATGGTAATTTTGCCCTCTAGCTCCAGCTCATGAAAGGTTCACTTGTAGGTGAATCCTTGTCATTACAGAGCAGGAGTTCACTGAGGGCACAGGAATCGCTTAAAGGAAGGTCAAGATAGCATCTGTCATGAAGATGTGACTGGCAGACTGACTGGTCTCTGTTAATCCTTAGCAACCTGATAAAATTAGTGGTGTGTTTTCAGTAGCCTTCTTGCTATCAAAATAATCCAGATATTCAACACGTCTGCCTTCCAGTATGGAATGCAGCTCAGTGACATACGTCGTGACCCAAAAAGCCCATCAACTTCATAAGTGTTTGGAAATCAAGCTCATCAGATTCAACTAATAAAGTTTAATCAAAATATTATGATATCTTCACGTGATGTTAACATTGAACCAACAAATGGTCAGAAAGTGAAGAGTATTTATTAACAAACTAATCACCCTTTCCCTTTTAAGGATAGGAAACTTCAGCACGGCTTTACGAATTAAGATGGCAAATCCTAAATTTGACTACAACCAGAGTAAATTGTAAGTGGTATAGAAGAATTTAAGCCCCCAATAAATCACGAATGACAATATCTCACAACAGAAACATTTCTTGTCCAAATCAGTACAACGCTGCACGCATTAGAAGTGTGGAAAAATACAAGGTAGGGAAACGCATTTGTCTTAACACTGTACATAACTGAAACCAAGTTTTAAATGAGCTGGCTGGATGATGAAACTCTGTGAACTTCAAGGTGGTATACATTAACACCCAGCCACGGGAACACAGTATTTAACTGTGACATCCAGTGTTAGTATAGGGTACTTGGTGGTCCAGTCAGTAGCAATCTTTTCACAATAGGGTCTACACGTAAAGGCTTTATTTTTTAAATTCAGTATTCCTCTTCTCGCTATCAGATACTCCATAAAGTTGAGAAGAGAGAGAGAGAATACCTAAAATAGCTATCTTTTAGGAAGATCAAAAAATAGGTCTGCCCTTGATTACATATGTCATCACATCAGATAATTAGACGCAATGCCGTAATTACAATCTGCTATGATTTGGAAGGAAGATTAACAATGCAGTAACTATTTGGATCGCCTCTTAATATGACACAATATTTTAATTAGATGACTCAGCACGGTGTTTTCAAAGACAAACCGCTGAATGTCCAGTCTGCAAAGCAGAGTTCATTTTTATTTATCTCTATTTATCTATTTTGAATGTGAAGTTAAAAAGCAAACACAAAACCACAGCTAGTCTGCTGATTTTTTTTTTTTTTTGGTACAGATTAAATTACCGATGACTACACTTTGTCCACATTTAATTACTGAAGAATGCACTGAGTACATTTGGCATCTAATTTCATTGATTGACAATCAATCTGTCCACGTTAACAGATAGCCATAAATGCTCCAAGAGTGACTGCTCTGAGCTTCAGGTTTACAGCATTACAGAATTGTGTGTGTGAAATTCTTCACAATGCTTTTAAAAGTTTATGTTGTATCTGAGAGTTATGTTACATCTGAGTTATGTTATATCTGAGCAGACTAATTGTTTCACAACCAGGAAAATGCCACTGGGGTCAGAAGGCTTTAGAAAGAGAGATGAATGTGGCTGAGCAGGGAGAGAGGCCGAGGCCAGGTCACTGACACCTAGTACAGTCACTCACTGCCTTTTTTTGAAAAATAAGGAAAACAAACAAGTATAGCTTTATGGAGTACAAAAAACCAACTTCTTAAAAAAATACCAACCAACAAAACTTCACTTACGCTCTAGAAAGAAAAGCAAGTCAAGGCATCTTGAATTGGCACTCAGTTAATGGTTTCTTTCTTCCCGACAGAGAGATGGCTAAAGGGTCTGTCAGAGCAGCAGCCTTACTTCCAGTAATAAAACGTTGGTTTAGTGTGGAAATAGTAGTAGCAGTTGAATGATTGGACCAGGTGATCTTAGAAGTCTTTTCCAACCTTGTGATTCTGTAATTCTGAAACCCAGGGCTACCTTTCCCTTCATAAACTCAACAGGCTTTTATGCTCTCTCACACTGAGCCTTTATCTATATGGTGAGGTATGCTAAAACTAGCATTAGAAGCATCAGAATGCTTTGATTTCAAGAAAGCACTCTCATTCCATTATGATCTTCAGCATTCTTTGTGTGACTTCTAGATTACAAACAAAGTATCTCCAACATTACCTACCATCAACATATAACTTATCAAATCAAGTCACACAGCCAAGCCCAGGGATCCAAGTACGAAATATGCCTCAGAGACACTTAATCCATTCAGAGGCAATATACGGACCCATGCACTCTGCTTATTACCCTCTAAAATTTATTATTCACATTTCTTTCGAGTCTCTCTTCACTTACTCTCATATACTCGTCACCAAAACAACAAAATTAAAAAGCTTAATTTATCACATAATGAGATTCAGTCAGACAAATGCTGCTATTTTTTTCAATAATTTAACTGTCTTCCCTTTTGAACAAAACATTTTCAGCTGTTAATATGCTGAAATCAAGAGCAATACTCACAGTTGCTTATGACTCCTCCGAGTGGATCACCCTTGAAATCGAACTCAATATCCATGTATTTTCCCTGCAAAAGCAACGTAGTTTAAGACTATAACTTCTGTTAAAGAAAAACAGATATTTTGGAGACATTTTTAAAAGTTCCTCAGTCATTCTACAGGCTAAAAGAGCAAAATGCAACCTCCTTTGCACAACACCAAATTGTGGAAGCCCGAAAATGATTCAAAGCCTCTAATTTTCTTATTTGCTATTTGCACAGACAGAGATTCTCAAGCCAACTGCTTTAATAGGTAGGGCTTGTGCAACCCAGTCATTTTTTTGTTTCCTCAACAAAAAGTAAGCTGCACAAACATTCAGCAGAACCCAACCCCCACCCAACAGTGCTTGTGGTTGTGTAGGCGTTACCACACTCATTGAAGGAAGAATGGACGTCCAAGCAGACTTATTTGCTCCGTGCCAAACCTCCTGAGCACTCAGAATAGCGCTCAGGAGCAGCAGCAGCCATTACCACTGTTACTGCCTGCGTCTGTCCAGCTCTGTGTGCCTGCCCTGTGCAAGTGATGGGTTTTTCCCATTGAACTCTTTGCTTTGTAACTCAGGAGACCAGAGGCAACAATTAGCAGGCTGTCACCACAAAAGCCACTTCATTTGCAGCCATACCGACGCAGTACGTTGCCTTGACTTCTGCATGACTTTTTCCGCTTCGCGCTGCTCTTTGCATCGTTTCAGTTTGTACAAGGAGCACCTATCACAGTAACAGCTACGTCCCGCAACGACAGAATGGGCTGAGCCACGCTGCAAGCACAGCTCACCCCAGCAAGGAAGTTGAGAAAGATAAAGAGCGCCGGTAGGAATTCAATCCAGCTCCCCAAGCCACGCACAGAAATGATCTCACTGGTGAGATCAGAGGATAAAAACAAATCTTGAAAGGAGAAGCCTTGTGTTTATCCTGCCTTACTGTGTTTAGGAAAAGGTATCTTGTTTTAATTACAGAACATGAAAATCAAGCACATCACATTGACTGCCTCTAAGATATTTTTAAATTTGCTGTCTATTTCGTCAAGTTGGGCTTATTACGTTCCTACTGAAACTCCGTTCTTCTCCTGCTGGCTGCTGAAACAGACGCGACAGGACAATACTTGTACTTTCTTGTTTGAAGTTAATTCTGAGCTGATTCAAATTTTCGAGATAAAGGCTTAAATCAGGTAATTAAATCTTAATTACCCAAGGACTGGGCCAGCTGGCTGTTTCTGGAAGTATTTTTAGCTTTGTGTTTATAAGCGAGGACTTGAAAGGCAAAATCCTTCTCGGTTGCACTTTGTCCTGGAAAGACTCCCGCTTGCAAACGCCGCCTCTTCTCTCTGACGGCTCTCCTTCTCCAGCCTGCAAGACCTCATCTCTGACAGCTGCACGCTTTCTACCCTTTTTATCCAAAAAATTCTCCTGCAGTGCCTCAAATTTCAGCCCTGACCTTGTCTCTGCGGCCACGTACAGGGCCCACAGTGCGCACCCCTTGCTCCGTTCACAAGCAGGGCAGTGACCGCAATTATGTTTTCACTCACCGATGGACTATCAAATCCTAGATTTCAATTTTATTTCGCTTCTTTCCCTTAGATTCTCAATAGATGTCTACGCCCACATCAGAAACCAACAAGATTTCTGACAAATAGGTGATACATCTTTCAAAAATGTGGCTGAACGCGGTAGTAACAGTAGGAAGACAATTGGGCAGGAGGACGTGCTACAACGTACAGAATGGCATACTGATTGTTCCTGATCACTAGCACTCTCCAGGCACCAGGTCCTTGGACAACTACAGTAATGTTCTCTCTCCAAATGATTCATTCACTCCTTACAGATGACTTGATGGCTGATACAAGGTAAAATAAAAACTGCTGAGAACACAGCATGCTCTCCCCTATAAGGAATTCAAATTAGCCTTGCAGAAAATACTTACAAATCTAGAGGAGTTGTCATTCCTCACAGTTTTGGCATTTCCAAAAGCTGGCAAGAGAGAAGAACAAATAAGACCACATCTATCAATTAAAAAAAAAAAACAACAAACAACTGAAAACATATCCTTAAAATGCTATAACGTCTAGGACGACTTACACATTTAAAAGAATCCTAGACTTATGAGAAATAATACAACACTCACTGCATTGATAACACTCACTCAAGACAGACTAAGCGTGACATTTTCTCAAAGAAAACCTATGCAAGTCCAAAGCAATTGTGTTGATGAAAGAAAATGAAAGAAAGCAGTTGTGTGATGAAAGAAAATGAAAGAAAAGCAAGCATACAAGATCAAATTATTTCAAGACAAAATTGCACCTGGATTGAGGTGAATCTTGAGTTTGAATCCTCAAATTTAAAATCTGATGACGGAAATAATTTTTTACATAGGAAACGCTACTTTCTCTTCACTTCAGAGAAAGAAGCCTATGTTTTCTCCCAGTACAGAAAATGATAGAAGATGGAGTCTGATTTGTAAGAGTTTAAAAACACCCTCTTCAGTTTGACCTAAGCTAGCTTTTTGAATAAAGCTTGGTTTTAACCTCTTCAGTTCAAGCTTCCCGGCAGAGCAATCTCTCTGAGAAGTGGCTTCCTAGGGCTATATTCAGATGGGCAGCCACCAGCTCAGAACACACACAGGACTGGAGGACATTCAATCTCACACATTCTCAAAGTTCGGTGAGTCAACCAGGAGCGCGTCTCCTGCTTTATTAATTACAGCACTCCTACTCCAAGAGGAGCCTTTATTTACTCCCAGTATTTATTTATATAGTGTACATATCTTCAAAGATCAAACCAAGTCAATGTTATTTGGATAGAAATAAATACATTCTTTTAGGCTTCAGCAAACTTGCATGAGTAGACTTATTCTTGATCAAAGAACTGAAGCCAAAAGGAAAAGTTTCTTGCTCCTGAAGGCTAAGGATAAGTGAAAGAATTGTTTTTAAAATCGTTATGCCTGCAATAAATCATCTTTTCAACAACCAAATCTCTGAGCTGCATTTTCTTAAACACAGTGCTGAACAGTAGAGTCATTTATAACCACACGGAATCAAACACAAGCGTTCCTTTATTAAGCATGAGACACGTTCCTCAGTTTTCCCTTAAGTTCATTGTTTCTGAAAGTTAATTTACAGTAGTGACTGTAGTTTTTTCTAAAAAAAAAAAAATAAAATTGAAAATTCCCGCAAGATAAATTATGAACATTTAACATTTATGTCATTTTCTTGCACTGCAGCTAGACTGAAACTGATCTACGAAACCAAAGAAAAACAAATCTAACCACAAATGCTTAATTCCTGTCTAAAATGTATATAAGCAGCCAGGCTCGCTCAGCAGCCTCCTGGTACAAAGAGCTATATAAGCATTTACCACCGCACCAAGCAAAACAAAGAACACCTTTAAATGCTATAGCACTTTTCTGTGAGCTTACATTATTCTTCCTGCATTAAAACAAAGATTTGCGAGCTAACATGAAATCCAATAAATTTGGCAGTCTCTGGGGAGCAACTTCGCTTTGGCAAGAAAAGCCATCACACTACTTATACTATTTCTGTCTACATCTGAAGCCTGCCTTCCAGGGATAAGAGCAGTATGGCTTTTCTCTGTGAACCCCAAACCACAGAACATTGCAGCCTCCATTCAGAATTAAGGGGAACAGACACAGTCAGCAAGAAAGGCTTACCCTGCATTTTTACAAGTCTTTAAATACTAACATTTTATCTTTTGCTTCTAAGTCTTTGCTTGCAACTTGTATTTTGTGTATAGTTCACGATCACATTTTGCACATCCCAGTGCATCACTGCTCTCAGCATGCTTTTACTTACCCTTACCTTTTTTGATTATTTTTTTCTGTTCCTAACTCATGTAATGAATACTTGCTCCCTATAGAAAACAAATCCTTACATTTATGTATAGATAGCTAAGCAAGAAATAAAATGTTGACACTCAACAGTCTGGCAAACACTGTGTGTTCTATGGCCATAGCACAACTTCTTTGTACAGCAGTTTTGAGAATTTGTCTCAGCATCACAATAGCTCAGAGAACTGTGGCAAAACCCACAGCAGGACTCAACACAATAGACTTGAATAAGCCCACAATAACCAACGCACTTCTGAAGGCAATTATTAGACAACAGGATAAAACTGCGTGCTTTGAGGATCACATATCCTATCACCAGGAAAAATGGAGATCCTGTTTCTGGCAGCCAACCACTTCAAATTGACTAATTAAAAAACAAAAACCCAGACAATCACAAAGTCCTTCATAGGAGAGCAGGAAAGGCAGCTGTCAGGAAGACTAGCTAACAGAGACACCAGACACCATACACAGGGAACAATAAGTTCTAGAGAATAACGGGCATCCTTGTGGATTAGGTTAGTTTTTCCTAACATCCATTTCTTGACTACTTTTTTTTTTTTTTCCCGAAAGAAAAATAATGCTTTGCAGACAATGTTTGTTTACTAGGACCTATGACAATATAAGTTGGAAGGAAATGAATCAGAGGGACTGAACCAAAGTTAAATCTCTTGATACAGTCAAGCATCATCAAGCCAGGGTTAGGAAAGGGTATGCCCTAAGAGAGCTGCCTGAGGAGTATGGGAAATATGACCTAACTTCCTAAGCCCTTACTTCCTGAGGAAAAAATTCCATTTTTAATAAGATCTATCTGTAACCAAACAACTACGTGTGACTGTCTTCAAAGAAAGCACCTCCCACAGTTTCGGAAACCAAGTACGTACAAAACAACAGTGGGCAGTGCTTTCAAAGCCAACTCATCAGGGGAGCTGATATATATAGAGGTAGTACATGCACATGAGAAACATACCTTCAAGAACAGGATTTGACTGCAGAAGTTGTTCTTTCACTTGGTTAACCTCTGCCCCCTTGCCACACACAGCAGCTACGTATGACATGACGAGCTTGCTTGCCTCTGTACGGGAAGAGCAAAACAAAAGCGCATTAAGTATTGGCAATTGGTCATATGGTCATTTGGAGACTTGATCTCTACCCTATTCTCACCATACCAGACAAGAATAAAAGCCATATATTACTTCACTTAGCTTCTCTCTTGGTGTACAGCCTGGGAATGAGAAAGGAGCTCACCATGCCACAAGAGCCACGCCATGACATCAGGACCCCCACTGACTTAAATACCTACAGCCCATCCAGGCTAAAAAAGCCACTGCTGGATACAGCATATTGCAGCTACTTCTCCGTTTAGCCTTAGTGAGAGGCAGCCACTTCAGAAAGAAAACCATTTCTAGCTAACATGATGGAATGCTTAGTCTGAATCTGAAGGTTTTAGCCTGAAAAACTAGGCCCAAGCACATTCAAGATGCAAAATTCAGGTAAGTTTAGCTCACCAGATACACAACAGCACAGACGTAAGCACACAACAGGCAAAGCTACACATATGTAATTACAACTATGAAGTAAGCTTCAAGTAAATAATTAACTGCAATTGAACATCACAAAACATTATGCAGTGAGTTTCAAAGTATAAAGTTTAGAGAAAGTAAAGACTTCATTTTAACAATGCAACTAATCAGAAGGTATAAACTTTTAAGAAAGTCTGGAACAGTTTATGGAATGGGTTTGTAAGGATGCCGTTCACCCAAACAGACATGAAGATTTCTGAAGGAAAAATCCATCCAACCCTTATATTTTTGTTGGTTTGGACAAAGAGCAGCTGAGAAAGGACTCTGTTTATAAACAGAATCTGTGAAGTTCAGTATGATGTAAGATAGTGAAATTTGAGGCAACATCAGCTGACATACAATGTAATGACTAACAGCTGGAATCCCTATCAACTCAACCCAATTGCCATAAAAAAAAACCACTACTTGCTATTCAGAGATCTGTTACAAATTTTAGGGTTTCATTTCAGGAAAGAACTGACAAACAAGTTATCCCTTGGATTTGATTCTTCCCTATTTAATCAAGCTTGTTTGCCGGTATTAAATTTCTTTTTTACACTGGAAAGAAAACAGACCGAGCCTGTGACACAGGAAACAAACAAGCAGAAACCAGTGGTGTCCATGTAGACTCCAATCTCCCTTAACCACACAACTCCTCAAGCCCAGCTGTCTTATCTAAAAATCCCTTTACTTCAGAGCTTGGAGTTACCAAACAGTTCGATATAAAATACTTGCTAAAGCAGTCAAAACCTCTAAGGAGAGCTTCTCAGTCAAAGAGAGGAAAAAAAAGCACTGAAGCAGCATATATGCTATCATAAAATTATAAACAATAAGAACACATACACTGGCCTTAAAATAGGCTTCGAACATCACTGAAAGACAGAATAAATGCCATCTCCTTTACGAGGAACTCTGTTTCACTGAATGAAGACGTGAGGAAGTGAATCCTCAACTTAGCATCTAACAGCACTTAAACATGCTACTCATCTTGGTAGAGCTTCATGTTTTCCAGCACAGTGTTACTGTTACTATCAATTACCGATATAAACACACAGTGAAACTAGTCTAAAACCTGAACAAATTAAAGAAAACAAGTGGCAACAGTTCAGCTTCAATTCTCTCAGCCCAAGCACGCCAAATGTTCAGGCTACCAAAACTTTCTAAAAGTTCTAAAAGCTTTAGATTGCATCTGTACTACCAAAAGTGTTTCTTCACTTTGAGAAATTTCTCCACTATCCTCCTTTTTCTTTGCACTGAAAACCTAAGTCCTCAGCTATTAGCTCCACTACAGCATAAACCATTACATCAAATATTAAAGACAGAATATCACAAATTCTGAGTTCATTATTGACTTGAATTTCAAATCATGCTCTTATGCTATTCAGTACCTACCTTTATAAAGAAGGAATAACTCATATCATGTCCCATATGGCTATGAAAATGACAGAACACAGTCAAAATCCATACACAAATCTGAACCTATCAGAATCCTCTTTACAAATAGAGAAGTTCAGAAACTCAACTACTCCTACACCCTTCAATTGAATAAATACATTAATAAAAGTGCCCTTCAGCTGCTTGAGAACTTACCTAACCTGAGGAAATAAAAAATTAAACAGTTTTGGTAGAGAACTCTTTTCTGATGTGTGAAATCATAGACAGAATCCATAATAATCATATTACCAAGAACTTGCTTTTTTAATATATACTCTTATTGAACACACAAACGTTTTCATGCCATTGAACTGGAAGAAAAGGATTAAATTACAAGATTCCAAGACATTTTAACTGGCTGACACTAATCAGACAAAGGAGAACAAGACATCACTCATGAACAAAACAGAAGCCAAAAGCATTTATCTCAACACTGCAAAGATGAAGCCCATGCTTCACATTGTTGCACAACAGGCAAAAGACTGATGAGATTTCCAAGGTAATCAGCTATAGGTATGAATTTTCCTTAGGAAATGATGTATTCCATCATAAATGCAAATATTTATTAAAAGACATGCAAAAGGATCAAAGGTTTGCCTTCCAGTGTAGGAGAGCAAGAGCATTCCGTTGTCACTGCCTTCAATGTTTTTCAGGGGAGAGCCTGAAGATTTTCTGCCCTTGCAATACTCTTGCAAACTGTCATCACCACAGCACGACTTTGCACAGTGATAGCAATATCTTGTTAACACGTGACAGGACTACATCATGGCTACAGCTTGGAAAAACATAAGTTCAGGGAAGATCACCCCTACAGCGACGTACACGACCGCATTCATTTTCTACAATGGCCTGACACAAAAACACATCAGTACCTCTCAGCTCTTATGGCTTCCAGCATCCCTTTGCAACAGAAATTGTGAATGCTTCTGAATGAGGTCAGAGCCGTTTATTACCTGTTTTTCCAGCTCCACTCTCTCCTGTAATAAGAATACACTGGTCTTTGTCCTGGTCCCTTAAAGATCGATACGCTTCATCTGACAAAGCAAAGCTGCAAGAGAAAAGAGCCAATTAAGAATGAGATATAACAGATAGCAACAACAAGTATGATTTGTCCTTCACACCCACGCAGAAAATAATAAAATTTTCAAGCAGAGAGTTCTGTAAGTGCTAAGGTTTTCGACTTCCAGAATAAAAGACCCACAGAAGCAAAATGCATACTTTAGCTCATGGTTTTTTTCAGGTTTTTCCCCAGGAAAAGGGAAGCAAAATCTGCCCTACAGGTTTTCATGCAGATAGAAAACTCAAACTGATGAAGTACCAGGGAAATTTAGGTCACTTTCTTCAATGAGCAAAATGACAATGCGATGGGACATGGCCAGTCTGAAGATGCTTAGAGAAAGGAATCAATAGAATCCTTAACACTAACAATATCATAAGCTTCAATTTCTACTCTGACAAGTATGAAGACATCTCCGAACCTGAAAAAGAATTGAGCATTTTAAGCAGTTGGGGGTATTATTGGATTTCTGCACAAGTATGCCGAAGTGTTTCCCAGCAAGCGTGTTCTTAGCACGCTAAGGGTGAAGTCATACTGTGAAATTAAAGATTATTGTAAGAATTAGCAGCTTTCCTACACCAACAATATCTTTCAATGGAACACAGAACATTCCAACTCTGAAACTGCTGGGCTGCAATTTGGATCCAAACGTGCTTTGTTGCCATGCAGCAACATGTATTTTGGAGAAACGCAAATGTGTTTTTTATATTCGGGTTTTCCTCAGTTGTCATTTTAAGCCAGAGAAAGAGTAGCACTGACTTTGGTTCAACTGCATTTTCCAGCTCATGGAACAAGGCATTCTGGATGCAGCACAAGAACTCACTGCTAAAACTGAAGCGGTGTCTTAAAAAAGACGTAAAAGCGAAATCCAAATAACAGGGCACACTTAAAGCACTAAGCAAATTCAAGAAATACGCTAGCAAATTTGCTGGCAAAACAAGGCATAGTTTTACATGAAATAAACATCCATTCATCAGATCAAGAGCTTTGTTTGATTGCTGCTCCCCATAAAATGATGTGTCGGTACATATTTCAAATCGGATATAGTTCATTATTTACAGCAAACAAACCACGGTTCCAAAACAGCAAATAACTCACAGGACAACATGAAATACATAATGGTTACAGATTGGATGCATCTTTTAGAAACTTATTCTATAGCAGCTCAGGAGCTTTGCATTCTGCTGACAACTGCAGAGATACCAAGTCTTGGTTTTGCACAATGTAGCCATGCAGAGTTTTCACAGGAAACCACAGCTTTCTGAAAAAAGCAAGCTCTTTGACATGAAACTAGCTACGGTTAGCATGGGCAAAGCGATCCATGCTCAGCTTCTTCAAGAGACACTACTGCTCCAGCTCAAAAGCTTCAAACATTAAACCTGCGTATGCTCAAATCAGTTTGTATCTATTTCTTTTTCACTAGCTAACATTGCCCCTTGAGCTCAGGCAGTTCTTCCTTATGGCTTCTCCTCCTCAGTGGTTTCAGGACGATGTCATATTTCCCCAGTTATTTACCAGGTGCACACGAAACACTCTGTACTCCCTCATCCTTCATCGCTATTAGACTCATCTTTCTTTTCTTTTTAAAGCTGCATCATGTTCTGAGCTCAGCCATCCAGCAAGAGCCCTGCACACCAGGTGAGCAGCGTTCCAAGAAGGTTGGAAAACAGGTCACGAACACCTTCTGCCTCCTTCCCTATGAACACATCATCCCTGCCCTTCCTCCTTACCTCCTGCCAGTGATGCCCATGCCATCGATGCCCCACTCTTTGTGTTCCTCCCGTCCTCTTTTCTGCACAAGGGCTCCACCATTGCTTTCCTTACAGCTTACGCTATCTCAGACTCTAAAATGCAATTCTCCCTAAACAGCTGGGCTAAGCACAAAGAGAGGTCACTACTCCGTTTGATACACTTACCATCGAACCAGAATTAACACTGATCTCTCAAAGCTTACTACCACTGTGGTGATTGAAACATTTCAATGCGGTAGTTCAACCAGAGGTGAAAATGTGTTTACGAGAAAGTAGCAGGCTGTAATGTTTTTAGCATTACAACAAAGTCAGCCTGTGCTATGGCCAACACACTGGAGAACTAGGAAAAAAAAAAAAAAAAAAAAAAAAAAAGACTCTTCTGCTGCTGAGAGACCATGACACAATTTCTGGCATCTGCTTTACTGACCCGAATCCAAGCTACAGTAGCAAAAACACTTTACCAGACTCTCTTACAGGATACATATTTAGGAAATGAATAATATTTGCTGAACGCTGCTGCAGATATACTTGTGAACTGAAGAGCACCAACGCAGGGCGTTCAGAAAGGCTCATCCCAGCACACATTCACGCAACTTTAACCACCATCCTTTTTGCAAGGAAAAGTAAAGCAGTGAGATACAACGGGAAGAAATGTAACTGCAATGAGCATTCGTGGGCCATGTGTGAGGCCATTAATGGCAGTGCCATGGAGCCATGGGTTTGACTGGAAGCTGGCTTTCAGCAGGAAGGTAAGGCTCTGTGGTGCTCTCAGACCTGCAGGTTGGGTGGCTCGCTCTGCGCCTGCTGTCCTTCAGACAATCCCAGCCATCAACTACTATTTCATTGCTGGAACAGCTTTCCTGGCAGAAAATGAAGTCAGCGTCAAGCACCAAGAAAGTATTCTCTCTGCTGATATACTGAGTTATGAATTAATCAGATTAAAAACCATTCATCGTTTCTAATTCACCGAATTTCTAGTTTCCCCAGCAGCCCCCATCAAAATTTATTTCAGAGCTTGATGTATTTATTAACCCTGCCTGCACTTCACAGTCAAGAGCACCAAATTGTGCCTTTTCTCCTCCCTCAGCAAAGAAACAGAAAATTCATTGCTACAAAGAGATATGAGAAGCTGGGGAGAGAGCGGGACTCCAGCCAGCTCTGGTCTGCCCCAGCCCAGCCAGGGATGCTGGGCATACATTCGCTTTTACTCCGCTGTTCTACACAACCCATCAAAGCACAAGTTTCACAACTGTATCAGATATCCTCCACTCCAGACAGAAGAAAGAAAGAAGTCAACTCATTTTAGAAGAAGTTTTGCGGAGGTGCTTATTAGAAGTTGCCTAAAACTTACCTCTGACGTTTCAACCGCTGCTCCAAGAATTCAATTTGAGGAGGCAAAGAGTATATAAATAACAGCATTTAAGGCTTCTTTGTCTTGCTGGCATTGCATAAACAGCATTAGGCACATTTACATCAGAGCCTGAACAAATAACTTTATTTCAAAGAAAAAGAGAGAACAACACATTTGTCATGTCAACTTCAGTGGCACAGCATCGCTTCACAGCCCCTCATATTTATTACCTTCTTCTGTCACTGCATTAAAAAAGCTTCAAGTCTTTTTGTTTAAACTCCACTTCTTTCCAAAACGTTATGTCACACTGCTCCTTATTTACTAAAAACACATTAAATAATCTCATTTAAGGCCATTTGAGCTTAACATATTTGAATGATCTGAAGACAACAAAGAATCCCTCTCCCCTCTGCCTTTCAGCAGTGTGAAGAGGCGCAGCTCTGGAAGCCAACATCCACAGCTGCAGCTTTAGGCCACATTCTGAGCTCTGACCCACCTCACAATTACAGAGCCCAGGCAAAATTTTCGAAATAGTTCATAATTTAAGAAGTAGTTATAACCCATGTGTTTTGAATTAAATGGTGAGTGTGTCAGCAGTGTTGTTTCCCATACCTTATAATAAACCCTCCTTTGATTTTTAGGTTTTTACGAGAGATGACAACACTCTCCTACCACAATAAACACAGAACTACTTACTGGAGTTCTCTTTTAGCTGAGATTTAACTATAGAAGCAGTTTGAAGTCAAAATGGCACCCACACCTACACCAGTTGCAGGCTCAGCTTTTTTATAGCGCCCGTTCCTTTGGTCACACCACTCCAGATGGCCTGATGGGTCTGCAGAGAATCACATAGAATCACCAAACCCTAAAACGTGGACGTGGAGGGAAGCAGCAAAGAAGGGTTTCCAAGAAGCTCGGGCAGCACCTCCTCTGCTCGAACAGAACAGTGTGGTCAGCCCACAGCAAGGCTCACATGTGAAGCAAAAAACTTAGCCCTCTTCCATCGCTATCTTCCTTGAAGCCAAAAGCATGAGGATGAGCGCTCCTCAGCTATCGGCACTTCCATCTTCCCACCACCACTTCAATCCTTCCTCTCTCGTCCCTCAGCAATCTGCACCACTAGTTAACGTTACATGAAACTCACGTATGAAAGCCATTGTCTCTGTCTCATCTTTGCTGGTAGTTGCTTTCCATTCTCAGTCAGTCCCTTTCTTAATGCATCCACTGGCCAATCCTGGCCTGCCAGCTCTACCACTGCTTTCAAAAGAAACTCAGAAGGCCTTCTTTTTTGGCCCTTCCATTCCCCAGGACCATTTCATTTCTACCCAGCTGACTCCAAACACGTTGGCAGGGTACACGCCACATGTCAGCACGTTATCATTGCAAAGTACGCACAACGCTGCACTAAAAAAGACCTACAGCAAAATTTGCATTTTACATACTGTTTAATGTGAACTTCACATCAAATGTAACTTACAGCTTGCCGCAAAGTCTAACAGAGAAGGGTATTTTTCAAGTTCTTTTCCATTATGAGTGCACAGAAGTGCTCCGTGACAGGATGACAACAAAGCAGCATCCTCCTCTCACAGTGAATTGAGGAAATGCATCACACTGGTTGGTCCTGATGTATGCATATAAAAAGGAACCAATAACCAGGGACAGGAGAAATGGAAGCACATTTATAGAGAGCTGTAAACCACCACTATTGAACATATTTCCCCTCCCAGCCCCACTGAAGCCCAGTGAAAAAACCACCATTGGGGAAAAACAACTGTAAGAGATAATTTGCATCGTTAGCTCATAGCACAGAGCTGTTTAATCTAATCGCCCCACGGATAACAAGCGTGGCCTCATTTTCCATAATTACAAGGGTGCCTCCTGTCAGCCCCTTAGACACACGTGGGGAGAGGAGGCTGTCAGCCTGCCACGGGCCTGAATGGAGCAGCAGCTGATGGAGCACTGCCTGGGACAGCCCTGCACAGGCGAGCAGCTGCTCTATGAGCCAGGGGAAACATGAAATGAGCTTAAGCGCCAGGATAAAGAGGTGCACTAAGACAGATGGAAAGGCTTTTCTCCTCTTCAGAATGCTTCTGCGTCTTTAAGCCTGCTTTGTTTTCCCAGTGAGGACAGAAAATTGTTTTATCAACAATACTATGTGGCTAATATACACAGGGAAGCATAGCTCCTGCGTTTCCTTCCCCACTTGGCTATTCATGCTGGCAGCTGCGATGTTCTGAGACACAGAACAAAGCCCAGAGCTGAGTAAATCAGCCTGGCTATTGTGAGGACAGGGCAGAATCTATGGAAGGGACAGGAGAGAGGGACGGACAAAACCACTCTTGATTTTCAAGAGTAAAGCACTTTAAAACACAGCCTAATGCTAAACCAGAGACATTTTCTATTCTAGTGAACTGGGAATGCAACACACACCCTCAAATGCTCTCTGGAGATCCCTTCTTCCTCAGGATGCAGCAGCCCTCAGATGCACTTCAAACACAGTGCCGGCCCAGCCAGGCACCCCAGTCCCTTCCCTTCCCTGGGGACAGGACATGTTTTCCCTGCAAGCCAGCAGGATGCTTCCTTCTTGGTTTTGATCACCTCCTTTTTACTCAGTGACAGTTGAAAAGATGCCTTTTTTTGGAAAACGAGCAATGGTCTTTCCCCTGCGCCGTACTCAGAAGATGTAAACACAACACATGCCTCGTCTGCCTACTTCAACAACATCTTAAGGCACCCCTTCAGGGCTGCACAGTACTGTGATGGAAAAGAAGCAAGCACAAGGAGCCTACAAGCCAGCTGCGATGTCACTTCCCTTCAGCCACTGGACAAAAGGACACTGAAGACAAAGATAACTGTGCCTCTTTCTAATCCAGATCCTCCCTTTAAATTTCAGCACGCTAACAGCCCCAATAAGCACATCCACATCCCATTCAACAGCTGGGTCCTATGAGCTAGCAAACTGCCACTGCAGTGGCCCTCCAAAGTAACATGGAAATCCAAAGGCAAATCACTGTATACTGCTGATAAGCAAATCAGAAGGACAGTCCAGGATCCTGTTAATGTCTGTTAACTGGGGAAAGCCCCATAGAGTAGCACCAGTTGAACACACACTAATGCTTACAGTCCCAATATACAGCAGGTACAGTCTGGGGCATGGCTTGCATACAGAAGGAAATTAAAACAATGAACTATAATTTGGAGCGGGTTCCTGCTGTCAGCAAAAGGGAATATTTATTTAAACCAAAGGAAAAAAAAAAAAAAAAAAAGGCAAATATCTCCACACCATAAACTTTTCAGCAGAGCAGCTGGGCATGGCTTCCCTCTCAAATAGTCCCATTCCTAGAAATGACATCAGCTAGCTGGATGCCCATAGCCATCACTCTCCCACGGATCCAGAAGAACGGGTAACTCCCAGTTGTTCTGAGGCCCTAACCAGATGAGGTCCTGACCCAGAGCATCTCCCACCCCAGTACCGGGCTGTATTATCCAGGCAGACAGCCAGATCCTGCACCATTACAGGGTTGCTTTACAAAAAAATCAACAGGGTCAAATTACAAAACAATAATGATTTTATTGAGCTCTAAAATATTTGAAAGGAAGTACGGAAAGTGTTTCCTGCTCTTTTATCTAAAAATACCTCTAATTATAGATGCAGTGTTTTTCCTGCAGTTTATTTCTTCTTGGTGGATCTTCTGAAGCTTTGCAATCCATGAGCTCGGGCTTGCAAAAATGGAATTAATTTCTATACCTAACACAGAACTTGGCTGGAAACCAGAGAAGCCTAGTGGTAAAACTCAACTATTTGGTTTGTGCCAGCCGTGGCCATATTTTACACAAAACAATTAGTTTTCTGCACAACAGGACATGTTTGGGTGCATTGCTGCACCGCGTGAATAGTGTGCTCAAAGTGCTCAAATGAAAATGTAACTCACCCAACTGACTTAAGTGGCTGAGAAACAAATCTTCATTTTTAAAGCATGGCTTTAAGAGATGATGGATTTTAAAGATCATGGCTAAACAACAGTCCTTTCCTGAAGGAAGCACCACTTGGGAACCCCTAGGCAGGGCAGGGATTGAAGCACATGAAGATTATGCAGTGTTTTAGACACTAAATATTAAGACTGCAAATTTCCCAACTCGTAACATGAAAAAGTTTATCTTTAGTAATCTGAACTGCATTAACCATGATGTACTCTCAGTTGCAGAAATCAAAGCCTTTTGGGTACAGTCACAGGCAGAAAGAGAAGGAATGGAAAAAGGGCCTCGGAAAGCAGTAGGAGAGCTCGAATCTTGCTCAAGTTTCAAGGCTTTTAACATTAGCCTTATTTATGCTGTATTTAAAACGATGACAAAGGCTCCCAGCATAGCAGATGGGCCTTTACTGATGTATTATAAATTGCTTAAAGAAAAAAAAAAAAAGAAAGAAAAAAAACCACCACTAAGCACAATGAAACATTTCCAATGAAGAAACGACAGCTGTTGCTAATTGCAGTTTGAAATCCCAGTTGCTGAGAAGACCATGCTGCCAGTCTAGGAAAAGCAAAATGTGAATTTAGAACCATGTACAGACTATGCATAAACTGGAATTTTATAATAATTATATAATACTTAAATAAACGGCTCATTCCTAATAGGGCCTCTACCTGCCTTCACTTCTA
This sequence comes from Meleagris gallopavo, assembly GCF_905368555.1. Lineage (NCBI taxonomy): Eukaryota > Metazoa > Chordata > Aves > Galliformes > Phasianidae > Meleagris > Meleagris gallopavo. Next base: position 1,537,048 of record NC_139410.1, read on the forward strand.
AGTCTGGATTTCAAAAATGAAAGGCAACGACCTTCAGAATTGCTCATTCCAGTGTACAGAAAGTCCCAACATTTTAATCAAAAGCGAAGTTACAAGAACCTCCTTTAAAACACAGTTACACTGACAGAGGCTTAAAGTGGTTAAAAGTGCTCTCATTTCCAAGTCCTACCAGTCCATCACTCAATTTCCTAAATTGAGGAAAATTATGTTCTGTTAAGGAGCAGACAAAAGGTTGGTCTGATTTCTTGCGTAGATGTGCACACAAAGAACTGGAAAGGGAACTAGCTGCAATACTGAAAAGAGTTTCAAGAGCAACTGAGTATGGACAGACTTGGAGAACTGTGTTATAAATCTGAGAAATTACTGCAGGGCCTTTCCTCTATTTAATGAAGGGCTCATTTCATTCGCCCAAGTTCAGCCAGTAACGCTGGATGGATTCCCAAGTGTTTTGTGTGAATTAGCAGGATCTGACTTTATGTGACAGTATGAATTGATGTTTTTTTTAAATATCAGCACTTTAGGTTCTAAATATACAAATGGCACAATAAGAGCTCTAGCTGGCAGTTCCAGTGTCTGGAAAATGAGAGAAATGGGACCTGGCAAAAAAGTTATCAATAGGTTAGACTACTGGAACATTAGCACGCATCTCCAAACAGCCAACAAATAGTAAAGCTTATTATTATTATTTTTACTAATCTTGGCTTAAACATGACCTAGCCAAAACCTGTGTGTTTTTAAGCTTACAAATAAACACAGACTACGACAAATGCACTCACATTAAAAAAAAAAAAAAAAAAAGATTGCTACAGATAACTAAAACCGTTTGACTCTTAATCCCCAACATGACTGAAGTGAAATGTGAAAGTATGCTGTGTACAGAGGTAAGGCTAAATATTTGGAAACAGCGCTAAAAACAAAGCTATTTTGCCGAGGCTCTAAGCCAGCAGTTAGTTCACAAAGGAACCCCTTCCATAATTTTCCTTTGTATACCATGATGGAATTAAAGAAGCATCTGGAACAGATCTGCAGTTAAGAGCATCCCTTAAAAACTCACAGCTTTCCAGGCACCCACTCCTTGCATGTTTTGCAGGCTTTGCCATGAGCACACAGGCCATGTGGGCACTGCTCTTGTGACCAGCCTCCACGACGCTACCAACAGTTCAGACAACAAGGATGGCTGAAAAAGGTCATCACATCAAACCATGTAATCCAGTCTTAACGCCTCTCTCAACCATTTTAGAAATCAGAATAAAGCACAACTTTCATCTGTAAACTCATTCATTCATCCTTATGCTTTCCGGGCTGTTTGTACTTCTCAGGTGTTGGATACATTTTCTGAGCCTCCCTACAATGCACAACTGCTCTAAACCCATTTCTGTGTTGCTATGCAACATCACAAAAATCTCACACGACCCAATACTAATCCTGTCAGTAAGACTCCCTTCACCTCTACAGCACTCAGGTCAGCTGGCTGCATAATATGCTATCCAACCAAACGTGCTTGGATTTCAGAAAAAAACTGAAAGTATTGTATGCAAGAGAAATCTTCCCTTGCATTCTAAGCCTTACAAATCTTTTCAAAAACGCTCTTTAAAAAATGAGATGGCCATTTCAAGATGGGCACATCACAAGGGCCTTCCTCAAATTCCATTTTCTCTGGGCTGCAGAGCTGTCAGGACATCGTGCTCCCACAGGAGGTGTGCACACAGCCTGCAATACAACAGGTCCTTCTCAGGCATGAAATCCTTCTGACTCATGAAGCAAATGCGATCCTTCATCCCCATTTCATCTATGCGCTTGAGGGACTGACATGCACAGATTTGCCACATCCAGCACTGCCTCTCTAGAGAGGTCAAGAGTCATAAGCCTGACCCCTTCCAAAATAAGACTGCAATGGTTTATGCAGGTTTTCTTCTTCCCCTTTTTTCTTTCAACTCATTCCTAATATGGGTTTAAAAATTAGGTACAGGCGGTCCTCCCTAATTGTTATTTATGATTTCTGTCAGCCGTGGATGCTCCTTCCCTGCCCAGCAGTTAATTTTGCCAACTAACCTTTGATCACCTTCCCTGCCTATAAATCTCTTTAGAAACAGACACTCTGCTGAGCCACATGAGCAAGTCCAAAGATCAAATTTCTGGAGAATTCAGAAATTATTGGGAATAAGAACAACCTGGCTGCACAAAGGGGATATTGCAAGGTGAACAAAATCCATGAGGAGTAAAGAGCTTGCCAGGAGAGAAAAGGAGGTTAGGAAAGGAATAGCAGAGAAGGAAATAATAACATAGACATGCTTGGTCAATGAAGGACATCAAACTGTGGCCCCAGGCACTCACCCCACCACCCTCTCCTTCAGCAAATAAAACGTGCTATTGTGTGCCTTAAAACACACTGATGCTTATGGGGGATGGCTTCGTTTTATGTATGGGCAACAACTATGTAGGACTTCATCATCCCCTCAGTCAAAAATGTTTGCTTTAAGTCAAGGAGGAAAGAAAGAGTTACTGTAACCTCAGCATTTCTGAAGGCATGCAGTCCTGGAATACCAGCAAAAAGAGCCAGAAGCAAAACTGTAACTTCTATATTTGCTGCTTACATGGGCTCAAAACAGTCCTGACGTGAAAAGCTAAAAGCAAATTTTGCCTATTGTCACTGTAATTCAGGTATCAGCATTAAAATTATTTTTCCCAGGAATTATTAACACGATGACAATCAAAATAGGAAATCTAATTAAGTTTCTCAAACTTGCCTCGTGGCATCAGGTTGACATCTCCACATCTGCATCCCATGTAAAGGCATGCCATTTTCAGAACCTTCCTGCAAGAGCTTATCCCTCTATGTATCTGAAAGCTTTTAACTTAGTAGCTTACAACTTGTGACTAGCAGTACCGTTGCCACATTCTTTTTGTTCCTCAGCTTGAAGTAATTCACAGTTCTAAAGCAAGAAGTTGAGGAGCTTAAGCCTGAGAAAGGGAGCAGAAAGTCACGTTTTGTGTTACCTGCAAGAGACGGAGACCTGCTGGTAGCCAAGATGAGAAATGCAAGCAACATCATCTCTGCAAACCCGTAAAGCAAACCTGTTCCTGGTAGGAAAGTGATATGGCAGCTACAAGGAAATGATATGATGAAGTGTTTAATTCCCATTACTGTCACTTTGAAGATTTCAGAAGCTGCCTTTGTCACCAGTGGAAGGCGATGTAAATTAGCAAGGTAGACAGCTTTGTTCTCTCTCATGTCTAGGCTACCCACAAGGTAAGCAAAATGGCAATTACATCAACTGAAAGGGTAATTACATCAACTGGAAGAGCAGAACAGAAACGTAAGGACTGCACAAATCAAGCAGCTAATGGTTGGAGCACTGAAATGTTATCCTCTGCGCTGTCGAGTCAGAGACAAGCTTGATCCTGCCTTGTAGATAAAAACAAAACCAGAAAGAGTAACAAAACACTGGGGAAATAAGTAGATGCATAAATAAAGAGCTTGGTGAACTTCGCATTGCAGCTATGCAAATAGCCACAGACTGGGAAAACAAGCATTCCAGGAGCATTACATGGTGTCATAACAGCAGCAGTGAATTTAGAGAGGAATGAAACATTAAAATTTGAAGTCCTTGATTGATTTTTAACAGATACACCATCATCCAAAACCATCTGACCAAGGAGCACCCTCTCCCAGAACTTGTGTTTGGCTGCCTGTTCAAAACATGTCTGCAGCCTCACTCGAGCTTCCAAAGCAGCTTCTAAAGCAGCATCCCAAACCTGCAATTAAGTCTTAAGTAGTGTCACTGAAAGCATTGGGTGCTCTTACATTTGCTGCTGAGGAAACACAAAGCAAATGAGAAGGCAAACACTCCCCTCATCTTTCACATTAAGGTTAAAAAAACATGTGATTCCCACTCGCATGGTTTTGTGTTTCTCCAGTGACCATGTATAGGAAAAAAAAAAAAAATCACTAGGTATGGATTTCCTTCATGTCATTAGATGCTGCTCTCTCCTTTGCCTTCAGTTTTCCCTTTCTCATCCAGTCAGCTATTTTAGGGGGACATCAGGATTTCTCATGCACACACTCCCCATCCCAACCCATCACATCACATCCAGATGTTTGCATGTGCCTCAAAGCACAGAGAGAAGGACATAGGAAACAACCAGAAAATGAACAAAACGTGATTTAATAATCCCCATTTCTCAGAAGCTCCCCTACAAAGCTCTCTAGAACAGCCCTCAGCAGTCTGCTCCAGAAATACCAGCGTAAACATTGGGAAATGCAGATCTGGAGGTTCTCTCTGAAACAACAGAGTTTCTTCTAACCAATGGCCAGGCTGCCCAGAGAAGTGGTGGATGCCCTACCTGGAGACGTGCAAGGTCAGGCTGGATGGGTCTCTGAGCACCCTGATCGAGCCGTAGGCGTCCCTGTTCCTGGCAGGGCAGTTGGACTAGATGGCCTTTAAGGGTCCTTCCCAACTTGAATTATTTTGTGATTCTGTGAGACTCTAAGCATTTTGGTGCCACACAGCAGAGTGGTTTCTAGAAGAATTTACCGAATCTAAATCCCTGCAAGGTATTTTTATGCATTACATCATTTGCATCTTTCTAGCTAGCACTAGTAATAAATCAGACTGATAATTAGCATAAAGGAGATGCTAAAATAATAAACACACTAAATATAACTTCATTTATAAACCTATTTTCTCAGTCAGATGCGTTCGTTTCCTAGAGAATAAGCAAGGAATTTTGGTTTGGTCATGATTACATCACAGGAACCAGAAGTCTCTTTCCAAAGCCCCCTGACATGGTGCAGTGGGCTTCCCCACAACCATGTCTTATGAAAAGGCCACAGCTCATCGGAGATTTGCACATCAAAGAGAAATAAGTATGTAGATCTCGACAAATCAGTGCGGGTTTTTTCCCCCCCCACATCAGAAGGAACAAACACCACAGATTGCAATCTGCTATACACCAACTCTTCATTTAAGTTTCTGAGCTGCTAAAAAAAAAAAAAAAAAAAAAAATTAAAAAGAAACAGCCTTGAGGACAACTGCAAGGTCTCCGTGGAAGTGCACCGCAGGCTGTGACTGTGCCCTGCATTTAAGAGCAGCCTGCCGCATGTTGATCTGTCAGCCCTAAATCCAGCTGCAGGCTCCAAGCCGGGGCGATGCTGGCTGTACCCCAGAACCAGTTCCTGGGGAGCAGCAGTTTACCAATTTTGGAAGAGACAAATGGGGCTCTCTTAATCCTACAGCTCTACTTAGCAACCACGGACAGCTGCAAAGGAAAGCAAGGTTACCAGAAGGTGAGATCTTTTTAACTGAAAAAATGTGAAATGGAAACACCGCTTCTTCAAAATAAAGTGGAATTAGGAAATGCTATTTCCTAATCCAGTATTTTTAAGGATAATTTGGTAGAAGGTAAAACTATCACACAGAAGCAATACCAAATCAAGTTCCCGTTCTGAGACATGAGCCTGACTGTACAATTACTGTCATTAGCAATGAATGACTTTATGAAACAATTTTCTACTCGGATCAGATTCACATTTCTTTTCCCCAAGTCTTTTACTCTAACCATCTAATATCTCCCCTTACTACCTTGAAACTCATTTCCACCTTAACATAGAAAGGCAAATATTTCTCTAGTCAAAGCTGAATGTACATGTGATAGGATTGAGCACTGAAAAAAATACGTATTAAAATGATCAAAATGGTAATTTCATTCTGGAAAACCACCCTTCAGGAGAGATGGAGAAACAGAGATCCACGTATTACTTGATTCGACAAGTAACCAAGAACCGACTTTCAGAATGTCAGACAAGCTGTTGTTACTCACAGGTCTTATTTACGAAATCCTCCACCATATGACAGCTGATTTAGCTGCGCAGACAGTTCTTTTAGCAAGCAATTGCATTAAGTTAGCAAGCCACTGCACTTGCTAAACAAAACTTGAAGGAAACCCGAACAAGGTGAGAGTTGAGATTCAAGAAGACCAAGAAGGGCCAGAAGCTCAATTTATATGTGTTATAGCACTTCAGCCAACACATTTGGAAAAGCTACAGGTGAAGGATGAAGGCAAAAAAAAAAAATTAATCAGACATATTTCCACACCACTCCTTGTTAAAGTAGAAGCTAACATTGGAGAAAGAGGCCCGAGTTTATGGCAATGCTTAGATACTTGTCTGATTGGAGGTCACTCCATATGGCCCCCTGAATGTGCAATGGCAAAGCAGGGCGACAGCCTGACACAACACAGGTGTGCTTCCCTAAATCAGAGTCATGTAGACGAGAGGAACAGAGGCCTGCAAACTCACCACTACAGTGCCTGACGAGATAAACCAATTACCTCAACATGCACACTCTGGAGACAAGGCACCCCATTCTCAGCCACACCTCCCACACCTATACTAAAAGTCTCAGAGCCTAACCACATTCAGGCTGCTCAGTAATTCAGACCAGCCCTGTATAACACAAGGCATGCCAGGTCAGTGGGGTGAGCTCTCAGGATGGAACGGAGCCGTGAGTGACACAAGCAAGGCCTCTGACTTCTTTGCAAGGTGCAGTCCTGCAGAGGGAGTGCCAGAGGTGAACCAAAGTCAGAATACGACATTATACTTACTTGCCAGCCTTCCATCCCTACATTTAGACCTGGAATTTACATCATATAGAAATCACTCTTTGCAGTGTTGTGTCTCTGTATACACACAATGAATTTTCGTCTTAAGATTCGCATGATTCGTTGATATCACTGTGGTTGCCCTCTCAGAATTGGCTCATCTCCACCCAGCAAAGGGGACCAAGCTTTTGTTTCCCTACAGATTCCATCAATCAAGAAGATTTCCTCGAAACCAGACTAAAATGCAGCAATGAAGGCTACCAGTTGCAGTTACAGGAAAATGTTCCCAAGTGCACATACCAGAGCCTAAATACATGATATACAAAGCGTAACTTTCCTTGACTTGTCTTTAATATGAACTAATTGTGAGGGGACTGCTTTAATGAGCACTTTTTGATGAGAAAGACAGCTGGTACCATCTGCTCACGGGCAGCCTGAAACGAAAGCTGTTGTGTACTTACATGTGAGGGCTGAGTTCATAGAAGTTCCGGTTTCTGTATTCTTCAACTTTCTCCGGAGTATAAATGGGGAGAGGTCTGTAAGGGTTTATTGATATCACCACGCTGCCGATGTATGTCTGTTGAAGGAAAACAAGGCAAAAAAAAAAAACAACACACCATCATGGAGTTTTCTTTTTAAAATACTCTTGCTTTTCATGTATTTCTATTTAACACGCAAGGAAAAACAACAAACAAACGTAAAATTATAAAAAAAGAAGAAAAAAAAAGCCCAGTTGTGACAATGAATAAATATGTATCCACACTGAAACACTTCCCAGGTCTCATCAAACATATCAGTAGATACTTCTACAGAATGGAATGCCTCTCATGAACGTTTTTAAAACAAAGTCCTATCATACAAATATTTCTCTAACTCTCTCAGTTGGGGAGGAAAACGAAAAGGACACAGATGTTCATGAAGGACCCACTCCAACAGCATGATCTTTGTAGTACAGAAGTGCAGAGAAGCAGCACTGTGTGCAGTCACACTCCTTCCTGCACTTGGGGATAAGACACATGCAGGCTGATGGCCTCTCATAGGGTTCTGTCAATTGAGTGACTTGAAGGCAAGGCTGAAACCAGCTGAAGTCCTGCCACGATACCCCGGCAGACACAAAGCATTACTTAGGTTTCCAGATGCCAAACACAGTTGCTATTACTGGAGAAAAATGGTGTGGGTAATGCATTGGTTTTCCTTTAGATCCTATACAGCACCCAGCGGAATGACAGTGGGTGAGCATCCATGCAGCAAGTGCCACAACCCCTCCAATCCTGCCTGTAGGCACTCAGCAAGCACAGAGTGAAAGCCAAGCATTTGATATCTCTTCCCCAGCCATGAAATGATTAAGAAGACCGGGCACAACATGGCTTTGCCAATAAGCGGGGCTTTCTGGAGGTGTGACAGCTGCACACAAAAGCCACAGGTTCCCACTAGGATTACGCCGATAGGAACTGCTGAAGAAAGAGAACAATTCTTACATAGATTTTGGAGTTTAAATAGCTCCTTCCCTGCAACACTTGAGCACCTCATGATTGCCACTTGGACTTACCCCCACAACTTTTCCTGGAAGGAAGTGCTACAGTAAACATTTGCTAAATGGGAGCAGAGGGGAGCCCGAGTTACTCAGCAGCAGGTACAGCAGAGCACTCAGCTGCCTCTGGAGCAACAGACCAACAACGCTGAATGCTATAACCCCCCCATCTGACCTTCACGTCTAAAGCAATTTTCTGCTAAATGCTAAACAAAAACCAGGCCCTAAGCAGAAAGCAAGGGGAGCGAGACTTCCCACCTTCCACAGCATGCACATGCATACAAGCTGCGAGCCCGCTAAACACCTTCTGTCCGAGATTGAACAACCTCAAGTGCAGCAACAGAGCAAGCAGCACCAAGCTGCAGAGCCTAGAAGCTCACCCTCACGGCATCTGCAGCCTAAAGGATGAAACAGAAGCAGCCACTGCTGACAGCTCATTGTGCAACTGCTGCTACAATGAAGCATAACACTCCGCTAATTGGGTTCAAAGCTCACCAATTCCAAATAGCACTGAGTTTCTCTTCGCCTTTGGAACTGGCCAGGAATCTTCTGCAAAACGCTTCCCCCCATGCATCCAAGTAGGTCCAATCGGATCAAGCTGGTTGGACCAGGAGCCCAGGGAGAGCAAGGAGGGGGAAGGAGCCTGGGGTAATTTGCATCAGGGTTGGCAAACTGCAGCTCACAAGAGAGACAACCAAACGTGTGCCTATGAGGGAGGAACCCCAAAGGCTCTCCGACACAGACTACTGATGCAGTCACAAAGTGGATCTGCGCCTTTACAAAATAACTAAGATTTGTGCTTCTTCCAAAGACACGTTGCCATACGTGCTTAGATACACTTTCTTCAAACAGTAAGTTGTTTTAGTTTCGTGGTCATCCTCCCCTTAACAAGGCAAGTAGTTTCCACCTGTGTCTGCTCTCCTCCTCTGAGCTGTAAGAAAACCCCCAAATGAGCTTTATACAGAGTTTGCTCTGCTCTCTCAGCATACACAGCACTGGCAATTTGCAGCCTACAGATGCTTAGCACAAACAACAGGTACCCCAAAACCTTTCTGGTCTTCACAAGTGCATGGATATCCCATTAGGACTCTTTCCTGATAAAACTCTCTTCCTCACAAATCTTGACAAACTGTGAATTCAGCTCATTTTGAACTCTATGCTGGAAAGTACCAGCAGAAGACACGTGCAGACCAGATCTGAAAGATTATATTTTGAAAAAGCAATTCTCTGGAACTCAAAGACCTGCCATTTCCAGCTGCCATAAAATCATGAAGTTTGCTGCATTCTTGAAGTACCCTGACATGCCAAAGCAAAGAAAGATGGGTGAAAGAGAAAAGCTTCATTTTTAAATTTGAATACAAGCGTTCATATGAGATTTATTTAGAAGCATCTCATCATAGCTAAGTACTGCCCAGACAATGTATTTTGGGAATTCAAGTCAGCTATCCATTGTCAGACATGTACGAATACAGCTCAATTCCTAAAATACCAATATTTCAAAAGGTCAAAGGACTATATAGAAACAAAGCTGTATACATGCCCGTTTTAAACACCAACCCACAGCATGCCAAGAAGTCGTCAGTTGTGCTGTAAGGCTGCTCACAAGAGCTGATACACACTCTTCTAGAATGCCAGTATCTCAAAACTGACACCACTACTTGTTAGCGGTGGTCTGTGAGATTCCGCCTAACCGGGATAAACAGATCCAGAAAATAGCTTTCCCACATAACATCTGCCTTCCCACCAGAACTCCACGATAAACAAACAAACTAAATGGTTTAAACCCTTGAGCAAGCAACAGGAGCAGTAACATTCCAGTGCTGGAAGGAGTACGCTGAGGGGTAGTGGGAGACATGCAGCAGCACCCCAGGGACTGAGAGAGCCTTCATCCTCCCTGTTCAAGGAAAAAAATCTAACCCCAGAGGAACAGCCTCGTGATGACAGCACAGAGCGCAGGCAGGAAATCTGATTTCTGTCTTGGCTTTGCCGTGGCCTTGTTATGCGAGTTTGGACAAGACCTGCTGTCTCCTCAATTTCCATTAATGAGAGAATCTTGATTATACTCCTTCCTCCGAGCTTCTTTACTGCAAGGACTCACAGAGGCAAATTCTGCTTCCTTTGTGTGTTTATCCTGAACCTGGATCAAAAGGGCTCATTGGATGGTTGGACTAGGTGATCTTAGTGGTCTTTTCCAACCTTAACAATGCTACGACTCTCTCTTGAAGTCAATCAGTGAACCTGCTCCGCTGCATGACTATACTGCTAAGCATTAACATTGCAGCTGTGGAAACCTGAATTTCAATCAAGTCAAAAGGCAGCACGTTCTGCATCCTCCAATAAAGAAACACAGGCAATGCCTTCCTGTGAATTTGGGCTTACGGCCCAAGCAGAAGAAAACTTTAAATTACAACCCAATGGAAAAAGAAGCAATGTTCAGTAGGCTGCTCCTCCAAGGTGTTGGAGGTGCAAGTTGTAAGATGCTTTGATGCCTACTTATTCCTCTGAGGAATGGAAGCAAACCTAGCAGCCTAGGGCAAGAAGTTAACACTACAGTATATCAGTAAAGCTGTTTTTCCTCTGTCAGAGTTAATCTTAGAATATCCCAAGGGTCCAGAAGAGAGGAGTCTGCAGCTGCAGAAGCCAGGGAACACTGCCAGCGGTAGTCAGAGCTGCAGAACAGGAGCTGCAGAGGCTGCCTTACCAGCATCTGTGAAACCTCCTCTGGCCCTGTGGCACCCAGCACAACGCAATCTTCTGCAGAGTTTAAAATCATGATGTGCCTGCATCTGTTCACTAGAAACCGTCAATGCTTCACATCACATGTGGCAGCTCAAACAACAGCATCAAAAAAGTCTCTTCCACATGGTAGCCTGCAATTGGCCAGGAAAAGATGTTGCTGCAAAAACACCTCCTGCTGTAAAATGCACAATAGACACAGGACTCTGCACATGTGCTAAAGGGGGCTAAATTCGCAAGGTCCTGAAAGGCTACTCCATTTATTTGTGTATTTTTTAATGTTTAGCACAGACACAGAAAACAAAGTTCTCATAAAGTAAGATTGCTAGTGGGGATACAGCCCCTTCCAGACACGCAGGCCAATTTTAATAGTCCAGATACGCACTGTGTGCATTTCTTCAGCACTGATTAGGCTCATGTGAACTGAGTTCCTGAGATTTTAACAGCTTCAGATCACTAAGACAAGCGACTGAAAAGAGAAATGTTGAAGTAAGATCAAAGACAAGTGTGACCAGGGTTTGTTGGAGAGAATCCAGAATGAAACACTGGGGCAGCACTGATTTTTTAATTATCATTATTAATATTATTATTAATGTGACACGCGCACTAATCCTCAGTTAGCAGAAGGAATTTCTGCAATTGGAGCCATCAAATTGGCTTTTCCCAGCAAATAGTGTTCCCCTAAGCTCCTGCTGAATTCTGAAGCAGCTGTGGTGGCCAGTGAGGTGCTGCAGATAAGGAAATACTTTAGCACACACCTAACTGGAAGGGAAGCCAGTGCTAAAAATTCACTTTTTGCATGTCTGGTCTGCGGTAACCTGAACTTCTAAACCAAACTGATATATTTGGTCTTACTTTCTATATAGAGAGAGCCCTCTATAGTTCCCCCTCTCAATACTCCTGTATATATCTCCCTCTTAGTCATTTCTAATTCTCTTCGTGTAAGTGAAGAAACACAACGGTGGATTTCTGAACAAACACTACTTAGCCCAAAATGATTAAAACATCCTGCCCCATGACCACCCTCCTTCGAGCACAGCACCTCAGGCCCAGAAACAGGCGGTATGTAGTAACACTGTTAGTGCATATCCTTGTCGTGCACCACATACATTGCGGCTCTGGTAATGACTCAAGAAACAAAGCTCAAGCAGGCAACACAAAGGCAGAATTGCATACATCCCAAAGCAACCAACCACAACACAGCAGCCCGCGTCAAAAAGGATAGCAAGATCCTCTTCAGCACAGGCTGGGTCCTGCAGGCTGCTGTGCAAACAGCCCCAACAGGCTGCGGTAACCTGCAGCAGCCCGGATCAAGCCCTTAATCACACAGCAATCATTTTAGAGCCTGAAGTAACAACGGAGCATTCTGCAGAGAAAGGTGCTCGAGCATAACATGCTGAAACAAGTACTTAAAGAGGATGCGTGTGTACAGATCATCAGGTTTCTCTTCTAAGTTTCTGGAGGGCACAGACTTCGCTGCTCACTGAGTATTACTGCTAACCTCACGATCATCCTGACAGAGCTCAATGGTATTACTAACGAAAGTGATTAATCACCTCAATCCCCCACCTCTCCGACTCTGAATGCTGACTCATCTCAGACGATCCCTGCAGAGGATGCAATGATAAGCGAAACCTGTAAAGCAGGCCATGATGAAGTCAGCCCAAGGCAGACACGAGCAATTTTAAGGACAGCATTTAAGTATCCTGCAACGTCAGTACTTGCTAGCTTTGGAGAAGATAAAGACTTGTTTTCATAAGCAACTGCAACTGGGGACTGAATAGTGCCTGTGCCAAGAAAACTCCTGTCTCAAAGCGAAAAAGAAACAATAGCAGAAAACATTAGGGAGGGGACACGTGCCTTAATGGAGTACTTAAACTACTCCATTATTTCTGTATAGATAAAACATACCTGTATGGATAAAAAATGGGGAAGGAAAGTGTCCCAGCAGGCTGCAGCCAGGGCTGGCCTATGTGCATGGTTTGACAGCACTCGGATGTTTTGGCTGCTCTCTCTGCTCTGTGCCAACCTTTCATTAATCTTTTGTACCTTTATATCAAACAACATGCACCAAAACCACTGCTAAATGTCCAACATATCATCATTGCCTCTTCGATGGAACAAGATTTTGGGGCAGAGCCAATGCTGCAGAACTTGCTGAGGCCCTATGGGAGACATTTCCCACACCAACTTGCCTCTTTTTTCAAAGAGCCACACCAAAACAGCAAGCAGTGTGTAGTGAAGAAGACCCCTACAAGCAGCCCACCACACTCACCTGATTTTTCATGTTTTCTTTACTTCTTTAAGCAGGTATTGCATAGAGCCCTATGCTTCCGTTGCCATGTTTAGCATTGGGGGTGGCATACAAAGAGGAAAGGAAATGAAGCAATGCCTTGAGACAAGCAGCTGTACTGCTGCTGGACACCCCAAGGCTCAAAGCAACCCACTTGCTGGCTGCTGGCACCTTGGCCTGCTGAGCTATCACATTTGCTTATCAGATGTGCTGATGTGAAGGATCAAGGGACCAAGGGGAAGTCTGACCAGATAACATGCGAAGAAAGATTCAGAGGGAGGCAGAATATTTTTCATTGCACCAGATATGGCTGGAAAAGATATGCCTGGAGCAACAGGCCCTACCTGACACCTGAAGCAGTGGACTCAAGGCTCTCACCTGTGGCAGCTGCAACAGTATTACTGCTGCAGGTGACTGGCTTCTCTCAACACGGGAAGCCAGAAATCACTGGCAGCAGCAGAGTCATCCCTGTGGGAGGAGAGCAGGAGGTGTGGGGAAGCACAGTCAGCTGAGAACTGCTGTGGCTGTTGAGCGAAGCGAAGCTCTACAAGGCTTTCTTCATAAGGAAGTTGATGAGGAATGGGCTCGGCTCACACCAGACATCTGCTCTCATCTACTGCCCTTTCTCAGCTCCAGCCTTAGCCCTGGGGTGTCCCTTCTCTCTCCTCAAACAGTACTTCCAAACCTGTTTGAAAACCTGATCACGGGCCCCAGCCAGCCACAAAAACAACCTGTAAAGGCCAGTGAAATTATGCTGACCTAATTCAGACAGCGATGACATCGAGAATAAAACTGAACTTCAACCTGTGCTATGACCGTAATGCAATTAAAAATTTCCCAGCAACCTGCATTTATGTATCCCAATACCACAAAACTCTTTTATTCACACCACCAGTGAAGTTTTATGGAGGGGTGTGATCTTGCAAGGCCAATTCCTATTGAGACAGTCGGTCTCATTCATGTATTTACATCTTCCGCCCTCTTCCTCCCAGCACAATAACTGGAAGATCAGACATAGATGCAGCAGGAACAAAGCCACTGTGCTTGACTGCCATTCGGCAAACTCCCGAACCATGCAAGATGACGAAAAAAGGAGGAAACCAATAACACACACAGTTGAGTAAAGTCAAACCAGAAACAACAAGGGTACCCCCAAAATACCTAATCAGCATCCCCAGGAAGCCCCCCAGCCTGCGACACAAGCACACCAGCCAACCAAAGGCAGTCACAAGGATATTACCTCAAGCAGCTAGCACTGAGTTATTATACTGGAATGACAAATATTTAATAGCTCAGTAATAAAACAACATGTGTTCAGTACCATAAGAGTGTTCTTGCCCAAAGCAGCCCACAAACTCCACGTGCAGAAAATACAAATTAAACGCTGACATCAGAAAAAGATTCTGTTATGCTACAAGAACAAAAAGCAAACAAACATTTTGTTGTCATGAACAAAATGTTGACCTCTGCTTCTCTGGGAAGGCTTCAAGAAACAACATAACTGTGGGGAAAAATGTGCAGGGCAGCAGAACAGAGCGGCGTCTGGCCATAAAGGCTGCCGATATGCCCACGCAGCACCAGTCCCTCCAGACTGCTCCTCCAACATGACCCATCCAGCAGGAAAATCAGCTGCAGAGCAATATATATGCCTCAGTTTATCCCAGTTCTCCACTATCACTGGGAATCCGCACACAGACAGATGCCAACCCTCTTCCTCATTTCTCAGCATTCCAAAGTATAAAAGACAAATAACAGCTGGGCTGATCACATTTCAGTCAAATCAATGCAAATGAAAAAGTTCAGGGAGAAGGTGCAGCAGAATGAGTCAAAATTCATCCACGGTATACAAGCTGAATTTTATGAAGCTATTTGAAAGTTAATATGCGGTCTCTTGGTCACACATTCTAACCACACAAGCTGCTCCCTGTGACCCCCAAATAATCAACATTCTATGTGCTAGCTGCATCGGTCATGAATCACATTTTACTCTAAGTTAAAGAAACTCTCCCTTTGTTACTGATACTTAGAGAACAGAAAGTGATTTTATCAATAAAAGGTTTAAGAGCTGCAAAAATAACATCATAGTCTATCGCAGCTTTTTAATGAGATTTTTCTTGGTCAGACGTACCCCAGGCATTTCCAGACATGACTAAACTCCAAGATTCCCATTCCCAATTAACACGTTCATTACCGACAAGCCTTTCCTCCAGAGCGCAGCTGAACCTGATGGTCTTTAGGAGAATAATTGGCCCAGCTCCAGCTTCACCAGCCTTCGTGCTTATTTTTACAGGCACGGCCTCCAGCCCAGTATGCAACCTAACACCCAAGTCCATTAAACTTTCCATCAAATACACGTAAAAACAAACAACAGGCAATCATGTTGTAGTCTGTTCTCTGACTGGTAGGAGTACACTTTTTTCCTTGTTTGCACATGACAACTTTCAAGTTGTCCTCTTGAAGGAGCTCAGAATGGTCATGCTCAGTTTGAAGAGAGGACCACTGGGAATCCAGGTCTGATCCAGCTCTTGCAAGGGGAGCTGTTGCAGAGAAGACTTGGCACTAGGATTTCCGACATTAAAAATTCAGCGTCAAGTGTAACTACCATGGCAGAGACTAGCAAAGACAAAAATTGTATTGTTTTCTGCTGGAATGAGCCCATTTATCTTGTCATCTTTGGCTATGGAGAGAGATCTGGCGCTCACGGAGGGATTGATCTGACTCACATCCATCTATAGGGCTGGCTAACACGATTATGCCACGTCTGGCCAACTTTAAAGCTTTTTCAAAACTACTCACATTACAGGTCTCATTCCCCACAACAAACCCCTTTGAAGGTTTATAACTGCAGCTTGGTTTTAAAACTAACATATGCAGCACAGACACAGCTATTGATTCATAGAAAACTGCTTAAAACCTGATGCTACAAAAGCTACGATCAGATGCTGTAGAAACATTTCAGCACACACATACAGCTTCCGTTTGACTTCATTTTTTTAAACTTGGACACCACTTTTGGTACTGCCTACAACTGGGTAATGACATAAGAGGTGATCTTACAATCCCAAAGGCTCTAACTGTTGCTCTCCAAACGGATCTGAGGGGCCAACTTCTGCAGCTCGTTAGAACTGAGGAAATCTGCAGTCTTTGTGGAGCACCAACAGTAGTCCTGTATCAGTTTTACTCAGCTTCTCCAGGAGAGCATGCAAACTACAGACTTTACATGGCAAAGCAAACATTGCTTCCAGATGGAACAAAGGCTCCATTGTGCTCTACTAAGTCTAAAAACAGAAACCCAAAGTGTGGTTTCCATGAGCGAGGCTTGGGAAGAAGAGAGTGGCTGGCGATAAGGTAAAGGGAGAGAAAAATTTGAAAAGTAATGCCTGGCTAATGCAGCGAGAGCCTTCATACTTCAGACAGCGATCGTGGTAAGAGATTTGCAGGGCATTCAACTGATGTGAAATGAAGATATTATTCCCCGAGTGGTTTGGGAAGCAAAGCCATGCATAACTTTCCTGCACGGCAGCAGCACATGGCATGGATGTGAATAGCGATGCCTCCCATCACTAACGTACCAAATGCCTTAATAGTTGCAGAGATCTGCAGCGCTCTGCCTTCACAGCACGGATTCACAAACAGTACCTGTAAGACCTTAAAAAAACTGTCACACTATCAAACGAATCCGGAGATAAAAAGGGCAAATGACACTGCAACACGCTGCATTCGCAACGAACTCCAACTCAGCTACGCGCACACACACAAAATCCTTTGTTTCTGGCAACAGTTCAAACTTCCCGACAGAGCTCCTTTAAGTATTAGTCTTTCTCACCTGCAAGGCAAAGGAGCCTACACTGCTAGAGAAAAGTGACACCCTGTATCACCTGCCAAAGCACATAATACTGCTAATTACACTGCACTTCAGTGCCAGAATGGGAGACTGAAGGAAACACAGGTTCCACTGTCACTGCCTCACAGAATTGCTTGAAGACGGTTGTCAGCTAGCATGTAACAGGTGATAAAAATAAAACAGATGACCCAATTGTCAGTCAAGCTAATTTATTTCTGCCCTGAAGTATATAAAAACACGTAGATAAATACGTTGCAGTCCATAGCAGTTTACACGAAACGTCTTGAGCAATCCACTCCCATGTGGTTTATGGCAGTCCTCAGTAACAGACTGCACAGACTGGGGTACCCTCACCAAACAGGTTTCTGTCCTCAGTGCTTTAGATCAAACTTCCAAATAGGACCCAAAGATAGGGCAAGGTAGGACTTCTATGCTCAGTCTTTAGGCAAACATCTCCCTTCTCTTTTCTTCCATATATTCTTGAGCTAAAGTAGAAAGAAATCATTCCGTATCCCCCATTTTTAGTGTAGGTATTAGGAATACGGTGTTAACCCTAATATTCAGGTCACTTACACAAGCCACAGACTGGATGAAATCCTACATCCCAGAAGAGGCACCCACAGCAGGACCTGTAGGGAGCTGGATGGAAGAGCAGCAAAGAGGAATAATCCAACTGCGACCTGCCTGCATCGGCACCTAAGGCTTAGCCAAAGGGAACAGGGAGCGTCTTCAAGGAAAAGAAGAGATGAATTTTTGGAAATGTAACTCTCAAGTCACCAGGGAGAATTCTTTAACCGTTTTGGAAGAAATCTCTCTTTCTGTAAACACAGATAAGCTTCGGGTTCTTCTCTAACAAAGTTTACATGGTTCCTGAGAATCCTCACCTTACTTTCGTTTTCTAGTTAAATTAAACTGCCAGTACAAGCACAGAAAGTAAGCAGATGGAGATGAAACAAAAGCAGATAGATGCAACTGCATTTGCTAGGCTAATGCTTCTGCAGAGAGAAGAGAACAGGCGAGGCTGAGTAGGAAAGTTATGCTGGAGTAAAGATGCAGCAAAGAATGAAAAACAGAGGTACAAAAGCACAGACCGTAATAAAATAAAACCAAAAAGGAACAGGGAAAGCAAACATAAAAACAATACAGATCCTCCCATGCTGGAGGATGGAAAGGAAAAAGCATAATGAAACCATGAAGATATAAATGCTTAGCAAGGGGAAAAAATATAGTCACACTAAAAATTAAAGTGGGGGTATAATTAAATACAGAGCACATCTATTTGATTGTAATAAGCTGCAGACAATTGCTTGCAGCTCATAGCTCTATTTTGGCTTAAATATTTCAGCTTCGCTCTTGAAAGACTTATCTTTCACCAGAGGTCTTGCAAAGTCTCTACAGATCATTAAGTTCCTAGAGCTTTCGCAACACTATGCACATTTTAACAAAAAAGGAACAAAGAGATGAAGCAGGAAATGAAAGGCTTAATTGGAATCACAATTTGCCCCTTCATTCCCAGCCTGTGCTTCAGCTGCCAGTTCACAAACTCTCTCCTACTGATCAGCATTCAGATATTAATATACCTGAAGATTTTGATGATTACTCCCATGTATACCCAAGCTTAAAATCAAGCCATTCTAAGGCAGACAACTTTTTTTTCCCAGCAATTTGCAGGCAACAGGCACCGCTGAAAGCAGCCCTAGCACACTTCAGACACACACTGTTTGTACATCAACCTGCTCTAACATCCTGGAGGTACCTTACCTGCTGCTTATTTTCAACTTCATCCTCCTTCAACAAAAGCAGTATCAGAATCAACATAACCAACAGTTCCAGAACTGTTTCTTATGAAAACTGGAGACACATTTGCACAAAAGGGAAAAACAAAAAGGAAAATCATACCAGGTGGAAAAATTCAAATGCAGGTAGTCCACTATGGGAAGGTCTACAGCCCTCAGAAGAGTTCGAGACAAATTTAGTTTCTTCTTTTTGTTGTTGTTTTATTTTATTACAGAAAGGTAAAACTGCCCCTAATGCAACAGTCTATGTACAGCTGTTCAGTCTATCTATATCCTCGTAAACACACATATATTTCAAGAATAACAACACAGGTCCCCAGAGGATGCTTTTTGTTGACATATACTCACATATACTTCATTGTGATCAAAGCGCTTTTTCAGATTATTGATGAATGAATCTTCATTAAGTGGCTCTAAAAGAACCATATCTCCCACCCCTATCATGTCATCTAAAAGTGACGTCTTGACCTCCATTTTGGCCATTTCCTCCTGCAAAGAAAGGAAGAAAACAAAAGCAAAGTTACCTCAAAGTCATTCTAATTATTCTAATTTTTCATAGGTGTTAACCAGCAATATTATCTACGGTTTACAAATAAAAACCCCATCAGATGACACTTCTTTAAATTGTTTCCCTACAGTGCCTCTAATTTAAGTTTAGATCGGTCCATATCCTGATCTGAATTTCCTTCTCACCTTACCCGCACTTCTCCAACCCAAACATACTTTAAGTAGAAACCAAGCACTTGAATTTGCTCAAAACCCCACTGTTTTATCTGCAATCATGAATAACGTACTCTAGAGTGCATATAATTCATTACAGTGCTGCTCTTGTTTACCTGAGGCTATCAAATTATTTCATTTTCTAACCAGACTTGATGAAGTTACATATTTATTTGTAATTTTACTGCTTAAGACGCAACAAGGCAGCTGATGAGAACAGGCTACATCTACATAATTGGAGTGGCAAAAGGCAGAAGTGGGGGTAAAACAAGGAGCCAAGATCAACATAACCAGTGCTGATAAAGTAATTCAGATGAAGCAGTCAAGGCGAGGCCAAAACTCAATACCTATTTGACCCTTCCACGTGCTCATCCCTCCCATCCAAATGCTAGAGAAGATTCACTGAGCCCTCTTGAGAGCTCCGAGCACCCAGTCACCAATTTCAGTCATCATGGTGATGCTTGGGAATGAACACCGCAGCAGGAACAACTCTGCTGACAACACAAACCAGGAACCCACTACTGCACGGCTACAGTGACACAGAACAGCAATGGAACTTCCCCCATCAGCTGTAAACTCTCAGCTATTGAAGACTACCAATCTATCCTTGCTCCCCACACCAGGGCAGGCATATTTTAAGTACTTTTTTTCTCGGTTTCCAAAAAGTCTTTTAGCAGTTAGTGCCTCATACAATCAGTGTTAGCTCACCATTGGAGCTAACCCATTCAACGGCTAATCTAAAACAAGTGTAGCCTTTTAACTCTCGCTGGTGTCCACAACCACTACATGCCGTTTGATTTTTGAGCAGTGAGTGACATTTGAAGGACATCAGATCAGGGCTTAAGTCACGTTTGATGTTTTTCCAAATTCAGCAAAGAGAAGCACAGCTCCCCAGGCAGCTACGGGAAGCACTACAACAAGGGCCCCAACCTGAACCAAGCCTGGGAATTGCTAGAAATTCACATGGAAAAGCAAAAACAGTGATGAACTATGGTAACCAACCAAAGCTGAGTCAACTCCACTAAACAAACAAAAAAGCATTCATTTCAAACATAAGCATTGGATAAATATATATATTTTTTTTTAAGAGAAAAAGGCTTTTGTTCTTAAAAGTTCACCTCTCTGAAGCCCCCAAAATATCTTAAACATTCACAAAATCTTTCCAGAGGTACCGTTTCTATTTCTGCATCCCATTAAGACTAATTCTTTACACTACCAGTCTTGTTTCTGTGACCCCATAACTTTCTATTGAGCAACAACTCAAGTCCAAATAATTTTTGAAGGCTGAAAAAAAAGAAAGTTCTTGAGTATGGAACTTATTAAATAATGGGTTTGTAGCCAAAAAAAAAGGAAAAAAAAAAAAAGAAAAAAAAGAAGTCCTAATATGGGCAACTGCAACCTAAAATTAAACTTCTAAATAGCATACCTCATCTACCATTGTGAAATGACGTACCACCTACCACACTTAATGCATCACTGCTTGGGAATTTGAAGACCAGAGCAGCCAAACCCATCAGGAACGCTTGCATATTCCCAACCTCAGATGCACAAAGACACTCTATCTACTTCTAAAAGCTGGATCAGAAATTTGTATACAGTTATGAACTTACCTACGCATTTAAGAATTTGAATTTTACAGTCAAATGCTTATTTTCATCTTGCTGGGTATTTTTTTTTCCCCCAATAATTTAATATCATGCTACAGTAAAACTATTTCACTGACTGCCAGAAAATATTATAAGCATGGGTGATCAAAAATGGACAATATGCCTACATATATCCCGCTAAACAATGAAGCCTCAAAAACATTTGAGTTGCATAGTGGCTCAAGTTCTGCATAATATCCCTAAAGTCAGCCATCAGTGTTTCAGTACTGTCAAGGACAGCCAACAGTTATGTCTGAATTTACACAAAACATATTAAGATTGAATTTGATAAATAATTTAACTTACTAGAAGCAGTTAATCAGTTGGAGAAAATCTATGCATATAACACCCTCAAAACACCAACTGCTAATTTTAAAAGTAGCTCTAAGAACACTCAAGTTGACATGCTACACAAACTTCAAAAAGCATATATATAACCATACACAAAAAACCTTGATGGAATTGCAAGATGAAACTTCCATCAAGACTTTTCAGCTTTACGTCACCAAGCTCAGAAACTCAATCCAAATCCACACCCAAGTATTTATAGAAATCTTTTCTCATCAGTCCCAGTGAGCTCGTTCACCACAGTTTGGAGAATTTGGAGAACCGTACACCAAAGCAATCTGCTTCTTCCTCATACACATTCTGGCATCCTTTCAGAGTTTCCCAAGAATGATGTTCATAGAACCAGGACGATGAGCGGGCTGGGACCAAAACGTGCTCTCAGTGGCTCAGAGACCAGAAACAATTAAAACCACAGCTGTGCTGGTTGGGGAGCACCAGCAGACAGGAAATTAGGTTAGAGGAAAGAGTCAGAATGTTACATCCTTTAAAACAAAGACACCCCACCTGAACAAGCTCTACAGGAAAGCTGGGGAGAGGCTTTTTATGTATAAGGGCATGCTGCAAAAAGACAAAGGGAAATGGTTTTAAACTGGAAGAGGAAAGGTTTAGACCAGCTATTAGGAAGACACTGTTTACTGCCAGGGTGGTGAGACACTGGAACAGGTTGCCCAGAGAGGCTGTGGATGCCCACTCCCTGGAAGCATTCAAGGCCAGGCTGGATGGGGCTGTGAGCAACCTGGTCCAGAAGGAGGTGCCCCTGCCTGTAGGAGAGGAGTTGGAACCAGATGATCTTTCAGGTCCCTTCAACATGAACCACTGTGATTGTATGTTCAGTTATTTTCCTAGTAAGGCTCTCGAAAGGGAGATTTTTTGTGGGGTGGAAGTGAGGCTCTGTGTGAACTCGGCCAGAATTTCAAACTGGAAATTATCCACTGATTTAAATAATGCACTGCTTTTGTGACTACAACATGTCATTTTGTTGACATCAAGAAAAACAACAACACTGTACAAAAGATTACAGCTGCCAGTCGCTGAATTTTTCATAAGGCAACCAATTACCTCAGCATAAAAGCAAAACCCATCTAACACAGTCTTAAACTTAGATTCTTCATCAAACGTTTCCTGAGCCCTACCACGCCCACTTAAAATCTTCCAAATTTACCTTCCTTATTCCCCACAGCACACATTGGCAGCGTTTCAGAACATCTCTCTTTCCTCCATCCATTTGCCAAATCTCTTCCTCCTCGCTCTGGTTTTGCGTCTAGGCCTTAACTCAATGAAGTGAGAACAGTTTCAACACTTTTCCATTCCCAGGGAATTTAAAAAAAAAAAAAAAAAAAAAAAAAAGCTTGTTCAGTAATCCCTCACAGCTTGACCTATTTTAAGTTGGACACAACTTGCTCTGCAGAAGGGCTGGGCAAGCTACACCCGTAACACACTTTTATCCACACACTGTTAGACATAGGTTTTTGGTATCCATTGCTTGTAGGCCCTGGGACTTTCATCCTGCACGCACATCCAGCGAGGCCAGCTGGATCTCATCCTTCCTGTCCCTCTTGGCCTCGAAGATGGCAAATTGAAAACTACACTCCTCCCGAGCCACAGCAGTCTTATCATCAGCCCATCTGAAATGAGAACTAATGACAGCTATAAATAGGAGATGATACAGAGAACAGGCAAACCCCCAAAGCCTTGTACAACTACATTCACATTCCTCAAAGGGGAAATGAAGTAATGCCACATTATTGGCATAGAGCACGCTATGGAATTGTCCAGGTTTTTCCACACCGTCCTCATACGGAGGAACAAGAACAACTGGAGCCAGGCAGTCCTCACTCAGCACAAGTTTGCATTTGCTACACTGGGATTACTACTGGCAGTAGAGGGGCTTGCAAGGTTTCCCGTGGCATTCCAATAGGGCACAATTTTCTTCCCACAAAACTGTCACAGCAGAGATACTGTGAAATCTTATATTTTAATAATAAGAGAAAAAAAAATAAAGGCACATTTCCAGACATCAACACATAGGAAGATCTTGATTCCACCCAAAGAAAATATCACCTTTGCCTCCAGACTCCGTAGTGTTTTACTCTCTGGACACACAGCAGGATGCAACCAGCAGCTCATATCTGCTGCCCAGCAGCTGTGCGCCAGAAAAACCTGCAGACCTAGTTCAGCGATGGTCCCCATCACCATCAGAACGCCGAAAAGATGGGTGTGCATCCATCTTTTGTGCTGCAGGGCACAGCACGATGCTGCAGCTCAGGCTTCTTGAGGAAGTCTGACAGATCGCAGTCAGGAGGGTTAAATGGTAAGGATGGCAACAGCAGCAAAATGTACTGCTAAAAACCAAAATTATAGAATGGTTTGGGTTGGAAGAGATCATTAAGGTATCTGGTTTCAATCCCCCTCCTATAGGCAGGGACATCTCCCACTAGACCAGGTTACACACAGCCCCATCCAGCCTGGCTTTGAACGCTTCCTGAGTGGAAGCATCCACAACCTCTCTGAGCAACCTGTTCCTGTGTCTCACTACTCTCACAGTAAAGAACTTCTTCCTAATATTTAGTCTAAATCTACCCTCCTCCAGTTTAAAGCCATTTCTCCTTCTCCTTTTGTTACATGTCCTTATAAAATAGGTATTTCGCAAAATGCTCCTCCAACTCTTCTTCTTTCTGCATGGCCTTCTGCATACCTTGTGAGCTCATTTCTGTTCTCCACCAAGCAGCGCCACAGCCCCACTGAACACTCCAATATTTTCCAAACTAGAAAAGTTTAGTTCGTAGCTTTAAATTTAGATAAATTTCATACCAGCTTACTACCAAGCAAGACCTGCTATCATCTGAAAGCCTTGTGCAACTTCTTCTTCTGAAGGCACTGACCATCAGCCATGCATACAGATTTCTTCAGTAGTTAACAGCAAATAGCTCCAGTAAATTGCACCAGGCAAATGTAACACTGGGGTATATTTGTGTTTAGATTGCAGGAATGTTTGCATCAGGCATCAGCCCAATGGGAATGGCTCTTTAGCAACATCAGATTACTGCAGAGTTGCGCACCAGTGACTGCAATTTAGATGACAAAAGATTTGCCCAGAAGAATTCAATAGCAGAAACGAGCACTCTGTGGGCTGGTGCTGTGGAACAACAGCAAGGATTTGGCTACAGATTGTGCAATTTTCAGGAACCAAACAGGCCACTTAAGTACTGCTGAACAACGGCAGTCACGTGAAGCAACATCATCCTGCAGGAGCGTAATGATGAAGGCTCAACTGCAGCTTAGAGAAATGCTATAATTACACTCTATTTGGGAGTTTGAAGGATGTTTACTGGGACGTTTTCTCTCGCTGCCACAAACAGCAGCTTAAACAGCCTCATTAACAGCATCAAAGTGATAGAAACATAAAATCCTACAACGGCTTGTGTTGGAATGGACTTCAAAAATCATCTAGTTCCTAATGTGAGCAGAGTTGCCAACTGCCCAGAAGCCCATCAAGCCTAGCCTTCAATGCCTCCAAGGTATGGAGGGCAGAGTAGAGGTAGACAATCACCTCCCTCTCCCTGCTGGACACCCTTCTGTAGGTGCAGCCTAGGATACCATTGGCCTTCCAGGCTGCAAGAGCACAGTCCTTTCTCAATGCTACGGAAAGAGGTTTGGTTGCCATTGCCAGATTGTTCTGGGGTTTTGGCTTTACAAACCCCTGCCACGTAAAAGGTGCGCTGGACCTCATCACAAAAAGAAATTAACTGGAGTCACGTGTGCAGCATGTATATCAGCCTCCTCCTCCCAACAGAAAACCAATGTGTAACACCTGGGGATGGTAAGGTGCTGGGTTTATGCTTTTCTAAGTATGTTTTCTGTTTCTTTTCCCTACCAATGAGCACAACACCAGCTTGGGCATTGCCTACTACATTAAGAGCCTGCAGGGTGCACCTATTCTACTTCTACTTCATACTCCCAGAAGTACCAGTTTTCAAATTACTTGCAATGACCGTTTGGCAACCATGGCACAATAACCACCACCTGTAAGCACACATCAGGCTGACCTGTTTCCAAAGGCAACTTGCTTTGAAGCTGAGTTGCCTGGGTCATGCAGTCACACAGGCTTTGGGGAAGCAGCTGTAAAGGAGCTATCAAGCTATTCAGAGCCTGAAAACTGAAAACTGTGGGGTTTGTGCTTGCTTTTTTTTTTTTAATTACTTACGTTTTATAGCGAGAACACTTAGGGCAATTTCAATGCATCTGGAAATAAGTTCTTCACTAACAAAGCTGTTTTGATGTCCAAAATTTGATCAACTTCCCGCTGATTTCAGCAGAAACAGGATCCATGGCTGCTGCTTACATTTAAGCTTTTTTAGTCATTGTCTAACCACCAAGTTTTGTACTCATTCCAGGTCCACATCTTCGGAAAAGGATAAAATACTCAGGAGAAATGGGAAATCTCTCTGTACGATCGATGAATATACAGATGGCATAGCATATCCAGGAGCTTGGCTGAGGTAACTGTTACATTGGAGTAAGGGAAGAAAGTCACTCACCCTGTCCTGAGCTCGCAAAATAGACTCCAGTGGAGCAGATCTCCAGAGAGATCCTTCCCCACTGGTAGTCAGCTCTTAATGGCTCTAGGAGAGGGGCAGCCAGGACCCATCTCTTCCTGCAGCACAGGTGAATTGCCCTCACCTGTGCTCCCGTGGCTGACTCATTGCTCACCTCAGGTGATCAATCAGAGGTTCAGGCCATGATTCAGCAGCCCCTCACACTCTCTTTTGTACATACCTCGCTACTATCCTCTTGAATCTTCCTCGAAACAGGGAGTCAAAGTGACTGCAAAACCAAAAATTGCCCCATGTTCTGCCTTTTTCCCCTAAAGACTACATTTGCTACATTTCAAATGGACAGTGTTCTTCAGCCCACAATTCTGTGATTTTAGAGGTTGTCAGTACAGAACACGAACACAGAAAGAAAAAAGCCTCTTTTTTTTTTTTTTTTTAACAAAAACCAGCTCTTGCTACTGGATAGTCAAGGGGTGTCATTTTAGACCCATTATCTTCATCTTTCAAGCTGCCGCTTGAAACTTCCTGCCAATTTTTTGGGATCTCACCCAGTCCAAAGGTTAGGTTTGCACAGTTGTTGCAGAAGCAGGGCAAGGAAACCAAGGTAGTCCTTATTTATTTTGGGGAGTCCTCTTTGTTTGCTGTATGCGACGCAGCAGCAGCTTGCTGCCACATCGGAGCCTATCATCAAAAGATCCCCCCGTAGCAGATCCTCACAAAATGCTACTCGAAAACAACCCGTCTCGCAAAGTCAGAGCATTTCTTTCAGGAGAGGTTTCACTCCCCTGGGAGCAATCCAGCAATCAGCAGTAATCTATATCGATACCATTCCTCCTTTTATGATTATGCCATTTCTGCTTTCCTTCCGACACAAGCACGCAGGCACAGAGCAAGCTGCTGTGCCCTCCAGGCAGCACAGGAATCACGCACTCCCAGTACTGCCAAAAGAAACCTGCTTGCGCTGTGTCAGTAAAGGGTGTACTAAGAGATACCTTAACACCCCTAATACATGCTAATCTTGTCAAATGTTCAGGTTCCTTCTCCATTCGACATGGTGATAAGCCTCAAAGATATGCAAAATATAAAATAACATCATAAGTAAAGCCACAGCTTCATACAGCTCCAACCGCTGAAGGGAAAGAAGCCACAGAAAGTTCTCCCAGCCGTCCTTGAACCTGACTTAAGACAGAATATGGACAAGTACAGAGATCCAGATCCCAGAAGAACTGGTGGTGTCCCGGTGTCCCCAGCCACCCGTCACCAAGTCCCCATGATAAATGAGGATAGCTGTGACTGGGAAACACCATCACATGCCCAGAGTCCAGTCCAAGGGCCGGTCTACAAAGCAAAGTCCAAGTGCCCATGCACTTGTATCCTCTTCCAGGACTAAATTCTGGGTAAAAATGCAATGTACGTGGCTGAGAGTGCTGTGTATTTTCATAATGTTTGCTTTCCTGTTGTTTAAAACAGGAGGAAAAGAAGTCCAGAACACCACCCAATAGATTTATCTATGCCCACTGAACCGTCCCTCTCCTGAAAAGTTCACCCAGCAGGCTCAGCCAGCATCCACAGCTGCCTTGAGATGGACATGGCAAGCCATGAAGGCAAACCACGTTCTTTCTCTTGGATGTTTTCTAGATAAGGGTAGATAGGGCACCTAGGGATATGGTGCTGGTGGGTCAGTCATGAACCAGGTGATCTCAGTGGTCTTTTCCAAAACCTTAATGATTCTATGATTGAAGGGCAGAAGAAGCGTAGATAACTTAAGGGCTGCTCTTAGACAAGTACATCTCAAGCACTGAACAACATCCGCAGTTTGGTCATTTTCTTTCTCAGCAGTCACTTTCAGTAGTACATCTGAAACCACGGCATAAAAGCCATCAGTTTTTAAATGAAGGTATCTCCATCCTTATCAAGAGGCCTCCAGGAAAACGCGGACAGTTCAAAAGGCTGCATTTCGACACATGTTAATCCCTCCGCTCCAAAAGTCCAGGAGGGCAGATGCCAGCACACATTCTAAAACCTATCAAGATAAACCAAGTCGTTCCCAAACAAAATGCAACACCGCACCTCCCCAAAATAGCTCTAAAGAAAAGAGGAAGGGTAACAACCAGTCTTAGGGCAGACAAACTCAACATGCACTCACAAGTACAGAGCTTTTCCTCGCTTTGTCTCAGCACGCGTTCCCATCTGGCAGTTTTGGGAAGCCAGAAGACTCGTTCCCAACTTTCCCGTGTCAGAAGTGTGCTGCAAGGTACGAGGAGCTGGGCTGCAGCCTTGCTTGCCAGAGGATTTATAGGGGTTTCTCCTGGAGCAAGCTTCATTTCAGCACAGCCTCAGGCTCTTTGATCACTCAAGGTAATCTCCAGAGGCCTTTTAACCACCGCAGCCTGACAGCTGGGTAACTGAGCAATGACGGCAGTAGCTATGTCTATTCTGCGTGTTTGAGCCTGGTGCCAAAACCACTGTATCATACAATCGTGACTACTATACGCTACAGCTTCTCCAGAGAGCAGTTTGTCAGCCTTCTCACCTTTCATGAGAAATAGCTCCAGCGGCATGTCTAATTCCTAGCCTAAGCGCATTCATGGTCAGCTAATAGTTACTTCTTTCTTGCGCTAATGTTACTGGTGCTTCGTTTTGAAATGTAAATGTTTCTTCTCCCTGCCTGGTGCTTCCCTTCCTACACCACAGGAAAACGTTTGGAGAAGACCTTCTCACGGTCCAGCTGTACCCAGGTCTTCCTGTGTTCCTCCACGGCTTCCCCATGCCCCACATTCCTACAGGAGCCCTTCTCTGCTCACACTCCTCCCCGAGCCCAGCATGGCTGAGCAGGGTTAGCAAAGGCTGCACAGAAGATTCCTAGAATCTTCACAACCACAACCAGGAATATTCTCTCCAAGAAACAGGGATCCCCGCTATTCTTTTTCCTTCTCCAAAGCAGCACTCTTCACCCACCCTCTGCTACAAAACCCAACCGCTCCTACAGGCACAGTCCTACTCACAGACATTGAGGCTGGGAAGCTTCTTCAGACTCTCCGTATCCAGATGGTTCAGCCCATATAAGTTTAATTGCTCCCAAAAATTACCTCTGTCCATCAACCACCATCTTCCTTCTTTCTCCAAGCCTCTGCTGACGAAAAGGGAGGATAGCTGGTAGTCTGGACAGCTTTATTTTATTCACAAAATAGACTTCTCCTGTGATGTCTAGTAAACATGAGCCCCACCAGGCAAAGCCGCCTTCAGACACTCAGGCAAAGGGCTCCAGCAAAGCTGCTTGGCCAACAGGTCACCGGTCCCTGGGCTCCCAGAATACATGGGGACCTCTGCCTCACTCGGCCAGCATCACCATTAAACTGCTCCTTTACTTCCTGGGAAAAACACTGGCAAGTAACAGTAACACCTTCACTTCCCCTCATCAGCTTTCCCAAAAGTAGAACTAACTTCTACTAACACCACTGTCTAAAGAATCCCATGCAGCAATGTCTTTAAGGATACCTCTTTGACACCATTAACTTCCTATGAATAGCTTCAACACAAAGGCATTAAAACACAGAGAATAAGCACAGCTTCCTTTGCTCAGATCTTCCCAAGATACAGAACTCAGCACCCTATCCCTCAGCAGATTCCCACTTTCATTTCTGAGTGCAGGTTTCCAAAGGTCAGCATAAAAAACAGCATTGGAACTTGACATGTGCTCCACTGCGCATAAAAACCAGTAACCCCAATGTTCCCATTGCAGTAAGTCCTCCAGTTTAATCGTTCTTACTCTTAATTCTAAGTACCCTCAGTAGTGCTTTAAAATACGCCAACCATGAGAATCGTGGAAAACCACAGAAAAAGGAGCGGGGAAAGAAAAACATGAGGCCTCGCACACAGAGCATACTTGTGGGCCCAGGAAACTTGTACCCATGCTCACCAGGCTGTGGCCACTAACTATTCTTTGAACGGTTTTCTGCTGACAGTAGGAAAAAACACAACACAAGTCTCTCCGCACTGACTGTATTTGGGAACTAAGGAAACCTACAGTGAGTAATTCTCACAGTGCAGCACCACCAACCCTTCTACTCAGCACAGATAACTGGCAGCTATTCCCTCTTTCTCCTTCCTATGCACTTTTTTCTTCCTGGTATCTTTGTTATTCTGCGTCTCGCAGCTGAGAAGGGGACTGGATAAACCGTGTCCATCTGCAAAAGCATCTTTTGAGACTCCGCTCTCTCCCACAAAATGCTTCCAGCATCACAGTGACTTTACCAGTAGAACTGAGATATAGCTAGAAATTGAGAGAAGCATGCTTGCAACTAGAAATGGAAAATTTCCCAGTAACAAGGAGCTAGGAAAGAAAAACACTAACACTGTCCGTGTGGTTATGCCCTCAGCTCTTTGCCTGTAAAAAGAATTCGGATCATTCTAGCCCTGCATTTGGACGACACATTAGTCAAAAGTCTCAGGTCTGCAGGCAATCCTTAAAGACTCCGAAGTTACTTAAAATTGAGATAAGCAAAAAGTGAGATAAACTGCTTGTTTTTACAACAGGGTTCTTCAAACCGAGAGCAAAGCATCAAAAATGGCAGGAATCGCAGAAAATGGCCAGGCATACCATAAATGTACATTCCAGCCCTGCTCAAAGAGCCCAGCCCATGCTGGGCAGGTCCCTGAGGAGCACACTGCACAGTACACAGCCACCAGCATGGGACTACAGGAATGCGATGTGCTCGAGGCCTGGGGAGGACAGGGTGAGGCACCAAAGGCACGTCAACGAGTAGGAGCCACCTGGATAGAGATAAAACAGCTCAGCAGGAGACCTAAGTCAAAAGTGGTTAGAAAGCATGGAAAAGAGTTAGTGCCCCCACTGAAGGATGGAAGATGGGAAGCCCAGAGACGGTCACACAAAATCCTTCACTCACGAGCAGAAAGGCTTCTCCTGTTCAAAGAGGAAAGCATCTACTGTACATCTTCTATGTAGTTACATGTATATGAAGGCACACAGAAAGGTTTGGAGAACCTCACCTTCCTCTTCCCTCAGCCCCTGTCCCCCAAGACAGGGGCTGTCCATAAGTGAGACGAGGAGATCCTGCCCTCCACGCTCTGCTTAGACACTCAAGTCTGGAGTTCTACACAGCAAAAGAGCAAAACTTTCACAGTCTACAAGCAAAGTGGGACACAACTGCAGTGGGTGAATGTTTTGAGACTGTAGCCCAGGTCAAGACTGATGCTAGCAAAGCCACTAGCAAAGACTCCCAAACCTGTGCAGTTCTGGTTCTCTCTGCAGCAAATAGGACAAAGAGCTGCAGCCCTTCCCAATGTCCCATCAGGGAAAAGAAAAACCTTTCCTTTTATTTCTTTACAATCTGGGTACAGCAAAACAAAAGAAAATCAGTGCTATTCTTTACTACTTCTTTATGACAAAGCACTCCTTGGTGCTAGTTTATACATCAGAAATCAGGCTCTGCTTTCCTTCTTTCTGGAGGACGTGAATGGCGAGGTTACATAAGGGTGTAATCAGAGCTGTTACTTCCTTTCCCAGCTGAAGAGAAAAAGCTGTGGATCAAGTTACAGACTCAAGGGCCGGACATCACTACTGCAGCCTTCCCAAATTTTGCCCATAATCCCCAACAAGAGAAGACAAGAGAAGCTGCATAGATTTTTTTTTTTATTACAATGTTCCGAGAATGTAAGAGATGATGTATGTGGTTATTAGGGAAAGAAAGAAAAAGAAAAAGAAGTCCATATTTTTGTCTTTCATCAAACTCAGGAAATTCCCCAAGCTTGAAGCAGACAATCACTCAAGTCACCATTTTCCATTTCAGCTTGTTCTTCACAAGCCCAATAAAAAAGATGAATGAAACATAATGGAGGTGTTAAAGGAATGTGTAGATGCAGTACTGAGAGACATGGTTTAGTGGGAAACTTTGGTGGGAGGCAGACGGCTGGACTGGACGATCTTGGAGATCTTCTCCAACTTTGGTGAACCTATGACTCCGTAAGGGAAAATGTATAGCACAGCCTAGCATGCAAGCAGACTAAATATACAGTAGTGCAGTACCCACCAGTAGTGTTTAACATAGACTGATGCGTTCATGTTTGCCCCAGCAAACATGTGGGAGGAGGCAAGGTGGTGCCCAGAGGGCCCACAGCAGCACCAAGCAGTAATCCAACTCATTCCACTGGTGCTTTCCTCACCTTCCTCCCCGATTCCCAAGCTGCTGCTGACGGAAGATGAGATCAGAATCCTGCAGGAGGAATTTCTGTTCCCACAGAGCTCAGAGGAACCAGATGATCTCAGAGGTTCATGTGAAGCAAGTCCACGACACTTCCATGAGGCAGAATATCATCAGAGCACTGCCAGCAGTTTCTTAAGAGTGCACAGTAGGAAAAATTAATGGCTTTGCTTATGTTTCCAATTTCTCTCCCACTTCCTCCTCCCATTTGCCAGACTCTGTCTTCCCTTCCCCCAGCAGCACACATCTGCCCTTCTGAAGAGAAGCGCAGAGAGCCTTGCACAGCAGCTGAAGGGCTAACGTGCATCATCCAACTCAGCTCCATGCCCCAGCGTTGTTCTCCTGCACAGTTCCACCCTACAGACAGGACTTAAGCTCACACAAAAACAAATCTCTCTATATAAGAACAAAAAAAAGGCAAGTTTCTGTAAGCTAAGATGCTGCGAGGAGTTCTTTCACCTCCACCTCATACAGCACTCGCTTTCCTCTGCTAGCTGCCCTCACACCCGCCACCCAGCGCAGCACCCCACACCACGCAGGTGTTCTCACAGACATCCATCCCTAAGGACGGGAGGGAGCTGACGGTGCCCCACAACACCAACGTTTGCAAGCGGTGACCACTGCACGCCTCTCCTGGAACAATGGGCACAGAGTCACTGCTTGGAGCGCCACGTTAAAGCTATTTAGAACCAGGCTGGGACAGCTGGAAACAAAAGCACGTGCGACAACATCGGTAACACGAATGCATTAAGAAGCAGCCGAGCTCAGGGTTACGACAGGAGAAACCAATTCCTCCTGCCCTCACACCACACGCTTTGGGGGAAAGCCATGTTTTCGGCAGAAGGCTTCACAAAGTAATAATTCATCCGGAGAAAGACGAGCAGCTTGCTGCCAGCCTTCATTCACAATTAACAATGGGACGGCGGGACACGGGAACCTCATGATTCAACACAAAAACTGCACCGTCAGCCATTTTACCTTGACCTTTACGTTCCCCAGCGGTAATTTCTAACCGGGCTGCATTTTGGACAACCAGTTACGCTAACGCACGTCGGAAGAGCGGCAAGCTTTTATATCATTCCTTTCGGTCACCTCCACCCTTCGGAGCGGTCCCGGTAGGCACGCCGACCCGCACCGCTCGCATCTCAGAGAGGCGAGCCGCCCCGGAGCCCCGAGCGCATCGGCCACGCTCATCCCGCCCGGGGATGCGCTCGGCGAGGCTGCAGCGAGCCCCGGAGCTCCGCTTTCCGCTCCCCTCCCCGCATCCCCGCCGCTCGTTTGAATGAAGCGAAGCCACGCTCCCTCGGCACTGCCTCCAGGCGGGAGGAAGCAAATGCCGCGGTCCCCCTTGAAGCGGCGAGCCGCGGCAAGTCTCCTCCCGCGGCCCCCCGCGCCCCGTCCCGCCGCAGACCCGCGCCCCGTACCTCGGCAGCCAGCCGCAGACCCGGCGCCTCCCGCCCCGACACCGCCCGGCAGCAGCCGCGGGGACCGGGAGCGGCCCCGCCCCGCCCCGCCCCGCCCCGCCCGGCCCCGGCCCGCGAGGGGCGGAGGCGGCGGCCCCGGGCCGGGAGCGGGCGGGGCGGGCTCGCAGCGCCGCCCGGCGGGCACGGAGACTGCCCCGGGGGGCGCCGTGTGCCCTGCGAGCGCTCTTGCCATTGAAACGCTTCTCTTGCTGCGCTGTAAGAATGTATTTTCACCTCCGTGCCCGTTGTGAAAGGAGGTCTCTCACTGCCTGCGCTCCCTCGGGGGCAGATCGCAGCTCTTTTTAAAGCGCGACTTAGCAGCTAGCGCTGTGTCTCACACTTTGGTCTGTCCTGCCTTGGTAAGAAACGTTGATTCTGAAAGCAACTTTTTTCTTTCCCTAAAGCAAATCAGTGCTGTATGAAGGCTATATCACAACTCTGGCTTGGACTTCTTAGTCACTCCATCTGCCGGACTACCAGAATTACCTATGCCCAATCATGTCCCTCCAGGTGTGCAACTCTGCCTCTCTCCTTGAACAGAACTGATACTTCAAGGGGGCTGTTACACCTGGGGTAAAAGCACGGTCTCCCTGATCTTTCTTTCAGATATCTAGGATACGTACTGATTGACGTGAGGAGGAAGCTGAGTCAGCAGGAGTAACTGCTGGCGAGCGGGCACAAGGGTGATGGGTTGGTGCTTGGACTAGATGGTCTTAGAGGGCATCCCAACCTTAATGATTCCATGAACTCACTCCCTCTCTCTAAAAAAATAGAGCAAACCCTTGACAGAACTGCAACATAATTTGGACGTCCATGTTTCTAATCACGCTCTTAGCCATAAAACCAAGCTTCGTCCTTGTTCCTGTACTCAGTGAGAAACTTCTGCGCGCTCACGGAATGTCCCAGCTACACCTCTGCTCTCAAGCAGTGGGACCGAGCACACTCTGGAAGCCTGCAACACTTTCCAGCTCAAGCATAAACCAGCATTCATAAGACGAGAGATTTTGCTCTAAGACTGAGCATAGTGATTTAGCAATAGTAATCTCTAGCTTATTCATTACGGAGAATGGCCACAGGTTTGAGCTCTGTCTTCAGCAGGCAATCTGAACAACTCCAGTGCTGTGACGAGCAAATAGGAAAGCAAGGACTCCCATGAACGCAGCTTATCCTGCACTCACCTGAAGCAAAACAACCTGCATTCAAGTTGGATTGAGCAAGCAGCAGTTCTGTACCAGCTACATCTCCTTTGTGCTTTAGAAAGCATCAGTTAATTCAGTGCGGAGATAGACGTCTGCTTTCTTTGACCGTGAATCTTACATAGGATTGTATTCCCACCCGTCAAAACACCACCAACTTTCTATTTTGCTGTTATGCCTATGTTTTCAGCCGAATAGGGAGAAATTATCAAGCAACAGCAGTACAACTTCAGTTAGCATGCTGTTTTTCTCCTTTGCAGCTAAGACCCACGTAGGGCAGCCCAAAGCTCTACACCTATAAGTTGGGAGAAAAGGTCAACCCGACTTGGATGTTTCATGCTGAAGGTCTTGCGACAGAGAAGGACCTCCCTGTACACATAACACGTTTGGGACCCTCACGAAGTACTCCTGGAAAGTTGCCCTGTGCCACCGCTAGCACTACTGAGATCTTTGTGTTAGCGCGCACAAGTTACAATAGTGACATATTACAAGTTTCATTTCTACAGTCGTTTCCTTTGAAAACACATTCCTCAGTGTCTAACTACCCAAATGTCTCTGCTTTTCAGTTCAAGTGTAAGTTACATCCATTAAAATAAAGAAAAACATGGAAATGAGAAAGTCAGCAACACAAAAGAGCTACAGAGACCTTCTGCTACCCCGGTAATCTGCAAATTTGGAACACATTTCAGGAGTTTAAGGATGAGTTTGACCAGAAGCAATGCATGCGGTTTCAGACTTCCTAAATACTCCTTTCCTCCAGCACCCAAAGAATTGCACTGCTGATGTTAGGGAATAAAAGATGGTCCCATATTTTCCAGCACAACAAAATAATCTTTCCTCCAGCTAAATAAAAAAAGAGCTTTTCAGAGGCATAGTTACATGCATCCTGTGACAAACAGCTCCTGAAACAAATGAAAAGACCATATAACTTTGGGAGAATGCTACGTAAATTCAAAAGTTCACATCAGATCAGTCCTCAGGTTAGTGACAGGGCTAAAATCTTCAGTCTGAGACCACGTAACACTAGGGAGAAGAGTCTCTTTGAGTACTAGAAGGCAAACATCACCGCTGAAATATTTGCACTGCAATCTCTGGCATACGGTGAAACACAGCCTGAAAATATTTGCGGCAGAATAATTGCAGATAATCTGGTCCCATCCATACCCTTTTCACAGAACTCTTTAATTTTATAATGCTTGCGTCTTTGTGGCTCCCCAGGCACGACATGTGTTGTTTTAATGATAGAGTTGCACTACACTGAGATTTCTAACTGCGTGTAACCCCTATTTGTGGGGACTCTCCTTCCTACATGCACATGAATGTGGCAATGATGTGGTTCTGTGCTCTGCATGGTCATCTCATATTGAGGACTCTGGTTAAAAGGAAAATATTTTCTTGAATTATAGATATTAGACCAGGACTATTTTGGGGAACACAATTACTCAGCAGAAGTGCTGGAACTGAACTGTAGTACGTGTAAACTTTCGGAATTAAACCCAGTATATTAAAATAATAAAGCCCGCATGTCACATATTGGGGCTTAATAAGTTGCAGCAGACTGGGAACGATCACTCCTTTGCGGTCGTATGAAATGATGTGGGATTTTTCCTGCACCACGACTTCTAATGAGGAGTTCTGCTTTACCGTTACTATTACCGCTGTGTGAAACAGGTCTGCTATTTCCGCTAGGATTTGAAAACCTGAAAGCTGACAAATGAAAGCAACAAAAGATGGTGTTGCACAGTTTAAGTTGACAGAAGTGTAAAGGAGAGTGACCTGGGTCTTCAGCAGGAGGCTGTGAAATCTTAACAAAGACCTAATAAATATTAATACTGAACCCGGTGCAGACAATTACATGTGAGGAAATTATTTTGCATATGTTTCCATGAATCGTGTATTCATATTCTCACCTTTCTGCTTTTCTTAGAGTAGAATTTAAACAAGAACTGACCATGCAAGCTGTGGCTTCAAAGCCTTTTGAACTCCAAGCAAAAGCACAGGCAGATGGAGCATTCAGTCAGGCTCTTCGCTGGCTGCCATCCTTCTGCAAATGGCAGGAACCATGAAAGCGGCATAAATTACAGACAGGAGCGCAGCACAGAAAAATAAATGGCTACAGAACCCAGAAGCAATACTTCTGGAAGTTCCCTCCATATCATTCTGTAAGTCCCAGAGCCTTCCACTTCCCCTGCCAGCTAAAGAAAAGAGATGAGTTTAACTCGGGCACATTAGGACAGCTTTTTCTTCCAACTTAATTGCAAGAAAAGCCTATGGAAGGTAATGCAGCTGTGAGGAATGTGACTGCACACGCCAGACAGACACTGCCAGCATCAGTTCTTCCTACATTCCCCAGCCGTTAATTACTCACTGGAGGTTATGCCTCCAATGCAATTTTTTTATTCTCCAGCTTTATTACAACACAGTGAACTCTTTAGGAGTGTTTTTGCCAACAAGAAGCAAATTAACAACACATTACAGTACGTTTCCGCTGCCATCGCAGGTGAGCACAGCGCTTGTAAGAGATGCTATTTGCAGCCCCTGTTAAAGCAAAGACCTTGGAGCCAGCCCCAGCTTGGCACAGTGAGCCAACGACAGCTCTACTGGAAGACACAAGGCTGCAGTGATCTAAGTGGTGCCTCAGCCAAACCTTTAACTCCGTCCAAACAGAAACACAGCACAGCAACACAACCTTCCTGTGCACTGCCCTGTTAACTCACCATCAGTGCAGCTACTCAGGCTGTTCCACCACCTTGATGAATCCAAGAACATACTCCATTAAATGTCAGCAAATTAATCACTAGTCTGCCAAAATGCAGCTTTTATGATCGCTGCCAGCTTTCACTGAGCGTGTGTGATTTAGCTAGTCTCTGTTACCATTATCCCATGTAGTACACAAATTGTCATTTTTAAACAAAAAAAAATGAACACGTTATAATAAAATCCTTCATACATACGGTACCATGCGTAGGTGGTGCTATGCCACGTATTATCCAATAATAGGTATTACCAAATCGTTTGCTTTCATCGTTCTCACCAATAGATGATCACCGTCTGCTTTCTTCCAAACACCCACTTTGTTATTTCATATCCACTTATTAAGGAATATCCTTGTGTCGCGAGTGGCAAGAAACGTGGAGAAAGGCCATAAACCAAAGCGCTGCGTCAACCTGCAAGGACCTGCAGAGGGCAGGACAATGAAATTCACTGGTTTGGGGGTATTACCCAGCACTCCAGAGCTGTTCTAAAGGTCACAAATCCTGTGCATAAATAGAGGTGTTGCTAACTGACCCTTGCTAAACTGACTGGCTACTTGCTTAGACAATCCCTAAACAAATATTAATTGAAAGAATCCAGAGGGCACATGATCTCAGAAGTAACCAAAGACGTTCCATCGACTTTGGTCTCAATTACTCAACAGCTTGCACACAGAAAAAGCACACTCGTGAAAGAAGCCAATCTACTGCTTTAATACAAAAACGCAGCTAGAAAGAGCTCATGCAGAACCCTATTGTTTCTGTGATGACTCCCTTTAGGAACGCACAACTCGGAGAGGGAAAATTGCTAGAAAGCTGCTGTTTCACTGCATCATTTGTCTGTGAGATCTCAATCATCAGCTTAACTTTTGAGTTGCTCTTTCTGCCTTAAAATATGATGAGAGAGGGATTCTGAAGGAAACAGACCAAAAGGCAGTCTTTCCTCCAGCACAGCACCCAGTGCAGGAGACAGTTAAAAATCATTTCCTTTGTTCTTCGTGGAGTACAAGGACCAGTCTTTCCATACATCTTAGCAATACTGAGAAGCAGATGAAGAAAAAGGATGCCTACCTCTCCTATGTATTTTGCTTCTTAGGCTTCTGCGAAATGAATAAGAAGAGTCCAGATTAGTTAGAGTTACTTGTTGTTAAATCTAGCAGCCACTTAGCAAGAGCGACGACAGAAAACCTTGCAGTAACAGGATGCACAGTGAGGATGTGAGGGTTGCTGTCCATACTTTACAGGGAACCATTCTGTTAAATGGTTTAGTATCTGCTAAGCGTGCTGTTAAAGTCGGTGGCGTGTTGGCGACGGCGCAGAATCGTTGAAACACAGGACAACAAGCAACATGAAAAAGCAGCTGCTGAGGACTCATACGCGACTCGGGCCCTTGAAAAGGGCACACATGAGGAAAAAGCTCCTGTGATTCAATTCCGGGGCTTCGAACCTGGAAGAGACACTTTTTGCAGGGTGCCCTGGTGCACGAAGTGGAGCTGGTAACTTTATAAAGATACCACACTCCAGAAGGCTGGATTCTTTACTGCAAAAACAAAGCTGGTAGACTTCAAGCAAAACTACGTAGGTTATCATGAATACTTTTGACTGTAGGGAGAAAAATACATGGCTTGAGTCCAGAAACTCTCTCTGCCTACATAAGCCTGTAAGAGATCCTTATTCAGCAAGTTTCCTACAAAAGACATTAATTTACATTTTCTTGTTTAAACAACTTTCTCCATGTGAGAAATTCCAGCAGAGACAGGCTTGGAGGAATGAATGAGTGCTGCAAAGAATTCCATCTATCGCATACAGACACTTGTGACTGTTGCCATTTTGGGTCCCAAAGACGATGCAGAGACTGGGACATCAGTCCCTGTTAATCTGCAGCTGCTCTCTTCCTGGCAGTGCAGTTTGAGATACACGAGGTACTAAACGGGCTCAGATGAAAGGAAAGGTTTCTTTTAATTGCCATCACTGTTAATGAACAACTTAGTCCTGTTCAAACATTCAAACTGCGATATGGGTGAGTGTCTCAGTTTATCATGCCCTCAAGCTTTTGAACAGCGAGATTTTATTTGCTAAGCTTCGGCTGGTCCAAGAGGAACAAACTTACCCTGAGAGGGATTGGCTGAACTTGAGGTCTGGACTTTAGATAACAAAATGTTCAGGATTTGATGCAATTTTGCCTCAGCTACCTTTGCTGAGCTTTGAGCTGTCCTTGCAAACCTAGCAAGTAAAGCAAACTGCCATGGAACCCTCCTGCAAAATAGAAAGGCGTAGTCTCATTCCAAAAGGCTTTTACTTGAACATTCTGTGTCTACAAGTTAGAGAGAAATGCTGAATCTTTGTGCCAAAAGGAAAAATACAAACACAAATGGACGTGCTAGCGTTAGCTATGGTTTTCTATTTTCTATGCAATTAGAATAGCCATGCAGAATAATTAAACAATGACAACATGCACTCCAAGTACTGTTGCATAATAGTTTCACATGAATTTATTAATCAACACATCACTGATGAAATATTCAATATGTCGTGCTGGGGCTTCCCGCTCCTGCCCCCGGAGTGAACTCCTTTCCTATCTTTCTGGCACACTCAGCATCGGTACTACTGACATTTTCAATGATACCATAGTTTTATCTTTTTGATTTTTTGAAGAAAAAACATCTCAATAAAGACAAAGTATCAGCCGAGATGCCCAGCTGCCCACAGAAACAAAGGCCCATCTTCTGCAAGTGAGATTCAACTAATTCAGTGGTAAGTGCTCTCTTACTTGCCAGTGGTATTCATTTAGTCCCTGACATCCGTTCCAACTGGAGTGGAAGGGTTGCAGCTGCTTCTGCAGCATTGTCCATTTCAGCCCCCACTGCAATGAAGCCCTTAAGAAATTTAGTGGGGCATCAACCTCATCTCTGAGCAACCTGAGCCTCACCATACCCACTAGAAAAGACTTTTTGCTTATATCTAACCTAAATCTACCCTCACTGAGCTTGAAGCCATTTCCCCCTTTTTTTATCACCACAGACCCTGCTAAAGAGTCTGTCCCTTTTTTTCCCCCTTTAGTTTGTGCTCAGCTTCTTTTCTGGAAGTCACGCCGTAAGACTGGAACTTTGCTGGTATTGGGTGGAGGGCCCTTCATCTTTAAGCCTGATCATGCAGCTCAACTACTACATCCTTTGGGAAGTCTGGTGTAGTCTTGTCTTGCCAATAAATCAAAAAAATAAATAGCTAATGCTAAACACTGATATTAGACTTATATTTTTTCAGTTGGCTCCTGCTGATAAGGAACAAAAGCAAAATACCTCAAACTAAATTTAAAAATAAACAAACACAAGTGTCAAATATTGTCTTCTTACAGAGCTAGAATATGTGATATTCTCTTACCTCTGTGTACTCCTCCTAAAAAAGAAAGTACTACATATTCCAGTCCCACAGGGCGCCAAACACAGACAGCCCCTGAGCAAACAAAATAAGTTACTCGGTATAATGAACTACAAAGACAAGAATATGAGATTATAAGAAAACACACAGCTGTAAGCACTAGCTGCAAGGCTTAGCATTCACCGCCATAACTTCTTTCTGCTGGGCTTACTCTGATCCCTCCCTTTCACACTGCTAAAGCAAGTGGGTT
This sequence comes from Meleagris gallopavo, assembly GCF_905368555.1. NCBI lineage: Eukaryota > Metazoa > Chordata > Aves > Galliformes > Phasianidae > Meleagris > Meleagris gallopavo. The sequence continues at coordinate 1,578,376 of NC_139410.1, forward strand.
TTTTCCATCACTATGGAACTTCTATGCACTGTTTTTGCAGAGAGAAACAGACACATACATGAGTCAGAAAGCCCCTCAAAGTCAGTGAAACGAACACTGGATCATGCATCTCTTGTTTGAATGTTTGACACCCCCCAAAAAACCCAAGAACCTCAGAAACTAAAAGCCTGGGGAATTTCTGCTTTGGCAGGCCTGGAGTGAAGCATTAGCCAAACACATTGCTATTGGCATCCAGTCTTGGAAATTTTAACCCAGCAAAACCATAGCTTGCTTCAGTATAATTAAAACAGATGCTCAAACCGGGGATTGCCAGGCTAAGTTAGGAAATTACACACAATATATTTTAACAATCAAAACGTCTTGAGTAATCAGGAGAGGTGGAAGTAGTATTTCTAGCTGTGAAACTAAATCAGGAAAATTGAAAACATTACACATAGCAGTAATTAGATGTCAGTTTTCCCCCAGGCTCTAGAACAGTCAAAATGGACTAGCGCTATTAAATCTTGTGTTCTGTAGGTCTTAATTTTTGCAAGCCGTGTGCCTTTTGCAAGTCTCGTGGCATTTTACAGAGAACTGTAAACCATCAGCCAAGCTCTGCATAAACGCATGCTATTTTCTCCAAAGCATTGCTAGATGTTTTGATGATGTTGCTCAGATAGGTAAACTTACATCTATGAGGAAAGCAAAAATAGCATCATCTACTTACGTGCGCTTCACTATATCTTGGTTGAGGGGAAAAAAGCCATTAAGCAATTTAATGATTGGTTAAGGAGAGCTCACGTCTAAAATCATTAGGGTCTTCTCAGCTATTCTCATCAAGCTCCATATGGCTTCTATAGGAAACAATTATCATTTTACAAGAAAAAGCAAGTTTCTGCCCAACTTGTTCAGTTTTTAACAGAGCTTGATCTATTCATTCTGCTATTTTGAAGTTACTCTCCTCATTTTTTTAATGACTTAAGAACCCATTCTGAACACGGCTATTGTCTCTTGGACAGAGCTCCACGTCTGATTTCCATCTATATTAAGTGCTCCTGATGACTCTCTCTAGGCATAAAGACGAACTTCAAGGAGCAGTATGAAACTCAAACAGATTGCCAATGTCAGAATGAAGTAAAGTGGTCTCATTAGAAGGGGAGAAGTTAGGCTCCCTAACAATTAAAAAGAAAAAAAGTGAGCTACAAGCCATAAGCACTGATTCTATTTTCTTCATAGATGGCAATGATCCATATGGTGACATTTCATCTACAAATTTTCTATTTGTTAGCAATATTGAGTAATAGCTTTCTAGTCATGTGTTCTGAATTAGCAAATAGTGCTATCCTCAAACTGCTACAATGAACTTGTGGCAGAAGTTATAGGAACCACAGGCTTGCAAAGCTTAAGCATTGCTAATTTGAAGGCAGAATTTAGGTAATTCAGCAGTTTTACAGTCACACTCTGTAGGTCCACATGGATAAGTTACAGGTAATGTATATAAGACACAGAATACAAGAAACCCCCTTTATCTAATCTGTAATATGGCTCCTGCACTCCTTAATATCACTGGTAGAAGAAGCTTTCTACAGCTTTCCTTAGAGAAATCTGAGGGGTGGACCATAGACCAGGTCTAAATGTTAAGTCGGTTGAAAGAATGAATACAAGTATTAACCTGTCAGGTCTAGGGCATTCTGAATTGTTGTACTGAATCACATCCAAGTTCTAGCTGCAGGCTGAGCTTTGCTCAGGCAGCCAAAGAATCCAGAGGCACCAAAAGCTGCTCGTGGGCAAGGCCATCCTCTGCTGAACACTTCCAGTGATGCTTTTTGCAATAAAATTTCAATTTACTAAGCAGCCTGGTTCCTGAGAGTTACGCAGACAGGCAGATTTCGCTTGTCTTTTTAACTTTGAATAAACAGATTATCTTCCTGTATTTTGCAACGTATTTAAAGGAAAGCATTGTTTCTCTTATTGCTAATATTAAATTAGAAATAAATGCAAATCCAGTAAGCAAGTATCTCATACACACTGTGAAACAATCTTCTAGAGCGGATTCCGTTTTTCACCAAAAGCATAGAAGTCATTAGTTTGGAAGGCAAAGGATGGGTCTTATGATCAAATTTATGGGATCAGTTCTCTGTTCGTCCATTTTCAATAGAATTCTCATGCATCTTACGCAAATGTAATGGAAAAAAATAAAAAAATAACACCACCACCATTTGTCCTCAATTGATTTCTTTCATTTTCTTTTATGTCAACCAGGTAATTTCTCGTATGCATAGAAAAACTGTACTTGATATCATAAAGTACCACGATGCAGTGTGAAAATCTGGTAGTCAGGCTATTTCTAGTGATCTCATGGTTCTGCTATGATTCATGAATATAGAAATCCATTAAAGTGCTTTCATTAATCCCTGATGCTTTTACTGTATTCAAAAGGCATGCAGCTTAAATACTGAACTGTACAATAGGCTTTAACCTTCTGCCATGCCTCCCTCCTGAGTCTCATTGGCTTAAGGAGGAAAACAACTGAAGAACTTGAACTATGTCAATGAAAAATTTAGAGACAAGTTAGGGCAGAATGTTTTGCAAGGCATGACTACCATGACTATCACATCTGAGTGAGTAATCAGTATTCTGAAGGCCACGGTTCATCATCTTTTTATATGAAAGAGAAAACATAGCTTTACCTTGTTGAAAATGGGTTGTGCGACCTACGTACAAATTAAGGCAGACAGGAGCAATAAAATGAAGCGTGGTGGAGGAAGGCAAGACGTTCATTTATTAAAAAAATGCAATGTATCTGTATTTCCCCCTCAAGTCACTGAGTCTCATTGAATGTGAAATGCTGTGTGACTGCCTTAGCTGTTGTTACTATGAAGACAGTTGTACTGTTAAAATTAATTTCCATCCCTTCTGCTTCCATCAAGCTAACAGCTTTCAAAAGCAACAATAAGAAGAACGGCCAAAGAAGACGAAAACTTACCAAATCTAAATTCTTCCCTCCTCCTCACTTAAAAGCAGTGATGCTTTTTCTGTGCTGTTGCTTCTGTAGCCATTGGGAGTGGCTCTAGACATAGGTAAGTGGTAGCAAAACTGCCTTTTAAAAGCGAAACATTTCTATGAATAGAAGAATATGGTTTTCTGCCTCCTGAATCTCTTCAGCTACTCCTTATCAACTAGCAGTGATCAGACGACTGCAAATATGTGCAGTTCATAGAGCTAGTCCCAACTAGTAGCCAACTGCTGCCATTTTCGGGTTGACTGAAATTTCTTTTAGCTCTCTTCCCCCTCAAAATCACTCACTCTTACCTAATGTAATGCTTTGAGGACTCACCCAAAGTTGTTCCAAACAGCTACAATCCGCTGGAGTGAGACAGTTGTTTGTAAAGACACGTGCACAGGAGATGTGCAGAGCATGGGGGAACCTCCCCGTTGGGTCACAGGAGCCAGGTCAGGCTGCCACCCACAAGCATTGAACCACTCTGCTTATAAATCCTGTCGTTTGTGCAGCTATGCCTTCTTCACCATCAGAAAGCCGTCTCACAGCAGGACAAGCACACACCAGCTATTTTGTGAAGTCCTTGCAGAGGGGAACTGCATGTAGCATTTGCCTCAGCACAAACACGAGATCAACGTCGCACCTCTGCTTCTCACAAACAAGACTTTCATCTCAACTTGCTGGCTGAGGTGAAAATTTTTGCTGCATCTCTACTGCCATCTTGAAGTGAGATGATTAGCTTCAGTTAGTCAGGATGCTTTATGGGGAGATAATTGAGATGTTAGTGGCTTCATCCAAAAGCATGCCTTGTTTATTCTTGTTTGGCCCAGCTGTCCAGCTCAGCTATCCTGATCAAGCAATTTCACTTTTGTTACCAACAGCTAGAAAACAACCAGCACATCTATCTATCCTTTACTTTATCACTCAATAACTCTGAATGGATCAGATCAAGGAAAAAAATAAAAAGATGCAATGATGAGGGAACTGGTGTTTGCAACACGAGAGGTATGTTTGAAAGCTGATCTTTGAGCTGAAAGTAGCCTCCCTCCACATCCCTCCACAACCGCCGGGACTTTTTCCATACTCTACCAAACCTTGAAGTGGCACAATCACTACAGAGTCCTGCAGCATTCACAGACAAGTGTTTCCCAGACCAAAGATGAATACTTTCATAAATTTAAAAACCAAGCAAGAAAAGTGACTTTTCACATATTCTTTTGTAATATAAAATCGAAACAGTCTTGTTTTCTTCTTTCCTAATACAGATTTTAAATTGACTGCTATGCTGGAAATAGACTGGGGACATTCATTCTTCTCATTCCAAGTTTAAAGATTAAGCTCTTCAATTATTAAATTGTACCCATAGCCAATAAGCTGCTGTGCAGTTCATCTTTAAAAGTAGGTGGAATCTTAGTGATCAGAATACCTGAAAGAAGGACGTATAAGCAAAACTGCTGTGCACAGATCTGAAATTTGTATTTGTGATGAAAATGCTGGAGATCTGCTGTATCAATTTACAGCTAAACCCAGGCTTGCTCGCAGGGGCCCAGGTCACTTTTTTATGTTTTCCAGCAGCTGCACAACACACAATCCCCATTCCCAAGCCACCACGCAAACCTGTGTATTGCAGCCATCTATGGGAATAAGCCACATTCCCACTTATCAAACTGTTGGTGCTTTCTCTACATGCAAAATTACATTTAATTAACAGAAGGCCGGATACCATAAGGAGGCATCACTGCTGCTTTCCAAAACTTGGCCCATGTGAGGCCTTGCTGTTTTATCCGGACCCACCAGCTCCAAGAGATGGAGGCCCTGATTTAATATTCAAGTTAGCTCACTTCCAAAGCTCCTTTCACATGAAGTACTACCTCTTAAGTCCCTCCACAGACCTAGCTAAGCTGAGACTACACAAAGGGACAGGAAATAAAACAAGCAGTCTGACAAAATGGCGTCCGACATAGAAGTGTGTATGAAGCAAAGGTGTGTCAATGAATTCCTCTGTGCAGAAAAAATGGCCCCCACTGACACTTGCTGAACATCTATGGAGAACAGCAGAGAATGTGAGCACAGTGAAGGGTGGGTGGTATGCTTCAGCAGTGGCAAAAGCGACCTGCTGCTGCAGGTTTTGACAAGCCCAGCATGCAGGCTCTTGTTCATCACTGCTGGGAATGCAGAGCTAATGGTGGTGACTATGCTGAAAAAAGAGTGTTTTGTAGCTGAGAACTTGCTCCATCAAATAGTGTTACTGTGCCCTTTCTATCTCTTGCTGTTTCCACGGAACTAAATAGGAGGCATTTATTTTGGAGCAACCTACATAAAATTGACACCTTGAAAATAAGCTTTATTTCAGTGCTCATTTCTGCATTGTGCAGCCCTCGTGCACAGGAGCAGGCTGAGATGGTGTAAGAAAATGGATCCACTTCAAACCAAGTCCTGCAAAACTACCAGGCTTCAGTCAAGCACCAGCACTGCAAGAGTTAAGAGCATGTGCTGTACATCACTGGTGGGAATAGCTCGAGAAGCAGAAATAGTAGGAATAGGATCCTTTACAATGATTTCAGTTTTTATTAACATATTTTTACAGGATATCCCAGTTAAGCCAGACAGCTTGTTTACAATAGGGCCCTGTCCAAGGACAGCTTAAAACTATTATACAGTACATACAGAAGGACAATACAGCCCCAGAATGAGCTACCAGCAGGCAGTAAATCATGTCAAAGCCTCATGTTACACCTGATTAACTACTTGGCTCCACTGCTGCAGCGTGTTCCAGGAATGCCCGCTTCAGTGTCGCTATGAGTTGTCAGGGTATTTATGCAATCTGATGGCAAGTTTCATAAAGTAGTGCCTCACTGTATCACTGAAGAGGAGTTGCTCGGTATGAACGTCGGAGCACACCCTTAGCACCTACAGTGTCCTCTGGTGCTATGCATTCCCTAAAAAGTGACCTCATGTCAGCTTCATTTACAAGACAAAAACACATCATATGGGTCCCCACAGGATCACCTAAGCCTGGATTACATCTCTATCTGAATTACGCTTCATCAAGCACACCCACAGTTCTATTCCTCACAAATCAGTCCGTTCTCTAACAAGGTCACTGCAATTAAATGGCCTCCCACCATTTGATTCTGCAAAATGGCTTTAAAATACATACTCTTGTCCAATTGGCAGCCTTACCTTTTTCACTAAACACACAAGCCTGCTGGCAGACCACACGGTGAAACCTTCACATCGTCTGAACATAAAGGAAACTTTGTTTATGTGAGATTCAAAATCAATCCTATCTGCTAAAGAGGCAAATTTCAAAAATATCCTAAAATATATAGGATGTATGGTGTCAAACATGCAAGGTGTTGTGGAAACCAAGTCATAATCCTTAAAGAGTCCATATTTATCCACCTGTCTCTCAGAAAGCCATAGGGAATTAACTGAGATGTAATGCACCTTGATCAAGACTTAGAGTCATACAAGTCAGCAGAAGTGCTTCTTAATTGCAAAATCCATTAGCTCTGGCTCTACGTGTGCAGCTTCTCCTAGACCCCTGGAGGAATTTAAGCAGCATTTCCTTAGAAAATGCAGGTGATATTTTAGCTTTACTCTTGATTTCACGTACTGGGGATCTGGTGTAAGTCAGGTCTCTCTGCACAAAATATAAACGTGGTGCAGAACCCAGTAAACCAATTTCTTGATTTTAGCACGCTGCAACACACAGGGTAGGCTGGGCACCTGAATTCTTTCTATTGCTTTCTGAGTGAGGCAATTTCGCATTCCAAATTATATCACAGATCACAGTAAGACACTGTCTTCTAAAATTGAACAAGCAGTCCAATTAAAACAAGAGCAAGGCTTCTAAAAATAACAGCAGAACAGCAGAGCAGGCATCCCTGGACTGCAAACCTATTTCTCTACTAAATCATAAAAGCATTTCCACAGCAATAGCTATCACAGGAAGAGTTGTTGACAAATGGAAAGCGTGATATTCAGTCGCCTTTTCCTAGAAGAAGATGACAAAAAGTCCTTCTTGGTTTTAGAATGGAGTAAGAACCAAACTAAGTACTGAGGCCGCTGCAAAACAGATATGTGCAACCTTTTAAAAATCCCTACACCTAAATGCAGATCACCCACAGGCACAGTCACTTAAGGAAGAGGAGGGCATCTGCACGGTACCAACCCTTGTGGTCTGCTTGTACGATCGCTTGTGCAGTTCAGAGGCAAGAAGGAAACCAACAAGACCTCTCCAGAAGGGCATCAAGTAAAACATGAATGTTGGGCAGCAGGGAACAAATCTCAGCTGGGAATGCATGAAACACTATCTGAGCAGCAGCTTCCAGGTAAGCACCTCACGGTGGGAAAAATGTCTAGGCATGGGTCAGCTGAGGCCAGCTTCTCAGAGGACTTTTCTTTCTGAATGCTGAACAAGGGACTTGTCCTTACAGGTGGCACAGAATCAAGGGACAGTAAATCCAGCAGGACCCCTTCAGACACTGAAAAGGATTCAAAGCTCACAACTGTTTTGCTGGGGGAGAAAGATCGGGGACAGCTAAGGAGAAGCTCAGCCACTGCTGAACCGGACCGCGGTAGCAGGGACTAGCAAATTGCTGCTCAAACCTTTGGGTGAGATGTGGCTGAGCAGCTGCAGAGCTGTGACACGAGCCGTTGGGCACCGTGCACCGACTCAGACACAAAGCACAAGGTCTCCTTTGTGGCCAAAAGTCAAGCCAGCTGCTCGGCAGGGAGAGGTCAGGCCGCAAAGGCAAGGCTAGGTCTGGGAGGAAGCTTACCAGTTGCCACAGACATTTAGTTGCTGTCTGCAGGGCTCAGCATCTTGAGCAGACTTGATCCTTGCCAATTTGAGCTGAACTTTTTAATCAGCTCTGTTTGGGAATATAGAAAAGTCAATGCACTTTTAGCCAATTTATTCATCTTCAGCTGGTTTTGTTTAGTAGCAAAAAAAATCAGAGGTCCAGCCTCAACTAAAATAAATTCAACCCTTCAAAGTTCCAGCTGCAACTGAAAATCTGTGACTAAGTGTAGCTGTATTCATTGCCTTGCTCAATTGCCTGCAAACAACAGAAATGGAAGCAGTGCTATCTGCCTGTACCGGGTGACTAAGTGCAGATATTACTTACAGGTGATTTTCTTTTCCTGGTCTTGCAAGTCTTTGCTCCGAGCACCAAATACCAAAGCCATGATGTGTAACACCACCTTTGCTGTCGAGCTGCGCTCCACCATTCCACAGCAATGTCCAAGAAGTCCTGTGTCTGTGGTAATTTGGTTTGCGAGAGGAGTCTGTAAGACAAAATTGAATGGAAAGCGCTGTATTCTTTCTACAATTGATCCATGCAATTTTTAAATTGACTTTCAAAAACGCACCAAACACGCCCAGGGGAAATAAACCAACGATGTGAATTGCTGCCTGAAACCACTATACAGGTAACAGAGTGCATTTATTGTGGTGGTGATTGAAAAGAAACTTTCCATAATGTATTTAGTAAACTCGACACTTCCCCTTCCACAACAAAAGGTTTAATATCACCTACAGTTATAAAAATGGTACTACATGTCTTGGTTTCCCCGATTCTGAAGTCACTGCTGAAAAGCTGAGCATTACACAGGACACATGCCTATAGCAGAGGGCTAACTACTACTCTCACTTAGCTGTAACGGCAGATTTGAGACATTATCTCAAGGCACAGATTTGTAAGAAGTGACTTGACTGCAAATAGGACTGCTTTCTCATACAAAGGCATGTACATTCAAGTGCAGCGCTGAAAGATAATTCAAGTTTTGTTTTGCCAGTATATCAGGCTAGATCAATTCTTGCTGTGGAACAACAAAGCTGGGTTCTGGAACTCAGGTTGTCCCAAAGTCTGGGAGTTAGGAGCAAAACTGCTTAAATTCATGGCAAGCCTCCAAATCCTGCCAAGCTTTCTCTTAGTTAACTTCAACCAAAATCTAGAAAGCAACTAAGACACCTTTTGTAGGTCAGCGAGAAAGCATAGTTGGATGAAGCCTGAAAAAACAAGCAAGCTTTGGTTTTCTTAATATTTCCTTCAATTAAAGCATTCTTATGGTAGTAGTTAAACAATAGAATGGCAAGTTTTAGCATGTGCTCTGACATGGGATTTTACTACCTCCAAACAAGCAGCAGGGTGAGATATCAAAGACATGAGTCCTGACTGTGTTAGGCTTCCACTGAAACTACACCTACAGTATTTCAGCAGAACAACAGTTTGCACTTGCATCATCTTTTCCCTTATTAAAAAAAAACAACACAACACAACTTGATCAGTGTTTCCATAAGAAACTTTATCAAATAAAATGATGTATCCAAACAGATTTATGATGCATCCTGTTTAGTCATGAAAGCATTTAATTCCGTGCGATGAGTGCACATGGGTGTCTGTTAGTGACTGTACTCCTGTCTTAAATATACATATTTAAAAATCTAATACATATATATTATATTATAGGCAAGGTCAAAAGGGAAAAAGCAGGGAAAACACAATTTAAGGTTAAAATTTCACAGAAGAGATTAAGAAAATTAGAAACGATGAGATAGTTTATTTCAACACTAATCTTAGCCGTCACAATAGTATTCCTATTCAAAAATAACACCTGCAAGATGGATACGACAGATGGGGAAACAGAGGTGCAGAAAGCAAGAAGCTCACATGGGCTTTGCCACACAGTCTGCAGCTGAGCAGGGTATGCACTGCTTCAAACGTTGATCACTACAATGCTGGCACCTTTCATTCCCACTTCTACAGTTCTCATGGCCATAGCAGCACGCCTATTTACCTTGTAGTGATAAGCACTTCGGATGAGAGGTGCACGTGACCTTTAGCAAGATGAAGTCAAGGCTTTTAAGCACTACTGCCACACGTACAGTCACTGCATTAATAGTCCAAGTCTGGCTATGGGGTGGAGTGCAGGAGGGATTTTCTTTTTTTTTTTTAACATAATAAGCTCGTTATATACTAATTCGATACCCCTACTTTGCATGATGATGCACAACCTCACCCACCCTAAAGCGTCTGTGTGGCCATCATGCTATTTTTCTTCAGGGCAAGCAAGTGTGCCTCTTGGAGTTTAAGGCAGACAAAAACTTAAAAAGAAGGGACAAAAAAAAGAACCATAATTACTGAAGCCTTTGATGACAATACCATAATACTGAAGAAGACACTACAAATAAACAAATAAAGCACTTGATTGCAGTGAGGAAACACAGTGATTTTGCAGGTCTGGAATCAAGTGGGCTTCTACAGTGTGAATCTGGACATTGCTCCTGGACAACACGAAGTGTCTCTTCCCTACCTTCGTGAACCCAGGCAATGCAGTGGTGTCTCCTGAAAGCAAATGCCTTCATGCAATTCAAAAGTGGCCGCCTCTGAGTCACCACAAAACTCCCATACATAATCTCCTGTCATTTGAGAACCTCATTAAACCTATCAACACTTGTATCTCAGGCTGATGAGACCGGAGAATTCAGAGACAGTGGCATGCTTTGCTGTCCCCTAGTTATAATCTGCTGAATTTGGGAATTCCCTTCATAGCTTTTCCCCACTGAATGATAACAGATAAGTCACAAAGACCAAAGATTCCTGAATGTATACCAAATTAAAGTAGTCTGTTTGAGGAAAAAAAAAAAAAACAAAACAACGCAGTTCACAACACAACATGAAGATACTAGTTTTCTGCAGAGCATTTGATGAACTACTTCCTGCCACCTGCAAAATAAACAGGAAAGTTTGAATTCCCATAAAGCATGAGTTGCTCTGTGATTTTGCTTGGTTCTCTTTGGCAGATGCCTCGTATCAGGTATGATTCATGCCCCAGCTGTGCCACCTTGAGCCATCACCATCGCATGGCTAGCATAAGGGAGGGTGAAACACTGGCTGGCAAAGCCCCCCAGTGCCTGCTTTCCCCAGAGGGCTCCAAAGCAATGGATCACAAAGAAGGCTCAGCAGCCTTCAGTAGCATCACGCCTTTCAGCACAGCTGTGAGTGCTCTGCGCACTCAGAAATAGCTCGATGTCATTTACTTCTCAGTAGCAGCATTTTAAATACATAAGTGTGGCTTGTAAAACAAAGTTAAAAATATATCTACCTCAAAAGGTATTAGCATCACTTTAACTGAGAACCTCTAGTTCAGTTCTCAGGAGTACACAGGAATCAGTGGTTTCTTTCTGGCAGAAGATAACGCTCGTGGTGTTGGTTATCTGCTTTGCTGCAGCAACGAGCAGCACTTCTCAGTTGCTGGGTCACAAGTAGGTCAGGTGCCCTCACACAGCACTGTGCAAAACAACCTGTACACAAAGTCTGATTTTCTGAAAGATACGCGTACACATTCGTAGGCATGAGAAGAACTAAACAAAGCAAGCACTGGGGAAAAAAATGATGAGAATTCAAAGATCTTTGCCTAAATCTTTTGGCTGTGAATGAAAACTACTGCGGCAGCGCTCCACAATGCATTTGTGATGCACTATTTTTTTTCCCCCAGAGGAGCGAGGCAATGCTCCGATTTTTTCCAGACTGTGATCTAGATGGCTGAGCCATCAGAGTGCCTGTAGGAAAATAGAATAGGCTCAGAATCTCACCAGTCAGATGCGGCAGATCATGCCCTAGAAGGGAGAAGAGGGAAGCTGAGATCACAGGTTCCCACTCCTGCCAATCAATGTTGCAAACTGTTCAAAGGGGAACTTATCATCTCACGTTCAAACTATTGAGAGATGTGAAAACTGCATATCATTAAATATTAGAAATGATTCATGAGTCAAAGAACAGGAGGAAGAAAAAAGTGATTTCCAGCATACATTTTAAGAGTATCTTCTTTTTTATTAAAGACAAGACCCTAAATGCACTTACTATAAAGTCTGAATGATGTTAGGAGCCCAGCTAAGAAACACAGACCTCAGAGTGTCTGCCCGGTCTTTTACACACCTAGAACAAGTGAGCACCTGAGCTATGGCATGAAAGACATACCACCCCAACCCAGATCTTTCAGCAGCTCGCTGCCCATTTCACCCCTAACACCATTCTGACTCAAGACTCTGCGATTTGGCAAGAGCACACTTGGTGCACTCTAACCCAGAGCACAAGCTTCAACAGCACCTAACACGCAACAGTGGCAGGAAGGAATTCCTGCTGTAGACATCACCTTGCCTCGAAATCTATGTGCCGTCTTGCAAATAAACACATAAATCAGTACTAAGGTATTTATTAGGACACAAAGACTACAGTTTAACTTCCTTACCATGCTGAGAGAACCAGACACGCAGTCTCTTCTCCTCTCCCAGCAGACTGCTGTAATCCTCTGACACTACAGGCTGCTTCACAATACCTCAGAGGGCAGAGGAGGAGTACTTTCTCCCACAGCTGAGAACAGGAACGAAAGCATGAGCTTGCTCAACATCGTTAATGTCCAACCACAAAGGCCCACATCTATTTCTGAGAAGAAGGAGGCCAGGTTTGGATTCCTTCTCCACGTACATCGCGACTGCTTCCTACGCAGTACAAAGTCCTCAGATCCTGATGATGGACTGCCTGAGTAATCAGGCTCCAGTAAATCAGCAACTCTCTCCTTAAGCCTCATTTGTTTCTCCAGGAGAAATAGAGAACGCCCATCCCTATCCTGCAGGAGCATCATCACCAAAGCACCTACAGGGAAGATGCAAGATGCAAGTTTGAATGACCTCAGACTGTAGAAACTGTAGAAAGAATTGAGCTTTGTTTGGTCCCTTTGTGGCTACAGGTTATTTTCTTCTTTGCTAACATCTCTCTTCATGTTATTGAGCAAGCTGGTCTAGCGAGAGGGGGCCCTATAGCAGGGGAATTGGAACTAGATGTTCAATGACTAGATGACCTTCAGGTCCCTTCCAATTCAAACCATCCTATGATTCTAAGATTGAGCTCTAGAAATCATCTTTTTCTCCTTGTGAATACAGGAGAACAGTGCAAGTTTTGTTCACACCATTAGAACAACTTTCAATGTTAAATTTTCATAAACAGTTTCAGTTCTCAATGTCCTTTTACACCATCAGACACTTTGGTTGTCCTCTAGTGAAAACAAGCTCATTTTCATTTCCGGTATGAATCAATCACGCTGAAAACTGATTCATACTGAACATTTTGAAACAAATTGAAAAAGCCATCTGGAAAATTCAGAAAAGATTTTCAAAATACATAAAGGACCACAACGCTCATCCATTTCTTTTCTCCCTCCCACCACCACAGGAACTGCACTAAGTGAGGGACACCACAGTTTGCAATTAACCTTCCCATGGCAAGAGCCTGTACTAGCAGTCTGCTAAGGGAGTGGGATCCAGGAAGAGAACAGATCTATAAGAGAAAAATTGAGCCCCAGCAATTTCTTGCAGAAGGCTTGAAATGAATACGAGGATCAAAGCAAACACTGCTTTCAGACAGCCGAGAAGGAAGACAATAAGCCCGTAACAGGCAGAACTGCCATCCTTCTTGTGATATCCAACGATACAATTAAGGTCAACTGTACAACTGCTTTCAATTTGTTTTGTTGGTGTTTTTTTTTTCCTTATAGCCTAGCCAAAGGAAAAAAAAAATGACAAATTCTGGAGGAGTGTGTTTTCTTATATAAACAGCATAAACAGATAAGCAGTTTCAGGGAGTAGCATAAATCAAGAGTTTATTTTACTGCCACCAGAGTTAAAACCCTTAATTTTAATACGGAGTTTTTCAAACGTTATCAAGTAGAGATAGTCAAACTTTGGTTTAATTACTCCCTTTGTGAAAAGACTTTATTAAATTAATTAACCAAGTTATCTTCTCAGAGTATGATCCATTTCTAATTCTAAAACTATCGATCTTTTTATTTGGAAGCCATTGTTCAGCATCAAATTGCTTTCTGCAATCAGCATATACTAGCGAGTTTAATAAAGCTCAAGGACTCCTCTAAGGTCCTAAGAGACTGAGAAACAAAAATATTCATAAGTATCCTGAGAAATTACCATTATGCATAGTCATCCCGACCCCAGGTATAGAAGGCAGTAAGAATTTAAGTAACTATTGACAGTGTGAGTCCCAAGTGAGATTACTATGAGAAATTCTCTTTTCTGTCATCCAGTCAGCACTGACTTTCATACTAATCAAGTTGCATGACCAAGAGATTCCTCTTTTTGCCCTCCAGGTTACACTCCACAGAGGTATATATAAACACTATCGCCCAAATCACTTTGATTTTGTATTTCTTTCTCACACTCTGCTTTGGAAAACAGTAATCACCAAGTTCTCAGTTGCCACGCAGATAAAAAGGATCATTACCGATGGACGAGGAGGCTTGTATCAAGTAAGAAAAAAGCTTCCTGAGAGTCCAGTCTGCAGTAAACTGAAAAGTCTATTAAGACAGTGCTGCTAGAATTCCACAAAATCTACATAACTCAAAATGTGAAAGGAAACCTGACTCCAAATTCATTCAGGAAAAGCAAAATTTGAATGTACACGAGAGCTTTTAGGAGGTGGAAGACTTAAAGAGTTCATACATATCAAAGGATGGAAATTGCTGAAAAAATACTTAGTATAACAGGATGTTAAGCAAAGCAGATTCATGAAATTCCACATATACAATTTTTCATTATCAAAAGATGGTTTCATTTACACTATAAGGCAGTACAAGACCCCATGAGTTCATTCCTTCCCCCTTGCTCTTCTAAACTACCTTGCCTGCCATCACTTCTTTCCATGCCTTTTTCCAGCCTTTCTCCACAGCTGCCCTTTCTCTAAACAACAGCAGTCTGACATCCAGGTGGAATCGAGGCCTTTCAGATAATTTTTCATCAACATGAGGATTTGTGCGGTTACTGCAGGACCCCAAGCGGCATGTGCTTTAAACGGTGTAAGAGAGATGTGCTAGAGAGATCTACGTGATGTGTTAATTACTTTTTTTTTTCCTAGCTGGTATTGTCTTGGATTTGAGTGAGGTTGAGGTATGTATACTTACTTCAAACAGATTTATACACTTGCACGTACGGCTTACTCATTACTGGAAGGAAGAAAACATTTTTTCAGCATTTGAGAACAACTAAATAAACAAACAAAACCATTTATTTCTGAGCATAACAATCAGTCTTTTAGCTACACGCAAATGCAGAGCCAAGAGACCTTTCTAGCACTCATAAACAGCTTGTTAGAACATGCAACTTCAGGACAACATCACTGTTCCTGTCTTTTCCTCCAAATAGAGGACAGTAGTGGATGTGACCTGCACGCACGACTGCTGATTTATGCTGTGCTGACTCGGAGGAACTACACTGCCAGCAAGACAATTTCTCATGATTACAGTGTTTACAAGTCTCACTGAGTCCAGAAGTCCTTGTTTTGAATGCAAGAAGAAAAACTATGAACGGCTCAGGCACAAGACATAGTGCATGTACAGCATGCTCAAGCTAAATGTCTCCCTTATGTAAAAGATAGATGAGACATACTCTAATTAAGGGTTAGTCAGGGAGTATAATGACCGGAGGCCAAACACAAGAGATGATAATCTTGATTACAGGTTGGTCACACTGATCAAAGTAATATATTGGCTCTATATTCCTAGAAACAACTTTGTGAACTTTTGATTAGAAGATTACTGTGTCCAGAATTCCTTCTCCATTATTTGAGACTTTTTCTTCCCTTTAAGTAGCCCACATAATTTAGCCATTTGCTTCTTATTCACCTGCTTTTACTGGAGCTAAGCGCTGATGAAGCAGAACAAAATGTTTCGCAGCACAGATTAAATTTGACCTACCAAACTCAACAAGGGCTCCAACCTCTGTGGCCTGTTTTCCCTCACGTTCCTCTGCACCTCCGCCCCAGGGCTGCACCCTGTGCCCTTTACTGTGCATTTTCAGAAATTCCCTTCCACCCAAGGGCTGCCCCAGGCTCTTTCCTTCATTGCCCTCTACTTCACAAGCACCATTTCAGCCTGTGTTGCCTTGCCTCGTGCCCTGCTGAACTTCCTTGCCAAGGGGAGCCAGAACTGCCCGATCCTCAGCTTCTCCTGTCATGCTGGGTGTTTCTGGAGCTCCTGGCCTGCCTCCTGGCCCCTTCCAGCTGTTAGCGGCCCTCACTGCTTGCCTCGAGCCAGCACCTCCAGCATCCTGCCTACCCACACACTCTCCTCCAGAGCCCCATTGGGCTGACCCAGGCCATCTCTTTCTTCCCATTTCCCCACTCCGTAGCGGTTCTCCTTACATCTCCAAGCATTGTCGCACGCTCCACAAGGTGCAAACACAACTCCACTGACCCTTCTTCCCAGAGCATAGAGCTCTGGCACGGTCACTGCTCAGCTAGCTCTGCTTGGGTTCCTGCTCCTCCTGCCACGTCTCACAAGAAGCATTTCAGCTCTGTGCAAAAATGCTAAAGCCACCTTTTGCTCACCTCTGATTGCTTCACCACCTTCAGTTTCTCTTCCCTGCTATCTGCAGTGACCTATTCCACATATGCTTTAACTTCCTCCTGGCCCCTCACTTAAGCCTTTGCAACCCAAGTCTTCTTCACAGCCGTCAGCCAGTGCTCTGTGCTTCCCACCCTTACCTGCCAACTTCATTCCTCCAGCAGCTCAGACCGCCATACCTTCCTTTTCCATTCTCAGCCACGCTACAACCCCTTGGATCCAGTGGGTGACCACAAGCCTTTTTATTCCTCTCCTCTAGACAAAGCGCACTTCCCTTCATTCAGCTCCAATGAGTTCTGCGAGGCCTCAGAGGTTCCCTCACCCCTCTACAGCATCCCCTCACTGAGAGAACCTCCTGCCTCCATGACAGTCTGTGCCACCGTCTGCACAGCCGCTCCCACCCTTGTCATCAGCTGCCCTCCCTGCATCAGGAGGAAGAAGCAACCACTGTTTGGGCACTGAGCTCTGACCCTCAGGCAAGAAATGGCCTTCAGATACCCCGGGGAATACCCCAAGTTCCTTCTTCTTGAAGTAAACCTGAATAGATACTGAAAGAACAAGATCTCCTTAACAACAGCCACTCCCCCAAGGACCTTGTTTTAAAGGTTAGGGGAGAGAGAGCAAGCAAAAAGGAACCCTGTTATTACGTTATTTTACTGGGATGGTGTGATCTACCCATCCTCTTATCATCATGGATATCAGATGTGAAAGGATGCTTAAAGAATGAGTACTTAATCTAGAAGAAAAGACAGGTAGTTATCAATATTTATTTAGAAGCTAAAGAAAAAGTGCAGTGCAATAGTTCCCCCTACTGACAACATGAAATTAAATTGCTAATAAATGTTATTTATTGGGTGGTCTTCAAACTGCTAATTCAGTGTCCCAGCATCGCTGCTACCTGAGCCTGCTGGTACACAGCAAACCACCTGAAAATCAGCTGCTCTGGCAATGATTTGCCTAGTGGAAGAGAACCAAATACAAGAAAACTCCAGCAGATCCTTGAGATCACGTGTACTCAAAAGGTCAGTATGCAGTCCCACAGAAAAAAGGATTAATGAATGTGTGTGCTCTGAATGAACTGGTGGGATATCCGTCAGCAAAAAAAAACAACAAACATAAATGTGGGTGAAGTGCAGCTGTATCTCCTCCTGTGAGTGCCAGTCTTAAGGACACACAGCAGGCTCTTGCCAAAATTCATCTGAGCTTAGGGCCTGACCTCTGCAGACAAAGAGGGAGCATGACTTTCCAACTCATCCCCAGCCCCTGACAAAGGGCACTGAAAACATTCTTTCTGCTTTAGTATCGCCTCTTTGAGCCAATGACAGCCAAGTCAAATCAGAACCAAGAACAGCCACTTACAGGAGCCAAAATAGTAGTTGGGTACGACACGTGCATCTGGTTGTTGGTGGCAGCAGCTGGCTCTGCATCCATAGCTTCCATTTCTGTTTTGGAAAACTAGCGTGACTTTGTACACTGGTTATTTTACAAGAACAAAAGGCTGAAGAAAATCCTCCAGGACGTTACAGCCTGACCTCACTTGGAAAACATAACGAGCAAATATGCAGCAGAACAGCATAAGAGAAAAATAGATAAATACAGAGGTTACTGAGGCACGCACTAGACCACTTGATTCAATAAGTGGGGATTTTGTAGAGATCTGTTATGATCCTGGCTCTCAGATTACAAATGCACCTGAAAAAAAATGCTAAATGCTATTAAAGTAAATGTCAGCTCTCATTTCAAGCACACAGACAGTGAAGATGACATCGACCAGCAGATCTAGAAGTTACCTATGTATCAGAGATTCTCACATCACTTTCAATTCTCTCTCTGTGCCGTCTGGAAAATGTAATTACACATTGCTAGTGACAAGCACCTTCCTTTTAACCACACTCCTGCACCTGGCTCTCTCACTTCAGCAAGGCTTCCTACTGCTAGCAGCACAGAGTGCTGAACCACTCCGTCAGCTCGCAGGCAGCATGTGAGCACACCTTCCCTTTGCTGTTCCCTGCAGCCTGGCACAGAGAAGCCCTGCGTATGACTGGGGGTTCTGGTCATGCACAAAACCTTAATTGCTCGAAAGGATCCCATTTAGCATGGGTTCCAGCTGCTCGGTCTGCTGCCAGAGCCTCGATCCCACCATTCAAGCTCTGCCCCACAAGGTCAGGAGGATGTGAAACTATCATAATGTGGCACTTTCCATTTACTTTGGCTTTAGCAGTGTTGCAACCAATGCTACGCCAATCCTCTTTCAGTAAATGAACTTCTTTTGGGGAAAAAAGTACTTGGAGCATTCCCACTGTCAGAGCCTTTATGATGACAAGGAAGATGTCGGAATGCTAACTCTTTGAGGCAGGGACCGAGACTTTTATCTCAGAGGGGACTCCTGCATCTCAGGCACTGCCTGAAACAAAACACCCGTAGCTGCTGCAGGAAGTCGCAGCGTGTGGTGTGGTTACGTTCTGCTTCTGAGCCACTCTCGGGACAGCCCCGAGCCCTTCAACTAGTGTGGGTCATAAAAGGCAGCGAGCGGGGACCACGTGCAGGAGAGGCACTGGCCCTGTGCCTCCCTGGGGAGAGGGGGAGAAGCCCTTTGCACGGGCCGCGGTACCACATTACAAACTGAAGAACTGATTGATGTTTTGGGGTACGTTTTGATAAACAACCTCCTCCTGGCCATTTCTTATCCAAGAGCCAACGTTTTCACCTTTCTCCGCTAGCTGCTCTGAACGCGTCTCATCACCAAAAACAAAGCAATAAGGCAGCCACTAAGAGTTGTGCTACTCGTGATGTTTTTAAACTGTGACACGGCTCCATTCCACTCCCTGGGGCGGTGAGTGCACAGCTGACGCACAGGAAAAGCCACCGGGACAGAGCTGGGGCAGCATAAAGCGTGGGGCAGACGGCAGCCGCGCCTGGGGACACCGCCAGCAGCTCAGGGACCACTTGCACAGGCAAGCTGGGGGGCTCTTTCTGTCTGTCCGTCTGTCTGTCCGTCTGTCTGTCCATCTGTCCGTCCAACTGGAGCCTTCAGGGTACCTTGGGGGTAAGGGGGTGGGGAGGAGTGTTTTACCTGGACTTGGGGACCTCGTGGTCCTGGGGCTCCCCAGTGCTCCTGCCCCACTGGGCCTCTCCGTCAGGGGGAAGTTTTCTCTGCCAGAGGGGAACGTTGTGGCGGTAGCACAGGTCGTAACTGTAGACAAAATCAAAAGTATCTGAGTGAGCACCTCACAACATAAAAAGAGAGACAGTTGCACTGTCAGCATTTCATCTGCTATAGCATGATGCTAATTTTTAAACGCGGTACATTTCTTCAACAAGCTTTCAGGGGAGATCCAATATAAATTACAGGTGTCCTGAGCTTTTAAACTTTTAGCACAGCTCCCAGCAAAAGGAAAACCTGCAGCAGGATGTATTGCATTGAATGTGTTTCCAGAACCCTGGGTACAGACCAGACCTGCCCTTTGCAAGCTCTGGGGTATGCCAGCACCCCTGCACATCGCTTGGAAGTCCAAAGAGGTTGCAGCATCATCTTGTTGTTTTTTTTTTTTTTAATTTGTACAAAAAGACAAAGTTTTTAAGACTTGGTGGATATCACAACCACCACAGTTTGCCAGAAGCTGCAATAAAATTTCTCTCTGGAAGCAAGCAGACTTACAAATCTTATTTTCTCAACATGAGGTATTATTACATTATGATTTGGTTTTTGTAGGTATCTCAAGAAATAAGGCCTGTGATTTCTTTGTAATTACCAGTGTAGCAACAGAGATAGGAAAATGTTCCTATGTATTGCTCCAAAAATATATATTCTCTCCTTTGAAATGTTGACATTATGAAACTATGACTCAGAGTTGGAAATGGAAAAGCTTTTTATAAAAAGGTCAGCTTTTTATAAAAATGCCAATTTTGATGAAACCTCATCTTTTTAATTCTCAGGGAAAAATTCTATCAAAAATGTCCAAAAACACCATGTTGTCCCTCCTGCAGTGCAATCTTTAGTCCATGGCATTGTATTGTACATAGTTTGTTAGTGTGAACAAAGGCAATGAGGGGCAGACAACCCCTGCTAAAGGACAAGACCATGGGCAGAGCTCACAGGAGGACCAAGGTGGAAGGCCCCAGGGTGCCCCTTACCTACTTATCCATAACGGCCTGTTCCCAAAGCTACTGCTGACTTTTTCTGCAGATACACACAGCTAGAATCACAACCCAGCAAAGTCTGCCTTGAGGCAACGTTCATCTCTCAGTGCAATACAGGAGTATGTCAGTTTATCTCCTTGCATCCTTCAGTGCAACACAGGAGATGTGATAATGCTGGAACGACGTGGAAGTGTAGGTAGGAGCAGTGACACAATCCAACGGGACCCTTCAGAGCAACCTTCAGGTTTCTTTAGTATACTGTGGGGCTACAGCAGCAAATCAATTTCTGTTGTTTATTTATTTTTTTTTTTTAACATGAGCTTATTGTACTTCAGCTTTTGAATATGCTTTTCTGTACCAAAAAAAAAAAAAAAATCACAATGAAAATGTTTTCATGAGTGGGATTAATGATGATGTGATGCAACCTTAGAGTACAGATGTCGGAAAGATCATCTTTGCCCAAATAGAAAAGGAGTCACTGAGGTGTCTGCTTTGAGAGTCTGCTCACCTAAAGCTATCTCTTCGGTCCACAGAAAGCAGTGGCTATTTAAAGACAACTCAACCCACCTAAAAATCTGTAACTCTCAGGAGAGAGTCAAAAATTAATTGAGGTGGATAGCCAAGACAAGAATTTCAGAGCCTGTGACTGGGTGATCCCACTGTTGCTTCTCTTTTGGTTTTCATATGGCTATACCTTTCCCAAGTTTTGTTTTTTTTTTTCTTTTTTTAACTCCAAATCTCAGAATTCTATGCCAAGTAACAATGGAAAAGATATAATAGAACAATAATTTACATTCTTAAGTGAGCTATCCTCTCCAAACGTAAGACATGTGGCTCTAGCAACAGCACAACATAAAACAGTATGAATTCATTGTTATAAGCAAATTCTTTGCTTTTACTACTATTTCATAAGAACAGTTTAAGCTGGATTTGAAGTATACAGTCCTGAACTACTTCTCTGGGAAGAGATAATGCACAAATTTCCCCACTTCATAATCATCAAAACGTACGCATTAAGGAAGAAAGCTGGCAGAGGTGTAAGAGCTAAAACATGTAGTTGTCTTACTTGCTTTTCTCCCTCTTCCTTTTTAACTGACCAACTTCAGCCAAGTAACATACATTTTTAAAGACAGAGACTAGCCAGGAATATTAAAATACGTAAGTGAAAAAAAAAAAAAGAACTGCGATGAAAATAAATGTTTTGTACACTTTGTATTACTAATACATTGCTATTTTCAATGGCAAACAAGTTTAATTATTTCTTTTGCAGCATGTCCCAATGGAGTCAAGTTCAGCAACTGGAAATAAAGTTTTTAGAACAAGTTGACCAGTTCTATGATGATAACTTCCCTATGGAAATCCGGCATCTGCTGGCACAATGGGTAGAAAGCCAAGACTGGTAAGGAATACATTTGCTCCCTCTCTTAAAATTTCCCTCATGAGCAGTTCTTACCTTATCTGTCAGATTTTAGGGTACTAATTTGTGAACTGTGCAGGCATCTACATTCCAAGAATAGTAATTCTGCAATTTATGGATTTATCTTGTTGAGTTAACATTACACTTCATCTATTTAAGAGATTCAGTGTCAGTAAAGTCCTGTTAAAGCTGCAACATTATCTTCAACTTATTAAATAACAATTTCCATTGAACCTATTTTATATACAATGGTCATGCGTGCCCCAACAGAATAAATTCATTACTGTGTTTTTCCTAATAAACTACCACATATTATGTGAAATACAAAGGAGTATTGTTGAAAATTGCAATTGCATATTTTGAAATAATGATTTTAATAAAAACCATCATATTTAAAGTTAAATATAAATATAATATTCAATTATAACATTTCTGGCTTGGATCCTTTTTCTTAGAGCACAGATTTCTATTCCTAATAACTTCAAATTTAAGGAACATCTGAAGGGGAGTTGTTATTTGAACTTATTCCTAAGCAAAATCCAATTAAAATCATCTAAGAACAAAAAGATGTTGTACTGTGGGACGTGGTTTGGTAGGAAATATTGGTGATAGGTGGATGTTTGGACTGGATGATCTCAGAGATCTTTTCCAGCCTTGGTAGTTCTGTGATTCTGTGAAAATAACGGTACTAGATTTTTCACAGAAAAACATAATGCAACTCAGTTTTCTATGGAAATGTTATCCCTTTACCTCCTGTAGCACATAATTATTCCTCTTGTCCAAATCACAATTAAAGCTGGACGAAGAGTTCTGGAGAACAAACCAGCAATTTGCAAGAATTGTCTTCTAGAAGGTAAATTTATACAGAAATTTAGATCAAATTCAATCAATAGTTATCTCAAGAAAATTCAGAACTAAGTACCCAAAAATGTTTATACTAATAGCAGCAGGAAGAGACGTCTCAATTTGGGAAGCTAAATCCACAAGTCTATCAGAGAACTATTGAAAAAAAATATCAGCTAATTAATATGACAATTTCCCTTGAAGGTTATAGCATGCAGCGGGGCTGTGGAAATGTGGGAATCATTAAAATCTCCTTTTTGCCAGATTTAGCAGGTATATCTCAAACAGGTATCTACCATTTGGGGAACAAGGAGAAAGTAACCTTAGGACAAGGAGGCCATCCAGTCCAAAGACTACCTTCCTCTACCCTGCTCACTAATGTTACTGCCCTTCCTGTAACAAGCTGTTCCATAAATAGCAGAACTAGAAAGGCTTGTTTCCATATTATTTGCATCCTCTGTCCCCTGCATACCCTTCACCAGTAGCTTCAGAGTCTTCTCATATCCCCATATAGCTTGGCTGGGCAAAGGCTCATCTGGTGCCTGGTGTGAAGATATATATCTGCTGACTGGCCATCTGGCTGTTGCCTCCTGGAGCAAGTTATTACTGCCATTTTCCTCAGTGGAGGCACTAATTTGGATTCCTCTCCTCTACCAACTTGCCAGTTTTCTGGGAAATTTGTACAGATACAGTATTTTTTGGACTTTGAGCCCACTATCAACTTTGGCTGAAAGCAGGCAGCAACTTGAGAAATTATGTCTGTGTGACTGACAGAGGGAGAGAGACTCTGGCTCACACTGTGCATAAGCCTCATTTCCTTCAGGGAGTGGGCTAAAAATGTTTAAGTGTTCACGGAAACTGAGACTGAAAATCTCTGATCGTCTCCCCTCTGGATGAGTCCATAGCCTGGTGAGTATAAATTCAGGGATCGTAAAATCAATTATTTACATAGTTCTACATGATACACTTAAATCGAGCTTCTTACTGCTTTTATTTCACAATGGATTGTAAATTTCTGTACAGATAGTTTGGCACTTCTCATGACATTTTAAAAACGTGCGTTTCTCATTCATTCTCAAGGGAGGCTGCATCCAACAACGAAGCAATGGCAACCATCCTTTTACAGAACCTCCTAATTCAAGTGGATGAACAGCTAGACCGGGTTTCGCAAGAGAAGAACCTTCTCTTGATACACAACCTGAAAAGAATCAGAAAGCTGCTTCAGGTATGTTGTTACTCTAGATAACCAATTGCACACACTGCCTGGCTTCTAAGGGCAATGCCTGACCTCTGCTAACACAGCTTGTTCCTGTGCACAGCTCAGAGTTTCCCTATTCCCTTTTCCAGGCAGCTATGGGAAGAACAAGCCTCCAGTAAGAGGCTATCAGTAACCATGTGGAAAAATAATCCACATTTTTCATTCACGTCACTGAGATGCAACGATGTTGTCACCTCTTGGCTCAGCGCATACCTACGTCTCACCCAGCTCTTAAAAATAGGTTGATACAGTGCTTATAGATGTTGAAGTTTACAAGTGTGATTACCAACTTTCCAGACACACGCACACGTTTAAATATTATCAGCTGTGACAGTCGTAGGGAAAACAACGTGTATTTTGGCTTTAGCAAAACAGCACCCTGAAAAAGGAACCGCGTTTGCTATTTTGTTCTTAGCTGTGATTACTTGTTATGAATTGCTTATAGGATTTTCCTTTAGGCTT
Organism: Meleagris gallopavo; assembly: GCF_905368555.1. Classification (NCBI taxonomy): domain Eukaryota; kingdom Metazoa; phylum Chordata; class Aves; order Galliformes; family Phasianidae; genus Meleagris; species Meleagris gallopavo. The sequence goes on from NC_139410.1 coordinate 1,602,895, forward strand.
CTGAAAAGTGATATTTACCTCGATTGGTTGAATGTTCCCCTAGTAATTGTTTATTTAAGGCAAGAATTCTCAGAGTTCCACTTCATTAGTCACCTACTTCCTGACATCTATTTGTCTTCTGCATAAAATAGATACACATCTGAGTTTAACAAAAGTTTGGGGATTTTTCTCTCATATGATGGTGTTTTCCGCAAGTACTTTAGTGAAAACTGTATCATTTACAAAATCATTTTCTTAATTTTATATGAATTTATTGATCTGGAGCATCTTCATACTACCGTGTCAATTATTCTGGTATCACTGTGGCTGCATGCCTTTCTATTCTATGTCTGTAATGGTGGTCCTCTTAAAAAAGCAACGCCGCTATCACTTTTCCTTCCAGTGTTATGCAAGAAGTTATGCATATAACTTGAAATCCAAGTCCCTTTATTGCTTTTTGTTTGTTTGTTTGTTTTATGGTTTGTGTAGCAGCACTAACCCTCATTTCAGCACTGCTCAAACAACTTAACTGCTTTTGGAATGGACAGCTGAAAGGTCACTGCTGCGATCTCCTTCATGGTCACTTGGACACTTTGCCACAATAGGGTTGAGCCAGAGCTTCACCACCTTAGGTGTTCCCTCACAGAGAAAATATGTACAAAGAGCACTGAAAAAAGCAGTTCTATTCCTGGCTCAACAGATTGTACATTTCTGACTCCGCCATCACAACACGCATATGCACACGGATTGTATGTATGTACTTACAGGCTCTACCAAAGTAAAGACTGCTCCTTCTTTTCCTCACGCCACTTATTTTATTCTAAGCTCGAGTTGGCCACTTTGTGTCCTCTGTGAAATTCAGGACGCTGAAATGAGGCATCAGCCTAGAGTGCATACACAGTAGTTGACCTAGCAGCTGGTGTGAACACAGCCAGAGTGAAATCCAAGTCCTACAGGCCCTGACTTAGCAAGTTTCCTCAAGCAATGAACTCTCTGCTCCACAGAGGTTTGCAGGTTGACAGTCTAAAGCAACACAAAACTCCTGAGGGAACACCACCAGAGATGCTGGAATTGCACTGCTTATTAAAAAGGACTTCCATCTTGGGGTTTGCAGTAAAATATTTCCAGTCGAACAAAAAACACAACAGCTCTATTACTAATAAGTTGACCTTTCTCTGTTCTATCAAAACAACAAATAACGTCTGTTTAGATTAAAAGCCACTCATTCCGTTTCAAAATACACATGCAAACCACCAGACATCAAACAGCACACTTTCACTATTAGAGCTTTTCCTGGTTTCTTATAACCTTTAACTCTATAATTCACAGCCTTATTATTATTTCCAAAATAACGTCTGTAGCTTGGAGTAGAACAAATCTTACTAAATCTGTATCACATCTGTACTGTTGTTGAAAACATTACAGTCCGATCTCTAGAACACAAATGGTAATTGCTTCCTCAGCCAAAGTATGCAGTGTGTGTTCTTGGTAGATGCACCTGATTTTTTGGAATGTATCCGAGAAGTTTGGAAGTATTTGGCTCCCCACCCAAAGCTGGTGCACTTGCAGATACAAAACTCTCATAGTTTGAGCGGGTTTGTGACTGCTTCATGAGATAATACCAGAAAAGGTGACTGAAGCATATAGTGCATTGCCATAAATCCTTTTGTCCTGAAATGGTAGTGAGAGAAAGGGCATGCTGCGAAACTAGAGACTGTTCGCTAACTTTGACTGGCTCCCTAAATAAACAGTGGAAGCTACATCACTAAACATCTTTTCATTCCTGGTGACTCTATGAACAGTCTTGGTTTGGTTTTCTCTGAAGGTTAGTTACACCACGATCCCATCTTTCTGTTTGCTCTCTAGAACAAGCACTTCTCTGAAATTTCACAGTTCACTCCTCTTCCTTCCCTCCTCTGTACCACACACAGATGTGCAGACACTTGTAGACCCACAAAGATATTCAACCTCAATATGTGACCTGAATGCATTGTTTGTTTACTATTTTGAGCCAATTATATATGGCTTGTCAAGCTAGATAGCGCTGGAAACCAGCATACAGAATACAAAGCTGAGCTGTGGTATAGGTCTCTACATGCTACAGTGACAGCAATAAAGTAATTACAAATACAGAACACTCATAGCACAGTCTGCACATCTGGACAAAAGACAAAGTGTGGGACTACTGCTTAATTAGTAATACAATTAAGTCAGTTGTGATGGCCAGCCTTAGAAGAGGAAGCAATAGCCACTTGACAAATGGTTTGTGCAGCTGCTTCCCAGGCAGCACAGGCTCAAGATTCCTCGTGCTGTTATGCCAGCTAGTTTCCAATAGCACAGCCAAACACCCTCCATTTGAAAGCTTCCACTGTGATTCCTTTTTATTATGGAAGAGAAAAAGTTCTGTGCTCCACCTGAAATATTTGTATGCAGACATCTTCGTTATTCCATGGGATTAAGGAAGGAAGCAGGGAAAAGAGAGAGACCTTGCCTGACTGGTATTTGCAATATAAAGCTATTATCAATCTCAGGAGCTGCAAAATGTGAAGACTGGAACTGTTAGCAGAAAAATAGCCTAGCACCCTTGTTTTTAGGTCACAGAGACCACCCCTATTCTTCTACCGCCACAGAAATAATAATGGAGCATGACATTTCTGCTCAGACTGCTGAAATTTCCAGAATTACCTTGATGCAAAAAGAATTGACCAGGAAACGTACAATGTGAAAAAAAGTTGTAAGTACTTGAAAGCAACTTAGCTAAGCTGTTAACTCTCGGTAATTTTCTTCTCTATTCATTTCTTGCTCTTTCAAAATGTTACATCTTGACATAAAACTGGTAAAAATGCACGTATTTTATTAAAAAGGATCAGTGCTTTAGGTTAAAATCCCTTGTATTCTTATATTCCTATTACTCCTCTAGCCAGTAAATTGGATTCATCTTTACAGCAGATTGGCCTTTTGTTGCGATGCTTTTCAGTGGATGACAGCAGAGCACAGCTGCTTGCTAAGGTTAAATTCTACGTCCCTCCTCCTACAGAAGTCCTGCTCCTGTGAGCAGTAGCTCTATAAAGTGACGAGGAGAGAATATGTTTGGAGGGAAGAAGCTCTGCCTATGACTCTTTCTCCTGTTTAAAGCCTAAATGGAGAAAAGCAAAGCAGATTAGTCACAAGGACATGGTTTGTGCTGTTGCTATGACAGCAGAATGTAAAGGGCAGATGTTAAGCTCCAAAGAGCTGCCTATCACTTCTAGGAACTAAATTTCAAATGCAACAGCCTGCAAGACCTTAGCCCATAAACAATTATATCCTGGCTTTCTGAAGAATTTCTTGTAAATAACTGTGCCTATCCCTGAAGCAAGCTTCTTCAAAACATGCAAATAGATTTGGTGCACAAGAGAGACTGGCAAAATTACTTGTTTAGGACAGAAGCCGCCCACATTCCTCGCTCACAGGCTAAAATCCTTGATTGGTAAGAGCAGCATGGCTGCAGGGATCCTGCAGGGCTGCCAGTAGACTGAGGATCTAAGACAGACACAGCTCTTCTCATGCCCCTCCTGCCTTTGTAGGAACAGTCTCTGAGTTATCTAGGGATTTTTCATCTTAGATATCCTTGCGCCCTTGCTTCTTCCCTTGCCAGAGCTGGAAATTAGGCTTGGTTTGGCTGCCTGAGCCATGCTGAGCTATCAGAAACTTTGCCAGCAGTGTGCCCAGGTGGCCAAGAAGGCCAATGGCATCCTGGTTTGTATCAGAAGTAGTGTAGTCATCAGGAAAAAGGAGGCAATCGTCCCCCTGTACTCAGCTCTGGTAAGGCAGCACCTTGAATTCTTTGTTCAGTTTTGGGCCCCTCTATACAATAAAGACACGGAAGCCCTGGAATGCATTCAGAGAAGGGCAAGGAAGTTGGTGAGGTGTTCGGAACACAAGCCTTATGAGGAGCAGCTGTGGAGCTGGGATTGTTCAGTCTGGAGAAGAGAAGGCTCAAGGGAGACCTTATCGCTCTCTACAACTGAAAGGAGGCTGTGGTGAGGTGAGGGTCAGCCTCTTCCCCAAAGTAACAGTGACAGGACGAGAGGGAATGGCCTCAAGTGGTGCCAGGGGAGGTTCAGGTTAGGTGTTAGGAAAAATTTCTTCTCAGAAAGAGTTGTCAGGCACTGGAACAGCCTGCCCAGAGAGGTGGTGGACGCACCATCCCTGGAAGCTTTCAAGAACTGTGTAGATGTGGCACTGAGGGACTTGGTTCAGTGGCCACTGTGGTGACGGGTTGATGGTTGGACTGGATGACCTTAGTGGTCTCCTCCAACCTTAATGATTCTATAATTCAGAGACAGAGATGGGCTGCGCAGTGCAATGGGCATACGACAACAACACCAGGAAAAAGCAGGAGTTCCCAGAATCATCCCACTCGTAATCACAGCTCATCTTGACGCTCTAGTCTCATGATAACTCTTGAAAGCAACCCCTTCTCATTAACAGCAACATGCATCTGTGTCACAATACTGTTTATGATATTCAGGGGAAAATCAGATTATATAAATCTCTTATAGAAGCGAAATAACTGATTTCAGGGACAGGAAGAATGGCTACTTCTCTCATTTACCATTGAAACCTGAGCTAATGAGGGTATGTTGTGCTCTGGGGAACATTTTGCCATAAAAGATGTATATTCATGACATTTATTTAACAGCCACAGCAGATTATGAGGTATCTGTGATCTGCACTTGCTCACCAGCCTTGCTAGAGCCTGAGATGAGGTGAAGGCAGGCAGAGGGGAACCTGCCTGGGTAACCACAACTGCGTGCACACCTTGAGCAGGCTGGGGAATCCTTGCAAAGAGGGAGATTAAGATTCACCACACCAATTGTACCAAAACAAGCCGTTAGAAACAGATTTAAAATATGGAGCTGGGAAATAATAGTTTAGTTATACTTCTTCCACCTACACAGCACTACATTGTTATGAAATTATCTGCAACAGCATCTTAATCTACCTCCTGTCCTCTTAACCAAAGCGTGTTAACCTTAGGGCATTTCATTCCATATTAAACTTACCCTAATTCTAAGTTGCACAAACAGCATCTTGCTTTCCACGCTGTTACAATAGGGATGTGGTAGAGTGTTCTTGCTCCTGCTTCAGTTTCTCAGTCATACTGTGTGGCTTGTTTCCATCTGTAATGAGAGCCAAACATCTTTGAGCACCTCCAGACACAACTAAGATGAATGTATGAAGATGTTTATTTCAGTTCAGGTAACTGTAAACACAAGTTTCTGTATCAGAAAGGAGAAGGATGAGGGATCCTAACGTTATTTCTTTTGGACCATCAAAGAAAACTGACAAAAAAAAAAAAAAAAAAAAAAAAAACATTAGATCTGAGCTAGGATATTCCAATTAGTACTTAACAAATATTTCTAGTAAGCACTGTACTGAGAAACAGTTGCAAAGAATGGAAATGTAGCCATTGATGTTTAGGTTGCAGTTTCCTGTTAGAGCTAAGAATGGGGTGAGAATGGAACATAGAGAAAGTTTGTAACACACCACAGAAAAAAAAAAGAAAAAAAAAAACAACAAACCCGACACATAAAATGTTATTTACATGTGTTTAGTGCTCATGCAACCTGATACATCAACAAAGCAACGAATTTTATATAATACCATCCAAGCTGGCTTTTCACATTAGCATCTTGCCATCAGCATGTTTTCAAGCTTAATCATTAAAGCTGTTTACAAAATAATTTGGCGTGCAAGTGGGGAACCTTGAATACAATCTCCAGACCGAATGCTAACCAGCCAACCCTCTGCCATCAGTGATTGCAGGCTTGCAGCTGCATGGCAGCTAATGAGGTTTTTTTTAACAAAGGATTCCAATGCATGGCTGCAAAAAGGTTCTTCCTAAAGTAAAATGTTTTGGAGTATAAGAGTTAGCTTATGCACAGATGTTTAAAAATCAAGAAAATACAACCTTTAGCACTCCTTGCTCGCTCTGATGGCTCAGCTGCCGACAGAGATCTGCCTGGGAGGTTAGCTAATGGGGCTCTAGGCTTTGTGTCCAAATGACAGAGGAAAGAAATAAAAAATGAGATGTCCTCCGCTATTTGCCCTCTTTTGCAGGGAAAATTGTGTGATTATTTTAAAACATTTCATTTGACTAAGAAGCATCGCTACATTATTCATTCCCTGGGGCAGCACAGTCGCACCGTGTGATGATGAGATCTACAACAGTGTATTTTCTGCAGCTGTATCTCACCCACTACCTGCTGACAAGCCTACTGCTCCTATAGACCACCCCTTGGCTCTTTCTTGTTTGTGCTGAGAGGGACTCAGTGGAGTTTAGGGGCAAACCAGAGTATGGAATAAAGGACCTCTGCCTTCACAGCTTACCCCAGCTCTGCTCTGGTGGCAGGTGCTCCCAAGAATGTTTATGCTCTTCTGGAAGTTACGTACCGTACTATATGAGTACAGCAGAAACACAACACTGCAGGGTTATGATTTAGGGCTTCCCACATTCAGAGGAGTTGTCTAAAAGAATGAGTCTGCCTTTAAGGTTCTCCTAGGTATTTTGAAAGCGGGAGGGGAAATCTAAAAATAAGAATCGAAGAAGAGCAGTCACAGGTACTTCCTCTTAAAGACCTAAATAGAACAGAGCCATCTTTTTGGTAGAAAAAAAGAATCTTAGTAAGAATAGAACCTACTGAGAAGCAGGGTTTCAAAAAAAAAAAAAAAAAAAAACACCCAACAACAACAACAAAAAAAAACACTCTTCACCAAAGAAGAGAAAGAACAGTCGGTCCTTGCAGTACGCCAGTACACTGAGATAGCTGTTCTGCCTGCCTGCACAAACAGGGACAATAAATCAAGGCAAAAAATGACAATTATTTTGTTTTGTTTTCATTACAAGATGAGATACTTGCTTATTTAGAAAGATGCTGAATATCCAGCTTGGTAGAATGAGGGTGTCACAAGAAAGCAACAAGGAAGGCAACGTGTTCTTTCTTGACATTGCAATCCTGTTCCCTGTCTGTGTCTCAGCTCCCTTCCATCAAATATTCACTCAACACCAAGACATCAGTAGTTGTCATAGTTAACAGTTCCATGCTGCCAATAAAGATTTTATTGCACACGCCTGAAAGGCATACAGTTGGGTTTTGCAAGCAGAACCAACAGAAAATAGCTAGCACTGATGGTTTTTACAGTAAAAAATGCACTCTTTCAGAATTAGAAAGCACTAAAACCTACTCAAACCATTTTTAAGGTCACCTTGAAAAGCAGGTAAAAGTTGGGGTTTTTTAAAGGTTAAACACCATCCTTGTACGCTAGAGGTAGTAAGCAGCAGCCAAACCCTTCTAGTCACATCACTGAAACACAGAAAACAGAGTCAGGATATTCTGTAGTGCATATAAGGAAGTACTCATTTATAGACATGCATGGTATAGAGACCTTTGACACATGAAAAGAAAAGCTGTCAATATCACTGCGGTTGGGAGTGATCCTATTTGTGATGGAGATACCCAGGGGAAATTACACAACATTGTTGGGGGAAAATTATTAAATGCTGGGGGAGGGGGAAGCAGAGCACGCCAGAGAGCCAGTCTCTGGTATAGATTTCTTAATTCTTCCCAGGAAAAGCAGTACATTTCCAACACTAAAATTGACAGCTCTCTGTACCAGCACATGTACTTTGCAGTTGCATAACATGTATTTTAAAGTTTCTCCATTATCTCATAACTTAGGGAATCAGAGTCCTGCATTTCCCAACCCCTGAGGAGGATCTGAAAACATCCCAAACAACTCAGGCTGTTTTAAAATTCACCTAACATGTTTAAATGCTGCACACTATAACGTATCCATCTTTTGTGCAGAAATGCCTTTTTGTTTCTCTTCATAATTTCGTAAGATACTTCAACAACAGATGCCTCTGAGGTGCAGACAGTGCATTCTGGGCAGTGGTAGGAGGGATTTCTCCCCAGAAAACGTCATCAGCAATCAGAGAAAACGTTCATCTGTTCAGAATGAAAGTTTTACTACCTATTTGTTTAAATTTATCATCATGGTGGCACTCATTGAAAGTAAAATTCTTCAAATAAGACCAATTGTTGTTTGTTCTAAACCACAGCACAGAAGACCTCTCCAAAACAGAAGAGAGGAAAAAGAAAATTTCTAAGACCAATAAAATCGCTGCTATAGTAGTAGATACAAATAAGATTTCCTTTTGAAACTTCAGATGAAAAGTGAACCACAGGCTTCTCTTTGTTGGTATTTATAAAAAGATGATTCTAAGTTTTCCTCTCTCTCTCTCTATATATATATGCACACATTTAAGTACATTAATAACACAGTCTTGCACAACTACAGAATCAACATCCCTTATCCTTCCCCAGCTGCCAATGCTTTTGTTGCATCAGCTCAAGCTTGCTGTCTTCGGTTAGCTTTTCTTTATTTCCCAACTTGCACCACTTCTTCAACGATAAGAAATCAGTTCCAGCTTGCCATTTGGAAGCCAAATCCCACCCTCAACCAAAGACAAAATGGAAGTACAGAAGAGCAAAAGCTTACAGTTAACTGATAATACCGGCTGGCACAGTTTGAAGTATAATTTCCTTTGAGAAGTATAAAACACGGGGAGAGAAAAAAATAAATAAATCAGTGATTATTTTGACATTCAAAAACTATTAGCTATTGTTACTCTTAGTAATTATAGCCATTTAATAAGTTGTAACTCTTAAGATACGTTATAATTTGTTTACTCATATCAATTTCTTAACTTTAAGTTACAACCCACCTGCTATAAGTACTGCAGAAGAGGTGGGGCACTGGAATAGGTTGCCCAGGGAGGTGATGGAGTCACCGTCCTTGGAGGTGCTGTACTGAGGGACATGGGCTAGTGGGAAATATTGTGGTAGGGGGATAGTTGGACCGGATGAACTTAGAGGCCTTTTCCAACCTTGGTGATCCTATGATTCTGTTCACGTTGCACAAGTACCACAGATCTAGGTGAGCATGACAGGCTGGCTGTGGCACACTGCTCTGCTCGTGCCAGCTGCCCACAGCTTGCTGTGTGCTTTCATTTGGGTGCCAGAAAGGCCCATTGCCTTCCTTTGGTCACAAGATGTGTATTCAGACCACAGCAGCTGCAGAGCATCATTCCAGCCTTTAGATGGAGGGGGGCTACAGCCTTGACAGCTCTCTGTCGGTCTGCTCTGTGCCTGCTGGAAGAGCGAAACGAATCAAGCAGAATCGAACAAGTGCCAGGCAGGCATGAGTGAGAGAAACATTACAGGCACAACTGATTACTAGGGCCGTCTGAGTTACAAAAGGGAAAAAAATAGTTAATTTCCATTTCAACTCCTGATTCAGATGGTTTTCCCTTTCTGAAACAAAGAGAGAGAGCTTTTACATGTTTTGCATATGAACGGTATCTAGAAATGCTAGGAAAGTCCCTGATACCTGGCATTCATCTGTGGGGGATTTTAAAACATCCCAATGTCAAGAGGCTTTTGAAAGCTTTTTCTGTGTAGGAGTGTCCTCCAGCTCCAAGAGATTTCTATTTCGTTTTGATTTACTTACAGGCTCTGTTTGAATCTTTCTTGTTACACAGCAAAGACAAAAGGATCCTCAGGGTCTCCGTGGGGGTTGTTTGGGGGAAAATTTCATTACTGATCTCTGCAGCCAGTTTGATTTTTTCAAGTCTCCCTCCTTACACTCAAAGCTTCAAGTAGAATCACAGCCTCAGCCTAGATTAACACAGGTCTTTTGTGCTCTTTGGAACTCCGTACTGCAACCCAACACTGGTGTTCAGGCTTCTGCATCCAGAAGTTCCTCAGGAACCCAAAGACCTCCCTTGCAGGATTGTGTCTTTATATTAAAACGCTTTCTAGTCATTATCAAATTTTACCAAATTCAGTTAGACAGCAGTTAGCTGGAAATAAACACTTCTCACTTCAGTTAGTCTGCAGAGATATCACTGCATATTAAGTAAGCTCCTTGTGTATTAGCCATCCATGAGGAAGGCAGGACACTGTTTCACCAGCAGAAAAATAACACTTAAGTCATCAGACCAACTGATAAATACATGAGTCAGTGGATTTACACCGGTTACAGATTTCCCACCACGACTCTCATCCCAAGCCTTGTTACAAAAAATGCTTTTTTTTCAAGTCAAGGCTCCGACAACGAGGCTTAGCAATGCAAGCTACTGTAGCTGAAACCAGCCAAATGCTCCTGACTAAGCACATCCTCATCCTTAACAATCAACTCATGTTTTGCTGAGCAGTTTCAGCCCATTGAGGGGCAGAAAACCCCTCAGTGCCAACAGCTGCAGCTAGTTAATTACCTAACTGGTTTTCTACCATCCTGAACTGCTTTTCCACAAGTCAAAGAAGGCACAACCCTCAGACTACTTTGAGTGTACACTGATGGCCATGTGGGACAAGTACTTCATTTATTCCTCTCCTGGGATGAATTCAAAAACCCCAGCAACATCACAAAGCTTACTTTCATTGCCAACAATGCCATGAGAGTCAAAGCTGCCCTAGAAGGGAACGCTTTGTATATCACTCATTTAGCTGTAAGAGTCCTGTGTCTATCACCTCATCTCTACCAGAAATGAGATTATAGCCAAGTGTGGTATTTAATACTGAGCAGCTTGAAGTCTCTGCAATTAAAATTATCATTTTTGTGCAGTATTCTTTTACCTTGCAATGGAAGTCAAAACACATCATGAAATCATGCAGAAGCACCTGGGAAATTATCTGGATCTATCTAGTGAAAATTGCTAGAAACATAGGCCTGCTGTCACAGCAATAGATATGTGCTCGGAAAGTGTGCTCACATTTCTATCAGCTGTGTCCACATACTTGGTTTCTAGTGGAGCAATTGGTATGAGATAACAAGGCAAAACACAGCATTGGTTTAAGTATACATAAACCTATCAAGTCAGATACACAGAAAGCAAGAATAAATGTGACTAAAAACTGATCAAAAAGAGGAGGAAAAAGGAATAAGTCTAAAAGAAGAAACTGTACAGGAAGAAAAAAGAATTGGATTAATTCTAATGAAAAAAGGGTACATGAACACTGAATGAAGGGCATCTGAATGAAAGAGACATGAATCTTGAATGAAAGGCACGAAGGATATTGAGAAACACTGAACAATACACCACCATGAAAGATGCTGCTTGAGTTATCAGGCCTTCCTATTTGATAAATACAGCGAAAACCAGTATTTTTCACAAGGCACCCATTTATCTGTCAAACATCAGCAATTCTGCACCTTCCTTAAGATGGTGTAAAAAATAGTCAAAATTTTAACTGTTTGGCTTGGGCCAAAGCTCTGCTGCTGCTTCCTTCCTTATTTGTTGCAGGAGATAAATTGTTCATAGACTAAAATTAAGTCTTCTGCTTTCTGCTGAGGATGCCTTTCTGACTGCATCATTACCATGCTTTTTCTTGGCTGAAATGCTCCATGCTAACAGCAACATCCTATTGAAAATGGAAAACATGACGAAAACACGCATAGAAAAGACGGACAGGAACGCTCTATCAAATAGCAGTGGAGCAATTTGATCATCAAATTATGTGCATCTCAGAGTTGCATCTTTATATTCTCTGTAGGATACTTCCATGAGTATTTTATGACCGTGTCACTAACTGGTGCTGCGCTGTAAAGCTGAAGCAACACGAGCAAAGGTCGAGAACATGGGGAGAGTCTTTTTCACCCACACAAAGCTGTAGCTCAGAGACAGTGAAACCACATTGTTTGTGATTTCCAGCGGGAAATCCTGAATTCTCAATTTTTAAAAGTTCTGTTTATTTGTGTTTGCAGGGGAAATACCATGGCAATCCCATGCATATAGCAGTGATCATCTCAAACTGCTTAAGAGAAGAAAGAAGAATATTGGCTGCAGCCAGCATGCCCGTGCAGGTAATGAATTACATTTCCCTAATTTACACCACGTTAATCTGCCCACGTGCTTTTAGGACCAAATCCTGTCCTGTCATTGTGAATTCCACTAGAGTGATTTACGTGCATTGGGGGGTTGCCAAATGTTACCCTTTAAACTCATGTTTGTACTTCATTAGTGGCTCTGCTGCAGCAAACATTGCTATAAGTGACTTCGATGTCACAGCTAATCTTCAAAGACTTTAATCTGTGGGAAAGACTTGAAAGAGATTATTCTTTGCAAAACAGATGTACACATATTAAATTATGCATTGCGCTAATTCGTATGAATTATGCAACACAAAAGACATTCCATCTTATGCGTTACACTGACGGTTTTTATGTTACTTGAAGGAAGAACTTTTAAAATCACATATACGACCGTTTTGTGGAAATGGTTATATGGTTAAAACCCAGATAGAATATCATTCAAGGCAACTTTGTTCTTTTAATAACCTGTGGAGGCAATATGCATTTTTATATGAGAACTACGATACCGGCCTTTTTTTAGAAATCTAATCATCTATGTTTCAGGTCCTTTAATTTACTAGACAATTAATCTCTGCAGTACACCCAAGCCCTTTCACCTTTTGGATTTCCAAATGAAATAAGTATGCTATTGAGATTTGTGGAGCTAAACAGATTGAGTCGTTCATACCAGTCCTCAGCCAGTAGAACATTGGGCTATAAATTCCCTGTCTGTGCTAGAACGTGCCATATCATAAATAACACTTGGCATTACTCATCCAAGAATTACCTGCTCAATGTGTTCCAGGGACCACTGGAAAAGTCCTTGCAGAACTCCGTGGTTTCAGAGAGACAAAGAAACGTGGAACACAAAGTGTCAGCCATTAAGAACAGCGCCCAGGTATTTTGTTGTCCTGTTTCCTATCTGCACTGCCACAAGCTATGAGTTTCATAGACACATCTATTGTTAAGCCAGGTAGCACCAACACCTTGTGTCGCTCCATTATCCCATTATTCTCCAGATCCCAGCCCAAGTTAACTACTCAATATGCACATGGGTTCTCAGATGAGTTTCTGCAGCAGCTCTGGGTTCAGCGCAAGAGTTACCTAGTTTAAAGCTGTCACACTCATTGCTATGCAAGTAACAAGTGGATCACTGAGTGCAGTAAGAACATACCTACTGCTTCTAAATAGATGTGAAGTTCAACCAACGTACTTCTGCAGTTCCATCTCCTTTAGTTGGGTCAGAAGCAGCTAGACTTCCTGACCTTTGAGTCACGTGCGTACCAAAATTTCTGTAAAGCTAAAGACTACATGACATAATTATATGTTTTGGAAGCATGAGGGAAGAAGAATGCTGTGAGCTGATGGTAACAATTCTCCAGAAGCTTGTCATACCACTGCAGAGCAGATTAGGACTGAGCCCTATAGCTGTGTCTCGTATAATAGGCTGCAAAAGTTCACAGAATAACTGCCCGTCCATCTCAAGGCAGGATAAGGATTCAGACCACCTGTAGCCTTTTTAGGATCCCAGCACCTCTTCTAGCTTCATAGCAGACTTCAGGTAGAAATTATATTAGAAATACTTGTCCATATGCCGTCCTCAAAAAACACTTCAGGCATACTGGAAAGAGGTCCTACTAGCATTCTCTCATAAGTGTCTCCGTACACAGAGAAGAAAGGTAGAGAGATGAAACCCTTAAAAAGATAAAGCTAGCTTTAGAAGTTGTGGTACTAGATCTCTATCAATGTTACAGATAAGAGCTGCAAAGCAACAGCAGCCAGATCTGCAACTCAGCAGCTAACCACGCTGCTCCTCCAGCCTGTGTCTAGCAAGCATCTATGAGGGAAAGTGCAGCCACCCTTGAAAGACCAGGGAAAATGAGAATAATTTCCAGGTACAAGGGTTTTTTAATAGGTAATTAAACTGAACACAGAAATCAGCCAGATCCTTGTGTACGAAATTTCATACCTTGCACACATAATTTAAAAGTTCCAAAAAAAAAAAAAAAAAAAAGAAGAAGAAGAAAGCACAATTATTAACTTGGTGTGTCCTAACTTAGCAAACGAACACCTGTATTTTCCCTGACACCGAACTTGCATATCTGAGGGAACTACAAAGCATTGGTCGTGGGTCGTTGGCAGAATCAAGGCTTCCTATAGACAGCACAGAAAAAAGCTTTTGAAGCAAACCAGATTATTTCCTACAGATTCATTTTCCTTCCCTTGATACGTCTTTTTTGAATTATCTTTGTATGTTGTACAGATACAACACCTTCTAAACTTTTTGCTGTAGGTATGAAGACTAACCCTTGCAAAAAGCCAAAGCAGTAAAACTGCATCACTCCTTTACCAAAATTGCTAAGTATTCCTCTGAAAAATCAAGCCACTGCTGCTCTCTTTGCTGCTCAAACCTTTCTGACTTTGGGAAATTATGCATTTGCTTTAAGGCTATACAGAGTCAGTGAAGTTACTGGTGTAACATTTTACGTGTTCAGGTGGTAGGAAAGGAGAATGCTATGTTATGCCTTTATCCATTACAAAGCAAGTTCCTTTTTATGCCACTGTGAACACCGAAGTAATTTCTCACTTTCCTCTCCCCTGGGAAAGATGACTGACCAGGATGTCAAATACTTGGAAGACTTACAAGAAGAATTTGACTTCAGGTATAAAACAATACAAAGTTTAGGTAAGTGCTTTTGTAATCGTTTTTAGATTTGCTAGAAAAAAAAGTGATTACACAACTAAAATCCAGCCTCGGGTTTTTTCTATGCATTATTGAGATAATATATGTAAGCATAAAAATAGATTTTTAGTTTGTATAAAGCCATAGTCTGAGACATAATGACTCTCATGGGGTTAAAAGGGCAAATATGATCCCACTGTTCAAGTGCAGTTATTTTCTATAGATAAGGGGCACAACACAACGAGAAGAGCATAACTTTCTTAATTTAAAGAACTTATTTTTCCTTCTCCTTCTGGTTGACTTGGCTCTTCCTTGGCACACCGTGGAAGAGCTTCTTATTTCCCAGAGTACTGTTTTAGCCTCTAACTTGGCTGTCTATTCTTTTTTGACCACAGTGATGATAATCAGCTGGTAAGCACTCTGAATGCATGTTTGACCTACGATGGTTGAGATCTGCAATCTGCACACTGCAACAGCACTTGCATGATCTCTTTCAGAAAAGAAATTGAGGTCCACTCGTGTCTACTCAGATACCTTCCTGGTACCCTTTGAACACGCAGAGATAGCTGGGGTTTGAAACGCCCTGGTTCTTGAACACATTACTTGCGTGTTTAAGGCTGGATATGGCTAGACAATTGGAAGAGATCAAATTGCTATGGTTGAATGAGGTGTTGGTCATCAGATCAAACACAGTTATTGACCAAACAGATGATTGAAACCTGCCCCACTTACGAAATCAAACATGCTTACATAAATGACTTTCAGGGCTTACAATTTCACTTTGCCAACAATTGCTGCACACCAGCTTGAAGTACTTTAAAACGCGTACGTGAGCAACTGCGATGGCTGAGCAGAGAGTCGAGCACCCATCTCCCTCTCTCTCGAAGTACATACTCTGATGTAATGAGATGTCAATCCACAACTCAGCAGAGACACAGTTGGCACCAATTTCTTTTGTGAAGGTAGCATGAGTGACACAAGTGCAAAAGGTGGGGGATGAGCCAAGTATGAGTGCCTATGTGGTGAGCTTGGGGAAGCTTGAAGCTAATGCACGATCCACGGAAGGAAAAAAATTACAGAAAGGGGGAAGTACCTGCATTCGGTACTCCTGGCTGCTAAAATCCCCATGGTGATGAACATTTTATCTGTTTCAAACGTGTAACCTTGATGCATGTCAACCAGACAAGTAATTCACTTGGAGCCCAAAGAGCTTTACGTGCTGACACCACGAGCGTGTGTCAATAGTACGCAGATCAATCATTGATCCAAGCCAGATGTACATATCACTATGCACATAAGAAATATAGAGATTGCTGTTTATGAGCCATGCCTTTTCTACCTTTTTCCTGTTCCATACACACGCACATTTCAAGAACGGCATCATAAAACCGTAGCTTAAGTCTGTATGCAAATGGGCCTATTCAAGGGAAATGTGCCATTATGTAATCTGCTGATGCCTGCAGTTTATTTTTTCCCTAGTTCCTCCTGCAGTCAGGTTGTGGTTCCCCCCCCCCCACGTCTCCCATAAACACGCGCACAAACCCCCACGCCCACATCTGTACCGAACTAACCGAGCGATTTTTTCACCCCTGGCAGAGCAGAGCGACAAAAACAGCGCCCTCATTAAACAGGAAATGTTGGCGTTGCAGGCGATGCTCAATACGTTAGACTACAAGAGAAAGGTTAGTGACATCCTTTGTCAGCTGTAGGTCATTTGCTTTCTCCCTTCATTCCCACACCGAATACTCAAAGGCTACTTGTGCCTTCGTGAATTCTCTCCTCGTGGACGAGCAGGCAAACAGGATGTGAGTTATCAGTACACCGAGGGCTTTGTGTTTGTGTGGGTGATCTTGGCGAGCAGTTAAGAAACCAGCAATTAAGCAGAAGCTTAATTAGGGCTATGATTCTGCTCGCCTTAGACGGGAGGACTGCAGAGGAGCTCTTCTGCACTGCACTGGATGGATAGCTTAGTTGGCAGTCTAGAGCTTTTACAGTAAATGAAAGTTATCCAAAGTAAATGTGATCTAGTAATTGCAAAACCAACCAAACAAATACATAGACAATAGCTAGCTCTGTTTAGCAAGAGAGACATGTGACTACGAGCACTTCTTGATCATTCCTTTACCAGTACAGAAAGCCTTGTGTTCAGACACACATACCTTCAAATGTTAAAAGCAAGTCAAATGTATAAACAAAAATAACCCTGTGAATTGGACATGATGCAAAATAGAAGGATTTTATGACCTTGACAGTGCTTCTAAACGTCAGCTGCTTGGAGGTGTTATGCCCACTATGAATACAACCTCCCCCTCCCAACCCTTAAAGAGAAATTTTACTGAGGAAAAGCTCATTGATATTCAGGATTAGCTTTACGTGGTGAGTAATCCAGTCACCTCTGGGCTAAAGAGACAAAAGTGGTGGGACTAAATACAGATGTTTTCAAAATCATACAAAAAATGTAATCAGCACTTTGTGATAATGGCTGAACGTTGTAGCCGTTCCCTCTGGACAGTCCGTGACAGCTATCCCATGTTACAGGAAGTACTAAGTAAAATAGGCCGTGTCATCCACGAAATTGATATGCTCATGAGCAACATGCTGACCGAGGAACTGCTGGACTGGAAGAGACGGCAGCAGATTGCCTGCATCGGGGGTCCCCTCCACGGGGGGCTCGATCAGCTCCAGAACTGGTAAACCTGCGCTGAGCTTATGTTTCCACTGAAAACCACAGGAAGTCTGCAAGCCCCATGCACACAAAATGATAATTCCTTTAGATCGCTTGCCTTGCTACCTTGCAACAGCAGAAAATTCATGAGCAGCTATGCAAGTAAATAACTAAAAATACACTTTGCTTTGGTAGATCAAGCTGTAGAACGGTAGAATTTGCTGGGAGAATGAATGACATTACAGTAAAGCGCTGAGCCTGAGCCAGTGCAGTCGGTCATTTTTTGGTTTGATGGTAGTTGCAGATATATGATACACATACCCCAGGGAGTTTTGCTTGAGTAAGAGCTGTGCTGACTGAGCTTGTCACTGAGGACAGTGGGAGTTTTGTCTCAGCAGGAGCTGGGTAGATACTTTATGCTCTGACTCACTGGGTACATCACAGCTCTAGGCTTAAAGCTACCCAGAATTGAATGACCGAAGTCTGCATCATGGTGGTAATAGAATCAGGCTTAAAGGTGCTTGTGGGGAAAAAAACACAAAAACAAATAACTTTAGATTTAAAAAAAATAATAATACTTTTAGAGAGCATCAGTTACTCTCCCATCTGACTAATACTTTGGAATAAGTAGAATAAATAGCAAGCAGAAAAAAGGAGGGAGAATAACCGAACACATAGATGGTTTTTGCAATTTGAAGAAAATAATTTTTTTAGTTCTTGGTAGCACACTCACTTCATATAACCGTTATCCTTTCAAAGAGTACACTTGGAAAAACTACTAAGCTGTGGGCAAGAAAACTGGCAGCAGTGCCCTGGGTGTAAAACATCAGGACGGTGAAGCATTTCCTCTAAACTATCACAGTCACTGTTGCACTGTTGTTGATGAGGCCTTTGGGGAGATATTTACCTTTGAAAGTAAAGTGGGAAATCTTGCATGATGTATTTATATACAGCTGTAAACAAAAGATGAATGAGCATAATTGTGTATAAAGCTCGAAAGCACCATAATGCACGGAATCCAATTTTCCTAAGCAAGAGCTTCAGTAGATGTTATGTTCTATTAATGGGTAACATGAGAGATTGCAAGGTAATCTGTTGTCTCTCTGTAGTTTTACGCTGTTGGCAGAGAGTCTTTTTCAAGTTAGAAGGCAACTGGAAAAACTGGATGAGCTGTTGACCAGACTGACATACGATGGGGATCCCATTCCAGTACAAAGACCTCAGCTGCTGGAAAAAGTCAATTTCCTGCTCTACAACCTCTTCCGCAAGTGCGTAAGCTATTGTGAACTCGTGTTACTTTCCTTGAACTGATGCACATTTATTGGTAACAATAAAGCCTAACTGTTAAGAATGAATTAAAAAAAAAAAAAAAAAAAAAGCTGAATCTGCAAGGATCTTAAAGACTGAGTTTCCAAAGGAAGGAGTATGTACGCTGTCATCAAAACTCAGAGAAGCTGAAGGTACCAGAGAGCATCTCGTGTACAGCACTTAAGGTTTTGTGGTCAACTTCTGACACTATGTGAACGCCAAAACCCACTTATTTCAATCACGTACGTACCGCTGAGAATTTTGTGTAGTGAAGCAGCAGATCCTTCTCTTTTCTCTTCACCACCAAAGTAGTCTTCCCTCCCAAATTCATCCATCTACTCATATATAACATTTTCATAATTTGTCTTCTCTGTTGTACCAGCTATACAAGGAGACAGACCACAAGTGGCTATTCTATTAGCTGTGTCTGCAGGCACAACATGGTTTATTGCTTTTTTATAAAATAAGGAAAAAAAACGATTATTTAATTTCACTGGAACCGGGTTCAGTGGACTTTATAGCTTGATTTATGGTTCTGAGAAAAGGCTAGATCATTCAATTGATATTTTAGTCCTACAGAATTTGATTTTGGTTTGATTTTAAAGGTATAACAGATATCTGTTTCTTATGGGAACAATTCAAGTGTAAGTCAGACCCCGAGATCATTTTGAGAACTGAGAGTGAAAATGCCTCTCTTCCATTTTAGCATCTGTAGAGAAGTAAGTCTCAAAGAAATAGATAATAAAGCTTACTGTATGTTTATTTATGCATATTCCTATAAACTACTCGTTTCATTTCTTTCTACCCTAGTTCATTTGTGGTCGAAAGGCAGCCCTGTATGCCAACACACCCCCAGAGGCCAATGGTTCTTAAAACGTTAATACAGTTCACTGTAAAATTAAGGTAAGAAAAGGAAGCCTGATATCAATTCCTCCCTTCATAGGCTGCACTTGACCCTAGGAGACCATTTCAGGATCCATAAAGAAAAGTATTACAACTTCTGTGTCAGAGTCAGGCAGAGACCCTTTCGACTCCAGGGAGCTTTCTCAAGCAAGGGTCTAAAGGACACCGAATCTGTCACTTGTAATAAGTGGCAATGAAGAGCAAACAGCAGAAGGGAGACAGGCAGACTGTGGCCAAAAGTCAGCACCTTCAGGAATCTATATTTATTGGATTCATGGTTTAATGGCTTCGCAAGCTAACAAGTAATGATCCACATCACGCCAGCCAACATCAGAATACTCAGAGCCACTGTAGCACATTAGAAAGAGAAACATCTGCAGCTTGGGAGGTGTGTGATTGGTGTATCAATGACAAGTTATTTCTCTCCCGCTAGCTCCTAGCTTGACTTTGTAAAATGAGGTGAGATTGGAGAGAATCTTGAATCTCATTTCCATCCAGCAGCAAAAAGAAGGCATAGAAGGTGGGAGAGCAGGAGTGGAAAGCTTACACAAAGTACAGTGCAGTTAAATATACAAATCCATCTCTGATCTTTTCATTAGCTCTACACCCACTCCCTCAGACTTGCAGGGAAGATAAAACACTCGCCACTGGATAAACTCATCCCTCCTTTCATGTATAGGACCCTGCAAATCCTGATGCGGTCCTGGATGATTAATCTGTTTTCAGATTATAATCATTTCAAATATTGTGATGTGGAGGTAGCGATCTCTAATATTTTCTGGTGACAAACTTGTTTGCTAGTTTGTTTGTTTTTGTTGTTTTGAGTGTTCACTTATAAATTTTCTGTTTTGAAGGTTGCTCATTAAATTGCCAGAGCTGAACTACCAGATCAGAGTGAAAGCAACTATCGACAAGTAAGAAACTTAAAAGTGAAGAGATTAGGCAACTCTTTTCCTACAGAGACCATGCAGCTTTTTCAGTAGCTACCCTATCTGCTTTCAAATTTGCATAAAGGGGGAAAGAAACCAATGAAGGGTTGAAACATATGGGTTTCACACGGGGTAATGAGGGTAATGACTCTCTCTCATGTGGAAAATCTCTTTGTACTTTAAAAGAAAGCTACTCTTTACTGATATTTTGAAATTGGAGATGAAACATCCATTTAACATTTGTTTCAAGCCTTAAATAAAATTCAGCCTTAAATAGTGGCATAGTGGCATCACAGAAGAGTTAAAATCAAACTCTGTTGCATTTACGGGATAGTCACTTCCCTCTGCCTGTACCAATAGTCCCACGCAGCTGCTCCAAGTGTTGCACACAATTTGTGCTTGGAAAGCTAGCGCTGTAATTAGTAACTACAGCAGCCTGCAGTGTTTTACTCCTGCCTGACATCAAGGCTGTTGCATAAGCTCCTCCTTACTAACAGGTTCAGTACTGCACTAGCTCCCATTTTTCTTACGGCAACCATGAGCCCCAGCTCCTACTGCTGGTTATAATTTCCTGAGCAAAAGGCATTTCAGAGCCTGCCTATAATGTACTAGGTGCAGAGCCAACACTTGCACAAGTACATCTGTTTGAGTTGATCAGTCTTCTTAACAAGACCATGATTTTCAGTACAATGTAACAGACCTAATTCCAGAGCAAGCTTAGTTACCAAAGGTGAAGGCCCCCTAGCACGAAAAACCACCAGGTATGATTCCAGAATCAGCACAGCTGATCGAACTCCTCTCTGCTCACCGTTCTCCCTTGCTCTGGCCACGATGCTTCTATTAGCTCCCTACAAACCACTCTGTTCCTGACAACATGGGCACAGGTGCTGTGCCAAAAGAAGGAAGACAAACACTTGGTCAGGAGACAAGACAGCTTCCTCTCAGAAGCTGTATATGTGCACCACCAGTGTGCCAAGACCTATCTACACAGGCCTCTATTGCCTCACAACACACTCAATTAGCACAGCAGCTTTCAATTTCCATACGTCATTCCAACAGCGGAGGGAAAACAAGAAGTCAGATACAATAACTGCACATCAGAAACTTCAGTTATTTTTCCCAAAAATTGCAGGGATATCAGTAACATACATTCAACAGATATGGGAAAATAGACTGACTCGAGATACATTACTCAAAGCAAGCACAGCTCACGTTTACTGATTCATCATCTGTTTCCTCCTCTACCCCTCTTCTATTTCAGGAACGTTTCAACAGTAAGGTAAGGAAATAAAACATGAGAGTCCTTCAGCTATCCAACACGTTTTCACTGGAGTGCCTAAGTGTCATGTTCTCCGTAGCAATCGTAGATTCGTGCTGTGCGGAACACACGTGAAAGCCATGAACATGGATGAGTCGGCAAATGGCAGCCTGTCAGTAGAATTCCGACACCTGGTAAGCTTGTCTGCTCTTTTCTTGCCCTGCACCTCTGGCGAGGAAATAAGATACTCTTTAAAAGCTACACAAGGAGAACGGTACTGTTGGAAAAAATCTACACTCGTTCTCTTCTCTCTTAAAGGATCATTTAGTCCTGTAACATCTGTGTCACACTCCACACTGCCATAAAGTGAGACTGTATTTCCACAGAAATTACAAACTTAATGCAACAAGAGGAAATGATTAATCATGCTGAATTACACAGAAACTTTCGTTTTTTTAAACAAAAAGAGAAAAAAAAAAAAAAAAAGCCAATGTCCCGGTGAAATACATAATTAAACACTTCAGATCTGATTGAAACAATGCCTGAGGCAAAAGTCTTTTTGAGAGCCAGCAGAAGTGTTCCAGTAGCTTCTCCAGTGTCTTAGCAAGTCCTGCTTTCAAAGCAGACTCCCTCACCTACAATACTTCTGTGGTTAAAAATATTTACCAGAAGGCCATTCACTGAATGGACTTCACAAGGCACAGAAGTCAGTGCCTTCCTTGAAGCCTATCTGTAAACTCAAAACAAATCCCTATTACACTGAGGGCACCATAGCTACAGTTGACATTCTTTATGTACTCATCTGTAGTTTCTCTGCCACATAATTTCTGTTTTGCTTTATACAGCAGCCGAAAGAAATGAAATCAAGTGCTGGAAGCAAAGGAAATGAGGTTGGTGGATTTATTTTAGATGGTAGTTTTGATTACTCTCCCAAGTATTTCAGGCTGGATTTTATTTAAATCCAACAGCAACCATATGTAAGTAAATTAGATTTTGAAATATATACTCTCCTTCTAAGTGTCGGACTCAATAATCATGCGATTGTATGAGCACAGTGAGAACCTTTTAGAAGCACTCAGAAGCCTCAATTATGTGCCTCGAGTTTACGTATTTAAATAGCTACAGAAGCTGGTAGGAAGTAATCACCTGAATGCCTGCACGCATTGCCCTGCATGGCCTTCTCTTTGGTCAAAGAGTTAGCTTCTGAAAAAAACAAAAAAAAAAAACAAGCTTTTAGAGCAAAGCAAGTTGAAATGTGCGATCTGTTGGCCACGCTCACAGCTGACATGACGGTGTGATTGTACTTCCCTAAAAGAATTTGGCATGCCCAAAGCAGGACCGAATTCCCTGATTGATTTTGGTCTGAATCCTGGTCTGGTGTCTCCCTCGTGCGGTGACACAGCAGTATGACACGTCAGAGGGGGCAACAGCCACCCGCAGCATCCCAACCTTGTGGGGCTGTGGGGGATTAGGATGTCCGAGCTGTGACGTGGCTCACTGCTAGCTGATTTTCACCTGCGGGGCTCCTCCTTGGTCAAAGCACCGCCCGGAACCTTTAGGAGCATAAACATTTGTTTAACAACAGCTGAAAGCATATTCACAATCTTGGTTTGTTGAGGCTTAGATCTATTTTTTCCAAAATCTCAGGTTTTTTCAAACTTTTAGTGGGGCAGAGTTAAGTTTCCCAAACCTCTTCAGCTTGATTCTAGCCGTGTTAAAACATTTGAGCTGAGTGGATGGGTGAGCATTTCACTTAAAATGCAGCTCTATGCTGGATTTTCCCTTGGTAAGGCAGCTGTGTGATGCAGATGCCTGAGGATCTCCTGCAGCCACAGCCTCACGTGTACGCAGAACCTTTTGTTACAGCATCTGTGCACGTCCTGAAGGAGGTGCTCTGGGAGAAACAGGAGGCCGTGAGGCACTTTCCCAAGGAACACTTCCATTTACATTGACTCAAAGTGGAAGTACTTTGATTCAGGAATACAAATCCTCCCTTCCCTCCTCTCTTTTCCATCTTGCTTTCATTTTTTTTTTTTTTTTTTTAAGAAGTCTGGCAAAACAAATATGAAAAAAAAAAAAAGGAAAAAATAGAAAAAAGCTTTTTATATTTCAACTCGTGGGGATGGAAATATCTATTTTTAAAGACATGGCTCTCAAGGGGCAAAGATTTTGCAGAGCTGCTTATAGAGCTGTGCTAGTTTGTAATCCAAGCAACATGTTGAAAAACAAGCTAATCAACTACGACAGACAGATTGTTTGTCAAGAAGTTTCTGCGTATACTTGAAAGAAAACAAAACTGTTCTCTAGGACAGAAGCTTGCTTGTGCTTAAGGACATGGCTCCTGTAAATGCTTTTTTTTGAGCTGCTTGCTTGTTTCCTATTTAACATGGGTGTTTAGACTGGGGCTGTCAATCAGTAGAGAAACTTCAGGAAGAGTGGGAGACAATAGCAGACGCACAAAAATCTGCTACATTTGGGTGCAACACCATGTTGTAAAGCAACATTTTTACCCAAGTTGAAAGTTAAAAAAGCGTTGCTTTAAAACCAGGGTTGTGGTTTTGTTACCGTTTAAGAATCATCAGTAAAAAATCCACCAGAGATCTGGATTAGTTTAGAGTTGAACAAAGGGTTTCCTTCTTCTCTTCTGCTTAGAGATGAGATGTGTGCTTTCTTGCAGCTTTGTGTAATCTCAGCAGCTGGATTGCCCTGGCGGTGTTAAACGCCAAGCACACACGCACAGTTCATTGTCTGCTTTTCCCCCTCAGGGCCCTCATATGGTGACTGAAGAGCTGCACTCCATCAGCTTTGAAACGCAGGTCTGCCTGTATGGACTGACTATCAATTTGGAAGTGAGTATATTCTGGACAGATTTTCCGTGGTGAGAGCAAACAGCATTTTCCAGGGGCTCACAAGGAGCAAGCCTGTTGGGCCAGGCTGCAGGCCCATCTATCCTAGATGCAGTAAGCAGTTGCCAGATTTCCAGAACTGCACAGATTTCATGTAACTTGCTTAGCCCTTCTATGCAGAAGCCGAAATACAGGCTGATCTAAAGACCATACAATCCATTTAAGCCCAGTGACAAAAAAAAAAATAATAATCATATGCACTAGAAGGCACATTTCTCCATTAAACATCATAAATTAACACCTTAGAAAATGTTACAACAACAACTGCAAGCAATATGCTCAGGACATCCCTGCATACCTAAAACAGACCATTATCAGAACCAATTAATGACCAACACTACCAGGACTCACTCTTCTGTCTGCAAGAAGTCACGCAGCCATTTTTCTTTACAACTTTCATGCAGCTAAAAGCCAAACTTGCTGCCCAGGCCAAGCTAACCCAAAACCTGAACACTCTCCCAAAGCCTATTTCTCTTTAGAAACAGGCTGGACAGCAGTTATCAGCAGTTGGTCTCGCTCTACTATGCTGGAAGTGCCCAGGCTCAGGAGCAATGTTTGGAGAGGGCAGAAGACCAAGGAAGGACTAAAAGACAACAAATAATACAGCACTGTCATTACCTACTGTGCTCATTTTTTCCTCCAGACGAGCTCTTTGCCTGTAGTGATGATTTCCAACGTCAGCCAGTTACCCAATGCATGGGCTTCTATTATTTGGTACAACCTATCAACCAACGACCCTCAGGTAGGTCTTCAGTACACAAATAGTGGCTTCCTGCATTTTCACACTCTTATTATTTGGTTGCCAAGTACATTCACTATAAAAAGGCTGTTTCTCCCTCTTGAAAAGACCTTATTTTCTTCAAATACGCAGTTATCAACATCATACTCCTATGTTATTTGTTCTATCTCCTGTTCCCTGCCCGGATGTAAAACCATATGCCTCTTAGCTTTCATTTTTTAGACTAAAGTATTAGCTCACAAACTAAGGAAGGGTGATTACCCTCCTTCACAACTTACCCAGGTCAAATTTGTTGTTCTAGAACGTGGTTGATTAAAATCACACGCAGCACAAAATAATTTCACAGGTGCGATCCAAAACTATTGAAGTAGATTTATGGTTGGGTCTATAATGTAATTAAATACCATTTCCCCTCATTTTAGAGGAGCTAGTGCTTCACACGGAGAAGACTGCAAGAGCCAGGTAGCACTGTCTAGTTGCTTCGATGCTGAGCAAAAGCAGAATCATTATTTCCCGTCTCCTGCTGGCACAGCACAAATTTTACATTCAATTGCTGTTGCATTTGCAAAAATTGCATTTGCAAGTTGCAGAACACAGGATCTGCATTTATTGGACAGGCATTAAGCATATTTTCACTGCCTTAACATACATCACTACCAGAAGCGCAGCAAGGTATTTTATCATCCAAGACGTACACAGCCCCACACTCTCTCCAGGAGCATCCCTCTGTAGGTTTGCTAGTAACCAGGGAGGAACCAAGGCACCTTTGTCCAAGTTCATTCCGCTCATCAATCCACCACACCCCCCGTTTTATTTTTTTTGGGTTATTTGTAAACACTTCTGGCCTCTGCTTAAGCACTTGCTGCTTTATTTTAAAGCCTGGAGTATTGTCCATAGTTGCTAAACAAAGCATTCGTTCTGTTGCAGAATTTATCTTTCTTTAACAATCCCCCTGCCGCCACTCTAAGTCAGCTCTTAGAAGTACTGAGCTGGCAGTTTTCATCCTACGTTGGCCGTGGACTCAATTCCGAGCAACTCAACATGCTGGCAGAGAAACTTATGGGTAAGTTTGTAGAAACATACAGATTTTATTTGTTTTGGGGGCTCTTTTATTTGATAGTCAGAGGTAATAACTTCAACCATGACTTCACTTCCACCCTTGACTTGAAAAATACCTTTGTGACATTGTTTTTCTTTAAAGAAAAGCACACGTCAGCTTATTCTTACCACAAAGTGATTCGACTTCTGAATATCCAGGCTGCTAAGCTGAAGAAAGAGGGCATCAGAGTCACGTTCAGCACTATTTTGTTTCCTTAGCAAGTAGTTGTTATCTCCATCATCAGCTATCAAAAGGAAGTCTTTTTGCTTGTTTATGGGATTTTGGCTTTTTTGGTGATAGCAATGTGTTGGGCTTTTTTTTTTTTTTTTTTTTTTTTTTTTTTTTTTTTTTTAAGTATCTGTTCTCTGGGGCATGTTTAGTCCTGGGATCCATCTTTTACTCACAGCAACATAGAAATGAAGCCCTGCATGGCTAGAACTTCAGTGAGACAAGCAAAAGAATGCTTCAGTCCGACTGCCCTCGAGAAGGAAGAGGCCTCAGAGGAAGGCTGGCAGAATAAAAGAAAGCATTACCTGTTCCTGCAGAAGAAATTAGTATAAAATATATTATGATCCACAAGAAACTCCATGCTGAGGGCCTAACAAGACCTCTTACTGCCAGGCAAGAACTAAAGTGCCGAAGACTGGACAGAATCTTTACTTCTTACTGCTTCCAAAGCTGGGAAGCTAGGGCCTTTAAGTTTCCTTTAGTAAAGGGTGCCTTATCTAATGGTTTCTTGTTAGATAATGGAGTAGAAGACACCCCTGTTATTCAGTTAGGATCGGAATATGAGAAAAATAAGAGAACATCTGAAAACTTGGAAGCTCAAGATAGGGCGAGAGAAATAACACTTAGATTGAAACTAAAACAGCACAGTGCTGCACCAACGAGGCCCCAGACGACTTTAGGCAAAGATTCCCCAGGCTACCATCAGCAGCAGCTTCACAAAGGTACACCAAACTCATCTGCCAGCTGCACGCTCTCCCCATGCACACAGCCCTTAGCAAGCCCCTCTCAATGCCTCTCCAAGCCTGGATGGGCTATGCTATTTTTCAGCTGTATAGATGCGAAATAACATTGCTTTCAGAACTTCAGAAAAGCAGACTCACATTTTTCTATTTTACTTTTAGGGCAACAGGTCAGTTACAGTGACTATCAGCTCTCCTGGGCAAAGTTCTGCAAGGTACGGTTCTGAAAGTAAAAGCACACGTCTAACTCCATCCCACTGATGTCAGTGATGAGATTTGCAATTGCCTTGTGTGGGTCTTGAAGCCCAAACCAAGTCTAAAAGCTTCACAATGAAAATAGCATTTCCTGAAGTTTAAGGCTTGGGCTAAGAGATCTACTTAGCTACATTTATACAGGTACCAGAAACAGTTATTACAGTCAAGCATGCCCTATATGTTCCTGTAAATCATAGAATCACGTTGGTTGGAAAAGGCACCTAAGGTCATGAGGTGCCACCAAATAATCAATATAGATCCTGCTATCAATGCACAGAATGTTTTTCATAAAGCATACAGTATGTTTTTTCCCTACATGCTCGGTTGTGACCTAAATTACTTCAAGTCTGTCTACACATTCAGTAACTTTGATCAGAAATGACAGCACTGAAAAAGAAGAGTAAATGCTTTTAATTTGCACTAAATTAAAACACAGAACATCGAAAGTAGTTTGAACTCTTGAAATATAATCTCATAATGAGAAAAACTTGGAATATGATTTTTTCTTTAAAAAAAGGGAGTTGCAATGCATATCTTTAAAAAAAAGAAATAGTTTTTGCATTAGGCTTAAGCAGGTATGTTACTGAAAGCAGCAATTCCTATTTGTCATTTCAACAGATGCTAGATTACTCTTCAGGAATTGAGACAGCTATATCACGTGGATGTGGTGTAACAACGTTCTCCTAACGTTCCTCTTCTCCATCTATTTCCCATTAGGAACATTTACCTGGAAAGTCTTTTACCTTTTGGGTTTGGCTGGAAGCTATACTGGACTTAATTAAAAAACACATTCTTCCTCTTTGGATTGATGGGTGAGCAAGAAGTAACAACGGCCGTGTGTTGACCTTTCTCTGCTTTACCCTTTCTTCTTCAGTAGCTAAACAGAAGAGAACTTGCAAAGAGTCGAACACTTCTGTCTCTTTCTCCCCACTTATGATTTTTCAAACTCTTTGCAAAAAGGGAACACCTCTGAATCTATTAGAAATGCAGAAGTCCATATTTTTTGCAAAAGTAAAACCATGATTTCCTATTACACTTCAGGTACGTAATGGGATTTGTAAGCAAAGAGAAGGAACGAATTTTGCTCAAAGACAAGACACCAGGAACATTTTTATTAAGGTTTAGTGAAAGCAATCTGGGTGGAATTACCTTTACTTGGGTGGATCAGTTAGAAAATGGTAAGTGCAATTAAAAAAAAATAATAACATAGAGCTCAAACCCCTTGGTATAATTGTAGCCACAGTTTGCTGAGGTTTTTTTGTTTAAAAGTAAAGTTCATGTGTATAGTGTAAGTTTGGTTTGGGGAGAGAAACACAAACAAAGCTTTGCAATTCTTCCTCTCAGTTCTTTATATTACCATAAATAGGTTCATTAAGGGACGTACCTGCTTACTGCAGGCTTTACGTTTGTTCCCACAAATGTGGAGGAAGAATGCCATGAAAGACGTTGGCACGAAAGGTAAAAGCCATAGCAGTGTCAACTTAAAAGGAAAACAAAAAGCGTTCCAAGTAGAGACGTTGACCTAGCAGCTATCAGCAGCTCCGTGCCCTTGTGTTCCTACAGGAGAAGTAACATTCCATTCGGTGGAACCCTACAACAAAGGCCGCTTAGCTGCGCTACCCTTTGCTGACATACTGCGAGATTACAAAGTTATCATGGCAGACAACGTTCCTGAAAACCCTCTGAAGTATCTGTACCCAGACATACCCAAAGACAAGGCCTTTGGCAAACACTACAGCTGTCAGCCGAATGAAGGTTGGGCTCGGTTTCTGTACTTAACCCTTCTGGAAAGCAGCTTTAAGGCCAAGAGGAATTTGGGGAGAGGAAGAAGGGAACAGATCACGATGCCTCCTTTAATCGGCTTCTTCATGAGAAATGCTTGACGTGTGTCTGTCACGTAGACAGCTTCATCTTACAAACAGATCCACAGTCTTAGAGGTTACATTAGAGGCTACAACAACAATATTTAAAAGAAGCTACGAAGTAGATCTTGAGTTAGGAGTCAAAGTAATTGGATTTCTTTCCTGACCAACACATCGCAAAATTCAGTATTCAGACATTCAAAGGAGATGAAAAGTCATCCTGCTCTTCAGCTTCCTGATTATGTAAAACTGTAATAACAAGTTGTGTCTTAAATTTCAAAGAATTCTGTATTTTCTGAACAGCTTGGAAGGCCTGCTTTCATTTCACAATGAGGCAGCAGTTACCCCTGGTAACTACACTGGAAAATACGGCTAGATAAATCAGCTCCAAAAGGCTAGATAAGATTAGTTCTAAACATGCCCTCTCTTCTCTGGGTTAGAAGTCAAACCATTTTTAGATCAAGCTTGCATCCCATCAAAAAGAAAAAAAAAAACAAACACCAAAACCCTGATTTTTCTAGATCAGCTCAGAATTATGTGCATTTCTGAGCTTTGGATTCAAATCCCCACGCTTCTCAAAGATACTTTGAGGCAGCAAATGCTTTTCTTCTTCATTTTAATTCAGTGACTTGGCCTAGTGCTCAAGTCCTCTAAAAAATTTAATTTCACACAAAAGACAAATCTGAAGCTGTGATACAGCCAGGGCTCCATGCAAGCATTTGCAGAACCGAAAAGTACTCAGTACAAAGCTTTAGGAGTTCTAGCACAGTCCTCTCTCTCTTCAAAGCCTTACCGAGATCTTTTCTATCAGCTGTTATGCTGTACCTCAAAATAGTGATGTAGGTATTTCCAGTGGGGAAGCACAGTCATTTCCATGACTAGGACCTGAACCTGGACTCTAACCTCAGAATTCCCTCATTTTATGGCTGCTTATTTAATCACAGATGTTTCTCATTTAAGATATTATGGTCTGCAGCACAATCAATTTCAAACAAACAGTAAAATTAATGGGCAGTATTTAATTTCTCTACTATTGGCTTTTTAGTCTCAAAACCCTCAGACGGAGGAGTCAAAGGTTACGTTCCTTCAGTATTTATCCCGGTCTCCAAAATGTGAGTAACCATAGAGATGTATTACTCTGAATTGCATTACATTTACATACTGTTTCTAACTTTTCCCTGCCTCTCCTCCCCCATTCAGATCGCTTGGGACAGCAACGTCTCTGAGTTTTGGTTTGGGCAAAGACTGCTAAAAACAAAAAAAAGGGAAGCAAAGAACTTACTAGAGTGCTTCTCTCATACTTGTGGCAAAACATTTGTCAGAACCGAATGCAAACTTAATGGTACTTCGGTCATCTTTCACTGTTCCCTTTTTCAGCAGCTGATAATTACTGAGTCAGGCTTAACCTCTGCCTTTCTTTAGACCCATTCCCTGCATTTTTAAACATCTAGTCATTGGCATCTGCTCACAAGGCCACCAGCGAGCCCGAACATAAGCTTAACTAACTTAATTAAGCATTCAACACGAGTCATTCACAAGAGCCCACGACAATCCTCCATGAAGTTGGAGGGATTTAGGTTACTTTTAATATCATTTTCTTCTTTTTTTAAAGCTTAAATGATTCTACAGATCCACATTCTCCATCAGATCTTCTTCCCATGTCTCCAAGTGTTTATGCTGTGCTGAGAGAACATCTGAGTCCCACAGCCATCGAAACTGCCGTACGTTGTAAAACTTTTCCACTGATAAGTTAACACTTAACAAACAGGGCATGCAACACAGATGCTGGTTACAGAAAGGCCACTCATACCAGTACCAAAATCCTAGCTCATCCATCACTTGCACTATCGCATTCTGAACCAGTGGTGCAGATATTTCTCACTCTAACGCAGACAAGATGCTGCAGCATACTTGGATGCGTTGTCTGATACGAAGCAGCCTTACTTCCTGGCCAGGGAGTCACGAGCATTTAAACCCAATATGAAATGCGTCCTCGTTTGTTTCAATGTATTAAAATAATTCTGACCTTCTGAATTGCATTCGTGAACTACGCGTGCTAGCTGGCATTTCCCTGTTTTAGCAGTGAAAAGAATAGTTGGCTTCATTTTTATCATCAAATCACAAATATTTTAGGGTCTTTTTTTTTTTTTTTTTTTTTTTTTTTTTTTTTTTTTTTTTTTTGAAACACATGCAACAGTTCTTAAGCCAGCTCTGCCCAGAGCTTGGGAGGGTCAAATAGAATCATTCTGCAGTTTTTAAGGGCACTAGAGAAGTGGTTCACTGTTGCTAAATGGGAGGAGAATTGCTGGAGGTTCTTGCTAGGAACATGTTCAAGTTCAGCTAGAAATTAAGGGAGAAAAGAGTTTCGAGAGGGTTTTGTTCTTGTTTTGTTGTTTCTTTGAGCTTGGTTTTCTATTTTTTGTTTGATTGTTTCATTGTTTTTGTTGTTGATTTCCATTTTCCATTCTATTTACCCTGCTAAATGAGAAAGGAGGAAAAATAGAGTTGATTATCTCAAATTCACATACCAGGTGAATAGGTGGTGCTGTACTGAAATACAGTAAGCAAAGTTGTTATTGTCTATGAGGTGTCAGTGAAAGAACACTGCAATGCAGGGAACAAGAGTGAAAGCTGCAGCAGAACAGGATATCCTAGTCATCAACAGTCTTAGCAGCCTTGCTGCACTCTTATTCATTCTTCTGCTCACTGCAAAAACAAGATTCCAGTAAGAGCCTTTCTGTCCAAATCCATAGGTTACAAGAAGCACAGAAGTTCATAAAAAGATACATAATTTTTTTTGAGAACTTTTTCCTAAGCTGTTTTCCAAAGAGAAGTACTAGATTTTGTAAAGAACTAGAAAAGACATTTTAAGAGTCTTAAGAGTTGTCAAAATGACTACAGCTACCTTGAGGTTTGATGTGCAACTCCTCTTGAATGAGCAGCACTAACTGCCCTGAAACTGATCTTCTCTTTTTTCCTTCTAGCTGAGTTCTCCTTACTCAACTGACTGAAGTTCACATACTGGAAAAATAAGCAACCAAGTGGATACTGCACGAGCTAGAAGCATAATAAATACCTTTTCTACCATCGCCGTAAATCATTATTTCCTGGAAACCATTATGATGCTATTCTTGGGTATCCTTCTGTTTCAGTTCCACGTAAAACAGACATTTTCTACCTAGAGGTTACACATAGCCACCTGGGACTGCTGCCTACACTGATAAAAGGCCAAATCCATCCCCACTAGCAGGTCATTTGATTCCAGTGGGGGTCCAGTAGGTATGAATTTCTACCTGCTGAATTACTGACCGTAGAATTGTAAATACAACGGTATAAGAACAGATTTTTTTTTTTCCTTCTGATAACAGCATTTAAGGACAACTAAAGACTTTAAGGTACCTGAGGAAATCAGTTTTTATTACATTTGCTTAATCATCTGTTTATACACCCTCCGTTTAGCTTCTATTTTAAAGTGAAGATTCTCACTCTCCAAATTCAGTTACATCCAGGGTTTATTTTTTCCCCCAAGATAAATTACCTCGAGCACAGACTGTCACCACAGCAGAAGTTCTGAGAGAGAGGAAGGCAACGCTAGGAAAAACTGGGATACTATCTGGTACATGCAGGCTGGGAAGAACAGTTTCAAAAAACAATTACCCAAGAGCTACAGCATTTTCTGTCCACGGGCCAATCAGTGATACATAACAATGTTACACGCCTGTCAGAGTCTCATTTCATGAGCAGGATAACTTGTTTTACACCGCCTTTGAAAAACGTTTCATTTCGCTCATTTTGGCATAGATTAATGTTGGCTCATGTGTTTGTTTTTCCCAGTATTATCCCTCAACATTCTGCTAATAGAATAATGAAATGGCAGTTCCAGGGCCATTGTCTTTCAGGCGTGCAGCCTCATTCAGATTTAACTCGTGTGCAAAATAAATGGCTAATGCATACAAAGCTCTTAGAACATACAAACATTTACTAAGTGCGTGAGGTGCAGATGCTGAAGCACAAATAATACAGACATTTGGGATGCGAACAAACCCCTTGCATCAGTCAGACCTAGATTTCAGTTTCATTTCTCTTCTTTACTCCCCCCCCTCACCCATACCACTGACGTTAGCAAGCAACATCTCTGTTAGAATGGAGTGAAGTTCTTCTTGGGCATTGCTGTAATATCAGATTAGATATTAAGTGACCAAACATCTCTGTAGTTCATCAGGCTCAGAGATTCCAAGCTAGCTGCAGAGTCATATTTCTTCTCGCGAAGCATCACGCAGAGATTATTTTCCTAAAAAAATGACTATTGTGTATATATGTCTGAAAACAACTGTAATTTATATGACCAGTATGAATAAAAAGAGTTTTTGGCTTACAGTTGGACGCCTGGATTTTTGTGGAATTCCCCAAGATAAAAATAGAGACATGCATTACCTATCGTCTACATTGGAAAAGACCTTCAAGACCACTTCTTTTGGTTGAGCACAAGTCCAAACTACAGCAACACAAGACTTCAACAGCAACAAAGTAAACTTCACCTCACACGGCCTATTTTTTTATTCTGACCTGTTTTCGCCATCTTAATACAAATAGGATGGATTCCACCCATCTAAAGGTCATGAAAAATGCAGTTAAAAAAAAAAAGTGCAGATTGCGTGTGAATCACTCTTCCTCCCTTTCCTTTCTGCTCCCTGCACAATTCAATTATTTCTCTTGTGGGCTGAATAGGATTGCAGATCAGGTTTTGGTATTAGTTTTCTTTGTTGGTTTAATTGGAAGGCATACTACTTCAGCTCTCAGTTTGCTACTTTGAAGAGACAAAAGTTATTTTTTTTTAAATAAACATATACTGACCAAGTCTTCTTCCACAAAAAAAAAATAAAATAAAATAAAAAAATAAAAAAATTGTCCTTCTATAAGACGAGAGCTCAGAGGAAGGAACTAAAATGTGAAGAAAAGAGAAAAGCACATCAAAAGGGACACTCTCATACACTGCTAAAAGAGATGACATTGCTCTCCAGTACTTTCACTAACAGCGCTTGCGCTTTCACTGGGTTTTGCAGCTGCATTGTCAAAAATAACAGTAAAAGAACCCAACAGAACTCTGCTGTGCTTTCCATCCTGCCCTACCATAAGGTTTCAGATTAAACGTAAAGATCTATTAATTACCATTTTCCTATTGGTTATATTTATAAAGCACTCACATTCATACGAGTACTCAGGGCTTCCAGACAAAAAGCTTACCAGCAGACCTTCTATTTACACATACCTTCCATCAGCTAAGAAGTTTCCCCTGTTTGAAGAGAGTGGGAGATACAAACTAAACCAAAAAGAACCCAAGCATCCCCCATTAAGTTTATATTCTTTACTGACCGTTCACACAGCAGGTGGGAACAAACAAGACCCTGCATGTCCTAACAAGTCAGTTACAATAAAGATGAAACGCGAGACAAGGAAACCTCTATATCAAAAGATATTTACTGGGATGAAAAGTCTGAGCTGGCCGAACGCCAGGAACAATTAAAACACTCAACTGCCTGCCATCTGTAAGCAGTCCTGCAAGTTTCTGTCTGCTGGATAGAAATCTGGGTTATAGTTCATAAACTAACAGCAAGAGATTGTTGTACAATCTTTCCATGTATTTCTCGAAGACAGATAGCACAGGAAGCAGAGATAAAGGCCACCCTTGGGGATTTCCATGCCCGCCTTGATCTCCATGGCCCAGCCAGGTCTCCTACCCCACCCATGATGTTGCAGCTTGTGCAGCAGGGGCTGAACACCCTGAGCTTTCTTTACTGTAAACACTTGCCACTGTGACTCCCATCTACAAGAAGGGTCAGAAAAGGGATTCAGAAAATTACAGGCCTTTTGGCCTGACCTCAGAACTGGGAAAGACCATAGAAGAGATCATACTGAGTGGAATCGTGGGCTGTGTGGGATAGCCAGAGGATCAGACCAGGCTCCAGCATGGGTTCGTAGCAGGCAGATCCTGCCTGAGCAGCCACATCTTCTCTTACGACTGAGTGACCCAGCTGGTGATGGAGGGAAAAGCTGTTGACATAGTGTCAAAGGCTTTGCTGAAGCCTGGGTAGGCTGTCCCCCACAGCACTCTCCTGGAGAAGCCAGCGACCTGCAGCCTGGACAGGTGTACTCTTCACCGGGTAAAATCCGACTGGAGGACTGGGCCCACAGAGCAGTGGTGAATGGGGTTAAGTCTAGCTGGTGATGCTAGTCACACGTGAGTTCCTCAGGGGGCCAGCGCTGGGGCATCCTCAGTAAGTGCACAGGTAATACTAAGGTGGGAGGAAGACTTGACCTGCCTGAGGGTAGGAAGGCCCTACAGAGGGATCCGGATAGGTTCGATCGCTGGGCTGAGCCAATGAGTTTTAACAAGCCCAAGTGCTAAAAACCTGCATTTCAGTTACAAACACCCCATGCAGCGCTATAGGCTTCAGGCAGAGCAGATAGAGGGCTCCATGGAGGAATAGGATCTTGGAGTCTTAGTGGACAACCAGGTGAATACAAGCCAGCCGCATGTTCAATTTGCCAAAAAGGTCAATGGCATCCTGGTTTGTACCAAAGCTCGTGCAACCAGGAGGGGCAGGGAGGCGACCATCCCTCTGTGCTGAACGCAAGGTCAGTTTTGGAGGTGCTCAAGAGCTGTGGGGTTGTGGCACTGAGGGACATGGTTTAGTAGGCACGATGGTGACGAGCTGACGGTTGTGCTAGTTGAACACAGCGGTCCTTCCAACCCCGGCTCTGTAGGAAGATTCCACCGCCCGCAGTTCGGACACAGATTGTGGCGGGGCGGGGACAGTGCCAAAGCTTTCGGTTTCGCCTTCCCGCCAACGGGCCCTTTCTGGGCGACGGGAGCCTTTCCCCGAAATCACGTGGTGCAGCGCTTCCTAACGAGAGCCGCCACCGCGCCTGCGCACTGTGCCGCACGGGGCCGGGCGGCCGTCCGGGTGGTCTGCAGTCGGCCGGGCGGGAACGGGGCGGCAGCGCTGAGGGAACCGAGCAAGAAGAGACAGCCCGGGACTGGGAAAACAGCGGCCCTGCCTCGCTTGTGTCTCGCGTATCCTACTTCGTTACACGCTGCTTCTCGAACACACTGCGTTCTGACACGCACCGTCACGCTGCTCCCCTCTCTCCTTAGCGCCACAGGCCGCGCAGCCTTTCCCTAACACATGAGACCCGCGCGCACCCACAGAGCCGCACGCTTCTAGAGGCAACCCAGCTCGCGACCCTCCGCTCCTCCAAAAGGAAAAAGGGCAGGGGGCGGGGCGCCTGGCAGCGCCGCGTGTGCCTATTGGTCCAGGCGGCGTGGGCCGGGCTCCCATTGGCCCCGCGACGAGTCCCCATGGCCGCGTCCGTGCGGGTATTTCTGGGCGCGGGCAAGGGGCGCCAGCGGAGTGCCGGGGCGGCTTGTTCCAGCGGGTGAGTGCGGGCAACGCGGGGATGGGCGAGGGCAGGGCGGGCTTGCACCTCATCTCCCTCAGGGTCAGCTGTGACCCTTGGACTGACCGTCTGCTCCTGCTGCCGCGCTGTAATGGCGGTCACTGTTCAGCATGGCTTCGCTTAGCTTATGGCTCAGCTGTAAGCAACCTGCGTCTGCTGCACAGAGCGCTGCCTTAGCCTGAAGTCTGGGAGTTGGAAGGAAAGTGCGACCTAGGGAGAACAGGAGAAGGCTCCGAGGGGACCTAGGAGCAGCCCGTCAGGCTCTGAAGGGCTGTGAAAAAGAACGGGACGTGCTCTTTAACAGCGTCTGTTATGACAGGACGAGGGAAAGACTTCAAACTAAAAGAGGGGAGAATTAAACTGAATATAAAGAAACAAAACTGCTTCTGACAGGCTCTCAACAATACCAGGCAAAGCATTCGCAGGTAGGGCAACAATCACATACAGGAAGAAGAGTCAAACTCACCCAGCTGGTGAAGGGACTCTGGCAACACGGCACTCCACATGAAGAAGACCAGATCCAAGAGATGCTCTCCCTTCAGTGGCTGGTCTTTATATGAGCTATGGGTGGCTCCACTCTCAGCCCACCCCTTCTGGTCAGCTGGGAATCACAGGTGCAAGCAATTTGTGCTCCTTGGGCAGCCACTGCCCTTCTCCAGGTGCTCCATCACCGCTTCAAGACCTGACCTAACAGCTCCCCTACAAGCAGTAGCAGTGCTGATACTTTCCATGTTGTGAAAATCGTGTATTCAGAGGGAAAAAAAATGCAACTTTTCATAGGGAAGAGTGGTTTAAGTTTTGACTGACTTCTGTCGACGCAACTAGTGTAAGGACGGTCTTAATTTTCAGTTTTTCTAATTAAAAGCAGCACAGAAGAAGTTGAATGATGTTTCAGTTGTTAGTTTGTTCCATTTCATCGAAAAACAGAACATGCTTCTGTTTGCTAGAGCAGTTTTCCTTCAATTTTCCCCTGACCTCCAATTTTACCATTTTAATGAAAACTTGGAATGAGTGACTTTTCACCTGTTCAGCTCTAATGTTATCTTAAGCATTTACACTTACACTGCTTTTATTCCCCGCTTCCCAGGATGACTCAGTGGTACCAGCTACAGCAACTTGACTCCAAGTTTTTGGAGCAAGTTCACCAGCTGTACGATGACAGCTTTCCTATGGAAATCAGGCAGTACCTAGCACAGTGGCTGGAAAACCAGGATTGGTAAGCATAAAATTGACATTTGTTGTTATATGATACTAAACATTCTGGTGCATGGAGAGTGACAGATAGCGGGAAAGTAGCGGGGAAGCAAGCTGCTAGGGACTTAAGGACACCTTTGCTGGTAGGACACTTGGTTAGCTGTGCAGCTGATAGTCTTGAGAAGGGGTGGGAATCTAATCTACGTAGGGGAACCTGACATCTAGAGTAACAAGTATACCATTTACTGTTTTCATCGGTTAATATCAAACAAAAGCAGCTATTTTAAGGCAATCAGTTGCCCTGGAACCCCACGCTCTCACCATTCATCAACTTGGAACTGTCTTCCAAAAGTTCTGTAGAGTGTCGTTTAGCTCTATACCATGTCCATATGCATCAGAGTCACTTCCAGCTTTCTGATATGCATGGAATGGGTCAGTGATGTCACACAACATGTGGCAAGAGTGGCACAGAGGAATAGCAACAGTTCTCTATCAAGGAAAGCAAAGCAGAAGGTGGGAGAAAGAGACTAACATGTTGAAAGCAGCTCTTCCTGCTCACACGTATTACAGCTGGAGCTGGGGATTAATAAAACGTTCTCTGTAGTGCGTTTTGGATGCTGGTTGAAAGTATTTAACGCAAGCATACTTTGAATTTATTCTAGGGAACATGCAGCCAACAACGTATCTTTTGCTACGGTGCTATTCCATGACCTGCTGTCACAGCTTGACGATCAATTTAGCCGATTTTTGATAGAAAACAACTTTTTGCTGCAACACAATATAAGGAAAAGCAAACGTAATCTTCAGGTATGCCCTGGCATATGTTTAAATACCTCCCATACTGCAGTCGGATGTCCCTACGCAGAATATTCTGCCACGAGGGATTTTCCAGAGATTATTTGAGTACCCTAATTTTAAAAGTCAGAATTCAAACGTTAGTCCATTTTTATTTTTGTTTTCAGTTGGCTACAGATACAAAGTTAGTTTCATTAACAGTACAGTTACAGTTTCTGAGAACTCAAGAAACAGAAGTTGTGGTTTGTAAGGTGTTTACTGCATGTATTTGGAGTACGTACAGGAATGCAGTTTTGCTTGCCCCTTTACTTCCCCGAGCAGTTCATTCAGTGTCTTGAGAAGTCTCTGATGCAGAAGAGACACAGGAGAATAAATCCTTACATATAGCTACAGAATCACAATAAATAGCAAGGAATCTGTACTTCTCTACATCATATTATACTAGCAAAAAGAAGGACCCAGCAAGGACTGGGTAGTGGATGGCACTGCGGAATGTATTTGTGGATTTGATTATTTCCCTTGTCCGTACGTTCCCAAGTGCCAACCAACATCCCTCCTTTATCTTCCTGAGCAAGAGCTGTACCTGTGAAGCTAGAACTCCTCTTCAAAAACTGCAGCTATACCTCCAAGGTGTGGAAGTGTGGCTCTTGAGGGAGGACAAAGTATCTCCAGGACTACAGTGTACTATCTTCCTTTTTCCAGTAACATCTCCAGCCCTCTCTCATTGTTAAGTGACGAGTCCCATCAACTCCTTGTACCCTCACAAAACCAAGTAAAATAACAGGTGCAAAAACTACTTCTTAGAGGTTGCAGTCCTTGTGGTCTTGAAGCAAGTTAAAACTCAGGTCTAACCAGACAAATGTTATTTTTGTCAATTGATTTAATGAAATACAAGAGATTACACATATGAAGTTTAACAATAGCCCATATTTAATGCCAGGATAACTTCCAAGAAGACCCGATACACATGGCAATGATCATCCACAACTGTCTGAAAGAGGAGAGGAAAATATTGAACAGTGCACAATTGTCTAATCAGGTAAGTTAGTTTTGAAAAGTCCACTGCAGTTTTGTCTGCCCTTTACTTGGGACACACCAGCTGGTTTGAGTAGCATGAGCTATTCAGAGGCGGAAAGGGCAAGAAAGTAATTTTGATTCTTTGAGTAATGTGCACAACTGGTTTTAATTCTAACTATGGCCTAAGGTGCTCATCAGATTTTATTACATTTTAATCAATAGCATTTGCCTTATTTCTCCAAGAAGATTGCAGCTTTCTTCCTTCTCCGTTTTATTCCTGATTTACTCTTTATTGAGCAGCTGAGCTTTAGTGGGTCTGTGGACTGTCTCACAAAGTGACGCTATTCTTCTTTCCCGGCTACACTCAATATTTAATTTATGTATTTGAAACTGAACCACTGAACCGTAGGCAAAGCATATTCTTCTCCTCATCAGTTCTTTGGCAGCGCATCTGTTTGAGTTTTCCTTTCCAAGAACTGTGTTGCAATTAAAAAAAAATCCACAGTTAAGAAAGCCATGTACTACGTCCAATCTACTATTGAAATAAAGCGATAACTGACTGAGCACATTATGTTCTGAGACAGAAATTCTTCCCTTTACAGCAAACTTTTGATAGTGTTACAGAGAGAATTAAGAGCATTGGAGCACAGGCTTTCAACACTCATCCTAATGCAGCTGTGTCTGAAATTGCTCTCTTAACTATGCAACTTGAGCAAAGCCATTCCCAGATACTTTCCTCAGAGCTGCAATGCAGCTGCCAGATTCTGTGCTGGCTTATAAAAATGAAGCACCCAAAACTTCCTTTTCAGCATTCCAGCTGTTTCTATTCATAATCATTTTAAAAAAAAAAGGAAATAAATCTTCTTCCACATATTGTTGGCACTGTAGGAAACACCATACCCTACCCTCTGATTTCCTGTAATGATTCTTATTTCTCAGAACAAGCCAACTTATAAGCACCGTAAAAAAGAGACACTTCTGTTAGACAATACTCAAATTGCCATCATGGTTCCATTTAAACTTATGTTGGGAACCTTTGCCAGTTTCTAAGTTGCCTGCATTGGCAAAACTATGTTTCTAATACTTATAGTAGTTACACGTGGAACAAAAATCCTGTCTTTGAAACTACTGGAACTCTACCTGAGAGAAGACACGCTATGAGTTTCTGAAATGAAACCTTCCAGTGCTGTGATCTGAAGTTTGCTTTAATGCCTTGTAGGAAATAAACTGCATACTGCATTACCCTGTATGCCAGCCTGTCTTGTTTTTGTGCCTCTTGCTTTCCTCACCAGAACCAGAGTGGATAAATCTAACACTTAAAGGAGATGCGATCCAGGCGTCAGCGTTGCTGTTTTCCTGGAATGTAATTAGAAAATACATGAAGATAAGCAAATAAAACAAAAAAGATTTGTGCAGAGAAGTTTTTTTTATAGCTTATTACTGCTATGACAAAACATGCAACATCTCCACATGCAAGACATTTCTGCACCCTTGCTTTTTCTTCACAAGTCACTTCTATAAAAAAAGTACTATGATTCATCAGAACAAGTAATACCTCAACTAGGCTGTTGGTCAACAAAAGCCAACAACTGACATTAATTAAGAAGTATTTGCTGCTAGTTCAGTCTTGTTTGACTTCTGATTTTGTTCTGCTTCCCTAACTCAGATGGAAGTGGGAGGTGTACAGAACACCATGACTGGGATGCTGGACAAACAGAAGGAGCTCGATGCGAAAGTTAAGGCTGTAAAAAACAGTGTTACAGTAAGTATAGTATGATTCCAGCTGTATTTGAAGTAGTGCTTGTTAAATCGTACGTGTTGAAGAGTTTTCAGTGCATGAAGTATTCTTTAAATAACAAGTGTAAATTAGGCAACTGTTTGGTTTTCTACTCTATTATCAGTCACTGATACATAGCAAATCAGTATTTGTCAATAGCACTGCAGTACGGATTGGGATTTGGCTATTGTGGCCATATCAAATTTATTGTGCTTAAATTTTAGCAAGAAAAACATGTTACCTATATGGAATACTATGTAACCAAAGAAAGATGATAAATTGACATTTCTTTGTTTACTAGAAGATAGAGATTTTTTTTTCTCCTGTTAGCATAGTTAATAAATACAGTCCCAAGAGTAAGCTTTTTTCATGCAATACTCGAGAGTTTGAAGAAAGTTGAAGATGCCATATGCTGTCCCAGATGGTCGCCTAGGTTCTTCTAAGTTCTCTCAACGGGTATGGCCAGGCACTGAGGGCTTTGTGTTTTACTTTGGACAGATTTTTGTTTGCTAAAATGAGAGAGGGAAGGTAACTAGATAGTGGTTAACTTTAGAATATTTCCTCTTACGGAATTCCAAGAAAGGACATTCATCAGTGTAAGTGCTTGTTGGCAGGCAGATCCTGGTCAGACACAGTCTTGCATAATGTAAAATTGAGTAATTGTTCGGTCTTCATTCATGCTTTATAGGATGTAGAACAAGACATCAAGACACTAGAGGATGTGCAAGACGAATATGACTTTAAACATAAAACCTTCCAGAATAGAGGTAATTTACTGAGGACATACCTTATTGCGTGCAGTTCATAAGATAGCAGAGTTTATTCTTACCTCAGGAAACTAAATTTTATATGCAAACTTACTGATCACATCTCTCCTCCATTATTTCTGCTTTATGCTAAAACCTGAATTCCCCAAAATAGATTTTCTTTGTCTGTTCTTACAAGAGCTTTTTTTGCTAACGCAGTGTTCTTTTGTCCTTTACACCCATTTACTTCTAGAAGCAGCAAACCATGCAGATTCTGACCACACTGGGTTCATTTTTGTATATATAGCTCTTTTCCCCTCCTCCCTCCCCCCATTTTATTTCAAAAAAAGCTTTATTTTCCAACACAAATTTACAGTTGATTAGCCCTTAGAAGAGGGTTGTGGTTGGAAAAGGGAGCATCGAGCCCCATTCTTGCTCTTTGTACTTCATGGCAGGCAGAGTTTCCATAAGGCACATGGGTGTTTTTAGCTTAAGGTCAGTGGGCAGTTGAAGTGGTAGTTAGGGCACACTGCATGGGAGGTTTTTTCTCACTCCATCTTTCCTGAAATCACAAGACCTTGTCCTGCTGCAGTTTTCCAACCTCAGATTCACAATTTGGACTTATTTTACAGAGTATGAGCCCAATGGTGCATCACAAGAGGAATGTAAGAAAGAACAGATGAATCTCCAAAAGATGTTTTTCTTACTTGACATCAAGAGAAAGGTAACATCTTAGTTTTCTCACTGGAATGACTTGTCATTCCTATTTAAAAACAAAAAACTCTGCTCACATATGAAGCAACACTTAGTTCTTTCCATCCTTAATAGAAATCTAGAATATTGCTGAGCAGAAATATTTCTCTTCTAGCTGCCTTTATCAAAATCGATCGGGTACAGCTCAGAGAACACCAGGGAAATGTAGTATCAGTTGTCATGCTTTTAAGGGGGAAAAAGAGCAATCAAAGAGTTTGCAGCTATATTTTGTTTAAGCAGATTTACTCGCTGCAGTGCTCAAATTTCCAGCAAACACTAGAGGGTCCCAAGTATACACTTAGGAGGTATGTGGATGAAATGCACCTCTTTAGAAGTCAGTAGTACTAAATTTATGTTGTTTATCCACTTAACCTAGCTAATGCTTTAACTAAGAAGAGGTAGGTAGGTT
This sequence comes from Meleagris gallopavo, assembly GCF_905368555.1. NCBI lineage: Eukaryota > Metazoa > Chordata > Aves > Galliformes > Phasianidae > Meleagris > Meleagris gallopavo. Next base: position 1,646,499 of record NC_139410.1, read on the forward strand.
GAAAGAACTGCTCTATTGATAGAAAGGAACTATTACTTAAAAGTCATTGACAAGTTTTGCAAGGCACAGCATTATACAGAAAAAATAATTATTGATTTAGCTCAAGTATTTTTAATAAACAGGTTACTTCAATATTTCCTTTAGGAAGTGGTGACCAAGATAATACAGCTGTTGAACACCACGGAGCACACACAGAGTGCTCTTATTAATGAGGAGCTGGTGGAGTGGAAACGTAGGCAACAGACTGCATGCATTGGTGGCCCACCCAACGCCTGTCTTGACCAGCTACAGAACTGGTAAGCCTCTAGTCAAGTCAGGCACTCAAAGTATGACAGATCACCAGGCCTGTCAGATATGCCACGTGTGCTGATTATGTTTTCATTCTGCCACAGCTTAACTAAGGGTCATTGATTTTACTATCGCATCTCCAATGAGCAAGCAATGCTACCCCTGCAGTCCTTAGGGACAGTTAACTTGCTGCTGTCTCAGCATTGTTACAACGAAAACGTGCTAAAAATAACAGAACTGTCTAATTGTAGGTTCACCATTGTTGCTGAAAGCCTGCAGCAAGTTCGCCAGCAGCTCAAAAAGCTTGAGGAACTGGAGCAGAAACTTACTTATGACCCTGACCCCATCACAAAAAACAAACAAGTTTTGCAGGACCGAACGCACAGCCTTTTCAAACAGCTTATCCAGAGGTAACAGGCTAGAAAAGCCTTCTTGTGGTTGTGTGAATGAATGGATCTGGAGTCTTCCCTTCTGTTTGCTCAGCGTTTCATGCACGCTAACTTGCATTTTCTGAGGTTTTCCTGAATTTGTCACAAACATTAATTGACTATTTCGAGATTCTCTCCTTTTTTGTTTTTCCAGAGGCTTAGGCTTGTGGAAAGGGTTTGTGGGCTGCCATCATTTAGGTCAGCAGGGGCTTTGCTACAATGTGTATCGATTACAGAATCAAATTCCTAGTCCAGCAATCCATTTCTTGCTTTCAGCTTCAACCCTGCAAATCAGCTCAAGTAAATGGATGTAGGAAAATGGATGCATCCACACCAAGCTGTGCCCAAGATAAATACTAGATTCTTCCTCCTTTTGGCTCTGGCTGCATCTTCCTTGTCTCCAGCAAGAGACAAGGGAGAGCAGCCCTACCTAAGTCCCGCCTCTATGACACAAGTTACTGTAGCTATTACGTGCTACGTGTAGCTTCACAGTCTCATTCTTTAAACATATAGTTGACAATAGTTTGTGCTGCAGAAGATTTGAGAGTAGCAGATACAGAACCGAGGCTTAGATGCAGTATGTAACCCCCTGTAAGGGGACAAAGACCCGTTCACGTGCCTTAACCACTAGTCTATAGTTAGAGAGCATAGGTATTAGTCTTCAGTCTAGTGAAGGTCAACAGGGAAGGGCTGTATTAGTCTAGTTTTCTCACGTGCAAGTGGAGGGAAATGTCTCAACTTGCTAAGATGCCCAGGACCTGCAAATGCAATATACCTGTCTGTACAGCACAGTGCTGCACAAACGGCACTCGTGATAGGAACAGTTTGGAGTGCGTTAGAACAGGTTCGCCTCAGGAGTTTGCTGTGGGGTTAGCTAGCCCTTGCTGAATCCCCAGTCTAGCTGATCTAGCTCTTGGGTGCGTGTTACGGTGCTGTAACACAAGCTGAGAAGTGCAAGTGAAGCCAAATTCCTCACCTGAATTACACAAGTTACCTCCGTATTTACACGCTGTTTGATTTCGGGGAATTTGGAGATGGTATTTGTCCTCCCCAGACAGGGCATGTACTTAGGAAAACAATACCTTATGAAGTCTTAAAATTAACCCCACTGAAGCAAGCAAAGAAACCCACGCACAGAATGAATTAATAGATAAAGCATGCAGTATTCTTGGTAAATCCCCATTCTTTGCAAGTTCTTTCTGTATGTAACTTCATGTTCCTTAAAGAATACATTAACAAATCAAGGCATTCATCTGTTCTTTTCATAGCTCCTTTGTGGTAGAGAGACAGCCTTGCATGCCAACACACCCACAGAGGCCATTAGTCCTGAAGACAGGAGTACAGTTTACTGTGAAGCTGAGGTATGTTTTCTGTTTCTCCTTCTTTTGTGTTAAGCCTTTCATTTGATTGGCTTCCTACAGCTGGGAGGATTGCACATCTTACAGGTAGACCAAGTGCTGAGCTCAGGGGGACAAGGATAGTGTAACATGGCAGCAGCATGTCTTCTAACACATTTAACTTTCAGTTTTTACCCTTGACTGGGGTGGTGATGATGGAGTGCCTGAGAAACACAACCAGCCAGTAGTAGGTCAGGAACATGCAGACTGTTTGATCGTGAATAACTCATTTGCCAATCTATTTTTATCTCTAAATCAGGAGCTGGGATCAGTTGTACAGACACTGCTAATTTATCCTGTCACTTCATCTTCATTAGCTTATACAGAGCAGGCTTGGGGCCAGTACATGATTTTGAGTTCTGCAGCTTAAATATATCTGTGATAAGCGTTTCCTTTATAGTGCTGCTATCTTTTGCAGTGGTAGTCATTTTTATTTCTTTTTCACCCCCCCAGATTGCTGGTGAAATTGCAGGAATTGAACTACAACCTGAAAGTGAAAGTTTTATTTGATAAGTATGTCGCATTCCTTTCCTTCTGTAAGGCAGTGCATGTTTTGACTGCTCAAACCAATTGCTTCTCTTACACAAGAGATTTCACACAAGCATTTTTACCAGTTCTTAATCAACTATTAGAACAACCAGATCTGCCATATACAGAATATTTAGAAGATCTTTAATTTTTCTTTTTTGACAGAGATGTAAATGAAAAGAACTCAGTCAAAGGGTAAGTAGCTTCACAGTTAGATACATTGAAGTTGGGCTCCTATAATAATTTCAGCCCCCTAATTCTTTTCTCTCTTTCTGTAGATTCAGGAAATTTAATATTCTAGGAACAAACACCAAAGTAATGAACATGGAAGAATCTACTAATGGAAGTTTAGCAGCAGAATTCAGGCATTTGGTAGGAGCCTTTCTTTAATTTACACATTTAATTGTGTGAGCAGAGGGTGTGGTAGGAAGCTGACAGTTTGCTTTTCATTGAAACCCTTGTTTACTTGTGTAAAAGAGGAACCATTAATTAACATGATCTTCCTTTTTCAAGATCTTTGGCCTGTTTCAATCGAAATGGTATTGCTTTTGTCATTGAAATAGGGCCAGACAGGCAAAAAAATCTTAGCTGCCATATGTTTCATGCTGTAAGGAGTTGGTTGGAGGAAGAGAAGAAGCCTAGACATAGCATTTTTGCTTTTTCTGAGGAGGACTCAGAGAAAGAAGAGCATGGAGTATTTTAAAGATCTTAGAGACTGGAACAAAAAACTAAGTAATTCCTTTTCAACAAGAAAGTCAGTGTTTTTAGACTATACAACTCTGGATTTACAGAGTGTGACAAGTGAATTAGATTGCTTCTGTCATGGCAACAGGAAAGGAAAAAAAATGCAAGTCCTAAACCAGTTCATGTGGAAGTCTCTTTGTTATCCAGAAGAAACACTACCAGTTTCCTGAACTGGACAACAAATTCTGAGGTTTTGTTTAATAAACCAGTATTTCATCTCATCCTTTCTGATTTCATTCCGCTTCTGAAGTCTCTTATGTAAAAGACATTGCATCCTAATGGTGCAGATGATATTTTCACAAATGAATACTTAATAAAAGACTGGTACCACGAAGGACCAGACAGTAGTGCAGCAAGTTTACATACTGTTAAGGAACTTCAGCATGTAAACATTTGTGTATGCTACTGGCTAAAGTAAGTGACTGACAGATTTTTGTTGTTGTTTTTTTGCAGCAACTGAAAGAACAGAAGAACGCAGGAAACAGAACAAATGAGGTATGCAACAGTGACCTCCTTCACAAAGCTTTAACACAAAGCCAAGAAAACATTCAGATATTTAAGACAATGCTCCATTCAACCCCATTAAAAAAAACACAGGGGAGTCTCACAACCAGTAGAGTTCAGCACTTCCGGGAAGCGATCTGTGTGGGAGATGCTTGCATTTGAGAGCTACTGCCAGAACGATGTCCCTCAGGACTCTCCCTCGTTGGCACTAACTTTAACAGGGCTTCCCAGTAATTGCAGATTTTTCTGTGGCTTCTGAGTAGCAGCCAAAACAGAGATGCTGAGAAAGTACCCATCCTAACACAACATTCAAGGAAATGAGTGTTATCACTTGACTGGGGCCTGTAAACCGTTTCTGAAGTCCAGACAAGGAGCATCCCAGAGCCAGTAACCTTGGGAAAGAGGGTTTTCCCCTATAGAAAATCCAAAGATTTTGATTTTATTTTTTTTTCTTTTCCTTCATCTTCAAAGGGTCCTCTTATTGTAACAGAAGAACTTCACTCTCTGAGTTTTGAGACACAGCTGTGCCAGCCTGGCTTAGTAATAGAGCTAGAGGTAAGACTTAAATACTTAAATGAAGGAAATGGAATTAACTTCCCCTGTGTCACAGCTCTATTTGACAGAATCACCCAACTCTTCCTAGTATATCATACTGAATTTCTCTCCCCTGCGTGTACGTTTCCAATGAAAGAGAAAGCAGGGAGTTAGAATGGAAACAGTTTTGTGAGTCATCTAGTGAAGGACTGCAGCAGAGATACAGAGCACTCTGACGTGTTTCTTTTGTGTCCCTTTCAGACCACATCGCTTCCCATCATTGTCATCTCTAACGTGAGCCAGCTTCCAAGTGGATGGGCTTCTATCTTATGGTTCAACATGCTGTCCTCTGATCCCAAGGTACAGGCAAAACAAAAACACTTCTCCCTTCCTTGCACATAGGAGTAGTCTGCACAGTATCAGAAGTGTAGTTTTCAAGCGTTCAAGCTGGGGTAGAGCTTGAATTTACGCTTACTGACTGTACATTGTATTTTTCCATTCTGTTCTAGAATTTGTCCTTCTTTCTAAACCCACCTTGTGCAAAGTGGTCTAAACTTTCTGAAGTTCTGAGCTGGCAGTTCTCTTCGGTGACAAAAAGAGGACTTAACACAGATCAACTGAACATGCTGGGAGAGAAACTACTTGGTACTGTCTGCCTCTATCCCTAAGCTTTTTGGTTCAGCTGAACAAGCAGGTGGCCTGTTTGAACTGAAGCAAGTTCTATGGGTTTTCTACAATGTATTTCAAGTTTTTTGCAACTTGTCACTCCTTTTCCCGTTAGGCAATATCACACTGTAGCAATGCAGTGTTTTGCAGTTTTCAATACAGTAAGAGTTTGCAAAAGAAGGTCAGCGATGTGAAATCTGTAGCCCTAGCCTTGGAGTTTTGTATACCAGGGTAGCACTAATTAAGGCTGCTTTTCCCTTTTGAAAAACTGCTCAATTTGTTTTTTTGTTTTGTTTTTTTTTGTTTGTTTTTTAATATCTCTAGTAGCTTTAACTTAACATATGCCCCAGCAAGGAATGCTTACTCTGTCTGCCAACACGTAGCTGCAATATTGAAGCTCACAAACTACAGAACTGTTGAAGCATATCAAATAAAGATTCTCCAAAACCAGCATCCTTACTAAGAGTCTGATCAGCCATGGGTTTTGTTTTCTAAATGTGTCAGTTTGCCTGAGAGGCTGGGCATCTGTCACAGCTACTGAGTTTGCATAGGAAACTCAGAATAGAACTGTTTGATTTGGTACGTTCCCCTAATACTTTAGTTTCAGAAAGCCTTAGTAAGGATGGTATTTAAATCTCATTTCTGCACCTAAAAGCAGTTACTTAAAAAAATATTCCAGATTCTAAGTATAGTCTGTAACGGAAAGAAGCAGGTCCCAAATACATTCACTGTCTGCAAAGCTCTAGATACTGTGGTCACAGCACAGGGGTTTCCTTGCAGTTTTGATGCAATTGTGAAACACACTATTAAAATAAGGAGGGGAAACGATTGCAACAGAAACAGGAAGAGTATATTTAGGACAGACCTAGGAGTCATTTTCTGAGACCAAAGCCTACAAGTTTACAAGTAAGCAACTTGGTCTAGAGGGAGGTGTCCCTGCCTATAGCAGGGGGGTTGGAACTACATTATGTTTAAGGTCTCTTCCAATCCAAACCGTTCTATCATTTTATGATTCTAAGACAGAAAAATTCTTGAAGATGTTCTAGAGTCTGCTGAGCTCCTACAAAAAAAGCTTATGGATTGCTGTTTACCTGCTCTGCTGTAGAAGAGATGTGCTCCCATTAGGCAAAGCTCGTGTTGTAATCTGTGGCCTGCTTAAATGCATTCTCATGCAGTGAACTTCAGATAGGAACTTTACAAGTGCTCCCTGTGCTAGCCTATAAAATACAGTAGCCTTCCTTTTATTTTCCTTCTTGGTCCACCACCTCAGAGTTTTAAGTTAGCACTCAGAATTTGCTGCTCTAAGTCATTTCTTGTCCGTAATGTATGGATTGTGACTGAAGTTGATATTTTCTGTTCAGGGCCAACAAGTGGAGGATCTCATGATGGCCTTATTCCTTGGACAAGATTCTGCAAGGTATGAACTCTATTAAGAAGAGAAATTAAGATTTTCTTTGTGTTTGTTCTGTTTCATATTTCTGCCCATCCAAGAATCGGAGCCTTTTCTGTATTCTTAAACGAGCACAGTTGTCTAAGAGTTAAGCAGTGACACCTGTGAGTAATTTGGGCTCAGGCTGCCTTTTCTTTCTCCCTGCCTCTTGCCTTAAGATTCAGCACATGATTCATTTTCAGTATCTCGTGTCCCTTTGAAGTAGAGGTGGGGTGAAGAAGAAAGGGAAGAAACATGCAAGAACAGGAAGGTGATGGCATTGTTTCAAAGAGCTTGCTTCCTCTGCAGTTAACGCTCATGCTTCCCCATCTCTGAATTTCAGGAAAACCTAAATGATAAAAGTTTCCCTTTTTGGCTGTGGATAGAGGGAATCCTGGAACTTATTAAGAAACACCTCTTGTGCCTCTGGAACGACGGGTAAGACCTGAATTAAATTAAAAGTATCAAGTCTCTAACCTCTCACTTCATGGTTGCATTGTGAGGTTGTTTGTGCTGATACTTGGAATGGAATCAAGTATATCTTGTAACCAGAAAATCCTGAAGCAAACAAATTCTAGCAGTGAGGAAGATTTCACTGATACAGCTACTTCAAGCAAAAAACATCAGATGTCCAAGTTGCAGAGGAGGGCTCTGATCATTTAATTTCTCAATTCTGCTTCTGCTATAAGTAGATTCTTCCTACACAACAGAGCCCCTTTTGTGTTTGTCAGGGAAGACTAAAGTACAATAACGTATCATTCATAAAGTGATCACCCACGTTTAAAACAAAAAAAGACTTCCACAGACAATAATAGTGAACCTCCGGTAGGTGGCAGCTGCCAAACACCAAACTTTACCTACCATAGGAGCCAGGGAACTAGTCTTTAATAATAGGACAGAGAGTAGTAAGTCTGAAGTTGAAAATCAGTTCCATTTGCCTTTTTATACTGCGTTATCAAGCCTTGCATTCCAGTACTACCGATTTCAGAAGTAACTTCTGCCAAGAACAGGTTCAGTCACGTTCACAACTGTGCATTTTTAGTTGTCTGTTTGTATTTTTCCATATTTGGAAATCCTATCAAGCAGCTCCCTCACCACAAGGGATCCCACAGGTCTGCAGGACATACAGCAGAATTGCTCTTGCAGCATTCAAGAGCAGATTTCAAATTATAACCACCCAGTTCTAGATGAGTTTGGTCTAAGCCTTCTAAATAATGGCCTTGTTTCACTTCCAAACAGAAAATGAGCAGCTAACAAGAATAGAACACAAGTTCAGGGACTCATTTAACAAATGACTAAGTATTAGGAGAACGCTTGCCTTGCTTCATACTCAGGAATGGGAAGGCAGAAGACAATCATTAACGTGCTTTTAAAGCTAAAACTGCTGTTAGGATCTGAGCAGCACACACAACTTGACTTCTGCTTCCACAGCCTAATTTTCATAGCAAGAGACATCTTCTTTTATGCCAAGCTTAGATAAATGTTTAGATAAGCCACCAGGCAAAAGGAAGAGCAATGAGGGGAGCAGTGCTGATTCATGGCTCCCACCGTGCAGCTCCAGCCTGTCAGTCCCACTGCTGGTTTCCCAGCTGCATACAGGACAAAGCTTTCTAAGGGGCTTTCATAAATACATCGGCTCTTTTAAGTGGAAAAAAGCTTGTTAGTTTCCCTAGTTAGACCAGCACAGCTTAGATTTTATATTGAAAGGTTAACTCTCCTTTTTTTTTTTTTCCCCTCCCAACGTACAGCTGTATCATGGGTTTCATCAGTAAAGACAAAGAACGTGCTTTGTTGAAGGACCAAAGACCAGGAACATTTTTACTGAGATTCAGTGAAAGCAGTAAAGAGGGAGCAATCACCTTTACCTGGGTAGAAGGATCTCAGAATGGTAAGCTGGTAACAGAGAACACCTCTGCCTTAGAAGTATACACTAAGAGTACTAAGTTTTCATGCACTTCTCTTTCACACTGTGAGACAGCACAACACACCACCCTAGCAATTCCACCCTGCCAAACAGCAGGCCACAAGCAGATGGACACCTTATTTGGTCTCTGTAGTGCTAATTTTCAACTAGGTCTATTAAGACTTCCCAGATACAGCTTCTGACCTGAAAGTTTCTAAAGCATGGACCAAACACACTGTCTTCCTGCCTAATTAGGTTCCCTCTTAGCAAGAGATCTTCAGCATGCACGTGTACACATACTCAAAAATAACCTCTGTCTCCTTCCATCTAGCCCCATATCACCTCCATCAGAGATTCCTCTTCCAGGAACTGTTCACTACAGCTGCATTTGCTCCTCTGCACTATTGTTCTCTGTCTCTACTTCACCTTGCATGCAATATGCCTTTCTTTAATTCATTCTCCATCCCATCTGTTCCTTTATTCTCATGTTCTTCCCAAGCGAACTGCATATTCACTTACCTCATTTTCTTCACAGTTCTCTTTCCTCCAGTTTCCAGGAATGGACAGATGAACTACTTGATACCTTAGTTAGCTGTGCTACTTTTTCCTCACCCTCATTCAGGGAAGCCTGGAAACCCTGAAGCTGCAGAAAGATACAATCTCCCTTAATCCTACCAGGCCTCTCCCCCATCATACTGCTTAAATCAACTCTACCTGCCTGGGTGTTGACACTTCACTTGGATGAGCCCAAGGCTGCTTCCAGCTGGAATAGGGAAAGCACTGCACGTGCTTGAATCACCTCTTCATTCTTTCTCATTGCTGTCCTCATACCCAAGCAATCCAAAAACTGAGAAAGAAAAAGTGACAGGATTTGGAGCTTTCAGGAAGGCTTCATACTTCTCTTTTTTTTTTCCCATAAGAGTTCCTCAGCGGCTTTCTAGGATCAAACTTCCTAATAAGCAGTGAAGTTTGAATGTCACTAGCTGACAGAAGGTTGCCAAGGTAGCACAGCTTAAAGCCTTTTGCTCACCTGAGCCCTGTGTTTTTTGGAAACATCTGCAGGTTTTCTGCTAAGTCCTAGAAGAAACTTGGAAACTAACTCTCAGAGTAATTTCTTCTCTCATCTGTAGAGCCCCAGTTCCACTCAGTAGAACCATACACCAAGAAGGAGCTCTCTGCTGTTACTTTCCCTGATATCATTCGCAACTACAAAGTGATGGCGGCTGAAAACATTCCTGAAAATCCACTGAGATTTCTGTACCCAGATATTCCCAAAGACAACGCCTTTGGCAAATATTACTCCAGGCCTAAGGAGGGTAAGTGCTCTAAGTGGCTCATGTTGAGTATTTGTTCTTGAGTTACTTGGACATCGGATCATTTCCATAGCATAGAAAGAAGAGGCAGCAGTGGGACTGAATATCTCAGCAGCCTGATCCATGTTGGAGTGCTGCTCAGCTGAAAGCCGAATACCAGCACCTGCACTTCAGTAGGTTAAGAAAAAGTTGCTAGAGAGGAACTACACTAATCAGCTCAGAACCTGAGAGCATGATTATCTGTGGCCTCTAATGCACTTCTGTGTTTGCCTGTGATATACTTCAAAAGAGTAGGTTCCCACTAACAGCTGGATCCATAATGGTCATATTTACTATTACACTGCACTGATACTGGGGCCAGATGGGGTATGTTGATACAACCACCTGAACCTTTAGGAGAGACTGTTTCCCTGTTTTAATAGTGGAAAAGCAAAAACTGAGCAAGAAATGAAATGAATTAACCGTAGTGCCATAAAATGCACAAGAAAGATCTGTATACTGTTTTGGCCACAAGCTGTACTTGGAACAACAAAGATGGCAGCAGGAAATAAGCTTGCTAGTAAAAAAACAAGCCACTTATTTTTTTTTTTCCTCTTTCCTTGAAGCCCCAGAGCCTATGGATACAGATACTCCCAAGGGAAACGGCTACATCAGGACTGAGCTCATCTCTGTATCTGAAGTGTAAGTTCTCATATAAATGCTGTTTTTTCTAAGAACTAAGCATGATTTTTTCAGCTGTAGTTCATCAATGTACATAACATTCAAATTGCAGTTGGCACTAACAAATCTTTCCTCTCTTTGAGGATATGATCAGCTCACGTTTATATACTGTTATCGCTAAAGCAATTAAAATTTTAAAGTAAAAATACATTAAAAAAACAAACAAAAACAGTCCAAGGCAAAACATTCACAGGTAAACCAGTGATCACATACAGAAAGAAGACTGACTCACCCAGCTGATGAAGGGGCTCTCTGGCAACGCAGCACTCCCCCATGAAACAGCCTAGGTTCAAGAAATACGCTCTCTGCAGTGGCTGGCCTTTAGATGAGCCATGGGTGGCTCCACTCTCAGCCCACCCCTTCTGGTCAGCTGAGGATCACAGGTGCAAACAATCTGTGTTCCCTGGGCAGACGCAGCCCTTCTCCAGGTGCTCCATCACCACACTTCAAGCCCTGACCTAACAGCTCCCCTACAGTTAATGGAACTTGAGGATTCTGAGGCAGACATGGTAGCACAACTACGCCTCAGTTCTTTAGCGAAGGTTTCTTTCTCTTCTTTTTCTATTAGCCACCCATCCAGGCTCCAATCTCCAGAAAATCTGCTGCCCATGTCTCCTGAAGAGTTTGATGAGGTGTCTCGGATGGTGGACCCAGCAGAGATTGACACAGTGGTACGTATCACAAAGCATCTATTTGCAGGAGAATTGGGCTAAATTTCCATTTCTCCTTTTTTTTCCCCCATTCAAACGTACATTGGACACTTAGTACAAGCTAACAATTCAAAATGTTTCACTTCGAAGGTATAAGGGAAGCTGGGAATCCATATTTAAACTTGGATTGCTGTGAGTTGATCTTTCCAGTTTTTTGTGGAGATAGGAGTGAAGAACAGTGCAGCTTCCACAGTGTTCCCCCTCCTCCTTACGGGGAGATAGAAAAGGAGGAAGGAATAATGCTATTATCTTTTGTGTGGTGCTTGGGGAAGGGAGAAAAGCTAGAGAAAACATGCAACTTGGAGGCACTGCTGCACCAGTGCCTGTGGGGTAGTGCCTGCTAATGGACCAATATTATACATATATATTATATAACAGACCTTTGTGGCACTTCAGGAAAAAAATTAACAACAAATTGAAGCACGGCTCCAGCCCCACAGTAATTTGAGCACCAGATTCACATCTTTATAAATGCGAGGATGACTTTGTTGTAAGCAAACAAGGCAGAGTGTTGAGACCTCACTCTACTTGCTTATTTGACCTGTACTTTTCTTTTTGCAGATGTGCTCAGCATACACAACGTAAAGTTAGATCTTTTTACTGCACCACTAGCACAGCCCATCAGCTTCTGCATCCTGCTCTACAGTTGGGCTTCAATTCTTTGGGAAGGCTATACATAATTCAAAGCACATCAGTTTCTCAACCTGAAAGTCCAGTAGAAATTTCTAACTAGGGGGGAATATAAGCAGCATTTGAATAGCCCCTGTACGTGCACTTCTTTATTTAAGATTGCATTAAACCGTTTGCTATTGACAAGATGCTATAGCAGAGTGCAGGAAGAAAGGAGAACAGGAACAAGGGGCCCTCAGCAAGAGCGAGGGGAGAAACAAACATACACCTAAGTGTTTTAGTGGAATGGAACAGCTGAAGTAGCTGGCTGTACATAAAATGCTTCAAAGGAAAGCTCGTTCTGTTGCAGAGGTTCTGTTCAGAAAGCCTTTACCTGCTGAGCAATTGCTTCTGAAAAACTTTGCATTTTCTTCTGCATCACAGAAAAAAGAGCAGATGAACACTGCAGGTATACACCACAGCAAATCCACGTGCTGCTGCAGTTTGTTCTGGCTTTCTTTGATACAGCCATAGCATGCTGCTCTGCAGAAGAACATAACCAAAAAACATAATATGCATTTCATTTTTGCTTACTTTCATGTTAAAGTCTTCTTGGGTAGAATGCTTTGCATGATCTTTGACGTTAAGAGCACTTCTTAACTAGTTAATACCTCATGTTAAGAGGCAAGGTAGTCTTTAGCAGTAGGTCTCTTGGACTAAGGGCATATATTAGTCCAGACTGCTAATTAGCACTCAGCTGATCAGAAGGGCTCTCAGAACACTGATGCTGGATCCCACACTGGGGATCCTACTGCAGCTTCTGAGCCTGATGCCGTCCACTGCCACTGCCTGGGAGATCAGGACTGCAGTGCTACTTGGCTGCCATTCAGATATGCCAAATAGATCCACTGATGGTTAAATAAATAAACAGTTCAATTTAGTGCTCTGCCCCGGAAGATCGATGCAGCCCCTGCGAAAGCTTGAGGGAAGTAAAATATAAAGGACCTAGCAAAGTGTTCCTACACTTTCTTATTTTTTTGTGCCAAACAGCTGAGGTTAACAAAGAATCACAACAACTGGTGACCTTACATTTTCATGTTAGCATGAATAACTGAACTCTAAAATTTTGGTGAAACAAAACCAGACACTTGATTCTTGACCTACACCTTTTACCCATGTTTTATGTGCAAGTTTGTTTTCATTACTTTTAAACTACAACTTGAGCAGCCAAGATCAAGTTTTCTTACGAAATTTAAAGCAGTGGCCATATGTCAGCTTTGCCTCTATGTGGCCAGTAGTCCCAAAAGCATTATTGTTCTTTTCAATTCCCACTATAATCCCCACTGTAAGGGACTGTTTTTTTGCTGTTTTAAATAAATGGAACTGTCTACTGACACTTGTCCTTTGTGTGTTTGTGTTATTTCTTTCATGAATATAACGCATGTGTAACTGGTTAATTATTCACTGAGCAGATACAATCCTGGTGCTTAAAGCAACATATGTGGTTTTAATCTAATGCATTGCTACAGGTCAGTCTACATTAGAGTTCTCAGAACAGGGTTGTTACTTTTTTTTTTTTCTTCAAACAAACTTCAGTAGATTCTGCTTGGATTTCTAATTTGAGTTAAGCTGTTAAGTAATTGGCCTACCACTAACCTTTGTGGGCCATCAAGCTGACCCCACTGGTGCATCGCTGTGCTCTGCGGCCATCCGATGACACAATCTGCTGGCTCAGGCTTCTACATTTTACACAGCCAGAAGACAACTAAAAGGAAAGAAACTGTTGAGATGAGGGAAAGAAGAGCAGGCAAGAGAAGGATAGAGCTGTTGAAGGCATATGACCAATCCACCTAAGAATGGCAGCATTAACAGAACGCAACAAGTGAAATGACACAGCCCTATACACGTAGACATCATCAGCTCATTTGTTTGCACAACAGAAGAGAGCAGATGAGGTTTTTTAGGACAGGTTTGCATCTCATTGCGGTCACACAGAAAACCAATAAAAACCCACCACCAGTTTCTTGGTATTTCCATTTATTATGCTGTAAAAAGCAACACTATCTGGATTTTATTTCTTAAAATAAATAGCTTTCATTTTCAGAACCAGTACAGCTCAAGTTTAGATTCATTCATGGGAAACTGCTAGAAATACATTCATCACTGTCTGTTCCCCACAAGACAGAATCTAGAAGTCAAGATCAGCCCAGTCAGTTACAATGTCCAGAAGTACACTGCCAAGAAGTATAGTCACTGATAGTCCAGCTCTGAAGCAAAAAAAAAAAATCCGGTACAATACATATTGTTCACAAAGGTTGGCTAATTAATGCTAAGACTATCACAATATTTCTGAGTACAAAGCATTAAGTTAGCTTAATTCAGTTTGTGGTACAGAAGAAACGTGACAAAACAAAGGTGTGAGGGAATCTTCTTTGGAGCTTAAGGAAGTCAGCACTTGATAAGATAACCAAAAGCAATTCACGTTAAAATCTACGTGTCAGTGTCATAGATGATGAACAGCCAAACCAATATACTGCATATATTTATAAATAATGCCATGTCTAAATAGCTGCATTGCTTAATTGGACGTTACAAAATAACGCATCTTCTCACAATGAGAAAATACTACAACTATCCAGCAGAAATGCACTTGAAGCTAGGACTGGCTAAAAGCACTCTGTAGGATCTAGAAAGCATTAAAGTTTAGGGACAGCCATGTTTTATTAAAGTTAATTCAGTTAAGATGCTGCTTTTGGGAGGTTTGTATATATATGTGTCTACTATATAATAAGCCTACCTTTTATAAGTGCCTGTTTGAGCAATGCAAGTTTCAGTTAAATAAAGTGAAATCAGGTATTTTTCTGAGAAGCTAAAGGATATGTTTACATAGAAAAATGGAAGAAGTCAGATTATCACTGAGATACTGGATACTAGAGCCCACGTGAAAGACTACTCCTCTACGCTTGACTTAACAGATCTGTTGCCAGAGAAAATGAGTTGAAACTTAGTGTAGGGTGCAGCAGAGAAGAGGCCTTGTGCTATTCAGTGACCAGTGTGGCTCAATAAAGAGCCAAAGGCCACTTGATTCAGTTCTCAACTAAAACTAAGGTGGCTGTGACACAGGTTGTGAAGAGAATAGGTTAGATGATGTTTGAAAGCCTTCAGAAAAATAGCTGATCTTCAGGAAGAAAAGAACTCAAAGCACTGCAGTTTAATATCAGTAAGATTCTTCAGAAAAAGTGTTTGATAACCATGCGAAACCATGCCAGCCAGTGCAGAAAGGTGATTTCAGGGCTTTAGACATTCAGATTCATCCAAGAGTTCATCAGCATGAGGACAGCCACTGCTTGTGATGAGTATCAAGCACTTTTCCATTTGATTTTTCCTCCCTGTGGGAGGCAGTATGGCGTATCGAGTAGAGGACTGTACAGGATCTCAAGAGGATTTATTCTCAGCTGTTCTGACCTTCCGGGTCATTCTGGAGAATACACTTATCTCAATGCCTCGGTTTCCCCATTTGCTAAAGAAAGATAACGTGGTTCGGATCATCTTTGTAAAGTGCTTGGCCCACTCTAGAAAGAATCTACGCATCAATTCTGGAGGATTTTGGTGCCTACACGCAAAGTTTAAACTTCAAGATCTACTGATGCTTAGTGTTTTGTGCCAGCATAAAGCGCCTGCTGTTTGTGCTATTCTTAAACATGATTTCCATGTGCCACACCGATTCTCCTTTAAAATCCACCTCGGTCCAACAAGCGCGAGGTCTTGCGAAAGTCAGACTCTTAACTTGGAATCCCTGATCATCTGAGGTTTCTAAACCACAGCACAGCATTGGTAAGAACAATTGCACGTGGGATAGGGAACTGTTGTAACATCACAGTTCTGCAAACAACAAAATATCTGCATCTACGTTTCCCGTGACAGAGCATGTGCCAAACTGCTCCAGCAGTTAAGACAAGAAATGCCACTGCTCAAAGACATCACCTAATTGTGCTCCTGTTGCTGAGCACCTATCTTACACCAGCATAACCCCACTGACATCCCAATCCTTGATGGATGGCAGCGCACGAAGAGAACGTTCCCAAAATCTGGCTTATCTCCTGCTCCGCTCATGCTTAGATTGGCTCTATGCTCCTTAAAGCTGTCTCACTCCATCTGTGTTCCTCATATAAGCCTAAATGTGGTCAGATTTACACGTAGTATTTGGTTTAGTGTTTCGCCTTTCACACGCCTGCATTCCCCTCCCTGGTTCCCGATGCAACCGCCAAGAGCAAAACATCAGCCCAAAGCAGGGTCTTGCAGCTTGTCAAGGCTTACCCAAGTGCAAATATACCTGCAAGGAACACGACTGCATAGAGTGGAAGCACCCGCTTTCCCCAGCCGCGGGGAAGGACCTTAGCAGCTGAACATGGAGAGAGGAGGGAAGAAAGACAAGGGGAACTGAAAGAAATGCTAAAGCAACACAACAAAAAAACCTAAACACTGGTAGATGTTACAAATCACACTCCCCCTCCTCTATGCCATTTGGTCAAACAAACCTTAAAACAGATACCATAATGAGACTACCTCTAAAAACAACCCTAAGACCATTGACAACTGTCACCTATATACTCTTTCGAGATTTATAGAATGTAAACAAGCTTGCGTGGAATCTTATTTATTCTTTAAGAAGTGAGTGCAGATCCTTACCTAACACACCCTGCCTACATCTACATCAGCATCCTCAGCTTTCGAAAACCTCACTGCCGCTCCCACCTGTACTCCGGCTCGTCTCGGCCATACTGGAAACAGAGGGCTGTAGAAACAAAAACTGAGCCAAAAGAAATTCCTGACCACACACCAGAGTTCACATCGAACACAAAAATAAATTAAGTAGTGCACAGTAAAGCCAACAACAGCTAAATATTTGTATACATCAATTATATGCAGCATGAGGTAATATTGCTCACATTATGGAGGGAGATTCTTAGTTGGTTTTGTTTTTCTTTTCTTTTTGAGAGAGATTGGATTTGTCCTGTGCGTATAGAAACTCCTGTAACATAACACTGAAGTAACAGAGACTTCTGTAAAATATATACCACTATCAGATAGAAACACACACGCTCTTTGTTACTTAAGTATACCACAATTAAATAGGTAACTGATTGGATTCTTAGGATCTAGCTGAGAACGATTATAGTAAGCCATCCAGGTTTTTATGAACCGTTCGGTTCTCCTTGCCATTATTGGAATCCTCCGTCGGTGTGTATTGGACCTGATACTCCTGGAGAATTTTAAACACATCGTGGTGTCCAAAATGTAAAGCTTCATCCATTGGAGTATTATTCCATCTACAGGGAAGAAGACAGTATATTTCTAAGATCAGCACGCAAGCACAGGGCTAAAAGCAGCCCAACTCCCATTCTGTACATACTCCAGTAACAGTTAAGCACACAAAACACTCTAAGCCCACTAACTAGGGAAATACTTGGCAAGCTGAGCATAACCTTTTAAGTAATTTTTTTTTTTTTTAACAGTTTCCCCACCCTTTATTCCTGTTTGCTCAGAGCACCAGTGGAGTGCCAGCAGGACTGTTCCTTCTGCCTTTCTATCTCAACTCCACGCATGGCAGCCTCACCTCCACCCAGTGGAAACCAGCACTAAAACCACGCACCTGTCTTTGGGGAAGGGATTCACTTTGCAGGCCTCCAGCAGGAACTTCACGACATCCACGTGTCCTGTGAGACAGAATTGCGAGTGTGTTTATGTTATCATGCATCTACATAGATGTAAAATAGCAGAAAGCAAGTTATACACAGTGAGACATTACCTTCTGCAGCTGCTACGTGCAATGCTGTTCGTGAGTCATAGTCTCTCTGCTCCATATCCATCCCTGACAGAGCAAATCTAAAAAAGGAATTGATTGTAAAGAAAAGCCTTATGTAATTGAGTTACAAAACTAGATGGGAACAAGACCATTCTGCTAGAACGATGACACAAAAGGATATAAATGGCAACAAGCGGTAAGGAAGGGGGCTCTTACTGCCTTGGCTTCAAAAATAAGACAGATTAGGAAGAAAACTAAACCCTTACCTGTCATAAAAAAAAAAATTAAAGCATCTTTGGGGGTGGAGGGGGGTGTAACAGTCTATGCATCCTTATACTTCTCCTTCTGAACATAGGTATTATGTCTCAACTTTCATTTCAAGTGTGTTCAGCCAAACAGAAGTTAAAATGCAATGATTAGGGGAGCATGGATAGAACAGAATCCATCTCTAGTACAGCCTCGACATCCCCAACACCAACACAAAGTACATTTAGAAGCAAACAAAGGCAGCCCCCAAACCAGCAGCTGTCCTGTTCTCAGCCCCACGCATATTTTTACCTCCGGAGTGCAGACACGTCCCCCGTGTAGGCAGCAAACAGCAGATTTATCACTGACTTCACCTACAAAGAAAGATGAAGCCTGGTTTATTTTGCTTCTTCCTTTAAAGAGAAAACAAATGGAAAACCCAAGAACAGTCAGTGTGGTCTAACTGCTCCAATGCTTATGAAGTGGTTGATTTTATTCCCTTCCCTGGCCACACTCTGCAGGACAGCATGGAAATTCTCAAACTCATTCCAGCTTGCCTCACTAATAGCACTTGTGTGCCCATCTTTCCAAGGCTGATGTCACAAGGATAGGAAAAGAACCAAAAAAATGTGCATTTGTTCTATTCTTCTAGAAAAAAAAAAAAAGGACCCTTGCTCAATGGACAAACAGTGTTCCCCTCTTGCATTGCCTATTAATACTGAGTGCTGAGTGATGGAGGGCATTGCTTGGCACACTCCACAAACCGTAAGCACCTCTCAGGACAAGCTGCTCTAGGAAAGTAAGCATTATAGAGCAGACTCCAAACATTAAGAGAGATCCCTGCAGGCAGAAGAGCAGAGGTAATCATGGTTCTGCTTTACATTACAGATGTTGCTTGCATATATGCCTGAAGAAAGTCTCTCTCTAAGACAAACAATTGCAAGCAATTCCGTCACAATGAATTGTTGGCAGAACAGTGAGGTTTGGAGGCAAAGGCAGGTTCATTTCAGATCCAATGACATCGGTGAAGGCTCAGGCAGATCGTCCTTTTCTCAGCTGTACTAAATCCCCCAGTAACAAATGTTATCATTAGGTTACAAACCCCCTCTCACATACATACTTGAACACATCCTGGCCACAGTAACTCAGCAAGTTTTAATAGACGACAAAAATGATGAGATAGATGGTTTTAAGCACACCACATCAGTCTGTTCCATAAAAAGACACTGGCAGTTCTAGGCACCATTCCACTGTTTTCCAGAAAACTTTCTGAACTGAGTCTACGAAATTCTGCTGCTAACAGCCTTCAAGGGGCAGAGCAGAAAGCTGGCCCTGCACTGGCCTTGCACAGGAAGAAAGATTAAAAACATGAGTGCCCAAAAACAGATCTGCCACAGGTTTCTGCAAGAACAAAGGTGTGTTTTCACCACTCTTTGCGGTGCTGGCTGATTCCGGCAGGGTCGGCCACGTGACCTCCAAGGTCCCTTTAACCACCAGCTCTGCAATGAGCACGTGAGCAGCATGAGAGGAGAGGAAAACCACTGCTGTTGGGTCTGAACAACCACACCAAGGTGAAGCTACAGGAAGGAAGCATTCTGATACAGGAAGCTGCACTACTGGTATAGAGACTTCAGATATAGACAGGGGCCAAAAAGGGAAAAAGTAACACTCCCAGAGCACGATGCAAGTGAGATACGGCTCTGACATGAAACCTGGGCATGAGAGCAACAAGTCTACTCCTACTGCAGCCTCTGAAGCACCTTACAGGTGATGGTGCCAAAAGCTCTGAGGACACTGCACGGCTCAGCACCGAAGCACACCACAGCACAAAGGGGCTTCGAGGAGCACGTACCCAAGGCAGCTCATACACTGCCCTCCCAAATTTTTCTGCAAACACACTGGCAAAACAAATTTTTGGCAAAATTGGTTTGTTTGTTTGTTTGTTTTTGGCAAAAAAATTGTTCAGGGAAGGACACAATGATTTGTTAGTTTGTAAAACTTTCTCAGTGTACCAAATGAACAAATCTGACGAAGAAGCAGTGTTTCTTGGCTGAGCGGTACCCCAAACCCACCCAGATGGGGTAGCAACCCTTCATCAGCTTTCCTCTCAGTTAGCAGAGAACCCTGTGCGAGACTGAGGCAAGAAGCACTCGCTGCACTCAGATAGGCTCCATCCACACAACAGCCCTGCCGCCCATCCTCGCTACTGTTTCTGACAGAGCCAGGCAGCCGGAGGCTGAGCTTGGCAGCTGCCCCTGGGGCCACAACAAATCCTTCAGAAAATATTAATTTAGCTCAGAGCTGGATTAATTCCACGAGCTCTTTGCTAAAAAGGTCACTCAATCTGGACTTCAATTTCCTGTGGTGCCTGAGAGCACCTCGCCCAGGACTTCTGTGACAGCACCACAGGCCGCACAGCCCCAGCCCTACTGCTGGCCACAGTGCTGAGGAACCCAACCCAGCCCAGCAGTGCAAACTAGTGCTGGTACAGCTGCACAGCATGGCCAACCAGCCTGCCTCCTGCTGCCTTATGGAGGCCCTTACAAGGAGTTCAGGAATTTGAGGAAGACACTCAAAATACTGTGATAAAAGGTTCTCTGGATGCAGGTTTTCAAGCAATGTTCCTCAACGCCATTGAGCACAAGGTCCCATACAGAGTACAGGTGCTGGAACAAGGTTGGAAACAGGCAGCACATACAGAGAAGAAGCCATCCCTTCTTCCTGCTCCTCCTGGCTGTGTTCGGAACAGATATGGCAAAGGTCAGGCTCATCAGGAGGTGGCCCCAACACTTTCCACCCCACCAGGCAGAATTACCCCCATCCAAGTGAGCACCGTGCAGAGCTGCCAACGGAGAAAGGAAAGGCCTCCAGGTCGGAGCACGCCCAGGGCCCTCCACCAGGCAGCACCCAGCAGCACTAAGCTGCTCAGCACCGGCTCAGCAATCTGCTTCAAAAAATAGATCTTAAGCTACGGATTAACGCTTCGTGCTGGGGAGAGCCCGGCCTGCTGAGCACCGTCCTGCTGTCCCAGCCTTCATACTGACACGGGAAGCCAAGAGCTCATGCGAGCCCAAGTCACACAGACCCCAGAACCAAGAGGAGCTGGGCTCAGTGCCGGCAGCACTTGGCTCCTCCTCCTGAAGCTGATCCCACCCGGAGGGGTATCCGGCATGCAGAGCAAGCCCTGCTGCTCTCCTGGGAGCTGATGGTCTCTCAATGCTTATTTATCAGTGGCAAAACACTCCTGACACCCAAAATACAACATCAGCTCTGACACAGCAGCTACGAACTGTAAGAAACACAGCAGAAGTGAAACTGGAGCACACGCGAACGCTTTGGTCACCCGGGTTCCACATTGAACTGCAACGCAGCCGTGCCACAGCCTGGGGTTGCACTCCTCCCTGTAGACAGGGCTTCTCACTGGCAACCAGAAACAGCTCCCAGCCGGTTCTGAAGCTTCAGCTTTGAAAGTGAACCAAGACCAACCGGAGATGTCTCAGAGGAATGCCCTCCCTGCACACTCACCCTAAGGACAACAGACAGGACTGCACATTTTAAGAGTTTTTACAGCTGCAACTCATTTACAGTAAACTGGAATCTGACCTCTGGGGACAGATCTCCAGAGCTCTTGTGGAAAATCCCCAGTCAAATCTAAAAGACAGGCATGCTT
Source organism: Meleagris gallopavo (assembly GCF_905368555.1). NCBI lineage: Eukaryota > Metazoa > Chordata > Aves > Galliformes > Phasianidae > Meleagris > Meleagris gallopavo. The sequence goes on from NC_139410.1 coordinate 1,667,994, forward strand.
TTACTTGAATATACCAGTCTCTAATAGGAGTTAAGCTGTAGTTTGTAGGAAAAGAAATCCCAAACAAAGCCAACAGCTCTGCTGCTGAGCTTCTGCATTGTTTCCCCTGAAATAAAGAGTATTACCAAATGGTAAGAAGTCAGTTTTTAGAAGTAAAAATTAAGACTAAGCCACAAACAAATATCCCAACTCCAGGCACGTTTGTCAGAAGCACTTCTGTAGACTGAAAAAGCAGAAAATGCTAATTCCTGGGGAAAGTATTTGTTCCATTACAATATAAATAGTGCGGGATACACAAGCCAATTACTGCATTCACTTTCACGTTAACCACACAAATACATCAAGTTACAAACAACACCAGCTATTCCATAACACGTTTCTTCTCCAGTACTCCGCCCACACACACACTTCTGACTATTTTCTGCATTACTGATCCTTGCTTTCTGAACTCATTTGAAAAAAAAAAAAGCACTAAAATAGAACCTGCAAATATTTACTCTTCAGTGTTTTGCTAGTTTAGCACAGGAAAACAAGACGGCCTGTTTTCCCCTCCCATCCCACCTCAGGCATCAGATCTCCCTCTAGATGGTGCACGCTGCCCTGACTCCAGTTTAGCAGTCAGAGCCCAAGCTGCACCAGTAGCTTTCCCTAAGGAGGGGGTTTTCAGAGCCTCCCAAGTGGAGCCAGCCCGAACCACTGCCTGCACGACCATCACCCACGTACTGAATTTAGAAAACAAGCACCTGTAATTAACTGAGCCAGGCAGCTCCTGCAGCAAAACAAACACTGCCACAGGCAGCCCTCGTGCCAGGGCTCAGACAGGTGCTGCTGTTTGCTGACCTCTGCTAACTCAGCAGCAGTACTTACACCAGCCTGAAAGTCAGTTACTTGTAAATTGTCTATCAAGCTGGAAACAAAAAAAAAGAAAAAAAAAAAAAAAGAAAAAGAGAATACAAAACACTTTAAAATGTTTTCTTATTGCAATTTAGCTTTTAAAAGAGCTTGAAATAAAAATTAATCTATTTGAGTAAAGCTGGTAATTTTCCCCTTTTAAGTTTTCACACAGACGAGCAGACACTGGCATTGCTTCTTTAGGAGCCTGATGAAGTTTTGATCAGGCTCAATTCAGACACAGCAGTGCTCAGATGCAAACAGGCCAGCAGGCAGCTCAGCCTCAATACCCGCTGCAGATGCTGTGCATGCAGTTCAATCTAAGAAACAGCAAAGCAAACCAAATGCATACCTTAAAGACTTCTCTTGACACCAGAAAACAGAATAAGAAAAAAAAAACCAAACAACCACAACTTTTTAACTCATTCCTTCAAGCTAAAACAGCTACTGGAAAAACCTTAGGTTGAAGGTGCAGGCAGGCAGCCCACCTGGAGGAGAAGGCTGAGCGGAGACATTCCTCCCTCTTTCATCTCTACTCACTCGCCCACTGGTTTCAAGTGAGTTTCTGCCATTCACACTTCCTACGGATCAAGCCCCCGAGGGAAGTCAAAAAGGGCAAAAGTACAACGGCAAAAAAAGATGCAAATGGTAAGCACATCAGCATGGTATTTCACAGTAATTTTTTTTTTCTTTTTGGCCCATCTCCGTTGAAGTCTTTTCTTCCCCGGGCTATCATAACATCTAGATATCGAAAAGCATCTAAAAATGACACTTGCTACAAACCAGCACAATACCAAACCTGTCTGTTCAGCTGGCTTTTCTGAGCTGTTACTGCACTAGTTTGCACATTTATTGCCAGTTCTTGATTAGCTCTATTAAGGCTACTGATAAGTACCAGCAAACGGATATGTGCCTAATTAACATCACTATTTAAAATGACTTAAAAGTTACATTTAATTAAACCAAAGCACTTGCTAGGTTAAGCGAAACATCCACTTACCTTCAGTGAAGCTCTCAGGAAGAACATTGCCCCCCTACTCCTCTGCTGAGGCATGCACCCCACAGAGTTGCTCTGCCAACACTGCTCCTTGGCTCCCCACTCCAACGCCCACAACTGCAACTGCAGGTGCAGGAGAACCCAGCCTTCCCCAGTGCTGACTCCAGAACGGGAGCTCCACAGCTAGAGCGGGCCGTACAAACAGAAGGTGAATTGAACCCGTTCCACACCACACAGGGTATCACTCAGTTTTCTCAAGAACCGGAAACAAAGCGACAAGAACGTGCTGGGTGCACAGGGCAGCCTCCTCTTGCTGCTCCATCAGTAGAGTGGGGGCACACAGCACGGCAGCAGGAAGGCTGGGGAAGACGGTGCACCACTGTCTCTGCTTCACCCTTCTAGCTGATCAAACTGCCATCAAAGAACTGCTTCGAAGGATGTTTCACTAGAACTGGGTTGTAAGATCCCAGGAACAGAACCACCTCTAGCTGAAGGAGAACTCGTGCAAAGAAGGCTATACGAATCCTATCATGCAACTGTGTAGCAGAATATTAAGAGTAAACAGTAGGATAAATATAGCCAATATTGCCCTAATATGGATACCACCAAACAGCTTAAGGATGATCCTCAAGATTTCAATGGTAACAGGAGTGATGAACAGAGTCCTGTTGCATCAGTGCTTACATGACAAAGCAACAGGAGAGCTTCCCTCCTGGTGCCTGGGAAAATACTTAATTATGGTAGAACAGAACCTTTCTCAAGTGCTATTCACTAACAATTACTCGCACAGGTCTTATGCTTTTCAGTATCTATGAGCTTTGTTTTGAAAAGGATGAGTACTGGGAGAAGGAGAAAATTGAATATAAAAACTGTCTTCACTAGATTATGACAAGCATGGTCATGTTCAGTCTCAACGCTTACTTCTGATTTCTTCTGCTATCAATGATCAACACTTTACATTTTGGAAACAACAGAATTAAGCGTTATCACTGACAAAACTCTCAAAACCTGAAGTAAAAAAAAAATAATCATCATCTTCCACAGGACTTAAGAGCAAAGGTTGATTGGTTCCACATCCCAACAGCTAATAAACCCACCATTCACAGACATTCATAAACTCAAATCACAATAGAAACCAGAAATTCTAGAGACCTAATAAGCAAAAATTAAATCAGAATAAATCTAACAAAGCAGGCAATTCAGAGAACTGTGACTCAACAAGAGGAGTAACAGAAAACCCAACCTCACTGCTGTCCTTGTGAGGCGAGATGGTGCTGCTGGGTTGTCTGCAATGAGCGGTGTGACCAAGGATGAACGAGCCAAACACGTACACAAAATTTTTAACAGATCAGGTGAAACATTTAAGGCATAAAGAGGCATACAGACTTTCATCCCTCAAGTCAGAAGACAAAGTTCAGGCAAAGTTTCAGTTTTAGGCAGACACGCAGTCGCCATCAGTCTTTTGGGTAGATATACTTGAATCTTCTGCCATACTCAAAGCTCCCCAGTTATTATAGAGAAAAACAAATGACCCTCTCAAAGACTTAGATTTCCTTTGAGGTCATGAGGTTTTTTAAGCACCAAGGAAATTATGATGACTTGAAATACCCAAATGGTAAAATACGTCTTTCAAAAAACAGCTGTAGGAATCCTTAATGTCATCTGATCACAAAACGTATTTTGGTAGTCCCTTTTCAGTCCTCTTACAGAACATCCACTGCAAACACTTCTGCAGTAAAAAGCATACAAAACATAGACAGAAATCTCAACAAGTGGAATGAACACTGATGAGCTGACTCTGAATGCAGGAGCTAAAACAAGAGCCTTTGAAGTAGAGGATACAGACATGACTAACACTGCAAACTTTGGGACCAAAGGACTGGAATAAATAACAGCCAGATGAATAAAGCGAAGTGCTGATCAGGGCTTTAGTGACACTAGCTGTATTAAGCAGATAGGACAAAAGAGTGTCTGCCCTTTCAAGGACCTACTGACCACAATTAATAGCTGGACAGCAGGCAGAGCAATGCTCCTGGTTTCCTGCCAGCAGGTACTCTGCAATTTATGGATCAAGTTTTATTCTAAACTACAAGATCTGAAACTGGAATTATTCCAAATATAAAGGGGATGAAGGCATTCAGCCAAACTTGACACGCATGAGAGGGACACCAAACTGCAGGTTGACATCAGAGCAGGGACATTCTTAGCACAAGTCTGCACTCCACTCTTGTTGGAAGGATTGCTTCTGAAACGTGAATAACAGGTTCCTAAAAAAGCTTAATTAACTTCCAGTTCATTTTTTTTCTAGCTTCTTTCTTCTTGGTCTCGTAGCATTTATTATCTTGAAGTGATCTTCCACCTCCATGCTTTTAACTCAATCACTATTGGGAACAATCACTATTGTCCATCAGCTTTTTAGGTAAAACCTACTTAGCTATTCAGTTTATTCTCAGACCAAAACTACATATTAAGCAGTTGTCCTTGAACAATGACATGCTCGTGAAGGATAAAACAGAGATCCTTTAAGAAGCGTGAAATGCACTTATTGTACTGAAAGCCATAGCTGCACTTATAACCACTTCAAAAAAATCCATGTTGATGTTAAATGAGTAATTCCTGGACAAACAATTAAGTTGCCTGCCTCAAGGAAAAAGTTGAGTAAGTGAATCACATCAACAGGAAGCAAGCAACATTATCTCTTCCTATCACTCAGCTCTGTGTTCACAACTCATTGTTTTGTTAGTAATTAGTACAATTACAAGTGATCCTAAAAGTAACACACTGTCCCTCGGCAAATAACGTATCTCTAAGTAAGCATTTGGCCTGCTATGTTTTACCAGAAAAATTAATGAACTACAGACTTAAATTCTTAAATCACTTCCAGCGTTGGGCTATAATGGCCATATATATATATACATATATATAAGTGTGCCATGTATGCATTATTATAATTATCCTCATTTAGGAAAAGATACCATTTGAAGATGAACTCACAACTCATGGTGTGCACAAGCAAGTTCATCATCACGTGAATACTTGAAATTCTGCATACCAGGTGTTTGACAATTCTAGAGAATAGCCCTCTTGATAGCACTCAGCAATTAAAGAATCTGCCAAAGAAAAACCAGTTCTGAAAATAACAGTTGCTTATGATCCTATTTCAAAGCAATTACTTTTTCAGATTGACTATTTTCAGAATCTTCAACAAATGTATATGGAAGAATCTAACTGAAGCAATTTCCCTAAAAAAACACCATGTTAGAAACCAAAGAAGAGGTTCACAGGAACGTAAATAAAAGAATACATCAACATACCTGGTATATGCTAAGCCTGACCAAATAACCATGAAATTATCATACACCGACCTCTACTAGGAGAATCACGACCAACAATTCACTAAGTAACAGTGCTACTTAACCTGACAAGACCTGTCCTTGCTGATCAGATACCGAGGTTAGAAGAAATCTGGAAAGATGACAGACAGAAGACAACTTAGGCCTTCTGCAAGCATAGTTGCTATCAGGAAAACATCTACAGAAAGCCCCAGCTGTGTGCCAGCTAGGTGGTCATCAGGGCAGAGAAACAATCTAGAATGGCATGTATTACCTTAAAACAAATATGCTTTGTTGCATGTCTTGTGCATAAATGAAATATATCCAAATTACAGCTGGCTGAGACATGTTTGAGGGTAGGAAAACGTTATGAAGTCTTTCCTTCATCCCTTGTCCTTCGCTCACCCCCGTTTCATCAGGTTTAGTGCTGAAGTGACACCGTCTCTATTATTCTGCCAATCTTTAAACATAGCTCTTGTTCGTGGAATGTTTTTGAAAAAGAACCAGTTAACTGCAGCAGCCTTACCATACGTCATGCCTCTGCCTTGGCTTCACTGCCTAGTTACGCTTTAAAGCATTTCAACTGGTGCTGAACTTGGCACCATCACTTCTGCCAGCTCAAATTCTATTTTAGAACTTAAAACTGTAGCTTCAGATGTAACTGTTATGCAAGGCTTGCCGCGCACAGAAAAAGGCACACGCCTATTTCCAGAAATAATTGAGCTATTTGCAGAGCTGTGATGCTGAAGACCAGAAACTCGAACATGGTAAGTATTTGAGTGACATCAGGAGTCTGCATAAAGCAAAAAAGTTACCATCGTCTTACACAAAAAGCAAAGGGAAGCAAGCCACTTCAATGCTGTACTCAGTATTCTCCGAAAGGAGCAAATGGGAAATACACTTGACTCTCAGTAGGTAATGCAATAACTGGGACTGACACAAACAAATCCACAAACAAGGAATTAAGTTCTTGAAACAAAATGGGACTGTACATTACCCATCCCATCCAGTAAAATCCTACAAACGATGCTCAGGATACTAAAACAAAAGATACATAATGCTGAAACTCAGTGAACTACTTAGCTTGTTAATCACTAACACGTATCACAACCATGAGAAACAACTAACAGGGATCAACAGTTGAAGAACCAAACTTTTGTTCCTCTCCCTCTGCCCTCCTCCCCCAGCTGTTCTTTCCATTCCATTCCCTTTTATTCATCCTCCCACCCATGGGTTGTTAGACAAAACAAGCACAATGTAACGCAAATTGTAATGTACAAAAACAAGTGTAGAATAAGTCACCTGTAGTTCTCTTTGTACCCACTGCTGTTCAACCTTGTCTTCATGATTTTTTGATAATAAACTTTTTTTTTTTTTTTAAATGTACAATGAAGATCCAGCTTATTTTTGAAACACAGTACAAATAACTGCTGTTTATAAGCCCATGTACAGGAAAGCCTGATGAATAATTATGGCCGTTCCCACCACGGGGATTTCTCTATGGAAAAAGTCTCATCTCAGAATCATCTACAGTAAAAACACACCTACCACCTTCCCTTTTGCTTATGATATATTACAAGCTCTGTTTTTTACTTCTTAATGCTCCATATTAACAGTTACTGCTCTGGCACTGCCTATTTTCCAAGCAACTCAGTATCTTCAAAACCACACGCTTCTAATCCTACTGCACCTTATTTTTACTAACAGGGTCACAGTGAGGTTTTGCTACTATGACAAAGAGAAAAATAAGCTTGTCAGCTAATGATTTAACTGAGAAATCTTAGGAAGGTTTTCATTGGCTAATTAAATCTCCTTGCTCTATTTACCTTTCCAGAAATTCGGCTCTTTTTAGAACAGAGTGCTCACTATCTCACTTGAGTCTCAAAAATGTGTTTGAACAGACCTGTTCTCCATTGAGTGAAAAAAAAAAAAATACAATAAAATCAGCTTAAAATAAATTTATTAAACAATACAAAAATAAGCATGCTAGAAATTGAGATACATAAATAACATACAATGCAAATGAAAAATGGAAAATGAGACAGGGAACTTAACAACCGAGCCAAAGGGTACAACACAAATGCCAAAATAAAACTTCAAAAGCATTTACATTTCTAATGAAATGTTAATGATGCTGACAAAGAACAAACAAACAGCTCAAATGCTTGAATATCAAGAATTGCTATTACTGTAGCACAGGTGAACACTAAAACCGTTGCAGACTTCAGACATTCAATGACTAGCCTCTACCACCACATTCTTCCAGGCCCACTCACCAGGCAGTACAGGTGTGGGCAAGCTGCTAGGGCAGATCTAACTAACTATGGTCCCAGCTCACTCTCTGCGCAGGCTGCCCTTAGAATGGGCCACCTGTGGACAGTTCAGGCCAGACTGCAGGCAACTTACAGAACAACTGGTCCAAAGGAGTCTCCTCTTAACCCCTCCACCCCAACTTGAGGCTGGCTTCAATTCCGAGACAGGCTTCAAAAGCATGTGTTACGGAACCGGAATATATAGACATCTATCTAAAGTAAAGGCTGTGTAAGCTGTACCCTATGATGCATACTGAAGATCAATTCTGCTCCTTGTTTCTTTCTTTTTTTTTTTTTTTTTTTAATTTCTCAAGCAGGACTCGCCTCTACCACAAGCTTTGGTATGCAATTTACATCCATAGACATGGTAAAAATTGGACTTCCCAACTCCAAATGCACTTTTAGTAGCTGCAAATCCTGCATCACACATCCTTTTTTAGTTACATCAGTAATTTAATCAGCAACATGTAATCACTGTAAGTACTTCTAGTTAGCACAGACAAATTACCACCCCCTTCTAATTGGGGATATTTCGGGCAAACACACAGTTTTGCAGACTCTGAATACTTGTTACATCTCTGTAGCTGCTATTAAACAGACAAGTCCTCAAACAGATGAGAAATTTTGATAATTCAAGACTTGGCCTTTACTTGTCTGACTTCATTTTCAAGGTAAGCACTGACCAACCTACGCCAAACATCAGTGATAAGTTACGAAATAGCTAATATTCAGCAATTTATTACTGACATATGCACACACAATCCACTAGGACTTGATGTTTACTGAATAGTGGCTTTCTGTATTGTTTTGCTCGAATATTTTAATTCAGTGGCTTCAAACACACAGGAAACTCATCCTTTTACAAAGTACTGCTAGGAGATTATTCAGGGTTAGGTCAGAGCTTAATACTAGTATTATTTCAAATGCTTATGCAAGACAAACAATACTGAAACAACATAATTAAAAACAGCTTGTTTTCACAGAGAAAGTAAGCTTTGCTTTCTGCATCTTCCTTGACTGACATCTACATGAGACAAAAAAGGGACAGGGAAACCATAGCTCTCCCCTTATGCAAAACTTATGTACGAATGCATTTTGGAGTTTCATATCACCAACACACGGCAGCAGTGGGCAGGGAGAAGGGCTGGAGGTGTTGCAAGGAATCGTCTATCGCACTACACCTCTTGAAATCCTCAATGAGCTTTAACGGACATACATGAAGGAATATCCATATCATCACTCAGACAGGTTTTCCACAGTTTTACAACACGAACATCTGCATGAGGTGTGCTTGGGTGGGGTAGGAGGGATATACCCAATTCTTTGCAAACAAGACATTTTATAGACAGAGGTTTGTGTTGGCGGTTGGCTTTTCTTTTCCTTATGATTTTTAGTATCATTCAGAACCTCACAGAACAGCTTAGTGTCAAGGGCTTATTAACTCTGTGCCCTGTCCAGCACTGCCTAAAGCCTGCATACACCATTTGCACATGGTCCTCAAAACAATTCAAATCATTATGTTACGCAGCTTGAGATGCAGGTTCGTGAAGAAGAATGCAAGCCCTGATTCTCTACAAGCTGACATTGGTACAAACTGGCTAACACTTTAAAAAGGAGCTATGAATAATAACATGATAACATTTGCTCATGTAAATGCTACCTCTAATCCCAGATATGAACATGCACACACATTAGCGGCTGAAAAATAAGTTACTTGTAAACAGTTGGAATATCTAACAAAAAATGCTTTACTCTGAACACGTTTCCTGCTCCCTGCTGGGCTGCTTACCCGTCAAATACTAGGATTGCTTACATTCCTCTCTGGGGTGGAGCACAGCATTATTACTAAGGCAGACTTCTGAGTCATAACTACCAAGAGGCAGTACAAGCAGCTAGCAAGACACTCAAAATAGTTTGGTGAGAAATCTTTCTGCCACATTCGTTAACTTGCAAACAAGGCAAGCTCTGTTTTGCCCTCTCTCTCCGTCCTCCCCAGCCACTTTTGCTCTTTTATTTACATGTTAGCATTAATTATGACTGAAGGTCAAATTAAAAACAAGTGTAGTTTTTGCTAGCATGGCATATCAGAGGGATCCATATCTGCTCGAAGCAAACTGAAAGTTCTTACTAAAATAAAGTGATAACGTGACTCAGAACCACTTAATACACAGTTACTTGGAAATTCGTGAGTTTACTGACAGTATTTTACTTTCTATTTCAATTAAAATTCTATCTTTACATGCTGAACCTGATCAGAGGACATACCTTAAACTCTTGCTTAGCTCTACAATTAATTTAGTTAAAATTCTCAGATATAAACAAAAATACACAGATATACACAAGAGGTATATCTTTGAAAACATTCAGATCTACTATTTTTTTTTAATAAGTAAATGTGCTTTAAGTAAAGACAGAAGTCAGTTAACAGGTTTGGTTGGTGTTGCTTACGCGTGCTTTTCTCTTTGAACTCTGACAGCATTTTTGGTATAGCATACAAATTTACACAAAATTTATATATAAATGAAAATACCAGGCAAACAATATTCAGATTGAAGTTGAATCTAGAGATGCTTGAGGCTTTTTTAAATGTAGTATTTAATGAAACCAGAACCCATTCACTTAGTTCTGCTCTCCCCGACCTTCCATTCTATACACTATGGTTCTGGAGATGTCCTCGTTTGATTCGGGTGACACTTTTTTCCATACTGTTTCTTTTAAAGCAAGTTCTTGCTGGAGATTCTCATAGTCCATTGGTCCAAAGGAATGCTAGTTGTTCAAGCAACATACATGATTTATTAGTGTGTTTGAAGGAAAAAAGAAATCCTAATTTGCAATCATTGCTAACAGACCCGAGTTTTTCACCTCTTCACACATACACTGTTGTTTTCTGTTTTCCAGTTACAAATAATTCTACTTCCTATTTGGGTATTTATTCAGATGTATGCATGCAAGCAGCACTTCAAATCATTCTCTTATCTTCTCCCACTGAAAGCTTCATGCCTACCTTAAAACATTAGCAGGACTAAAAGCAAGCTTTTCTCTATCTCAAGTACCCTCACACTTTTATCTTTTGTACATAGAGCTGGATTAGATTCACTTCTTTCCCACAGACTGCATCTACTGCTTCCTTGGTAACAGGCACTGGTGTACAGCAACGTGAGGCCTCCATTCATTGCCTATGCTGCTCTCAGCAAGCAATGTGGACTCAGAGACATCACTGTAAAACAATACTCAACATACATCTGCATGGCAACACAGAACAGCAAGACTAACCTCACCTGCTGATGGTTTTTTTTCTTTTTAAAATCAAAACCGAAACTGCTGGTGACTTTTATCAGATACCACAGCCTTACCCTAGCCAAGGAGATGAACTGCATGAGATACAGCTACAAATCTAATATAAAATTCTGTGGTACAAAACTCTGTCATTGTGTGGTCCACCAAGGTACGTGTCCACTAATCATGTGCACTAACTGGTTTATCTGAAAGCTTTGAGGAAATAAATGTCATTGAGCAGTTTTGTCTTTAGAGAAGAACTCCCCATATCTCATCTGATGTCTACAAGCAATACTCACTAAAAACACATCTTAACTTACCCGCTGATCACCACCTTCTCGGCGAGGATCGAGCTTTTTCGCAAAGTGTCTCAAATTATCATAATTATGGAAATTGCACAGAGAAACCAGATCCTGCAAATGTTGAAAGAACAAATTATTCTCCACATACAATCGTCAAACGCATATGATACTCTAATACTAGCACTTGTGTTTTACTTAAGACTATCCAAAGCTCTCAAGAGACAAAGCCAGGACTACCTAGCCTAGCTCAACAACTTCATCTGACGTAGAAGGTATTTTTGTATGCCAGATGATTTACCAAAAGCTGCTTACGTTAGTTTTAAAGATCAGAACGTAATCAAAACAGTTACATTTCATGAAAATCTTCTCTTTTATTGCAATGACATGAGTTGCACTTTTAATGTTTTAAAAGCTGTTTCTGAGTGTAAAGGAAGAAAAGCTTCCAGATCAAGTTCTACACCTTCTAATGCAGCATAAAGGAGACTAATGCCTTTGTTAAGTCACAAAGCATTCCATTTCCAAGTATTCCCACAATCTATTTACCCATGTTTCTGGCATGGTAGTTTCTAGACGTTCACAAAATTTAAGTGCTATTTATGATCAACTGCAAACATCTTGTCTCAGTTTTTCACCCTTGAATCATATGAAATTTGTTACTTAAGAATTACAATTAAAAAAAAAAAATCACTGTATTGGTGAAGTGTCAGCTATGCTAACTGAAGCTTAGTCAGCACCAGCTACAATAGAAGAGTATGCTAAAGGTAATTCTGCTTACATGACAAAAGTGAATTCCTTTAACACTGTTGCCCATCTTGTCCAAAGGAGGTGACCAGCACATTAAGCCCATGACATTCGGAACAACCAGAAGAATCCCACCAGCAACTCCAGATTTTGCAGGAAGGCCCACCTATGAAACAATGGGAGAATTACTGTCCTCTGCAAACATTCGTCACCCCTGTAACACAACACAAGCATTTTTTTTTACTGAAGATTACAGTATAAGTGTAAGTAAGAAGTGTCACAGCACTTATAGAAGCGTGATCTGGAAAACACTGACAAAGCATGATTATTTCTCTTTATAGATGGACTATAACCTAGACCTCAGTTCATGGCAATCTGCAATATGTAGTTAAAGTTATCAGCTCTCAGTAACACAGAAGTCAGTAACACAATGCAAAAGATAATAACCCAAAGTTGCTGCTGTAACAAAGCTATTACAACTCAGCAGTAATAAACACATCTGTCATGAGCAGTTCACAGCATGAGAGTAGTACAAAACTATATAAATATTTAACTGGAAATGTAAAAGAACAACTGAAAACCTGCACATTAATTCATTAAACAACCTCCTTATTTGCAAACTGAACCAAGTTATTGTTTTGTTTCAATAGTAACTAACATGTCGCATATCCCCACAGCTCAGTAAGCAATAACTTTTTAGGTGACACAAAACATCACACTCAATTTTACAAACGTGCAATGAGGACAACTGAAAACACTCAAAACACTAAAAATACAATTAAGTTGCAGTACATACTTAAATACTAAGAAGGGTTTGTTTTCCAGCAGTACATTGCTGTACACGTGCTGTGCACAACAACACCATTACAACATGAGGACAACTCATTAAACATCCTGAGTCAGAGAAAGCGACTGTTCACAAAAGCTTCCTGCTATCTCCTACTTCCCTTGCCTCAGGTCTCATTCAGTTCTGCTGGTTCCAGTGATTGCTGCATCAGTCACCTATTTCTCTCATCAATAGCCTTTTTTAAGGAATAGTCTGTTTCAGGGTGAAAAGGATTCCCAGATGCCGGAATGCCATTGCACCATGAGGTAAGGAGTACAAGTAGTGCCATGGATTCTGTCAATTTCCCATAAGTTAAGCTGGATTCCTAAACAATTCATGCAACTCCTCCCCACCCATAGCAAAAGCAAACAAGATGACCGTGGAAAACAATAGCAGAGATTAATCTTCCCAGTCAACTCTAACAAGTATCTAAAAATTACTTACATGGAAGGCAAACTGCCCTGAGAAGTCATACATGCCACAGGAATGCATTAAACTCAAGGTATTCCGCACTGCTTCAGGACTCAGGACTCTTTCACCAGTGATTGGGCAAAAGCCACCGTTAGCCAGAGTTGCTGCCATCACACTTGCTGACTCACAGGTTACTTCTATTGAGCAAAGCTTATGGAAAAGAAAGTCATATTATACAAACTGGTACCTCTAGCACAGTATAGCCCACTACATCTCCACAGAACTAAGATCTCATAAAATAACCTGAAGCATAACATTTGTTACAGATGACACTAGTGGCATGAATTAACATCATCTGAATCTTTCTACTATCAAGATACAAAGATCCCAGCAACAGCTTTTGTAAGCTTTTATACTAGCCTTTATTATTTTTTGTGAGTTAGTGTTTCAGTTTGATTCCTTCCCCCAACCCCCCTTAGGTTGCCTCGAGAGGAACCAGTCTGGAAAATAACCTCAGTATTCTGTATTTGCTTAATTGGCAAAGCCCTTAAGGAACCATTTTTCAAATTGAGGTGCAGTGTTTGTTTTTTTGTTGTTGTTTTTTTTTTTTTTTTTTTTTTTTTTTTTTAAGCCTTACAAGACCACCCACATCCACTAAAAGTACATTTCAAAGCTGCGCACTCTAGCACATACAAGTCTTAATGCTAGCATTTCCTGCATAGCCTTAGTTTTACCTTTGTCTCATATATGCTTTATGATGTATCTAGAGATATGACCACATGATAGTCTCGCCCAGGATCCCTGCTTCAGTACAGACTATACATACTTTGGTGACACATCAGGAAATGTGATATGATGCCATCACCTGATGCTGCCTCATGTCTGCAGAAACCAAAAGATAAGCTGGTTTCAACCTGAAGCTGAAATGCTACTCTGAAAAATAAACAAACTAGTGCTTGTACTTTTGCCAAACAGTCATTACATGATACTTCATGAAGTTACCTAAGCCAAGTTTGCACGAGTAGTTACTACCTGGAATTCTTATTTTCCGGCTGCCAAACTCAATACATCCTAGTCCAACCAACTGGAGTTGCAAATCAAGAGAACGTCTGAGACGCATCTAAAATGGCAACTGGGTTTTAAACATATGAAGTATTACAGAACATCACCTACTTTGAAGAAAGTGCTTCAAGGTTCTCAGTTTAAGTGCCTACATTTTGTACCTCGGTTGAGCAAAATTAGAGTAATCCTTCCCCACTTTGCAGAGGTCATGTGAAAGTAAGTTCCTTACTGGTTCCCAACTGAACAAGGAAGGAGGAAAAAAAACTGCCTTCTAAGTAGAATCTGAGAGCAGAAAAAGAAGCTTTGTGCGATGAAAACAAAACGCTGACTTGCCACTCAGAGAAGTGGCACTCGTGTACATGCCTCCAGTTTTCTGAGTTTGGAGTAAAAAGGACATTTTAACAGGGATAAGAACGAAACAATGGGAACCGTGAAGGTGAGGATCACAGTGCACACTAACAAGGCCAAACTATAACTATGTCAGAAAACTTAGTTCTGGCCTTACTTAACTTGTGAAAAGCTTAGCGCTCAGAAGCCTACCAGCACTTGAGGCAGTGGGGTAGGAAGCATTTTGCAAGGATGGTTAACCAGTAAATTGCAATCAATTGTCTGCTTTGTTCTGCGATAACACAAGTTCAGAGCAGACTTTCAGTTTTCATCTAGTTTCCAACTGAACAAGTCAACTGAGTTGAATTTACATAGACTCTTTATAAAGCTCCATCCACTTTCAAGACTAGATGTGCAACCCCAAACAAAAAAAAGGCTCAGACAAAATTTGCACTTAAAAACACTAGTTTGCACAGGTAAGAGCAAGTATCATGAATTTAAGTTCAGTTACGTCAGACTTCCTGAGAACTAAGCTCTGCATTTTTGAAAATATCCCAGACAGACTGGATCAGTTATACAATTTCAACTGCCTCTTGAGAGCTGCATGCAGGAGATCTGACTGAATTCTGAATTATGCATATTCTCATGTTAGGAAACTCTCTTTCTTTAGGAAATACCTCACACTTGCCAAGTTCTCATTTTGTGACAGATGCAAACAGTTACTAACGTGAAGCAAGCAACATGGGGGAAGGAAGAATGCATTTAAAAAGATACTTCGTCTTATATGCATCAAATTCAACAATAAAGGAAAAGATACTCAAGTCATTTCATTTATAACACTATGGTTGAGCTTACAGTATGGCATGCAGATACAATTTCAGTTATGTATGAGTTGAACATTCTCCACAGTATCATAAAGTAAAGCAAATTCATTCAAGTAAAAAAACATTTCAAGCTTCTGAACTGTTAGTGCTTCATAGACTGCTACTAGTATGCAATAGCAAAAAGACACATACATACATCACTTAAACAAAAGCAAATCTGGATATATCACATGTATACAATTCACTTCCAAACAGTTTAACAGACGCTGATAACTTTACTTATAAACCATTAAAACCTCCCCCATCTATGATGGAATATGCTTCTATTGCTTAGTACAGTAATTCCAACCCCATTCTGAGTCTCAATATTAGAGTTAATTACCTGAAAATAAAAGTCCAGTATAGCAACCATATCTGTGCCTTCCGGAAAGCACTAAGAGATGGAAAAAAAAGTATCTTAAAGTAAAATTAAGCAGCTTTAAGTTTTTCAACAACTAAATGCATTCGATCTTACAAAATCATCTATACAACATGGATTATGCATTTAAGTTGCGATGATTTACCCTGTAATAGAGAAATGAGGTTACAGGTATTGTTAAAACAACATGTGTTCACATCCTACATAAGACTGGGCATTTTGAGCGACAGTATGAAATATATGTACATTATTACAATAATTTAGAAGATTTTGATCATAAAGTAAGTTTTAAAAGTTCACAGACTATGAAAAGCATTCAATCTTCAAAATACAATAAACAAAAGAGACCAACCTTTTTCTCTTTCAAGTAATAGCCAATTGCAAAGTTTCTATCTCCACTCTCTCTTTCAGACTGGAACCTTGAAACCAAGCAACAAGAAATCAGGGATGCATGCTGTAACCCATTAATAGCACAGCTAAAAAATACACTGCTTCTGAACACAAGCATTCTACTAACAGACCAGAAACCGCCCTAAAAACTCATCCCAGTGCACTCTGTTGGAGTGAAGTAAGTTAGACTCTTCAACATCTGAACATACACGTTACTGGTTACCTATACATACACGATTGTCTCAACTACAAGTAAAATTAAGTACAAGATCATACTTTTAGAAGCATTTCTAAAAAGGCAGTGATAGACTGAGACCCCTGAGAATAAGCTGCAGCAAAAGCGTCATTCATTGACAGCTGGGACCAAACCAGACACGGAATCAATGCCAGAAAGGTAAGATTTGTACTTACAGCTCTCACAGCCATAGCACCAGAGCACTACAGCAGAATAATTTCTCGAGAAGAAAATGATTGCTTCCATATCAGACCAGTCACAGCAACACAGAAACATGCACAACTTCCTTTCTTGATAATTTTAAGCCTAAGCTAGATCCTGTAATATTCAATGATGGCTTTCAACATAAATAACTAAACTATGTTGCACACTCGCCATGCCAACTATCAGTTGAGCTACTGAGCATGTAAAAAATACTTACGTAGCATTACTGAATCCAACATATTCATTACCAGCCATTTTATTCATGAATTGCATAACCTGTGAAAGAGAGAGAGGAAGGGGAAAAAAAAGGCAAGCTAACATTTTCAGATGTAAGAATTACGACTGACCAACACAACCCAGCCTTACCCTAAGCCCGTCTCTTGCAACATAATTTTGCAAACACAGCCCAAATCATTATCTGTTTTATTCAACCAAATACAGATCAAGGAGAGTTTTAAATGACTTAAAATAGCAACGTTAACTGTAGGTGGAAATTTAAGGTGGCTACCACCCATTTTAGTCAGAATAAATGAAGTGTCATAATTCACTTACGTAGTCAAATTTTTCTGCATTATTTGCTCCTTGCTGCAAGAAAAGAAAAAATAATTTACAAAGAATGTTAACATGGGAAAGAAGTTAGTTCACTTAATATTAGGATATTTATTGCATAAAACTAAGTACGATGCTAATTAAGAATACGGTACTACAGTCATTTCATATACTAACGAAAAATTAAGGTATTAGATAAGTAAGTCTTCAATTATCATTTAAACAAAGAATTATTTAAATAACAAGTCATCTAAGAGTTATCCAACACCTGCACGTTGGAAATGAATTTAAACTGAAGTAGGTATGCTTTATTTTAAGTGTTCTCTACTCAACTTTACGAGTTTAATACAATAATAGTTAAAGCAAGAAATACAAAAGTAACTGCAGGCAGGATAATTATAATGAAAACGTTAACTTTGCATAAATTAGTAAACACAGGTAATCTTACATTATCAGCAGAGCTGAGCATAGCAAAATTCAGGCTACATAAGCTAAAATATTTTCCACTGCTACTGCCCATACTACAGACTTAGACTGAAGACTTAAAATAAAGTGTTACCCTTACTGTGAAATTAACTGCATTTAATCAAATGTATCTGATTTAATAGCTGATTAACGTCCTACCTATTAAAAAATTAAACAGAAAAATAAAATTTCACATCATACTGTAGTACATCATGAAGTACATCATTTTGCTAGCAACATAAAGAAAAGTCTAAAATTTATAAGGATGCTAGTGAACATTCATTCGTAGGGTCAGGGGATACTTCATATGGTTTTCTGTGTTGGTTTTTTTCCTCCCCTTTGGGAAGGGGGGCATGGGGATATAGGTGTGAAAGGTGGCAGTTGAGGCTTTTTTTCTCTTTTTTAGGAGTAAACTCAATTTTAGTAGCTGCCAGTTGAGGATGTATTACTTGTCTTTACTCTCTGACAGACGACTTGTCACAAATTCCTCCAGCTAGACAATGAAACAGGGCTGGGAGATTTAAGAACAGTGCATGGTCTGCTGGGGGACAGGAGGGGCCGAGCAGGAATCTTTTAAAGTAGCAGCTTTTTAAGATGTTTAAAAAACAATGGCATCACATACACGAGTGGAAACAGTAACATCTGGAGAAGATGTTTTCATCTTTACAACTGAGATTATTTCTATTTTTTTTAGATAAAATACTCTACTTTAGGAAGCTATTTGAGAAACTACTTGCACAGTGTTCATTATGGGGATGGGGGAAAAGTGGAAAAAAAAACTGAAACTTGATATGAACCAGTATTTTACTTAATGAAATGCATAAAGCCAGCCTCGTTTCCCACTCTGGCTGTAGTTTAAGGTGCTGCAGGTAGTCTCTGCAGCCCATGCACCAGCTCAGCTACAAGATGTGCAGTCACACACGTACAGTCACTAGCTGAAAGTAACACCACACTGCTTTGTCAAAATTACACACCCATGGTTACCTTATGCTTAGCCTTACTCTTACAGTCAATCTCTAGCTAATTTGTAACAATAAAAAAAAATATATGACATTTCATCAAAATGTTCCTGTATAATATACCAGAACACAAGCCTTAAAAATTTAACTCCAAATCTGTTCAATGAAAAATAATTAAAAGAAGAAATTACCAACTTCATTGAACTGTTGCAGTTGTCAAAATATTCCATAGATCCTAATGCTGTAAAATATGTAACAACATTTAAACCACAAAAACCTTTTCAAACCTTTCAAATGCACAAAGAACATCTTTTCTGGGAAAGTGGGTCAGCATTAGTTATGGGATGCTGCATTGATAATTGTATGGTTAGACATAATAAATCAAAACAATATCTTTTGTTAAAAAAAGAAAGAGGGAGAAAGGGATCATGCTTTCTGCAAAAATAGAAATACATCATAATTCACTTTTTTTTTTTCCCAGCTGAAAAAAGAATCCCTTGCCCTTCAATGAAAACCTGGCTTTTCCAGCAGCCTACGCAGTTTGTGGGCAAAAGACCCAACGCAAACTTTATCTGCATCAACTCATAAAAAAGGTTCCTTTGTAGCGGTTGCATCTACTCCACGTTTTAGGAATTAAACCTCCTGCATACTAGATCAAGATGATGCATTTTCAGTCCATAGATACCTTACATCAGATGAGAGCATTGTTACCAAAGTTACACCACTCACAGCACCGAAGATACTTGCCTAAGTATCCATAGGACCAAGACCTCAGAATGAATTTAACGTAACATAAAATGTAACGTAAAACAGAAAATTTGGCTTCCTTATGCCTGATGACAGTAAAACCGAGCTAGCAATTCCCTGCTTCAGCAGCTTACAGGTGCATGCCTCCTTCCTTCCTGACAGCTAAAGAGACACAAACACAGTGCATGTTCTGAGATGAAAATCTAAGTGCAGACTAAATCCTAGCAGTGTGCTGAGCAACGTTTCCACAATCAGTCAAAGAAAGAAAGAAACCATCCGTTCTTGTACAAATGCTTCTTATTTTTCTGAGCTGGGAGCACTGAGACAAAACTTGTTTGCTGTTGTAGCTGTTCAGATGCAATTCACCTGCCTAGGACATAGAAGGAAACATTCCATGCACTAAGTCCACAAACACTTATTGCATTTACTGGAACATATGTTCATATACACACTGACTGTATACATGCTCGTGTGTATATACATATGAAAACAACATTTCTAAATGAATACAAAATGAAATTGAAAATGTTAAGATTGAAGCAGTTTGATAGACAGAAAAAATCCAACTTGGAAAATATGGCTCAAAGCAGTTCTGTAAACACTCCGAACTACGGCAAAGCTATAGCTGTCCATCATCAGGTTTTTTGGGGGGGTTGCTTTTTTGGACTGTCAGAGGTTTCTAGTGATCTTCCCTGTATTCAAACAAGGCACTTCTACTATTCATATTTCTACTGGAAAACTACAAAGCCATCGAGCACAACTGAGTAAGTTGCAAGCCTGCATGTACATAGGAAAGGAGAGATGCACGGATACTGCCCAGAGCTTGCAACAAGAAAAATCAGGCAATATTTATCAGAAAAGTAGTTAACATTAGCCACTTTTCATTGATCAACATTGAATGCTTATAAAATTAGACCACACAAGCTCTTACCACGCGTCTCTTTTTAAAACACTATTTTCACCTTGAATCCAAGCCAAACTAGTAACGAGTGTCTGGATTATGAGGCTTAAGGGAGAAGATGATTATCAAAAATACGTCAGGAATTTTTTTTAAGCTACCATCGTACCTTACAACTATATTCTGTAGCAAACATCCAGGAAAAAGGTCCTAGCACTAGGTTAGAGCGCAAGAAAACATTTTTTACATCTGTACATTTTAGATAAACTTAAAATCTTTATTCTAGCTTTCTTTACTTACATGCTTTATTATTTGTTAACCTGAGCATGCTCTGTGAGAGCTGGAGTCTTGGCTGCTCAGCATACCATTTTCAGCTCTGAAATACTTGAGAGCACACTGTCACAGACAGCATCCAACCCACAAAGAGCAAGACTACTACCATTTGAAATACACTTAAAAACATCCTGGTGTCCTTCAAGGATTAAATCTTTTCATAGGTTACCACTCAATGTTACATGTCCTTTCAAACACCACTCCAAAATGGCAAGTCACAGACTACTGCACATTCCATGTTAATTAACACATCATACACCTGAGTTGTAATAAATAGCAAGCACAAAATGGCATCTATGTATGCTCTACTCAAAATTAGTTATTACAAGAAAATGAAAAATTCATGAAGAGAGGAACCTTCCCCAAATCGAAGCCGAGTAACCTGGAGTGAACACAGGTTTGCCAACACAGGTTTTAAAGCTGTCTGGAGCTGTTTTTACACATCAGTCTATCAGGAAGGGCAAACAGAACAGGTAGAAGACAGCACTTAAAGCTAAATCTGTGCTACATATTTTAACTACACTGATAAACAAAGACAGTAAGAAATGTGCCTTTCTTCCCTCCTCAATAATTGTATAGGCTTTTTAAGGACTGTATTCTGACAACAAACAGACCTGGGAACAGCTAGGCAGCTTTCACAATGCTGATAGACACAGATACTTCAAAGTCTATCAGCATATTTAGAATGCTCTGAAGTATGTGAGATTCACTACATTTTATTCTATTAGTTATGCTCTCTTCAGGGTCAACAAAAATCAGCATTTTCACCCTCACCTACACCAAACTTTGTGAAAGGACTATGAGTATTGCTGTGCACCCTGCACTGGGCTTACACGGCAAGGCTTTGGAAGCAGAGGGGCCCCAGGGATGGACTCTGAGCAGAGCCCAAGAGCTGCCTCGTGTCAGATCAGAGCCAGACAGAGCCAACTCAGCGAGCAACACTGGCCAAGCCTCTGGGAGAGCAGATGTAAGGAAGGGGAAAACTGCTGGGCAGCAGCAGACAGGGGAAAGAGGTGAGACACGAGAGATGCAGCCCTGCAACCCAAGAGAGGCCCACAGAGGAGCAGGCTGTCCCTTTGCAGCCCACAGGCACTGCGCAGAGCACATCTCTGCTCATGGAGAGCCCCTGCAGGAGCAGCCCCAGGCTGGAGCCCAAAACCTTGGTCACCTAGAAAAGCTTCCACCTACAGACAGAACCCTGACACATAATGACAAAAAGACTCATCCCTGCTTCCTCCGACAACTCCTTCCACACACATCCACAGCCCCCTGCACACCTCACTCACCAGCACCCCTAAGCAACTGCTCCAGGCAGCCACGGCTTCAGACAAAACTACGGATCTCTGCAACTGGCACTCTCTGAGAATCAAGAAAAACAGGAGAAGAAATCATTTCCATCTCTCTAACCAGGGACGAAGATTGTGTTTTACACACAGCTATATACACCTATACTAGATCTGGCCAGCAGCTGAATCCTCATTTCAAGTATTTCCTTGGAGACCTGGAAGAATCTATTTTACCCTACCGCCATTTTTCCACATTAGGTGGTATAACTGCCACTACTATTTTTTTCAATGCTATTATTTCAGAACTGTTCTAACTACATAATCTCAGCTAGTAATAAAGACAAATGGCCATACAATTACAAACAAGCACAAAGACCCTCAGGGCTTTTTATGATCTTAATTCAACTCAAGCCAGACTACACTATGTTCTTTTCCTAAAAGATTTTCATTCCAAATACACGCTTTAAATTGCTGAAACAGCCTGTATTAGCAACGCAAACATCATTAGGGCACAGCCGCAAGTTAAGGCAATAAAATTGGAACACATCCCAAGCATGTCAGGAGAATTGTGTAATTCTAAGAGTAAGTCATACAGTAAAGCAAACAAATGCACAACTTGGCTTGTCCGTATGTTTTTATTATTATTTACTATTACAGACATCAAAGTACTAGCATGACCTCTTTGGTCTGTGCTCTGTTCCCAAGTGTGCAGTCAGAGCTGGACTTGTAAACCCAAGAACTGTTTCTTCCCCCCATAAAACATTAACGCATTACATACTCTGACAAAAAGTAAGTATATGGCTCTAAGCTTCTTGTCTTGTCCACAACTGATGGGCAGTAATGGACACAACCACACGTGCTAACCTCTGCTGGCTGAGTCCTGCACCACGCAATGGATGCAAAAATGTCATAAATCAGAAGAAGGTAATACAGCAAATCTCTCTCAAAGGAGGTAAAAGCATTCTTAATGCTGAAATGCAGCACCAATCTCTCCTGAACTACCAACATGCTCTAACTACATCAACCTGCCACACGTGACACATTTGCTCTTGTTTAATAGCCTTTTCATCGTCTTGGACTCCACGAGCCACATACAGCCATCAACATATTTAAGTAACACCTGAAATCAAACAACACGAATGCAGGGGAAGTGAGGGCAGAACAAAGGTTAATGAAGCCACCTTGCCCAGAAAAATCTAAGTTAGATTAGATCAAATACAAACTGGAATTACTTAAGTCACTGAACAGTTTAGGAGGAATGTTGATAAGAAAGAAGTTGTAAAGAAGATATTCCACAAAAAAACCTAGCCTGAATGTAAGTTCTTGACCCTCTAACTTCTTCCAGAATACCATTTTTAGTTTGGTTAGTTAGTCAAACGATAAATGGTATCTTTGTGAAAACAGTACATGAAAATCTACGTTTTAATCACAGTGAAAACAAATAATGAAGTGGTAAGTGTGATATGTGTCCAGTAGACGTGCAGTTACCACATGCAAAAACATCAGTGCAGTGCAATACTCTTAATAACAACATTACAGAAAAGAACAACAAAAACAAAAACAAAACCCACCCTGCAAAACAATCCCCCAACCTTTCAACAAATACCACAATTACATGCAATAAACAAATCCACTTTGTCTATATAAAAGTAAGCCATTTATCAAGAACTATGTGCCCTCTGCAAGAGGCACATGCTTGTGTTTTGCCTTAGGACCAACAGGGCATGTTCTAGGTAGGTCTAACATCTTGACATTTGACAAGTGTGTTAAGTCATATTATAAAATTCACTGTTATCCAAGTGAATTTCAATGCTCAGTCAACCTTTAAAAATATTAAACGTGAATAAATTTACCTGTCATATTTAAGGCCATTTTCTTTCACCTACAGCTATTAAAGATAAATGTCTTTAAGCAGGAGTTCTTACACCTTCTTTAAATATAAAATAACAAAAAAAAATCATGATCTAAGAAATAGTAAAATCAACAATTTGGAAACAGGAGGTAAGTAACACACTGTAGCTAACGAAGTATGAAACACAAGGAAGACAAAGGCTTTTTTAGACCACTGTAGTAACAGCATTAAGTTTTCTACTTCAAATCTCCAGGGCACTGACATGATCCTCAGCCCTCTAAGCAGGTATCCTGAGTTCTAAAGAACCAAGAACCACGTTTTTTTTGTATCAGTGCCTACCAAAAAAAAAAAAAAAAAAGCAGAAACAGCAAGTATCTGGCAAACATTAGCATTACATGAATTTGATGTCATTTACAATAGATACAGCTATTCTAACATAAAAAATATAATACTGCTTTTCAGAAGTTGCAAGATTATGGACTGAAGTCATTATTCAGCTGATAGTTTACTCTGCAAATACAGGTGGCTGTTCCCAAGCACATTTAATAAAGTACATTAAGCATCCCAAAAGAAACTACATAACATAAGTTAAATGTAATTCAATTACACAGTATGTTAATAGCAGACAAATTTCATATTAAAATTGATGTAACTGCATCACCCTCAGAATCCCCAGGATCTTCCTTTCCTTCTGCACAGCAGGAAATACTCTAAGTTTATATTGCATAAGCATTAGACATTTGGAAACATATACGAGTACTACAGAGTATGTTCATAGGGACATGCTGGTAATATTTTAAGTGTTATATAGTTAAAGAAGTAAACAAAACTAAAAACTCTACCATTCAAGTCTTCCAAGCTGCACTGCTACTACTTTTAACAGCTGTTTGAAGCTGCCTTTGTTTGGAAGTGTTTTATTTCCAAAACATGCCAGCTTGTCTACCTGCTAACAAACTGCCATCAAATACTGCACACAAACAATGAAAACATACAACAATACTTTCCTACATTCTATTAAAATTCTCTGAGAGAAACTAAAAAAGATTTTTTTACCTTGATTAAAGACGTGACCACAATTGCTCCAGCGTTCACCATAGGGTTATGAGGCTTGTCTGTGAAACAAAGTTTTCAATTACATATATACCCGAACACACATCTCTCAAACAAAGCCAGTCAAAGGTTTAAGTGAAAAATGACAGATGTAAGATTTGAAACTATAACAGTGGAATACAAACTTCAACTAGAAATACTGTAATCTCACTTATTTCGGTTTTTTGTTTGTTTGTTTTGGCAATTCTGAGCTAAGTATTTTACAGCTTATAACCAACTACCCAATGCTACTTAACAATCCACTGAACACATGGGTTTGGCAAGGTTTCTTATCTTTAAAATACTCAATCTCCTCCAGTGATCCAAGATTTGATCAATGTGGCATCAACAAGAAGAACCAACACTCCTAAGGGACTTCCAAATTTTCTCCAAGTCTCAGTCATTTGAAATGGTCAAGAAGTAGTTTAAAGAAATAAAACGCCTCCCCAATTCTTCCATTTCCTCACTTCTATACATCAATACAGCAACCTGAGTCTTCAGAAATCCAATGTTTCTATGGCCTTCTTCTAAAATGCAAATAATTCTTTGCCATCCTCACTAAGATTTAACATTTCAGAATTGACTTAAACATGCCACGGCTTAAATTCCTTATTATAACTGAACTTCTCCATATTATCAATACTTTTGCATCCCCATAAGAAAAACCACCATCCAAAATAAAAGTAAAAAAAAAAAAAACAGTCTTGATTAGCTGTCTGCTTTTCAGGTAGTTTATACCAGTTCTCATTCATCATCATCATCATCATCATCATCTTCTATCTCCTACTTAGCTTTCCTTTTTTTCTTTTAAACATTTTGGCTCTTAAAATAGCATGTTGCTTTTTGAGGCTTACACTGTCTAAAAAACAATACTGTGACAGTTTTGAATCCTTCCTTTTATTTGTTGCTGCTTTAACTCCAAATTTGGGGGAGGAAAAATAGGAACAGTTAAAAACATCAACTGTTTGCTCCTTTAATGTGTAATACATGCAGTAGAAGAAAATTGAGAGATTTTACCATTTCAATAGCTTCCAAACTCTGCCTCCTCAGGGACCAAAACCTCCGTGCCCTTTTTTAAGCTGCCAGAAGACGAATGACTCGCAGCATCTCATACTGGTGGTCTGAAGGGACCTCATCTCATGGACCCCCCCCCACTCAGAGCAAGGCTACCGCTGAGGTTCGACCAGCTCACCCATGGCTTTGCCCAGCTGTCTCAAAATCCTCCCAATGCTGCAAACCCACACCCTCCCTAAGCATCCTCCTCCCAGGAGCCAAGTTTACCTACCAGCCCACCCGCATTCCCTCAAGCCATGGATTATGTGGGACTGCAGACCTTCTTTTTCCTATAGCAGCAGCAGGAGGAGAAGTTGCTCCCAGGAGAAGCCACCTGTAAGGAACTGCACACTGTGCGACGACAAGGAGCCAAGGCAGAGAATGCTAACACAGCAGTTTGTGAAGAGGTCAAGAGACTCATCTGTTTATCTTCAAAAGAGGTCTCAAGCTCTGAAAAGCTAACTGGCACTCACTGCTAACCACACGCTAATCAAATAAAGGCAACGATTTACTTCAACTGAAAAACAACACTGTTAGGCAGTATCCCTGCAAGTCTCTTGTCTCACTGCATCATCTCATTATACCTCAGAGTAAATTCATCTTCTTACCCTTAATGAAAAGCACCACTATTAACAGCCACTCCATTCCAGCTGGGATACCCTGACCAAGCACAGCACTGCGTCATTTCTCTTCTGCATATAAGCAACCTGCCCAGCAGCCTGAAGAGCAAACACACTGCTCTGCTACAGAGCTCTGTCTGTACTGTGGGACAGGGATGCTTGTCTGCTACCACTTTAAACATAGGCAAGTTAGGGAATTTAAGATAAATCAAAGCTCAAAAGAAAACAGAACTTATCTAGTCATCTTAATTCTCTCCCCTGGACGTGGCTATTAATCAGTGGAAACACAAATGTGTTCTTTATACCTCAAATCTGCCAGACCACCAGTAAGATTGCTCTAGCAACGTGCCACACAGTTATGCCTTATGCAAACCAGACCTTTCCTTTGAGCTTGTAAACTTAAATTACACTGCTTTTCTGTCACCAGTTCTGACATTTTTTCCACTGCTGGTATTAAGCATTCCCAGCACGACTCTGATTTGCAGCCTTTGAGCACAGGAAGCAGAAGCTGCCACATGTGCACAAAACCAACATTTTAACACACATGACAGGTGGGCTGTGACTGGTTCCTTGTGACAAGGGCATGAGAACATGCTTGTGTAATGCAAAACCTACAGAAATTCACCTTTGGATGACAAAATCCCTCAGCAGCACGAGCCATTTCCTGACAGACCCCCACATGAGCACAAGACATTAATTACTGCACTAGATTCTACCAAAAAATTGGACTACATTCTAGTAAGAAACTGTATCACTGGACTAGCACTTCAAATGACCACTACCAAAGGGTCACATATATGAACAAATGACACTGACTGTGCATAGACAGTGTTGTCAGACATACTTCAGTGTGAACTCACCAGCAGGAAGTCTACTGCAAACTGACTCAGTCACTATAGGAAGTTCCTATTCCTGGTGATGCATATTTCAGACAGCTTTTACTATGTGAAATTCCCAAGCTACTTGAAGCAACTTTTAATTAGCCTGAAAACTGCTTTAATCATCTGGAAATCTGAATTGCGTGGTGAACTGTTTCCCTTGATTAAAAGTACTTTTGAAATTGAATACTCACATGGCTGCATAAGATTCCAAATTTACGTTGCGCAGCACAGACCTTACCCAAAATATGAATGATGCTTATCAACACTCTTTGTTCTGTTAGCTTTTTCTGCTACTTAAAACTACCTGAAATCTTTCCAGTACTAGTAAATTAAGAAATACAAGAACTTTATACATAGTAAGTAGGTAAAAAAAAAAAACCAACAACTTCAGATGCTTGTCTAAACAGTTCTCAAAAAACTGTAAGATCACCTCATAAAATCCTCATTACAGACAAAAAAACCAACTATAACAATCAGAAAGCCAATGGACTAAACGTATACATGTGTGTTTTCAAACCTGATCAAAGGGTTATGTTAAAGCTGCCAGACATGCTGCATGTCCAAGTTTCACATTACTTTGTTTTTATATACAAGCTATACTCCCTTTTCCCCTCTTCCTCTTTTACTTGAAGAAATGCAACTTCCCTCCCTCTCCCTGTAACTGACTTCTACTGTCTGCTTTTAAAACTATATAGAACCAATGTGAATGTGACCAGCCCTTCAGCTAACACGTTTCTCAGGTCAGCTGTACAACCCTACAACAACAACATACTTTCTAGAAGTTAATAAAAGTTTGCATCACGTGCAATAGTCTTCTCTCTTAATTTCATGCACTCTGGTGCAACTTTTAATAACCCCAATCCCCATTACAAGATTGTCTTAAGCACTTTCAAGAGTAATAGTAATGTAAGACTACAGTCTAATCATTCTTTATGTCTAAATAGAATTATGTGTTATAGTTTGTCAATGTCTGTATCAATACTAGTAACAAAGAAAAATTCAATACTGGACAAAAATATTTCAGACTTATTAATTAAATATTAATTGGATTGTCATGGCAATAGAAACATTGTTCTTTTACTGGGAGAGAAAGACCTGCTGGAAGCATCTGTGTTTCAGAGATAACATCCAGCACTTCCTCTAAGGCTACGAGTCATCTTTTTCACATTTTTGCCATAAAGTCATTCAAAATAGCGCTTTTCATGCTTGTTTTTCAATGCCATTCAAAAAGAAATAATGTAGGTACCATGCAAGACATTCTTGCTAAAACATTCCTGTCACAAACAAACAAAAAAAAAAAAAGGACCATTTTGAATCACTAGCCAAATTCAATTTGGAATCATCCATGGGAAGGCATATTCAGTGTCACTTCTGTGACATTGTGACACTAACCAGCTCCAGCCTTTGGCATCAGCACCTGCTTCTCTCAGCACTGAGAGGGCAGGTGGTATACAGATTGCGTTTACGTGTGTACAACAATAACAGTGAGACTTCAGAAGATAGAGTAAAATAAAAATACTGAGGAAAAAAGGGTAGCTTGTTCTGTAAATGCATTATTAAATATTAAGTAATTCTTACCATCTTCATTCAGGAACAATTTGTTGAATCTTAATCCACTAGGCTCTTTACCAACGTATCTGTGCACATACTCTGTGCCAAGATCATTAACAGCAATAGCATATTTCAAAGGCTTTACACAGGACTGAAGACAAAAAGGAACTTTGGTATCTCCAACAGAATGCCTGGGAAAAACACAGATGAAGATGCTTAAATTCTCCGATTCTCCA
This sequence comes from Meleagris gallopavo, assembly GCF_905368555.1. Taxonomy (NCBI): domain Eukaryota; kingdom Metazoa; phylum Chordata; class Aves; order Galliformes; family Phasianidae; genus Meleagris; species Meleagris gallopavo. The sequence continues at coordinate 1,697,061 of NC_139410.1, forward strand.
GCTGTATATTAAGTGCTTCATTCAGTTCTCAGCATACTGGGACTACTCACAGGAAATATACAGTTATTTAAACTACATTTATAAAGCAGGGGGGTGCCCTGCCTATAGCAGAGAGGTTGGAACTCTAAAAGGTCCCTCCCAGTCCAAACCATTTTATGATTTTAAACAACAGAAGAAAGAGGCTTCCTGTTTTTAACAATCACCTCCATACACTAAACAAGACAAAACTGGTCATTATTATGGATACAACAAACTAAAAGCTAATTAAGAAATGGGTTTGCACCAGAACTCTAGTTCCAAATTTATTCAACTGAGTACAGTCAACCTGAATATAGCCCTTTACACATAGTGATGGATACAAAAACAAAAATTAGAGCTAATTCTGTTTTGGAACTATCAATTGAACTATCAGTAGTTCTATTCTCTCTGATAGTGCTGTAGGTATTTTACTGAAGTCATGAAATAATATCTTCCAGAAAGTTTATTTGCAACACCTAATCCAGGCTCGAGAAAATGACTCACACAAGCAGCATATGTCCCACTGAGAACAAAAGGTTCCAAGCTATCACATGTCTGATGGCAAAATCACAAGTGATTTCGGTTTTTGGGGTATTTTTGCAGAAAATCTGAGAAGTCCAAAGAAATTTACAGAAGCATTCTGGCATTATGAAAACCAGCATTAAACAATATTAAACATTACAGAAGCTAGCATTACAACATCTCTCATTAGTGCATGTTGCAATATCCCAAACGATGCAAATGCTAAGTCAATACATTTAAGAATATTCTTCTCTTTTGAAACTGTTTTGTTACAGTTCAGCCACTTAAGTAAGAAGCTAAAATGGTGGTAGAAATTTCACTTAGATTAATGCATTTAAGAGGCACATCAAAAACCTCACATAGCACTTGTTGAAGATTGCAATATACAGTAAAAAAAAAAAAAAGATCCTAACAGCTGACATTAAAATGTCCCCCAGTGCACTGACACCATAAGGCAGCCCAATGACCTCAAGAATGCTCCGTTCAGCTGAGACAAACTGAACACCTAAGAATCTTGATACTCAGCTTACATAGTATGTTCGCATCAAACTGCAGTACAGCAGAGATGCAACCAAACGTTTATCTCACGTCACCAGGTCACAAAGGTTGACACAATAGTTTACCTCACCTCTCAGCTAAATTATGTGAGATACTGCTTTACATTTGGCTCAGTTTTCTGCTGCACTGAGTCATAGTTGAATAAAAAAAACACTGTAGCTACATTAAGAGCTATACACACCCTTACAGGAGAGACAATTTGGTAAATCTGAAGCAACAAAAAAAAAATCAGAATGAAGTTCTGTCCAGTTTCCACATATTCACTTCCTTTGTAAAGAATATTCTTGGGAAATTCACCCAGTGATGTACAGCGGTCATAAAATTAAGAGTAGAGTAACTACTTTTTTGCATTTTAATGTTATGTCTAAATCCAAACATGGATGCTATTAGACAAAAGATCATCAGCTTTCAAAGATTAATACTACATAAGCATCACCTCTATCTCGTCCTCTGGTGATCGCTGAAATTACCCTCAGCTTTATTTATTTGTTGCCAGCTCCAAACAGCAATATAATCCACCTCTACAGTGTAATTACAAATACTATTAAAGCAACACTTAATAAAAACAAAACTAAGTTAGCTTCAACAGAAAGTTAAAACAAAGAAGAATAAGGTCCACGTAGGTTTTACCTCTTAAACAACTCCTACAATGCTTTTTCTTTATTAAAACATGAGACACCAGGAAGTGCTGCATCTATCAAACAGTTTAACTTCCTGAAACAGCAAAATTTCCAAGTTAAAAATATACCTCTGCCCATCCACTGTGCAAAGTGACACACCCCACAAGTCAGGGCTGAACTTGGCCAGCTGTGGAATATAGTCAGCAACCTATCGTAACAAAAAACAAAAAGAGATGTTACATCATCCAAAATACTTAACTGTATGTTGGTGTATGTATATGGTAATAATTGCATGTGGAGAGGACGTGAGAGGTACAACTGTATTATCCCAAATCACCACAAAGCAAACCTAAGAACTCTTATAAATTGTTATACTGATGAGACCATTATCAACTGGAGTATTTTTTTCCAACGAAAATACATACTTCAGCATTCAGCAAAAGGGGATTATAAACACAGGAGGGGCATCATCTTCTTACTCAGGTAGACAGTGATAGGACAAGGGGAAATGACCCTAAGCTGAAGGAGGGAAGATTTAGATGGGATGTCACAGGGAAGTTCTTCACAGAGAAAGCAGCGAGGTACTGGAACAGGCTGCACAGAGAGGCTGTGGATGCCCTGTCCCTGGAGGTGGTCGAGGCCAGGTTGGATGGGGTCCTGGGCAGCCTGGGCTGGTACCAGATACAGAGCTTGGTGGCCTTGACAGTGGCAGGAGGTTGGAACTTGATGATCCTTGGGATGATCCTTCCAGCCCAAGCCGTTCTATGATTCAGCATGTTCTAAGAGCAATCCGTGCCCAATTTTATGGCATATTTAGGATTTTCAAATAACATTCTAACCAACCCCAACCAACTTTGGGGTTTTCAATTAACCACTGAAAAGAAGGACTTGTAAAAACTTCAATTACTAAGCACAGTACCGTTAGCACTTAAAACCTGTGCTACTTCACACAACTGGCAGGTTCTAGGTTAGAAAAACAGGTACAGACATCCTTAGTAGCAAGTAATACAGCAGCTTTATAACTTGAGTAAAATTAAGAACGACCAACACTATTTTCTGTCTTCAGCCCGACAACTTTACAAGACTGTCAGAGGTATGGAGCTGCATTTCTATCTTAGTTTATAAGCTGCAAACAAAATCCAACTTTTGCAGCTACTTTCATCAAATTACCAGTTTCACGTTCTGCTAAAAACGTGAAGAAAAGCCCCCTACTTGAGAAAGAACAAACATATTTGCTTAATGTCAAGAATTCTAGAGAAGCTTCAAGTTGAACTTAGAAGAAACGTTACCTTTCCTCCAGATTGTTTTTTAGCACTTTCATATAGCTCATCAATGTGTGAAGTAAATGACATAAAATCTGGGATGACAAACTTCCTCCTGAAAGCTTGAGTAAGCAATACAATGTTACTTTGTACACACCTGCAATAAGTCAAAGGAAAATAAATATTAGCAGTTGGACAAACGTGACAAAAAGATGACTTATTTAACCAGCGTGCAATTGCTTCTTAAGGACTGTCAGTCCCTTTAAGATTTTTTTTTGTTCCTAAAATAATAGGTCTTCATTAGAATGAATTCTTCATCCCTATTTTTGAAAGTTATTTATAATTGTTTTAACATTTTCACTTCTATGCCATTCTATTTTCAACTCTTATTTCAATTGTGGGGTTGTACAGCAAAGTGCCATCAATTTCCCTTCAAGTAGGAGCTAAGCCACCCAGTCCTTTGGACCAACACAAGTGAAAGTTGCCTTAGTCCTCGTTCAAATGAGCAGGCAAGCTGCCAACACACCAAACTGAACTGAGCTGAAAAACACGTGGGCTGTTAGAACAGAAAAACTGATGAAGTCCTTGCTAACATCTAAAACAAACAAAAAAAATCAACACTGAAAAGCAGTCCAAGTCTCTCCCTTCAGACCATCACCATTTTTGATTGATTTTAACCTAAAATACAATCACATCATCGCCCCACATCTCCAAGCATCAGCCCATCGGGGACATTTACAACCAAGGAGATAAAATGGAAAGGACTTGATCTAGGAGAAACAGACTAAGTGAGAGAAGCTGTGCTAAGTGCTGTGTCTGTGGATGGGGAGAACGGGAGCAGAGGATGAGAGCTGGGAGCTGTTATCACACCGTTAAAGCACAGCCGATAAAGGGGATTAACAGCCCCATCCTAGTGCAAGAAAGAGAAAGGCAGGCTTAACACCAAATTAACACGTCCCATAACGTTCCTACTGCACTTTCTGGTAGTGTTCATAAAAGCAGAAGCAGGCTGTTGTTTCAGACAGGTGAGAACTTAAAAACATGCCTCTACTAGGAAGGAGAACTCATTTCTTCCAATTAGGAGTTATTCATAACAACGAAGATGAAGAAGATGGAAGATGACATCACTTTGAACGCTACTTCAATAATGCTGTGGTTAGAAGTCAACACCAGGTCAGAATAAAGTTGCATGCAGATGACTGAGCAGATAGAATTACCCTCCCTTTGCACCCATCCCCTTCCCGTTTTAGAAGCTTCACTTTCACTTGGAACTCCATTGTACTTTAAATACCTTATTGCAAATCCAACTGACAACCATCCCAAATGCTGGTCTGCCCTTCCCTCCAACAGAGGAAGAGAAACAGCAGAGAAGTTTCTTGTACACAAGCTGGTAATGTGAGAATTGCTCCGCCTGTAATAAACTCTTAACCTACATTAAAACAGCAGTTTCAGCTGGTTTTGTTTTGATTTGTCATGCTCGTCCACTCCCTTTTCACACAGCCTGCCAAAACCCTGCCCATTTTTGTTCCCAGCAGTCTTCCTGCAGGTGGTGCAACCCCTTTTCAAAAGTAATTAAGAGCAATTATGGCAGCCACGTGTGCAGAAGGAAGAATATACACACACATTAGGTTTAACTCGGAGATGCATTTCAGCACACCATCCGTATCACATAAACAGCATCAAGTACTCTCATTAGAAAAAAAATGAAGTTAATCTAAGTCTATTAAAAGAGCCCAAGAAGTCAGAGCATGTGCAACATGACAATAGGAAGGCAGCACGTGCTGAGAAACACTCCTCTGATATCACATTACATTGCAAAAAGGGCATTTTTACACCCTTCAATTTACATCAAGTCTCACTTAAATAATTCAGTTGCTTTAAGCTAGACACTGACTGCAGAAGTGGCCACACTGGTTAAGGACTTCACTGCATTTCTGCAACTGCCAAGGTCAGCAGCTCCTTAATCCAGGCAAATTGTATGACTTCAGGCACTAAATACAGGGGGTCGTTTCATCTAGCCAAGTATTGCAAACAAGTACTGCATGGACAAAACAGCAGGTCTTAGTGAGCTCCTGTTATGCAGCACTGATACTTTCAATCAATAGGGGACATTCATCTTGCCAGCCTCGAGTATTCCACAGCTGACATCTCCCCAGTGGAGCCTGTAGACAGTTTATGTTCCACGTTACCCTTCAGAGAAGAATGGCTGAGGCTCAGAAGAAATGGAGCAGCATGAAAACTTCAAGAACAAAGTAGACTTCATTACATACTGCATGTAGGAATAGTGTTTAAGGTAGGAGTGCTACCTTCCCATCTCAAATCTCCATTTTCCCAAGCTTTTTAATGTCAGCCTAACAATGCAGTTGGGTTGCAATACTATCACATTGCTGTTCACATGAACAAGAGGTCAAAATAAAGCTAGGTAGAAAAAACAGAAGTATGGTTAGCAAGGACTCTGAATAACCTGCACTTCTGTCTGTTGCTGGGCATGTGATGCATTTGCATGTGCTTTATCAGGGATGTGCAATTCAGAGGAACACGCTGGTATTGCGCTTTAACAAGCAATTTTCACTCAAGGGTAAAGCGGGGATTAAGTTCAATGAACTCCCATCAGAAAGATGGATGAGCAAAGAGAATGGATATTCACAGATGACTCTCTCTCGTGAATATTTTAGTGACAAGTAAGAAATCATCACATCTGTTTTCCAAAACAGGTTTCTAACTGACCTGCCTACTTCATCCCTACAAAGGACAAAACTGTCAAGCTTACAGCGCATCTCACCCCATCCCAGTGCCCTTCAGCTCCCTGCTTTCTCCACAGTGCTCTAACAGAAGAGTGGGATTCAAGTCATACGTTCTGCATCATCTGGAAGCCGTGGCTTGAGTTTTCATTTTGCTTAAATTTATATATATAGGTCCGTAGCATGCAACGTTGATCATTTTATTTCTTTTGTCATGAAACTTGTTGCATTTATCCCTTCTCTTTAAAATTCTGGCTCCCAGTGCTGATTATTGCTTTCCTAAACAGAGTAGCTACCTGCTAAAACAACATACTCTTAACTCAAGGATTTTGAGGAATCGCTAGGCTAGCTATACAGCTGAATGGGATCTTACAAAGCTTTTTGATTCAAAAACTAGCATAAACACTATGTGAAGCTCCAGTTCCAACTAGGAAGACAGTGTCTGTCAAGTGTACAATATATTTAGACATTTTCAAAACAAGTAAGTGCAACTGCAGGAAAAAAAAAAAAGTATTTACAGTAATATAGCTGAAGTCCTCCACAGTTTCTATCAATAGCTTTTTATTTCCTCAAACAAATAGGATGAAGGCATTTATTAATACCTGGGTTAAGTATATCTGATATTAAAGTTTTCCCCAGGATTTGCTGCCCAGATTTAGAGAGCAGCACAGCTGTTCCACAGGAAATAGATAAGCCTGTTTGAGATCCGGTAACAGATGCTTAGAAAAGACCAGACCCAGATTGCTGCTCCCCACCAGCATATCGAGAGGAGATTTGGCCAGCAAGACACAATTCCAGGTCAACAAAACAGGACACAAGGTACCCTGTGACAAAGATTAAGTCTAAAAAGCCAGTTAATAGGAAAAAGAATGAAGTATAAACTCATAACTGTTACTCAATAGCTACCATCTTACTCAATTTGGCACCTTTTCAAAACAACTCTTATGACTTTCCCCTTTTTGCCATACAGATTGATCACAAGCTAATTTGTTGAGCAGCTTAAGTTTTATCTATACTTTTTTAAGTAGTACCATAGTTAAGGTACCAAAAAACAAAGCATACCACCAGCTAACTGAAATGCTGCACCATTTTCAGCATGCAGACTTTGCTCACCGACATATCAAGCTACAAAGACTTTACGTTACATTAATGCAACATGAACACCTGCTTCAAGAAAATTATCAAGCCTTCTGGCTGGAACTGGGGCATCCAGTCTTCATTTCCAGAACCTGTCATCAACTCTTTGAAAGGGTTGATAACTGCAGGACAAGGGGAAATGGTTTTAAGTTGAGGCAGGGAAGATTTAGGTTGGATGTCAGGGGGAAGTTCTTTACAGAGATCGTGGAGAGGTGCTGGAACAGCTGCCCAGGGAGGCTGTGGGTGCCCCGTCCCTGGAGGTGTTCGAGGCCAGATTGGACGGGGTCCTGGGCAGCCTGGTCTGGTATTAAATGGGGAGGTTGGTGGTCCTGCATGCAGCAGGGAGGTTGCAGACTGATGATCCTTGAGGTCCCTTCCTACCCTGGCCATTCTGTGAACCTCTGGAGACGAAAGACAAAAAACTGGAACTGCTCTAACTGTAACATGGCAATTTCCAATTTTTTGTCTAAGATGAAGAACACCAAAAAGCCAGAAGTCTTCAAAATAAGGCACTTGAAGTCCAATTCCAATCTAGTAAAACCAGTAGAAAGGTGTTAAATCTTTTGTTACAACGATAGATAGCAGAGATACGTGGCCTAAAGTACTTCACAGTTAATTTGGACTTGGCTTCACTGATTTAGACAAGTTTATGCTACCAGCACTTGCCATAGTTTCTCCTTGATGCACGTGCACACAAGGAGCACCAGTTCTTTGCAATTATCTGTGTGTGCACATATTTATATTGATACATACACACACACCAAACTACCAGAAAAAGGAATCCAGTACACCATTAACAAAAAAAAATAAAATGCTTGTACAGGACAGAAATGGATCATTTTTGAAAAAAGCTCTTAATGAAAGAAGGAACTTTCAGATATGGCATCATTTACCCTGCAAATGGAAGAAAAATGGACTCAAAAATAGACTACAAACTTCTCTTCAAGATTTAAGAGCACCTAGTTATAACCTTTTGGCACTCAAAAGCCATTAATAGGAGAGTGAAGGAGTGTGCCTGGAAGGAACCAAAGACAAGCTGAACAGTGCTTATATTGTTCAGCTAAACAACCACAGACTTCTCTTAAACTATCACTAAAATAAGGCACATAAATCTTTTCCAAAACAGATCAAAGCAGAGTCTACAGTTCTCATCTCTGTTTAGCAGAGTGAAGTTCAGCTTTGCTATTTTTCATATACTCACTTAGAATTATCTACGTACGTGCTCTCATCTCAGTACCAACGTGCTCTGAGCTACACAGAAGCAGCTCCCTGGACTTGAGATTAAAAACAGAAAGGAAGATTTATGTACTTATTGAAAATAACCCACGTTGCATCCGTTTATTTGGTATCTGAGTAAGAGCTGCAGGATGGGGTCAAGTACACCTGCAGGTAATGCTGATACATGAAGCATTGATGATTATTACACCATCTGCCTGCTGCATGAAGCCACAGAAGCTTTTACAAAAATACTAACAGTAGGAGCGTGCGCTTGGACCCTTTCCTACTACACAACTATGTACCGTCGGTCTCCCCACAACAGATATCAGTAACACACACAGAACATTCATTCAGCGTTGTACAGTAACACTGACAATGAAGCTTACTTTTTAAAGAGGTCTTTGTCCAGCATCACACCGTCAGAAGTTGTTTGAAGGGTCAGTCTTAACATATCCATGCACTCTTTCAACCTGGGATCCGACGTACGTAATCCTGTAGATTTGAGTGCCTACCACAATAAGTCAGTAATTACTAAAATGAATTTCCTAGTGCAAAGATCTCTGCTGTTCAGTGTCATTTATTAATGTAAAACCTATCTGCCATGGCACCATCAACATCAAAATACTCAAGATATTTGCTATAGGGCTACTAAGGTTTGGATCAAAATCTACAGTGGTCCAACTGCATTTTCTCTAAGTGCAAACACCACTGAGCTGTGCCACAGACACAGAAGCTTTGAAGCATATTGTCTTGTACAGCAAATAAATGAGTAACAGCACAAGAATTCTCATTCAATTACACAAACAGCGTTGAGGAAGGGGAAAAGTTACATTACTTGTTGCAGCAATCTATCTATAACATGAAATCCTTCGTTTAAATTCTTGCATCCAGAAAGTTAAAAAAAAAAAAAAAACAAACAAACCACCTTATAGCAGTTAGCTTTCATACAGCACCCGGGAACAGTAAACTTACAGTTATGAATTTATGCACTGGTATTTTCTCTTGTCCTTCCGCAATAGTGTAGAAGAGCAGATCTTCCAAGCTAGGAAGGAGACCTTGCTTCATTTTACTAAAAACAAAAAACAACACACACACACAGATCAGTGAATATTTTTGTTTATACATTCGCATTTTTCACAAGGAAACACATTTTAACTACCAACATAACTACTAGTATTCATTTCAAAGGTTTTTCTTTTTTTTTTAAATCAATGATCAGGTTTTAATTCAGCTTAAGGTAGGAAAAACTGTAACACTAGAGGCATACATATGATGCTTTTAGAAACATTTTTAACACGCATCTTTTTACTGACAAGTGCCTTTGTAAAATGGATTTGGAAATTCTTTGGAGCAGATTGATTGCATTTTCCCTCTGCTTGATCCTACAGAGGACAGAAGTGCTATGTGCATAGAGGATAAAAAAATGTCTCAGACTCCAAGACCTGCATGCCTTGTAACAGAGCTCGAAGAGCAGACTGATGCAAGAATTTCACAGACAAGAGAAGGCAAGAGGTGATGGACACGTATTATTTTCTTCAAAATAATCCTATTTTTAGGAACTCCCAGGAGTGCCCCGTCCTTCTGGAAGCTTATGTAGGCCACATCAGTTGCAGTGAAAGCAAGTGAAGCCATCTGCAGCATAATCTGCTAACAGGAACTATCTCAAGCACCAGAAGCAGCAATGCAGACAGAATAAGTTCCATGCACTACAGATAAATCTTCAAACAGTCAGTATGTTTATCAGTACCATACAGCAGCCCTCCTATTCTCCCTTGTGTTAACTACCAGATGTTCTTCTTGTACATCTGTACTCGTTCCTAACTTAGCTCTCCATTTTAAGTGAGACACGAAGGAAAGCTATCAGATTCCACCCAGAACAGCATGCTGTAACACGGAGCTACCTCCAGCTCACAGCTTCTACTTTCTGTGACACCGCATAGCACCCCTGCAGCAGGTCACAGCACAAGGCTGAGTCAATCCCTTGGCTTCCCATGAGCCCTGCTCAGTAACATGCAGCTGGAAGGCTGCTCTAGGAACCGTGTGCTCCCAAAGGGCTACAGGCAACGGCAGCCAAGGACTTCACATCTTCCCTTTTAATACCCTCAAGTGTTGACGTCAGTTTCAACACAGCCAGCGTAGTGTGTTGATGCTTCCCAAGTTAAAAAAAAAAAAAAAAGTTCCCCAGTAAACATAAGGGAAATGCAGAGGATGCAGCCTCGCCTCGCCTTATGTTAGCCACTAATTTTAAAACTCTATCCTAGCACCTATTAACACTGAGAATACATTGTTACTATGGTATAATACATAAAAGCTGTTGTTTGGACTTACTACCTAAAAGCAGACCGTCCTGAGGCATTCTCTCTATTTCTACAGCAGTATGCACATGCACACAAGAAACTCCTGCTCAGAAGAGCCTTCCTGGGATCAACAGCCCCTCACAGCACAGCGAGGCTGCCTGCAGGGCTGGGAGCTGCAGAAAGCAGCCCTGCAGCGGAGCGCAGAACGCGGGTGGCCGACGCAACCCTGCAGATGGGTGCTACGCCTCCCTCTCCTCCCAGCACTCCCTTGCTGTAGTTCAACAACAGGTCACACTCATGATTCATTATTTTTAATAAAAACCTGATTATCTCCATATACCCTCTTAAACGTACAGCAACCCTTCGGCTGCGCTCGCCTCCCCCCCTTTCCTCCTAACTAGCGCTTAGAACCAGCAGTAAAAACCTCACTTCTCATTTTCCAAAGTAATACGCCGTACTTCCATCCTCCGAACAGAAGACAGCTTTGTAAGCCCACAGAACTCTCGTTGTGTTCCAGCCTGGATTTTTTTTAAAAGCAGAGCTGGCTGACTAACGCACAGACAGCCTGGCAGCTCAACCGAGGCGGGCACTAACAGCTACCTCAAGTAAACGCCCTTTTTCCTCAAGAAAATTCACGTCTTCCACGCAGCACACTGCACTGCTCCTCTTTTGAGAGCGGGATGCCCAGACCCAGCTGGCAAAACCAAACCAACCCACATGCAGATCAAACTCTCCTCCTGCAGCAGCATTGCAGCTCAGCAGCTATCTACTCGTTTTAGAGCCATGCAGGGTTACAGAGCCACACTACGGCCCTGAGCTTCACCCACACACACAGAGCATTTCACTCAGCTCAGTGCTGAGAACAACTCGATGTTTTACACAACATCTATGCAACAAGACTTGTTACCGGCGTGCGGGAGCTCTGGGAGAGGAAACATCCCTGTTCCCCTTGGACTCAGGATTACTCCGAAGATGTAACTGCTCTCTGGAAGATTGCAGAAAAAACAGACAAAAGCTTCAGACCTGTAACCAACATTTTCATCTGCTTTTTTCCATCTGTTGAAGACAGACGCAGCTTTCACAGCACAAAGTGAAATAGTTTCCATATCTTTCACGTCTGCTGCTGTTCAATATTGGGTCAGTCAGCTCAATTTAACATGGGCTCTGCACCGACTGCCAAAGCAAAGAGGACGGCACTTGATATATTTACAGAAAATTGCTCTGGGTCAAACAGTCTATCCTTTGATAAAGTTTATCAGTTAAACAGAGGTGGAAAGGCTTGCTCTGCAGTTTGTCAGGTCATTGATGTCAGTAACTCATGTTTGCTTTACCTAAAAGCGCTATTTTGGCACTGCGAGCACACTTAGCAAGATAGAGTTATTCAGCACAGGTTGGAAAGAGCCACGTTTTTCACACCAAGGGAACAGCCAGACTACAGTGGAAATTCCGCTTTATTCCATTATGTCAATAATGGCTTGATAAATTACAACAAAAGCAAAAAAAAAAAAAAAAGGAAATAACCCAAACCAAAGGTACAATTAGCCTTCTTTAGCAGTACTGCAACCCGTGAGCTAGACACAATGCCACAGTTTGCTCCACACTGTTCCTTATGTATCAAGACAAACAACGCATGAAATCCAAAAACAAGGCCTTCACAGTCCCTACTCCTCCCCCAGTTTTCCCTTCTGCATCAGTACAGGGCTTATTCCAGACTCCGTGGAGGATTTTATTCTGATAAGAAGTTCAACTATGATTCTAACCAAGACGTTACATATCAAATACAGTGGCTGATTTCAGACAGTGCCTTCAAACAGCTGGACAGTGATTACCAACTCACTTCACACAGGGAGAGAAAAAAAAAAAAAAAAGCAAGAAGCCTTCTCCTAGAGAAACATTCCTACCTCCAGGCATAGCCAGCAAATGCAAAATGGGATGCGCAGAACAAAAAATGATCAAGTCATACTAAGGCTACTCATGGATCACATGTTACTAACCAGAAGACACAAGTGAAAGCTGCCAGGGCTGCCATCTGTAGCTCAGTATGAAGCCTGCAGAAGCTGTCACACTGAGTAGTGGCTGCTGTTCAGTTGGACATGGAGCCCACCAACAGCAGCAGGAAACCATTTACTTGAGAGCTCAGAAGACCCAGAGAAAGCCATACATTCATAATCTTCAGGCTGAAGACGTGGCCATCAGATGTCGAAGTGCTTCAGGTGAACTGCTGCTTCAAAATCTTACTCTGAGAAGTTTGGGTAGAATGAAAACTCCCAATAATTTGATGCACCTGCATAGCTGAGCACAGTCAGACGAACAGCTGCCTGCTTAACATCCAGTGATTCCACTGGAATCCAGCCTGAATATGAAAGCAAAACAAATTCATAAAGTTATCAACAGAATTCACCCCTGGCCTTGAAAAGGAGCCGTAGTGCGCCCTTATGATTCTAAGGGAAAAACATTACAATGGTAACAACTCTTCTGTTTCGCTTTGCTGGATTCTATATGTAGCAGCACTACCAGCTACGCTTCAAAATTCACTGTCTTGCTCCTCCCCCTCACCTTACTACATGTCCACATAACTCAGAAGTAGCTTATACTAAGGTGAACTGCATGTGATCCTATTACTGTCCAGTATAAAATGCAAGAAGTAAACGCAGTTAGACTGAAAGCAGAAGTAGACACTATCTCATGTTACACAAGATCCTATCTGGATCATTTACGACTGCACTTGGACATGGCGTTTTAAACACTTAAGCATGAAGCAACGATTCCCTTCTAATCCACAATCTTCAGTCATTCAGAATTACCAGTCTGTGGCTGCTTTCTAAGCTTAACCTCAGATATTTCTTCTTCCCCAAATTTAACAAGTCCCAGGTGAGCCCACAGAGCGACAGGACTGCTGCCCTCCAGAGGGACCCCGTCCACCCACCAGCTCAGCACAGCAGACTTTGCACTGCAGCCAGCAGAGCGCAGCCTGCACTCACCCAGGCCAGCTGATAGCCCAGAAACCTGCCTGCTCAAACACTCTTCTTCGACACCCTACACTGTCTTAACATAGCAAGCATTCCTACATTTAAGGTACCACGTACAAACGCTGAAGTAAAATGTTTGCAATCTCATAGGGGAAGAATTAGAATGAGCGTGGCTGATATGCCACCAGGAATTCCTGCCCAACCTGAACTGCAAAGAAGCAGTTCCCAGTTTTTTTCTTGTTTTTAACTACATGCTATAGGTTTCATGCAATTGTTCTTTGCTCACTGCGCAGGAATGCTTAAAGCACGACTATCTGACTTTCACATACTTTTGTCTAAGGCCAAAAATGTGAGAACTGTTTAACTCGTCTGTGACTATGCTGTCACCCCACGCATGTCAGAAATTCCACAGCTCCCCTGACCGATGCTGATCAGCAGGAGCTGTTCAAAAAGCTCAGTTTAAGGAAATGTTACCTCTTGGAAAAACCCTCTTTGCAACCACCACAGCTGCCATACTGGGGCTTTCTTCTCCTGTGTGTTTCTGATGGCAACGTCTGTGTTTCTCACTGAAAATGGAACTAAGTCTTCAGGTCATGCCCACTTGAGGCACAGCCAGAAACGTTTTTTGTTCCGAAACATTACACGTAGAGCTAATTCACACAGGAGGCTAAATGATGAAAGACAGTATAACTATAATAATTTATTTATGTGCTTTATGTCCTATATAGTTCTCTAATCTGATGCACGCGCATGATTAAGGAGTCTGCTAGCTGAAATAACAAGCAGCACCTTCACAAGCAGCCCATATCTCAACGCACAAAATGTTTGGCCCAAGCCCAGCAGCTTGGACATTTGGTGAGATGAGAGAGAAAAGATCAAGGGAGCTTCTCCCCATGCCCACAGGCCAAAGGAGAACAAATTCACACCAAAAACCCTCCCCAAAGGACAGCTACGCACAAGCCACGAGCTGCAGTTCCTGCCTGACCTCGTAGAATCTCTTCTGACTTCCTCTTAACATGAGACTGATGAAGGCATGGCTGCGCGTTAAAGCGAGGCACTCTTTCCTTGTCTCGCTTCCTTTTTGGCTTCTCGTCATCTCCATAAGAGGCGTGGCAAAGCCGGGGAAAGGAGCCCGGCATTAGGTTTTAATTAGGCCACCCCAGAGGTAGCATTGAGAAGACTCACGGGCCACCTAAGAGACAGAAGAGGGGCACGTTCCAAGCACGGCCAAGAAACGCATCTCCACGAGGCCTGCAGTTAACCATCCAACCTGGGAAAGGTTCAGCGCGCTGAGCTCGCGTTGAAGAAACCAAAGCGGACGGGAGCTGGGGACGAACGGGGCTCCTTCAGGAGCTGCTTAAGGCCACGAACCAGCAAGGCAGAGCGCTGGGGAGAGCCGGCAGCACGCAGCGTGCTCCAGGGCCGCCTCAGGCCGCGGCCGAGGGCCCCGCACCGGGCTCAGCTCGGGGCACCGCGGCACTGCGCGCACCGCCACCTCCGCGGCCGCGGACGGACGTCCTCCGTCATCAACGCGAGGTGACACAGCTTCCAACACTTGCGAGAAAATCAATTAATCGATCAATACAACCCCACGGCAGGGCACCCTCCGCCCGCCCGGCACCCGCACCCCCGTCCCGCCCGCACCGTGCCGAGCCCCGCCCGCAGCCCCGCACCTGCCGGGCGCCGCCCGCCCCTCCCGCGTGTGAGGAGGCCGCGGACGCTCACATGGCGCCGCCGCCGCCGCCGCCCCGCCCGCACTCACTTCTCCCCCCCGCCGCCGCCGCCTCCGGCCAGCTCCTTGCCGCCGCCACCGTGGTTGTTGTTGCGGCCGCCATCGGCGGGGGGCTCGCCGGGGGCCGCCGGCTGCTGGGCTCCCTTCCCCGGTTCCTCCAGGGCGCCCTCGGAGCGGGTGCACAGACCCCGCGCCGGGCCCGGACCGCGGCGGGCGGCGGGGCCGGCGCTCAGGGCGGCGAGCTGCGGCGAGAGGCGCCGGGAGCGAGAGCTGGGCCCGGGCCCGGGCCCGGGCCCGCCGCCGGCCGCCGCCGGCTGGCCGAGCAGCCGCAGCTCCCACAGCAGCGCCGCGCGCCACAGCCGCATCATGCTGCGCCTCCGCCGACTGCCCGGCCGCCGGCCCGCCGCGCTGCTCGCGGCCCGCTGCGCCCGCCCCCGCGCCCGCCGATTGGCCGCCGCGGCCTAACTGTCAGGCGGGCGGCGCGACGGTTGGCTGGGCGGGACGCCGCTCCCGGCGCGGGACGAGCCGCCCGTGGGGCGCGGAGGGAGGCGGGCGGGGACGCGGGGCGGCACCGCCCTCGCGCCAAGGGGAGCGGCGGACCCGCGGCGCGTGGCGGGGCCGGGACCGCCCCGAGGTCGGCCCGCCCCCTGCCGTTTCCCCGCTCGCCGCCACCATTTTCTGAGGGGGAAAGTTTGAGTGAGCACCGTCCCCGCGGCGAGGAAGGGGCGAGAGGCCGGGCCGGCACCTGCGGGGCGGCGCCGGGAGCGCCCGGGGGTCCCCGCGGCCCGGGCTGCGCCGTGCGGGGCCGCGGCCGGCCGGGTTGCCATGGAGACGGTCATTTCTATCCATCGCTTCTCGCGTCGGCGGGCGAGGGCGCCGCCGCCTGCTGGGAGACAAAGGGATGGGAGCGATGCCGCGAGGGGAGCATCCGTCCCCGTCCTGCGACGGAACGCTTCCCCCTGCCCTGCACGCGTCATCGAAGCGCGGGGCGCTGCGCTCCGCAGGAATTAAAGCGAACCGGGCTGAAAGAAAAGCACCTGCACCCCATTGGAACCTCGGGCACATCCCGAGGCCTTAAGCCAAAAGTTTCCATGCCAAAATGCAAATAATTCCAGATTGCTGAGTCTGTTACTGCTACATTTCCTTATGAACGATTTACCAATGCTCCCATCCCTGGACGTGTTCGTGGCCAGGTCAGACAGGGCCCTGGACAGCCCGATCCAGTGCCTGGTTAAGCAGCTGGCATTCCTGCCCAGGGCGCTCAGATTTGGAGCGAGATCATCCCCGAGGTCCCTTCCAACCCAAGCCCCTCTATGATTCTATCATTTCTTTAGGTCTCTTCCCTATATTTGGGGTCCGGGGAATTGGAGTTCCAGGTTAAATGGGTCTTGCTGGAAACGTCCACTGTAAAAATATTGATGTTTTAATTTCCTCTACCCGCATGCTGAAAATTTCAGCTATCGGGGCACAGTACATCTCTCTTAAAAACAAGTGGAACAGAGGGGATTTGTTAGTTGTTTTCCAGGCAGCATGAGCTTTAGATGACAACTGTAAATACACATTCAGAATAGCCTTTGCTTACACTTACACTCTCTGCTAATAAATCATCACAGCAGCCATGGGAATCTTTGGAGGCAGATACAAAGATAGCCGATAGTTTATGCCTATGAAATGAGCCTTGGCTCACCGGTGCTTTTCCTTCCCTCGAACAAGGAAACTCGAAATACCAGTGTGGGATGTGCAATCCTGGGCTACAATTACTCCACATACAGAAATGCAAAGTGCCTGCAGTTCTCACATATTTATTAAGTTACCTATTGCGTTTTCTGGAACTAATTCTACATTTCCATTTGCTAAGACTTGCTGGCAAGCCGATACCTTCCATCCCACACCCCAATACTAACGTTTCTCATTTTTAACATTCCTCATTGCATAGTCAGAAGTATCTCGGCCGCTTTTTCCTTTCTTTTTGCAGGGGCTCCAGCTCCAAGCGCAGACAGCGAGTACGTGTCCCTGATGTGCACGTGGCCACTAAGGAAACGCACAGCCCTGCAGGCCCTCACAGGGCTCCCCGCCGATTTGCCTTGCCAAGGTGATACGTGTGGTGCGACAGCTGCACTCTTTCACACACCAGCTGTTTAGCATCTGACCTGATTGAAAATCTCATCTAGTTCGACTCCTGTACTGTAGGGAGGAAGAAAAGGGAGAATGCAAAATGCAACGATCTAGATCTTTCTTTTCAGTGCTCTGGTTTCTACTCAGAACATGACATGTAAGGTTGTGGGAGGGAAAGAAAAAGTACTACATTGGCAAAAATAGTTGCCTCTATTAACAGTACCCTGTGTTACGCATTCTTGACCCTGCACGAACTCTTTTACTCATTTCCTTTTTCTGCTTTGTATGCTATTGCCTTATTCCTCTACTTAACCTTTTACTATCAGCTTCACATCAGTAATCTCCCAGTGCAAGAGTTCCTCAATAAAGGTTCTCTTAAAACTCACTTCAGGAAATGAATTCTCATCTCATCTCCCTGGAAGTTTCCCTGTGTGTGTTTCAGCTCCTCAGGGCAGAGAAGACAAGTTGCCCTGAACATGGTACTAGAAATACAACTCGGGAACAATGCAAATATGATAAATATAGTTTCACATTCACAAAGGTCGAGGGCAGTAGTGACTCATTCCCTGTTCTGAAAACTTTTGCTGCATATTTCAGGCCATCACCACAGGCTCTCAGTATTACTAAGCACACGAAGACTCACATGGAGGTTCTCTCCCCTCTTGCCAAAGGCATCAGTATGTCAGAGAATCTTAAGTTAAAGATGGGTTTTTCTTACTTTTAAATGAGGCCCTAAGAAACACAGAAGAGAGCGCGTCAGAAATACGCCAACTTACTGTGAAAAGTGATATATGTAAAACCTATCAAGGTGCCTCCGGTTTTTGTTTTGATCCTACATCTCAGTGAAATCCCCTTTTGACTTCCCTCTAGAACAGCATGATATTGTCTTTTTGAAAACAGAAGACAGGCCGTCTGCTCCACCACTGTGTTTCGCACGGTTATCCACAGAGAAACAGAAAATTACAAAATTTTAATTTCAAAGTTCCCTCTAGCTTTGAGTCAGTTATGCAGCTGGCAGTAACCACAGACCAATGATTCTCTTCTAATTTCGACAGCTATGCATGTATTTTTGTGAAAAAAGAACTACGATTAGACGATAAGTTTCTTCAATAAAAGAATAAAAATAAGAAATTGTTCTTTTAAATGGACTTTATTTTGAAGTATTTTCCTTAAGCTGTACTGTAGCAAAGTATGTGTAGTCTATTCCTCTCAAAATAATCCATGTAGAGAGGTTTTTCTTTCTAAAAGGAGCGTAGCAGCGTTAATCTTCTAGGAGAAAGGGCCCTGAAAAGCAGGTGGAAGGAGGTCTTCCCAGTTCAAGCACATCCACTGATAACAGCTTTCAGGAAGGTTAAATCCTCCCATCAGATCTGCAGGGCAGATCTCAGATAAGCAACAGAAATTAAGGATTATCTTGACTACACCACAAACTGTTTACTTCGCTATTTTAGATGGTTATGTTGACTCCATTTCATTTGTTGCCGGGTAATGCTTTCCCAGGGAGAACTGAGGACCAGACACCCCGATCTTGATTCTATTTCAGTATTCCTATTCATTCTAGCAGCAAACCCTAAGAGCAATTTTCCTCATTTGTGAAGCTAACATAGCATACATTTGGATAACATTTTGTTATGGTTCAAAGGTGCTTAACCACAGGAAACATTTCCTGTTGGTTGTACAAAGGATACGACGCAGCATGCTCTGAGCAGAGGACAAGCAGTAAATAAAGTTACTATTTAATTAAAGAAAATAGTGGTTAAAACATTTAGACATATTTGCTCAGAAATCCAGCGAGGAGGAAAAAGCTCAGAGGAGTAATTTACCTGGAAGGTAATAGCTGAGGGAGTGACCTCAAGTGACAAGCGATAGCAAAAATTTGAAATTGTCTCCCCAGCATGAAGCACAGTAATGACACCATAGCTTATTTCTCATTCTGCAAATTCCAGCTTAAGTAAGGCAGTAAGGAATCAATTCAAGGGAAAGCAACAAAAATATTCGGAGGATTTGCTGAGACTGACATGGAGAGAGACTGAAGAGGCTAGGGACATTCCTAGCATGGCTAAGAGCATACAGAGTTCTTTCAGGGTAGATGACAGAGTAAGCAGGGAAGAGGGTTTCTTGAGGATGATCTGCAAAGACTGATGTGAAGGTGTGGGGTGAAATCAAAGGAACACGTAAAAGCCATAGAATTGCCATATAATTTTGAATCAACTGGGAAGAAGGTGCTTAAAATACAAAAATAAATCTTAACAAAATTATAACGTAAAACGTTTCTGTTTTGACCCGTTTCCTAACCTGCATATTGGGGAAGATCATCTGTTAGCCACAATCTTTTCTGCTACTCTATTTGATAACCCGTTTCCTTTCATCATAGCACCGGTGAGACATCACTGTCACTCATCATGCACATTGTTGGTTGTAGCACTTTTCAAGTGCAAAACACTTTCCACATCAGAGGATGCATCTTTGGAGGCCAGTAGCTTACCTGCAAGGAAGCATCTCTCGATGCCTTCAACGCACAGCATAGTATTTGCCCTGTAATATACCCAAATCATAACATTACAAAACCCATCCACTCAATCCACAACTACATTACATGTTTAACCCCGGTGACCCCTGCCAAGCTGCAGTCCAGCTCTTGACATCAGACCAGGCAGAGCATGGGAGCAAACCTTGACCTTCTCCTCCTGGCCCTGATCCTCAACTGCTAATGCTGTGCTAGCAAATCCAGTGACAGTAGCATGCGGCACGCAGTGTGTCACTGGACTCCAACCACATTTAGTATTTGGACTGGGACTTTTGAACAGTTCCACACTGATAGGTCAATGGGGACCGCTGGTTTCAGAAACTGGTTGCAAAGGTGTCCTAGGAAAAAAAAAAAAAAAAAAAAGAATAACCAAGGTTGTAAAGTAGCCTGGATTAAGCAGCTGGTTTTGCTAATAGCTTTCTTAGTGGTTAAGTGTGTGTGCATTTATCCTAACTCACAAGATGACAATCAAAATTCTCCTAAGTGAATTCTGGTGCATTTGAAACATTTGTGGAAGCAGAAGGTTTGTGCTTCAGAGGTAACTGCTGTCACAGAGCATCTTCCCGTCATCTTAACTACTCCATAGCATTCCATCTTCTCATACACAGCTTGGAAATATGCACAAGAGAAGACTCTGCTTTCTGAAGCGTATTTTTAGCCCTCGGCATAGTTTCCATAGCAGTATTAGGCCCAATTACGTGGGCTTCTGCCTCGCCTGTCTGGGCTGTGCTGTGGAAATTGAGAGCGTTTCAGGCACCGTTACCTTGGGAGGCAAAGTCTCTCCTTCCCACACACATGCCACAGCCCTTCACAGTGCTGTTCAGGCAGAGATTTAATAAGGTCAAGGGAAGCACTCAGTGTCAACGCTGAAAAACAGCATTCTCCTCCTTTGGAAAGAGGAGTTTCACACCACACATCGGTGGTGTGAAACATCTGAACAGCCCTGGGTAGGACACGGCTCTGGGTGGCTCAATGGCGGGACAGCAGCCGAGAGATTTTGATAACTTTGTTTCCCTTTCTACACTTGGCCTTGCACTGCAGGAAGGGGATGTTGTTGGACTTCACAGCCTTCCTGTCCCAGGCCATTTTTAAATGATGACCAAGTGCTGGGATGTTTTGAATATTTAGATAAAGTTTCATCGAGTGGCTCGATCAACAAAGTGAGGTGCGGGCAGTTAGATATCCTCATGAGAAAGCACGGAGCCGAGTCTCCTGCCTGTCTGCACAACACGACTGTATTGACCCCAGGAGGAAACATAAGCAGCTCTGGAACTGCTAGCACAGCCCTTATTCTGTCACAACCTCACACGTGAAATAACCTTAAAATCCCCCACAGTTATCAGTCATCCAAGATATCATGGGCCTGACTTGAGAACACAGCTACCGCAGTTTCCCAGAAGCCCATCTGAAACTAATTTTTATCTCCAGTCTCTTTGTTACATGGGCTGTCTTAGCCTATCCTCTTGTTAGACACCTGAGGATGCAAAAAACAGGTCAGGAAAGCAGTGGGACGTCTGAGAAATGAAAGCCAGGCCACCTTAGGATACTGCAGTTAGAAGAGGACTGTGTAAGAATACATGAGAAAATGAACAGTGACGTGTATTTGGGGCCAAAAGGCTCACAGAGCTGACACGTACCTGCACTGAGAACATCACCCAGCCACCTTTCTGCTTCCTCCCCAGCCCTGACTGGTCGCATCTCGTCTGCTGCAGGATTGCAAGTACTTGGGACAGGGCAAACATCAACCAACAGATGTCCTTGGGGGGCGGTACAAATAAATGCTGTATTAAAAGGAGCTGCTTCAGGCAAACAAGGAAAACTTAAGCCAGGTGTAAAATCTTTTGCACTCTGCAGAGGTTTTCTGGAATCACTGGGTCAAAGCTCTGAATCTCAGAGCAGCAGCATTCAGTTGGTGCTGTGCAAGAAATGCGTGCTTGGAAGCTTCTTTTCTGAGATCTGCTGTGGTTTGCTGCAACAGCAGCAGCTGAACACTGAATGAAAATCGCCTCTCTGGTTTACACGAAGTATCTCCTCTTTCCACCAGCAGAAGAGAAGCCATTTAAATCACTGATAGGAATGTGAATTTCTCGGCAGCAGCCACAACAATCAAAATATTTCACTTACTACTTGGTTTATTCATTATTCCTATTTATTATTATACTTTATTATGAACCTAAACATTGGAGATAATCCTAAATATTAGCACTGGAGACAAAAAGAAAGCCAGTTTGGGAAAACTCTCAGGATGGAGATGGCCATACGTTACTTAAAATTATTTCTCTATCCCAGTTGCATTTAACCAAGTTTTATTTGGTTTATTCCTTCAATTTCCACTATGCATATCCTAATGCAGTTCAGCTTCAGTTCACCTCAACTTGTACAGTTCTACAACCTTTTCCTCCAGTTATCTCTCCTCTAATTTATAACTCTGTGGCTTTTGTTTGATAGAGAAAGCATAAGCTGAAAAAATAGTTCAAAACAATGACTCATTCTGTTCTGCTTTACATATCAGTTACATTAGTTGGTATGTCAACAGCTTTTATTAATATGAAAGGTGAAATTCAGAGTCAAAACAGCACGAGTGGAATGATCTATTGCCATATGACTACAGAGATAAACGTGACAACTAGATGGCATGGCTTGATGCAAAGCCGTATAAATTCTACCCTTTGAAATAAAAAGTTGTTCTTAATCTACTAATAGTTGTTAATGATTACTAGAACTGGAAGTAATCTGAATTCACATGCTGGTGAGTAATGCTCTTCTACAAACATTCTGAACGTGAAAATTATGCCCTCAGCCCTGTGTATTTCAGGATGAGCAGAGGGATGCATACACTGGAATGTTGCTGCTCATCTCCCAAATATTTGGCTCGGCTCTGGGTCCCTGCTCACCCCATCTGAATGGCACTGAACTGTTCAGAATCAGCTTACATGATTATTTTGAAAGAGAAAACCAAAAGCAGTGGATCTCTTCTCCATGAGTATCAGTAGTTCTAGAAAAAAAAAAAAAGGCTGCTAACATTTTTTACATCTTTGAGTTGGTGGCATGCAGTTGGATCAAATGCTGCCCTTTAAACAACAAAAAAAATGAGCACCCTGATAGCGTTACAGCCGTGCTCTCTTGCTGCCTTATCTCTGTCCCTTCTACGCTTTTTATTTTCAGTGAACATTCATCGGTGCCTTGAGACACGCGTCTTAAAGACCAGAAGAGCAGTGTGCGTGAGATCAGGGCAGGAGCAGCACCGTCCCCAGGCAGCTGTCACCACTCTCTCAGATCAAGGACAGCACCAAGCGCCCGGTGCTGGGGAGCAAATTGTGGCAGTGCAGGGCAGCCTCAGCCCGACCAAGCAGGATGAGGCTGGTTTCCCTGTGCCTGTCACCTACTGCTCTGTTCGCTTCAAGAGTGTGGGTAGCGGGCAGCTGTGCCACCAAGGCTACGGGTACAACCTTTGCAAGTATATTTCAGAGTTTATTTACGAAGGCAGCCTGCTCACTCCAGCTGGATCTCAAACAGCTTAACCTTCAGCTGTCGGAGGTGTTCAGGTGGGGGCTGCACGTGAAGGAAGCATGTCATTCCCACGCCCTGGCAGCCTGCAACATATTAACCCGAAGCAGGGAGGACATGCTGCTCTGTCTCCCTGTGGGCAGAAGAGGATGTACTGGGGTTATATGTGTGCAAAGTGTAGTGCCAGCTTGTTGAAGGGCCACATGATTGCATAAGCCTTCAAAAATGCCTTCAGTCCTCAAAGGTGCTGAGAAGATACAGAAAGCTATATAACAACTTCTGTGGAAGGCTATAGGAGATGTTAGGCTTCCACTGAAATTCTTCACTAGAACAAATACAACAAAAAATGGCCTAGTCTGCCATGAGGAAAATCATCTTTCACAAAACCCAAGAGAGCAGATGTTGCTGTGCTCCCAGCAAGGGAGATCTGGAAGGAAATGAATGCCACCATTTTGGAAATGGGAATTATCGAAAGTAGCTGCAAGCCAGGACCTCCTGGCTCTCTGCAGTCGTGGCTCCTTCATACACTGCTGGGCTGCAGTCTCCGTATCACTCACGTTACGCCGCTGGAGGGACACTCACCAGGGTTGGCCTCCGAGGCCCCACAAGCGTACTGAAAGATTAGCGTGGGGGAAGCTGGGAGGCTGTCCTAATCCTCTGCAGCACAGTGCAAATCCTCACAGTGCACAGCAGGCCTGCTCTTGGCTCACTGGAGAGGACATCCCCGATTCCCTGCTGGTACTGGGGCCAGAGCACCCAAGGTAAAAGAGAGGCTGTCATCTGACAGCCACTGCAACCTAATTGTGATGCCTGGAATCTGGAGGGCCCTTTTCTTGCTCCACCACTCAGGGCAAACGCATGTCCTTGGAGTAAATTCAGGCCCAAACATCCAGAGTTTTGGCTAAACTTACACATAAAAAAAGAATATATATATATACATAATGAAAGGGTTATGCTAAAGCACACGTAGCTGTAACAGGGATACAGCAACAAAGATAAGTCATGACATTTCTGTCTAGATGCAGAAAGCAATTGCCATTATGGTTAAGCAGTGCAATGACCATACAGATATGAGCTCAAAACCAACTTTTTTTCTCGTGAGGAACAAAGTAAGAAATTGTCCAACTGTTCCGTGCTGGGGTAAGGTGCTAGTTTTGTTCTAGGTGGTGATGACCTACTAGCACAAGAACAGGTAGGATTTTTCTTCTGCACTACATAAATATGCATCATGTTTCAACTGTTAACTAAAAGCCATTATCCTGTAACCCTGGGTGAAGTGCTACAAAACACTGAGCCTGTTCCCCAACCCTGCAGACCTCACAGAGGTCAGCTAAGCTGAGAGAGACACCGAGACATGAGAGTACTGAACATGATGTTTGGCAGTGAATCACAGTTGTTCTCAAGCAATCTGTGTGACTTTGTGCTGCAGATAAAAACGGACACAGCAAGACTCTTATTTTGGAATATCTACAGAGACCCAGAGTTAAGTTATTGAGATGATAAGGTGCTTCACATCCTCCTGTTCTGCATGAAAATAACTCCACACTGACACACCAGATTTCAGTATGCCACCTAAGGTCTGCTGTTACATGTTAAATATTACCATCAGCCACTACAGCACAGCAGGTTCCAGCAACCACCGACAAGCCAATCGCCACGTACACAGGCAGGCGAATCCAGAACAGTGATGGTTCCTCACTTCTAAGCGTTTTTTCTCATCGTGTAAGTCATGTAAGCCATTAAAATTAGGATAAATCATCATCACATGCAACTCTGAGAACATTTTTAATGTATTAGTTATGTAATTTAGACCCTTGACTTTCAAAGCCCTACCCAAAATAGCTTGCAGTCGAGCTCAAGGAGCCACTGTGACCTTATCATGGGTCCAGCCAGTCGAGGGAATGGCAGAACCTTTTACCCAGGGCCATCTGAGGACAGCATGGAAGTATTAGGGATCTGAGTTTCTGGGTATTGTTCCACACCCAAGTCAAAGAACGATGGGTAGGAAGGACAGTCATACGCATCAACTGGACTTGCTCAGCCTAAACGCATGGATGGGATCCCAGTTCCAGGTTTGAAAAAAATGCTCACAAATATTTTCCAAGATGGCAATGCTTTAGAGCTGAGAGTTTCAACTAGCGCTCACACAAAAGGGCTTACACCTTTTCTCCCTGAATTACGTGCTGAAGTTATGCATTAGCAATTCCCCTTCAGGCACAGGAACATTTGTTCAGGGCAAGAATGTATTTTATTCGGTTTTATTTTCTCAGAAGCACGCAGTTTGCATCTGAGGAACGTCAATTATTAACTCTGGCCTGGGATGGAGGTGTGCAGAGTTAGCCTTCCTGAGGACCAGATGCCTCACTGGATCTGACAGCCCTGGCTGGTTCCCACCACCTGCAGGTTACGACCTATTGAAGGAGCTGGGACAATGGGCATTACACTGAGTATAGAGGGCAGGTAAACCCTGACTGATATAAGTTGAATTCACATTTTTACAGTGTGCAGAGCCACTTACATAATCAACAGGAGGCAACCCCCTGAATTTCTGAAGCCTGCTCCCACAGTGTGACTTCATGCTCATCTGTCAGCTGTAACTGAGCTCTCAGATATCAGATGTTTCTGCTCAAGCTCCCCCCACATTGCAGCATACAGCGACACTCTCCCCTGCTGTTGATCCTTTAGTGAGGGGAGCTGTAGATTTCACTTAACATCAGCTTTTACTCTGAATTCCTAGAGCACTCAGGCATCTCTGCCGTGTCCCATGGACTTCGGGAGTCTCAGCAGTATGGATAGCAGCCCACACATAGCAAGCTTCAGGTTGTTCCTCATTTCTGGCCCTTTTTTCTAAAATGAACAAGGGAGCTTCCGTACAGCTGTGCATTGCAAGAGCTGCTTCTGTCTGGAGGGAGCAGCAGCAGCATTGCCACAGCACTTTGCCCAAGCTTCACTCACAAAGGCAACCTTATCCTCCCAGGCCAAGGCTCCTTCCGTTAAAGCCTGTCACAGCCGAGCTGCTAAAAACCAGCACAGTCATGTGGCCACATGGCAGACAGTAACGGATCTATTCAGATTGATTATACTTCCAACAAAACTGGTTTTGTCAATGTCTATTTACAGGGAAATTGTGGGGGGCATTTCATAACTACTTCATACACTTCCACTGCTAAGCCAGCCAGCCCTGGTCCCTAATGTCTTGGTATGACAGCCCTATAGCTGTTAGGGAAAAAACAGAAAGCCCCATCCAACGCTGTCCCTCCTGAGTTTTCAGGAGGCTGGGGCTGAGTCCTTACTCATCCTTCCCCAGGGCACTGGAGTGTCAGAAATAGCACACCCCAGCTCAGCTAGCTCCCTCTCAAGACTTCAGCCAAAAAAAGTATTGCATCAAATGCAGGGGCTGTAAACTAGCGCGAAGATGAATGTAGTGTTCATGACCAACGAGGTGAAGTTATTCTGTGTCCAGGACCCAACTGTTGAAGTTTTAACAATTAACACCTCACCGATTGCTGTGTAAAGCTAATTAAACATTTGCCTTAAAACATGCTTTTCTTCATGCTGGATTTGGACAGTGTTTTCTTGGACTCAGTGAACTCTCAAGGCAGCGTGACAGAGAAGACCACAGTCTCCAGCAGGCAGAGCAGCTGAGGACAGCAAGCCAGCAGCCAAGAGTTTCTGTAGCCTTCAGCCTTCCCTGCTGAAGCAGCTGGGAAACAGCAATTGCTCTGGGATAGTAAAACATCAGCATTTACTGCTTATCTGTAGATGATCAGCAATATCACCATTGATTTTTCTGTGGGTCAGTTCCTGCTCTGCTCGAAGGCTGGGGGTTGGAGCTACACACGCAAGTCACTGCTGTGCAATTCAAGGGAGTCACTCTGAGCTCCTTGGCTCACAGGGGATGACTCACTTCCAAAGCTGAAATACCATTTGACCACAAGCGACGTGGTAACTTCTCCAAGAGTGTTCAATTGGAATAATGTCACGGCAAGAATAAAAAAGTAACATTAGCTGAAAGGCTAAGATGAAACCTAGCACTTGGTAACTGCTGCACACTGCATTTGGTACTTGTCTGGTGGAGCAGCGTCATACCACATTCCTCAAAGCATTCAAGGCCAGGCTGGATGGGCTGTGGGCAACCTGGGATTGCATAAGTTATACCAGTATCAGTTATACCTAAACCATGGACTAGACGATGTTTAAGGTACCTTCCAACCCAAACCGTTCCGTGATTCTTATTAAGTGCCAGTTCCCCAGGAGAGGGACACAGACGAGCACCTGCTGAAATTGATTGGTGGACTCTCCATCCAAAAAAAGCATTTGTTTAGGAGAGCAGGATTGCTGTGCTCAGTCTAAGGGAGAGCACTCCGGCAGCAGCAAGAGCCTTGCCAAGTGAGTGTACAGATGTGCAAAATCACTGGTGGATTTGCTTCCCCACCCAAAATTAATTAATTCTAATCTTAAGTATTTGTGCATCACTGCATGCTTTGCTCTAGATATCTACTAGAATTACTGTGTTACGGGAGGCTTGTCTATCAGGCAAGCCTCCTGTAACAAGCAAGGTGTGTATTTCCCATTGCTTTTGTCATACAAATAAGTACAGATTACAAATAATGGTTATCTTAGAAATGCCATTGCAACATAATGAACTAAGGTTAGTGGATCATAAAAGCTACTGGAGGACACAACCATGCTTTTGACTGGCAAGGTCTGTAGTAGTAGGAGAAGAACTGTGACGCACAGAGCTATTTGATAACCATTGCAAGTGATACTTCTTTTAACTTCCTTGTGTAGCACAACTGCACATCCCACAGTGACAGCTTAATCCAACATAACACTTTCCTCGTATGCGAGAAGGAGGAAGAAAACCCAAAGAGGAACATGCTGAAAAACCAATGCGAACTAGCTATGCAGAAGCTGAGTGATGGCTATTCTTCTAGTGCATGGCAAAAGCCTTCAGGCAGAACAAAATAAAACCTGTTCTAACTAAATTCAACTTGCTTTGAGCTAATTTTCATGCTTCCTCTTGCGCATACCTTATTCAAATTTCTTCTCCATTTGGCAGCCCAAGACACTGAAACAGGGAAATCAGCCCTAACTTTACGCTGCATTTCACAGAATTTGAGAACCAACACATCAGCAGGTACGCTTACTGATGGGTAACTCTAATCTTGGAAAAAAGCAAAAACAAAACAGAAAAAGCCCCAGCATCTTCCTCATGCCAATTAATATCGTTGTGTAACCAATAGCATTACTGCTCAGGCATAACCATTGCTGCCCTTCCCCAAATACTTGTTTGCATTCTAAGTCTTGCAAAGGCAAAAATCTGTCTTCCAAGTCTTTGAGATGCTTAGCACACTGTTGGCACCTTATAAAGTTATTATAAACCACACAGACATATGTGTGTTTTATAATTATTAGGGATATTGTTATATATGCTGTTTATTTTGCTGTTCAGTGGTTATCCTACTCTGTGTTACTATAAGCTCAGGCAAGGCGTAGACAAACGCAGAAGTAATCGTGCAAATGCAAGCAATGACAATTTCCTCAACAAATGTAAGCTGGGAGAAGCAGGACAGGACTAAGAGAGCAATGACGGCTGATTAGAAAAGCTGTCCGTAAGCACAGCCTGCAGGAAGAAGCTGATATTGCATCTCAAGCTGCAGTGCTTTAGCCCAGCTTCTGCCTTGGAACTTATGGGACGTTTTGGTGATGAATACATCCTTACAGACAACAGACTGGGCAGGAACCTGCTCTGAGCACCTTCCAGCCGGGTATCAGAGAGCAATGCATTTCTGTTGAGCAGGGTACTAGTAGGGGCACACCACGTGCACTGAGATGAGCTCAGCCCGTGACACTCTCTCTCAGAGCAAGCAACTGGGCTCATTGCAGGTGTCATTGGTAAAACTGAGATCTGCCTTGGTCACAAGGAAAGCTACATCAGTTTTCTGCTCTACTATCAGGCACCACACAAAAAATAGTTTGTTCACAAAGGTAAAGACCTCCTTAAAGGAAAAACTGGGTTGCATACATGAAGGAGATACCAGCTTCATGGTGCCCAGGATGGAGCAGCCAAAGCTACCCTCATAAGAGCGAAGGGCTTTCACCCTCTGTGTGGAAGGGGCTGAAAGAGATCTTCAAAACTACCTATGAATGCAGGCAAGGGGTAATGGTGCATGACAATTGAATTATCGTCCTCAAATTAAATTTTCCATTCAAGACTTGAGTTGCTTTTCCAACAGGAGTTAGGCACTGTGTTTGGTCACATCAACTCATTCTCTACAAAGTCAAGAAGACATCATTTATTCTGGACACAGGGATCGTAAATGACAAAAGGGCAATGTGGCTTAACTCCAAGTGAGGCTCCTGCTTTCCAGGGCCACTGAGCTTGGTCATAACCCAAGAAGTTGATAGAGAAAGAGACATTTGTGGCAGTAGGGCATGGAGAGCTCACAGGCAAGGCTGTACTGTGGCTGCCCAAGGCTCGGCTGAGCCAAGCACAAAACAAGATGGGCCAGATGTGGGCTTCTGTTCTACCAGGAAGGTGATCTTGAATTTCAGTGCCTAACCACCTTTAGAGTTCAGGTCTTTGTAAAATCCCAGTGCTTATTCCTCAATGGGAGGAGGAAACTCGTAGCAGATGCTGTGAATGCAGAGTATTTACCTCAAAGAACGGTGCTGGGTGGTCAGAGCCTGCAGGGAACAGGCGAGGCTTGTCCGCCATTATGGCGCTGAGGCAGCCTGCCCCTACCGCCATTTTAGGCTGGAGACGGAGAGGGCCCGCATCACTTCCTTGCTGCTCTTACCTGTGTCAGGAACGAGCACAGCAACAGGAAAGCTTTGCTGCTAACAAAGCATGTGAAAACTGTAGCATGAGTCTTGAAAAACGTGGCTGTTCAGCTACTCCACAGCTAACAAGCAAGGATGTCTCGGTCCTGACATCTCTAACCAAGCCTGATGTTCAGCTACATGGCAACTTTTCAAAATGGGCTCTACTTGACAGGTTTTAACTGGGATTCCCAATGCTCGCCTATGACGTCAAAACATGACTTGGAATATTAGCCCAGATACAATTGAAAGACATTTGATTCTCCTAGACAATCTGGCCCTGATTTAACGGCACCAGCAATTTCGTAACTGCTCCCAGTGCAGAGCTTATTCTGGGATAAAAGAGGCCTTTTTTCCATTACGTTTCTGTTATTATTTTAATTTAGAAAGACACACGGAGGCAATCATCACTTAGGTTTCTTTGAGAAATTCCAGAGCAGCTGAAAACTCCTGAAAATAGTCACATGTGCAGCAGTGCTTACCTCTGTTACGGCACAGGGATGTATCAAACACAGGCTACTCTATGTCTTGACCATTTCAAGCAATATGTGTTATAAAATCATTCTTCAAGTCACTCAGATCTGGTAGAAAGATCTCCAAATGCATTGGGACGTGCTGCAGAAGTCCTCCCTCTTTGGCAGACTTAGCTCACACATCACTTCTTCTTTCAGAAAAGAAAACCAAGAGCCAGAGAGCATGGGAAAAAGTTAAGATAGAAAGTAAAAAGGCAGGCAAGCTGTGACATGTCTATGTTTCCTTTTGCACTCTCTCCACAAGCCAGCAGGGTGTGCCTGCAGATTGGCTTTCTTGCTCGGTTTTCAGCTTAAACGATGCAAACTCTCTTCCTTTATGCACCACAGCCTTATTCAGTAAAAAAGAAGGTTGTGCACCCAATTAAACACTAGGATACTTTTCCAGAGAAAGTACAACTAAATTCCAGCAAATTGAGCAGCAAGCCAAGGAATGGACTGTTTTTCCAATAAATACAAACTCCGGTCAAACTCCTCTTCTGATCAACTGTTGACTGGCTTGGCAGCTTCCCGTGCCAGCCCAGTCACTTGATTTATCGGGGCCAAGTGAGGGCACACCAACTTCTACCCTCTGGACTTATTTAACACTGCTAATTTTAGCGATGGCTCCTGTTGATGTGGCTGCAACATGCTCATGAATCACTGCCACAGCCTCCCACCCCAAGCACCGGATGCAAATACCGAATTGCACCATTACAGCCTAAATGTACATAGAATGACACCGGGTGATTTCTTTTACTGGTGAGCAATATGCACGGGCAATTTATCTTTTCAAAAAACACGGGAAAAGAACATTTCAAGCCATTTAAGCACCGTGCTGCTAAAAGGAGTGCCTGTTTTTTCCCTGCCACTGCAAAGTTGTGCACATCACTGCACATTCACCTCCACTGACCCAAAAGAGACACAGCTGGCATTTTCGATATTTTTGACTGAAGCCAAAAAGCTGTCCCAGATCACTAACGAGTGCCATCTGCTCCTTGAAACCAAAGTGCCATCAATTTGCAAGCCGGGGCCAGGATTTTCAGAAACAGCTAGTCTGAAGTGAGATGCCTCAATCTGCACTTCAGCACCTGTCTGACTTGCAGAGAGCCTGAACACTGTACTAAAACCACGGTCCGTCTCGCCCTATTTACGTAAAAGCCTCGCAGTGCTGCTGTTCTTCCTCCTGCATGTGGCACTGATCTACAACCTTCATTTTCTTTGAAGGGGGGCACAGGAAATGTAGGTCCGCAATGACACTTTTATACCAGTGGAGATCTGGCATTCCTACAGTGCACCATAAAAAAAATCTGACAGGTGTCAAAGATATTTTCATGGTATTAGCGACTATCATTTCAACACGAAACCCACTTTAATGAATACCTGACAACTAAACCTTTTAAAGGAACGATTTAGCTTGACGTGAATGCATGCGGCTGCTGTTTGTTGAATGGCATGCTTCTTAAACAGCTAGTGAAAGAACACTGCCTCACTGTAAACCAACACTGACAACACTCAGGACACACTCAAGGCAGGTAATGGTCTCAGAGCAAAACTGGATTTAAGAACAAGCTTCGATGAATTTACATGAGCAGAGACAGGTTCATCCAGAGAGTAGTCCCCTGGCAAGCACTACTGGGCACTGAACACAGTATACTTCTGTTGTTTCCATCCTTTTTCCACATAACACTGCCTGCAGTTCCTGCTCTGCTCCAGTCTTGCTAATCTCCTGCCAGAGCAGAAAGCTAAATGTGCCCTCCTGAACCAGAGCAGCCAACTAGATGTTGGCAGGGCTCTCTGGTCAGGACACACAGACATCAGGAATCCCACAGTCACAAGGATCTCTGCTCTTCTGCTCTCCATCACCTCCTCCCAAAATGCAGCTGACTGGTACAGTACCGTAAAGGGCAGAGTTTGCACAAAGCTGATCACAAGTTCATAATAAAAGGAGAAAGCATCAGATAAAACGTGGTTAATTAATTAAAAACCTTTTAACGTAAAAATCTGGTCACTTTTCTTTCAAGCAGCGGCTTGAGGCTATGTTTCATTGGTTCACATTCAGAACCATCTCTGTTGCCACCCAGATAATGTGAAGATCAATTTGTTTCGTTTGTTTCTTTCAAGAAAGCTCATCTTCTGCAGAACCAGTGAAGCCTACCAATTTGAGAGAGAAGTCGCTTGGATAAATACCTTCCAGCCTGCCATAGTGAGTCAGAACTGTGAGAATACTGACTCACAACGCTGAGAACCTTGACATGGGCAATCTGTAAGAGCTGCAGTATATATCATACTAATATATATGATAAAATAAAAATACACAAGGCAGATACCCTGTTTTTGAGGGTTGGCCGTGACACGTTTTTACCAGCAGATGTCATATGGAAATTAGTTCTCATCTCAGATGACACTACATCTCCCCTTGCTGAGGCACAGAGGGGCACCCAGAGCAAGTCCCTGTCCCTGTCTCAAAGCTGTCTGGAGTCCAAGGTCTTGGTGACAGAACAGAGCTGTCTTTCAGCCGGGTGAGGGCTGTGACCATCAGCAGGTATCTTGCACCAACATAGGAGATCTTGGTAGTGTCCAAGAAGCTGCCTTTTGCTTCTTATGTTTATAGCAGAATATGCCACCCTTCATCCTAACACGAATTATTGCTCATATAGGGCAAAAATGTCCTACCACTGATATGCACCTAGTTCATCAAGGATATTGGTGTCTGTTTATAAATGCCAGGTGGTGTTTCTTTGTGTTCAGCAGCACTGAAATCATAAAGCATCCCTTCCTCAGATGTGAACAGTGAGCAAACGTTACAGTCAGATAACAACTTCTCATCTCACAACAATTTCTAAGTTTAACATAGACACTACATCGTGTTTCAAGATACTTCAACAGCTGGTCTCCCTCAAAGGAATCCCATGGAGCCCCAGTCTTTTCTCAGTTACATAACCACAAAAGCTGAGGACCTCAGCATGACTGCACACCAGCTATGCTAATTCCCACTGTCTTCCAAGCATCATCTCCAGGAAGAAATCCTTTAGAGCTGTGTGTCAGGAACTTGCCTCAAACCTCTGCCACCACTTCCTTAGCAGAGACCCAACTCACCGCAGTAAAACAGACCTCAGCAGCACTGATAGCCATGAACTCTGCACTTGAGTGGCACTGAAGGCTCCAGAGACATGCCTTCCACCTCCAGAGAAGCCACCACTGCCTGCCTTGAGGTTTAGTCCCTTAGCAACCAGTAACAGCACATTGCCTGTGCTGACCTCCAGGTAAGCAGCTGCTGGACCATGAAGTCTTCCGAGCAGGAGTGAAGCACATAGAGACAACAGACAGCCGTAACACCATGAAATACAGACAATGATCACCACAGTTTATAAAGATGGAATTCCTGCTGAATTATGACGTTATTGTGCTTTTCCTTCTAAAGTGAGCATCCTTCCCAGAGTTCCCATAGACTTACACTTTGGTTTTGTTCCAAGAGTGGAACAAGCAAGATGGAGGTTTCATTAAAATGGATTTTCAATAACCCCACGAGAGTGTGAGAGCACTGGTGTTCAGCATCTCCCTGCAGAGCTTCAAGCACCCTCAAGTCCATCTATACAAGCACAAGCACAGGCTCCATCAGACTATGCTGACCTGGAACACCTTGAAATAGAGATGATTCATCCGTAAGAAATGATGGTGTTTTTCCCCCACCAGCCTCAAGCAAGAAGAGAGGCTTTCAATAAAACAGAAAAGATGAAGAAAAGCATCTTATACTGAAACAGAATGCTCTGGCAAAGCTTCCACGCCTCTGCTGTGGTTTCTAACTTCACGTCTCAGCTCTCGTTGGCCCCACAACCAGCAGCTCCAAGATGCCTATGGCAGGGAGTGCACTTCCCCCTAACCCCCCACACCTGCTGCAAAGGATGCAGACAGCAGGCACAAATCCATGGCTCCCACTGAACTCCCCTGGTATGGTGGGCTCCAAAGGCACCCAACAGCTACCCGCCCTCAGCAGCACTGCAGATGGTGTGATCATTGTAATTAAAGCAGATGCAAGTGTCACAGAAGAGAAGCAGCTAAATTACAGGTCTGAGAGCTGGAGAGCAGCCCTTGTCTGCCAGCATGACAACCGCAGGCAGTAGGTGAAGCCTGGAGCTCTGATACTCTGCAATTGCACCCAAATCTGAGAATAGATAGAAATAGGTATTCATTTGCCTCCAAAAAGTCACATTGCCACTTATTTAGTCCATGGTTTGTGATACAAACATTTTAGTGGTAAGTTTCTCCCTGCTAGTGTGCTCTGTGTAGCAATCGCATCCAAGAGCGACCCTGCAGTCTGCAGAACAACTCAGAAATGACTATCAATAAACCATAAATCATCCCTTCCATAGAGCAACCATCTGTCCAGAGAAGGAAAGCCCCAGGACATTATGTGCTTTTAAAAATTTTTCTTAAACAAAAGTATTTGCCAGATGTCACACAAGAGAAAGCCAAGGGGAGTCAAGCCCCCTATCCTCCCACATGGACACCACTGCCATCCCAGCAGGGGTTTGAGACCAGCCTGGGGTATCAATCAGGAAAAACTTATGCACATTTGTCTCAAAAACAAATGAAAAGAACAAAACAAAAAAAAAACCTGTTTACCCACATGCCTTGCCTTTCCCAATGAAGGATCTCCAAGCACACAGCTGAGGAAGAGAGAACAAGTAACCATTTCCCTTTTTTCTCCATCCTCACCATCACCTCTAAGGCCGTTTGGCCATTGCTGGCAGGCACAAAAGGAGCCAGATCCTGTGCCTTCGAGATAATTCCAAGAGCTTCGAATGCAGCTTAAGGGCACAGGTACAGCCCAAAGCCTGGCTGTACGAACCAAATCACTTAGGTCTCCAGAAGAAAGCTGAAGTGGGATCTGGTGCCTTAGATACAACAGTGATAGACATCGTAAAAAGGATTTCAATTAAAAAAAAAAAAAAAAAAAAAGCAAACCCACAAGCATTGGGCTTTTCTGTGAGCTCTGGACATGACCCTAATCCCACATATCCACGGAAGCACGTGGGTGTTTTGCAATCGTTTTCACTCCATGCAGATCTTTTCTCCTTATCTTGCCTCCTGTCTTCCCATCCCTCCCTCCTCTCCCATTTCCTTTCCCCGCAGGGTCGGTGCCCCCCGGTCACCCATCCCCATCTGCTTGGTGCCTGCTGGCCGTCCTCCAGCCCCAAGTACACCCAGGTACCTCCTGCATCAGCAGGAGCGCAACATCAACGGCGGAACACCCACCGAGCCACCAGGAAGGAGCTACCTCAGAGCCTGCGCCTTTAAATTCATTCTACTACCGCAGCCATTTCACTAAATGCTTAATTGCAGCCATCTCTCCGCGTCTGTCTCAGTCCGACACCCACAGATGCAGCCGCCCACGCCGGCCCACGCTCTGACTCATGCTCAGAGCAGTTGTCAAAAAACTCCGCTCCCCGCCGAACGCTCCCTTCAAACGCGTGCTGCTACTTTGATCTATTTCCATAGATTCCTGTGAGTCATTGGAGCCGTCTCTGATCTCAGCCCCGCCGACCGGAGCCCGCACGGGTGTTGTTTTGCATCAATTTGGCTTGTGCAGAGAGCGGACCCCGCTGCGACGTACGGGTATGTGGGAGCGGAGAATTCCTGGGAGCGTCTGCCATAAATGAGTTACCCAGAGAGTCATTATTTCCTATTGAAAAAGAACTGGTTGTACTCTGAAAAAAAATATCACAGGGATAGCGTTATTGTCAGATGTAAAGTCACAGCTATCCTCTGAAACTCTCTCCGTCATTCGGAGGCGCTCCAGCAGGCAGCCTTTTCTGCCTCGACGAGGCAGGTATCCTCCTCCTCCTCACCTGGCAGATGCCAAAATGGTGCTACCAAGCACTGAAATGCCCATTCTGGCAAAAGATGGAGCTAGGCCGCCACCAGCAATGCAGGTTAATGGATGGGTTTGGCAATGTGGAGATGACGGTCATTCCAAAGAATGGAATGACTCAAATGTTTCCCCTTGCTCCACGGGTATAAGTTCAACTCAACCCCCCGCTGTACAGCAGTAACCAAAAGCTGAATTCTGCTGCCAAACTAAACACTTGCCAGTAGCCATTGCTTTGGTGCATCATTCCCATGGGTGCCTCCAGCTGCTGACTGGTCTCAGCAGCACCACGTGCGTGCACCAACACCGGTAAACCTGATTACAGTAAAATCTGATTAAACATCCAAAGCCAACATACCTAAACCAGCCATGCACAGCCACACCTGAGAGCCAGCCCTTGCAACTTCAGTGGCAACATAAAATTTATAGAGTGTTAGCCCACCGCTTTAACACCAGTAATGCCAATGGCACCTACTATAGATAGAATATGAGACCCAGCAAAAAACAGCCTGAGTATGGATATGCCCATAAATGGTTTTCTGGCTCTTTTAGTCCCATTTTTGGCTGCCCCTCTGCACAAATGGGACTGAATTACTGCTGTGGGACTGCTGACATCCCGCTGCAGTGCAAATCAGCTGAGAACAGGACAGAGTGGATGACAACAGGCCAAACTTGCATGAGCTACAACACAGGTGCCAACGTGCACTTTACCTTTAACTAACAACTGATAGCAACAACAAGAATATCTTCTTAAACTCTCACCAAATCTTTATAAAGTGTGATGGTGTGGTGTCTCCGTCATCTTGAAACCTTGTGTCCAACATTCCCAAAGAAAGGCCTCGAAGCAAGGAAAAGAACAGAGATAATTGAAATGCTGCTTAAATGAGCTTTTACCTTCTTCTCAGAGGAGTTCTACCAAAGTTATTGCACAACGACAGACAAGTTCCTGTAAGCATCCCAGCCTGCCCAGGGCAAGTCTCATTAGCCCCAGGCAACAGCTGCTGTGACTTCCACAGGTGCACCTTAATTTCAAGCTAAATGAGAGAAAAAGAAGTAGAAAAAATTATTTCATTCTATTTGCAAGAGACAAAGGATGGTAGGGATGTGGCAGGTGGGACTCAAATATGATCTGTGATACAAGAAGGTCCTTATGCTTTCTTTCTTCTTTGCAGGAAGAAATCTTGGATTTACTCCGTATTTATACCACGTTATCAAATTAGAGCTCCAAACATCATCAGAGCCCCACTCTAAAGAGCTGAAAAATACAAATGAGTGGGAAAAAGAGGTGGAAAATGTGTTAATATAGAGGATGGTCTCTGTATAGCAGCTCACAAAGGAAATATTTGCTGCCTTTAGAAACATGTGTGATGAAAAATACTTACCACAATGAATGGAGCGTGTCCTGGGCAGCTTGTTCCTATACGAAGCAGAAGGCAAGTGTAGTCCCTATGGTGGAAAACCAGTAGGGTTTTACTCTCTTCCCCTTTCTCCTTCAATAGCAGAGACTGCTCTCCTACTTGCTTTGGTCTCCAGTAGTATTGCCAACCATCAGCAGGACCTAAGATCCTGAAGGCAGGGAGAGTACAGCAGAAAACGATGAGACATCTCCACTGGCTAGCTGTCAATGGGCTCATTCCCCGGGGTATCTCAGCGGAAGCTCTCTGAGATCTACAAGAAGCCTCTCCAAAGTTCAGCCCTAGGTCCATGAATAGGGCACTTGCGCAGCCTTACCCTACAAGGGGACGTGGGTAAAGCCCACAGCATCCCTATGGGACACAGGGCAGACACGCCTCTGTCCCCTGGCATGGAGTACATCTTTCTTCCCAGGCTCAGCCTCTTGGGAGCTTCTCAGACAGAAGGGCCCAGCAGAGAGCATCTAGATTCAGTTTCTAAATCCCAGTTTTTGAGTGGTGAAACCAGGAGAGATCGCTGCAAGCTGAGGAAAAGCAGGGAGAGATGTTTTTTGAGCCCAGAAAGGAATGGTAGCTCTTAATATAGAAAGTGGAGTAATATAAAAAGAGTTTTCCTATCTCCCACCTCCCGATCCTCCCACAGACATACTTATTTTAGTTCCCGGCTACGCCCCCCAGCACACAGAACACCACCAGGGTTGCCAAATGCCTGTTTTGGGAGACAATTTGCATACTGGGAACAATTAAAGTCTTCTTTGCTGCTCCTCACTAGAACACCCGGGGCTGAGGCTGGCCAGAAGCCCCTCACACAGCCCTGGAGGGCTCAGCTTGCTTTACTGGCTGCTGGCAAATGACTCGTGGGCCCTTATGGGTCCTGGCCATGCAGCGAGCCAGCAGCATGTGTGCTTCACGGCATCCCCTGCACACCAGGTTCCTCCCCCCAGCACCAGAGAGAAACTCTCCTATATCATCCCAAATCACAGATGTAACTTGATGTTTTCTGTCCCAAAGGCACTTCCAACAGAACTCAACCTTCAGGGCGAACACATGCGTTGAGGAAAACTCACGCTCTACAAACGAAGGGTTCTCCATTAAAAAATAATCATTCTCATTTGACGGAGTTTCCTTCATACAACATTATTTTTACCTATTAAACGAGATGTCAGCAGTAGTTATTGTATCATGTCATATTATGACAGGAATAATAGATGAAATATTCTCGTTTTATTTTCCATTACAATTACAAAGAGCAGCTGTTATCTGGTACCATTTGAGACATCTTCCCTTTGTGCCTAGATCAAAGTGTCTCCTGTTGGTGCCCTACGAAGCTGTCAAATCCTTTCCTTACAACACCAACCGGAGACACTTTCATCTAGGCACAAAGGGAAGGTTGGTTAATCAGCATCAAGCACAAGCTGCCCTTAATTAAAAAAATCATAATAGTTGTTCGAGCTCTTATGTCATGCTGGGATGTGTCAGTAGCTGTAAGGCCCACAACGCAGTGCCTCCACAGGTGCGATGTGAAGGATTGCAATGGCAAAACATCCCTATTTTGAAATACCCAAGCGAATTTTCCTCAAAAATCCTAAAAAGAAGGGTTGTTTTTTTTTTTTTTTTTTTCCAAAATTCCAGCCTGGAGAAAACTGAAAAAAATAAAATAAAATAAATTCTTGATTTCACAAAAGATGAGGAGTAAGAGCTCAGGGATGGAGTAACAACCCCTTGTTTCCACTCTCATTTCTTCCTCCAAGGATGGCTCCAGCATTCCAGGAGACATAAAGCACAGCAGCTGGATATTAATGGAACTTGGCATTACAATGATTTTGGGCCTTTTTTTAATTAACGCTGTACCATATTACAACAAGGAAACATTTTCTCCTCTTTTATTAACATCCCAACCCCGAGCCAAGTATTAAATAAGACTTAATTTAATTAGTTCTTGCGTTCTCCCCTCTTGCAGGATTATTCAGTAACACGAAGTCCTTACTGAGCTCCCTTTCCTGCAGTCAGATAAAAATCCTGCTGATGGCAGTGGGAATGTTTAGGCTCCTCATTTACATGCACACTGCGGTGCCATGAGACAAGAGACATTTCCACCCCAGCTCACCTTGGCTCTGCCATGCTCTCCATGGCAGCTGCTCCCCATGATCCTCTCACCCCCAGGTCTCTCCTGGGAACACAAGCCTGCAGCCAAGAGCTCAGGGTTCGCAGAGCAGTGAGCAGTGCTGGCACCATTCCACTCCCTTCTCTCACCTTTTGACACCAGACAAGGTGATCTGGTTGTCCTTACCTTTGTACTGAAGGGAGAGGGGAGGCAGGGCTCCATCCTCGACCACTCTGAAGGTGGTGGACCCAATGCGGGATGGGGCAATTAGCCTTTCAGACAGCTATGGGCATGCATCCTGCTCCTGCCCTGTCCTGTACGGTGGCCCCACCGCAGGTGACACCATGGCTACTTGTCTGGTGGCCATGGCAGCCATAACAAATGGAGTTAGAGCAGGTTGGTGGCAGCTGACAGGCAGCTCCACGCTAGGGTCCGTTCTCCACAAGGTTTTCATTGATGGCTTAGAGACAGGATGTGAACACATATTAAGTTTGCTGACAATGCTCCATTGGGAGGAGCTTATAGTTTCCAGGAGGGCAGGGAAGACTTCTGGGGAGATCATAACGAATAAAGGGCAGGGCCACCACCAGCTGCATGAAGTTTAATGAGAGCAAGCACTGGATTCTGCACCTGCGAAGGAGCAACCCTGGCTGTATGGACAGATGGGGGAATGAGAGGCTTCCCTGAAGGAAGGGTTCTGGCTGGCTGCACGTTCAATCTGTGCCAGCAGCGTGCCTAGAGCCCAAAGGGCCAACTGTACCCTGGAGAACAGCAGGTCCAGAGCTGCCAACAGGTGAGGGGAAGGATTGCCCACTGTGCTCTGTGCTGTGCAGCCTCGCCTCCAGCATGGGGTGAGGGTTGGGTGCGACACTGTCAGAAGGACATAAGCTGCTTTCCCTGAGACAGCGACAAACCCATTATTCCCAATCCACACAGGCGTGACACACGGCTTCTCCTTGCCATGAGAGGGGGTGGGGGAAAGAACTTTGCTCCTGTCTTTACTGAATCCAATCTCATTTGTGTTGGATTAAAATCACCTCACTGCCTGAAAAAGCCGAATCTGAATTTTTCTGTCACGGCACTCACAGCCCTGCTGTGACAGGGCAGCACACGTCCTTCCCATCACCGGAGCCCAGGGAAGTGCTGGGGACAGGCCAGGCTCGAGAAGCTGTCACCATTTTTGCTTTGGAGGGGCACTTTATCTTGTGGAGGCAGCAGTAGATGACCTGGAGAAGGCAGCAAGCAAGAGGGAAGGAGGAGGAGGGGATGTGGGCGAAGATGTAGGTGGTGCCACATCTCACGCTTCTGCTGGAGCCGGGAAGGGATGTGGAGCACCCGCTTCCCAGTCCTACGCGCTCACTGGGACCATCTGTCCTCCCCCAGGAAGCAGCCCCGGGTCGGGAGAGAGGTCCTGCGGGGGTTGGGGGGAAGAGGGGGAGGGCAGGTGGTGCTGGAGAGCAGGAGCCTTCCTGTGCTCCCCTAAACGGGTTTCAGCAGCCTGCAAGGAGCAGGTTTCACAGCTGTTTAAGAAATAGGGACCTTAACACGAAGAGGTGGATGGCTGTGCCCAAATCCGAGTGAGAGCCCGGTGAGCAAAGCATCCCTCGGGTGCCCAGAAGCGCCTCAGCTGCTCGGCCAGTCACAGCAAGCAGCAATCCGACCAGCTGCCCCGTGCCGTGGGAGTGCAAACTTCCCAGACGTGGTGAAGCGCCTGCAGCGCAAGCCAGCCTTCTGCATGCCCACGTTTCTGCCTGTGAGCTGTGGGTGCCAGGCGGACCCATACACGCCTGGTCTGCTTTCCGTGCCATGCACCCAGGGCTCCTCCTTCAAGCCATGGAAGGTTTCTGCCCGTGCATCAGCACGGAAAACAAAGCAAGGGCTGTTTTGCCGTGGGATTTAACCACCTGTTGTAATAGTTTTGTTGATCTAATCATTTTGGTTTAATTAAAAGCCTCTCATTCAGGTTGCAGGGCTTTTTCCCTCTGCACAGGATCACCACCTGTTTCACAGGCTCCAATGTCTCTGCCACGGAGGTGAGGACAGAGCTCTCCGAGTTCCCCAGACACACGCAAATGGCTGGAAAGCGTTCAACGCAGGGCTGAGTGCCTACAGAAAAGCCAAAGCCTGGTTGTGCCAGCAGAGCTGTGGCAGGCACTGCTGCTCCCACGGAACACCGAGCGGGCTCGCTCCCAAGCTCCCTGTGCAGCACAGCGTTTGTGTGTGAGCGGCAGCAGAGGGAAGGGCCATCTCGCCCAGGATCCCGTGGGCGTTTCACACGGCCCCGTTTAAGCAGTCGAACACCAATTTGCAAAGCGCTAGCTCCCAATGGCAGGGGATGAGTCATTACAGAGTTTCAGAATGCGTAAATGAGCTCACAGTGTGCTCGCTGTGTCACCGCCGGCTCGCCTTGTGCTCACCGGGCTGTGAGGCCACACAGGAACTTCGGAAATCCCTGCCCGCCCCGCTGACGAAAAACGCAGTCGTGTTTCTGCTGCGGCACGTGAGGAGTTAAATGGGTTTCTTCGCATGCTGGGTTTCACCAGGCACTTCTGTGCAGCTGTACAACCCAGCGCCGCTACATTTCACACCGCCCGTTGGCGAGCAAATAATAAGCAAGCATGTGATTTTTGGCCACGCTGGCTTTTCCAAGGTGATTAAATAATTTTCTAAATAGCTCTGAGAATGAAGCTGTCTGAAATCCCCGGGGCACTGAGAAATTAACTGCGTACGCACACATTGAAACAATGCAGTCAGCAATCAAATTTACCAAGCTGCAACATAACACAGTTAAGAGAGCAAACACCACTGACGGGGAGCTGTTGCTGTCTGGACACACAGGAGGAGGCCCACAGGATGCAGGTGGAGCAGCCTTTCCTGGTGCTATCTCTGGGACCTGGAGACTCCCACTGCCTGTCTGCAGGGCCAGGCGAGGCGAGAGCGGAGCCACCGGGCGCTGGAAGCCATCCCTCCCCATCAGCTCAAGGAAATGTGTGCTTCGTGTTCTGCTCCTTCTCTGCCCACAGAGTTCTTGCTCGTGGTGGTGCGTAGGTGTATGTGAGGGATTTATCCTTTCCCCACTGAATCACGGCAGCACAACATCTTTTCAACCCTTCTGTACAAGCAAAAAAGAGCCCTGCGCTATTTCTCCTCGGTTGCTAGCTGAAGGAGGCACCCAGCAGCCCCCCGACAATGGGCTGCACCCAGCTGGGTGCCAGCACACACCGCCTCGCCCCACAGCCCCCCATGGGGGCAGGGACATCCCTGAGCAGACCTTCCTGCAGCACAACCAACCCTCAGCTTTGTGCGCACACCCAGTCCCTATTTCAAAAAGAAAACCAAGTCTGCAGCTGTTGCTATGGGCAAAGCCATTGTCATCAGTGGCTGCTTTCCCTTGAGACCTGATACAAATTGCTTCTTTAGAAAAGTAAGCAGGGCCTTCAGCAATGACACGGTGAGCTTTTTGGTTGCGTGAGGAACAGGCGCATCCTGAAGTGAAGCCCTGATGTGTGAGAGCTGCTCAGCCTGACAGCTTCTAGCTACGGGCCAGAAGGTGCTGAGCTTCATAGAACCCAGCAAGATGCTGAATCCAGTGGGGCCGGCCCAAGCTGACGCAGAATGCTCACCCCATGTATCCACGGTAGTTCTTGAGCTTCAGCCATCCATCTGCCCAGAACAAGTAAAAAAAAACCAAAAACAAAAACTAATAATCGAAGTGTTTTTGTGGTGATGTTTACGTGCAGTCTGGCGTATTACCAGTAACTGCCTTGCAGCACATTCTGTCCCACAGTGGCACACTTCAGAAAATAGCGCATAGCTCACTGCTTCTTCCATGCCTTCTTCTAGCACAGGGCACGATCATACTCCAAGTGCAGGAAAGAGAAAAAAAAACGGCAAACGTTGAACTATTTGTTCAGATTTCCCACATCTGAGTTCTTGCTTGGGTGGGGAGAAAGTATGAGTATTGAACCCACCAGGCTCAGTGCTTCTCTCTGCTTCAGACTTACACGCCTCCTCTGCAACGTGGATGGTTTGTTTCCTCCTTTCTCTTTGCACTTCTGCTCCCCGCTATGTTTCTCTTCCCTTTTCCTACCCCATTTCCCACCCAATTTCTGTTGTGCAACTCTATCGCTTCTTTCTATCAAGATGTGTTTAGAAACTGAGCTGAACCAGGGAGCACCACAACGGCTGGAGTCAGCCATAGGGCTGGGCAGTGCCGTTTCGTCTCCAGACTTCCAAAAGACAGCCTGTTATTGCC
Source organism: Meleagris gallopavo (assembly GCF_905368555.1). Lineage (NCBI taxonomy): Eukaryota > Metazoa > Chordata > Aves > Galliformes > Phasianidae > Meleagris > Meleagris gallopavo. Next base: position 1,741,261 of record NC_139410.1, read on the forward strand.
TCCTGTCATGTCCGCACAGCTCTGCTTTGGTCACATCCTCAAGCAAACGTAAGGACATCGGTGAGCGAGGGAGCGGTGTAACGCAGGCCTGCTGGGCTGCAGCCCCTTGCTTCATTTCCTCCTTATTTGCCTTGGCCCACCATATTTAGCAAAGCCACCCACCCATAGCGGCAGATTCAACCACAGGAGCAGGAAAAGCCTTCGGCCAGCAAGCTGCAGTTCAAAATACTCCCTCTTCTCCTATCCCAAGACAATTACCTCCCAGTAATGGGGAAAAAAGAAAAAAGAAAAAAAAAAAAACCCTGAGGAAACTGAAGAGTTCTCACGGTGAATTTTATTTTGTAGCAACAATATAAACATGTGAATAAGAACAGGCATCATTTGCAGGGCTGGCCTCTGATCCAGAGTACCCTGAATCCAGCAACCTGCCCAGAGCAGATGCGGGTGAACCTTCCCCCTGACTCCATTGAACAGCCAAGTTGCAGTCCACCAAGACCTTTGTCATGGAAAGACCAATGCTTCATTATCTGCTATTACCAAACTTATGTGCAATCGTGGAATGTATTAAACCCCCCCACCCCCCTCCCCATCTCCACTCTCAGGGTTTCAAAAACAAAACCAAAAAAGGTAGAGCTGCAAACCAGTAAAAAAATTGCTTCCAGCTTGCTGAGACTGAAATGGCCTGTTGGACTTCTAAACTGAAATATCGTTCTAGAGATAACCAAGGGGTTGTGACACAGAGTACTGTATTTACAACTCAAAAATATAACTGTTATGTATTTTAATTTGTAGCAAATTTAATACATTAGTGTTTACAAAATAAGTTCTGGACTCAACTGAAACAGCGTGCTGCTGTTCTTTCTCCTTCCTCTCACTCCAACTGAAAAGACCAGCAAGCTTAAGAGCTTCTTCTGTGATCCACGCACAACAGTTTAGATGTTGAAAAGAAGAGCGTTTCCTGAATGTCTCGAGGCTTGCTGCTCTATTACTCAAGCTGTATAGTTCAAACCTTAAGCTGTCCTTTAGCAAGTTCCATATATTCTTACGAAAACTACTCAGCTACTAACCAGTGCACTGGCTAACATTACAAGCCAAAGAATTATCCGTACTACTAGCTCACACAACAGGAAAGAGGAAACATAACTACACATTCAATCTCTTATTTCTAACAGCAAAGCTGCAAAATCAATCACTTGAAGTAAGATACTTCAGGAAGTGAAACAGTACCATACAGTTCAAGAAACAATTAAAAAAAAAAACAAAACATTTTAATAGTATAAAAAGTTGTTTACCGGTGTTTCTACTATAAAGCTTTGTTCCACAAATCCAAAGTGATAAAATAATTAGGTATGTTTACAGTGATAAGAGACTGCAGTGTAGACATTTCAGCTCACATTTCGCTGAGCACTTGGGTACGATGGACTGTGACTGAATTAATACACAGCTACGACACAGAGCAAACTGCAGACATGAAATACACACCTGAACGTGGAAATCTACCCACTGCAAGGAAACTTATGTCCTTTAACCCTCCTTCACTCCTCCAGAAAACGCTGTAGGGAAAGACTGCGGTCAGAAACTAAGGCATGTAACTATTCTGACTGCAGGAAAGCAATCCTTAACGTGGGAGGTGCACAGAGCAAAGATGGATGCACACAAACGCAGCATGGGAAATTCCAACGTTTTAAGCCCATTATTTTTCCTTAGATAAAATGACATCTGCAAAAGTCAGAAAATGTACAAAAAAAATAAAAACTGTCAAATAAATAAAGAATACGGATGTCAATTAAACACATACATAAAGAAACGTATTGGCATACTGTATGCAGGATACGGTATATTCATAGAATCACGTGGGCTGGACAGCACTTGATAAGGAGTCACATTGTGAAGACTGAATCCCTCATCTCTCTCCTCCAAACATCTTACTGTCTCTGGATATCAGGTGCAACTTCAGTAACTGTACTGAAACTGATGGATAAACTGAAGGTATATCCAACGATCACATTTTCACATCTAATTGGGAACCTCTAATATGGACTCTGCCATATTTTAATTGGCATTTTCTACACTCCTGAACTGTAGATAGGTAGTCTACTGTAAATGCATTATACAAAGGCTGCTGAAACCATAAAAAGTGATGTAACAATAGTAAGTGTCGAGAACATCTGCTATGATACAGAACTGGGCTCTAGGTCTACCAAATGCTATACCCACATAACAATGGAAACCAGAAGATGTTTTTTCCATCTTCCTTTTTTCCTTACAAACACTGTTGCAAACTTGCTGTTTACTGTGTCACGATGTTCACGTTCCTACCTCTCCAAGGATTTGTAATTCTAATGTTTAACAATCAGGTCTATGCTAGGTACACTTAAAGTAGACACTGAAATTTCAAGTAAAATGAACTGTAGCCACATCTACTAGACTCTATACATGTCCCAACATCTAGATTTACTTTGATAAGTTATACAAATACATAATACATTCTTAAATAATGTAGACCCACAATATTAATTTGTGAATCTTTCCACGTTATAAAACCACTTGAACAGGAATGTTTATCCACCTGTATTACTGTTTAGTTTGCAGTGTCTTTTGCTTTTCAGTTTCCACAGATTACTGGACCAGTTCTTATGCTTTGGCTATTGAAATCTCTTATTTGAATGAGGCAACACTGGTTATTAAGGCTGTTTTTTCTTCTCTCGTGAAGTTTCATTCCTTATTATGACACTGGTTTCCAGAACAGGACGACTATCTTGTGTCCTCAGGTTCTGTTTTGATGACCTTCCTTTCAATGTTGTTAAAAGCTGAGTGAGGAAAATCCTTTAAGATACCAAGGCCTTCTGTATTTAAAAAAAGAAAAGAAAGAAAAAGAGATGTTTAAAACACTGCTTGGAAACAAATGTATTCTGTTCTTACTTCAAGGGGAAAAAAAAAAAAAAAAAAAAAAAAAAGGATCCACAAACTGTATGTACACTGTAAGTTGAACAAATGGATAAACTCTTGCCCTTCCTACTGGGCTTTAACCTAGCTGGGTTATAACCTCATTTACATTACAGTGATGAAAGAGTCATCCCCACAGGTCTAATTCCATTCTCTCTAGGAGCAGGACTTACTGGAGATGTACACTACACTAGAAATTTGAAAGGCAAATTTCACCTGGTGATTGAGATGATCCAACTGCAAAAACAAATAAATAAATAAAAAGAACTGAGTTTTCAGCACACCAAAATGAGATATGCAATATTCTTCTTCTCTTTCAATAACCTCTTTCCCATTGCACTTGCCAAACTCAGATGGGATTTAATTATTGTTCCTAAAGCTGTAAGAATCTCAAGAATCCCTGGCTTTATCTTAGGAGCCTACTGTGAAACTGAAACCACCCATGCACGAAGGATTGTTGCTGTCTTGTGTGAAACTTAAGAGTTTCTCCCACAGCCAAAGGGAAACGAGATAAACTTCAGCAGAAGTCAGTGAATGGGACACAGTTCAAAGCACACACTGCATGATACAGAGTACAGGAAGAGCGCCAGGCAGGACAGAAAGTCTTTTTATGAAAACTACATTTACAGTTGGATTCCTTTATACAGACTGAAGCCATATTACCATCAACGAGAGATTGCAAAGTAAGTATTTAACAGCAGAACTTTGGGTCAATACCTCCCTGAGGACAGACACATGCCAGAACTTGTTTATCTTAATCCAGCGATTGCATCTTCCAAGTTTATCCCAAATACCAGGATATCTGTTTCTAGATTAAGAAGTAACACCACTCCTGAAGCTCTGTCTGAAGCCTCGGTTGAAAGGTTACATGCAAGGAGTTGCACACTGAGCTGCCTTCTTCATTCAAGAGACAGCTCGCATCCAGCGGTTCATCAAAGGTTCTCTAAGAAACAGTGGTTAATTTACAAGGGACAGCACTAACCTGAGGACTGGGACTTTGCCTCACCACCAGGGTAAAGCCGGATCAATTCACTGCACAGAGGTTTTCCAACGTGCTGCTCGCCATCAAGTGAAATGTGCTGCAACTGTCTACTGGGAAGATTTGACATCCGGAGATTCAGCGGCCTTTCACCTGGAAGCGGTTCACAGTGACACGTGGATGCATTAAAAAGAAAGCAATAATAAAAAAGAAAAATCAAAAGAGACCAATTTTGTCAGGAATCCTAAATTTTGGCTGCTGGGAAGCTTTCTAGCAGAACAATTGTTACGTGAACATGCTGGTATGTAGACCACTCCAGAACCATGCAAATCTCTGTTATTCTGCTCAAAAAGCCCACTGAGATCCCAGAAATTCCCAGTGCCACTGCACAATGGATAAATGGCAGAAAGCAACGCACAACATCAAGAAGAGCTGGTTGCACACACCTACTCCTTCTGTGTACGTGTATACCGCACTGCTTGACCAACAGACACAAATGGAAATAGATGTTTTAATGCTTACTTGCTTTCAATCCCTCAGTTCCTCCCTCTACTGCTTCTTTAAAAAAAATAAAAATAAAAATCTAGCTTTTAAAAAAACCAAATAAATAAAAAAATCATCTGCTTGCATTTCTTGTCCATACTTAACATTTTCTCCCATTTCACAACACCCAAACAGAAATCTAAACAGAAACCGGTCGAACAAACTAAACATTCCTAACATTAATGCAAGCTGGCAAACAGCCAGTTGGTAAATCAAATAGATCACCACAAAACTATAAGCTTTTTCAAGAACAAGCTACTACAAACATTATAAGAATCTGCTTGCTTCTAAGGAATTTACATAGTAATTTACATAGCCAGCTACTCAAGTTTTGTTCTTAGACTGCACAGATAGGTTAAAAAAAAAAAAAAAAAAAGGGGTGGGGGCATAGATGGGTAGTACCAACTCCATTATCAGCTTTACCTTCAATCTCCACAAAGGAAGAGAACAAATGAAATGCAACAGCCTGAACACGCTGCTCTACTTTCAAAGCTTCGGATAAAACTAGAGACAAGTACTGCCCTCACTAACAGTAACCCTCCCTACCTTCTTCCCTCCCTGAACGTGACTTGTAGGGAAAGCAGTTTGCCCAGCTGCATGACAGTAACAGAGCAGAATCTGGCTGTACACCTGATAGTGTTATTTAGACTGTAACCACCTTAGGGCAGAAATCTTGTCTTGTCCATTCAGTGCTCAGTGCTCTGTTTGTGCTATACTAGATAAATAACACCACTGACAAAGATTGCGTAAGTTCAGATGCATTTGCTGACAGCAACACCGTGCCTGGAAGCTACCATACCTTGTCCATCAACGTTATCTAATGACATGCCATTGGGGCTGTGCTCTTCTGAATTTTGCCTGTAACACCCTGTGGAAAGACGTCTCTCTAATCCAGTCTGGTTGCAAAGAAACTCCATCTGTTTTGCCATCACCTTTTCAGACTGCAAATAAAGCATACATACATCTTTTGAGTCAAAACACGGAAAAAACAGTATCAGATGATAAGACTAGCAGCCTAGATGTAGATTTTTTGTTGACTCGTATGTACAGATGTGTGCTTTACAGTTTCTTCAAATCTATCAAGTAAACAAAGTATTTTTGCACCCATAAAAATTTTCATGCTGTACAACTGAGTCACTCAGGAATGCTTAAAATCCGAGTTGCAGTAGTTCATCCATGCAAAAATGCAACGCTAAATTCTGTTCTTAGAAAACACACTGAAAACACACTTTCTGCGCTTTAGGGCTGTGAGTTACGTGAAGAGAATCTCAAGAGAAGTGAAAAATAAAGTCTTAGCTCTGCTCAAATACATGTATTCACAAAGTATTCCAAGAGCGATGGCAACATCTGCTAAAAACTTATGCCAAGATTTCACCAGACATCTTGGAATCTTTATTTTAGGAAACAGCACTATACAAGCATAAAAATCTGCCATTCTGAAAGTGTAGGATGACAGTATGTTTGTGGGGGATAAAGGTGCGAAATGTCTGTCTAGAAGAAGAACAAGACCTATACACCTCTCGAGAGTGAAATTAAACAATGCAGCGCAACGTGGGAGGAAATGGCGTCTGAATGTTTGTCATTGAATCCAACGCCAAGAAAATTCTAGCTTCCAATTTAATCTTGTTCTTAAGAACATAAATAAGCATTTTGCAGGAAAAAAAAAAGAAAAAAAAAATCACAAGTCAATAATGTTTGTTTAGAAGAGCCATCACGAACATGAGAACACTAAGCATATCAAATTAACCCCAACAATCAACAGGAGAAATTTCATTTCTATTCCAGGTTAGCCTCTCCTACTGTTTCAACTTGTACAGATGCTGACTAAAACGAAGTGATGCCATCTTTCAGAGTGCCCAGCTTTTCCTGGTATATGACCGAAGTCGTGCCTTCCCACAGCAATGCGCTTCTGCTGCGTAGTTCAACGCTTAAATGTGGTGACAACCGAACAGACCAGAAAAAGCAGAGCTTCTCCAGCACAGCCATGACCCTGAAGGAGGGTAACAACCCAAGTGATAACTTACTCTGCTTAAAGGTCATCAGGTTCTGCAGAAGAACACTGACAGCTCAAGCTTGGTGTTGGAACGTAGGTTAAAAAAGAAACGATTTTCAAACTGTTTACTTCCAACTGTGCTTTAATTTTGCTACTCTGTCAGTCCAGTTACTACTTTCGAACTGAAAAGCTATTATTAAAATAGTCAAATAATTAACATTTGACTCCTGTAATCTTTGTTGTTTAATTGCGATAGAAAGAAAAGAACTGCAATAATTGTGATCACCATAGAATAATACCGCAGAGAAGCTGAAGGTCCATCTGAGCTTAAAACACATCTCAACTCCACTGCTGCTCAGCAGTGACCAATGACCAAAAGCACATAAAACCAAGTTAGTTTGATCATTATGTGACATCAGAAATGTAGCACAGTTGTTTTTTGATGTAGTAAAATGAACAGAATTTTCATGACTGGACACTGCTTTGCAATAGAAGAACGCAGGAGCCAGGGTAACAGTCTCAGTCTCAGAAAACAGAAGCGTTGATCCCAAACAAAACCTTACATGAAAATTCCATGATTACATTTGCCTTCAAGGCTGGGATACACTGCAGAAAAGACAAAAAACTGGAAACCTGTCTTCATCTATTAATTGCCTTCTGAAAACGCTGGACTCCTACCAAGCTGGATGTTATTGAGAAAGGCAATGTATCCTTTTAGATCCAGAGGTTCTCTATTTCCGAAGTCTAGTGGACTTCTCTCATAAAAGGAAATGTCAGAACCAAGGACTCTGAGATCTCCTACTTTATTTATTCTCAAGTTCAACAAGTTTCCATTTACAGCTAATAATTCAAGTACACGGCACCAACTGTACCAATAGTACCCTACTTGCTCCAACAGGCCATCTCATATCCTCAAGCCCTCTAAGCTACATTTTGCCTTCTCGGAGCAAACAAGACAGCGTAACACTGTCAGAAGAGTTTCAGAAGCTAATTACAGATTAAGAGTGACACAATCACAGATACGCTAGGTATCTAGCCTCCGAAAATTGAAGCTAATTCCTTTAGTCATCGAACCAATACATCAAAATCAAGGTACAAAGACCTGGCCTATATCATTCACAGTGTAGTGCAGTTGGTTTACCTGGGAATTAAGAGCTGCCGAATCCTCACTCTTTCCCTTAGCCAAAGCAAGCGGCATTTTGTCTGGCTGATAGAGCGTTTGGACTGCGTCCTGGAAGTCAGGATAACCATCCTATTGAGCACAAGAAGAAACCAAACACCAAGAGAAAGACATGATTAATTTTTCCCGCACTCCATCTCTCTGCATACTCAAAAGGAACACCGCAACCCAACCCAAACCGATCACTCTGGAGTTCAGATGTCTGTGCTAACCACAACATTTAAGTTCGTGTCTAAAATGCACACAGTCTCTCTACAGTAGCCACTACACATCTAACGTCCCATACACAAACAATCATATTTCTCACAGTTTCAGGTGAATTCAGACTACTGTCACTGACGTAAACTAGCTTTGCCAGGTAGATTCAGGCCCATCATTTCTGTTGCTCTTTAGATACAGCAGCTTTGGAGATTAAGAAATCAAATATACATGTAAGTCAAAGACCAAGGCACAGCAGATGACGATACCAACCTTGAGAAACTGAGTGAAACCTCTTAAAACTCAACATACAGCACATAGAAACCATACTAGCGTAACCAAATGAAACACACTGCAAAGATTTTAGGTACTCTGGGAAACCAGGATTCAAGAATTCTTTCAGCCTCAAATGCTTATGACATGCAAATCTCTCTTGCAGCTTGCATATGTACAAATAAAGCAAATAAAGTTTGTGTGAAAGCCTGCCAGACTTCATTACAATACATAAATCATCCGAGCAATGGTTTGAGATGAAAAACTTATCCTGCTTGGCACTAAAGATCATGTAAAGCAGAGGAACATCCATAAAAATCTACAAGGCAGAGTATAGGTGACTGTTAAGATCCGGAAAAATACTAGAGAACTTCAATATGGACTCAAACCTGAAAACAGTGACATTTGTAACTGAGTAACCATTTGTAACCCTAAGTATTACAATTATTGTAACATTCATTTTGGCTTTTGGAGGCAAGTGTATGCAAGCAAAAACACTTCTGACAATAGCCAAACAAATAAATTACCACCCGAGAAAGCTGAACTGAGGCCTTCCAGAAAAATCACAGGAAAGACTGCAAGGTCTGTGCAAACTGGGGGCTGCACACCGACCTGAACAGCTGCGGCCAAAACCCTGAGTGCAGTATAATGCCAATAAATTATTCCTTACGCTTCGGGAGAAAAAAAAATAACGTCATTGCATAAGGCTTTTATCCACCCAACATATTCCCTTGGGGAAAAATAAACACGATAAGCATGTAAAATTTCATAACCAGGTAAACTGCCACAAAGCCTCATCCTCTAGAAACAAAGACTTTGCAGTGCATTTCCATGAGCGCTGACCATTTTCATACAGTTGGACCCAAATTCGTTTGGGAAAAATCACTGTGTGTAGGAAGATGAAAAGCATATAGACAAGAACGTATCGCCGAGGATCCTATTTTAGTAACCGATCAGGAATGCGTTCTTTACAGTCTATCTGCCATCACAGCCAATATAACAGCAAAGGCTGGTTCCTACAAGCAGGCCTCCCCGCATGCTGCCGTGACCGTCACCCATCGCTCCTGCCTATGATTCTTCGACGACAACGTAAGAGTGGAGCAGCACCCTGGAGGCCTTCGCTGCTGCTGGCTGCTCCCATTCGCAGCGCGCGGAGGCCGAGGCCTGCTTTGCACCACGTCTGCCTCGCCGCTCCTTCCCCTCCTCACGCAAGAGGAGCCTGCTTCGTGCAGCACAGCATTTCTGTTTTGCTGCGCCGCTGCTCGGTTGTTTTTCAAGAGGCTTCTTGCAGCAGATGTTCCCAGTCCCACATGTGCTTTTTGCTCCCTCTAATGACATTTTTCCTATGCAAACAGTAGACTCTACTGCTTCTGCCATTTTCGAGAAAAACAGCGAAATCCCACACTTAGACTGATTTGCTTCTCAACTGTCTCAGCAATGACGGAGGTGGGCCTTTTCTCTCTCTCTCCCTTCATCCATACTGGCACCAGGGGAAGACATTTCCTCACAGCCTCCACTTCTCCCTTCCTTCCTGCGTCCCCCACAGAGCACTGTGAAATCAGCTTTTGCAAGCCTTCCCCACCCCTCTCCTTCAGCTGAACGGAAACGCTGGCACAGAACAGTTCCTTTCTGCCACAAGCCCGGGGACAAAAAGGCCACGTTCGGTTCTCTGTTTCTCTCCTCTCTTAGCTGTCGGTGCTGCATCTGGGAGCAGAACCCCATCAAGGCCAACAAAGAGCGGCACGATGCTGAGCAGCCCCTCCCTCTGAGCCCACTGCGTGATACACCTATGACTTATTTTGCCTTCTAAGTGCTGCCCCAACAGCTCATCGCTTTGAGTGCTGTTGGCACTGAGTCACGGAAGATGACAAATTAAGGGGTGCCCCTGCCCCACAACACCTATGCGGAAGAGATACAAGAGGTAGCACCGCTTCCGCCCCCATGAATCTATTCTGCCTTCTTCCCACAGCAGACTTAGGAAATGCGACTCCTTTTTATTTTTCTCTTGTAATAAAAACTGGTTCTAAAGCCCAATTCATTCCACTCCTTTTTTCACTCCCTCTGCACCTTTAGTCTCTCATTTGCCTGGAATTTCTCTCCCCCCTTCTCCTCTGTACACTTCACTCCCACAGCTTGCCCACCCACTCTGTGAATAAGAGGGGGAGAGCACACAGGGGAAGAGAAAGGCTTTTACAGGTAATTTGATGTAATTCATGGCATATTGTTTCTTTGTAATGCTTATGTGAGTTTCATATTCATAAAGAGGATAAATGTACATTGGCGGCTGTAACCCAGCAATGTTTAAGCTTGCACACACAGCTCCGCTGGCACAAGTGTGACCTTCAGAGTTCTTCAGGTTTTTTTGGATGTTATTATATTCCAGGAAATTAACTCATCTTTACTGAACCATTTATCACAGTATTGAAAAAAGGGCGTGAAACCTTTCAAAATTCAGACTAGTATTTTTGATTATGCTTTCCAGAAACATTAGTGACTAATGGGCAAAGGCACGGTGAATCAGAATACAGAGGGCAGCCTTAAAACAGAAGCACAGAATGACCTTCACAAAAAAAAAAAAAAAAAAGAAAGAAGCCAGAGCTAGCAGTAACAAATCACCTACATTCTGATCCACTGCATCCAAATATTAGCATGACAGCTAGCTACCTGAGCCACAATCGTTCAGAAACAGGATGAAGATTATTTACCCAGAAAGGAAGAAACAGATTCGCAGCACTTACTGCCACTCCCATTTTACTGAAAATCTCTTTTCCAAAACGTAAATCCTAAGAGCTCAAGGTATCAGATCACTCAGATCTGATCAGGAGGAGTGACCTCCTGAGTAATATTGCCTCTTCCCCCCTCAACACCTTTGGAAAAAAACTACCCAGTTTGCAACGTACTTCAGAACCATAACAAACCACAGTAACAATTGACTTTGGGGAGCTCAGAAGAATCCCCTTGTACAGGAAGATTTATGTTGACAATGACATCTGGCATTTCATAGTAAATAACGCTTTCCTGTTCTATGCAAGTTAACTTCATTTAGCTTAATTTTCTATTTCTTATTTTGGATACAGTCTTATTTCTAAAGCAGTGATTTGCACAACTAAGACACAAAATTTGCATATGCATTTTAAAATATGACTGTCAATTTCAGATAAAAACAACATCAAGTAAACATCCATTCTCAGAATTACTGAACTAAATAGTCCCTTGAGAAAGCAGAGCTGCCAGACCCATCATTCAGAAACTAAGAGAATGCAGATTCCCTAGGGTTGTCCTAGTCCTCAGTCTTGCCGGGTTTTTCACTGCTTTTTAATTTTACTTTTTCTTTCAATGAAGATCCTACAGAAAAAAAAGCACCTCCCTTAATGTGTCACTTCACCTACTTGTTCATCATCAATTATCACTGAATGAAGGAAAAGCTTTCCAATGCTGAAATCTACTTGTCTGTGAAACACTATCTCAAGCAAAGGAGCAGCAACTCCCCACCAGCTCTTACCAGTTAAGGCTAGGCTGGATAAAAGAGAAGAGAGAACCAAACAACCGTCTTGCAACAAATCAGTCAAGGCTGGTAATAGAGTGAAGGCACATAAAATCATTTAATACAGCTTCTACCAGCTCTCTCCTATAGACTGAAGAGCAGGCAGAGCTCAAAGCACACCTCAACACATCTAAGTGGCGTTACAGCTACAAGAAAATTCTCAATGTGCATGTGTGCTTGGCTTCCTATAAACTCAAACTACAACTCAAACTGTACAGACACTGGTTGAACTGAAACAGCAATAACAAAAGAACACATCTATGTACCTATTCAGAACTGCCTTTTCAAAGCTAAGTGCTTCCACTGGGGTTTGCTACACAGGGAAAGTCCTTGTACAGGTAACAAAGCTGAAAAAATGAGAGCCTTGTGTTTGGTGCATCATTTATCATAGATCACGTTACACATTCTAGCATGCTATAAAGCTTCCCCCTGCAGTTAAAGAATATCACATAGCTGCATGACGTGCAATTGTAGCTCAGCCCCAGCTCACATTCTAACGTGCATTTATGTTTGCACCTCTTGGAGCAGGCAGCACAATAAAAATCCCCACAGCACCAGCAACGAATTAGAGACCTGTGTAAAATTCAAACAGCAATTTGTTTAAAAAATGAGAAAGGAAGATTTGCTACTCTTACAAGTTACACAGGTACACATATTTACCATGATGTATTTATTTGAGTAAGTGACTTTCTAAAAGCCCTCAGATATAATTCCCAGCAGTTGCAACTTGACAAAAAGCAAAACACTCATTTCCCTAAGCAAAACCTTGTGCAACTGTATTTATCAGCCCGTGTACACGTGCTTTAGGCCCAAAACTAATCGCAAAATCCAGTAAATTAACACTACAAGCTGAACCATGTACGTTGACACACACAGCTTTTAGCCAGCTTTTGACTTTTCAACAGCATCTCTCCTTTAGCTTATAGCACAGTCAGAGCTCACCAATATTCCCCCATCAATCCGTACCCAGAACTCTGCATTCTGGACAAGATCAGAAGTTGATTCAAGCAACTTAAAAAAAAAAAAAAAAAAAAAAAAAAAACCTAACTCAAGAAGAGAAAAAAACCAAAACCACTACAAAACCCATCCCACCTAACACCAACATCAAAACAAGAAGCTTTATGGGAAGACATTTCCTACAGCACTTGAGTTTGTTCCACCACAGGATGTCATTTAGTTCCATTCCTCCTCCTTCTGCACATCTTGAGAGTAAAGCACTGAGAGCACCTTTACCATAAAGCAAATCCTGCTCTTTACCCCTGCTCCTTCAGATTTCTCCAACAAGCATGCACATTTCCAGAGATTCCAGCAGTGGTTCTCACCCTCTCTCTTAGACCCATCAAGTGTGTGCCAAATATTTTTCTGACCAAGCTCCTTCAACGGATCCCTTCAAAATACACATACATTTTAGCACGCGTGGTTTGAAATAGAGGAGCCACAATACTGTACCTCTATCTTGATTCTCTTTGGTGACAGTTCATCCCTTTCTCCACATTTAGATCTAGAAGAGAAGACATTTGTTATTAGTAAACAGAAGATTAGCCCTGAGCACCAGAGATAATAATGAGAAATAGTCAAGGAAAAAAAAAGTAAGGCAAGGAGAAGTCAGATGCACAGAAAAGCATCCAGTTCACTTGAACTCGGCATTAAAAGCCACTTGAGCACAGAGGAGAAGTATACAAGTGCCTTGTGTTGTTTTCAGAAGTGTCAGAAGACTCATGCACTCTCATTCTGAACAGAAAGGAAATCTGCCTGAGCACAGAGAATCACAGAAACGCCTTTTACTTTGACTACCCAGAATGGATTTGTGTTTACATATAATCAGCATGGAAGGAAGGAGAGCAAAAAGAAAAAAAAATACAAAAAGCCCCCAGAACTGTTATGAAAATGTAGATGGAAAGGGTATTGCAATAAAGGTCAGAGTAAAAATGTGAAAGCAGTGCACAGAAAGTATCTGGATGTAATAAACACGAAGGAAAGTTCATTTTTAACTGTAATCAGAAGCTATTAAGCCTTTGCCATTATTCCATAGCAGTTCACCTAACAGAACATTAACAAGTGAATTAGGACTCTGCTTCTGTTTTTTTCAACCAAGTTCACAAGACACTCCCTACGATCTTATCTTTCTCATTCCCTGGAAAAAAGCAAACTCAGTCTGCAACGTAAGAACAACAACCGCCACCACCACCAGCAAACCCAAAAAATGTGCCACATTAGGGAGCTTTTGGCTACTCTGCCTATTTTACATTAACCCTGAAATACTCAAATGCCTCCTATGCCTGAAACGCTACACTCTCAGATGCCTTTGCACCTGCACTATCACTGCCCTATCTGTACACCAGAGAACAAATAAAAAGGTGATTCAAGACAGCTCAATCTGAGCAGTTCAAAAGCTTCAAGACTTACATAGCACTTTCCTACCTTACTTGGAAGAGCACTTCGCTAGCTAGAGAGCAGGAAGAAAGAGTCTCGTGTGCTTCAGAAGAAATGCTGTGAAACTGATTAGGCGAAGGTTTTAGAGTTAATTAAAGCCTTACTTGGTGGTCCTGTAGGTATACTTGTACGTAACTTCTCGGGAGATTTGCCGAGCTAGCGCGAAGAGTTCATCTCTCCTGGTCAGCAGCGCGTTATCTTTCACACACAGCTGAGCAGCTGCTTCGTTAACTGTTAGCTGGAAATTAAAGACAAAAACAGATCTGTGATTCCAAATACTTTCACCCACTGTCTTTGCACCCCCTTTTGAAATACTGAAAGATTTCAACAGCAAGCAAGATTACTTCTAGTGGTAAACTAAACCCTGGACGGTTTCTTCCATTTATTTATATCCTTAACACACATCAGCTTCTGAGAAAAGATACAAAGCGCCCTGAACGTTCTTTAAAGTTAAGCATTATTGAAATACCCTCGATGTGCTCTGCCTGTGCCTCAACCCAGCGTTAATTAAATCTCTGTACAAGACAGGAGCTCTGAGCATTCACACTGGTTGGCTCCCAAAGCCTGGTTTATAGGGAGTACTATTTTTATAACCGCAATATGCCCCGGACTTGAAAAAAAAATCTGACAGTGTGGGTACAGATGGCTTTCCCTGGTGAATACAGCATGCATTCCGTAGAAGGTGATGGTTTAAGAAAGGATTAAACTTTTTTTTAGCGATGCTTCTCACCCTGGTGTTTGTGAAGACTATCTTCAGACATGAATCAAATCTAACTAGTTTCAAGGATGTTTTCCCAAGCCTGCTGGGACACATTTCTAGTGGCTCTGCTGCTGGCAATAGTTTGATAAAGAAAAAAAAAAAAGCCTTAAGGCTCAAAATGGTTTCATAACGTACTTGAGACACCTATAGAAAGTGGTGATACTGCCAGCAACTGCAAAACATCGCCGTCTAAAAAGCACGCTATCAACACTAAGGATACACAACTTAATTATTGATGTCATGAGAAAAACCCACACTGGGATGCAGGAAAAAAGATTCCTCCGCTCCTTCCACAGCAAACAGGCTGACGAGACATTTTCACTTCTTCCTTAACTAAAGAACAGCCAGCAATGGTCACGAGGCGTAACAGCAAGAGGACAGCATAACAATACTGCGGGTCCTTTTCGCAAAGGGTGCACATAGCTTTATTTTTCAAAAGGAAGCTGCTCTGCACAGGCTTGGCTTCTCACAAGTGAGCACAGCCTCAGACTGGCTGCTGCCATCCGCAGTACATTCTGTGTTAGTCTCAGAGTCATGAACATTCCAAGTCAGCTAGGTTATTTCAAGCACACTGAGATATTCTTCACAGGCCAAATTGTGGCATCCCTGGTCCCTGCCTGGCTGAGGAGGCAGTGCAGAGCGGCAGCAGCTCGGTGTGCAGGCTGAAATGCTTGAAGGTGGGCACAAACACACAAGGGGCCTCTAATGCTAGGGGTCTTAATGCCAGGACGTGCTCTTTTACCTCGCTATCTATCACACTGCTCCTGCATTAACTGGGAGCTTAGCAGCTCACCTGAACCACTGCACCTTCGTCCCTGAAGGACGGAAGCTGGCACACGACACAAGGAGCACACCATCCTCAGGCAGAGCTCCTGATGTCAGCCAAAAGAGAAATTTTGTCTAGTGCCACAACAGTTCTCCAGGGAGGATGGCAAAAACATGCATCAGCAGAGCTGAGACTCTCTGTGCAGCCAGCACCCAGTGAAACCTCACAAGAAACACAACTGCTCTTCTTGATATTTCACAAGCGTTTTTTCCTCTTCTTCAGCACAAAAGCCTCTGATCTGATTAAGATGTTTCCTGTGATACCTGAATGCTAAGCAGAGCACAAACACATCTTCAACAGCTGGATACGTGACCTGAGCTTTCAGTCTCCGTGCAGACAAAAAATGCCCCACAGAGATAGATGCACAAGGAAGCTGAAGTTCACTCTGTGCAACACCTCTAGGTTACTACGCTCCTACAGAACAACATGCTAAAATAACCAACTGTTACCCATTTGAGAGGAACCGTTGCTATAATGGCTACCTTTTTCAGAAAGAACCCAGGAAAAATAATACAAAAATAAAAGGTTAATACAGCACCTATGGCAAGAATTACCATCCAAAGCAGGTGCTAATTTCTGTCAGAGTGATAGCTATTACTTTGCACAGGATGAATAATATGACTAATGTTTACAACATAATTCCAAGTATTTTTTATCCCTCAATAAAGGTTGCAAAGAACTAAAACGGCTGAACACTTTGGGTACTTCTAGACAAATGCTGTTTATCCTAATATATAAGAAAAGAGAAATGTTTGTTTGTTGATTTTTCCTGGTTTCTCCTCAGAGGTCAGACCCAGACTACTGAATTGCATCATGGCTTCCTGCCTTTTCAGGAGGCACAATCCTGCTGTGAGAAAGTACTGTATGCCTGAATAGCACGATTCTGTATGCTGGAAGCCTTGATGACAGAGCAGTACGTGACCGTACAGGCTCTACAGAGAAGGATGGGTACATTCCCATCTGATGGGGTTTATAGTCTTGCCCCCCCCTCCCCCTCCACCCTCCCTCTACCCACTTAGAATCACATAATTAAATACTAAGCCTTACTGTTCTGATGAGTCAACAAAAGAAAAAGGAAGACACTGAGTTAGACAGAATTTATTGCTTGTATTTCTTAGTCCTGTTTCTCACACTATTAAACAGGATTTTTTCAGTTTTATAGGTACCCAGACAAGTACTGAAATACCGACAAGCAAATTACAGATGTGACTCAAACACACCAGAGTCACTGAGTGCAAGGCCAAGCCTCACACGCATCCTTCCTCCACTCCAACTTTAGACACGACTCACTCTCCTGCCTGAAAGGCTGTGCAACATGGAGACAATGGGAAGGATTAAGGAGAGCGTGTTTACTAGTTTTGGAGCCTCTTTGTTTCAAAGACTTTGCATTAGATTAGATAAGTGCCTCAGGCCGATAATGCTACCAACAGCACATACCTCCAGAATAGCTCAGCAGTTGCAGTTCTCATTGGTCTCTGATGCCTGCTCAAGCCCCTCGGGATACCACAGAGTTCACACAGTAACAGAATGCTCTCAGTATCTTACCACCAAGTTTAAGGCAAATCTGCATGCAACTCCACACTGCTTGAGGAGTCAGAAGTGCCCTGATCTTTATCATAAGAAGCAATCCACTACTCAAGCTTTTTAAATTCACAGAGAAGTTTATTCAGCTGCTCACTGCCAGCTGCAAGGAGAAACTTTGAACTGCAAGGCAGAAGGACAGTCTTGGAATGTATTAACACGTGCAGAAACATCATCTCCGGACGAGCAGAAGCTTACCTCCCTGCTCGTTTAAGGTCCTTCCTTCAGAGCAGCTACATGCTTAAGCCATTGAAAATAAAAATCCACTGAAATTGAATTCATAAAAAGGCAAACTCTGGTTTACCAAACGGCAAACAACAAACAGTCTCAGCGGTCACGGAATATCTGTGCCTTTTGTGCTTTAATGCAGAAATGAGAGAAAACTGTTCGAGACAAAACTTGGTGATATCCAGCCTCTTTAAGCAAACAGTAAACCAGTTATGAGCAAATTCCTCTTGTTTGCATGTGTGCAGCTCCCATCAAGTTCAGTGAGGCCTCACATGCGTAAGTGAGGCATAAGTCAACCACATACTCCTTTGATCCCATGCCCTTAGTCACAATAGCGATAGAAATATTTCCTAAAGCCAAACCATGCTCTCATTCCAGCTTTAAACATGGTTTTACAATGATCTGTACAGCTGCACTAAGACACAGTCACAGGGCAGAGCAGTCCTCCTTTCTTCCAGTTCTTTGGCACTCTGCTCCTCCAAACGAGCACCCACTGTTCACACCGCCAACTTCAGAGAGCCACTCCTGAGCCCAGCACACCTAACACACACACTGCCCCTCCACCCTCAGTGCACACCTTGCTGTCTGAGGAGACGTCTGCTCAGATTTCTTTCAGACTAAATTCTTCAGCTCCTACTCCAGAAAGAGATGGAAGAAGCGCATGGCCGCACGTGCTGTGCCGCAGGCCTTGACTGCACCCATCCTCAAGTGAGGAGAAGCCCTTTCTCCCAGTCCTGACTGCACCAACACACATGGGGCACCTCACAATTAAGCCTCCCAAATCCTGCCTTCGCTTCATAAGCCACATGTTCTGTTACAGGAGAGACTTCTGCAAGGACAGGGAGAAAGGCTACGTTTACATTTGTTCTTGCATATTGGAACTCTATACATCATATGCATAGACACAGTCACAAAGCAAGCAAGTGAAAGGTGTGCAACTGAAACCTGTAGTGCAAACGTGACTGACTAGTGACAAGTTCCCATGAAGTGTCTCCCTGCTCTGCTGTTCAAGTGCTTGTAAAGTCACTGCTAGTAACGTGCACTGTCCTTCAAGTGAAAATACATAAGCAGGAATGTAAAGAAAAAGTTTGTTTTCTGTCCACGTCCTCAAAAACACTAAGAGAATCTTGTTTTATGGGTAGAACAATGGGTAACACACCTACCAAACTTCCTTTTGAAGTGAAAAAAGGCTAAAGCCAGTACAACTTTTTTGGCACTCCTGAAACATAAACACTGCCTTCCCTTTTGGGAGCTCAGTCTTACATGCCAAATTTTAAATCCAACTGAAATTTTGCAATCTCTGTTAACTGTAAAAATGCTGATGCAGCATTCATATCAACAGTTGTTCTGGCACTGCTTTGACTTAATGTTTGTTCTCTTGTACTGTACTTTGGCATCAGGGAACTATTCCCAACACAGACACACCTATCGTGTTACAACATAGGCAGCACGAGCCTCAAGAAAGCCAGAATCGAAGCGAAGGAGGCCTGCACAGACTGTTGAGGACAGGAAGGAACAGATACTAAGCAGGTATTGATGGCAAAATCTTCAGAGCACAGTCACCCATCATTGCTGGAGACAGTAATGTTTCTCCTCACAACTTTCACTGTCTGCACTTTGCTTGGCTGGCCCAAAATCACTGTGCTCCCTGAAGAACGTGCCATAGGTGGTATCATTAAGCTTCATCCTTGCCCAAACACCACAGAAACACCCCCCCAGGTTTAGGAACCTCATCTGCAGAACCCTTTTTTACTTCATGTGAGCTACAGAGAAGGGTCTAGAGCAGCGTGAAGCAACCAAGCCGGGTCATTCTGTTACCAGACACAAGTTGTCTTAGTTATTAGTCTTCTAAACAACCAGCTTATGCTCAAAGGCCCAAGAGAATATGAAGACAAGACAGGTTTAAAAGGGTGCTGAGTGCCTAGAGTCCCGAGGAACATGCTCAGTGCAACACCAGTGTGCTATTTCGTGCTTAAACCCTCTGTCTGGAGGGCTGTAGCAGTGACTGAGCATTCTGGTGACATAAAGCTGAAGTCAGCGGTGCACACACACACACTCACACACACACCCAGGAAAGGGTATTTCTTTTTCACCCAAGACTTCTATTCCTGGGCAGAGCTGGAGATGTCTCTTGCAAGACACGCAACTCTCATTATCCAGTCAAGAGTGCCCATAGAAAGTGTACTCTATAAACAGCCCCTCACAAAAAGTGCAGAAATAGGGGAGGAAGCCCACTGTTGCTCAAGGGACTTTACCTCGTGGAGAGTAAGATGCTTGCCATCCTTTCTTTTTGAGTCAAATCTGCCATATATTGCACTGTACTTCCTGATTTCCTCCTCTTTGTGAGGGTCCTCATCGCTCATCTCAAAGATGTGACCAATCATCTTTGCCAGTTTCTTATTTGTTTTCAGTAACTCCTTGACTTCATTCAAGTCACTTTTGGGCAAGGAGGGAACCATACGTTCTACGCATTCAGCAACTGACAGAGCAGCAGCGGCATCCAGCGTCTCACTGTTCTCCTTTGGTGAAGCGGGAGAGCCGAGGTCAGCCGGGGAAAGGCTATGCTCGCTCTCTGTCGTGTGGTGTCCTTGCCAGAGCCTCGGCTCGCTGCTGCTCTGTAGTGATAAGCTCCCCACCACGTCAGATTTGCTCGCACCCACGCTCTGCACGCACGTTGTGGCAGCGCATTTTGGAATCTTCAAGTGAGGCTCTCTGGTAGCGCTGTTCCGTTCGTAACTACTGCAGGATATCCCCAGCCAAGCAGGAGACCCTTCTGGCAGTTTATAGATCGGAATGCTGCTGACCGGTAAGGAAGTGAGAGGCTGGTTAAAAAGACCAGGGTTTGTCACCCAGTCCCTCAGGGCCTTCTGCAACCGTCGCACGTGAAGCGGCTTGCTCGCCATGCCTACCAGAGCCATTATCTCCAAAAACTCCTCTTCACCTGCTTCACAGAGCTGCTGGACGTCATCACCACCCTGCTGAATGAAGGCATCGAAGTAGAACAAGAGATTTGCTTTTTGTAGTATTCGATACAGCTGCAGTTCCCCAAGGGTTCTGGGTAGCGCTGACGCCATCACGGATGACAGAACCTGCAGACAGCGAAAGCAGAGAGAAGATGAACATCAGAACGCTGACACTCAGATGCACTCCCCCCCCGCATCTTTCCTTACGATTGTCAACTGAAAGGATGGGTTCTTTTTTTTCCGCTCCCATTACAAGAACACATATGGAAATGATAAAATTGGTGATAATTCTCTTTTTTGTTGACCAGTTAGTATCTTATCAAACAAGAGACTCAGCTGAAACATTTGTGAAAAAACAAATCAGTAGATAGTTGCGATGCACCTACAAAGATGATGATTCAAACACAAAACCAGCTTGTTTTCAGCATTCCCTCTTCATGTTTGTTCCCAAGAATGTCATTCAATATTGCTCACTGCTTCTACACCACTTTTTTTTTTTTTTAATATCTTCAGATCAAAACGATCACAAAAGAATTACTGAGTACTTGATCCTCTGAAGAAAAGAAAAACATCAGTTTTGATTCTCCTTAATTCTCAAATCGTCTTCCTCCATGACAATCTGGAGGACTGTAAGAGGAAAACAGAAAAAGAAAGCAATGCTTCACGCAACCCCAGAGAATGAACGAAGCTGGATTTGCGAGGGACTGCTTCAGAACCAAGCATTTCTACCATCTTTACCACTTGATCTACATAGGATCTAATACCTCTGCTCATCTTAATCACAGTAGCAACAGCCACAGACGAAACAAGAACTCCGATGGATTCCAACACATACAGTTTAAAAACTTGGAATTCACCTGCCCGTTCCATCTGCTAACAGCAGTGGGTCATCGATAGCTACGAGATGAAATAGCACTTGGCTATACAGCAATTGCACTCCAAAGGCTCCCAAGAGACAAATAACACCAGTCGCCTGTCCTTGTTGCTGCAGGAAAGCCATTTGTACAGGTTTCAACTTGGGAGAAAGGTGTTTCTGTAAAACCCGCATTATCCACAATAATCCCACAAATACGAAACCCTTCAGAGAACGCTAAGATCTCACACTTACACGGCGGCTTTCACAACTACAAGCAGATAATTTCCAGTATTAGTGTATTAAGCTAAACGACCAATCAATAAGACCTAAAGCATGCAATTTGCAGTTGGTTCTGAAGGTAACAGAACTAAAACACAGAACTCGTCTGCTAGCATTACTGCTTTTTCACATTATACACTTATTTTAATGTGAAATAATTCACATCGTGCTTCGATAGCAAACGCAGTAACACCCCAAAATCTGCACTTAGAGAACACAATGGGGGAAAACCAGTTTAATGACACGAAACAAAAATATACCCTCAGCACAGGACTGGCAGAAGAATGAATATATTTTTACGTATCTACTAGCAAAAAATCAAAATCAGTAGGCCAACAAACTTCACAAAGACGTGTATGGCAGTGATCGGATACAATATGAACTAAATAAAGGCCTGAAAAATAAAAGAGCTGCACATCTCGTCCTTTAAAGTTCTGCAAAGCAGAACTGACAGCCATAGCTGTTGCATGCGAGTAGTCACCCCAAGGGCCTGCTGCTGGGACCTACATCTACCAGGCTGTGTGCTTGGAAACTCGAGGTGCAACTGGAATGCCAAAGAGCTGCGTGTTTTTAGACAAAGAGCTGAACTGTAGAAAATCATTAATTGCAGAACAACAGTTAAGTACAGTCTACACTCCTAGATGGGAGCAGCAATAAGGAAACGAAGCACACTGCTTAAGGAAATTCTTTAAACAGCACATAATTCTGTACTCTAAAGACTGCCATTACTTCTCAGAAGTTGTTGGAAAAACACTCCAATTCCATGCAGACTTGGACAAGACAACACTAACGGCCTACGGATCAGCAGCACTTCAGCAAACTGCTCCTACCCTCCTGCTTCAAATGATGTGGTCCTTTTCTTATCAATACCACAAATCAATTTGTTTATATAACTGCTACAAGAATACCCATTCTCTCTGAGAGACATCCATCTCTGCACCGAATCTACATACATCTACATAAACGGGCTTTGTGTGGAGAACCAAATTGAATTCTGAGACGAAGGTGGCAGTGAAATTACACGCAGCCCAAGCGCTCCAGGCAAGGCATGGAGCTAATTTTTCCAGCCCACGGGCTGGAAGAAGCAACCATAGCCCATGAGCAGCCTTTACCTAGAGGCTCTAATCAACAAATCTCCTCATGACAGATAATACTGGATTAATATGTACTATGGAGGCGTCAGCAGTGAGTCCACAGTTCAGACTGCGCCAAGGTTTGCATTTAAAGCAAGACTGAAATCCCCTTGTTTCATACTTTGAAAACCAATTCTGCTTTCCAAATTTAGTACAGTAACTCCTCAGAGGGCCACGCAAATTTTCCATGTAAGATCGCTCCTAATTTCCGCAGAGCAGACATTTTCAAACACTCCCTCTTTCGACCTTCCTCCTCCTCTCATCAAGCTGAGCTCCTCCAGTTGGACCACGCTCACCCCGACAACATCTCGAGCACTTGAGAGCTTTCCCACCAGGACAGCCCCGCTCCCTGCCAGCTGTGCTGCCTGCCCAGCCCCTCCCGGCCCACTCCCCAGCTCAGCTCTGTGCAGCCAGGGAGGCAGTGAGCCGGTCAACTTGGAAATGTGAGACGGGACAAACGGGAAAAGAAGCAACAACAAGGGTTTGCTGAGACAGCAGCGTGGCATTCCAAGAATCAGGAGCCCCTAACCCAATAGACACAGTGCTGCTCTCTCTGCTTGTCTATTGGGCAACACCAGCCACAGGGCACCCACTCATCGGGGTACCAGTGCTACCCATGTCTCATGAGATGTTTAAACAGCTTCTCTGAGGCAAAAATGAAAGCTTCTCACCCTTGCTACCATTTCTGAGAGCAGCAGGGACAGCACTTTTAGGACAAAGGGTAGGCACGAGGAAGGGTTATGCAATGGGCAGACAGTGAGAAGCAGACACCACAAATTGCGTATGCTCCTCAGCAGGGAGAGCACCTCAGGAGGCCCCGGGGCACCACGGGCATTCCTATTCCTCCTCTTCCATGGCCACCCCGAACGAGCTGCTTTGGGAGAAGCAACATCAGAGGCTCCCCTGATGCCAACCCAAATGCCGTGCTGCTGTACAGCGAACATACAAACCTGCTGAGCACATCCAGCTGCCAGCCCTCACAGCAAAGGGCTGCAACACGAAGCGAGTGCGAGGATACGCGTTCATCTTTTACATTTTCCACGCACAGAACAATGAAGCCAGGAAACTCCCCGTGGCAGAAAAAGCAGTTTGGAGCACAGGTCGAGCTGCGCGCCGTGCCAGCCGTACAGGAACCAGGAAATCACGGCTCAGACCCGCGCTGCCCTCGCCCAGGCAGCGCTCACGCCTCCTCCCTCGCCCCCACCGCCTCCACCCTACCGCTGACCGCAGCGCGGCCGTGGGAGCGGAGGGCAGCGCAGCAAACACGGCACAGCGCGCCGCCAGACCCGGCCCCATCCACAGCCCGACCCAACCGCCTCTTCGCAGGTACCGCCGCACGCCGATGGGACCCGAGCGTCACCGATTCAATAGGGAGAAGGAGAAACACGCAATCCCGTATTCGAGGCAAAAGTCACCGTTTCATAATGCATCTCCATCACTTGGGGCGTTCTGAAGTCTCTGAGGACGCACCGGGTTCGGAGCTGAGCGCCGCGCTTTGCATATTCATCGCCTTTTGCAGCGTTTCCAGAGGACTTTTAGCAGGAGAGGAAAATTACACGGAGCTCCAGCAACAGCGAGACTTTGCAAATTAAACAAGTCTCGTCTGGCTCTGAGATGTGCCAAAATACAGCCTCGCTGGCGGGCTCCCCGCTCGGGCACTGAGCTGCAACTCCTAACAAACCGAAACACGCGGCAATCGCGTGAGGGCACGGCACCGCTCGGCACCGCACGGCCCGGCCCCGCACCGCCTCGCTCACCGCCGCCGCTCCCGCACACCGCCCGCACGGCGGACCCAATGCCCCCAGCGGCACCTCGGCGCCGCCCCCCCGTCCCGCTCCGCTCTCCCCCGGCTCAGCGCTCCGCCCGGCCCGCCCCCGCCGGAGCGGGCGCCGCTTTCCGCCCGCGGGGCCGCCGCCCGGCCCGGTCCCTCACGTACCCCGCGGTAGGCCTCCGCCGCGGGCCGCCCGCGGCTCCCCTCGCCGCCGTCCCGGCGTCGCAGCCGCAGCCTCAGCCCCGCCGAAGTTCCTGCCAGCGCCCCCCCGGCCCGGGCTCCTCCTTTCCCATGGACGGGGCGGCTGGGCGAGCCCGTCCTCGCTGTTGCTGTTGCTGCTGCCGCCGCCGGGGGGTGGGGGGGGCGCGCGGTCGCCCCGCCGCCCAGCACCGCGCTCGCTCGGAGACCGAGGGGAGGAAGGAGGTAGGGAGGGAAGGAAGGAGGGAGCGGCCTGCGCCGCCCGCGCCGTCACGTGGGGAGGTCCCGCGCGCGCTCCGCCGCCCCCTCGCCCACGCGCGACCGCCGCGTGACGCAGAGCCCGGCGGGGGCCGCCGCCGCGCGGGGGCGGGAGCGGCAGAGGGAGCGGGGCGGGGAGAGCGGCACCGCCCGCCGGACCCCGCGCTTCGTCGGGCGTAAAAGTTTCCCGAAGAGGGAGCCCGCGGGGAGCGGAGCGGCCCCGCCCCGCCCCGGGCGCTCCGCGGTTCCCATGAGAAAGCGGAGCCGCGCGCTGCCCTGCGAGACCGCAAAAATGTGCGCGGCGCAGCCTCCTCCCTCCCACTCCGACGGGTTTTGCATGCGCCTCGAGGCGCTGCAACCGCGGCGATTAAAGCTGTCGAATATTACGGCTATCGCGCTTCTGTCGGGCACCCATCTTCAACGCGCCGTTTGCGCAGCCATTGACCGCGCTCCCGAGAGCCGCCGGCGACGGCCGGTCCGCCAACCCGCCCCGCCTCGTGTGAGCACGGTGTGGCTCCGGGGGCGCGGCCCACGCCCCGAGGCCGGCAGCCGCTCCGCCGTCTCCCTCAGCCGATATGACGGCGCTGGGCAGAAAGCCAGGGGCTGCCGAGGAGGCGAACGGAGGCTTTCCCAGCGAGGAGCGGGGAAGCGTGCTGAAGTTGTATAGCGCCGTCCCAGAGAGGACGCAGCGCTGCTCTCATCCCCCTCTAAAGACTCGTTGATGCGACAGTGCGGCTGTCTGCCCTGCACAGGTGGGAAGGATGGGCTGGAAACAGTCCTGGTAACTTTACAGCTGATTCCGTGCTGTACGCTTCGGTTTTGAAGTGGTTGCGGTGCCGGTCTTTGTAACGTTAACAAAGCACATAGATCAGGTGGATCCAGTAATGGAGGCGGCAGAACCTTAGCTCTGGAAACGACCCCTACTTCAGACCTTTGTCTGATTGCAAGCTATATGCAGTGACAGTCAGCAGTTTTAAAACTCTTACCCCGCCTGAGGACTGCCTCGTGTGTTCTTGGTGCCACAGTCCCTACAGATCGCTGGGCAGCTTGCAATTCACGACCAGAAGCACACGTGCCCTTTACGCCCGTGTAAAGCCAGCCAGCCTTCTGCATGTGCTGCCCCTGCCGCTGTGCTAGCTGGTTCCTTGGGACCTCCAAAGCGTGAGGAACGGGCTCACTCACAGGCAGGCGTGTTCTGCAGCTCCTGCAGGGCTCCCATAGCCAGGGCTGCCCCAGCTTTCTACCGCACAGGGCTCTCCGTGACAGATCAGATGCTCTGCCACGCGACATTTGCAAAACTCAACGGTGTGTGTGGGGGGAAGTAAAGCACGGGGCTAGAGAGGGGAGAAGTGATAGATCTGCTGTCGCCTTTGTGGAGCTGAGAGCAGGGAGCATCTCGACAGGATGGATCCTTCCTTCTCTGGCTCTGTGTTGTGCTGTCTGATCGCATGAAAAAAGATGAAAATCACACATGGTACAGGGACACTTTCATAATACATGGAAGAAGCACACAGCTGATGAGTTCTCTATTTCCTCCGACTCCCAGATTGAGGAGGAATCCGAGCAAGATACAAGTTCTACAGAATGAAGAAAAGAAAATCGGTAGCAAGCAATTACATAGAAAGAAGCAAGACGGCAAGGCAGATCCAGTGGCAATTACAAGGCTGCCAACACAGCAGCTGGTACAGCTCCCCGAAGAGCTCCATGCAGCACAGCTCCTTGGTTGGTCCCTCCAGCTCCGACTGCCACCGTAAGAGCTGCAGAGCAGAGCACATGGCTGGCACTGCCGCCCCGACTCACCGCAGGCTGTTTCCTTATAGCAGGTCACAGCTGCAGGCTGGGTCGTAACACACACACAACATTAGGAAAAGTGCGTGTTGAAACACATTTCTCAAGGATGCCATGAATGCCTGCGAGGAAAACCTTCAAATTGTTTACTCTTAACAAAGAAGGCAAAAATGCATTGCATAAGCACTTCTTTTTTGATATACTGTTGGGCAGGGTGTTGTGGCTGGAGTGCAAGGCCAGGCCCAGAGGTGGCTGCACACAGTTCCTGGCTCTGCTGTGCCAACAGGCTGACACCACGCAGGTTACTTCACCTTCTCCACGTTTCCATTTGGAAATCAGGATTGACTCAACTTCCTCATTGAAGCAGTTGCTGATCGGCAGATGGAGCGCCAGATGAAAGGCAAGGATCGTTCTTAAGCACAATAAATATTCATAGTACCCACCACAGTGGGCTTGCTGGGCAGGTGACTTGTCACAGACCATGCCCCGGAAGGACCGTTGTCTCCTCTACACTACATATATGAAGTTGCACAATGCAGCAAAGAACAAATAGGGATCAGGATGTGTTTTTTTTGGCACTGCCTTATTGAGTGCATGGTTAGAATAAGAGTTCAGGAAGAGAACTTGCATGCTTGGAGCATGTAAATCAGAGAGTGGCTTCAAAGTACAAGGAATTTTAATATATGACAGCTGAGATCATGGGCAATGGAGGCAGAAGAAAGCTGGGGTGGGAGCTAAGAAATAGAAGCGTGTGCAGGCGTCAGAATGGGCAGGGTGGAGCAGAGCAGAACTTCAGGAGTTTTCACCTTGACGGGACAGTGTGAACCAGGAAAAGAGGGTTAGGGCTGATTGGAGGAGGAAATTACCTCATCAACATTGCAAGTCATATCTTTCTATTGATTGTCAAATGAACAGACTTTAAGGCCTGGAGCAGCTGTATAAAATCATCATTCTCTGACCTCCTCTGCCCTGAAGATGAAAGGATTTCGTCTAGTCATTTGAATTAGATGAATCCTATTGTAAATAAAATAGCACACCAATTGTAATTTGTTGGAAGGTGCAGATTCATCACAGACCGAGACCTGTGCAAGCATGTAGTGCATAAACTTTGCAAAGACTTTGCAAACATTTCTCATTGAGTCGTCATCAGAACGGGAACGAACGTGGAAATGACTGCATTGAATTGTGCCCAACGTGGTATTTTAGCCGTGCCTGTTACAGTCAGATGCTTACCAAGAGCTGCACGTCCCTTGGGAAGCGCAGAGCTTGCTGCTGACCCCTTCTGAGGCACAGGCCCAAGCAGTCGGAGCTCCTGCAGGCCAAGGGCTGGGCGAGCTGCTGGAGGGGCTGTGAGCACTCAGATGGTGAAGATCTCTCCCAGCAGGGTGCTTGCCATGATGCACACGTGAGCTGCCTGCACCGTGCTGAGGGCTCTGGCTGGCACAAGCAGGAAGGCGGACAGAAGCCATTTCCATTAAGTGCAGGTAAATGTATGTTTGTATAGCCAAGTCCTTGTACATCTTCATACAGTCAGTTTCTCCTTGGGGCAGAAAGGGAAACTATCTGACTCCTTAACATCAGTAGTTGCATTCCTGTTTTATAGGCCAGCATCCAGTTTCTTATGAATTCTGGCAGCAGGGTTGTAAAGCTCCACTCATAGCTGCCCCTACCAGGGCATCCCATCAGCTCAGCACGTTTGCCCTGACAAGACCATTGGCAGCAGATGAGAGAAACCAGTCGCGCCAGAAGAAATGCTGGTATCTAAGGGCAGGTACGAATCGCTCCAACGTGTCCTGATCTGCAGGGTTCCCACTGTCCTCAGCAGGAAAGCCAAGCTAGGAGTAGGCTGTCCCATCATCTTGTGTGCAATGAGCACCATTTCTTGCAGGAGCGAGAAGGTCACGGTGCTCCTTTGTCACCTCCACACAGTGGTAGAGCCGGGCAGCATACCTGATAGCTGGGAGACCAGATTAAATATGAAACCCTAAGGGAACTGAAGACATTGACAAGTTCAGCCTGCGTCTGAGGAATACCTTCATCTGAAAAGCACAGGGAGGAGGAGGAACTTCTGAGATGTCAAAATATACCATTTCAACATTTTCAAAATAGCAGAGCCAAACCTTTTTTTTTTTATTTTTTCTTTGAAACTGCCTGTTTCTGACAAAAAGTACACCCAAACTCAAGTACAATAACAGAAAACAAATTGGAAAAAAATGACTTCTAGAGCTCAATACTCCAAGAATTAAATGAAATCATCGTTTTGGCTCAGATTAACTGCTACAGTCAAATAAAAATAACCTCGTTCCATTTTGCATCATACCTACCAACACAAGCACAGAACTGATAACTCTTTTGGAGCTCCTAGACCTTAGTTTTACTTCTGTACCTTTCAGCCATAAAGCTACAATCTTGGTCCAGTTCTAACGAAGGGAAAGAAAAGAAAGTGAGAAAGTCTAAACAAATGGCAGGAAGGAGTATAAAACTGTGGGCACATTTAATTGTAAGCTAGGTAGAGTAAGTCTTGATTCGCACATCTCAGTAGGGGCGAGAAAGCACTGAAGACCTCACAAACTTCCCCACTTCATTACTGAAATTCTGACTGCTGCAAATTGCTGTCCCTCCCGCACCAGTCCTGAGCCACATCCAAACCCAACCTGGCCGTGATAACAGGCAAATGAGGCAAAGCAGAAGGCTGATGGAGGAGTCTTCATGGTCCAGAAGTACAGTGATGGAGCAGAAGACTACGCCCGTGAGCCCCACAGCGATAACCAGGAGTTGCTCTGGGCTCTCCTTCATGGCCAAACCAGACGATTACTTAATTTTTCAGCCTGCAAAAATAGCAAAGCCAGTGGCAGGAAGGGATGGCAGGAGAAAGCAAGTGCGGAGTGAGTGACAGCGAGCGTGGCGCGGCACCTCCGGAGTGGGAGTTTGGCTTCGCAGGCAGTCACTCAGATCTCAGTGGTAGCCTGGGGCGGTTTTCAGTTTGTAACTTTAATCTTTTAATCTTTCCCTCTCCTCATGTGCGTGGGTGAGCAGCACACGTTGGTGGGTTGATTCTGCAACACCTCTCCCTCGCTCCCTGCTCTCCATCTGTACATTCAGTGGACCCACATTTAAAACGCTTTGGGTTAAAAGGGAAGAAATACCCCAAAAGCAAGACCTTGAGACAGCAAGGGGCTGAATGGTCTCCCCAACAAATTGGTTGACGAGGAGACTCAACATCCCAAGTTTCCTGCACACAAGGCAAGTCAGGGCCAGCAGCAGAGGTCTTCACTGTGTACAAGTGAATAGGTAGAGAAATGAACACTAGATAATAACTGGGGAAAAAAAAACCCACCTCTTAACCTGACAGTAAAACACAACTACACCCATCTGTGTCCGCTAGCACGTGAGAGCAGGATCGTGCAGGGTGACTATAGATGGCCAGCAGTGCTTTCCAAAAACAGCACCCAAACTCCTCACCAGACTTAGCGCTCGCTGCGGCTTTGGACAGGTCTCTCACCACAAACATGTAAAGCCAGAAGGCAAAAATCTTGACCTCACAGAGATCAAGGGCTCATTCACCACTTGAAGGGGATGACATTTCGTTGCGGTTGAGCAAATACCTGATTCTTTGCTGCAGTCCTGGCTCTCGAATGCCTCTTGCTTGTGTGTCTCCTGAGCTCCCAGTGCCTTTATGAGGATTTGAGTGCCCAAGTGTTAGATGTGTAATTACTCGATGCCTTGGTTTATCCATCTGTCAAACTCAGCTGAGGGTTTTCCATGTCACATCATTTTGGGAAGCCAAGAGCCCACAAAGAACCCTGAAACCTATAGGTGAAAAAAAAAACCACAGAAGAGGGGAATTCTGACTACGCTTGAAGCTCTCTTTCCAAGTGAGGAGAAGGCTTCTATGCTTCCCAGCTCCTCTCTTGGCAGTGATTTATGTGTAGGCAGTGGTCATAATCAGGAAGTGCCTCCTCCAATTTACAGCTGGTGATACCACCTGTGCCTCTCTAATTCCAGCCAAAACAACCACCTCCTCAAGCCCACGTGTAAGGAAGGGCAGAGGATCCAGCGATGATAACACCAAGAGAATAGCAAGACTCTAGTTGAAGTGCTGACATTATCCCCAGACGCATACTGCTGTTTATAGGTGTATTTTCTTGCTTCCTGTAAATACAATTGCCCTGGCTACTGAGAGAAGTAGACCTGACTAACGAGTGCACTAACTGCAACAACATTAGATGACAGGACAGGCACGGGACACAAGAAAAGGTTAATATGTTCAAATTTGCAGGGCCAGCGACTCACATATGTGCCTGTGTGGCAGCTGGAATGGAAGAAAGCAGAGTCATTACTCATCGCTTAAATTCTGTCAAGGACTTTTTCTTTCTGGAAAGAAAACAGCGAGTTAGTAATCGATGGTGAGGAAGAGAACTCTACAACTGAGATACAAGCGTGTATAGGGGTGTGTGTATATTCACATACTTGGTTGGTATTATTCTTTTGTCCCCCCAAGTCCATCTTCTAAAGATCGCTTTCACCCAAGTTGCATACCCAGAGTGTTTGGTTGGCTTTTTTGACAATGTCTAGCACTGTTTCACATTGCAAATGGTTCTCTGCACGCACACAAAAAAAAGGGTAAAGTAATGGTAACCAATGCCACAGACTTTATGATCTACTTTCAACCAGAATGAATACTTTAAGAGGACCCTGGGAAACAGGCTGGCTTTCAGCATATGTCTTTCAGTTCCTATCCCAGCAATCTTAATGATGTTTTTGCTTCCAGATGAGCTGGAATCAGGTAGATTTTGTGTAGGTTACAGCATATCACAGATTGTGGCTGTTACCGTCTTTCTTACCAGTTACCACCCAGACTTCATAAGCAATAAGTTTTTATGCTTTAGACATTACCAACTGAGATGGCCTTACATCCCCCAAGAGCAAGAGCCAGTGTGTTTTCTGGTTGCTGGTAAGCTTCACTCAGCATCACCATGTGGCTGCAGCATAGTATCCCATAGTGGCTGAAGCCACCTTCCTTGTTTGTGGTGGATCCCAGTACTTGTTCAGTGTTTTCTGCTTCAGTCTACTTCAAATCTTGATCAGAACTTTTAAGGGCTGGCATTCATTGTAGACATCTGAGCTTTTCCACATGCATGTCCTTTATGGGGCACACTCTGTGGTCTTGTTCTAGTCCTATTGACAAAGCTCCTGCTGGCTTCCCTGGAGCAATGAGGGCCGAGAGGCACTGATTTTCTGATTTATTAATTGCCTGTGTTTCCAGTTAGTCCAGAGCTGTGGGTGCCAAAACCTCAAGGGAGTCATTTACCTTCGTTGCAAGTATCATTTCAGCCTTTCTGATGCCAGTGGAAAATTAATACCCTTTGGAGACAACTTAAGGGCACTCTATGAGCTATATAAAGAAGAAAACAACAGGATCAGAATGAAAACTAACAGTTTGTGATATCAGATGAAACACTCCCTTTCATCAGCTGTTTTTTTCAGAAGCTGTTTGTTACTTCATTTCACCCACTTCCCATAGCCTCCAAAAGTTATTTTTGAATGACCTGCTTGCCACAGATTCCCTGAAGAGGCCCAGCTATTTACTCGTCTTTCAGAAAGTCCCTTGCTAGTGCAGGTACCTATAATTATTCGTACAAGAACCTAAACCAGGCAGCTTCTCATCTTCCATTTAGATTTTTTTAATGGGCAACACAAGAAGAGAACAACTCAGCCATACGGCTTGGTGAAGCTTTTGCTCTGCGGCTCTCTGAGCCCAGCACCATGGTGACAAGTCTCTCTTTCTGTAGTAAAGTGGGATTTCATTTATTTCATCTCTGCATGTCCGTCAGAAAGCACCTGGTGCCTGGGACAAAAATACGAGACACGGGGCTCTGTGGCTTGCTCTCCTCTGCGCAAGCTTGACATCAGAGGGAAAGGTCACATGCAAGTTTTGAAGTAAGATGTATGCAAAACCTTTTCAGAGGGGTTTGCTGAAAAACTAAAGCAGAACGCATGTGGTCATGTTTGAGTAATACACAGATAGCTGCTAGGTTCACTGCCTTTACAGGCCTTTGTGTTTTCAGAATATTTAGCTGAATATGAGCAATTTTTTGCTCACTCCAGAAGCCTTTTCTACAGCCAGAACCTATTTACAGCACTGGCAAGACCTAGCTCATCAGGTTAACACATGTGAAATTGATCTCACGTTAAACAAAGCAAGGTCTGGGAAATCTGACCACCGCGTTTCAGGGAAAAGAAACTAATAAGAGAGGGATCCCAATGATCAACACCGTAATAAGAAGTAAATATGAAAACAATAGAACGGAAGGGCAGTGCAGCACTTACCTCCTGAACCAAGCAGTAGTTCCAAGTAGCTTTATTCTAGAAATAAAAACGGCCAGAGGGATATAGGTATCCTCGGGGTACTGGGTCAGCAGCTGGCAGAGCAGCACTGGTAGATGCAAGCGTACAGAGGACACCACGTTTCCCCCAACTCTGCCTACCTGGCTGGGCAGCTGGGCCAAAAGCTGGTTGAGTGGGATCACAGAGGTGCAGTTTTGTCAGCAGGAGGCTTGGGAGCAGATGAAAGCGCAGGTCTGCCATCCCCAACATTCCTGCCAGAGAAGTTGAGCTGGTACAGGGTGGGGAAATTAGCTGTGCTAGATAAAGGAGAAGTATTAAAATCGTAATTTGCCTGGAGCAGTAAGGAAACCAAGAAAAGGAATAGCGACTCTCCAAGGAATCCAGCTGCACGTCGCTCCTTTTGGGGGTAAGCTGTGATATTTCAGTCTTACCTGTTGAATTCACACCCAGGGAAATAAGATCAAGATGAAAACAGAGAGTTTTTAAAATTATTTTTACGAACCCATCACTCAGCATTCTTTATCTATGATTGAATTGCACTTGTACCATTCATAACTTTTCAACCAGAGGGAAAAATGTGATAGGATTTTGCATGACTCAAGGGTCTTATGGGATGCTTTAAAACGGCTCAGCTTTCAGGCTTTTAACTGTGTTGAAGCACAGCAAAAACTGGAGTTTTGTAGAATGGCCCGGGCTTCCACGGAACGCACAAAGTAAGTTTCGTGCTTATTAAAGGTGATTTTGTTCTGAAAAGTACTTCAAGCTGCTCTAGAAAGCCTGGCAGATATCACCTGGTTAAGCACGAGCACAAAGGTTCCCGCTGCCTTGGGGATATTCTCATATATTTGCACAAAGCTTCAAACTTTTTTGACTAACCAATTATAAAGATGACCTGAAGCATGCATACATGACCACAGTCATACTGTTTCCAGGGA
Organism: Meleagris gallopavo; assembly: GCF_905368555.1. Taxonomy (NCBI): domain Eukaryota; kingdom Metazoa; phylum Chordata; class Aves; order Galliformes; family Phasianidae; genus Meleagris; species Meleagris gallopavo. Next base: position 1,775,274 of record NC_139410.1, read on the forward strand.
CAGATTCTCAGCTGCTGTGTATCTGCATGGAGCCACCAAAAACTCAACTGCCAGAGGTCTCTTGCATTTATTTCTAGCAAGCAATCACCATATAGGTTTTCTTTCCTATTTAGCCTCAGTTTGTGTGTGCCCTTTCTCCTGCTCCCTTATCTCTTGAGCACCCGCACGGAATGCATCCCCCTGGTCCCTGTAACAACAGCATACGGCTTTCTGGTTTGCAAACACCTGCCCTGTTAACTGCATTGTCAGCTTCAGCCGAGGACTGCAGCATCCTCACGGGCAGCGAGATGTCGTAAGGACAGACAGCAGGACAGAGGAAAGAGCTGTCCTTGGAAATTGTTCTTTGGTGCAACTTGGAACAAGAAAATCTGCTTCTGAGATGCAGAATAGCAGGCTGCAGGCTCGCGGTGCTGGCACGTGAAGATCCTGACCTTTCCTTCCTTGAGCAGAATTGTTGTGCTGCTGTTCTGAGTAATCCCTGTACAAGACTTACTAGCAGTAGCAACAATAATAATAAAGAGTTATAGAACAAACTCTGCGTTCTGAATATTGTTCAGAAGGGAAACATACCACAACCGTCTGCTTTAGAAGCGCTGGGAAAGCTTGTCATAGCTCAGACTGAAAGTATTAGGCAGATGTGACCTTTAATATCTGAACTGTCATGAGACAGGAAATTGCGTTGTTACCTAAGTGAAAAAACAGCCCACAGCAGTTCAACAGTGAGCATTAGAGGCCACTTCATCCCTGGGGTGATGCTGTGTGACAGACTCCTGATGTCTAACTGGGGCTCCAGTACCAAAAAGTCCCCTCCACGATAGGCACAGCGCAGTCCTTTGTCCCAGGAAGAGCACAGGCAGTTGATGCAGATGCTCAGACATCCAGAGGAGCCCTGTCCCAGTCACCTGCTGTACCTGCTCCCCATCGCGTTATTAAGAAATCACACTCTTTGGCTTTTGAAGATTCCTTGCTGAGCAAAACTGCACCAAACGCATGGGAAGTCTGTGGGCTGAGCTATGCTGAATGACAAACTGAACGAAAACTAAGAAACTCTGCAAACGGAATGCAAATCTTTTTTTCCTTCCTAGGCTCTCCCCTCTGAAACGCCTCGCTGTTTGTGGCCAACTTCCAGCACTAAAAGGTAGCAGCAGGCTGCACAACAAGCGGGGAAACCTGCGGATGGATGGACGTTGTGCTGGCAGGGTTAGAGGGAGCGGGAGGGAAGCGAATGGGGAACAAGTTTCACATTTCAGCAGACAGAGACAAGCGTTGCTCTGTGACAAGACAAGATTCGACAGAGTTCCTTGTTTTGAGCATAGCATGCCCAAGATCCCCTTCTTCCGACACGGTGTATTGTGCCTCAGCTGAAATCCTTTTGAAGAACAATATGCACACACAATGTAATCTGACATTATTCCAGTGCTACGGGGAACATCTTGAACATAATTGCACCGCATGGAAGTTGACTTGCTGTGTGAAAAACAGACCGAAAGGCTTTCACAACAAATCTGTAAACACATTTATGCTCCCAATAGCCATGATAAACCCAATCAAACAGCCAGGATTAGTGCTAACAACTCTCACTAAAGGAGTTAATGGAGTTCCTGTTGCGTGAAATATACCAGCTTTAAGGAAGAACTCACAGCTCCTGGCCACCAGTTTTGTAGGCAAGCCTCACTTGGGAGGAGTGGCAGCCAAACCAAGACTCCTTGAGTCCTGCTTGCTCACATCCTGTCCTCACTGGCACTGCACTGCCTCACCTCCCTCTCCCTCATCCTGGCATTACAACCGTGCCCATTCTGCCTTTCCTCAGCACCTGGCAGCAAGCCTAACAAGCTCTCATGCCTCTTTCAGAGCGCTCTGGTCATCCTCAACCCTTTGTGTCTACGTGACAGCCTCAAGAGAATGGAGCCCATGTCAATTTTGCAGCTTATTTTCTCCAGATCCCAGCTGCAGTATGCACAGCTCACACCTCACCCATCAGGAACCGCTGCTGTGGGAAACTGCTGTGCAGCACAGCACAGCAAAAAATCAAACTGAAAGTCATCCTCACTTGAGATAAGAAGAAAGATCTAAGCCTGTCAAAATCAGAACATGTCCTAGCACAACTGCTGGTCCTCCCCTTATGCTGAAGGCTGTCAGAATGAGGGTCGCTTGGTGTTTACCACCATCATCTCCTTTCAAATGCAGAGCTCACACTTGCAATAACTACACGCAGTACCAGCAGCCAAGGAGGATCCTGCACGTGGGCACACCAGCCCCATACCATGCTGGGGAGTCCTATTTCAGCATGTGGCACTACAAGGGACCAGTTGTAAAAACCTGAGTCTTAAATGTGGAATAACTAACCCGCTCAAGTGTTGTTCAACTTCCCTGCAGTTCACAAGCCATTCAAAAAACATAGTTAGTGATAAGAGCCACACTTCCAAAGCCAATTAATTAGAAGATCTGGTTCTAGTCTGATGTTTCTGCTACTAATTCACTGAAAACACACATCTCCCATGGAAGATCAATTATTTAAGCCAAGAACGGAAAATGTTCTTTCCTGAAAATTCCAGTGCAGAGCAAGCACGGAATGCTGCCTTTGCAGTGGAAAGCACGGTGTATTGCAGCACTGCAGGAGCAAGGATCTCTGTCTTTAGAGGGGCATCGCTTCAGAAGAGCATCATGCAAGGTTTGCATGGACTGTTAGTAATGCAGATAACGTGCTACTAACAGTAATAATAGCACAGTATTTACAACACCACTGCTCTGCATCTGCATTTTCAGAAGGCTATGCATCAAAACCACCAAAACAATTAGAATCTCATCTGTATTTTCCATGAGGGAGGAACTCCTTTTCGCAAGCAGGCTCACAGAAGCAGAGCTGCTGGCTCACATGCCCACTGAAAACACGTTCCCTGGGTCAGCCAACCACAGCCTGACGGCCACAGCCTGAGCAGCAGAGCTGCCTCGGTGCTCACCTCTGATCCTGAGCATCCTTACTGTGTATTAGCTACGTAAGTAAGAGTTCAAAGCTTAATGGTTAATTATTCTTTAAATAAATGGATTGTGGTAGTCCCACACGCCCACCCCTCTGCTGCATCAGGACGCCGTTGTGTTCATCCTGTGCTTTGCTATTCATCCTCCACCTGCTGAAACTCTGGAGCATTGTCTGAAGCAAATGTAATTGCTTCTGTCTTTGCCCTCAGGATAGCAGGTGCCAAAAAATAGCTGTAGAAAATACCTCAGAATTAAGAGTATGCTAGTGTCGGCATCTCTAAACCTTGCTTTCCCATAGCAAAAGAGAGCCAGCTAGAACATTCCGTGATGGATTCTAGCATTACTGCTTTCGATTCAGCTTGCTTCCTGCTTTTCCCCCTAAACGATGCACCCGGATCATGCTGATTCCCAGAGACAGATCCCAAAGGAGCCCTGGGCTATGTTATCTCTGCAGCTAAGAAACTCCACCTCTGCGCTTTTGCTGCTACTGTCTGCGTATGTGATCGTTAGCCCCTTCACAATATTTTGGTTTCCTCTATTCTCCTGCAAATGTTTCAGGCTTCCATTTTCAGTAGATGCAGCCATGGTCTCTCAAAGCTATGACTCACAGCATAAGAAAGTGATGTAACACCCAGCTTGAATGCCCAGCTGGGAAGCGAAACCAACCGAGGGGAAATTTGTGCCTACACAACAATGGCCAATGATTCTGAGCACCACAAATTTCAGTCTCTTAACGGCACTTAAAAAGCATCCAGTTCTCAAAAACAGCTATACTCTGTCTTTCTATGAAACAGACATACTACAAGCATCCCATGCCTGTGTGTGATCATGTTAGAAACACAGAAGATGCTGTTCCCAGGGTGGGCAGAGTGCTTGGGACAAGGAGCAGTAGAGCTGTGGCACTCGCCGTGGTCTCCTTCCTGCACAGGACTGTCTCTGATGTGATCCTGGCCCAAGCACATGAAGAAGCACATGAAGAAGGTGAGGGAAGGTGGCCTGCTGGGTTTCTTTTGGCATCTAAGCTGCTGAAGGCACACCTGTCTGGCTCACACACATTGTTCAAATGTTTGCAGACCTTCGGACACCTTAAGCAACAGTGATTAGGCTTGAGTACTCCGTGAGTAGTCCTAGGTGTGTCTGAGTTGTTTCTGACCTCCTTATGCTGCAGCTGATTTGGCATATGGAACTGGCAAGGTCCTCTGGTGTGTTTGGTACTTGTAACTTCTTAGAAGCAGAATGTGATTCTTGCAAGCTTCGCAATGCTGTGGCATGTCTGTACCAAAGAAGCTTGCTCACAGCTAAGAACTGCCAAAGGTCCAGACCACCTGGCAAGAAACACCTGCCTATGGACACCATCCTCTGGAGGAACAGTCCTGGGAACTGAGACTTGAGGTTTGGCAAGATGGAATAAATGCTGTTGCTTCCAGATTGTGTTGCTTTTAAAATTAAAAACACAGAAAAGCTATTCCCCCCCCCCTCAGGAGTTACTCCTTCGCTTCCATCACTTTGCGTAGGCCTAACCTGACCTGGCATTGTCCACAGTCTATGCCTTAGAGGAGCTTTGAAGGGAGCAACTCCCTCCTCTCCTTGCCACTGGATTAAGTTATTCTTCCTTATCTCATCAGGACAGGTGCCAGAACTGAGAAGACTCACTCTGTGAGGAGGATGGAGCGGGGAAAATATTACTTTATGCTTGTTCTGTGCTTTCCTGAAGCTTTTCTGGCCACTGCCAGAGACAGGAGCCCGGGCTTGTTCAACCTTTCATCTGAGCTGGCACAGCAAGTCCACCGTTCCCTTTCCTGCTGGCACGAAAGAAGGAAAAAAACCCAATTTGTACTCTTCTCGGTCACAGGCACTAAAATCCCCGGTTGTCAGTGACAGCTAATATCAATACCAGGAAAGGCTGAAATGACTGCAGCAAAGAATATTTGTAAAGGTCTATTTGAGGCACATCCTGCATTCCTCAAGTGTCTGCGAGAGCGGCAGTGACTCGCAGGGGCAGGATGACTGTGCATCCTGGCTCTCCCCACCGAGACGCTGATGCACGCAGTGCTGTGTCTCACATGGGAGAGCCCTGTCAGCACATCACCTTGTTTTAGGGAAAAAGTACTGCAAGGCCCCCGTCTGTAACGTACAACACAAAGCCATTTATCGCACGAAGCCACTCATGTGTCTTGACTCAATCCCTCACTCCCCCAGTTTCCCAGTCCTCTCAGGCTTATATTTATGAAAGAAAAAGCCCAGCAGTCAAAAACAGAACACAGAGCAGACATACAATAGCTTGCATGGAGATGCATGTATATGAAGACGCATGTTTGCTGTCATAAAACACGTCAGGTATTTTATTTTGAACATAAAAGAGAAACTCTTCCTCCCTCAGATCCGCCAACCATTAAAGCATCCTGAGCAAATGGAGGAGTACTGCACCTGACAGCAACAAAGACAAATTGTAAGGAGCCAGCAGTACTGGGTGTGGAGGGAAGGAATGCCAAAGTGACACATTTTGCTGTAACAGGAATTCCAAACTTGAGTATTTCTTGCAGGGGTGAAGAAGGACAGAGGGTATGCAAAGCCAGGTTGTGTAAAGAACTGCTCAACAACCCTAACTGGACAGGCTCTGAGAGAGCAAGAAACATTGCATAGCTTGAAAATGCTCAATCGTGGGTGTGTTAAGAACAGGTAGCCTGAGCTGGACCAGTCTCAGCATGCATAGAAAAGAGGAAGCATCAAGATAGTGAAAAACTGATGGGGTCAAGTGGTAAAGGATGCTCACACACTGCTTTTTATGCTGTTTTAGGAAGAGTTGTCCTTACTGGGCCTTCTAGATATTGGGGTAGCTTACATTTTCCTGTCTTAGTCACCATCCTCTTGGTTAAAACAATTGTTTCAAACATAAGAGCTGGGCTGTAACAGGACAGCTACAGAAGGCATTCTCTTGACTTCTGTCCTTAAGACCTTGGCTGAGATAGGCTACCAACCTCTCAGGCAGGTCTCCACAGAAGATCAGGCTACGGACAGATCACTCTACTCATGCTCAGGGCATTAACACGAAGGACTGGGTTACAGGCAGGCGCTGTGAAGAGGAGTTACCCCCAAACTTCCACCTGCCTTGGCACAAGTCCTTGGCTTGGGCAATGGGTACACCAACAACTGCAAAAGTGATAGGAAAACATTAAAAACATTATCAGAAACTTAACAACTTCCCTAAATCTATAAGAGCTTGACAATCTCCTCTGACAACACAAGCATTAATCACGAAGGTAGTTGAGCGCATCAGGGATAAAACTTAATTTCAGGAAGTAAAGAACTGCTGGGAAGAGAGTAATTCTTTTCACATTTATTTAATAGTGCTAGCAATTCATTTCTCCAAGAGAGCTTTGTCAAATCCCAGAACAATTACAACAGGCTACTATATAAACGTAGTAACAAGCAACAGTGCTTAATACGAATATAAATCTGAAAGGATGAGACAGAGACGCTCGCGTACTTAACCATAAACACCACATTGTTCCCGTGGCCTCCTTACAAAACTCACAGAATTCACGTCCTGTGAATTTCAATAGCAGACCCAGGAGACTGACTTTACCTGTCAGTTCACCTTTACTTCCAGGCTTTCAAGATCAGTTTTTAAATCAATCACAGTGATTTGGAAGAATGTTTTAAACCTCATGACAAAGAGTGAGAACTACTTCCCTGGAGAACAGATGCAGCAAGAAAACTGGCCCTGTGAGGCCATGCTTGCCTTTCTGCTCTGAGCTGTGAGGGCTCTTGACCACCAGTAAAGCCTTAGACACAGTTCAGGCTTGCCAGCTGGGATGCCAACAGCACTGCTCGGTTCAGTGATGTGGTTATTTAGCAACTGAAATCTGAGCAAGGATCACCTATTTACAACAGAACACTTGTAATCAAAAGAAAGCTATTGATTTTGTTAACTACTAAGCTAGGCTGCACATTAGCTAGTGGTCCTGGAGCCCAAAGTGCTCATTTTGGAGCCACCTCCTGCAACCACGCGCTATTTTCTAGCATTTCCAGCCACTAACCTAGTTTATTTTGCACACGTCCTTTCAGAGAAAACATCTTTTCCCCCACCGTACAGCACAAACGCGCACTTGCTCACACGGGTGCTACCATCTGCTTGTCCTACATTGAGCAAAAGTCCCTTGGCAAAAGCCCACTTTTATTGCGGGGCTTTTTTTCGTATGCAAAGAGCCAGCTGTAAACGTGCTTTTCCTGTTCTTTGTGCTAGACATCGTTAAAAAAACATACTTCTTAAGTCTTTGTTGTAACAATTTCTACCCTGGAATCTTCCTGTGCCCTTGAGATCTTTCTCTATGAAAGGAATTAATGCCTACACAGCACTGCAGGGCCAGTGCACAGCTGTCCTAAGACCAACCAATTGCTGTGTGTAATCACAGTTTCCTTCTAGCAGTACAGAAAGCATTGGGAGTGAGAGAAACCTGATCAGTGGTTTCTTATCTCCCAGCAGGATCACAGCCTTGAATCAGTACAGGTGCAGCGTGTGCATGCTTTTTTGGATTTACATATAAAGTTGTTTTTTTTCATTGTAGAATACAATAGTTAGAAAACAGACGTTTTTAGATGTGTTTAGAAAGTTAAGATTTTCACTTTCCTAGCGTAATGCTATAATGGGATGGAAAATACTGTGGTAATAGCAGGGATGCAAAGACTTGGGCTGCAGCAAATGAGAATGAGCCCAAATGCAACAGCCACAGATACAGGAGAGAAGGAAAAAAAAAAAAAAAAAAAGAAAAAAAAAAAAGCGAACTGCTTACCTTCAAAAGGCCCTCAGTAAGCAAAGACTTCCAACAAAAAATACCCTTACCTCCACTACCAAACGTTAAATGAGGACTGGGAAGGAGGGGCTCCACCCCTCACGGTCACTCAGATGCATTGCATGCACCTGAACTCCTTGAGTTGGCCCTGCCTTCTCACCAGGTACTCCATCACTGCTTCAGGCCATGACTGAGCATTTCCACTACGCCTGGTTTGCTGTGATGGTTTCTGAGTCCATGCGCAGTCTGAGTGTCCCCCCCCATCACCAGGTGCCCTGGCTGTCCCTGCCCCGCACCACGGTGTCACAGCAGGTTTAAAAAAGCGCTGGTTTAAAAATTTTTTACAGAGACTCAGATTTTACTCTCAGAAGTTTTAGTTCAAAGAGCTTTGTTTTCCTACAGTCAAGTCATGAATGCAGTCTTCAATTTTCTCTCCTCTGAGAAGAGGCTGTGCTTGCAGCAGAGATGGGCAGGACAGCCCTTCGTGTAGAGCGAAGAGTCATGGTCTGCAGTGTAGCATGGGCTGGAGTTGGAGGCATCTGTAGGGCTTTATGGGGAATGGCTGGGCCTTGTTTCCTTAGACCATACTGTGTTCCTTTCCATAAGCAGCCAGATCTGCCCTGTTTTAACACAGGCTCTTGAAAAACCAAGTCTATAGCATATTAGTCAGAGCAAATTTAACACAATAAATAAGAGCCCCTGGTCAAATATAAAACAAACCCTTGCCTTCCCATTGCCGATGCAAAGCGAGGGAGGAATCCAGTCAGATTTATAGCACCGCTTCCGTGCTATAAAAATAGCTACATTGAGCGTGCTAAAAATAAGCCAGATAAATATTTAAGGCCCACTGCTACTCAAAGGAAACCCAGTGCTGAAGGCACTGAGCAGGAATAGCACGGACAGGATGGGTGAGCTTCCACCGAAGGCACTGCTGGAGCTGGAACTGAGACACGGTCACCTTCCCACACTCGTTACCATTGGTCCTCAGGATCCTAGGAGGTTGCTGCTGCCCAGGGCAGGGTATGAGCACAGTACCCCAGCAAGGCAGGGCCACCCTATTTCACCACATGCATCAAACAAAGCCTCCATCACCCTAAAAGCACCAACACTTCTCTTTGTAGATCATTTTTCTCACCAAAAAACAACTCGATATTTTGCCCGTGAAATACTTCAAACTAATGCGCTCCTGAAAAAAACAGCTGGAGAGGAACAAAATAGTCTCAAATGGCTCTTCTGTCTAATTTTAACTCTAAGAGACCATTTACATCAAATAGAAAGACAACATAATGTACCTGATAATAAATTGCATTGTTTGTGAGGGTACTTATGGAACAGGAATTATTTGCGTTGCTGGGATAAACATTCAACAGAACCCGACAAAGCATGTGAAACTATTTCAGAGGGAATACGGCGGTTCTTCATCCTCAGTAGCAGAAGGCAAAAGAAAAACGGTTCACCACGGAAAGGCACTGCGTTGTTCTGACCGCACAAGGGCTGCCCGTTTTGCTATTTTTCCTTTCTCTTCCAAGAAACCAAGCATTCAGCACCCGGATTGCAGAGCTCCGGCAGTCGGACCCGCTTCCTTTGACGCTCACCTCCTACGACTGACACAACCCAGCGCCCACACAGCGGCTCCGAGGGACAGCACGGCACGGCTCTCCCCACCCTGCAGCCTCACCGGCCGCGGGCAGGGAGGGAACGCCTGCATCCCTGCCAACACAGCTATCCTCTGCTGAGGGCAGGAGGAAGAAAAACACACACATACACGTGCCCCAGCCGGGAAACAAACAAAAAGCAGCGTAAATAAACGCAATTCATCGCAGACAAGTAAAAAGCCCTTTATTAAGGCATCCGTGCGGCGGGATGCTGCTCCTCGCGGAGCTCAGGCCGTGCCGTGCCAACCGCCCCCTCCCCCAATACGCACCAACCGGGGCAAAGCGGCACGAGGGGACGCGGCTCAGCACACGGCCGGCCCCGCGCCCTGCCCGCCTGCCCTCGTGGCCGCCCCCGCCGGGCCCGGCCCGCCCTCGCCGCCCTCTCGCCGGGCCGTTAGAGGCGGAGCCGGAGCCACCGCATGGGCCCGCGGTGGCCGCCCTGGGCCCGGCCGGGGCTGGGGTTGGGGCTGCTCCTGCTGGCGCTGGCCGGGGCGGTGCCGGCCGCAGGTACGGGCCTTCCCTCGCTGCTGGGGGGGTCGGGCGGGGCCGGGGGGTGAGGTTGCGGCCGGGGCCGCCTCCGGGAAACGGCGCCCCGGAATGGTTTCCCTTCTCGCGCGCCTCCCCGGGCCGGGCCTGCCGTGCCGTGCCGGGCGGGGCTGAGTGCACCTCGGGCTGCGGCCTGGGGGCTGCGGGCGGGGACCGGCGCTGCGGCTCGGGTTGCTGGGGAGCTCGGTGCCGGACGGCTGAACGCAGAGCCGCTCAGCAGCTCCAGGAGCCGGAATCGCGGCAGTGTAGGGGTCAGGACGGAGATCTGCGATCACCCCGTCCATCCCGTGGTACGGCAGCTCGCACAAGTGGGCGTCTGGGAGATCCTGAATGTGTCCAGAGAAGGGACCCTACAGCCTCTGGGCAGCTTGTTGCTGAGCTCTGCCACTGACAACAAAGATCCCCTTTGTGTTTGTATGGAAATTCCCACGTTCCACTCTGTTCCCGTTTGCCTTTGTTCTATTGCTGCATGCCGCCAAAAAGAGCCCAGCCCCATCCACCTGACTTCTGCACCTCAGATATTTATGAGCACTGTAAGGGCACCCCCAGCCTTCTCTTCTCCAAGCCGAACAGCCCCAGGTTTTATCAGCCTTTCCTTGTATGGGAGGTGCTCGAAGCCCCTATTCACCTTTGTGACGCTCAACTGGACTCTCTGTAGGAGATCCCTGCTTTTTTTTGAACTGGACATGGTGATCTACACGTGGCCTCACCAAGACAGAGTAGAGGGGAAGACAGCCTCCCTGACTTGCTGCCCCAGAACCGTGATTCAGGTCTGCAGGAGCCACGTGTAACTCCCAGAGTTGTTTCATCTCTCATATGGAAGTTCCCAGGCCTTATCCTGCCTCCTTTCAGCCCTGCACATCTCAGTCAGAGCCTGACTAGTGCAGCACTCAGCCCATCTGAAGTACTGCACTTCCTGCCATGGGATTTGGGATGACAAGCAGTTGCTCAAAACTTCACAACAAAATTGCCCGCACTGAAAGCTGAAACCAGTGTACTTCAGCAGGATCGTCTGTAGACACATTCTAATTCTGGGATGGCTTAAGAAACTTAGATAAGAACATGCATGCAAGTATTTTTAATTGGCTTAATTAAATAGTTAAGAAAACAATTTAGGCTGGGTTTAGCTCTGTACAGAGCTGGGGCAGGCCTGTACCTGCCAGCAGTATTCTCCTGTCCAGACCGAGTTTGCGCTGGTGGTTTGCTCTGGCCAAGTGCTTAGTTGGCGGTTCAGAGACTAGGAGACTGTTTCAGCAGTTACTGCTGAGCTTGGGTTGGACCTACGTTTTCTATTCAGAGAGCCAGATGACTCCCTCTGTTCTGATCTGCGTTCGTTTCATTTATTCTGCTCTTTAATTACGTTCGCAGAGCGCTGCGGTAAGGCGCTGTAGGGCAGATGTTGGTGCGCAGACAGGATTTCATGCCATTCTGGAAAGCCTGCTCCATGGATGGGTCAGGGCCCTTACTCCCAAAAGGCACAGGGGGTCACTTAGGTTTCAGGAGAGCTGAGCTGTCCCTGTCTCCAGACCCCTGCGAGCTGTCAGCGCAGTTGCCATACAAACATGTGGCTGGACCACATCAGGAGAACACAGTTGAAGGTAGAAATGAAGAGTTACATGCTTTACCATGAGAACTGTGTTGGAGGGGAATGAATGCTCTGCCTGCAGTGAGCACAGTGCCACGTGCTGGGTGACTGCGATACGTGAGCCTGTTTACCTGCTTGTGCTCCCACAGTTACATTCAGCACTGGTAAAGCATCAATGACAGTGGGGCTACGCCCACACGCACCAGCAGGGAATTTGGCCCAGAGGCTTGTTCCTGTGCCACGAAAACACGGTTAGAGATGCCATGCTTTCACTGATTGCATTTGTAAAAAACCTCACCATGCATTACTTTTTTTTCCCCAAGGTGTTGCAGTTTAGTTAGAGCCCAAATTACTTGATTAAACATGTCATTTGAATTCTGGTCTAAATCATGCTGAACATGCTACCCTCCAGCCTACCCTTTATGTTCTATTATCTGCAAATTGCTTGTGATTTATTAAAAAAAAAAAAAAAAAAAGGAAGAATGTTACATATTTATGTTTTGTACACATTTGAAGTGAACTTTCCCTCATCAGGTGGAAGCTGTAGCCTCCTGGAAGAGGGGAACGCCATCCAGAAACTGCATGAAGACTGCTTTTGTTACGTGCAAAACAGAATCATGCGATTACAGTACATTTGGTCAACTTTGCAGGTAAGAGCTCCTTTTGGGGATCATCCACATGTGCCACATGCAGCCCCTGGCCTTTTCCCAGCTATGTATATGACCAGTTATCAAAATCAAAGCAGCACTCAGAGTGCAGTGGGTAGTTTGAATGGTGGTGTATCAGAAAGAGCAGCATAAAAGTACAGCACTGTGATCCTTCACTCCAAGCGCGCTGAGGTTTGCTGTCCCCTTAGTAGGAGGACAGGCTTACAGTGTCACAGGAGGATGCCAAACAAACATTAACTCTCTTATTTTGATGCACATCTTCCATACTAATGGACTGTCGCTAACCTCAACAAGTATTTTTGCACCTCTAAACACCTTTATACAACTTCTAAATTTGAGGATAAAATACACTGCTGTGAACCACGTATTGTAGCATCCTTCTTCTGTCCATAACATGAAAATTGCATTCTTATCTACAAGAAAAGTAAATTCAACTGCTTTCGGCTCCAAAAGGGAAGGAGGAAGAGTATGAACATCCACAGCATAAGAACAAAAGGTGTGTCAGGTTGTTAATCTGAAAGTTACACAAATGCTATTCTGGCTGTTTTATCATTTGGCTCAGAGGATCATCTTAATAGAAACGTGCTTAGTAATAGCAGAACAATATAGAAATCTCATGCCACTAGAGACAATAACAGGTTAAGGAAGTAGTGGAGTACGTTTGGTTCTGTTCTTCCTGGGTAGCTGTCACTGGACAACGGAAGGAAGCAGTTTTGCTGTGTTTGCTAGAGAAGCTGCCTCTCAGACTTGGAGGTGGAACATCTCTCGGTCTGTTCTTTACCTCTCTGTCCCTCATACACACATTGCATTGTCATCTACAAGAAAAGCAAGTACAGGTTGTTAGGTTAAGGAGGGGAATGTGAAAGAGAATAAACATTTACAAAAGAAACCATGGTCTGTCAGACACTGGGTTTTGTTAGAACTGTGTGCATGGGCAAGTGTCGTGGTGGAACCAAACCCCCAGAGCCTGCAGATGGGGGCAGGGCTTTGGATAGAACGATGCTGACATGGAGTTCTCTGAGTCACACCGTAAGGCCCAAACAATATTTGCATAGTACTAATAACCAATATTAAACAACTAAAAATCGCAGCGACATGACTTTCTGTGCTGATCTTCATTAGCATATGCACGGTGGTCATGCTGTGCATCTCACAAAACAAATCCCCCAGTGATCCTGAGCTACAACTCTGTCTTACTGTTTGATTTAGGTAAAAATAAACAGCACAAAAACATTCAGGTTTGTGCCTACTCCAGAAAAAAGCAACTGTCGGAATTCAGAAACTGTGTTTGAGTTTGCTGCCTGTGCTGTTCAAATATTCTGGCGACCAGAGACATCTACAGAAACCTTCTTAAAGGTAAAGCAATATGGAGAGGACTTCTGCTTCAGAATACAGCCCTTCAAGGAAGAACTGTACACCGTGAGCGTAACACGAGAAAGTAAGTAGAACAGCTTCCTGCTTACATTACAGATAGATTGGTATTGCCAGCATTACTGCCTGTACCAACTCTTCTGTAAGAGGCCTGAAACTTGTCTGCTGATATTTAATATAACCAGTGTTTCAGAATGAGTTAGTCTAAAGCCCCTTTCTGTTTGTTTTCTTTTTCCCCTTTTTAGTGCTAGATGGAAAGCTCTTGTTTTTGTTTGTAGCTGGAATTTTTCTGTTCCATTTTGCAAACAGTCTGAGCAGGTGAGTACTGGCTGCTGCGCTTTCATGTTTCTTTCCCAGAGTCTGTGCAGCTTTGGTCTGTTCTCTGAGCTGAAGGCACAATTCTCTGGGAAAGTGAAATAAAGAAATGAGTGTATATTTAAACATATATTAAATATATGAATATATATTACAGATAGTTGTAGCATTTGTGTGGGGACAAACTGATATACCTGGGAGCTTTTGCCATAGAACTGCATTGGGGTTCTATATACTGTGACGTCCTGCGCTGGGTGACACCAAGTCAGTCCTCAGAGAGCAAGAGTGGGGAGTCAGGAAAATCCTCTCCCTTTTGTAGGCCACTGAGGTTAGCAGCAGCTGAGGGATGCTGCATGGCTTATAACTGATGCCTTGCTGTAGGCAGAACGCTTGGGGTGAGGTCATCTGGGGCCTGGCCTGCCTCTGCCTTCGTGCCAGCCTTTCCTCACCATTCTTTTGATGCATCCTTGCGTAGCCCGTAAGGGAGGATTCTTACAGGCATAGCAAAACACCTGAACAGTGACTTCAAAGCAAAATGAATCACAAATTAATTGGCAGGAGAGACCTTTAAAACAAGCAGAGCAGCAGCAGTTTTCAGACTTAACTAAATCATATTTTGAAGTCAGATTCTTGTCAATATGTCAACTTAGAAAAACTTGCTTTTTTTCCCACTTTTAAATATATAAGCCTATTCTTGCAGCACTGAAACAGACAGAACCACGGTGTTCATAAGAAAATGATGTGACAGAAGTCTATCATAGAATCCTTAGAATTGAAAGGGACTCTTAAAGGCCATCTAGTCCAACACCCCTGCAATGGACAGGGACACCTACACTAGATCAGGGTGCCCAGAGCCCCGTCCAGCCTGACCTCAAATGTCTCCGTGGACAGTGCATCCCCTAGCTCTCTGAGCAGTCTGTTCCAGTAAACGGTCTGGTAACAGTTTCAGTGATCATATAGTAGTAATTGGATTTTTTACCTTTTTTCTTTTTTTAAACATGAATTTAAAATCTAAACCAAGCCTGTTACCTGATAACTCACTTACAGTTGTGTTCTTACTGAAGCTCGCTGCTATCTTTACAAATGCTGGCATTTTTAACCACTCACTGCTAAGAAAATACTTCTTACAACTTTCTCTCTTGTTTTCTTCCAGGAGCACCAACTTCTTTTACCTGTCTGGAATAATACTGGGCATTCTTGCTCTGTTAATTTTTGTCCTGCTGGCACTTAAAAGATTTATTCCGAGGGTAAATCTACATTTGTAAAACTAAGTAATAATTATTATCATTGTAATAATAGAGGAAGTGAGGAGTCCAAGGCCAGATTCTGACCTTGCTCTGTCTGGGGAACTCCACTGAAGTGGGTGTGGGAGTCAAGTAAATATAATTAGGTCAGAATCAAGTTCTAATTAGCTTGCTGCCGAGTTGAAGGAGAGTGTTGGTGTTAGGTTTATTGGACTGGAGCTAAGCTTGCTCTTGAGTATATGAGTAAGTCTAAATCAAAAGGTAATTTTAGTGGCAGCTAGGACAGATTTTCTTCCATTCAGCAGGGAATTAATTGTAAGGAGATGTGAACTTTCACCAAATCTTTATCTCTGTGCATTGTTACAGTATTGCTGAGTTATGTTAATTGAAAATACACTTAAGGAAACTTAGGTCATGACACTGAGACACAGCAGACAAAGACAAGAGGTGCAGCTGCTCCACTCAAACATGATGCTGTGTACTTGCAGCAGAGCACTGTGTAGTTTAAGTCTGACACAGAGCAGAAGCCTGCAGGTCTGCCAGAACCACATCTGTGAATTCCTTTGCTAACAATGGTCCTGAGTCTGACTGAGACTAATAGGTTTTTTTTTCTGTTTTTATTTTGTCAATCTCCAGCGCAGTACTTTCTGGATACTATTGAGTGGCTGCTGGATGTCCTCTCTCTATCTTATCTACTGTTTCAAAGAGAATATGCAGTGGTTGTGGTCTCAACACAGGATCTACCTGTTGGGTAAGAATGTTCAACTGAAATCTGCAGTGCACTTTTGGATGATTTAGTGGTTAGATGAACAGCTGCCCATTAAGATTTAAAAAAAACAAGTTACTGCAACTCATTTATGGATTACTTTTTTTCTCCCAAGCCAGAAATGGTCTAATATTCCAAAAGTTGCTCAGTAAGTATTCAGTCACATTATATCATTAAATAAAGAGTTTGATCTCGTGGGCCAGGAGCAGCTGAAACAGCAGACTTTGCATTAATTTTTCATTGATTTGCCATAACGTGTTCTCCCCATGGCAGCAAAAGGGCACCTACGCTGACTTTTATTTTGCTGAATATGGGAACTGGATGCACATACTGCAAACTGGTTGGCAAATCTATTGCTCTGGCATCTGCCTCAGCTCTCTTGCATGGGAGAGAGCTCACGTGCAGCTCTTCCAGCATTACCTAATGGCTGCGCATAAATCACCTCGTGAGAGGTGCACAGCTCGTACAACATAATGCAGTTAACTACAAGCACAAAACCAGCACTCTGTGCTGCACAGCAGTTGCAAGCTTAGTCAACCAACTAGTTAAGTTCAGAAGGGTGGTTTCCATCTGTTTCTCCATGACGTTGTTTCGTGTTTCCACAGGTTATTTTGTGGCTGTTGGAACTATCAGCTTTGCTACTTGCTATCAGCACGGACCGCTTACCAGTGAACTGAGTATAACCTTGTTCACGTGGACGCTGCAATTAACAGCCTTCGTTTTCATTTACTGTGGTGTCACCATACCTCAAGTTGCATATGCAATAATAGCAGCCATGCTCTGCTCCAAAGGCCTGGGTTATCCCCTTGGTGCTGCCTGGCACATAGGCAGGTGTGTATGTATTTACGAATGTCCCGTGTCCCTTTACAGCCAGGAAACTGCTAATAATGAAAAAAAGCCTTACATTTAGATAATTGGTAAATTTCTATTGCCTTTTTTTAAGCAAATGTAAAGCTACAGTGGAAGAAGTCTAAATCCCCAAGAAAGACATATAATTACTTTCTGTTTGGCAGTTACAAATACGAATTTTGTTCTGTGGGGAATGGAGAAATATGACTGCGCTCTTAAGTACAAATGTAGCACCTTCTAGTCTGCAGCATATGGCAACCAAAACATTTCTGTTTGGTCGACTGATCAGACTGCAGCAATAGTGCTTTGGTTTCACACGGTGCAAGAAAACCTGCAGGTATTGAATCTTACAGGATGGAAGTGCATGTTAGAAAAGGACAGTCCTTCCTAAGTTAGATAGCTTTCAATATTAGCGTTCAATTCGGAGACTAAAAACCTGTTTCCACCAAAACAGTGCTTCCCATTGATTTTAGTTCTCCAAGGATATCATCAAAGATACGCGTGTCTATCTTTAGTACGTGGAAACAGTCAGTTATCACTGTGGAGACATTCCCCCCTGTATTCCCTGTATGTGCTCCATTTATATTGTGGCATTTGAAGTTGGAACTGCTTTCGCGATGTAGATCTTAGTTTGCAAAGTACTTCTGTTAGCAATATGGGAACAACATGTTTGCTCAGCCTTGAATTTAAAGCATGTTTTATCACAGATGTAACACTCAAGATTCTAAAAAGCCCTCCCAATTTACAGCTGCTCGTTACCTCCAGTGATGACACTCTTTAGTGCAGACTGTTCCACAGCTGTAGACTTCTGCTGAACCTCTAAGACCCACGAACAGGCAAAGGTTACAACCAAGATAACTAAAAGAATAAGAAACAATTTATCTTTTAGTCTCACACCATGCTTAGTGTTTGAAGAACATACTGCTTTGCCCCTCTGCTCTTTTCAGATGTTGCAGCACGGTTGGTGTTGAAGTATTATTTATTTTAGTTGGAATTGTTCATTTACCAAGAGCTGATTTTGCCAGCAGATGAGAAGCAGTGTTTCAGCAGCAACACAATATCAGTACTTTCCTGATCAAGTAGGTTCCGTTTGCTCTGAAATCAGTAAGATTTGACTGGGAGTTCGTAGAAGTCGCAACAAACCTGTTTTACCATTAAACACTGTGGATTGTTCTCTGGGTAGAATCCCTTCTCATTTTCAATGAACTGATGCTTCCATAGAGCATACCTAAATATGGCACTACAAATCTTCCTTAGGAGAATAAAAAAGCTTTCTTTTCCTCTCTTGAAAAACTAAATGGTAGCACCAAGCAGTGAGGCTATGATGCCTGATACACAGCTCAGAGCAACAGATATATCAAAATTGTTAAGAATCTTGCTTTAATTATTAAGATCACCACTGGTTCCACTAAGCCAGCAAGACCTTTGGCATTTGACCTGACCAAGGGCTGCAGTTCACTCTTTGTGGGGAAATAAGGAGGAAAGCTGAGTGCTGCTGGTTGGAGCAGGTGTTTTTATACAGAGCTGAAAGTTTTATGGGCATCCAGCCCTTGCTTATCTTAACTCATGACAACATTTAAATGGAAAGCAGTCGACAGAAGGGAACAGAACATGGCACGCTTTCTAATTGATATCTAATTATATTATACAACGCTACGCAGCAGCTAAAAAAACATCAGATTGTAAACATTTTGGCCTCAGACTACTCAGTTTTGTAATTTGAAGCAAGATTTAAGCTATCTAGTAAACAACATGAACAACTTGTAACAGAGCATTGCTTATCTTTAAATTTAAATATGCACACTGGGTTTTGATTCAGCCCATGTTTCTGCAGAGACTCATTTTGCATGCACCTAAAAATGGCTGAGCAAGTAGACATCTCTTCTGAGATTTTAGTCTAAGCATATACAATAAGGAAGCCTCATTCTGTGGAATGCTGGATGAGACCTCGAGTAAGCAGCCTTGCAAACACAAAGCTTCTTGTCTTAAAGTGTTAACACAACCTTGTAGCTTTTCTTAATAAGATAAACGTGATTCAAGCACGTTCATAGCAGATCATAGAGAAAATGGATGGGCTATATTTATGTGCCAGAAGACTTCAGAAATACTAACTGCTATTTCATTTCATTTTAGAAAAATGAAGAATCACTTTCAATCAAAAAAATTAGTGGTCAGATGCCTTACTGAAGAAGAATATCGAGAACAAGGTGAAACAGAAACTGTCAGAGCTCTGGAGGAGCTGCGCTCGTTCTGCAAGAACCCTGACTTCTCATCATGGTTGGCAGTATCCAAACTCCAGTCCCCACACAGGTAAGAAAATGTAGCTTTTCTAAGCGAGGAAACATTTGGTTAGACAGCAAACTTGCATACTAATTCAGGTGAGTTTACATCTTGCATGCAGTAAAACATGGGGGTAGTTTTATCTACCTGAGTAACGCTACTAAAGATTGCAGCCACATCTCTAAAGGATACCACTTGCTTGTGGTATTAAACCCTGCTTGTTCCTCTCTGACCATAAATTAGTCTGGGAGCTTGCAGAGGGTCACAGCTAATTCGTGGTAGTGGCAGCTTTCTCTGAAAGGCTTCCTACAGTGCCTAAGCAAGTTCCTACATGGTGACCCAGGTCACCATC
Organism: Meleagris gallopavo; assembly: GCF_905368555.1. Lineage (NCBI taxonomy): Eukaryota > Metazoa > Chordata > Aves > Galliformes > Phasianidae > Meleagris > Meleagris gallopavo. The sequence goes on from NC_139410.1 coordinate 1,794,677, forward strand.
TAACCAGTGACTTGCACCTTTCTTCAGCTTTTACAGCACTACACTTTTATAGTGATCAAAATCAGGGCAGTCTGAAGATACATGCTCAAGCATTTGCTGCGTTAAGCTCTTCGACTGCCAGTCTGCACAGCCAAGCAAACCTATTACTTGAAGTATCAACCAATATTTAAGACTGCGAAATACCAGGGTCTGCACCCAAACAGGATGACAGGTAGAATAACTACTCCAGATAGAGCTTCAGTGACAAACGTAAGACAAATAAAGGTTGTGAAGGAAAGAGTCAGATTAATGTAGCCACAAAATCTTGCAGAATATAAAGTTAACCATAATCTCAGTACATTTCTTTCCAAATCCAAAATCACAGTTTCACATCTCAGCCAGCCACAAAGACTTGGCTTCTAACACAGAACCAAACGTCACGACTTCAAAGTAGCCCCAGTCAGCTTGGAATTGGATCAATAAAAACTAATTTTAGAAACTTCATCTTCTTTGGATGGGCACACAGTCTCTCTGTCAGGTTTTAGAGATTAACTGTTGAACTGATGTTTGCTAAGATACTTGCCTTCTGTAGCACGATTAAAAGATATAACAAGTGAAAATTCACTGCAGTACTGTAGACAAAAAAACACAGAGCAAGCAACTTAGACACGCTCTTTTTACGGTCGTTACTTAGTTAATATTCTTCTAAGTTGTTCCCTATAAAAGTACAAAAATTAACAGAACCAGAAGTCTGATTTTACATTTAGTATCTCTTTAAACTTCCTATGGAAGATAGTTTAGCGCACGGCAAACCTATGAAACAGATCCAGCCCCACCCTGTTCTCCATATAGACTTACAGCGCGTCCAAGAAGAACGAGGTGACACCATTCATCTTGCAGAAATGTTCAAGTCTAAAGTGTAAATTATTGATCAGTTTACCAGAACTGCAGAATGTAGCTGCAGTTCCTTTTCTTACATTTCTCTGATGCTGTCGACACTTACCCAGGTGTCAGAACTGCCGTCTGTTCCCATGAGCTTGCCAGAAACCTCCAGTTCCATTCTGCATCTTCAGTATAGTTGTCCACTGAAAGTAAGATTTGTGGTGAACTGAGATGTAGGAAGTGATAAGTTGGTGCTTTGTTCAGCTAAACCTCCTGTTTGGAGTTGACCTGGAGCAGATGCAGTATTCCCAGTCTGCAACTCAGTTAAGCAAAAGCAGGAATTCTGTCATGGCTTCAGTTCAGCTTGCCTGGAGCACGCGTGCAGCAGCAGAAGTAAGGTGATAGCACAGGAAGGTGGGAGTGCTAAGTTCTCACCATTTTTCCCATCATTAGCAGTGTCAACTTACCTGAAATTCTTAAAGACTTTGTCCCCAGTACTCTACAGCTTTTAATTAAGAAATTAAAACACAATCTATTCAGTGATAGAAGCACTTACTCTGGATTACCCCACAAGCAATGAAGAAAAAAATCAAGTCAGATCTTGCTTAGTCACAAGACTCTGCAGATGGCCTCCAGAAGAACAAGAGTTACTTGTGTAGGAAGGACTGAAGACAGAAAGGAAGATGAAGCAGGGGAACAAATCTTCAGGGGTGTCATCATCCTTTTGTCACTCTGTTTTACATGACACTGTAGCTCATGCTACACCTTCAGGAGTGACCTCCACTGCCTCTAGACACACTCTCACATCAGCCCTGCTTAATTGGCTGCTTCCCCCTGCATTTGTGGTATTTTTTCATTTCCCAACTGATCATTTCTCCCTTTCAAACTTTGGCAGGTTTGCAGGTTTTGTTTTGGGATCTCCCCACGTCTCACCTGCAGAAACGAAGGCACACGATGAGGAATACGGCATTGGGAGCTCCTTCCTGGAAGAGCAGCTCTTTGAGACAAGGACAGAATCTGACCAAGATGAGACAACCAGCTACATCCACGAAGAAGACGATGAGAATGAAGATGAAATACATGAGCAGATTACATTTCCATATGCTACTGAGCTGCTCTGAGCTTTGGAAACCACCCTAAAAAAGGGAGAGAGGGGAAAACACATTCGTCCTGCAAAGGAAGGTTGCAGGCCAAGAACTCACTTCTGGTGATTTCTTGTGGATGCTTGGGGACAAACGAGCGTTTTTCAAAAACTGTTTCCTGCATCACTGCTATTGCACAATTAGAGCAACAGAAAGAAACCACGGGGACTGCTCAAGCGAAAAGGATGTCACGCTATCAGTATTTTAACTGGGAAGGGTTGTTTATTCCCATAGCAGGTACTGACAGCAGCCTATCCCACCACAACACCTTCCTTTGCCAAGGATACTACCTCTAAACAACAGGGCATCTTGGCCCTGCTCATTGTCAAGTCCTCTGTGCTGAGCGCTAGAGGGAGAGGAAGCCATTATTAGTGCTCTACTTTCATGAAGTACCCTAAATATTAGCAAATTTAATAATGTTCTTAGTTTGCTGATAAATCACTTCACTGCTCATGTGACTTTTCAGTGATAGAGATCTACAGGTTTAACGTAGCCGAGTGACATTTGTTTGCTCTTCTCGCTCAGCTTGTTGTCTGCTAGCTTCACTTTACCTGCCCCTTTTCTTCTAAGCTCCTCTTACTTTTTCAACTCCTGCCTCATTTTTTTTTCACCCATCTGCTTTTAATTGTTCTATTCCCGCACTCTGCACTGTGGTTATGCTGTACCTTGTTCTTTACATGTCTTTGTTTCCTCACACACTCTTCTTCTCCATTCCACAGGCCTGTCCTTCTCCACCTTTGACAACTGCAGGTGGTCCCCCTGGTTCATCCACCTGCGGATGAGGTCATTCTCTTTATTTCTTCAGACTATCCCCCGTCCTGTTTTCCTTTACTGTCTCCAGACTGCAGAGAGCACAAGGCCATTAATTCTCTCATCAGCTGCAGAATGTATCAGCGGTTGAAGGGCCGTCTTCATAATGAGCAGCAGAACCTCAGCAGTGTGAGTTCCCTATTGTCCATCTCTGGTCAAGGGAGAAAACGTGCTGCCTCTCTAATAGTAGAGCATTCTAAGAGCTCCTCTGCATAAAACATGACCCAGACTTTGTTTGAAAGCATAATTTAGATAGTCCCTCCTTGAGTTGCTTCGAGATTGCTTCCTTGTAGAAAGAAGTCTTCCATTGTACAGTAGAGACACCTAACTCCTTTTTGTGGCACATATGCATGTTCTGTAGCACATTTAAGGGAGAGAAACCCTGTCAAGCAGGTGCTTCAAACTATGTTCGCTTTCGAGTCCACAGTATTAAAAGAAATAAAAAAAATTAAAAAAAAAAAAAGGACAAGAGAACTTTGTTCAGAAAGGCCACAAGCTTTAAAAACCACCCTAACAGAGGTTGCTACTACCAAATCCAGTTAAAATAGCAGCCACGTTCAGAAGGCAGGATTGCCCAGCTGGGCACTGTCTCTGGTAAGGAGTTATTTTCTGTAACAAATAACTTAGGCTCTTTTTAACTGGCCGTATCTTCTATCCATAAAATTTGAGGCCAAGCAGGAGAATCAGATTTATGCTAGCTTAAACCCATAACTTCTTTGGAATTCCTTCCACTATTGCAGCAGAAATGATCCTCCTGTAAGTATATTACATGTTTTCTTACTACGCAGTAGTCAGAGACTACATTAAAATAACCTTTTAATAACCTTACATAATAACTAAATGGAAAAGCCCAAACAAAACGGGCAGTGACATTTTTCTGACACTTTCCCTTTTGCTGAATTGCTAAAGGACAACACGAGGTACACCCACTCCAAAGGGGGTGGGTAGGAAGCAAACATTTTCTTGTAGTTAGAAAATTCAACATTTGCGTAAATACTGTCCAAAATGGAGCAGGAAACCACTAAGGCCATCCAAAGCAGAAGTGCAACAGCATACCAGAAAGATGACTGCTTTAGTTCACAGTTGATACTGACCTTAAAAATCCTCCCCAGTCTGTTCCAACATGGGAAGCAGTTCACAAACAAAGCCTTCCAAAATCAACTGCTGTCCCTCTAGCCCTTTGCCAGCAGTGAGTTTACTTGCTCAGCAGTGCTCTGATGTACGGAGATTACACAGATGAACAGAAACAGTACTGGCAAGTGCTATCCAGAGTTCAAATGGAAAATCTGGGAACAGAACCTTGATGTTAATCCACTGCCTTAACTATGACAGAAGCCTTCTGTCCTTAACAAAGGATGAGTTCCATTTATCTCCTGTTTCACCACGTTAAAAAAGAAGTTAAAACGTTGTATTCATTTTGTATTTGTGGTGCACCATTCTCATCTACTGTCTTTTACTTTCAACATTTTTAAATAAAAGTACTTTTCCAAGACGTGGTTCTCTGCCCTTAAGTAGTTGTTCTGTGAAAAGAACAAGACAAGGAGGAGCCAAGTGAAGGGGTGTGCGTATGTCCTCAACTTTCCTCCACCGCTGCAGATTTAAGAAACCCTAACTGCCTGTTAGCTGTGGCCGCTTCACAAAAGTCCTCCTTCACACCCATCTTCCTGGAGGACTCTGCCATTCCATTTCTCCATTCGTGACAGATCAGAACCTCAAAGCAAAACTTAGTCCCAGAGACCACTTTGTCACAGCTTTTGTATGCATACAAATGAAGCAGCTGACACAGTGAAAACTGAACTTTCCTATGTCTAAATAAAACAGATCCCAGGCAAAGGCACCGCCATACAGAACAGATGTATTACTGCAAATATATGTAGTTGACCGAAATAGAAATTGGAAGTGTTTCCATACAAGCTGGCACAGCCTGCCCTTAGGAGCCTCTGTCTCCAAACTGCTGGGTGACCAGCATAACCCAGCTTGGACTTTCTCTCCCCAGGTCTTGCCCACTTCCACATCATCCTATTTATGATGCACACCGATGTGCACCCCTTACACTCTCCTCACCCCACTGAAGGAAATTTATGCCTTCAATCTGACTTCATCACAGGTAAGACGGCAGTTCCCAGATTCCAGGTTTGCTCTCCTCCAAAGAACAAACCTAGAGGAGTTACTTCTCACTGAGTTATCTTCTGTGCCGGTGGTTACGTTCACTGCAGGCAACACAACGCAAACACACATAATAAAAGCTCAAACTGATGCCATTAAATACATTATGGATAATTTATATTTCTTACCACAGTTTTTACAGTTTCACAAATATCAAAACCCAGTGTACATGTCCATTTTGCAACACAGAACAACTATACAATTCCAAAAAGAGCAGGCATTTCAAAGAAACAATTCCAAAGTGTAAACACAGTGTACAAGCTCTTCACCTCACAATCCAGGTGCTATGCAGTAGAAGCTGAGGTAACACCGTACAGCATGAACTCAACAAATGGTTGCTTTGTCTCAAGATGGTTTTTAGCATCCTTCTGTCCTGTCGCCTGTTCAGTCCTTTAGTTCTCCCCCCAGTTATACAAACATACAATAAATACATTTCTGATTTTAAAGGACACTTAGACAAGTCATGAGGATTTACGTGAGTACAGTACATGTAAGTTCAAGTGCAAAAAAAGTAATTAGTGGCTAGTCATCGATGTTTCTGTTCATTTTCTATGGTGTTGGTCCCAGGCACCGCCAGAACACAGGTTGTTCTAAAAGCACAGCTAAAGCACAGCTACAGGAGACCCCTCAGCTAACTGGACGTCAAAGCAGATGAAGCTGCCTATGCCCTTCTCCTGCTCAGCTGCTGCCATCGTCCTCTCCCCCAGCCCCATGCTGCTGCTCACCGTGCCCCTGCATCACTGCACAGGCCACAAGGTCCAGTAGCATGCACCATCCCTTGGAAGGCTGACGCTGACATCTTCACAGAGGGCTGAGCAGTACCTACTCGAGTCCTGCACGAGCTGAGCGCTCAGAATCTCCCAACAAGCTGTGGGTGTAAGCAAATGGGCCAAAACACTATCCTGACTAAACACCTGGCTCCTCCTCGAGCCCAAGGATCTCCCTTCAGCAGCAGCTTTCACTACGCACCAGCCAGGAAGCTGGCTGCGGCTAATAGTGAGCACTATGACAGAACAATCCAAAGTCTTCCAGTGTCTCAACAACGGGCAAAGTAAATTCCTGCAATTTAGTTACGTACGTTTCGTCCTGAGAATCTCTCTACTTGATTTCTGCATCAACAACTTTGCCCCTGAAATTCTAATCATTACGATTATTACGTGATTCCTCCCCGCCCGTCCCCCCTTCCCCAGGCACTTAAAGCTTGCTGTCTTCTTAATAAATAAGCACAGTAACTACACTTCATTAAATAAACCATTGTATAGATGATGAAATAAATAATAAAAAGAACAGTGTGCCCACTGAAATCTCGATCAATCTCAGGTTGTGCAATCTTGATCAAAGATGGTTGTCTCAATACAACGTCAAACCTAAAGTTACCCAAACACACACGCACACACACACACACACACACACACACACACACACACACACAATGCCCAAGTGAAGGGCTGCAAGCACTCTAAAAGCCTTCTTCTAGCTTTTCTGCTTCACTAGAATGCCACTTCAAAATCTCTCCTTTTCAGAACTAAACCATTATGTCAAACAAGATTACATTAGCTTTGAAAAACATATTCTTTGAATATGTTTTATTTATTCCATCACCATAATATGAAGCTACGCTTGCTAAAAGCTATTCTGTTTCTGAGAAATCTTTACAGTTTTATGCTGCTTCTGTATGTATTGGATCCAATATTTTTAATACACTAAGCAGGGAAACCTCACTTTCTCTCTTAAAAAGTCTTTTCACTTTGATTCGTGAAGAAATTGAAAAAAATTAAAAATAAAGAGCTGACCAAGTCAGACACTCTGGCCTCAGCAAGCGCAGAGCAAACTCTCCTTTTTCTACAGATTGCAAAGAAATCTCATAGCACTTGACTAAGCCTTAGCAAAGCAGCCAAGAATTCTTCCTACATTTAGATCCGACCACATCATTTCCCTCCAGCATTCCAATCTTTTGGCTCCCCTGCTCGTGTTGCTCTGTGTAGTCATGTGAATTTTTATTTTTATTTTTTTTTATATAGTTAAAAGCTTGCACTGCATCACATTATGCTCATTAAGATGAAGGAAGTCCTACTTTTGAGCTCCTACTCCAGCGTTTCCCAGGTGAGAAGCAGAATTCCATGCACTGGATTTGATAAGATGAGCGCATCTCAGGGCCCTGCGGCGGCAGGCTGAGCATCACAATCCGATGCCAGGCGGTCGCCATCTACTTGGGAATCTGATGTTGCTGTTGGTGTTGAACAATTTCTGGACTGCCCAGAATCTGGCACTGTCGAGGGTTGCCTTTCCGAGCTGGCCAACGTATTGCAATTCTCATTGATTTTCTAAAGAGAGGGGAAAGCATTGCACGCAGAAAGTGAGTACAGGCCCGCCTGGCACTGTCCCCAGCAGATATCCCCCCCAGGGCAATCAGGCACTTCTGGAAACTCACAAAGCGCTCACTTTGAAAGCTCGCAACGTAACAAACCAAAGAAAGAAAGAAAGCAAAAGTGGTGCATTTAAATCCAGATGACACTAACAGCAAGCAGACGTTTGCTTACCTTCCATCTCTTTTCCTAACTGCGCTTCCCCAGGAAGCATGCAAAAAACAAACTTTTTGTGTTTCAAGGGAAAAAAAAAAGCAATTAACTGGATTTCAAAGTTCAGACAAGAGCATTATTATGACTAAACAATTCTGAACATTATTTCAAGCTCCCTACACATAGCTTGCTTCAATAGCTCCTTTCCTCCCCCATACACCGTGCAGACTCTCTGGATGGCAACATTTCTGCAGTGCTGATGTTACATTCCCATTCAGCCTATTCAAATGCTGAGGAGCATGAGAGCACATTTAAATACCAGGTACATTCATTCCCCGGGATCGAAACAACTGAAACTTGACATTACAAGATGACTCACTATCTATAAATATTTGTTTTGCACTGAAGAATAGAGAATATGGCAACAACACCCCTTTGCCTGGAGGATAGGTGAGCAGTAGCAAAGATAGAACCAAAATCCTAACAAAATCAAGACAAAGGATTTTTGCCACTAGTTCCACTTTCTTTGTGTTAACCTTCTTTCCCAACGACCTATTGGCATGTGCACTTTTAAGAAGTTATTTAAAAAATTTAATAAGAGATTTGGACAGCCTTTTCAATAGTTGCATTGAGTTCTGGCATAGTCTCTAAGAACTAATTTATATCAGCACTGTATTTTTGCAGGAGGAAAAGAACAAAGAAGAGACCACACTCTATAAAGCAACTGGTGAGCCTCAGTGGGCACAACAGCATGTGTGACTGTTTCACACAGCTCAATGAGGTGGCCAGCTGACATCCAAGAGAGTCAGCCAAGTCTCTCTCAGGCACCACACAAGTGCAAAGCTTCCCCCTGCCATGCCCAGTGATGTATTCTCTGCTGCTGCACTTCTCTGACTGTTACGTGAAAACAGCTTACACCAGGCAAAACCCTTGAGGATGCTTGCCAATGTGAACCAGAGCCTTGTTTGCACAGGTTACTTTGATGTCAGACATCTAGAGTGCCTCCAGTGTCACCATAAAAAAAAGCAAAGAAAACCTCACTCCTTAACGCAGGGAAGTTCAAAATAGCCCCAAACTACCAACACAAACAAAGCCAACTCGTCTGTGAATACATTTGCAATAATAAAAGACAAGTAAAAAAGGCAGGAGAGAGCTGACCCAGTGAAACTCCTATGCACTCTGCTCTGCCAAGTCACTGTCAGACCCCGAACTGTCCATTTCTAAAGACACAACTGTGGAAAAAGCATTTCTGTGTTTCTTCTCACCAGGTACGTAAGAGGGAACTTCACCCACTCCTTCCGAAGTGGCAAACACAGTGCCTTTCAGATTACCCATGCTGTTCTAAAACGTGCACTGACATCTCCCTGCTTTCCTTAAGCAGCATGCTTCCGCTCCATTCTGGACTATACAGTCAAAGCACAAGGTGACAGTTGGAGCTCCTACTCCCTGCTAATGAGACTTTTCAAATCTATTTTAAGTGAGACTGGATGAAAGGGGAATGGTATAAAGAAAGGACTGCCAATCAGACAGGTTAAGTCCCAGAATGGCTCTCATCTGGTATAACTCCACATAAAACAGGGATGAACGTTATCTGAACTGAAGGCTCTGCATCCCACCGGTAGTTGTCTGGAACTCCAATTTCCACTACAACATGGAAATCTGGTAGCATCACCCAAGAAATCAAAATAAAGTAAGGTGTTTTACTCTCTCCTAATTAGTTCTAAGACTTAATGTTTAGTTATCACTTTGTAAGCTTTGCAAATGCAAAAGCTGCACATTCCAGCTAACATGAAAGCAAATGTAAACTCATAGGAACTCAAGTATATCTGAGCCTGCAAAACAGTCTTGCTCCACGTCTCCCTCTCCTATCTTCAGGACAATGATATGTGCAAAAACAGTTATTCCTGCTGTAGTATACACAGACAACAACTCTAGTTCATACAGTCTTTCAGCTACTGTTTCTCAGCTCTGAATTTGTTATACACTGACAGAGAATACTTGCCAAGTACTAATAGATTTCCCCAGCTATAAAGGATTTCAAGCACCTACCAGTACATGAGAATTTCCTGTGCAACAGAAAATTACCTGCAAAGGTTGATTCTCAGGCATAGGATGGGTTTTGGACAGCTTAACCATCTCCTTTATCTGGTAGATAGCATAAGCTAAGGTGACCCAAGGAGAAGAGCTGACGCCCCAGGCAGGCTTGTTTACATCCTCCTGTTCCTCCTGGTGTTTCGTTTTCTTCAGAGGCAGTCTGGGCTCAGTCCGAGGCATGACATCTTCTGACTGCTGTTGTACAAGGTCAATAGTTGCTATGGGAACAGGACTGGAAGGCACTGGGATCCTTTCTGCCAGCATTGTCTTTTCTGAAGTTTAAAACAAAGTAATCATCAGTTAGATCCAACAAGCATTAAATAAAAAAACAAACCACCACCATGAAGCAGACAGAGCACGCAGTGATTGTGCTATCAGTGTTCTTATCACTGTGCTGAAAGCCCAGCACAGGCACAGCTAGCCAGGAGCCAGACACACCTAACCTAGTTAGGGAAACGCGATACGGATGCTGTCCCTACAAGCAAAGCTGCTCTGCAGCTGCAAAGAGGATTTCAAGCCAGCTGCAGGAGGGGCTGGTGAGCACGAAGCAGTCCATTTGTTCCCTGCCAGCTATTAGAAATATGGTACCTGGACACTTAGAAGATGTAAAGTCTCAACAGACATTCACATCTAAGTTCATCTCATAATCTGAAATAGTACTCATTACTTCCTTGAAATACCATAATAAAATGACTGCTGTGACCCTACTTAGTGTGTCTCACAATCCTGAAGAGCCAGAGTATTTATAAAGTAATCATACAGATAGTTAGAAACTATCTGTATCTATTTTAATAGCTGTACGTTGTCTGAGAGTCTGTAAAAAACACATCATACATGCTGAGAAAATATTCTATCCAGGTATTTTACCAATTAAAAAGCTCTTGTTTTCAAAAAGATACAACTAGATTTTGTTCACAGACTCTCAGATAGCACTGGGTATTTTAAACAATGGCTGGATGTCCCCTACTAGAGCAGAAACGAAGACACACTTAATCACACACACAGTTTTACTCCTTCAATTGGTTTTGTTGAAAGCGACCTAACTACTGGCATACTTAAAATTAAAATATCCACTCTTACAATGGGGAGAACACATATTAAATGAAAACCAAAGACTGAAACAAACGAGAGAGAATATGCCATCAGGATGAAACTATTATTCTGTTTTTTCACATGTAATTAATCAGATCTTCATGGGAAACTGAAACAGCAAATATCCTTTCTACCTTTTTATTTTTCTCATTATCATTTGAGTAAAAGTGAATAAATATTTGAATACCTCAGCCCGGGCAAGTTAACTACTCAAGGACAAGTCATTTAACACTCCAGCTAAAGGAAGGTAAGTTTTATTTCCTACAAAAACTCACACTGCAAAGTATCATTTGGGTAAAAAGCAGTTAAACAACTCAAAGTGTTTCAGAATCATGCCACAGTTCTCTTGTCTTCAGAAGAACTACAAATCCTCAACTTTGCATTAAGTTTTTATTTTCTCAAAGGTAGAGATGAAAAAATTCAAGTTCCATATGTGGGGAGATTTCTCTGAAACCAGAACAGTATGGACACAACTACAAAAGCTGCTGTCCTCTGAAGCCATCTCTACAAAATTTCTGGCAGAGGTCACTTGGACCAGTAGCATACGAGAGTAAGCAGTCATTGAAATGGCAGTCTTAGGGGACTGATGCAAGAGACATGACTTACTACATCCATTAAGATTAACCTAGGAGATCCCCAGAACTAAGAGGACATCCAGGAAGTAAAATATGTTATGCCTTCCTCCTATAGATAGCCAAGCACTCAATGCTGCACTTCTTACAGCAGCAGAAGACCTCAATTTCTATCACTGCTCATTCAAAATCAAATACAAGATCTCAGTAAGGACACCAAACAAAATCAACGGTGCAGAGAATTATTTTTGGAGATACCTCTTTCATCTTTTAGTGTTGTATTTTAGCAACAGGAATATTTACCTTCTTCTTCATCAGGAACCAACAGCCACTGGATCAGTGCAAACAGAAGAAGAATCACTAAACAAGCCATTCCTATTCCTCTGAATGTGGCAGCAGGACCTGTAATGATAGATATTTTTTTTAAATTGAGAATCTATTTAACAAGGAAAAAAATACAAGATGAATCAGCATTACACGCTCTGGGTATCTGTTGACCTATGTAGACTTTTAGAAGCTCGCTGTATTATTTTTTCTTCCCCCCATACTTCTTCAAGAAGTTTTGCGAAGGTCTTTTAACAGAATAGTTAGATTCTCATTTGTTCACCGAGAGGCTGCAAAGCCTAGTCTCTCACAAAGGATTCCTTTGTCTTAAGGATCAGGTTGTAGGCTTGCCCACACAACACTAAAAATAGCCAGGCATAACATACAATTTAATGCATCTACAAAAATGACAGAACGAGGCTGTAAGCAACCCGCTGTGAACTCAGTGCTGGCCCCACTATGAGCAGGGGCCTGGACTGGAGACATCCTGAAGCCCCCGCCAGCCTGAGCACTTCTAGGACACCACAATTTACAAAAAGCATATCGCTCTTTGAAACGCAACAAGATTTTAAGCATCAATACGCTGTAAGCCAGTAGCCTGGTAAAACCCCAATTTCAATAACTACAACAAAATTCTTCAGCGCGTTTATTGCTTACCGAAGTAGTTGACCAAAACTCCTCCAACCATAGCCCCGCATCCTCTGCCCAGGCCCAGGTGCAGGCCCTGCAGGATGCCCTGGGCCGACGTCCTCAGCTCTGGGGGCACTGCTGCACTCAGGTAGGAGATACAGGCCGCCCATATGGCTGCGTGCGTGACACCTGGAGAGAGGGAACGTGGTGAAAAGGATGGAGTCCCCCGCACACCACATAGCTGTAAGGGAAACTAGAAGAGGCCCTCCCTGCCCACTGCCTGCAAAGCTCCGATCAAGTGCGGGCGATGCACCGCTGGCAAGCAGTCTGCAGGGAGATGTGAGGGCTCCTTGTTCTGCAGAGGCTGTCACAATGGCTCTTTCTCCCTCTCAGATGACCGCGTTTAAGAGACAGGCCTCGGGAAGACTAAATAAAGTGCCTTGAAAATCTCTCTGCCAGACTCCTCATCCCTCTGGAAGTGACCTGGGCCTGCAGATTCAGGGTTATACACACTCTTTTTCTTCCCAGAAGGAGAGCTAAGCGGAAAGCTACTGAGCCACCAAGGTGTAGGAAGAAGCTGCAGCTGGAGCCTTGTCTCTGCCATCTGCCCAGTGGCTTTCTGGGCAGCGGGGAGGAAGGGACAGGAAAAAGCTACACTGAAAAGTTGGAAAAGCAAAAGAGTCCTGGAGCATCACACGTTAAATAAGCCTGAACTATTTTCCCACCCTCAGAATGAGTGGGAATATTTATTCTTATTTGAGTGGTATTAAAAATAGTCATCACAGCTTACCGATGCCTAAGCTCTGCTGCCTCACTTTAATAAAACGTGTTGGCACAACTGATGACTCAGTCAACATGTTTCTGTCCTCTGCATTCAACTTATTAAAGAACGGTTGGACACTCAGGAATTAACTCTGCATTTAGGCTGGGGGCTCTTCAGAGCAAGGCAATGCATTAGCTTGTAATATACCTGTGCAGCAACTTAGATTTTGCTTAGCTGTACATTACTACTATGAACCTGACACCATTCAGGTCTGTTCGATGTCCAAGAAGCTGCAGAGTTTCTGTTCATTCCAAATCTAAAGAAAAATGTCATAGTTTTGGGGGCTGCAATAAGTTAATTGTTTAGAAGACAGCAGAGCACAGAAAAGCCCCTTTTAGAAATTGTGGAGATGGCCTTGGAGACAGTACATCATCTGGTTGAAAAATAAAAGGCTGACATTAGGATGAATGTATTTTACCCAAACATTTACAGTTCAAGGCTTTGAACCTCACAGGCTTTCCATGGAAAAAGCTTTGAATTTAAGACCCACTAAATATCAATCTTTCCTTAATACAGACCCACACAGGCAGTGAAGAAAAGCCCCAGTAACAAAGCAGAGCTAATGCAGTACAGACAACAAGCTTAGGTCATACAAACAATGTGTTTTAAAATTCATGTAAAACATTCTGTTTTACCAGCTATTCAAGAGTAAATCAAGTTATAAAGCCAGACAAATCAAAACCACACCAGAAATTACTTGAACCACGAGGCACGATACCTCCATGTTTGTCTGCAAACAAAAGGCTGTACTTAACCAGCACCTTCGTAGATGGTTTCACCTCTGCAGGGAGATCCAGGTAGAACACGGAGTTTCTAGTTCCTCTGAAAACAAAGCCACCCCTTCGAAACAGCTTATCTTACTGGCCTCTCAAGGTACAGGCTTTTTTGTATGTGTGCGCACATTACTAATGTGATTTTTTAATGTTAATTAATTATAGAAAAGTGACTTTTTGGAACAGGTTTTACAACAAAAAGAAGTTAGCCTGGATTACTGCTAAGCACGTTTCTTTTAACAATTTCTGTAAACAATAAATACATTTTGACAGTCCTTACTTAAACCACTAACTACCATTTGACCACTCGGACTCAGACAAGGACAAGGGCAACAACCCCACTGCTATGCTCAAAATGACTTCTAGCAAACAGTGTGCATTCCATACAAATCCACAGCTGAAAACGTTGGGAGAAAAATTTATTTCAAGAGAGAGCTTTTCTAATCACAGCCAGTGCAGGATTTGAGCTATCTGCTCTCCAGACAGAGACCTGCTGCAGAAGGCAGCACCTAGAACAGCACTGTCTGGAATTCGGTGGGTAACAGCCATGTGAAAATCACTCATTTTCAGGTTATTACTGTAGTTTTGTACTTCAGAAAAGGTGTGCTATGCAACTCAGCTGGCTGGCACGGCTATTAAAAGAGAATTTGGACCATCGCCCTGAAACAACCTGAACAATAAGCTGCAGGTAGTGAATACATTAAAACTTGGTCTGCGAACTGCAAAATGAACAAGACTGCTCGCAAGTTCAGGCCGATGGTCTGTGTCTACTGTGGGTATCTACCCACCAGAACATCTTGACGTTTTCAGTTAGAGATTCAGCCTAAGGTCTTGTTTTCTTACAGTGCATGTGAAAACAAATCCTACAGATTCCGAAGTGTGACTGAAGAGCTGGGTTGAAGTCTCCTCCTTTGTTGCTCAGGGGTATAACACACTTGCATAGTCCTTGCTGCCCCAGTTACACTGACAGCAACCGAAATGCCACATGGCTCTTATTGCCATCAATAGATGTGGTCTGCAGAGTCTTCTTTTGGAAATCTCTCCATGGCCTTTAGCACAGCACATGGGAATAATCCTCCCTGCACTTCAGAAGTTTCTTAAGAAGAAAAATAAATACTTTACAAGAGTCAGCTGAAACTGTTGTTGACCTTTACCATCCCTTCAGCTGAGTGTACTGGAGCTAACACAGAATCTGGCAGCTTCCTGGAGGAAGAGGTATGTTTGATAGCTGCTAGGACTCCAACTTTTGATGCAGTCACATGGCACACGTGGTATCCACATGCTCTGCACAATGAAACCTTTTCTTGCTTTTAAATACTTCTACCCTCAAGTACACAAAACAACCACAACTCTTACCTCTGTCAACAAAGTCATGTAATAAATTCAAGCTCAAACTTCATGAATGTGTCTTAGCTCTAATGACACATGCAGAAAGTAAAGGACGTATAAATGCTGCAGAAGAAACAATGAGTCAGAAAAAGAAAGACCAGGAAGACCGGGGAGGGGAAGAGATTCATGGGCAGGAAAAAAAAAGAAAAAGCCAAGAGTACTTCAAAAAGATGAACTTGTTCTACCATGGAGCAAGACTGAATGAGATGACTGCAAGGTGACAGATGCCGCAGTGGAGTCAGGAATAGGTACACATATACTGTACCTGCGGGCTGCACAGATGCCAACACACCAGGGCAGATGCAGGCCGAGATGTGCACTTGGAACACAACAAGGTTGTAGGCTGGTTTTGGTTTTTCTGTGTATTACTTTCAGCTTTCTCCTTTTCTGGCTATAAATAGCTGCAAATCTCTTTTTTTTTTTTTTTCCTCCCCAAAAAGCAAAATAAACCCAAGTGTACATGATTCAGCAGTGGCTAGACAGAGATAAGAGCTGGCAGATAAATGTGTAAGAAAGTACTATTTTGCAGGGACTTCACTTTCTCTTAGGTAAATTTCACATTACTCTGGATTACAGCACACAAAGAAGCAGAATAGCACCCCTGCAGCCTTGCTGTAAAAACAAACCCACGTGATAAACAAAACAACCTGAAATTTCAGTAGAATAAAAACAAGTTCCAAAGGTAAAGAAATGATTTTCTCAGCCCTGATGCTTCCAGGCACAGGCTGGATTGCTGAGACACAAGCTCTTTCTCTGTGTCTGGAGTTCAAGCATCTTTAAAATAGGATTACTTACACAGTAACATCCAAACCTCTGTATTCATCGTTTGCTTCCCACTGATGTTCGAGCAGGAATTAAAACACATATACATTCTTCATGCTCTTGGTCACATAACCACATTTTAACAGTGTGACAGAGGAGGCAACAGTTTAATTGTTGTGGTTTGGGGGATTTTTGTATCAAAATTCAGAAGGTTACTCTTACAGCAGATTGGTACAGCAAATAGGTCTTGGCGGCAGGCAGAGAAGGAGACAGGATGCAAATTTATTTCGGTGTCAGTAGGAATCTACGCAGCGCTCACCAATGGCACCTCAATTAAGTTAAATATTCACGGAAAAACACTTCTGTATGTATAGCAGAAAAAGATACTGCAAACTCAAATCGTGCTACATACAAAAATAAAGCTCCTAAGTAAAAAGTGCGGAAGATCTTCCAAGCAGCACTGTATGAAATCACAATAGTGGCTTTAACAAAGACAGCTATGTTATTTTTAAAGGCGAGGAAAACACACTCTGCACTTCAATCAGCCATTCTCTGGCGGGCCTACGGACACAAACAGCTCAGTATTCCTCACCTACTGACAGAGCAGAAAGGAAAATAGTTCAGATTCTTCTTGGTTTTGAGGAGTGGTACCCGACACAAAGACAGGAAAAAATATCATAAAACACAAGTGAGAACAACGTATACTTGAACACTGTAATGAAGGCCTTACAAACTTCTTTGAGGATGAGGCTTGCAAACAGGGCTTGACTTACTTGGCACAGACCAGACCTCCGTCCTCCCCATTACGCCTGCTAAAGGGCAGTGACCTTAAAGGAGCTCTTTTAGCACTGACAAAGCTACTGCAAGAAATTCCTCTCCAGCCATTAAGCAAATTCAATAGTCTGAAGCACTGATCAAAGAGCGCGCCTGAAAAACAGCTGCAGATCAGTTAACAGAGACAGAACAACCCAATGGGTTCCTGTTCTTTTTCATCTTTTCCCTCAGCATCTTTTAAGTACTGCAACCTTCTGCATGCAATGAAGTCGCCACTCATCCACCAAACAGGATCTGCAGAAGGTGTGCACCCAGCTCACCTTCCCTCTCTTTGTTTAGCTAAAGGGTGTGTTGGCCCTGCACAGATCTGCTTGAATCAACAGCCCAGAGCGCACAAACGCAAACCACCCTTCTGACGTCAAATACTTCCCAAGATAAACAGCAAAGTCTTATAAACCTGTGCTGCCTGGGATACTTGTAGTCGCAGGAAGAATGGAGAGACAAGTGCCACATTTTTACTTAAAAATTACAATTTGGGTGAAAAACAAACATAAGCACAGGAGCTCATACCAAAAGGCCACGAATGCACTATCTTACCTTGAAGTACTTCCATCGGGAGAACCGTCCAAGCATTTTCCAGATAGGAGATGTAAATGTAGCGGGCAGTATTGCAGGCAAGACCAATATAGAGCACTCTGGATGAATTAAGGAAAAGAGAAGTCAAAGCAGTTTCCACTTTCCATCTTTGGTTTGTTACAGTATCCTTGCTGCTTCAGAAATCAATGGCAGGCAGAGGCTTTACAAGTCTGAAGCACTTGCTCAACACAACTCCTTTGAGTCCTGCACCTGCACGGCAACTCTCCTCTTACTTACCCTAAACACATAATCAAAACAATGCTCAAGTTCAGACTCTCTTCGAACTCCTAATGGAAAAAACACCAGGAGGGTCAGCAGAGACACAGGGCTTCGAAGCCCTGCAGCTTCATGCCACGCTCTGCATGGAATTCTATTTCAGAGAGACCATTTCTGAGCACGTTCAGCATCCCTTCCTAACAATCCTGTTTACAACTCATTCAGAGACTAATTATTGCATTTTAACAAAAGCCTGGTGCAGGTTTGCATTAGACAAATCAATTTTACCCCAATTAATACAAGTTTATAGTCCCAGTATCTACAAATTGCTCAGAACTCCTCTAAAAACACATCCCACAGAAGCAATATGGTTTGTAACAACATGCCTCAGGATAAAACTTAACCATCCTGTTGAAAAGCAGCAGATGCTGCATCTCAGAGTGAAGGGATGAAAAAGGAAAAAAAAAAAAAAAAAAAAGCTCTTGTTACAGCTCTTAAACAATGAAGGACAGAAGCTATTTTTCACAGTGCATTACCCATTAAATCTGAGGACTTTTCCCTTCCAGATTTAGCTTCCAGGTTGCATATTCAGCTACATTTCTCTTGTCGGTGATTTTAGGAAAGACCAACCCCACTCAATACAGGATTTATCTTGGGAAAAAAAGATGACTGCAACCTCAGTAAATCCCTAAACATGGTTTCTTGGTTGGCTCCTGGTTTGGCCCAAGTGATTTAAATGCAATTGGCAATTAACTCAAAAGCACTGACATTGAGAAAGGACTCGTTACTCTTAGTGTCTGTGCTTAACTAGTTGTTCCACAAATGCACAATGAGTTTAAATTCAATGGTACAGAGCCACTGGAAAATCTGGAGAGACGCAATCATAGAACTGCAGCGTCTTGACAACACCAGAGGTCTCTAAATAAACGTGTTGACAGCTACAATACCAGTGCCATCATTTTCATTGTGTCAGCTGTATCAGAAAGATTCAAAATTACAAAGATAGGTCCGAGCCTTTTGCAACAACACAAATTTGCAAAGACAATATGGTTTACTTTCAGTAAGTCGTGCACATTTTCAGATACTGCAACTTGTCTGCACACCACTCGGCACAAATTTCACCTCTCCTTTCAACTCATGTCCTCTGCGCCAGTAACAGTCCTTTTCATAGCCCCAGCTTCATGTAAGCATGATGTATAGTCACACACCCTACAGAAGGTAAGCAAAGCTAAGGGGTTTGCAGGCTCCCTTCTTCCTTCCTCTTGCAGTACGACCCAGGGTGCTGCACACCTGGGGACACGAAAGCACATCTCATATACCTGTTTCTCCTCACCAGCAGCACAGATGCCCCCAGACATGCCCCAAGACAGCTTCCTGCCACCTTATTTTCACTTTTGTTTACCAACCACCTTGCCAGCCCAGCAAGAAGTTTCTTTCTCTCCTCCCAAGAAGTTCTGCAATGGCCAGAGCAGTGGTGAGAACAGGCCTGCTCCATCCTTACACCAGCACCACCAGCACACCCAGCTACCTGTGCTTTTCCCACAGTGTTACACCTAGAGCCAAACCTGAACTAAGCGTTTCAGAAGAGTTAGTTACATTCCACCTTTTAATTTATTAGAATACGGATGGAGTTGCAGGCAAATTACAGTTACTTGCACGAAGATTTCTCTAATTATACTTTTGGAGGGGCACATCACATGAGAATCTGTGTGTATTTACAGAATCTTCTAAAAATTGCTTACAATAACCACTTAGGCTCTTTATGAGACCTAAATGGATAACGTAAACAGGCAATTCTCACGAACCTTATTTGCAGTATCCACAGAGACAGCACATTCAATTTGCAGGTTAAACATTTAAAGCATTGGATCTATATTTGTGTGGAGAGCCTAAGCTGTTAGCAGCCACAACTAGCAGGCTCTGCTGCCCATCAAGACTCGCACGCTGGAATTATGGTCAGACAAACACACTCAAGCCCAACCTCAAGGAGGTTATTTTCAGAGGTTGACATCCTCCTCCTAAATTCAGTGGCAGCCCTGAGTGCTCCTACACAGGATGCCACTCAGCAGTGCTGTCTAAATATTTGATAGCCAGTTCTGTGTGCTTTCTCTACCCGTATCCTCTCAAAGAATGGATGCCCTTCACCACGCTGTCTTTTTGCATTTTTTTTCATGGAAGGTGGCTGGAGGCAAAGCAAAAAAACCTCTCTTCCTTTCACCTCTCCAAACCATACAACCCCAGAACAGCTTTCTAGCTACACTAATGGCTGCCATGACTCCAGGTTCACCCAGTCACCTGCTAATGCACTGCTGGAAGCACCAGCTGCACGCGTAACCTCCTCCCACGTGCAGTGCGTATGCATGTGAACAGGAAAGCTAATGGAGACAGAAATAAGGCATTATATCAGCATTTATTCAGTATGGTCGTGCTTAAAATACCTGGACAATAACTTCAGTAACCCGTGAAACCGCAACCTGATCCAGCTGGGGATGTCCCTGTTCGTCACGGAGAAGCTGGACAAGATGGCCTTAAAAGGTCCCTTCCATCTCTAAGGATTCTATGAATCAAGAATGTGGGGAGCAGCTAACACATACAGTGGTAGACACAGAAAGCTTCACAAAGCTAGAAAATGAAAACTGAGTTTGTATCCATCACGGGCGCGAAGTTCATTTTATTTCAGTTCTACCAAGGACACTTCAGTCACTGAGACAGAACTTCGCTACCCCTGCCTGTCTTCAAAGAATTAAGACAGGAAGGCAAGATTGAATGATGCTGTTCAAAGAAATACTGCAGAAAGAGTGTCTGCATCTATCATTCTAGCAACTCAAGAGAAAGTGTGCATAGGTATTATTTTTAATTTACTGACATAAACCAACAGAAAGTGAGACAACCTTAGCACTTGAGTCATCCTACCAAAAAGAGAAGTCAAGCCACTGCTAATATAACTGAAATACTCTGTGAAATGTTCACAGCTTGCTGTTATGTTATTTTACGCAAGACCTCACAGCTGAATTGCTATAACCATGTAACTTCTTGGATGCCAAAATGGCAAACAAGGAATTCTGAGGCACTAGGGGAAAGAGAAGATATGTATCCTGAGTGCCTATGGCTCAGATGATTCTGAGAAGGACGTGCAGCTCAAGACTATTTTTCTTATTAGTACTAGAAAGAATAGCAGCAACTAGGCGACAGATGTACACAGAACTATCAATGGCTTCATGTGTCCAGAGAATGGCAACAAAGCTGTGAAGGGTCTGGAACACAAGTCTTACAAGAAGTAGCTGAGGCATTGGGATTGCTCACTCTGGAGGAGGCTTAGGGGAGACTTTATCACTCTCTACAGACACCTGAAAAGTTGTAGCAAGGTGGGCTTGGCCTCTTTCCCCCGCTAACTAATGACAGGACAAGAGGGTATAGCCTTAAGTTGTGTCATGGGAGGTTCAGGTTGGATGTTAGGAAGCATTTCTTGTCAATCAAAGTGATGAAGCATTGGAACACGCTGCCCAGGGAGGTGATAGAGTCACTATTCCTTGAGGTGTTCAAGAAAGATGGAGAAGCAACACTGAGAAACGTGGTGGTGATGGGCTGATTGGACTAGAAGATCTCAGCGATCTTTTCCAACCTTAATGATATTATGATTTCAAGTTTAGTTTAAAAAGTAAAAGGACACCTTGAAAGAGACTTCACCAACTGCAATGACTAAATATGAGTAAGCATCAGATAATGATAAAATATGACTAATATGCTTTTCCCAAGTATAATTGTACTGAATGTTGTATCACTGCAAATACAAGCCAGTATTTTAATAATTTCACACTGATCCAATCTTGGTTTCATAGCCTTACTAGCACAAAGGAAAAATGAAGAACAGTTAGCCCTGTACGTCATCTTTCCTTTTAAAGTCCAGTGGGCCTATTATCCCCCTCCCTACCTTTTTATGTCATCTTATTCACAAGCCTATCATTCCTTTGGATTTTCTTTCTCTAGTTGAAGTCCCAGCCTGAATTTCACACTACAACAATATAAATGGAACAAACATACCCAAAGCTATCTTTAGCTATCACGATTGTGATCTCATCTCACCACTCCTCCATCATCATATCCTTCCTCCAGTCTATGCACACAAAGTGTCACATTTTCTCAAACTAATTGTTTTTATATTCAGAAATTAAGCAACTGACTCAAAGTAAAGATAAAACGCCTTAACTTTAAACTCCTCAGTTTAAAGGAAGGAAAAATAACAAAAAAACATTTATTAAGTAAACTCTCAAGTCACCATGCTAAGTATCTCAAACATTTTGAGTAGAGATCAAATTAATCAAAGAAATTGAACCCTATAAGAGCAAAAGAAAACAGAACAAAAAAGCAAAGAGCAAAAACACAGAGTAGAAAGTAAAAAACCAGCACAATCAGCTTACACAAGGCATCTCAATGACTGCGATTACAAATGGGACAACTGGAAAAGACATGCTAACAACACAGAGAGATCTGTACTCTCTTGTACTAAGCACATACAAAAACAACTTTATGACTTCATTAGGTCAGATTCACCTCTACCTTTCCTCCTCTACTGTGTTTTTTTTTTTTTGTTTTTTTTTTTTAAGAAAAGGGACTTAGAATATACAGAAATTAAGTTACTTCTGAATTGAAAGAAATACAGCGTTCATTATTACACGCTAAAAGTAACCAATTTCACTTCAATGTGGCAAAAAAAAAAAAAAAAAAAAAAGAAGTGAGAAACTATCTCATTTCAGTAGCTAACACATGCAGTTGCGACTACAGGAAGAGAGCAAGGAACTGAACTTGTAAGCAACACTACCAAGCTGCAACCTCATTCTGCCAACACCCTGAGCCCGATTACAAGTGCATGCACACAGGAGGTGCTCACCACACTGCTTCATCCCATCTTCCTCCCCTCTCAGCGAGCAAGTAACACCTATGCAGGCTACTGTGGGGGCAAAGACTGCCCTGCAGGGAGAAGTGTGCTAAGCAGGAGGTTTCCAGAACGCTGCTACTCACGGGAAGAAACTGTACAATCATATTTCAGAACTGAAAATCCTTGAGTAGGAGGCAATCCATCATGGTCTCTAAGAGAGTTCTCCATCAGAGAGCTAGGAAAGGTCTACAAAAGGTTACAGGTGCCACGAATAACACATGCACTAACATGCAACTGAAATGCCAAGGAAGCACTGCAGAACACGTTCAGCTCCTAAAATAATAATTAAAACTCCTCCATGAGGCACCTATGTAACTGAGCAGGACTTGCAACTTTAAAATAAAAGATTTCATTTGAATTTCACTTTTTATCAGAAGGCCGGGCTTAAAAATTTAACTTATTAACAATTTATTCATATGTAGTTCTTTAATGGCTGCTAACATCTCCTTACCTGATATGACCAACCAGCTCAATCAGTTTGTGGCTGAAGAAGTAGGCAGTCAGCTCAGACACGTGACTGAGCACAGAGCAGACTCCAAAGAGAGTGGTGGTACCATTCAAATCTTCCAAGTGCCAGTAGAGAAAGGTGAACACGAAGCCGTATCCAAAGCCCATGAACCACGCCACAAAGAGCACCGAGCCATACTGGATACTACACAGCAGTTTTATTAGGTCCCAAAAACTGAAAGACTGCGACTGGCTCATACTGGTCGTAGGAGTGTTGTCAGAGGATTCGTTCGAGGCATTTCTGTCCACTTGTGATATTTCCACCTCTTTTTTCTTATTTTCATCTTGCTTGAAGTGTGTATAACGAAATCGAAACTGGGTGGCCACAATTAATGCCATTGTCATCAGAACACCAAAAACAATGAAGACTATTCTGTAGTTCTTGTATTCAGGAGCTTTACATCCTTGACCTTCGACAGCAACTTCTATATGGGTGTAGTCGATGCCGATTCCCACAGAGAGCATGGCCAGCCCCCAGCCCAGAGACCCCCACATACGCTGCAGTCCGTACCGATCCCGGTGCTTGCCGAGGTACTGCAGAGTTACCGTGTCCACAATAGTAACAGAGGAAGCACTGAAAAATTCTCCTATTATGACAACCAGCAGAATGAGCAGGAAGATGGCTTCTACTTCTTGTTGATCATAAACGAGCATGGCTTGGTCGGAAGGCTTCGGCTTGGTGGTGGTGGCAGATGGGGTGGTGCTTGGGGTCATGTTCCCCAGTGAGGTGGTGATAGTGGTGTTTTTCAAAATAAAATGAGTACTGTTTTCCACGGCAAACTCCACATCACCGCTCTGCGTAGGTAACAGGAATGTTACTTCAGGAGTAACAGTCCCTGTCGCTCCCAACGTGACTGGGCTGGAAGTGAGCAGGTCTCTCTTCCCACGAACTTTTGGGGACGCGGTACTGACGGTTAGTGGAGATGACGTGGACGTGTTTTGTGAAATGGTTGTTAAAAGGCTGCTTGCATTGGTGGGATGTGCTGGGGGAAGGCCCTTTGGTACGCATCTTAAGGTGGCTGGTCTAACAAATCCGATCCCTAGGTTAAATAAAACCCAGCATAAAAGTGAGAAGAGAAGGACAATCTTCCCTTTCTTGAAGCGATCTGCTACCACTCCCCAGAAGGGAGCACTGCAAAACTCAATAAAGTACCTGATGCCCACCAGAAGTCCGCTCTGACTAGGTGACATACCCAGCTGCTTGTAATACACAGGGAGCAAGGGGTAGAGAGAGCCATATGCAGAATAGAAGAAAAAATAAAAGACCTTTGAGATCAGAAGATCATTGTTGATTTTGACGCAGTGCTTTTCTAACCAGTCTAGCTCTTCATCTGGGACAGTGGTTGTCTCTGTTGAAGGGGATTCATTCTGGGGATGCAAGTCTTGATCCTTGGAAATGCCATTGAAAGGATCAGCAAGCACATATTTTCTCTTCTGTTCTTCTTCATCATCAGTTAAAATGGCAACCTTATCATCAGCTGCCATGGCTTACCACAAGCATCCAACACTTGGTGCGCTTTCAAGGAATCAGGGCTACCCTGTAAGCAAATAAAACACAATGAAGGAACAAGTCTGCTACGTCAGTCATCAAGGACAAATATGGATTCCTTTTTTTTTTTTTTTTCTTCCCCTCATTTAACTGACTTTCCTAAGTAATAAAGGCAACATTAGAGCAGGGAAGGCCATTTGCCTAGATTATTAGTGCACAGCAGCATCAAGAAAAACTGTTTTACGACCAGTGCTGTGACCACTTGTTCTCCCAATATGTTCTCTTTCATGCTTAACAGACAGAATACTTTATACACTCAAAGTTACTGTGGCAATTAAGTGCTGTTTTAATTTCTCTATGAAATGAAAGGCTAATAACAGAAAAGAGGCTAACATTCACACAGATATCGAATTCAATATTTCCTGCCGATCCAAGCTGCATCTGGCACAACAGTTGTCAGAACAAGCCTCAGACACCTCTAAAGCAACAACCCATTAAAATACTCTAAACCTTATGCAGCTCAGCATCACACAAGTGTAAAAATACCACCACTAAGATCCCAAACTCTCCCAAGGTTTCTGCTTCTCACATTTAAATGTCATTTGTATGGGATACTATCTACAAGGATCTCCGGTTTCACTTAGGTAGAAAAGGTTACACACAAAACTTGGAACTGTAAATATTCATGTGTTCAAGGTCAGAAGTTAATCAAAGCAATGTCCGGGCATACACACAGAACGCTTTTTTCCTCCGGTTGCCCTAGAAAAACTTCAGAGACTTCCGATTTAAAATAAACAAACACAACGCAGCAACAGATTAGACAGAACGTTCTATTTAAGCTGTTAGAACAGTCAAATGTGAAAATACATTGCCTTGCTCTTACCCATTACCACCAAAACCCAGCAGCAGCGTTGTTAATTCCCGTAATTCCCAGTGCAGCCAACCACTTCCACCTGACAGCTGGAAGGACTGTGGGCTTTTAGCTCAACGTGCTCACTCATTTCAGGCTCTCTATGCACAAAACAAGTCCTTCTAATGAGTAAATTACATCAGCCATTATCTGCACTTTTATTTTCTTTAAGCTTTGCCTTGTTTTGACAACAAAACCTCCAGAACTGCGCAGAGCTCCACTTACACCAAAGGGATAAAGCAGAGGAACGGGTGCTGCTCCTGCCCTGAGCAAAGCCGTATACGCTCACCTGCTTGCAGCAGCTTGCTTACCAGCTGCACCAAAGCTTTACAGCATTCCTTTACTCAGAATAAATTTCCTCCTGTGGACCCCATGACAAAAACAAACTCCCTCTTAACCACCTGGATATCAAGACAGCATAAATGGGAATTACCTTAATGTGAACCCAACAGCCATCCATATCCGTATGTATGAACTCAAAACCACCTGATTCCATATCAACTATACTAGAGACTTTTAAAGTCATTTTTATTTGATCTGGTTGTTAAATCAGCTTCCCTTTTGTATTGGAATGGGACAACCATTTCTTAAGTTGCACTGCTAACTCTGCTGGTCTTCTTCCACTCCTCCTGACTTCCAAGAGCCGTAACATCCATCCTCTTCTGACCTGTTGTGTGCAAGGATGAACCCAACACTTACAGCATGCTGACTAGAGCACTGAAGTAAGAACGCTATGAAAAGTGTATTTTGTAATCACTTCGGTAAATATTTTCCCATCCTGAGAGTGTTTCACTGAATATTATTAATAACACAGAATATACCCTTCAGAAATACAACAGCACCAAGACTGGTAGAAGCCATATGGCATTCCTTAATGTTTTGATCACTAGTTTGTTTGGGAGACAGGTTTTGAAAGTGATTTTATTTTGTGAATTTTTAAATTCTAAAAATAAGCAACTGGAAATGAGAGAGCCAGCAAAGTGGTATTGTTACTGAAAATCCCCAGAAACCTTACTAATCTGTCTGGCTTTCCTTCTCTTGATCAAAAAAATAAACCAAGCCAGCCAGGGATTGAATGTGCAGCAAAATCAATCAGATGGCAAAAAATAAAGGTCTTTTATGAACCAGCAAAGCATCTGCCTGTTATTTTAACCGCAGCCTTCAAATACTGCAGCTTCACTTTGCAAAAACATTTTCTGATCCACAAGACAGCAGAAGAACAGAAGACAGTGCTACCAGCAAGCTGAAAGCAGCAGAGAACAGCAGCAAGAAGAAAAGGCTGATAAAGCAAGCAAGGATTTTGGCATGAATAGGAATTCTAACTTGTTCAAGGCAGAACGGAGCACAGAGTTTGGGGTCAAGGGCTGTCAGTATACTACAGCATACTCCAAGCTCTGGAGCTATTCGTCCCAAAAATATGGAGAAAGAAACCAACCAAACCAACAGCTTTGCCCTGATCAACACATCTGGCTGAGGAAACAAATCCTCACACCTCACAGGGAAAACACCGTGGCAGGGTTAAAAACACGGTATGAAAACTCCAGCTGCCATCCAACAGAAAGTTAAGATTTGGGATGGAAGAGTACTGTGAATAAAGCTTAATTCAGCATCAATATTCAATCTGTTAAATTAATGATAATTAAATTATAGTTTGGACTCTCAAAGCAAAACATCAAACAGCCCTGAAGTCAGGGTTTGAACGTATAGCAAATTAAAACAACTCATCAGCCACACCTCAGTTCATCAGAACGCAGACAATCAGGAGTAGCTTCAATCCATTCTGCACCTGGAAAGCAGGCTATGTCCATACTGCCTCCAAAAACTTTCCAAGGGCAGAGTTCCAAAGCAGGAACTAACCTCCCAGCAACACACAGCTGGAAGAACAGAGCAGAACAGAGCAGCCTGGAGTGCTGTTTGCCTGTGCAAATAAAGCAAAGCCAGCCATGGAGGACAGCTTCTCACCTCACTTTCCCTGAGTACAAAAATGAGTTTGTAGTAAACTTGGGAAACTGTACAAGTTCTCCTATGAACATCTGCAAACAAATCTCATAAAAAGAAAACGTGTCTTATTAAAAAGTGCAGTGAAGGTTTATTCAAGTTGCTAATTAACGTTCGCCTCACAGCTTCTATGCCAGAAGGTAACAATCTGCCACGGCAAACTCACCTTCGTTGTGGCCAGCACAGGTAGCAGCAGCAGCCACAGCACTGCACTTCCTCCTCAGCCCTGTCCCCAAACACAGCATCTCTGCACCAAAGCCACGCGTGCCTGGCATCTCTCATCATACAATCCTGCATACAGCAGGCCTACAAGGCTGTCACAAACATGACAGATCGCATCTTCCATTTCCAATTAAGTTCTACCCCAACAGAGCAGCCCAGCGCCATCGTCTCACGCCCAAAAGGAAAAAGTAATGCACACAACTTACGTTGTGACAGAAGAATGCCCATCCTTCACTACTCAGGCATTGTGCCCCAACTCCGGGCTCCAGGGGATACCACACAGCAGCCCCTTCCTGCTCTCCCAGGGCCATTCCTCCTGCTGCCCCATCCTAGCACCTGCCTTCTGAATTCGTAACACCAGAGCTAGGGCTCAACTCTGCACTGCTGAGAAATGTTGCAGGTGTGAAGTGCGCGCATCTAACATTACCTACCACAATTAGCATTTCCAAGAAGTGAAACCATCTCATTCTGTAGTGTTTAACCCTTCAAGTTACTCTATTTTGTGTTCCTTAGCAGGCGTGTGCTTTGTGTTTTGGACTACACAGGTTTTTTCCTCCTCTCAGTACGCACATAAAACCCCTCATGCTTTGACACGCTTCATCAAATTAGACTGAGAGACTCAAGTATGTCTGAGTATGGCAAGAACAGGCTTATAGTAGGTTTAATGCACTTGATAATAGGTCTGAAGTTGCTAAGTTGATAAAACAGTGGTGGCAGTCGCATTTAAGAAGATAAGCCTGCTGTCAGAGCCTGGTCTGTGAAAGCAGAGCCATCAAACTCACATCTCAGGACTCCTGCTTTCCTAGCCGTGTTTTACATGTTACGTGTGCCAATTAGGATGTAGAGAGCAGGAAACTCTCCACATAATATTAAGGAGTGAAAGAAAAGCAGTAATAGCGACTACGCGCGTCGCGAACACTAGTAACTAGACTATTAAGTGTACGACTTTAAAACCGGTTCGCTTTCTGTCAGCAGCATGCTCCCAGCTCCGGCTTGCTGGCGATGGCTGCAGCTGGCTACCGGCAGCAAGCACCCAGGTGCCTTGCACGGCAGCCAGCCGTGTGGCCCAGGGCACCCGAGGCACAGCAGCACCCAGCCCAGCCTACAAAGCGCTGCTGCAGGTTTAGCCAGATGAAATCAAGGCCGCGCTGAGTGCCGCGGCACCAGTTCCACCCGTGAGCAACGCAACTCTCTCACGTGAGAGAGCGCTCCGCTCTCACCTGCGTGGCTTCTTTCCTACGAGCCGCTCGGGCCGCGCCGGGGCCGCCGCCCGCCGTGAGCAGCACCGCCCTTCGGAAGGGGATTGTTTCGCTCTCCCTCCACACGGAAGTCCCTTTGCCCGCTGTTTGTTTACACCCAGTAAACAAATCCAAGCAATAACCGAGCTCGGCAGCCAGCACCTGACAACGGCTTTCCCTAAAAGCAGAGAACAACGAGACCCCGTGTACCTCGGTAACGCAACGCTGAACGGAGCGAGCCGTTCCCGAGATGCTCGAGCGTTCGCGCCGCCGGCAGCGCTTCCTACGGCACAACCCCGCCGAGCCGCCTGCCGTCACGGCTCCGCGCCGCCGACCCGAACGCTAGGACGCGCCGGGACGCAGCACGCAGCGCGCCTCCCGCACGGCCGCCTTCCCACCGCCGCCTCAACGACAGCACGGGCGGCGGGCGCTGCCTCCCGCAAAGCCCGGCACCGCGCGGGCCGGAGGGCTCGGACAGCTACGACGATAGCGACGGCCAGGGGATGCCCGAGCGGGAGGCGGTCACGCAGGAGGCCCGGGGCACGCAGCCCAGCGGCGCTCGGCGCGGAGAGAAGCGGCGGGCGAGGAGAAGGCCCGGCGTCTAGCGCCCGCGTCCCGCCGCCCGGCCCCGCGCCGACTCACCTCGCCCGGGGGAGGCTGCGCGGGGGGCGCCGGCCCGGCACCATCGCACCTCGGCTGCGGCTGCTGCGGGCGACGGCTCCGCGCACCCAGGCCCGCCCCCCCCGGCCGGCCCCGCCGACACCGGGCCGCCGCCGCCGGCGCGCAGGGGCGCTGCGGGAGGGAGGAGCCGGCCGGCACCGCCTCCGGCCGGGGAGCGCCGGGGGACGAGCGAGCGGAGCTGAGCGTTAAGGGAGCTCGGCGCGGTGATTTGTTTCGGTGAGGCTGTGTGAAGGTCTGGACTGCGGCCCGTCGGAAGTTATGCTCAGAGAGTCCCTGCTCTGTGCTGTCAGCTATAAAAATGAGGATTAGCAGCAATGGAGAAATTGCTGCATTGCACTAAATTGCACCTTACTTTTTTCTCGAAAGCCTATGCATTTCTGGCCAATGAGAGCTTAGAGAACAGGAAATACAGTTTTAAGTCACATAAAGTACCAACTTTTCTATTAAAACACTCGCTAGTATAAAGTATAAAATCACTGTAGAACTAAAGCGAAGTCAGCTGTGCTGAAATTAGTTTAAAGATGATCTGATTTTTCCCCACGAGACCTCTTGGTCAAGCTCTAAAACATCATGAAATGTTGTTTAGAAATGTGCTACAGAATGAGAAGAACAACAGCCAGCAAGTTTTCCTATAGCAAATACCAGCAAATTTGTACTTTACCACTGGACATTGGAATATTCAAAACCATTGCTTTATGTCATGCCAATATACCCCATCTAGCAAGCTCTGTATTATGAACCCACACCTTCTCAATGAAACAGAAAGAATAGCTGTGGATTTCTGCATGGGCTTTTGGTTACGAGCTTGTTTTACGTTATAAAGATTTCAACCCATGTGCCCCATCCCAGTGAGACTGCCACTAAATAGTTACAAATACCTCATTGTTTTACAAGGCTATAAAGTAAAATCCCAATTAAACTGAAAAACATAGAGCAAAGTACAATAAAATTACCCACAACTATCGCTGGAGCTGCACATTGCTAACAGAAGGCTTTGCTTGGAAAGGACTCCGTGTCAGCTGACTCTGGAAGCAGCTGATTTGTTTCTTGGGTTAGAGCAAAAATAAAGCAAATGCAGCACAGCACAGACAAAATGTTTATGTAAAAACATCCGACGCCATCAGTATGATATAAGCAGCTGATGTTTTACAGTAATGGCAAGGGTAAAGTACCTGAGCCCCGTGAGGAAATGGGTTTCTAGGAGCTCACATTTTAATTTGTAGTAAAGCTTCTTGGTTGGTTTCTTTCATGAACGAAGGCTGTGCTTTGAAATCAGGAATTTCCGGCTGACACCAGATATTCAGCTGTCCTTCAGCAGCTTTTAACTGCGGGCCAAAAAAAGAAACAAACAAAGATATTTTACAGCAGTCAGATCAGAAAGATAAGCTGAAGGTGAGATCTGTGCTGCTAGGACTTGTTTCAGAGCACACCGGAGACAACGGGAGAGCTTTCATTTCAATCAGGCCTTTAATATTTTGCACAAAACATAAACAAAATCACTCGATGTGAGGCTGGATCAGGTCCTGGGCAACCTGATCGAGCTGTGGTGTCCCTGTTCATTGCAGGGCAGCTGGGCGAGCTGACCTTCAGAGGTCCCTTCCAACTCTATGGATTCTATGATTCTATTCTATGCTGTGCATTAGGGTGACTATAGCAGTGCTCCAGGAAGCTTTTCATTACACACAGTTTGTGGGCATTCCCAGGTAATCTGGGCAGAAGTGAAGTCACGATGGAGAACAAAGTGGCTTTTTCCTTCCTGTTTCAGAGACAGCCAGCGGCTTTATTACCAGTATATATTATCAGCAAAGAGAAATGCTGACAGAAGAACTGAGAAATAGTCCTAGAGTGAATCAGCATATCATGCACAGCTACGAGCACTGCTGATGGTAATTGAGCACAGCTTGTTCACAGCTGGTAAGATGAGGAGCTGCCATTGCCGTGGCCTGTCTGGTTTGGCAGGGAAGCAAGAGATCCCCTTCCTCTGGATTTTCATCTAACACCTCTGGATGTGCTGCATGCATTAACAATCAGAAGGCAAAGTAATGCACAAAAGGAAACGCCAGCTGCAGAAACATATGTGCTTTTTCATACTGTGTGGGCCTTTCCCATTCTCAAAACCAGATTTCTACTTGTGCAGTATCTGCCTATAGAACATAGAACAATCAACCCTTCCTCACCTCATGAACGTTTGAACCCACTGGCAAGTATCAAATTCAGTGCGTGGCAGCAGTCTTGCAAATATTAAATTCCTTCAAGGTTGTGTGACCACCAGCAGCTGGCAAGGAAAGAAAGGCAAGAGTGCACTCTGTGGGAGGAAAGCCCACATCTTGTACTCCTCAATGGGCTCCCCTTGGCCAGTGACTTGTTGTTCTTGCCCAAGCAGGAGCTGAGATCACCCTGGAGAAGAAGGGGAGCAAAGGGAGAACTTGGATTAAACAGAAAGGGCATCTGAGGCTTTTAAAGTGGTGGAGGAAAGAGAGCGGGTTGTAAAACTGAAATGCATAAACCCACAGGAAATCGAGCTTCATTAGATCTTGCTGTCTGCAGAGCAAATTGTTTACGTGTTGCTAACATTAAGGCCGTTGAATATACGCTAAAAATATTACGACCTTGATCCTGTCGTGAGCTTTGCTGCTGCAGATTGTGGAGTGAACAAAGCCCTGCTGCCTTTGCTATGTTCTCTGCAGGAGCAAGGGAGGCTTGTGCCATTTGGCTACTGACAACCTGCAATGGGTTCTGCATGGGCCTGTCAATACGGAGGGAGGATCAGCTGGCCAGAGCTATTCAGTGGATCTGCTGAGACCTCCTCTTGCATTGGAGTCCCCAGGAAAGACTGCAAAACGTAAGCAAACAGCTCGCATGTACACACAGTGTATTCCAACAAAAAGTAGGATGCTAGAATAAGAACGCAAAGTGACTGAGACAAAAAGGATAATTTAAACTATGATACATGCACCCATCTCTGCACATTTTCATGGTGATAGGTCAAAACAGTTTTTCACTGAGATGGTTGTTGTTGTTTTGTTTTTTTTTTTTTTTAATTCAGTACAGCTATATAAGGTTAACTCCCTGATTAAATTCATATCATCTACCACGTAGCTTTGTAAACGTGGGGCCTCACCAAAGCACTCACTTTTACTCAGTATGTGCAAATGTGATTTGTGATGAAAACCACTTGAGTGGCAGAAACAGGAAAACTACCTTTGGTGCTGAGGCATCAGATTCAGGGTAAGGCTCACCACTGACTTCAGAGGCCTCATATCCAGCTCTCTCTAGAGCTGAATTTGCCTAATTATAACTAGGACCAGTAATGACAGAATACAAAAGGGTCAAGTGTCAGCCAAGCGGTCTGACCTCTTCCTGCAAGAATCAGATTGATCAGGACCACTAGCATAACTTATTGGTTAGCTTCCTTTAACATCTTGGTTAAAATAGAGCAGCACCTAAGTGACACAAACAGTTGAACTCAGTTTTAAGGTCAAATATTTCTTCCCCTTCCCAATATGTGAAAACAACAAGTAATTTACTGTTGCCCGTCTCAAATTCTTGAGATGATACTCCTCACTATAGAGAGCAAAGGACCTCAGTGTTGGTGGGATTGCCAAAGATGTCAGTTACACTGAGATTCAAAGCGGTATCTCTGATCAGAATAGACTGAAAAATAAATAAGACCAGTTAAGACAAATGGAAGCAGTCATGTGTTTAGTATGTGCCCAGGACACATAGGCTGTTTTGTCAGCCATGCCACAAAATGATGAACGGGAGATTTAACATACACTGACAACGCTGTAGAATACAGTCATGTTTCAATTTTTCTACTCAGACTTATGACTAGAAACAAAAATCACTATTTACATATAAGAAACACTTTAGATATTTTCTTTTTAGTGTTATCAGTGCAATCTGAGATAAAGATTTCAGGTAATGGCACAAATTGTTTCAGAAGCATTGTACACAGCTATTTACCCGTTTCCTACAGTATCCTGGTAATCACAATGTATTTAAAATAGGACCTAACATAGAGTAGTACTCTCAGAGGAAGGCTTCAGAACATCTGTTTATTTCTGAGTCTGAAGCTGAAGACAAAATTAACACAAACAAGATCTCAGGAGATATTAATAGTTCCGTACTTACCAAGCTCATTAATAAATTCATTGGATTCCTCCCCAGCAATGTTTCTTTTCCAAACCTGGAAACCAAATTGTTGACAGTGAAGAAAAACAACATATGTTTAGTCTTCAACAGAATGTTAATTTAGGTTTAAAGAACCTCATTCTGCAGAGCGTGTATCGGCCTAAACTTCTACAAAAACCAACAGCAGTTGGAGACGCACTTCAAGGACACAGACCAGGTGCAGCACTCGTGATATACCACTGTGTTTGGCAGAG
The DNA here is from genome assembly GCF_905368555.1 of Meleagris gallopavo. Classification (NCBI taxonomy): domain Eukaryota; kingdom Metazoa; phylum Chordata; class Aves; order Galliformes; family Phasianidae; genus Meleagris; species Meleagris gallopavo. Next base: position 1,828,629 of record NC_139410.1, read on the forward strand.
ACTGAGAACACAAAGCTTGTGCCAACGTGACACGGCTCCTGTGAAACCCAGCCTGCTTTCATGAAGCAACTTGTCTTTAAAACACGAACGTGCCACTGGGAAGGTTAGTCCCTTCCACTCAATGAGGTCCTTTAGAACCGTCACCAAACAATCTTCCTCATCGTTACTCTGGTGGAACTGGTCAAGAGATAAGCAGCTGGACCTCAGCTCTATGTACTCACGGTCAGCTTGGAAGTATCAGCAGGATCTAAAAGATCTTACTAAAGGACTACTCAAGCAGAAGCAAAAGAATATCAGACTGTCTCCCACTCCCGACTATTCTTTTTTACTGCCTCATTGGATAGGACAAGTTTTCAGCCCGTGCCAAGATGCTCTGCTCATGTTAAGGCCATTTAGAGGGAAAGTGCAAAACGGGAGCAAGCTCGATCAATGCTACCAACATGAGTAGTGCCAAAAAAGTTACAGGGCAAAAGTTACACATTCTGACTTAGGCTCTGCTGTGTGTAATAGAGCAATTGACTCCAGCGTTTCATCCTACAGTGAGGAAGGGCAAAGTACTTTCTCCTCACATCACTGAGCCGTGAGCTCCCTGAGGCAAGGCTGGATGTCACTCCGTGCTTGGCTCCACGGGCAGAAGTGCTACCTTACTCTGCCTGGCCTTTCCCCACTGCTGCACATCAGGCCAGGTTCCTCTGCTGTGCTCAGTAAAACTCAGACTGAGTGCTTCCATTCTCAGAGACATCTGAAATTGCAATCCACAGCTAAAATTTTCAGCCAACCTTTTACAACATTTCCATTCTCTTTGTCTCTTGCAGATTATGATCTATTTATAACATCCCAGCTACTTCTAAACCTCAAGTAGACAGAAAATTGATGCGTCATTGCAAAGATCTGCCTTTGAGATGGTTGGGTGGGGGAAGAAAAAAATACAGGAGGGTGACAAAAGCTGAAAAACACTGTCTGTGTAACACTATTAACATGTCTCACTTTTTTTTCCTTATACCGTATCTTACAACTTCCTAAATCAGCACGTTAGGTGTGAATTTTAAGTAGCTATGCCTTTTAAAATCATTGACTAAATCTTTTCTCCCTTTTCTTCCCCCCGTTATGTTAGTAGTTGAGAAAAGGTTTGCTGCCCGCAGTGGGACAATTGTAGCCACTTTGGGGATATACAACCTACCTCCCTAAGGACTTGTTACATTGCAACAGTGTGGTGTTAACTGTTTAGTACAGAAGGCCCAAAAATAGTGACAAAGAACTTAGGAAGAAAAAAGTAAGAACTGCAAAGTAAGATGGAATTCTATTTTAGCATAATATATGGATTTTTTTTTTTTCTACATAGAGAAACCAAGACATGCATCCCGTGTGAATTCTAGGAGAAAAAGAAACATCAGTATAATCTCCTCATTTCCAAAAGAATATAAGGAACTAGAGAAAGTTCAGAGAGGGATGCTCAAATGTCTGAAATGACTTCTCTGCCCAGAAGAGCGGAGAAGTTGTCAAGTAGGACAGCAGCAACATAGCAGGGAAATGGCAGGTTTACAAAGTCACGAGTTGGAAAAAGCAAGTTTATCTTTCTTCTCATTCATGGATTAGGGAACATCAAATGAAGCAAGTAGGAGGCATGTCTTCAGGAAAAAAACAGCAGGGACATTCATCCTATAGGCATTAGACCTGTGGGACTGCTTACTGCAGGTACTAGGAGTTCATAAAGGTTCTGGGTGAGGCTGGACAAGAGCATGGAAGAGAAATCATCAGGAGACTACTAAACAGTACATAAACTTCATTTGTTTCAGGAATCCCGAGTTGAAAGCAGAAGTCAAGACACATTACTCACGTTATTCTATTCTTACCCAGCTCCTGACAGCTGTATTCCAGGAGACAGTGACCTGGATCTGACTCAGCGTGCTTGGTTTTTGTTTTTTTTTTTGCTTTCAACAGCTATTATCTGGTGAACAATTTAAAGAGATTAGAATGACAATGATTCAATAGTTCTTCAACATTTTGTACCCCAGTTTATATTCCCTTCAGTTTTTCAAATCATCGTGTAGTCTTAGAATTAAGCGTTTAAGTTCAATGCTGGCTCTGTTTTTGCAGATAGCCTTTGTCATCCAATGGTTCGACGGACTGAACTCATTAGGCCAAAACGTGGCTGGTGCTACTAACTCTTGTGCTTAGCCTTAAATAATAGTTGATGGAGGCACTGTGTTAGGAAGGCATTTTTCTGAAGCCTTTCTGACTCACAACAGTAGTGTTTCTTACAAGAGCAGGTCCGTTAATGCAGAAAACAACTGCTGCTGGCTCGCTCTGGCTTCCCCTCTGGATATCAGTTCTATCTCAGGCAGGAGAGCATCAGTCCAAAGTTACTTGTGCCTTCTGCAGCCCTGGCTGTTGACAGCAGCAGCAGAGGCGGCTGTTAGGGGAAGCCTTAGATCCTTCCTGCTTTGAAGCATGAATGCTCAGTTATATCACTGCAATGAGCGTGAGTGCCATTAGCCCTGCAGCTTTTGTTTCTTGTTTTTGTTGTAACTGGCATTGGGATGGTAGTGGTATAAACAATCTACCATAAACAGTTTGGAAAGCCATCGCAAAGCAGCGCTCCAGTGCCTACAGTCCCCAAGGACAGCACTCTCACAAGTAACACTGTTAATCTTGACAATTCTCAAATAAGCTGGGCTATTTATAATTTCCTTTGGTGAAAGTGAGAATGTGCGTGTGGACATAAATGTACGTGATGTAATGACTGCCTGCCTACCTCTTACATCTCTTACTTTCTAAATTAATAATACGACTGACAACTATAGTTTCAAACAGTAATAACAGAATAATTAAATTTCAATTGCAGTGCATTTTATATCTTTGACTTTCAGAGCACTGGATCTTCAACGATAACCATATCATTAAAACAGAGCGCAGTTTGCAGAGCCTGCCTTATCTTACCCACCTTCAGATTTATTAGCTAAAGGAAACTGGTGAACCTTTGGACTCAGGGCTGGGTGGAGGTGATGGTGCAACAGCGGTGGCTGAACAAATACACATGGCTCATACATAAAAGGCTCAGAAGGAAGAAATGACTATCGGAAGGCTGAACACTAATTAACTCAAGGAGAGAGCTGAAAGTGGATTAAATTACACTTTCTTCTCCACAGAGTTGAGCTTTCATTTATCTACTCACCGACTTAAAGCACTTACAAAATATGGCTGAGCTATGATTTTTTATTTCTTATTATTTTTCCCACGAGACACCACTTCCGTCGTGTATCTGAAATACATGGGAAGGATGATACCATTGATCTGCAAACAGAAAGGTGAAGGTTACACAGCCAAAATCTTTGGCAAAAAGCTTCCAGGCTCTAGGACCAAGTGACATCTCCCAGGGAGGACGTGACCCTTGCCTTCGAGAAATAACTCAGCACACTCCTGTTTCTGTCTGCTATTACGCAGCGACAGAATGACAGCGCGTTGTTGCAGTCATTTTGTAGTGAGTCACTATGCTACCTACAAGTGTTATGACTGCCTATTATGAATAACTAACAAAATTAAATGTGTTACCGTGAAATAAAGCCGACTGCTTGTGCAAATACACCACAAACCTCCTGACCCTGCATACTGGGGGACCTTAAAGGACTCTGGGCTTTTTATTCCTCTGTATAATTAAGGGAATAAATAAATATAAGAGGTTCTTAGATGAGAAATACTCCTGAGGAAGAGATAGTGTGGACGAATAGATACTTGTTTATACAGCAGTTTGTCCTTTGCTAGGAAACATCCTTGTTTCCTTCTGTACAGCTGGGTAATATCCCACGGGTGACAGCAGCACCGGTTTATATGAATTCTTGCATTACATTGACAACAACAAAAGTCACTCTCTTCCCTTTGCAGATGTGAAAAGCATAGTAGCAAAGTGACTCGCTTACACCCAAATAACCAAGGCAACTTAACTTAGAGCTGCAATGCCTTTGTTATCTCCAACAGCCGATTCGTGTTAACAGTCGTACTGACTTCTAGGTTACATGAAATCAGACGTTACTGCAACCTTCTGGCTATTTCTTGTAGCTTAATTAAAACTTCCAACTAACGTAATGAATTTTAAGAGCAACGTTATCAGCTACAGACTTAGTTGTCAATGTCTGATTCTCCTGACTATTTAAAGAACACTGAAAATTGTATGTTGCTGTTGTAATTAAGATTGTAGACAGATGTACCTTCAAAATGCAGCTGTCTCCTACTAGGAAAGGACTGGTCGATGGTCAATGTTCCAAAAGGCTCACAGAGAGTGACAGGGATGCTTTTTAAAGGCTAGAAATGTCAATGAAATCACTTTTCAGACAGTCTTAAATTTACCAGCTCATGTCTCAAGCTACTTCTGCGTGGTGCCACACTCCCTAAGAAGAAGCACGGCCTCTAATTCAGGCAATTTACGTGCTTAAAGGTCTTTGCAGTCCCTAGACCCAAGCCCTGCTGCTAGCTCCTGCAGCTATCCATACAGCGAAGCAGCTTCGTGCTCCCCGAGCCTGAAGGATTGCTCTCAGCAACAGCTTTAGAAGGTAGTGCCTGCCTATTTCTTGGCAGACAGAGGTGTGTCAAAGTATGACTAAATCACACTGTGTAACATGTTATTTCTGAAATAATTATGTATTCCTACCTACTTCTCTTAGCAGCATGAACCTCCATCCCGGGCTGGCTGCTGTCACAGACAGAGCAAGTGAGAGAGAAAGAAGGTCTAGACAGAAGCCGTGGCATCATGGAAACCACCGTGTGAAAAAGAAGACTGAGATGACAAAGAGAACTGATGACTGCATAACTGCCTGTGCACAGTTCAGATCTGTGATACTCCCTGCCAGGGCTGCCACTGCTTTCTTCACCGAGCTGCACTCCCCTGGAGAAGAGCACTCAGTGTGGGGGGCTGCAGGAGCCAAGCACTCCCTCCATCACTTCCTCTGCAAAAAGCTGACGGCCCAGAATGACAGTGTTTCTTTGAAACAAACAAACACGTTCCCTTCGGCCTTGCTACGCATTCTTTCAATGAGGTTAATAATTACACCTACTTACAGGAATCTGCTAAATTGAGTTGCACTGAAGTTAGCATTTGCCCACAATTACACCATAATGGAGCCTGGTAATTTATGCTTCAGAGCAGAATATATCTGCAGTAACCAATGATAAATGCTTACTTTTAAATAGCTAAAGGACCTCTCTTTATTCTCCTGACCTATTTTCTTCCTGATTTTTAATTTCTCTGATCTGATCTGCCTTGTTCTTTGCATCATCTGTGGCATTAAGTGAGATACTTTCCCCTGGGCAATGTTCTTCAGAGCCATTAGTTAATGAACAGCGTTAGCTGCGCCTCAGAATCAAAGAAAATGGAAAGAAATGTGAACATTTCTTCTTAATAATACATTTTCTAAGCCAAACGTAGAACTTTTCAAGTGAAAATTAATACTTACGCAAGGTGCCAGGAGAGTAACGCATCAAGGTTAAAATACACACACATCTGTGTAATAAGAAACTGTCATTCTCAGTCAAACTGCCCTGCTGAAGAGGCTTACCTAGGCTTAGAGCACCAACTAGCTCTTAACACAGACACCCGAAGTGCTCTATGTACCCATCCTGGACTGTCAGAACGCTACTAATTAATGTCAGATGTTCTTATGCTTAGGTAATGACTGGTTCCCAATGACCCTTGAAAAGGCAAAGTTTGGTACCAGATGCTGCAAGACTGAAGTGCATGACAGTTCCAGGGCACAGCAGAAAGCCAAGAGCAGTGCTACATACATGACTGAACTCCAAAAATAGTCTTGAAATTATTCTAAATGTCTTTTAAAAAAAAAAAAAAAAAAAAAAAAAAAACTTCTTGAATAATATCATTCCACCACAATAGATCACCTGAGGAAAATTCCAGGCTAACAGTAGCTGGCAAGATAAGCGTATAATCTGCATTTAAAATCTGATGTACATTCATTGATACAAAAGGTATGAAAAGCACTACCTTGAAAGTTAACTGAACCAATGCTAAATGCAGGATAGTATTACAAGCGTGCCAATACTGCTTCCAAAGCTACTGACAAAGGAATTAGTGCAATGTTTTAAAGTAAATCAGCCAAGTGACATGAACTCACTAGTTGGAATATATTTCCTCCTCAATGCGGGTATGTAATTCCAGTAGATAATAATTACAAGTTACATAAGATTCAATGGAAAGATATAAGGAAATATTAATCACCGAAGCCTTTAGGAAATGAGACTTGTAAAAGATGGGGGTAGTTAGATCCACTGAGGTTACGTCTCTGTTGATCCATGTCTCATCTCACTAACGTACATCCATCAGCTGATCCTCCTGCTGTGTCACACGCAGATCTGCGTTCGGCTTAATCATAACTTCGTTTGTTTCTGAGCCCACCAGCGGAAGGCATTATGCCTACGCTTACCATTCCTAAGCCAGAGTAACATCTCCAGAGCTACAGAAAATGGGCCGGGGTAGGGAAGGCACTCAAGTCAGACAGCCCGGTTCCCTCATGCATTACAGCCCAAGCCTTAGAAATGGCTCTGGCAGACTGCTGTCCTGTCTAGGAAGTGGAGTGCCTTGGAAAGGGCTTTGCTCTTTAGCACACCCTGGATTTTCACAGAGAAAGTTAAAGAAAAAAAACACTCAAATATGGGGTTCAAGGTCTCTACTACATGACCCACCCCAGATTTCTGAAATATCTCCTGTACATTAGTTGCCTGTTATTGCACCTCCTTGAATATCTACAGACCACATCCTGATATAACAATTAGCATCAGTAATGCAAATGGAAAGCCAGACTGATACTGGTGAGAGATCCTGAGAAACACATGGGCAGTTCTGGATTGAGAAGAATGCATACAACTAGCCCAAGTTAGGACAATTTGATTAGGATTACACATCGGAAAACCTTTCTTTCTAGATAGATGAGCTAGACTGAGTCAGAACCTGAAAGCCATTGTGTGCCCTCAGTTCTCTGAGTCTATCAGAGATATTTCTTAAGAAACAGTGGTACCACTTCGCACTCTATGCCATCGGTCTTATGGTTTGTATTTTCCTACACGAGTTTCAGTGCTATTTTCAGGTAATACAAGCAAAGTATCTCAGATAACGTCCCCTTAACATAAATAAACCTGAATTTAATTTCTCATCAGAGCACAAATTTAGAGTAAATAGTGAATTAACTGATATTCTGGGATGCTGCTATTTCAAGAAGTCCAGCAGGGGTGGTATTTTGAAATACGGCTCCATACTGTGAAAACCAGATGCCTTTTTTTTTTTTTCTCTTCCTACATAGCAGCAGCTCTGACTCTTACCGAATCAGGAGAGCAGGAGCATAACAAGAGACAGGATGACACAACAGGATGCAGCACAAATATCTCTTGCTGTGCAGCCTCCTGGAGGCTTGTCTGCAAGCTTCCCTGAGTGCGGAGCGCTGGCTGCCACATTGACTACCAGGGAAAAATAAACACCGTTTCATTCTTTCCAGTCCTGGGAAACTCAACCATAAGAACTAATTGTATGCCTGAAGACACTCTCAGCAGCAAGTTATCCTTGAGTATTTTTTTTCTAGTCTACTAGAAGTAACTGTCCTACCAACAGAAAATTCACTTTCCTCTGGCCCCATTCCCACACACTCTCCCTACAGCTATTTCCACCCACACTGCAGCTCTTTTTAACTGTGTTTAAAAAGCAGAGAGAGAAATGTACTGCTGCTGCTGGTGCTCCTCCTCCTCAGGTGGGCGGGCTGGTGGCTGGTCAGTCTTCTGCAGCGTTTCTCATCGCTGGATGCGTGGGAGGCCGGGAGCGGGAGTGGAAGGAAGGCAGGCAGTGGGAGGCAAACAGCCCTTTCCCACCTGCACATGTGTAATTACACGCAAATGAAAAACTACGGCGATACATCTGCAAACAGAGCTCGCCACGCTGTGAGCCTAAAAGTTATCCAACCCCTTGGGTCTCAAAAGCCAAACATGGGGGTGACCGCCAGATCTCCAGGAATTTTTCATCTGCTGAGAAAAACAGACCGGTGGGGAGCAAAGGGGGAAGGAGAGAGGGTGTTCCTTGCAGTTATGGTTTTGCGTGTGGTGGTGGGTGGTTTGAGGGGAGGAGTGACAGATTGCTTGCGGCAGCAGGGAAGAAAGACGTAGGAGGGTGTTTGCCCAGGGTCCTGTCTAACCCAGAGGGTACCGGTGGGCGGACGCAGCACGTCTAAGCCAGGGTGGTGGGAGTGCAGGAGCCCACTGTGGATGGATGGATGGACAGACCTTACTGGAAGGCTGTCCCGGCTGTGCCCACGCAGAGCGCCTGCTGCGGCAGCAGCCACCCCCACGCCTCCCCAGTGCCCTCCGAGGCCAGAGGGAAATGGAAAAACTGCTTCACTCCTGCAGTTTTATCATGCCTTTGCTTTCATCTTTTTCCAAATGCTTCTACTTCCCCACCAGTAAAATGCAGGATAACCGGTAAAAGGGGAAAGAGCTTCCCCCCATTTTTGTTAGGGGAGAAATTCGATTCTGAATGCCATTTGCTGTACACTCCTCCCAAATCTGTGACTTCAGAGACTATGTGGATGCATTATCTGACAACGCTCTGACTAGAAGCCTGGGGGAATAGAGTCTCTCCCTGTGGGATTACTCGAATAACAAACAAAAGCAAAAATTGCTTCTCCTTATTACTTATGTGTTTCCTGTGTTTCAGTCCTTCCCCGGGCTGGCTTATTTTTAGAGAGCGCAGATTAGTTTTCAATTTATTTTAAGCCAAATTCTGCTCTCACTGAAGCCAGTGGCAGACTGTCCACAGCAGACCTGAGCCTTCAGTACTTACTGTCCACATTGGAGCAAGTACATATTTAAGCCTGTTACACGTGTTTTACAGTGTTGTCAGCAAGGGCTGAGCTGAGGAAGAAAGAAAGGGGGAAAAAAATGACAAACAATTTGTGGATTGTTTGCCAGTACAGAAATAATCAGTTGGCTGGGATGAACTGGAGATTCCCCCACTCTATTCTTCAGCCTTCACTCATTTTTCCTTCCCTTTGTCTACTGTAAAGATGAATTACCTGTAAGGATTACTTCCCACATTATCCGCACACAGAAATTAGATGCTAGCTCTTAGACCCATGGAGGAAAAAATACAGTTTACTGCAAACCAAGATGCAGTAACACAGGATGTGATGAAGTACTTGCACCATTTATTATCTGGTCTTGGTGAAATACACGCAGAGCTCTGAGGCAAGTAACTGAGAGGTACTAATTAATCATTAATTAGACACATAGAGGTGGCATACAGAATGCAGCTGAGCTGCTCTTGGAGTCCTTGGGAGCAAGAGCCCCTACATCCTGATGTATAAGTTATATTTTTCCAGAAAAGAAACAAACAAACAAAAACCCCAATAACCGAACAAAAACAAAACCCCAAAACATCTGCTCAGCTCTGAAGTCCTCCTACAGTCAGCAATTTATTTTCTCTTTCCAAACCTGCTGAACACACTGCCAGGAAATTTCTCCACAGGGAGGAATTACAACCTGCCTATCCTTCTGGCTACTGTACTTGCACGCCCTGAATTCCTGGCTTGGTGACTGCAGTGCTGCTTACTCTAAAACATCCAGCCTCCTGCTGGTCTCAGCTAATAGTAACACCATCCACGAACTCCCTAGTTTAAGGTCAACCTCATTCAAATTACTTCCACGTAACCTCATAATTTTCACTCTTTTTCCTACTTTTACTTACTTTTGTTTTAAAATAAAGTAGAACGCTAGCCTCAAGCGACATAGCTCCAGTCCTGCTTGAAACCAATGCGGAAAGAAAAAAATAATAAAGACAACATTAAGCACCTTGAAAAGAAATCAGTAGCTGCTGCAAGACGATGCTTGCGGTACTTCATTATTTACAAAGCAGCGGGCCCCATTTTCCTTCTACATCAGACATACATCTGGGAGGCAACAAAGGAAGGCCATTATGTGCACTGAAGCCAGGTGAAGATGAAGCAGATGAAAATCAGGATAAGTAGAAAGCGCACCAGAGCAGCGACCAGCGTTCTGGGCTCCCAGGCACCCACAGCCCGTGTAATCGTGCCCTGATGGCAGCCTCGCCCTTCGCGTGCAGGTGGAAACTATGCAGGGGTTTCCAGGAGCCGCACACAGGCTCCTCCAGCTCCTACCCGCAATTAGCTTCCACGGGCTAATTTCCTCATTTCCACGGCACTAAAGCAAGAATTACTCCACAGACAGGCGCAGCCCCTAAGATCTTCGGGCACCAGACACAAAGTGCAACGACGTTACCTGCTCATTAAGTTCCTGATAACCGGGCTATGCCCCGGTGAGATGCTACCTCATCCTTAATGACCTTTAAGAACACAGACGGATTAAGGGCGCGGTGCAGAGCAGGCAGCAGGCGGAGCGCCTTCCCCCCACACGGCGCACGGCCGCCCCCTGGGGGTCAGCGCCGCACGCTGCGCTCCGAACCAGCGAGGCTTCTGTTGGCTTCCAATACAGCTGTAAACGAGAACAGCCAGCGCCCAGCTCGCTTCGGTGACATAGAAGCGAGCTAGCTACCACCAGGCAGCGACCACCGCCTCCTCGAACCCACGTTCACCTTTCGGGACAGCCCCCCCCTTCAGAGTAAAGTTACACGAGTGCCGCGCATGCGCCAGCCCCGCCTTACCGCTGCCGATGACGGAGACCGACGGCGCCGGCTGCCGCAATGGCGGCCCGCGTGCTGATGGCGCCGCGCAGGTAACGGCCGGCTTGTTCCCGCGCTCCCGCCTGAGGGCAGCGGCGCCCCGCGGTCTCCCCCGCCCGGGTACTGCCGGGCGGCGGCTGTAGGGCCGGCCGCCCCTCTAGAGCTGAGGAGGGGTGGGAGTGTAGGTGTCTAGCTCGGGTTCGGCTCGCTTGGCTGCGTGCGCTGCAGCAGGGTGCCGATGGCAGTCGGCTGAACTCTGAGGTTGGGGGACCGTGACCTCGAAGGGGCCATAACATGCGTGCGTGCTAGCTTGCTACAGCTGAGTCCGGTCCCAAAAGATGACCTTGTGGAGGACGGCAGGCCGCCAGAGTGTGCTGCCGCTGCACGAGCTCAGCCGGGCTGCTCTGTGTGTACACAAGGTGCTGAGAGACAACGCTTTTGTCTAATGTTAACATAAGCCCGGCGCCTATAGTCAAAGTCCAGCGAATGCAATAGCTCTAAATCATTAGAGATGCTGCTACTTAGCAGAAATAGCCCCCGGACTCCTACTTTCCTTATTAGAACCCAGACTTGCAACTTCAGAGCTTGAAGCTGGTTAAATACACAAAAAGCATATACTGCTGTCTGCCATCTATATAACAGCATACAGTGACATCTCCAACCAGTTTGATCTCAAGATTGTTCTTGATTAAGCAAAACTAGAACATAAAACAATCCTGACTAGGAAGTTTTCAGAAAACTCCTGAGCTATGCAAAGTTCTGCGTGCTTGGGGATTGTATAGCTATTTTATAGCTACAGCTCTTAACATTTCTCTTTCAGACTGAAGCCATTTAACAGACTGCAAGTAATATTACAGCACTTGGTAAGAACAGCGTGTTGTTTGACCAAGGTGGGAGCTTTTGGGACTCACTCCTGAGACAGACAGCATGTGCAACTTAAAACACGTCTGTCCAGAATGCTCATGCATACCATTTGAGCATAACCTTGCCCATATCTTTGAGAACTCTCTTATAACTGCCTATTAAATCATAACTCAAAGTCCAGTTATTTTGGCCTTACCTAATTTTGTGCTTTGTTTCCATGCTGCCTGCCTTGTATTTTCCCCTTAAATATCATTCCACTTAGAAATCAACCATGAAAACAGTTTAGTGAGCAATTCTCTGCTGTTAGAAATTATACACAGTCAAAGCTGTGTGCACATGCTGGCAGTTTAATACCACAAACCTGAAAGATACTTGGAATTCTTACTGTAATTGTTGCAGATATTTTCAAAATGTCTGACTTATACAACCATAGATTTTTGCTTATTTGTTTGGTTTTTAAGTATCCTCAGATGTCTTTGTCAAACAATGTATCACTCAAGATCTTGTGGGAGGTTTTTTGCATTAAGTGGTTTCAAGAGAACTTTGTAACAAGTACCAATACTTTAAGTACAGTGGGAAAGCCTTAGCAGGGAATTCAAAGTGTATATTTTTAAATCTTAAACTGTGAGCTTTGAGTATGTTTCCATGAACACTCTTGTATGCTACTTAAGATATCAAAGACATTTGCTTTACGTAGTGTTTTTGCACTTACAGAAAACATGTCAGCATACCGATTCTGCAGCTGATGTTCTGTTGCAAAAGAGAGGAGGCGCAGGAATAATAACTTTGAACAGACCCAAGGTTCTCAATGCACTAAGTTTGAGAATGATCCAACAAATTTATCCACAAATAAAGGTGAGTAGCTGTTACATTATCAGATGCCAGTTTTAAGATTCAGCCTGACATTTCTCACACATACTTTGTGAGATCACTGTCCAATGAGCTCAGGTCTATAGGATGGAAACCAACAGACAATTTTAAGCACATTAGAAAAAGATGTCAAAGCAAAAAACTGTCTGACAAAAAGTTAAGTTCTAGCATCTACACAAATAAGACACCCATAATAACACCAGGTCTGAATCAAAGGCAAGCAGCTGTCAGCATTCATACATTCCTGTTGGCTACACCCAGCTGGTTCATGCATGTGTTCCAAGCTATACATATTCCTAGCCAAGCTCTTAATTGAATGCATGCTTGACTGGGAGGCTGCATAGTTGAAACAAAAGATACAAGTCATTAGTAAGGAAGTTGCTTTTAGTTTTGTTCCTTAAAGAGTAGCTTTATGGAGTTACAGGCTGTGTTTCTAAAGATAGTGAAGTAATGTGACATTTTAAGCACGCAAGTAATCCTTTTTTAGTTGAGTTATGTTATTTATCATATTCAGGAAGTCAGACATGAAATACCAGTGTAGGTTAGTTACCTGCATTTGTATCTTGGTAGATGGTTTCATTGCTAATTTATGCATTCTTTGAAGAACATTTATAGAAATACTGTATCTGTAGTACTGCATACTGACTTGATTTGAAGCACAACCTTTAAAGATAGCATTATTTTCAGTACAGTTGCTGGTACACAGAAATATCCTGTCACAAATATGTCTGTGCACAAAATTGACTCGATCCAGTCCATGGCTGGCACTGATTGCCATCATTTTGACAGTGCTACACATCTTCAGTTCAACAGAACTGACTAATTTGAAACACAGTTACTGTATCTCCTGCATTCCTAGTTTTCTCCCTCATCATTGCATTCCCCTTGAGATTTCCATAAGGCCCTGCTTTAGGGCGAGCTGCATGTCTTCACAGATTAGGAGCTCTCCATAAGCAGCTGTGCTGATCTCCGGAACCAAGGCTGAACATGACAATGGAGAGGGAATCAGAGATTCCTAAACAAACACATATTGCCCTCTGACTTGCTTTTAAAACAAACTACTTGAAGTATGTTATTTTTTCATAAAGCAAATCATTATCATGTACTGTCCATAGACAGTATATTTTTATGCATAGCCTTTAATCTAATGTGGGAACATTTACATCTCTTTAGGCTTGGGAGCAAGATCCTGAGACTTTTCTAATAATTATAAAGGGAACTGGAGAAAAAGCTTTTTGTGCTGGCGGTGATGTTAGAGGTAAGGACTCTGAAACCAATTCCTATTCCTTCATACGCTGTTCTAACAGCTCTCTCATGATAGCACAGCAAGATGTCAGAAGTCAGCAAGGCTCGTCTCTCACTGTTTTGTAACACGGGTCCGTTTACCTGAGTCACAGTAAATAAAGGAATTCAATCCACACAAAGTAGTAGCTGTGAAGGATGTGTCAAATGCTTGCTTATGAATAACTGGCAATAGTAGCCAATCAGTACTGGAAAGAGAGGGTTCTTATCTTTTCCTTCCCAGTGTTTCCTTATTGACTGCTTCTCTACAAGACATTTGAAGCGTCTCAATAGGTAGCTCTGTTGCTATTGAATAATTTGTGTCTGACATTTGACTCAGAGATGGGAAGATACATAGCTGAATCAATGTATTCATGACTGTTCTGTAACTACATACAATATGAAGTCTCTAAACAGTAAGAAATGGTTGTTTAAAAGTTTATGTAAACGAGCAACACAGGTGGTTGTTAAATTACACCCCACTCTTAACATTTTTTTCCATTTTTAGTATCCAGTCTTCAGTTTTAAGTGGCTGGTCCACATAGTGATATAAGATCACTGCAAGCAAGGTTGCCGACCATGACAAGAGGTCTTATAGTGCAGCAAGTATACTGTACTCTCTCAAGAAGTACGTGACAAATTCCCCATCATAATGGAAGGCACTCTATTTTGATAGTTTATTTTCATATTTCAGTTTGGTAATTTTGGTTGCCCAGGTAAAATAAAGCAGGATTATGTTGTTGTTTGCTGTCAGATAAAAAAATTCTCATGTAGTACTTATTTTTGTGCTTTTTTTTTTTAATGTTCTATTAATCCTGCAGTGTTCTTAAGAACTTTTATTTCTCTTAAGCTATTGCAGATGCAGGAAAAGCTGGAGACAGAATGACACAAGATTACTTCAGAGAAGAGTATACACTGAACAATGCCGTTGGTATGTCTTATAGCTAATTTTAATGCAATATAGCTTTTCTGACAATGGCTTAGAATTTAAGTTCACTTTCTCTCTTTTCTCATCCATGAGTGATAGCATAATAGAATGTCATTTTATTAAAAAATGAAGTTCAATACTAGTTACTAGTAATGTAACATGTCATTTTGATATTTTGCATGCAGTTTCTTGTGTATAACCTTTCACAGCTACCCCATCCCATCCCATCGTTCTTGGTAGTTACAGTTCAGCAACGGGTGATCTAACTGTTAGATTCAGACAGATCAGTTCTGGATTACTTATCCTTGATCTACTTCAAAGGCATAAAGAGATAAAAATATACACATGGAAATATCATTAACACTCCAGTAGACAGCAGAAGATCAAGTTATTTTAAACCTTTCCATTTAAGTAGGCTTCTCAAAGGAATGGACAAGCTACGAGATTGCCTTAGTTAACTGCAAAGAACCTGGGGCTAAGCAGTTTTACAAGTTAGAGAATAATCAAGTAAAGGAATATTGATATTAAAGGATACTAATTCTTTTGGGAGGAAAAAAAATTAATGTAATAGTTAGAAAAAAACTAATCAGAACACATTTTAATTGAATACAATTTGGTTTTTAAACATCTGGAGTATCTAGTATTAGCCACTAGAGGAGAGGAGGTGAAGATGTTGGAGAATAAACTTACGTTGCTAGAAAAGTATAGGATAATAGTTACTAGAATAAGAATGTCTGAAAAGCTGTTTTTATTTCATTTGCCATGGTTTAGCATTTTTTACCATGCTTTCTTGCTTTCAGCTTGAGGCTTCTTGTAAAAGCTTAGTATTGGTATAGCAAACATTGCAAGAACACGTATTCAAATGCTTGTTTGTTTGTTTTAAGTGATTAGGATCTTTTATACCTGAAGTGCATATAGTTACAAAACCTAGATTTTAGGTAATTCTAGCATGATTGTATTCCTTTAGGATTGAGATTTCTACCAGAAATAAATACTTTGTGTTGCACTCTACGACTTCAAATAGACAGGGAAGCTGCTTTCATTGCAATTGTTATTGGGAAGACATACCTTTAGGGAAATTTAGTTCAAAGACTATCATCTGGAGCCTATGTGCTATCTTATATGTTCATGCAAGAGCAAAGTTAAAGATTCAGTTCTCTTATTTTGTGAATAATAACCTTAAAGACTGAAGTGCCTCATAGCATATTTTGTTTGTTTTTAAACATGGGTGTAGAGTTGCAGCAGATACTTGTATCAGCAATCTGATCGATTCTGAGAATGAATTTGAGTTGTTCCATAAACAGTAATTGAAAGCATCAGGTCATCAGTTTCTTACCTCCTAGAAGCTCCAACAACATGAACAGATAAAGTCACAGTGCTTTAGGATAGCATCTTGACTTGCACCACATTAGGACAGGAGCACGCAGCAGAATTGGCAAGACAGAACACGTTCGCATTGCAGTAGCTGGTAGTCACGTTTTAGCTTAAACCTACTCGGGCTTTGTGCTCAACTACTGGTACACACACTGTACTCTTAATCCAAGTGTAATATAGGGTGAAAGGGGAACTGTTGTGTTCAGCTTCCTACAAGGCCACTTACGATAGCGAGGTAAAGCTGAATTATCCGGAGCTCAAACTGACACTTCATGTTCTCTTACAACACTAGGAGTGTACTAAGTCAGCTGCTTGGCTTTTCTTCATATTGCTTAATAATCACATGGAGCAGCTTCACTGTAAGAAATATATTTTAATAACGATTTTCTGTCACTCCTGCTGAATTAAGACATGGGGAAATGTATAGTTAACCACATTCTATTTTTTTTTTTTGGAGAAAAACCAATTTTGTACATTTCTTGTAGGCACTTGCAAGAAGCCATATGTTGCACTTATTGATGGCATTACAATGGGAGGGGTAAGTTATGTACCCTGGTATTATACCTGGTATAGATTGTTTTAAAGTAATATAATGTCATGTACCTGAGTTGCATGAAGTACACACAGTATTTCAAATATTGCAGTTGAAAAACATTTATATCTAAACTTTTTGCATCTAGCTTGTCAGACTCAATTGCTGCTCTTCTACCACTTCTGTTCTGTGATCTCTAGTGCAAGTAAATCCTCTGAGGATCTGGCAGCAGTCTTGTCATTGCAGCAAACACCACCCCACGGTTTTTGAAACACGAGTTTAGTTTTCCACTCCATTTTTAATTTTATTTTTATATAGTTGTATTTTCTAGTAAAGGACGGTTTTGAAAACACTAGGAAAACCTCATTCAAAGCTTTATTTTAACAGATGTCCATACCGTCAGTTCTGCATTTTTCTATCAAGTGACCTGGAAGTGCTTTTACTGTCTCACCACTCCATTACTTTCAAATAATGAGTTACAATACCCTGATTTTCTGTTCCAAAGTTGCACCTTATTTTTAAAGCGTATGACTGGAAGAGGCTCCATCACACTGTGTGCTACACTCAGTGCTAATAGTTGTTTTAGCAGTTGCTGGTACTAAATAGTGTGAGTAGGCAAAACCATGCTTTTCTACTTCTGTGTGGCAACCATTTGATCCATGTGCATCATAGCAGGGAAGAGAGTACAATAACTCAGAGTTAATTTCAACAATGACTTGACAGTGATGGCTGTATGCCATTTTGTCACATAGATTTACAGGTGCTGACAAGTATTTCTGGACTGCTAATTACAATTGCTTCAATACAGTTCTTGATAGAGACTCTTCTTTTTCCTGAAAGTTAAGATTTGAAGGGGCTCTGTGTTATGGACTATCAGTAATTATGCTGGAAAGCTGCTTCAGTGTTTCTGCTGCCTCTTCACTCAGTCAGTGAAATTGTTCATTTGTTTTCATTTTGAATGTTATAGGCCAACTTATTTCATGAAATTGACCGTTTTTATTGGGTTGGATCATAGAGTTCAAACCCCCTCAGATTCAGATTATTGCCTGATGTACACTGAGTTAGAGGGAACATTCCTTCCAAGAAAGAAATTGCTCTTTCTATCTGCAGAGGTCTATATAGCTGTTTTAACTTGGATATTTGAAACATGGCCTATGACTTAGGTTCTGTGTAACCGCTCACATCTGAAGAGGACCTTTCACTGCAGAACCTGTTAACTACAAGTATTTGTTGTCTTACTGGGAGAGAGAAAGTCAGGCTAGCTGTCTAGACACTGTTTTGGTTATTTGTTTGGATTTCTTTCTTTTTGAGACCAACTCTTCAGGCGTTTTTGTTTTACCCTTTTCTATGCTGCAGTCTATTCCTCTGCACTCCTTATTGCTCTAAGAAATTATGTCATCAAGTAACTTGGCTTTAGGCAAAGTTTAGCACAAGTACGGGGTGAGCATTGAAGACCTGTGAAGCTTGACATTAATTGCTTTTGTCTCCCACCTGTCTGAAAACATTAGTGTGGTAATAACAGCCTAAACCACTACTTTGCAAAAGGCGTTTTGCCTTTTCTTACCTCAGGCCTTATGAAATAAAAATAAATAAAAAGATGAGATGAACCACATAGTTGCAAAGCCTGTATGCTTTGATGGTAATGAAGTGTGTGTATTAAGAGTTTTGTTCACTCATCGTTCTGGTCTGCCAGGATTTTGGTTCTCATTGCTCTATTTGAGCCTTTGCAGTACCACTTCAAGGTCTCAGACTCGGATTATAGTTGACTTTCATGTTACTACAATAAAGCCACCCAACATAGTCTATTTAAATTAAGTTCATCAGAGACAAGGTGCAAGAAATAGAACACAGCATGGTCCTTCACCTGTTGTGACTCTTAAATTTCTCTTTCCTTGCTCATTTTGTCCATTTTGGTTCTGGACTTTTCAGTTAATGATCTGAATAACTGACATTTGGTCTATTTACTCATTTATTCTCTGCTGCTTAGCCCCAATGATCTTGCTAGATGCTTTTATTAAGAAAAGCCAACTATGAGGAGCTATGAAAATAAAACTGACCAGCAGCCTAAGTATTTTAGAGGTCCCATAGATTGCTCAATATGATTGTGAGCTACATGCAAATGGAGTGTTCAAAAGGCAAAGTAACCTTGAGTGCTGTTTTGCCCATGCTAGTAGAGATGCAGTTCACTCCAAGATAATGGCCTCCCTGCAAGAGTGCACCTTGTCATCAACACTTATTTTTCTCCTCTCATTTGCAGTCCATGGAGGTATCTGCTGATAGTTTAATAAAGGAGGCACAAAGTTGTATTCCATAATACCTATCTGGATTTGTGTGTTGTGTTAGTTTTGAGTTGCCTTCCTTTCAGACAACTGTTCTGATTGGAGCAAGATCAGGTTTCATTTGTCTAAACGAACCAATGCTTTTCCAAGAGAAATATGTTAACTGCCATCATATTTAACCCTCTTCCCTACTGCTTCCAGCGTTGGCAACCCAATGAGTAATGACCTTAAACTTGAGGCTGCAGTGGCTGTTTTCTGTTGTGGTACAAAGGCTTTCACTGTAGCAAGATTTTTAGATTAGGCCCACCAGAACAGCCCTTTAAGTTGCCATATTCATAGTACTATCCTGTTCTGCTCCTACTGTAATTATTCACTGTGACTGCATTCATACAAAGGGGCTATTCATGTTATAATTAGATACTCTGTTTTAAATTATTCTGATGCCAGTGATCCGTGTTTTTGACACAATCAGGTCATACTTAATCTATTTCATATGCTCACAGTCTGACTGTCTTAGTCCTACAAGGGGGAGGGAGCACTGGTCACTGACAAACCACAGTAAACAAACAAGGAAATAAAGCTAATGACTCACATTTTATTTAGAAGCTAGTGGTTGAGGTTTGGGCTTAATAATCATGAAACCTTCAAACACTTCAGATTGACTCTAGGCTGCTTATCTATGAATAGACATGCAAGAAATCAATGTTAGCTGTATTTAAGAATGCAAGTGCTCTTTTTGTGTCACTATGATTACGTAGTGCACTGGTGTTCTGATTACTACTTCAAAAACTAGTCGTGTATTAAAAACTCAGTTACTGTGTGCTCAGATAGTTCAAGTTGCTGTTGATTCTTAACTAGCTTATATTTGTAATAGAACCTGGAATTCTATCTTCTGAATGCAACTGGTTCCACTTCAACACTGCTTAGAAGCTGCTAAGTGGCACATGGGGGAGCTAAGCAGCCATCAGGTGGGGCTATGGAGTTTATTTTCTGCACTTTCTACCAAGTCCTAGAGCTCATTAGAAACTGAATTCCATCTAAATGTGTTCTTTAATCTTTTACCTATTTAGCTTCAGGATTGTAGGCTCAACTGATAATATCTGATGAAGCAGATTTGGTGGCATTTTACTAGTAAAAATAGTTAAACAGTCTGTGAATACTACATTTACTGTTAAAGGGTGGATGCTGTTGAAGGGCATGGCAGGCATATACTTGTGTTGCTACAAATCAATAATCAAATTGTAGCTGCCCTTTATCCAGTCTTTTTAATTCAAAGAGAACAACCTGAGCAGAATATTTAACAACTAACTGAGATATTTTTAATTGTCTGTAAATAAATTTCTAAAATTAAGCTGCTTGGTTCTATTAAAGTCCCAGTCTTCTGGAGACGAATAGAATGCTTTAAGCCCCATCAAAAAAGCCTGTTTTTAACTAGGGTTTTGTCACTTAAGTTGCTGAGTTGGAGAGGAATATTTTTAACCTGTTTCCTAGCCAAATGAAATGAGTTAGATTGATTAGAGTATTGGCTTGGCAATGTTAGAACTTAAAATTTAAGGGGAATACTTGTTAGCATTCAGTAAGGAAATTGAGTAAGAGTAGATGGTGGTACATCCTATTCAAAAGGACTCAAGAGGACACTGCTGTTAGTTTATTGAGTAATCTGTAAAGGCAAATACAGAGCACTGTCTTCCTTAAATAAGATGATTTTGAAACCACTTCAGCTAGGCTTCATTTCAGAACCAGTGCTAACACTAGTTATTATAGTTACCTCTGTATGCATCTATGTTTTTCATGTTAATTAGGCACAATCGTTAGAAAGGCCTGCAGTAGTTGGGCAGTTGAATTACCCATCACTCAGTACTGTTGCAGGTTTGTGAGCTTAATTATTTCTAAGGCCAAAGTAGGTCCTAAAGTATTTCCTAGTAAAAGCTGTTGCTCATGTGGAAGTATTTGTGCCTTTGAACCTCTATATACAGGATTTAAGCCTTCAGTCTGACCTGATACACAGTTTATTTGCTAGGTTTATATTAGGAAGTTAGACTTAAACTAAGAAGTGTAACCTAACCCTTCACAATTAAGGCCTTGAGTTTAAGCATAAGAAAACAACTTACTGTTGAACAAATCTACTTAATACAGTAACATGCAAAACTTTAAGGTTGGAGGTAGAGTTTGGCAGGGATTCCAGTTCACTTAAGCCCTTTCTGCAGCCCTCTTCTTCGAGTTATTCTGACAATCTTATTTCCTGCTAATCACATATGGAGAGATTAATGGGAGGTTAGAATTAGAACATAGCTTACAACTTGGAGATTTCTCAGCCTTGTTTCCACTCTCACTCCCCCAGGTACCAGGTGACATGGTGATAGCATGCAGTGCTGACTGCTTTATTCTCAGCATGGAGAGACCTCACACGTACTTACTGTCAGTATAAGAAAGCAACTTGTGAATTGACTCTTTGGGCTCTTGAGTGGCTTTCCATTAGTTTTGTCAATACATCACATATCACATATCTTTTTTTTTTTTTTGCAAGGGCCTATCAAGTGAGAGTCTACATCTAAGGAACCTATATAAAGCATCCTTAAGGTAACCTGAAACAACTCAAATAGTTTTCTTCAAGCCCGTGTTAGTCACTCAGGTAGCAGTGTCCAGTTTGTTAAACTTAGACTACAGAAGAGCTTTATTATTTTGCACTTAAAGAAGGGCTAGACATAGCTTGAAGACGGATTAGCAGATTTTCAACTAATGCATTTACAAGTCTCCAACATCAAGAATAGATTTTTTTCTAGACATCCCACCCTAATGGTTCATTTTTCTCCCACAACTTCCCTCATGCCTGATTTAAAACTTAAGTGCTTGTAGTCAACTCATTCCTGTCTTACTCACAACTCATTAAGAACCTTTTGAGGTACTTTTATTCCTTTCTCCTAGCCACTCTACTTTCACTGGATAAGACTAGTTGTTTGCTCTTTATTATAGATAAAATGCATTGGCCTTCTTGCAAACCGCTGGAATCACTCCAATTCCTGCACTTAACAGTTCATTACCAAAAACCAGACCATATTTCAGCTGGGGGACTCATCAGCACCAAATAGAGCAGAATAATTATCCCTCATGCATTATAGAGGTATTCTATCCCAGATAGCTCATGCAAATCACAAATGCTAGGAGGCCACTGCATCTTCGTATTCTTTAAACCATTACTCTTGCATTGCAATGCTATTTACTCTTTTCCTTACTAGGCAATTCCTAGCTCTTCCTTGAATAGAATTTGTACATCAAAGAGTTAATCCTGTTGAATTACCCTTTACCTGATACACAACACCAAAATACGTTTCCTCCATTTGCCATTGCCTTTTATAGCCCCAACACAAACAGGTTAGGCTTCCCAGGTATATTAAACATAGAGGCTACACTTCTGCCCTTTGGTGCCCTCTGTGGCATGATATCCTAATAAGCTCTTTCTGCAACAGCATTGCATTATTACTTATATTAAATTTATGGTTGCTGTATGATCTGGAAAACATCAAGTCATCTGTTGCATAGAAAACAGGCTTGCAGTCTCTGTATTTGATTTTACTTCATTAAACGTAGCTGCTTTCATTTTGTTAATTTGTTTTATCTTTATTCCAGTTTCTCTTAAATGAGATTAAATCCTTATCCCACCTCAGTCTTTATCCTCTCAAAAATGTAACCTCAGAGTTAAATAGAAAACTCAGTATTTCATCATCCAAGCAGCTAATGAAAAATATGAATTAAGCTTTTCTTAATGGTAGGCTTCCACAGTGCCTCAGATGAGGTGCCTTCTCTTAGGCTGAGAACTGCTGATATCTTAAACATTTTGATGTCATTGTGCCTTCTGTTCCATAGCGATATCATCTAGGCTGTGTTTTGTTAGTTTGTTTACTTGAGGAAACTGCTGTGTAAGAGGAGATATCATCAACTCCACAGCTCAGAACAGGAAGCTTTTCTATGATTTTTTCTGAGCAATAACATCATTTTAACTTAGACCACAGCCATTTACCAAGTGGCCAGCATTACAGATAGGAACAACTCCTTCCATTGCGGAGGAGTTCTTCCTTTCTGGATTACACATTCAGTATCACAACTGCAGGTTGTATAAGGTGTAAACTGAGTACCTCACATACAGCTTTAACTTCTCATTCTGTCTGCACAGTTTGCTTTTCAGCGGAAGATTCTAATGACTTCTATTGTTAGAGGAGTCAGAGTCCTCTTTTGAGTCAAAACCCAGTACATACATCTTTAAGGCAGAAAACCTCTGAGCTGACTTTGGCACATCAGCGACATAATTATCTGCTGCATCACATAGGGCCTATTTGTCTTAATGAAGATTAGGATAGGATCTAGGAGAAACATACCGTTTTACTGCTCTTCCATAAAGAGGAATACTTCTTTTAGGTTTTTACTTGGCCTTAAGCAATAGACTCATCAAAATTCTGAATTAATTTTTTTGGACGAGTTTGTAGTGTTTATTTCAACTCAAGCCTGGCATCTTATTGAAACTACCTTAAATGTTCTCACAAGTTACAGTCCCACAAAGGAGACCCTTCACACTACCTAAGTATCTACAGTCAGTTTTAGTTTAATTTATACCCTAAAAGCTGCCCTGAAGTAACTGTCACACTAAATCTGGATAAGCTGCTTTCCAGTTCTCTCTGCCCTGCTCATCTAATTCATGTGCATGTACTGCAGAAAAAAAAAAATACACAACTTGTGGCCTGTTTGTTGCAGTTACTGCAAAACAGAACAGATTTCGCAAACAAGTATCTCTTGTACCCTGAAACAAACCTTTCTGATACTTACTGGCATACTGCTTAGCTTTTGTAATATAGGATGTTGAAAACAGCACTGGAAGAACTAAATGAGATTCCCTCTCTGCTGAAATTACAGTGTCCTTACCATCTGGCATGTAGTTCTGCCTGCTAAGCTCCTCTGACTGATCCTGGACAAATGGCACTCTTGGCTTTGTAACTAATTGAACCAACACAGCAGCAGTTTTTGACATCAGTAAGAAATAACTACTGAATTCTCTGTGATTTGCACATAGCATTATTCCTCAAAGGGCTAATTACAAAGCACCGTATCTTAAATTATAGATTTGATAATCATAATGCTACAGCAAGTAAAACTCCACTTCCCTCTCACACCTGCAATGACTGAAATATTTCATGTAAAAATACAAAAAGGAATGATACAATTATTTTACACCTAGAAAGGAAAGGAGACTTACTTAACCGACATGGCACAGGTGTTATTATACAGTTGTACTGCACTTAATTTTTTCGTATCACAGATTAAATGCCCTTTGAATTTCTGTGCAGTGTAACAAGGTAGTGATCATATCATAGAGCAAACATCTGAGGCTCAAGTTGAGGTTTTAAGGTATACTTCCTAAAGAGGTTTGTGTGCGAGTGTGAAGCCTCTGCACGTTTGCATGAGGTTTCACCCATAGCTTTACGGAAAGCTTTCCAGCCCTTGCACTGCTCAGTGTCTTAGTGGAGATCTGCACACTTCTGCATGGATTATTCTTTCCACTGGATACCACTTGCTCTTGCTAGAAGTTCCACTACTTACCTTATTTCTAGGCCTTCACATAGGGTCTCATATTGAATGTGTTTTCTCATATCATTATTTCCCCTCTCCTTCCCTTTGTTGTAGATCAAGAAGTAATCGGAAGAGAATCACTCTTCCCTACTTCTTCATCCTTTCATAATCCTGATAAGCTTTCCCTCTTCTTAGAAGAAAGTAAATATAGGTTTTCTCCTTCAGTTAGTTTTCATGTCTGTTTACAAATCATTTTTTGTTCCCAGAGAAGCAATCCATTGTGTCAAAACTCTCTTAAAGTGTGCTTGTTCCCTAAATAACTATGCTCCTGATTAAATAAAGCTCTGCTGCATGAGTAGAACACCACAAGTAGTATTTCTTCAGTTTCAACAGAAAACTGAAAAGCTGAGTTGTTTGTTGGTTACACCTTTCTACACCCCAGCCTTCACTGCAGATATTAAGAGGTGCATATTAAACCCTCTACAATTATTTTTTGCAGCAGCTGCATTTTTAGGTGATTCAAGGGAACCGAGGGACATCTTGTTTCCCAGAATTTTAGAAATAATTTTAAAATCAAGCTGGTCACTAAATTTAAGTCTTAAAAAATAAAATACAGTTGTGAACAAACAACAAGATCAGCCTCCTTACTGCAAAGGTACATGTTTGACTGCCCCTACTGCTTGTAAGTATTTGGCATTTGCCATCAGAAGGCTGGATGCATACTAGGGGATTAACTGCAGGTGTTAATAACAGCTGCTGCAGACAACTACCCTAATAGAAATAGTTCAAGTTAATCATAAGTTTCAGTTTGTGATAAGAAAACAAAAAAAAGAACATTTTGAAAGCATTATCTAAATTCCACTCCTAAAGGACAGGCATTGATGTGCAACATTGTCTGTTTGCTTAGATTTCAAGTTACATGGTAAAAAAAAAAGTTGAACTACATAATTATTATTAAAGTAGTTGAATCAAGTTTGTTTAAATAACTAGGAGTCAGGATAGCAAACTAGACTCATAGATAACAGCTCTGCTCACAAAGAAACAAAACAGTTTCTAACAGGCTCTCAGCAACACCGGGCAAAGCATTTACAAGTAGGCCAACACATACAGAAAGAAGAGTCAGACTCACCAGCAGACGAAGGAACTATCTAACCACACAGCACATCTCAAGAAGCAACCCAAGAGATGCTTTCCCTTCAGTGGCTGGCCTTTATATGAGCCATGGGGTGTGCTCCACTCTCAGCTCACCCCTTCTGGGTGATCACAGGTGCAAACAATTTGTGCTCCCTGGGTCAGACACAGCCCTTCACCAGGTGCTCCATCCCCACTTCAAGCCCTAAACTAACAGTTCCCCTAAATCACCATGCAAAATATTCGTAAATTAGAGTGGTTTTTTTTTATTGTCATATTTGAATCTGTGGCACTGATATAAGTAAGCTTTTGGAAACATGCAGTGTCCTGTGCCATGAGGCATCAGAGTATTCACCAAATACTGGCTAGCATTCATAGCACAGACTACCTTATCGGTTTGACCTTTTCCAGGCCATCAATCCAGCATGTCCGGATCCCTCTGTAGGTCCTTCCTAATCTCAGGCAGATCAGCACTTCCTACCAATTTGGTGTCACCTGCAAACTTACTGAGGGTGCACTCAATCCCCTTGTCCAGGTCATCAGTGAAGATATTAGGTGACTCCAGACCCAATATTGCCCACTAGAAACACCATCAGTGACTGGTTGCCAGCTGGATTTAACTCTGTTCACCACCACTCCCTGGGCCTGGTGCTCCAGCCAGCTTTTTACTCAGTGAACAGTACATTTGTCCAAGGCTATGGGCTGCCAGCTTCTCCAGCAGAATGCTATGGGAGACAGCATTTGTTGAAGTCTAGCCTTTCCCTCATCCACCAGGCAGGTCACCTGGTCATAGAAGGAAATGAGGTTGCTCAGGCAGGACCAATTTTCATGAAACTTTGCTGGCCGGTCCTGATCCCCTGATTGTCCCGCACATGGCACATTTCTCTGATTCACTAAGTCATCTTGCCCATATCTATGGATAAAAAATGAACTATATCATTAGAAATGGTCCATAACATTAATGATGAACGAAGACTAATTTTGTATTTTTTTTTTTATATCTCTTGTGCTTTCTTAGGCAGTGATTCCTTTGCAGTATTAGTAGTCCCTACACGGGGAAGTGTCATTTATGTTTTTGCTGTGAGACAGGTCTGCTTTTCTGTCTGTGAACAGATGCTTATTC
Organism: Meleagris gallopavo; assembly: GCF_905368555.1. NCBI lineage: Eukaryota > Metazoa > Chordata > Aves > Galliformes > Phasianidae > Meleagris > Meleagris gallopavo. The sequence goes on from NC_139410.1 coordinate 1,855,248, forward strand.
AGTCAGTAACTCCAGTGCGCGATGCTGCAGGTGAATATAAGCACCACTGAGTTGTGATATGTTTCAGTGGGATTTTGTTGTGGTACTGGTTTCTGCAGTATCTTCCTTAAGTACGGTGTGTTCTCTGACTGACTAACCTGGGTCGTCATTCTCAATTGGAGATAATAGAGCCTCTCATCTACAACTTAGCTTTGAAGATTTATAGTAGCTGTATCTCATTGCTCAATTTATATCAGTAATTATAACTTTTATTCCACTAGAAGAATATTAAGGTTTTGTATTCACCATAAAAAATGGAAATCAATTCTAGATTTTCCAAACAGTGCCACATAATGACATTAGAAATACGGCATTGAGTAGGAAATCATGTGTATTGAAAGTAAAATTCAGGTATCTTATTGGCTTTTTCAGAAACCAGTTTATGAATTTGACCAGAAATATGTAGAAGATTTGTTTATATTATTATATTATTATATGCCTTTTTCAGATACACTGACTCTAGTAGACAAGGTGTAACACACTGTATTTATTAGTATTAAGATATTAATAGCTACGCCTATCTATCTGTAACAATACATTTTCAGACCACTATTTCTGCTTTTATGTCTGCTTTTGATTCAACCATATAGAAACACTACAGAAAGGTCAATTAAATAGGTTGGTTGTTACTTAACTCCGTCTCTTTATGATACAAGTTTTAAGTGTCTCTTGCAAAATGAAAGCATTCGGTTGCCAGTGGGGGAAAAGTTTCTAGCCGGAATTAAGGTAAATCATCTGGATTAAGAATCAAGCCTGATTCACCATAGAAATATAATGACAAAGTCATTTACGTTGGAAAAGAACTTAAAGATTCTCCAGCCCAACCATCACCTAATACTTCTCAGTCCACCACTAACCCACACCCCTAAGCACCACATTCCCTCGTCCCTTCCATGCCTCCAGGGATGGGGATCCCACCTCCTGCCTGGGCAGCCCATTTCAATGCCCAGCCTGCACTTCCATGAAGAAATTCTTCCTGGCTGCCAATTTAAACCTTTGCTGACGCAACAATTTGAGGCTGTTGCCTGATGTCCTTTAAACTAATACACGTCTGTCCTCTGGATTAGACAGAGAAGGTGAATCACGTGCAGTGAATGCATTAACTGTGTGGGAAGCTGCACATAAACATATAACATACAAAAGCACACGATCATCAGTTTAAGAAATCACTGGGCTTTGTACTGCACCTTCAAAGTGTTAACTCGTTTTTATCTCCTAGTTTTATCTTAACGTTGGATTATTTTGAAGTGGTCTTCAAAGAAGTATAGATGTACGTGTGCCATTTTCTTTACAGTGAATAAGGAGAAAATGCAATTTTAAACATTTAAATATGCATCTGAATTAAACTCTTATCTGTGCTATAAAACTTGAGGGCTATCTCAAAAAGAAAACAAATCCAATTATGGCCAAGTCACATGAGAGAGTGAAATCAGATTTAATTACTTCTTTCAAAAGAAAATTACTTCTTTCAACCTTCTATTAGCAAAACTCTACAGTTATTTTTATCACTATGAAAAGGAACAAGTTGGAAGAGAGGCTGTCTTCATGGAGTTTGCACTCCATTCTTTATTACTTAGTTCTCAGCTGAACATGGCAGTCCTTCCTCTTATGCAAACTTCTGATTGCCCAAAACATAGGCCAGAAAATGTTTTATGATAGAAGGTGCTTGTACTCAGGATTAGAAAAAAACCCACAAGGTTATCATTAGAAAAATCAAAATGGACTTGATTTATTTTATTTCAAGTTACCTTTATAAAAATATTGTCATTATTGCTGAACACGCATAAAAATAACAGCAGAAGTATTGTGCTTTCTCTTGCTGTAGGAAGGGCTTTACTCAATGCAGTGGAAATAATGCTGCTATGACCTTCAAAGTATTGGAAGTGTTGAAGGCACAATTCCACTTGATTCATGAATTCCAGAGCTTTTTTATGAGTGAATGAAGCTTCACACAGAGGGCTGCTTTTCCTTTGCTCCTCAGATGAGATCTACAACCAGTCAAGTTAGAGAGGGACAGGTAAAGGATAAGACATTGATTGTACCCTATGCAAGTAAGATTGAAGTATTTGTCTCCTTGAAAAAGAAGTTCCTCATGTATGGACTTGGCTTAGTCTCTGGATATCACATAAAATACAAGGGCCAGCAACCTTAAGTGTCTGTTTCTCAGGAAATTAGACTGGAAGCTTAAAAGCTTCATAAATTCATATTAAAATCTGAGATTGGCAGTTACTCATTTTACAGGGAAAAAAAAAGAAGCTTGAAGATGTTTTCAAATTTAATCATACATCACCCTGATGGAATAAATGGTGGCAATTAATTTCTTGCTGGGCAGAACTGTACGGGAGGCCTGGAAAGAATGCTTGAGAATGATGCAAGGAAATGGATGTCGTTTTTATTAGCATGAGATAACTTGAACATTGTAATGCAAAACTCATCCAAAGAACTCTAGAAAAAGTGAAATGAAAATACATTCTACTCACTCCTTAAAAGCGTATCAAATATGTAATGCTGGTCCAAGCCGGTCTTAGAGTCCTGAGGGAACTGGCTGATATTCGTGAAGTCATGGCAGTCATGTGAAGGCCCTGGTGACTGGAAAAAGGGCAGTGTCACTCCTGTTTTTAAGAAGGGTAGAAGGGATGACCCAGGGAACTGCCAGCCTGGGAAGAGTGATACAAAACAGCCAGCATGATTCTGTCACCCAATTAATCTCACTGTTTTTGCTGGAAAGTACAACATATCGTGAAGATGAAGAACCCTAGCTGCATAATGTGCTGTTTTTCTTAATATCTAAACAACTGGTGATGTTACTTAAAACTTGATAACGGAAATTTATCAGTGAGAGGAAATTAAGTAAGCTGAAACAGTGGAAATAAAGAAATATTGGTATAAAGACACTTCTCTTGAAATATTCAAAAGATAGCATTTGTCTCTAAGTAGAATCTAATGCAGATTTTATATTGATATGTGTCCTGTAGATGGTTTTAAAAAGTGAGACTCCTTTACCCAATTGTGGTTGTGTCAAGTATTGCCAGTATTCTTGATGGAAGTGACCTGAAAAGTTGTAATTGTTTCAGATAACTGTTTCTCTTTAAATATGTCACTTTGCCTGTCGAGCACTTCTCTGAATGAAATTCACCTTTTGTGAAATGAAAATGCAACTTTTTCTTGTGCCTTGCTGCTGCTTTCTGCCTAAATGAGGCAAAGGGAGTTTGATACTTAGCACTGTGGGTTCTCTTTGTGACTTGAAGAGCTGCAGTCCCCAGGTTAAGCTGATTTGAGTTTCTAACCACAGACTTGGAGTTTGAATGGGTAATGACTGAAGACTTTTCCTGCTTAGAATATTTCTGTATTGATAAAGTTGGTAATCATCACATAATAATAATAATAATAATAATAATAATAATAATAATAAAATATTGTTCATTTTAAAGGCGTTATAGTTACAACTTCAAGCAACTCACATACATTCCAAAAGCAGTGGTTTTTTTTGTTGTTGATAGTTTGAAGCATGTGCAAAAAATGATAGATGAGAGAACACAAGCAAAAGAACGGCGTCTCCCTGAGTTGTCAAATGGACAAAGATTCACAGTTACTGTCACTTTGGGCTACTTGTAGTTAATCTCCATATGAGTCAGCAATCTTTTAAAGCACAGAAAGCTATTTCAGTCAAATCCTAGAGGCAGTATAATGCTTTGTCTTTGAACCCGAAAAGGCCTTTTAATATTTTGTCGAGATGTGCATGGAAATCTAACATTATTTAGTTGTAGAGGTAGCATAGGATAATGGTTGTGATTATTTTTCCTGGTTGTAACCATTTCCTTGGTTTGGGTTCCATGTGCAGGGAGTTGGCCTCTCGGTCCATGGACATTTCCGAGTTGCGACTGAAAAGACAGTTTTTGCAATGCCAGAAACAGCAATAGGTAAGTAGATTTTAACAGGTTATCATACATCAATGTGAGATCACCTTCATGTGAGATCATTCATGTTCCCCTTGAAGGCAATACTGGTAGCATCAGACATGTACATCCACATAGACTGTATTACTGTCTGTCTTCTGGACACTTGTTAATTCTTTCTCTGTGTCTAATTCCCACCTCCCTGCTTAGCTGCAAAGTTTCAAGTTATACCCCTCATGTAATTAGGATGAGATGCAGTTGACTGAAACTAACGGCTGTATTGTAAGTATTTTATAAAGGAGCTGGAAATGACCACATTTTGAAAGTATTTTTTCTTTTAAATCGATAAGAACTTGTCTCAATTTTGTTGGTCACTGAGGTTCTTGAAACAGGCTCTAAATGTCTAGCTTGACAAAAACTATCAGGATGCAATTTGTTAAAAATAGAAGTAGATGTGAGGAACTAAGGATTTGCTATAACGTGAAAGCAGATAAAGTCAGAAGATCCCAGTGCAAATGAGTTAAACCTTATTATAATTGGGGCTCAGCATGAGACAAACCACCTGATCTGCACTGTTAATGAAACAAATGTTGACATTCTCTTTTTTCTCGTGGACTATCACTGTGAGGTCCATTATAGTTGTGTACAGATTATGTACAAGATAACACAGTTAGATTGTTCCTTTTAAGTAGCATCCTATAACTTTTACTTTCTGATGTTTGACCCTACAAAAGCTTAGTCAACTTTGAGATGTGTGATAGAAAATTTTATGTCCCTGAGCTATGTAAACAGAGCGATAGGCTTCAAGAAAAGTCAGATCACAGTGAACCTTCATGTGAGATCATTCATGTTCCCCTTGAAGGCAATACTGGTAGCATCAGAGTATCCACATAGAATGTATTACTGTCTGCCTTCTGGACACTTGTTAATTCTTTCTCTGTGTCTAATTCCCACCTCCCTGCTTAGCTGCAAAGTTTACAAAGATTGCTTAAGAAAGACTAACGGTGCAGTTCTTTTGCATATAAAATTATTCTAATAATAAAGACACCTTCATTTTCTTCTTCAAAGGTAAATACGCACGTAGTCTTATGCTAACAAAGATGATCTACTTTACATACATTTTCTGTGTATTCAAGGACTTATTTAAGCAAAAACAGACTGTGAAGATGCATAAAGTAAAAGCTTAGATCTTGCTTACGAGGGAAAGTAATTAAAACCCTTTTAGAATCAATTAAAGTAAAACCACTGAAATCTGTTTGGATTTAAGGGCTTAGCTGTTTTGATCTTTGTGGTGTATGTTTAAAATGTCTGGCTGCTGAGGGACTGTATTAGTGGAATTGTTTGTACGTTCACTTTCAGAAGACATTGTACCTTTCTAGTGAAATGAAAACAGTGCTCATTGAGCTGCTACATTTTCACAGCTACTTACACACACCACCGTAAATAAAAAGTGACATTTATATGCCATTTTGGAAATAAGAATAAAAGTTCTAGATGGTAGGCATTTCCTGCTGATTGATAGAGATAATGTTGGAATGCAGATTAAATGTGGGGGGGTGTGGACAAACCTTCCCTGGTGGGAAGAACAACAGATGAAAGTATATTGTCAGAAATGGGCTGCTGGAGTACTAGCATGTTCTTGGATATTTAACCATTCTATAACTTTCTGCAACTCATTTACAAACAAAACTCCAAGAAAAGGTGAGGCGTCAGAGCTCAAGTTGCAGGTCGGTGTTACAGACATGGGCCTCTGGCCTGGCCTGCCCAGTGCACATTCATTTTCTTTTCAGACAGGGATGTGAGGATCCCAATAGCTAGCACAAAGATCTGGGAAGCAGTATTGAGAGAATTAAGGGAAATACTACAGGGACAAGAGGAATAAAGAGGAAAGGAAGAATTTGAAGAGGAAAGGAAGATGGGATCCTTGCATGGGGTACAGCAGAGGCTCTCGTGGACTGCTCTTAAGCAGGTTTAAGTGGATTAGCTGCACTCTTAACTAACCCTGCTTGTCCATACTGCTCTAATTAAAGAGATCTTCATTTAGTTTAGTTTTACTCACCTCTAAAGTGACTTCAATCAATCAAATTATTTAGAATTAACTTTCCCGCGTATAAATCATGAAGATGGGTTTTCCTCTGAAACCTTAAGGAAATTCATGGGACCACAGGGAGAATAATGCTTCAGCACTGATGCTAAAGCATGGGTATTTTAATGGCAGCAAAGAAGAAAAGATTGTTACAGCCCTGATGGATAGGGAGAATGATGTAACTGACGTTTTTTCTTTGCAATGGATTTGTGAGAGAATTTTCATTTTGAAATGAAGGAGTTTTTTTGCAATAGTAGGGAATCCAAGAGGAGACAGATGAGTAGAAATATGAAATGAAATGACGGTCTTTGCATCAACATGTCTCAAACTGAGGAAGGACGATGCAGAGTAGCCTATTCATAAAGTGACTATAAGCGAGAAAGAACGTAGGTGATGAAATAGAGGTAATACAGCTTAGGGCTCTGAAAGGCTGCCAACGAGACAGTGAGTATTTTAGAAGAGCTGCAAATAGAATGAAGACAGTTGTCTGGCACATCTGTAAGTTATGTGCCAGTAGAAATGATGCAGTTTGGAAGGTGTTCAAGAGTTTGCTTTTGGGAAGGGTTTAGATGATAGAGAAATTTGCAACCAAGTCAGAGAGAAATCGTGACAGGAGAGCTGTGCCCAAGTTAGAGGTGGAAGTGAGACAAGCAGAAATGCGTGCTGAGTTAGGTGCACGTCTGGGACAAGTTCTTCTCCCCTCATTTTCTTTTTTGTTTTGTTCTGTTTTATTACAGGCCTTTTCCCTGATGTAGGTGGAGGTTATTTCTTGCCAAGGCTTTCAGGAAAGATCGGCTATCTCCTCGCACTGACAGGATTCAGGCTGAAAGGAAGAGATGTGCTAAAAGCCGGCATCGCCACGCATTTCGTGGAATCAGAAAAGGTAAGCTGCCAACTGGAGCTCAGCAGGGCTCAGCCTGGCACCGCCGTGACAAGTTGGAGTGGCTCAGCACACCGGTATGCACTTAGCAACTTGTGCAGAGGTACAGTCACTGTAGCTGGCCCTGCTCTGTGAATGGAACTGGAAGGTACTCTCAGGTGTCACTGCAGTGCTTGCTGGCTTGTGACAGCTTTGCTTGAAGAGGGAGCAAATGCCGCTGTCATCACGATTCTGCTGTTTAAGGGCATGATTTACTGGGCATAACTTTGTCACTTCAAAAGTGGTACCATATGTCTTCATCTTGTCTTACTATCTCTATCACATCCGTCGTTTGCTTTCTGGACGCAATCTAGACAATGGTATCTGAAATAAGAGGTTATTTACACAACTGCAGAGTCTCTAATTTAGATAACGGCCAATTAATGTGTTCCTTATCAGTCTCCTTAATAACATCCTGTTTCTTACAGTGGCTGTAAGAAAACGTAAAAATCAGCATATTTGATAAAGTCGGTCATCATGTTCCTGTACTTCAAGTGGTTATAAGTGTAGGAGAAAAGACATCTGGTTCTCTTTTGCCAAGAAAAGACCAATGACTGTCAGTGTGGCTGCACCGTTGGAGCTGGCTAGGTACGCAGGCTGGCAGATACCACTTGGAGCACTATGTGGTTGCCAGGCTTCCTGCTCTCAGGATGGCTTTACCTGCCCCAGCTGCAGCATCAGGAGCAGAGCTTTTTGCTAATCACTGCAGACATACCTAAACCTAGGATCAGCACTTCTGAAAAGTGAACTCCAGCTCACTTGGTACTTCTTTAAGACTTGGCAAAAAGATTGTGTGCTTTTTAAATTATTATTATTACTATTTATTTTAATTTTTTGTAATAGCTGCATAGTTACAGATGTATATGTAATACACACGTGTATTTATACTATATTGTACTATTGTCATAGCAGTAGTAATTCAGAAAGTACATTCTATTTTACTTACTCTTAATTCTTATTTTCCATAGCTACCTGACTTAGAGAAAGACCTGATAGCATTGAAATCTCCTTCAAAAGAAAATATTGCAGACTTGCTGAGCTCTTACCACAATCAGGTAATCCAATTAGTTACTGAAATCAAGTAGAAATGCTACTTAAGTGTATGTAAGTACAAATTCTTTTTTATGCTCCTGATTATTTGTTCTGTGGTGACAAGATAATAGGTTTCTGAACTCCTTGTACTCTATGAAATAATACTTTGCAGCACAAACACCCACAGAAAATGTCTGCCTTTTCTTTTCACTTTTTATTCATTTTGTATCCTGGAAATTCCTACTGTGGTCAGCAAGCTTTCTCTTTCAGTGTGTATATGTGGGTTCTCAGCTGGTAGCATGATGATGCAGAAAAAACATTGCTGCTTATTTTTTTCTGTTATCTGATTTTTGGCATTTGCAATTTTACCTTGCAGAAGGTAAAATACATAGCCAGTAGCAAAACGTGATGGCAAGCACAGGCTGGGGAGTTATCCTCAAATGAGACAAATACAAACATAATGGGAAGAACCACGGTTGTTCTCCAGAGGCTGCAGGAGTCACAGAGCCAGATATGAAATGCTAGGCTGCTTGCTTGGAAGTGGATGTTTTCTCTTTGTTGGCCTGAAGAATTGTGCTACCTTGATGCCTTTGATGTGAATTTTAGCATTCCTGTGATACAGACCATCTGCAGACAGGGTTTGAAGCCTGAACTTAAGGGCTTAAGTTGTCCCATTAATTCTTCAAATATTTTATATGTGTGTAACCTTGAAATAAGTAAAAGTCTAAATGAGTACAGCACTTATTTGGAGGATATTTATTAGCAGAGTGCTGATCTGTCCTCTTGAAAGCATTTGAGATCTTTAAAGCAACATTTTCAGGGAGAAAAATGTGCTGTTTTCCCAGTGGACAAACCCATCATTTTTGGAGGCAAATTGAAGTAGATTGCTAACATGTAATTGGTATTTGTATTAGTGTCATGGAACCGTGGGCATGACAATGAATGGGTTTATCCAGTGGCTGCTTATTTCAAAAGGAAGGGAACTTCTGGAGTCTCGCTGGGTTTCCCTTTCATCAGTCATCCTGTCTTGCTGCCCAGTTGATTGGATTTAAAATGAGCAGTGCCTGCTCCTCCTGCTTCTCTTTCGGAATTGCTACGTTCATAAGTAAAGATTAAATAGAAAAGTAATGTAGATAAGCTCATTTCCATAGTGGCACCGAATATTTTGCTAAATTGAAAGCCCTGAAAGAGGAGTGATTCTGCATTGCAGTGTGCTGCTTTACAAGATGACATTTAGTGCTTGAGAGAAGAACCATACGTGCATTTTTCCTGCTTTGCTCTTTTCTATGTGTAAATACATACGTGTCTGTCTGGGAAACCAGACATCTCTTTTTCCTGTCTTCAGTATTCCCTGTTTTTTGAGGAGACTTATCAACATGTCTTGGTCTATTTGATAGAAACGTATCGATAGGATAACCATGATTACCCGTGTACAAGATGACCATGCAGTCAAATGCGTGTATGTCACAGCTCAGAACCAGCCCTGCAGTGAGATGACACCTCTAACACTCACAACATGAAGCAGGAAGATCAGTATGCATATTGTAAAACAAATTCATTAAAAACAGCTTACAAACATTACATGTTCATTTATCTTTCCATATTTCTGACGTTTTTCACTACTGGTGGGCTTTTCAGACAACTGATAACCAAGTCAAATATGTATTTGCTTTTTAAATAGACCAAAATTGACCAAGAAAAGGAGTTTGTCCTTGATGAACATATGGAGAAGATTAACAGGTATCCAAAAATCTTCTCTTTTGTTCTTTTGGGTAGGAAGCATGAAGATAGATCCAGAAACAGTGTTCTCCAGATAAGGTGAAAGAGATGCCATGTAAAGATTTGCTTTTGGTGTGCCTTGTGTGAAGCTCATTAAATATTTCAGTCTTCAGCATATTAAATACTTGAACATAGTAGCCTGAGTCATACACCATTCTTTTAAACAACATAGCATATTAAAATAGATGTTTTGTTTTGAAGGTGGATGGAGTTTTGTGGGAGTAATTTTTCAGTTGGAAGGGAAATGTTACACGGTACATTCATGTTCACTGGTAGAAGGTCGTTTCTGTTTCTCATTTCTCTGTTCCTAGCATTTCATAGGAGGGAGGAGGGCTGAAGCAGTGAGACAGATAACTTATTAATAATTTTTATTCTTCTTTTAGTATTTTTTCAGCAAATAGCATGGAAGAAATTGTTCAAAAGTTAAAGCAAGATGGTTCTCCTTTTGCCATGAAGCAGTTAGAGGTAATGCCTTCTCTGTTATTTTTGTTAGAGGTTTAAGCTGGTTCTGTGCTTTCCTGCTGCAGAGCAGTCAGTCTATAGCTGCCTTAGTAATGCAAAAATGAACAAAAGAAACCAACACTCCGTAACCATAACCAGCAAGACACTGACTGTGATCCTCAAGTTCTCGTGTGCGGTTGGTTATGTGGGATTTCCTGTCTTTTCCTCTGACAGGAATATTCGTATGTGAAATGACAAACTGTAAATGCCATTGTGTGTTGTACAGAAGTGCAATCTAGTGAAAAACAAATGCCCTTTTCCCTTTTTTCCCACGATCGGGGGATGATGGTAACAAAGGTTCCTTTTATAGCTTCTCATTTTATTGCCAGGGGTTGGAATAAAACAGTGCCAGCACAGTGTTGTTCATTTACTTCCATTTCAGATATCTCATCTGGGCAAATAGCACGCCATTTATCATCTAAGGTTTGTTGGTGGTGGTGTTGTTGTTTTTAATCTTCTTTAATGCCCCTTGACTATAGTCGTCAGTCACAAAATACACGGTATTAGTGCAAGCTTCCTGCAAGCCTCAAAAGCAAGAAGCAGCTTACATGTAATCTCTGTGTTTTCTCTTTCTCCTGTTACGTACCTGGATGTAGGTGCTTTGTGAAAGTCTGTCGTCAGGCTGTTCAAATACTACTTACAGTGGGACAGAACACAAGCATTTCTCAGGAAAAGCTTTGTTTAAACTGTCATTACTTCTTACAGTATCATTATGTCTTACAGAGCCCTGATTCGTAGTAAAACAAAACATGTCCATCATCTACAGGCTTTCATTTGGACAGGAGTATAATTCTGTGATGCAGTATTGTTAGAATTAGGCATCCTGTCCCCACTCCTTTCAGGATGGTCCCGGAGCAGCAGTGTGTTCTAGAATTACTCAAAGTAACACATACATTTCTGTTCTTCATTAAAGATTAATATCTTGCTGTTGGAACTCTCAGACATTTGTGAGAAGGGAATTTTGGAATTATCTTTGTGCCAGGCAGCACGGCTATTACTTTGCACCCTTATGGTGCGGATTACAGAAGCAAAATAGGATGAAAGAGGAAGCTATTTAACACTTGTATTCATATTCTGTTAACTATCAAACATATTTTTGGATATATTGTTGCATACTTAGTTTTATTTCTTAGGACCCTATTGCAGACTTTTTCTATTATACGATTAATAAATGAATGGCTGTCACTCCTGAACAGTTCTCTGAACAGCAGTATTTGCTCCATATAAGACATCAGATTTTGTTAACATAAATTGCTTCTGTCCACTCAGAAAGCTGAGAAAAAATACTTTCTGGTAGGGACAAGGTTTGGCAGTGTAAACACGTATGTTAACTTCAGACAAATTTCTAACATCTTCTGTACTAAGCAAGAAATTGTTTGTAGAATTAAATACTTACCTTATCCTTGTGGATGTGCTCTGATGTGTTTCTCTTTGGTGTCCAGGTGCAGGAACAGCAGCGTTCTGCTGTTAAATGCAGAGACCGGGAATGATTCAGAAATAGGAATGTTTATTTTGTTTCTTTTTTCCTGCTATTTCTTTTGATATGCATTAGCCAGCTTATTGAATAGGCCACAACTGAAAGCTTAGTTTGGAGTTACTCACTGGCACATCCACACCTTGGACATAGGGATACTTTTGAGCATTCATAAAGTGGAATTTCTGCATCTGCTGTAATTCATGTACGCTGTGAGTTGTGCCATCCTTGCTATCCTCTTCTGTCCACACTACAATACTGTTGTTTTTTATTTCCAGATGTGCCTGCTTGGTGGGCTCCCACCTGTCTGATACTAAAATAGACTGCACAAATAAGGAGCATGTAAAGTTGTTAAGCCAGTCACAGTGAAGTACTGACTTCATCCGACCAGAAGTGCTAAGTGGGATCAAAATCTGCAAAGCATCACATTTGAGTTCCTCTTCACACGATGCTTTTATAGAGCTTTTCGGGGGGCAGGTCAGTGCAGCTACTGATCACCTTCATTGTTAGTGAAGGACTTCCAGGGCAGCACGCAGAACACTGCAGAGACTGTAAGAAGGAACAGACACCATGCTGACAGCAGCTGGCTTGCAGGGATGTAGACACCAATCCCTGAAACTCTAAATGAGTGTGCAGTAGGTGGGTGAGATAGATGGTAGGGATGAAGCTGGCTGGTTTCCTAATAGCAGCGAATTCAAGAAAAGAAGCATTTGCACTGTTACAGACCAGTAAGTGATATATCTGTCCCTGTGTAGCTTTCCAGCAATGCTTTGGCTAGAGCTCCTTTTGTCAGAGCTTATCCAGAGTCACTGTTCAGCACAGACCAAGGAACGCTTTGGTATTTCAGGAAGTGAGTGATAAATGTATTCACCTATTGCAAGACAGGTGATACATTGGACCTCTGGGGTTTCTGTTTCTTTTAACTTACAACAAGCCTTCCCCAGGGACCCTCAATAGCTCAGGTTCAGGTCAGAAACTGTGATGGCCTCGGAGACAAAGATGTTCCAGCTGTTTTTTCTTGTAAGGCACTCCACTGAGTCAGAGCCAATTTGGTCATCTTAATTTGCTAGTATCTTATTGGAACTCAGATATGTTGTAAATTCAGCTTTGTAGCTTTCAGGTTCGTTAACACTGAAATCAAGATGGTCTCAGAGATGCTGATACAGAGATGCATAGATGTCAGATACTTCTATGACAACTCCTTTGCATTTTTGTACTCCCTCTCCCACGCCAGCCTATCCTGTCTCCTTTTCAGGTCTGTTCCCAAGCACCAGTCCCCTCCTCCTCTTTGTACAGAGGATTTATTTATAGATACACACTGACTCATTTTTCTGCATTACCACCTACCCATTTTCTTCCCTTCTTCCTCTTCCTTCAGTTTGATTTGTAGCAGTGTCTCCTCCACCTCCAGCCTCATTGATATGCTGAGATAGGCAGTGCTGTGTGCACATGACTAGTTAAGTTAATCTTCCCCTTTTCAGTTTTTTCCCCCTCATTTCATCTACAGAAGCAATGTGTTGCCTTGTGCACACCACTTGGCTTGGTCTGAGCAAACACATTCTGATACAGCTTGAAACCAAGCAAAGGAGAAAAGACGCAGTTCAAGGGTAAAGCCAGCAGGCATGCATTAAGGGAAGAAAGGAGTCCTGTTAGGAATTGCTACACATCTGAGACCTCTATCATGACGTAATTAAACAGGCATAGCTGGGTTCTTTATCTGCTGAAAGGATGCTACTTGTTAGCTTCACCAGGATTGGTTCTTTCTTAACTATTTTCTCCCTCAAAAATGGTCAACATCAGCATCAAGGAGAACAATAGAACCAATGCTTTTAAGTCTCAATTCCACAGCGCCCTGCTCGTACAGCAATCACATGTTTTCCAGCTTAACTGGGCTAAATGGGTCACTGCTGTATCAGCTGGTGTCTGGAGAGGGATGAAGAGTAATTGAGAGCCAGAAAAAATGTTGATGTTGATGACTGGAAAGCTGCCATTCCAGTCTGTGGGTAAGGAGTCTAATGTCTGCAATGAAAATAATGTTAAGAGGCAAGTCTTCCATCTGCCACTTCTCAGTAGAGTGGTAAAAATGTCGTAATTAACTGGAAATGTCTTTTATACTGTGAATAATAAAGAGGTTTTAGTTGGGCTTGCAGGAGAAGGAGGCACGTTTAGATTAATAAGCTGAAGATCAGCAACCATAAAATGTAGCTTCTTTCCTCAACAGACCTGAAGGCTTTGAAGCTAAGTACTGTTTTATTAACCAGGTTTTTGTCCTTCTCCCCACCTCTTTCACTGTTTACTGGCACGCTGTTAATTGAAGGATAGTCATGAGAGCCAGATTTACAGCATTTGTTTGTATGCTTTAGACGGATCCTGCCTGTTGTGTAATATTTATAGCCTGTAGCTCTGTCAGAAGAAGGAAGAACTCCAGGCTTTCTGTCAGCAGAGCAGGGTAGGGCTGAATTACTGCACTGTCTGCTGATCCCATACAAGAAGCCTGTAGAAGACAGACATGCACCTTGGTTTGATATCTTTTGTGTCATTTCCCCTCTCCCCAAGATTTTCTTCTTGTTATACTGCAGATAGTCATAAAACAAATACATAAGTTCGTGGCTAACCTTGATGGTATTACCTTGCTATTCTATCAAACAGCTTATATGTTACACCACAGTAATATCAGCTACAGCATCAGTAACATCTAAGAGCTATTCAGACTGTATGTATATAAATATATTCTCCAAAAAAGAATACAATTGCTTGTAGCAGTCGCCTCCACTTCTAAAAAGATAGACGTTAGGAAACGTCTTTCAAACTGCGCTAGATCCTGTAGCTGGCAGTAGTTGGATCAGAAGCGATGGGAAGAGTTCTCGGCCTCCCAGAGGTGCTGGCCTGCTTCCCAGAGACCTTGGTGTAAAGACTGTGCAGGTCAATTCACTGAGGATGACAGCATGGTGGCAGGGAGCAGGAGGACTGCGCAGCCTGTAGAGGAGAGCTCAGGCAAGAGTGCCATCCTACAAAGTTCGAAATGCAAAAGAAGGATTTTCAAATGCATCTAAGTTGAAGAGTATGGAAATAATTGTTCATGTCTTCCCCAGACTATGAATAAGATGTCGCCTACATCCCTAAAGCTGGCTCTCAGACAACTCAGAGAAGGTGCTTCCATGAGTTTACAAGACGTGTTCACAATGGAGTACAGACTGAGCCAGGCGTGCATGGTAAGCAGGAAGCAGAGAGCTGGCTCTGCAGCCAGGGTTGGGGCAGATCTGTCAGAAACAAGTTTTACATAGCTTACACCAAGGGCTCCCATTTATTTCCAGCAAGTTACTTTAAAATAACATTTTTATGCATGTTATTAAATGAATCAGATGTATGTGAGAATGTGGTGTATCCAATTCTGTTACATTTGAGTGCCTGCTGGTATCTTCACCAGCTGCTTCCTGATAATGGTATTGTTGCTCCATGACCAGTATAGCATCCTTAGCGATTTAAATGTTTTCTCTTCATCAGAAAGAACTGGATATTTCCAGGATTCCTTTAACTGCAAGGTGTTCTAAGTGTGCAGAATACATACAGCATTGCTGAAGGTGAGCTTCTCTCTGAAGATCCCTTCGTCCTGCAGTGCATGAAAGCTGCTTGCTCAATAAGAGATGGATGTTAGGAGTTCTGGCTGTGTTTAAGCAGATTATGTAACTTTTTAATGAAGAAAGCATGAGTAGGAAATAATTGCACAAGTAGAAATTAACTGAATCCTGAGAACTCACATGACAGACAGAAGTGGGAAAAGGAAAGAGGGGATCAGTAGTTTATTCTGTTACAGCTTGGTCCTTTGTCTTTCAGAGAGGCCATGACTTCTATGAAGGGGTTCGAGCAGGTAAGTGCACATACCTGCACCTTTAGTTACCCAAACTAAATATTCTACCACCTCACTGTTGTGTTAACCTCTGGAGATAGAAGCGTATGCAGCAACAGCCCGAGAACACTTGCCAGCTTGCTTTATTTTGGCTTTTCTTGGTCAAAAGGTTTCACTTGGTACAAACTAACAACTACGTTTCCTCTGTGATCTCACTGTCCTTAAGGGTTGTATCCACCGATTAACACAGCACTGTGAGAAGGTTTCAGGAGGGCATTGGGAAAGTTCTTAAGCATATTTAATGCCAAGACTAGTGATTGCTAAGCTGGTCCCTTCTGTGCCAAGTGGTAGTGCTGCTACACTACTGTGGTTTAAGAAACGAAGACTGAAAGTCAGTAACAAGTATTTGCATAGAATGCAGTTACAACAGAGATTGCTTTTGGCCGTGTCAAAAATTCCTCTCAGTGAAGGTGTCTCACTGCAATAAAACTACGTCTGTTAAATAATTCAGCATTTTACAGCAGTGTTCAAGATAGATAGCAGTAAGAGCAGAGCAGCAGTTCAGCAGGTTCATTCAGGGGACAGATGCCCTTGATTCTGCTGCTGATTCAATGCGCAGTTTGTCAAACCCAATGTCACATCTATTAGAAACTGCAGGAATTATTTATGTACTATTCAGCACAAGATGAAACAAAACAAAAGCATTTTCTTCTCCAAGGAGCTTACAGTACAAGACATTTGTATAACGCTTTGGGAATAAGAGGTGGGAACCTGGCTTTTAGTTTTCACACAGTTATGCACTCAAGTATGTACTGTCACCTCCTCCTCACTCTTCATATTTGTCTTTAAAATCTACTTGCATAGCAAAGGTTAGTTTGAGTATTTCATGTCAGTAACGCTGTATTAAAGACAGCCTAGGGATGAGAGATTCAAAGTTTTGCACGACACAGGACAAGCTTCTTTTATTAATTAGTCCTTAGCACTCATTAACAGGCACTCCTTTTAGGATTTTATCACACGTTGAGAAGTATGTACTTTTCATTGTGTGGTAATGGGGATAATGATATCTTTAGGAGAGAATATTCCTACAATATATTCTGAATCACCATATAGGTTTTCACAGCTGCTGAAATGAAGCAATTTTGGAAGACACAAACCTCAAAGGCTGGGAGTTGGGTGAACACCAAATCAACTCCTGATTTGTAACTCACAGTGCCATTAAACCATCTGGGGACAGGCAGAGGACAAAAGGAGATTGCTTCTCACCATGCAGACTGTAAATCCCACATGGGGCTGTAAAGAAAGCAGCTGCAGGAGCAGTGGTTGGGTACCTTTCCTTCTGACGTGGGATGATGAAGCAAAGGCATAATTGTGTCAGAAATGGGGAAGGAGAACAGATTCAGCTGCGCTGACCGGATGGCTGAGAATAAGCACTTGAAGCACTTCTGAACTCGTTGTATATATGTTCTCAGATTTGTCTTACATTTGTTGCTTTTTTAGTAAGATCTTTCTCTTGTTTAAGAGTCAAGGAGAATCTGACTGTCATTATTGCAGCTAGGTCTGATCTCATAAAAATCATTATCCAACAAGGTGCCAAGCACCCCATCTTTGATTTGCAAGTGACTTCGCTGTGCACTTCACAGGATCAAGCAGATTGAGTGAAAATGAACGCATGTGTTTGTTCTTTGAATTCCAAGCACTTCATAGCCAACTGTTGACCCCCACAGAAGGATCTACCCACAAAGTGGACTTAAAATATAATCATCAGATTTTAGTTTTTGAAGAGGGTCTTTCAGTAACTGTGGCTATAGGTCATGTTTTAATGACAGCTTTTACCTACTTCAAGCCACGTTTTTAAACAAAATACTTCCCTAGCATATGTAGTAAAAGCTGACACAAAGGTTTTTAAACCTACTCTGATCTGAGGTCAGAATTGTATTTCTCTTTTTGCCCAATTTCCTTTCAGACGGGCTGAGAACCTGCTGCAAACCATCTCTTCATTTATGTTTCTTGTTGTTCGTGCTACTGAAGAAAAGCCAAAACCTTAAAGCATTTAATACGTGGATCATGCTTCATCCGTAGGGCATGGGATCTTCCCACATACCAGTAAATGTGGTCTTTGAACACTTCAGGGATCTGTAGTTCCCTTCAATGTACAGAACAGTACATAAATTAAGGAATGCACAGCTCTGGGTGACTGCCAAGGACCCGGAGGTCTTTCTTCGTCAGAAGGGCAGGCACTTTTGGAGTCAATACCTTGAACACATCCAGGTGACTACAGCCTCAGCAGTCTGGGAGGACCAAAATGTCTGAAGTTACCCTCCTATTTGTGCACTCTAGGTGAAACTGTGAAGGCCTTTATACAGTGCTGATCTTGCAGAGATGGTATTTCTGCACGCAGCAGCGGGGTGCTGCTTCTGCCCTGCAGTGCTGGCAGCTGCCAGCCTCACCCCCGTAGGAGGGAGCAGGCAGACAGTTTTCATAGCAGCTCATAGAATCTCAGGTGCTTAGAAATACCAGTGTTTTGACTGTGCTGAGTGAACATAAGCAGTCGAACACAAAGTCTTGCAAACTCATTCCTACCTTTTTTCTTTTTCCTTAAGGAACACAGGAGCAAATCCATAACCATAGCACTGTGTTACTTTTATCTTAACGAGCTTCCCTCCACCTACCTCAGAAGTCCCCAGAATTCCTGTTCCATTCTCGTGCAGAAATCTCAAGCTGGAGAAGAACAAAATATAGAGAAGTTATTGCAGTAAAGGAGAGCATTCATAACACTGTTAGATAATAAGTACTGGAATTTAAGAAAGGTGAAACATCTCATAGGAGGTAGCATTAGGATCATTCAGTGTGACCAGCTGTCAGCCTGGCTGCTGACCCAAACAGATCATTCTGTCTGACTGCACAGTGCTGCCGTGCCAGTGAGAATTACCAGCAGTGACTGTGGTGTCTCAGATCTGAAGCTGTAGCAGTGTGCAATGGACTTTTCCCCTATTGCTCTCTAATGTAAAGCATCTCCAGTCAGTGCTGTCTTTTGTAGGGGACAGATGATTTCCGCCAGTCTGTGATTGTGAATTGAAGAAAATAATAAGTGCTATTCCAGTGCAATAAACATAAGTGATTTGGGATGGTTTTGACCCAGACCAATCAATGGCTTCACATCACCACACGTGAAAAGGAAAGAAGTGTGAAAAAGTGTAAAAAAGTTTGTAGAATCGTAACTTTTCAGTAAGAAAGTAAATTAATTATAAAATAAAAGCACACTGCTTTTGAAGAATTACCCACATCACTTCTACTACAGCTATGTAATGAACTTCTACTCAGTGCTTATTTGCATCCAAAGAGCCCTCAGTCCTGAACTTGAGGAAGAATGGGGTCAATGCTTCATTCACAGCTCCTCCTTTCTTTGAAAGCTGTAAGAGGAAAAGTTGCAGTGTCCTCAGCCTCAGCAATTACTGCAAGTTGTCCTTTGAATGAGACTTACTTTCTGGGTGTTCTCTGAGTGGTGCTCAATAGAGGGAGAAATGTTTCTTCTGCAGAGCAGTCTTGATGCCATGCCTTCTGCAGCTGTGACACAAGGAATGCACTTTGAGAATCGTGTACCTCATTGCACTTTCCCATGCAGATCGTTCATTGATGATTTTCATTTTCAGCGGTGCATTTCCCAGCATACAGCGCAAACTATATATATACACAGTTGTACAAATCCTCACAGTTGGATCTATACAGCTCTGCAGCACTGTCAGTATTCACAATACTCCTGAATTTCCCACAATGATTCTGTGCTGTGCTACTTTCTCATTGATTATTTCAATGATCAGTTTATCTGGTGCATTTAAATTAGCCACAGGAATCTTCTGTTCTCTACAGAGTCCAGTTTGGCACTGGAAATCCTAACACTATTGGAGCAGTTCTTCTGGGGTGGTCCAGCACTCCTTGTGGCTGGCAGCCCTCAGCTCCCTCTCTGCACGGGTGACAACTCAGTAGAGTAGGAGGGTGCATTCCAACTGCTCTGTCTTTTGTGAAGCACGCTGACTTTTCTCTCTGGTGTATCTCTGTAGATCTGGGTGCAACCAGAACTCATCTCAGTTACAGAACGTAACTGTTGTGTTTCTCTCCCCACTCCACAGTGCTGATTGACAAGGACCAGTCCCCCCGCTGGAAGCCTGCTGCTCTGGAAGAAGTCAGCGATGAATTCGTGGACAATTGTTTCAAGCCTCTGGGAAACAACGACCTCAAGTTGTAGAGATCATATCTACTGACATCTTACACATCTGCTTCATTTTATGCTATAAAAACTAAGAACAGCGTGATGAAGTATGACGAAGCTCTTAGCCAGCCTGACTTGTAACTATTTTTCACTTTCAGTACCATTCTCTTTTGTTATGTAGCTGTAACGACAACATGATTACATCTCTGGTTAATAAGGGGAAAAATGACTTGAAGGCAAATAGTTATTCTGACTGCTGTTAGACAATGATTAATGTTCAGCTTTGGGCCTCAGCCATTGAGGGGAATCTTGCGGGGAGACAGTGCGGCTCAGGGATGGGCTGCAGAGCAGGAGCTGAGGAACCCATGGTGTTCCTGGCTCTGTTGCTGGGCTGTTGAAGCAAGATTGGGCCTCTGATTCTTCTCTGTGCAATGAAATTAAGATATACTTAAAGCATTAAAACAGTCGGAGCTACAAATGCCAGACATGCTAATTTCATGGCGTTAAGTAGTCTTTTAAATCAAAGGTCAGACTGACGTATGATTATTAGTCTGAGAGCAAGGAATTATTCTATTGATTTAACATTTGGTCTGTGTTCAGCATTGCCACGTGATGCAGACGATGTTTCAAATGTCATAATAGCGTCAGAGCCCCGAGCACTTTTCTTTCCGCTGGTAAAATCTATTTTGTAAAAACGCCATTGATTGAATTGCATAATGAGCTTCTCACGATTTCGAGCATTGTTGGAGCTTTTCCTGCTCTCCCAGTGGCAAAGAAGTCACTGTCTCCAGCCTCCTCTGCCTGCAAAGGAGCACGTTGGCTGCTGGTGGTCCAGCAATTCCAAAGGCAGTGGCCCTGATGCTCACGTGGCTGCAGCGTGGCTGCACCATGCCGGCTGGCTTCATTTCTCCTTGTGCCCAGCAGCGTCCTGAGCTGGAGCCGTCCCTGACTGCTGGGTGGGAAACTTGGGACAGGTAGGAGGAATGCAGCAGGATGCACTGGTGATAGAGAATAGTGGCAAACAGAATGCCTCCTGCCACACAGACCCTGAAGTTCTTTAACACAACAAATCTTCACAGGTGTGTCTGTGGGGACCAACATTTAAACATTCATCAAAAAAACACTCAATGTTCATTAAAGGTCACTGAATTCTGTCAGTAACAGTGTTTAAAGTTCTGTGATACAACCAGAGCCCCTTGATACTACTAACATACTGTAGAGAGGGGACAAGACTTATTTTTCTATTGTGCATGCAAAGCACAGCTACAGATCTTTGTTCAGTATGAAGGCTGCACGCTTTTATATACTCAAGCAAATTGTACATCGGTACCTCTTCTGACTTGTTTCCACAGTTAGAGACAGGTTACAAATGCACAATTTGGGAAGAGGAACCACTGACATTAAGGAAAAATCAGTCTTGCTCAATACCATCAGTTATCAGCACTGGGACTAAAATCAGAGCCATGGAATGGTTACAGAGCTCCCAGCATTTGGCAGCTTCTGTTACCAGCAGCACTGGTCAGTGCTGGCTAAGAGCTCTTTCCTTCCTAATGCTGTTGCCTGGAAACAAAGTTCAGGAAATTCAAGCATCAAGGTGAACTAGAGTGTCTTTCAGAGAATTAAAGGTGAGCACAATAAAGAAAAATGGCTCTTTGCATTGTCACTAGAATCTGGAAAGTAAAATTAGGAACATGTCAGCTGCCATGTAACATTGCTCTGTACATATTTACAAGAGAGACCCTGGGTTTATTATTAAAAGTAGCTGAGAGGCTTTGTTAACACCTTTGGGATAGCTTCTAAAAATACGACTCAAATTTCTCACTTACCTGTGCCGTAAGAAATACAGACCTTCCTCTTCTTTTAAAATTCTAGATTCTTAAACAACTACTGTATTTTAAAAAGAACTGGTCCATGCCTCTATTCCTGTACAAACACTACAACTGTCAGCTGCTGCATTCATGGAATAACACAGTGATCCCCGTGGTGTAGAGATTGTCCCTTCTGTGCCTGAGAGGGACCTGCAGTATTTTAGCTGCTGCTGAACCAGGAAACAGTGATGTGCACATCTGTGTGCTTCCGAACTTGACGTGAATCATCTGGAGCTCACAGTAATGAGACCCTCTCCAACTTGTGCCTTTTTACCAAATAAAAGTCGTATAAGCAGATGGCCATTTTCATTTTATTTGGTTCACAAGAAAATATTTTCCACAAAAAATCTTGTAAAAATATAATGTAGTATGTTTTATTTGAGAGTACGGATGTATTGTACTACAGAAAGGTCAGTGGTACAAAGTTGTGCTGCAGTTAGTGTGCTCCAAAGCATTCCTAGGATGTTGTCAGTCACACACAACCCACTCAGACCCTGCGTGTGTTCCACAGAGAAAACACAAAGCACACAGACACTGAACTCCAAACAGAAGGACGTGTGTATGTCAGAGCACACCAGTCCCCTGCCAGAGTGCCTTTATTGTACTAAATCGAAGAATTGGTGGCAACTTTGCACTAAGAGTGGCTTTTGAAGACTGCAGAATAGTTTCATCTAAAGGTAAGCAGACAGATGGAATTCCATTGAGGTGAAGAAACCTTTATTATTACCCATTTAGCATTAGGCCTGTTGGCACAGCAGCACGGCCTTTCCAGTCACTGCCACCTATGGCATGTGCACAGCCCAGTGGCCGGGCCCAGCCTGGCCAGTGCGAGTCAGCAGCAGTCGTGTGCTGAGCTACCAAGAAGTACTTCTGATCATTCCTTCTGGATACACTTCCCACCAGCTGAATTTCAAGTGATGCTGTTTGTCAGAAAGTTTGCAAAACAGCTGAGCTCTCTCTCAATTCACATCTGAGAGTAAGCTGAAACACTGCAATGGTCCTCCTTCTGCTGCTTACCGCTGCTTCAGAATCGTACTTGTATCAGTCACGAGGACTGTGTGTGCCTTTTAAAAATAGTAACAGTGTTTGCCAGTATGGAAAGCAGTTTCCTTCTGCAAAATGAAAACATGAAATTGGAAGCACTTGGATGCAGGAAAAAATGACATGGCTGATACGTTGGCCTTAACAGAAGAAGGAGCAAATGGGTGCTGAAACAACACAAGCTTCCTACGAGGCATTCACTTTGCCTAAGATGGCAGTGGAGCGGTAGGAGATCAGTTTGTTTCCTCCTCCCAACCCCAGAGAGCAGAGCAATAGAGGTCAGGCCCAAGGCCCCAGAGAAGAGTGGGGCTGTGAGTTCTGCAGCACTGCTGATGAGTGCAGCAGCCGCTAGCCTGGGGCCCAAGGCTCGCTCACAGCCCTATGTTCTGCTCAGGCCTGAGGCTCCCACAGCTCAGCTGTGCCTCAGTGCACGTGGCTCTACCCGTGGGGATGTGCTCAGCCTACGGGAGCAGAAGCAAGGCAAAGGCCAGCAGTTCTGAGGGTGTGATGCTGGATTGAAAGCTCAGCGCAGTGCAGCTGTAGTCCCATGAAATCAATACAGCCCCCTGACCAAAAAAAAAGTAAAAAAAATACAAAGCAAACAGCTTTGGCCTGAACGCAGCAATTAGATGTGATTAAACTCTTACTGCAAGATTTTAGAGAATAGCCTTCATGCATTCGCAGAAGCCAGAGCATCTGTTAACTTAATTACAATGCACTATTTATCAATATCGTAATGTTTCTCATCGGTTCTGTTAAGAGTGGAAGTTGAATAGGATCATAATCCATATGGTTCCCTGAATACTATTTGGTTTTATAAAACGCTTCTCACCGCCTTCGTCGTTTTGTGGTTTGTGGGCCTGCTCGGGTCAGAGAATCAAAGTGAAGGTTACAACAGCAGCTGCCTTTGCTACATAGAGGTCCTGCTTTCGCTTCAGCAGAACACAGACAAGTTTGCCAGGCGTACCATTCTCGTCACCTACAAACAGGCCATATATTTTTTATGCAGTACATAAATATAATCCATGCTTCGTTCTTAAGCATCTCGGGGGCCCCTGCGGCAGTGCTCCTGCAGTTGCAAGGCAGTTGCATTCTTCCCGTTTTCTTTTTTAACACTACTTTCTGATCACTCAACACGTACAAAGACAGACAACACTCATCATATGGCTGATAACGAACAACACGTGATTAATAGGTTCTACTGTATTCCACAGGGTTTCTTAGCAATATAGATTAAAAGGCAATTTTTTCCAGCCTCTCCTTGCAAACACACCCAGAGGAGCACTCTGCTCGGTCACAGCTGACTTTACTCAACTTGCACCAGCACCAAACACGACCTGCTGGCAGACAGACGCTCGCTGAAGCCAGACCAGGCTCAGGGCACATCGCTCTCAATGAAAGGGATGTCGCTGTATTTGCTCTCTGTCACTGCCCACTGCTTCACTGCCTGATCGAGAATCTCATGGGAGAGGCGGTGTGCGTAGTCCAGCACTATGGCGCTCGACGGACCTTTCTCATCCACCATCCCTGCTATCAGCGACGATTTCTCCCCGGTGCACCCTTCGTCACCTTCCCTGCTCCCTTCCACACGGATAGCGTTTGATCCCGCAAAGGCATCTTTGGATTTGATGCATCCCATGGTACATTTGAAAACCCAGCTGCAAAATTCAGTTCAACAGCATGTTTTCATAACCTGGAAGTGGCTCCTTCCTTAGTTGCACAGCGTTGCTCCTTCTTGCCAGGGGTTGCACTGTCTCCACCAGTGCTTCTTTACTTCTGGATAAATCTGTCAAAACAGTGTTTCACAGAAATGCAGTAAATAGTTCACCATTTTCAGTGAGCTCAAAGAGGAGCTAAAGTGGTTGCAGAAGCTGTAAAACCAACTCCAATACATCTGTGCACGGAGCATCTAAAACGTGTTTTATCAGTACTACAGTCACCAGGCAGAGTCCAACTCGAATTCAAGCTTCCCTGGAATGCAGTTCCCAGAGTGTGGCATGAGCTGTAAGCCATCTATAACAGTCTGTCTGCAATATAACCATACAGGTCTTGGGAATAACATCTGTTTCTTCCAAACAGATGAGATAGTGCTGCTTTCCTCAGTCTGTACACAAATACCATTTAACTGCAGCGACTGCTGCTGCTGCTAAGAAAGTAAAACAAAGAAGAGCCTCACACAGACAAAAGCAGCAGGTAACCACCACCTGAAAGGACTCGAGTTACATAAATGCCAGATCTGCTCACCTTGCCAGAACAAGCGCTGTACGAAGCACACGCTGACATGACCTCCAGGTCTGCTTCACCAGAACGTGCCAGCAGAAAACTCTGCCTTTTTCCCC
Organism: Meleagris gallopavo; assembly: GCF_905368555.1. Lineage (NCBI taxonomy): Eukaryota > Metazoa > Chordata > Aves > Galliformes > Phasianidae > Meleagris > Meleagris gallopavo. The sequence goes on from NC_139410.1 coordinate 1,880,279, forward strand.
ACACCTGAGCGGGTCCTTCAGTCGAACTGATTGAGAATCTGAACTGCTGAGCCCCACATTCCACTACATGCAGCTTTGTTACTAACCTACAGAGCAGTTTCTCAGGCTCTTTCCTCTAGAGGGGCACAGCAGAACTGTACAATTTGCCTGACGTCGCTTGGCATGAGCTTACCATTCCCCAGAGTTAGTAGACTGCCAGCCAAAATAAAGACTGTGCTGCACAGAAACCAACTGTTCCCTACGGTTTCACCCAATGACGTCATACTGAGGTCAGCCAAAGTTAAACATTTTTTTGTAAATAGCCTTTGAAAACATAATTATGGCAAAGATATTAAGCTTTGTTTATTTCCTTTATGTACTGAGGGAAACAGGGGCTCCAATCCAGTAACCTGATGCCAGGCAAATACTGAGAGAGGAAATCCCATTTGCAGGCAGGTGACCACAGAATGGCTTAGGTTGGAAGAAGCCTCAAAGATCATCTAGTTCCAACCCTCTGCCATGGGCAGGGCTGCCATTCATCAGATCAGGCTGCTCACCCAGAGCCCCATCCAACCTTGACTACCTCGAGAAATGGAGCCTTCTCTGCTCAAGGCCCACAGGTAGGACAGCACTGCCCCAGCCCCAGCCCAGCAGCTGGCATGTGCGAGTCAGGCTCATGGTGACAAGCTTCTGTCCTCCTACAGGAGAGGACACTCGTGAGAAGGCCCCTACCTCTAGAAGGCAGCTTTTGGAAGCAGCTGTGAAACTGGCAGCCCCAAGCACTGCAGTGGTGGTTGGTGCTCCTGGAGTCAAGTCAGACCTGTGGGACTTCCGAAGCCACAAAACATTTTCACACCTTTTGCTTGTTCTCAGAACATCTCAGCACTTTAAAGAAACATCTGTAAATCACTTAAATCAGTGCAGTGTTTATTTTGACAATAACGACATGATGCAGCAGGTACCAGTGTGTTTTAAGACTAAGCGATATGGCCATCAGACCTGTAACATAGACCCTGCCTCAAGCATTACTAGTTTGACCCAACACAGAAGATAGTTTAACTATCGTTGAGGTTTATATTTTAAGAACTTGTTATTAAATGGGTAAAAGAAAGGATTATCTTAAGTGCAAAAGAAACTGAATATATATCCCTGAGGAGGTTTATGAAAATCCAAGAGATTCATACCCGTGTCTTTCAGCCACGTGCACCAATGCAACTTATAATGCTGACAGAACGTGCTTACAGACCAGAGGCCAAGGAGATGTCTGAAAGCCATTCAGACTCTGAATAATTCAAATCTTCTAAATAGTTTTGTCTCGTACATTTCTAATTTCAATATTTATCATTAATAAAATATAAATGAAGTAATTTGCACTTGCAGTTCTCAAGCTCTACATAGCTCAGAGCATCTCACATGGTAAGGAATCACTAGACAGCACTGCTGATCCCTGAGTTGCAACCTTTAACCAGACCAAGGAATACACAGGCTTCTCCCATGGTGCACAGATACCCTGCCTAATCCCTTCTCATTATACTCTGCTGGTGACAGTCAGAAGTTTCAGATTAGATCTCATGACACCCCTAGACTTGGCCAGAACTATAAATACTATAAATTTAAAACTCAGCTTCCCCTCGCCATAGTTTGAGCGCTGTCCAAATACTCTATGCCATAGGTGATATATTAGCATATTTTTGTCACTTTCATCTCTCACATTTTATCTAATGACTATCTGAATTATCTACGGTTATAACCCAATCCTTTTCTATATAATCCTTTTTTTGGTGCTCTTTAGAGAAGGTCTGTTAAATATCAACCAGTTCTTCTACTTTATCCTGGTATTAAGATGTGTCGGCCCTATAGCTGGAGATTTCCTTTCCTCTTTTTGAGCGACTCCAGCAAATGAGTTAGATGGAGGAAATGAGAGTATAAGGACAAGCATCTCCTAAAGCAGATATGGAGGGATTCTGTAGGCCAGGATCTTCTCCTCGAGGACTTCCCACCTTCTTACCTCCACCTTTCATTTGGGCTAACTCAGATATGGGTGTGACTGTCTGACATGGAGGAAGGAGCAGGCTAGAAAACAGCTGTATAGCAAGACATGCAAGACAATGAAATTGTTTCCTATTGATTACTAGTTAGGCTTAAAAGCAAAGTTATTGACCGTGGTTTCAATCGTGGACTGTTGCTCGTTTCATTATTCATGGGGTGCAGTACTTTCTAAGTCAGCGCAGTAGGTTTTATTGTTTGTCTGCTCTACTCTAGTTAATAATTGTTGGCACATAAACGCTTGTAAATGAAGTTGTCCTCCATCTCCTGACTGATTTCCCATTTTTCTGACAGCCACTGCTTGCACACGTAGGATAAAGCACTGTTTAAATCCTCTCTGCCTACCTCATCTCCACCATTGTTCTGATAGGGATTTTAACGCCTCTGGCTGTCTCACAAAGCACACATCTTTGGTAGAGGTGAGTTCACGTTACTGCTGGCACAATGTTGCACTCAGTAGCTGCACAAGGCAAAGCTGGCTGACTAGAGTCTGTTTCAGCACCCAAGCTCTTGCCTGTGGCTGGCTGTGTTTCAGAAAGCACTGCAGGGATGGTTCCAGGCTCAGGCCAAAACCTCTGTGGATACAGCTGCTCACCTGAGAAGCTCTTGTGCTTAGCTCGAGGCAGAAGTTAGTGTGCTGCTACCTGCTCTGCTGTACTGTCATCCAGGAATTAAAGCAGCACTGCTGCAAATCTTAACAAAGATTCTCTTCTTAAGGATCAGTTTTACAATAAGTGAAATGTTAGTTTGTTTTTCAGACAAACTAAACCAACAGGTTGCTGGTTCTGCTAAATTTCAGTCAAGCTCTGATCAGTAAGGTCTTAAATACCTCATATTTAACTTCAATACTGCAAATGCCATGCGTTGTTTTAAAAAGGGCCTTGAGAACACAGCCCTGGAATTTCAAGTACAAGTTCAGGTGTGGTTTCCCATTAGTTCCTACACGCTCACACACTGCAGTAATACAAAGAAGGAAAGTCCTGCGGGAGCCGTGCTGTGCAGTTGAACTCACCTCGCATGCAAGGACCACGCTGCCTCTCTGCCAGTCTTCCTCAGTGCTTCCTGCCAAACCGAGCTCATTTCTAATCACTGAAGGAAAGAAAGCAATGTTAGAAAGATGCCTACCGTTTCCTACCATACCACAAGAACAATGGAAAAATGTTAATAGCACATACACGGTCTTATTTTGATAAAAATGTTCCAGTATTAAAATCTTCACTCAGAAATAATCACAAAAGGATAAGCATAAGCCATCCACCACTAAGAGTTTTGTTAGCCTCCCTTCATACAATGAAGGGAGGCATAAAAGGAAGTTTTTGTGGCTTGCAGCAGCTCAAGCTGCCACAGGCAAATAAGTCCCAGCTCCCGTGTACATGGTTTCCCTTGGTTAGACCACTGAAATATCTCCCTGAAGAGCAGTGCTACACTGCAAGGAATCACCCTCTCCAATGCTGTTTTATCAGTCAGCTGATTAAAAACAAGTCCTACTTTTGGAAACAGCTCTGCGTAGCTGCACCCAGTGGAGCACAGTGGGTGATTTCTGCTGCCAGAGAACTGGGCTCCTCACTTCCCAACGTCCCCACGTAACGCCCTGTAACAGGGAGGCTCGTAGGTCCTTCTCCAGCACCCGTGAGGAAGGAAGCTCTGTGTGCTACTTACCAGGGACCTGTCTGCTCTGAACAAATCATCCCCCTCGTCCACAGCACAGATCGCTTCACGACTGGGACTCTGCAAAAAGAAGCCAGACATAAAACACTGCTCTTATCAAGTCAAAGTTCTGTATTACCACAGAGTTAAACGAATCCCTCAGTGCTGGCCCTGCGGAACTATGCTCGCCTGTTCACCCACAGCGTTTGACTTTCTCAAAGGCAGAAGGATGACGCAGCACTTCAGACATCAGGCTGAATGGCAGGCTGCAAGAATTTATGCCCGGCTCCCAACCCCAGGGCCACTGCGGGTGGGTGGCTCCCGTCCCCAAGGACAGGTTGGGCAGGGTGTGGGACGAGCGCTGTGCCAGGCAGCCAGTGCCCTGCCTGCTGCTGAGCTTAGAGCCCTTTTCTCTCTTCCCCCTCTCCAGGTTTCTGCAGGGAGCCAGGCCTCTATCACTGGGCACAGAGGGACAGTGGTCAAATCATCACAGTGATTTCAGCAGGGCACCGTAGTACCCCGGTGTAACTAAGTCCAGCGGGAATCTCTTGCTTCCTTGGACTGTTCAGACATAGCAGCTACACAGTTTTCTGTGCTGATGGGAAAAAAGGGAAGTTTAATGTTTATTATAAATGGTGCAGAATAGGGATAGAAATGCTGGGAAGCGTTCAACACAAGTTCTCCCTGTTATCAATAATAAAAATAAGCAATAGGACCTCTAGTACTACCCAAAAGCACACACCTGCAGAGATATCCAGCAACTGCTTACGCATACCAGCTGGATGCACAGCTACACTTAGCAGAAGTTCTCAACCTTCCAAAAAACGGCACGTGATTCTTTCACTCCTCCTAAAGAGACTGGAACATTACATACAAAGGGAACCAAATTCCCCTCTGTTTCCAGCTGAGTGTCTTTTCCCAAACTCAGGTAGGAGCACAGCAGAACACGCTGCTCAGACCACGGTTGAGCTGAGCAATGTTCACCCAGGATGCAAACCGGCAGCACCTGGGCAGCCAGATCTCCATACTGCATCTCATGGCAGCAAAGTTCAGGCCCTCCATGAGATCCAGCAGTGAGACAGAGCACAACCAGCCTGCCTTCCCTCTGCCCAGCAAGGCAGGACCTCATGCTCTGAGGCACAAGATGTGATGCTCATGTATATTCTGCCCTCCTCCCTCGCGGTGCTTGCTGCTGGAGGAGATAAGCGTTGCAGGTTGGGAAGGGCTGGATGCTGGAGACAAGCCGCTGCTGAGCAGGATTAACATGTCAGTGAAAGTTTTCTCCTTATCTCCCTTATGGTACACGCTGGAATTTCAAAGCCTTCCCCCCTACTGTGGCTGGAACTGATTAACTCCAGCAGGCGTCTAAGCTGGTCTGCAGCTGAATGGGGCGGCAGCGCAGGCCGGGGGAGCGCTTTCCTTCCTATCTCCCTTTTGAGAGCCAGGCGTGACCACCAGCTTATCCTAAACGGCTTTTCAGTAAGAGGATGGCTGATGGAGCGAGCAGAGGCAAAGGAAGGAACCTTTTGGTCAAAACAGCAGTAATTCAGAAAACGACAGTCAGGCAGCAAGTGCAGCTCTCGGCAGCCAAAAGGTTAGGTTTCATCCAGGAAAAGCCTCGTTGGAGATATTGAATGCTGCGTGCATGGTAGCTCTGTCCTCAAAGGCTCCTTTGCCTTAGCACAGCAGCGGGTTGGGTTCAGCTGGGAGACGGCCTGAAGGTGAGGTGAGGAAGACGTTGAAAGCTTCTTACAGGCTCACTTAATGTCGCTGCTTGCCCAAGCAACGATAGAAGAAAAGGTAGGAAGAACCTGATGCTGCTGAGCTCCTCAGGAGCCCCGTCTGCAGGAAGCCTGGCCAAAGCTGCGGGAACCCAACTGTCGGAGTCACAGAGGAGCGCCTCCTTCAGGGGAAGGAGTAGCCGATGGCTGCGGAGATCTTCAACTCCTCAAGAACCCAGACCCAAATCCCAAATGATGCTCAAAGGGGCGAACGGAGACACGACGTAGTAAATGGATGTTATGTTTTCAGCACGGGTGTAGAGCTGTTTCCTCGAGCAGTGTGCAAAGAAACGCATGTTCGAATCCCCTCTCGGCAAAGCCCAGAGCACCGCGAGCATCGGCAAAACCCCACACGCGTCAGGCTGCCGCCCCAGAGCCGGTGGAGACCCCAGCAGGACACGCGTGGGGCACTCGCCGAGAGCCCTGCAGGAAGGGCAAGGCCCGGGGAACCCGAGGCGGGGACCGCCGTCAGGTACCTGCGGCAACACCAGGCTGCCGGGGCGGTGAGCTCAACAGAAGAGCCGCTTTCCGATCCCACGCAGCACGGCACGAGGCGACGCAGCCCCGCGTCCGCAGCCCCAGCAGCGAGGAGCCGAGCAGGCGGCCGGCAGGGCGGGGCGCGGCCGCATTCCCCGCCGCCGTGGCATTCCCCGGAGCCCTCCTGCACCTGGCGGAAAGCAGGGCAGGGCAGGGTCGGCCCGAGGAAGAGCCACCGGCGAGGCAGGGGGTCGCAGCGCGGTGCTCGGAGCGGCCGCAGGCTCGGAACGCCGCTTCGCTAACGGAGCGATACCAACCTCTGTAGTTTCCGCTTTTTATTACTATATTTAGAAACCCGAATCCGACTCCCACCTCCCGAACCGCGAGGAAGCACGAGCTGCCGCTCAGCTCCCCGCGATTCCCGGCGCGGCTTACCGGGCACCGCCGCACCCCGCCAGGCGCTGGATCGGGGCTGCCCTCGCCCCGCCGCCGCCCGTCCCGGCTCCCTCCGCAGGAGCTCGGCGATCCCCCCCCGGCCCCGCTCTCAGCGCCCCGCGGCGCTCCGAGACCCGCCCGCAGCTCGGCGCCGGCCCGCCCCGCGCACACCCCACGGGCGCAGGGAGCGCCCCGCGGCCACCTGCCGGCGGGCGGCGGGCAGGGAGGCGGCGGCGCGGCCCGGCCCCGCCCCTCGGTGGGAGCGGGCGCCTCCCCGCCTCCGGCTTTGCCGGTCCGGGATGAGCGCGGGGGAACGCGGCGTCCCTGCGAGGCCGGGACGGTAGGGATGCGCGGGCTGCGGAGAGCCGGGCCTGACCGCACGCAGCCCCCAGCTCAACCCGTCTCGGGCCGCGGGCTCTACCGCTTCGCGCTCGCTCCGTTTCTCCCTGTGTTTTTAACCCGAGTACGTAAGCTGCGTTAAACGGGGCTGTATGAAGACAGCGCTGAAGGACCACGGGAGCCAGCAGCCCTCTCCAACCGGCACCTGCCACACCGTGCCCCCACCAACTCCATCTGTGCACGCAGCCATGCACCGACCCTACGGGTTGGAAACAGGTGCGTGGTCTGAACGTGGAGATTCTTAAGAGCTAACACAGACAGCGACCGGAACCCCCAGTGGGCGAAGCGCCTACCCGGCACAGCCTGTCTGCCTGCCCTGGGCCGGGGGATACACTTCATAACCAGAACACAGAACCGGTATTACAAAATTACATGTTTCTGTACAGCACAGTTTTTAGTCAATTGAAGGCGACGGCTCAAAGAAACTTTTGTTTCAACATGTGCTAGCTGCTCATCTGGAAATGGAGATAAGATCTGGGAAATCTGTCAAGATCAAGCTTAGGAATGTCTCGAACGAGTTAATTCACAACTTCAGTATTCATTGCTTGAAGAAACACAAAGTATTTTCAATAAATTATGTCATACCACGTCTCATTGAAATACTATTGAAAATCCCACATTTAGAAGACAAGCTGGTGTTTTAGGGAGGAACAGGGATGAAAAAGTTAACAAAAAACCATTAAGCTAGAAAGAGCGTAATGATGCTTTTGTCCTCTCTTTTCTGCTGTGTAAGGCCTGAGAGTGCTTCCCTCTCCCCTCTTCCCACCCTTTCGGTCAGAAACCAAGGCCTGCCTGAAACAAACCTTGCCTCCATCATGTTTATACGAATTCTGTCTTCTGCCATTCTTCAGTAGTCTTATCTGCAACCACCGATAAGATGAATGCTAAGAAGTGAAAAGCACAGCTATCTGACTTAGGTTCTACCTTTGGTAGTGCTTTTGTCATAGCTAACAGATGCTGAGGTAAAAGCTGGCCTAAGGGAAAAGACTTAAGGACTGAAGGATGGCACCAAGCAGCCTTTTACACAAAGGGCAAGAGGAAGGCAGAGATTCATTGCCATTGGCATTTCTAGTCACACCAGAAATAGGAGCTTGGCAGGTTGGGATGCTTTTGTAATGTAAAACCTCATTCAATAAGCACTGTGTGCTCCAGACACACAACTAAAGGAAAAATTGTTTTCAAGAGGAAAAAAATTACTGACAATTCAAGACTATTTTTATGTCTTGTGTCACATACCAAGTAGTTTCATTGTAGTGGACCCTCTCTGAGACTATAACATCATAAAAACCTAATGGTTTCCTGATGCTTCCATAGCTGTTTGCCATGGGGAACACAGTGTTGGCTGCTTGGGTCTCTCTGGATTGCAAAGGCAGCTTATGGGCACATGCCCTTAAGTGAAGGCAGAGCAAAGGCTTTTGAAGAACTCAGAAATAGCCAAAATAGCTTTTAAAATAATTCTGTGAATTAATTCTCAATCAAAATGACAGTATGCTTGAAAGGGGGTAACTTCTTTCAATTGAAAATTGTTAAGCACTTCAATTAATAGAGACTTGTTTGTGACAGTCCGTGTCAAGAGAAGTCAACTGTCTCAAACACCGGCCTCCATCTTGGTGCCACGGCAATACAGAGGCATCTTCTCCCTTCTTTTTAAGAACATTTCCTAAACGCTGACTCTATGTCAGCGGTCTGTGTAGAAGCCAAGTGCTCAAGCATCACATTCATCATGAAGGAAAACCAAAAGCACAGTGATAAACACACCCCAGGAGCTGAGGGAAAAAGGCAGCAATACCTTTTGCCTTTGTGCCTGAATGAAGCAGGAGGTGACGTTTGCAGCAGCTCTGAGCCTGACCATCGGTGGTCATGAGAGGTGGTGGGGATGCTCCGTGTCAGCCTTCCATTGCCCTGCAGCTCGGTGTGGTTGGAGGCGGCCTGTGCAGTCCTGTACAGTCAGGCACGTACCCTGCAAGCACACACCATCCTCACCCTGCAGCCACTGCTAGAAAACATAAAGCATGGAAACAGAAAATACCAGATATTATTATATTTTTTGCTAATAAGGCAGTGTACCAGCCAGAGACATATTTCTGATTTATATGCAAGACTTTTTTTCCTCGTTTGCTCCACTTCCGAGCCCAGTAACACAATGCAGGCCTGCAGCACGGCGAGGAGATTAACTGAGCATGAGGCATTAGAATATTGCAAAGAGGATCAGAAGAGATTTGTGGCTGAAAAGCCACACACCAGAATTACAGTCAGCTGAGAAGCTGGGCAGACAGAAAGTGCGTAAATAGCTTAAATTTAGAGATCTTCTAAAATAAATCCAAACGTTGGGGTATGTGCTGCAGTGTGTCACATCAGCCCTCCACATGATATGAAGCTGCACACAACACCAGCTTCCTTCAAAATGGAAAACGGTATTTTTGTGACAATCAAATGTTACCCAGCAAAAAAGCAAAGTCACAGTAAACATGGCCACGGATGTGCCAAAACCTGAGAGCCCTGAGACAGCAACAGACAAAGCAGCAGCCTTGCATCATTTGCCACACAGTAGTAAATAATACAGAGAAATAACAGCGATGGAAGTATCCCATCTTCTCATAGCACTCCCTTCTCCAAAGCAAAAAACCACTACCAGGGTTCCCAGGACAAAAGATTTTGAAATAGAATTCAAAATAGGAAATTACATCTCAATTGAGATAAAAGCGTACTTCACTACTGCAGCCAAAGCCACGGATCAGCAGTGACATGCTAAGTCCCCGCTCCTCCCAATCCTCTAGCAGCTCCGGGCATTCACATGCTTAAAACAGAGAAGTAATGTGTTTCAGAGGATTATCATACCAACATCTGTACTCAGCCTTCAAATTTTCACACTGAGATAAACCATTACAAACAACAAACAAAGAACAAGCGTAAGTACAGAAAACAAAGAGCAAGTACAGAATGAGAACAGATTTTGTACTGTATGGGACCTAGCTGGGATGGAGAAAACTGTTTGCAGTCACAGGCAGGGTGCTGCATTTTGGATTTGTAGCTACAGCAGTGTCAGTAACTCGCCAGCAGGCAGGAGCCTGGGAGAGGACAGCCTAAGGGCCCCAACTGTATTGTGCCATCCAACCCAAACAGCGCACCAATGAAACAGGCAGGCAAATGGCCTCCTTTAGAGCACAGGGCGAATGGATTTGCGAATAGGAAATATGGCAAAGATGCCTTGAAAAGGAGCCGGGGAAGGCATTTGCTCATTAGGGCACAGACCGAGGACTGGAGGAGGAGAGTGCTATGGAAACATCCCTCAGGGAGGCGTATGGGCGGCTGGATCAGAGCTACTGCTGCAAAGGATGGTTTCATTCTCTTAGATTGCCTTGTTGGCTGAGATCAAGTCCTGTGTACATTCTCTCCTACACCAAGAGTACCTTCTGCAGTGCAAATGTCAAATAGATTCCTTTATGAAGCCACAAATTGTCTTCTACTGACACCAAAGTGGAAAGATAAATTTGGAATTCATTTTCAGAAGAGTCTAATTTACTAAGAACTGACATCATGATTACCATGCATAATTAGTGTGTTGTTATCTGCAGATATTATCCAATATCTAAACAATCTAGCTCATCTTATCTGAGGCTACTGTCCCATATTTTGTATCCTTGCCAGCATATCAAGAGGTTTTCAGTTGCATCATATTAAAAATCAGCATTCTTGCACAAAGTGAAATTTAGAGAGCAGACATTAAGCAGCAAGAGAAAAGATAATGTTAAGGGCATAAAGTGAAATATACACCTGCATACAGATTTAACAACAAGGTACTTTTCTGGTGGCACATATAGAAATATTACCTATAACCACATGGCAAAGAAGAAAATAAAATTGATTTCATGTGTGGTATATGTAAGTCCCCTAATTGTGCAGTTTGGTGTCAGGAGAATAAAAAACCTTGAACACGGTAGAAGTGATGCTCTTTGGGGAATAAGTATCTTGAGGAATCACGAGCATGAAAGAGCAATTTAGTTGAAATAAAGGGTAGTTATGGACAGCTTATGTCAGGTTACTCTCTACTGAGAGGTTCAGCAGAGCATGAGTACTTGGCTCAGAAGCCCATTTTTTGGATATGACCCAGAGTTCTGCTTTTAAACCTCAGTTTGCCCGATTTCCAGTTAATTTTGTGACACCCAGTTCTACAGCAGATATGAACATTTTGTGGGGCGAACACTGGGTGAGGATAAAGCTGGGATTAAGACCTGAGCTGCTGTGGTCAGTGACAGGGGCTCCTTAACTGAGCCAGGGCTTGAGCATGTCTGTCAGGAAGTGTCAGACATCCTGTATTCACTATGGGATGGAGTCCCAGGCCTGAAGAAGGAAACACATACACATATCTATAGTTTTGTACACAGCTAATATGCAAAATACAAATAATAACTCATGCCTTTTAAACCTGAGTGTTGTCTTTCACGTAGTTTCAGCACATTCATACATGGTGACATTTTCTGATTTGTTAATGTACTTAACATAGGAAAGATAATACCATCTCCAAGACGCAAACAGATTGTAAAAAATCCAGCAAAACCAATACAAACCCAGGTGGTCTGACAACAACACCAGAGTTTAATGTTGGAAATTAACTCCTATTAACTGGAATAACTTGTAGTTCTTCTTTTAGCTCTCCCTCCTTCTCCTCCCCCACAAGTCAGAAGTCAGCTCTTTGATGTCTGAATTTGACACTGTTGGTCCCACATAGTTCCAAGTTCAAGATCCCACTGGTGGGCTGCACAGCATCTTAGTCGCTGGAAAAAGTGCAATTTCCACTGCTAACTTGTGTCACTTAGCACCAAAACAAGCCTGCATTTAGTGAATGAAAGGAGTCATTCCAGGAGCTCAGCAAAGAGCCCAAAAACACACAGTCTGACAAATTCTTTTCAGCAAGCGTCAATAGTACAGACAGACACATTATTTCAAGGCTCAGTTCTCTTGAATCAGAGAGAATGAAATGGAATGAATTGCTTCAGCCAAACAAGAGTATTTAGTATTTATATCTATTTCATCCATGAACAACATCACATAATATCAGCAATTAAATACCAGCTTAATTTCTCCAACCGCTGCCACATGTCTCTGCTTATGTCGCTACTTAGTGGCTTGCAAAGGTCTCATCCCTGCAGCATCTTAGCACACCACTGATTTTGCTCTCAAAACTGTCCTGCAAGTGGAAAATTATATTTTATTTTTAATGGTTGAGAGGGGAGGGACAGCAAAGGGGAACAGGTGGGGAAATCTGCAAAACACATAGGCTTCAGTCTGTGCGTACACACGGAGCGCTGAACTGTTCTGGACACGCAGGGGTACCACTGCTTTTATCTATAAAATAACAAAGGCTATTTAACAATTACTCCTTTTATGTGGATTTGTTCATGTCTCACACAGTCTGAGAACAGAACCAGAAAATCATGCTTTCATTTTTTCATAACTGCTCCTTATGGCAAGATTTCATATCATGAAGCAATGAGTTTACATCTGTGTAAGTGAATAACAAAATTCTCACTGACATATTAGTCAAGACCCAAGCTTTAAGATTCCTAAAACAAATAACCTTTCCTCATTGTCCAATCTGAACACCTCTGAACTTTGTTAATCAGCTTTTTCTATGCTGAAAGATTGATCCTAGGCAACTGCAACACGCTTACATTTGCAAACAACTTGTTACTCATTTTAGTATTGGCGTGATTTTAATTAAGGGTTTTGTAATTTTCTTTCTAAACTATTTGGACAGAATTCATTTAAAATACACTGGATAAAAAGCTGCTATAAATAAAAATACTATTTAATGAAGATGGATTATTAAATTGACTTTCAAGATTATTCAAGCAACCTGTTCCAAATACATCAACAGTGACAAAAAAACTTAATGACTGTACTAGTGAATGGCATGTATTATTGCATGGATACCACGTCATGCTGTTATGATATTTGTTTGGTTTTCAGGTGATTACAGTTAAGTGGAAAATATTCCTCAACTTTTCATTAAAGGGAGGAAAGAATGAGAAACATCTGCTGTTTGGAAGGATGCTTGTTTGGAAATGATCTTCAAATGTTAGCCTTCCCAGGAGCGGTAGCGAAAATCTCTCTTCTGTCTCTTTGCAAAAGCAGCCTGTGAGCCACGTACATTATCTCGGCCTGAAATTTGTAAGAGGGAAGACTTACTTCAGTGTTATTAGAAGTTTCAAGTTTCATATGTGTTCTTCAACTAATTTCAGGTTCGGTTCTGCTGTGAACATTGTGCACCAGTACCAGGAACGGTGCTGGAGTGTTTCATTTAGGAAATTATTATTGAAAGAAGGTCCTGCTTGATGCAAAAAGGGCGAAGGGCACTAGGATTTGAAGACTGATATCTGTTCAGATCAACAGATTTCATTATTTCAGTACTTCTGGGTCAGGCTACCTTTGGAATACGTTGCCTTTTGCGATATCTTAACTCTCTGTATGTCTGCTTGTTGGAACATAGAGTTGCACAAAAGATTTGGTTTCTTCAATCAGCACTATAATTGCTTTTGAGTTTTCATCATGCTTCATATTTATTATGATTACCCAGTCTTCGAAACAAAGGTGCTTTACATTCTCTGCATTTGACTCTGTCTGTATTGCAGGCATGAATTAAGACTTCCGTCAAAAGATGTTTACATCCTTTTGGATATTGCTACAGCTTCTTTATTCTCCCTAGCAGAAAACAAATCAGATTTTAATGCTTTTTTCCCCTTGTCTATGGATTTCATGATGGTAGAAACGTTTACAAGGGCATGTCAGTGAACTTCCTAATGAAAATGAGTACAACAGCATCTATAACCTCCACTCCCAAAACATAGATCCCAAGGACTCAGTGCTACAATATTCTCTAGAAGGCTCTTTGAAGATTCTCAACCACTTTTTAGAGTGATCCCTGAATGCTCATCAAATGAACAAAGCCTGTTTGAGCTTCTTTTTTTTTTTCCCCCTTTTTCCTTATATACACTTTCACCGCTCTTGTGCATATAGCAAATGGAAAATCAACTAATTCTGACTTCGTCCCTGAAGTCTTTGCTGCACGGCTGGCAATATTATAGGTGTTATTAAGTATAACCACCACCACACAGTACTAAAAACATCAGCTTTTTCTGATTTTACCTTGTAAGGAAATGTAGATTTAAGACCTAATGTAGAAAACCAAAGTCTATGCGATACAACATCACATCTCAGAAATTTGGATTTCAGTTCTTATACACCGTTAAATTACACTTAAGGAATCTCACCACTACAAGTGCTTACTATTGGAATTATCACCACAGTAAACTCATAGTATTTAAAGCAGTGCAGTATTAAAAACTATTGCATATACGTATTTTTAACTTAATATTCTACTTTTTAGGTAAATATAATCTGCTTAGATACAAGACACTTTCATCTCATGAAAAAAGCCACAACCAGCGCCAAAAAAACCAGCTTGGTGTTCTTTTTAAGATCTGAAGTTCTCACCATGTTTAACAGTGGCTAAACTGGAAATGATTCCTCAGTGATAGCTTCCTTCTGCAGACTTGCAGAGCAAATAACTCAGCTGAGATGGTTGAATATACAGTCAGTCAGAGAAAAGAATTGTTTGCAAAGCTTATAGGTTTTTATGTATTATTATTATATTATTTCATATATATATATGAATGTGTATGTGTGTATGTATAAATAAATATATGTGTATATATATGTAAGATCTATATCTATATATCTCTTAACTGATGTGTAGGTTTGTTTTTTTTTTTTGAAGTTTTCAAATACCTATAAGCACAATGAGTAAATAAAAGGCAATTGTAGTTGGTCTGTATTTGTAATCAATACATTCAATCAATCAATACAATCAATCAATACTGTAGTTTGTAATCAATGGATTCCCTGAAATATCACAGACAATTACACAGAATTGATGGCTATTCTATCTCAAAACAAACAAACAAAAACCTTACATGACTGGAGCAGTTTTGGAAACTGAGGAGAATGGAAGCAAAAAGGATACAGAACTGGATCAGTCTGCCTAAAGTCGAACAAATGGAGGTACTTATTAAAGATAAGAAAACACAATGTAAAAACTAGATCATGCTCTGCTTTGGACAGAGAAGATGTTTTCTATTTTGCATAGTAAATGTATAATAGATGGAATATAATACAATAATACTATACAATAAAATGGAAAGGAAGAAGTCCATAGTGGTAACGAGGTGTCTTTACGTAACACCTAATTAGACGTCAGAAGGTGCTGCCTTCAGAATGGATTCAGAACACCCAGGTTTACTGTAATATGCAAAATGAAGTTCGGAAGGGCTAACTGGTCTCATGATTTCACGCAGAAGCCAAGCCTTAGCAGAGACTGCAGAGATGTATGAAGCAGCAGACAATTTTGCATGCTTACACAGTTTGAGGATTTTATTCTGTGTTAGATACATAGGCGTTATCTCTGATTCACAGCCTCACCAGTCTTATTCTGCAGGCTTACCAGGCTTCTTTAAATTAGTATGAGCAAAAAAAAAAAATCCAACAATCTAAATTCTTCAATCTTGTCTGATTTCCTCATAGGGATGCAAAACCTGCTCTGGAGGCATATGACTACTTCGACACTCCTGAGAATTACACTGAGCTCCATCAGCTTTCTTATCAATTACCACTTGTTAAAAAGATTCATGTTTAATTTTGGTTCTTTATTACAATACATGCTCTTCGTAAGACCACGGGTAGAACGACAAAACAGGTTTTCATAGACAAAACAAGCAGAAAAAACCACAAACCTAAATGGACATTATTTTACAGTGACTACTACTATTGAATTTTTTGATCTGCAACTGATATTTCAACTTCACTGTTTAAGTAAATTTGCCGTGGAAGTAAAACGAATAGGAGTAGATACAATAAAAATGATTGATTTTATTTACCATGCCCAAAAACTGACCCAAACCCTTTTGTGACAAATCAAAAGCGTGCACTTACCACAGTAGAAGCGCTGGCAGCTCTGAGCAGCTCTTCCTGTCAGCACAAATCACACATTAGATTGTGACTCCTCTATAATTCAACACTGGCTGAAATCATGCAGCGTTAGTCCACTTGGGCAAGCTTCTTCCAGTTCCTTGCCTTTTTTGCTGCCTTTGTTACCCTTTTGTAATTCTGTGGAAGAAAGAATGTGATAAACGTTACCATAAAGCAATATCCTGACGGGAAATCTGACCTACCCCAAATTCAGATTTACATATAATGCTTCAGGCTTAGCCCTGTATTGGTGGAAGAGAGATAAATATTCATTTACCACTGCTGCAGCCTGGGAGAAGCAGAAAGCTACCACTCTCATGCTCAGTGAATAATACTTTAGAAATAACTTCTTGTAGCAACTCTGTCTATTAGCGCTGGTTCTCAAAAAGCAACTCTTCCCCAACAACCAGCTCCAGTGGGTCAGCTCAGAAAGTTTGCTGGTTTACAGGAAATAATACCTTCTCTGAAAATCATAACGTAAACATTAGGAGTAGTTTAGGACTTAAACACTATATAATCTAATTGAAAGGAACACGTCATGTTTGCCTGCATGGAGAAATTACGGAACGTAGTGGGGACTGTCCCACTATCTAAAAACTAGGTGGTCCTACTACAGTGAAAAATATGTTTTGATTAAATGCTCTCCAGAAAATCGAAATAAAACTGTGCTATGCACTGGTTGTTACTGCTACTATTAAGAATTCCTGTGAGTTTGTACGTGCAGCTCTTTGCCGTGTTTCACGAAGGGCTAACACAGCTCCAGGCTTCCATTCAAAGGCCTCTTGAAACAAAGAGCATCTTATCTGCTTGGTAGAGCTTTCCAAGGTGCTATGCAAATAACATCCTTCCCATTGTCTTCTGGCTGCTTGTGTTCAGTATGACACAAAGTACAAGCTACAAAACTGGCTATCAATTTTTCCCTTTCGGATCCACTTTAGTAGTACTGAATGCCTGTACGATAAGTCTAAAATTAACCTTATATAGTAATGGTCAGATAATGAGCTGTTAATTTCACTGATGACTGGCAAACCATTTTTGTGTTATTTTTTAAGTACAACATCCTGAAAGAGGATTAATATTAAGTTGTTCCGAAAATCATGCCTCCTATTTATTTCCATGGAAACTACAACAGATGCAAAGAGCACAATAACACTCTCTGATAGTGCAAATTCTCGGCTACAAAACATGGTTTTTCAACATGGTCACCACCAGTAGCTGTACGTTCTCAGGCTGCCCCTCTGCTGCCATCTGCTGCACAGCAACAAAAGAATATTGGCAGTAAGGTTCAGTCCCTACTGCCGTACCACCAACATTCACCTCTAGCTTCATGGGCCGGCACAGTTGAAAGTAGTAATGTTAATGTTGCTCTAGCTAGTAGGAAGGGATATACATGAAGGAAATCTCTTTTATTACATCAATAAGTGAAGTATCCACACCACTCAAAATATCCTGGTGCAAAGTTCACTGGGCATAAAACAAGCTTTGTGCACTTACCACAAAATCAGCAGTATACAAACAACTCTTTCTATTAATCTGCGTATCCTAGAATATTATTTCTATTAACTCTTCCAGATCTACTCACAAAAAGCCCTTCTTAAAGTTAGCACATACAGCATGCCTATTTTGGCTAACATCATGCCAGCACAACTTAACACAGAACTCTGGAGGAACACTCACTGTTGTATTTCAGATCTGTTACATGAATTAAGTTTGGTAAGCATTCTTTCAATTATTTGCATAGCTGGTGAAGAATATGAGACGGTCTCATCATTTCCATGAGTCCACGATGCATGTCCATTCAGGCAATGGCAGGCAGCTATTCAGTACCAAGTGCTGAGTCCTAAGTTGTTCTACGTATCTGCAGAATGGGTAAGATGTTTTGAAAGTCTATTACTGAAGGTGAAAAAAAAAAAAAAAAAAACACAAATCAGTCAATTTCTTTGTGGTTAATCCTGATTTCTCGTCAACCACTTGGCTTGTGCTGCAAATTAGGGTGCTTGATGAGAAAGAGCTTGAACACATCAAAAAAAAAAAGTTGTAAGTTTTTAAAGCAGCAGCCTTTAATGTGAGAAATTGGACCTGTCTGCAAAAGGAGCCAGAGACAGTTCCCAAGAGAAAGGGGCAGGCTAATGCTCTAACCAGTGCAGGTTATTTTCCTTGAGTTGGTGCTCTTATGGGAAGCTTCATAATGGAGCTCATAAATAAGAAACATCTTTATTACATCAACAGGAAACAAGCAACAGAGAAGAAAACATTTATAAAAGGAGAGACAGTAAAAGCTGAGTTTTTATTCCTATAGAGCAGACAATATTAAAAATATTCTACAAACAATGTCATAAGACCTCTGGAGTTAAGTTAACTTCTAAAATATTTATGTTTACAACAGCTAAATCAAAGCATTACAGATGAAACCCTGAGGCTTGACCAGCCAGCTTCTCTGGTAGTTATGTCAGCAGCCAGGACAGAACTCCGCAGTGCATTCCGAGTGTCTATTTCAATATAAAATGACTGCACTGCATTGCTATTGAGAGCATTACAGCATGACTTGTTATGTTCCATTCAAAAAGGTTCCATTCAAAAAGAGTTCTGTGAATGCATTGCCACCACGGATGCACAATGCTGGAGCAATATGCCAGGCCTGCAATCACAGAAAGCTCTTTTATTTTAACCACTGGAATTTGGCACATGCATACACATTCACTGTCCAAAGTTGCAGAACATTTACAAGACTTGATTTCAAAGCCAGCTTTTCCATTTGCTAAAAAATAAAAAAAAACAAAAAAAAAACACAAGTAAAAGTTGTCTTCACCACTGCTTATCATACTGCTATGGTTATGCTTATCACCTACAGACAAGTGGGTACTCAGCCTTGCAGGCTGTCCCCCTTCTGCCTACACCTGAGTTCAGCAGAGACGAAGTCATGGAGTGGGGCCTGTAGCAGAGGCGGAGCACAAACACAGGGAGATCTGGCAGAGAATAGCTAGAGGTGGACCCACAGTGATCTCATATGAAGCCATCTTCAGATCAGAAGGGTTAATTCATTCAATTATGGCAGTGGGCAAGATTAAGGACAGTCACTCTAATGTTGCATTATGCAAAACTTCATTTTCCTGGATTTCTTATAACATCTCCTAAGTTTTAACTTCACGTGTACTAGGGAAAAGGAAGAGATGAGACAGGCAAGAGGGAAAGGAAGAAGAGGGAAAGGAAGAAGAGGGAAAGGAAGAAGAGGGAAAGGAAGAAGAGGGAAAACAGGGAAAAGTGTAGAAAAAAAAAATAAATAAGAAAAAAACTCTTCAGACCCAGAGCAGTCTGGATCTCCGGGTCCCAGTGGGTGCCATTCCCGCAGAGCCCAGCAGAGGACAGGCCGCACACAGCAAACGACTGATTGCCAGCCCGAAAATCCCCTCTTCACTTTAGGGAAGAGAGTTGTTACCGTTAGATAACAAAAGGAAGGGCTTTGGTGCTTCATACGCCTTGGTTGTGCATAAGGGAAACTCTCCCCCGTCCGCACCGGCTCCTAATAGGAACAGCACGTTTCCCAGCACACGGTGGCCACGCTCCAAGCAGAGTGCTAGCATCTCACTGGGAGGGCTCCCGGCTTCACACCTCCCAGGCTGGCGATGACAATCCCACCACCACCTGCAGGTTTCTGCAAGGATTCCATTGTTTTCCTCAATGCCCAGGAGATGACGTTCCCTACTTGTTAGATGGCACTGAAAGCTGCCTTGGACAACGACTGAACAGGCACATGGATTTCAATCGCATGCCTGCACCTGGGGTCATTCTGGTACCATTCCCTCCATTGCTCTGTGACTTAGGCCTGGTTTTCCTCAAGTATTTCAGTAAACATTGAATATTTACGTCAGGAACACTGGGTAGAAGTATAAAAGATTCAAGGCTAAAGAGAGCGTCTTGTTACAGGGAGGGAGCCTTCAGAAATAAACATGTTTAACAGGGCACTACTGTAGGATTTGTTTTAAGACTGATAATTAAACACCGTAGTGAAGGCTGCAGAATAAAAAGCTGAAAACAGAACTCAGAAAAACTGGAAGCATTCACTTTAAGTGCATCCTCCCTTAAATGTTTTTAAGAAGTCCAATGGGAATACATTTCCCTATCTGCTCCTAAAATTCATTTCCACTAGCATATCTGGTCAGTTCCGCAGCAATGATGTGGGTTAATGAGCACTGGAATACGCAGAAGAGAAAAACACAACAAGAACATTCTAGCCCTGCACAAACATCCAGCCCTAACTCGCAATCAGGAGAAGATAGTGAAAAAAGAAAGCTGTCGGACACCAGCTGAAGGAGACCCAATGTCATTTCCCTAAACTGTACTAAATTCAGCTCCTGGGCAAGCTGAGAGGTACATCAAAGGCAAGCATTGCTGCAGAACCAGTTTCCCACCCACTTCATCCACTGCGTACTTACATACCGCTGCTGGTGAGGAAGTCCTGAGCAGGTAGGACTCCCTACCTCTCTAAGCTCCTGAAGTGAGGAAATCATCTGCCAGGCAGAGTGAAGTTTTGCCTTGGTATTTAAAATGCAGACGCAGACCCAAGTATGCCTTGAGAGGAGACTCCGCACAACTCCAGATCCATGAACATCTTGGTTTTCCTGGGAAAACAATGGGAGAGCAGGAATTGAGGAGTTGCAGCAGATCCCATTCAGATGCCAGAGCACCATGGCATCTGTATCCAGCATCACGCTCTTACGTGAATCCTGCTCTCTATTACGTGGAACTCAAAATTGGTGAAAAGACAGTGAACTTTCTTTTTTTTAAGTTAAAGCAATTAAATGTCCCTACCATCAAGCAGCTGATGTAGCAGAATGTTTAGAAGGTTATTTATGACCACATCTGTAGGAAAACATACAGAGAATAACAAACTATTCTAGGGCTTTTGTTGCCAAGATTTCTTCCTAGCTACAGATTTCATATTTTAGTTAATGGTATTAAGTACAACTAAAAGTGTGGTTATTTATGCCTTACGGTAGCTGCAGCTTTAATTCACTTAATGCAATTTTGGTGATGTTTTTACAGCTTTTTGTTATTGTGTTATCTCTGTTTCATTAGACACTATCTCATATGTACTATCAAGTTCTATAAAACCCCTTACATTTCAGGTGCCTGAGAGAAGGCATCTGGTGAGTTAAGACAGTTGGGCTCATACCTCATACTTAAGCACTTAAGATATCTCAACTCCATTACATTTCATTGTATGTCTAATTTTTCCTATTTAGTAGTAACTGTTCTAACCAAAATGATTTCACAACCATTATGCACAGCTATAATAGCAAATAAGTGAGAAATGTATCTAGTAAAAAATAATTTAAATGGATTTTCTCTCCCTTTTGATACTTTATTATAGAAGCTGGAGGTTGGATTCTGCAACTTCTAGAAGTCCTTTCTTACACCTACAATTCTGTGATTCTAAAAAGTGATATAAGGTGACTGAATGGTTATCGCAGCCAGACGTCCAGGAACTTCCTCATAATATTTGTTTCAAATTAGGAGTAGAATCCAACTGGTTCTGAAGTAAAACAAAAATCATTGTGAGCAACAAGTTGCATGTTTACAGTGCATTTAACAACTTTTGAGTTTTCATTCAAGTTCTACCTTTCGCAGTAAACCTATTATGGGAATAATTTCATGTAATTTAAATAACAGAAAAATGATGAGTGAATTTCAAGTATTCTAGTCTGTAAGGCTGTTTGACAATCTAGCCTACAACAGAAGGAAGATGCCTGATCTCTGGCACCGTTATAACCTACATCCTTCTCCTTCCCTGCCACGAGCTTCCTCATACTCTTGTAAACTCTTTCTCAGAAATGGTCTGGTTCCCCTTCATTGCCATTGGGTCCACCCCTGTAACAGGCTCAAATCCCATCCTGTCCTAACTACCTTTTCTGGGTTGCTGGCCAGGCAAGGGATGATACAGTGTAGATAGTCCAGAACTATCAGTGCGTTGACTAATGACTACTCGCATGCTGACTGGCTAATTAAAGGCTGCCAAAAAGGATGGGTAATGGTTGGGCTCTGCTTGCCTTCTCCTCGGGGAGGGCATTAGTAATCTCCTTTTCCTCTACACAGTCACTGTTTTTCCACCAAACTCACAGTAACACAGCGTCTTCAAAACCTCTGTATCAGTCATGTTTGGATTTGGATTATATTTTTTTTTAATTTTCTTTAGGTTTTCCAACGAGTATGAAAACTACTGGTGTAAAGCAGAAAGCCAGAAGGCAGCTGACAGACGAATGTGTGACTTTTCTCTTTTGAAAGAGACGCATTCTTATGTTGTTTGATTTTGGGGGCCTGAGTCATGATCTTTGAATAGCCAGGGTTGGGAATACTGTTCACTATTGGCAGGCACAGCGGGTAGAATGACACAAATCCCAAAGATAATATTAAAATGCCATAAAGTTCAGTAAGATGTGCATTTCATTTTTAACTCTTCGGTTTTGCTGATGTTAACGGGCTGCTTATTTTTAAATCATTTTTGTAAAATAATTTTTTTGGGAAATAATTTTATCTGGTTACTTACATTTCACTTATTACTTACTTTTGTCACCTACATCTGTAGCCAGCATTATCCTTCAATGCCACAATGAAAGTCATAAAGAAAAACCCTTTCTGTATGCATTGTTAAAAAAATTGAGTGCTTCAGTACCTTCTAATCAAATGCTATGCCTTAAGCTCTCTCCAAATTCTTTAAGTCTCATAGAAAAGAAAAAGCAACAAGTAAAGATGAAGACTAAGTTATTCTACTAACAACCGTGCATCACCATGGTGGCTGAGAGTAAGCTCTGCTCTTGCTCAGAGCTCAGTGGCATTTTCAGGCATGAAAAATAAAGTATTTTCATCCTGCAGTCATAAACAAATGCATTATTGAGGGAAAAAGAGTGGCTTTTTTGTTTTCTTTTTTCCAGAATCGTTACGCAACATGGACAGAAAATCACGCATTAGTTCACAACAAGCCACAGTCAATGGAAGACCTTGAAGGAGAAGGAGGAGGCCAGGTACAGCACCAGGCAAGCTGCTGCACAGCACAAAGAGGAGACATGCTGATAGAGGCATTTCTCAACAGCCACTTCTCTTGTCCCTTCTCAAACATGATGAATGGCTCCCAGCCAGTCTGTCAGAGCATTTAATGATTCTGATTTTAATGACTGCATCAGTGTTCCTACTACCTGTTTATTGATGGATCATCATTCCCTTTGGAACTGAATCTACTGTGAAACTTGGCACTATTGTTAAGGTTTCCACTTGGTTAAGGTTTCCACTTGGGGGTAGATTCCCTTTTATATTCAGCTCTCTAGTCATTCTGATTAAAATAAAATAGCTTCATTATGATATGCATTGTTATAATACGTTAAAAAGAACACCACGACCCAAAACAAATCCCTTTTATAAACCTTATAAGTTGATAAACCTTATAAATAGTCTGAAACTGGGTTAGCGATTTTCAAGATTCTTTACGTCAATCATCCTATCCACCATTCATAAAGATGTTTTTCCAGCACTTGTAGCGTACTAGCCTCTTACAAGTGCAAGAATACTAAAAGTCTGTTTAAAACAGCATGCTGTGAACATGGCATTGCAAACTCAGATCTCTCCTAACTAGTAGTTCCAGTGAACCATGAGCCCATTGATGTTACCATACACTGAGAGCACTGACAGGAGCACCTTGTATGAAAATAAACGCTCAGGATATAAGGAGTCAAAATGCTTGCTCAACCCATGGATTTGGCTGAAATGAAAACATCACAGTTAGACCCTAAAGCTGTAGCAAGGAACACGTGAGCACATTACATTTATTCCTTGCATCAACTCTACACCATGAAAAGACCATCAGTTTAAATGGAATAAACAAGATTTACGTCACTGGCCGTGAGCTGAATATTAGGCTCAGTTCTGTACCATGCAGTGAATTTTTGTGCCCTGGAAAGGTAATGCAAAGTAACACAAATGTCCAGGCAGAAAAAGAGCTCTTGGATTGTTCTGTGAAGTAACATTCTTCCTATATGAACATATGCAAACAAAACCCCATATGTGCCACGCTTTCAGGTGTACTCATTATGGAAAAGAAACAAAGAAAAAAAAAATCAGTGAAAAACTGACAGATGGTCCCAATTTAAATAGGCAAACTGTGACTTTTTGCATGCAATTCTGGAATTTGTTTTTGTTCTAACATATAGACTCCTCAATTCCCCAAATGAAAATGAATTCCATTTTTTGTTTGTTTATTTGCTAGCAGCATGTCTAGCATCATCTACATTCATCTAAAATATTACAAGCCATGACCTGTAATTATACAATGCTGTCTAGGTGTATGTCATGCAGAAAGTATATTAAAACCGTAATTTTAAAAATATAAGTGGGATATAGAAAACCTACAGATGCTTGAATAGAAAGCAAAGCACACTATCACTTCAGTTGGCATAATACAGAGGTATACTGAACTGAAATAAAATAGGATATGAAAAATGAAGATTTATTGACAGAAGGAATTTAAACAGTTCATGTAATTTACAAATTTCAGTAACAATGGAAAAAACAAGCTCTGTAATATTAAAATTGAGTAGCTAATGATATTCCTTAAAAATACCTTTGCTACTGAAGGTCTTTCAGTATTTCATTTGCTGCCCAGGATTTTGCTGACAAGGCAAACTTCCTTTACTTAAGAAGTGTCTACACACTTCAGTAATTCATTTTGATACTAAAGAGTCAAATAATTACCCCTTAGTTTTAGTCATACGTGTACAAAATCTTTTATTCCTGCTTATCTAGCATCTATCAGAAACACCTATTACAGTTTTCTGAAATTTTAACTGCTTAATACACTTAAACTGTTGAACAGCACAGATTCCTAATGTTTGCAGTGTGTTTATTATGTACTTATTCCTCTTCTTTACAGAAATCCCTCAGAATTTTACTTGAGATAGTACAAACCTTCAGTCAAAATAGTGACAGAATCCTAAAGCAACTCTAAAGAAAGCTCTGCCTCAATTCATAGTGCAGCTATGTGTTCAGTGTTTATTTAAGAATGATAGTGCTGTCTTCCAGCACTGCTGCCCATAGTACTTGGAAACATATCCTTTCAGTATGTGAAGACGTATCCTCTATGAAACCACCAGATAAATCAGTTCACCCTTGGCTGTAACTAAATGCTGTCTAGTGACTTGTGATCGACAGGGCTTTAACCTCTGACAGCTAGATTCATTGTTGGGACAACAACCAATCGTCGGTTTTGACGACATGAGCCTAATCAAAGTTGGAGTATAAAAGCCCCCTTGGCATATATAAGGCACACCAGTGTGGCAAGCCGTCTCTCAGATTGCATTTGCTTTCACGGATCTGTTTAGAACTGAAAGAAAAAGGGAAAGAGGGAGAGGGGAGGAAAAAAAAAAAAGAAAAAAAAAAAGGAAAAGCTGCAGTGACTTTAAGATCATGCAAAAGCTAGCAGTCTATGTTTATATTTACCTGTTCATGCAGATTTTAGTTCATCCGGTGGCTCTTGATGGCAGTAGTCAGCCCACAGAGAACGCTGAAAAAGACGGACTGTGCAATGCTTGTACGTGGAGACAGAATACTAAATCCTCCAGAATAGAAGCCATAAAAATTCAAATCCTCAGCAAACTGCGCCTGGAACAAGCACCTAACATTAGCAGGGACGTTATTAAACAACTTTTACCCAAAGCTCCTCCGCTGCAGGAACTGATTGATCAGTATGACGTCCAGAGAGACGACAGTAGCGATGGCTCTTTGGAAGACGATGACTATCATGCCACAACCGAAACGATTATCACAATGCCTACGGAGTGTAAGTAATAACCCTGCTGCTTTCGTCTCGCACCGCTCCTCCGAGAGTTGTCTCCGTGCTGTAGAGCCACACAACTCCTTCTCAGGCTCTCCCAACAGGCTGCTGGCTGGAGTCTGCGGAGGGAGGGAGGAGAGTGTATTTCTAAAGAATTTGAGTCAGGTTCAAATGACCGTGTTGCGAGCCTTTGTTTTACTGTTCATTTTTTCGGCTCCTTGTAATGTGTGTGCCCTGTAGCACGCTTAGGATTTGCCTAAGTGTGCTTAGAAAGCAGAAGGACATCTGCACAGTTGGCTCTGTTACGTGCAGCATTCAGGATGTACCCTATTGCAGATAGAAAGTGCAAGTGCAGCTAATAAGATAACTTGATTTTCTGCATGGCATTCCACCCGCTAGTGTGTTTGAAAGCAATAGAAGTGAGTAGAAATACAGCTTAGAGTAGGAGACTTACCTAACTACAGCATGTTACAGCAAGTGTAAGCATAGAGTTAAATTCTTGCTTCTTTGCTGATCCCACAGGCTAGCACCACCCACCTCTGAGTTAAAACTGTATACTTGAAGCAAATCTACGTGTAACCGATTTAAATGTTAAAATGTCCACATTATAGCTATCAGCTCCAGTACTCGTGCCAAGGAAGAATGAAGGCATTTACTGAATGAGCAGATTCTAAGTTATCTTCTGAGTGCTAAACATCTGCTACGGCTCCTATCAAGTATCTTTTGCACAGCTAATACTATAGTATCTTATGTTCTTCATCAGCTGAAGTATTTGGCTATGGCAGCTGTTTTTTAAAGTAACGCTTAAGAATATGATGTCAAAAAGGAAAAAGATGTCAGGACATAAGGCAGGTTAGCAGTTACAGATGCCTACGGAGTGTAAGTAATGACCATCATTACCATACGTACACTAGAATAATATCTGCTCCTGTAGTCAGCTAAAATGGACAAAAAATTAACTTCATCTGAAACCCTTTTTTTAACTTTAGTAAGATGCATACTTAAACAGGAATACATTACTGCAGCCTTATCGCTAACTGCTAGCCGTTTTATTCTAGCCTATTATGTACAAAATTTCAAAACTATTTTAATTAAACCTCTATATAGTCAAAATGACTGGGGGAAAGTCATTGTGCTTTATTGCTCTATTTTCTTCTTTTTATAAGAAGCGTTTAAACTACTATAAATGTGCTACAGAGGCAGTTATCTTAAGTTATCTGATTTATGAGTGTCAAAGACCTGTACCATTTAAGATGAGTATTATCTGTTTTATCCTGGCATGGAGATACGCTATCATGACTAGGTAGGACAGCTGCATTACAGGCTACAGCAAAGTGGAACGAAGCATTGCACGTGACTTTCCTTTACTAATGTTGAAATGCAAACAAATATTCAGATTAGCACTTGTAATTTTCTTTCCACTCAGAAAAGAAAACGAAGTGTTAAGGTAGTTTGCACATAGTTGCCCCTACCTGCACGATACACAGCACCCTAAATTTATTTAGTAACCTAGAAATTGCTAGAGGTGACAAATGTTGAGTCAGCTCATGCTAAGTTGCTGTTGCCTTATGAAGGTCCTCAGACAAACAGCAGAAGTGGGCTTGCAGTAGTCACCATGAAGTTGCATTGGCTGTGCCCTGTCCTCTGACAAAATTTGTCTGGGAAAGAGACTTCTCTGCAGCTGCATGGGTCAGCCCACAGTGCTAGTGTGATGATCAGATCCTTGAGGACCAAAGGAGTCCCTTAGCTTTTCTTCTCTTGCCTACCATTCCTGAATTTCTGCCCGTGCACATTGCTCAACTCTGCATACCTTCGAAGTGCAAGGGATCACCTACAGTTACTTAGTAAACAGTTAGCCAAACCATCTTCTAGCCTGCTGACAAAACAACCATCAATTCCTTGTCACGTTATGTTACTTATAGGTGACAGTATAATGATTATATTTGCTGTAGGATGTGAAGTGCAGAAATGGAATGATATTGCATCCACTTTGTTACCAATACTGTTTATATAATATTGTAAGACATCCTACATGATCTAGAAAAAAAAATGGGTTTATATATGCATATTACTTTTTGTTCCCTGTTCAGTAATTTGTTCTTTCCATTCATTTATAGCTGATTTTCTTGTACAAATGGAGGGAAAACCAAAATGTTGCTTCTTTAAGTTTAGCTCTAAAATACAATATAACAAAGTAGTAAAGGCACAATTATGGATATACTTGAGGCAAGTCCAAAAACCTACAACGGTGTTTGTGCAGATCCTGAGACTCATTAAACCCATGAAAGACGGTACAAGATATACTGGAATTCGATCTTTGAAACTTGACATGAACCCAGGCACTGGTATCTGGCAGAGTATTGATGTGAAGACAGTGTTGCAAAATTGGCTCAAACAGCCTGAATCCAATTTAGGCATCGAAATAAAAGCTTTTGATGAGAATGGACGAGATCTTGCTGTAACATTCCCAGGACCAGGTGAAGATGGACTGGTAAGTCTTTTTTAAAAAAATCTCATTTGAATACCCTGGATTTTTTTTTTTTTTTTAAATCATTGCAAAGTGATTCAGTTGTCTTTTAAGGATAAAAATGGAAATACTGCTTAGCGAATGTAAGATAAAGGTTCTATATACCCAATTCTTTCACACTTTGCTCTCAATTAATGGCAAAATCATTCTGACATTCCCGTGCCTCCATTTTCCTGTTTGAAAAATTAAGATGAATTGCATTACCTCAGGGTCATGTTGCAAGGCACCGACTGGAAAACGTTACTTAACAATGGATGGTACTATCGGAGTTACACTATTTCCAAACTTGAGAGCAAATACTGCTTAATGTGAAGATATTTTACATAAAGAAGATAAAAGCAATTCAACTCTTTCTGTGATAAGAAATTGCTCTAAGTAGCATGAAAAGATTTTTCATTCAACACATAAGAGAATTTCTCCCTATTCTGTATGCGTTTGTTTTCCATTAATGACAGTGAGAATTATCTATGTTTATGAATCCTAAATTGCGCATCTTTTATCAAGGGACAGAATGATTAATTCCTCCTACTAGAAATGTAGGAGTACATAAATTCTGCTTGATACAATAAATCCATCATAATGATGAGAAAGCATAAAATAACTTGTGGTTTCTTTCTGCATGATGAACATAATAAATCTAAAGCATACCAGTTTAACCACAGCATTTCCCTTGTTGCTTCCCCAAATTGCTAATCTACAATCACAGCTGAACTTACCAAAACAGCTGAAACAACTAAGAAATTTCTGCTTTTGAATAAAGTACTAAGAAGGTAGTTTTGCTTTTACTGCTACACAATAGATCATTCTGTTCAAGTAGCTATGAGATGTTTAACTTCATAGCAGTGTAATGCAGTGAAAAGAATCAAGAGGAAAAGCACATCTTAATTGTAGATCCATCACAAATCTGAGTCTTCCATAGTTCGAAGAGGCCACTGAGATATCAATAATGGCCATACCACTTCCACCCATTCAATAGTACCCAACAAGGCATTTTCACACATGTGGATAAGCTAAGGCTTTTCCAGAGCTATCATCATCTGTAAAAACAAACAGAATCAAGAGCAACACAGCGATAGATGCTTTGCAGTCCACAGCAGAGGACGTGTATTTTCTCATTCCTCCAGCTCCTCTCCAGCCACTCTCTGTAGTGGGATGCCCCTCTCCATCACACCCCTCTCCAAATTGGTTACTTTTGGAAAAAGGTTTTCCAGCAGCTGGACAATGTACTGCCCTAAAGGTGTGCGTCTTGAAAGGAACCAACCTGAGCAGCAGTTAGCTGGGCTGTTATTTACTCTGGAGGCAACAGCCTGGTCAGTGGCAAACAGGCATATTGCTGAAATGGGGCAGAAGAAACTTTGGGAACTTTTTCAAACTTATGATTACGAAAGTTGCTGTTTATTTCTATTCTCAGTTAAGGACAAAGACATCTTCAGTAGGAAGCATGTGGCTCAGAGATCTGCCCAAAATGCCCTCCTGGCCACAAGTCTCTCTCAGCAGTCAAAATATCATCTGTCCCTCCAAAGCCAGTGCAGCATGTCCAGCCCTCTGAGTAAAAGCTGTGAAGTGGAAATAATCTGCACTAGCAGGTGAAACTTCTTTCTACCACCCCTCCAATCACTCCACCAAAATCTAATTAGAGAGATTTCCTATTCTCCTTGGTCTGGAGGAGAGGCCTTCCCTGATATCCAGAAAACTCCAATAGAATAATGTTTGAATGGAGGACATTTCTGACAGACTCACAAAAGGAATCGAGCACACATTGGATCCTGCCCTTTAAATGTGTGGGGTTTTTTTGTTTGTTTGTTTTGAGTTTTCTCCTCTATAGGAGAACTCCCAAAAGGAGAAAGAAAAGCTCTTACTGTAACAGTAAGAACAACAACAGCTTAAGTAGAAGCCCAAGATCCTCATCATTTCTGAAACTTACTCCTAGCAGTTAATAAGATACAACGATAATGGTGATTTCAGGAAGAGATAGGCAGAAATTAACTCTCTTTGTGGAAAAGCAGCAGGGAAATGCTGGTCTTCAGAATGAAGAAAAGAAACTATCCCTGAGCAGGGAACAAACGTAGAAGCCCTGGATGAGGACAAAGTTCTCAGAAGGGTAGAAGTTCAAAAACGTTTGCAGATGTTATTTGAGAGTATTAATTTGATACGTTTGTGTCAGAAATATCTATCTGCATGTTCTTACTCAAATTACATACGCCTACCTTGTTAATACTTCCGATTCCTTTTCCTCTTCTCTCAGAACCCATTTTTAGAGGTCAGAGTTACAGACACACCAAAACGGTCCCGCAGAGATTTTGGCCTTGACTGCGACGAGCACTCAACGGAATCTCGATGTTGTCGCTACCCGCTGACAGTGGATTTTGAAGCTTTTGGATGGGACTGGATTATAGCACCTAAAAGATACAAAGCCAATTACTGCTCTGGAGAATGTGAATTCGTATTTCTACAGAAATACCCGCACACTCACCTGGTACACCAAGCAAATCCAAGAGGCTCAGCAGGCCCTTGCTGCACACCCACCAAGATGTCCCCTATAAACATGCTGTATTTCAATGGAAAAGAACAAATAATATATGGAAAGATACCAGCCATGGTTGTAGATCGTTGCGGGTGCTCATGAGACCATCGTGAGATCCTCCACCTCGTAAATTGTGGAAGCCACCAAAAAAAGCTATATCCCCTCATCCAACTTATCAACTGTGAAATTACGTACGCTAGGCGTTGCCAACATCCATATACTGTACAATCATACAGACCACATATAGCACAACACGAGCTGCAGAATGTGAACTAAAAGACAATAGAATTACCTAAGGGCTGGCTTTGAAACAACGGACAAAGAAGCTACAATCAAAATAATGGGATTTAACAAATCAGTTTCTTACAATGTGAGGGAATCAATATTCAGTCATTCAGATACAAATTTATACGCAGTTTTCAACATATGTTGGTAATCAAAAGTAAGCTCCTTCTCATCTGAGGACAGAAGGAGCAGGCTACTAAATCAACTTCTTCACAGCTTCACTTAATATTGTATTTACAGAAAAATATATACCGGTAACATATACACCACTACACAATACCACCAGAAGCATCCTTGAACACTTGAATATATAGTGCAGAGTTGTGATAAGATGAAATTCCATGTAAATGGACAAATCCTGAAGTTAGGGATGGTATATTGTATTTAGCGTGTTTCCATTCCTTTTTTTCATTAGTATGTTAGTAATCAATGGCAATGGTGCTACGTAAGCAGGCTGAGTAAATAGAAAGATAGTTATCTAAGTGAAAGAATTTGGAGTAATAATGAATTTGCCCTATCCTCAGGTACACTATTCAACATTCGCAAGAAAAAGTTATTTTTTAAAGGAAGGTGAACAGTTTTCTAAATGTAGTAAAACAAAAGGCAGCACAGAAGTCTAACGTTCAAACCATAATCCCATATTGTAATCTGCCTTTGCAACATCACCGTTTGCACTATGATAAGGCCAATGCAAATAGTTGGTTGCTACAGACATTGTTAAAAAAACACTTTGATATAACTGACTTGTGTAATATGTATGCATCAATATTTTGTAAATAAATGTTTATTTTTTAATCACTGTTGGTATATGTTCATTACGAAAAGAGTTATGTTAATCTGTACGTTAGTTTAATAAACAAAAACCAGTATTCTCTTCATAACATAATTTCCTGGTTTTTAACAGTAATATGAAGGAATAATGTTGAATGCTATACCCATAAGTAATTATACCACAAAAGACTGCTGCTAAATGCCTATTATTATAGTGTAAATTTCGCAGCCAACTATTATCTTCATTTGGGTAAACATAGCAAACAGATTTCCACCCAAATTCTATATTTTTCCCTGGTGATAAAAGGATTGATTGAAATTAAAATGTTTTTGTGCTTATGTAACACTTTTTGCTATATTGTAGAAATCCATTTTTAACTTTTCTTTGTGCGAAGCCATCGTAGAATTGCAACAATAATTCATTTTCCCCTATGATGTATTTTTTGCATGGGCGGTAAATATTTTTTAAAAGGCAAACAATTTTGCTACAAAGAAATCATACAAGGATAAAATTTTAAGTTTGAGTGATAAAGTTTGAAACTTAAACTATGAGCAGATTTTCAAGCATTTCTTTTGAACTACGAGGAGTTCTGCTAACGCTGTGCCCAAGCATCGCACAGATGTTCACCTTCTAATGTAGTTCATCTCAACAGACCTCTGGAGCCCTTACGTACACCGTCAGTTTAGATTCCCAGAAGACACAGAGTAAAAACAGTCTCAAGCAAGCAGTCAGCCCACCAGCAGTGTGCAGGATGTGAGCCCTAAGGCACACCAAAAGCCTGCTGCACTGCTCAGAGCTTTCCATAGCACAGCACACAGTCGTTAGCTGAGCTTGTTCATATGGCAGCAGCTGCAGAGGTGGCAGCACGTTGGAGCTGATGGCAAACAAGACACGGCCAGACTGCACTGCAGTGCTGATACAGCACCCACGTACTGACTTCTAATCACAGTAGCTAAACTGAAGCTAAAGCAAATGCAGTTACCTGATATAAGGACATCCTTGGCTGTACCCTGCTGGTCCAGACCCTGCCATTGCTGCCCTCCTGCCTGCTCCTCAGCTCCTGCTGAAAACCGTGCTCTGAAGGGAAATGCTTCCAATATGCTTAAATGGAGCTCACGGGGAGCTTAACTGCTGGCAAAGGAGCCATCACCACCAGGCACGTGTAAACTGCAGCTTTTCACAGAGGTACTGGTTTGCTAGCTATGGGCAGATCTCAACAGAACAGCTACAGCTCAATCACATTCACAGTTTCAGGTCTATTTTCCAGTTCCATAGAGTCTAGGTTCATTCTTCTGTGGTAGTTGGCTGGTGGTTTTATTTTCCTTCCCCCCTTTTTTTTTTTTTTTTTTTTTTTTTTAAAAATCAGAGATTACTAAATTGTCTCATTCTTGGATGCAAACAAGTTCTTTTGGCCAAACGCCTTAAAAAAAGAAGTTGGCCTGAGACTTGGACAGCCCAATCCAGGCGGTTACATTTTGTTAAAGATACAGCAAGAGAAAACATGGCATTATAAAATGAAGTACCCAACAAACCCAATAGCCAAACGATCCCAAGTCCACTTAAATATTTAGTGAAAAAAATTAGAAGTTAGGATATAGTAGGTAGGTAGAAGGCACTAACTAAAAATGTTATTTATATTACCTATGAATTTCATCAAAAATGTCACCAATAACCTCAGTCTAATGATCCAAGCTAGCTGGCATGTTAACTTCATCCCAAGAACAACACTTAAAGCAGCAGCATCTCTGCACATCACAGCTATCTGTGCACTGATGCAATAAGACACGCAGCAAAGATGTGCTCATCAAACCACTCCTGCCACTGCAGCTGCCCTGTGAGCAGTCTGGCCATAACGCTCCCTTGAAGTGTGTGTGTTTCGTGTTTTGAATCAATCCAATTGGATGTTAACAAACTCTGGAAATGCTAAAGCTCCAGTTTTCTCTCCTTCTTAGCAAAGAAAAGCCCTGACAAGATTCAAAGGCCAGTTTATTACTTCGTATAGGCATGAAGTACTGCTCTGCTCACGCTTTGCTGTTTATATAAAATAAGATCTGACAGTGCCAGCATCTCCTGAAGCTAACTTGTATGAAAAACAATAGAAAAAAGCATACAGTTCATTCAGCATTAAGCAGCTATGAAGCTAAACTGCAGTGAATCTTCTACAGCCTCTTGTTTGGTACACCAGAAGCACCGACATCAAGAAGCCTGGAAGCCATCTGTAGGTCAGGTGAAAAGATGGGCAGTGAGCTTTGCAGCACTTTGGGTGTAAATCTGTCTGACCTTCTTCAGCCTTGTCTGCTCAAGCTCGTTTTGAAGCTACAGGAGAGACTTCATTTTCTTCTGAAGTGGACATGATTCATTTTATGTCTGTTTTCAAAACGGTACAGCTTCCAGGGAAAATAAACCAGCTGAGTGCCCGTAAGTCAACCTGTAACACATCAGTTCATAACCTAAAGGCCATCTCTCGCCACACTCTCTAAATCTAATTATCTATGCAAACAGCTCCTGCACAGAAATATCTTCCACTAGAAGTCAAAAACCAAATTAATTTCCAACCTGTTGCTTTTCTATTATGTATCATTCTGCACTGAGCCATTAGAAGCAGAGGTAATCCCTCCAAGCACTGAAAGGATTCAGCCAAGATGAATCCTAGCTGAGAAAGGCAATGAGAGGTGAGCTGATTTGATCTGGGGGCTTTTCCTGCAGAAATATCACCACTTTTTTTTTTTTTTTTTCCCCCCCTTCACCAGTTTTTCACCTGAGAGAAAACAAAGGACAGTTCTAGCTGAGCAATGATATTATGGAGATCACACTGTGAATTCTGGTGCTACGGAGCACTCTGAAGTAACGCTCACCTTCGGACAGCACACACAACAGCACACAGACAGCACCTTTGAATGAGAGGCTTATCTCACTTTTGGCCAACGTTGAGCCTCCCTCCCGCCAGCACATTCGTCACCATTTTTCATGTCGTTATCCGTCAAGTTCGGCCCCGCTGACATACGAACCAGGCAAACCGAACACCTGGCTGTCACGCATTATAGCATCAGGTTGCAGCGCGGCGCCAGGTGGTCCCACGTCAGGCAGATGCCTGCAGGCTGAGGTCAGCTGCCTACTGTATGCCGCGGGCCGGCTGCGCTGACACGTGGGCAGTGCAGCGAGGTGCTGAGGAAACAGCCTTCTCCTTGGCTGTGCCTGGCACCTACCGCGGTAGGCAGGAGCTCCACCTCGCCCATCGGTTTCTGGCGTGTTGCTCACATGTCACTGCTGGAACGGCATCTGAAACGTTTTTGCTGCTTGGAGTGCTTTGGAAACACGACGCTTTAAAAATTTCTCCAACTCAAATCCTGTAAGTTTTTTCCCTCTTATGAGTTTCAAGAGTCTTCTGCACTTGTGATCATGTATATAGGAATGTTTAGGAGGAGAGCATTGATTTTTATGCTGCATTTACGCTGCTGCCTAGAAGTCAGTATGGCAAAACCTATTTCCTGGCTTGTGGACACACCCTCTGTCAGAATCAGAGTATCAGTCTGTGGGTACCAGGCTTCACACCCAGCTTGTCAGTCACCAGAAAGGTGCAGAAGAACCCACAGCATTCCTGTGACCACCTCTGTATGAGTAGGGGCATCCACTAGCAAGGTCACACCAACCAACACTAGCAGAACCTCCTCTTTTGTATGACAGCTTATTTCAGTTCTCCCATACCTTATCAAAACTGGAAATGCTATCAAAGCATCCTTGCAGATTTAACTTCTCATTTCTAAAAGGATCTTACCCCTCTGGGTCATACAACTGCCTCAGCTTTCCTTGTCAACCAGTCCTGATGTAGATCCAAGCTCTAGTTGACTCAATGATAATCTCTTTTGAACTTATCAACACCTTAGATTTGTTCATTTCTGTCAAAAATATTATCTGCTAGCAACTTTGTTCTCTTTTTTTTTTTTTTAACTCCTTTGTTCATGAAAAAAAAAAAGCAGTAAAACTTTCAAAAGCCAACCAAATTTAAGCAAAGACAAAACCTGAACATGCACAGAAAGTCCCGGGTTCCAGGGAAAGAAAAGTATCCCCAAAAGCCCTTATTTTAACTGCTTCATTCTCACAAAAAAAGGGGAAAAAAAATCTGAATGGATTCATTTCCTGTCTTTCTTTAAAAACAGCTGTCTGAGGAATATAGAATTAAAAATAAAAAAGGAAAAAGGTCTTTTACTGAAAAATGTATCAACTATTAGCAAAATGACCTGTTTTAATGATTTTTCTTAAGTATTCTTTCATCATACGTAATCTGCAATAGGGAACAACATTTTTCTTGGTTTTATTTCAAAGCACAGATTTTAGGCAACACAGTATTGGCCTGGTAACAGATCCTAGGCAGCCCTGTGTTCTTTTTGTGCCATCAGTGACAGTGGCTCTACTGGCACATTACCATTACCTGCACGTGTTAAGACTGCTGGCCTTTAGAAAGATGCTGCCAAAATCTCTCACTGTTCATTAATTTCCATTCTGTTACGTCTCTACTGCTGTAAGTCCATCACTTGTACGGGAAGCCATCTCATTAAACGTGTGCCAAACTGTCATTGCCCCATAATCGTATACAACAGTCCTTTTTGTTTGTACAGCGGATCTCTAAGTAAATTAAGCCTACAGTAGGTACAGTGCAACCCTTTCTATCTGTTGTTTGGTTTAGATACGACTAAACTTCAGATCTTCAGCTGAAAAACAACTAAAAATTGGTTCCACAAATTTCTTTCGACTGTGATTCAGCAGGAGCTTAGTTAGAACCAAATGTGATTACTCGGTTTTGGCTATGCAGCCTTCACAAGGCTTTCCCAGATCCGCTCCCACGGACACTAACGCTGATTCAGAAGCCAATTGTTCCCTGGCAATGTTGCCATGGGTCTTGGTTAGCAGCAAACACCGATGTGTCACACACCAGTATCTCTCTTTTAACATAATTTTAAAGTCAT
Source organism: Meleagris gallopavo (assembly GCF_905368555.1). Classification (NCBI taxonomy): domain Eukaryota; kingdom Metazoa; phylum Chordata; class Aves; order Galliformes; family Phasianidae; genus Meleagris; species Meleagris gallopavo. Next base: position 1,916,956 of record NC_139410.1, read on the forward strand.
AGAACTCAAAAGCATTTGAGTTGAGAGGGACTCTTAAAGATCATTTAGTCCAATTTCCCCACAGTGAAGCGGGATACCTACACCTAGATCACCTAGATCAGGGTGCTCAGAGATCTATCTAGCCTGACCTGGAATGGCTCCAAGGATGGGGCACCCAACCACCTCTCTGAGCTACCTGTTCCAGCACTGCACCGTCCTTACTGTAAACTTCTTCCTTATATCCAATCTAAATATCCCCTCTTTTAGTTTGAAACCATTTCCCCTTGTCCTGTCACCACAGAACCTATGAAAGAGTCAGTCCCCTTATTTCTTATAGCCCCCGTTCAGATACTGAAAGGCCACCCTAAGATCTCCCCAGAGCTTTCCCTTCTCCAGGCTCAACAGCCCCCACTCTTTCAGCCTGTCCTTGTAGGGAAGGTGCTCCATCCCTTCAATCGTTTATGTGGCTCTCCTCCAGACATGCTCCAACAGGTCCATGTTTCTCTTGTGCTGAGGACTCCACATGTGGGCATCGTACTCCAGATGAGGTCTCATCAGCACAGAGTAGAGGAGCAGGGTTACCTCCCTTGCCCTGCCAGCCAAGTTTCTTCTCATGTAGCCCAGGATACAGTTGGCTTTCTAGCTTGCAAGGACACATTGCAGCCTCATATCCAAGTTGCCGTCGATCGGTACCCCCCAAGTCCTTTTTGGCAGGGCTGTGCTCCATCCTTACATCCCCCAGCTTGCAAGGGGGGTTGCCACAACCCAGATGCAAGACCCTGCATTGAATTTGTTAAACCTCATGAGGCTCTCCAGGGCCCAATGCTTGAGCCTGCCTAGATCCCTCCCATCTTCATTATGATGGAGGAAAAAGTGGCATTCTGTGCCACTTGAGAGGTCCTCTAACTGTATCCTCTGCTGTATTATCGCTATAAATATTAAGACTTGTTCTAAGTAGAAATGCAACTTCAGTCTAGATAGAAATATCTGATGTGAACACAAACTAATTTACAATAGCGATGATGGAGCAGCAAGAAGCTGGATGTATGCCTGCAAGTCAGCTGATCAGGACCAAGCCCTTGAGCTTCTCCCAGTAGAGCTGGTGAGGCTGAATCTGCTGGGCTGGCTCAGCTTCTCTCCACAAGCCTCACACTTCATTCTCTCTGCTCCTTCAGAGAGCAGAGTTGCATAAGGTACATGTTAAGGGCTTAACAACGTGGTTAGTACTTCTGCAGCAAGGAAAGCAAGTCTTCAAAGCAAAATCCATTCCCAAATATGCCACTACATTCAGACAAGGAGCTGAGCCCCCGTAGATATTTGACCTACCAAATTGCTTGTTTATCTAGAAGAAGTACCCGAGTTGCATTTAACCAGTTCAAACAATTATATTTTTATGAGGCTTATGCAGAAAGAGCGATCCTTTTTTCTGATAGAGAGAAGCAGGAAGAGAAAGGACTGCTGTGAAATCCCCCTCAGCTATCACTGGGGTTCAGCAGCTGGCTGCACAGCTGCCTGTGGACAGGTATGAGTTCCTGTGATGGCAGGGCTCTCTTTGTAGGGCAGCTGTAGCACCTACCTGACAAAGAGACCACAAGCATGTTTGCCAGCAGTCTTGCAAAGCAATGAAGATTTGAACCAGATTATTTGGAAGGTGGAGAATGTGGGAATAGGAGAAATACCCTTAAGTGCGGGGCTGTTACAGCTCCTGAGCAAGCTGCAAGGCCATAGGGTCCATCTCAAGTGCCTGTACCAAAACATCATGCGTAATCCAAAAATATACAGGCAGATGAGGACTCCCCAAGCATTGTTGGTGTCAAAGAGATGCCTCCTCACACTGGAGACATCATGGTGAGTGTCTGTCGTGGACTGTCTGCTTAACATGTGAAGAAGCCTGATTTTAAGAACTTGAGGAAGCGTCATGGCCACAAGTTTATGGGGGTACTTGAACCACTCCACACCTGCTGCTAGAAACAGCGCAGCCAGGCACCAGCTATCCCAGGGATTGCTGGCCTGTGGCACCAAGTGGGCTCACAGTATAAAGCCAACCTGAAAGGCAAAGTTGCCCGAGAGGACTCACTGATTCCCACACTGCCTTGAACTGTCCTGCCTGATGGGCAGCATGGACAGGAAAAAAACCATTTAATAAGTCAGCTCATTATTTTGATAGCTATTTCTTTACTTCTTGTGGCTGCAACACTTCTGAGCTGTTTCCTGCAGTGAAGACGGCAGAACTGATGTCTGAAATCAGTGAAGTGCTTTAAAACCTTCCCTTTCAGAGTATTGCTTTCTGTGTTTTACCTGTTCAAGATGTGCTAAGCAAATAGAAATACGCATTAAACTGAGCAACGTAGCTAGGAACAGTTAAGCTCAAAGACAATTTCAATAATGGCCTCCTGTCTCTTTCTTAAGCCAAAGCATAAGGTTTCTGTGTCCACAGCAGCCTTCATCCATCCATGCAAATACAACAGGATGATAACAGAAAGCCAAATCAGACAGTTGGCATTCAGTGACAGCATCTTTCGCACTTTCCTGTATTGCCTCTGTACTGCCAACTTCCTGGAAAAAGAATCACCAAGTTTTCATCCATAATAGTTATTTATCTATAACAACAAAAACAAGCAAACAAAAAAAACTCCACTTGCTTCCCTGTAAACTTGGGAAAACGTGGCAGAAACCAAGATCTTACGGTACTAACTTTACTAACTTGCTAATGAGATTCAGGGACCTGGCACTGACACTATTTTTTATTACTGAAATTAAGATAGAAGTCACCACGTACTAGATCTACGAGAGGCCTCATTCTACTGGCCATTGCAGTGTGCTGGCACCCCCGGCTTTCAACTTCTTCTGTTCAAGAGAGTGACACACTTCACATTCGTTACAGAATGCACTCTACATAAGAACTTAAGTTGTCAAATATCCTACAGGTAGCATCCAGAAAGTCAGGTGGAAAAAGCATAATGAATTCATGAGACAACTGACCTCTTACATATTAAATTATTTTTTCTATAAAATAAGGCAAACCACATCTCAAGCAGTATTCTCCTTTAGATAGTAAATAACTTGGTAACTGCTCCTTTGGGACATGATAAGGTGATATATTCATGGATTAGCACCGCTGAAACCCTCCCAGAATTCCCAGATTTCTCCTAGACTCCTATCCATTGTAATAAATACAGTAGATTGGTATTTTCCAAAAAGTTATTCCTTAAATTTTATTTTTCAACCAAAAATTTGGCAACATATAAAAATTCAACTCAAAAAAGAAAAAGTCAATTTGAAACAGAATCATAGAATCACAGAATATCCTGAATTGAAAGGGACCTGCAAGAATAATGAAATATAACACTTGATTCCAGAAAGAACCACCCAAATCTCAAACCCTATGTCTAAGAACATTGCCAAGCTCTCCATGAACTCTAGCAGGGCTGGGGCTGAGTCCATTGCCCCGGGGAGACATTTTATAGAGTGCCATGTAACACATGGGTGCCAATCACAAGCATCCACTTGTCTGAGTCCTGTAACTGCCTATGTCTTGTTACCCCTAGCACTAAAACACTCCAGCAGAAGCACAGCTGTATTTTTGGAATAAAAGCTTCCTTTGGTTGTTCAACCTTTTACCCTAAGTTTTAAGTTCTGTACTTCTTTTCTTTTGGATGAGTACATTCTTAACAGGGCAGTTCTGCTAGAACACTGCAATCCAAAAATCAAATAGGACTACGTTGTTTAGAGCAGTGAGAAAATGATACAGCTCCATTCATTAGGTAGGAAGAGAAATATTTTTTTTTTTTCAGCCTTTCTTTCAGTTAATTTTTAAGCCTTCTCAAGTATGATGGTTCATAGGTGGCTCAGGTCACAAAACTTCTGACATGGCCCAGGCTCAGCGTTAGACACTGTATTGTAATCTTTCTGGAAAAATTATTTTGAAACAATTGCACTGAAATGTTTGAAGTTTATTTATGTTACTTAACGAATAATACTTTTTAATGCTTGACCTCTTGCAATAATGCTTGGCCGGCTTGATTAACTGGAAGAGTTACTGGCACCTCTACAAAAAAGTTACAGAGAGATACCTTCTTTTGTTTGACCAGATGGTCATATCCCGTTGAACAGTAAAACAACAAATAAAATCCATTGGACTCAATGACAAAATCATGGGCTGGAATCTGAATTTCATGATCAGTTTTTCTAAGGGAGGTGAAAGCCTTCAATCCCAGATTCCAGTTGTGCTAAAGTAATCGGATAATCTTTATTCTTATACATATGGAAAGAATGTAAGAGAAGACTGCCGTTACAGCTGCTTGCTTTAGCACACTATGGAGATGACTACTAATAAAGTGTAGTTCACCCCAGTAACTTAGTTGAGAATATCAGGAAAGCTACACAGCCAAGTGGATGGAAAGACACAAATAATTATTTGGTCTGTACTTCAGAAACCAGGCATCTAGATTTCTGGTTAGAGCTCACAGTATACCCACACAGTTTTCATATAACTGAAAACTGAACTGGACACATCTGTTAACAAAAATCAATTTTCATTCACTCTCACTGCCAGCAAGGCAGTAGAATGTGGCTGCCCAAAGACAAGTGTCCAATTGGCCTTCTTTAAATGCTTTTTTGGTATTTTCTATATTTGGTATTAAAATCTGATTATACATAAACTCGCAGGTGAAGAAGTGGCTTTGCAGGAGGCCTCGTGTTCAGTGCCACACCATAGCCTCCTCCCTCATTAAGAGCTCAACAAATTAAGAGTAGGCTATAATTCACATTAAATGATGCTTACAGAGCAAAGTTCTGTCAGGTTTACTCACGCGTTGTTCAGTGCACTAGAACAACGCTATTTGGAGACTATTGATTGAGTATTCCCTGAGGAACACATACTTATCTGAGTTGACACATGGCCTCAGAGACCTTTTTCAAAAAAGGGGCAAAAAAATGAACCTACGTTCCATTTACCATCAACAGTGCTACACAAATAAAGATCTCAGTACTTGCAGATCTCACTGCAAGGACACAGTGTCTAACCTTACTGTCATTTCTGATGATACAGTGAATATGCTTCCTAACATGTTCTCCTCCCTTGCATAAGTTAAGACAGTAAGTGCTCCTGAAACAAACATATTTGGTTACGCAGAATAACATGTTTTATTTAACTGTACCCCCAAAATATTCCATCCTCTTTGGTAAACAGTAAAATGAAGCAGCAGGAGAAGGGAAGGCTAAGAAAAACTACCGTGCTCAAATTTTATCTTTCAGTGCAACGAAGCAGAACCAGCAAGATCCAAATATAAGCAAGCATCTTTATCTTTAGGATAGCGCAGATAAGTAACAAAAATCATTCCTCCCATATTAAAGCATTATGCTTGCCCTTCAAAGTACTATTCAAAAGGTAAATTGGCTCCTAGAGCAGTAGTAATTGACCAAATCCTATTAAAGCTCTTATTTTTTCCTCTTTCCTCCACACAATTATTTGTTGTTTAATATAGCATACGTTTACTGTAGAGGCAACATAACCATGTGCAACAGAGACACTGACTGTTCAAGTCAGGTTATATAGTTTTCAGATGGACTAAGTCATGTCAGGGCAAGCCCAGTATCATTCCTCAGAGCAATACATCTATCCCAAGCACACCAAGGATAAGATTATCCAAGGATTTTCACTCTCTTTGAAACTTCCTTTGCAATTTAGGTCAAAGCCTGCCACGATGCTTTCCCTCTTCACATCACCTCAATGGTGCTGACACCTAATCTGATTGCACAGAGAAGTAAGAACTTGCCAGTCTATTTTTCTGAACCTGTTTGTCACCAACTGATCACTAGCTTACATTCAATTGGAAATCCAGTTTCCATCCCTAGAGAAAAAGAAAAACAACACAAACCTATCAAGTGATAAATTAACTACGAGAACAGTGCTGCCAATAGCCCACTAACAGCAGAGGCTCAGCGCTACTTGTCAAGAAGAACTGTAACCATTTCTTCAGAATAAAGCATTAGCAGAGAGCTATAACAGAATAAACTATGGAGGCCAACACTTGTTTATAAAACTAAGTGTACCTCTGTTCTGGAAGAATTACTCCTTTCATATACAAAAAAGAAAAATAAACTCTAAAAAAATACTAGAGTATAAAGCACTCCTTGCTTTAACAAAGGTGAGTAATGCCTTATCACCATCCCTTTGCAATAGCTTTTTTCCTTTCACAGTAAAGGACCGATACAAACAGAAGCCACAAAATAGAAGCCTTTTTTGTACTGCTGCCAGCTGATTTGCCTTTGTTCATGACCTGTGCATTTTATTGGGTTACTTCTGCCTTTCTCAATCTCCTGATCCATAAAGACACCCACAATTAGTAGCCCTGATGGACTGCTTCCTATGATTTGCAGTTTTTAATCTCATCTTTTTTTGCTATCCACCATGATTTCTCCAAGAGAGGCACAGCCCAGGGATCTCCTTCAGTTCTGGGCAGCACAGGCTTGGAAGGCTGAGACATGAGCAACTTTCAACTTCACCCATGAAGCCACCAACACACCCACATCTCCCAGGCCTCACGACTGCCCTTGCCTGGGGACCAACTTACTCCACAAAGAGCTATGCAGCAGTTACCTCTAAACCCCAAAACAACTTGCTCCTCTAATTTTCACTGTCCTGTTACTTCCATAAGATGTGTTTTATTTCAGCCTTTGATTTTTGCCATTCTGCTGTAAGCTTGGAGGCCAGCCGTTAGGAAGGATGGTAAGCAAATGACTCTGAATGAGATAGGTACAAGAATTAATTGAATGTGGCTAATTTGGAAGCAGTTAGTATGGTTTTATTATTACATACTGTTTTTAATGAAAAGGAAAGAAACAGAGGGAAAAACAAATAATGAATTTTTACATTAATAGCAAAGCTTCTGACTCCCCCTAAAAAAATTACTTGAAAGAGGTCATGATTTTGACATGTCAGTACAAAACTCAAGTAAACATGATTTGGCCTCATCTAGCCAAAAGCTTGTTGAAAAAGGATGGAAAGTATCAGGAAGTAGAGATTTTTAGTATCCTGCAGGCATCCATTTGTTGCTCCAAATCCTGTTCCTGTAATGTGAAGCATTCCTAGTGAAAGAAGACACCTGCTTTTCCACGAGGCAGTTCCCCTATGGGCCGTGAATAATCTGATACACTTCAGCAGGGTTTTTCATCCTTCTGAATCCAGCAGTAATCCAATTTAAAATACAGAGTGGATTTTCCAGGGTAATAAATTATATCTGTTATTAACATAATGTTTTGGACAAACTTCTCTTTACCAAGTTAACTGGAGTTTTTTAAGGACCTGCATAATTCATCAACGTGGTTTTGGCATCCTCCTTTCTCAGTACTGATAACGAGTATTCCAAGCTGAAATATCACTCTGAAATAAGCCGACGTGATATATTGTATTAGAAAAGTTCTTATCATGAGACATTAGCACTGTTATGTACAGAACCAACACTCTGAAACAGCTGTAGAACTGAAAACAGAAAGCTAAACCATGTCACATACTTATTATTAGTAAATTCAGTATATGGCAAAACAAATTTCAAAATCCAGAAATCCAAGGATAGAAGAAATGCATGTTAAAAATTATCTCTACTTACACTTTTAAACCAAGTGATCCTGTTCAAGTTTGTTTAAGTGTTCTACACTGAACTGAAAGCAATAATCTTCTGTTAGCAAATGATACTTTTACTTTCTTGTTCTTCTGGCCTAAGAAATATTACAAACTTGCATATCTTTCTAAGATGTATAGATCAGATGCGTGGTTACAGATGCTCTGCATATAAGGCAGTGACAAAAAGAAGCTACATCTGTGTTATTACCACACCAAAACTAAGCACGTTTACAGACTGCATGACCACAGTGAGTCCACCAAAAGTAATTTGAGAATAAAATACTGTTAAAGTTTTCTTAATGAACACAATGTAAGCATATGTCACAAACCACCCTGGATTAGAGGCTGCAGTTTTGCTGCGTGTTCATGAAGCATCTGAAAGCAACTGGTGCTATCACAGTGATGCTAAAGAGAATTCAGAGCTGATGCTGGACTGTCCCGCAGAGCACTCCATTTTCAAGGCCAACATCAGAAAGCAGCAATGGTGACAAGCTCAGGAGTGTGCCCTTTTATAACAACTGTGGCTTGGCACTCTAAGTGAATTTTCAAGTAACTGTTTTTAAATCTGCATCAAGCAGTAGCCCAGAGCTTCTACACAGCTTCCAAAAGAGTAAAATCGTTTGCAAAAAAATATATATTCCTTTTTGAAGTTCTTTTTTGTGAAGCTTCTTGCGAAATCTATTTGATGATGTTTTTTAAAGTATTACTTTACATGACTACATCCATTTCAGCAATGCAGAACAGATAATGAAAATCACTCAATATCATTGCCTTTCCAGCTGCAGTTCAAGCTGAAATATTAAGCTATCACATAACCCTGGCCACTCTCCAGGCAGAAAAAAAATGCTTTGCACCTGTTTACAAATGTATGTAGTCATTATTCATCATTACCTTGAGTCTACATCTGATTAAATACATTTGAGCCAGCCTTCTTTTCCACTACACCCGTTTCACGGCCCTCTTACAGTCTAGATGAATCCTTAGTTCCTAAATGGCAGAGAATCCCAGCTGCACTTGCCATTTTATTTTCCTGCAACAGTCCAATATCTGTATATCAATCCCTATATGCATTCATCCAACATCTCCTTGAAAATCTCTGAAGCTCTCCCCACTGCAAACCTACCTCCAACGTACATAAAAGCCTCTCAGATGTCTTTTACCAACAGAAACCGCCGCACTGAAGATCACTACTATTGATCACACTCCCCAGTCTCACTGTTTTACAAAAGCATCCCATCAAGTACAAGCATGAAGAAAAATGACATCTTTATTTAACTGGGAAGAATTCACAGAAATGCTGACCAGTTACACTTCGCATTGTCAGCATAACAACTGTTCTAGAAGTTTAAGTCAGGCTTCGAGTATTTTGGAAGCATTACACAACTTGAGAATTGAACTCAATTGCACAAACCAAACATGATGACAATATTTAGTTACTTTGGAATCATAATATGACATAAGGAACTACTGGGAAAATTTAAAACAAATGCAGTTCCTTTGCTGAACACCATCCAAGATGCTGACATCGCTGCTTTAACCAAAAAACATTGGAGGCTTCTTGAGAAATAAACAGGACCATATGGAAACTGTGTGAATCTGACAACATGAAGATATGAATTATTCCAATCATCATTTACCAGCTATAATCAACCTACTTTCCCTTCATTTGTCAGATTGTCTTCTGATCTTAAGGAATACCATCAAAGACTGTATTCACAGAATAGATCTCGGAAATAAATTTTTCCCATACAGCTTGTGCTTAAACTGCATACTTGCTGTATACCTGCAATCAGATTTCTAGGAATAAGTTTCAACTCCGTATTACTTGGAAAGCAGGATATGAACTGCACTTCAACAGGGTTTTTGTTTGTCTTTTAACTGTACTTCAGATTTTTGAATAAACATTGCTTCAGTTAATTGGGATAGAGAAGTCAGAAGAGGAATCATTGTAATTCTACAACTGCATATAGGCACTTATTAGTACAGGAGTGAGTGCCCTGGATTCCTCAAGTGACTGCCCACAAAAACTCTCATCCATGTAACTAAAAGGTATTTACACTAAGCTTCAAGATAGAGCTCGCTCCTACTTCAAGACTGAGGGTAGAAAGAACTAAGAGTCTCTCCTACAGCTCTGCCTCAACAGGTACTTGGAAATAGCAAATAATGGTTTTCTCTGCATTGAGCCATAAAACAAAAAGGCATTTACATAGGAAGTGACATCTGGATCCTTTCCAGATCACTTCTTCTGATGCAAAGCCCCAGTCAAGGCTGTATCTTTTTGCAATTTGCAGAAACAGTCAGAGGTTTCCCAGTAAAGGTACGGTGACATAAGGGACACAAGGCTCCTTATAAGTGCCCATGGGCAGCTGTTGGGAGCACAGGAAGGTGCACCACGCAGAGATCCAGAAAGGACACATACAACAGCCTTCTACCAGATGCTCTGTCCTACACCTATGCTGATCAGGAGGGACAAAACAGGCTGCATAGACAATGATGAACTATTAAGGGAACGTTTCCTTTAGATGTTGTATGGGAAAGAGCCAAAAAAGCCAATCCCTTTTAAACCTGCTGGTGCTTGAACCGCCAACAAAGGCGAAGAGAAGACTTGTAAGGAGATAATCAGTCCCAGGGGCAATGCAGTCCATGATATGCCTGGTAGTCCATAATATGCATGGTAGGAGAGCATGAAGCACTGCTAAGGTGAGTTGGAAGAGGAGAATAAAATGTGGCTGAAGCTACTTATCTTCAATTCTTCAGTTACGGAAGAGAAAAGGGCACTCAGTGCAGGTGGAGGCAGTGTTATTTTGAAATCGCCAGCCTTAAGTCTGTGCAACTTAGATCAAGAAAATTATGTTCACATATATAGTAACACTAGAAACTGCACATTTCCAGAGTGAGGTGCACACTATTATACTTGAGCAAAGCAGGGATTTACCAGATTTTACTTACGAAGCTAAAGGAAAACAGATGACTGAAGCATGTGAGAGGAGCATAACATTTGTTTTATTGATGCCTGTCTACAAAAGTCAAGGTTGAATTTAAATTGGTGGGTGACCAGTTAAAGAAAAAGAACCGAAAGAAATCCCAAAGATACTCTCAAGGAGAAAGAGAATAGCTTTTGGACAAGATGACAAAACAGTCTACAAAATTTACTCGACATCACTTAGTTTGTGATGAAGTCTTCAGAGCATGATTTCTCGTTCAGATCTGGGATCTGGCTCTGAAGAAAATCAGCAGAAATCATTTATATATGAGGGAAAAAAAGCCAAGTCACAGTAGGGTCCGGGAGCCACGCTGCTCCCACTTCTGCAATTGGTGGCTTGGCCGTGGCCGCTGCTTGCCCTCAGTGGAAAGATAAGATTGGAAGAGTGGGAAGAAACAGGAAGGTTTTGCATTATGCTGTTATTTGCAGTGCCAGCAACAGCCAAAACAGATTAGTCGGTGTCCAAATTCAAGAGCACGTGCTTCAGAGCCAGCTTCCCAGTTGTTCACCATTTATCTACCCCTCATCTCCTCCTAACATAGTGTTAACTATTTCAAAACTTGATTAAGTCACCCTCAAATTACTTAGCTCCATTTCAGCTGAAGTGAGTATTCCTGGTATGACTGGTTTTCTCAAGAGCGCAACTAATTCTCAGTGTAAATACCCACCTGTCTCCACAACCAATTTCACAAAACGGTTGTAAAAAAAGGGGAATTTAGAACAGTCATTAAAGACAACATCCCCTAATGATGTTGAAATTTTGGACTATATACAGAGTTCTGTACACAGAACAGTTGTTCCAGTGAATGGCAATAATAGTACACTCTTCTGGGTAGAATAAACAGTCTTCAGAACATGAGGAGGTTGGGGCTCTAAGAAGAAATTAGTTTCAATGCTTGTTTTTTGTTAAAAATTTTTTCCCCCCACATTGACTAGCACAGTAATACTGAAAACTACGTCCCCTAAAAGTTTAATGCAAATCTGCTGAACTGAATTTTGCAGTTACTTTAGAATATTCGTTTAGGAACCCATCTCTTAAATTACATGCAAACACAGAAGGAAATTGTTGAGTGAGGAGCGCTAAAACAAGCAGGGAAAGAGGTGTAACGATATAAATAGGATGGTTGGGGGGGGGGGGGGGAGAAATGGTAGGAACTTGCAAGGAACAGAAAAGAAGCCCAACATGGTCTTTCAACCTCAGATTAAAGACTTAAAAAACTGGATTTATATTTCAACAAAAAGATATTTCCAATTTGAAGTTGCTCTTAATAGCAGTGAATGCAGGGGAAGAAGGAAGCTGTAGCTAGAAGGAAGGATGGAGAAAAGGCAGCTGCGGGTAACTAAAAGAAAGCAAGAGTGAAAAAGCCATGCATGGGTGGAAGAATCAACTCCTTTCTAAAGGAAGAGGCTGCAAGGGATGAAGAAAGCAGCAGGAAAAAGCAGGAAAAAAAAGAAGTCAGGAAGCTGGAAAAGAAATTGTATGAACAGTAGAGACTATTTGCTGAAGTAACTGAAACATCAGAATTTAAAAGTTTACAATAAGGATAAATCTAATATACTCTTCGGATATTGACTTGTGACAAAATAAATATGGTGCTTAAACTAAAGGAATACAGACACTCAAAAGTTATGTGGGTGTCAAGCAGTGAAAAAAGTTAAAAGGAAAAGTGAAGAAAATGAAACAGATGCCCAAAATAATGGGATATGTACCTCCACTTTAACTAGCTATGAATCATCTTCCACTTAAATAAAACCTTTCAAGCTCATATTGGAAATAGAAGCCGGTATAAAACTTAAAAGGATGCTGATCTGCCAAAGATAAGACAAACATGTTCAGACACAGAGAAAGATGCTTAGAAATCTCAAGTACTTTTGAAAACTAACAGCAAGAGAAAGTAACATTATGCCTTATGGGAGAGCATCAGCATGAATAAAGCTGTTTAGATTTACTAACACAAACTGATTGGAAATTGCAGGTTTCCTTTCATAACAGAATAACAGCTAAGTGCAACTCAAAACTGCATTGCTGAAATTAACTTCAAATGAACATAAGAGAAACTTTTCACAGCACAGTCATATTTTATGCAAATGTTTACCATTATACATTTAAATTACACTGGTAAATTAATACTATCACATTATCATAGGGGTCAAAAGGGACCTCTGGAGACCACCTAGTCCAACCATCTGCTACAGCAGGTACAGCAGGAAAGTATCCAGGAAGATGTTTAGCATCTCCAGAGAAGGAGACTTCACAACCTCTCTGGGCAGTCTGTTCCAGTGCTCTGTCATCATCATAGTGAAGAAGTTCTTTCACATGTTTATATGGAACTTCTTGTGTTCCACTTTTTGCCTGTCGTCCCTTGTCCTATGGCTGCACACCGCTGAAAAGAGCCCCATCCATTTGACTCGTGCATTTTAGGTATCCATAAATAGTTATGAGATCCCCCCAGCCTTCTCTTCTCAAAGTTGAGCAGCCCCAGGTCTCTCAGCCTTTCCTTGTACAGGAGGTGCTCCAGGCCCCTACTCATATACTTACGGCCCTCCACTGGACTCTCTCTAGGAGATCACTGTCTTTGTCTTACTGAGGAGCCCAGAACTGGAGACAGGTGTATCATTACCATGGCAGAGTACAGGGTGAAGGTTCACCTGCCTGACCTGCTGGCCATGCTCTTTTTAGCACACCCCAGGGTACCATTGGCTTTCTTAGCCACAAGGGCACACTGCTGGCTGACGGCTAAACTGTTGCTCAGCAGGCAGCCAGGTCCTTCTCCGCCGAGCTCCTCTCCAGCAGATCAGACCCAAACCTGTACTGAGGCACACGGTTCTTCCTCCCCACGTAGAGGATTTCACAGTTGCTTCTATTGAATCTCATCAGGTTTCTCCCTGCTCAACTTAACATTCTGTCAAGGTCCCATTGAAGGGCAGCACTTACTTCTGGTGTGTTAGCCCCTACTCCCAGCTTCGTACTGCCAACAAACTTGGTGAGGATTAACTCTATCCCCCTCTGTCCAGGTCACTGATGAAGATGTCAAAACAAGACTGAACCGAGTACCAACCCAGAAGGAACACCACTAGTTACAGGCCAAAAATAATTGTCAGGAGTGGGATTTGAACCCACGCCTCCAGGGGAGACTGCGACCTGAACGCAGCGCCTTAGACCGCTCGGCCATCCTGACTCATAGAAGTTATAGTACTAATTTTTTTTTTTTTAAATTCTAAATCGTAAATTGTTTCTAAATTATAATATATTTGAACTGGTCAGGGCAAGAAAACTAAGCTTCCCTTTGGAGTTAAAAGAAATAAAAATAAAATCTATTAAACCTTGACCAAGTAGGGTTACATTTAATCCTGACTACATAGTGAGTATAGTCTGCTTTCTCTGCAACAAATGAGCTGTAGAGTACATTGAGCTACATGTGGTATCAGCTACTTAATTCAATTTATTTGAGCTTTCTTCACAGCTTAAAAAGAAGGATAAAGCTCATGGCATTTTCTTTCACTGACACGCTATGAAAGATTACACAAGATTTTCCACTTAAACTTTTCTAACTTACTGAGTCACAGCAGGCTCCTATTTATTATTATTCTTGTTATTATTATTTTACATAGTGAGGGTTTTTTTTTTTTCTTCAGTTCGGTGATAGTCTTTCCTTGTTTTTGTTTCCTCACTTTAGAACTTCCAAAACGCTCCGGAAAACAACAGCCTGAGGCAGGAGCCAAGACACAGAGATCCACACCGACTGAGGAAATAACACCAGGAACCTCTCAGAAGCTTGAGGAGTGCTTCATATTCACTTAGATAGAGTCATGTATCTATTTCTGAGTTTCTGGCACAGCAATCACATTTCCTGTGCTATAGGAAAGATCACCTACAAAGTCTTCAGCTTTCCCTAACGCCTGGGGAGCAGCTTTCCTGCTTCTGAGACCACCTCAAACTATCTCCTTGAGTTGGTCCCTTAGCAGAACAGGACACCAAAGCAAAGATGATCAGGGATCTTCCGTTTCTACTCACAGCATATGTGCTGTCAGGTGTAGGAGTGGAATACCTAACCTAAACAAGTACTAACGCCAGAAGCATGTGAAATGCAGTGGCTATCATATACAAAAGAAAAGGCAAAGCCATTTTGTATGCTTTCTGAAATAGAAGCTCAGTTCATTCTGCTTGATTATGCCCTGTCCCTGGAGATGTTTGAGGCCAGGTTGGATAGGGCTCTGGGCAGCCTGGTGTAGTATTAGATGTGAGGTCGGTGGCCCTGCCTGTGGCAGGGGGGTTGGAGATTCACGATCCTTGAGGTCCCTTCCAACTCTGGCCAGTGATCCTGTGCTTGTTGACTGTACAGAGACTTCCTGTGAAACACACGTTTGTGATGGGCCACTCCATGACTGAAGGGAAGAGATGAACTAACTTTCAACTAAATAAATACCAAGAAATTATCATGTGTCATTTCCATCACGGACACACGTTAAAGAAAATCCCATATTTAGGCAACACTGGTTTTGCACATTTTACATATAAAAAGATTACTTCTCTCTTTTCCTAAAAGCTGAGTACTAACTCCATATTTGTCTGCATAGAGATAATATTAAAATTCATACCAATACACTTCCAATCAGTATGCATTAATTTAATTAAACTTAACACTGTTTTTACAATAGAAGCCATTTCTGGTGTACAACGACTGTAGAGAAAACCAGCAACTGTTTCAGAAGAGTGTTTGGATGATATTCTGAAGGTCACAACAAAATTCCTAAGCACAGAGTGCATCATATACAGATGCTTCAGTTGAGGCAAAGCTCACATTAGCCTTGCTATGTAGTCCATATTCTTCCTATTTTACAGACTTCCTGTAGTTTGACCTTTTCTATCTGAAAACCTCTGGAAAGAAGTTCAAGAAGGAATCGGAGCAGTTGTTGATCCTATCTCAATTCTAGGTCTGTTGCACGCAGTTTACATGCATTCAAGGCTGAGATTAACCTACTGCACTTTAGAAAGCAGATAATTAAAAAAAAAATTAAGCATCATAAATTACATTCCATCCCAAAGGATCTTAAAATGCTTTATAGGCTATGCACACAGAGCACTCCATCTGTCACCCAAGGCAAGTACCTCTGGGATGAAATGCAACAACTGTTGCACGGCGAATGGCAGCAGAGAGGAAGTGAGGAATACCAGCGCATCGAATCGGAATTGCAGGGGGAATTTAGGTAGGAAGAATGCAATTACCCACTTTGGAGCCCGGCCAGACCATGGGGGTTAAAGTCTAATAAAGAACCCTATGAGAATTTTAACAACCCCTCGTGCTCAGGACCTTCAATTTACATTAGCCTTCAGGAACAAGGTTAACAGCTCCGCTCAACTGGTTTCACACGCTGCCACAGGACACGGGGAAAAACCAACTTCTGCTCCTTCCCTGCAGCTTCCACCCAACTACTAAGCAGATTAATACTACTTAGTCTGCAATGTGATGAAAACGCAGTGGAAGGCAACGTGATTGAAAGCTGCAATGAATCAGAGTACTTCTTACTGATCCTTCAAAAGCTCTACAGGAGGAAAATACTTTCTATTCCACTAAGTCCTCAAATCCTTGTAATGAAACCATCTGAGGTCATCTCAGCAGGTATGATAATGTTTGTGAAGGTGCAGAGAGAGGAAGATTCACAGTGCTAACATCAGAAACAGATATTCTTGCTCCAACAGCAACGACTGAGAAAGAGCACATATGCAGATCAGGTCCTATCACATACAAAGGAAGCAATTGTCACAGATAACGCTTTTAAAATGTATCTCGTGTAACCACATACAGAGGTGATGCTCAAGTAAGCCTGAAAATAAAAAGCAACAATGAAAGTGAGAAAGATGAGCAGGTAAGAAGCAACACAAGCACATGGCTCATCTGACTTCCTCTCAGACCAATGGCATTTTTGGGCTATAAAAAAAAATTGCAGATGGGCTTCCAAATTTCCTTCCTCCGAAACAACGTATCGAGTGAGGCTGTAATAGAGCACAGCCCTTCACTCCCATTGAACTGAAAGTATTAGGAACAAATTCCAAGGCACCGCCAAACACCCTTTGAAACTGTTTACATTATGTACCCATAACCCACAGAAGTATCTTATTTCTTCAGTGAGGTTACACACAATTTAGAGATATTTAACCTCTTAGCTACAGACTAATGCAACACATCACACATATTTTCATGTCATTGTTTTGAAACTTTTACAGTTTGCAAGGGTGCATTTTATTTGCCTTTGGCTAATTTGTTTTGTTCAATGAGATGAATGAGGAAAGTATCGTGGTATTGTTGACAAGTTCCCATCAGAAATCCTTACTCGCTTCATCTTATTACTTATTACTGTGAAAGAAGTGAGGTAAAGAAGCAGCAACCCAAGGCAGAGCATTTGTGGCAGTAAATATCCCTCGGCAATAGCAGAAGCGCTGCGTATCACACGGACAACGCTACTGCTGCAAGAGCTCTGTGATTTATGCTAATGAGAAAAGCCACCTTGACGAACAGAAAGCTAAGGACAGACCAGCTCAGTGCTGATGCAGATTTTGAACATTAGGTTTAGATTTCACAGGAAATACCGAAGACCAGTGGTTTCAGGAATCTTGCAACGCTGGTACATAGCTGGGAGTCTTCACTGGAGAGATGTCAGTCAGAGGCACAAATCACTTACGTGCCATTTGTACCATGTGGTTTTATCCCAGGTCTTAGCAGCTCTCCTGCATCCTCTGTTGAAGATGGGATGGTTCCTGCTTTTTAGAGAGGATTTGCAGACCAATCCTTCCACTACAAGGGCGCTCTTGAATAAGCACATAATTCAGCCTCCTCTGTAAGATCATCATGCACAAGTACTCCACAATACTGCAGTTGCAGGAGAGGCTTGCCTTGCTCTAAGCTGACATTTAAGCAGGTCTTGCCACAGAGTTCGTGTGATCTTTTCCTCCACAAGCACCTCTGGTACAACTTCCAAGAGGTAAACAAGCATTCACGAGTCTATTCCTTCGCTGACTTTCAAGGTTAAATGAGTTCCCCAGTCCTTAAGGATCAAATTTTCAAAAACACTTGGGAACTTACTGAGATTTCATGTGCTCTTTCCCTATAGATTTCAAAGCAATGAGAAAAATACTAGCTCTGGTTTAAAACCTGTGTCCTTAGTACATTCAAAGAAAATCAAAACCAATGAGGTCTCTTCTGGAAGGCCACAGAAGCAGAATTTTAAAGCAACACTTGCACAATTTCAAAGTTAATCTGAGCCAAACAAGAATACAGAACAGCTAGTACTCACATACAGCAATGAGCACACTTGCACTTATTAGGTCTTGAAAGAATCTGCTTGGCATTGCCAGAAGTATCTCCAACTCTAATGCTCATTCGTCAATTCACCTGAAATACGGAGAATTTTATTGGTCATAAGCCCACCGAGTGTCTCTTCCTGCTGACTTCCAGAGAACAGCGGGGATCCATTCAGATCGGAAGGCTGACCAGCTTTGCTACTATTATTTCACATTAAAATACTGTCAAGCTCTTCATGCATTTGGCCTGAACTGCATTTTCTTTCAGTACATACCACTTACATTTTGTACACGCAAGTTCATAATTCATGATCTTTTAGCTTGATACAGATCTGCTCCACCTGAAGGTCTAAATCCATTCTAGCCCAGAAACTGGTTTAAGTAGGTATGTTACTTCCAGAGGTAAGCATCTTTCAGACCTTATAAAAAACGGGTCTCAAATTATTAACTCAGGTCCTGTCCATATTGACTACAAAGAGATAATGTCAACTCACTGGCTTTTTTGCCATCAATAGTGATTCGAAGAAGGATTTATTTATTTATATCTGCAAATGGTCATATCCATCAATTAATCTCATGCTTAAGATTTTACTTGACTAAACAGAGTGCTAAGGGCCAATGAGCCCATTTGCCATTACTCAAAATGCCCTCCCTCTCCAGCATCTGAAAGGAGAACTGTACTCACACGTATTGCTTATTCATAAGCTTTATTCATGCCTCACATTAAATGCAACAAATATACTTACGTCAAGTGCTACAGGATTGAAAAACACTAGTTATGCACAGAAAATAAAACCTAAATCCATATGGAGATAACTCCAGCTTGGATTTAGGGAAGGCTTCTACTTAGGCTGCCAAGCAGAAGACTAGTAAGTGTTCCCACAATCATGAAATAGATGATTAAAATAAAAGTGATTAGAAAATGTTGCTGCTGACTGTCTGGCTAAACTGTAGAAATATATATGCTGCTGAAACCTAAGTAAATGGTTTAAAAAAAAAAACCCCACTTCTGAATTTGCAGGGTCAGCACTGCTAATTCATAGCAAGACCATGGCACACTGAGGAGGACTTTTTTTAATTCTCTAAATATATACCACCATACAGATGCTGCACACTATGACACGTACGTACAATAACTAAAGAACTTGGACACCTTCATCTAGTTATTTGCAGTGACATCTCAAACAAAATCACACAAAATAACCCTTTTTGGGTTTAGTAGAAGGTGGGGTAGAACAAGCAATGTATTCTGCCCCATTGATTAGAGTGAACAAAAGTGGCCATGATCTTAACACCTGGGAAAAGTCAGGGCATGCACAGCTGGCCGCGAGCTGGTCACACATTCCTGAGGTTACAATTACTACCAGTGTTCTCAAACCGGGCTCACTGACGAGCAGTTGCAGATGGCCAAAATGCTTATGTGTGGAAATAGCTTTACTCAGCAAAATCTTAGAAAAATAACGTATCAATAGGAACACTTGTATATGTAGATGTAGCATTTTTCTCAGTGATGTTTTCGTCAGTTAGCCCACAGGTCATGTAATATAAACTGAAAACAGGAAATCTTTTGTGTTGCATGCCATATACATCACTCGGTACCAGAGTATCACTTTCTGCAGCAAGCAGGCTTCCCGTGCAGTTAAAGGAGGGAAACAGGCTGCACACAAGGTCCCATTCCCAGGTCTGCTAGCACTGGGACAGATCAGGGCTCCACGTGTTGGCTTCCTGATGGGTCAAATGGGTGTAGTGCTGCTCCCACCCATGTACACAGCGCCGTGGTGCAGACACGGGGGTGAGCAGCACTGAAAGCCATCAAGTACAATTTCAGAATCTTTACAAGTACCTACGTGTTCCCCCTTCAGTAATGACATTCTACAAAGATGTTACAAAAACTGCAGTGATCAAAACTCAACTGAGGTAAAATCAGAAACACGGCCTGCTGAGGCACAATTACATCGAGCTTAATTTCAAGCTATTTACTGAACCATCCCTGCAAGATGCTCCTTCAGTCAGGTTACTTGGGAGCCACTCAACCAGGTGATATGTTTTTATACGCAAGTTTGGACATTTTGTATTTAAGAAAGGATAAAAGCTCTCACTGTGCTAAAGAAGTACCTCGATGCAGCACATAACTTGAATTTGATGTTTTCAAACTCCTTAGTTGAATGTCCAGCAGAATCTATATCAGAGTTATACCTTGTACCTACAAATTAGCAGGCTTGCCACCAGTGGAGCCAGAGCAGGTAACCATGGAAGAATTATCAATTGAGATTTCAACCCATAGACACCAATGCCTATTTGGACCACTAAATGCAATCTTGTTTTCCAGACAATGGAACAGCTACCTTTTCCAACACTAAATATGACAAAAAGTCATCATCTGAGTACAATTACAAACATTCTGATCGCAGAATTTTCCCTGTAAAAACACAGGAGAGCCAACGTACAAGAACATCTCTCATCTCTGCTGTCCTCTAAGCCAGCACCTTGTTGCTGGGATTACTACGACCCACATCTTTATGCACACGGTCAGCAAGACCAAAAGGTCACTATGGTTTTAATTTACTATTTGCTATAAAACTCGTATCGCAAGCAGACTTGGCATTCATTTCTCAGGTATTGCACATAACTTCAAGTCAACAAACGGCAAAGTTAGGTTACAAATCACTCAGTGCCAAGTCCTATTAGTAATTTCTGATCCAAACCAGCGCAAAGCTCACCTCCCCAGGTGTCACCACACCCTACATTGCACTTTCACAGAGACAGCTCTATAAAGATTAAGGTATTTTGCTAGGATCAAGTGAGCAAGACAAGACTGTTGGACAGCCATAGTCATAATATTCTCCTAAATGAGCAGAGCCTGCACACAATCCTTGTTATCATTTCACTTACAAATCTTTTTAATAAAGTCGTTTTAGTTCAAAATGTATTTCCTAAATTTCAAGGTTAATAACCGTGAGCATCAAAACCTCCTCAAAGAGTTTGCTGTGAGATGAATTTTAACTGGTCTATTCCCTTCTGCATATTGAGATTTTCAGAGATAATTTTATTCAGCTTGTAACTACCAGCACAAATGCTGATTCTAAATATATCTGCTGAACTCTAAATGACTTCTGTTTATAGAAATAGGACATAACAAGCCATTAAACGCTCCTTACAACAAACTGCCCTGTGCCAAAAAACTTGTTGCAAGTTTTTAAGTTAAGGACTTAGGCTGACAATGTTAAGAAAACTACTAAGACAGTTGTTATTGCAATATACTGTACCTTACAAGTCTTAGTTAAGAATTTTAGTTTTAATTCTGTATCCACACAGGCTTGCCAATAAAGAAAAAACCTGCTGGTGCTTGAGACCATCATTGCTTAGCGTGATTTAAGGAATCAGCACAACACTTTGTTGCTATACAGCATCCAGGTAAGTACAGAAGGATGAGGGCACACCTAGTAACAAAAGACTGCAAAGTTCTTGGTGACTCTTAGTACTATTTGTTCTAAAACTTCAGTCCAAAGGACTCTACAAGGAGTTCCTGATTAGGTGAGAGTTAAGCACAGCCAACTATTAGCCATTAAGTTCATGCTAATTAAACCCAAAAACCTGAAAGCAGAAGCTTAGCTGCAAGAATTGGGTTTTCTGTTCCCCCACCGCAACTCTGCCTCCAACTCAAGCTGCTGATGGTGTAGGAACTTCCATAACCTAACAGCAGTCAGTGCCCTTCTCAGCTTATAGAATCATTAAGGTTGGAAAAGATCTGCAAGACCGTCTCCCGCAAGCGTCCACCTACCACCAATACCGCCCCCTAAACCGTGGTCCTTCATATCACATCTACAGTAAAGTTTGCTAATAGTATAAAAGGCCGCAATTCTGAAAGGGTGGAGTCCACCTTATTGCTCTCTTGTAGTCGATGCAAAAATCGCATTTACTTATATGCAGATGTAGATGGAAACTGTCAGCTCAAATCCATGCTCTCTGAAGGAGCTGGCAGTCTTTTCACACGCTCAGAGGTGGGAGCAAACAGCAGAGTTACAGCTCTCTTAAGTGGCAACAGATCACAAGCAAATAGTTTTCAAATGCAACGTTTTAGGAGCAATAATGGCAGCTATCCTGTATAAAGGAGGATGCTACCTTGTGAGAGAGGTAACTGAAGCCCTCTGAAGAGGGAACATTTTCTAAGAACTAGTTTCACACGTCTGAGTAACTACAAACAGGTTCTTATAGTAACTTATACATACCTACGCTGTCAGGGAACAATAGAAATTTAACTGACTAAGTAAGAGTCAAACTCTGTTTGTTTTAAGTGAAGAAGAACAGAAATCCCACAGCACATTGCTTTGAAACAATCTATTTATTACTAGTCAGTTCTGGCCCAAAGTTTGACAAGAATCACTCCTCACAGCTGAAACCATTTGCCTTTCAACAACTACTTTACATGAAATAAACTCAAATTGTTTCCAAAAGGATTTTCCTTTACTTTCTCCAGAAGTTAGATGACAGGACTTACTCTAAACCTACTGAATGAATACAAGAGGGTTCCTCTTATTATTTAATCAAGACAAATTCTCTCAACTCTTCTTAAGACCACTCATTCACCTAGTAGAAGCAGTACCGGGCTAATAAGAACAGAGAAAAACATAACATCTTCATTATTTTATATCCTCTCAAATCATTTTATGACTGAGCATCTTTAAAATCCTCCAAAAATGAGTGCAAACTGCACTTCTACCAACGTCATTTTCTCACTGACGACCTGAGAAATGAACACTCCTATAAAATCACCTCTAGCGAAATGGTTGCTCCTCACACGAATATTCTAATTTGAACAGGCATTTTAAGTGTAGAGACATGAAATATCGGTGATTTAAAACAACTAAAAATGTTATGATCCAATTACTGCCGAGTTACTCCATGCATGAATGAACAAATTGACCTGAGTTTGAATACAGTATTTTAATAATGCAGCTGCCATATTCATTGGTCTCTACGTTTCCTGAAAGCTAATCTGCCAAATAAGTTAGAGTATTAATCTCCTGTGCTTCCGTTCTTGGAGTGCTGAGTTAATAATGCTCCACACTTCCATGTTATTTCTCTGAAATGTTGTTTTTTAGAAATATATATAACATACACAGATACCATAACTACAACATAAACACATTTTCATTTGAGGAACTATCCACTCTGAGGAGGTGAGTGGCAAGTACCCATTTCTGCACAACCTCAAGTCAATTTAGGCACT
Organism: Meleagris gallopavo; assembly: GCF_905368555.1. Taxonomy (NCBI): domain Eukaryota; kingdom Metazoa; phylum Chordata; class Aves; order Galliformes; family Phasianidae; genus Meleagris; species Meleagris gallopavo. The sequence continues at coordinate 1,940,072 of NC_139410.1, forward strand.
GACTTTTAAATACTTGTTTTAGCTACACGTGGTGTCTGCAGTTGTGAGTTATTTTTTCCAATAAGCCGTCAAAATCATAGTCGTTCTGTACTTCAAAACCTCAGTAACATGACACATCTGTCTCAAGGCATACAGAAAATAAACTAGGGTTGAAGCTATTTTCACACCAAACAAAAATTTCCATGAGCTACTTAAAAGCCTCATTTGTACCACCTTATGAGTGCAGCTCCAATATGCAGTGATTTGAAGTGCTGGATCTGATTGAGTCTGCTCTGGCAAAGCTTTACCCACGATGCCAAGCAACAAAGGAGAGTGAAATTACCAAGAAAGAAAAAACCATTCAAAAATTCAAAATTCAAGGTTGTTTTGGCTGAGTAATTCCAACAGAATCAACAGTAAGTAAAATTACTGATGTGCAAAAAGATATGCCATCAATTGATAAAAATTATGGTACCATTGGATAAACATTCACATCAGATACGTAGATAATTAAAAACCCCTAAGAATTCTGTAGCTGCAGATGACAGCACTATTACAGTTAATATTTAATCATGAGATTGTGAGAATGTTCAGTAGTGGGGGACAGGATTAACATATTGCTTTAAAACATTCCATTACTTTCTGCATCTGTTTACTGATAATAAAAGAAACAGCTGTTCTAAATGTAACATTAACAGGTGTAAACCATTCATTTGAGATTTTAAAACAATAATTCTAATCTATTTCCTCTTTAGCTATTTTGAAATGACATTACGAGCACCCCTCCTATTAGCTTACACAATTAACTAGTAATTGTTTAAACTCTTCTCATGTCCGCAAAACATATACATGTGGAGTTAGCTTCCTTCTCGTTTTGTGCTAAAGGCTCTGTTCTTATGCAGCGCACATCCTGAACTAATTCACCAGATGTGTTCCATAAAATGTTTGGTCACACTATTCAGCAGCTTTCCTTTAGCAACTGTTCTATATCAAATTTACTGTAAAAAAAGCATCATAATTATGAAGTAACACTGTATCAAATTCACAGACCTAATACCTCACTATGCGTAGTTAAACTATGAATGATAATTGAGCTTGAAATTGTATATTTACTTTAAATAAGTCCTCCAAATCATCTGCAACAATGTGTGCTTAATTCGAAGCCATTAACAAAAGATTTAACATTTCCACCTTTATACTCTTCATAATTTTAGATATGATACTCCGTGCTTAAGGGAAAGAGAAAGAGAAATTAAAAGCCACCTCTGGTAGGTTTCCATTTGAAACATTAAATGAACATCCCTTCATCTTATTATAGGTCTTAACCCAGTCTGCTAAGTGATGAATATAGAAGAAACAGATTTTTAAACTCTTCAATACTGCTATTGTAGCAAAACAAACAAACAAAAAGAAAACCAACAATGAAAAAAAACAAATGCAAAGCTATAGGTTTGCCTAAGAAACATGCACACAAAACCCAATCAACCAGAAACTAGGCCAGATTACAAAAGATACAACAATCTCTGAAGACCAAATATTAACAAACCTTTTCAAAAAAAAACAAAAAAACAAAAAACCCTGTTGACCTTGATGCTTACTTGCATGAAAGTAATACCAGTACATTTTTTTTTAATTTTCTTATAAAAACACAACAAAAACACTTGAAAACATGCAACTGAAGAATTATCAGCTGTGTAACTAGAGCGTTGTTTGAAGGTATTGATTCAATTGCTAGATACTTTCTGTATCATACTGAAATACAGAAAAGCCCATTTTAACAACATGTGTCATAGAATTTTCTACCAATTACTGGCTAAGTGCTCCTAAAATAAGTCACCATTCCCTGTGTTTTGCAGTTATTCTCTGCACTGGTACTGCTCATACTGAAAAAATGGAAACATGTATATCCATGGAAATAATCCAATCCCTTCACATGCACACTTCTTAACCAACAGGAAGCAGAAACTTCATTATTAAGACTCTTCAGACATTTAGCAAAGAAACAAGTAGAAGGTATTACTTTCATTGTGTGCTTATATTTACAAGCAGGAAATATTCTTCCTTCAGTAAGGTTCTCCTTTATTTAAAAATTGTTTAAGTATTTAAATATTGTTCATGGTTTCATATTAAGACACAACTTCTGAGAATTTGGGGGAGGTGGACACTAGAGCTGGAAGTGCACCAGCATAACCAGCCAAAAAACACCATACACACAGTCCTTCTGAGAAAAGAGGAAAGCTACAGTGAGCCAGATGATTAAAAAACCAAATAAACAAAAAAGCTTTAGCCTGGAAAGCCCTATGTTACTGGACAGGAAACGCTGCTACCTGCACTAGGCTGATTTGGGGAAGGGGAGAAGAGCACTCCATGAGAAGTTTCCCACATGGAAACACTTTGCCACACTGATGACTGGAAGGAGAGCAAGATGCTCCTTCATAACCAGCCCCAGAGCTGTCAGTTGACCATTTTGTTAGGCAAATTTACACAAGAATGGAATGCCAGCAGAGGGCAGTGCAAATATTGGAACTCCCCTGAGATGCCCAGAGAGGGGCAGGTCTGAGGTGCCCTGCCTGCTTCACTGCAACCTGTCCTGCTCCAGCTGATCCTTTAAGTTGAGAGCCTACTAGTAACCAAGCTTCTACACCTCTTTGAGTCTTTCACCTCTCAAGCATTTGTTCTTCCCTCCAGATAGGGAGCACAGTTCAGGGCTGCTGCCCACCAATACTCTTGGTGCTCTAAGGAGACCCTCACAGCCTGTCACATCACCCAAGGGCTAAAAGACACCAAAGGATAATAGGCCTTTCAACGCAAGAACCACTGCAACAAAAACACTGTTTGGCTTCTCCTAAACGATCTAAAGCCATCACCAACTTCCCCTCAGCACAGCATCAGAACAACTCCCCATTTTAACTCGCAGTGCCGCAGCCGCCATTACTGAGATGAGGTTCAGCCTCGTCCCCACAGCGCCATCCTGGAGCACTTACTGCCAGCACCCAGCCTCAGCACCCCACAAAGACTAAAAGAAGTTGACCAACTACCTCAGGGCAATATCACGAGGTACCTTCAGAGCAGAGAACAACCAGCCTGGTCAGGAAGGCAAGAAAGAAGCACACCTGCACTAAAGAAATGCCTGCTGCTCGTTTGTTGTCATGGCGACGGAGCCCAGCTCAGCACCTGTGCAGATGCTGGCCATATCAACTTACCACCCACCTCAGCAACTGTTAAACTCAGGAACTGCTATACAGGCTAATTGAGATTTATATTTATATATATATATCACTTATTGAGATTAACGCACATACAATTAATTACTCTTCCTAACTAATTAAAATCAGTGTACATATTCATTTAATTTCTAGGAGACTCCACTTGGTGATCCATTCTCTGGATTCACTTTGGCATTTCTCATGGCTAGGGCTGCTCTTTCAACACTTAACAGTTTGTTTCCAAACAAGGGTAAAAATAAACTGTAACCTTCCGCATCCACTGCCACACTGGGATCCTGTTTTCTCCTCAGAGCCAAGAGTCACATCTAATTCCTGTGCCTCCATACACCTACTCACTTTCACTCTGAAAATTCACATTTTCTGCAGTGAGTGGCATTTACAGATAACGTGTACCTAGTTTTCCACTCATGTTCTCGTTACAAATTAAAATACCTTGCTTGTACACTCTCTTGGTCCCTGCTCTGTTCTCCTCTGCCAGTCCTTGTCCTGCTGACCCCACCTTCTCTAATGACTTCCTGCCCACGGGGTTTGTCTTCAGTGTGAGTATAACCAGTTATGCAGTGTACTGCTAGTCCTTTGATGGGGCTCTTAACTCTCTCTTTCAAGTCATCCCAACACACCAAAACCTGTTAAGATCTTTCACAGCTGGGAAACATAATGCTAAACCAAAAGAAAGGTGGCAGCTGCTTGATCACCCCAGGTTTTGGATGCATGATCCTCTTGCTGGTTTTTCAGTCAAGCACATCAACCCCATGCCTTCTGCAGGTGTCTCCAGGCCAGGATATTCATAGCTATGTCTTAAGACTCCCTCAGCTTGACAGCAGGTATCAAACCTTCCCCAGAAAGAGACTACTGCTTTCCCCTTTACACTTAATTACTTCTCTTGAAGGCTCTCATTGCCTAGTTTTTCAGCTGTTCTCAAACTAACATACGACAGGTGCATGAGAGGTAGGGAGCAGCAAAAGAGGAACTCACATATTCCTTCTGCTCATATTCTCACTAAGATGGCAATAGGAAGGGAGTACCTTGTTTGTTACTGCACTTCTGCTGTTGCAGTTGTACTATCCTCCCATCTATCAGGGGAGGTAATAAATACTACTTGCTGTTGCTTCGTTCATTAGTTCATCGCTGTTTGGTACAGAGCAATATATCAGTAATTTACCTTTTCACAGTAAGCATTTCCTTCGCTGATACTCTGATATTCTTGTCCATAAACCAGTGTTTAATCAATGGATATACAGATAGTGTGTGTGTGTGTGTGTGTGTGTATGTATGTACGTACATTATACATATTAGCAGGAGCTTGACTAATAGATTTTATGTTGGAGAAATAAGAGAAAATCACTCACCCTGTCTTGGGCTCATGAAATAAACTCCTGATGGAGCAGATCTCCACAGAGCGATCTTTCTGCATTGGCAGTCGGCTCTTAAATGGGTCTAGGAGAGGTGGAGCCAGGCTCCACCCGTTCCTGCAGCACAGGTGAATTGCCTTCACCTGTGCTCCCATGGCTGACTCATTGCTTGCCTCAGGTGATCAATCAAAGGTTCAGGCCTTGATTCAGCAGCCCCATACAACCAGCTTAGATTCAGGCTTTTCAGCAACCTTTTAACCACTTACTTAGCAGCCACAGAAACACTGCAAAGTTAGGTTAACTCCCATACTTACACACTACTGAAATGTGCTGTGACAAAACAATTAGGGATATACACAAATTTACAGGTCATCTTTTTTGAAACTTTTAAACATACTCTTCCAGAAACATGTTGCAAAGAAGGCATAATCTAGTAAAATTATGGAAGTAGCCTACTGATTGAAATGTAGGAATAAACGCTACGTTATGGTAGAAACAGAATGAACAAGTTTACCACCGTCAGCAGCTCTTTATATAGCAGATTTCTCCCTAATTATGCCATCCTCTTCTCAACTGAGGACTATTTGCTTCCAAATGGCAAATGGTTTATGCATAGCATTGCACTATCACAGGTGTGTTGACATCTGCTTTCAGTGCTAACCTGTACTCTCAGGACTCTGATCTTTTAAATAATAAGCCAGTTTTCGTTAATCTTAAGTTTTAGCACTGTGCTGAACTTCTAAGAATCACAACTTTGCACCTGAAGGTTAGAAATAATTGGAGTTATTTGCATAGTTAATAGAAAAGCTTTTCAGAGATTGAACTCTAGGACTTCAATACTCACAAAATCTAACAGTTTACAGATAGAAATGCAACAACATAAGTATATGCCAATAACAACCATATATGGTAGGGCCACATTTAAATGCTTAAATAACTTACTGCTACCTGGCTTCCTTTAAAAATTAACATATCTTGTCATAGTGCAATAAATTTTGCCACGCTCTGTTGAGAGCAGCTTATAACCATATCTAAAAGATTCTGATATACTGATATTTTCTAAATCTGCAGTAGTGAGAAAAGCATCAAACCAGTTGAGAACATTTCTTTAATAAATTCTTTTAAAAAATAGTGGATCTTTTCTCTACAATATTAATTTATTTCCATTTCTCAAGTAGCATTTGAATTTAAATTAAAAAAAAAAATCAAGAAGGTGAACTTCGATAATGAAAAGTAACTATACAAAAGCTTCACACAAAACGTGCTGAAGTTACAGAATAACAATCAAAATTAAGCAAGAGAAATCTGATCCCAAACAAAATGTTCCATTTACTGAATAATTTCCTTGGAGTTATGGCTTGTTAACTTCTGGAATATCTGTTAAGTGATGAAAAAAAGGACGACCATGAACACAGCCTTTATTTTCCCTTCCAAGCTGTTGCTTCATCCTGTAAATTGTGTTTTCTACATCTTCTTTTGACAAATGTAAGGGCAGCTGCCGAGCTAAACGCACTGCTTCTCCCTGTGGAAAGGAAAAACAAAACAAAAAACCCAACAGTTTTAAAGTTCTGCTTTGTAATATGTTAACCTGGGGCTATCAGAAAGCATGAATTAAGCACTCACTGTTGAAAAGTCACTGTTTTCTTTTACATTTATATACTCTGAATCCCAGAAACACAAATTAAACTCTAAACATATCATACTGGTCATTTCATGCTCTTCTGTGACAGTCACACACAGCCTACTGGTTACGTTTGCACTTTTTCTGTTAGGGTCCCTGTGTTTCTGAATAGCTCAGTTTTTCTGTTGGTGACAGTACTGCCTGAAAAGATTTAGCAGTTCACAAGATGCATTCGACACCACAAAATTGTGAACTGGTATAAATTAAACAAATAGTTAAACAGAGTATTAAAAATACTATCGTGAAATATTAGGTCAATGCTGTATTAAATATATACTACATGCTATCATCTCACTGTACTAGAAATCAAAAGTGACAGCTAAACACTGCACTACTAGCAAATATCCTCAAAGAATCAGTAGACTCAAAATTAGTTTGTTTCCTGCTGTTATCTTAGGCTGTCATGCTTTCACAAGGCATGAAACCAACATTTATCATTTTTTAATATGAATCTTTTCAGCGGTTCCCTCCCAGCCCTCTCTTCCAAACAGAAAAACGATCACTGTGGACCATTCTCTACTTAGGAAGGCTTTTTCTTTGACCATTTCTCTCTTTTTGCTTCTGGGTTTGCCAGAAGATAGCCAAAGAAGAAGATATGCCGATTACTCCAACTTAGGACAGAAACTGCATCTTTGAACATGAAGTGATGGTAAAAAAAAAAATAATCCAGGGCTTACTTTTAAAATTTTTCTTTTTCACGAATGCAAGCCATATATTTTCCAGGGAATAAGCACTTTCCAGCTACTATTGCTGCTGAAAATTCTTTTGAACTGTTCCTCACAAGATGGCCAATTGCTTTTAATAATGCTTTGATAGTCTCTTGAGATACACCTTTACTGTACCTTCATACACACACACGCGCTCTCCTTTTAAACACTAGCATTCACGCAGATCGACTCCATCCCAACTTCACCTGACAGACAGGTATTTGTAAGTAGAGAACTTAAAGCTTCCACCTCCAAAGGAGGTTACATCCCTGTCTCAATGTTTAACTGACTCTTTCTTTAAGAGTACATGACAATAGCTCACCTGCTGCAAAGGCAGCTGTACATTTACTGACCCCAAAAAGCAGCAAAAGATTCGTATAATGAATGTTCAAAAGGTTAAGTACATATTCCATGTAAATGTCTGGGCCTCACTATGTACCCTAATTCAGAAAAACACATAGGCAAGAGCTTGTATAAAAACAAGCTTAACGTATACTTCGGTATTCTTTTGAACAGATATCTCAAGAACTGTGGCTTAAGATGGCATTAGTAAACTATCGAGAAATAAGATAAGAAATTATGGAAAATTACTTCTTTTAGTTATTCCAGCTCTTACTAGTACCATATTTATTAGCCATCTCTGTAAATTCATGCCTATTATTGTCTCTGGGCAGACAATTTTATCTACTGCATATCAAACATTAAAAAAAAAAAAAAAAAAGTAATTCTGGTTCCAACTGTTGCATAACAACATCTGAAAGAAAACAGCTTAAAGATTCTTTTAGTAAAGTACGGTTTCTCTGGCTGCTTGTGAATAGTGCTGGCTGCTGGTAAAGAACACATGGTTTCCTGCAAAACTTAGTCACTAGTGCCTTGAGTAGAGTGGACTTCTGAGACTGTCAGTTGTCAGCATGCGCTGCCCTTAACTTCAGAAGTTATTGATGCTAACTAAATACAAACATTTGCAGAAGCATATGGGTTTCACTACATGTGAGACTTCATTTTTTCACTTCAATGTCTTAATTCCAGTGACAGCTTGCTTTTTTGGCAAAGAAGATTCCCTTTGTCTCTTATCCCTTTCTGGAATGAATCATAGGAATTATTCTTCGTCAAGTGGAAATGGTGCACTTTCTGCTTTTCAGGACATGCAACTCTTTGAGGTTCACACAAGAATTAAGTTTCCGTCAATGCTTACTCTTCATAAACTAATAACTTAAATCATGTTATTATTCCTTCACGGATCTACTTAGGAGGGAATAAAAGGTTGATTACTGTTCTGGGTTCAACTGCATTGAAGAGCTTGAAAGCGATTTTATGACTTCTCTGTATTCTAACAAGGAGAAATGCCTTTCCAGTATGAAAACTGCATATGCAGAAAAACCCTGTGAGCATAAACTCTCAGCATGTATTAGATTACAATGGATGACTGTTTTGTGGCATGTCTGATGGAAGTATTTTGGTAAGCAATGCAGAGCCCATAGACCTCAGCGAGGACCTGGCATTCTCCTTTTCTAAAGTAACTTCTGTTCAGACAAGAACTACATTAATTAAAACGGAAAATTGAAAAAAAGAATCTCAAGCTTCAAGATTTTAAAGACTTGCTATGAGCTTAGCTAGCCAATCTTTACAAGTAAATTGTTATGTCTTACCTCCAAGTAGTTTATCACTTTGAGAGGTCTGCATTCATATACTTCCTTTGCATTTCTATTAACTACTGCATTCAGAATTTCTTTCAAATCAGAAACACCGTAATAGGACAGACAATTAGCCATTCCTTCTATTTCCATATGGCTTTCTGTAGCTGAAGCACCTGAAAATACAAAAAATAAAACAGCTTTGATTTCCACTCTGGAGCAATTCAGAGAAAGTTAAATGGATCTAAAATGGCTTAATAGATTAGTACAATGAATTCAATGCAATTAGGAAACCTTTTTTACTTCTCCTCTGAGAAGTATTTCTTTGTTCAAGGTTTCAAAATGATGGTTTGTCCATATTGACATCACAAGCCTATCAGGTCAATTTAATTCAAATCCTAGCTGGTGCTGTTGAAATGCTTAAAACCTTCTGCAGCATTTCCAGCTTTGAGCATAGCTTTAATTAAAGCTTCTATAGCTTTGATTAAAACATACGTTAAATTAAATTAGAAGCTTATAATAAAATACAATTTAATTTGAAAATAATTAAAACAATGTTGGCCCTATTTTCTCCGCAACTGGTTTAAACATCTGTACAGTTCAATTTCCATCATAACAAATTCAACTTCTACTAAAACAAAAAGCACTGCAGAGAAAGATCTGAAGCCTGCATATCTAAAGTCTCGATGACAGACTTCATATACACTCACGTGACACCACTACAATTTAAAATGAGATTAAATCCTCCCTTTGTTTTGGCTTAAGGTGGGAAAATCACATACATTCAGCCTGGATCATGAACGACTTTGTGAAGTCAAAGAAGGAGGAAACAAACAGACTGGTATAATCTGGACTAAACTAAAGAACTGCAACAAGGGATCGTTGATATTCCTAATAATACACAAGCTATAGCACTAGAAGTATCTGGAGATTTTAGACATTATACAAAAATATACATACAATGTAAGTCAAGACAATGTATCAGCTATTGCAATTACACCGTTATTATCCACGACTGGTCATTGTTAATGTGACAGTAATTAAATGAGATTGTAGATGAACAGAAGGACTGTATAGTTTAAAAAAAAGTTGTCTAAATATGGGTATGTCAGAAAGGTAAATAATGCTGATGGAGTTCTTCAGGCTTTGTGGCAAGAGATATTTTGATCAGAATGGGAATTTGACACAAGGAACTAAGAATCACATAATCTCATTCCAGCAACGTATTTAGCACCACTTCAAATTTGGAACTTGACTTCCTTTTTCATCCAGTATTGTTGTCATCCTCTTCCTCAAGCTGTCTTTCCCTAATCTTAGCTAGTAAAGCCCGACATTTTTACGCACTGCTGTGAGCCTGCAATCAGAACCAGCTGAAAGCAACACTACTGAAAGTTGGCCAATTTTTAAAGACGAGGTAGGATCACACACAACGCCAGTATTTCTCCATAAGAAAGGCTGCAAGAGACCGCAGCAAAGATAATCTGTTCTTAATCTCCTTCACCACTTCTCTTCATTTTTATGCAATTTTTGTTTTAATTTAAGTAAGACTAACCTTGTGTTGCCGTTTCAGATCACTTGCTTACGCTAATCTCTCTGCAATAACAGCACATCCTACCTCACAGCTTTTCAATAATTTGCAATATAGGCTACCAAATGCAGGACACAGACCTTCGTTGCATTTAAGATTTTCAGCTAAAAAGTTTGAATCCCCAGAGCTACCCTTAAAATTTCACGACAATCAGATTCTGGACTTGCAAAGCAAATTTTTGCAAACGCAGAAAACCAGTCAGACATGCTTCCTAATGAGACTGCTTGGAACTCACAGGTTTTACCAATAACAATTTCTCTGTATGTAAATTTTGACAGTCAGATTTAGCTTCACAATACTGTTCATTTATTTATGAGTCAAATCAGACTTTAGAGCACACCACGAGAACAAATACAAACTCTGAAGTCTCCTTCTCTGGTATCTTCTATTTCTCCCTTTCTGCTTACGTTCTTCAGACTGAGAAGTAGCGCACCGCATGCTGACTAACATATATTTATCTGCAAGTCTTTGCAGGAATTCAGACATTGGCAACGTTTGATGATATAAGCAGATGTCCAAACCTCAATATACTTGTAAATTTTTGACAAAATATACATTAAAATTTTTGAGTACTCAAACAGCAGTCTTCAAGCAGTTTCCATAGTGATTTCTGTGAAATGCTTTCCAACTTCCACGGAAAATATTTCAATGAACAAATAAACTAGTTTTCAACTGACTAAAAATGTGGATTTCTCATTGCTAAAAATTTCCCCTTTGTCTGTCCAAACAAAACATTCACAATCACCTTTGGATAATTCCTTTTCGATGGCCAGGAAAATTTGTTCTCTTCCAGCTGCCACCTAGATTAGGTGACACCATAAGACTACCTAGCTTACAGACTTTGATCAAAATCAAACTGAAGTAAAGTAGCAGCATGATTTTCCACCGGTTGTGTACAAGCAGCAGCTTGTATTACCAAAGGAGGCAGGTTGTTTGTCTGTTACAGCTCTTTGAAATCTTGTAAACACAGCCCTTGTATACGCGTAGTTTGGGTATGTGTATTCTATTAAGATTACAGCTCGACTCTAAAATTTTGCCTTAGTTCAAGGCACATAGATAAAAAAGGGTAAGACACGGTGCCAGTTCTCAGTTCATTTCCACCTAAGCATTTACACCTATCTCAAGTTTTCACAGAGGGAACAGATTTGTTGTGAACATCTGTATACCATAAATATGATAAGAAGAACTGGATGGAAAGTAATCCTTCTTACTTCCTGAAATGGTTCTCTGTACATAGCGACCACTGCAAGCTATAATCAGCAAACAAATGCCAGGAGGAACCCAGAAGTAAAAGCAGTGAGAGCATTCTCTCAAAGGCAGCATCACTTGAAGTCTCAGCAGGGCCAGAACATTGAGTGGGCGGGAGGGTGGTGAAGGAGGACTGGAGCTCAGCGTCACCACTTAAGAGGATCACAATTGGCATGTTCTACAAAGAAACCATTGATTTTGCCTAAGTGACATTTATGGCAAGAAACTTTTTCTGAGTTATTTCACAACATGTTTTTCACTGTCAGCTATCCAGAGAAAAATCTAGTTAAAAACTCTTTAGAGTGCTGAGTAATCAATATAGAGGGAACAAAGAAACAAAAATATTGGTCTACCAAACAAGACAACATGGCACATCCAATATCTAGAACACTTAAAACAGCTTTGGTTGCAATCACTCAAACCAAAGGTAAGCTACCTTCTCATTTTACAGCAAGAGAACATTGAAAGGACAGACGTAGCCATAAAAGAAACCATACCCAAGCATGGTCTGAAACTCCTGCACTCTTGGAGAAACTACTGTCCAAAGGCTGGACTCGTGAAAAAAGAAAATGTTGCCAGAAGTTCAATGACTTCCTAATAAAACGGTAGAACAAAATCAGACACAGAGTCCTTGTTAGGAAGAACAAGGGTATGAAGTTATCACAGGAGTTGAATCAAGTCTACATTAAGAAACAGCAATTAAAAGAAGATTTATGAGAGCTGACAAATTGGACAGTAATAGGGTTAAGGACCAACTGATGGCATCACAGACTTATTCAGAAATATTAATTAAAAGACTTGTTTGTTTGCAAGAAAATATTATTAGGGATACAACCGTCACATTCAAGTGCAAAGATAAAGAAAGGAAACCTTTGCTTGTAAAAAAAGAGAATTTCTGTATATTAATACATACTCAAGAAACAAAAGCCTGAAGCAACTTCAAGTTCAAAAACAACTGAGCGTCCTGTTCATAGGCTGTGTCTGAGTTAAACAAACAAAAAGCAAAAAACAAACCACAAGACAAAACAAAGGACACTGTAGAATGTTTAATGAAATGAACTTGCTCCCAAAGTTATCAAGTCCCACAGAATATTCAGGTGGAAGTTTTACATCAAGATTATACAAGGATATTTAAATTAAAGAACCTCAAACTACACAGACAAATTTTCCAGGACAGACAGTTAAGGAGCGTTGATAATTAATATTCATGTTTCTGAAAAAGAACTTTAATCAAGTGTTTGTAACAGAAGTAGATAGTAGTGCATTTCAGGGCTAAGTTTAAGGGAAAATAATAAGGAAAAGAAGAAAAAAAAAAGAGGAACTGATGAAGTATTAAGTAAAAATCCATAGGTCAGTTGGAAAAAATGGCTGGGTGAAATTCCATTTTTTCTGTCGGCATTTCTACCTTCATCTGCAATAACATGCTATAACAGAGGCTGTAACTGCCATAACATCATTAACAGAAGCTTATAAATATGACTGACAAGCCTCAAATGTTATTAATGTCTCATTCAAGTAGCTAAAATATAAGACTGTGACTAAGAACTGAAATAGATTACCATTCCTCAGATGTGCCGGCCATATAGTAACCATCAAGTCCTTGATTAAATGGTTCCTCAACCTGTATAGTGCACGTAAAACCAACAGAGCACTGTGTGTACTTTCATCAAACTACAAACTAAACAAGGACAAGGTTCCTCACGTGACTTCACTTACTTAATTTTATGCAGTTAGGGACGCAGGAAAATGATTATTATTTCCTGGTTACTACGCTGAGTCCTATAATGTTATATCATACAATTTCACTCTTGTACTACACAAACTATTTTAAAAGTAGTTTGCATTTTCCAGCTCCACAAGACTGCTCAGCAACTCTCTTCTCTTGTTATCTGGAAACACTCTTCAAAAATGTTAACAACAGATTTATTCACATCCAGCTTAGAAGGATGGGAAAAAATAGGAAGGTACGTGAGCAAAAAGGCCTCCAAAGCCTTCCTCCCGTATTTGTCTAGAGACAAGTTGTTGACCTGCTCAGTTTTTTATTTGCCTGACTGACAGCTTCTTAAGAGCTGTCTCTTACCACAAGTACTTGATTCCCTTAATGATTGAATCTAATTGCTTTCATGAGCACTTCTAGACAGCTCGTATTATTTATCGCAGGATTTAGCCACTCAGAAGGAAGCATCCTTGTTTTTGCTGTACATGGTTCAGAAAAGAAAATAGCTTAGGCTCTGTTCTTCCTAAGAGCCTGCCTCTGACAGAAGGAGTTACTGTACATCCCTTTTTGGTACCTACTCTTAAAAGATCCCATATGTTTGAGCAGATCTGTCATCACTGTACATATGCGGGGATCTGTAACACATGAAGCTATAGCATTTCTAACAGCTCTTATAGTGAACCTTTTTCTCTGAGCTGTCACAGCTAGGTACTGCCCCCAAGGAAGTTTGCTTTTCTTGGAATTCTGCTGGAGAAATCCTGCCGCTCAGAACTGATTCTGGGTGGGTTGCCTCTGGATTTCAAACAGCATCACTGTAAATTATTCTTCAGAAAAAAAATCTATAAGCACTTAATTTTTACTGCTAAGCTGAAAGAATCTCAGAGAGGAGACCAACCTCTATCAGAACAGCTGATGATCCTCTGACCCACTCTTTACTGGCCCCTTTGGGCATTGTGCTACAATCCTGATATGAAAGAAGGCCTGTAACCAGTTCCATCTCCTTATTGGACCTCCTCAGCTGCTGAACAGAAGAGGGACAATCAGCTGAAGCACTCGCTCACATAAGATTCTGCAATTAACTATCATCTTGGAAGAAGCTGCCTTGACTGCAGAAGTCTGATCAGTTTAATCATTCTGCCAGAATGGCAATTCAGCATTTTGAGAAAAGAAATAAAAATGTCATGAGATGTTTACGTGTAAAGAGGAGGTTATACCACCAGCTACATACACTTCCTTTTTTATTTATGTTTTCTGTTATCAGTTTCCATTAATCACTATTGTATATAGACGAATAAATCTCTGGCAAAGTAATATAATCTTAATGTTTAGGAAAACAGGATCTCGGTGCTTTCAATGATAATGGAATGCAGCATAACAAAATAGACGTCAATTAAATCATTAAATCAGAAGAAAAAAAGTTCAGTAAGACTAAAAGACATTAAAACCGTCATACCTTCTATCACTTTTATCTTGAAGCCATTTGCTACAAGCCTTGGATCTGACAAATAACTTGATCCATTTAACGTCTGGTAATCCTTCTGCATTTTGTGAAGAGCATCCATATAGTGAGATTCACCAAGAAGACTAGGAAAAAAAGCAACACCGCACAAACCAACACCCGAAGGGATAAAAAAAATCGTTAATTTTAAAATTAAAACTGCTCAGAAAAATACATTACAAATGTCAGATATCAAGAGTGATTATGATTTTGAAAAGTATTCAGGAAAAAAAGCAGTCTTTTTAAAGAAGAAATACAGAATATCAACTATTTACATATCTTACAGAATGACCAAGTTTAGACAAATAGTAATAATTATGTCAGCCATTCCATAATCCATGGGGAAAGTCAGCTAGAGTGAAGCTGTGACAATGTCGAGCATTCACTTCCCCCCTCTGGGAGAAGACATTTGTCTTCACTACATTTCCAAGTGTACTCATTTCTACTGGAAAATGACCAGACTTGCTCATTATTTGTTCTTTTGTTAATCTGTAAGAGCATATTTTTATGTTTTGTACACTTAGAGATTCAAAGATTCATAGTCACAGAATTCGTGAACAGGGCCTTACCAGCCTACTCTAAGTAATTATAAATAACGAAAAGTACAATTTTTTCCTTATTTGTACTCTACCTGTCTGATAACACAACTGGCTCGTCCAGTTTCTCTACTGGAAGCATATGGTTCATCAGCAATCTTTTACGCAGCAGGGCTTCTTCCAATCTGTATGGATTCAGCAACATTAGCTTTTTTTCAGTAGCAAGTATCCAGATATCAGGAAAACTCTGGCGACGGATCAGGCAAAGCTCATGTTTATCCGAATCACTCTTCTCATGCCTCTGAAACTGAGGTCTACAGGAACTCAGAGAAAAAGGCACTGTAACAACTTTCACAGGCTGAATACACTTTGATTTCTTATCAATTCGAAAATGCAACATGTTGTCAAGCTTCTGCTGGTTGGGTGGAGGAGTCTTCAGCCTGGGCTTCTGTTTTTCTGTCTCCTTTACAGGTCTGTTTGCTGCTTCCTGCATGGCTTTGCTAGCCTCTCTGTTGTACCGCTCCAGGTCTCTAGCAGCTTTTATTTCATACCTTAAAAAAGAGAAGAAATGATTTGAACTAATCAAGAAATCACAGACTGCAACCGCTAACACACGAAACCAAAAGACAAGGCAACTACTCCTAGCAAGGTAAGAACTCCCATGGGTCACTCAAGTAGCCACATCAGTACACTTTCCACTATGACTGGGGTGGAAAAGAGATCAGGGACTGTACACCTACACCTCTACCCAGTGAGGATGATGAGTTTGAAATTTTCCTTCATTATGACAGCCAGGAAAATTTGAATTGTTGAAGGGGGATACATAAACTTCATTGTACAATCAACTACAACAGATTGTCTTCAACCTCAATCCCAGAACTGTGTTTAACTTGAATTTGCAGTGAGACATGTCGTTTCAGAAGTTTTGTCACAGGCACATCCAATCCTATTCACAAGGCCGCTTGAGCTTCCAGAGCTCTGCAAATTTCAAGTGGAGTCCTCGCATTTAACTACGAGTTTGGAGGTTAAATAATTTCATAAGCCTTGGGCTTTATTTAAGGTAAAGAAGCACACTGACTTCAAATAAGATCAGCCACATGAATAAAAAGCATTCAAATCCAGAGTAGATATGATTATCACAGAATTCTAAATAATAAACTTTCAGATTTTTCAAAAAGTGACTTGATAATGAGCCATTCTAAATGCTGTCTTGATAGTTAAATCACTATACATACTAAAGCTCTAAAACCTGAAGGGATTCTTAATGAGCCTGTAAACATCAAGATGATAGCTAAAGCTTTATAGATGGTTTATGCTCACCTCCTACGTATGAGCCTCACTTTTTTGAAGGACAAAGGAGCAATGTGCTACCTCCTCCTTTTGCACTGATTTGATACTCCACATTCTGTCAGGTTATTCGTACCAATCTGACCTCCAATAAAAGGCAGCGCTATCATACGTAAGTATTGGAAATAAATATTTTAACTAGTCATATTTATTTATTGCTACTTGCTGGAACAGTTTGATTCAATTATGTGTATGCGTGCTGGAAAATTAAGGTCAACAAAAAGGTCACCATTTGCAATTAATTATGATGTGCTAGCATTCACATATGGTACCAATATTTAGTTAACTAAAAAAAGTCAGCTCAAATAGTTTCTTGCAATAAATCATGTCCTAGAAAATATGGAGTAAACGCTAAGACAAAAAACATCTGCTCCTTTTAAAATGTATCGATGAAATCACTTGACCAGAACTTTTTCTAATACAGAATACATTCATACTATTGACCAGATCAATAAATACTCTGTTTTGAACAGACACATTTGGAACACGTGACAATATTTAACTACAAGAGTACTGGTAAAGATCATCCAGAACCAAAACAATTCCAAAGTAAGTCCCACATGCTTTCATTTTAGGCCACCACCAGAAAAATTCTAATCTCGCAAGATCTGACTGCGAGGGTTTTGCCTAACTAATATACAAAAATAACACAAGGTCTCTCAGACTGTTACACTGCGTAGACAAATAAAACAGAATAAATCTGAATTTGTCTATTTGGAGTAACTTCTGAGCAGCAATTGTCACTTGCACTGACTTAGACAAGCTGAGAAAAGAGGCATCACATTCTGAACGTAATACCTCTCAGCTTCAGCCTCTTCATAATATGAAACCCAACCAACTCACCAATAACCAATAAACTCAACTACCATATCAAGTAAACGATACATTCTATTTCTGTGTTTCCTGTCTTTGTGAAGGGAAAAGGCAATTAAGGTTTTAGTTGCTTGTATCAGCTTTTCACTGTTTCCGAAATGCCTTGGTTCTAGGTGACTAGTGTACTTTCCTAAGAGTGAAAGGGTTAAAATACAGTGACAAACAATACTTTTTTAGAATTACTAATTGCTAACTTATTCCCCAACAGCTGCAAATAATGCAATCACAAAAGCCATGAGATGCATGAAAAACTTATGAGGCAACAAAAAAGTGCCAGACAGGAGCTAGCTATTGCTAGTCACTAATGAGAGTCCATGCGCCGCACACTCCCATCTGTCATCCGAAAGCAAAGGCCATGCTACCTAAAATGATATTTCTCCCAAGGTACAAATATACCTATGAAGCATTACCATACAGCACTGACAAGGTATTCTGTTAGCCCATGATAACGTGTGTATCTCCGGACCTCTCTTAGACCTTCAGGACATACGCTGCTGCTGCTGCCATTGCAGTCGCATGGAGTTCTCCCACTGCTACCTGAGCCTGATAAGCAAGAAATATTAAGGCCAGACACAAGCACAAGCTGTATTAAGAAAGAGCAGAGTGAGTATAAGAAATTAAATTCTGGCTTTGCAAAGCAAGGGGATAGGCAATGCTGCCAGTATGGACAGGCATGGAAGCTTTCCTCTTCTGTTACAACATAAAAACCACAAAATTTAACCTTCTGGTTGTGTAATAAGCGCTGGCTTGTTTTGAATAGGCTATTTCATGTAATTATGTGACATCTGTTGGTTGTGCTGCTCCCAAAAGGGATTTAAATTCATTTAGACCTGCTCGAGAAGCCACAGAGACAAACAGAAATGCCGAAGCCGAGCATATCTACTGTCACCTAAACATGGGACTTCGTAGCAGAAGGACAGAGGTCTAGAGCCCAGAAAAGTGATGTCTTGCCAGGAAGGCTGCCTGAACCTGGAGGCACAGTGGGAGCACGGCCCTTTGGCTGCCCTGTTCTATACACAGTTGTTGTTACCTCTAGGTGGCCCAATTCATCCAGAGTGTCTGGTAGGCAAAGACATGCTCTCTGGCAGACTTGGAACTTTGGGATTGTTGCCTTGAAGGAAAACTTAACAGCAGTCTCTTTACAGTTATTATTTTCTGGGGCTATTTTAAAAGATTGAAAGTGAAACAGAGACATACCAAAGCTGAAAAGCATTGATACATCTAGTGCTAAATCTTTCAGTGACTCCAACATCTACTGGGCTGTACTGCATTCATTTCTATAGGTAAGAAAAATTCCACTACCAGAGAGGTCTCCGTTCTGAACTAACATAATCTGTAGGCACGCTCTTAAACATAACAGTTGTACCAGGAAAGCAACCATGAAATCCCAAAAGCTAAAGCAGAGCAAATTAAAATTTTCTGAAGCAGCTGGCAGAACCTTTTGTTTTGTTTCATTAAAAGCATGAATATAATTGGAGTAGATTTCTATTAGTACGTTAATACTCCTACTGAAGGAGAGGTGGGCAAAACACCATTTCTCACGTGCATGGTTTTGTGATCGGAACACACTGCTTGCTCAAATAATTCTACAGCTATAGCTTTTTTTTTGCACCACTCTCCTCATCAAATCTCTCAACAGTGTGAAAATTACATTATTTTGTCTTGTGGCTTCCTTAATCCCCTCTCTTCACTTCTGTACCATTAAAAAAAAACACATTTTCACTTAACACTTAAGTGATTCTTTCGACAATAAGCACGTAAAACTGCTGAAGAACTATTATTTTCTCCTCTGTATGATTCTATCTCTCACAACACTGAAAGAACCTTCCACATTTTGCACTGTCTTAGAATGCCTTAAAATCTGTTATTCTAATTGATCTTGCCCGGCAATATAAATTCCACATATATTTTAACTAACTGACCAACAGATCCCCACTCCAAAAAAAAAAAAAAAAAAAAAAAAAAGAAGGATACCAGAAAACCCAAATTAAAGAAGGCTACAATATTTTCCTGACTTGCAGATGAATTTCAAAAATTCACTGATAGAACAGTCTAGAATAGGAAACGTTGATATGTTGATATTCAGACTGTAATCTGAACAGAGGTTTGATTTAGAGTGAAACAAAGGACCCACTAGCATTTGAACTGCACTATATTCTCTCAGCAGGCACTGGAATAGCTGTTGGGGGGAAGGAAATTCCTTGTGTCATTTGACTGGGTTTTATACATACAATAACGGGGTAGACTGTGTTGGGATACTTACTAAATATAGGGGAAAGGAGTTTTCCAAATGTTCAAGTACTAAAGATCCTAAAAGAGAATTCTCACTTTAAAGCAATAAAAAGAGAACTGCTGGTTGGAAAAAGTTCTGCAGGAACGATACAGTGCCTCATTCATCACTGCGCCGGTTTTCATTGACAGTGCTTCTGAGTGACGATACACAGGCAAGCCCTTAAAAAGCTGATGTTTGTATGATTCACAAAGCACAGTTCTTGCCTGTTATTTCTAAATAACAATTCAGGGAAATTGTCCCTACTTAACTGCTGCACGGCAAATACAGTGGCCAAACAAGTAACTCAAAGCAGCAGTGCACGTCTGACAATACCATTACTGACCTTGAAAAGACAAAAATAATTTTCTGTTCTGTTTTTCATAAATAACTGGGAAGTTATAATCTTTCTCCCGCTCACGACAGATGACTCATTTGCTCATTGCTAACTACTAGATTTAGAAGCAAGATGAAGCCTGGAAACTTACTTGTGCTTTTCTTCTTCATTTAAATTCTTCCACAGCTCTTCAATTTTCAATAGGATGTCCTTCATGCTACACCTCGGATTTTCAGAAAATAATTTTGAACGATATTCTTGGATGAAGTGTTCAAATGCAGACTTTGATTTCCTTATTGTTCGACCATGAATTAAGTCATAACCCGTTACTTGTCCTGTTTTCTCATCTATTACATTTCTTTTCTTTACAGTTTGATTTGGGATTTGTGGATCGTGGCTTTGTTCATCACTGCGTTCACTTTGCTTATTAATTGCTCCTCCAGCTTCAGGAATTAAAACCTTAACAGGTTCCAGGTTGTCTCCTGAGGAGTTTTTAAATGCATTTCCCATACTCCAATTATCAGCAGAGATTTCAGGTAAGTCTTCAGGGACTAAGGCTTCTTCAGCGTTAGCAGAACTCAAAAGGTGCCCACCATCTTTTTTAGACCCAGGATCTATAGGAGCACTGTTACTTGGAATACCAGTTGTATTTTGTCCGTTCTGCTCCTCCTCACACAATAAACGCAAGGAACCTTCTTGAAAGGCATCCTTCTTAGAAGCCTCTTTTTCTTCTAGGCGACTATGTACAGTATCACCAGAGAATATCTGATGGTTTAAACAGATCTCTGTGTTTTTTCCTGCTTGACAACTTTGCACATCACTGCTGAATGAAAGGAATGAAGTATGAGCATGTAGATCATTGTTTCCAGATGGTTCCTTTTCATTAACGACCACATCTGTTTGTCCTGCTTTATGAACAAACATGTCTTCTGAGGTAACATCTGTTTTATTAGCTTCGCCAGAGACTGTAGCAGGTAGTGGCCCATACAAAGATTTCAACACATGTTCAACAGCAAGTAAGACACAGTCCTGGGAAGAAAAAACAAACAAACAAAACAAATGAATAAAAATAACAACCAGAAAAAAAGACACATAGAAGCATGAGTAAAAACCTAAATACATAACTGACAGGTATCGAGAATACAGAGCAAAGTGATCTTATTCAGAATATTTTTCAAACAAATCTGGAGAGATTATGGAATATTTCTTTTTTTACACATGGTAAAAAAGGCTGAAATGGACAAATTTCACCTCAAATATTTGGGATAGGTGTTTTGCTTCACTGGTTTACACTGAAATCATGGAAGTGATTAACTGCTTTCTTTATACCACAGTGGACTGACTGCTGAAAACCATATCAAGTAGAGCTATTCCCACTTCATACAGCGTCAAAAGCTCACAGTAAAGACAGAAGTACCAGCAACACTCCAACTGACGTAAGCATGTTTGTAAAGGTGTTGTCAAGACAGTTCTGCAGCAAATGATGGAAATAAGGAACAGACAAGAAAACCCCAACCCTCTTTCTAATACCAAAGAAAAGTTTTAAACTAGAACAGGTGTGAGAATGCTATGTTAATTTTGATATAAATGGCACTTCATCGCCAACGCATTTTCAAGATGAACATAAACAACTACAAGAACTTTAATTGAAAAGGATAAATTTACCTGTGTGACTGCCTTCGTGCAATGTGAATAGCTTTGTTAATTTCTGTGGCATTACTTTTTATGCGAATTACCAAAAAATGGAAGTAGATTTACACAACGTATAGCACTAGATAACCTTCAAAATGTGGGCACATATTGTTTAGTTAGATTTCAGGTCTTGATAGTATCAACAGGATACCCCAAAACTTAAGTGATGTCAACAATTATGTAAGCACATAACAGCAAACAGTGCATTCAGCAGAAATCAACTTCCCCTTCATAATGTGTGCAGTGTTATAAATGTTTATTACTCAGTGCACTGAGAATCTAAGCTAAGAGATTCTAAGAGATTTATTAAAGGACACACATCACAATTACATTGAGCTTTGGTCACTATAAAGCTATCTGGAAACAAACACGTGTGTGAAAGCACATAAATGATCTTCAAAATCAACTAGGAAATGAGTTTTGAATAATCCTCCTAAAAACTTCAGCAGCACTGTTTACCTTCACACATTTCAGCAGTTCCAGAAGCCCTTATTACCTGTGCATAAGTAAAACTTGTCAACTCAACAGCAGAATAAGACATTAGTTACCTTATACTGCAGCAGAACTTCAGTTTTATCAGGTGTTAAATTCACATCCACAGCAGAGGCAGGTACAGTAATATTCAGAAAGAACACAGGGTATAAGCGTGCGCTGTCCTTTTGCATCAGCACACTGTAGTACTGTCGAATTAACTACAGATTAATTTAGTAAAGAGATGTCAGTAAAGGCAACAAAATAGAAACAAAGGCACAGGAACAAAATTTGATGTTATAAAATTATAACTGTATTTTTTCCCCAAATTAATAGAATGCTAAAAAGATATTTGAATACACATGTGTGACAAAATAATCACCAAAAGGAGCTTACTAGTGGTTCCCATGTATTCACAGCTAAATAAACATAAAAATAGAACAAAAAAAGATCAAATTCCAAGAAACAAATGGAAGCTGCTTTGACCTTCTGAATAAATACATCGATCATATTTGGAAAAACACACTTGATATGCTTGTACTTAAAAATGACCAAATTGGACTGCAATTCTAACACTTACTTCCTCACTCAACCCAAATGCTATTATTTCCGTGTTTGTTTTTTTAAAAACAATCTACTTACACAGCTTGCAACTACATTACTGTCTCTTTCAGCCAAACCAAAATCTGTTTGAGAAAGTAACACTTGCACCACAGAGCCGACCTTTTCCCAGAACAGGATTAGTCTGTTCCTTTTGTTAACCCAACTATAAATTTACAACTTTTCACAAACTTTGCTTCCCCTTACTGCTTTCTCTATAATCCCCTTGAAAACTGCCAACAAACAACCAAAAAATTCATTAGTTGTTTCAGAATTTAGGTCAAAATAAAAGGAATCGCCACTCCAAGAACAGCCCTAAACGAAGGGCAATGCATTTTTACTTTGTATTACAGTGCCCTGAGCCCCATCCAGCCCCTGCTCAAGAAGCGGTCTCTTTTATGGGATCCAAACTGAACCTTACGCTGCAGCAAGAAATAGGGATATCAAATACTGTGTGGAGATGTAGCACAGGATTAGCCTTGGTTGTCGCTTACAACACAAACACAAGTTCAAGGCT
Organism: Meleagris gallopavo; assembly: GCF_905368555.1. Taxonomy (NCBI): domain Eukaryota; kingdom Metazoa; phylum Chordata; class Aves; order Galliformes; family Phasianidae; genus Meleagris; species Meleagris gallopavo. Next base: position 1,963,345 of record NC_139410.1, read on the forward strand.
TATATCTACCAAACTCTGAGTGTAGACTGAAAATGAATTCATTTTCTCCACTTTGAACCCTACGTGTACACTTCAGCATGAGTTGAATATTCTTTTCTGGGAGGTGCGAGGATTAGAACAGCAATGCTGCTCCAAGTGGGGTGCTGCAAGGTTCAGCGGTGTGAGAAACCCAAGAGTATCAAATTCTGCCTACACAATGCCTAGCTGCAGCCAGTGCTTCTGCACTATCACTTTCATTTTTATTCAACGCAAACACAGATTTAAAGTGCAAGTGTATAAAAGCCTGATAAGCCCTCAGTATGAAGTGCACAAAATTATGATTTTTATTTCAGAAAAAATGTCTTATGGGAAACCACAAAGAGTTCCTGCATGAAAAACTGCGCGGGTCTAATTCTGCTGGGCTAATAGTAAAAAAAGATCAACTATCCTGGGCTCCTGTATATCTGAAATTCATTTTTTTCAAGCAGCTGTAACTACAGCCTTCAGCTCTGTGGTTGTAAATGCTAGAGGGTGTTACCTTTAATATTTCCTTCTGATGAACTGGACGATCATTTATAAAAATAAAACTCCGTTCTGAGCTTGAGAGACTTGTCAAAGAGCTGTCTGACTCAGCTTTTGGAAGAAATCCAGAAAGATTTATCTGTAATGATACAACAAATACAGCACAAAGGTCTTTAAAAGACAACGTCAAAAAATATTTTTTTGAGGTGGGAAATGATAGTGAAACAAGCAGGAGGCCCAGCCATTTGAATACATGCATTGCTTTGTCAGAGCTGTGATGGTTTAGTAGGAAATACTGGTGGTTGGACTGGATGATCTCGGAGGTCTTTCTCAACCTCGGTGGTTCTGTGACTCTATGATTCAAGCGATGCACGCGCTTTAAGGAAAAGAGGTTGAGAAGGATACTTCTGTCTCTATTACCCCTCATCAACTGAGGCATTTCCTATTGGGACTGCAGGTTCACCAGGTTGCTGTCTGCAGCTGGGGGTTGGAGTTGGTTGGAGCCAACAAACCAACGCCAGCTAACTGCGTACTTGCTGACCGCAGGGCTGCCAACTACCGTCAGTATAAGCTCAAGGCACACACTGCTGTCCAGCCTGGAGAAGGTGGAAGCGAGCTCATTCTAAGGTAGAAAATCAAAACATGAACTTCCTCTCTTTCCACACTCAGGACATCTTAAGTAGCCTGTAGTCAGGCCTTTATTCAGGACACCAAAATTTACCTACACCACGGGCAAGCAAAGCATCTGCCTTCAGCCTCGAGCAGAACCTGCACGCATCCAACCCTGACAAGGAGCCCAGGAACACATCACACAACTCAAGTACCTAACATTAAGCACAAATTTTATAACTTCTCCATTAAGCCTTTTTAGCTTTGTTGTTTTTGTTTTTTTTTTCCTCAGCTGAAACGAGGCCGATGACTTGTGCTGCTTGCCTCATCAGTTCCTCCTCTCTTCCACCAAACAACTTGAGAGCCTTTAAAACGATTTCAATTATATCTGGTGAAGAAGCAGAAATCCCAAAGATACTGTATTTCCACAATTTCTGTCATAACTGACAGCTGTTTGGAGAGGACACCCTTGAAATAACGACCCTTCTGCAGAAAAGGCAATGGTACCTTCTCCAAAGACAGGATCCACCAGCACTGACATGTGCCAGCCAGCACAATTACTGCCCCACGTGCTGCCCCACTGTAGTTTGCCCAGACAAATAGCTAAGGGCTCAGCGTGGGGCAAAGCAAAGACTGAAGTCTGGGTACGTGGGAAAGTATGGAGAACATTCTGGTAGCAGGGTGGATCACAGAATACAGAAATCAGATCTCTCTGGTTTTTCTTTTGGCAGAATCTCTTGCACATACTAAGACCCAAGCTATCATGCATTTGAAACGGGACTTAAAATCCCTGGGACTTGGCCTATCCTCCCCACTCACCTACGTCACACCAGCTATCTGCCCATGTGCTCCCTTATTCCCTCCTGACCTTGTAACAAGCATTCTGTGCTAAAGCTGGAGTGTTCTGGTCAGCAACGTTGCACATAACCAAACACCACTGGTCAAGTTAAAGAGGTGTCAAATATCTGCTGGATCATTATCAAAAAACAACATGCAGCACTTCTTGATTTTATCCTGCAGCTTTAGCACATCCTCTCTGAACGTCCCTTCTTTATGCTTCAAAATTCTTTTCCAGTTTCCAAACATCTGTATTAGTGTTTCACTTCGAACAGCATTTCGATATACAGACAACATTAAAACAAAACTGAAAGTCTCTAAATAAGTCGCTTAAGAAGCTGCCAGACTAAGAAATGGCTGACTGCTGTTACTATTTAAAGACACGTGGAATATCAAGTATGCTCATTAGAAGTTAGTAATGAGCTCCCAAACTAATCTTAATTATTAAAATGATAATGTATGAAAATATTTTCTTAAATTCAGGCAAAATTACAGAGACTGGAGAATATTAAATGTACGTAAATATATATTAAAATATAGCTGTGTTGATTGGACAGTAAGCCTTTCTTCGGTGCTTACCCTTTTCCCAGCAGCTCGTATACCCGCCAAACGTAACCCTCACAGAATATAGGAAAATTCCTAGGAATTCCATAGGAATTCCTTTCTCTGTAAAAATTTCCTGAGTGAAACTTTTCAGCCAAATTGGAGCCACCCATTTCCAAGAATGGGGATGCAAAAAGCATAGATGATGCTTTGCACATGACAAACTGTCCGTTCTTTATTTTCTTTGGTTCTCTTTCTACTTTGTGAGTACTTCCCAACTTTTCCATGCCTTGGAGCCAACTTGAACTGTGTTCTTGTTTCATGCAGTGCTCGTAATAGGGAAGTTTTGAAGAAGGCGAGCTTCAAAATGCATGAATCACTTGTCGCAGAACATTTAAATGTGCAGTTAGTAAGGAACAGCTTGCAAAAGGTTTATAGCAACACCGATTTCGTATTCAGAGTCGACTTTGCAGTAAAGGAGTAGGAAGCTGCACAATGGACAAGGAGGAAATGAAGAATTAGTGCTGCTCTCATCTGCGCACTAAATGAGGCATAGACTGCATGGAAAGGAAAAGTGGCACACACGTTGTCATCAAATAGCTAGCCCAATTCCTGCACGCAAAGGAAAGAGACAAGGGCTACACAGGCAGCCTTAATTCTGTCATTTCATTGTGTTTGCCTGCTTAAATGAGAAATATCCATAGCTTCTGAATGTGAATCTGTGCACACACAACATGCACGGATCACTTACACACCTATAAATGATGCACGTGGTATTTTACACACTATTTAGAGACAGAGAGAGAGATGGAATGTTCCCCAACTTCTATTCAAGGAATATGGATGCCTCATGATATAGCAAAGAGGTAACGTGAGAAGCTGAGTGCCTCCCTCAAGCTAGTCCCTTTTAAATACCCCCTGGTCCTCCCTGCAGAGCCCCCTGCACTTGCCATATGGGGCACAGCCAGCGAGCACTCAGGTATGAACAGAACATCTGTGCTTGTTCTGACATAAACATGAAAACTTTGTAAGCTATGAGAAGCAACTTTGCCTCCCCCCCCCGTCGAATCCATGTTTATATATATTATAAGCATTCTTACAAACTCCATATTTAAGACTGACTAAACAAATTCTTGCAGCACAGACATTTGTGTTCGGTACTCTCACATTACCGAAGGTGATTCATCTCATCTACATGACTATGGGCAAGATCCACTACTACAGGATACAGAAAAAAAGTTAACTCTGCAGTCTCAGCAGGAGTGTGACTCTCCTCTGTAAGAGTGTCTGCAACAAAAACAGAAGCAGAATTTTTTAAAAAGTGAAAATGTTAGACTTTGAACAGCAGCAAAAGACTTTCATGCTCTTAATTTTTTTGAAAGCTAACAAGCATTTCCTCCAAATGCAGGCTTGTTATAAATCTTACAAAATTTGCCCTCTGAACATGTGCTTATTTTGCTCTTCTGGTGTCCCTGACTGAAATTGAGAGAATATTTAGAAGATAAGGCTAAGAGGCCATGAGGATAAGAACGATATAGCTATTTAGTTATTAATCAGAGCACAACCTGCCCGCAGGCCAGGAATCCCAACTTAGACAGCTCTGAGCAATCAGCAATTCTGCATTTGTCATCACAACTGTTTTTACTGCCATTTGATCAGTGCCACATGAGTCCCGACGAGATGATTCTGGGAGTGCATTTTCAATCACCAAACCAATTAATTTTACAGAGGCAAGTAACAGAATCAAATGTATTAATCAGATGTCAGTCTGGAGATAATATTCCCTATTTCAAAGTCTCTTTTTTGAGTACTGACTTAGCTCTTCATCGACGGGCTGTAAGTGGATTTGGGAGAAGGAAGCTTAAACTCACCTCAGGATCCTCACAGCGGTGTTGAAAAGGTACCATACTGCCCATAACGGCTGTTCCCAGAACTGACATGCAGGCCATTTTGTGATCTGACACCCTGTTCTTCTGCCAAATAGCTGCCTGAAACAAGTGGCACAGAGTCAAATTTTTGACATTATATTTATATTTGTTGAACTTAAGTCATGTCTATGAACATGTATATGCAACTGCACACATACTGTATATGTAACATTCTGTACTTTGACCCTCTTACATTCACAACTTTCTCTGTTAACACACACGATATGGTACTTTTTGGTAAGGTTTCTCATGTCGTATTACTTATTTAGACTTGTAGCTATCAGCAAATTAAGTAAAGTTTGTGTTCTTTAATGTTACGTAGCTAACCTGAACTTCTGCACTTAACAATTGTTAAACAGCAAACCAGTGAAAATACTACTTCTCCTCTTAGAGATATTGCAGCGAGCTACATGTCTTTCACTGCGTACACATATTAAAGGTTTATAATATCTTTCTGGCATGATGGTCAGCATTTGAAAGTGGGCACTGTAATGCATATGGAATTTCATTTCCATTCATACCTCCCATCTGGATGCTCTAGGTCTACAAGTCTGTATTTTTAGGAAGAAATGCAGTTTGTAAGGAACTATCCATGGGTGTTTGTCTACTGAAAATTGAAGTTAGAAGCACATGTGCTCTATTAGATACATACCTTTTGTAAAGAATTAGCCAATACAGTAAGGCTGCATGAACTGCAACTTGCATGAGAGAAATTTTCCTGTTAAATCCTCTTACATACTTAGGAAGTTTTAACAACCTTGGGAAGTGAAATTTTGCCTTTCTAATGTGAGGTGCCCTCACTAACATGAACCCCTATATTGAACAGCCACAAATTTAACCCTGAATCTGCTTACCTTTGACTTACCACTATATACCAACAACAACAATTGTGCTTAGCTGGCTTTCTGCTCCTAAGCAACTTATAGATTCACACTGGCTTTGTATCTACTTCTGTCATCATTAGCTGACTGAGTCTATTTCGGTGTGCAACATTCAAACATAAAAGGAAAAAAATGCAGGAAGTCGCCCATTAAATCTGACATTATGGTGCTGGTTTAAAAATAGATGTTTAAATAGGTGCTAGGTGTCCAATAAATTCAAGATAAGTTCACAGTACTCTGGCACAGGATGTTATGTGAAAGCATGGTGAGCAAACAAAGAATATGCCACGCGCCAATCTCAAGAAATGCAATACAGAGCCTTAAAATTCCACCTGTCCTGTAGGATATTCGCTGGTATCGAAGGGTGGATTGCACTGAAGAATGCAGCACTCCTGTAAAACAATATCCTCTTCTTACGGAACAGGTGAGATTTTTAAAGCTTTGAGACTGGTAATCCCAAAACTTTTCCCCAATCCTTAACTATTTATTTCCAAACTCCCTCCTGCCTGAAACCAACTCACTTTCTGCACACCGCTGACACTGTGCACGCTGCCCTACCGACCCACAGCCACCCGGAAGCCCCCAGATGCAGAAGACAACCTAAGTCAGGGAGGACAGGGCACGCACAAAGGGGCGAAGGAGAAGGGGTGCAGAGGGCAGTGTGCCTGCAGCTCGGTGCTCCGCAGGCGGCGGAGGAGGATGGAGCCCCGTGGCGCTCGGCCTCCCTGCTCTACACCTGCTGCACATCTCCTCAGAGACATTTGGGAGTGATGAAAGAATCTGTCCTCTTCCTCAGAGCTCATCTTATAAAACATATCCTGTACTGCTGCTATTTTAAAGTTGATTACTTAAAATGGAAACACGGAGTGCCAAACGATTTTTTTCTTTACTGGATACATTTTAAATTAAACACTTGTGACAAACAGAGAAAGACACTTGTTACGTGACTAGTATAAACACCCCGCTGTTTATTTTAGGTTATCCTAGTGTGATGCCACAGGTACAGATATAAATCCTAGCTGCTGATTAATGCAAGGCTGCTATTACCCTGCCCGGCCTGCTGAACGCTGGTACGTGGGACTGTAAAAAGATCACTGCGGTGAAGTGCTTTTAGAAAAGCCATGGAACATGAGAACTTATTAAATGCAAACTTGCTAAAAGTAGACACTGCTAAGAAGTTCAGAGTTTATTTATTTATTTGTACTTTTTTCCACAAAACAGACATAGAATGGATTGTGTGCTCTTTTTTAGCCTTGACTGCATATTATGAAGCCACAATGTAAGAACAGCCGGTTAATTTGAAAGAATGTATTTTCTAGACTCTCCACACGTATTAACGAGCTGTAAAAAGGAATCCATTAAGAAACAATGATAACTCCATTTTATTTATTTTAAAAAGTCCCCGTTTCCATGAGGTTCCTGCTATAGCCTCATTTTTTAACCTTGATTATACCCTTTAGTTCAGCTAAAAATACATACCCACACACCCCCCTCGTATTTTTTTTTTCTAGGTCATATAAACCTGGTGTCCAGGATGAGCCAAGGAAGAATCCGACTCTGCTCAGTATGATGACACTGCAAAAACAGCCTACTCAAAGATATATTATTACATACGGACCATCTTAGGGTTTGTTAGAGCCAGCCAAATATATCTCACCTTCCTCTTGGCTTCATTGAAGGAGATTACATGATCTTGGCCTTATTTTAAAAGTCCCAATGTATATGAAAGTCTATTGCACAGAAGATAAACACATGTATGTGTGAGTACGTATTTCCTTGGCCCCATCCAGCTCTAGAACGTGTGGATATCCACCTTTTTTTGCAGTATGTTAACACACACATGCCTGGAACAGCAATCTCTCTTTTATACTACACATAGCCTAGAAGGATTCCTCGAAAAATGTGCAATGACTGGAAAAAGAGTAGGCAACCTCTTCCCATCAGGGTGCCTAATATCACTAATGTCACTGAGGAGAATAACAGCTATTCACCATGTCTCCTCAAAGATCCCAAGGAAGGACAATGGAACAACTGCAGCCATTCCTCATCCCAACCCATCTTTCACGTTCTAGATCTCCTCTGAGCAGCCACAGCAATATGCAATCACAAAAACAAAAATCCCAGTTAGAGCTGAGGACTGAACGCTGTTGCTGGTGATGGTAATGCAGAACAATTACTATGCTGAGATGAATTCCTCCTGCTTACCTTACTACTACCTAACGGCTGTACTCAACCAGCCTGCCTTAGCACAACTGAGATACTTGAATTAAGGTGATGTGGACTTTCAGCACCCAAATCCCATCTTTTTTCTTCATTTATTTTGTGATAGTCATTGTGGTTTTTTATTTCCATCTCGAAAAGTTCGAGAGTGTGAAAGTCTAGTAGAGCAAGCTCTGTTCCTGATCTGCAGGTTGGTAAAATCCATTTGCTCTGTTAACAAGAGCTGCATTTCACAGCCTAACTTTGTTTTACATGCTCCAAAAATCCCATTCCTCTGGCACCTGAGATCTTACTTCAGACAGTTATCTCTTTGGGGCAGTGTCTTTCTTAGCTTTCCTGACTTAAAACGGCTTATTAGGCTCCCTCACAACCAAAAACACATCAGCTGTTTCTTAGGAGGGCACACAAACAGGAAGCAAGCCAGGCAGCAATATCACAAGTGTAAAATCAGTCAAAGGGAAATAAAAAACCCATCACCGTGAAAGCGAGCTTTTGCTCATGCTGCACAGCCACCTGGTTGCAAGGGGAGGCACATTCCTGCAGTGGAAGAAAAGCTATCACCTAAGATCAAGAACATAGCAAGATAAAGGCTTGGCCACGTAGTTTAAAATCCCAGCCTTGAAGCATCAGTGCCGTTTGATCTGCTCCAGGCCATAGTTGGTGTCTTGGTTTAAAAGCCATGCTAAGTTACCCTAATGAGAGAGCTCTGGTGTTCAAGAAACCTTTAGATGTTGTACTAAGGGACATGGCTTAGTGGGAAATACTGGTGATAAGTGAATGCTTGGATTGGATGATCTTAGAGGTCTTTTCCTACCTTGGTGATTCTCTGACTATGATTCTCTTGCACAATCTTCCCTTAATAACAGAGATTATGGCAGTTTCTCAGTTAACCTTAGAGAGAAAACAACTCTTTACCAAATCGTAACTGTTTTCCCCAAATATTTTGCATTTGCTTCTGAGGAATCAGCTACCTCATCCACTTTATAACTGACTGTGATTCAGTCACTGCTGGAAGCACAGAATAGAGAAACTTGAGGCACTGCTGTCCCCCATCGTAAGATGCACTCAACGAACCTCTCCCAAAGGCATCAGACATCACAGCTATCAACGGAGTTTGATGAAAGGTAGTTATTTTCCACTGCACCGTTCATTCTACAAATTCTTCAGTATTTCCTGCTCAAATTTCCCACTTGTGGTATGAGAGCACCCTCCCAGCAAAGAGGCACTCCTGAGCATCGTGCACTACAGAAGTGTTGGCCTGGGGACTGGAGGGTAAGTTAGGAAAGGAATCAAAAGGTACTGCAGGGAGCCACAGGCCTTCTTCTCTGAATGGATCTTTCAAAGCTTTCACGAATTACAAAGACAGAAGAATGTTCAGGGTTTTTTCGGCTGCTTTTACCACGCACAGTCAGCAAGCGGTTGGTTAGAGAAATCACACTTCCATAACAGAAACAAGAAAAACAATAAAAATCTAAACTGTCCTTCAGCAACATCATCACAGCAACTTCCACATTAAAAAAGAGAGTTTAAAAGCCTTCTGCGGCACAGTAATTAGCAGAAATAACAGAGGGCATACTTAACCCTGACAAAGCTCACTGCTAAGGAAGAAGGAAAGCTCCCACGCAGCTTTGGAAATGCCCTTTTGGCACTAACCTGTATCAAGCCTGTAAGGGAAATGTGCAGACTTTACAAGAGCCAGAGGCACATCTCAGATACTGCAGCCCAGGCTGCCTATATGAAGCAGTAATTGTTTTGAGATTTCAGACATATACTGGGCTGTCATTTGAAAAAAGTGATGGATGGGAAACTGGAAACCTCAGGGAATTAGTAATAGGATATAAAGCATTTCACCTCTAGGTCACCAGTTCAAATTCAACCAGGTTGGTAGTGACCAAAAGTAGTTACCATCTGGCAGCTGTTCTCTGGCTGATGTAAGCTGAGTTGAGGGTCTCAGCGCATTTCCTAGTGGACAGGTGGCCACATCACAAAAAACATCAGAATTAACTCTCTGTTGGGCTTTCTCAGCAAAGCCACTTAACAGTGAACAGAAGAAAAGACTGAATTTCAGATCAACTTGAATGCTTGTTGCTTGCAGAGCACTGCTGATTTTTACTCATTCCCCTTCATATTTTAAAGCACAAATGAGGGAGTCAATCATCATCACTACATTAAATAAAATAGCCTTTCCAACTGAAAAAAGAGCTTACGTGCTGCTGTTAATGCTCAACATAGATTTCTTTTCAACACGCAGCTAACAAGAGTTTGGAAGGAGAATGGATAAAGGTGAAGTATGATCCCATTATTAAAAAATAAAATTGAAAACTTACCCTAATGCGTAATTCTGGTTTATTCCATCTCTGAAGGAAAAAAACCCCACAGTTACTATGGAAAGTTCAAAGACAGAAAACAAACTGTTGTTGGACTAATGGATACAGACTGTAGGAGGTCAAGACTTCTCCAAAATCTTACATAAAACTAATTCAGATAATGAAGCAGCAGCATTTCCTCACAAAGTACATACTTAGCACCTGGAGGCACCATTTAGGTCAATACCAACCACTACCACAAAAGGGCTTTGGCTAAGAAAGAATGCCAACCACAGGTAAAGAAGCAGCTGTAGGACAGACCACCTGCATCCCGAGGTTCTTTTTTCCCAGAAGCAAACAGCAAACAGTCCTAGACGAAGGCTTCAAAACGCTATGCCTGAAAAGCACTTGGGAAAAAAAACAACAAACACTCCCTTTTGCAGATTTTTCTCAATAGAAACTGGAAAACATATTGAGCCTTAAGGCCCACCCGTGCTTTGTGTATGGCAGCAGTTGTGTATGACGTTACCTGTTGATAGGCACACTAAAATTAACTGTTGTCATGATTTATTCAGCCTTTCTATGTCTGAAATTGTTCAAAAAGGTAGAACTACCAGGTGTCCTCTCTCCTCTTGGCGTTCATGGAAGACAGCTAACAAGAACGGAGTTGAAGTATACAACCTTTCAACATGCCAAGGTATCCCTTAAACATCACCAGCTTGGGTGATGGGCCACAGACATGAAGTGGGAAGGAGCAGGTGAAGAGTTGCCCCAGGCAGAGCCCAGCAGCACTGCTCGTACAATGCAGCCCAAGCTTATGAGGGGCTAAAACGTGGCATTTCGGGCTGAGGGCTTTGACGTGGCTTCAGCAGTAGCTGACTTTGGAATGTTCTTAGCACGCTTTCAGATAATGTTAACTTTAAATAAACTTGCTGAATACTCGTGTAAATTATTTCCATTTGGCTGTCTCATTATTCAATATGCTTTCAAGGAACATGGTGATGAAAGAAGAAAAATACCTTTCTAACATAACCATACTGGCAAGAGGATCGACATTATCAGTATTCAAAGAATGTCTTGGCAGGATAAACCTTCATAAAAAGAAGGAGCACTAGCTAATCCAAGTTGTCAAAACAGCAATAGTACTTCAAGGGTTGATCTGCAAAGTGATTCATTATTTATTGCTAATGCAAACAAAACATTCTGAGCAGAAACAGGAATTGACTATTCTTTATCAGAAATTCACTGACAGAGTACACCAGTGAATAAACCCTAGGAGGACTGAAAAAGGATATCCGTTTTTCTTACGTACTGGAAAACTACCCTAAGGCAGTAAGAGCATCACTCTCAACAGAAAACAAATGGAACAATTAATGGCAATATTTTCATTTGTACTAACACAGACACACTGTGTGCCACAACCACAAGAAATCAAAAACAGAAATGTCAGTCAGAAGCATAAGGCACACGCTATTAATAAAAAAACAACACACACAAAACCAAGACAGTGGAAATACAGCATGAATCAATGTGTTGGGGATACTAAAAATGCATATGCACCTCAAGAATACACCTGACTTCCCAAAATAGATTTAATCCAGAATCTGTTACACAACCATTTTCAGGCGCCTAACTTCAGATACATTAATGAAAGTTTCTTCCTCATCGCACAATATATTCTTCCTCAGTGTGGTGAGAGCTGTGCTTTCTTCCATTCTCATTCCTTATATAGTACAGGAATTTAAGAAGGATTATCTTAAAAGGCACTGGCTTACTGCCTTTCAAACTTATTTTCAAGAGCTTTCTGAAATGCACTGTACTGCACTACCCTTTCTACATCTTCAAGCCACCTTTCCTTGTCTCCTTCTGCAGTACCTAATATCTCTGCTACCTCTTTGCTCTTTTAAGTCTTGGAACCTGATCTTACTCCTGACGTCTATCATCTTCTAATGCAGCAGAAAGTATTGGCTCAGCCTCAGGAATCTGAGATTCTAGGAACTCGTTTGAATAACTGGACATACACATTTTTTAAAACTAATAAATAATCCATGAGCTCCATGACAAACAAAGCTATTTGAAAAAGGCAATTCATTTTCCATACGTCAAACAGAAATACAACAGGCACTGCCAAAAATAATAATAAAAAAAAAAATAAAAAAATCACAGACAACCCCATTCAGCGGTGCATCCCAGCATACATACCCTATGGGATTGTTAAGGGAAAACCACCTTCCAATTTTACTTAATAATGCTAATGACAAAAGCACTTATCATCTGAAGGAAAATGAATTAAAATTCACATGCTACGATATAATGGCAAAACAAATGCATGTGAACCTGTTGAAAGTAATGCACTTAAATCACAGCATTTCAAATTTCTGAAAAGGTATGGTGCAATAGGCAGGTTTTATTTTGCAAGAAATGGCAATAGCATTAGAAATACGAGAATGTGTATTCAAACGGTGTTTTTTTTCCTGTTTTTGTTTGGTTTTTAGACTTTTCAGACTATTTTAAAGCAGTTACACGTGCACAGACAAACCACATTCCCCATATGACGTCTCGGCCCTTTGATTCTCGCAGCTCAACAACAGCTACTGAGCGACCTCTTGTGTTTAAACCTATCTGAGCAGCTTCTCTTTTTATTTTTTACTTCTTTGTGAATAAGTTAAATGCACACAAGGGCAGCAGAGCAAAATCTCTGTCATCACAGTGGACACATGCTGCCTGCAGATAACATACGTACTGATTTGTTCTACCAAACTTGGCATTGAAGAATTTACCTCTGAAGCAAAGAGGATGGGCAGACCTTGTGTATTCCCAGCAAACAGAGAGATTGATTTGTAATATGGAGGTGCCACTTCCTGAGCTGGGCTGCTGAGGCTACCACCTGGAAAGAGCCTCAGTTGGCTGCTACATGAGTTTGGTTTTCAGCTCTTACTACCCTCCCTCATCCAAGTACGCAGTGGCAGCTGAAACAATCCTCTGGTCTCTTCCTCTTCACACCAGAAAACCACGCAATAACCTCTATTTGTAAGACTGCTGGTCTACAGAAGCATCACATATGTCAATAGGTAATACCCATTCATGGTATTTTCTCCATGGTTTTGTTTACATGATGACAACCGCAGGCTCTCACAGTGTACATTCTCATCACTATTTTTCCCTCCTAAACATTCTCATTTTCAGCTTGCTGTTTTCCTCTACTTCAGTGTACAATTTCAACTGTTAAAAATACTTTCAACTTTCAGAATCTGAACAAAATGTTTGTATGAGAGAATGTACAGAGATAATTTGATGACAAAACATCCCTATAAGGCATTTCACAACCATCACCTTCAACATAACCAAGACAGTCTGGAGGACATTGGCTGCACTCTTTCTTCATCAGCAGCAACAGGATAGATTGGTAGAACAGAGGCTCTAACATCTCTGTGCACCTCAACAGGAATTTCCAAACAGCCAGGAACACACAAAATCTGCATCAACCATGCAAAAGGCGTCTGGTTCAAGAAGGTCAACTGAACAACCACATTCAAACATCAAAAAGATGTTTCCTCACCACAGTATGTGAAACTTCAGATGTGTGATAGAAGATAAACTATAGTCAAACAGGGAAAAAAGAGGTTCACAAAGATACAGTTGATGTATTGTACTAAGACCTTGCAGCAATCGACAACAACAGTAAATAAAAGCCCCAGTTAACCACAGAAAAATTTCACCACACCCATCAAAGAGGGAAAAGCCACACCACCAATTAAATACAAAACTAGTTTTATTCACCAATACTTAACACCAATTCTGTGAAGCACTGCTAGATATGTTAGAGTGCTTAATGCAACCTAAGAAGTGCAAAACCCTGCAGTCTATGGTTTCAAACTTTCTGTAGTCTCAGTGAGATAAGACTGAAAGCAGTCACTCAGCTTTGGAATACAAATTCAGTAACTACAAAGCTGGCTTTTTGGTTTTGTTTTTTTTTCTTCACAATATCTACACTTATGTAAATATGTAGAAGAGGTATGTAGAAGAGGTATGTAGAAGAGGTATGTAGAAGAGATATGTAGAAGTACATGTATATACACCATCAGAGCATGTAAGAGAAATCCAGAAACAGGCAGACAACCTATTGGCTTTTTAAGAAAGCACAGAGGCACTCATCATTCCCACTGAGAGGGAACTCAACTGTGAATGTTTGGTAGTAAAGAGAAACTGCTTAAAACAGATTAATAGATATGGAAAATAAGAGGGTCAAAAACAAAAGTAGTCTAGAACAGGGAAAGAATTGCTGAGGTGTCTGGCCAGGAGATGTCACTCTATACTTTGTAGCAACTTCAGAATTCATTAGCCTAACTTTCCTCCCATGTCTCAAAAGCAGGAGCACAGCCAATAAAATGAGCTACGTGCAATTAAGGGCCAGCTAAAGGAGAATCACCCAACATGTCACTTCTGTACCTTTATGTTTTAGTGACTGTTCATTCACCCATGAGGCCAAAGCAGTCCCCAGGAAGCCTCCAAATTCGATCCACCCCTCAACAGCAAACAACTGGCTCAATTAGCTTAAACTACTAGCATACGAGACAACATTTATACTTCATACATCTATCCACAGTATCTGCTGGAGCAGACCAAAAGGCAGATCTGAGCCTGGGTCTTAGAAATTTTTAAGATGAAAAATCTGTAACCATCCTAAAACATACAAATACAGAATGAAGAAAGAAGTAAAAGTCCAAAACTAATCTATGATGAAAGACAGTTCCTAGGGATGAAGTATTTTACGTATTATACTAATTGCACACATTCATCAGAAAAAGACCCTTAACACAGCTGACAGAGAAATAACGATTATTACCTTATTATGCACAAAGGTTATTCTCAGTTCTGGCTTTATGATGCCATATGCTATCAGGAGGTCCTGGACTTTTTTCAGTTCTTCCTTACATTTTTTATTTGTTGAGTAAAACTGTTTTCTCACAGGAAGATTCTTAAACAACTTGAGGACTGTTACTGTTGTACCTACAGCATGTGACAAAAAAACAAGCAGAAATTATACTGAAAGCATATCACCATCTGGATAGTGAAGAAATTTTGTGTATCCTTGAAGAGTCTGTATACCACTGCATGCAAATAAACCCTAGCTACACCAAATTAGATTACTAGATTAAATTAGCTGAAGGAAAAGAAACATCAGTTAGCAGTCACCTCATGAAAACAAGTACCAACATAAGCTTGGATTCCCCTCCTTTGTCTAGAGTCATGATTGCACCTTTAAGCATTCATTTGTACACACTGAGAGTACTTAGAATCAGCCATTAATTAAAGCCAAAGACTCTCTGAGTGCACATTAAGTTAACCACTTTATTAATGAAGGTTAACAAACTTAGAAACCAATTAGAGACGTCTGGAGGCAAAGGAATATTGAGCTCCACTAAGGTCTTTTGCTGGCATTCCCATTAGGGTATACCGGAAAGGCCAGGTACCTCTGTTCAAAGCATATACGTGGTGAGAAGAGGGCTATTAATCTACCAATACAATCATGCAAATTCTTATCCTACAAAGATATTGCAAAGTACTAAAGAGATGCCATGGAATTCATTTTTCAATACCAATCATTAAACAATCCTGACAAAACACAAAGCCATGCAATTCACAGGCTCCATAAGGGGCTCTCTGGCTGTGGAAAAGCCTGAATCTTAAAAAGATTCTCTTGTTAAAATTAACTGTCCATATTGTAGAGTTTTCAGATTCAGCTCTTTCTACAGGAATTGCTCATTAACTAGCTCTAGGCAGCTTTTTCTGAATCAAGGGCTCCCTGCTGCCAGTCAGCCAACCGAGTAGGAGCTAGGTCTGGCAGGCAGGCTTTGCTCTGGATTTACAAGGCACTGCACCCATCATGGGACAGAATACTGACAAGGAGCTTCTGAGGCTCAACCAGATTGTGCTAAGGATGATAACAGATGTATTGTTAGAGGAAAGCAGCAACTGCTTTCTCCTAAGTCCACCTTAATGACAAGGAAGGAGCAATCACCTCTTCTGGGAACACAGATCTGTTAAGAGTATGAACGCGAGGTTACAGCGTGGCCCTATGGGGCAACAAATAGCTGAACAGAGTACAAAGAAAGACCAATGCTACCCCAAACCCACATCAGATCTGAGCACTAAGGCCACTTGTGAGGTGAGAGCAACCTTGATCTTTCACACACCCGAATTTCTAGAGACATGACTTTACTGGGTTGGTCCAACAATCATGCTGCTTCCAGGTACTCCCTCACATAGGAGTAGGGCAACTGTTTCTCTCTCCAGAATTTTTACAGGTTTTTCATTTCCACTCTGTTGGCTTGAAGAAGACAGTCAGATAAGGCAGAACTAGTTTAAAATTACTATCTAAGGCAACTTCTGAGATGTTATTTCTCACGCTAACAACACATACTTGGCTGACAGACGTAAGGCAAGAGATGTTTACAGCTGCCAAGATCTCATACACAGCCTCCAAATACAGAACAGATATTTTGACATGAAACAGAGCCCCAAAGAAACAAAATCCGTGTCAGAACACAGCAGCAGAACACAATATCCTACCTTGGCCAAGATGGGAAGGCTTTTGGGAAGTTACATGCCCGTTACTATCCAAAACATACTGAGTGCTGATATCATCATCAGCTGTCTTTGTTGTGACCAAAACCTGTGAACAGTAAAAATAAAATCATGTTAATCAAGGATTCAAAAAGATCAGAATGAGCTTAGATAAGCTTTGCTATCACTCTTAACAGCATATTATTTCAGTCACCACAACTACACAACTACACAACTACATGTAAGTAGTTTCTAAAATTCTTCTCCTTTGGGTGTTTTCTTAGTCACAGAAAACATTCTGCATTATCACTCATTTTCCCACCCATTTAGTCAAAAGCTACACATTTCCATCACAATGCTACACAGTATAAGCTGTTCCTAATAGCTGCAACACATACTTCTTTGTCTTCTACTCTGAACACAACGTAAACAAACAACTAAGTCAACTGATAATTTTGCATTTTCAACCTTCAAGAGACGACATACTGTGACGGCTTCTTAAATTCGGGTGAGGTTACACAAACGTAATTACTATCAAAGAGTGCATTAATTTTCCACACCCAGTGTATCTGGCAATCGTGAAGCCCTATGTTTTGTAAACTGCTAAGGTAAGACATAGATCATCTTTAGTAAGACCAGTTACACTCCAGTAGTTCAATAAAGTTGCAGCTCTGTGAGTTCAGCTACCAATACTTTGAACAAAGAGTCACTATGTGTTAAGCACCCGGGAGACATAAAGGTTATAACTCATAGAGAGCTTCAGGATGTTTTGGTTTATTTCAGTTTCCTCATATGAATCATTCTGAATTCCGCCATGCCTCTGGAGAGAAAAACAGTAATTGATTAATTGGAAACAACAATATTACAGGTCTAGTTATGGGCTGGTAGTAATGCACCTCTTACCTGAAACTTCAGGGGGCAGTTTGGGTAGGCAGAATGCAATTAACGCCAGGAGCGTTTCATTAACATAATTACTGATCCCCACATTAACGTAATACCTACTATAGTACTTACTAGACCAGTCAGACCAACTCCTGTTCTTATGAAATGCAACACAGGCTGATTAAATGCTCAGTACAGATGGCATCCTGCCCTGACAACTCATCAGGACCACTGATCTATAATCATCTGCCAGCACATCACCACTTCTGAAAGCCTCTTTGTAAACCTCCATCCAAACACACAACCCACTCCTGCTTAGTGCAACGCGAATGTAGCCCAAGGTAGCAAGGAGTCTGACTCTCTCACCCTCTGACACCTCTCCTGACCTCGAGAGCTGACAGTTCCCATCAGACACTGATCTCAGTATCTTCCTGCAGTATCTAACCCTTGGGAGACAGAAAAAAAAAGTCCAAACTTGACCTTGTCTCAGCGCAAAGACAGAAAGGCAGAAAACCATGGAACAGGTAAATGCTGCGTGCTTCACAGTCTGAACATCTCTCAGATGGTTTTGAACCAGCTTCCTTTTAGCCTACAAGTTAAATCTTAAATATCAGTACACTGTCAATGTCGGCCCTGCTAACACAGATATATGGATCAGACTCAGGTAGGCCAGGGAGCAGGTTCCTGTTTACTCATAAAAACAATCGTTTGTGCAACTGCAGTCATAAGCATGTCAAGGAACAATATGGACTGCAACAAGATCCCATGACTGCTGATCACTTAGATAACATCAAGGCTGAAATCCTTACTAGAACTGCAGCTATGTGGGCCATCCACGTCCTGAAGTGATATCTCCTGGCCACCGTCTGCTGCTTCTTATTTTGAGTTAGCTCACTTCAAGTAGCAAACTCAGCCAAGCTTTTAGACATCATAACACTAAGGCGGGGGCAAAGCATCATTCCAAGGAATCACATATCTATACCCTGATATAGCAGAAAAAGACAAGGAAACACTAAACTGTCTCTGATGCATTCTTGCTGAGGAAAACAAACGCAGCACTGGTACAACCAGTATGACAGTATGCAGGACACTAGCAAGAAATCTATACTGCTTCCTAACCTTTATGATATGACTTAGGGGTGGGGAAAGACAGCACACACAAACCAGACTGTTCCAAAAACAAGTTCCCAGTGGCTGCCAGAACAATTTAAAGACCTTGCAGTGATACTTTATTAAAACTTTCACAGGCACACGCAAATCACAACACAGCAGTCCAGCCACTCACCTCTGATACGCAACAAATTGATCCCAGGGCTTCCCCACGGAAACCATATGTGGTCAACCTTTCGAGATCCTCAGAAGAGTTTATTTTTGAGGTGTAGTGTTTAACTGCCATAACAGGAACATCAGCAACCTTGATGCCATTGCCATTGTCTCTTACTTCTATTTTGTCAAACCCGTAATTCTCCTAAATATAAAAAAAACAACAGTAATGAATTGCTAAAGTGGAGTAATATATTAAGGTACAAACAAAGCAACTGCAAGCACTGCTTCTCTTTCAATATTTGAGTGTATGTGATTACTTGTCGTTTCAGTAAACATCTGCATAAGCAGATAAAACTCCAACAACCCACGTAATTAGGAGAGCAGATAAGTGAAAGATGAACTTCAGATTGCCTAATATCTCAAACTCAGACACAGCAAAGAAATGCTTCCTTCCAGCAACACTACAATCCGCACATATGAATGACATCCAAAAAAGAAAAAAAAACACGAGCAGGAGGAGACAGTGAGTAGAACTGCAGGATCACTAAGTAAGCTTCTTTCCCAGAAGCCACGTGTGGCTCTTTGAAAAGATTATGATCTATCATCCAGAAAAGCGTGCTGTAGCGTGTGGTACGTTGTGGCAATCATACAACTGGTTGGCTTACAAAAAATGCCTCGACTGAGCAGCTCCCGTGTTCCCATAGCGCACTGATGTTGTGCAGAGCACACGAGGGGCGATCCCAAAGGATGACTGATTGAACAAACTCACCATGTTGCTCCACAGCCTGGAGGCAGGTAAGGAAAACGTAATGTACTTACAGGCTATTTCTCAAAGAAAAATGAATGCAATGCAAAACAAACTAAAGAGAGTAGGTGTATTTGCACACAATCTGTGCTACGAAACATCAAAAGCTTCTGAGGTAGGCTGAAAACTATAATATTTAGTTGATATGCACTACAAATGTGGATATATGTTTTCCATTGCATATTTATCAATGATGCTCTGTTCAGATTACGTTCAGATTGAAAAACAATGTTTTTGCTAATATTTGAATCAACCTCCTGCTGGAAAACAACATGGAAACTATAATATACCCAAACTGGGCATAAAATCATGTCAAGACATAGAAAAAGAAAAAGTCCTACTCTGCTGTAGTATGCTACAATGCATGGTTTCTGCATTTTACTACAGACAACTGTGTTCCACTTTAATTTTTACAACCATGCCATTTATCTATCTTGGAAAAAAGAGTGAGCAGATTTATCTTCCTCAACTTGAATCAAAATGTTACTGAAAAAAATTTCCATTTCAATCCTAATATTATTCATTACTCAAGCACATTTTCTTAAAATATTATAGTGTTAAAACTTTGTGCTCTGTAACATCACTCTCATGGTAAATGGCCTAAATACCACATGATGCTATAAGATCTTTAAGTTCCTCTAACAGATCACTGCCGCCAAGACACGCAACTCCCTCTTCTTTTAATCACAGCTTCATGGTCCCATGTCTGCTACCCATTAGAACTCACGGAATCGCGCAATCGTAGAATCATTTGAGTTGGAAGGGACCTTTAAAGGTCATCTGGTCCAACTTCCCTGTAATGAACAGGGACATTTACACTAGATTGGGTTGCTCAGAGCCTGGTCCAGCCTGGCCTCGAATGCCTTCGGGGAGGGGGCTTCCACACCTCTGTGGGCTGCCTGTTCCAGTGCCTCACTGCAACTCTCTGCAAATCAATTCAGATCAATTCAGCCTGTTAAAATGGCACAAACAATCCACTTTTCTCATTGGTCTTCAGCATTAGCAGGATGAACAGAACATGAAAGGTAGAAAGGCCTAGCAATGCCAAGCATGTGGTTTTAGGTCTTAACTTTTCAGGCAACCAGATGGATCAGCTGTTCAGTGAAACTTCTCATCCTGAGCTCAACTTCCTCTGAGAAGAACGTAAGAATTAAAGCTTCCACTTTCTGCACTGGGAAAGAGAAGCAGAAACAACTGTCTGCCTTTTACAACAACCACTTCATGCAACATTAAGAAACCTGTAGCTGAGATCCCTGCTTCCTGAATCCTATTTCTGCTCTAAATAATAACAAAGGCTGTTGCTCCTCTACTCCATGACTCCATATGCTTACTGCACAGTCATGCTACTGGGGTAGCTGACCCTGCTGTTAAGAAAGCAAGTTCCAGCCTGTCTTTCTAATAGCAGCACAGTGGAGGCTGAAATTAACAAATAGATATCATGTAATGCCCTGGCCACAGTTCAATTTTTAATCAAATGACTGGGTTTATATTGTAATGGAAGCAATATCACATTATCTAAAGCTATACTACAAGCTCACATGTTTCCCTGTCTTATGTAAAAGCTGGCTAACACATCAGGCAAAGACACTAAATAACATCACCCATCAGAGTTTGGTTAACCAAGTTAGCAAGGATACAAACCTGTCCAAGACTTGAAGCTATACCTTGCCACTACAATGGCTTCTGAGAAATACCTCACCTGCAGGTCAACTCCTGTATGCCCGTCTCCTGACTTATCAGGGAACTGATTTTGGACTATTTTTGTTTGAGGTTAAAATAGATACTTATAAAGAACACTAAGTTCTCTCACACCAGAGCAGTGATAGCCTGAAAAATACATTGGCAGAGGAACAACTTTCCCAGCCCCTTCATTCATACACGAGTGTACAAGAAGGAAAGGGGCCTTACCAGTCTAATGTCAATAGTTGTGGCACAGGCATCCAAGGAGTTTTCTATCAGCTCCTTCACCACACTGACAACGGATGTAATCACTTGAGAACTCGAAAGCAGACGAACAGTTTCTGCTGACAGCTGCTTCATAGTGGAACTAGAGAAGCTGCATAGAAAGATACAAGAAATAGAATGGAAAAGACACATTACAAATACACATTTCTAAATATGTGAAACATAACATTAAGGCTAAAGGATAATGTTGTAAAGACTCATTTGGACAGTGCTTCCTCTGCAGTTAATGGCAGGTTGTCTTGTGGAAGGAACAGTAGACCAAAGTCCAGAATAGAAAATACTTTCTGAAGCAGACTAAACGTCTACCTCCAAAAAAGTTCAAGAATTCAGAGACATATTGAGCAAAACAGTATACTACCCCACGTTTACCAAGCCATTCCTCTAAACTACTATAACAAGTGGTTATGCTCTTGTGATTATGACAGAAAAGACAGATTGCGTGGTAACCCACAGTACTAATCAGAAACATCTTCAGGCAGCGTATCTATCTGCACCATGTCTAATTCTAGCACTGATGACAAAATCAAGGAATCTTCACTATTTTTTCCCCAAACTCCTGGCTTTATTTTTTCCCTGCTTTTGAAATTTCTGAGCTCAGCTCTACTGTGTTCTGCATACAGTTCCCAGCAGCCAAAAATTCAAGAAGCATGACCTCTTTCTGCTTTAGGGGGGGGAAGAAGGTGGGGACAACACAGTGAGAAAAAGATGCATTAACTGGCATTGTGACCTCTTGGCAATGAGGAAAAAAAGCCAAATCTTCTGCACTGTAACCTTACCTTTCTTACCAGACTTACTGCATGCCCTCAGGTGGGTCACTTTATTCCTGTGTATTCCACATGAAAATAAAGATGCCCCATATTATAATAGAGACGCTCTTCTCAAAGGAAACACTTACAAAGGGCTACAAAATTCCAGCTGTGTTATACACGGTAACACTGCCGTGAAGATGGTAAGTGGATCTGCAAATTTTTGCAGGTATTAAACATTAAGTATGTACATAGGCCTAATTAACCAATCTCCAACTGAAGTCTTTGGTGATCCTTGTAGTATGACACAAAGAACTCAACCATAGTCTTTCATACATATGAGAAAGGTGGCAGAAAGAACATGACTAGCTCTTTGCATCTCAAGAAGGGTTTGAGCACTATACCACCCTGACCTTCAAGGAATACCTCGCTTTTGTATCCAACAGCCCCCTAGTGTGAGACATGGAAGGCCATTATTTGTACTGAAAGGCAAACAAAGCCCACAACGCTGGGCTCCTATTGCATCCCTTCAAGCAACCTAGCGGAGGACAGCCTGACTGGTCCTCTGACTGCACAACCAGCATCCAGCCTGAGGCTATGAGCACGTGGGGAGGAATGGAGCAGATCCAGCCAGGATAGCAGGAAGGTGTGCAGGCAGGGCACTGCAACCAGCCCCCAGAGCAGGACTATCCTGCAGGGGTCTGTGCTGCTGGCACAACAAGCACACAACACTTCTCTGCCTTGAGAGCCTTCTCAGAAGCACTACTGGACATAAAGGGCCAAGCACACACACGGCTACTTGGGCAAAACAAATAAACTCAACCTACAGTGTTTGAAGAGGAAGCAGAATGAGCGCTTTTCTGAGAGCAGCTGCAAAATTTTTCTTTTTATACGTAGTAGCTACATTGCAAAGAGAATTTGCCCTTCAGATGTGGCAAAATGATCTGTCAAATCAGTTTTCCATCAAACAGTCAAAGAGAAGGAACACAGGATGAGGTGTGTTGCTGAATACAGGCCAGCATTAATCATTCACACAACTTCTGCACACATCCACACTTCACAAAGGACTCCTGCACAAAATGTTTGATGATTTATTGACAAGAGCCAGCCTGGAGCCGGGTATCTCCGTGAAAAGATGCTGACAACGGGGAGGGAGGAGCTGAAAACAACAACGCTGCAGATCACAGAGACAAATGCTCTGCGAGCTGTTCGCGATGCAGGGCTGAGAGGCAGGAAGCGGCTCTGAGCCTTTTCCCCTGTCCCAAACCTCACCGTCAGCGGGCGTGAGCAGCACACAGCCACGCCTGCTGCCTCTCGGGTACCACTTCTGGGGCTCGTCGTGTCGGAAGCAGGAAAATAAACATAGAAGCACGCATGCACAGAGCTCAGAACACCCGCAGCAAGCAAGGATGAGGGCAAGATGGGGTGACGGATCTCCAGGTTTGTCCGGCGGCAGGCTGCGTTCCAGCAGGCGCTTTCCCTAACGGCTCACTACACTCACGTTCGTTTTCAGCTGCCTGTGTCAGAAAAGAGGCAAACCCCCGCCCGCATCCCCAGCCCGCGCCCTGCCGCACACAGAGGCCCTTCCCGCCCTCACCGCGCTCCGCCCCGCGGCTGCAGGCCCGGGCCTAGGCCCAGCGGCAAGGGAGGCGGCAGCTCCCGCGCTCCGAGAAGCGCCCTTCTTCTCCTTCTTCTTCTTCTTCTCTTTCTCCTCCTCCTCCTCATCCTTCCCTCCTCCCGGCCGACAGCCCGCCCGGCCCCGCCGCGTCCCTCCCGGCCCCGCAGCGCCCCGTACCTGCCCGTCCCGCTGCCCCGTGGGCGGCCCGGCCCGGCCCGGCCCCTCCCCGCGCGGAGCCCTGCCCACGGGGCGGCCGCCCGGCTCTACCTGCGGCCGCGCTTCTCCTCCTCGGCGGCCGCGGTCGGAGAGCGGGCGGCGGAGCTCCCGCAGCGCCGGAAAGGTGGGGCGGCGACCGGGACGAGCGGGGGGGACGCTGGCCGTCGGTTACGCGCGGCCGGTGGCGGCGGACGGGAGCCGGGGCCGTTCTTCTGCGCTCGCGGTGCCGGCGGGGCGGCGAGCCGAGGCTGTCCGTGTCGCGGTGCTCCCGTCCTGCGGGATCGGAGGTCGGGCTTTGCGACTGTGTGTGAGAGCGGGACACCGGGTTTGCTGCGGGCCTTCGTCCAGAGAGCCCGAGTCATGGGACGTGGAATGACGGAACGGCAGGGTTGGAAGGGAGCTCTCAGCCCTACCGGCCCCGGCTCAGCCTGCCCGGCGCCCATCCGGCCTGGCTTTGGGCACCTCCACGGACGGGGCACCGCAGCAACCTGTGCTGTTCTGTCACGCTGTGTCTAAAAGTCCACGGTGAGGTGGGATGACAGGCTGTGAGACGCTTTCTGCTCGTGCCCTGTTCGGCACGGCCGCGTCACCTCACGCCTTCTCATCTTTCTGCCGATTCCACGCACATCACGTAGCAGCACACGCTTCCTACCCTGCGGCTGGTGCCTGCAGCCCTGCAAAGCAGCTGTGCTGTGGCAGTCCTGGGTGCGCAGGTGTGTTTGGACACAGAGATCTGTCTGTAGGGGGCCTTGAATGAGCACCGTCTGGTGGAAGTAGAGGAGCTGGTTCCAATTTCTTAAGCCAAAATACAGCTGGGTTTCTGGCAGTAGGAATCAGTAGATGAAGAATGTGTCCGGCTGATTAACTGAGAGATGCTGAGGAAAAAATAGGTTCATTATATCAAAATACAGTACTGACTAACTATGAAATGCTTTGCAACAAAGGGTGATTATAATTGGCATCACCACAGTTCAATTTCAGGTTCCTCTCATGTATTTTCATACTACCAACTACTGTTAATATGTATTTTACACACATAATACACACATTATAGTGCATTAATCTGTGGTGTTACAGATATGATGGTGCTCTGCAATACTGAACAAGTACCAGAAACAAACTTACTTCACAAAAAAAAAAAAAATGCCAACTATTTCTGCCAGTTAATGTTCCTGTCAACTGATTCAGAAAGCAGTTAATTCTCCATCCCAGTCCTGTAAACGTTTATAAATGGTCTGAAATAATCATGAAATGACTATTTATGTTGAAATGACTATTTATGTTTCAAGAAATGAAACAAACTTTTTTCTAGTACTTAATACAAATAGTAGCACACCAGGCTAATCTCCTAAAGAAAAGGGGATTAAAAATTGCGTTGTATATGTTTGTGTATGTCTGTCAAGTAGAAACCTTCTGAGCTTTTGGCTATTATCAGATAAAAACAGCAAGGTAAGAGTTCCGAAACCTGCAGGGGTTGGAAATCTGAGATCTGATCTCATGCTACAAAAAAAGTAGGAATAAATTCAGTC
This sequence comes from Meleagris gallopavo, assembly GCF_905368555.1. Taxonomy (NCBI): domain Eukaryota; kingdom Metazoa; phylum Chordata; class Aves; order Galliformes; family Phasianidae; genus Meleagris; species Meleagris gallopavo. The sequence goes on from NC_139410.1 coordinate 1,988,764, forward strand.
TTCCTAGCAACAGGTTGCCAGGCAGGCAGTATATGCAAAATTCCCAAATAGCTGTAATGTGAGTGAGATGAGGGAAAACTGTTTGATGAGAACTGGAAAGAACAGTGGATACTAGTGGCAGAAGAAAGGAACTTAAGGGATAAAAGTTACAAAGATTGGTGTCCTTCTTGGTTTACGCCTTGCCCTTGTGTCAGCACAATTCACTAATCCCACATCATCCCTGTTGTGGCAGACCTGGTGGTGTTTGTATTTGGTTGGTTGGTTGTTTGTGAACAAACAGTCCCAACAGCCCTTTTGTCTTGATTTCTTTATAAATCGTGCTTCACTTGAAGCTCTTGAGTTATGCCTTAGCTTGTGTGCAGCGTTCATTCCAGACCTACTTATTTAAACCAGCATCTTTCCTAATTTGGAGCTGCATGTATTAGATACCTCTACAATACGGTAGTCTCACTTTCGGAACAGTTCTGTTCTGCAGGGTAAAAAATGAATGTCGGAGTTGCCCACAGCGAGGTGAATCCAAACACACGGGTGATGAGCAGCCGTGGAATGTGGCTGACGTACACGCTTGGAGTTGGCCTGCTTCACATCGTCCTGCTCAGCATTCCTTTCTTTAGTGTCCCTGTCGCATGGACTTTGACAAATGTGATTCACAACCTGGTGAGTACCCTGTCTTGTTGAAAAAGTTGTTCACACATGCTTAATTTTAAAAGCAGGCGAAAAGAGGAATAGCTGGGCTGAAACCAAAACCACCTGTATGTGGCTTAGCCACTGTTGAATGGGTTGGCTCATTTGGGGAGGAGGAGTGATAGAGGATCACTTTGGATTTAAGCATAAGGGCTTTGAGATATTTCTTGTTTATCAATCCACTAAATGTAATATATAAAAAGAGTATTATCTATTAATGTTTCCATATAAATCTGTTTGTATCTCAAGATGTTTCATTTCAGTGCTTTAGATGATTCTTTTCCTTAGACGGAAGCACTTGTGTTCTTTTTCTTGCTTCGATTTCTAGTCAAACCAGACCAATTTTAGCTGAATGACTTGTGTGCAGAACTCTGTCATATGCATGACATGGAAAAAAACTAAAACTTTGTATTTGGGAAGATCTCGATCACACTGAGTCAAGCCCTGAAACCATTTCTTATTTAGTGGATTGTGATATGAATTATGACTTCAGCCTCCAGAGGCTTTTGCATACAGAAGATCTTGAAAATCTTTCTCTCTCTTCTGCCCATGGTGCTATAATTCTGTTGTAATCATTCAAATAGTAAGAATTAATTTATATTTCCCAAATGTCTTATGAAATTCACGTAGGTTGCTATAATGACAGCAGGGATGATAGCATGCACTTGCCAAGTTGTTTTCTAGTGAAATGCAGAAGATGGATATAAACTGTACTTTGGGTATTGAAGCATTTAAATGGCACTTTTTGCTTAAAATTATATTTATATATGTTTATCTTTGAATGTGGAAAACTTTTAGCTGACATTGAAAGCAATTTTAGAGGTTCTTTCTGCACGTATCAGTGCAAAATGAAATGTGGAGTAAGCATTGGGATGTCCTGAAAGTGCCTTTTTGGTTATTAAAATTGAGGTGCTGGAAAAAGCACGAATCAGATAATTAATTAAGCAAAATAATTCTCGAGTAGACCTCCAGACAAGAGGCTGTTTCAAAAACTTGATACTTGGTCAGCTTTCACCTCCTTCATAAGACTTCAGAAAAGTGAGATTTTTTTTCTGGATAAAGCTTTCCATCTCTGTGCATGAGAAGTGAATGCACCTGGAAGACTGCTGAACTCTTTGATACCTTCTGGTAGAGACTCTTGCTTGGAGTTGGCAAATAAAAGACAAATGAGTGTTAAAATTGGAAGCTTTGCTCATTTGTTGAAACTGGGCTCTCCTACTGGAATTGACAGCTGCTACTTGATCTTTCAGAGCAGCCTAGCCATAGCATCTTTCCATCAAACAGTAACAAAGAAACCAACATGGTTAAGGAGATGGACAGATGGTATTCAACAGGTTGCTGGTATTCAGCTTCCAAGCATCTGAAGCGAGTGGGAAGTTGAGGAAGCTTTCAGAAGTTCTTGTAATATTGCCGGTATTCACCAGGCGTAGATTTCTACTTTGTGCAAACTCTGCCTCATAACTCAGTTTCATACTGTGCTAGGAAAGCAGTAACATAAATCATCAGCCCAGAACTTGCTACAGTGCTTGTGTGAATTCTGTTGGCTTCATGTGATCTTTGCCATCTAATGCAGACGATGAAGCACTGCGCTGTGGCTCACATAGACTTTGGCTTTAATGCCAGATGTGCCACTGACTGCGTAACTTCAAGCAAAGCACTTCTTGGCTTTTCTTTGCTCTCCTATAATTTGTTATTTCAGGTTAGCAGCTCTTTAAGGTGAGAATTCATTTACTCTTTTTTCTTTGTTTTGTTTATCTGTTTGTTTTTTGCAATGCATTGAACAATGTAGCAATTATGTAACAGCTAAAAGTATCAATGTATTCATTTATTTTCCTTCAGGGAACGTATGTCTTCTTGCATGCAGTAAAGGGGACTCCTTTTGAAACACCTGATCAGGGGAAAGCGAGGCTCCTGACACACTGGGAACAACTGGATTATGGAGTACAATTTACATCTTCAAGAAAATTCTTCACCATCTCTCCTATAATTCTGTGAGTTCTAAACTATATTATGAATGAAGTGAGTCATAAAACCATGGCTTCAAAAGCCTCCGTTAAATGAGTTGCAATTTACTTTTCTTTTTTTTCACTTGTATCTACTTCAAAGATGTAGGGAGTACTTATTTACAGGCCGCGTAGTCAACACTCTTCCTTCAGTTTTCAACGCTAATTCAAAGCACTGAAGTTGAAGTTCGTAAATAGTTATTAATGGAATGGGTTTTAAAGATTAGAAACCTTATGAGAAAACCTATCAACTCTTGAAATTCTTTAGAAGAAGATTGTGAAGTCATAAATATTGAAAAGCTAAGCTAATTGTTAGTGCATGTCCATTACTTTGCAGTAGTTGCTAACCATTCTGTAACTTGTCATTTGTGAGGAACGCGGCAGTCCTCACCGAAGGGGATCCAAGGTATTACAGATTGCCTTTCTGTTTACACTAGTTATGTAAATAGGCTGATTGGAAATTCTGCACCACCTGTCTCTGTTGACAAAAGTATGGTTGCATAACTGAAAGAAATCTGATACGTATTTAATATACAGTTCTAAAAAATCATTCTGTTTTTCCTAAAAGGAAGATGTCTGCTTGCTTGGCAGGGTCAAGGGGTGAGAGGGAAGATACACTATTCTGTATAGGAAGTTAAAGAAATGGGAATAAATACGTGTAACTGCTAAAAAAAAAATCCTCTCTCTTTCTTCAAAGATAGTTTCCTGTAGGAATGCTCTACTTACAACACTTGTACACAACTCTTCAAACACCAGTAATGCCTAAGAAGCTGAATAACTGTTTCCTGTTTGCTGTAGGGAAAACAACGCACTACTGTGACGTTTCTGTAGAGTTGTTTTTCAGCACTCTGAGGAGTATTGGAAGAAGATACTTAGTCTACAGTACTGTTGTATAACATTGTAGAACCTAAGATGAGGTATTTAATACAAGAACACATCTGTAGTTAATGGGTAAAATATAACTGATCACAAAGCATCTTTTTCCAGCCATGCTTTGTTGGTGTGTTTGTGGATAAGGGTGTCAGCAGTTAAGCTTGCTCCCTTTTCTCCTGCAGGTACTTCCTGGCGAGTTTCTACACAAAGTATGATCCGGCACACTTTATCTTCAACACCACCTCTCTTCTGACGGTGCTTATCCCCAAGCTACCACAGTTGCACGGTGTTCGAATCTTTGGCATCAATAAATACTAGACAGAAGGTGTGATGCTGACTGATCCTGACACAGATTCTGCTTCTTGGGCAAAGGAAACGAATAATCTGCTGTTATCTAATTGTATTCAGTGAAAGATGCGTTTACATCTGAGATCAATTACTGCTTCCTTGCAGCACTGTCTGGGGTGAAAGTTGAGTTTCTAAGACGCCTTCAAATACTGAAATGTGGATAGATGGAAGATTTCCCGATGTTGAAGGCAGGCCCAGCTCTACGGTGTAATCAGCACTACGAGTAGATGTAGGTCTGGCTGAGGCAGGTAAGGGAGGTGTGAATAGCTGCTGAAATGGGGAGTGATGTTTCACCAGCGCCAGTCAGCCGTGACGCAAATGGTAACTTACTGTATAAATCCAGCAGCCTCCATTCAAAGGACTGGCAACATTTTGTAAATAGGTTAAAGTAGCTGGTTCCTGCTCTGTGGATTGTGAACGGGTGTGTTTGTTACTGCATTATACAAGATTGTCTCAGTAAATACCATGACAGTTGGTAAAAAGGGACGGTATGATTCATGCCTTATCTGTCCTTGTAATTTTTGTCACAGAGACTGGAGAAAGTCCGTAACTGTCTGCTCAGGGATTGCTACATGCACTCGATAGCTCAGTTTAGGTATGCTTTTGCAAGCTGCCACTGTTGTGTTTATTTCAGTTTGCTAACAAAACATTGACTTTTCTATCTGTAATTAGGACTTGCTGAGCCGTGCCACGCCGGAGGGAGGGACTTGTAAGAGAAGCAGCTTCACCATAAACAAATGAGAGGAATAAGAGAAATTCTGTGTGGATCGTAGGTTAGAACAGAAGTGGTGCTAGCAGCAAGTGAAGAGACAGATTACACGACCTGACTGTTTACAGTTTGCAGAAAAAGACAGAAAGGACTTGCACGGAGGCATGCGGGAACGGCACCGCTGTGTGACCCATGTGAGCTGCCCTGGCAGCAGACGGGAGAAGGCGCAGAGCTCCTGTGCCAGACGCGGGCGGCTCGGAGCTGGCAGAAGGCTCGCTTTGTCTTCTGGGTGCAGGGAGGGGAGAGAAGGAAAAATCTTTGTTTTCCTGCCGGGATAATTTACCAACGTGTGATGAAGATGCTGTTCAAAAAGCGTGACTTTTCTTTTTTGAGTTATTGGAAGTAAATAATTCCTTTGTGCAAGAAGCGTTACCTGGCTCCTTTTTACTGACATCCCTCACACGGTTACCTCAGCGCTCTACAGCGTTCGTGTAAGCCACCCTTCATTGCGCGGGTGGCGGTGACGCGGGTGGCTGGGAGCCGTGCTGCCGGTAGGGGGCGCGCTGCCGCCCGGCACCAAGATGGCGCCGCCGCCACGGAACAGCGCAGCGTCACTTCCGGGATTTGCCCCACCCCGTGATGGCGGCTGGGGACGGCGGGAAGGCTGGGGTTACGGCTGCCGAGTTGCCCCGGGCTGGGGCAGCCGACGTTGTAGCTGTTTGCGCGCCGTGCGCGGTTTCTAGGCTTTAAAAATCAGGCTGGGGGCAGCGAAATATCACGAGGAACAGTCGAAGGTAAAGCTCATCGCAAGCAGAAATTGGGCTACGGAGGCAGCGACGCGAGGCTGCTCGGATCGCGGTGCGAAGCGTTCCCTTCCTCGGGGCTGCGGCAGGGCGGTAGGCGGGGCAGATCCCGAAGGCATCGTCCTGGGGCACGACTCAGGTAAAGCAAAGTCATAGGCCACCACCTCCTCCCACAACAACGCCAGTTCTCGTTAAGCCCTTAAAAACCGCGGGGTATTCCGTAGCTTTAATGGTAACGGCACCTTTCCACAGCAATCGTAGAATCGCTCAGGTTGGAAAACACCTTAACGATCAACGAGTCCAACCACGACCTTACCATACCCCCCTAACTCTTACAGTCCTCTGCTAAACCACGTCCCTGAGCACCACATCCAAACGGTTTCTCAGCCCATTCGGGGATGATGACTCAACATGGTGTACTGTATTTTTAATTACTTTAGTTCTGTAGTAGTACGTACTTGGAAAGCCCTCTATGAAGATCCTTGTTTTTTGTGCAGCTCCTTTCCAGACATCACCACGAGACCAGCTGCTGCCAATGGGCAGCGCAGCCATGCGCCTCCTGCAGCCTGCGAGGCACGGCCCAGCTGCATGGCTGAGCAGCAGCTCCGCGCGCTGTGCGAGGCTCCCCAGACTTGTGCTGGGCATCGAAACGAGCTGCGATGACACGGGCGCGGCGGTGCTGGACGAGGCGGGCAGGGTGCTGGGAGAAGCGCTACAGAGCCAAAAGGACGTGCACCTGAAGTAAGTGCAGACAGCTTCATAGCACCTTCTTATGCAGCTGCAGTTGTGGCTGAAGGTGCTCAGTAGTGATGCTACTGTTATCTGTAATATCATCTGTATGAAAGCGTCTCAGGAAAACTGTTGTGAAGAGCCAAGTCCTCCAAGATCAAGTCCAGCCATCAGCCCATCCCCACTGTGCTCACTAACGCTGTCCCTCAGTGCCACATCCACCCTTTCTATGAACACCTCCTGGGACAGTGACCCCACCACCTCCCTGCGCAGCCTGGGCCAATGCCTCACCACTCCTGAGAAGAATCATTTCCTAATATCCAATCTGAACCTCCCTTGGCATGACTTCAGGCCATTATCTCTGATATGAAGACCCACCTTTCTTTGTCTCCAGCTCGCTCTGCAAGTCTGTGGAAAGAAATGGTGTGCATTTTTTAAGGTTCATCTTCTTGTGCTAATTTCTTTCTACAAAAGTACATAAATTCTTCATGAATTTTGATTAAACATTGCAGTAGTACTACTAAAACCACAAAATATTTTCAGTTAAGTGAAAATTATTCAGAAATAGGCATTGGTTGATAAGTACATCAACTGGCCGGTGGAGGACTATGTTCAGTTTCAGCCATTGCTTTGGAATGGCATGGAGGTAGATTTAAGAGGAGTAGCAGATTTAAGAGGAACTCATGCCAAGAAAGGTAAAGTTGGATTCTTTCCTGATGTCCCAGTGATAATTATGCTCTATTCAGTACACAGATATAGTTCATGTCATTTAGACTAAACAAGGCATTTGAAAACATCCTAAAAAAAATGGGCAGGGTGTGGCAAGTTTACAAGATGTTGAAAAAGCTATTGTTGTGATTGCGTTATGAAATACTAATATATTGCAATTACTTGTTTCTAACTAGAGCAGGTGGAATAATTCCTCACGTAGCTCAACAGCTTCACAGAGAAAACATCCAGCAAGTAGTAAAGGAAGCGCTTAGTGCCAGCGGAGTTTCTGTAAATGAACTCGCTGCTATTGCAACTACAGTGAAACCAGGACTTGCGCTGAGCCTGGAGGTGGGACTGCAGTACAGCTTACAGCTGGTGGACAGGTACCAGAAGCCTTTCATCCCCATTCATCACATGGAGGCTCACGCACTTACCATCAGACTGACAGAGCAAGTGGAATTTCCCTTCTTAGTTCTTTTACTCTCCGGAGGTCATTGCATCTTGGCAGTAGCACGAGGAGTTTCAGATTTCCTTCTGCTTGGACAGACCATAGATATAGCACCAGGTGACATGCTAGATAAGGTAATACTTCAACACACATGCGAATCTACTTGTTTTCCTCTATTGCAGATAAGCTACTTAAGCATAGTATTAGCATTAGCCTGAGTACAGCAATATAATGTGATAGGAGTTTTACATATAGTTATACATATAGTTATTTTTGTTATTTGTTCTTTTAGTAGTTTGAAAAGCCCGATTTGGCTTTGACAGTCTATATTGCTTGGTTACTGAGTGCATTCTATAAAATCAGGCACTTGCTATTTTGTTTTCCAACAAGCATATTTTTCAAAAAAAATGATACCTTTGTTCATGCGTTGAAAGAGGAGGGGTGGAATGGGAAATTGCTTAAAATTGAAAACAACTTTGCTCCCCTTTACCTAGTAATACAGTATGAGAGTCTGCGTGTGTTTCCTAGAATTTGAGTAATTAACATTTCCTGCAAGATCTGCTGGTCCTCCTGCTTTCTCAACTTGTTCAGGAATTGTATTTCTCATTGCTGTAACAAAAAAGTCCACTGACTGCATAAAATGATGCGGAAAACTGCATTAAGTCCTCCTGTAACTATTTTGAGTCTGTTTTCTCCTTAGGTAGCAAGAAGGCTCTCTTTAATAAAGCACCCAGAGTGCCGTGGCATGGCTGGGGGAAAGGCAATAGAGCACCTGGCTCAAACTGGAGACTGGCAAAGGTACACATTCAGACTTCCCATGCAGCAGTATCGTAACTGTGATTTTTCTTTTTCTGGACTTCAGAGCCTTGTCAACAAATCCATTATTCAGAAAGAAAAAGAAGAAGGTATTCTTAAAGTCAGATACAAACCATGTACTTCATGAGCTATACTCAGGAAAACCCATCTGATCATACATTTTTATAGGTATTCAAGAAGGTGAACTCCTGTCCTGTGTTGAGGACATTGCTGCAGCTGTACAGCACGTAGTGGCTGCTCATATTATCCAGCGGACACACCGAGCCATGCTTTTCTGCATAAAAAATAGCATATTACTACCAAAAACTGCAACTCTGGTGGGTATACATCATTTTTGTATCATTTTGCATGTTGCTTTTCATATTTAAACGTAACGTCATTCAGGATGCTGATTTCCTTGTACTTTTCCCCATGACAGAACTAATCGTAGTGATAGATAACATACATGTCAGTATGTATTAAACTTAGCTAAAATACAAGGATTCAAGTAATATTAACTTCAGGTATTTATATGACATCTTTCATAGTTAGATTTTAAGCTAGAAGGGTATTTTCACATCAACTAACCTGACCTTTTCTAATAGCTCATGTCAGACAGTTTGATCTAGGGCAGCCAAGTACTTGATAGCTGATCTATTTATAGCATGCTTTCACTCAGGAATAGTTTTTAGCCATAATACACTCACATTCTTTTCTGATAGGTTTCAGTCTTTAAAAATGGTTTTAGCTTTATATACTTGCTTTTTATTGCAGTCTTCAAAACTTTATCTGATATATTTGTTTTTAGGTAGGATGCTAATTTAGTTTGACCTACGAGGCCTTTCTTTTGAGTTGATACCTTTTTTCTTTTCTTTTTTTTTTTTCCCCTCCATCCTTAAAACTCCTGTTAGGTCGTATCAGGAGGAGTTGCAAGTAATCAGTCTATCAGAAAAGACCTGCAAACTCTGGCAGATGCAAATGGTTTTGCTTTTCTGTCTCCTCCTCCAAGACTGTGCACTGATAATGGTGTTATGATTGCATGGTAAGGGCTGTTTTTCTTTGTGTGTTTCTGTTACATTCTTTTAAATCATCAGAATCGAGCATTTCTGTATATGGTGACTAAACCATATATTTATAAATTCAGACAGTTATGACACACTTATACATAATTGCTTTCTCACTTAGGAATGGCATTGAAAGGTTGCATGCAGGATGTGGTATTTTACACAGTACTGATGGCATCCGCTATGAACCAAAGTAAGTGACTCAGTTCATTCAGTCTTTTTCTTCATTAATTCACTGTACTCAGTCAAAGTGGAAGTATAGACTAGCACAAAGTCATGAGGAATGTCTCTAGAGAGCATATAAGCTTGAAAAGTTACCATCACTTCCTTTTCTATGTAGTTGTTAAGTAAATGTCATCCTCTTCCAGTACTCTAGGGAAGCTTATTAATAGGAGGGAGAGCAGCTTTTAAAATGATCTGTTAGCGATGGGATAAGGGGGAATAGCTTGAAACTAAAAGAGGTAAAATTTAGATTAGATGTTAGCTGCAAATTCTTTACTCAAAGAGGTGGTGAGTCACTGGACTAATTCCCAGAGTGACTGTGAATGCCCCATCTCTGAAGGTGTTCAAGGCCAGATTGGACTGGGCTCTGAGCAACCTTATCTGGTGCTTGATTTAGTGGTTGGCAATCCTGCACACAGCTGAGGATTGGAACTAGATGCTCTTTGAGGTCCCTTCCAACACAAACCATTCAGTGGTTCTATTATCTTCAGCATTTAAGTTAGTTTTGAGTCAGAGATTTTAATCGCCATACATCATAAAGTTTTATGTATTTACCTGTTACTGTGGTAGTATGGAAAACAGGAGCAAGTTAAGTAGTACGTTCTCCCTAGCTTCTTAGTTGTTACAGTCATAAATCTAAATGCTCTGAGTCCAACTGCATTTTCATAATCATAGAATGGTTTGGACTGGGAGAGACCTTTAAGATCATCTGGTTCCAGTCCCCTGCTAGGCAAGGAAACCTCCTTCTGGACCAGGCTGCTCACAGCCCCATTCAGCCTGGCCTTGAATGCTTCCAGGGAGGGAGCATCCACAACCTCTCTGGGCAACCTGTTCCAGTGTCTCACCACTCTCACAGTAAAGAATGTCTTTCTAATAGCTGGTCTAAATCTACTCTCTTGCAGTTCAAAGCCAACTCTTCCTTTCACTACCTGCCCTTATATGAAGTCCCTTAGCAGCATTCCTGTAGGTCCTCTTCAGGTACTGGAAGGCTGCTTTAAGGTCTTCCAGAGCCTTCTCCAGGCTGAAGAGCCCCAGAGGGACAGCCCTCTGATCATCAGATAATTTTAAATTAAAAAAAAAAAAATCACATATGACATAATTTTTTAATGGCTTATTAAATATGGTTTGTTTTCTGCATTCAAGTAGACCCTGGGCTTAGGGCTGAACAAAACGCCAGGTATGCTTTTGAATTGTCAGTATGTTAGAAATACCAGCTGGTCTTTAACTCTTAAGTTTTAATCCAGTTTGTGCCTTTTCCAGTGCCAAGAAAACACACACTTGGAGGGTTTCAGGATGGAAATTTTACCATTTTCACATAAGAAATGGTAAAATACTGTTTTCAGAAATACGTTTATATATATATATATATATAAAAATATATAAAATATATATATATATATATATATAAAAATATATATATATATATATAAAACTCAATGAATAAAATACCAAGTTAGCTTTGCTGTTACTATATATACACCATACAAATACCAGAGAAAAATACCTGTGAATCTCTAACGTGTCTTGCGTTCATTACTGGGATGTAAAATTATTTATCAGCTCAAATCAGAATCTGAATAACATCCTCAAAAGATAGCTGTGAAGTCACAGAACTTCATGGGTTAGGAATAGCTAAAAATGTAGACAACTCCCCATTTTAGAGATGGTTTTGGGCACAGGCTCAAGCAGACCATTTTCACAGTTAGTCTTACAGTGCTAAGAATTTGTGAAAATGCTGCCCAATTCTCAGCATTTGGGAATTGGGCAGCATTTACTAAACTTATTACTGGGAATTTCCCAATTTGATGGTAGAAAAGGGCTTTGAATCTGCCCATCTGAGTGACAGGGGACTATCATCTTACCACAGCGGTAATGCTACTTACCTTTTAACATAGGGATCACTTTATTTTCTAGAGCTCCCCTTGGAATTGACATTTCAAAAAGAGTTGAAGAGGATGCCATCAAAGTGCCAAGACTAAGGAAGATAAAATAGTCAGCATGTTGAGCACTTAACTAATACAATAAATGCAGCTCAAACTTATTCACTGTAACAGCACTGAGACAGTTGTCATGTACTGACTTTATGTGGCTTATATTGTTGAAATAACACCCATCAGAGAAATAAATACATCTTCACGTGGAAGCTGTGCCAACAGAACTGAGTTTCAACAGCACCTACTTTTCTCTGCTAGTGCAAGAAGATGATTCCTACTAACAAAAATTAACATCTGGGGTTAAATGGCGAGCACTAATTATTATTATTATATTTTTTAGTAAAAAGAATAACAGTTTAATGTCGGTAACAGGACAAATGAGCTGTTAAGATCCAAGTTCTGGGTTTTTATGCTCATGTGTTACTTCACCTTGCCTTTTGACAATCTGTACTAGGTGATTGTGAGCAGTCTGGTATCTAAGCTTGCGCCTGGGGTTGTTCAAACGTAGAAGAAATACAGTTCTCATTCTTACTTAAAATGTCTTTTCTAATTCAACTAAGCATTTCATCAAAACAAAATGTATTATTTAAGTTTATACAACAATTTGTCACTTCAGCAACAAGTTTCAAAAAACAGACAAAATGAAGATTGAGAAAGAGATGTGCACAGAATTGATGAAAATATAATCAAGAGAAGAGACAGCACCCACAGAAATGAGAACAACTGCAAGAAAATAGGCCTCCAATACTAGCTAAAAAGCAGAAATCTTTATAATTGGTAATTCAGCATCACTGTTGCTCAGAACCACATCTCTCCAGGAGGTGGAGTAGCAGCTGTACAGATATTGCTTCAACCTAATGTTACCTTGTAAAACCTTAATCGTCTCTTTGCATCAGAGCAAATGATGGCTTTTTTTTATTTTTATTTTACTTCTTCATACAATGGTTTCTTAAATATGGAATAATTTCATCAGTGTTTATGATGGTGATGTCAAGTGCTTTCTTGAATCTCCCCACAAGCAGACTAATGGAAAAGGCTGTGTGGGCAACCAGCTCACCAAGAATTTTGTATCACATTACTCTGTTAAGTAAATACCTTTCTGAAAAGCCATTCCTAGTAGTGCGGAGATGATCTTCTTGAACCTGGGGCCTAGAAGCCATACATTTGTTGTGTGCTAGACTATAACAGCAGTTATGCCTTTTAAGTCTTCTGCAAACATACTAGACTGCTAATTACTTTTTTAATCTCAAAAGATATCTAAAACCAGATGAACCAAATTTAGTTATGCACCAGGCCACTTAAGAGACATTTTCGTTAACGACTTAACAAATTCATATAGATATTCAAGAAATATTCATTTTAATGCTTGCAACTTTATATAATACCCCTTTTATAATGTTAAGTTATTGCTCCTAAACTGAAATTGTTACTTTTTATATTATTTGGAGGCTGAATCCTAAGGCCATCAGAATAAACAAAACTCTTCCTCTTATAATACATCCTGCAAATCACTGTTCCTATGAACACTGAAGACTGATGAATGCTTAACTACAGCCTGGATGTTATAGGAAAGGACAGTTACTCTTAATCATAAATTAATTTCTCACATTTACAAGGAGGTAAGTAATGTCTTTTTTATTGCAAATGTGTGCCTGCATTCAAGTACATCACTATTTCTAGTATAGAAGATATATCTCACATTGGAAAAAATTGAGAATGAACAACAATGCATGATTTACTGGCAATTGCACAAGCCTTACCCATGTTTTGGGAACAGAAAGTGAAGCTCAAGAGGAATGATAGACATACTAAACATACAGAAATGATAAGCCTAGCGATCTATTCTTTCACACATAGAGGTAAGGATAGTTAAGAGAACAAGTTCCTCAATCCCTGGGTGTTAGGAAGTAAAGGAATCGCTAGTGATGTTCTGCACATAGTTCATCATCTAGAATAAAGACATAGGCCAGCTGACGTGCAGATACCTTGCAGCCCTGCACTGCTAGCATGTACACAAATAGGTATGCCTCGTCTTCACCCCATGCTAACCTTCAGGATATTGTTATAATACATAGAATATAATCAGTTTATGTCACCTCATTAGTCATTTTGCTTTTCAAGTTGAACCAATTAAGTAAACAAAATCCATCATAAAGTTTTATCTTTGTTAAATATGTTTGAATTGTATAGTTGTTAATACAACAATGAAGTTGTTCTCTTTGGGTATGCATGTCTCATACTTGCACTTTGTACTGAGTCCTGATTAAAATTAGTCCAACTTTAATATCCATGTATTCTGAAGGAAACTGACAAGTGCTGTGCTATTTTGCATCTAAACAGCTGAAGGGTTTAGCCAGCAAATTCCACCAGCCATCGTCTCTCAAAAGTCCAGTGGGTTTCTTAACCTTACAAGGGCATACCTGAAACCACCAGTGCTAGCAATGATGCTGTCAGGGAACATACTTACTTTTTAGCTGGCCCAGCAGTTCAGTGGGAAGCTCTAGGAGATAGCATTTTGTCTCTGCTTAAAGCCAGCCAAGTAAGGGGACATGATAAAGTTGTGCTGCTTGCTCTTGTCACAACAAACAAGGCACAAGAGTTTTCCTGCGCTGCCACGTTTGACCACTAGGTCGCGTCATCAGCTCATTCAGCTCTACATAACACTTTTGTCAGGCCCCAGTATCCCTCAAGAATATTCTGCAGTGTTTAAAATGCAGTATTTCGAGATGCTATTAACAACAAGAACAGAGTATTATTTAACCAAAAAGTTACAGCACTATTTGCACGTAACCACTACATTTCCTAAGGACAAGATAAAAAACACAAACATTCCTGCAGGTTCCTCTGGTACATAGTCATTTTTTCCCCTTATAGAAACAAATATTTGGTCAAGAAACTGCAAATAATAGTGATAAGCATACTTTAAGGAATAATGATGAATTTATTGTTTGTAAGTAATAGGTTAAACTGAAAACAAAAATGCTAAAACCAAATTGCATGCTGTGAAGTGATAACATAACAGTGACAGCAGAGCAGCAAGATACCAGGCTGCAGGGAGCAAGGATTTGCTCAAATCCAACAGCAATACACACAGAAATAAGGGAAAGAAGCTGCTTACCTTCAGAAGGCCTCAGGTATGCATGGACCTCCAGACAGATGCCCTCATCTGCCAGTCCTTAAATGGGCTCTGGCAAGGGGTGGATCCTGGCTCCACCCTTCACTCAGATACACTGCATGCACTTGAGTTCCCCTGTGTTGGCCCTGCCTTCCCATCAGATGCTCCATCACTGTTTCAGGTCATGGCTTGACAACTACACATAGTTTCTTAAGGCTAATACCTAAAAGTACCTAGAACACTTCCCAAATTATTTCTCACGTACATATGTATTTGTAAAAATTGAAAGACTTATTTTGGAAAAGAAACTATTTTCCTGGGTATAAAATACACAACTTTTTTCTAGGAATCCTAAATGAGGCACCATAGCGCCACTACAGAGTTAACAAATTATGGTCACATTTAGTCAGATTAATGGTCCTTGAATCTAATCTCTCTCTGCTATCAGTGATGGAATAAATCTTGCCAATGTCAAAGAACATACAAGCAAGTCAATTTTCCTCAGAGCACCAGAAAACTGCCCGTGTTCTGAAGCATTCTGTAGTAATGCTTCTGTAGTAATTCTCCCCAGTCCCAAATTGATGTAAAATTTTATTTGCACCATTACAACAGATTATTTGTAGAAACAGCTAAATACTGCTTTGCGCAAAACTAGATTTTATGCTAGTATGAATATTTGTATTTCCACCATATGATTACATCCAGATAAAAAGCTCAGGTGCTTTTTTTGAAGCTAGATATTCTGCATTTGCTTTCTTTTAGCAATCTTCCTTGAAAAACACAAGGGATGCCTTGTAGCTGTAGAAGCAGCAGAGCTCAAGCTAAAAGAAGCAGCAAGATGTTAGGGAACCAGCTATGACAAAGAAGATATTGCAGAGATCATCCCAGAGATCTCCTGGGAGCAGAGGGAGCCTTAGTCCTGTGGCCACCAATCAACCCAGTACAGGAGCACAGGCCTCACTGGGCAGCTCTCAACAGCTGAGGCAAGGGCAGCCTGTTCCTCAAAAAACAAAAGGTTAAGTGTGATGCATAGGGGACAGCTCCTAAGAGGCAGTGTGGCCCAGAACCCTCAGCTCTCAGTGGCTCTAGCAATCCAGGTCAGCTCCTCACCGCATTCTCCCTTCTAAAACCATAACCTGACAGACTGAAGGATTCAGTAGGCACTTTGCTGAGGAAGGGGGAGAAGAAATGCCAACCTCTGGCTATCTTCTATTCCACAGAGACCAGCTTTCCCTTCTCCCCTAAGGATACATTCATAATGTGTCTAGGACAAGTATGTACTATGTGTATTATTCTATTGATTGTAACAATGCCCAAATGCATAAAACAAACAAACTAAGCCAAACTTGTTAAAAAAATCCCAAAGATTTACTAAATTTACAAATAGGATAAATAGTATCTTAAGATATAGCTTTATAATTCATCTACTAAAATAACTTCAGTCTGTTGCATGTGTGGTGTGCTTTTTCATTGTTGCTCTCCAGTTTTGCAATCCGAGATCCAAACTGTACAGCCCTTTTTGGCAAAATGCTTGAAGCTTTAAGGCCAAGTTCCTTGGCTCCAAGGCGCAGAATCAGTTTCTCACCAATTCCTCGAGGTAAAGTCAAGTCTGCTTTTTCTGAGATGGGCAGCGAATTGAGGAACGAAACGACATCTTCATCAATAAAAGGAAACCTGAAGACATTGGGAGAAACAGATTGTGCCTTAAACATTAGTGGTATGGTACTGAGGGAAGTCTCCAAAGCAGCTATGTTGACTGAGAGAGTAGGTAAAAGATACTACAATTTAACTCTGAAGCCCACAAGTTCCCAAATTTTGAAGTAACAAGATAACTTTAAAGCATTAAAAAAAAAAAAAATTGTTATATAAAGCCACACCATAACTTTGAAACAAAAACGTTGACAAAAAAGATCCTCACAACCATCTGAATGCCAGGCATTTATATCGATTCACAAGCACAATTAACACCTGCCCATCACTGCAACCACTTCCTGCTAAAATGAAAATGTATCATTAAGAACATGCCTGGAAAGACACTGTTGGGCACAAAAACCTTCATGCACTTGAGCAGCCTCAGCTATTAGACAACAACTAAAGGGATTTTTTTTTGCAAGTCAGTGAGTGGTAGTGTGGAGGAGGTAAACTCAAAAAACCCAATTCTTTAAGTATTCTGACTTAATGACATGGAAATGCATAGGGTGTCTATCTTGCTTTTATCGCATTGACAGGAATATGCAGCCTTGATGCTGGTCCTTCACAGCCTCTCCAAGGCTGTGTTAGGAAGCTGTCATTCTCCAGAGTCACTCCCCAAGTTACCTCAACAGAACTACAAAGCTGAGAAGACTGCTGTACTTCAAATGATAAAACCCACTTGATTTTGCTTTATCCAACATCTGTTGCTGCTTCTTAAAACATCCAGGTGGAAATCCAATTTTCATGTTGCTAGATTTCCTTAAGTAACTACCATGGCATTAAAGATTACATTTTTTTTTCCCCCCAGAGAGTGCATCCTAATACAAGTGGAACACAATTTGGAGACAAAAAACGTGCCAACAAGTTCCAAATAAAGCTTTTTCTTGGACCGATAAAACTAGAGCCTAACCAGTAAAACCAGCTTTGTTTCATGGTACTATTACCTGGCTTCTTTTCCATGATCTCCAATAATCCTGTCATCTCTACCAAGATTCCTAGAAGAAATGCGACCTAACTCCATTTCAAGTTCCTTATTCAGACCTTCTAGGCCATATTTTCTGAAGCAAACGCGATGTCGGGAATACCCAGCAAGCTGTTCATCTGCTCCAATTCCTGTAAGCACAACCTAAGAAAAAAGAACAAAAGAAATCTTTGTTAATACCTAGTGAGGCTAATAATACTTAACGGATCTTAGAACTACATATGTGAAAACAACATACAAGAAGAAATATTCTTTGTAGCTTTAACAGTCATTCAATCAGACTATAATTACATAAGATTGCAAGCAGTCATCTTGTCTGGCATTACTAACAGCTACTTTGTCACCTAAGTCGTGTACCTGAAGAATACACTAAGTTTATAGATTTGTTCAACTGGATTAATAGCACTTGCCTACTACTGAGTTACAGCATTGAGAATCATAGGCGTTGACTTTTTTCCTAGTCACTACTGCTTATCAAGCTTATTGAAAAGCCATTCACATAATGAAAGAACTGAACGCAGGCTTTAATTCTAGAACTACAGAAAGATTATCGGTATTCTATTCTGCCACTGAATTTCAGAAGCCTTGTGAATATTTAAGAGCTCTGCTAATTGCTGAAACAGGGCTGTTCTCACATTCACAAATTAAGTTTAAGAAAAAAACAAAAGATTTAAGAAACAATCAGTACCTTTGCAGGACTTCTGTATGGTTTCATTTCTCCTTTCTTATTAATATAACCCTGTCCTCTGGAAGCAAACCAGATTGCACATCCAATGCTGTCATCCAAAACTGTATCCAGAGGATAAATCAAGTGATTTATGAATTGTTGTCTCATTTCTTGCAATTCCTTTAATGTGACATTAATTTCCACAAAGTTCCAGGTTCTTGAAGGGTTAAGGGCTTCTAATTCTTTCAGTCCTGCCCTACCAGTAATTCTGTCAGGAACATCAAAGCAAGACAAACGATCACCAATTTTAGCATCAAGGTCTTCATGATTTTCTTGAACACGACGCAAATCAAGCTGCATTTCCTGGCTGATACAGGATTTAGGGGTACGTGTTTGCTTAGTTTGTTCTTTTGGCATGAAAGCTACATTGAGAAGGTCAATTGGTTCCTCCAAAGGAACATGTCGATCAGCAAGGGCTGCAATAACCATAGAGTCAACGCCACCAGAAAAGAGCACTGCAACGTGAGCCTTCCTGGGAGAAGCACCCTCAACTTCTCTTGTTCTCTGATCTTCACCTCTAACTAGTAGTAAAACTCGTCTCTTTACTGCCTCATCTAGAACATCAATGAACTGATGGACTAGTTTTCTCTTGTGCTCCTCTGCAAGATATCCCTGAAGAGTTTCTATGGAAGCCACGTGGCTCGTGTTGCTAGTATCAGTTCTTGCAGACTCAGCTGAGGCTTCAGAAATGGCTCTGTTTAAGGGCATTACTGGTGTGCTGAGACATAGTTTTGACTCATTCATCACAACCGTGATGTGATTTGGTAAGTCTTTTGAAACTTGATCCAGAATATCAATGAATATTTCTTCTTGAGTTTTCTCTGTGCAACTGTACTTCCATGGAAACAACGTTAAAGACAATAATTTAGTTGTCACACAGCTTTTGAGATCAATTTTGAAAATTCCAGATGCTGGGATTTCTTGACATCGGTTACAAGATTCCAAATTCACACTTACAGATGTGAGACAGAAAACACTATCACTCACATTACTGAACTGCCAAAGCAAACTACGACGACCAAAATAATCTCTACCAAACCATAAGCTGTGTCCAGATGCTTGGTAATAAATAAAAGACCATGGACCCCGAAGTGATGAGAAGAGTGTTAAGAAGTCAGCGTCACTACTGCATAGCGCAAGATGACGAAACATAACTTCAGTGTCGTTCTCTGAATCTCCTACATGCACTCCATTGAAAATTTCTCCATTCCAGAGCAAAATATTATTATTGACATCTTCCAGAGGCTGAGGAGTCATCAGTCCCCTCAGGTGAAGCACATGGCCAGAAAAAAGACACTTATAGGACGGCTCAGACACAGTCTTTATCAATTGTTGGCTGCTGTCTGGTCCTCTTCTTCTAAGATGGCAGTACAGGTCCTCATTGAAGTAATCACAAATACTATGCTGGCTAGACAAGGCAACAACACAACAAATACCACACATGGCAACTTGAAATTCAGATAGACTATTTCTTGACTTTATTCTTGTCTGAATTTTCCAACTCTTGATGTGCTTTCTTCAATTGATCTAATGTATCTGTGTGATAAAAATACCAGAATAAAGAGTAAATGAGTTTATACCTAAGAAATGAGTGTCAGCTGTACAATTAAAGATAGGAAAACAAAGTAAGAAACAGATGTGCCACAGTATTGATCTATCACAACCATATCTCACTGCAGTCTATTCGACTTCAATTATACAAACATCTTTTCACCCTCAAGGAAATCCATACTACAAGTTTAGTAACGTAAAGAAAAAGCCAATCATTTCCTAGATAATCAATATGATTTACACATTTGTAGTAAGAAAGTGAATAGACAACGTGTCAACATTGTAAACTCCAATCAAAAAAGATATTGACAGCTGTTCAATCCAGGAAGTAATTTCATACTTTTAAATTTTTTTTCTAACACCTTTGTTCAATTATCACGTCTCTTTATCTTCCATTCCCATATCTTGATAAACCCAAAAATTCATTCTCTCAACCGCCTAAAGACTTTTAGACTTCTAGCTTTACTTCCAGTTCCACACTCATATTTCGTACTCATCCCATGAAATTTTAAGGGTTAACAATTAAAAAAAAAAAAAGAAGAACTGAGCATGTACAGCTTCCCAAAGGGTGCTAAGAAAAGCGATTCCTCTGTGGGACGACTCCTTCATGTATCTTCAGCATTTACTGTTTTACCACTCTTGCAAATCAAGCTGAAACCATGTTTATCCAACTCAGAAAAGCAGGCACATCTCAAGTCCGCTTGGTATCTAACACGCAGTTGCCAGTTCTACTTAACTACAACTTTGAAATTCTTAACAGCTACAAAGAGAGCTTTTAAACAGTTAAACTATTACCTTTTGCACTGCAAACTTACTTTTGCATTGAGACAGTGTTTCTGTTCGGTCTACAAGGAAGAAAATATTGCTATTGGGTTGCTGCCTATAAACTTTCTGTAAAATAAAAAGAATGCTGCATTAAGTGAAAGTAACATACATAGGCAAACACAATACAGCAGAAATGCATGTAAGTCCACTGAGATACCCTTCCCTTTTATGTCAGAAGGCTACGTTCTACTCTGCCATGAGCAACATCCTCATGTTGGACCAAAACATTTCAGGATTGACCCACAGCCACTCTACATTTTTCCTTTCCTCATAGTTGGGGAATCATATTTTATTTTACATCATACACACACAAAAAGTAGGAAGATTTTAACATAATCTGACCTACTCAAATATTATCATATAAAAATTCAGCTAAAACAAAAAGTAAAGTCATCCGACATCATACTGTGTTATACTGCACAAGTGTAAATAAACTCTCAAGTGATGTGGAGAACAAAACATTTTGACACCGGACCACATGTGCATTAAAATCTTTAGCAAAACAATTGAAGATAACATATTTATTTATGATTTTTTTGCCCTCTTGCCTCTGTACAAATACATCTGAAGCTAAAATGAAGTAGCCAAAAGAAATTTCATAATTACTTACCCTATTCTTCTTCAAATTAGAAAGCTCATCAACCACAACCTTCTGTTCTTTAATCTAGAAGACCAAAGACACGTATCAATGTAATTATTAACAACAAGCTGCTGTGTTGCAATCCTGAAGATGAAAACCTTCACCCATATTTTAAAGACAGCTAGAAGAATCAAGGTCACTGTTCCCTGAACAGACTACTAAAGTGAATGTGCACATAAGAATGAAAAAGGTATTCAATTAGCCATTATCCCAAGCATACTACAACTCTTCAGACTACATAACTGAATTACAGTTAGCATGCTACTTTTGAATTCTAAGTTATGAATTCAACAATAAGCAGTCTAAGTAGCTGCTTTGGAAAGCTGTTATCTTATATGGGTAGGCATTGCTCCCATACCCCAAAAGCAGTCATTACTGGGTAGCCAGAGTATCCCTAGTTGTTTCAAATCTGAAATTATTTCCCTCCCATCCTTCTCAGGAGGAACCAAGCAAACATTTATATAACTATAAATAAAAACATCAAGCTTTGAGAAACAAAATTTACCTCCACAATACACTTCATAATCTGATATTTTCCAGATTCAGAATGAAAACAGTAAAAGAAAGAAACAAAAAAATCCACAAAATCAACCCCCCCCCCAAAAACAAACAAACAAACCAGCACCCTAAGAGAATTGTAAACAATTGTACTATACTGGAGTTTTAGCACAAAGTTGTAATGCTGGATCTACACCACCAGTTCAGCTGCACTGACAGAAGCAGCCCGGTGTTCCTGTTCTCCAGCAGCCACCAATGACAAAGAGCGAGCAGGGGCCCTCCAAAAAACCTGAAACACAGAGCTGAAGAGGTTCAGCACTTACTGCTTTCTACAAGCATCAATCACACAGCTTGCTCTGCTCCTCCTTTCTACCACCTGGAACTGGGGCAGCTAAAAACAACTACAGGACTGGATTAGCCAAACTGAATGGCTGCTTCATCAGCAACTACACCAGCCTGTGGCATTTGTTACTGCAACAGACAAGACAGCAGTGCTGCCTTCTGATGCACAATAAAGCCCCGCACCTCAACCATGCAACATACAAGCTGTGCCGTGCTGATGTCCTCACCCTCTTGAGCCTCCTAAGTAACCAAGAAACTATAGAAAACCACTAATCGGTTATGATACGAGTGCAGGGGAAGGAAATCACTTTCCGGTGGTGAGCAGCTCCCCAGGAACTGACAGATCTCAACCCGAATAAAGCTGAGGGCACCGCTTTACAGGAGAACCGGACCACCGACCTCCTCACCGACCTCCCTCACGATTTGCTCAGCGCACACAAACGAAACAGACACTTCTTCAGTCGATCACACCAAGCCCATCTCGGAGCAGTAAAAGCAAAAGGGCAGATTGCTAGAAGGGCTCACAGCCACTGAGCTCTCCACAGGACAAATGCTCCTAACAGAGCCACAGCTCAAACACAGACAGGCCCTTCTCTTTTCCACACAATACATAACAGGCTTCATTTTATTCTCTTCTCCGAATCTAAGGAACACCGAAACAACACCTAAGGTTAACCTGAACTCACCCTCCGACTCAGCTCCTCCTTATGGCCCAGCTCGGCGCTCTCCTCCTCCTCCCGTCGCGACATAACCCCGCTTCTCCGGCCGGGCCGCAGCACAGCATCACACGCACAACGCCTGCGCCTCCTGCCGCAGAACTTCCTGGCGCGGAACTTCCTGTTGCTACAGTGTACGCACCATTAACAGAACTGTGGTGGGTGCGCATGCGCGATGGGGGAGCAACCGTTTGCGTGTTGCGCGCCGCAGTCGTTAGGCGCGCACGCCTGAGGTGGTGTTGCCACTGCTGCGGCTGTGACGGCGGCTTCACCTGGTGCTGGTTGTTGTCCGGTCGGATCGCTGGCAGTAATTTGGTACAGGGAAGGTCTTCTCGTTAGTCTCTTGCTTGTTGTCATCCGCCATGTGGTCTGTGAGGGCCCCAGTGGGAAAGCTTTTTGGAATGAAAGGTGAAAAATGATTCTCTTACAAGTAACAAAGCAGAAAATGAAGTGCTTTTTTCTGAAATAGTGCAGTGCTGGCTCTGGAGTGGAACGAGGTGGTATAATTTAGTTGCTCTGTGTGGAGACTGCAAAACAAGCCAGGTTTTGGAATTTTCGTTAATGGTATGTTACAGTAAGCAAAGACGCTGAGTAAATGCTTTATCTTTCTGTGTTGTCTTTGAAATTGTGTTGGTGTATTGGTTTATGGTACAAATTAGATATTGTGCAAGTAGCAGGGTATCCTCTCAAAGCTGACTTGGAAGCAGAAGTAAAGAGTTGAGACCACCCAGCCTGAGTGTTTCAAAACGCACTGAAATGACAGGACTAAAAGAGAGTGATACATTGTGTGAGTCAGTGCTGCCATCATGAGTAGAACAGAGAAGTGCTTCAAGTCCAGCCTGTGTAGTCAAGCAGTGAGAGAAGCAGCCTGCTGCAAAACCATGGAGTGGAATGGGGTGGAGAGCACCTGGACAGGCTGATAGAGGGCATCATCCAACTTCCTATCTCTTTGTGCTGAGGCGAAATTGGTAAGTATACAGTAAGAGTTTGAGACGCTGTGATAGGTAGTAGTAGATGGAGGTGTAAGAGATCTCTGACACAGGTGGTGCTATATGGATGATGTGGCAGAACTTAAGAATATGAAAATGTTTTGTGCTCATTGCAATCTTTTTTTGTTTTTATTTTTCTTGATTGCAGTCTTTGTAACCAAAAATCAATTAGGTAAGTTCATTGTTCTGAGCATTATAAAATAAAACTGTGTAATCACTCGCACTGGAGTGTGTGTGATGCTTGCTGAGCTCATGCTTTGCTGGCAGGAAAGGGACTCCTAAATTACTTGTGTTGGGGTTTCCTAAGTCCGTGGAATTGTCAGAGCTGTTGTGTTCAGTTGTTCAGTTGAACTATTCCAATTTTATGTCAGTGATGACTGGAATCCAACTCTTTGGTGTGTTGTATGTTACTGCAGCATTGGACTTTATTAGGCCCCTGAGCACATTGTTCTTACCTATCCTGGGAGTGCCAGCCCTCTATTAAGGAAAAGCTGTTTGAGAAACAGCAGCAAACTTGGAGCTCTTTGAGTAAAAGCTGGAAGAAGCTATAGCAGAGCATCCTCAACTAGATGCCCTAGGAAGCCTGAGTCAGGCCCTGCACCTCCTCTTGTAATTTTTTCCCTGTTGCTTTGAAGCAGAGCCTCTTGTGTTTGGCTTTCACCCAAGCCCCTCTTGTAGTTCTGGGGCTGTTTAGGCAGGACGTGCACCTGGACCCTGATCCATTGACTTGTTTCCCAGCTGACCCCACACTCATCTTGTCTTTGGGACCTCTAGGCCCTGGTTACTCTGTCTAGACTTGACCCTGACTTGTTGATGACTTATCTTCTCGTTTTTACCTTGGCCTGCCTCATCACTGTGTAGTTGTCTGGTGAATTGGACTTTGTGTCAAGCCTGGTGGCTGCTGCTGGGTCTACCCTGCTTGCCATGCGTATATATTGTTGAGGCCATGACCCCTGCTCACCCTTGTTACCACCCTCAGTTCCTCCTTCCTAACACCTGTAAGGTTACCTAAAGTAACATTCTAGGAAGGGCTAATAACATTAACAAACATATAGAGCAAAATGGCATGATTGAGACAATGAAACACATAAAACAGGTAGATTATGTTATTCAGTATCTAGAATAAAAGAACAACTAGACTGTAGCTCACACATTTTTTATGAATTTCTGCGGTGTCATTCTGGATTAGTTGATGCCAAAATAGATACAAGTTTACCACAAGTTTCACCATCTCTTCATGCAGTCCATCTTACATTTTACCAGGCTGCTGATCAGTTGACATACAACATTATGGCTTCCAAGGAAAAAATTACTATCTGCTATATTTTTTGTTTGACAGGCTAAGTAGTTTTTGTTCTGCTGTGATTCTGTTAGCATGATGCAGGGAATATGAGCAGTGAGGGAGTGGTGAATCCATCTTGCTTCAGACATCAAGCCTGTTACTTAACTTCCAGTCACATAATCGTTATCATATTTAAGACAAAAAGAATTAAGCTTGGCTGTAGTTTCTGAAGCGTTACTTTTTTTAGTCTAGATACTTGTGAATGAACATTGTTTTATCAGTGATCAGATTTGTGATTTACAAGTGATGATGTATTTAGTAGAGGAGATGATTTATTTATCTTCATTTTCTGTAACTTGTTGAATCTGATGCTGTTCTTGTTCTTTTCAGTGAGTTGCTGTAGGTAATAGCTTCTTGTCCTTTCTATTACACATAAGTACAAATGAGACTAGCATCATAAGGATACTTGAAATACTCAAATAAATTGGATTGCAAGTAGTTCAGCGTCCTGGGATAATCCAACAGTTACAACTTTTTGTTTAAGAAAAAACAGGAGAGGAAAAATCCAAGAAAAATACTTCAGGAAGTTGATGTGTTGATACCTTGCTTCCAGGAAATTGTTATATAACGTAAAAAGATGTCTATCTTTAGAATGGTGATTATTTCCTAAGATAGCTCTGAAATAAATTAGTTCAGTCTGAATTGACTAAACCTTTTTCGTGTGAATTTAATATTGGGACAGTCTGAAGGCATTCTTACTTAAGATAGTGTAACAATCTCTACTGTAGGAAAAGCAATTGTTTACATTGAGAAGGTAAAAAGGGAAAACAGACAAATGCTTCCTTGTGAGCCTATCAATGCACTTAAAGGTATTCCAAAGGAGACATGAATTATATAATACCTACGGATCGTGAGATTATCTAATTGACTCTCTGATTCTGTGATCATAATTCTCAGTCTTTTTAATTCTAGTATAGATATATTGCAGTGATACATCTGTCTTTCAGTTTTTGTGAAAACATCATGGAAGGAGAGAGTTGTTGAAGTGGTAGGATGAAATAGCACAAGGACAAATAATGCTATCACGGTTTAATATCATAAACAAATTTAGGCTGAGAAATGAAGCAAGGAGCCAAATTGCTAAAACAAGAAGGATCTGAAAATGTCTTTTAATAGCACCTCTTTTTAAGTATCAAATTCTAAGACAGAATTTGATTTAGTTACGAAATCCATGTTAAGTTCTGATCTCATAATAGGTTGGTGAATTTAATCAGAATTTTCTCATTCCTGCACATATACTTATCAATGTGTATCAGTGGGCATTGTTGAGGAATTTGGGTAAGAATTCTTTAAGAAGATTGATGTAGGAATGTCACAATGTTTTTCTTTGTCTCATTTTATCCCCCTTTCTCTTTTAAAATCTTTTAACTCATTTCAAAGACTCAAGTGCCATTCCGAACTTAGCTACTTATAGTTCAGTTTCTTTAGAAATTTCATGAAATCTCACAAGTCTTCTTGCTATTGACACTGCAAACACTGTGCTGATGTCTGTGAATTGTCTGAAACATTTGTTACTTTAATACATAGGATTATTGACTTTTGCTACCTAATAATTTACATCTTATGTAATCGTGTGTGTTTTTATACAACAGGTATTATAATAACACTTTCAGCTTGTGAGCAACCTTGTTTCAATGGTGTCCGTGAGCTTCACTGACGTTGACTGGAATTTTTGGCAGTGGTAGAAGAATAAGGATTCTTGTTCCTTAGCAGAGTTATGTAAAAAGACAATTAGGTTGTAAGAATAATTATCAGTATAGTAATTTACAAGCCCGTGTTTGCCTTCAAGGGGAAGAGAAACAGGGTACAGTTTCATAAGGAGTGAGTCCTGCTCCTCCCTCTGCTTTCAGCCCTACTGCTGCCTCCATCCTGGCATCAGTGTAGCTCTTTGTGGGATTGTGTGGTGGTGTGAGTTCAGCCAGCTGAGTGCTTGTGTGATCTGAACTGTCCAGAAGTGGGCTAACTGAAGATGCTGCAGAACTGTTGTCTAAGGGTTGGAAGAGTTCAGGGGCTTATCCTTCCGATTCTAGAAAAAATACCCACATCTGGCTCACATAGAAGAGTTTTGATGTTATTGCTTAGTGCACTTGGTAGTTTGTCACTCTTGTTCTTTGGAGCAATTCGTTTAATCTGAGCGCCTCTCAGCAATCTGCTTCCTGAGTGTTTATTTGCTATTACGTTACAAAGGTTGATGATTAAGTAACCCAGTAGTCAGAATATGATTTCTGTAATTATGATCCTTTTACAGTTCAGTAATAAAAACAGTTAATGTTTATTAATCAAAAATTCCTCACCGCGTTTCTGAGATGGTTTCATTGGTTGGTTCGTGAGAGTGACAGTAGTGGGTTTGAGGCATACTTATGAAATATGTGCTATGTTCTAAAATTCTGATCTTACCACAGACTGTGGATACGCACTCCTGGGATGTACTTCTGATAAGTCAGTTTAATAAACAAGTGGACTCCTACTATGTGGTCACTCCTGAACTCACTCATTCATATCCACAATAAGAGTAGCTGTGTTTAAAACTCAGTGGAGGAAAAGATCTTCACCTTTCCTCTCCTCATGCAAGTCTGTGAGGCTTTAAATCAACTTTGCTTCAGGGCTGCTGCAGCTCTGTTGTTTACTATCTGCTCGCACTGAAATTTATGAGGAGGGTGCTGTAGGTAATTATTTTATCTCAACAGCAGCCTTGAGAAATAACTAAACGTGAGAGTTAGTTAATACTTTTCTCTTGCTCTAAGAGGTGAGTAGTGGCTGGAGACTAGGAAAGGATTTGGTTTGTTGCAGATAGGCAGCAGCCAAGGCAGCCTTCACATGTGTTTTCCCTTAGCTTTCTTTCTACCCCACCGATTACTCTTCCTACCCAGCATGCTCTTTCACAAGTGAAAGAATAGGAACTGCAGTCTGCATAGGTCACAAGAGCTGAGCAGGCAGGGCAATTAGAAGGTATTTTACTCTTCTGCCTAGCTGAGTTAGACAGGATAAAACCATTTATTTTCTGTCTTGAAAACACTGGTAACTACTAGCAGTTACATTTAATTTGCCATTATGGCTCTTAAAAATAGTCGGAACTGAAGACTACTAGGGCTATTGTAACTCTAATGTTGGCCACAAGAGAGCAAGCTGGAATTGAGTTGGCTGCTCAGGAAATCCAGAGCTGCTCAAAGAAAGAATGCAGATTTGGATATAAGACGGCTAGATGGAGTCGCCAAAAGAGGGGAGAAAGTTGTCTGAGGGTATTTGTGTTTGCCTTGTTTGGAATAGTTTCCACTGTGATCCTGGGTTATTTTGTATGTAGATGTTGCAAATTCAAAATCCATGTGAGTAAATTCTGAGGTATAACAATGATTTCTACATTAACTTACCTGTTAGATCTATATTTTAATGGCTTACTAACTCACAACAAGAGCATTGAAATTGCTGAAATCAATCAGTTTTGCTTTATAATAACCTTTCTACTAATTTGATTGAGGCACTGGGATATGAAGAGAGTTAGATTAGTTCACACAACCAGGAATCTGAATCTTTGTACCTGAATCTATGTAAATCTGTGGTTTGTCTCCTTAGGTTAAGTATCTGGATTATAAATTGCACAAGAAACCTTGCAAACCCTCTAACCATTCTGTTTTAAATGTCTTATTACTGCAAACAAAACAAGAACTCTGAACTTGTTGTAAGCTTGTAGTGCAGTCAGATCTTTTCAGTTTTTACTTCTGATGAATTTTCAAGGCAATCAGAAAACTTTTTTGCACAAAAATTCTGTGTAGGTCGGATGCATGCAATTCTTCATTTTCTAAGTAAAAGCAGATTTTCATCACTTCCACATGAAATAGTTTTAGGCTAGTGTAAAAAATAGCTAAGAAGTTGCATAGCATTGGTCTATCAGTAAAGGTAAAGATAGTCCCACCATAGTGTTTCATCTGATGATTTAAATTAAATCTATATCCACTCTGTGTTCTCTGGTATAAAATTGAGGCAGCTAATGAATACAAGGGCCTTACTCCAGGTCTTATGCCACTGAAGCTGAAAATATAGTCTGAATTTTAGTTCTCATAATCTTTGCTTCATTAGCACAGAAAACCTTGTTGTACGCTGTTGAGAAGTTAATGTGAGCTGTAGTTGTACTTAGAAAAGTGGAAGAAAAAGACTTCTTTGTCAGATTGGTTTTACAGACTTAATAAACTGATGTAGCGGTTATTCCTCAAATATGTTGAGTAACTGATACACAGGTTTACTTTTAAAGTGTTTGTACTTCTATGATTAGCATTGAATGTCTAGGTGTCTTAAATAATCAAGTGCTCTGTCTTACAATAACAATCATTTTGTTTGCAGTACAAAGCTGGAAGTTTGGTGTCTGGAAGCTGGACGCCCCACTTTTGATGCAGTCAAAAAGCAGGAATATGAGCTGCTTGGAACTGCTTGTGGCACCAGATACAGCTGTGCCTCCTTCACATTACCCTGGGCTGGGACATCTTGATGCAAAATCGGATTACTGCCAATGTATCCGCCTAATAAAAAAAGGAAAAGAGAACTGCACCAAACACACACCGAGTGATGAGGCAACCTGACCAGTACTCTGTTCTTTCGCAAGTTGAGCTGGGAAGCCTGGAGAAGATTAGAGAGTAAATTATGTGCTTGTTTCTATTTCCTGTTGGGAGTGCCTCTCTGTTGGTAAGTACTGTGTTTAAAATATTTTGTACAACTGGTATTTTCTTGAAGATAAAACACAGATTAGATTGTTTTGGAAGATTAGGCAGACCCAAGGAGTATGGGCTGAAGATACCAAACTAGCAGCCTGCTTCTAGGAGACATATGTCTTCTAGAATCAGAAACATTGATTGTTTCAGAAGACATCTATTTCCATTAGTTACAGTCAGTCCTGTAAGTTATGTTCCCTCAGACATAAAATGACCCACTTAAATGTGAACTTTAGCAAACCAAAACATGTATGAGTAGGTTGGAGAGAGAGGGCAATGTTTAATATCTGTGTTAAGCTTTCTGAGCCAAGAATCAAGATTAGACTGCTCTCAGGCACCCAGGTGTATTAGGATTTTACCTAGACTGATTTATTAAGTATGTTGCTCATGAGTACTTTCTGTTCCTTTGCTCTCTTTGTAACAAACATTTGGACTTTGTACTTGCTTGTGAGAAGATAGGACAAATGTTTATAATTAGTTTTGTTTGTTGCTGCTACAGTTACATGAAATGTAGTAATGTTAACCTAGTTTCCAGTATTTGCAGTACTGAGTTTTGAATATGATAGTTAAACATTTGGAGCAATAACAACCACCAGAGAAGGAGAGGCATTGCTATGTAATTTCTGTTATATTTTTTAACTGGTGGATGTTCAGCAAAACAGTGACGATGGCTCGGAGTTTTAAGAGTAGTTGAGAGAACAGAAAACTTCAAGGAGATCTTTCTGCCAGTCAAATACATTAGTTTATGTGATAAAGGTAACCTAGACAAATAATGCAATTTTACAACATTGAACACTAGAGTAATGTATAATTTTTATAAGCATTCAAACATTTGTTTAACGCAAGTTACTAGTGTTTAGCACTTATGAAATCAAGATGCTAAGGTAGCATCTGGAGAATAAGCTAAAAGCTCCTGTAAGTTAGAATCTCAGCCAGCACACATTGAGAGTTCAGTTTATGTTGTTAGAGCAGGCTTTTAAAACTTGATAAAAAGAATAATATGAGAATATCAGTGTAACTTCACACACTCACAAGTAGTGATCCTTCTTCATGGTGAAAGTCAGTAATAAAACCTGCAAATGTAGAATAAATAAACGGTCTTTGTCAAATTCTCCTAATTCTGCTTGCAGCCTTTATAGGCTGAAAATGGCAGTAGGATCCATGTTCAGATCACACAGGCATAAAGAGGGAGAATTCACGGTGACCTAACAGTAGGAACATAAGAAAGTGAACGATAGAGCTACCCTTTGGCACAACTACAAGCGGTCTGAGCAACATGAGGCTACATTTGATTCTCCTTGGACTAGAACGGAGAAAAACAATGGCAGTAAATTGTAGTGGAAGAACAGAAATTCCTAGAATTATATCAGTCCTGAAGGATGAAACTTTTCTCAAAAACAGAGAAAACTGGCAAATATTTTTCACACTCTTTGTATCTTCTGAGCTTTCTCAGATGATTTCCATCCTCCCAGTGAAAGCGGAAAAATTATCAGGGAGATGATGATTTTCAGTCTTAAATACAGAAGTTTAGAAGTGGTATTTGGGGAATGTGGTAGCCTTTTTTAGTGTGGGCATGTATGTGGTACGTAGAGATGGCTCTTCCTTATAATGCATTGAAAATAGTTAACAATATTATCTTAGTCGTAAAACTATTTCAGTCTACTTGTATCTGAATTACTGTACTAAACTGATACAATGGAAATTGCGCTGCTACTGATACACGGTAATACTCAGCGGAAAAGGTAAGCTAGAGCCTAAGGTAGGACACATGGAGTCGGATCAAAGGTCCATCTGGGTCTATAGGCTGTCTCGGTCTGCATACAACAGCTGATGCCCAGGAAAGGATATACAAAGAGGTACAAACGTGAACAACTGATATCTTTCAAGTGCTGATTATACTAAAAAGGTTAGCTATATGGCAGAAATTCTTTCCTTTTTGAAATCGTACTTCCTTCTTTAATGAGTTGAGGTGCATTTTCCTACTGTTTCCTACTGTTGGCTAACAAGGAAGAGTCAGATGTGTGCTTTCTCAGGATACAGAATGTCTATAAAAACTCTCATGGGTTCTTGTCAGTTGTTACAGGTAGACAGCTAAACGTTTGAGAGGAATTTTTAAGGATTTTTTCTTTGCTTTTACTTTGTTAGACTAGGAGAATTATAGTTTTACAGCACAAGTGCATGGCCCAAAGGAAAAGAAAGCCACTTTTTCTCTCTTCAACCATCTGCGAAAGAAGTTATATTGCAGAAACCTCTTTATAGATGTTAGAAGTATGTATAATCCTGTGTTTATAATGAAAGTAGTAAATGGCAAGTAATTAATCCCCAAAATGGCTGCTGAAGACCCTACTGCATAGCTGAATAGGGACAGTGGTAAATTGATTTGCTTCATTCTCCTTGTTTGTGTCAAAGCTAGGATTCTAATCTGGCATTTGGTTTGTTAACATGCAGAACACACAAAGCTGTGCTGCTACTTGAGGATTTATCTGCAAATTAATCAAAATCCTCTTACTGATTTTGTTCGAAACTCACAAAAAAAAAAAAAAATCAAAATTTAAAGCATCCTCGGACATATAGCTTAGCATGGTTCAATTGCTGATATCTCAAAAGAAGAAGCTCTTCACCTGATAATTACAGAGGCAGCTGGATTCCACGGGTCCCTGTGACATCTGTCCCAGGGAAAAAGAAACCTACCCTGAACAGCGGTGTTACAGCCTGTGCCTGGCATGTTGGTGAACAGAATTTAAATGATACATTTGTCTCCACTGCTAAATAATTTACACTGTATTGGAGATGATTGAAGAGCAAATCAAACTGATTTGACTAATATCTTCCCAAAGGCTTTTTAGAAAAATAAACGAAACACAATAACCAGGCCTTACAACTATCAGATTTGCTCCATTAGTTAGACAGCTATGGCAGAAATTATGTTAAGATGTTAATGATGCTATGTTAAAAAATGGTGTTAACTAGGAGAATATCATGATCATCTTACAAGTCAGGCTAAGATGAGATAATTATTCTCTTTTTTTTTTTCTGTAGTTTACCTAATTTTTATCTGACATTTTTAACTGACTTTTAACTGTCTATTAAACAAGTCCACTAAATACACTCTTACGCAGGTTGTATGCTAACTGAAGTGCAGTAACAGCCCCTTTACACTACACAGAACAATTAAAAATATTTTTGGATAAGAAGGAAAGGTTCTCTCTTTCAGTTACTGTGCACATAGCTTACACTTATTTGTTTACTGTATCTTTACACAACCTTGCCAGGAGGTTGCCATGCTTCTTTTTAGTCACACACTTGAAAAGACTCTTGCACGTTGTGTTTCCTCCTCTGCTTTTATTTTTGCAAGGAAAGCTAACACCTTGGGGAGTGAAATGTATCTTTGCTCTTTGGCTGTCAGAGCTGTGACAGCCGCGTGAGAAGACATGCTGAAGGTAGTTTTTAAGTCCTGCTGGGAACGTAAGCTTTGAAGCTTCGCCAGTAACTATCAAGGGTCTGTGAAGTACGTGCTCTTTTGTCTTCATTGTTTTCATAAGTAGACTTGTACCAAATTAGTTTTCAGACTAATTAAAACCTGAAATCACAGGCATTTTCATGAACTTTGTGGGAATACAAGGAACAGCCTTGAAAGTCTTGCTTTTCCCATTGGCTTAATGGAACTTTGAGTTAGCTTGTGAGTGAGCTGAGAGATATAAGTTTGTGTGTGTGTACATAAACATACTGTATTAGATAGTAAGTATCCTAGATATTCTAGTAATTCTATTAATAACATTTCTTTATATTGCAGAATTATATAATACATGTATATGTATGACACCAAATAAAGATACTGTTGTTAAATTCTAAAAAATCATTTCCAAGTTTATCATTTCTAGGGAAGAGTGAAGCAAAGAAAGATAAAATATTTTAAGTGTACATAGAGAAGCATAAGAAATTGTTAGTGAAAATGAAATATGAAAATGTAAAACATTGGCAACGATTGAATTAACTTAAAGAAAACAGTTTGGGAGATGAGAACTGTGTAGGAAAATTACATGCTAAAAAGAAGAATCTTTAGAAACCAAAATGGAGATGACTGTATAATACAGGTGCTGAACCTGTGCATTTCCTCTTACGTAGTTGTAGATTCACGTGGATTTTTGGTCAGGTCTCAGTGTAAATCACTAGGAATCAGTGGAAAAGAGATCACATGTTTGTGCAAGATCTTCTGTAGAAACCCAGCTTCAGAATTAAGTTTGAACTTGATCAGGTTATGTTGATACATCATGTTTAAATAGCGTATCTAATGTCAATTATTTGGAAAATACTGTATGGGCAGTGGAGTACATTAAAATGATTGGTGTCGAGTGTAGGTGACAAGGTTAAACAACCTAGATAAACTCATTTCAGGATGAAGTGGAGATACTGAAGTAAGGAATAGCTGTTCCCATTATGAAGAACCGAGAAGATACTCATGGGAAGAGTCTGGCTTTCTCAGTCGACCAACATTTTTTAAGGCAATTAACAATCAATTTTAGAGGTTTCAGAAGGAAGTCAGGTGCTGCTAAATTGTTTTTAAAAATGTGAAGGAAAATAGGAAGATGAAAAATGATTTCATACCTTCATATCTTACTCCTCTTTAACCTGCCTTGCATAGTGGTAACATTTTTCTTGTAGGTTTCATTTCATTAAGATGCCAGATCCTATTTTGAAACAGCTTCTTAAAGTGTCATGGATAACTCAGCTAATTATTTTTTTTTCAAGTTTGTCAAAACCATTAAAAACCATAATCAGGTGAAATTGAACATTAATAGAAATGAAGCAGCCAAGTGAGCTGTTTTCACATCACACGTAATGAATCAGACCTGAATATGCATCTAACATAAGTTTACTGTTTTCTTCTAGGCACTACTCCCTTCCAGTAACACACA
Source organism: Meleagris gallopavo (assembly GCF_905368555.1). Lineage (NCBI taxonomy): Eukaryota > Metazoa > Chordata > Aves > Galliformes > Phasianidae > Meleagris > Meleagris gallopavo. The sequence continues at coordinate 2,023,122 of NC_139410.1, forward strand.
GAATCTGTTACTATTTATCTTGATATTTAGAGTTATTCAAGCTGTATTTAGATTTTTCAAAACTGAAGATAGAACACGTGACTGTGTTATGTCCTGAGCTGATGAGGTAGTTGAAGATTTATCTTTAGTTACTGGGTGATTCCTTTTCTAGCCATTACATCACTGCAAGTGTGTTTCATATGCTGATGCTGAGAACAAAGCTGGGGATATTGGTGGGAAAGATTTTCTGTACTAATGCCCAGATAGGGAAGTGACTTGGGGGAGTGAAGGGAGGAGAAAACTTGTAGCATTCAGCCCCTTCCCGGCAGTGTTTCTAATGACAGGTTGCGCCACCTATTCTGCCCAAATATCTGGCAGTACACAAAACAGCAGTGAGGAAATACTTGCTAGGTGACTGACAAGATAACCAGTAACAGTGTTGACATTAATTATGTTTCTGATCTCATGTCTCGTCGTTACACTGAGATTGATGTGTGGGAGAATTTATTTACAAGCATATTAGAACTGAAAAGTTGTAGAATGTGACGTGCAAAATTGGATGGCTACCTCTTTTAGATTTAACTAAATAACAAATAGGACCTATGGATAGTAGAAAAGTAATTGCAAACTGGAAGTGTTTGTGTTGCACGTGGTGGGTGAAATGCCACAGGAATTGTAAGTTAAAAATGCTGGCTTTTTAAAGAGACTAATTTTATGAGCACTAATAGCATTTTTTGTCATAGTATGCAGTAGGATAACGGTAACAGGGTATAAAGATGCTTCAGGGTATAAGGATTTTTTTTAAGCCTTTAAGTATTCTTCTGCATTGGTGAGTGCAAATGCAGCAGTGCATTGTACATTGGGCTGTGCTGAAATCTGCTTCTACAGCACTGGCTGTTAATCAGACACTTAGATTGATTATGATAGATTTTTATGCTCCATTACCAATTTTTCCTTTTAAGAAGTCAACAACACCACCAAAATGGTGCAGGCTCCTGTGCTATTCCTATCTACTGCTAGTTACCAAGTACTAGAAGTAAAACAGTTTCACAAATGCCGGTATAGTCTGACTTGTTGACTTGCATGCTAAGACAGGCAGTAGGCAATCCTAAGTTTCAGTTATCAGGTTCAGTACTATGCTTTTCTATACTATTGTTTTTACTATTTAGAATAATTAATTTAAAATATCTTGATTCAAGTTAACTTCTTTGCGTTTCCATTTGAACATTAGCATGATCTTTCTTTTTTCTGAAGCGTTTGTTACCATTTTTATTAAGAGAGATAACAAAAGGAAATTGTGCTTAGACATTACTGTGATACATTCTAAATTACTTTCTGACTAGTTCATCTTCAGAAGTATGACTTTATCATCTAACTGTAGGCAATAAATAGGTCTTTTTTGCAAGTGTTTCTCATACATCTCTCAATTTCTGCTCAACAGAAGAGGTGGTGGTTGTTTTGGAATTGTACTTAATTCCTGCCTGGAAAAATGATTTTGCAGCTTTTCATTATTTAATTCTTAACAGAAAATAGTGTGTGTTTGAATCAAATACTTATTACTGCTTATGGAACAGCTTGTGTACAGTTCAGTACTGGACTAAATGTTTTTGTTAAATACAGCAGCTAAAGCAAATAGACTGAGAATATTTTTGTTTGTTCTTTGTGTTACTATTATTTTATGTTAGACCATATTTTAGTCCTTGGAACTTTAAAATAGCTAAGCATGTGTCCTGCTTAACTTCAATACCATCGCTTCATTTATTTCCTTATCGTTTTGATGTGAAGTGAAACTTTACCTCTGAGAATTTTTAAAAACCATAATCTAGCTCTGCATCAGTATGAAGCAATCACCATTTCCTGGCCAAAATTATTGCATGGTACTGCTGTGCACAGTGAAACAGCTGCAACATCCGGACTGAAAATTTTGTATGAGAGGAGAAAGTGGAGTAATGAGTCCTACATTCTGCTCTTGAATTCCCTGCACGCTCTACAGCTTTACCCAACAAACAAACAAACAAAAAAATCTTCAAAAAGGAAGGATTACTATTTTGAGGAAATTTCCTGGGTTACCCTGACAAGTTCAGAGTGTGCATTTGTGAAAGCTTTTACTATGGCGAGGCTGTCAAGCTTTTGACAGATATCAGCTTTCCTACATGGAGATAGAGACCTGATGAAAGTCTGGAGTGCCTTCCCTCCCCACACATGTGTGGGAAGGGCATTTACCATTGCTTGTCTGAGACTCAAATGGCACTGTTGATTTTTAATTTTCTGAGGTGGTTGGCCCCTGTTTCAGAAGGCAGACACACAAAATAAAGATCTGTATCATGGAGCAGGTCACTGACCTTTTCTTTTTCTGTAACTGCTTCATGCACAGCTGTTGATCTTACTCTGATTACTTGTGGTTCTCAGGGTACAAAATATACAGCCTCGCACTCCAGTTGCTGTTAGTTCATGTTTTCCGCATTGTTTTGGCAGGAATGCTTGCACAGCTGCTTCTGGTTTTTTAAATCATAAAGCATCACTGGGGACTGAAATCCTTGTTCTGATGACATAATATTGTTAGCCTGTACTGATGGAACTCCTAAAATCCCTGTGCAAGCACCTCTTACCCTACAGGATTTAGGTACAACAACTATGAAAACTGTTCATCACACAGCAGTGCTACCTGCTAATGCACTACAATCTCCTGAGCAAGAGTGGGTTTTCTTAAGTTTGTAATGCAATGTCATCTCCCTTCCATTTTTTTTTCTCATCACATTGCCAATGCTGTAATATATGAATTCTGAAAAATGCCAACCACATTTCTCCTAGTTACGCCTTATTAGCAGAATAAAAACAATTCTGAGCTGTCAATAAGAATGAAAATGAAACAGGAACAGATGCAGGAGATAGTGTTCCAAGTCGCAAACTAATTCATTCCTCAGGTAAGATAAAAGAAGATGCAGATGAGGGCAGTCAAGCAGTGGAACAAGTTCGCTAGAGAGGTTTTTTTAGTCTTGAATCTTAGAGGTTTTCAAGATTAGCCTGGATAAAGTTCTGATTAACCTGTTCTCATAGCTGACTTTGCTTGGAGCAGGAGATTAAACAAGAGACCTGAGGTCTCTTCCAACCCAAATTATCCTGTTATTCAAATCTGTGAGTTCAAGAAAAGCTTAAAGGCATCTAACACAAGGCTGATAAAACCTGCCACAATCTGGCCTGCTGTTTACCTGCATCCTCCTCATTTCTTGGCCCTTCTTTCTAATCAGACTGCTTCCATCTCTTTTTTCTGTGAGTTGACCTGTGTTTGTGTGGAGTGCTATCCAAACGAATAACAGAATGACTGAAGTTGTAAAGGACCTCTGTGTCCAAATCTTGTCCACCCTTCTTCTCGAGCAGGGCCACCTAGAGCAGGTTGCCCAGGAGCATGTCCAGGCAGGTTTTTGAAGGAGAGAGACTCTACAGTGTTTCTGGGCAGCCTGTACCATTGCTCCGTCACCCTCACAGTACAAGAAGTATTTTCTGATGTTTGGGTAGAACCTCATGTGTCTCAGTTTGTGCTCATGGTCTCCTGTCCTGTCGCTCTGCACCACTAAAAAGAGCCTGGCCCTCACCTTTTTGCATTCTTCCTTTAGGTATTCATGGACATTGCCGAGTTCTCCCTGAGCCTCCTTTTCTCCCCACTGAACAGTCCTAGCTCTTTCAGCCTTTTCTCATGGGAGACGTGCTCCAGTCCCTTTGTAAGATTTATGATCTTTTGTTGGATTTTCTCCAGTATTTCTATGTCTCTCTAGTTCTAAAGAGCCCAGAAGTAGACTCAGCACTCTAGGTATGGCCTTGCCAGTGCTGAGAGGATCAGCTCCGTTGAGCTGCTGGTAGTACTTGAGTTACTGTACCCCAAGATATCATTTACATTCTTAGTGGCGAGAGCACATTGCTGGCTCGTTTGCAGCTTGGCTTCCACCAGGACCTCCAGGTCTTTTCTGCTTGGCAGCTTTCCAGCTGAGTAGCCCCCAGCATATACTTGTGCATAGGGTTGTTCCTTCTCAGATGCAGGACTTAAGTTTCATGTTGAACTTCAGTGAGTTCCCATCAGCCTATTTCTCAGAACCCTCTCAGCCCGTTTCTCAAATGAGTTCCTGTCAGTCCATTTCTCAAAATGCACTTCTCAAATCCAGTGACGGGCCCCTACACTCCAGTACAAAGATCGTACTGATGAATTCTCCCAAGACCATTCACAAACTTTCACGAAGTTTTCCTGGGGAGAGAAGTGAACAGGGACAATGTGTTCGATGTTATACTTTCAGGAAGTCTTGCTGTTTCCTTTCATGTGCTCATATGCTGAGGCTAATTTCCTTGCCTTTTTCATACTGATAATAATACTGTAGGTGATTGGTTAACCTGTTTTCCTAATTTTTATGCTTTTTTTTTCATTGCTTTTGATAGAATAGCCTTTTTGACCTGCCCAGTCAAGCCATTTTCAGCCTCTTAATCTGGCCATTCTTTAATCCTTGTGTTTACTCAAACACTTTCAGTAAATGAATCACACCTTGTATTTCATACTTTAATTACTTTAATTCCACTTTTCCTCCTGTCTCTTCCATTTAGTAGATATGCATTGTTTGTACCTGCGCTTGATCTCTTTTCTGTACTACTGCACACTCAATCTTTAAGTCATTTTAATTGATCCCACATTTCTAATTCAGACTGGTCATCAAAAAGCTGTATCAAATCAGAAAGCAGGTAACAAGCACATTGGAAAGGCGTGATGTGAAGAGGTGGCTCTGAAGACATTCGAGGGAGGTGCCCTGAGGAGAACCCAGTGCTATGGACAGAGTACACGTGTGTTTTAGATATGAACGTGACTTTTCCTCCCAGAGAACTAATTATGGCTTGTGAATTCTGCGAATAGTATACATTCCCCTGGGATTTTAAAAGTCCTCAATATCTTGCTGTAGTAATCTGCAACAGGAACCTGGTGGATATTGCGAGAGAAGGAGCTCAGCTGAGTTTTGACTCATTTGAGTTTCTCATCTGTAGAATAGTAGATCTGAAAACTGAGCCACACATTTTTTTCCATATAAACAATTCTCAACAAATAGCCAAACACAATTAACTCTGAGAATTGACCTCCTTTTTATGAACTCTCTAATTTATAATGTCACAACTGATAGAGTACTGGGTGCTAAGCCTCAGCTGTTGTTTCACTCAGTTAATTGAGTATAATTGGCTTAAAATGGTCATTGTTCTAACATCGGTCAGGGCACAATAACACCACTGTTCTCCGACTCCTGTTCCGTGGCCTCTCTGTAGAATTACTCTTTATGCAATATGCATGTGGTGAAAGTAATAATAATTTTCTTTGAATGTTGCCTCCCTTTTTATGTTTTCAGAATACTTAACCGACATACATGAATTAACCTCTTAGTGACCCATTAATTATAACACAGGTAGTAATTGCCTTTTTACAAATGAGGGAACTGGAAGTTATGAACTAAACATGACTGTATATGGCAGCAGTCTGAATTTACTATGTACAATACTATTCATCTGCAAATTTTAAAAGACTGCAGACATAACTCCATTTTTCACTGCATGGGACATGAAGACAAAATATGCCCTTGTTTAGGACTACACAAAAGAGCTGTACTAAGAACAAAAATAGTCTCTAACTAGTGGATTGCCACAATATTGCTATCAAACTGCTGACAAAGCATAAAGGAAAATGGGACATGCTATTGATGTGTTCCTCCTGGAGTTCATAGCACTTGCAGTATTAGTTGAGTACGTGTACCAGTAGAGGTGCTGCTTAAAGCTTGGCACGGACAAAGCATCTGAGCATATACCCCATTTCCTATGTAGACTGTGCAGCTTTTGCTGAGCTCTCCTACCATAACTGGATGGATTTTAGCTACTGCAGTATAGGTGCACCCTGCATTACTCAAAAAGCTGGAGAGGATGGATTCAACTTGCTGATTAGCAAGGTACTATACTGTCCAGTTTTGGCATCAGTAAGGAGAGAGCAAGCGGTCTCATCCAGTTTTCAGTTAAGGCATACACATGGGTATTTTTTTCTTTTTTCATATTCAGATGTAAATATTTCGATCTAATGTCGCTTTAAGAAGTTTCTTGAGCTGTGTTATATGTGGTGCTCTCAGATGTTAGAGATTGTGTTCATTTGTGTTCAGAGATACAGCCCATGTTTATTTTTAAGTTGTCTGATATTTTGTTTTGCTAAACAATTGTATCAGCTGCAGGCAGATGTTCTGGTTCTGTTCTCTCCCAGCTCCTTAGGAGCTCCTTGCTGGCAGTGCCATAGGAGAAACTGAAATGTCGTTGGGTCTATGTAAGCACTGTTCAGCAGGGACTGACGCATCGCTGTGTTATCAATATTATTCTCATCCTAAATCCACAACGCAGCAGCAGATCAGCTACTAGGAGGAAAATTAGTTCTATCCCAGCTGAGACCAGGAAAATCGCTTAGTAAGCTATTATTTGTGTTTGAATAAGTATTTATCAGATCTTCCTGTAGATATATGATAAAAGATCATCACTTTACACACACGCCACTTACAGCAGAGATTCTAGTCTGACAATCAGTTGGGCATGTGAATAGCTTTAGCTGATAAATAGATGCGTATGTATGATTTTCTTGAATCAAACATTAGCTAAATACCAAGAGTAATCACGGAGAAAATAAATAGAGGACGGAGTAGACAGCAGAAACAGTATGTTTTGAATTCTTTCTGTAAGAATAGGCTATTTTTGCCGAAAAGGAGTAAGCAAGTAAATTCATTGTCTCCTGGCCTTTACTGCCAGTTTGGCCTTTTATCTTCCAAGTGCTTTCCAAACATTTATTAATTAATCTTTACAACACTCGATGAGATTGATAGATAAATACCACTGTGTTTATGAGAAATTGAGACATTAAGGTGGAGTCATTTGTTCGCAGCCACATAGTGACTCAGTGATGAGTTTGAGATCAGAATCCAGAATTGCCTGGCACCCGGCCAGTCAGTCACTGGATGCAGCCTCTTTCTCAGTCTTGTCTTCCTGTGTGCCAAAGCCTTATTGTTTTCCCTTGCTTTCTTCCCATGTGCCTTCTACTTCTCCCAGGCTATGCTGGGAGGACGGATCACATCCACATTGGGAACTACTGTCTTGAATTTTATTTTTTTCCTCATCAGTTCCTGCTTTAGTAAATGGCCGGTCTTCCTGTTCTTTTAGGTGCTGTCTTTGGTCTCTGCAATTTAGAGAAGGTAATAAACCTAATTGAATGTATCTTTCATTTGTTAATTTGATATATCAGAACATAATTATATATATTTTCCTAATTAAATGCCAGGATGTAGCAAAACTTAATCACAAGAATGAATCTCATGTCTTGAATTAATTAATGAAATACTTTTTAATATGCCTTCCTTTATATCTCTAAGTCTATCTGCTTAAAATCACAAGAAATGTAGCAGCTGTATTCTGAATAGTCATTCCCAAAGCCCGTGCATTTAATTGCATGCATTTAATTAACTAGAAAACAATAATTGTGAAGACAGACATATTCCCCTGCCCACTTTGAAATGATTCTCTCCATCCTGGTAAGTAACTCCTGCCTTGTAACAGCACAAGATCATGTGTTTCAGAATCCCCATTCTTTCCCTTCAGTTCTGATGGCTCCAAGCAGTCATCCTGGAGGAAGTTCCGTATGTCCAAACCCAGTAGGTCCAAACTAAAGATTTAATATGTCTCCAACAGCCCTAGTAAGGTCTGTGGTGAGTAAGGGTTTGAACTGTTCTTCTAAATTTGGACGTTTAAACATCTGCCATGCAGTTAATACTCCAGAAGGGCAAAGATTTCTTATAGAACCTATTGTGTATTTGCCATTTTGGTGTTTCGGGCACACAGGAGTGTCTCAAACTAAGTGCCTGTGTTTAGGCAGCCTAATTTGGGCCTACATAGTGTGTAGTCATTTCTGTTTCTCAGCTAAATTAATCGCCATTTTAAAACTTGTGATGTAGAAGAGCATAAACAAAATAGTTGTTTTGCAATGGGAGGTATGAAATTGATTGCTAACAATAAGAATGTGATCAAAACAGACCACAGAAGAAAGGAATTCACAAACAAAATACCTGTGCTCCTCAGGATGGATGTAAATATTGTGCAAATAGACACTGAACTTAGAGGTTTAATTGTGTCAATGTTTTCTTCAAAATTATATGATACATCAACTCTTCTGTTTGTTCACAAGGTTAACTACATCACAACAGCACTTCTGACCGTGTCTGACATCTAGGGTTGCAGATTCACTTAAGAAACATTCTCTGCCTGTTTGTGCTGTGGAATTTCCCAACCACTTTGTTATGACTGTGTTATGGACTCATCCATAAAACACTTGGAAGCATGTGCATAATAAATACCTATTTGTACTGAATACAATAATGGACAATTATATGTTTTTGTAGGACAGAAGACTTTATTAGGGAGCAGCTTGTTGTTAAAAGACTACTTACTTGAAATTTACCTTAAGAAGCAACTTATGACAGTCTTTGATGCAGTGAAGCAAGAGTCCTGCCTCAGCTGCAATTAAAGCCAGAAAAAAAAAAATCAACATACCATTTTTGAGAGGCAATTTGTAATCCATTGGTCCTGCTGTTTTTTTACTTTTCTGTCTGCAAACCCATGCAGTGTAGCTGGAGAATACAGCTAATGAACAACTGTCCTTCACAGTATCAGAGATATCTAGACATCATGATATTGTTTTCTTCTCACTGTCTGGAAATATTTTATCTTCTTTTCTGCCACAAGCACTGTAGGAAAGGTGTCTTGCCAATTCATGCTTGACTTTCTTGCCAGGCTATGTATATATTTAGACCAAACCCCCCCCGGTGTTACTGACTTTTCAAATCAGTTCCCTTAGTTGATTGATCTACCAATGTGCAAAATCTTAAGGATCTGATTCTGTTTATTATTACGCTAGCTTAAACTTGGTTTAAATGGAATTGACTCATGAGCATCGAATATAGATTTATTTTTCATGAGCAGTTTATCTATAAGATGTAGTCATTTAGAACCTTTCCCTCAAAATCAAATCAACAGTGATTTTTCAAACAAACCATATATTTTTGACCGTTTCTTCTTAACATATACCGATGCTACTTGGTGGATCCGTAATGGGATTATTTAAATTTTCTCCAGAAGAGTGGTTCACAGCCTGCAGTTTGAGAAATTTAACTTTTGAGATGGTAAAATTTCTGTGATTGTAAAATAATTTAAGTTGGAAGGAACTCTGGATGTCATCTCCCCAACTCCTTGTTCAAAGCCAGTCCCAGTGCAGGTTAGTCCATATAGTGTAGTGAATACCTTAATGATGGGAATTCCACTGGCTCTTTGGGTGATGAATTCCAGGTTTTGACCACCTTTGTGCTAAAAAAAAATATTGTGGTTATTAGAATTTCTCATGTTCCTACTTTTATTTTCTCTCATCCCATTACTGGGCATCTAGAAGAGTCAGGCACTGTCTTCTCTGTCTCCTCTGACAATATTAAAGTCTCTTCTGAGTTTTCATTCCTCCGGGATCAGCCTCTCCTTTTGCGTTGTGTGCTGTAGCTTCGTGACCATCTTGGTGGCCCTTTGCTGGACTCACTCCTGTATCTCAGTGTCTTTCTTCTCTGGAGAAGACGAAAACCGATCACAGTACTCCAGATGCAGTCTCACAAGTGCCAAATAGAAAGTAAACAATCATTTACTTTTCTGGGCCTGCTGGCTACACTCTTATTACAACAACCCAGGATGGAGAGGACCTTTTCTGCTGCAGTGATGTGCTTCTTCATGCTCAGTTGCCTCATGTTCAACTTCTAATGCCATCCATTTGGGAGAGCTGGCCATAATAATAGGGTGGAGAAGTATTATAGTAAGATAACAACAAGCTATCAGCCATATTTATGTTTTTTTCTTGGCTCTATTTCAGCTAATAAGTAAATTTGTGCTTAAGATATTGATTGGAAAAAAACTGCAAATACTGCAAGCCACATTTTCAGCTCTGATGGACAAGTGCCTGCAGAAAGCTGAAAGTGAGAGCTAAGACCACCATTCTGGCTAGAGGCTACATCCTTGAAAAACATCCTGAGGCAGTGAGAATTTTCCCTTGTCACTGAGCACAGCTGCTGAAATATGTGGTGCCAACAGACTCTGCAGACTGCTTTGGATATTAGCAGGGATCTTCCAGGCAGCACCTCTGGAATATGATTGAAACCATTGGTCTCAGTAAGGGAACAGAGAGTGAGTGCTTTCCCTGGTACTTAATTCCTTTAACTTCTCAGATAAATTAGAGAATTAACTATTTACGTGTATATTCTAGTTAGAGCCACTATAAAAGAAATTGTAGAACAAATTTACTTTCTCGGGCTTTCTATTTAATTTTTTCCAATGCTTATAATGATAAATATGTTTCTAGAAAAAAATCCTGAGAATGGGCAGAGCTTTCTACAGGAATAACGGAAACAATAGCTGATCATTAGTAGTGTTAATGAAGTCATCTGCCAGGTGACAAGAAGGTATCAGATGGGGCCTGGTGAATAAAACTACTTTTTCGAAAGCTATGGCTAGAATTTGTTAGAGTTGAAAGCTAAGTAATTGTAGAATGATAGTTAATTAATAGGTGGGTTATTATGAATAATCAGTGTAGCACTAGCTCCAAGGGATTATACTAATGATCTTGCAAAGTGGGAAAAGACTGACTTATTAATTCCTAATAAGATACAGCAGCTTAGTTGATCATGGTCTAACATCAAGTACACTCAGGTGGTAGCACAAGTCGTTTTTCTCATACCTATAAATGCACACTAAAATCTTCTGTGCAGGTTTTGCTAAAATGGATTTGGTTAAGTATTGTGTCCCACTGCAGTCCTGTTCATGTAGGGTACTCCAAATGGGCCTCACTCATCTTCATCCACCTGCAGCACCGCTGCTGACAAAACTGATGGCTTTTGAGGTTGATGGTAGTTTTATAATTGCAGAGCGGATTATTTTATTTCCAGGCGTAATCTTATTTTCTCATTTAATTTAATGTTTTTCTTGTACTTTCTGCTTTGCCTTCCAAAAAATTAGTTTAAAACTATGGCTAATTTAGATATAAGAGACTGTCAGCTCCAAAGACTGAACATGTTTATGTAAGGATGGGCAGCACACTCAGAAACTGAAATTGATAGTGCACATGGATGTCACAGAAGAAGCTCTTCTGAAGGATTTCCTTTTTTCTGCTGTGGGATCACTCATACCACAGACAGTTCAGTTCCAACTAATGCAGGTCATAAGAAGCTTTTATTCTCCAGTTCACTTCTGTTCTGAAAAGTCTTTCAACATTCTTAAATCTAGGATTTTGTTTTTTTCCTTGAAACCAGTAGATGTTAAATACAGAGAGGTGAACAAGGATGTCAAAATCTGACTATCTTAAGGATGTGAAGTGTAATCTTCCATGGGAGTTGCACAAGAGAATACCTTCTGCTTGCAATAGGGTGTTTTTTAAGAGATACCAGTACTTTCTGACTTTCTTTCACATTTGATTTAATTGCATGTGTCAGAATTCCTGAATGCCGAACTAAAAGGTGAAACCAAAATTCATAGGTGTTAGATGGCTGTAGGGAAAATAACAAATCTAAATGTTTTCTTATTGCCTACTGAAATATGGACAGGAAACCAAATACTGTTTCTTCAACATCATCGCATTGTTCAGTAACAGAACAGTGACACCCTGGAGGTGACGGATTGCAACAAGTTATAATTAAGAAAACTAAACCATATGAGCTTGGCTTGCAAATAGGCCATTATCTCACTCCTGAGAGTCATTTCAGACTCCTGCTCAGTACAAAGTGTTCAAATTCAAGTCAATAATTTTGCACTCATGAGAGTTAATGTTCAGTACGTTAGAAGGAGTTTGCAGAAATGTCACTGCTGTCATTTAAGTGTGAAACATTCACTTGTTATTAGTAGATCAGGTGTTTTCCTTTATTTTGATTTCTTTTTTTTTTCTCAGTTGGTAAAAGATGCTGTTTGTGTTTTGGGTACAGTGTTTGCTTATGACTGAAAATGATCTGACAAAAGGAGTCTCTAAAACACGTTGTCACAGGTAACAGCATTTTAAACAAGTTATTTTGTTCACTATCTAGGCCATTACTTCCATTACACGCCTCACTTCCATTACTTATGTCTTGGATTTAGCCTTCTCATTGGGAATTTCATATAAACGACATCAATCATATCCCACCCAAATAAACTGCTACATTCTGAGTTTGCTAGAGCCTCTAAATGGTTCCCCTACAAGGGTTTGTCACAAGCATCCATCACTGGTAGTGAGGTACCGGTAGACACATAACACCATGAATCTTAGAGAAAGGTGGGAGAGATTAGACATTTCCTTAATGTAGATATGTGTAGATATTCAAGTTACCTAGATATTAGTGAAAATAATGGTTTTTGAGTCAAAAGCTCTCTGTCTGAATGGGAGCATGAAACCTAAGAAACTTAAGAGACTTTTCTCCAGCTCATCCCCACCTGATTCTCGGTGCAAATGTTGTGCGAGTTCTGGACTCTGAGTGTCAGCCAGTACGGAGATGTTAGTTCTGAGAGCTGGATGGATGAGCTTGTAAGCAAGAGAGCCACGGTGCTCCACTCCTGAGTCACAGCAGGGACCAGCTTGGTCAGGGGTTCTGTGCTTCAGCCTCTAAAAAACCTTCTTGTGTAAACTAATGAGTAAAAAAACCACTTTGCACACTAAGAGGGGAGACTTTATGAAGAATGGTAGCATCACAATAATTAAACATCATGAAACCTCTCAGCTGAGTGTAATATCTGAGCTTACATGAGTTCTTTCACTATTATTCACACCTCTTTGGTTGAATCCAAGATGACATTTGTTGGAAGTATTTTGTAAAATTGCTGTTGCTCTAGATTTGGAAGGTCTATTGCAAGTACAGAAACCTGCTGCCACTGATGTGGGCAGTGGTTTAATGCCAAACATATTATTTCTTATTTTTCAAGACGTGTCTTTCCTGGAAGTGTATCTTTGAGTATTCTTTGCATCATTGTTATGCACCTACCCGCTGCTAAAACCTTTTCTGTTGTTGACATCTTGTAGTTGAGTTGTCCTTTCTGCCAGGCGGGTTAAATGTAGGATGACTTTCTTACTTATGGACAGGTGTCTCGTTAGAAACATTCTGAAGAACAGTTGTGTCTTCTGAATTAAAATCTTGGTAGATTTAATCTGAAGCTTAAAAATTTTAAACTATTCCAATAGTTAGATTTCTTTATTCTTCATAATTAGAGAGACAACATTTATCATATTCTGAAGAAAGCAGAAGGAATTAAAGATTTTTTTTTTCAATGAAAAACTTTGACTGGGCAGGCTATAACATAAATACAGGTTTTGTTGATTCATGCACATCTCCAGATGGAGGCTGTAAAGATTTGAGAGATTTCTACTAGGAATGAAATGCCTTTATAATAGCTACAATCACAGCTAATAGAAATTCTGAAAGGGTTTTCCTCACTTGAAAAACAAACAAATCAAAGATAAATTATTTTGGGGTTGTCTAATAATCTGGAAAAGGCAATAATGAAATAAGTAATTACATCTTCCTAGGGAAAAGCAGAGATGTAGGTAAGTTAATAAGTAGGCTGGGGTTGGCCTTGCAATAGAAGAGGCTCCTGGGTTGCCCACAAACGTGTACATTCCAGTGAATGGTGGAAAGCCGGCATTATCTGCATAGTAAGGTTGTCCCATAGTTTTGGTCAACCCTTGCAAACATAATCCATGGTTTTACACATACTGGTTGCCCTTGTTGTAAAGGAAAATTTGAACCCTACTGTTTATAACCTCTGGAAACTGAGTAACTATTATTTGCAGACTTTCTGCATCTACAAACATCTTTCAGCATCTCATGTCTCCAAAATCTCAATTTTTTTTGGTCTCCAATTCCACTCTGTGAGTGACAATTAGTCAGGCCTGGGCTCAAATCCACTGCTTTCCAATTATGTAAATTACTGCCGTAAGAATGCTGAGTCTGGTCTATACCAAGTAAAACAGGTAACTCCTCTTGCATGCCTTCCAGCTATAAAACACCTCCCTAAATGTATCTGAAATCTGTAAATACTGTGGTGCAAAACTCCTGGGAGCCAGTCCTCCAGTAGCAAGACTTGCCTCTTTAAGAACAGTCACAAATTCATTTGAAAATATTCGCAAAGAAATCTAATAACATTTGGAGTTATTGGAGATGTAAGTCCAAGTATAAGAATCTTTGGGTTTTAGCATCTTTGTAGATGTAAAAATCAAGGGGCTTAAGCTAATGTCTGAGGTCAGCATTGTAAGGAATGTTGTGTGATTCCCATCTTATGGAAAAAAAAACCTGGGCACAGACAGTGTAACGAGCACCTGGAGAAAGATCATGTAGGGGCAAACTCAGGAGAACTGTGTGATTTCAGCTACAGAAAGGTATAACCAGCAGTGCTTTTCTGGTCTGCATTCCTGTTGTTACTGTACAGAGGGTAAATCTCTTCAAGATCCAGTTCTGCTGCTGCTGTGTTAGGTACAATAGCAGGCAGGCTAGGTAAGAGCCCAGATCCATCTCATTCAGTTACTAGACTGTATCAGCAACCAGAAATGCCACCGGGCATCACACAGGCATCTCTCAGTGCTGCCACGGAGCTCGCTGCTTAAGGTGCAAGGCACCTAGATGCCAGAAGAACACAGAGCTCGTTCAGTGCCTCTGCTTGCAGATACACTTGAACTGCCAGCAAAGGTGCAAGGACAGGCAGTTGAGAAATGGACGTGACACTAGCTCAGTACCAGGTGATTTTAATATACTCTAGATTATTTATCTAATATGGGAGTTTAAAATGTGAAGTTTCAAGAAAACCTTAGGAAAGATTTTAGGATTTTTTTTTTTATCTGTTAGTAAAGGAGAATACAGTTTAAGCAGCCTGACTATATGAGACAAGCAATCAGGAACATTTTTTAAGCCAATGTGAGAAAAGGCGTTGTGCTTTTTCTAAGGAGAACTCCATGGGAAGAAGCACTTAACTTGTCTGGGATGGCCAGTCCCATGAAAGTAGTAATTTCAGGCTTCCTCTGTTTATATGAATTTTTATTTGTGTTATTTTTTACCAAGATAATTCCCCTTTATGCAAAGGATAAACTGTGATTCATGCGTAGAAAGTCATCTAATTAATACAACGAATACTTTGAACAGGGTCACAAGAGTGGCAAAACCAGAACAGACTATTGGTCTATTATGTAAGACATTTGGCGGCCTATAGAGTAGGGGAAAGGGAGAGAAAAGATTTCACACACAGAGGAAGGAACTTTGCAGTTCTACACAATGAAAAATGTATTTCAGCCCTGGTGAGCAGGAACAGTCACAAAGTTTTTAGAAGGACAGAACAGATACTCCTCAAATATTTTCTGAGGATCCTCAGGTTCTGACTATTTTTGACCATTTCCTAAGTCTATAAAAACGCTGGTTTTGCTGGTGGGGAGAGGAGAGGAGAGGAGAGGAGAGGAGAGGAGAGGAGAGGAGAGGAGAGGAGAGGAGAGGAGAGGAGAGGAGAGGAGAGGAGAGGAGAGGAGAGGAGAGGAGAGGAGAGGAGAGGAGAGGAGAGGAGAGGAGAGGAGAGGAGAGGAGAGGAGAGGAGAGGAGAGGAGAGGAGAGGAGAGGAGAGGAGGGATCTCATGGTAGGAAATAGGCTACTTGATCTAAGCTAGCATTAAACTAAGGATTCACCATCTTCATTATAAGAGCAGCTTCTTTCAGTGAAATAGGCTTTGTTAGTTTAATTTGCCTTTTGAAAGCAAACAATTGGGAGCACTGTCATTTACAGGCGTGCGAGCCATAGTCTTGCGATACTCGGTGCTCATCTCACAACTTCAGCTTCATGAAGCGTTCGAATGTTTGAGAATCTGGCGTTCTGAAAGATGTCAGGAAAAGGGGACAAAGAAAGAGCGAACCGAACGAGAACGCCGCGAGCCACGGCCGCTGTGGCTTCCCGGCCCGCCGCGGAGCAGTGAGCGGGGCCGCCCCGGGGCGGGGCGGAGCGGGGCGGTGCTCGCCGCCGCCGCCTACAAAACGCGGCGCGGCTCCGAGCCCGCAGCCTTCGCGCTTCCGGCAGAGCCGCGTCGAGCCCCCCGGGCCGGCGCTGGGCTTCTCCGCGCCGCAGGGTCCCGCCGGCAGCGGCGCATAAGGCTAGCGCTTTCCGACTTCAGCTACAGTGCTAGCTAAGTCGGGGAAGGCAACACGGAGAGAAGCCGCGCGTCCCCCCTTTTCTCCTTTCGGCGTCGCGTTCCGGCGGAGCGGGCCGGCATGGCGCGGGAAGCCGGGCCGGCGGGCGAGCGGCGGCGGCGCTGCGGTCAGTGCGCGGCGGCGGCTCCGCTCGGCTGTCGGGAGCGGAGGGGCGGGGGGCGGGCGAAGTGCCGCGGCGGATCCCGAGCGGCGAGGGCGGGGAGCCGCTGCCGGCCGGCCTCAGCCTCTGTCTCTTTCTCGTTTAGGAGCCTTGGTTGGCTATTTCACGTCTGCCAAGTTTCTGCTTTACCTTGGACATGCGCTGTCCACTTGGGTAAGTGGGACACCGGCCTGCCGGAGGTGGGGTGCTGCTGATCCGGCTCTGACTTACCTGCGCGTTTTCGGCACTTAGCGAGAAAGGGTCGCGGAACAGCGCTACGCCTCCGAGACAGAGGATTTGCTACTGCACTTTGTCGTCGAAAGCTTTTGTAGTCCTTATAAGATACGGAGCTCAGCTTCTAGTTGCGCAGAAGAGCAATACTCACTGTTTTATGAGGGCCCGATTCGATATCTGCAGAATTCTGCTTTCCTTTATGCTTTAAATAACTGCAGAACCAGTCAGGTTCCTTGTGGTGTTAAGTTCAGAGTGTGAGGCGTGAGGTGTGGTCCACTGTAGGATGCAAATGGCAGCCCACTGTGCTTGGACTCAGAGGGCTCCTTCTGCCTGCACTTATTGATAGGAAACACTTTGTTTCAGTAGCAAACCTATTGAGTGCCAGTTTGCTCTGTCAAAACACTTACCTGCTGAAATGCTTTCTTTGTGTACTAAAGCAGCTTAGTATGCCAGTTCTTACTAACTTGAGGTTACAGTTCAATAATCTTAAACTACAAATAAAAAAATAGAGAATCTGATTCTATGTAATAAAATCAAGAATCCGTATAACCTTGTAATATAATCGTAAGTCTGCTTCAGTTGGATTGATTCAAGAAGAAGTGGGTGATTTCCCCTATCATTTCCTGCTCTCTTTCCAGCCCTGGCTGCGGGCTGGATGGTGGTGTGCGCTGTGCAGCATAGGGCAGCTTGCTGCTGCACAGCTGTGCTACCATGTGCCCCATTGGCAGCACCATGCTTCTACCAGCTCGACAGATCATGTTGGTGCTTCTGTTAATGGGAGGATTTTTCTGCTTGGTGCAGAATTGGATGCTTTTTAAAGTAAGGACAGTATCTTAGCAAGTAATGCTATTGAAGAAGCAATGTGGCAGTGTTTGATTGGTTTGCTCTTCTGTAGAGTCCAGGGCTGTTATCTGCAGCAGCTTGTTGGTAATGCCAGCAAGTTACTTAGCTGGAAGTGCTGGAAGCCCGGCTGAGAGCCTGCTGGAGCTGGGCAGTGAGGCTACTCCCAGTGTGCCAGGAGAGGTGACAGAGGGGAGCTGGGAAGCAGTGGTATGTGCCCTGACAGATACGGGCGGCAGGGTGGCTGTTCTGCTGGTTAGCAATGTTAGTACTGTACTCCTCATTCCTGTGTGTTTTCCTTTGTGCTGAAAACCTTGACTTAAAACAAACACTCTCCCCCCCCCCCCCCCCCCCCCCCCAAAAGGAGGAAAAAAAAAAAAAAAGAAGGGAAGAGAGAGAACCAAATCTGCCGAAACAGCAGAAACATGGCTTGTTTTGGCAGCACTGTTGCAGGACTGCACCTTCTATATCTTCAAAACTTTAGTGTAACAGCGTTAACAGGAACAGCAAGTAAGCACCTTTTTCTTCAGAACTTAAACCACTGTGTTTTTTTGTTCTAAACTATGTCCCCAAGTGGAAATGTTGTTTTGCTGTGATTGAGAGAGCTTATTTGGTTTCTTTGTTACTAAGCCATTCCCAAATACAGAGAAGCTGTAAATGATTACATGTCACCTCTTCAAATTTGAGCAATCTGCATATCTTTTTGGCTCTTGTAAGTAGAACGTTTGAATGTGTGTTTGGCTTTGCTGAACTGGTGTGTGAGACCTCCTGTTGCTGCCTTTAGGTACTTAACTCATTCCTGTCTGTTGCTCAGGACTAAAGGAACAGAATCAAACTGTCTCTACTGGGTGATGCTGGGCCTCGCGCTTGTCAAGAGTTTTGTGGTGACTCCTCAGCACAGCCCATGGCTCCGCTGGCCTCAGGAGCATTGTCAGCAGGCTGCTGCTTGTCCTCAGGTTTGGGGCAGTGTTACAGACATTCCGTCTGGCTGGGTAACAAAATTCTAACAGAAGAGCAAGACATGTCTTTGAGAGGCTGGTGAAGCTGATCAGCCATAGTTGAAATTAGAAATTAGAATTAGACATTAGAGTTGACATTTTCACATTACGGCAAGTAGGATTTAATTATTTAAGGTTTTACTAATTTCTGAAGGCAGTACTTACTGTTGTAAGTAAATTTTAGCTTGAAATCGGATCCCAGCTTAAAACCTTTGTAATTTGCTAATAATGTTCTTCTGCAGTGCTGACTTATCTTGCTTGCTCTTCAAACATTTTAGTTCCTGAAGAAAACCTGTGTTTCCAGGTAGGGATAGCTGTAGTTGTCTGGAAGTTTGCACTGTGGCTGGCCTGGCCACATTGCTCTGGGTGAGTGTTGGTTAGGGATGAAGAGAGTTCATAGACTCTGTAAATGAGTTGTGGAGCAGAATCATGATCTAACTGGGGTCAGGGTAATCTTCCTATGAATATGGCATGAAATTGGGTTTCTCCCTCTGATAGTAATGCCTGTTGCTGCTACCTTTCATGCACTTCAGTGCTTGCTAAGTTAATTTCTCTTCAAAATTCAGCAACAGAAACATCTCTGCGTAAAGAAAAAGACAGCAACTTCTATTAGGAAATTTGAATGTAAGCATATTATTTCGACTCTTTCTTCCAGCTTAAGAAAGAGGTAATCACACTAATCAAAATGGCATGAAATTTGGTTCTCATGTAATTGGGGTACCGCTCTTTTTCTGCCCATGGCAAAGGAAATGTGTTTACACAGGTTGAAGAAACCTCCTTCAGGTTACTCCATTAACATTACAAGCCAAAGTATTTGCATGTCTCTGTGCTACACTGAAGACTTGAATCTAACTATCTGCAATTATTTTGACCCTTAAAATAGCACGTATCTTATATCTCTTTATTGCTGCGTTACTTGATGGTTAGATGTGTCAGACTTCTGCTTTGTAGGAGGTTTTCTATTGCATCTTCCAACCTTTTAGTATAACCTTTTAGCTTTTTTAGTCTGGAAAGAGGAGGCTCAGGGGAGACCTTATTGCCATCTATAGCGACCTGGAAGGAAGCTGTGGTGAGGTGGGGGTTGGCCTCTGCTCCCAGGTAACGGCATTAAGACAACAGGGAATAGCCTCAGGTTGTGCAAAGAGGTTTGGATTGGGTTTTAGGAAAAACTGCTTCTTTAAAAGAGAGGTCAGGCACTGGAATAGGCTGTCTGGGGAGGTAATGGAGTTACTGTCTCTGCAGGTGTTTAAGAAACATTTAGATGTTATACGAAGCGACATGGTTTGGTGGGGAAATATTGGTGGTGGGTGGACAATTGGACTTGATGATCTCAGAGATCTTTTCTGACCTTAATGATTCTATGATACTATTTGAGGTTCTTAGAAATTTGTGCTATTTGCTATTTCACATAGCAATTGCTTCCTTTAGATAAGACAACAGAAGAAAAGAGTTTTGTCTCTTATCTACGTAAGATCAGTGCTAGGTATCCTTATGAAACAAACAGCCTTAGAGTAAATAAAGCACTTCTGTAGTGTACTTATAGATGCTTAGAAATGTGAGATTCCAACTCCCACCATATGACAATGTGAAAATCTTTATGTATTCATTAGCAAGCCACAGTTATCTTTGGTAACAGATCTGAAGGTGTTTTGAATAGTATGGAAACTATGTCATGTACACAAATTCAGCTTTTGGAGTTTCTTTTCTGCCTGCTGTTTTGGTACCAGTAACGTACAAATTTTGTACTACAAGCGAAAGTGTTGCTATAGGCCAAACAAGCTCTGGTATTCAATTTCTTAGTAATACACCAGTGTTGGCCATGGCTGAAGAAACTGAAGTTAACTTTTAGGGATGTTGAGGACAACACTGAACCCTTGATTTGTGACTTGCTTTGACTTGACTTGCTGCTGTTGCTTAAAAAAGGTTTGAATGAGTATTATCAAGTATTACGTTATGTTGATAATCATTAAATCTGTTGGTGAGGTGAGCTCTGCTGGATGCTTTGTGCAAGTTTTGAGTCTTGTTAGGTGTGGCTGGTTGCACATGGCATGGTTGTGTATTATCAAGAATTTCAAATATATAGATTTTTTTCTATTTGAGCTTAAGTTTACCTCATTTGCTTAAGCTTAAGCTACATTTGAATAGGACAGATGATCTTATTGATGCTGTGATAAAAGCAATGATAATAGGATGCATTTATCAAAAAAGCCCACCCCTGTGTGTGTAACGCACCTGATACTTTCATACAGTTATTTTTCAGGGCATTAATAAAATATTCAAATAGTACGAATGTTAATGCTGTGTGTGTACTTTCTGTTACTCTTCAAGGGAGATCGTATGTGGCATTTTGCTGTGTCTGTATTCCTGGTTGAACTTTATGGAAACAGCTTGCTCCTGACTGCAGTCTATGGACTGGTTGTGGCGGGATCAGTTCTTCTTCTGGGAGCCATTATTGGAGACTGGGTGGACAAGAACTCGAGGCTCAAAGGTTAGATGTCCGAAGAAGGCTGTTTACTTAAGGACAGACTCAATTAGTGTCAAAAGGCAAAGCTGTTAGAGTTAACTTCTGAAATTGCTGAGCTTATTGAGTATAGTGATTGAGAGTGGTAATAATCATAAAAAAAAAAGTTTCAAAGACAGGAGGTGGGTGGTTTTGATTGTGATATTTGCTATTTAGGTAAGCTTGTACATTATGTAGAGTTACAGAAATACAGGAGATAGAAGCCATGGGTTAAAGTAAAAACTACTGCTCAAGTTATTTACAGTCTAGTACTAGCATGGCGTGTGTTACTTGTCTTCTATCTAGATAAAAAGACCTTGCACTTAATGCAAGTGTTTTCTCTTAGTTAGAAGTATTTTTTTAAACTGGACTAGAGTGTAATGGCACGTTCTTCATACGTGCTGGCACTTGCCAAGGGTTCACACGATAGAATCACTTCCATGCTACGCTGACAGTAAATTATAGAAGCTTAAGCTAAGCCTTTTATCCCCTTAAAATAGTGTCAGCACCTAAATAGTTGTTTCTTGTTTTGTTTTGTTTTTGGGTGGGAAGGCTTAATTGGATACTGCTTTAGCTGTGAAGTTGCATCAGACATAAGCTGATTTTCTAAAACAATTGAAAATTCAAAATCAAGAATGTAAGACATTTGTATCTCATATTTGAGTGAGCAGAATAGGAAGCTAAAAATGCCTAAAGAATCTTTACATGTTTCTTAGAATTTGTCTAAGTTTAATTTTTTATGTTAATGACTGTTATTCTCTGTTTTGATTTAAAACAGTGGCCCAGACATCCTTGGTTGTTCAGAATGCATCCGTCATCCTGTGTGGTATTATCCTGATGATTGTCTTCTTGTTTAAGACACAGCTTTTGACCTTATACCACGGATGGCTTCTTGTGAGTGCTCAAATTTGCTAATAAGGAAATAATGTGTGAAGAACTCTACTGGAGTGTGGGAGACTGAGTTTTTATTTTTCTACTCTGTTTTGTTCCTGCGGGCTGTAAGTGACAAATAGAACTTGCAGCTAATTAGGGAAACAAATGACTCTTTGCTTTTAGTAACTATAACGCAGGCTTGATCACGCTGTCTGAAGAGTAACAGTCGAACAGTAAGAGTGGAATATATGATTCAAATGTAAAAGCCTTTTCTGGTTTTACAAGCTAGGAGCGAAGATCCCTTTATCGCTTTTCTCACCTTCTGACTTTTCCCCCCCATTTCTCTAGACGATGTGCTATATCCTGGTTATCACGATAGCAAATATTGCTAATTTGGCCAGCACTGCCACAGCGATCACAATTCAGAGGGACTGGATTGTTGTGGTTGCAGGGGAAGACAGAAGCAAACTGGCAGGTGAAATACATTGCCTTTCTAATACTTTAAATTGTCTTACTTTCCAAGATTGACTTCAGACTAGAATTTTATGAAGGATAGAACATCTTTGAGTTCCTGGTACTATGAGAAAACAGCAAGTAAAAAAAGGGCCTTTATTTCAGCCCATGCTCTGAACTATTTTTACAGACATCAGAAGTTGCTGTTGTGACTAAAACAGTTTGGTAGCCCTCAACTTCTTTTGTCCTTGTTTTAGTCCAACTGCAGCTTTGTCAGAGGAAATCTTTCTTGTTGTTGACTAAATAAACATGCACCGCACTCTTAAATCAAATACCCAGTGTTTAATAGGAAAGCTATTTAACTTTCAGGAACTGAAAGCCAAGTGTTGCAATACTTTATTTTTAGGTCCCTGGAATAAACTGTGTTGTGTAACTGGGCTCCTTACATAGGGATCAAAGAGAGATATATAGGAATGAAGTCCAGAACAGTGAAGTAGGTGGATCAGGAAGCTGCAGATAAGAGATACTGTGCATACAGCTGCATCTGAAACTTCATGTTCAGTGTTGAACTCCCTAAGAAAACTTCTTCACTTGTATCTGAAGACTCTGTATTTCTTTGATATCTGTTATCTTTGATACTAAGAGTCGAGACTTCATCTTTTTCGGCATTGTAAATATTTTTCCTTTTTTTCCCCCCCTCTCTTGCACAGTGGTGTGGCAGTATTAGGGGAGTGAAAGAGTTCCTCTGCAAATTCTGCTGCAGTTTGGTGTTCATTACGCTGTGCTGTGTAAATAATGATAAATCATGTAAGCCTGGGAAGTGGCATCTTTTGTGATGAACTTGGGTGTGCTCTAAATTTTTGCAATTCAGAGGCAAAAGCCTTCCCAGACAGAGGAACTGATACTGAAGTGCCAGCAAGGCATAGAGCAGCTTGACCTCCTAAGGCATTTATAGATCCTTGAGGTAACAAGGGAACTGAAAGTTCCAAGTCTGAGATGCTTCTGGAGCTTGGATACCTCTAAGCTTGGCAACATTTCAGCTTCTGGACTTTAATATTGCTGCAAACTGCCTAAATTACTCATAAAGAATAAATCTCTAATATATCTCTAAGGAAGGAATTTTACTTTACCAAAGCATCCAGGAGAGGTCAGCCCTTAGGTGCATCAAGTGTATACTTTGAAATGAAAGGGAGACAAGTTCTCCACTGAAGTCTTACGTTGCCCTTGCAGTGCCTTTTTAGATCATGAGTTTTGCAGAGCAGCAGTACTGTTAACTTTGTTTATGTGTGTGAATCACAAATGGAAAAATCTGATCTGTCCTTAGGAGCTTTGAAGTTCCAGTGGTTCTCATTAACCTTTCTTCTTGTGTTAATTCTTATTCAGCAAATCGTGTATCCAAACCCTGTACTCCTGCACATGAGATAAGGTACAGGCCACACCTGCAGAGAACTGCTGCATGGGAGGCAGTTCTGCCTCTGTGTTACTTCACAGCTTCACACACTTTCATGACCACTGTGTCTGGTACTGAAGATACAGGCAAGATGTTACAGGAAATTTTCTTGCAACGCAATTAAAAAAAAAAACAATACAAGAAAGCAAAGACTAAGCAGCTTGGTTCACCAAATCTGTTTAAAAGCAAGTTTCTCTCAGGCTGGATAGGGTTGCTTTATCTTGAATCGTAAGGGATCTTCAATTTACATTTAATTGAACTAAAGAAGTGCCAGTGTTGACTTTGCAGAAGATGTTGTTCAACTCGGCACTGTTAGGTTTCCTCAAAGAGCAGTCCTGGTTAAAAAAAAAAAAAAAAAATCAGTAAAGGAGGCAAGTATTAATTGCCTTGGCTGCCCCTTCTTCCTTCTTACTCGTTATTTTTTTCGTTCAGCCAGGTTACTTTGTAGCTCTCCTGAGTTTGGAAGTACTAACCTTATCCAAATATAAGACAGCTTTGTTATTGGAGCTTCTGAAGCCAAATAGTTTGCAAGACTCGAACTTGTTCATCTCAATTAATATCAGTGAAATTGTTTGAATTCCAAGTCCATTCAATACTATCTTGAATAACCTAACTGTTTATTTGAATGACAAGGAACAAATCTTGACAGATTTAGTAAAGCAGCTTTGTACTGTTAATTTCATCTTCGCTTCGTAAGCTTTATTTTCACAATAGGACTCTAAAATCAGTTACTTCTAAGCAGCCCGAAGCCCTAGTGTGCAAGAAAACATAGAGCCTTCAGCAGCTCTTAAGGGCAGAGCAGTGGCACCGTTCAGTGGAAGCCTGAAGCAACTTAGAGGGTGTGATGGCTGAAGTTGATTTGCAGGCAGAAATCTCATCCTTCGCAGCCAAATGTAAGATGTATTCATGCTAAGAATGGACTACTTGTTTTGACCATAGGCATCCAGATGTGGAACAGAAGGGAGGGAGGACTTTGCTCAGTAAGTTCTGAGTAAGTGTACAGCTGCCATCTAGCAATGTGACTCGATAAGAAAATTGAAAGCCATTTCAAAGGTCTGCAGCTATCACATTGGGTGCTGTGGTCACCAGTTATTAGAAATAAATGGAGGGAGACTGTAGTTTCTCAAATTATCTTTTCGGGGATGAATTCTACCGTGTATGGTTTCTGGAGTCATGTATATTGTGTTTGCGTGTTAGAGAGACTCAGGATTTCATAGCGCCACTTGAATGTAGGGCTGGCTGGTGGTCTTGTGAAATACTCATTTGCCTGCAAGAAAATGCTTCCGCTCTAAACCCAGAATCCTGAACGTGGATTTAGGCAAAACTGAAAGCGGAGAGATCTGGCTCAGGAACACCTAGATTGGCCTCGATATTAATTCTGATCCTGGAACACTTTAAAGGAGTTCCAGCAAGTCTTTATTCTCACTGAAATCACTTGAAATTGAGTCACGGCTGTTTAGCTTGATGTGTGTATTTTTGTAATTCTCAAATATGTTGGTGAATATTTTGCGATAAGTGTTCAGCAACTTATACAATCGTTCTGACAGATATGAATGCCACGATACGAAGAATTGATCAGCTGACCAATATCTTGGCCCCGATGGCAGTTGGTCAGATAATGACATTTGGCTCCCCAATGATTGGCTGTGGATTCATTTCTGGCTGGAACCTGATGTCGATGTGCGTGGAATACCTGCTGCTATGGAAGGTTTATCAGAAAACTCCTACTCTGGCTCTCAAGTGTTCAAAAGTTGAAGAATCAGAACTGAAACAACTGAATGTAAAGAAAGGTATCGAAAGTACAAATGTAACTGTTCAAGTCCACACTGTTCTCGCGACATCATTCAATGCTATACGATCATAACATGATATTCACCGATGCTTAAATATTTCCTACTTTCTCTGGTTACAAAACTGTATTAAAATACCATCTAATGCTAGCTGAAGTGCGTGAAGAATGAATAAGGAATCCATTCCTTATGGAAACAGGATTCAGTAACAAGTTTGTCAGTTGAAGCATTCTTCCATGTGCTTCGTTCTTAGCGGTGTTGCACTGAAGAAGCAGAAATTTAAACTGGTAAAGAAACTTGGCTTGATCATACTGTATGGGTCAGATTTAAGACCCTTATCTAAGTAGGGGAATACTGATTGATTACCAAATTTAACTGATTTAACTTCTGAAACGGTGAACTTATTGCAAACACTTGTCTTGCAGTTCATACTCTGCAGTTTTGGGGGCAGGAATGTATCTAACGGTTGCATTTCTGTTTGCAGAGAATGACATGAAACCTGCTGAAGGAGTGCAGTTAATTGTTGAGAAAGATGTAACTGGCTTTGAGTCCCAGCAGGAGAAGGAAGTCGGCTGCGCTGCCCGAGTTGCTGAACCTTTCATCACATTTCGTGATGGATGGGTTGCATACTACAACCAGCCTGTGTTTCTTGCAGGCATGGGTCTTGCATTTCTGTATATGACTGTTCTGGGCTTTGATTGCATTACTACGGGCTATGCATACACTCAGGGTTTGAGTGGTTCTGTGCTAAGCCTCCTGATGGGTGCCTCAGCAATCACTGGAATCATGGGAACGGTAGCTTTCACCTGGCTTCGTCGCAAATGTGGCCTGATCCGTACAGGCCTTATTTCTGGAATTGCCCAGTTATCCTGTCTGGTTTTATGTGTCGTCTCTGTGTTCATGCCTGGAAGTCCTCTGGATTTGACTGTTTCCCCATTTGCTGACATCAGTGCCAGGCTGTTTGAAAATGAGCCATTACCTACTATGGCATCTCTAGGAGGTGAGCCTGAAGTGGCTTCTGCAACTGGAATGCCCAACTTGTTAAACGGGTCTGCTACTCCTGCTAACACTGACCCAGAGATGAGTCCCGAGCCAGTGCCTTTAATCTCTGTTAGTCTCCTATTTGCAGGAGTCATTGCTGCTAGAGTTGGTGAGTATTTTGTCACTATTGACATCTGACATTGAGTGTTTTAAATTCTAGAATTTAGAAAACCTGTCCATGAAATGCAAATCTGAGTTTAGAACTGTAGGCTACGGTGTAAGTTTTGCATTACAAATCTAAGATGAATTAATTACGTTTAACATGCAAATGAAACTATCTTCTATTAGCATTGCTGGTGCAAAGGTTGCACATCTAACTCCTTGTGCATGATTCTGCTCCAGTGTGAGAAAATGTCACACTTGGAGGTGACTTTTTTTTTTGTTAACTCATCTCTGAAAAGATCTTCTTCTTTTTTTTTTTTTCCAATCAAATGAAACTATTTGTTGATAGGAAACAGATCCAAACATCTATGCAACAAATACCTTCAATTTTCACAGTTCACCAAGTTAGTCCACAGAATAAATGGTCAAATCTTTAAACTTGTGACCAACAAAAGAGTTCAGAAGAGGCAACTCTGATTTGTATGTTAGCTTTTTTTTTAATTTTATTTTTTTTAATTAAATTAATTGACAAGTAATCTAGTGTTAGTATTGTAGAACCTTTGTACCCTATAAGAATTTCTGTGGCTTTTGGTGAGTTTTGCAGGAGGAAAATACTAGGGTCGTGTGTAAGAATTGTTTTGCAAGGTAAACTTGCTGTAAAATAGCTATTACTGATGAGCAAAACGTTGTTAATAGATGTGATGAAGGAAGATGTGACAGGAAAGTTGGTGTGTTGATCTGTTAGTACTAGTTCAGGAGACGTTACTCAAGGAAAATAAATGGCTCACAGCTGTGCAAGTGTGAAATCCATTCTACTCTGAAGGGAGGTTAGTTTGACCTGACTTGTGTATTTTTAGCAGTAGTGATTATTCTGAAGCATAAATTAGGTTGTATCATTAATGAAAGCTTACCTTGAGAAGCTCTGTTAGATCGATAACTCTGTTTTTCTTCCATAGGCCTTTGGTCCTTTGATTTGACTGTCACACAGTTGCTCCAAGAAAATGTGGCAGAATCTGAAAGAGGCATCATAAACGGTGTCCAAAACTCCATGAATTATCTTCTCGATCTGCTGCACTTCATCATGGTCATCTTGGCCCCCAATCCAGAAGCTTTTGGTTTATTGGTGCTTATTTCTGTGTCTTTTGTTGCGATGGGCCACATAATGTACTTCAGATTTGCTCAGAAAAGCTTGGGAAAACAACTTCTTGCTTGTTGCACTCCTGATCCCAAAGCAGTTTCTGATAGTTCACTGCCTGGTAATACCTCTACTGTCTGAAAGGATCCACTTCTCGTACTAACTTCATACATTAATATCATGGTTAAGCACATATTGCCTTTTGTAACCGTGCCTAAGGCGTTTCTGTAGAGTTGAATGCGTAACTTAAACATAAAAGGAAGCCTTCCCAAGAGAACTCATTGGTCTTAAAGGAGCCCACACAAGTGTTTTCATTTTTGGCCAGGGACAACTCCATTGCATCTTAACATCTGGTGTTCCAAAGCAAAGCTGGATATCATATCCAATATTTGATTGTGAGACAATGTTGAATCTGTTCTTCTGTCCTGCCCCTCGTGATAACCATCAGCAGTTAAACATAGGTACTTTTCCTTGAATTCCAAACAGTTATTTTGCTCATTGAGCAAAAAAGACTGTTTAGTTGCTTTAAAAAAGCTTGATGTACCATGTTTGGTTTTGTGTTCTTCCCTTTTCCATAAGCGTCTCCCATTCCATGTATTGCCCCCCCTGCCTTCTCAAAAGGCTTAAAATGTCCTTCTTGGTTTCCTGAAGGCATCCATTTGTTCTGACGCTTTCTTGGAACAGATGTCTAGTATTGTATTTCTTATGGTTTAACTCTACAGAAACACCTGTGTAGGTTTTTTTTTTTTGCATGTTTCCTCAAAGTTAGAGTAACTATAGGTACAAGATATTGTATTACAGTGTTGCACTTCATAAAGTAGAACATAAACTCACTTTAGCAGAAGCTACTAATATACTGTAACATTATAAAGCATGGCTTTTTTTTTTTTTTTTTTCCTAGTTGCAAATGAATAGTCTGCTCAGTTTTGATGTAGCAGAGAGTACTAAGGTCAGGAGTACTGGTACAGAAAAGCTCAAGTCTGGGCTAATTTAGCCTTTGCCTCAGAGTACAACAGCTTGAGTTTATTTCAAAAGCTATTGTATTCAGAAACCCTATTCAAGTGTTAGTTATTGGAAAATAATGTGTATTCCAGGCAGAAGAGATGGATTGCTTGCGTTTATCTGTTTTACATTTATGTGAGCTTTCACTTGTTTTGAACAAACTGGTGAGATGTTGGATTGTGTGGCCCTCTAAAGCAGCTTAAGAGAAACAGAGAATGATTCGTCCTGTGATTTAGAAGTTCTTGTGTTAGTTGACCCTACATGTGTACTAACACAATGCTTTTGGAGTCACTAGCCATTTGTGCACTTTTGTGAAAAATATTCTAAGCACTTTTTCAGTACAGTTGAACCTTCTAGCGTTCTGAGCTTTCCTACGGTAGGACAGTATGGCTCTAAATATAAATCTTTGTGAAATGTTCCTTTGCAAAGTTATAAGAAATGTGCAAAACCTCGAAGGATATTGTTCACTTGTTGCTGACACAACTTGTAAGTGGCATCACTTTGAAGGTTTTTATTTTAGGTACCGTCCTTAGCGCAGTCATCTGTGTTGCCAAACCTCAACCCTGGGATGTAAGACTGTAAACTCCGTTACCGTTCAAGCATTACATCGGGCTGGATCTGGGCCATCTCAAAATTTGTCACAATTACCTAAATGGAATGTAAAAAAAACCTCTAGTGGCTTTTGTCTCACGGTATTCTGCAAGGGGAATGAAAATGAATGAATGGGAATCCAATATAAAACCCAATTGTAGCCCTCGGAGTTCTAGAACTGTGAAGGAGTAAATTTTCTCTTCTAATGGACCAAAACCAATCATTACTGATATGTCACTGAAATGTTCTCAGGGATATTTTCACTAGGTTTATAATTGTTTATATTTTGACCAAGCTTTTGGATTTTCTTCTGTTGTAATAAAGGTAAAATCTGTAAATTAGAAGAGCTTTATGTGACTCAATCCTGTATGTAAATTGGTAAAAGGGAATAGGGAAAAAGGAATAGGCAAAAGGGAACTTTGCTGTCAGCAAAGCTTGAGTCAGAAGTAAAATAAAGCAAGCTTATCTAGATTTGTAAAATACAGATGCCCAAAGAATTAGCTTTACAGTGTGTGGTAGAAGAGTAGGGTTGAACCAGTAAGGAATTTCCAAGTAGTAAATGTCTGATTTTTCCAAATTTGTTGTCTTGTTTATATAATATAAATTTGGATCAATTTTTAATATTGCTTGATATAAACAAAGGTAGCCTGGGTTTTTCTGTACTGTACTTGGAGGAAAATCTAAATGCCAGCATATATATGGACTAGCTGTCCTGCAGGGAAACAAAGGTAGAAATGCAGTTCCCTGGAGGCTGCCCCCCAGGAATACACAGGGAAATAGATCTGGGGGCTTCTTTCCTATTGTCAAAGTGGTGTTTTTGTTTTTAAGATGATTGTAGCCTTATTTCAGTAGAACAGTGGTTTGTTTCACAAATAGTCCCACTAGGTATTGTAGCCTGGATCTCAAACCAAAGAAGTAGTATTGGGAGGGGGCTGGTCCTTCATATTTTGTATGCATACTGTTCCTAGGATTTGTATGTGCAGGTATATGACTGGAAGGCAAGACAATCTTAAAGGACAGAATAGCAACATGGATGCTAGCTTTTGTGAGGAGTAATGAGGTCCAAATTGGAGATGTATGCTTTGGACCGAATCGGGAATGAGATGTTGAAGAAGCAAACGCTGCTTGGGCACAACAATGTCTATGTCTTAAAAATGTACACAGACACCTGTACTGATTAGTGCTTTGAAGCGATGTGGAGCCTGAAGTCTTACTTAGCAAGACTTTCATTAAGTAAGCATTTTGGCCTTGTATTTATTTATTTTTTTTAAATATGTCCAATTTGGATGGATACTGCCCTTAAAATGTACACACTAGAAATCAATATTTCCAAAATAGCCTATTTTGTTATACAACCTTATGCTGGACATAGTTTTGATTTATGTATTAATCTTGTTAAAGCTAATGAATAAATTTGCATTAAAGAAATATTTGTCCTGTGTTATTCAGTTTGCATTCATCTTGGTGTGCTACATCTAATACTCTTCCCATAGATGAAGGTTTTCCATAGCGATGGGATGGAAACACTAACAGAAAGCACTGAGGAGAAAGGAAACAGCAAGTTGTGGTATTAATCTTGAAAAATACTTCAGCTGATTATTTTGTGCAGGACTTGTGCTTGCCACATAAGGTGTATGATCGCTTGTAGTCAGCCATGGGAAGGATACTGCACTTGTTAAATAGGATTTTCCTGAACCAATTCCATTTTACCCTGCAGAGTTGTTTAGAAAGATATCTTTGTTTGTCTTCAGTTATGTTATTCCACTGGGAAAATTAGAATTATTAGTTATTTGGTATTAAAATACTTAGTTACTGCTATGTGGAAATTAGAATGTAGGGGATTAAAAGTACAGGCTTTGCATGTATCAGACTTGGTAGTGGCAGGCTAAGTGACTTGTCACTTCATAGTGGGAGCTGCCGAAATGTCAGTGCTCAAGTTGAGGTATTGACTTCCATTTCAAGGATTGCTCATCTTCACTGCCATTGAGAACGTTAGTCAAGTGTTAGAATACTCTGTAGTACTCTGTTGTAGGTGTACTCCTGCAGGTACGGCAAAAGAATTCTAACGGTATTGTTTAATATATTTTGTGGTTTAATAACATCATCTTGGCTGAAAGGAGTCCTTAATTTTTCATCTGATGGTGCCAGTGTTTTTCATGATTTATATGTTCACATTTGGAAAAGCTGAGTTTTCCAAGGTTCTGTGGAAATCAGTGCTCAGCAGCCAAAGGTAGGATGATTGAAGATAGGGTCTGCTCCACTTGTTCGGTGTGCTGCCTTGCTCACTAGGTAGTGGAGTTGTAAGGCATGCCCGTGGAAGGCCAAGAATATCGTCTACTACACACTTCATTGTTTTGCCTTGGAATATTCAATTGCTTTTATTTTTCAAATAGTTTTTTCAAACCTAGCATTGATGTTTCAGAGACTGAAAATTGAATCGTAGTGCCAGATGACTATCAGAGTGGATTCCATCCCTACCGTTTAAATGAGCTAACTCACTTGCTTAAATTGGCCAAGTGTTCATTTCCTGTTGTTCTCAAAGACCACATATTTTCGTGTAGTGTTATGTTCTTTTCATACTGAGCAGAGGCTTCTTTCAGAGCCTTTTTTGGTAGTGTCGCAATGCGTGGTTTTTAAACTTGGTCTACAAAAGATTACAATTTGCAGATAAATCTTCCTAAAGAAACCAAGAAGTTTGTAACAGAAATGCACAGCCAATTCCAGTCTTTCATTTCAAATCTCTTATACTGCTGTTCAGCATTAAAAACTAGCAGGTATTACTGAGTCAGTGCCAAGTCATAGGCACAGCAGAAGATTACTGGAAGACCTGAAGTACTTGAAAGTAAAGACTATTATTTTTTCTGAAGAGAAGTGCAACTAATGGATTGAAAAGACTGAATGACTGTTCTGAAACTGGTTCTGTGGACATAATAATGTTTTTCTATCTGCTTTCAAGTCAGCCGCTTTTCACGTCCTGCAGGACTTGTATTTGCCATCCGTACATTTCTCTGGCACTTAATCCTGGAAAATGTAGTGGTTCATATTAGTGTGCTGGTACTTAGTACTCTCTTACCTCCTGTACTCATGTTCTTCTTCCTCTGTGCTGGTGCTGTTAACTGCATGCTGTAGTAAGCACTGTAGGATTAAGTAAGAGGATTTTGCTCCCGGAGTAAGGCTGTGCCTCGAGCTTCTGCTTTAAATTTTGTAATGCTGAGGAGCAGAAAAAACTGGACAAAGATGTTTGCTTAAAGACTTGCAAAGTGTATGGACAAAGTGCAAACTATTCAGTAATGCTTTTTCAAATACTTTGGCTTGTCCTGTCCTTGTGTGGGTCAATATTTCTTTCTAGTTAAAGTTTTATTGCATTTGGTCATAAGCATGCAGCCACGTGCCTTCCAGTCTTATTCTGGGTAGAGAGTGATGGAGCAATCTGTTTTCACACAGAGTTTGAGTTCTTACTCCTTTGTAAATGTTCAGAAAGTTACTTGACTTACATTTAGATAGTAAATTTTACTCCTTTGGCAGATAAGGGAAGGGGAATGTACAGTAGATGTTGTCGATAGGGCTTCTGCAGAAAACTATGCATCACTCCTTTAGACAAAATAAACAATCTCTCCAAATAACAGCAAAATGTTTTTTAAAGATGCGTGGTTTGGTTCAGAAAACACAGCAAGCTGTTGGTTCACAATACAATTTATTGCATATCGGCATCCCTATGAGACCATGTCAGAGCCTGGAAATGAGTTTTCCTTGAGCAGTCAAACTAACAAAGCATGGCTTTCTATGTCTGCGTGTCCTAGGCAGTAGCTGTAGCTCTTAGCCCATGTTGTGCAATCCCTGCTCTTCCCCCAGCTCTCACAGCTCTCCCCTGGGCCCCGTGCTATCAGCAGGGCCAAGCAGGGCACACACTCATCCCTCATTTGGGAGCGTTGTGCCTGCAACGGACACACGAGTGCTTGTGGGCTGATTAGCCAGCAGCCAGCACAAACAGGGCAGAGTCCTGTGCTTGTACCTCTCTGGGAAGGGAAATGTCCCATACCCACTCCCTCCTCGGCCACTGATTTTCACAAAACTGCTAACGGGTTTGGATATCGTTCATCCCATGTAGTTGAAATTATCCAATTGGTTCAAGAGATGTTTGTTAGGAAGTGGTAGAGGAGTGTGGTTGTGTAAGTCCCACATCCTTAGAAAATGTTTAAAAACACAATATGCTTTTAATGGGCTGTGTGATATGGCTTTAATTGGTCTGTTGTCAACAGCACATCTTAACAAATGGATAAAATGAACTGAAAGAGAACTAAGATGAAATCAGTGCAGGCAAGTGCAAAGCACTGCAGTTAGGCTGGAACAACAGACTGCTCCAATACCGGCCAGGGAACACCTGTCTGTTTTTGTAGAAATGAACTGCATGTTTATAGCAACGAGGCTAAATATAAGTCAGCTCCATAACATGAAAAGAGCAGTGGGAACAGATGCGTTTTATTTGTGAAGTGAACCATAGAGGCTCTTTGGAACTGAAAGACTGAAGTACAGCAGCTCATTTTTCCTTCATTTCTTTATTAGCAGCGGTGCTAACTGAGGAGGAACCAGAGGAGTGCGACAGTTGCAATTAGAGCTCTACAAAACAAGACGGCAGTGAAATACTTGCGGTCATTTAAGTACTGAGAGGTGATGTATTTAACAGTATCAGAGTACGTAAAGGGGAATGGGAAGAATATATAATTTTGCTTGAGAAGACAGACATTAGCAAGACAGCTCACACTATGCTTACAGCTCTGGGAGCTGTGTTCTTTTTTTACTGGTTATCTTTCGGGTGCATGTACTGTTTTTCCAGCTCTGCTCTTCTCTCATTACACATAATGTATGTTCTCAGTTGGTTCACTTCAGTATTTCCCTTAGAGCACAACTGAGACAGTAGACAAACGCACAGCGACTTCTGTCACCAAGAAATCGCCAGTTAATTGCCTTCCTACAGATCTCTTCAATGGATAGCTTACCATCAAAAGATCTTTTCGTGTAATGACTGAATGTTGGCTTTCTGTTTATGAGCAATCTCTGTATTCAGTGTCACAAGCTGCTCTGCAGTGTTGTTAAAATCTTCAGGCAGCTTCTATGAGAATTACAGCGTTTTTGGTGGATGCTCAGTCAAAGCTCCACGCCAGTTACCAGAGTCAGCTCTCACAGAACAACAATTCAGCAGGTCCGTCAAGGGATCCTGCTGAATTCAGAAGGCAGAATTCTGAAATATGTTGCTGAAAGAACAAAACGCTAAGTGTGAAAATTCTCTTTATGCTTAGAAAGTAACACGGGCTCAACACCTTTTCATCTAAGGATCCCTTTAAATTAGGACTCCTAAAGCAAGGATAACATACATTCCTTACATTAGCACTTTTAATACAGTTCAACTATTTCAGATATTTTATCTTGAACAAAGGAATCAAAACAATGCCTCTTTATTAATGTTCATATTATTTCAGCAGATAATTCTAAAGTGTTCAACTATAATTATTTAGCATGACAATTAGGAGTATGAGATTTTCCCTCACAATATTTTGGTACAACAGTGCAAACAAACCTGTTTGGTTTAAGCAGACTTACCCAGACTGTTTTCAAAAGGCTCACGTGCTGTAATAACCCTATGCAGAGCCTGCTGACATATGTATTCATCTCCTATACAGTCTGCTTCTTGAAGCTCTCTTAGCTGTCGGCAGCCTATTGACCTTAACTTGGAGAGTTCAGAATGGGTCCTCTGGGGATGCTCCTAGGAAGGTACATTCTGGTTAAGGCTACTGAAAAGGTAGCTGTGATGTTTGAATTCTTTCCTTTCTGGGAGCTTCCCTCCACAAGCTGACCACATTAGACATGAGAACTGACAGGGAGTTATAAAAATATGCGGTCTGTCCATCTGAGAAAGAGGAGTTGTCCATATTAGAAATATTTGTTCAGCTGCTGCTGGAGTAAGGCCACTCAGAGTCACTGTTTACAGTATGAAGTGTGCTGCAGTCCATTTTTATTCTAAAGATAACAAAATAAGATAAAGAACCCGTTATTTGGGATGGTTTTGACAAAAGTTTCAGAGAAATAAAAGTAAGTCAACTGAAACTTGATGAGTACAGATATTTTTATTTGCTTGGCTGCAAAGTACTTGTTCCATGTCAGCTTATGGTGACTTGGCATTGCTCAGTCATGCCCAAAAGGAGCAAACTGTGACACAGCCGTGGACCAGAGAAACCTTAAACAGCCCCTCTGGACTGCAGAGTTTCCTTGCTGAGGGCCTAAGGACAGGGCAGCTTCATGCAACGTTTTCTTTCAAGAGGTTGTGATTGAGCTGGCAGAACTGCTCTGCAAAAACCCACTGCAAATTTTGGTAGCTTAAGCTCAGGATTTTGGAAGACTGAAGGGATGGCACTGGAAACAAACTCCGCCAGGGCCCCAGCATATCGTGAGGCAGTGGGAACACAACCGGTGTCTGGAGAGAAACACACAGAATAGCACCAGAGGTAACATATCTCCGTGGAAGGAAATATGAAAACAAGAAAAAAAATAAATACTTCTCCCAGGAAAAAAAGTTTTGTAGAAAAAAGCCTCCTAAATGTGTTCTGAAAAGTTCCTTCCTCATCTGAAATTATGTAGAATCTTTATATTAATATAATCAGGAAATGTGTATTAATGTTTTTGGTTTTAGGTTACACTATTTCTCTTCATTTTGTGCAGAGTTGCAGTCCTAGAAATTGTCTTACAATAAAGAAATTGCTGTTTTTGTCAGAGAGTTCACGACCTTCACTGCACTTTTACTGCCTTTTCTGTGCCTTTGGCCTTTCCAAAGATTTCCAGTTGTCTGAGAAGTAGAGTCACGTTTGGCTTCTTTGTTTTCTGCTATTTTCTGTGCTTTGATTAGTGCCTGAACTTGGCAAATAGCACAAATCTCAATGCAAAACCACTGCGTCTACAGAAGACTGAAACACATCTCAGCACCTTTAGATCCTTGCCCTGATTCCCAGTCAATTGTTCTCGTTTTGCCATAAGAGGCAAACAAGAAATTTGTGCTCCCACTGTTTCTTTAATTCAGTGGGACTATGTGGACAGATGGAGGAATACATTTTCTGAACAGAGGATTTCAGAGAACAGAGGAACCGGTCTCTTTGGAATCACAGCAAGTGCAGCCTGATAGGCTGATAAGAGCAAGACTTCTTTGAAGAGGAATACATAGGTTTCTTCTCTCTCCACTGATAACGAGTTCTTTTCCAGTTCTGCTTTGCTCACTGAGATTGTTTTCAGTAATGAAATGACAACTTGACTTAAATTGCTTGGGCGTTAACTTAGAGTACCGGTTCAAATTCAGAGTTATAAAGGAATGTAAGGTTTCATTTTATTTGTTTAGCTGAGGCAAAATCTAAATGTTTTTCTTATCTAAACGGAAGAGGCCCGGGCCAATAACTGGCTCTTTAGCAGAAAGCTGTAACTTCAAACCGGTTTTCATATTTCTTTCTGAAGTTCCACCTGCTGTCTGGTTGACATTCCCCATTCAGATGCTGAGGACGTAGGTCAGGTAAGTAACAGAGCTTGGAAACTGAAGCACCAGAAGATGATATGAATAAACACTGCATTTTCTGGCAAGTATAAATCCTTTTAAATGCGAAAAGAAATTGAAATACAGATCCGCATTCTTCTTTCCACTGGCCATGCACCTCCACATCCATGCAGCTCCAAACCACAGAACACTGCCTGTGTCTTCTGGATATGTGCATTTTCAATGTATCACTTACTGGCTGAGGGTAATTTTGTATTCACAAACAAATTTGACATCAGAAAAGAGGAATCTGGAGGAGCTACCCTCTCAGCAGCATTTTATCAGGGTTCTCAGGAGCTTTCATGGACTAAGTTTCAAGGTGCAGACTGTATTTGGGGCCTAGTGCCAAACAAGATGTTGAGGGCAGCTGCAAATTTTGTTTTTGTAGCTTCTGAATGTGTGCAACGTTTCTTGAGGCCGTGCACTGCTATTATAAATTCCAGTGACCTTCATCTCTGGAAAACACAGCAAGCAAATGTCGTACTGAATTAATAAAGATATATTCAGAGAAAGATTTCTTCATTTGGACTTCTAATTCTCTTCATTAAAAGGCCTGTTAATAAAAAAATGCATTTCTAATCATTCTCACTAACCCTGCAAGACATCAGTGTGTTATACTGTTTTCATTAGTCAAGTTTCAAACAATTTAATGGTGATATATTGATGCCTGCACACAGTGTTACCAACTAAAAATGTAAGGAATAATATAGATACAAATTATTCAGTTCAGTTGGACTGCATACATTTCTTACAGTGTGTTCTTATCTACGAGTAACATAGCTCAAAAATAAATAAATAAAATAAATAAATAAATAAAAGACCTAACAGTTTTGCAAGACCTCTCAGAGGAAGCGATACAAGGCATTATTAGATGTACTTGAGGATGAGTCAGCAATTCTTGTCTTACATCATGCCGGATAAATATGCCAGAAGTCTGGTTACAATCATAAAGCGATAGAATGGGGAAAATGAATGCATTCTGGAAGCCTTAAGCACAACCCCTGTTTAGAAATGGAGAAGGTACTTCTAACTAGTAACTAACTTTTGGGGAGCTTCCCTTCTCCCTCACCACAGGCTGTACTCTTGCTTCTGGACTCATGTAGAGTGAGATGGCTTTGCACCATCCTCATGGTGCTGACTGAGGCTTAGTTAACACGGGTTAGTTATCTTGGGCTTGGTGGCTGCAGGGAAACACTATTTCTAGACTTGGATAGTCTCAGTCATTCGTTGTTAAAATCTAAAAAGGTCTGAATTTCTGGGGAAATTGGCCAGTAGGCCAAGAAGAATTGCTGTGTGGAACTTCTGAGACCTACGTAGTACAAGTGGAAAAGCTAACTAGGCAAGAATAGTAACTACAATATCTTGTGCACTGTGGGCGCTGCAGATGGCCTGTGCTGGGCAGCACTGCTAAAACAGCAAACTAACTCAGCGTGTCTCTGCAACAGCCCCCAGGTGTCCAACCTACCACAGTCTGAAGCTTTGTAAAAGAAACACCAGAAGCACCATTCCCTGCTTTCTGAGTAAACGACCCTCCCTGGAGACTGAGACACAAGGCTGCCCACGCTTCCTGCCTGGAAAACTTTCTTGTTTTACAAAGGTGGAAAAACTACACAATTATCTTTAAGTTACAGGCAAAAATGCTTCGTTTTCACATGGCTATCTCACCACAGACATTTTACTTTCCATTTCAGTAACATGAAATTCGCGGGAACTTTTCATTATGTGATACTCAGACTCCTACATAACAAGGCAAATGGTTAAGGAGTAGTATACTTTCTGTTGTATTAGAATGGTCAGATTTTAAATGGTCAGTAGAATCCTTATATCACTATCAATCCTCATGTCTGATCACACTGTTTTCAGAGAATCAGCACAGACTCAGCAGAAGCAGATGATGCCCTGGTGTGAGCACACTTGGTGGGTTCAGTGCTGGTCAGCCACTGCACGGAGGTCAGGTCAGGACACATGCAGGGAGTGGTGCTCCCAGACTGAGCAGAGACAACTGCGGCCATCTTCCTTCCTTACAGTTTCTTGATGTTTGTCCCCTTGCAGTTCTGATGAAGGGGCCGCTCTGCACAACCTTTCTCTCCAGCAAGGCGAAGGCACCCAGGTGAGGCCAGCAGCATCCGGGCTGGCATCAAGCACACGACCGTGGGGGCCAGTGGACAAAGAGGAGATGAATCTTGGGCTGTGAAAGAAGAACATCGGTCTGTCTTAAATGGACTTTGCTAAGTTCATGCCAGCAGCCCACACTGCACTCGTTATGCTGATAAACCCAGGACTTCAGCCTGGGGCTCCATCATGCCAGGGCAGAAGGAATAAGGGAGGAGGTCACTACAAATCCAGAGATAAACTCACAGGGCAGTTCTTGTCTTTCCCTCCGCCTGTGGGACGCCAGTGGTAGGGAAACAGTCATTACAAAGCCTATTGGAGATCATAATTAACTCCAGCTGGAACTTTTGAACTCGACTTTTAAAAACCTCTCACCTCTCATTAAAGGCATTAAGCAATCACCTTTTCAAAGATCTCAGTGAGCTCCACTTCCCTCACATTAATTCAATCTTTAATTGTTATTGAGAAGTTCTTTTTTCCTTCGAGTCTGAAAAATAACGGGCTCTGTACAGAAAGTATTACCCTCGCCAGAGAGAACTGTAACTAAGAGATGAGCAGTATTTGGTACCCCTCTGTGTATGAAAAGGTAAGTGAGATTTGTTCCGAGGTGTCTCAAGCTCAGAAAACTCAGAAAGCTTTGAAAATATTTAGGAGACCTTTTCTTTTCCCTGTTTAAAAACTAATGTTGTGAAAGGAAAAATTGCTGTAGGAGATGAAACACTTGCCGTTCTTTTCTTCTCAAGAAGATAGCAAAGACAGCAAAGATAGGAGAATGCTTTCTCATTCTTACTGATCAGCAGCTACTCAGCAGACATTAGACAATAGGGAATGTTAGTAGCTTACAAGTGCTTTGCCAAATCAAATGCTATTTTCGGTATGACTCAATGGGAATGATTCAGCAGTTTCCTAGCCAGCAAATAGTTCAGACCTGTCCCAGAGTATTTTAAGCTTTGTTGTCACATGTTTCTTAGTTGCAGCTTTCCCATTTTAGTTTATCTCTGATTATATGGTAACTCCATTAATGTATCACCCATTAGAAGTATGAAAGTACATGAGGCTACGCAAAGTAATGAGAGGATTCAGTTGTCACTAAAAGTATTCTTATTGAACGCAGTTATCTTTGACACTCTTTATGGTACTTCAGTTCTTGTAAGAAAACTCTATTTGAGCTAAAGATACTCCACTCCCATGAAATACAATTGTGGCAGAGTGACCTCATTTGTATTACACCATATAGCTTTATGTCACTTTGTACATAGGTAGGAGAGCAACTGCACAATAGAATAATTAGAAGTCATCTGTAAGACTGGAAACTTGAAATGACAAGGCAGAAACACAATCAAAAAAGTAGGATTTGGCTATCTTGAAATGCAGGATGTGTGTTGAAGGATACTTTTGTTCTTTAATGTACAGTCGGGTGTGCATTACTGTAAGTATTACTGTAGGTAGCTGTTGAGGGTTCATTCTGTGCAGCAGAAACCCAGCATCACGAGCAACAAGCAATGTTGTTGCTGTCTGTGCATTAGAAATTGTGATTAGAATTAAAAAGGAAACAAAACTCACGTGATGGATGGTTCAGCAGTTTGTAAATCCCCTTTCCTTATTCACACAAGAGCGCCTTGCTCTTATCCCCTTCCCCTGTCATCTATTTTGGCTGACATCGTGTGCAGGAGTATCTCCTCCACCAGCTTTGCCAGGAAGTCCTGCTGCGGTGCTCTCCTGTGGGCCACTATTTGGAGCTCCCTGCACCAGTGGCCCACCTGGCCTCTAAGCTGAGCTTTCACGGTCCTCTCTCGGTTTTCCAACAGAAAATAGAGTGCGGTGCATTAGATGCCCCTGCGTGCATCCACCTCGGTGCTTGCAGACAAAAGAAAAGCCTGTGTATTAAGAAGCAGTCTCTGGAAACTGCTATGGCCCGTAGAGTTGTGAGGTAGCCGTGGGCCCAAGAAGCGTCCATGGAGCTTCCTGCAGAAGCAACCCTATTAGGGACTGCTCAGCAGATTTGTTTTCTGTGGGGCATTTAGGTTGCTGGGAAAGTGTGGAGCAACCTCCAGCATCTTTGTAATTGAATGTGTTCCTCTGAAAAAAATTTTCTTGGTATTTCTTTTGCAGGGAGGGGCAGGGAACAAGAGCAGGAAAGAATTTGACCTGATAGCAGTGCCCTCTGGCAAAACAGAGTGTGATCAGCACAGTTTGTGGGAGAGTTGGTGAGAATTCACGTGGCTTCTTTTGTTTCTGTGGGAGTCAGTACCTAAATGCCTTTGTAAAGTCTATGTGTGATCTTGAACTGTGAGTTTTCCAGCTGGGTGGTAAAACTAGATAGTGGCTTACAGTGATTGAGATGGGGGAAAAAAGGAATTACTGAGGCAAGAAAAAGCATGGATCTCAATCAGCCTCAAAAACCTGAATGTTCTTGGCAGAGCCAACAAAAAATAACAAAAGAACATACACACTACAATGTATATTGGGAAAGCCAAAGTACTGAGCCTTCTCCAAAATCTGACATACAAAACATCATTGTCTGAACATAAGTAACTGCAAAGTAGAACATTTGAAATGCTTTTAAATGTCAAACCCAAAACATTTCTTTAATTTAACTCAAGAAGAAAATCTATTTATTTTAGTTGAAGCAGTTCAGTGTTTTTTTTTGTTGTTTTTTTTCTCTCCAATTCACAACACAATTTCCTTGTGGTCATCATGCTTTTATTTTGGGCTGGGGGGGTTGGATTTGTGATGTGTGAAGATGAAATGGTAACAATTAGTGCCCTGTGGCATCAAGGCCCCAGGTTAGCAACAAACCAACTAATGAAGAAAACGAAGCCCTCCAAGAACGGATCCAATGTCCTTTGCATAGATAGCAGCAGGAAAATCACCACTGGATGTTCTGGAGCTTCTGTGTTCACTTAGCCTCTCATGGGCAAGATGAAACATTTTGGCAGGAAAATACAAATGCAAAGCACATTCTGTGAGTTTTTCTCCAGGCTGTTTCTGGCACAGCAGGAGCCTGTATGTCAAGATGAGATGAATAAAGCCAATTATCAGTCATTGTAAGGGGGAAAAAAAGGTGTCTATGAGAAGATTTATATTAAAAAGAAATCTGCAGGGGCTGCATATTGTAGCAAAAGCTGACCTGTGACTACAGGCTTAACACAGTATGAATTAGTACCTTAAAATGGAAGCTTTCTTTTCGCTGGATTCCCACAGAGCTGATACTGTTGTGTGTGAGTAGAGCCTGATGAAGGTCTGAAAGGCAAACAGAGCTCAGGCCGTCAGGCCCTATGTAAGGCAAAGTTCAGCTTTCTGCTTGCTGCCGCTGGGTTTGCTGGCAGGCACAGCGGAGCTTCCTTCCATCTCACCACTGCTGGAAACTTGCCACGCTGCTCTGAACCTCTCCCCATCATAGGCTCCGAGCAGCCGACGGACTCACTGAGCATTATGACCTGTACCTGCTGGGACGGGGCTGGAACTGGTGCGTTAATTCCCTAAGAAATGGCTTAGGTTCTGAAATGTTACTGAGTAGTTCCAAACAGCAATGCAAACAAGCAGTTCTGGTAAACAGAAACCCATGGTAATCCTGAGCACTGGTAAAGGTAACAATTTTAAATGCCTTGTCCTTAGCTGACATTCCTTTAGGAAGGTGCTCGTGAGATTCCCTGATAGTGAGAGTTTTCTTTCTGATTTTTCACCAAGTAGGAAAGTTCTTTGCCAACACAGTTTCTTTTTTTGAATGGAGATATTACTTAAATGCTGTAATTCATCCTTCTACCCAATGCATCATGCTGATTGAGCTGTACACGTGAGTGGCTCCTGGAAAATTGGCCTGGGAAACTAAATGCCTTCTGAGATAAGGCTTTGAAATCTGTTTGCCCAGACAGTACTGTTAATGAAAACAAAGAGAGATGAACAAGGGCCTCCACCCTTTAAAAGATGAAAAAATATCATCTTTACCACCCACCACCTATTTCAGATTCTGAAAAGTTTTTTAGTGAATAAGAAGATACAAACTTTGGATGCCACAAATCTGATTAGGCTGACGACTTGAGGCATAAACTTTAATTTTCGCTTCAAGCTATTAACACATGCAGCAAGCGCTTTACACAAACCCGCATGGATTCCCTGTGTCGATTACTGCTGTTCAGAATGAGGAGGAGC
Source organism: Meleagris gallopavo (assembly GCF_905368555.1). Classification (NCBI taxonomy): domain Eukaryota; kingdom Metazoa; phylum Chordata; class Aves; order Galliformes; family Phasianidae; genus Meleagris; species Meleagris gallopavo. The sequence goes on from NC_139410.1 coordinate 2,066,348, forward strand.
TAACAAATGTTGCTTTTCTTGATAATAAAGCATAATCAGAATGACGGTTGCAGCTGGTCACAGAATAACAGTCCACCTCTCCAGCTGCAAGTACTGATTCTCTACTGACACAAACCGAAGATCTGTTCGAATGGCCAGGAGATGGATACGGTCTCCTCTAAGACAAGTTCATACCCACTAGTGTGTATTCTGAATTGCACTAAATCCCAAGTTTGAGTTCTGATCATCAATTTACAAAACAGCTATTGCTCCAGATGGCAACATAGCTCATTAGGTAAGAAACCATGTATTGCCCTGAGGTAAAATTTTAATCCACTTAGGAGGCTTACATTTTTTGGAAGGTTCAAGTTTCTCTTCTTAGTTATGCTTATCATGCAAATATGGGTGCGGACCTATCAACGGAAGGATTTTAGCTTTCTAAACTTGGTGATACTCCAGTGCTAATAATTATTACTTCCTTGACCTGCGATAGTGCTCGCTGTTGATTTTACTTTGTGTATTAAGCAGGAGTGCAATTGAAGCTGAGAGTCTACAAGTGAGAAATGTGCATGTAAGATGTTTTCCAAAGCGACCTAGGTCCCGCTGACCAGCTGGCATACAGGAGCGGGCACAAGTAACTGCCAGGTTCTCTGTGATAACAATGCCCTGAGAGCAGAGTGCTACTACCCTGCCATTCAGACCTGTGGGGCACCTTTAGGCTGATGTCCTCGCTTGGGCTTCTTCTTCCCTTGAGTCTGAGTCCTGTAGTCTCTTCCACTGTCTCGAGGCTAGAGCCACTGAGTGGCTCCCTTTTTATGCCACAGTCCTCTCACAGTGCATCTGCTACCAGAAATTTTTAAGCCTAGGCTTAATTTAATCCAATAAACCTCAACCACGGAACATTTGTAACTGTCTTTCATGCTGCCACTGATATGGAAGAAATGAGTGCTGGAGAACAGATTATTCTGCTTGTCCATAGACTTTGTATAGTACAAATGCTCTAGCTGCTGAACAGCCTGCTCCAGTGTTCAACTTCAGGAGAGTTTGCCATGACATTTAGTACAATGGGCTGTCAACTCCGAAACTTTATGTGGGATCCAGAAACTTCACGTGATGCCTCCTTCCTTAACAAGGATCACTTGTTGGAATATTTGCTATTACTTCTGTACTTAGAAGTAAAAAGTCACGTTTCTCAAAACATGCAGCAAATGCAATCGTGCTGATACTTGAAGCTGAGGAGTTTCATTTCCTCGAAAATCTTTTCTTTCCCCTGTCCTTGGAAAAGCAGAAATGCAATTAGGAAGTCAAATTGTTGTCTATTAGTTATCTGTGGAAAGTTGGCACATTGCTCACATGACCTTTATTTTTGTCTTGAAAAGCGCTAATGTGCTTCTTTGGCCTTGCTTGTGGTCTGGAATGGATCTCTGTAGCTCCTATTTGTATTCTTTCAGAGTTGGGTTGTTTGTTTTTTTTTTTAACATCAATATTTTATGAATAATACATATGCGTATAGTATTAATTTCAAGTAATTTTACCTGATAGGATAAGAAGGGATTATTAAATAACATTTTAATTTGAAAGTGAGTTTTGCAGGAATTGGTATTACTGGCTGAATGCTATTGGTCACATCAGAGAGGCACTTGCCAGAAATGTAAGGATGAGAGGTAGCAGCTGAGAAACGACTGTGAACTGCCAAGAGATGCTGAGCAAAGCTGTGCAGGCATGTTGAGAGGTGTGTGGAGAAAGCTGAACTAGAACAGGAAAAAATCCAGCAATGGATGTGAAAGCTTATATGCTGTCCATACAGCTGTGACTGAGAACACATCTTTTCAAGTCACCTGCACATTTCTACCCTTTCGTGAATGAAAGTTAATTTTCATTCAATGTTTTTTTTTTTTTTACTATATCTTTAGAAATACAATTGTTCTTTTTGAGTCCTGAACATACCTGGGCTTGCCTGGGGAGAATTGGTTTTTTGACCAACTTTGTATGGCTCATACTGTTACATGTTGAAGAGAAAAACAGTTTATGCAGCATCAGCTTTTGCTATTTGGTTAAAACAATCCAAGAGAAAAATTGCTGTATCTTCCTGTATCTTTCACATGCTAATGAAAATTATCAGTACCAAAACCATAGTATGTGCATGATGCATAACGGCACATTCTTGTAGAAGCATACATGTAATGTGAAGCTCTAAATGTGGAAAAAAAAAAAAAAAAAGAAAAGACTTCAGAAGGGCAAGTTTCTTCAAAATGGACCCTTAAGCTGTAAATAGTCTATTTTAATAGATCAAAATCTGTGTTCAGTGCATTGTGATTCTAGCAAGAAGCATGCTCTGAGATCCGCTGCTGGGAGCAATCATGTTCATTGTGCTCCTGATGTGTACAAATATACAAGAACCAGTACTTCTGAGGTTTCACATCCTTCTACAGAGTAATCAGAAGACACAGCAGGAGATGTCTGAGCAGTGATGGGGTACTGCGGAGTCATATGTTTCCCATGGAAATTATTTGTGACTTCCCGCTCTTTATTGCCATTCATCTTCAAAGTGAAAAAAAACAAAACTTGTCTGGTGGGCAGGACAATTACTTGCTTTGCATCAAAGTTTTATGTAGCTTCTAATTCAAACTAGATTTCAAAGGAGTGAAGCTAGCAGCAGCAGAGATATGCAATACTGAGGATAAATGATCTTTCTTCATGGTTCCGCTATGCCCAGAGGGAAACCTCAACCCCCAGCACAAACCTCCATCTCAAGCAGAATCCTTTAGGGAATAAAAACTAAATGTATCATCTTAGTGCTTGACTACAGTGCCATTAAGACCTCTACTTTATATTTTTATTTTAAATTTCCATGTTTTCTTTTTTCTGATTGCAAACACTCAAGTTCTCCAGCAAGATGCATTTCCTTCAGGGCCAGCCTTAGAGAGAAGTCTTGGAAAAAAAAATAAAACTCGAAGCTGGTTTTAACACTGTGCTTTCTTCTTACTTCTTCGGTTGCCCTCAGACATCTCTGCCTGCTTTCAGACTGCTGAACTTGCTGGAGTCAGACCTGAGGGGAATAACATGAACTCTGCTAACCCTGATGCCGAGTCTGTCTTCCTCACGCTGAACTCCTTAGCTCTTCGTGCCTCTGCTGGCAAGATCCCGAGGCTAATTTGTACTGTAAGATGCCAGAAAAGGCTTGAAAATTAGTTTTGTTTTGCTAGCTACCAGAGCTTAATGGGTTCCGCCACTCTCTTAAGCTGCAAGCAGGATGAATTTACATATTTTACTTTTTTTTCCCTTCTTTTCACACTGTTTTCAGTGGGGACGGTGTGTTGTATTGCAGGAAAGCTGCTTCTGTTTCTGTATGAAATACATGCCATCTCATGAAGGAAGTCAGCTTGCAGAAATGAGAGGAAGGAAATGCTTTTCCTGTTTCATATTATCTCCAGAGCCCAGGAAGCTCCCTTTGTGTTTAATCCAACTGAGCAGCGGTTTGTTGGTCTGAAAAGAGATGCGTGTGTTGCTAATATCTGATAATCTTTCCTCTTTGGTAGTTGAACATGGGTTAAAATCGTCGGCATAGGTATGTTATTAAAAGGATAAGTAGTATATTTTTCTTCCAGTCATACAGTTTGCTGTAGATCGGAAATAGAAAATAAAAGCACTCGGGGCGAGAGATGTATTTCAAGCTTTCTGCATCTCAGCTATTTTATAATTCTTTTCTAAATATATTTGTTATCTAGACTGAAAGCTCCATTTTGAGACAGTATAAACGATGCTTCAGCTGAATGAGGCCACATACGTGGCCACAAATGCGGTACACGTGGCAAGGTATGCCTTGAAGGAAGTCAGGATGGCTTCTGTGGCCCTACAGGTCCTTGTGTGGACGTGTTCCAGTGGGACTGAGACCACAGCTTGCTTCCTTTGTCTCCTGGGTGGTTTCTTCTTTGTCAGGATACTTAAATAAGTGCTATGTGAAAATGTAAAGGTTAAGCTGAAAATCATTATAAACTGGAAGTAATGAGAGTGCTACCAGAAGACACTGCATTACTCAAGAGTTGTTTTTTGTGGTTAGTCTGACTGGCTTTTCTCTGCACAACTGTGGGGATTAGTAAGCATGAAAGATCCACTTCTGTAAACCATCCAAGCCACAACAGTTTTGCTCTGTCAGCTCTGTCATCGGTTTAGGTGCTGAGAGCAGGAGAGAAGTGCTCTTACTTGTGACTGGTTCAAAGACCAGACATGTCTGAAGCAACTTTTAAGGCATAAAAATCAAATTATTTTGATTTGGGGAATGTGCTTTTGGGATTTAGGCGAAGTTTAGCATGTTCTTCAGCTTTTATTTACTTTAAGTCAAGTTATGTCACATGGCAAAGTATGTATTTTAGAACCATGCACGAGAAACTAAAAACCACAAAATATTAAGCTGTTCTCCAGTGTCACTGCCCAGTGACATGTGTCAGCTTCCCTGATGGTGCAGGAAGGCGATATCAAACCATATGTGATTTCTCTGCCATGCAGCAAGAGTCCTTATCATTTTGGTGGCAAGCTCATGTTTGAGCTGGTGGGTGCTAGACACAAGGACACGAGCCCTCTCTTTCAGTTAGACGTTTGGGGTTTCCTTGTTCAGGAACTACTGCAGCAGATAACTGCTTGTGCTGCACAAATGCACAGTTTGATAACTGGTGTCATTAGGAGACAGTGCAGCCCAGGAGCGTGAGGTAATCTCATGACTTTTATTGAGTAGGGTAACTGCCTTTAGATGCTATCACATCATGAAATGTTCCATATGCATAGAATTAGGAGGGTATATTTGTGATGGAAAATGTGGAAAAGTGCCTATTGGTAGCACTTTTACTTCAAGGCTGTACGTTCTTTTAAGTCATGCAGCCTTAGGAAACACAACGTCGAAATATAATTACATTCTTAATTACCGTGAGTTGTTCTTATAGACTGCAGTCCTGAAGCTAGAAAGATTACGCACACGTTTCTTCAGGTGATGCCTTTTTTCAGTAGAAGGGTAATGTCTGCTGAACTTTTACATGGGGTTGACCTCATGGGCTCCAGTGGGATTATCTTAATCTTATAGATGGATGTGTGCTCGACTAGCTGAATTCCTGTCCAAGGAAGCTCTTCTACTTTTAATTTAATTTAATTTTAGTTTTTGTAAAGCTAGGAAGTCAGGTCTTTGGGGAAATAAAGAATGTCATTAAACTTAATCGGCTTAATCTTTTGGTACCTCTTCAACTTGTGTCCTTGGAAACCCAAAGCTCAGTAAGAATACCCGCTACTTCTTTGACGTGAAATTTCTGCCTCCTCTCCTACCACCAAGGCTTGATTTGCAAGAATATTTAGTGCGCTAAACTACCATAATTGCATACTACATTTGATTAGAGTTTCTTTTAATTCTTTTAAATGGTAGTATTTGCTTCAGGGTTTTGAAAGATTAACCCAATTATCAACGCTCTGTGTAGAACATCTGGTTTAGATTGCCTGCTTTATTTTCGAAATAAACTTATTCAATAAATAAATGAACAGTCCAGAAGCATGCTATTGATTAATGAGAGATGTTTTGGGCTTAGCTGGCAACCAGCTCTCAGGTGTCTGGGTGCATTGGTGTAATTTAGATGTTTTCCCTGATTTCTCATGTCAGCAGACAGTTGGGAATTAGTTGGGAATTAGTGCTTAAACTGCAGACGAGAGAAAGCACTGAAAAGGAGTAGGTTCTTTGCTATCGAGTAGGACTCTGTATTGTATTGCTGGAGCCTTTAAAGGATCCTTTTACATAAATTACGCTTTCCACTGAAGAAAGTCAGATAGAAATTGCTCAATTATTGTGGGAATGTAAATTAATTTCGGTATGAAAGATAAGGTATATCAATAGAATTGTGTTTCCTACTAACTTCCTCGGGTTAAGATGTTCAGAAAAGTAGATGAATTAAAAACTAAATGGCCCCAAAGTCACATTTTTTCTTTTTAGATGACCAGTTGTTTTCATGATTGTCACAATACATGCTATTGGAAGAGTTGAATGGAACAAGCGATGAATAAAGTATGTCTGACCTCCCAAGAATGACACTTGATAGAGGATATGGCATAAAATAATTGTCTTGTTCTATGGAATATATCATTAGTACATCAAATTCCCTCAAAGCTCAAACCTTGTTTCTCAGGTTTGAAAGTGTTCTCCCTTTCCTTTTATCTTGTAATTTCCTACAGTGGAGCCCAGCAATAGGATAATATTCTATCAGTAGCAGGTGCTATGGTTCCTTCCCAAGCTTTCTTGGCCCTCCCAGCAGTAACTGTTCGTCTTGTCTGAGATGTTGCTTAGCTCTTGGCGTGTCTCTTTAAAGACGGTGTGCTAAAAAACCTAACATCTGCTTGGTGTGTGTGTGTGTGTAGGACATTTCAGTATGCTTGTAGGAGAAGAAGTAATGTGACAAACCGGAGGCAGAGCTGCCAGGTTATTTCTGCAATAATTTTTCCTTTCTTTTGTCTATCTTGAAAGAGTGAAAGAGCAAAAGCAGCACTGAACTATGACAGCTGGAAACTTGGGCTGAAGGTAGATTTACTGTAAAGACAATTTTTCAAAGCATTGCACTCACCTGCTATCTTTTTTTATTTCGGTCCCTTATCCTCAGGTGTCCAAGTGTGATGCACCAAAGAGTTCATTCCCCTCATAATAGAAGATAGCACATAAATGATTAAGTAGTTAAATTCTACTGGTCTACAAATACGAGCTTTCTGAAGCGGTTTTTAGTTACTCATTACTTTAATCAATTAATGTTTGTTTAAATGCAAACACAGCTGTTTCATATGTTTGTTTGGTTTCTGTTTCTTTCATGAGGGACTCATGAGAGGAGCAAATAAATCGCATTGGATTGGCAAATCTTATTTCTTCAGAACACACAACCCAAAATGACAAACATTTTGTTCTCCAAATGGCAGGGAAGGGTAAGAATTGTTAATTTATTAGCTGGCTTTTGGTTTGCAATTTAGACTCAAAGCTGTAAATGTGAACAAAATTGAACTCCCAGCATCTGCTTATAAGATGCATCCTGTCTCCATCAATGAGATGCCAAAAGGCATGGACTTTTCTCCCCTTAAGAGGTTTTCTATGAAATAGCACCAGAAAGGCCTGCTTCTCTCCAGTGACTGTTTCTTCCTACAGAGTACTTCTGCATTTTTGATTTAAGTTACCTAGTTTTCTCTCTTTAAATATATATTTCCCTCATTTCATGCTATTCTTTCTTTATGAGCACCTTCTTGGTAGTTTGAACAAGTTGTAAATGCAGAATTAGCAAACTGGCACAGTGGGCTGGTTCACATTTCTTCCTTTGCAGTGTGATCTCACTAATGAATAGTCAAAATGAATTTGGAAAATGAACGTGGGATTAAAAAAAGGCTGCTTTGTACCTCTCAGATTCTACTTAAGAAATGATTAATGTTGACCGGGTTTCATTTAGTAGCTTTTAATTTATTACTTTAAACTGAATGTTTACTCTGAAAGTCTTTGTTCTTCTAATTTCTTGAGAAATAATAATACCTAAAGATTCCAAAATCACTGCTGTGGGATCCTGCTGCTTTTGTTCTTAATAAATTCTATAGATGAGAGCGTACAGCTATTCTGAAACTTGAAAGAAAGTGGCAATTAAAGTGATTACTTAAGTAAACTATTAAGAAAATTCACCTGATCTCTACTGTTAAGTGAATAGATTTTCTCTTCCCCTATGGAGAAAACATTTTAACAAACGCCTCATTAAAATATTTTGTTTTCTGAGTTCTGTCAAGCTGTTTCTTTTTTAAATTTTATTCAGATTGAAACTAAGTTTGCATTAGTCAATACGTGTGGGTTTTTTTCAGTAGCTCTTGGATCTTAAATAAAAAATGTCAAAAACTACCATAGGGATTAGGTTCCATAATGGAAGCAACCCACTTCCAGGGCCCCATTCTGTTTTGTTGGTGAAGAATATTGGCACATCTAACAGGCTATAGGTCTGTGTTTGATGATGGCCGTCCAGCACCAAGTGAACACTCGTAAATACTTTGTGGCTATGGCAATTGGCTTGATCAGTACAACACAGGTGCTTGTGCATGGGAAAGGTTTGCATGCTTTGAGAACAGAAGTTTGCTATTTCTGGCAGGTCTTTGATTGTGCAGGGGCAACTTGCTCATTGATTACAAGTACTACAGATAGGAGCTTGATTCTATGCAGGCGTTAAAAGAAAATCAAAACGCAATGATTCCCAGATGCAATCTGTACCTTCCTTTGGAGACCCTTTTCTTCTCTGCAATGTTTTTCCTCTTCTGAAGATCACTATTTTGGTTTTTGTTCCTACGATGATCAACTGGAGGACTGCAGACCTGATAGTTATTTCCTGCAAATGGGCTGAGGTGCCATACGTTTCCTATGCTGCACCCTGAGAAGAACTCTGCTCTGGGAGCAAAATCCCCTGTAAACCTTTCCAAAATAATAAGTCACTCATCATGGTTTTGGGTCACTTCTGGCTGAACACCTTGATGTTCCTGTGAGCACAGGTCAGCTGGGACTTGAGATGGGACTCTGGTCCCCACGCAGTAGCATATGATCGTGCTGGCGCTGCAGGCGGCCCTGTGCGTGAGTGCAGGGTGAGGCACAACAGCCTCTGGCTTGATATGACTGCTTCGTAGGGAATTACATAAAAAGAGAGAAAACTGATTTCTACATTGGTTCCATTCAGAAAAGTGAAACTTTGTTCAATTTGTCCGTGCGCCTCTCCCTCTTCTCCCCACCCAAATAACTTTGGAACCCTTTGGTCACTCGTTTGATTGAGAGGCTGCACTCCTCCATGCTCGTTGGGATGAGCACTCGGTGAGAGGAAAGGTTCTGTGAGCGTGCTGCTCACCAGAATATTCAGATGGAGAGCGCGAATGTTCTGTGTAAAGAAGCAGCAGCTTAGAGAGCAAATGAAGCTCGAGAGCTCAAAACTACAACGCTAGGGGAAAACCAGCAGCACGTTGTCGTGCACTGAGTTTCTCTTTTCTTGAAGCTTTTAGGCATTGGTCTCTTATTTTGTCTGTTGCCCTCTACTGTTCCTTCTCCTGCCAACACCCTTGCAATGAGGGCAGGTATCTGTGGGTCTCCGCAGGTATGTTCTTGATTGATTTACAAAGAGTTAAGCCTACAACCTGCATAAAATATATTCGTTTGGGTGTTGAATTTCTGTATTGTACGTCACACAATCGTATGTAGTTTGAGAAACTGCTTTACAACTCAGGAATATTTTTTGTTGCAGGTAGGCAGCTCTCTGAATTGTTCATATTTGAACAGATGGCCACTTTTAAGTTGAAATCTCAAGCCCAACTGTGGTATTTACATAGCGTAAGATATCTTTGCAGGGTTATTGCCAACTCTACTGGACTATTTCCCTTTACTATGTAGCTGGCCTGTTGTCTGACTAAGCTGAGAAGGGCTGCAGGAAGCCTCCACCATTTGTATATCATAGCCCATCTTGAAATGGTTTGTAACTCATTCTACTTACAGTGCATTATTTAAAGTTGGAATGTTTTTGGAACATTCTTTGCTGGTTAAATGGAAATGTTTTATTTATTGCATCCAGGTGATTTTTAGTGATGCACGTCCAGGGTGGTTTTCTGGGTTCAACTAAACCTGTTGATTTAGAAGTGGCTTTTTATTTTGCAAATATGTTTCTCTTTCCATTCAGTCCTTGAGATCAGCTAGTAGATTTCACATACTGGCAGCTAAACTTTCTTTTTCTGTATCCCCAGTCAGCTTGCCGTTTGCAGTCCAGAAATAACATAATGATGGAGAAAGCAATGCAAACTTTCCTACCATATGTGATAGTTCTCAGAAACCCAGCTTTCCTTTCCTCTATGGCAAGTGAAAAAGGGCTCTTTTCAGCATAGGATATTTTGGGTTTTAAATAGTCTCTTTGTACTGACAGTGTATGTGCTCCTTTTTACATTTGTTCGTACTTGAGGTAATTTACATCTGATGATTTTGAAGTTGCATGGGAAACACAGCAATTTGCAGTCAGTCCGTGAAAAATAAGGAGTAGAGACTGAGTCAGGGCAAAGTGGTGCTTGCACATCCTGACCTTTGCTATCTTGATTACAGCAGAGCATTGCTGTCGGTCTGTCTCTCGCACAGCAGAAGGTGGCAATTCCTCCTTTCTTTCAAGTCAGGCCTCTGATTCTAGGAGACGGCTGCCTTTCATCCTAGGAAGTATTATTTAGCGTAATTTTAGCGTAATAAATCCGCTAGACCTCTTGAGAAATTTAGCTGAATTTTCTAAGGGCCAAAGTAGGAGGACAGTAACAGATCTCTCCTCCCCCCACATCTCTTCCTTACTAGAACCCGAGCTCAACAAGCTCAAAGCAGGAGAACCCACAGCCGTAAGATACTCTAAGGACAGAGGAAACTTAACCTGAACAAAACCTTTGAGTGCAGAAGCAATCCACTTTGGATAAAATTGGATACTGCCTTCGAGAAACTAACTAACTGCAAGACTACCCGGTTGCTCTTTCCTTTTGCATTTGTTTAGTGGTGCTAAAAATGAAAGAGATGACATATCAGATAATACCGATGGCTTTGTTTGTTTATTCTGCCAGCTTGGGGCAGAATTGAGACCTCCTTTGGTCAGTAAAGGAAATAAAATGACGAAGGTATCTGAGGCTTTGATCACAGTACTGAGTCTGAAATACGATAAACAAAGTAGCATTACTAAGTAGCATTACAAACAGACAAGTTGAGGCATGAACAGCATCAAGTGATAGTCAGTTTTTATTATTAAGGTATTTTCAACTCTGCTTTTTATAAATAAAGGAATTAGAAGCATAAGCAAGGCATTTTGAAAAGTAGGCAATAGAACTGGCTTTTCTGGGTAGTGCCTTCTTTCCTCAAACCCGCTTCATGAAGAAATTAGACAAGATTATGGCTGTTCTTGCAAGATAAACCTAATTCTTAACAATACAGATGGATTGGTGTAGGTTAGTAGAGGACAAAGGTCACAACTCCAATACACTAGATACTTCATTACATGTTTAAAACCTCATAACTGCTTAGCTCATTTTGTTTTTAGTAGCCAAGAAAAGACTCCCTCTCAGAAGTTTAATGCTGTGATAGCATCAAATTATCTGCTTTGAATGACAAGCTGCCGCTCTGTATGAAATTTATTTCTCTTCCTCGTTAGTGCAGCTAAGGTAGAAGAGGATACAAAGGCAGCTGAGCTTTGCTGCAGTGCTGGGCTGTCCCCTCACACAGATGTCCTGGGAACAGCTTGGCCACGGGTCTCCAGTAGCACAGTGGAGTGTGACACAGGACTCTGTCTCCTTGAGAAAGGAGTGGGATTTTGCATGCTTAGCATGGGAACATCATCACCTGAGCACACAATCAGTTGTTGAAGCCAACTCCTCTGTTGTTCTCAGTGGAATTCAGCTGCAGCTCAGTGACCACCTTCAACGTCTTATTTGTGTATCATCCAGGATAGTTCAAAGCCAGATTTCTTCTGCTGCTCTAGCTCAGTGCAAGGCAAGGGAAGCTTGAGCCAGCACACAGCTGGCAGTGATACAAGAGCAGAAACAAACTGGCTAGAAGGTGAAAAGGCTTCTTTCCATGGCAGCCGTTCAAAACATCTGAGAAACCTGTAACCTCCGAAAGTGCTGAGCAGCACATTCCCAGAGCTGTGGTAACTTCCTTACACCTACATCTTATTTACTTAAAGGGCTTCAGTCAGTATAAGCAACTTTTCCTTAACATAAGTAGTCGGACCCTATATGTTTAAGCAGCATTTAAGAATTCAGTACTTGCTACGTGTTTTTTGTGCCCCTGGGGTGTAAAGTCAAACTGGGCTTTGTCACAGATTTTTGAAGGAGTCAGGATTTCACACAGTACAGCTTCACAGTAAAACAATGTCCCCAGAGGAGCTCCAGAGGAGCATTACTGTGCTTCTCAGGGCCTAACAGTCAACAACACTGAAGGGCTGAGGAGCTCATTTTCCCCCTTGTTGCTCTTGTTTAAAGGAAACTTAGAAGTATAGTGCCTACTTCTACTTTTTAAAAATTAGTAACGAAGTTTACAACAAAAAGATGAAAGGAAATACGTTTCGCAGGGGAAACTACTACTTTTCTCAGAGAAAACATCATTGGAATAGGTAAGCATTGAACAGATTACATACACTGTAGAATGTCTTCCAGAAGAGGTTCACAAAATTAGTCAATTCTCTATCAGAACTAAGTATTCACCTCTATTTTCTGCTTCGGGGCAACTTACAGCAGTTTCCTGTCTACCTGAATTGTATTTCAGGCTCTTATTGTCTTCGGATTCTCCTGCTGGTTGTTACCTCTTGCCTGTACAGACTCCATCTCTATCTGCCCAATCCCAGTACTTAGCATCCCCAAGAGGCTCCCCAAGGTCAAATAACCCAGCAATTGTTAGGCAGAAACGCATATAAAACACAGTTCTGGATGATGCTAAAACATCCACACACAAATCGTAGTTAGAAGTTTAGCCCTGTTCTTGAACAACTGGAAAAAAAAAACGAACTCTGCAGCCACAGTTTAGTAATACCTATTAATAATCTCCTGGGAAAAACGTAGATAAAGCTCTGGAAGCGAAATGGTAGCCACATAATCTCTTAACCCTTCACGAAAGGGATACCACTGTAGGAACAATACTTATCAGCCTCAGTGCAAACTAGGCTTGCAGGGAAAAAAACTACCAAGCAAATTAACATCGCATTTGTTTAGGGCGACATCTGAGCAGTGCTGCAGGAAGGCAGCACCGCACTCAAATCCTGTTGGTGCAGCCTCAGGAATCCATTCATTTTTTATCATACTTTTTATAACTACTGTGGCTTCAGGTCCCAGTGTTTAGCTGACCACTTGTCTCAGTGGAAAACGTTGGAGGAAGGCAATTCCTGCCCTGGGCTTCTGCCCACGCTCTCTGGTCTATGCCTCAGCCCAAGTGAAGATATGACTATTTCTGTGACAATCTCTGACTGGGAAGGATGCCAGAGCTACTTCAGAGTTACAGAACACTGACCTCTACATAACACAGAGCTATTTGGTCACTTGTGATGTTTCTGGTGTAATTCAAGTCACGAGGTTAAAACTCAGTATCTTTCTCTATGTTCTTTTGTGTGCAATCTTTCTGATAAAGAGTAACAACATACTTAGAAAACCCTAACAAGAAAACAAACCAACTGTGGAAGAACAACAAAAAAACCTTATTTTTCAAATTAATACATTCTAAAGCAGCCACATTCAGAGCAGACCAGGCATTGAAGTTCCAGCTGTCCCTGTGCATTCTTCATTCACATAATTGCAATTTCTTTCAATAGGCATTTTCAAATTAAGACAGTACAATGTGGCTACTCAATGTGGTAGAGCTCTGAACAGACACGTACTTACAACAGTACAAACTAAGTATGTTCTGTGATCCCAGTACATGCAAAGTGCAGATTTAAACAGAAGTCAACAGGAAAAAATAAAAATAGATAAGATATTCCTTAATGAAGATTCCTGATACGCCTCCTTAACCTGAATGCCATCTAAGTTGTCTCCTGATCATACCTGATTATTTAACAACATGACACTTCACTTCCACAAGAATACGCAAACTTCAGAAGACAACCAACAACTTGCTAACAAATATTCAGATCTCCTTCTCACCTCTGAAGCCTCACCTGTTGTCAGCACAAAATAGCACTGGGCTGTGATGCAGCAAGATTTTTTGAAATAATGCGGGTAGATTTCTCTACTCAACTTCCACCCGTTTTTCCCCCCGATCTCATACCTGTTATTTAAGAACAAGACCCTGCAGGCTTCTACAGTATAGTGCATGCTTTGAAAAGGGGAAACACGTTGACTTCACTTTCTTTTCTCTGCACTTCCTAATTTTTAAAACTCCAAACTATCAAAAATCCTGCCCTTTGTCAGTTGGGCACCAAACACACTTCCCCTATTTGTTCTGTTGAAAATTTTAGTTAGTAAATAAAAACTGTTGGGCCCAAGGTTCCGAAAAAGAAACATCATCTGTCCCAGATCTGTAAATAAAGGATATAGGATTGAAAACTGCAGAGAATATGGGGAGCTGAGATTTTTCTTTTTGAGAAGCTGCACCTGACAGTTACTAAACAGCTAATATTAAAAGGAAGAAAACCACAATAGAGAAATAGCCTTAGCTATGCTGTATCTAACAGCAGTGTTGTGGTCCCTTTCTCTCCCTGTAAGTTTTTAAGATAAAAATAATGATACGTAAACCTTCAGCAAACAGAACTTGAAAAACCTCTACAGATCCTGAACTGTACTACTTCCCTGCCATACCAAGGGCTGTCAACAACTCTCAATGCCTAAAATTTGAAAAATTCTCTTGAGTTTTCTAATTCATAGTAATTCCAGTGTAAATCATCTCTGGTACGAGAGAACACATTGTCTGCTGCCCCTCACAGCCATAAGTAACATATGGTCTGAAGAGCTACAGTGTACAACTTCGGTATGAGGATGCAGAAGCACTTTGCTGCAAAGGAACAAAGTTAATTCCAGGCAATTTAGTCCAAAACTGTAACAAAAAAATCACGGTTTTATCACATTACTCTGAGGAGAAGAAACTGTAACTAGCATATAGTGTGCTGTTGGACACTTCATTGAAGTTCCACAGAACTCTTAATAGCACTCTAGGCAAAGCTGTGCCTTTATGCAAAACATTTGTATTTTCCACATTCACCAGTTGACACCCAACAGACTCAATTTGCAGAATTAAAAAATGCAGCCATTTTTCCATTTATCTAAACTAATCGATTTTAAAGTACATTTGACTTAGATTCAGCCAGTACCCAGATTTATTGGCAGATTTATTTTCAATGGTTGTTTTCAGTTCACAAGTGATTACCATGGAGCATGTAGTTTTGTCTCCACCTGCTCTGAAACCAACACAGTGCTCATATTCATAGAATCACTCAGGTTAGAAAAGACCTTAAAGATGGAGTCCAACCACCACCTAACCATACTACCCTAACTCTAACAACCCTCTGCTGAGCACCGCATCCAAACGGATTGTAGACACATCCAGAGATGGTGACTCAACCACCTCCCTGGGGAGCCTATTGCAGTGCTTAAGAATCCTTTCTATAAAGAAGTGTTTCCTTATGCTCAACCTAAACCTACCCTGGCACAACTTGAGGCCATATCCCCTTGTCCTGTCACCAGTAAGAAGGGACCAGGACCAACCCTACTCTCACTGTGAGCACCTTTCAGGTACTGGAAAAGAGCAATAAGGTCTCCCCTCAGCCTCCTCCCCAGACTGAACATATCCAGTTAGTTCCTTCAGTCTCTCCTCATAGGAGATGTTCTCCAAGCCCTTCACAAGCCTTACTGCCCTTCTTTGGACCTGCTCCAGCACCTCAATGTCTTTTCTGCATTGAGGTGCCCAAATGTGAACACAGGACTAGAGTAAAGGCCTCACCAAGGCCGAATACAAGGGCAGGATGACTTGCCTGGTCCTGCTCACCACACCATTCCTGATACGAGCCCGTTGGTCTTCCAGGGCCACATGCTTTGTTTGCTAGGGGTTACTGCATTTTCTGCGCAAACATGTGGCTTCTTATTTTCGTAAACTTCTTTCCTGTTGTAATTACACACAGATCACATAGCCTTACTAATACTACTGTCCTCATCTACCGCAAGGACAAGCTTAGGACATGAAGATCAGCAAGCTGTACACACCAAGGCTCAGCGAACAGCCCTGGCTGTATAGCATAGCTGGCAGGCAGAGGATCTGTCCTTGCTGCTGAGCAGGCAGTACAGTTACTGGCCAGCTGGTGAGGCCCCAGCTTATACATAACCCTTACTGCCCCAACATCCCCACAAGGGACAAGGAGCCTGCCTACCTTGAGGTAATCCTGCAATACTGCTATGTGGGGAAGGGGAGTACCTGACTGCAGCTGTTCCTTTACAGAACTCTGGTGAGTTGCAAATTCTGCCAGAACAGCTTCTGTACTAGATTGACCAGGAATCACAGAATCACAGAATTGTAGGGGTTGGAAGGGACCTCTAGAGATCATTGAGACCAACCCCCCTGCCAAAGCAGGTTCCCTACACCAGGTCCCACAGGTAGGCATCCAGGCGAGACTTGAATATCTCCAGAGAAGGAGACTCCACAACCTCCCTGGGCAGCCTGTTCCAGTGCTCCGTCACCCTCACCGTGAAGAAGTTCTTACGCACATTCGTGCGAAACTTCCTATGCTGCAGCTTATGTCCGTTTCCCCTCGTCCTGTCTCCACGTACCACTGAAAAGAGACTGGCCTCACCGCTATGGCCGCCACACCTCAGACATTTATAAACCTGGATCAGGTTCCCTCTCAGTCTTCTTTTCTCAAGGCTAAACAGACCCAGTTCACTTAGCCTTTCTTCATAGGGGAGATGCTCCAGGCCCTTCACCATCTTTGTGGCCCTCCGCTGGACTCTTTCCAAGAGATCCCTGTCTTTTTTGTATTGGGGAGCCCAGAACTGGACACAGTACTCCAGATGAGGCCTTACCAGGGCAGAGTAGAGGGGGAGGATCACCTCCCTCGACCTGCTGGACACGCTCTTTTTAATGCACCCCAGAATGCCATAGGTCTTTTTGGCCACGAGGGCACACTGCTGGCTCATGGCCAACAAGACAAGGGCAAAGAAAAGAGTAACAAGACAATGTGTTTCAACTACATGATAAAAGAAAATACTTGAACTGCTACTGCTGTGCTTCAGCCCAGGTTTCTGATAGTTAATTGTATCAAATCTGTTCTCCCACATGCAAGCTCTTTTTAACAGAGAAACTAAGCAAATCACCATGTAACATTTTCCATTTTTCAGGATGAAGAGCTCTGTAGAAGGGGATCCTGACAGCCTTCTCCCCAGGTCAGCTGGCTGTCTACCTGCAGGTCGACATACCTGAGGAATAACACACAATTCAGAGTGACCTGGGCAGGCTTGAGCAGAAAGCCCAGGTGAATAACAATACTTAGAGACATAATTCAAGTAGCTTTAAGACTTCATTTGTCCTCTTAAAACTGGGCTCAGAACAGAGTACTCATCCCTGCCAGGAGCATTCCTGCATACAGAATCACAGAATGACCAGGGTTCAAAGGGACCACAAGGATCAGCAAACTCCAACCCCTCTGCCACATACAAGGCCACCAACCTCCCCATTTAGTACTAGACCAGGCTGCCCAGGGCCCCATCCAGTCTGGCCTTAAACACTTAGAGGGATAGGGCATCCACAACCTGTCTGGGCAGCCTGTTCCAGCACCTCACCACTCTCTCTATGAAGAGCTTCCCCCTCACATCCAACCTCAATCTTACCTCCCTGAAATTAAAACCATTTCCCCCTCGTCCTGCTGTTATCAACCCTTTCAAAGAGTTGATTCCCCTCCTGTTTATAGGCTCCCTTTAGGTACTGAAAGGCTGCAATGAGGTGACCCCTCAGCCTTCCTTTCTCCATGCTGAACGAGCCCAGCTCCCTCAGCCTGTCTTAGGAGGAAGGCGCTCCAGCCCCCTGATCATCTTTGTGGCTCTCCTCTGGACCCTCTCCAACAGCTCCCTGTTTTTCTTGTACTGGGGGCTCCAGACCTGGACGCAGCACTCCAGACGGGGCCTCACAAGAGCAGAGTAGAGGGGGACAATCACCTCCCTGTGCCTGCTGGCCACCCTCTTTTGATGGAGCCCAGGATACCATTTGCCTTCTGAGCCGCAAGGACACATTGCTAGCTCACCTTAAGTTTTTCATCTATCAAGACCCCCAAGTCCTTCTCACAGGGCTGTTCTCAAGGACTGCTCCTTTCAGTCTGTATGGATGCCTGGGATTCCTCCGGCCCAAGTACCAAACTCTGCACTTAACTGTGTTGAACCTTATCAGGTACGCCCAGGCCCACCTTTCCAGCCTCTAGAGGTCCCTCTGAATGGCATCCCTTCCTTCTACCATGTGTACCACACCACTCAGTTTGATGTTGTCACAAACCTGCTGAGGGTGCACTTGATTCCTTCATTGAGGGAATTGATAAAGATCTTAAAGAGCACCAATCCCAAAACATTGCTCTGTCAAGTTCTAGGGAATCCTACAACGTTTACCAAATGCTTTAAACAGATGCAAATGATTGCTCATAGTAAATAGTGCTGACCAAACAACTACATACATATTCAAGTAGGGAAAATAATCCTTACAGCAAAATCAGCATACTGTCCTTCATGCTTGATCAAGAATTAGTGTAGTCCATGCACGTAATAAAATGTAAGCTTTCGTCCAAAGAAAGTTAGCACTTGATATTTCTGGGGTTAGAAAAGAAGATTGTGTCGTCCACTTTATTTTCAATGCAGTACTCAAGTCAGGAGCTAAGTAGGGAGAGCATCACTTTTACTGCCAAAGAACATTTGAAGTATCGTTCCTGTTTCCAATAGTTAATCTGAGTATTCTTCAGCAAAACACTTCCTCCACAGCTTCTAGTGATTAACCTTACCTCCAGCAGCTTGCTGTCATATTGCAATAGGACCGGTTACCATATCTGTGCTTAGCACCACACCATAGAAGCTGCAGCTACAGTGTGAGAGGCTCAGTAGTGCAGTGGTCAGGAGATGAAACTTGTTGCAAGGTACGCAATTTTCTTGATGACTAGAATATACTTTTCATTATGGCCAAATACACAAGCCCTATAAACACCAGTAAACACATTAAGACCACAAAATGTGAGGTAAATACTTTCTAGACTCAGAGGTATTAAATCACCTGTCAACCATCTCAGAAGCAGACGGACCTCTAGGGAGACTTGTTACTCATCCACATACAGCACTTTCAAGAACTATCCCTGATTGCCCTACCAGATCTTGATTAAGTAGTCCATGAACTCAAATTGTTTGCTGCTCTTCCCTGGGCCTCAGCTGACCTTATTTGTTAACTGATCACAAGTGACATAATAAATTCAGCTTTACTTGTAGCCTTTTAAATGCAGTTAAAAGGGGAAAAATACAGGTTAAACATTTTCTAAGCTCAGAGAGAATCAATAATGAAGATCAGAACCCTTTTTTCCAAACTTAAATCCCTCCCCTCAGTTCTCTTAGGGCAGTAAAGGTTGCTAAAATTAACAGCCAAACGACTTAAAGATTTCTGGAAGAGCATTTAAT
Organism: Meleagris gallopavo; assembly: GCF_905368555.1. Taxonomy (NCBI): domain Eukaryota; kingdom Metazoa; phylum Chordata; class Aves; order Galliformes; family Phasianidae; genus Meleagris; species Meleagris gallopavo. The sequence goes on from NC_139410.1 coordinate 2,085,464, forward strand.
CCAAAGCTTCAACTTACACTATTAAAAAAGAGCACATTTAGAAAACTGATACCCAACTGTAGTCTGTTTTTCTTATTTTCCGTAGTTCTTTTTCCTCAGATTTAGACAGTTTCTGTGTTCTCTCTCCTAATGATTCTACAGGCATTGTATCTTCTTGTTTCATTTCAGTAACAGTGGTTTCCTTATCTGAATCATCCTCTGCTTCTTCACTTTCCATTTCTACTTCAGCAGGAGCTTCTTCCGCACTGTATAAGGATATGATAGGCAACAAAAGCAACATTAATGGATAGTTGTGATACTAGAGACTAAGTTATTACTTAACTAACTTAAAGTGAGCACTAGAATTTTTGTTTTTCAATATAAGACTTCGGAGAAACTACTGTACTTCTCCTGCCATCTCAATTACAAGCTATTTTTTCCATTAAGTAAATTTAACAAGTGTACATTTTCTTTCTCTAAATCCAAAACAACACCATCAGAACATGCAAGGTTAGTATTACATAGAATACTATCAATTCACACCCCTATAGGATTAAAAACAGAATAAATCAGCAGATGAGACAAATAAGAAGGCCAGTCTCCTCACTCAGACCTGAAAAAGATTTCGTCTTAAAGATAAATGCAGTACCTAGCATGTTCTCAGGAATTTTTCTTTTTCTTTTTTTTTTTAAAAACAGTAGCTTTTTAAGCAGCAGTTACCTTCTGACTTGGCATACTCAAGATAATTAGACAGAAAACTGACCATTTGCTATGTGTTAATTATACACTATTTATTCAACTATCTGTTGCTTACGTCTTATTGTTGATACCATTAAAGATGCTCTACATGATTGAAAAGTGCTCCTAAATATCATCTGTTCTAATAGACTCATTTACCACGTGTAAAATCTAAACTGAAGGTACACAATATATTATAATTATACTTAGATGGAAAAGAGCAACATAAATCAGGAAGTTATTCATCATAGTTGCCCAACCCTCCAGTTCTTAGACTCATATGCAACTTAAAATGCACTGGTGACACTAATCACCAGTGTCAAAGTACGAGCTCTAGAGCAGCAAATATTTGCACAGGCCACTGAACTCCTAAATTCTTCAATTCTTCAATCCTGAAGCTGCATGCAGATTACTACATCATCTTTGTATGTACTTGTTACCACTTTTGTTGTTATCACGCAAGTTTTACTTGGGTCATCTCGTAAGAAAGCTAGCAATACCAGCTAACACATCACAGCAGAACTTATCACACTGCTGTAGAAGCAGAATACAATGTACACTTCAGACGTACTCAAACCAGCATTTCTTCTGACTATGTCAACCATCCTTTCATCTGCCTTAGCAAATTTCAGATGGCAGCTGACATGAGTAACATTTTCATCTCCAGCTTGGTAGCAGATTACAAAACACTTTAAAGAATAGACCTCACAAGCAAGTAACAAAACCACCTAGTGGCATTCAGTCTAAGTGTCAAGATATTAAGGTAGCCTTATATTTGGATTAATAACCTTTGTGTTGGCATCCATTTTCTAGAACTTTATGTCGATCTCAAAGGAGCAGGCATCCACACATTTTAAGTACTTATCAGATGACTGCATTAAACTGGAATCAAAGCACTGTCAGACAAGCTTGCCTGTTTTCACAATCTTACTTTGTAGTTTCATTAGGAATGATATTTGAATTCTAAACCAACTGTTAAGTGTAGACCTTAGGTTTAGGAATAGCATTATTTAACATCTTCTTTACAAGGCAGTCAGCAAGAACGAATAGATGCTTGGCAAGTTTGCAGTCAACACTAAGCTGTGCGACGTTGACATCCTGGAACAAAGAGAAGCCATCCTAAGAGATCTCAACTGACCTAAAAGCTGGGCCCACGCAAACCTCATGCAGTTCTACAAGGCCAAATGCATGGTACCGTGCCTGACTTGGAGCAAACCCAGACATGAGTACAGCCTGAGCAGAGAATGCATGAAAAGCAACACTCCAGAGGAGGACTTGGAGGTATCAATGACTGAAAAATCTGCTACGAGATGAGCATGTGCGCTTTCGGCCCGGAAGGCCAACTGTATTCTGGGCTGCATCAAAAGATAAGAGACCAGCAGGGAGGAAGGTAAATTCTTCCTCTACTCTGTTCTCAGGAGACTCCACCTGGAGAACTGCATCTGGGTCTGGTGACACCAGCATAAGAAGGGCATGGATGGACCTGTCAGAATGAATCCTGAGGAAGCCGTGAAGATGATCAGAGGGCTGGAGAACCTCTCTTATGGAGAAAGGTTGAAGGAGCTGGGATTTTTCAGACAGGAGAACAGAAGGGAATAACTTGTTGCAGTCTTCCAGTACTTGAGGGGAGCTTATAAACAGAAGGGAGAATAAGCTTTTCCACAGTCTGATAATAAGGTAAGGGGGAATGGCTTTGAACTAAAAGAGGGGAGATTTAGATTAGTTGCCAGGTGGCAATTCTTCTCTCACAAGGTGGTGAGGCACTGGCACAGACTGCCCAGAGAAGAAGTTCATGTCCCATCCCTGTAAGTGTACAGGACAAGGCTGGATGGGGCCACAGCCTGACCTGATGAATGGCAGCCCTGCCCATGGCAGCAAGGTTGAAAATTCATGATTTTAAGGTCCCTTTCAACTCAAGCCATTCTAGCCTTCTACAATGCTTACCTGAAAATAAAGTTAGATTTACAAAGAACTTTCCAGTATCAAAGTACAAGTCTTGCTTAAGAATACATTATGCCAAATGACAGGATAACTAACAACAGCAACAATAAGGCCAATATCTTAAGCAACTGGCCTTGCACATCAGAACTTTTTTGTTTGTTATACGTTGCCTCTATTAAGTGCTCTACTCGTCTATATTAGCAGAACATAGAAGCATGCTAGAAGACTAGTCTTACGCTTAAAATAAATATGTATTTCATCTCAAATAACATGGAAGAGTCCTGCCAATTTCTCTTACCTCTTATTCTCTTTGGAGACAAGCAATGAATTAATAAATATGGGACACAAGAAGGAAGCAGATGGCAAAACATGTGCTGGAGTGTGCAGGAGCTGAAGAAAAAAAAAAAAAGACATTTCAGGAAAGTTTTTGCTTGCCATTATTTTGCTTGTTGTTTTACTGTAATGACTCCTACCTCTTTGACAGCAGGGGAATCTTGCTCATGGTGATGGCGAACAGGTTTTCCAAGGTCTACATCCCCCTGTGATTGTTGATGTCTATGCTTTCCCAACAGCAAGCTAAATGGGGTCACTGGAAGACTTTCTTCTACTGCCAGCTTGAATAAAAAAAAAAACACATCTTGTAATTGAGAAAGGATTAAGTCTTAACTAGAACTTACTAACACAGATTTAAGTTCCATCTCATTTTCTGTTACCAAAACTCAAGTAGAATTTAGAGTTAACCCAAGTGACAGAGTTTTACACTCAGGTTTAACTCAGCTGAACTGTATGACAGAGCTCTTTGTACTCATACTCTCCCAGACATCCTTTCCAACAAATTCCTCGCAGAGCTAACAGAACTCAGTAGAATCCAAGTTTTTGCTCTTTTAGAAGAACGAACACCATGTGAGTTCACTAATACACCAACTAACTTCCAAAACCAGAAGCTGGCACATGTGCCAGAAAAACTGAAATATGGCTTTCATAAGCCACTTCTGACTAAGAAGATCGCTCAGACCCCAGTATCTGCTGAATGACCTAACTGTCTATCTTGAGGTAGAACACAGTAACTTAACTTCTGATATTTTACTAGATCAGCAACCCTCAAAAATAAACTCATTACTTATATATTACATTCCAATTCAATTTTGTCTAAGCAAGACATTAGCTTCTTTTTTATCTACTAACCTAACCAATCACTCAATCGAGTGCCACTGTATTATTCCTCTCACAAGGCATAGAACAATTCTTCAGTGGGAATTTTCATGACTGAATTTCCCACACTACCTCTTCATGTAAGTACACACTGAAATTTTACATCTTCAAACAGATAAAACAAAATGGACTGACAACATTTCCACCATCACTACGAAGTTGCAAATGGACCATATTCTTGATTCCAAGCATTTAAGAGACCATAATAAAGAGCTTGCTTTAGATCAGGGAAATGAGAAAACGAGGGTGTAGCTTACTAGTACTTCATTTTGTTAAGTTTTTATGAACACTAATTCTGCCAAAACTGAAGAAGTGCTAACTCTTCAGATAATTGCCTGTGCCTTTATGCCAGGATGTGGTATGTCTTTCCATGATGAAAGGCAATTTGAATCTGACAATTAAACACTAAGAATTCAGACCTGCTCCACCTACTCCTAAAAGAACTTTCTCAAAAGTTACCTGTTTGCTTGACAGCGTAAGTCTGTCTTCCAGAGGCTTCGTGCTAACTGTCATTAGCTCCTAAAATAAAGAATGATGCAGCAGAATTGAAATGCACAAAACTGCTTTGTGTATTTCAGTACCTTGTATACAGAAATTTGGCCTTTTGTTGGTCAAGCAGAAGCAGCAAACATCTTCATTTTATAAAGAACCCAAAGGAAGCATGAATGGATCTAAAGGCTCTGAATAGCCTTTCTGGGTGGAATAGAAAGCAAACAAACAGCTATCACCCAAACAAAACAGATAAAATTGATTATCATATGAATCATTTACTTAACTAGCATTACAACAGCTTCTACAGATTTAAGTTAAACAGGATAATGCTATAAAAAGGAAAATAATAGCAGGGTGGCAAAGTCTCTAGCTACAGACAATGAGAACAACCCCAAAGACAGCACAACAGATTCAGAAATGAAATAAAAGAGCTGCTTACCTTTAGGAGGCCTCAGGCAGGCAGGGAACTCCAGCAAAAGACACCCATACCTCCACACCAGCCCTTAAAATGAGGTCTGGGAAGGGGTGGATCCTCCCCTCCCAGTCACTCAGGTGTATTGCTTACACCTGATCTCCCCTGGGTTGGCCCTGCCTTCCCACCAGGTGCTCAATCACTATTTCAGCCCATAATTTAGCACTTCCACTACAAAAAGGATACACAGCATTCCCACATTACTTAGTTTCCTGCATCCATAAAGCAGTAGAAACTGACTAGCAGAAAACCAGTAAGTAATTGATGTTCAAGTGAAGCTATTTTAGCACTGGAAAGCTTTTACTGAAAAATTAAATATAGCTTTTTCTTTTCTGAAATCAAAGGAAATGCTTACGCTTGGCAGCAGCTGTGTAGCAATCCACATTTAGGTTACGTACCCCCCAGGAACCACCTTCCCCACCAGTGACTATTTCTTACTTGTTTTTCTGTAAGAAAAAATAGTTGGGATCTCCTTAGCCAAAGGTACTTCTCTGAGCCAACTGCTTCAGGTACATCTCTTGGAACAAAGGCAGCAAATTGGATCCTTTCTTTACAAAATTTTCTCTGGATACAGATTGGCCGCGGCTCATTTGGCTTAAATACAAACACTGCAAATAAAAGAACGACTTCCCTTAGAGTCATGGCATTCTTACCCTTCCGGATGGCTATCAAAGCACTAGGCATCAAGCCAGAAAGTGCTGGACAGGACTGCCTTTAAGCAGGCATTATACTCAAATACACCTAACACATAATTTATGTTACTTGTATAATCAACGAATACACAGGTGTTATAATTAAGAAATATACTAGAGAGTTTGGCTAAGCAGGTTATTACACCAAAAATGAATAGGTAGAGGGCTTACCCTTGTCCTGGGCTCACTGGCAAACTCCAAAAGAAGGGATCTCCAGAAGAGATCCTTTTCCACTGGCAGTCAGCTCTTAAATGGGTCTAGGAGAGGCAGAGCCAAACTCCACCCCTTCCGGCAGCACAGGTGAATTGCCCTCACCTGTGCTCCCAGGGCTGACTCATTGATGGCCTCAGGTGATCAGAGGTTCAGGCCCTGATTCAGCAGTTCCTATATAGTACTTTTCACAGTATTCCAATTCCAAGAATACACTTGGAAATTAAGTTTCCTGTAGAACAGTAGTTCTGGAAAGATTCATTCTTCACTTACATCAGAAGTCAAATACAAAGCTATTTAGTTCAACCACGATTTTGTGCTTCGAGGCGAGAGTTGAGATCATGCAAGACCCTCATCCTGAGGACAGGTAATTTTACACTGTATTCTGTGCTGGAGACGAACTATTGAAAGTAAAGATGGGGAGCGTGTTGTTTAAATAGTGGAATTTATCTGTACTTAATTACTGCTGCAAAACATAGCTCAGTTTTCCCTGGGTCAGACACAGACTCAGGTCTGTCTAATGGCTTTAATGGAGCTGAATTCTAAGAAAACCTTTTATATAAATCATACTTTCCCAGTTTTAAGTTCCACTGACTAGTACTTGTCAAAAAAGCCTTTGTACTCACAGCTGGACTCTCTAAAGAGACAGGAGAAAGCAGCAATATATTCTGAAAGGGGATCAGGTTGCAGAACTACGACATTGAGGTGAGCGCTCCATTCCACTGAAAAGCAAACACAGCAATAGCTAGATGTGAAAAATAATTCTATTCAGGTGCTTTGCTAAATAAAACTTCAAATGGCAAAGACCCACAAGGCTTAACCTCTGCAAGAGGCATATAACTTCAGTTTTTCTCAGATAAATAAAACACACAAACATTAACAACTATCATTAAAAATGAAGGAAATAATAGCTGTTATTGTGTTATCCATCATCTAAAACACAATTTACTACGTACACGCTTGCTAAGCACATGCATACTGGGCGAGATATTATCTATACTCAAGTACAAAAAACATTTCAAGTCAACACACCATTTTACAGTGGGTCAATCTAGAATTAAACTGGAATTATTTTAAGGTATCATAGTATACCCAAAGGTTAAACATCATTACTTTCACTCTAGCACGCATTTAAGCTCATCTTACATGCGCAACTGAGCAGATTCCAGCAACAGAGAAAGCCGTGATCAGTGGCACCAACCAGGTATTTGGAACACGTTAGTCTCCCAAAGCAGATGGTCCTGCAGAAGTAAATAGTCAAAACTAGTTCACTACCTTCAACTTCTGTTTCTCTATGCAGTTTTGATTCACAAGTCACAAAAAATTCATTGAAGATCTAGCTCTGATATTTAATCAGGACAAGTTTGCATTTTGCTTTCACCTCTAGTAGCAAGGAACTTTCACACACAACTACTAAACATAGAGCTGGGAGACGTCAAGTATGCATGAATCTGTACATTTAATTTCAAGCTGTTCATAAATCACTCTGACTTTAGGCAGCAATTTTAAGCTCATAAATGAGTAACAGATCTTTAATTCCTACGTGTTAACACCAAGGGTGGGGAAAAAAAAAAAAAACACCTCTAGAATGTCTGGGACTGTGCTGAACACCAGAAGAAGGGAAGTGGAAGCAGAAAGAAAATCAGTTACATTCTCACAGGTTGCTCTGACTGAAAACGCGTGATTTGTTTTCAATCACATGAATTTCTTCTTCTTGTTTCAGATTCAAACAACAGATTTCTAATGCTAAAACATGAGAATGCTTTCATAAAGGCAATTGAAGAAATTCTCTTCATCAAAGCATAGCCATTTGAATTTACATAACAGTCATTTAATTGAGTACACAGAGTACCTTATTTCATTTTAATATAGCATATAGCAAAGGCTTCAAAAGGAACAACTCACAAGGGAAAAACTTGTCTCCTTTGACAGCTTGGTACAGTGGCAATTCCCTCAGATGCAATGGGGAGCTAACATGCACTCATGATTTGCCTGCAGACCCATTTTAGAATCATACTTCTAAATTTCTACTCTTGGAGAATCACTATGAATGGACTTGTATCAAAACTTAAAACAAATCTCTTCTTTCAGAGTCTTTAAAACATTGCAAACATGCAGTGTTTTACTTTTCATTTTCTATACTCTCTGTATTTATTTAGAACCTTTCACATTAGTCCAGCAACCGTGTGGAGAGCTAGGCAACAACTCCAAGAGAACACTACCATTTAGTTGAAGCATCTTCCTCATACGGGATTTGTTTAGGTACAGAGATCTGGCACAGAGCTTAACCAGATGAAGCAGCGAGGCCACCTACTGGCCTATTTTTATAAGACAACTGCTAAAAATCAATACTCCACCTGGATCACAAAGCACTGCAATATCTGCACAGCCCTAAAAAGCTTATATCGAGATTGTCCTTTTTGCTTCTCTACCTTTTCCCCCTCACCACAGATCAATGCCGTCCCTCATTATCTTTATACAACAAAATGATCACTAGACCTTCTGGATATATATTCTTATTGTAGCACCACACCCAGTAGAATGTGCTGCGGTGGTCTGCCAGGCAAACACAGACTTTCCAGCAAAAGCTATCAACAGTTAAGACACATGCCTTGTAACGCAGACAATCATGTCAGTACAGGTTTACAGTTAAGCAATACAACTCCTATTTGAATTCAAGAATAAATCACTAACAAAGAGTATAAGTTTAAGTTAGATTTTTATTTTTATTCTTTCATTACTTGGATTCATCTCCAGATTAATGGGGAACTTTTAATTATGCTTTGCTATATACGAACTTAGACTATAAACTCAATGCTTGTATGAACATATTCAATCTAAAAATACTATAAATAAATTCTTTTCATTTTGACAAGTTCAAGAAAGAAAGAATAAGCCAGATGAAAAACATACCTTATTTTTCCTGGTGGGTGACAAAACGTACACTTCAGATCCCAAGTACTCGAATCCCATACAGTGACAGTTTCTTCAAAGCTAACAGCAAGCAAAGAGCCATCTTCTGAGAAACAGCAGTTGGTAGCCTGGTAGCCATGGTAGCTGCCAACGAAGTCACAGCTCCAACTCAAACTATGCTGTGCTGCATTGAATAATTGAATTAATTACATTCAGGTCTCTACACTAAGAGAAGAATTCAAATAGTAGCGATGCAAAATTGGCTCCAGCAAGCAAGTTTACTTTCAGAAGGCATAACTTCCTGTGAAGTAGAAAGAATCTGTAAGAAGCATCTAATAGGTTTTGCATCTCAACAGTGAATCCCATGATTGATATGGTACAGTATAGGGGTTTACTTTGCCAACAGGCATACAGATTAAAAAAGATACTCAAATACTCCAGTTCAAAGTCTAGTATTTCTAAATACTTCGTTCTTACAGAACTGTAGCAAGAACACAAGCATTACTGTTTGAACTCAGGTTGCATTTGATTCCAAGAAAGCTTGCGACTCATTTACACCAAGTTTCAGGAGAGCAAAACAACCTGTCAGTCTGCTCTCTTATCTTGTTTAACCTGCCAGCCTGTTCTACTTAAGTCCTTCTCCTGTTGATAATTACTATAAAGTAACAGAAACCTAACACACATTTTGCAGTATAAACAAACAGGATAAAGAAAGTGAGGAAAGTAAGTACAGCCCACACTGAGATGTCCTTTTTGTTTATGTAAAAGCTGTGAGTTGGTGCTGAAAAGACCTACAGGGCCAGACCAGTTCACTTCTTTAAAAGGCACAGCGCCATCTAGCGGCACAGTGAGCAATTAGCTCCGAATAAAAACGTCAAAATGCAGTCTACATATTTATTAGTTAGTCATTTGCTGGAAAAAAAAAGCTGTGGCATTTCAAATCCTTTCAGCTACACATTCCTCTCCTTCCCTGGACAAATACAAGGGAATTCAACATCAATTTGTACTTTTACATATGCCATGGAATTTAACTCTGTCCTGTTCCTACCTTTTTTTTTTTTTTTTTTTAAATCAGGATTCTAAAACATGATACCCACAGAAAAATTAACTCCAGTTTTCTAGAGAGGAAAAATCATGCTAAAAATCACCCTTTAAATAATCAATATAGACTGTCATTCCCTTCTGCAGCAAGCTCTGTGAAGTCTTTATATGGAGATTTCTTACACTGCAAGTCTCATATTGCAAAACTATGGTAGAAATCCATGGCAGAGGATGCTCAGGACAACATGCATAAGCATAAGTAAGTAAACGGATAGGAACAGATGACCTAGTTTTGAAGGGATTAATTTTGGGTCAGCATTTCTATAGCGTGTTATAAGGTGACAAATAAGGGCATATTATGCTCTGACCATACTTACCCTCCGGATCAGTGTCTTCTACTATCACCCAGACCTTAAACACACAATCTCTCCCAGTTGTTACCAGCATCAGAGAGTCATCTTCAATTTCGTCCATGTCACGGAAGCACATCGCTGTTATGCGATCCTCATGAGGCATACTTACTCTAGTATTCAGCCTAAAGCTGCAAATGACGAATCAAAGAAGCTTCTAATTAGATAGCTCAAGTGGTATGGCATTTACACTTCCATCTTCTCTAATTAGTTTCACACCTCTATAGATAGCATCCCAGCAGCCAAAATTAGTACTTAAATGAACACCAGTCTCAAACATTCAGCCTGAAATCAGAGCAAGCTTTTCCTTATTTAGTTTATCAGTCACACTTCTACTACTACTACTACTACTACTACTACTACTACATGTGTCAGCTTAATTTTGCTTTGCTTTCTCTTTAAGTTAACTTTAAGACTAAAATAATTAAGTTGGGGAAACGTATGAACCAGAAGCATACTAGCTAAAAAAAAAAAAAACCCAAAAAGTAATTATTTCATGTAATCTAAAGGGACTGATTACTTTGAGAGGGCTTGGAAAACCAAATAGATCCATTTTATGCAGTTCACTGTTTTAATATCAAATAAATACAGGAATTAAAGCCCCCGAATAGCCTATGTAATTCATAAAAGCAAATTAAATTCAGAGCAACTATTCCCAATTGCAATTAGTTATGTTTAATACAAATGTGTGTGACACACACAGTAATCCCCTTCCCTTCCTCAAGTCTTCTCTACCATGTTACAGTTCATTTGGAAAACCTTGCCTTTTCAAGACAAAGACTGTATAGACATTTGCAAGATACCTAAGATACCAACTTTGACACTCAGAGGGCCAGCTCTAATAATCATTACCTTTGTGTTTCCTCATCAAAGAGCCACAGCTTCAACTGTAACTCCAGGTCCGTTTCTTCTCTCTCTTCTACTGTTGCTAACCACTTGCCTTGAGGACTAAATGCAACTCTGGCCAAGTCAAATTGGTTTAAACCTGCTTGATGGATGTGTTCTTGTTGAACAATATCCAACTACAAAACAAAAGGAAGTTTTCAAGTTTAAGTGCAGATTTATAGATACCGTTCACAAATCTAAGTAGTAAGGATGCCCAGAAAGCACCGATTAGAACTGAGGGGGCTGTGGTATAAAAAAGAAGCAACAAAACAACTTGGGAAAAACAATACTATAACAACATTAAAGGCATACTGCATGGGAATTTTAATTACAAGTTTGTTTGTTGGTTTGTTTTATATTTAACTTATGAGAGGAACAGGACATTAGCAGATGAATATAGTAAAACTTGTTTGGAAAGATTTAAATATTCTTCTATAAGATTCTAATAAAGAAAAAAATCCTCAGGCTGGAATCCAGTCCTATAGTACAGTTAATGGCTTCTCCTTGTTTGCTATATACAGCACTCCAAGTAATTCTGATGTATAACTTGAATTAAGAAATGATAAGTTCAGCACAGGACTGCCCAACTTACACTGTATAGTTGTTTGTCACTTTGGAGACAGTAAAACTGCAAGTGGCCAGGCTCTCCATTCAGGACCAAAGCTTTGGTTCTAGGATCAACCACTAGACCTGTCTTGACATCCTTGGCTGGGAACAAAAACAAGATGAAAATGACCGATGACTTGAAGTGACGCATTCTACACCCTAAGCAGGAAATAAACTTCAGTGCACATACCTTTAATTAGCCCTTGAATGGTTTTGGAAAATCTCAGGTTGCTGTTTATTATTGTAATTCCTGAAAGGAAAAGCATATAAGGTCTTGCAAAAAGCTTTCACAAAGTAACCGCATCAGTGGTGGGGAAGGGGCCTTAGTCAACTCTATTTAATCAAACACATATACGTGTCTATGTGGGAGAGAGATCTATCTTCTCACAATCTGTCAGACTCCTAAATCAAGATGGAAAGCCAAGCTACAAGCAGACCTCAGACAAATTTGCACAATTAATGAAAAAGCCAAAGACTGCAGTAAACATCTATACCTAACACCTTGTTAATTTATCTGACACTAACAAAACAGAGCTCATAAAGATTTGCAGTAAGTGGTACTTAAAATATTAGCATACTGTTGTCTGTATGCGAGGTGCAATAGCAAGTGCCATCAGGTGAAATGGAGATGTATTCAATAGAAGATCCCAAGCGAGGAAGAAAATACTTCTTGCAGTCTGATCCACTGTACCACTGAACTAGAACAGATTCCACTCCTCCACTCAGCAAGCTGGTTCCTTTTCAGATAATAAACATGCAGTTAGAGGTTTTGTTTTAATATCATCAGTATATACATTACAATGACAGACACACATAGATTACTGAAAAATGTTTCTTTAACTGTCACACACAGATGTATTATTCTTCCTATCTAGGCTGGGCAATATACATCGGTACGTTTCTTGTTATCCCAAGAAAAACTGATACAGACTACGTAATTATATGTACAGAATTACGTAAATAACAGGAACTTCTGCCTACAGAAAAACTTAATAAAAAAAAGCTTTGAGAATACTAAATTCCATCAATTGTTGAATCTGTTGAGTACTGTGTTAGAATACAGCTTGTTTTCCTTCTACATTATGTATTTTGCGTTAAGAAGTATGCTAAGAAATACATTCACATGAAAACTAAGTGGATTTTTGCCACTAGGTTTAAGCTCAGTCAAGCCTGACTTATTTGGATTCAGACAGACTCTGGCAAGGACTCATGAGTATTACTGGTGAACAAGAAGAAGGCAGTAGGCAGGGTGGAAGACATAACAAGACAGGTTAGATTTTACATTCTGTTAAAGGACAGTGTAATGCTATCATGGGATGATAATAGCAGGGTGGCAAAGTCTCTGGCTATAGAAAACAAGAATGAGCCCAAATGCAGCAGCCACAGATGCACAAGTGAACAAAGAGAGCTACTTACTTTTGGATAACCTCAGATAAGCCAAGATCTCCAGCAGGAGATGCCCTCACCTCCACTGCCAGCCCTTAAATGAGGTCTGGGAAGGGGTGGATCCTGGCTCCTCCCCTTCCAATCAGTCAGATGCATTGCATGTACCTGAGCTCCCCCCGGTTGGCCCTGCCTTCCCACCAGGTGCTCAATCACTTAAGCAGACTGAGCATTTCTATTACAGGCAGCTATTTGACATTATGAATGTCAATCAAGTATTATCAAGAAAGCACAGCTGCTCTCACTTACTTCAGATCCACCCTGGAAGTACTTAGAATACTAGAAATTAGTTTGTTAGTAAGTGGATTATCTTGAACTTCTGTTGATTTCTCTGTTCCCAAATCTGTCTTTTAACGATTTTTGTACTCACCTTCTATAGAAAAAGTTAGATCCAGGACTTTATCATGATGCCAGTGCAGTGTAGAGAATGTGTACTCTTTTTTGTGGTTGAAATTCCTCCTGTGGAGAAGGAAGACAACAGTTCTTTAAAGACAGTCATTAAGTACAGAGCAAACAGATGTGAATAGTGAATGCTATCCTTTTCTCTTATCTCTTGACTACAGTTTCACGTATGCACGTGGTACAAAAAGAAGGAATCACACCAGTAGCTTTCCTGATGCACCCTGTACATCACTACCATACTTGGCAAACTGATAATTCTTCACCACAGTTTCCCTAGTGTGCTGTTACTAGGACTCCACATGTCCACAACCACTTATTCACTGCTCTTGCCTTTCTATGTATGTTTTAAAAAAGCAGTGTAGCTTAAAAGGAATATTTTCCCACTTGACATTGAACTGAAGCTGTACTCTGAAGTCAACATCAGTATTACAGGCCAAAGGATTTGCCATTCTTTCTTTTTTTTGATTTCTGAAATATCACAACAGTAAGAACTAACGACTGCTCTGCTCAGGTTTCAATTAATTCCCATAGTCAAGGTACAAAGGTAAATGAAAACAAGCATACCAGAGACGAATCTTCCCATCAGCATGGCCAGTTGCAATACAATCCTCCTGAGGATGGCAGACTACGCAAGTAAAGACATTATTTCCACCTTTTTTATTTGTTGCTCTCAGAGAAAACCTTCAGAAGTTAGGAAAACAACTTCAATTATACGCTTTTTTTTTTCTTTTTTAAAAACAAAGCTTCAAAAGGACAACTGATGCATAAATACACACAAAAATAATTTTGAGTAGCAAAATAAAGCGTCTCCAAGTTGTTATAAATGTACATACATACTGAAAAAGAATGAAGTAGTGACAGACTTCCTCTTTTTTTGTTTTACTAGATCTCTGTCCTCAATCAAGCTGCAAGCCTTTTATTTGTTCCACCTTTTCTGCCTGCTTCTCCTTGGCCAAACCATCACTTGTTTCAGCCCAACATAAACTTAACTATTTACATGGAAAGCTACCAACACAAGTGCTGTGAATACCCTCTGACTCTTTAAGAGAACTTTCTTATACACTATACGTCTATGTCCAGCTGTGCATACACATCACCAGTTAATGTGAACATTATTAATATATCAGGTTGAAGCAATACTTCTGTAACTATCAGAAACATCAACACAATAGAAAGGCGACACAGGAAGCGTAATGAAAAAGAAACTAACATCATAGAAAGATGCTACAAAAAAAAAAGGAAAAGAGAACTGCTCACCCATCACTGAAGACCAAGGCTTGCACAAAAAACCTCCACAAAAGAGAAAACTCAAGAAAGAGAACCTTCTCCTGTGGCAGTCAGCCCTTAAGTGAGGTCTAAGAGGTGTAGCCAGGCTCCACCCCTTTTAGTCACACAGCTAAATTGCCTTCACCTGTGCTCCCAGGGCTGACAGAGTCCTTTCCCCCGTGCTCAATCAGTAGTTCAGGCCCTGACTCAACAATTACCATACAACTTGACATTTTCTTTCTTACCTGTTCAATTGCTTCTGTTTAAAGAAGTAAACTTGGAGAGTAACATCCTTAACTGATGCCACATATTCACCCTGTTACAATAAAACATTGTTCAAGAAGTTAGAACATACAGATTGTGTTCTTAGGTGTGAAAGAAAAAAAAAAGAGAAAACTGTGTTTCACTACAAAGTACTTAAAAATGGAGATAACATAAAAGCTGATGTTAAACAAATCATTTCCTGTTATATTGATTTTTTTTCTTTAAAGAAAACACAGTACTTACAGATTACAAAGTCATTTATTTTGTCAAATGGATCTTAAAAAGCTTGTGCTGAAATCAGAGCATGCAAATAACAGAATAGGGCCAAAAAAAGTTCATAAAGTTATTATTTAAAAAAAAAAAATTGATTAATGAGTCTGAAGTTCTGCTGTACTTCTTTAAAAACATAAATAGTATATAGGTTACTAGAAAAGTAAAGAAAGAAGCCAATCCCCCCCAAAGGTGAATATACCTCTCTTCCAAATGCAGTACACTTTGGCGACGCATCCACACCATCCAAAACCACAGACAATTCCTTGGTTACCATGTCTTGGCCTGCTGCTTTTGTCAGCTTAACTAAGACCAGTTGGTACTTATCTGGCCAAAGGAAAATGTGTTATCCAAGTCTTCTACAAACAAAGTTCACTATAAAGGAGATTTGCAACCATTCTACTGTAACACATTAGTACATTCAGTATTTCTGAACAGAATACTTTTTCAAAAAATAATTGTGTTGGATATTCTAATTCAAGCAACAGTATTGAAGTTCAAGGTCAAGACACTGGATGCTGGTGCAGCTGTGAGCAGGAAGCAAGAAACACTGCATAACACGCTCTGAAGTGACATTTGCAGAAACAGAGGAAGGCCAAGGTACGTTTATGTTTATTTCAGGAAAATCCCAGGAAAAAACTATCCACACATGCTGTTAAATTGAGAGGAGTCTCAAATACTGCGTGTACGTAATGGCGCAGTAAGGACTGCGTAAAGATTAGTCACGTCTCCAACATCACATGTGTGTGCTGTGTGCTTTAGAAGTGAGAATAAGACTCTTCGAGGCAGGTACAGAATGCAGATCGCACAGAACAAAACCAAAACACGATACACAGAATATAGAACCGCAGCTGTTCTACTCTTCACAGAACATCAGGACTAATGCATGGAAGCGCCAGGCAGCGTACCGCTCAGCCAAGTGCCACAGGTGAGGCTGACAGCAGCACTGTAAGGATAAGCCAAAGCACAGCGTACCTCTTGCACCCCACTTTGGAATGATAACGAACACAGAGTCCTCGGAAGCAGGCAGCACATACAGCGCGAGCAGCTGATGTCCTATGGTGAACGTCTGCGGGAGAAATACACGTCCAACAATTACCACACGAGAGCACATCATCTTCTACAGAGTAACACTGATAGTTACTCAACAGGAACAGCTCAACATACTTTAATGAGAATCCCATCTGTGAAGTCCCACAGCTTAATGGTGCCATCAAGGGAGGAAGAATAGAGCTGAAAAAAAAGCCAAGCAAACAACCAATAAACAAAATGCAAGTTACAACAATACACCAAAGTCAGATTTTACATCAAATCCCCGCTTCGTGCTGAAGCACCGATCAACAGCACCGCAAACTGGACACGAAAAGCTCCGAGCCGCCATCGCAAAGCATTCCTGACCGCACAGCGGCCCGGCCCGCGGCTGCCAGCGGCACGGCACGGCGCCCCTCCCGGGCACGGCCTCTGCCCACCTGCAGGTGGTTGTGCGGGGCGAGCTGCACGCCGGTCACCAGGTTGCTGTGGCCTCGCAACAGCCGCACCAGCTCCTCGGTGGCCACGCTGTACATCTTCACGAAGTCGCCGGAGGCGCACAGCAGGAACCTGCGAGGGAAGAAAGCCGTCAGCGTCCCGCGGGGTCGCTCGGACCCGGAGTCCCGGCCCCCCGCCGCCCCGCTTGCCTGGCGCCGACGGAGAAGACGGCCCGGGCGCTATGCAGGGCGCCGCCGCCGCATCGCACCACGCGGAGCGCCGCCGGCGCCACCATCTTCCTCGAGCGGAACCGCCCGGCCGCCCTTCCGCCGCGGAGCTCCGCCCCCTGCACGCGCGGCGCTGCTGCACGCGCGGCGATCGTTAACAGGTGCGGGCATGTTGTGCCGCGCGACCCTTTAATGGTCGTCTCTGGGTGAGAGGTGGCCGGGCGGGTTCGGCGTCCCCAGCAGCCCCGCGCGATAGCTGCGTACGCGGTGAGGGACGAGGTGAGCGGGGCTCGCAGCTCGTGTACGGCCGTGCGGGACGCCGCTGTTGCAGATCTCTGGTACGCTTTAGTTGGTTGTTAAACATTCGGAGGTAAAGTAACGCTCGAACTGGAACACGGGAAGTTCCACACCAACACAAAGAGGGACTTCGTTGCCAATAACAGCCCAGGAACGGGCTGCCCGCGGGCTTTGGGTCCGTTCTCTGGAGATATTCAGGCCCGCCTGCGAGCAGCTGTGGGGAGCTTCTGCAGTAGGGGATGCACGGGGTGATCCCGGAGCTCCCTTCTGACCGCTACTCAACTGTGATTCTGTCAAGTTTTTATTATTAAACGTGTGCTAAAGCAATATAACCCCATCATTTTATGATGTTAGTCATAAACTCCAAAGATCTTGAGTAATAGAGTACACAGAGCTCCCAAAACCCATTAAGCTGAGGTGACAAATAGCAGGCAGGGGCACAAGCAGACCAGTGCAGTGCATGGTCAGAGCAGCCCTGTATGTGGGCCACATTACTTAGCAGTTAGTGTGACTACATTCAAAAATCTTCGTATCAGAGCTACCACACGCTGTGGAAACAATGTAAACAGTGACACTGTTACCCTCTGAGTAGTGGGGGGTGACCAAATTGTACTTGTGGAATTGGGGCAACCCTGCGCTGACTGCACTGAGAGCAGTGACTGCACCCTGGGAGCACACATTCCATACCAGTGGCTAGTGCTGCTGTCATTCCTCTTACCTCATGCTTTTTTTTTCCCCCTCTACTTTCTCCTGTTTTTACACCTTGCACTGACATCTTTCATCCGCTTGGAAGTCCTATTACCATGCTATGAATCAAGAAATCTGATCCTGAAAGCCTCACCTCTTAAATTAGAACAGAAGATTGTGCGTGGTACCTGTGGTCGAGTCTCACTTTGTGAAACCACTGATATTTTCCCAAAGTTTCCATATTAAAAAAATAATAAGTGAAGAATTTCGTGTTCCAAGTTTAAGTGGTTGCCATTAGTTCTCTGGTAGTCCTGTAAAAAGTTTAGCGTGTCTTTGTTAAATCTGTGTCATCTGACTTTTTAGTTCAGTGTCATAAAGTTTGTTTTTTTTTTCAAGAGGCCAAAACCTGGCTCAGTGCACAGATTTATAAATTTAAACAGGCACATGTAAACAACCAGAAGAGCTCCTTAGAATTTTGGGGAGATTTGGGGAGTAAGAGTTGCCAAGAAGTATCTGGTTTGTGGTTTTCAAATGAGCGAGGAGCAAAATCAATCTCAGCTGTTGACCGTTCTAATTTGTGTTCATTTGGTTGAAGTGGGGCCTTTGTGTGGTTCTCTAATTTGTTCAAATTTACATACAGAACATAAAATTTGTAGGCATGTCTGCGCAAAGCCAAAGGAATCTGCTAATGTTTCTTCTAAAATAATGTCTTAGTTCTGTGAGGGACTGCAGTGTTTCAGCGTGTTGCTTATTTATGAGGAGCTGCGATTGCCAGAATGAAGTGCTACAAGGTAGATCATTTTATTGTATGCACTGCAGTGAATCAAGAGAGTAGTTGATACAGGAAATTGCCATTTGCGTTTAGAATTCCTCACAGAACTTAGTGAGAAATGTTCAATAAACCAACTGGAGAAGAAAATGCATTTGTTCTGAAACCCTAAACATTATATGGAGAAGTAATTGTATTTCTTTGTCAACTTACATGAAAACCCATTGAAGCAAAGGCACATTCTGAACAGATAACACTAGATAGTTTGCTTTACCTACTGAGTCTCGATTGTGTATTTGTTCTCCGTTTGCAAACTCACTACATTGACACCAAAACCCATGTTAATAGTACAGTGGACAACCCTGACTCTGGACAGCAGAATGAAGTTGCTCAAGGCAACCACTGCACCATTTCAATGCATGAAGTCAGTAATACAGTTTAGGGTGGAAGCTTTTGAAATAATTTTGCACTCCAGTTACCATTCAGCAGGTTTGCTTGTTTGAAAAGTCGCTTTATTTCAGTCACGCAGCTTAATAGGATGTCTGATTTTCTGCCTCTCTTTGCTTAAGAGCACTCAGAATTGGCTACAAAAAGCTCCCTGCTTGTAGCCTGCATGCTGCTTTTAAGTTTGAGCATGAAGGTGAGGTAGTTAACACACCTCAGAATGTGATCTACTGTTCTTAAACTTCACAGTAGATCTTAGGTATCTTATTGTCATAAATCAAGATCATAGGAAGATATACCTAATATTGACCGGTCTTCTATACCTTTTTTTTTGTACTAGTTCATGGACTGTAATGAGTGGGAGACAAACTTAGGCTTTGCAGTCTTCATCATGCCCTCCTCCCTGGAAGCATCCAAAGCCAGGGTAGATGGGGCTGTGAGCAGCTTGGTCTGGAGGGACATATCCCTGCCTGTAGCAGGGGGTTGCACCCAGATGGCCTTGAAGGTCCCTTCCAACCCAAACCATTCCATGGTTCTGTGATTATCTCTTGTAATTGCGTTAGTAAGGTGGAGAGGCCTAATTCCTTTTTCGTGCTGTATGAAAACTAGAACTTCATTGCCTTACTGAAAGAAAATATAACATGACAGATTAGAACTCATGTGTTCATGGGTATGTGATGTTCTAAGAAGCTCCTACAGTGGGGTAAATCAGTAGTTTTTAAGTGGGAGAAACAGATTTCAGACAAGATCACGATCTTTGTAACTGTGCTACAGGACTACTAGGAACACTAGAGGGTGCTAGAGGAACGACTGCAGTTTTACGACTGCGGTAGTTAAAACTAAAAAGGTAAAACTGACTTGGGATGTCCCACAAGGATCTCTGTGCTAATGCAGTCTTACCACATGCAGCATTTTTTTCTTTATGCTATTAGATCTGTCACTGTCACAGGAAGGCAAAACCATGGTACCATGTAATGATTTGGTCATACCAAGTGCTCTGCTTCCTTAATGTTCAAGAGGTGATATAGAGTTTTGACTGAGACCATGAAAACAGCAACAACTCATCAAAATGAAAAAGCATAGGAAAAATTAAACCGCAAATACTCACTGCAACCCTTATAACACGCAATGCTTTTGGCTGGGCTTAGTGATCCACCTAACAGGTGCCTGAGACAGTTTCACAGTGGCAAGATGAACTCAGCAGGCAAATGCAGTCCAAAAGCCTGCAGATAATAGCACCAATTGAGTGTCTGTGCCTTTAGAAGTACAGCAGTAAGTTCTCATGAGAGCCTTGCTACTTTGCATTTTTGCTACACTTCTGAAAAAGGACAATATGTTCAAAATTTTTTAATATAGACCTGAACTACCAATTACTCTATTACACAGTTTACCGGAGACCAAAGGAAATTAAGAGATGTTTGGTTGCTGTAGTTCAAATGCTGAGTCACAGCCTGAAGCACTGCATTGAGCACCTGGTGGGAAGGCAGGGCCAACCCAGGGGAGCTCAGATGCATGCAATGCATCTGACTGATTGGAAGGGGAGGAGCCAGGATCCATCCCTTCCCAGACCGCATTTAAGGGCTGGCAATGCAGATAGGGGATTCTCACTGGTTGTTTCTGTATAGTTGAGGTCTTTGAAGGTAAGTGAATCTTTTTATTTGTTTCTATTGTTGTTGCATTTGTTTATGTCTTTGTTTGCTGTAGTTTGGGGTTTTGTTGGCTTGCTTTTATTGCTGTGTTTTCCATCGTTTCATTGTGTTGGAGAAGGAAATGGTGATATTGATTTGTTGCAGTGTTTTGGTTTATGATGTTTTCTTATAGTAAGTTCTATTATTGTGTTAGTTTTGTGATAGTATTGTCTAGTGAAGTATAATATTGAAGTGGGCTCATACAGTTTATAGTGCTGATTACGTGTTTTTTTTTAATGTTGATGTACTGGTTACTCATTAAAAAGATGATGTAGTGAGAAGTTTTGTGAGCAAACAATAAAGAATCCCTGTTGAAGTCTGCTAGTGTGCAATTGACTGAATCATTTTTCATTATTTTCAATTTCTTAACTTTTTTAAATAATCAGTAGGAATATGGAAATAGAACTGATTTTTACGTAAAGGGTAAATAGCAATTTATCTGGTGATGATGCTCAGATATGTGTGATCTGAGATCCTTTCTTTCAGTGAATTGTGTTGTTTCTTTTAGGATTGACTTTCTGTTGAGATTTCTGATTAACTGTGAGAAGTGCTGAACCTGTTTTGTGTCTTGAGCAGAGATAAAATTAAGTGGAGAATAGCTTGTCTTGTTTTTTTAGTAAGGTGTATGTTTCCATATATGCATGCATCATCCCATAGAGCTGCTTCTTACAAAGCCACTATGCTTTATTTGGTTGTTGTGCATCTGTATGTGTTTTATAGTCTTAACAGTGTGAACATACAGAACTATGAGAGCTTCACGTGGGGAAACAAATGTCTGGTAGAAAAAGATGCTCTTTTTCTGCCTTTACTCTGTGGGGACTGGAGTCAGGCATCATCCTCAGTGTCCTTATAGCTTTTTTTTGTTCACCAAGAAAGCAATTGTGTGTGTTGAATGCCTTTGTAATATTAATGTTTTTCAAATCCTGTTGTTGCTGCTGGACTATTTTCCTTTACATAAAAATGAAATCAGAGCAACTTTTACTTGCTAAACAGATGTTAAGTATTCCAAAGGCATGTTAGAGAAGACCACTGGGTTTCCATCTTTGATTTCTTTGTGAAATCAAGCTGCAAGGAAAACATGGTGTGAGAGGCAACAGAGATGTGAGAACGCGTGTGTCTGTGTAAGAATCTTGTTTTGAGGTTTTGTTCTCTCGAAGTAGTGACTGTTAGTAAGTAATAATACTGCTTGAATAGAGTGAGGACCAAATAGCCTTGTGAGCATATTTACCTTGAGCAGCTGCTGGATCTCCAGTGCTTTGAAATGGTTTTCATTGTCCTTACCAGTAATAAAGTAGGCCAAGCTTTGTCTGTCTAGGGAAAGTGAGTGCTGCTCTATAGACTAAGAATTCTGGATGAAAAAAAGCTTTTAGTCACTTTAACTTTCTACTTGTAGTCCAACAAATGTTCATAGCCTTTACTGTGATACAAACCAGCTGTTACTATGTGTAAACAGTATTTGCTTGCTCCTAGCGTTACCAGCCGCAAAGCAACAGATTTCAAGCTGTACTGTTCTTTTTTCACTTGGCTTGTGTTCTTCCTTACTCCCAGTAATCACGGTCTTCTTTAAATCCCATCCCATTCTTGCTGAAAACAGCAGTAGTGGGGCCCAGTAGTGACTTGTGCCCAGTTGCTGGGGGAAGCAGGCCAGAGTTGTTATGGTTTGGGTGGAGCTTTTAGTGTTGAGGAAAGTCTTGCTGGTTAAAAAAATAAAAATCGTTAAAAAATGGAAAAATGGTTAAAAAAATGAAACTCCTGGAGAAAAAAGAAGTTACTTGCATTAGGTCATTAGGATTAGCTTTCTCTACTGCTTTCTGAGGGGCATTTCAGGAAGTTGCTATAAGATTTAGTTTTTCAGTGTTCTTGAAAAATACTCTGTTGTGAGAGCTGTCTTTGGGAGAGAAAACTGAGCTGGACCTCAAAGACTGACAGGAAACATCAGAGGTGAAGCCTCAGTACTGAGGTTGCTCTGACTCAAGTTATGTAATATAATGTCAGGTCAGAACCTACTTTCCCTGATCGGATATTGCAGTTAATAAGAAGAACTGTTTTTTTTTTCTTGCACATTAATTTCTCATGAGAAATGTATCCTGTGACTTCTGTCACGGTTTCACACAAACGTTTCTTTCATGCCCTGGTATTTGCCTAGCAGGCGTTGATGCTTGTCTGAAGGGGATGTGTCGTTTCCCATTGCGGATCTCCTCAGAGATAAGCAGTGCCAACAAAACTAATTTGTAAATGTGTTCTAGCTGACGTAGAACTCAGTTTTTCAAATGATTTCCAAAGGTTCAAGTTCAGATACCTATCAGTAAGGGTTGTCTTCCTGCTGCTGATAGCTAGGTTTTTAACGGTTGCATTGAGTTCCATTGGGGCAGTCGGTTTTGTTACTTCGTGTTTGTTACTGTGATCTCCCTTGAGAGGAATACTGATAAGAACAGGAGTCCAAGCTTACTGTTTCAGGGTTGTGATGTTTGTAATGCATGGTATTATTTTTATTCTGAGTAACTGCTTCTAAATATGAGGAGAAGAACAACACCTCATACGATGAAATAATAGGAACAGGGCTTTTTTGGCTATTAGAAACAATCCAATTATTATGGATTAGAGTTAGGTTTTAAAATATATTGGGCTGACAAACATAAACTAACAGGCGTGTATTACCTTGCTTACATGCAATGAAACAGGCTGAAGGGAATGTGGAAGTGTTTAAGCATACGGTGCAGATTTCTCTTGTGTACATCCCAGGCAGTTACTGAGTTGTCCTGCTGCATACCAGACTCATTCTCAAGTGTAAGTTTTTAGGCATTAATTCTGTCAAATGACCTTATTAAATCTTGTGCATGTATTAATCCACTAGGTACTTACCAAGCTATTTCCCAAAGCTTGTTTACTGCAGCTGGAGAGCTGTAAGAGAAATCCTCTATTGGGAATTACAGAGCTGGTGGAATTTAACATGTAGTTAATTAAACCTGTGTATTTTTTAAGTGGTGAGGATGCCAAATGTGCTCTGTGGAACCAAGCATGTAATTGGGACACCTTTGTTTATGAACACTGTCAGTTTCCTGTTCTAAATTATACTTAATCTAGTCTGTTTTTTCTCTTAGATTTACATGTCTTGATTTTATGAGTAATCACCTCAGATTGTGCTCTCTGAGACATCATAGGCAGTATACTGCAGTAAAGCAGTCTCAAATTAAAAATAGCAGTCTTTTTTTCTGGAGCTTACTGTTTTTACTGTGCTACTATTGCTTGTTTTCTGCTTAGGGTAGACTTCTGTATTTCCTGGTAGTTTTCTTTCAGATTTTGAGTAGTTCGTTGGAAAACATGGGAATGAAATGAACTGACACCCCTCACAATTTGCTCTTCTTAAGAAAATGTCCCTACCACCTTGTACAGATCAGTGGATGGTTGCAATCTATGGTAGGGAACGGCTTCATCAGGATTTAAAATCCTATGATTTTGTGACTATACTGCTCTTAAGCCTTTATAATGGGTATGTATGTAGCTTAAGTCCTTTAACTACAGTCTGATTCTGCCACGTGCCTGTTCTTTTCAGTTTTGTGAACATTAGGCTGGTATTACCTACTACTAAATAACCATGTGTTTAAGAATGGCAGTTATGGGTAGACATTTTGGCACTGCAGCTGTCATCAGAACTTGAAGACTGGCTGTGAAAGGGCAGACAGGGTTCCTGCTGGAGCCTTTCTAGTTTTTTGTTTGGGCAGCCGGCAGACTTTGCTCTTCAGCAATCTGAGGCCCACCCTTTCCCCAGAGACTGGGTATGTTTTTACTGCAGTGCTGCAGTCACTTCTGCATGGAGAAAAAGGGATCAGAACTGCTTTGTCTCTTGCATGGAAATATAGGAGGATCTGAAGTACTTGGCTGGTGCTGCACAGGTTTTGATAAGTACTCCATGTAAGATATATTGCTTGTTAGCTACATGATGAGTTCTGTGAAACGTGTGCTTAAAGTAATTAGGAGGTCAGAGGAGCAGAACCAAAAGGTTACTTTATGGTATTAAATAATCTTAGAGAAGATGTATAGCTTTTGAAATAACCAAAATAATCCAGGCTGTGAAAGAAAAATAGTGAAAAGTTCTGCAACTTCGTCAGCTAACTTTTCTTCTTCCATTGAGCAACTGTGTAGACAAAAACCCCTGACATCGCCACAAAAGAATGGGTGCCAAATACAGCAAAGGTTTCGTGTCAAAATCTAGAAAGCTGGGCTTCAGACCGCTTATGGCAAGTGTTCAAGTTTACGTGCACTGCTTTTTATTTGTGTGGGTGTGTTGCAGGCCTGTGGAAGTAACTAGCTGTTAACTTAGTGGATTGTGTTTTTAGTTTAAATTTAATAAAATCATGAAAGAGAACACAGTATAAAATGCTTTGATTTCCAGCAGTTGGCTTGGATACTGTTACTACTTGCATTGTAGTTCATTACTGAGAAGCCAAATAAAATGTCCTGTAGTATTGCTGCTTTTCTGTTCCTGTGGGCAATGCTGCATGTTACGTTGTTACATGTGAGGTGGCAGGTGATGTCTTTGTGTCATTCTTTAATGGTAGTTAACCATTACACAAGAAGTGTTTTGGTTTCTGTCATGGTAGTTACTGAGCTGTGAGACTCACTTTGCAAAGCGAGTGTTTTGTTAAATTGTGAGGTCTTGGTGGCTTCTTTGACTGTCAGGATGGCTGTGTTTCTCAGCAGCAGCACGAGGGACATGAAAGGGAGGAAGCTGGATGAGGAGGTTAGGAATGAATTATTTTCTAATATTGAAAAGGCAACAGGTGAGTAGATGTTCATGTATTACGAAGGGAGCAAGAAGTCCTGATGTGTATAGCAGTTGTCTCTGATACTTTAACAGCACTATAAATTCTTAAATGATCCTTAACAAAACAATGTATCTGGGGAAAAAGATGGTGCTTTTCTTAAAAAACAAACAAACAAACAAATGTTCAGAACTGAACATATTAAGCTGTAATTACAGTATGAAAAGGAAGGCCTTGGGCTGAGACTTCCAGAGACTTAACTACAAGGAATGGCTTTCCTGGAGTGTCATCAGCCTATCAAGATGCAGTTTGTTGCTGATGTGCAGAATCAGCAGAAGCATGAAGGACTAGAAGTGCTTGAAGCTGAACTGCTTGCATTTGACTTATTTTATTAGGAATGCTGACTTTCCCAGGGTTTTGAGAATCTGTGGGCAGAGCACTACTGCTAACTGGCATGTATATTTATGTATTTGCACATAGTGCCTCTGCAGTTTGGGCTGTCCTGGATGGAACAGGAAAACAGAAGAAGGATTGCAGAGGATTTTTTCTAAAGCTCAGTCTATTGCTTGCTGATGATGCTATTTACATAGAGGAAAGTAGAATGACTTCTTTGGTACTACTGAAAGAGCTTGGTGATTATCCCTTTGGGGAAACAACTTTGCCATTGATGTGCCAGTGTCTATTTTAGAGAATAATACAGGAAGTGTCTGTTCTCAGGTCATTCCAATAGAAATAGAAGTGCTGGAAGTGTTTTGACTGGAAATTATGCAGAGGGAAAAAGAATGCTGTTCTGGTTTATCTATAAAATAGCTCAATTCAAACAAATTTAAGTAATGGAAAGTGGGACTACTAAATATGGGGAATCAAGCTTTTAAGTGTGAACATCAAACTACAAGTGGACTTCATCACTGCATCTGCAGTCATAGTAAGATTTCTTGGTCTTAATAGTCCTAGTTCCTGTTTAAGTTGTTACAACTAAGTATAGGGACTTGATAAAGTCAGGTACTCTCAGTGGAATAGATGCTGGCTCAACTGCTTTGAAAGTGGCAAGGGAGTGCAATTTGGTTGCTGCTCTTTTTTTCTCCAGCTTTTGCTGATAGTTGTGTTGTCCTTGCAGGAACTGTAGGGCATAAGCCATGCACATAGCTGGTGTGTGCTTCTGCAGCAGGCTTTGGAAAAGGCAGGCAAATGAGCGAGGTCACTGGTTTTTCCTTTTAAGCTGATTGTTGAGCACTTTGTTTTACACTGATTATTACAGTGAGCTTGTGGAAGTTGAAATATATTGGCAGTGATAGGGTATATGTTTAAGTAGACACTGTGTAGGCACTGATGGCTGCTCAGTAATTTGGCACCATAGCAAATGCAAAAGGACATCCCAAGTGTCTGAGCTTTAGGAAAAGCATACCTGTGTTCGATGTCATGGAGCACGTGTCAGATCATACCTGATGTTTATTAGTTCATTTTTCTGTTTACAGGACTTAAGAATTGGTTCGTCTGCTTGCTTTGTGCCAGTTCCTGTTTTTGGTTTCAGGAGGCAATCCTTAGAATGAATTTTAGAACGAATTTTATATAAATTCAGCTACTCAGTTGTCATCTTCACTGGAGCCAGACAGTAAGACTTATGTAGATAGTAAATTGAATACAAAATAGTGGCGTTTTTGTTTTGAATTAAATTGTCTTTTCATTTTTACAGTTGTGTTCTTAGCATTTTATAGTGGGTGATTTAAATTCCAAGAGATGCTGCCATAAGTAAGGAGAATATTGGGGCTGATTTGCTCGTTGTGGAAGCACTTAACTTCACTCTAAGCTTGTCTGCTGGCAAATTCAGGATCCACTTTCCATTATGTGACAGCATATCTTTTTTTAAGGGAAAGAAAGTGCTTATTGCTGACTGCTTAAGCAAGAGATCTTGAAGGTAGTCTCCACATAACATAACTGATTTCCTATTAGTCCTCTCCTTACGAGATTTCTGTATCTTAGAAAACGTCAAGGGAGTTTACAAACCCTGTGTAGTTGCGTTTTGAGATTATGCATTTCATTTTGAAGAAAGGTCTCCTAAAAACAGAAGCTCTGCGTATGTCTGTGGACAAGACTAAAATAAGTGTGCTTCCATTCAGCCTTTAGGAGAACGGCTGTGGTTTACTTCTGTAAGCCAAAATGCTTTTGGTAGGAGAAGTAGATTACTTTTCTCTCTACTGAGATGTAAATGTCAGATGGTTCAAACTTCAAATGTTCAGTGTTGAGGGAAGAGAAGGGCGAAGCCTCTGTCTCATCCTAGGTAAACCAGCTGCTTCTAGGTGTGCATTACTGTTTTCCACAATAAGTCCTTTTGAGGTTGATGAGCTGCAGTAGCTGTTAAAAAAAATGGTATTCAATTGCTTAAGGTTCTCTTGTATCTGTTCTGTTCCTTCTGTTACAGGTGAGTTAAAACCAATTATTTTCGAATGAGAAAAACAGCACAGTTCATCATTTCTTTAACTTTCAAGTAAAATTTCCAAGTAAACTTAAATTGGGAGCCTGTAGCTACACTGTTTAAAGTATTTAGTGAAACAGCATGCATTCTGCAAAGGCAGTTACCTATGTCAGCTGTATGTGCATCTCTGAGTGAAATATGCAGATTACCAGTATTGTATGTGTATAGGTTACTTAGGCCTAAAAACAGTTTCTTAGGATGCTGGTTGTAGTAATTGTAAGCATTTTAAAGCTTGATTCTGTTTCCAGTGGTTACTGAGAGCGTATGCCTGCTAGAACTGAACTTATCAGAGAGCAAAAGAAGTACCAGCCTATTTTTAACGTGGTGCTGAAACACATTTCAAAGCCAGTTCTTCAGAGGAAAATGAAGTCATAATTCATATACTGAACTGGAATACTTTTTCTCTAGTTACAGTGGAAAAAGCATTTCATCATGTTGTTAGACCAGCCAAGTGTATCTGACACATAATTAATCAAAATAATACGCAGGCTTTTTCAGTAGGAAAAAGAGAGAACTTGAATTCCTCCTGCTCAGGAAAGTGTCCCAGTGTTATAGCCACACAACAAAATAGTGTTTTGTTTCTTTGACTGTAACAATGAGTGTGTAGGGGCTTAGGAGTCTGTTGCTTTTTTTCCTGGATATCAGAAAGAAGTCTAGACACCAGCA
Source organism: Meleagris gallopavo (assembly GCF_905368555.1). Classification (NCBI taxonomy): domain Eukaryota; kingdom Metazoa; phylum Chordata; class Aves; order Galliformes; family Phasianidae; genus Meleagris; species Meleagris gallopavo. Next base: position 2,114,181 of record NC_139410.1, read on the forward strand.
TATTAGTGGAAAAAATGTTTTGCTTACTTTGTGTAGTCTAGGTGTATACCAAGTAACATCCTGTATCAATCACAACAAGGCAAGGTTTTTTCAAGCGGGTAGGTTAACTATGCCAAGTGATGCTTTTCTCACCCATACTAGGTGTGTTTCCAACTGTGTATTCACTGAGACTTAAGTGATACACCTATTCTGAGAACAAGGCTCTTTGACTTAAGATTTCAAATAGGGATTCTGGTTCATAATATTGAACTTTTGTGAGTACCAAATTGCTATTCCAATATTGTTGATCCACATAAGTAGCTTTTCTGACTTCACTGCACTTTACAGCAGTTAGCTGATTGTTTAAACAAATCGCTGCATGTGTTTTGGGATCTGATACTAGAGATGACACTACATGTGTTAAGGATGGGAGTTGTCAACATCTGCACTCTGCATCTGCTAAATGACATCAGTAATGCTAGATTAAGTGTAGTACAGTAGGCAAACTGAATGCAAAAATGTGTACTTTGCAAACTTCAGAGTAGCTCAGTTGTAAGGGCAGTTCTATGGGTTGTATTTGTGAACAAACTCAAAAGAAATAACATTTAGGAGAAGCCAGACAGACTCATGATGCTATGTTGCTACTTTCATCTTGCTATGCTATTCTCTAAACTGCTCAAGTGACTGAAAGCAATGCTTCCTTATTATTTCTGTGAACTACAACAGACTGTATGATCACAATAGCACTATTGGTTAGAGCAAATTCTCAGCTGCAAAGTACACTTGCCCAACGTAGTCACCGCCACTCATGATGCTTTTTTGCCAATGAGAAACAAGAGCCTGTATGCTGTGTTTGTGAACATACGCACTGCTGTCCAGAATATGCCTTGTCTTTAATGTTACTGTTGTGCAATACCCATAATTGCTGTGCTCACATCCCGTGTTTGGTCTCCATAAACATTGACAAGAATTGATGAATGTCACTGGCTGCCATTTTTTCAGCATGGAAGAATTAAATTCCAGTGCTTTGCTTCAGATGCACTTCGATATCAGCCACCATTTTGTTAGACTGCACCTCTGCTGCCACCTGTCCCATGGCAGCATGTTGCGGGCTATTGAGAAGGTTCGGCCTCTGCTACCATACCAGTCAGAGACTTCATGGCCATGTAATAAAATCAGAGGCGCTACTTTTGGGGCAGCCCTCTTATGTGTGTGACCTTTGCAGTTCATAGATTGTGTCTTACTTTTTGTGAAGTGGTTTGGGGTTTTTCCAGCGATATGCTCTTAACACAAATACTTGGCGTACTTGTTTCCATCTGGCGTTGGTCAGCAGTGGGGTTATCTTCTCTTAATCCCTCACGCTTCTCTCTGAAAATATGGTGTTTTTAAAAGGGCTCTACATATTAGATACCTAAAAGAAAAGCCTCATTTTATATTTGAGAAATTATTTCTAATTCATTACTTGGTCTCTAAGGAATTATTTTGGCTGATATCTGAATTTTTCTTAGTTAAAAGCCCACAAAAATACAGTTGACTACAGGTAATAATGCATGTCACTTGCTTCAGCTGCTCTATTTGTACTGAGTGATTGAAAGTCTCCCACAAAGAGCAGTTTTGTCTCATGATCACACAGTAGGTTAATAAGATTGTACCTGCGATTATTTTGAGACACGTGCTCGTGGTTTTGTTGTTGACAGGATAGATAGAGCAATATGTATTTCTGTATTTTTGTGTAGTTGAAAATAATAGAAAAATGAACAATCCGTATCTCTGAAGAATCTTTAATATCAAGTCTGTATTTATTAGTATTACTTCACTCTTTTTTAGCCAGCTGCCCCTGAGATTTAGAATCCAGAAACAATTTAGTTGTATCTCCTTGAAAGTTGTTCTTAGCTTAGTATGCAGAATGTGAGTCGTGTCGATTCCTTATCAGCACCTGTTTAAGCTTTTGTACTGTAGGAAGCAGTATGTTTTGCTTGTTTCTTGCTTAAGCTGGTATTCTACAATAGGAGGAAGACAGGTTAACAGGTGAGCAGGGTTAGCTGTTTAGTTGGCCTTATCATGGTTGAGACCTGTTCATGATATTTCTTCCAACTTTAAGGAAGCATAATCACCAACCATTTGCCAACCATGCTTCTGAGTTATTTCTGTCTGTCTCTCTCAAATATGTATGTGCAAAGAAATGAGTGCTTAATGAATGAAAATGGATTTTTGGTAATTAGTTTATTGATCTGCATCAGGTGCATTTTTTGAAGTCTTTTAGTCTTTATGCAACATTCCTTAAAAGATTCCAATCTGAAAGACCTGAATTTTCTGTTGTATTTTGGATCCAGATTGATTCCTGACTTAAGTATTTTTAAGCAGAATGTGTTGTTTTTTTTATAATTTTGTGTTATGACTTAAAATAACTAACATTGTCTCGACAGTAAAATAAATAGTACTTCTCTTAGATTGCATTATTGATTATTTTTACAGCTACAGTTGCAATCAGAATGTCTAAAGGAGAACTGCTATGCTTCTAGTGCTGCAGCGTTGTTCTGGAGTTTAAAAGCTCTTAAACTGTGTGCAGTTTGGCTAATGCAAAGCACTGCTCTGTAAGCAGATGGTGCAAAGCAGAGTCGGTTTATAAGGTGTAGCTTACTTTTACAATTGTGTATTCCTGCTGTGGATAGCAGCTGAGGCTTTTCAATGACTGCCTTATTTTTAGTGGGTCTTATGGAGTGGCAGCCGTGACATCAGTCCATAGCAGGGTTACACAGTCACTGGAAAAGGCATGCAGCAAACTGGCCAGCAGTGAGTGTGTTAGATGGTCAGTGCTGTGGAACAGATAAAAGGCCAAGTGTAGCAGCTGCCAGATAATTAACTTAGAAAATAAAGTGGTAGACTTTTTCAACAGCAGAGTCTGTTTTTCCTTAACTTTTCTACTCTGTAGTTTGTTTTCAAAACACTACTGCAAAACAGGCAGCAATACATGTTCCAAATGTGATCATCTAATGGAGTTGATATTACTGTTTTTCAGAGCACTACTTACTGTTAGTCTACCCAAATCTTTGTGAAACAAATCGCAGTGCATTTCTTTATTAGACCTCTCTGAAGAGGTTTGGGTATCTGTGACATCTGAGATGCTGCTGCTAGATAATGAAAATGGGAGTGAGAGTCCTGGAGCTAGAGATGGCTTCTGAAGAAGAAAAAGTGGGCTGCCTGTGCATGTCTGTAATCACTGGTGTAGAACACCTGGCAATTTTCCCTCCCTTGTTCTGGATGGAGTGACCCATGGAGCTCTCAATCTTTACAGTTTATGGGTAGTTTTCCTCTGAACTTAGAAGTTAAGCTTTTTTTTTTTTCATGTGGAAATTATCCAACTCCATCTAGAATCTATAGGACTATTTGTGTTACTGTGACCTTTTGTGTTGCTGGAAATGGATGTTATGGAAAGGAAGTTGCCTTTCTTTCTGAATAGTGAATCAATTCAGATCAAGCACTTAAAAAACCAAACACATTTCACTTAGGATTCAAATTCTATGTGGTTCTTAATCAACTGCAACTTGCTCATGTTTTTGGCTGTGCTTGCAAAGAAAGCTTAGTTAGTAGCAGAAGAAACACCACGTTTTCTTCTTTACCAGCTTTTTGAACATGCTGTGCTATTTATTAAACTTTTTCCATCCACAGCATGTTCAGTGGCACAACATGTGGTGTTACAGCTAAAAAAAAAAAACAACCTGATTTTGAAATCCCACTTTTGATTCCAGCAAAAATCTCCATAGAGATGAGAATCCAAATGTTAGAAGTTTGTGAGAGAGTCAGATGTGAAAATAAATATTATTTAATAACTGAGTCTCTTGCTCCTTCAGAACCAGTTTCTGAGACGTCTTTCAAGTCCAAATTGAGAGCTATGGCTAATAGTCTCTCATACCTGTTTTCTTGTATCTAGATTCATAGGCTTGATGATGCTGTTTTGCTCACATTAGTGTTTATTAAAGAACAAGGCATTCAGGAGTTGTATCAGCTGACAGTGAAATCCCTTAACTTAGTTATAAAGAAGCATGTGCACCTGTGAACTTCATAGCAGTGCTTCAGTATTTCCAGTCTTTCCCCTTCATTGTTTAAATCCTTGTATATCTTGATTCTTATTCTACTTGCTTCCTTGGTTTCTCTTACAAGAAAGTCTAGTGAGTTTTTTTTCCTATAGAAAAAAACTGAGTTGACTGAGTTGAGGTTGTTTTTGTCTGCTTCTTTGAAATTCCACTCCCAGTTTATTTGCTGTTGTGCCAAAGCTGAACTGGGATTTCCGTGTGACATTTTGCCAGAAAACAATGAGGCTAGCAAAATTGCTACAATGATTTAGTTTCATCTTGCAAGTAGAACAACACATGCCACATTGGTGTTTCCATGGGATTACCATGATGTGTTCTTTATTTTAACATGTATCTTTATATGTATGACTGCTCACTATGCTAAATGTGAATATTCAGTTGTTGCAGAATTGTGGGAGCAAGCTACAGATCAGTTTAAACATTACTGAGCAGAGGATGCCTTTTATTTCTTAGCTTTTCTATAGGTATGTTTTACAATAGAGCTAATTCTGCTGTTTTGAGCAAGCGTCTTAAATGGCATAAACAGTGTTTCTGGCTTTTGATGTGTTATTTGAAAAATGCAAATGTCTGCTCACACAATACAGCTTTTTAGGGCATGATGGATCCTCCATGTGAAACTTCCGAGCTACAAACAGACTTGTATAAATGTTCATACACTGTGGCTTTAACTTCCATCAGTTTAGTCTACGAAGCAGGAAAACTTGATTAGGTAGATACCAGCAGCTTTGGAAGACATGAAAATGAAACAGGCTTTGTACCTCTCTGGTGAGCTCCTTTATTTAACTTTTCTATTGTCTTGCCCAACTTCTTGGCTCTTTTAAGGGCTTATTTTTTAACTACAGTTCATTTACTTTAGTGCAAGTAACATAAACACTGCAGTGGCATGCTTTTCCCTGCTTCTAAGTTGCCTCACAAATAATTCAGATCTGAAGCTCAGCACATGGAAAAGCTTTGTTATGGGGGAATGGAAAGGAGTGGTTGGTTTTTCTTTATTCCTCAAGAGGGACTATAGAACTACGGCAGGAGAGGGAAAAAACAACCAAACTTACATAAACACTTGTTGCTATTCCAGAAATTATATCCAACTGGTTTTGAACCCATAAAAAGAAATGGAAGAACCATCTGAAGATCTTTGCATTCTGAGAAAAACACTCTGAAGTTCAGCTCTGATTTTCAGTGGTACTCCTTTGAACAAGTTGCTTTGTAAATAAATTAGTTAATTTTCATCTTGTCATCCAACTTCTTTAAGTGTTTGTGTCTGGAACAGCAGAAAAAATTTCCATGGGCTTCTGTCGATCTTGCTCTAAATCTTCAGTGTGCCAGTTGATGCCTAGGAGAGGTGCTTACATCTCTTCACCTTCTGTGCTGTCTCCCTTTGCCACGTAAGGGCTACAATTCTGAGTTGATTTGAGGACTCACTAACTATTTTTATTGTGCTTGTTATGAAAGGAAGTACTTTACCTTTGCTTAGAATGAAACTGATTTCAATATAAAAAGCTGTGGTGATGATTGCTGCTGGCTTGTCAGAAAAGTTCATTGCAGGACCATTTCTTGCAAAAATAGATTTGCCATCAGAAAGACTGGGTAGCTAATTACTGAACTGCCACCATAGTAAATGATACTGTGAGAAAGAATAATACAGGCACTTCCGGCAGATCTCTCCATCTGGTTATGCTTACCATCCTTTTTTGACAGTAAAACAACAAAATTCTTTCATGTTAAAGTTTTCTGGGACAAAACCAGCTTAGTAACATTTGTAAGACTATATTTCTGCTACTGGAAATAATTGCCGACCTATTAGAAACAAGCAGTTTCATATGGATATAATACACTGTAATTATACTACACTAATAAGAAATCATCTCTGGATCAGAATCACAGCTTTGAAATAATTGTTTTAAGAAATTTTGTCACTAGCTAGCCCAAGAAAACCAATAATTATAAAGCTTAGCTTGTGGAAGTACCCGGTGGTATGAAGCATTACCAATCATATGAAATAATTTCTGAAATGTAAGGTGGGATTCCTAGTATGTGAAATTGTGATTTTTGACATGAGATGAATGCTTCAGTGACAGTGTGTTAGTGTAGTAGGTACATGAAGAACTTTGCTTAGTTAGTTTGTGGAGATACTAACAATCTTAACAGTAAATGTAGGCTGAGTTCTTCTGCGCAAGACAACTCATTTGCCAACTCAGAAACAAACTGTTGGTTCATCTACCCCAAAACCATTTACTGATAATGATGGAGAGGAGATAAAAACGTTACAGTATGAAAGAACATAAACGTCCCTGAATTCCTTGACTTTTGCAGCCATTTGTGAAATTTGCCACCAAAGACATGTCTGTGCCTTACTGAGTATTAGCAATGGAAACTGTATGGATAAGTGCTTAGCTGTGTAAACTCTCATAGTCCTGGAATAAGTGAGACACGGATAATTTCTGCTATCTATGGGACTACTTATAGAAGTATCTAGAGGCAGAAGTTGTTTTCGCCTGTTCTTTGTGCTCTAAGAAGAACTGTTGATCAGATTCCCTCTGCATTGCTACTCGGTATCTGAATGTGCATAAGAATGCAAATAATTGCCTGGTTCTTGTTGACTTAATTTTAGTTTCAACTTCAGTCTGTTTTTTTGAAGACTGAACTTTTTCTAGGGAAGTAATATGAAGGCTTCATAGAAGATATTCTCCAGAATTCCTTCACTGTTAGTCTTCGTTTCCTATGTTACTGATACTTTAATGAATGCTTCATAAATTGACCACAGTGAAATAGTAATGCTGCAATAGGGCAGGAAAAGGTTTAAAAATTAGACTGTGCTTACATGCCAGATGACTAGGGTCTGTCCTCATTATTAATGTGGCACATGGTGTATTTGGGTTTTCTCTTAAAACAAACAAATGGAACTCTAACTACAAAGCTGTGAAATAACTGATCTGCAAACCTTATGTTGGATTTTTTTGACGTTGTGTTTTTACAAGTAGAACACTAATCTATAAGAGAATGTTTGTAGAGACATTGCAGAGCAATCAGCTAAAATAATACTTATTAATCTGAATTGATTTCCTTTTTTGGTTCTCAGTGAAGTTAAGCTCTAGCATTGATAAAATTTGTTTTAACTGGCTTTCTTAAGTCAGAAGCTTATGATGGCTTGCTGACTTGACTACTACGTCACTTACGTTTTGGTTGAAAGTCTCTTACGTATTTCAGCTTATTCTGTCGGTTCTTCTCCAGGCAGCCTACAATCATGTGTAGGTAAAAGTGTTTTAATCTCTGTTATTTCTGAAGTGATAAATTTCTGATGTGTGCTTGAGAAAGCATGTGTGTGTATAACATGGGTGAAGAGGAAATGCAAGTCACAGCTTGAGCCGTGATTGAGCACCTGGTGGGAAGGCAGGGCCAACCCAGGGGAGCTCAGGTGCATGCAAAGCATCTGATTGACTGGAAGGGGAGAAGCCAGGATCCACCCTTCCCAGACCTCATTTAAGGGTTGGCAAAGGAGGTAAGCAGGTCTTGCTGGAGACCCTTGTGTACTTGAGGCCTTCTCAAGGTAAACAACTTCTTTCTTTTATTTCTGTGTCTGTGGCATTTGAGCAAGTCCTCACTTGCTGTTGCCTAGGACTTTGCCACTGTGCTGTCATTGTTGTGCCTTCTGTTCTGTTACAGTATTACAACAGGAAAAACAGATATGCTGTTTTTTTCTGCTTTTAATACAAAGCAGCATAACATATTCATTTTTCACAGCCTGGATTGCAATGTCAACCGTAATAACTTTACGAACTTGATTAAACTTCATGCAGTAGCACACTTCACTTATAGGTTTGAAACTCTTGATTTTTTTGTTAGTAGAATACGGGTGTAGTAGTGGTATATTCAAACAGAACAATTATTGGTGTCTTTATTTAGCTTGACTTGGATCACCACTTGCCTTAACAGTGTGGACTGTTAAGAAAGCAGCCTTCAAGTTCGTACTTTTTTTAGGCAACAGAAGTAGTTTTTTTTTTCTGTGGACTGATAATTAGCAAATGGGGAAACGTTAAGAGATGTGTCTGGACTTGAGAAACAAAGTAAATGAAGTGGTTGTTTTTGTACATGATCAGATTTTGCTAACTTAATTTTATATTTAAAGCCATCAGAATGCTTTTGGGCTTGAGTAGTGTGTTGAACTTAAACTTGAAATCCTTTATAGAAAGATGGAATGGCTTAAAAATTACCTCAAAACATGGATGATGGTAATGACTGTTGTAATAGGTGAGGGTTTCTTACTCAAGTTTTCTAATATCTGATGGCCACACAAATGTAACCCAAGCTTTCCTTTTATACTTGAAATAAAAACGTTTGTAATAGCAGTGTGCTTCAAAGTATTACTTCTCTGAAATACAGTAACAGTCTTAAGTCATTTAATTGTCAGTAACCACATAGATTTCCAGGTTACTAGCTGACAAGTTTTCAGTTAAAACTCTTGACTCTTCACAGGACTTGAATAAAAGGCCTCAAATATGTATCTCTTAAAATTCTATTTTGACCAGAGGAAATGTTGTTCATCTGTCTTAAAATATTCTCTTCTGACCCTCTCAAAGTTTACTTGAATTGCAGTATTTTTGCAGGTACTAGAAAAGTGTATTTTAATTTTTCTAAACTCTAAATTGAAACAAAAGTCACCAACAGATAATTGATGTGGAAAATGGAGTTGTTTCTGTGTGCTTAGAAATTTTGTGTGTTGTCTTGGAAGAGTCAGTTGCTGTGTTGTCCTTAATGGCTGTTCTTTGTATACATCTGTGTCAGGTAGCTTTGTGCTTCTCTATCAATTATGAGCTACTTTTCAAGGTGGTTTTAAAGCTAAGTTTGCTTGAATTCATGGTATTTTAATCTTCCATACAAAAACATGTATGCAAGTCTTTAACAGTAATCGCTGCTATATCTATGGAACAAAAAGAACTCCTGTTCATGCTGGATTACAGAGTACAACACGTATGGTTTATGTAAGGAAAAAAATCCATTGTTTTTCATGTTCTTTTATTTTTTTAGGCAGCCTATAACAAAAAAATCACAGATGTTTTTCAGGCTCCTATTCAAATGTCGGAGTAAAGCAGGAGGAATGCATGAATGGTAGAAGCAAAAAAAAAAAAAAAAAAACCAGTGTTACATTTAAGTCAGTATTCTTTAATTATAATGGAGATTCGTTTCTTGTCAGAAAGGGCAGATGTGAAGAGTTAAAGAGAGACAGATGTTCTGATAATTTCCAAATTAAACCTAGAACAACTCTAGCTATTCTGTGTCTCTGAGTTCACATGGATGTAAGAAAGCTTTTTAGGCATGGATACACTCCAGACTTTTATCCCCACCATTGAGCTTAGTACTCAAAAGTCTTGCACAGCAGATGGTTTCACAATTGCTATCAGCAATGTGGTGATATACATTGCTACAATCAGCCCACCTGTTTTGCTTGAAAGTAACAAGGAAAGACTCCACAGCTGTTGGACTTGATCAACCACCCAAACTAATTGAAGTAACTTGAAGATTTTTGTATGTACACAAGTACAGAAATATATGTATGCATATGTGTTTTTTAAATTGTTGAAATGTTAAAAAGCAAGTCTTTTAAGTATATATAAGGATGTTTAAAGTTTTGGAGGAAATGCTATGCCTCTGACATAGGTGTGCAAAGGTTTCAAGGGTGGCAGACTCCTGGTTTCCTCTGGTAATCTCTTCTAGGTTGCATATTCTTGCCACGGAAATTACAGTTGAACTGGCGTGCGTAAGGGAATGCTTGGTCTGCTGATAAAAGGTTTTGGAGGGAAAGTATTTTTATGATCTGTTTTGTATAAGTAGCCAAAGAGAAAATAGCTGCTGCTTAGTGGCTGTCAGGGATCAGCAGAGCTCTGGAAATAATTTTTGGGAATGTGACTTACAAATGAGGTTGGGCAAAGTAAGTGGTATAAATGGTAGAGGCACTGGAACCATCTCTTTGCATATAGTAACTTCTACAGCAGCACGACAGGGAGATGATCCTCCTTGAGGTTTGAGTTGGGCTGTTATTTACAGCTACTTAGAATCGATGTGGTGTCACGAAGGCTTGGTGTGGGATCACTGGGTGCCCAACCCAGTCTGATGTCTGGACTTCACAAACCATGAAAAGGCTAGAAGTGCAGATTAAGTACTCTAAGTCCTTGCTGGAATTAGATTGCTGGCTAGCAATTGTATGGACAGATGGAGCTTTATTTTCTAAAACTGATATAGAAATCTAAGTAGACTGCTGAGAAAACTGTGTATGTTTTCTGACATTTGCTTGGAACAGATATTACTGAAGTATTATATTTAGACCTAAAATCATGTCCTAGTGAACTGCACTGAAGCCCATCAATTACCTTGCTGATGACAAGTTCACATTGAACCAAAAGTAGTGTAACTTCAAGAAATTCAGTAGACTGAAGTTGGTCTTGGGATGCTTACTATGATTCCTGTAATTTTGTTTCAAACACCATTTGTGTATTTTATTTAATAGTATTTGGAAACAGGTTGTCACACTGCAGAGGCAGTAGAAGGAGCAACAATATTAATGTTTCTTTTGTAGCCCCTTCGAAAAGCTCTGGTCAGTATAAGTTATTTATGTGTATCTGTTAAACCTTAACTCGTCAAGACCTTCATTCTGTTGATTACGAACAAAAGGAGCACTTTGGGTCTTGTATTATGCTTCTGCCCTGTGTTGGTTAAAATCTTAGTCTCTTTGGTTCATCTTCATGCCATTTAGGTTTGTGGTGGCTACTGATGAGGATGCAAGCCAAAACAACATCTGTTACCATGGGGTGCTTGATGTCCCCGGAGCTGTATGAGATAGGGAAGGTCATAGAAGCTCTGTGCAAGTACCTTTGGTAAGAAGCCAAGCTTCTGTGTCACAGCAGATTCAGGAAGGAGACAATAAACAACTGTTTATTACAAATGTTGAGTGTTCAGTAACATTCTTTAGTAACCCAGGGGACTTGAAGCAAGTGAGGACAGCTTTCCCGAATGAAAACTCTTCAGAGATGAAGATGTATACTAACGCTACACACGAGGTCAACTCTGCATTCACCAAGCTTGGAGCTTTTGTACTAGAGGCTGTCCTTCTCTTTTTCTAGTGAACTCAGTTTAAGTCTGAGGACAGTTCAGAGCTAGTTTGGTGTACAGCTGGCACAAAAAGTACACTTTCCTCAACCATCAATCCTGTCCTAGTAAATGATTGGAAAAAACCCTACATTTGTTTGTCTAAGTATAGTATTTTTAAGTATAAAATCTAGCCTTAAAAACATAAAACTGTACAAGAATACTTCACTTCAGGGAGACTGCACCAATTTAAAATGAATTGTCCTGTATTTCCACATACATGGGTAGAAAAATGTGGGATGTCAAGAATATGAAAAAGAATGCAAATCTGTGGCTCACTGTTGTATTTTTTCACTGCTGTGTCCCATGTTCAGGCTCTTTTTTACTATGCTTGAGTATTGTATCACAAGGAACCTGGCCATGTGCATATATTTCTGAATATATTTATTTATTAGATTTGAAGATATAGAAGTCAACAAGCAGTGTGCAAGTGCAGGAATAATTCAAGAAGATGAGCTGCTTTGGCACTGAGGATGCAATGGGAACACTTTGTAGTGAGATGAATGATTGAATAGCCAACTGTGTCTGCTTGTTGGTTGAATAGGTCATTAAGTAAGAAAACAAATGACTTATCCAGCTTAGAAGACTGCTTGTCTGACAGTAAAAAAAAAAAAAAAAAAAAAAAATCCAGAGGAAAATAAGCCAAAGAGGAATGGTTGAGTTAAGTCTTTGTGTACTGCACTGTGAAGGATATTTTTTAAATGGTGAACTGCACAGTAAACTTATGCAGAAGATATGGTGGGTTTTTCCTTCGGTATTGCTTGCTGCCCATCTGTTTGCTGCTGATTAGTTTAATTCCTCTACTCCAATGAATTCATTGTCTTGCCTGTTAGGGTATGAGAATTTCACTTAATTTTCCACATCCTTTCAGTTAGCTATTCTAAAGAGGCTGTATAGACTTGTAACATAGGACTCAAGACCATCCATAATTCAAGTAGCATTCTTGTAAAGCCATGCTCTGAATTTGAAAAGTAGACAGTAAGATCAGCTGCTGTAAATAAAGTACCTTCTATACTTAGATTTTCTTAAAGCATAAGTTAGAGATTAGAGAACTGAAGTGTATTGGCATCTTTTGCAAGCAGGGAAATCAGAAACATCCGTAATGCCTTCTGAAGCAAATAAGGTACTAAATAAATCTTACCATCTCAGTTAAATTGAAATCACTTTGCACAGATATGACAAAGCATGCTTGGTTTTCAAGGTATATGGTGTTGTGCTCCACTTCCCTAAACACATGCTCGTATCCTTAATACTTGCCTGTGTTTTCCTCTGCAAAAGTTAGGGCTCTATGTAGTTCTGGGGTTTCACTGTTTTAACTTAACTCAATCTCAGTTGTTCTCATAATGAATGCTTTTCCGTTCATGAGACTTCCAGAGCTTCTTGCTGTTTCTGAGTTTCTGAGTAGCAGATAGGGTTACAGGAATTAACCAAAAAGTCTGCTCTGTGGGGAGGGCTGGTGTAGTTCTAGAGGTCCCAATAAGGTATTGGTTTTAAAATCTTTGCGTTTCTTAAGGGTAACACAATAACCTTTTTGTTTGAAACGCTCAACTTTCAGAAATACTGAAAGCCAAAATGCAGCTTATAAAAAGAAATAAGAAACATCTGGTTAGTTAGGATTCTTTCTGCACTGGCACAAAGATGCAGTAATAAAAGCCATTATTTTCCAAGTCTGTTCTTGCAAAAAATATTATTACAACAGTCTGGCTGCAGAGTGTCTTATGGGAATGAGAACATGCTGCAAAGATAATGCACAGAACAGCTACACTTAGGAAAGAGTTCTCCTTTGGCTAGTTACATGAGGGAAGAGTGAGGCTGGCAATGGAATTATGGCAGGGTTGTGTGTCTGTCCCAAACTTTTGGGATAGCAGCTAGTAGTGGCACCAAAGGTAATACAAACTCTTGTTTGTTAATAATGAAGACAGTCGTTGTACTCCAATTGCTTATTCACAGCATTGGAGAAGTAATTGAATTACTGTGGGGATTATGGATACATATTTTTCCGACCTGTCTTTGATATTCCTGACAGTGGGCTGTGTCCTGTAACAGAGCAGGCATTACTTCTACTTAAGAAAACCTGTAGCCTGGGCTGAATGCCTTGCTGCCTAGGATCAATTTGCCTTGGAGAAGTAGCCTAAATTCCTAGCACACAGTGATTCCTCAGGGCACAAACTACGGATTGTAGTGGCTGCAGCAGGATGAGCTCGTGGCAGCCACAGTCTGAACACTGATCTGAGTATGGACCACTGCTGTGCCTGCCCGCTGTGTAAGCTGCACATCCTGGCAAAGACAGTCTTAATGCTTTTCTCACAAATGTAGTCATCTCTTGATTTTAGCTGCAGTTCAAATTGCTTTAGAGTATGACAGCCAGTACCACCGTTTCGGAAAAAGTATCTTGAAGGAAAAATGCTGGTGGTACGGGCACTCACTGTCTTCTGGTTTTTAGAACTTGCTTTGACATTTTTGCCGTGTCCTTTCTTTTCCCTATAGTTACTCCCTGATGCAGCACTGTTAATCTTACGGTCAGAGAAGCGTTAGAACCCATCAGTGGGCTGTAACGTTGGACCCTTGTCCCAGTGCGAATGGCTCGGCTGGCACCAGGGGTCAGTGTCGGTTCGTGCTATCATTATCTCCGCTTTGTGTCTAAGGCTGGGCTAGCGCCTCCGAGTGGGGATAACGTGCTGCTGGGCATCTGGCATCGCCTGGAGCTGAGCTATAGGAGAGAAGCGCTACTGACATGGCGGTGGCCGCAGTTAGTGAACCGAACTGGGATTTAAAATCTATCTTCTCCTTTGCTTGACATTTCCTACGCTCCCCTGAATATGATAATCCTAATGATTCAGTTTAAATTCCAGTACCAAAATGAACTTGTATCCTAATATTTTTCTACCAACCTTTGGATTTACTTAGCTCTACTGCTTGAAGAAGCTATATTAATAATATTATAAAATAGTTTTAATTTAATATCTACAGTTATTGCTTCTGTAAAAAAAAAAAAAAACAGCACTACACAGAAGAGTTTCAGTGTGTTCCCACATCCTTGTAATAATCATTAATATAAATGCTTGTTCAAAAAAGGCATTTTGAATATGTTAAATTGGCACTGCTAGCAGTCTAAGCTTCTTGCCTTGAGTACTTTTCAGACTTGCTCAATGTTACTCATTAGTTCTCTGGTTTCAGCAGATAAGCTTCCAGTAGACTCCTCATACCCAGATGTTGGGGGAGAAGTTGGATTATCATAATGTAAACAAACCAAGGGTTAAATTTTTTGCTATGCAGAAGACAGCTTATTCAATAATACTTAAATTCTTTAGATCTGGAAGAACAAAAAAGTAACAGTAGAAACTTTACCTAATATTTCAATGCTTTTTCTGTCCGCATGTATGTAAAGCAGCTTAGTCTTTTAGAATGCATTTTAAAAAGACATCGTACTATCTAGGAAATAATTAAGTTCATTTATTATCCGTAGTAAACAGGGCAGTTTCAATTTCCATAATTTCAGGCCTTCCCAACTGATCATAATTTGTTTTGCTGATCTCTGCTTAGGTGTTGGTGCTCAGGATTCTGAGCCTTTCTCTTTATGTACTTGTACTGAGTTGAGAGGATGCAAGACGAACGTTTCTCTGTAACAAGTATGGCTGATGTGCTAGACAACAGCTGGCAGAAATTGCTGTTGCCTATGGGCTCGCCAGCCTGCTTGCTTGCGGAGTCTGTTGCAGTCACTCAGGATTTGTGTAGCACCCCTGCCTTGTCTTTGCGTCTTTTGCACTTGCAGATAGGGAGTTTCAAGAAGCTGTGTTCTAAAACCCAGTCTCTAAAATTTGTTTTTCACGTCAGTACTCTTGTCATTCCAATAGAACTACAAATAGTTTTCATAGTTCTGTTATCTTCCATTATTGTTTTCAACAACACAGTACAGGTAAATACCAGCATTTCTTACTGATAAGTGTGTTTGACTTAGAGGAGTGTATTCTGGTTTGTTTCTCAAGCATTGTGGTAGTTAAGAAGATTAATGTTGCTGTGAAAGGATAGTTGATTTCAATAGTAACTTGTTTAAGCAGTGATTTGCTAATTAATATCAAGAAAAGTACAGCTATTTCAATAAAACTGCACATCTTCAGTTGAAGAAAACTGTTGTGATATAGGCAGCTCTAGGTGAGTCTTACCTGCAGCTCCTGGAACTATACCAGAAGTGTAGCCTATGAAAATGCCCAGGGATTTTTGCTCTTTTGCTTTGATAATTTTTCATAGGCACATCTTCACTGAAATGACAAAAACAGATAATAGTTTATATACTGTTAAGGAAGTAAATGGCTGGTTTTGTATGTTTTTAATCCTGATAGAATGAATTAGAAAAGAATACAAGTGCATGTGTATGGTGAGAAGATGAAGGAAGAATGGATCACTAGAGGCCAGTGACAAAAACGCATTTCTGAATGAGATGGTTTCACTTCAGGAAGGACTGTAGAGAATTCTTGGCTTCTGAAAAAGGACTGAAAGAGCTTCTAGCGAACTTGTGCCATGGGAAGGTTGCTCTGTTTTATTGAAGTTTATGTGGGCTGTCAATTTACTTCTAGTGGCCATCAGGATGTGAATCCTGGTGATGGGGTTGTTGTGCTGGTACTTAACAGCTTAACAGTCTGCCGCATTTATCTCCTTTAATATGTTTTGAGTGTCCTCATTAATTATTTACTTCTAGTTCTTTCATTAAAAAACAAACCAACCAACCCATTCCTGTCTCTATATATCACCCTCTTTCAGCCTACTTCCATAGTACTTCCTTCACTATTTCGTATCAAGCAAAACTTGGTGGATATTTCGTATACATAGACAATTCAGCATGTCTGGTGAAATTCCTTATGTTCTACAGACACTTCACTTAAAATTGTTTTTTCCTTGTTTTCCCCACCCGGATATTTTTTAACATGCTTCTTTTAACCGTCTATTTTTTTCTAGAGCTATACATTGTATCTTCCTTTCTAAGTGGGAGTGGCTGATTTAGATTTATTATGTATATAATGTGCGTTGTAAAAACAGACTTACTGACTTACTTTATCAGTATTGCGTTTTTCAGGGCGTATGTTTGTTAATTGAAAAAAAAAAAATGCATGCATGAATGTGCCACAGTGTGAACTGCAGAAACTTCCTGTAGTAATGTCTGAATCCTTCACAGATGATTCTTTCATATTAACTCTTAAGAGGAAAAGTGAATCATCAGTGGTGCTATTAGCAGTGCCAGGGGAGAGAACCCTATCAAAAAATCCCAGTCAGTTGTTCACATCTGGCAATTTTGTTTTTACTGGCAGAAAACAATTGTCATCCCACGGGAGCCAGGCTGCAAGTAAGGACTAACTATGGTGTAGCTTTTTCCATGACTGGTTTTGGCACAGAATTAATAAATTTTAGTCACTCTAAATATATGCTCATTGGTTCTTTGCAGTAGGGAGAATACTTAAGTATATGTGTATTCTGGTACTCAGTTCCAATAGTAGCACCAATACAGAAAGCACTTCATAGTCTCTTTAAGTGCTCTGTACGTTTTTGTTTTACCAGTGCTTGTCTCTAAGCATGTGGCAACTTCATGGTTTAAAATGGAATCATTTAGAGTTTAGCCTTTATCCCAAAACTACTAAGAGGGTAATGCTAAAAGGATGAGGAAATCCCAACACACACCTTAAGCTTTCATCAGTCTTGTTATATGGCAGCTGATCAGTAGGTAAATTGGCTGTATTTTGAGAGGGGTGAGAAGCAGGTTTAAAAAAATAAAATGCTGACAGTGGGTTATCTTGCCTTCCCCTCCCCACCATATTATTTGTCTCCTATTAAACTGAAATGTTATTAATTGATCCCTTGTGTGTATGTAGTCGTATTAATAAATGAAAGTTGGATTAGGTCCTTAGGGAAGGAACGTTGTGAAGAAAAAGAAAGCAGTAAGGTTAGCTTAGCAGGACTAAAAAAAAAAAACCTCTTTGGAAAGAAAAAATTCCAACAGAAAGGATTGGAACATTGCTTTAATTGAAAAGAATGCTAAACTGATGTTTATATTAGAATAAATTACTGGAAAACACTAAGACCAAGTATGAAGGTATGAAAGTATTTATGGACCGCAGAGTCAAAAGAGACTAAATTTTAAGAGGATACAGAAGGGAACCTGAAACTTCCTGTTATTCTCCTAGGTTAGAATTGTAATAGAAAAGTGATCTTAGCTAGAAATGTATTTCATTAATTCCTCTGCCTCTTTGCATGTTAACTTGGAAAACTGATACTGACCAGTAAAAATAAGAAGTCCATATGCCCTACTGTATACATTTTTGTGCTCGTATTTATTAATGGACATGTAATCCTGATGTGAACTACGACGCAAAATGTTGTGAAAACTTTCCCCTAGTTGAAACTCCATTCTCACCTACCAGATCTGAGCACAGAGCATGTGCTCATGGCTAAGGGGTGTGAAGGAATGGGAACAGTCGAACTTAGTGTAGAAGTGTCAGCAGATTTTTATTCATATTCACGTCCTCTAAAAGGAGGGTGTGATTGGCTATAGACTGGGAATTTTTTTGTAAGTTCAAATGTGATTTATCCTAAGTCATATATATTTGTCTTATAGAAGAGGGAATTCCATTTAACTTGGGCTCTTTTTAGTGAAACATCATGATTTCCCATCTTTTTGTAGTGAGAGGAGAGTGGATAAAAACAAATTTGACAAAACTTAAAAAGGAATAAACAAGTCAATAACATGCCATGATTGTATTTAGACACATTTTTACAGACTAAAATAAATGGCAGCACAATTTTTTTTTTTACATCCAACAGCTGATTTTGTAAGTGAAGTGTTTTATTGGTTATAGTCATGGCTCCTGGGGTATTTCCTTCCAAATGAATCCTATTTTACTTCTTTTCACTTAACTAATTTACTTCTAATCAGCGAAGACAGTTTGTCATTTGCTTTTTCAGATTAGTTTCTAGGCTGGAAGATGCAGTCTAGGAGTAAAAGAGCTCCTGGATGTACTGTCCTTTTGAAAATTATATTCAGTTAAATTTGTCAAACTATTCCTGCTGCAGTAAAGTAATGGCATGAATGCTGCCATGTCTATTACTTACATTTCTGTTACTTAAAGTAATTATTGATGACTTGGTTAAACAAAAAAAAGATGGAACAGAACAATTCTGGTAAGAATTCTATGTGTGTATAGAGAGAATTGAGTCCAGCCCATAATTCCTTTAAGTTATTTTTGAGATGAGGCAATGTCTATACCTCAAACCAAGGAATAAACTGCATCATCTGAGTATTTAAGTATGCTGGTGTCTTTCATGGCATTGAGAATATTCATCTGAATTTCTATGAGGCTGACTATGTAAAACCCACTTCTATTTATGTGGTGAATTACAGTTGAATAAAAATTTTGAAAAGGTTACTTGGACTTGAAATGCAGGAGCTAGACTCATGCATATGGAGAAATTGGTAATCCTACTGTGCAGTGTAATGACAAGTTTGATACACAGACATCTTATACTATTTTTCATAAGAATTTAAGTATATAACGCCTTAACTGTTTCAAAAATAAGTGTAAGCATTGTCATTTCTGTCAGGAATTATAATATTCTACATGAGTTCACCAAGACTGGAAATAGGAGTATGATCTTGTAAACTTCTTTACAGTGTATGTTCATAGAATTGTTGAATCACCAAGGTTGCACAAGACATCTAAGATCATCCTGTTGAACTGTCTGTCTATAACCAGTAGTTCCCACTAAACCATATCACTCAGTACAACGTCTACATGATTCTTGGACACATCCAGGAGGGTCTGTGACTCCACCTCCCATTTCTGAGTTGGTCCTAAAAAACCTGGTGTTATCTACTGCTATTTCTATTGCTTTAGACTAGAAAGCATTTTATCTCCTATTTACTTGTAGTTCAGTTCCATTAGAGTGCTCTTGGTTTCAACTAAGTTATATTAACAACTAAAAATTGCAAGAAGCTTTAAGCCTTAAGTTTAGAATTTTTGGTAAAATATTATCTCTAGTATTTGCACTGAGCTCTCTGCATTCCTCCAAGCCCATCATAACCCGAATCGTAACAAAATAAAAGTAAAAAATGACTGGCCGTCTTCGTAACTCCTCTTAACCCTGAGATAGCTCCAAATACTCAATTTTTGACCAGTGGATTAGCTCTGACTTGAAATTGTCTTATTCTCTTTGCTTATTCCCTTGCAGTTCTGTCTGTCATTTGTAGTATCCCATCTGTGACTGACACTCACTTCTACTTCCTCTTCTTACCATAAAGCTGTGATGACATAATCCTTAACTGGTACTTCTAAATCCTTCTATAAAAGAAGGAAGTCATCTGCCGTGTAAGCTTATTCTGACAGCAGTATCATAAAATATGTTACAGCTGTAATAACTTCGTTAAGATGGGAATACTGGCCTATTTTTGAAATAAGCTGAAGCCAAAAAGCACCACAAAGCATATTACAATGTATTATTATCCTTAAAAAAAAAAAAAAAATTACAACCTGCTAGAGTATTTCTAGCTGTGTAGTAAGCCTACAAATGAAAGATTCCATTTATGCTGTTTTTCTGCTTGGTGGTTGTAGGACCAACTGATGTTATGGGAATGGTATTTTAATAATGCTTTGAGAGAGATTACTTAATGCTTCGATCATTTAAAGAGATGGTCTTTCTGCAAGTATTTTGGTTTTGAAATAAAAAAAAAACTAACTTCTGTGGGGTTTTCTTGCACTTGTTCCAGGAAAAAGATCAGTACAGAAATTGTCATCCTATAGCTCAATAACACTTACCCAAACCGTGTTCAAGTCTAAGAACTTTCCAGCTATTTCTGTTCATTTTCTACCACATTCTCAACAATATCTATAAAAAAAATCCTTTATACTTGGATGCAAGTCAACAACTCGTCTCTCAAATCATGATTCTAATCATCATTGGAAATCAAACAGAAAAAAGGCTCCTTGATAGCAATTGTGCTGTTGTGTATGATTTTTGTCAGATTTGCTCATTCTATGTGAGGAGTAAGCAAGGAGTTGTCTTTCCGAAGGTGATGGCTAATGAGTTCCATGCTCCTCATTCTTTGTGAGCAGACAGAATTCTTTATTTTCGCCCAAGACTGCCCAGTGTGGTGTCTTCCCAGGGTAAAAGACAGGAATGCAGAGGCTGCTTAGGGCAATTCCTCACATTTCCATTTAAAATAGTCTGCACCGATTTTTTTACTTTTATTTTTATTTCACTGCATTGACTTCAAATTTTTCATCGTGAGTGGAGAATGCTACTTAAATCTTACATCTGTTAAATAAATCTATTTGTGTGTGGCAGACTGCTGCAATGATTAATAATTCCCATCTCAGTGTGGACAGTTGATGCAAAACACAGAATAACATACTCAAAGCTGCACATTTCCAACTAGGATCATATTAGTCATCCTTTCTAGACAAAAAAGAAGAGCCATGTCTGCACTTGAAGTGAGGTTACTTAAAAAGCAGACAGAAAACAGTAACAGTTCACATTTTGAAAATATGCATCCATGTATGTAGCTCTAAAAAATTCCAGGGTGTGTATTTTTTTTCTTCATTCTGGAAGAAAGGCAGATGTTTGAATGTTACCCACAGCACCAGTCATGTTTTCCAGCTTGGCTTCCTGGATCAACTGTGGCTTCCAGTCTATGATATCTCAGGGGCTCCTCTTCGTCAGCATCTGGTGCAGTTATTTTATACAGTTTTGTAATTACTTTCCCCATTGGAAATGCGTGTGCCATTAAAAACGTTAAAAAGTGGTGATATATGTTACTGTAGAAAGGGAAAATGGTTTGGCCTGCAAAATGCCTCAACTGCTTTAATGATTAAATGTCCTTTCTTAGTCGTTGGATGTCAGAAAGTCTTGCAGTAATTTACCTTTTTTTTGGTTATGTGGATTTGAGAACCTTCATCAAACAATCAGTGATCAGAAAGGCATCTGCAGAAATGTATTGATGAGACGACAGAATTGATAAGTAGAGTCAGATCAGAAGGGTTTTTGAAGAAATAAGTGAAAGCAAATTGTAGTTCTTTTTGTTTCTACTTAGGAGTAATAAAATAGGTAATTTACCCATATGTTGCGGAGTTTTGAGTGTGATGCTAATGTGTGTGATGGTGAATTTGTGACCAGCAGGAGTGTGATGAAATCACAGCTAACAAAAGACAGCTCTGTTCGTTCATGAACTTAATTTTTATCTGGACTTCTGTATGTCATGAGCTTGTAGCACCCAAAGTGCCATCTCCTTTTTCAGCCATAAGCTTGATGTGTCTCATTTCTGTTGCCTTTCTCAACTCGCCATTTACAACTGCATAGTTTGAAATCCATGGTTTTTGATTTCAACTTGTAATTGCTACTTGTCCTAATAAGTTAAGTCTCAGTTGCTTTAAATTGCAGCTGTGTGCTACGAGTCTAATGAGTGGAGGTCTCAGGGTGATATTTCCCACTATAAGTGTCTGGACTGCACGCAGTCATCTTGCAAGGACTCAAAGACCACAAATTCTGCATGACTCACGCAGAAACGTTTATGTGGTGACTTCCAGGAGTACTGCTGAAGAGAATTTACCCCTGTCACACAGACTAAAAGCTTCCATTTTAGATTATGGGAGAGCAAAGAAGTGGCTTGCCAAGCTTTTGTGTTTTTATTGAATTTCATTTTAGCTTCTTCTGTAACTAAGTCATCTAGAGTCTTGTAAGTACACCAAGTGCTCCATTTGAACATCTTAATTGTAACTTGGGTCCCCTACATAAATCTAGCAAACTTTTTGATTGGAAAGAATGCATATGAATAAATCAATTAATAAATACACTTAGTATACTTGCAAATTCATACCAGCTATTCCACTGGAATTATGTTTTGCTTATTTACCAACACTAGCATTCCCAAAGGTTTCTGAGTATTTTGAAGCAATACTCAAACTTTACTGTTCTCAAAGGTTTCTGATTTACTGTTGCAGCCAGTAACATTTGCCAGAATTTCTTACTGTAGTCACTTTTGTAGCTGCAATCGTGGCAAAGTCTCTTGTCCTCTGCTCCCCTGAGAGTGCCCCTTATTGGGATTCTAGGAGAATAAATCAGCAACTGTTTCAGCCCTCGTTCTAGTGAGTGGAAGACCTCTGTATCCCTTTGGATTGCTCTGTAGTGACTCATCGGTTTTGTCCAATCCTGGCTTTCTTAACTATTTCCATTCACTTTGGTTGCAGAACAGGATTTTTTTAAGTAGTCCAGATGTAAGCACATGGAGAAATCCTGTCTAGAATAAATGAAGTTTACGAAGTCTGTGTTTCTAGCTAGGTTCTTTGTGTGGCTGTTAATTTCATTTTACCTACTGTGATTTGTTTGGTTAGTTAGCACTCTGAGTAGCTAGCAAGCAGAGGGGAAACATTTCTGGCTATCACTTGCCTGTATGTGTGCCAGAGGATGGAGTGTGACCTGTGTATTGAATGCATTTTTTTAAAAAAAAATTTAGAGTTTACAATATGCAACATGTCTTCCTTTCTTCTTTTTTTTCTTGCTGAATGCAGTATGAATGCAGTTAGGCAGCATGTAGTCATTTGGGCTGTGTCAGCTACCTGGGCTTTGATAAAACCTGTCTAGGTCTGTATGGGCTGTCAAACTGTAGCTGAGGATTTGGCCACAGCTTTAATTCACCCAGAAGATTTGTCAAGTCCTCCCTCCTCACTTGGAAGGAGACGGAGCAGTTGCTTTGTCTTCTCTAGGATGGCACCTCTAGCTCCTTTTGTCTGTAGCTCAGCTTTAGATACTGGACTGGACTGCCATACTGCTTGCAAAATCTTGTCAGACAGAACTTGGTACTACATGTTATGGCATTGCTTGTGAAACCTAACTTCCATCTGCTATGCTGAAGGTTTTGCTATCCCAGTGATTGGTTTATTTTAAGAAATGCAAACAGTGGATATCCTGATTTAAGAACGCAATTCATAGTCATACATAGAAATTCTGAAAGTTGCTCTATATATAAACATTTCCATGCGACAGTCATACAAGAGGAAGACAAAGTGTGTGTGTGTGTGTATATATATATATATATTTTACGTTGTAATTGGAAATTCTATTTGTTTTATTTATTAACAGATTTGATGAAATTAGCAAGCGAGGACTATATCGGTCACAAAGACTGGATCTGACGGACTTAATTCTGAAGATTACATGCAGTAAGTAGCAGAAATAGTTTGTAATTCTTAATATATTCTAAAAACATTTTAGGAGCCCGCTGTAGTGCTGTAGAAATGTTGTTATTGATGCTCAATAGTACAAGCTTCAGGAATGTCTAAAACTCAGCTTCTGTGAAGGCTTACCTGTCTGAACTTGTTAAAATTCCTTTGACTTTACCAATTTAAATTAAGAATTAGCACTTGTGAAAATATTTTTTATAGCTTCACTGATGATATCCAGGGCACTGATGCATTCCTATATTTAGTATACATATTGCATTTTTCTCTCTTTCACTTCTGTGGATTGGGTGAAAAGAAGAGAGACTGATGTGGAGCGCCATTAATAAAGAACAGTTCTCAAAGATGGTTGAAGTTAAATATCTGAATATTACTTAAAACCAAAGGCATGCATTTTATTATTGGAGCCTGCCCTGAATTTCACGCTTCATTATTGATGCATGCCATACTATGCCTATACCCTGCTCAAATTTGTTGTTTAAAAATACTTGAGAAAGCAGTTGATTGAAAGAGTTCTCCAAAAAGCTGGTGCAAGGTTGGTTTCTTAGCAAAGCTATGGTTACATGTTATATCTTAGAAAGAATAACTAACAATACTAAGAAAATAAACTTGTAAAAAGGTAAACTAACACATGATAATACAGTGCCTTCTAATGTTAACAAAAGCCAGGCTTTATATGTCTATGGCTAGTTGAATTTCTGTGGTTTTTTTTTTTTTGGCCACTGCACAAAACAATGGATGCTCACTTGTAATCCGAAAAGAAATTTCAGTATCAGCTGTGAGTTAGAGGTTATTAACAGGTTAATTCACAGACCTGGTAGAATTAGGTGGTGTTTGAACAAATGGTTTGCCAGACACGGTTGGAGCTTTCTGACATGAAGAAGGAGAAACTTGGAGTAGGATGCAGTTGAATCAGCAGAACATTGCCGATGGTAAGTTGTAGCCATCATGGAGAGCTCAAAGAAAAATTCTTGCGTATGCTGACTTGCTTTCTTAAATGTAAATGTGAAGTAGTAAGGAAGTGGATCTTTGATTCTGGGAAGTGATTTTGTGAGGAGGAATTCAGCGATGCTCCTTTGCTTCATGTGCGTTTCCATTGCAGATGGCATTTTGTCACACTGCCCCTCTGCTGCCATTTGTCACATGGTAACAAAATGTAATGGAATATTGGTGGAACGGTTCGACCTCTGCTTACATACCATCAATCCTCCTCTCGTGTTGTGGGTCAACATAATGAAATAGTAGGCATTACTTTTACAGCAGCCCTCATGTATATTTGTTCAATTTTTGGGGCATTGCCTTCACGGGGTCTATGACCAAATGGGTGATCTTCAGTTTCAAATCTTGTGCTCTTAGATTCCAGACATGATATAAGTTGGTACATAAGTAATTCCTAGCAATACGACACTTAACATTTTATCCCAATGAAATAATCATGGAGACCATTACTGCAAGATTATGTTTTTTTGGTATGGTTTACACTCATCTGTAAGGATTGGATTACTTAATTAAAAAAATAAAAAATAAAAACCAACAAGAGGAAAAAAAAAGGCAAATCTGTGAGATTCAATAAGTCTAGAGGAATTTGGGTGGTGTTGCTACCAACAAGTCAAGATGTTATAGCTGAAAATAGCTGTTCTGGTCTCATTTATTGTTATTATGAACTAACAGATGATTGGAAATGGGTGATTTTTAAAGTTTGACCTTAGTGAAACTTTGAAGCATACTTCTGTCAAGTAGTAATGTGAGTATAGGGGAAATGATAGCTATGACTTTAGAAGTCCTTTATACAGTAAGTTCTCATTTAAATTATAAAGGACTAAAAATCATGTATTTAAACAGAAGTGAGGGTAAGTTAAGTATGAGAAATCGAATCACATCCTTGGCTGTTGTATTCCTCTCATGTTTGAGAAGATGTATGTAGACTGTTTGTGGATATGTATTGAGCATAACTGGCACTGAACTTTCATTTTCATTATTTGGTTCTGCTGGAGTCAAAAAAGAACATGATTTCTTGTGGTTGGCAAAATGTCGTTTTTTTTTTTTTTTTTATTTCAAAAGTGAATTCACCTTACTCCAGAGGCTGGTAAATGAGTCACAGGCTTCTGAAAGAACAGTTCAGAATCAACAGAGCTGTCAACTGTAACTAGTAGTCAGTATTTTTGGAACTGCAAGTGTTGATGAGTTTTTGAACTGTTTATCTAAATGGACTTGTTTGAATCACATGCCTGCTTTTACATGCAGGTGTGCATATGGCATTAGTCTGGATATCTACAGTTTTTTGTCAGGTATAAAGGCATAACTTGACATGTTATGTGAGTAGTATTTAAGGTTGTATTTTGTTATTAATTCCAAAAGCAGTAAAATTGCATAAATTGTTTGCCTTAGCCTTTGAAGTCTCTGCTATTTTAACATCTTAAATTCTTCTGTGGCTTCTTGGCTCTGTGACATAATAATGGTAGTAACTGCACTTGAGCCCATCTGCTCTAATGAATCTAGTATTTAGTGCATGGTTCTTATGACAGCCATAGAAACAGTAATTTTAAGTTAGTAGGAATGAAGGAGTCTCACCTGAAGCATCAGCAGTCTTAATTCATTGGTTGCACCTCCTGCCTGTTAGAGAGTTAGCAGGGTTGGACCTGTATGATTTAGTTTTGCCATTATTTAATGTTGAACAGAAAATTCACAACTTCATGCTTTATAAATTCAGACTATTAAGTTTGAATTCTTTTTATTCCCTCAGCCCAGATAGCAGACATTTGAAGCATAGCAAGAAATGACTATAGGATTCATGTTCTTCCACGGTGTGTAGATGTTATATTTCTTAGCTGTTTTTCTCATCATGTAGTTTGGACTTGTTACTAAGATGTGTAACAGTAAGGAAAATGAAAGAGGCTTTTGAAAATAAAGAAATTTGAGTTGAAAATAAAACAATAAATAGGGAAGAGTAAGAGCAACTTAATATTGTGATGTTATATTTCTCCTTAGGCTATTAAGTTGTTTTTTCCACTCTGACATATTTCATTGAGAAGTGTTGAGAAATGTGATGTATAGCAAACTTGATTTCTATGTTTACTCTAAAAACTCCTTTTTCTCTTTAAATAAATTACTTCTATGCTATTTGTGAGGCATTTGCAAATTCCACTGGGTATTATAAGGGCGATTTTCACTGCTGTGTATAGTGAGGTATTTCTATTATTTCCTTTCAGTTGGAACTGTACATGACCACTGAACTCCTGTTCTTTGAAACCTTCTTACAGTACTTCTGAGTACAGGGAAAGGGCTGCATGGCTCCCTGCGTGTTTGTGTGATGACTGAGCAAAGTAGGTTTGTTTGAAGCTTCTAGAAGTTTTAGATGTGAAAATACGTGGCTAAAGATCTGTTCAGAGAATTACACCAATGAACATGTACAATGGAGCTTGTTCAGAAAGATGTGAACTCTGAAAGGCTGACGTTCTACACGGTTTGAATAAGTTACAATAAGTACAATCTCCGAAGGCCTATGATGTTGCAAAACCATCTCATGCTGTTTTGAACACGAGCTTTCTGTTTTGCATTGAAAACAGTTAGAGATGGTTTACAAATCACAGAAGCGAAACCTTAAGTTCTCCCATGGCAGAAGTTTCATAAACATACGAGCACACTAAATTTACTGCTTTTTTCCAGGAGTCTGGTGAACAATTGCTCTGCCTAAATTCAATTAATGAACTGATAACTTTGTATGTACTTAAGGTTCCAGTTTGACAGTGGATTGAACCATGTACTGAACATCCTTGAAAAAGTGAGATTAAAAATCAATTTTTTGGGGGGGAAAATTAAGTATTCCAAGATGGTTTACTGCAAAACTGGCAATGTGGAAATATAAGAGAGAATGCTGTGGCAATCAAAGTCAACTCATAAAGGAGCTCCCTTTTCTTGTCAGGGATATAGTTACTCTTGTAGGCTTGCCATACTTATGCACTTAATGTCTGAAAAATGCTGACCACTAACCTTAGAGCCATCAGAAGAAAAAAAAAAATTTGCAAGTACTTGTAGCTTCCTTCAGTTCCCTGCTTGTACACTAAGTATTAGCAATTGAATTTGAAGCTGAGCTGTTAATTATGTGCCTTTTGATGTAATGCATTGAAAACCCATATGTGTTGTTGTCTCCACTTTTCTGATGCCTGGCACTTTGCCCCAGCATGTGTTAGACTCTAGAGATGAGGAAAAAAAAGTGTTCTTTTAATGCAGCCTGGAAGAATCTGTGTGATGCATTGCTTCTGGTATGCCAGACAAAGACTTAATATGTTTTGGAAACTCTAAGGAAGGAATATTGTGAGTATTGTTCCCTCTCTGCCAGGTCTCAACATTGGTTTTGGCCACTGCTGTGGAGAAATGCTGCGTGTTGCTGCTCTGCTAGCAGCAGCCAGAGTTTCTACTCACATATTGGGGAACTTCAGGGTTCCTATGCAGATCTATAGTATTGTTCTGTAGGACAAAAGGGAATTTGGTCATCTTGGACTGTAAACAAGGAAGTAAAACAGTAAAGAAGGACCTAATGAGAACAACAGATGAGGTACTAGTGGATAGGGTTTAATGAGGAGCTAATGTCTGCAGTTGTGTGACTGGACTAGATGATCTTAGAGGTCCTTTCCAACCTTGGTGATTCTGAACATATTCACAGCTTCTGCCTGCCTCATCCTGTAGTCTGTGCTTGTCCTGAGCAGCCTGTAGTAGCGGTGTTTGGTTTTGTTCGGTTTGTGCAACTGCTTCACTGATAGTCACGTTTAACAGGCAGGAAAAAAAGAAAAAGCTACCACCATAAATTGAGATGCACAGCTCCTGGGAGGATGCTGGAGACTACTCTGGGCAACTATCCTGAACTCCTTAGTGTGTTATTTGAGCTTATGGAATCTGGATTTTTCTTCAGCAGTTTGGGCAACTGTTGACTTACGAGGCATGCATTTTCCATAGAAAGTGGAATTTAGGTAAAGAATGTAAACTAAGATTGTTTTTTTGTGGTGGAATTATAGAAGTAGAACTGTTTGGAAGCAATTGAAAGAGTCTACAACATTTATGATACCATTAAGACTTGTGATTTGGAAACTATTTAGTACTCTATCAGGCTAAACCCTGATAGGCAACGGAAGACATATAGCAGTTGCCGCATGGGATATGAGGTCTAACACTACATCACAGAGCAGAAAGTGAGGTAAAGCAGTGGTATAGTCAGAGACTGATCTTCTGAGGAGAAAATGTTAATGTAAATTCTAAAGAAAAATTCTGATTTCACTATTAATATGCAATGTATTTGTACACGTGGGATAGAATGTAAATATTTATGTGCTTTATTCTTTCTGTCTTGTTTTGTGATTATCGAGTGTTTGTAGTCTAGAAAATACTTGCATTCAAACTGTTAGCAAATGCATGTCTATAGGAACTTAAATTATAAAAGAGGTTTAGTGTTAGCTGGAAATTCCTTAATTATACATAACTATGTATAAAATTAAAATTATGAATCAGTGGTTTTGGAAGAAACTCAATGTGGAAATAATTGCCGTGGTCTGTGAGAAAGTACTTCCTACTTTGTAAATTCACTAAAAGTGCTAATTACGTTGCTTTATTTTTCTTCCTTTACTTTGGGGAAGAAGCGCTATGTCTTAGTGCTGTATTTCATAAGCTGAGGGGATTTGTTGACTATTTAGAGCATAACCTGAGATACGAGAATATTTGTGAGCTGTGTGTGGCCAGTTATGGAGGCAGGCTTCTTTCTGTGCTCAGGGATGTTAACTATTGCAGCAAGACTGGGAGAACTGAAAGCTGTCTTTCAAACTTTGTTTTCAAAGTTGTATTTTTAGTGTTAATGAAAGGAGCATCTTACTTGAGATTGCTTACTCTTACCTGTTGCTCCTCAATGGAATTTAAACCTGCTATTTCCTTTGTTTATTAAGGAAGGGTAAGCTGTTGTTGCGTTGCCTTCAAGTGCTGTTGTTTGAGTTGTACGAGTTGAGCAGATCTCATCTCTTATACCAAATGAAGTCATTTGTCCCATTGATCAGAGAGCTTAGGGCTTTTTCTACTCTCAAGTACCTCCTGGATGTTAATGCACAACATTTGCTATTCCTTCTTGCTTATCACTGTTACCCAGTCATGAACAGAACTGCCAGTTCGTGGAGGATAAGAATGCTGAGTGTATGCTGGAAGCGGAGGAGGGATTCTCTGTGTGCTGGCCAGGGAGTACAGAACTGCTTGGAGGAGGGAATCTCTTCTCCTTCAGAATGTTTGTTTCTGGTGCTGTTAGTTATGCCATCTTAACTGGCTGAAAAGCAGCATGCAGGAAAACGCTATGTTGTAATACAGCAAGCCAGAGGGTTTCGGATTATATGAGCAAGAAAGCTTATGCTGCTGGAGGAATGCATTTAACAAATTGCATCAACTCTGCTTAGCAGCTGTGGCAGAAAGTGGAGACTTTCTCTGTGCTGACACCCACACACGGCTTGCCTTTTGTTGCAGTCTGAGGAGCTCCTGAAATAACTGTGCTCTGTAAGCTGTTTTCCATGTGAACTGGAAGAGCAACTCAGCTTCGCCATTACAGCTGTGACTTTCATCCAGTTTCAAAGTCAAGTTCCAAAACAGTCTGTGTTTAGTCTCCAAGGAATGAAAAATAAGTTTGCCAGTCTTATTGCAACCTCAAGGCTTTTGCAGCTAAATTTCAAGGGAAGTAGAAGATGTGCCTGAACACTGGAGAAGGCAGCAGTTTGTGCTGCTCGGGCTACTGCTGTGTTCTGCAGTAAGTGAACTTGTAACTTGGGTCAAAAATACAATCCACTCTTAGTCACTATTAATTTTTGTTTCTGTTTTTTGTTTATCATTAGTTTACTAAAATTTTCAGATGTTTTAATGTTTAGGATTTTAAAATTAACATTTGCTTTTTCTTAACTTGCACACATGCCTCCTTCAAATACAGATGAGGTTGCAAAGAACAAGGCAGGAGAATCACATTGTTATAATTTATTATCTTTTAATAGCTTTACCTGATAGTTTTAATCTTGTTTCATTTTTTTCAGAAAAGGATTGGTAACAGCAGATTCTCTCAGGGAATTCCAGAACTTAATTTTCCCAACTTTCTCCTGAAGTTGCCAGTAGTTCTGTTTCCAAAATAAAGCGTCTACCCTCTAAAGAGTTTCTTGTGTCCACAAATGGTAGTGTGTACAGGTTCATTTATTGAATTTTTATCTAAGACAACCCTCTATTTCAGCAATGTTCATTTTATTTTCATGTGGTTGTTTTACTGCCATGAAATTTTCTGAATACTGATTTATGTATTTTTCTGTTTTGTGAGCAACTTTTTCTTACTTTGACTGGTTTTGGTGTAGCTGCGTTTTAAGAACAATGGGTGGGCAGATTATTTGGCTGTAGAGGAAATTTTGGCTCAGACAACCTATGTACTGGGGAAGAAATTAGCAGATGTTTCTCCTCATAGCAATGTGTACGAGAATCAATTGCAATATAAGATAATTGACCAGAGCTGGCAATTTCTGTGAGATAAGGTGGAGAGGAGAAGGCCTGACAACTAGAAGCCTACAGGTAGCAGAAGGAGGGAATCTTCTATCCCCATCCAGAGGAGTACTTGAG
Source organism: Meleagris gallopavo (assembly GCF_905368555.1). Taxonomy (NCBI): domain Eukaryota; kingdom Metazoa; phylum Chordata; class Aves; order Galliformes; family Phasianidae; genus Meleagris; species Meleagris gallopavo. The sequence continues at coordinate 2,145,220 of NC_139410.1, forward strand.
CTTTTCAGCGGACTTTGATTTTGACAACAGGACTAAAAGAAGCAGTTCTTGAAGTCATAGTTGGAGGGAATATTTCAACTGTATTTTCTCATACTGAAATCAAAATAGGTGCCTTTAGAAGGCTATGTCTGAGACTCTCTTCCAGATTTGTGTCTGCCTTGCTCCTTTGAAACGATCTCCTTTGAAGGTAGGATAATGGGAAGGAAACTGTACAGCTGCCCCCAGCCCCTTTCTCCTGACTTGGAGAAAGTATCCCAACAACATTTCATGTTCTCTGTAAAAAGAAAATACGGTTGTACTTAGGAAGAGGCATCTCATAGGAAAAAAAGAAGCTTGCATAGGGTTGAATGAGGCCAAGTTATTCTATCAAGTTGAGTATCCTGGGACAACAGTTAGATGAGCTTCCATTTTTGTCTGCTACACACAGTGTAAAAGTAACTTCAGTCCAGATCATTCGTTTTACGTGTATAGTATGCATTTTCCGTACCCGACATCTGTGATGCTGAAAGCATATTCAAATTTCCTATTAACTTTTTTGCTTTAATAGGAGTAGTATCAAGCTGCTGCTTCTGCAGTCTTTCAAAATTGTTACAGAGAGAAAATTAAGTTAATAATCTCTAACTTAAAATATATATTTTCCTGTTTTTCTAAGGTTTTAGAAAGAAATCATTCTCCAAAAGACACATTTTCAAACCATTTTCTTTGAAACATGAGCCAGTATGGTTGGTATTCTAGTTCTGTTGTGAAATGGGGGAAATACTGAAAACATTGTGATCTGGGTGTCCCAGATGCAAGTAGGACTTGTGACTTTCACAGTAACAGGGTTTCACCCCTAGATTATGTAGAGAACTCGTGCTCTCTTCCTGAGATGCCTGAAAGCTTTACTAGTTGATTTTGTTTCTCTCTTGGGAAATGAGAAGTCTCCTCGGGTTTATGTCAGAATTCATCTGTGTGTGTATAGAAGAAGGCAAGTCCCAGAATCACCTTACATCCCACAATCACATGATGCAAAAGTGAGACCAATGGTAGTGTTCGCTGTAAGCTACCTCTTTCACTTCTCAGTATTGAAATAAAGCTTGAAAATATTTGGCTGCAAGGAAGGATTAGTACTATTGTATTATAAATATGGAGTAATCTATTTCAAGTTTCTCTGGAATTTGCCACTCCTCTATTTGTACACCCTTAGCTACTTCTGGAGGTAAGTGAGTGGAAGGAATTTTCCTGAAATTGGTATTTATGAGCTCCTCTTCTAAGAACCAATCAGTTGTTAATATATGGAAAATAAAATGGAGAATCCATTATCTTCTGTTTTTATCATATAACTGAAAAATTTAAGATTGCTGTGTTTGAACAAAGAAATTAGCAGCCTTGTGCAGCAGCAGGTTAACTGATAGAGTGAATTGTTTACATTTGGAGTGTTGAGGAAAATAATTGGGAAGAATACATAAAACTGAGTTTTCATTCTGAAGTGTTACTTAGTACAAGGGCATGCTAAGACTCTGCTAAGCTGTTGTGAGAGTAAACACAAGCAAAAAAAAAAAACTGCTGAGGTACCTAAGTTGCCGTTTTAAGGTTTTTTGAGGTATAGCAGGTTGTAGCTTAGGATAAGGAAGTTACTGCAATTAAAACTTCGTGTGAAAATATGATGGGACGTATGTGTATATGCGTAGAATATGTTATGCTATGGTATTTTGGAGAAAGTGGCACCAAATGACTTGAGGGGTGGTTGTCAGCTCTCATCTGGATGACTTCAATTCCTTATGTGAGCAAAGACACAGATTTGGACAAATGTTATTTTGGAAAGCACGTGGTGTGCAGTGAGCAATTATGTAAATGATCAGTAGCACAGCAATGGTCTTTGGTGCACAAGAGGAATTCTGTGACTCCTTAAGCTGTAGGCACATCCAAAGGACGTGTCTGTGTCTACGTAGTGCATACATGTCCATGCTAAGTACTGAGTGCTGTGAAAGAGTTCTAATTCGGCTGCGTGTTAACAATAGAATTGAGGACTGCAGATGTGCTGTGAAGATGGTTAGGCCTTGCAATTTTTGTTTTTAATTAGCTATAGTACTTGTGAAATATCACATTGATTATGCTAGAAAATCTTGCATTTTCTTATAACCAATCAGGCATGGATAGGCATAGATCAAGCTTCTCATTTATTCATCCTAAATGAGAGACATGAGAAAGCACGTGTTAGCCTCTAGGACATCATCTGATGGAAAGCTGTAATAGTTAATGTACTGAATGACACTCATTCACTGGTAAAGAATTTTGAAACCGGACATCTATGCAGTCATCCTACAACTTAACTTTCAGTTGCGAGACTGATGTACCTTTGAAATACAAGCATATAAGTTAAAATAGTTACAATTCATTATCAAACATGTAAATTCCCTGGTCTGTCTCGAGTTGTTGGGTATTTTTTTAAGTACTTAAATAAGCTTGTTTTTATGTTAACGAAATTATGGAAACCATTATCTTTAGCTTATAAAATCTAAAAGTTAACTTGTGTGTTATTATACGAGCTGGGAAGTCAAGTTGGTGTGTATGAGACAAGTGACTTGGAGAGAATAAATGTATTTAATAGCATGCCATGGAAATGTGACCCTACAAATGGAATTAGATTGCTTGTGTCTGTTGGCATTTTTGACAGTTGGTGTTATCACTCGAATTATGCAGACATGGTGCTTAATGTTTACAGTAAAATTGCTTACCCAAAACTGAATTTCATAATTATTTCTACTCTTAACACTGTAATAAAAAAAAGTTGATCTTCCCTTCCAATTGCATGGCAATTTTTTCTGCATTGGAATACTTGAATGCTGCTGGTGAATCATATGGCCAGGGACAAGTAGCCTTGTCTGGAGTGATGCTAGCAAAAAGCAATTGTTAGCTGAAGCAATTGCAGTATTTCTAACTCAAAACATTCAAGCAGCACTAGAAATGAAAAAGTTGCTTATTTAAAATGATAGTTAGCTGTTTTGAAAATATAATGTAGAAGTTGTAAATAGCTCTTCAGTTACAGTGCAGCTATTGACAGTGCAGCTCTTGTTAGTTTCATTTAGCACCACAAAATGGCACCAGATGTGTCAGTTCTGAAGAGGCCCAGCATATGTTCTTGAGACAACATAGTCCTTGCAATGGACCAAATTTAGAAGTTTCACTGCTATCAATTAAACTGCCAGAGAGCTATAGTTAATCCCTTAATAACTATTCTTAGTCCGCTCTTCAGATGCAGCTTTTTAAACTCAAACTAAAAATACTAAGTTGAGTAACTTATGATGCATTTTGTTGATTCACATCCTGATTGTTTTGCTCCTTTCTTAAAGGAAATGGGTAATGAGTATGAGAGACATGAGATTTTTTTTTTTATGCCAGCAATTGTGTTTAATGTATTTGGCTCTAGCAGACCTCATTTCATTGCTCATACTAATTTTGCAGATTGGTAGCTCATCTTATTTCAGTAGCACTAGTGGTATGTCATCTGGAAGCGCAAAGCTGTATTCTTATGTGGATAAAATAACATCTTCCAAATGCTGTGTTCGGGTAAAACAGGTGTATTTCTTTCTTCTCTGCAGACAAAAATATCTGTCATTTCTGCCCTAAGCTGAGTGAGATAGTGTGAATTCACTTATGGTGGAATGGATGGGGTGGGTTTTCAGAAGAGAGCTTGAGGAAAAAGAAGTGTTGTAGTGTCATTTTATTTTCGAAGGGTTGGTGATTAGTTGCAATTGTTATGGTGATGTTCTGTAGGAATTTTACAGATATAAGTAAGATATATTTTTAATGGCTGTATGTAGCATTTCAGAGATATTATTTATGTTTCTTAATAGGACAGCTCACAATTTATTTCTGTCCTTAAGCTGACCAGAGTGGTGACTTGAAAGGTAACCTGTAGTTAAACTTCTGAGTGGTTTCTCGACTGACTTAATTTTCCATATAATTTTTTCTCATGTGGAGTATTGTCCTAGTCATAACAAAGAAAATAACAACAGGACATAGTCATGCAGATAACATTTGTCAAACAGAGAAATAAAAATAGGAAATGTTAATGCAAAAATGGTTTTTGAAGTGTATTATTTACGGCACATTGATAGTAATTAAAGCAGACCTCTGAAGAAACGTAAGGTTGACAAAAGCTGTTCTAAGGAATTGGATGAGAGATGCCTTCTCTTGTGGGTGGAAGGATGCTCCCTTATTGTACCATAACTGCTAATTGCCCAGAAAAGTGCAAGAGAAATATTAAGCAGAGAGTGTATGGTACATGCAAGGTGAAGAGGCAGTGAGGTGACAGGGTTCTACTTCACTTCTTACTGTAGGGCAATTCTTTCCAGCTCCTCTCTGGCATGCCTTTGTGCAGGACACTTTATCCAAAGGCTTCTTTCTAATAATCGTGCAGCATTGCCCTTGAAATTCAGGTTCTGATGTCTCAAATCAGTTTCTAATAGTATTTATTTTTAATTGTATTTATAATTGCTTTTATCAATGGTGATGAGTTTTTGATGTAATTTGCTGTTTATACTGAAAACACAAAGAAAGCTTTAATAACTAAGTATGCTTATGAGGAAGGCAGAAGGAAGCAATGCCTACTGCTATCTTGCTGCAGAGTAGAAAATAGGGGCCTGCTGTCATTCTGTGAGTTAGTATGTGCTTTTTCCAACAAGCTGCCCCACTGCTGAAACCTTGTTACAGTGTTGAAAAGGAAGAGTGATGAATAGCTAGATGAACTATCTATCCTTAAACAACTTAAATTGTAGTTTAAGCTTGAAAGAAGTGTTTGGCTTCTAGATGACATCTCCTGAAAAGAGTCTGGATCTTGACAGCAAATAATAAGAAGCATGCAAAATAAATGCTATCTTTTTTTAACTCTACATCAACTTGATTTTTATTCCTGGTTAAAAATATTTCCTCTGACAGTACTAATAGGCTCAGAGTTGGAATGTAAATGCAAAAATTGTTTGTGATAGCTTTTAATGTCTAATTTGCTTTCCAAAGGCATGTATTACTTTTACCTGCTGTTGCTTGTTTGCTTAGCTGTTTTGCTAATTATGAGTTGAAATGGCTGCCAGAAAGAGATTAAGACGTTATACGTACTTTACAGACTTGCTTGCAAGCATGGTTACTGATTTAAATTTCTTTGCTTTGTATTATAAGAAATTGTAAGTCAGATTTAGGAGTCTTAAAAATTGACAACAAATGGGAAATGGATTTCAAAATTTACCAGTTCAACTGATTGATAAAAACAACAAAATTAATAATAAAAAGACAAAAAGAATGAGTCTTGAATCCTCAAAAGTGGAAAAAATTGAGCTTATTTTTTTTAGGAAGTTTTGTGCCATAATATTTGTGGTCATTTTTAAATATTCCAACTATAGTACTCCATCCATGATCTATTTTTTCTTTATTTCCTTCTTTCAGACATAGTTGTGGAGAAGCAGAGCCACTCTGAAATACCTAACTGCTTTGGAAGGAACATAAATGATGACAGATGAAACTGTTTTGAAAAATGAAAACTGCTTATCTGTCATTGCTTAAAAAAAAAAAACCAAACACCTGGTACACCATAAAGGATTTTTTGTACACTGAAGTGAATATATGTAATTGCTGACTTTTGATTGTCTTTGAGCTTAGACTAAAGAACCCAAGGCAACCTGATTTTTCAGGAGCTTACAGCACTCCCCAAAGTGAAGTAATTAGATATGAGCAATGAAATCAACTTGTCAGATCTTTCTTAAGTAGGGTGCAATGAGGAAAGACTTTCCTGAGGTGGAAAGGAAATGATTGACACAGATGAACTAGTTTTGATCTAATTTTCTGAAATGCAAACCAAGAAGCATCATTACATGATATTGTGATTAATAGCTACTCAACAGTTTTGGATTCTTTACTGGAACAAAATAAGTTATTTTGATGGAATGGGAAATTTGGGCGTAGAAAATGACTGTCTTGCTTACCATTCCCAAGTTGATATTTAGAACTACTGTTTTAATAATAGTTTTCTTAAAAAAAAAAAATCAATTACTCAATATTTCCATGACTACATATTCTGCAGTTGCTGTGAGATTACTAGTAACTTATTTCCCTTTCACCCTCAAAACCCTGTGCAGTCTTACTTCCAGACTGGATTAAATGGAGAATGTCTTATTAGACTTCGATTGTCATGGAAAGTTGATAAGTCTTGAGACAGGTGAAGAGTAAAACTAGGAAGCTAAGCTTTAGGAAAGCTCAATTCCAACTCTTCAGGGAGCTAATAAACAAAACACCCTAGAAAACTGTGCTCGTGGGGAAGGGCGTAGAGTAGAGCTGGCAGATATTTAAGGAGGCTTTCTTTGTGGCACAAGGGCTCTGCATCTCGATGTGTAGCAAGTCGGGAAAGGAAGGCACTGGCATGGCTGAACCCAGGATCTGCTGGTCAAACTGAAGAGTGAGAACGCACAGGCAGTGGAAACAAGGAAAGGGAAGAGTTTAAGGAAGCTGCTAGGCTGGGTAGGGATGCAGTCCTGCTGCTCAACTCCGGTGGTGAGACCTCATCTGCAGTACTGTATCCAGATGTGGAGTACTCAGTACAGGAGGGATACAAGCCCATTGGAGCATGTCCAGAGAAGGATCACAGTAATTAGCCATAGAATAGAACACCTCTTAAATGAGGACAGGCTGAGAGAGCTGGGGAGGTTCATCCTGGAGAAGAGACGGCTCCGAGGTCATCTGATAGCAGCCTTTGAAGTATCTACAGGGGAGCTACAGGAAAGAAGGGAAGGCTTTGAGCAGACTCAGAGAGGTGGCAGGATACCACTTTCTTTCAGTCCTCATAGTATGAAGTAAATTAGGCAAATTAGGTCCCTTCCTGTTCAGTACTTCACTCCAGCAGTCACATGAATGTGTCTTAATAGAACATACAAATCTAATGGGAGGTTTCTGGTGAAGCAGTAGCTTTTATCCTTCATGCAGAGAGATGCCTAGCAAATGACTGTGCAGCTGCTGTAACCTCATTGTTCAGGCCAAAGGGTTTCTGCTTAGCATGAAACTTGATTTCCGTTCGTCCTGTGCATTTTCTGGAAAACTTGGTTCAGAAACAGAAAAAATATTTTAAATGTTACAGTGCTTAAGAAATATATATGAAGTTAATTTTGGAGAAGGCATAATCTGGAATGTCTTAGCTTATTTCTTTGCTGGCTTCCTTTTATTAGCATTGTTGGGAAAAGACTAGGAAAGGGGAAGAGGAGAAGGAGCTGCATGCAGCAAATTTATGTCTGAGAGAGAATGATTAAGCTGTGAAATAAAAACAGCTCCTGGGCCACCACTGCAAAGTAAGACATGCAGTCCCAAGTAGGGTTACATAAAGGGGACTATGGGCTGCTGAGGAGTGGCCTGAAGAAGAAAGGAGAATACTTGGCTGTGTGATGAAAAGGGGCAAACTCAGGTGTAACTATTGATGGGATGATTTATTTCATGTTTCCTATTTCCACTAACCTGGCTGAAATCATATTCCCTGGAATTCACCCTTGTTTTTATGTACTGAACTAGGTACATGCCTGCATGGGTGTAGTGAAGTCCTGGTTCTGTTGGCTCGGGTTTAATTAAGGGAGATGCACACCTTCATTTTTGCCCTAAATCCTCTTACTTGTGTTAACTTATTTGTCTTACTTTCTGATCCAATCCCTTCTAAGCTGGGATGTTAACCCCTGACCTGCTATTTCCTTCATCTTCTACTGTGTTTCACCATCTGGTGCAAAATACAAACTAGCAGGAAGTTATAAAATTGCATTTCTGTTGAAGTGACAAGTTTTAAAATGCTACTGCGTTGTTTACTAAAGGACAGGACAAAAGTTAGCTGCTTTTGACCAGGGTCACTAAGCTGTCCATATGCCTGCCTAACCCTGCGGGACTTCGGTTGCACAGTTCATAAAATGAAATGTCTCATTTGTGGAAGTAATTATCACAGCAACAGGAAACTTAGGCCTGATATAACATGACCTGGGCTTATATTCCCATACTGTTAGTAGAAAAATTATAAAGAAGCGATATTACACATTCAGCAGCTTACTTCCTTTATGTTATAAAGATAAACCTTATGCCTGGCAAATGCTGAACTACTGTGGGATGAGGCAAGTGGGGGGAAAAAGACTCTGAACAGAAATCTGAACTTACTCTTTGTAATCAAGTGGGACTGAAGCTTGAGGAGCAAGAGGCTGTACCACATACACACATGCTCTGTTTCACGTAAAGATCCACTGAACCGCTAAGCTTGGCACTGACCCTCTGGCAGGGGTGACTAGAGGAATTGAGGTACGAAGCCACAGTTGTTAGCTGCTCTGGATCTCAGATGAAAGTTCTGTACTATGAGAGCAGCGAGGTACTACAACAGGCTGCCCAGAGGGGCTGTGGATGCCCAGTTCCTGGAGGTGTTCAAGGCCAGACTGCATGGGGCCCTGGGCAGCCTGGTCTGGCATTAAATGGGGGGGTTGGTGGCCCTGCATGAGGCAGGAGGTGGGAGATTAATGGTCCTTGAGATCCCTTCCTACCCTGGCCATTCTGTGCTTCTGTGATGTGGAGCTAAGCACTGAGCTAACATGAGCCCAAAGCCAACCAAGTTAATTAGTCTACTGGAATGTACTGTATTTTTTTTGCTATTTCAAAATGTGATTTGGCCTATAGTCATTAAAAAAAAAAGCACACCATGAAAATGAGCGATCATTCAAGAAGTGCTGCAGCTGTAAGAGTTTATTTTGCTCTTGACAAATGTCTGTGTAGCATCTGTTAAATTTAATGAGAGCTACACAGGTAAAATGATGACTTGCTTTAAAAAAAATGTTTTTTGTTTGAACACTAGTGATTGAATTTGCCAAGCCTGCACTGCTGGCTTTTCTACAAGAATGCAGGCAATCATTAAACTCTTAAAATCCTTCCCTATTTGCATAATGGGTGCAGAAGATTGGACATGTAAAGAATTGCACTGATTCTACTTGATTTTTACAAATGTTATATAATTAGTCATTAGTTTCTTAAATAGACATATGCTATCACATTGCATAGAAGCTATGGATTCCTTAGTGTTAATGTGGGAAAGTAACTGGATGGGTCTTTGGGCAGCCTGGTTGAGTATTAAATGTGGAGGTTGGTGGCCCTGCATTTGGCAGGAGGGTTGGAGATAAATGATCCTTGAGGTCCCTTCCAACCCTGACTGCTCTGTGATTCTGTGAATCCATTTCTAGTCTGTCTTTAAAAGTACGCTTGGTTTTACAGTCATCCTGCAACAGTACTACAAAGTTATGGAAAGTTGTTCAGTGAGGACTTGGGGCTATAAAGCTAGATGAATATTATTGAAATGTTTTAGGCTTCGTAGGATCCACGTCAATTTCAACGTAAAAAATAGGTAAGGTACTGTAATGTGTTCTATATATTTGGTTTGACTGTGTACTCTGGTAATCATCAGAAGCTCGAGTTTCAATACTACTCAGAGTAACTTTCTTGGTTATTTATTGGGGTCATTTTTCTCTGCCAGCACAAATGTAGCATTTGTCTTTGCCTTTCTCTGACCTCTGTTTTCATAAAGAGTGCTCAGTGCTGACTTAATCTGGCTGTGTAAAAGTGACAGGAAAGAAAAATTGACAGTAGACAATTTCAAATTGTCCTTAAATGGATTGAGCGGTTTTACTTGGTATCTCCTTTCTTGTAGAAATAAATGGTCCTTCTGGTACAGTCTACATGATAAAACATATAGAGTTTCGAACATGACGATAAGATGTGTGAGAAAACACATGCTAATAAAAATTTTGAAAATAATCCAGCTTCACATGAATGAAGATAACATTCTCAATTACGTATCCATTCTTTTGTTTCATTTGTAGGTATTTTAACTTGAGGTAGCTTTTTTTGGTAGCTCAGATACTTGAGATCTTGGGGGGAAAAAAAAAGCATGATTCAGTTTTGCTCATGTTTATACAGGCTTGTTCTCTGCCAAAGAAAATATTCATTTGTGTGCCACCCTCACTAAGCATTTCCTTTTGTCTGTGGGTGTAAAAAATTTAGTGTGGTCTTCTGTGGTGGGTTGTAGCATATACCTAAGGTAATGTGCTCATAAAGTTCCTTGGTTTAGGTTTAGTAGTAAATGCTTAAATAGCCATTACAGTTCTATGAAAGTAAGCCTACTGCGCTCTCATTTGCTTTGCCTTTTGTTGCCACAATTTCTTTGTCACTGTTGACACAAAGAGTCTGAATATGGCCTACTGGTTGCATGCCTTTGAACATGGTAGAAAGTCATTTTCGAGGTTGTACATAAGCAGTTCAGCGGGCTGATTTTTCTTATAAAATTAGGATATCTAACCTGCTGTGTTACAAGCCCTCTCTGAATATGTCCCTCTTTGACTAGAGGCTGATATATTACTGCTTTAAAAAGGTTATTTCTTAAGGAGTCTGTGAATTCTCTTATAGAGAGTAAGTTCTCAGGTGTCACAGAGGGAACATAAGGACTATTTCTGTTTTGATCTTCTCTCCCTTTCATTTTCTGCTTAGTAGAGTAGTCTCACAAGATAATTCAAGACAGCCTGGTTTTCAAAAAGACTGAAATGATAGAGATTAGTTTAATCAAACCTAGAAAAAATCATGAGTGACCAAGCCCTAAGAATATTTGAATAAATGCTGCTGACTTGTGAAGACTTAACCACGTTCTTCAGTCAGTATTTGTATGGAGCCCTACTAACTTTGCTGGGGCTCAGGACTGTTTTGACAACTACTCCTAAGAGACTCTTGCAAGATAAGGCTGAGATTATTCAGTGTTTGCTTTTCCTTTGGAGAAACATTGTTGCAGACTTCTTAAATCCAAATAAATGACATCAAGATTTAAAATGTAAGATTTTCCTTTATTCCCAGTAGAATAGGGCTGGTCTTGCATACCAATCTCTTACTGTTACATGTAATGATAAGAACAGTTCAAGAAAGTGGTTGAAAAATGCAGAGTTCTTATTCACTCTTTGTATGTCAGCTGCCATGTTACCTACTGGTAATTGTGTAAACTTAAATATTAACTTAATTAAAGCTTAAATTCTAGTTACAGAACCATAGAATCACCACGGCTGTATAAAACCTCCCAGATTATGTAGTCTGGATCTTCACTTAACATCAATATTTCTCCACTGACGATTTTAGATAAGCTGTTTCCTTATTAACACTAAACAAGAGCATCTGTTGTATTCTCTTTGAAAGCGTTGTTCACTCAGAAATTGTGCTTTGATCTTTGTAGCGGGAGAATTTTTGTAGTGGAGAATGTTGGAAGTACATCCAAGAGACTGAAATAATTTTTTCATGTGTATTTTATACAGAGTATGCGAGATGTTGAAATAGAAGCAGAGAATAGTCAACCATAATAAAATACTTTTGGTATCCTAAATTCAGTGCAACATCAAGTATGTTCTACCAAATAAAGTGAAATAATCATTTCAATAGTAATGCATAAGATTTTTGGTTATATCATAATCGAAACAGTAAAACGACATGAAAAGTCTCTAATAAGTGTAATTACATGATATATAACATGGAATTAACTCATACCTATGCTGCTTAGTTTTCTTTTTGCAAATGTGTTTGTGTTTGAATTAAGTGAACTAATTCAGGTGAATTAAACTAAAGCTTAGGCAACTAAAATTTGAGTATTTGTGACAGTTCAGTTTATAAAGGAGTGAATATGGAACGAAGTGGGCGCAAAGTATTAAAAATATGGTGTATTTTTTATCTGCCCCATGACCTGAAAAGCCAGGGCTGTGCCATTCACTGAGCAGGGGAGGCTTGGGTGGGTGGGCATGCTCATCAGTTTGCCAAAGAACACTGCTGGAGATTAGGTCAGCAGTCTGCGTGGAAAACAGATTAGGTGGTAGTAAGGGGCACTGAAAGGTATCTGCAGGCTTCACCCTCATCTTGTCTTGGGTACAGGAAAGTTTGCAGGCTTTGCACTTTTCACTGATGTGAAGGTAAACTCATTTTCTGTAAGATTCAAGGAAGAATTTACGTGACATGCTGTAGTATTTTATTTGAATTATTATTAATATAATATAATATTATTATATTGAAGTATTTGAATATGGATCCTTTATGCAAATCCTAGTATGCAAATTTCTAGTAAGAGCTCCAAGTCTTTTGAAAGCACCTGAGAAATGCGGAGAAAAGACTGATGCTGTCCCTACGCTGTGGGATCTGGTTTATATCATCCTATTGCTGAGTTGAAGGGGCTTGCGTTACAAGCTAAGTTTGTGGTCATGTGTTGCAGTGCTGTAAAACTGAATTTAGCCGCTTGAATTACCAACAGGAGTTTGGAGACGGTTTGTGAGTTCGTACCTATCACAAGAAGTTTAAGCATGTTTAATGAGAAATAAGACAAGTGTCTGAGGAAATGTGAAATGGTCTCTAAGCATGAATAACTACTTCGTAACATCTCAGGATCATCTCTGAAAGGCCATCAAGCTGGTTTCCTGCAATACTTCTTAAAATCTAGCAGTTGTAGTAAAATAAAGCACGTCAGCGAGTACAGAAGGTGTATATTCTCCTTGAACAATCTGTTTCAGCCCATTAACCAGACAAAAATCTGCTTGCTGATGGGCCATAGCTTTGAAAATAATCCTATCTCATGGTTAGTTCTGGCCTAAAATTCCTAAAAAGGCTCAGTTAACACTTCTTCACAGCAAAGATGAAGTGTAGACTTGATGGATTTCTTCTGAGTAAATTATGGTTCCAATTACCACTTAGTCTTTAAAAACAATGGGAGATGTGCTTCACATATGCATTCAAATCCATATGTAATAAGAGTCATAAATGCAATAGAATATTGGAAAGAAGACAGAATGAAAAGGAAATGGACAAGTAAAGGAGGCAGAATGAACCTTTCTTTTTAATCTGTTTTGCATTCTGTATTTGAGTCTAGCATAAGTAACCAGGCAACTGAACTCAAATTTATTTTGTGTTGTCCTGGCCTTATAATTGTAACGATGACATCAGTGCTCACACTGCTAGACTTAGAGCTCTTAGGTGACTTTTTTCTATCCTAGTATTAGCTTTGTGCGAGTATGATGCATAAACTGAAATCTTACGTCCTTGCTGTACACAAATGATGATTCCTGTATTTGTCTCTCTTCTCTACTACTTCCTTCTGCAGCTGTTCCTATTTATTTTTCTTACGTTAATTATATTTTATGGTGTTGATCTTGACATAGTTTTCTGTTCTTTTTTTTCCTTCCTGCTTTGGCATGATAGCTTGCTTTGGTGTGGTATCAAGGATAGCTGCCTAAAATATTGGGGTTTTTTTCTTTTGACCTCGCAAAAAGCAAAATAATTCCAATAAAATACCTCGAGCAAGCTGAATTCCTTTTGTCAATAGAGCTCAGGCATTTCCCAGCATTAGAGTTAAAATGAAATGCTCGTAGACTTACTGGGATTGGGGAAAAAAAAGAAGATAAAAAATGGAGACTTTCTGGCAAATGTAAATTAAAAACGTAATATATCAAACATTCACTAAACATCTGCTAAGATTTTTACATAGGAAACAATATCCTGTGTATATGGATCCCTTCAGTCCTTCTTTATTGCCTGCGTAAAGTTGCAGGTGCTTTGTTTCACATGGCTGTATGTGTTGTTCCTAAGCAGAAAAGAATATGGTTTTATAGAGAAAAGAAGAAATCTTATACTCTCTGGCCCTTTTCTTCAGTGTGTCTCTGCTGAGAAGAGAAATTCTACTTGGACTTTTCTCCACTTCTGGCATGCCAATGCCCCATCTGCTTGAGATGCTCTCTCCTGCAGACCACCCATTGCTTCCTGGTCAATAGCAGACTCAGCTTGAAACAAATGATGAAAAAAAACTCGTTTTAAAGCTAACAGAAAAATTCCAGTACATTTGCTTAGGCTGGGGTTTATATAATTTGGCATTTCAATCTATAGAGCAAGAAAAGCTTTCCTTGGAGCATAATCTGCGTTTTTTCCTTCAAGATGAATTTTAACATACATTAACTGTGATTCAGAAATTCCCCCTGGAGCACAGTTGTTTCTTTAGCCATTCTCAAATAGCATCTGTAGGCTAACTCTCTTAATCAGCATATAGTATGTACCATTTTTTTCAGCATCTTTATTTTGCTAGGAAACAAGTTGCATCTTGGGAGCAGTATTGTGTATGTAAGACCACGTCTTGAACTTAACACTTGTTATGGTTAGCAGGAATTTGGCTACGGGCTTAAATGCTCTGTTTTGCAGGTATGCCTCAACTAGATGACTGTTGGCATTGGATATTCCACAGAACAAACTGTAAAGGTCAAGGTCAAGAAAGTATATTGATTACGAAAAAGAAAACCATTGCCTAGTATATTTATAGAACTTTGGTTCAATGTTAGTTTTGCAGCCAGTGTTACGTTGGTTCTGGAGACCAGAAATGAAAACCGTGCGCTCTTCTTAACAAACAGAAACAGTTAAAATCAGGAGGACTGAGCACAGATTCAGGCAGGATGTTGTGATAATCTGGCTGTTTTGCTTCTGGTAGCTGAGGACGCACACTCTTAGGTCTGTCGCTTGCAAATAAATGCTAGTGAATATACAGTTCCATCTGTATGCAGTTTCTGATAAAGGTATGCGGCAATGAGGATTTAATTGAACTGCACATGATCTTGCCATCTTTTCACCGAGTTGGTTAATAATGCTCAGGTGTCTTGAGAACAATTTCAGTAATGTTTTCGAAAAATGAAATCTGTGGTGATTTCGTGCTCTTAATAAATGTTACAGTCTAAAATTGAACAAGGCTGACAAAATGGCAGAATAAATGCATAAGATTTTAACTGTGTAATTAGTTTATGTATTTTATACTAGACAAGCATAGTATATAATGTATTAAAGGAATGATATGTCTTCATTTCTTAGTATAACAAATCATCAAAGACCCACGTGAAACATTACAGCAGTTCTTGGGTCTGCTACAGGGTCTGACTGACAATAGAACCAAGTAGTTACATACCTAGACACTGTTTGTTTTGTTTTTCAACAAAGGAATGTGTGAAATGAGAGAAAATAAGATAACTTAATTACTGTGGATGAAGTATTGAAGTGATGACTTAAGTGCTTTGAGACCTTGAGCATGGACACAGCTCCTTACCAGCCTATTTCTGAAATAGAAGAGGGTAGAAAATTAACTTTCAGCCAAAGTCATGCTTACAGTCCCATTGTTTTAACTGAGACCCATGGTTAGAAAAATGATGGGCCTTCAGTAAAGGAAAAAGCTCCAAGTATCTCACTTAGCTCACTTGGGATTCCTAGGTAAAGAAACTTTATATTTAGAATGGAAAAAAAAAAAAGATGAAGATCATTGGTGCCTGTTTGAATTGCGGATTAGCGTTTGCCCTTGCTATTTAAACACGTAGCTTGATGTGTGTATATTTTTACTTAATTTGTTTAAGTTCTAAGGAAGAGGAGAACTAGATAGACAATGAATTTGTAATAAACGCTGAAATAATGATGCCATTTTTCCTGTTCTAGGTAAAAAATAGTCTTTTTTTTTTTTCAAGAAGCACTTCGTGAAGATTTCCCTTAATTATTTCTGATCTTTACCTTTTACTAATGTTGAGATTAATTTAACTGAGGCATTCTGAAGGAGAGGCTGCCAGTGCCAATAACCTTACATAGCTTATTAGGTTTGAACTTGCTCATAGCAAAAACAAACTCAAAATGACTGACATAATCCAAGACCTCACACAGTTTAACAGATAAAAGCAAAGTATCATCCCACTTCCCTAAATTAAAACTAGCTGTGACACAGTTTTACGTGGTTTAAGTGTAAGCAGGAAAGAGATCTTTATTCCCTCTTCTCCACAAGGACTTCAGTTCAATTTCTTTTTAAACCTCCCCACCCAAAAGTTGATGGGAAAATTCTACTGGAAACAGGCAGCAACATAGCTGATGTAACAGTATTTATTGTTTCTAGCTGATAGTAATTTTTTCTGTGGATTTTTGAGCAGGGAGACTGGAATCTTGAGCGAGTACAGTTTGGATTTTAGTATTTCTAAAGATCCAAGTTAAAAGTAGCATCATTCCTTCATTTATATTGCTATTTTTTTTGCAGTATCCCATTACATTTTCTGATTTTTAAATGAGAGATTTATTATTTACTTTGTGGAAAACTAATGTAAAACAAAAGAACAGATTCCCTCTGCAGTAAAGAATTGTGAAAGTACAATGTGAACACGCTTCAGAGGAAAAGAAAAATTTTACTCTTATATCTGATTTCAGTCAAGTTGATTTTCATGGTTAATTTTAATAAGACTAATATTTTACACTGACTATATTCTAAAGTTTAAAAATGGTGCTTGTCTTACTTTTTTGGTTAATTGTGTTCCAACAGCTATTATTCAAGGTGGAAATTTCTAAGAGTACTTACCATGGGTTTAACTACCTAGGTAAATTCTGATAGTAACTCTCACATTGACTTAAGCTTTATTTCAAAAGCAACGCTTTTGAAAATGTTTCTCATTCTTGAATAGATATTCTGGACTCAAACTGAGCTTGAACTTCCCCACTTACATTAATTTCATGTTGCTACTAAAAGTACAGTCTGGCACTACTGTAGCAGTAGATTTTTATTTATGAATAGATTTTTATCAGATGTGTACATATGAATTTAAAATAGTTCTATATGCGGTGTATGTGAGAGTTCCTTATATTCTACTGAATAGAATGAGCTTTTCATGGATATTGAAATTGTAATTGCTCAGATGTATATATACTCTGAAAGAAATGAAGATAATTACTTTTTTTTCCTGTCCTGACTTGGAGGTTTTGAAACATGTAAATAAAATGCATGTGATTACAAAGATTTTTGAATCCTCAAAATTAACTAACTGTATTCCCTAGCTTCATCTATCACTCCAAGTGTGCTTTGGATATGAAATTTAACTTTGAACGTTATGTATGATTTTTAGCCCTACTCATTGGCTAAAACGTAGGAGTTGATATCAATGGACTGGATTTTAGGGAGTATTTAGCTTGATCTTTCTTCAGGTTACTGCATCTGGAAATTTCCAGGAGCATCCCAGTTTTGGGGACAGTTGTCATTCCATGAAGACATTTCAGAGCTTACAATGAAGGAGGCAGATGCTTTTGTGGCTGCTGTTCCCTTCGTCTGATATAGAGACCCCTTGTATCTTAAAGCATTTGGTTGCCCTTGAGTGAAGGAAGCATTGGAAATGGGTCTTTTAATCATTTAACTTCATTTTTCTTTTATCTCCTGGGAGTCAGAAATCAACCATAAATCAGTAGCTGTGAGCATCCCAATCGCGGAGCATTTCCAACTGGTAGAAGGAGCCTAGTTTTATGGCTGTGTTTCCAGATCAGTTGTCTACTGAGACACAGTGGAAAGAGGATAGTTCTTAACCCTACCATTCATGCAGTATCTCTGTCTACTAAATTTGCTTTAGTTGTCTGCTTGATGTTTAATATTTAACAGTGGGTAGATCCAAGTTAGTTGGAGGGGAATTTTTTCCAAGAGGCAGATATCTGGATTATCCTCTCAAGCACTTTCATCCTGTATAGGTTTTCTTTCCAAGGATAGACATGAGAATAAAAATGAGCTCCAAAAATATATATCTGGCTTTACTTCTACTGAATGCATGACCTTAGCGTAGTTTGTTAAATTCCACATTCCTCTGCTCTTACAGAATCCTAGGAAATATGGAAAAACTGAAAAATGGTTGGAGAGCAGTTGTTCCATAAATATACAGTGTTATTTTATGCAGTGTTGGTTTCTTCCTTACTGAGACAAGGAGAGGGGAGGTGTTGCTGTGCATACTTCGAATTATTTATCTGCCCACTCATAATTGTTTAGCCTGACTCTTACAATGGTGCTAACTAAACAATTTCTCTCACTTGTACCCAAAGTAATGCAATCATATATTTTAGGCCTATAAATGTACTTGTTTAAATGAAAAATGATGGGCTTAATGACGAGAGCTGTGATGCTTGTAATAAAATTCAAAAGCTCATCAAATGTACAGATGTAGTGAAAGGAAGTATTTATAAGTAGGCACAGAGGGATTGATTTGCTAAATTATCAACATCTCTCTTCTCCATTGCTAAACTGTTATAATTATGTGGTATAATTTATTGGTGAGATCGTGGCAGAAATGGAAGTAAAGGATGACTTGAAGATATTGTCATAGGAATCTCTTCAAAGTGCTGACCTCACTGACTCTTCTAAAAAGAACTTGTACTTAAAATGGTAAAAGAGGTCTTTCTCATTCTTCCTTTCTCTCAGTGAACTGTAGAGAGGAAAATACCATCGCTGTTCTTGTGCAGTTTGTCTGAGGTAAGGAATAATGATGATAAGGCTCTTCTTCGTGCAAGTAAGCTAGGAATTTACAAACCTGTTGCAGACTAAGACTTAGGAAGCATCTTTTAACTAATTTTTAAGACAAAGCTACTAATGCTAATGGTAAGTTTACCAGTGGATAGACATGTCTGTAATTGAAGGGTAGTCAGTTTCTGCTGTAGTTTGACCATAGGCAGGGTGCAGGATTTTCAGCTGAGTTATCCGAGCAGTTGTCATCTTACTTTATAAGAAGTTGAACATGAATACCCTACAGTTAGTAGCACGTAGTTCAGAATTGTGCACAGTGATGAAAAACCATTAAGACAAAGACGTACACAAGGAGTCTTCAAAACACTGCCTGTATTCTCATCCTTTTTCCTTTTAAGTTATTAATACTAATATTCCTGTTTTTAAATAACAATAGAACACTTGCAGTTGTGGGAAATATTACAAAGTATTAGTGTGAAAATGTGCTCTTGCTCTTTTCTCATTTACGTAATGATGTTCTACCATGTGTAATTTTCATGAGGCGGTTTAGCAATAGCAGCTTGCTTGATTATGCCCTAAGCTACTTGTTTGCTATTTTCTTGCTGATGTGCATACAGATATGTGTGTAAGATCAGGTCTGAATCTATTCATAGAAGATCTGATGTTTCTAGCCAGCATCAGATAACAACAGCTTTTCAAGGGAAGTGTGGCTTTGATAAAGTATGACATGAAAAATGTCTGACGTGTGAGACCAGCAAAACATTGCAAATGCTCATGAACCTGTCAAAACTCAATTTCACCTATAAGTGGCCTGGCTAACAGATGCTAAGTTTTGTTTTGAGTTTCTCAGGTGATACTCACCAATGATTCTGCTTGCATTCCTTCAGTATTTCTCTCCCTTTCTTGAAGGTTTTGCTCCTGTGCCTTATTGTCTGTGGGATACTATGCTTCTGCAGTGGTTACTGTGTCCAGACTCAAAGTAAATAGAACTTGCTTTTCCGATTTTGTTGTGTTTCAGTGAAATAACTAATCTTTGGTCTTTCTATTGAGCAGACTTTATATGAAATAGCAGTTCTATACAAGTTCTGGTGTTGCCTTTTCTGGGTGCAGAAGAAAACTTGATAGGCTTTAGGCTTCTGCATGTCTTAGAAGGGTTAAATACCATTGTGATAAGCAGAGTGGGCCGCTGTTTCCAGCATGTACAAATCCTGGTGAAGAGATATACATCTCACTGCATTCATTTAGAATGGGATTGTTTCCAAGTGCAATGGCTGAAGTTTAAAAAACAAAAAATAAACAACAAAAAAAAAAAACAGAAAACAAAACAAGCTTCCAGCAGACAGATCTATATTTCCCTGCAACACGTATTGGCATTGGTATTCTTAGAAGTGGAGAGGATTAGTGATAGAGCTTCCTTTCCAGACCATCAACTCTGGGCAAAGAGGAAAATCTAGCATCCTACTCTCAGTTGCAGTGATCCACAAAAAAAGAGACTTAGTGCTCCTCTAGGATGCTAATATAGGGGCACTGTCAAGGACTAAATATCAGGTTGGAGGCCGGGTAGATTTCTGGTTGTCACTCTGTCAGGTGGAGAGATGAGGGAGAAAGCAGATAGGTGATCATTTTGACTGTCACTATGAAGCTTCAAGTGTAGAGCACCTTCCAGGGGTGCTCCCAGCTGGTAGGGCTGTAAATATAGAGTGCAGTAAACATTTCAGAAAAGATCATACAGAGCCCGATTGCAGGGGGAGGAGATGACCTAAAGGTTCCTGAATCACGCGGTGCTGATAGCCCCGTGGCCCCTCTCTGTAGGCTGAAATCACGTTTGCCAATACAGCTGGAGCGAGGCAGGGGCAGGTACCAGGGAAGGGAGGAAATCCTTCTCTCTCAGCGAGCTGGAAGGGATCAGGTTCCTAATAAGTGAATCAGCTCCTAGTGGGGCCGTACCCTTCAGTCCCAGGAAGTGTGCGGAGGGGAAAAGCAGGGCTTTATTCTCCTGGCAGCTTCTTACTGAATTATGCTTCACTTTCTTAATAAATGATTCTGACATAGCACACGCTGCTCAGCAGCAGGAAAATATCCTGAAAGTGTATTCTTAAGGAGAAAAGCTCAAGTAAGAGAGAAGGCAGCTCTGATTCGGTTATTTACCATCAATCAGATTCTTGCTTGGCAGGGAGTGGATGATTATGAGCCTGAACAAGCCGAAAAGGGGCAGGAAGAGAAGTGGAGGCAGCATTCTTCCTATTTAAAGCTGCATCCCGTGAAAAGAGCGCTTGCAGACTGCACTAGAGCTGGTGCTGGAAAAAAAGGGCTCTCAGACTTTGTCCCAGGACTGATGCTGAAAGACGGAGCGATTCCCCAGCTGGCTTCATGGTGCTAAAATAACCTTCCATTTCTGCACATTTTGCTGCCCAGGAGGATACATGTCTAATAGCTAGGCATGATGGCAACCAGGGTAGAAAAGAGAACTTTTTTCATCCTTGCTGCTCTATTAGGGCTATGTGTAACCATAAAAGCACAAGAAGAGGAAGATTATGACGCTGGTGAGTTTTTTTTCTTTCCTTTTTTTTTCTTTTTCTTTGTACGCTGAATGCTTATTGTGTTATTTCGTTAATGAGAGAAATGGAAAACTTCTTGGAGGATTTTTGGTTTATATGCTAAGATTGCTATTGTAAGGCTTGCAGTTCGGGAATATAATCAGAAAAGAGAAAGAGGTTTTAAAAGTTGGCGTTTTTTTTTTTTTCGGTATTCCCGGGTCTCTGTGTGCAGTCCCGTGAACACAGAGGAGAAAAGAATGATTAAATGCAAAATGCAGCTGTGGAGCACCCTGAAGTAAACCCTGCTGCCTAGCACAAACAAAACGGGGGGTTGGAAAGTTTGCAACAAAAGAAAGTACTTAGGATGAGGCTGAAGGAGGCTCCGGGGCTGGAGACCGACCAGAGCTGGGAGAAGTAAACACAGGAGCTGTGCAGGGTGGAGTCTTTTTGCTCCAAACGACGTCTGCTTTCTTACGTTCTTTGTTGTAAAAACCCAACAATGTCATTTTCCTTTCTTTTCTTCTCTTTTGTTTCCTTCTTTCTCCTCTTCCTTTGCCTTCTCTGTCTCCTTCCCCCTCTGGCCCTGGCTGCAGAGGCTGTTTAATCCCCAGTGACAGGCTGTGATGGAACACAGCCTTCCCTGCCTTCGTGCTTTCCCACCCTCTGGCTCACTTATCTGAACAGCGGAGGTTTTTAGCAAGCCGTCTTAAAGCGGGAGCTTTGGCCAGCTGTGTACCCGGCCTGTGCGACTTGAACTTTCTTAGGCTGTTCTTTATCTTTTCTGAAGTTAAATAACAATGTTTGTAGGGGAGAGGTTGCAAGAATTTGTAGTAACTGTTCTCTTTCATCAGTCTGAGTGCCTTGCTGTCTGTTGGTTTCCTGAAATGTGAGAAGGCCGACTGCAGGACAGTTGGTCGCTATTGTACTCCTGAAAATGCTTTCCAGGCTTCCTATGTGTTACTTTTTCGGATCTTTTTTGGAAAAGAAGCCAAACGGGCTACTTGGCCATACAGTGCAGTTCGTAATTATTATATTGCTTATTTGCAAGAGATTTATTTTTCTTTCAACTGTATGCATCTTGTAATGCCCTGCATCGCACCAGAGAGCGGGTTTCAAATTCTGGTGACTAACGCAGTGCAGTAGTTTGGAAAACTTTGTTCTACAAAGCAAGGGATACTCCTGACTTTGCATGAGTGTCTAAGAAGTCCCATAGAGGGGGCACTTTGTATAATCTTGGGAGTGCAATTCAAATACTTGCCATAAAGGGAGAGCCATAGCATAGATCTTTTCTTTCATACAAGAAAACAATTCTGAAAATATAGAGTTTAGATTGAGGGGGGTGGGGGAGAGGAGAGCAAAACAACAAATGCTCAAATGTTATGTGAGATGTCTGTGGGATGAAGTTATGTGCCATTAATTTGTTTATTAGATTTTTGCTATTATGGAAACTACGGGATGAGCCCATAACGTACCAACACCTTCTGGGATGTACTTAACATATGTTGATGGCTAAAGAAACTGAGAGGTACGTGGTAACTCAGAGAGCAGAATACACCGTAATAAATGAGTGACATGTGTTTGCTTATTTCACTCATTCACCTTCCTGTTTGGGAACTTAAATAGCTTTGGTTTACATGAGAAAGCTGTCTGTATGAGAAAGCTGGTTCTTCTATGCTCCATATATTAAAAATCAAATCATAAAAAGAAAACCAACTGTACTGTGAGGAGTGGGACACAATGAGGAGGGAAAGTGCAGGTAGGTCTGGTTTAAGTGTGTAAACAAGGGAGTTTCAATTTTGATGTAGTTCCTGACAGAAGCTCACAAATGCTGTTGAATGGGGAGGTTTGGGTCATTAGTTTGTCTTGGTTTCAGTATTAACCAACGCAGAGCAGTGCATGTTATATTGTGCTGCAAGTGGTTGCGTCTTGGCAGCTGCTGCACTTCTACCCATTCAGTTAGTCAGTGTCACTTGAATGTAGGTGCTGTGTTAAACTAATTTCAGAGGTATGTAGGGAGACAAGGATGACAGTTTAAGAAGCAAAAATTAGAAAAATTTATCAGTCTTGCAGAAGGTATGCTAAGTGTTATTATACCAGTCATTTTTCATACCAACACTGGAGGAAAAATGAGAAGAATAAGAAACTGGTTGTGTCAACCACAGTGGAAGAACGAAATAGCACAGAGTTGATCACAGCAAAGGTGAGATCCATGTATTGATAGATAAGTTAAAACAACAAAGCAGGTAAAATTGCTTTAAAAAAAGCATGCAGTATTACTGCTTAAAAATTTATTTCGGACAGTTAATTTGTGCTTTTAAGTAATGCCAGTCTCTATATCCACTTTTTTCCTCTTGGAACCGTTGCAGGTCGATCTGTTTTGCTCAAGAGCACTTGGCTGGCAGTACTGAGTAGTACACGCACCTGAAAATGCACATTCAGAACGTGAAGAACAGATACTTTTAAGTCTAGTACAGCAAAATTGGTCATTTTGAGTCTGACCACTTCGAATGTGCCCATTAAAAAATTACATGAGACTAAAGCCTGCCCTACAAATGCCTAGCAGTGAAAGGTCCGAGTTTTCTGTTCTTTGTAGGGGCCTGGGCAGGCTCAGAGATGGAATAAGTAACCAGAAGAGGGCTCAAATTGCAGTGTTGGAGCTCTGAATCTTTGAAGGGCTTTCCACACACACAGCGTTGCCTTACTTCTTCCTTTAGGATTCAGTATACAGGAAGCAACTAGCAGAAGTAGTACATGCTTCTGGGATCTTTTCCCACCCACTTGAGTGTGTAAATGCGATAGTTTTCTTCCAAGTTGTTACTTAAGAAAACTAGAAACACACTTCTAGAAGATCTGTTGGCGGCTTGGCTCGAGCAGCAGCTGCAGGAATTATCTCCTTCAAGAAGATTTGTCTGCAGAGTCCATTTCGGCTTACTGGTAGTGATCTAATGTCACTATCTCCTTGATTTCTCACTTCACTGCTAGACTTGTCATTAGATTCTCATTAGTTTCTGAATCGTGCTCTTTTCTGAAAACTTTGAGTTGATTTATTCTTCCCAGTCAGGCTCGGGTAGTGTCATCCCTACATCAGCTGAGATCAGCGTGGGCTCTAGTATTGATTCAAAGTATCTGAGCTAATTTCCTCTCGTTCCACTGTGTGAACAAGAACAAACAAATGAGGGTCATTCCCTCTGAATTCATGATCCTCTCTGACCTCTTTGAATTCATCAGGTCTTTCAATTTGTCTGGAAACCTTACAAAGGAGGAGGAGACAGAAACAGCTGAGCTGGTTGAATAGGGACTATTAAATATGTCCATCTACTCCTCCCTAATAACAGAGATAGTATCTTCAGGGGGAAATGAAGGTTAATGTGTTGCACAGTCTCCACTCTGTGACAGGTACTGGAAATTTGGTAACAGGTCTGCTATAGCTATGGAAAGGAAAAAGAATTATTGAGCACACCAGATGTTCTTGGTTTTCTCTTTGCTCTTTCAAACTTAAAAAGGAGTCCTCGGAGTTCCATTAGAAGAATGGTTTGAAAGAGGGGCAAATAGTCTGCCTTGATAACTCGCACTGTTTCAGTGAGGATCTCATAGTGCTTTGTTTTTCTTTTCCCCAAGTTCCTGATACCAAGATCACTTGCTTAAATGCATACCTGTGCATTTAGTGAGAATAAGTGTATATGTGTGTAGGTGTCAATGACTGTGGGTCTAATTTTTGCAGGTAACTGAAAAAATAAGAGATTATGGGTCCAGAAAAGCAGAAAATGTGAACCCATTACTTCTATTAACAAAAAAAAAAAAAAAACTAGCAACCCACAAAAAACAGTTCTTTGGGGGCTGACTCATGATGTGACTAGGGAATATTTGTGGTTGGTTCCCCTGCCTATGACTGTGTGGGGAAGAGAAACTTCCAGAGTCCTCACGAAGATTACTCTTACTCAGACTACACAAAAATTCTGCAATGCATATAAGTGAGGTCTTAAGCCATCTGTATCAGCTCATGTTCTTTTTTTTTTGGTTTTCCTTGGAGATTTTTTTGTGTTTGAAGAATTACATGCAATGGTTGTTAGTGTAGACATAGTTTTTGCCATGCTGTTTTCATTCATAGATGTTTTCACTGCAAACCAAATGGTCAATTCTTTCTCTCAGTCCTAACTCACGTTTTGGCACTCTCACAATTCATTCTGTGGTGAAGTCCTTTTATCTTTACAGTTGGTTTCGCTGTGATAACATTTTATTGGGTGATTTGTTCATGTAAAACACTGCAGGATTGGTTCTGTTTAGCAATATATATTAACTGAAAGCTAACTTTTTTGGTGTTGTTTATGTTAAGCTTCTAAAAAAACATATAAATTACAATTTATTATAGATGTGCTTAAGAAAATTTAGCTTAATAGCAGTTTTTAACGTTTGAATAGTATTTAGCCAGATTTGTCTCTGGGTTAGCTGGAAGTTATTTGACTTATGTGTGGTTAAAACTAGAGGTGGTGAGCTCATCAGATTACTTGGTTTTCAGTGTTTTGTGAGATGAGAAACACATGGGTTCTTCTGTGTACTTGTGGGGAAGCAGTTACTCTGAAGGCTAACCTTTATGCAACTCTACAGTCCTTTAAAAGACCCAAGCACATGCTTATGGCCTGTCTGCAACTATTTTTCCATATGCAGAGAAAGGCAATGAACTCAGTGCCAAAAAAATAATAGAGTAATAATAAAAAATAGTTGAAATGCCAACTGCAGGCATGTGATCTGTTTTTATATGTACACTGATAGTTTCACCCATGTTGTCTTTGTGACTCTGCTCATTTTTGTGTGCTCATTTCCTGACATTAGAAGAATTTCTGTGAAAAACTTAATTAGAAAGAAAAACTCCTTAAGTTGATCCAATGAATTCTTGATCAGACCTTGATCAGAGAACAAAGACTGAACTTACACTTTAACTTACTTCATAGACAAGTGAGCCTATCCTCATTGTAATGCATAAGGCAAAAATAAATTTACTTTATTGTAAATTGCAAAATTACTGAGATGAACAGTGCAGTTGTTGAGCTACTAGGAAGAGTTAAGCAGTGATACTGTCCACAGTAAGTAACATGTTTTCTACCTTATACACCTTCTCTGAAGCTAACTTTAGTGGGAAGTCTGTCCTTTTGGTCATGTTTATTTCTCTAAAGGAATGTGACCAAATCACAAATTCCTGCTTATTCTGTTTATTTGCTGTGGCTCATCCATGCCTATCATTTTGTCATAAGCTTCTTCACTTTGTAGTGCTAAGCAACATAAAGCCATTGGGGACTCCTTACTACTTCTATAGGATTGTAGTTAGATGTAGAAGGCACACAACTCCACCAGCCGTTGTCATGCTCCTCTTGTACTGCTCCCAGTGGCTGGCTGGGTCTTGATCTGTGTTCTTGCGTGTCAGCGATATGGATGATGGACCACATTCTGTGTAATTGCACTGACACATGGATCAGATGGACAGTAGGGAGGTTTGACTTGCTTGGATGACATTCAAAGAGAAAGTTGCAGGAAACTTAATTTTCCGAAGTCATCCAATATTAATTGCAATTGTCTACTGTAAGAGTACATGTGTCATTTCAAGAAGTAATATAGTGCTGGAGGTCCTGGAAGGGAAAACATTATATACTTTGCATGCCCTGTGATTGATGCATTTACAAAATACTAATCAACATTTCTGCACGCTTTGGATGTACTTCAAGTTAATAGTTTAAAGAGACCCTAATATTTAGACTTCGCTATTATTGATTGCACGGAAGGGCACTGGGGCCCTTTTGCTTCTAAGCATTTTAGCAGATTTTCATTTTGAATAATCAAGAAACAAATACGAAAACCTTCTGCAGATGAAGGAAAGTAGTTAACAGTATTGGGAAATCTCATCTCCTGTTGCTTTTTCTTGGTGATAGAGGTTTTTGATGCCATGATGCCTTAACACATCCTTGCTTCAGACCAAGAAAATAGTTGATAGTTCTGCATTTATTTCAAGTCTACGTTAGAAGTTTATTTTTTTATAGAAAATACAAATACTAAATATTCTGTGAGTCTTTCTAATGCTCAGATAAGATTGGAAACTACAAATGTTACTTATAGAAATACTGATAGTACTTTTTTCACTTGGATTTCTTAAGTTAACCGTGTGTCCATCTTTTACTCCTGAAGTGCACCACACTTCAGTCTCTGTATGGTTCCCATCTGCTTCACTGTTAACTTTGACTTGCAGCATAAGCCAGTGGAGAGGTTTAATGCCATTGGATTTGTTATTAAATTTCTCATTTCATAGGTTAATTTACATTTAAGAAAACAATAGTATGCATGGAAGTTTGGATGCTGATAAGCACTCAGTGCTGTGGTAATGAAAATCCCTAAACAGTTGCTTGCAGTTATCTTTCCTTTCCAGCAACCTACATTTTTTGTAGCCTGCTGTGCTGTCTTTTATTCTCGCAGTGAGAACAATTCCATTACTCTGCTCTCCCACCCGCGTTTGCTGTGGAAGGGTCATGTGTTATGTAAGCACGAAGACTAAGGAGGATTGTCAGAGGGTCAGCGGCGGTGTGCTGCTGTCTCATACAGGAAACCACTGTTCCTGCAGGCCCTTGAGATTCTGTTCGTATTAGCTGCTGAAGAACAGTCTACTCTCTGGAGGGCTAGGCTCACATTATTCCCTGACCATGCTACTGCCAATTGAGG
Organism: Meleagris gallopavo; assembly: GCF_905368555.1. Taxonomy (NCBI): domain Eukaryota; kingdom Metazoa; phylum Chordata; class Aves; order Galliformes; family Phasianidae; genus Meleagris; species Meleagris gallopavo. Next base: position 2,172,772 of record NC_139410.1, read on the forward strand.
GTAGGCAGGTTTGGAGTTGTGGAGAATTTGTTTTTCTTGCTTCGTCTAAATAGTACAGTGGGTAAAATGACATAATGGGGCTATTTTTGTACTGGAAAACTTCTACAGCATCTTCTGTGATTTTCATTTATAGCATAGCATGGATGGACTGGAGAATTAATGTGCATCTCTGTGTCCCAGTTCTTGGGATAATGGGGCTAAATAGAAACACAAACAACGACTCTGATACTGCTGGCAGGAATTCAGAGTTCTGGACGTGAACTCACGGAGAGTAGGAGCAAGAGTAAATGTTTCATTGAGGCCTGTTCCCTGCTGTGCAGTAGATGGCTGATGAGAAGGTCAATACATCTTTTCCCAGTAAAATACTTGCCGGCATCCTTCAGGAAGCTGAGAATCTGAAGTGAAAGATTAAAAGCATGTCAATGTTGAAAGAGAGTAAGGAGGTCAAATGTATCATCGTGAAACTATGTCTTGCCCCAATTGGTCCAAGATTAATATTGCGCTCTAAAATGACAATGAAAGTACAGGGAAAAAAGACAAGAAGAATTTGCTGCTTAGTTGGGAAAAACTTCCACCGCTTGAACCTGGATACCTTTGGGTGCCTTCAGAAGCTGTGCTGAGAGTTGGCTTTAAAGTTACCTGCCCTCTTCCTGGAGATGATAGTAAACCTTGATTGATTGATGTTATATTTCATCACTTTACAGTCCAAGGTCTCGTGTCTCCTGTTCTGTTAAATATCCCAGTAGGCCAAGGAAAAATGTTTGGGGGAAAACATTGAAACAGAAACAGCAAACAGAAGCTGTACTTGGTTGCTTAGCTGTTTTAGATTTAGCTTTGCTCAAGTTACAGGGTTTACCAAATTTTTTCATGTATGGAAATGTGGTGTAATGATTGCAATCCTGTGATGATTGTTTTCCTAATACATTGCTTCACATGTGCAGTGGCTGGGAAACAGCCTCTTGATTGAAATATCACAGCCAATTGAAATCTCGCTTTAAGACATCAGCTTTAAAAGTTAAGGTCCAATAAAAAGGAGAGCATTTAGTATCTGTAACCAGGCCTATAGAAACCTATCAAATGAGTGAGCTAACACGGAGGTTAACCACTGAGGGCTCCAGCTGGCAAAGCATGACTGCTGGTGCTAGCTCAAAGCTTTCAGGTGTCATTTCTACGTGGATAGACCATTTATTTGTTGGAGTTTAGGAAACATTACTGCTTGTTCATCATAAGTTTTGAAAATCTGTTAGATGTCAGGCGCGTGACTGTTGCTGCAGGGGTAATAGCTTTGTTTCTCTTTTTTTTTTTTAAAAAAAGGTTTTTCTCCAGATAGTTTCCAAATCTTACTGCTTGATGACTTCATGCTGTGTTGTTCATGTTGAAAAGCATTTCACTGCTAATAAAGCATTGGGTACTGGAAGTGGCTTGAACATTGCCGTTATGAGTGGAGGGAAAATTCATTGAATATGTATGGTTAACAGGAATCTATTGTGAATGATAACTTAGGGTTTTAGAAATGGTCTTCTGGAGTCACCTAGGAACAAGCAGGTTGTTAATGAACTTCACAGATAAGAATAAGGAATGAAAAACTTGCCATCTGTGCAAAAATAGGGGTAAGAATCACAAAGAACAAAATTAACTTAAATTGAAGACTAGGCTGATGGGTGTACTTACTTAAAAAAAAAAAAAAATTGATTTTTGTGTTATGCTGTGTGATCAGAAGAGGGTAAAACTTAGAACACAATTGTTTGTCACATAGCAGGATGTAGGAGAGCGAAGCAGTATTCTCAGGACCCATGGTAGGCAAAAAAGCATGAGGAAAAGGAAGAGAAGCTTTTGTTCACTCTTGGGTGATCAATGCCATCCCAAATGGTAGTATATGGGGGGAAGATAAAATGGAATAGTAAGGGTGAATTTGCATGAGAAAGGTATTTTGAGAGTTGAATTTTTTTATTCAAGGTTTTTGCGTTGTATACACCTGCCAGACTGAATAATTCTCAGTGTGTCCAAAGATTAGAAAAGATAAGTCAAGGGGAAGCAAAACAGGCAAGACTTTGCAGAGAAGCTCCGTGTAGAAGGTGGAGCTTGTGTCTATTGAGGAGCTCATGGCTCTGTGTGATGGAGGCATGGTTGCCCTCATGTGACTTCAGTGGGGGCAAGGTGTGGGAGTAGTTGGCATTTTTTCACTCGTTTAGAAGCACTGAAAGAAATAGTATCTTTTTCTTGACAAATTTTGCATTGAAGGAGTGGCTTCTTCTATTAAAGTAAAAAAAAAAAAAATACACCTAATGAATAAATGGATAACTTACTAGATTTCAATCTAAAAGATTAACAGCTTAGGTTCATGATGCAGACAGAGAAACCCTGGAGTTAAAGGTATATATATATTTTTTGATACGTGCTTTTGAAACTTAGAAAAGCTTTCGATGTTTTGTATATCAGCCTTGACAGTATTCCTTCAGAAATGTGAGGCATTACAACAATATTTTTAGTGAGAGGCTTATAAGACTGAATTTGTGCAGTAAGCATACATTGCCTCTTATGAGACATAGTAACCCTGTGTTTTATAAAAACAACCTGTAAAAACAGCATGAATTGTCTGAGTAGTGAAGGGAGATACATGTGACAACAGCTTCTGAAGACATGATTAAGACGTTCATAAACAAGTATTCAAATCAAAGTTCAGATCACAGAAAAGGCTCTTAGTTTTGCATCTGAAATACAAGTTTATCGAAGACTTTATTTACTGGAAACATTAGTGAAAAAAATACAAATTGCATGTACTAGAAGAACAACACAACTCTGAATTTTATGTTATGTTTCATATTAATTTAAATATCCTTAATTTGATGTCTTTCAAATCAGGAATTTTTTTGGACTGGTGAGCTACTTGTAGAAGTATGTAAATTTTTTTCACAAATTCAGATGTGTTTTTAACTTAATGAACGTTACATTTTAAACGAGCGTAGTATGTAATGCATTTGACACACACACACACACACACACACACACACACATATATATGTATATATTAATGCAGTTTAAGTAGTGTGAAATATCAAGACATGAGATATTCCTGTTGTAAAGGAACTATATTGCAAGACAAAAGCATCTCACGGATGAAGGTAATATAGGATGACTTTGAGATTGCTTGTTCTGGCAAGAATCAAAAAATACTGAAACTTGCATTGGCAACCAAGGAAGAAAGGAAGGGGAGAACCTGATGTAAGAGACGTCAAGCTGGTGACAAGGAAAGGAGAACACGAAAAATGGAGCTGCATGGAGCTAACAAAACAGTATGGCTGCAGTGATTGTGCTGGATATTAAAAATAGACTGACTGGCAAAGTGCCAGAAGTTCACTTCAGAGATCAGGGCTGCAATTAGACAAATGAGCTTGTCTTCCATTTTTCTGATAGAAAATTCTGCTCCAGTCAGTCTAGGCCTTGATACTGAGATGAAGTAGTTTTGCTGTGATTTGGTTTTGTGTTGTTACTGTGAAATGCAGGACTTCCTTACGAATTTCTGTTGTGCTGTTGAATGCAAAGCATCCTTAGTCTGCTGTCATCTACATACTGAGTTGTCATGCTAATAATATTTTTGTTGAATCACGTGGATGTTTGTTTAATAGCTGATAGGTTTCAGAGGTAGAATCTGGCTCCTGTGCGAAGAATTCTCTGGATAGTGAAGCACAGGAATTGTGGCTTGTTGTCAGATTTCAGGAAGTACACCTCTCTGTTGGGTTTGTCTTCATTTTAGTACATAGACCGAAACTTTGCAGCTTTACCATACTGTGTCAAAATGTGCACTCTTCACTTTTTTTAAATGTTTTTTTTGTATGGGACTGGGTTAGGAAGAGAAGGGTTAAATCCTTGATCTCTTCAGGATATGCATATTTTACATTATGAAGGATGCCAGGGCCAACCACTGTGAGTTGTACTGCTCTATTTTTTATTAGTGATATCTTTCTCATGGTTTTACAACTGAGGATATGGAGAACTGAATACTTTTTTCTTTTCTCCAGCTGTTTTATGTTTATTTGAGCCTGCCCTGGTTTCCTAGGATATCTTTGTAGGATGGAATTTGTCTACTTTACAGGCACTGTGCAAGATGGGCAGTGTATTTTGTTTGTGTTTAAATGTAATGAACACAGAAGGTAAATATTTGGTGATTTTAAACCTCCGATTCAGCTGAGTACTTCAAAATCTATCTTCAGGCACATTAATAGCTTTCTTTCTTAGAATGAGATGATTTGTATTTAGCTTTGTTTGCCTAACTACCTTAATGAATGAGGACTTATCTCCTTTTTTCATTTGAAAGAGGGCAACAAACATCGGGATCTGAAGTAACAAGTAATTAGGGAAAACAGTGTAGCAAGGAGTCACTTGAAATAGCAGAGCTGTTATCTTGGAAATGTTGAGTCAATTATACTGAAAAAAGATTTAGGTGCACATAGTGATTATTTTATATTTTCACAGAAAACTATTTCATTTTCGTATTTCAAATCTATTGAGATATTTAGAGTATTAGAGATATGCAGGCTTTTCGTAATCCTCCTCATATTAAGCCACATAAGCTGAGTTTTGCTGTTTTTTATGTCCAAATTCACTTAATTTCAACTGAAGTTTGCTGCCAGACATGAGTAAACATGAGCCCATAAACTTAGCCTAGTTTTGGTTTCAGGGAAAACCATGATAATCTCAGCAGTTTGATGTGAGCCTGCTCTTTGCTCTAATCCAACTCAAGTTCAGGCACTGCAGGATCTCTGCACTAAGAACTGGCAAGTGTGGCCTTCAAGGTGTTAAGGCAATCCATGTGCTTAGGTTCTGTACGTGCACACAAAAAGCTACATGATGTTCAGTAGAGATTTAAGTTTGTCACAGAACTAAGCATGTATAAACTGGGTAGTAGTTTGCGGTCTGGTATGTGTAACAAGAATGTAATCAGTAGGGCTTGGAGCTGATTTAGCTATAGGGTACGTTTTTACTAAAACTAGTTCCTGCTGACTGTTGGAATTTATACAGGTAATACTTCTGGTCCCAAAGAAAAAAAACAGACTTACTTTTTCGTGAATTGGATTTGCTTTCTTTACATGATGGCAGAAGTCACTCTTGATCTTGCCCTTCCTTGCTCACTTTAAAAAAAAAAACAAACAAAAAAACAAAAAAAACAAAACCTTGTCCATTATGGAGGCTGAAAGGCTGGAATTGTTTCCTGAAGTTTGGAAGGCATAGAGTTTAGTAAGTCATTTGTTTATACAGTGTAATGCAGTTCACAGTGTAATGTAAATACCGGGGTACTGATGCTCCAAAGTTTGCAGACAAAACTGACTTAGAACTGTTTATTCCAAGGCAGAGCTAGTTTTAAGACATATAGTCATAGTAAGGTAATGCAAATGGCTAATCAAAAAAAAAATGGGAATTTTTTTCCGCTTCTCATCCTGTGGGAAACATGTAGGAGCATGCTACCATACGGCTCTGGTTTTGGAAATAGAACTGTCTTCTCACAAAAGGCCTGAGGGGCTGTTTTCTTTCACCCGAACTACATGTGTAACGAGTTTTCCAGCACCTGTGGCAATGCCCTCCCTGCTGTATTACAAGGAGCCTGGAATGCTTACAAAATTCAGGTTTTTGTAGCCTTTGAAATTTCTGTGTCAAATGTAATTCAAGCTCAAGTCACATGTTGCACCAGTGTTTTGGGTAGTGCTTACGAGAGAAACTTTCTGCACCAAGAGACATCACTGCTGTATGTGTTTGCATGTACTGTTAGATTTCGGCACCAACATTTGTTATCCAGTGGAACGGTAAGATTTGGTGAATCCTTGAACAGCCTGGTATCTGTTGGTGAGAATATCAAGAATGGACAGAACAGAGAATGGTGGGAAAAACTAATGCATTCCAGCTGTCTTTGATACAAATGACTTTGCATTTTTGATTCAGAAATATTCTGTGCCACAGTATGTTTGATTTTATTTTTTTTAAATAATATTGAGCAATTACCTGAAATTAAGCAGTGACCTTTGTAGGACAGTTTTTTACTCAGTTGGAGCTGTTAATTTTGTTAATAAGATCTTACTACTAAAAATATGAAATAGTAGTATGAATTTAGGTGCTTGAGATATGATTCAGATGGAATAAGTTCATAAAGTAAGTTTTGGAGCACGTTGGGAACAGAGTCTGCCTCCTCCTCAATTCACCTTGACAGTATTACAAGTTGTTCTGATCTGTGACTAAGTGAAGATTTGAGGACTTAATTTATGTTCAGTTGTATAGCTCAGTTGCAAGAGGATCTCGTGCAAAAACTATCCTCTTAGGAAGAAGATCCTCTCATCAACTGAGACACAATTTATATGGATGCTATTTTATTCTCTCATTATTTATTACCACATGTGTATCTGGGATTTAATGATTTAGTCTTGAGACACTCTGTAGTAACTGTGTTCTGAATGAAGACATCACAGTCTTTGTACCTGACTGTTGTGGATTAGTGTTTTTTAGTTGTCAGTATTCCAACTAAGAACTTGATGTGGACCAGTGGCAATTAAAGAGTTCCAGTCCTGTTTATTGCCCCTTATGGGCGTTGTGAGTATCCTGATGTGAGGGGATGGGTGGCATCTCTGGAGGACCCCGGGCCTTTTCCTTCCACCTCTGCTCAGCTGTCTCAGCTCGCCGTGGAGAAAAGCACGTGCTTCCCTTGCACCGTCGTGGTTTGACTCGTGTTTTGGATTCTCTTGTCTCTCTCGTTTTGTTTGATTTGGTTAATTTAGTAAATTACTGTTCTTTCTCAGATGGCTGCCATTGTGTTGTTGTTAAAGCTATCTCCTAGCTCTCTGCCCCTCCCCCTCTCCTGGAGCTGGTTTCTCTCCAGTTATGAGTGAGATAATGGAGGGAAATTAACTCTGGTGATGAGACATTGATTTAAGGCATAGGAGCAGGATTTGGACTTAGGTTTGGCTGGATACCTTCTCTGCAGATCTCCTTCCTCCTTAGGGCTGGGAGCTTGGTTTTGACTGGGGCATTGGCTTTATATCCCTGTAATGGGAACACTTTGCTTGTAGTGGGGATTGAAATACCTTCAGGGAGAGATACCTGTGCACATCTTGTGTATAACTGAGAGGACAAACATTTCATTTGAATGCAGTGTTATATGCAGGAAGATTTTAGCTTAAAAAGTAAAGATTCAAGCATGCTTTTTTTCACTTTTTTTTTCCAATGCATCTCTAAGGAGATAAATATTTTATTTTTCTTCTGGTCTGCAGCATATAATGAGAGTTCAGGTCTTAAGAGTGGCCTTAAGTGGCTTGAGAGCTGAAATCCCTTTCACCATCAAACAATCTGCCTGAGGCTGGTGCTGAGCTCCAGGAGCAGGAGCTGACTTGAGGGTGACCCCTGGGCTGCTGCTGTGCAGAGGAGCCTTCCCCAACCCTCGAGGTCACCAATTGTAAGGCAAGTGGGCCTTAGTCGTTTCTGAAGTCAGCACAGAACAAGTGAAATAAAGGCAAGCCACCATTTATTTATTTCAGCTTCCATGGAGGAGGCCTATCCCAGGCTCTAGGCAACCGGCCATCTATTATCCACACAATTCATAACAGTAAAAGCAAAAAGAAGCAAACCACATTAGCCAGCTGCCTTAGGTTAGGGGAAATGAAATCATCCAACCCTTCGTGTTCCCTTGGGCCCAGCAACTCAGCCCCTATCAAACATTTGTTCCAGAAACAAGCTCAGTCTGTGGAGTTAAAAAATGTATATGTTAATATATTCCAACAGATCATGAAATTTCCTTGCTTAGAAAGTTGGCTGTGCCAAGCTCTGCCTGTGCAGACTATAATTTCCTTTCTAAAGAGAGAAGAAGCATCTGGACCCACTCAGCACGGCGCAGTGTGCCTCTTCCACGTCAGCATGCCGGCACTGTTCAATTCCAGCCTGCCCTGAGCTGCCTTCCTCAGCAAGCCCTGTGTCAGATCCAGACCAAACCCCCAGTGCTAAACGTGCCAAAATGTTCACAAAGTTCTGTTCCTAAACCAAAAGTGGGCTTTGAGAGTGTCATCGATGGGTGCTGCAGGCATGGTCCTGTGCTCTTTGAGACTTAGAAATGGAGCGCAAAGACTTTTCCCAACATTGCTAGGATTAAAAATCCATTAGGTGCAGGGGTCTGTTTTCATTCATCTATGCAAAATAGAAGAGGCTGCACTGAAGTTCATGAAATCAAGCTAGATGTTTAGGATTGTCTCAGTCCATTTATGAAATTTTGTGTAAAATTTCTTCTCAGTTCTCTGCCAGTGTATCTTAGCAAAAATGATATCTTAATGATATTTCTATCACAGACTAAATGTGAAATATGATGATATGAGGTTATATTTGGGAAGTATGATATTGGGGAGAGAAATGTGTAACATTCAATTCTAGTCGTGCTTTCATCTCTCTAGTTTTATCTAGAGTACTTTCTGGCTTTGCTAACAGAAAATAGTCACGTTATGCTTGACACTAACTTAACCCGGGGACTGTTGGCTACTGGCATGCTAGGATTAGTAGAGATATAAAAATGCGACTCTCAGAAGACAATCAGGGAGATTCGAACAGAAGGCAAGGAGCCGTCTCATGACCTTATTACCTTAAGGAAAAACAAGCCAATAGAAAAACATTGCATGCAAATCACAGAAGTGCTATTACTTCAGTGGAATAACTTAAACAAGCCGAAGATCTGCAACATTATTCAGAGATAAGGTGGTGATATGTTTTGTTTTGTTTTTCTTTCCTCTGTAAAATCACATTGTATATGTTAATCTGAAGCTGTTCAAATATGGATCAGATCTGTGTGTGAGGCTGTGTGTAGCTATGATTACATTCAGTAATCATGCAATGAAAGAATTATCCTTACTACTGCCTACTTTGCACATAGAGTTCATCAGTAAGTTTGGAAATAGTTCTTAAATGCCAGGCTATAACTTGATGCTAAAGGAAGAACCTGTAATGCACCATTTTTTATTCTTTTAATGCAAAGAAACCCAACGAATTGTTAGAATTCATTGTACTCTTAACTTGGTCCTGACCCGTCATAGCCCTATAGTATGTAAGTGGAGCCTAGGATGAACACCTCAACAAAGTTGTGATATTGTCACCGCAGTGTACAACTCTGAGTTCTGAGTGCAGAAAGTAAGGGAGCTTATCTGTCTGCTCAGGTGAGCACAGGGTTGAAGATTAATAATCCTTGAGGTCCTTTCCATCCCTGTGGTTCTGTGAAGTCAAAGTGGATGATCTTTCAGACATGGTTTAATGTTACACATAAAAACAGGTGGGTTTAGAGCCCTCTGAAGTTTGCATCAGTGGTGGACAGTCTAGGCAATGAACAGGTAAGTTTCAGTGCATTAATTCCCAATTGGCAGCAGACTGCCTTAGATTTCCACTGATGCCATAGTAATTTCTTTGAGCAAGGACCAGATGTTTTTTTACTGATCCTGTGACTCCAGCTGTTACCATGGAACAGATTCCAATGCTATTACTAATAATAGGACCTAAAAATAGCTATAGGAAGCTAGTTTGTCTCCTCCCGTCTGGAATGTTGTACTAATAAAATCAAGTATTTCGGATATCATCAGGCTTATGTTTTAGTAAAATGAATAACATCAAACAAAAGATTTATTTTTCCAAAGAACCATGTAGTCCTTTCAGTATTGCATCAGATAGCAAAGCAGCTGATAAGATTCATGTGCTAACAATCTAATTGGTCAGTAATTCCATTTATTTGAACTTATGGTCATGTCATTTCCTGTAAGTACAGAAATTATCTGTTTGTTTCTACATGGCCCTACTTGATAGAAAGAGGGTGGGAGCATGTTGAAATTGTGAAGAAAATATGTAGGAATTTGTACGTATGTGTAACAAAAGTAAAAGGGGAAAAAAAAGCATAATGAGTGAATATTAGGGTGTATCATTTACAAAAGAAACACAAGATGCTTTTGAATGTTGGTATCCAGCAATGTTGATATCTCTTCTTTCCCATCTTCAAGCATACATTTAGGAATTACTTACACCTAAAAAAAATACCATGTTGTCCAATTGATGCATCACTCATGAGAGGCAAGAGATAATGAAGTGCATTTTATACTTACTTACCATAGTGACATGAAATGCTTTTTTTTTTTCCCCCCCCTAACTAGCTATTTAGTTTATGTCCAGTTAGTAAGGATAATTGAAGGCTAGAGTAGTTTAGGAAAATAAAGGGTTGAAGACAGCAGTGAAGACAGTAAGATGAGCATTTTCTGCTGTTGCATTGGATCTGGACATGAAAATATTTTATAGAGGTGGGAAACAGTGTTAATCTTTGTTGTCTGTGGTGTTTATTTGTATAGCTACAGGCTAAAGCGGAGTCTCATTGAGCTGGTGTGTTGAAGCTGGGAAGGTATTTACTGGGCAGCACTTAATATCTTGGCCTCTCAGCAATTTCAATAAGGTCAATATGGACTATGCTTGTTTCTTTACTGTAATTAAGGCTTATAATACAGCATGCCTCATGTCCAAAGTGAAATGTAAAGTATAATTATCTTAAAACTAGATGAGATAGGGAAGACAGTTTAACGTGAATTAAAAGAAATACTGATTCTGAAGTAGCTAAGCAAATAACTTGAAGAATTTAGGGGAAAAAAACACAACAGATAGCTGTCTTTCACTTCCTGTGTACTTTTAAAATGAGTTTTAAGTTAAGATGACAGTTGCTTTCACTTTTTTTATTGTTGTTGCTAATTAGGACATGGTTAAACTCAAGTGCTAGAAGCGTGAGAACATACAGCAGACTTCCAGCTCTGAATCTAAGTATTGTAGCTCTTGCAAACACTTTCACATTTAGGGATGTCTGTTACCATAATATAAAGTTCTGGCTTATGTTACTGGAGAGTTGAAGTAAATGCTAAATGGAAAAAAAAAGTGATCTTGTATGATCAAAGCAGTGCAAGCTATTACATCTGTAGGAGTTGATTTCCCTTTTCATGACTATGCTGACCAAGTTTGAATGTGAACAATTCACATTAGTCTTACATGTATGGAGTGAAGTAGCAATAACCAGACAAAAGTTTATTGTGTAGAACAAATAATTAAAACTTATTATATATTGTTGAAGAGCAAAAACTGTTCAAAAAGACTGCGAGGTGAGTATACAAAAGAATCTGAGGGTGTGTCAGTATGGAAATGCTGCTTTCCACCAAAACTACAACTACCAAGCTTTGAGACAAGAAGCCTTTATTTTATTTTTTTTTTTTTTTGTTCAACTGCATCAAACATGGCAAAGGGTGAAATGTCCTTGTAAAAAGATTGCTTTCAAGAGAAGACAAGGTACGAGAAACCGAGGACTGGACATCTTTACTGGGACTTGCTGATGGCAAGTGAAATCAAAATCATACATTTGCTTAGTGTTTGTCTTCTAGCAATGTCAACCTCAGTTTGCTGAATGACAAAACATGCTGTGTTAGAGACTTCTGTATGTGAAGAGCATGGATTGGTTACTTTCTAGTAAAGCTGGGAAAAAAACAGTTGTAGGGTGTTGTAGAAAACAGCAGAAGGTGTTTTTTTTGTTTCATTCCTAGTGAATGACAAGTTAGGTGCTTGGTTGAGTTCTTCCAGTACTGGTTGTTGGTGTCGCATGCAGTTGAATTAGTAAGTGACAGATATTTCAGTTAAACCTGTGACACTTAAAGATATGTGTAACAAAATGCAGTCAGCAAATTTAGCTTGCTGTTGTTCATTGCAGCAGTATAATTACTCTCTTTATAGCCCATTTCATTTATTTCATAAATTAGTTTTTATAGTAGAAGTGCCATGAAGCAAGATTCTTGAGATACAAGCTGAAATGAAAACTGATGATTATAAAATAGATGCTGTAGTTGCAAATTATAGAAAATTGGAAAATGAACTTGGTCTTCTGCTCACATTATTTGTAGTGCCCTTGCTTTTTTTCCCCGCATCTTTGAAATCCAGGAGTGGGATGTTTTCAGCTTGCTGTCTCAGATGGTCTTGCTTCACTTAAAAATCAGAAGGAAGTCAGCCCAGTTCCCTGAAAAGTTTTTTGTACTAGACCTGAACAAGGGAGGCAGATGAAGTACAAGCTTAGCAGATTACAGGAGCAATTTTTATTTTTTCATGGAGCAGAGCTGAGTGAATTTTTGCACGTAGGGTCACGCAAGAAATGTTTGTATCATGTTAATAACTAAATCAGTGTTGCTACTAAGAAAAAAATTGAGCAAGTCGATGCATTTTATGAAAAATGCCTTTCAGATTTATAAAGCTATTGCTTTACCCATCTTCAGTGTTAAATCTTCAGTATTAAATGTAGCTCAAAAAAAAGGAAAAAAATTGTCATTTTATCTTTCCAGTTAAGTGCAGGCTCAGGTCAGATTTCTGAGAAGTGACCTCTGGTTGGATCTTTCATTAGCCAGCTAAAAAAAAAAAGAGGAGGAATGTACTTGATGAGTAGCTGTCCTCAGAGGGTCTCAAGATGAATAGGCCTAGTATTTCAAAGAGGTAAAGATTTCAGCGTTCTAAATTGGGAGATTTTTAGGCCTGAATTTGAAAGGAGTAATTTATTTGCCCTTTTTACTTCAGGTTGAGTGATAGTTGTACATCATTTCATTAGAAAACAACAATAAATGAAATCTTTCCAGCTCAACAACCAGAAACAAGGGACATCTTTCAAATATTCCACATTCTTCCACTGTAAAATAGGAACAAAGTAGTCTTATATAATGTGAGGTTTTTTTGAAACTTAAAAACACTTAATATCTTTTGATGGAATTAATTATATCTTTATTTTATATTAGCAACACCATCTTAAAATATTCATGTTTTATAATATACTGGAAAAAAATCTTAAATTATGAACTTCACAACTAAACCTCACAGAATATCAGTAGTTCTGAAATATAGAATGATGAAACTATATTGGCACTTAAAAAATATTACGAAATATACACAATCTATGGATATTACAAAATTGTTATTATGCAAAGATAAGGAAGAAATTGTACAGCAGACCTGGCACACAGGCTGTCTTAATGGAATTAACTGAATGAACAGAAAAAGAAATAATTAAGAAAAACATTTTTAAAAGAGGTATCTGTATTATTATGTTTTAGGGATAGTTTCTGTCTCTGATTTCACTGTGTGATGCTGCATCTAAGGATCATAAAAATAGGTAACAATTTCTATTCTAATTCTTATATGTCAGCAAAATATATATAAACAAAAAAATTGCAACAAAAGCTTTACGTTAATTACAAATACTAAAAAGCTGCTAATTTATTTTCATTTTCCAAGTAAAGCTAAGTACAATGAGTGACCCCAGGGAATAAATAATTAAATACTAGGAGTAAAACCTAATATTTCTATTTTAACTTAGTCATCAGGTTTTTGCAAATCTAGATGTGCAAGCTAAAACTGGACCTGATTCAAACGAAAACACAAGTTATTCTACACTTAGCAAAAAACTTCCAACCTTGTGCAAAGGTTAATTAGAAGTAGCATGAAGTTTGCATACTAGTGCCAGCAGTGATCCTGAGTACAAGAGCATGACTGAACCTGTTGGGGAAACAGTGTGGCAGCCTGTCTGATTCAGCCTGGCATTTGCACTCCTTGGAAAACATGTTTTCTGTAAGTTGGGACAGAACCTAATATTGCAAATTGAGTATCAATTACATATAGCTATGAGTTAACTGCCAGTCAAATTTGTTATGCAAACAGTATGTGGCTAGCTATTTATACTGGTTTTAGCCAATTTTTATTCTTCTTTTATTGCCATACAGTAGATTTGTAATAAATGGCCAGTAAGCTTAATTCGTAACACCTTGTTTTGAGAATGCAGAAAACAAATATCAGCTGGCAAGCTAGGCAGTAGCATGAATACTTAAAACGAAGTGAGGCCATTACCCACTTTAGTTAAGCGAGGACTATGGATACTAATCCATTCAAAAAAGTATTTAGGTATATAACTTCCTTCAAGGTCATACTGGCAGGCTATGCTGGACCCGGGATCAGTCCCTGAAGGCAGCCAGTATGTTATCAGTACAAAGGGCTCAGTGAGAACACGGCTGTAGACGGTCAAGTTTGAGACATTAGGAGCCTAGGTTATCTGGGGGAGTAGAACTAGGTTACTTGCCCTAAAACAGGAAAGGCAATCACAGAATCACAGAGGTTGGATCTCAAGATCATCGGCTGCAGTCTCCTGCTAAAGCAGGTAAAGGCACAGCAGGAGTAGGTGTGAGCGCTCAGGAATCCTGAGCTCAGCTGCACCACGGGGTATATCATGCCAGATGTAAACCTGATAGATTTCCCTTATATAAATAGTGCATCTGATGTGTCAGGCTTTTAGTTTGAGGAAAATTGTTTGTGAGTAGTTGGACCTGCCAGAACCTGATGGTAAATGTGCAACTGGCTGCAGGCTGGGACTCATCATTGAGCTTTTTCTGTTCTCGTGACCTGGAATGCATTTTAGAGCAAAATACTTGAGCTCTCCTTTATTTATAATCAAGTTGTTTTCTACAATCTGGGAAGGTAAGCCAAGCCAAAAGTTTCTTGATAATGCTACAAAGGAGTGTCCGCTGGCCTGTTTTTGCATCAATTAATATGGTTAATATTTAGTACCCTGGAAGTTGAGTAAATGAATTTATTAGTGTTTGCTTGTTTTTAAGTGCTATTTTATGTATGTGTAAAGAAAGGATATGGGAAACGTTTACATGCTGCTGATACATATAATGCTGATGTTACCCTTCCTTGGTAACTGTAGAAACACGTGCAGTTAACTAAAGCTTGGTTACCGATAAAGTAATTATAAATGTTTAGTAGAACTATACTAAGAGAACAATCTGATGCTGGTAGTAGTAGACATGGCTAGTGTGATGCTGCTTAAATACAGTTATTGCTGTGTCAATGAAGATGTCTTTTAATTTTATGAAAAAATACTTGTTATCAATCTAAACCATGACTGGATTGGACATGTCGCCAAAGATGACTCCTATTAAGCCCATATTTTACAGGTAGAAAACCATAACCTCTTAGAATCATAGGCTAAATCCTGCCAAAATGGGGGAGGACACTTTCTGTTTATGTAGATTAATTTGCATGGAAGGTAAGCAAATGAGTTTATAAATGCACTGATGCACTACATCTCAGAGTTGAAAGTCTGTGGCTGAGCATACAGAAGAGACCTTTACTCAGCTTTATCTTTACTTGGTCCTGTCTGATGTGGCACTTTCATCGCACCTGTCAGTGGGGGAATATATATCTATAAAAACCCACTCCTTTCAGACAGGCAAGGTCCAAATGAAGGTAGGCAGAAGGAAGCCAGAGTTTTCAAACCCTGTGCTTCGTTCTGCTCTTCACAGCCACCACTATTTGGGCAGCAGGCCAGCGTGTTTAGTCTTCCTTATGGCTTATTAGTGCACACAATCAGCTGTCTAACTACAGTGTTAATGAGCAAGTTCTGGGTGCTGGTTGTCCTTTTAATAGAGTAATAAGGAATGTGCTGGCTGTTGGAATATATTAGTTACAATTTGTCTCATGCATTATTTCTTTCTTGCACAAAACGTGCCAAGGAGCTGGGCTGCAGGGAATGAAAGAACTTTGTATTTTTTTGGAAGTACTAGAAAATAAACACAGGTGGGCTCTTCCTGAATGTCAGAAGCCTAGAAAATGCACAGTTAAGCTCACACTTCTAGCAAGTGTCAATGTATAATCTAAGAACAGCTTGTCAGATAATTTCAGCTTTTGCAGCGTGTGGAAGTCAGCCTGAAGCTTTTCAAACTGCGATGACCTCATTCCAGATTTCAGATTTGGGTATAGCTCTGTTGGATTTATGGTGAAAGGCAAATATCTGCTTGTCTGTGAATAATTGTCATTTCTACTTTTTCAGATTGATATCTTCTCTGATTCTATGTTGTAAAATGAAGTACCACAATATCAAATTCTTGAATTAATCTATGTAAAATAAACTTATTAGTAATTATTTTTAGTGACGTTTTAATAGTACCTTTTGACTATCTACTTTCAGCTGCTTAAACCTACAGTGCTTTAATGATTGTGAAGTCTATTGATATGAGGAATTACGAAGAGTGTTCCAATTAAATAATAACCACCAAAGTTGCTTTTGGGTTATTATCAGCTACCAAAATGAGAACTTGCTTATTCGAAATGAATCTATAAAATGTTTCAAATGTATGAGATGAAATCAATTTGGAAACTGATTTTCTTTTTGTGCCAAAGTGAACAAAACAGTAGCTTTGTCCTCAATGCCAAGAAGAAGTGTTTTCACCACTAGATAATTAATACACATTTACTCATGCAACTGTAGAAAAAACAGCCTGGATTTTACTGTAAGGTTAATCTTGTCTCCATTGAGATTTTACAGTACATTTTTAATAGTAGTTTTCTCACTTTTTAAAAACCAAAAACAAAAAGAAAAGCAAAAACAAAAACCCCAAACTTGGCCAACTGACAATGAAAGAACCTAAATTTCTTCATTAAGAATTATGCCATTCTCTATATTTATTCATTTCCTGCCCAACCACAACTGTATCAGCTAAGAAACACAAATAGAGTAGGAATTGTTTGAAACTTGCTAGTCTAATAACAGAATAATAAAAAGACAAAACTTGGAGTGATTGAGTTACTCTGAATTATTCAGGTTACATATTTATTCAAAACACCAGTGAGTTAACATGTGTATATGTATTTTATATCCTGTAAAGGTCCAGCTATGCTAAAACTAAATGTGTGGCTTAAAACATTTCCCAAGCGGCTTTTTGTACCATTGCTCTTAAATTTCTGTGCAGATGAAGAATAAGACAGAACGTATCCTTCTGTGTGCAGCTGACGCAAAGAAGAAGAGCTGAGCTTTGTGGTAGTGTTGTACTAAATATGCGGCCATTTATAGAGAACTAAAGCCACATGCATAAGGGACTGTCCTGAGTTGGCCCCACTGTCTCAGAAGCTTTCAGCTCATGGCCTGACCACTGTGGCTGGTAGAGCTGGGGATCCTGGATGGTACTCAGCCCACTAATGGGCCTATGGCAGCTGACATTTCACAGCTACATACTGGGGCTTGTTTAAATGAAGAGAAAACGCTGTACATGTGCCTGCTTTTCATTTTCCAAACAGTCTGTGTGATGAGTATTCAGACACCACCACACTTAGAAAATGCTTGATTAAGGGCTCTCTGGAGCTCCTTCTGCAGAGCCAGGTTGTGGGCTGCACCTGGGTCTGGCATCTCTGTGCTATTTTGCTGTGATGCACTTCTAGGCTGTTTGATGACTTGAGTGTCAGCTAAATGGCCTGTGTGCCAATGGACAAGTTGTACTCTCACTTCATGTTTGGTAGTGCTAGCTAACCATAAGCTCTCCTTTGGTGACTGATACATGAGACTGTAGAAGAACAGTTCCAGGGAAGCAGCTGATGCTGCATATGGCATCTCTTCTCACTGACTCTTTTCTCTTATGGGGCAGGTTCTGTTTTTGGTGAGTGCCATCGCATTGATCACGACTTTGTTTTATTTTTATGAGCAAGTCAGACAGAATAATGAAACAAACTAGAAAGAAAATGCAGAAATGATGGTTTGAGTGTAAATGAGGAGGAAAATCAACTCTGGCCAAGGACTGAAAGAAAATCTCATCAAGCTTTGTGCTAGCATGGGCCTTCAGACTAATTTCTATTCCACATTTTTTTTTGAATTTAATCTGCTTTGCAATTAGGGAGATGTTTAAAAGGAAGATAATACTTTCCTGAATTTTGGAAGACAAAAGCTGTTTCTGTATGAAAGACCTTTCCTTCCTGGCTATGACTTGAGTTCGCATATGTATTGATATAGTGGAAAATGTGCTCTTGTACTTTACTGTTAAGTTGGGCTACAATCAGTCTTAAAGAGGCAGTAAATGTATATTTTTTCTTCCATGTGCGACTTACTGTTACCAACAGGTGTTGGTATCGTTTTAACTGATCTTACATTGTATGCATCTAGTTCTCTTTAGTGTTAGGGAGGATGTAAAGATAACTAATGTAGGGATGTAGTGACTGCAGGAAAGGAAAATCAGAGATTTGAAAACAGAACCAAGTATTTGCCTGTGTTTCAGATGCATAGACAGACACATCCTCAAGTCAAGGTAACCGTTCAAAATACGTTTGATTCTTATAAGCTAAGGTGCCTGGCTCAGCAAATGATACGGAGGCACTGCAGAAATCAATACTTTTATAAGATAATGTTTAATATTATTATTCATATAAAGACACTATGTGATTACTGTGCAATTTCATAATGTTACCAAGAGGAGATCTGTATTAGTTCTGTTAATCTCTGAGCTTTAATGCTGATTTCATAGAATCTATCTGGAAATATATTTAGAGAAATTATATAACTAATTGATTTTAAAATATATTCCTGTGTAGTAGAGATGCTGATAGAGCACCTGGTGGGAAGGCAGGGCCAACCCAGGGGAGCTCAGGTGCATGTAATGCATCTGAGTGATTGGAAGGGCTGGAGCCTGGATCCACCCCTTCTCAAACCTCATTTAAGGGTTGGCAGTGCAGGTGAGGGCATCTGTCTGGAGATCTCTGCTTATGAAAGGTCTTCTAAAGGTAAGTAAACTTTCTTATTTTGTTTCTGCGTGTCCACATCTGCTACATTTCTGCTTGTTCTCATATGCTGCAGCTTAGGGTTGTGTCGTTCTGCTATTGTTGCTCTACTTTCCATTGTGGTATAGTATTACAGCATTACATGGTATTTATTTAAATTTATTATGTGTGTTTAATATAAGTTGTGATTGATATGTAATTCATTTAATGCATATAAATTGTAGTACTATATAAGCAATTTTGTGAATTCGAGTTTGGAATATCAATTTGGACATAGATAATCGTTGTAAAGATAAAATTGGAAAGCTGAATGGATAGGCATTGACATGGCTAAGTTAGGAAATGTCTTTGAATGGAGTCTTGCCAAATATTGATGGTCTTGATGGTAACACCTCCAAACACAATAATCTTTTTATTTCTCCAGGATTTTCCTCAACATGCTCTTTTTTACATTTTGTTTGTTTGTTGTGTTGCTATACTTTCCTAAAGCACTCATAAATAGGGCAGGGAAATAATTAATAAGAATATTGTTTTTTCCTTACACAAACTTGGCGTACTGGGGGAATGAATTTGTATTGTTTTTTAATGCCAAGCTACCAACCCAAGCTGGTACTGGCTCCTTTGTTCCAGGGTGCAGGTTTGTAACTGCACGGAACATGCTCTGTGTGTCTGTTAGGCACAATGTGCTGAACCTGGTGTGTTTCCAGACTGGAATGTTTGAAAGACAAAAATTCTATGTATAGAAATAGATTGAAAATTCCAAAGGAACGTAAACCCAGAGCAATTGTCTGTTTTCCATTTATTGTATAAGCTACCCGGTACAGAGCAGGATATTATAGAATAATTTAATACCTAATCCATAAGCCAAATTTCTATGGGCAATTTTAATTAATGGAAAAGAAAAAAAGGAAATTAGTATTTCAGCCTGTGGCTTACATTCCTCACAGTCACTGATTGCTAAATGTGGAGAGCAATTGAATCCTCATGTGAGGCAGGTCAGTACAGCTGTGCTCAGCCTAATGTGGTGAAGGGCTGTGCCACCTGTGTACTTTCTTTGTGATTTTGCAGCTTTCTATACCCTTTTCATGTTCACATTCTTTAGTAAACAGTTAGGTTAAATGCTGTGTCACTAATATAGTTTATCAATATTTGTACTGGCAAACAAAAATGATTTCAGATATTTCAAATACTTTAAATTAGGCTTGTATCTGTGTTTTCAGAGTTCGATAATTGTGAAGGGTTACTCTGTTCATTGCAAAAGAACAAGAGAAAAAGAAAACTGTTATTTATGGGATTTGCTATTAAACATAGATGACTAAAGAACTAGAAATGACTTGGAAAAGTAGCTAAGAAAAGAACTAATACTACCAGATAGTACATGTTGCACAGCACGCTCGTTAGGTGCAGGTGTGTATCTTGTTCAGCTGCTAAGGATTCCTTCCAAAGCAATTCAACAGAGAAAGGAGTGCTGCTGTGTTGGGTCTCCAGATCCTGTAAGGAGGTGATCACTGTCCCCTGGGGCTGACCTGAGACCTAGGGATGGAATGAGGGAGTCTAGCAGCTCGTGCTGGGAGACAGCAGACAGCAGTAGAGTATCTATTTGGTATCGAGAGGTGGCACTTAAAAGGCAGCACTACTATTAACGTGGGAGGGAAAGAAGCTGGAAGATCAATTTCTGCAGGATTGCTTTGATTTTTTGCTATGCATCTAAAGGCTTTGAAGTGGTTCTGGCAAGCAGTGGTTTGGTTTGTTGTTAGGTATGCGTATTTATTATGCTTTCCAACAGGCATGAAGACTGTGAATGAATTGTAATAAACCATTTGAAAATACGCTGTGCACTGTAGCCAGTGGAAATCTGAGGAATGCATAGGAATCTTAAGCACAACCACCTATTTGCAGAAGAAAAAAATTGATGCATAGTAATTCCTTCCTGATCCTGAATTGTGGGGTACTTCTGAGGAAGGGTTCCTCTCACACAGATGTTATTTATATTCTACGGTATCTTTCCAAGCTGTATTTCAAGCTCTTCCATGCAGTAAGTGAAGCCAGTGTCTTAAATTTGACTCTTTGGATTTTTTTGGTGACTGAGAAGTTTTGCCAGATGTATTTATTACACTTAGTGGTGATGTAAGTGAAGCAATCTTGATCTCCAGGCAGAGCAAGGAAAATGGAGTATAAAAATGGTGTTAACTGTGTGATTGTTGTTATTTTTTGTCAGCTCCTGGCAGTCTGCCATTTTTAAGAATACTTTTTTCTTGTCCAAAATGAGTCTTAATACTTAATGTGAATGCACAAAACGCAAGGCTCAGCATCAGTGATGGTCCACAGCAGCGTCTCTTCATGTATGTTGACATAAGCAACTGATCTAGAAAAAGAAAAGAGATCTTGTGGTAGAACTTTGTGTTGCAAAACTTAAATCAGTGGTTTTTATAGGTAGAGAGCTTTGA
This sequence comes from Meleagris gallopavo, assembly GCF_905368555.1. Lineage (NCBI taxonomy): Eukaryota > Metazoa > Chordata > Aves > Galliformes > Phasianidae > Meleagris > Meleagris gallopavo. The sequence continues at coordinate 2,193,816 of NC_139410.1, forward strand.
TCTTTGCTAAGCCATAATACCTACTTTGGGGTGTGTCGTACCATGAGAAGCTGTGAGTGGGTGGATGTAGCAAGAAACTACCACTTATATCCTAGAAAAATGAGCTGTTATGATACAAAAATAGATATAAAACGTGGCACACAAATGTCTTTGTTTCTAGGGACTGGGAAGCTTTCTGTGAGGACAGGAATTTTTTCTAAGTTGTGTGGCCTTTTTTTTTTTTTTTAGAGGTAATGATCAGAGGTGTTTACCAATCAGGTACTGGAGAAAATGAAATAATAGCTTTACAGTGGCTTCTGAACCAGTGGCAGTTAGAGTTCCAAAAAATAAATCTGCATTAATTGAATAGAAATCTAATCATCCTGTACATGAAGTTAATCTTACTTTAACAAACAAAACTGTGCTTTTTTTTAAACAAAGCTCCACTGCTTATCAGAAATACTTGATTGGAGGGCTCAGTTCTGCTTTTCAAGCTTTCATGAAGTATGAGAGAATCACTGAAGGATAATATGCCAAATTGTAGATTTGGTTTGCAAGTGTAGACCTGTTTTGCAGCTTGACAACTGTAAAACAATTAAAGGTACAGTCATTGATTTTGTTTTGGATTGGAGAAATCACCAGTCATCTAGGTTTGATTCACAGTAGTTTTTTTTTCAGATGGTTTCAGGAGATCTGGAGTTCATGCTGAGTCTTTGTAGCTGCTGGGCAAGGTTTTGGAGACTTTAAAAAAGATTTGTGCTTTATTTTAATAGATACTCTTGAGATGATGATACTTGTTTCTCCATGGTGAATTTACTTCAAGTTAGATGCCGTGTATGCTGAGAAATCCATACAAATCACATTTTATAGAAATGCATAGTAGTGTCAGGATCGGCTTCTATTTTCAATTGGGTTGCATCTTGTAATGCGTGCAAACCTTTCTCAGGTTTCAAGTCTTGCAGATTGTGTTCTTGTGGTGTGTTGTGACTTAGTGAAGTTTTCCTTCTTTCTGTTATCTGAGGTTGAATCTCTGCTGCTGAATTATGGTAGTTCCCCACTTTGTGGAGTAACTTCACACATGGAAATAAGCCGTAGAACACAGGTGTGTTATGGCTGAATCTCAGGCTATTTGGTTGATTGCTTTATGTTCGAGAGCACAGTATGCATAGATTGCTCTGAAAGTAATGCTTCCTATTTCCATGGAAACTACAACAGATGCAAAGAACAAAATAACTCTATTTGTTAGAGCAAATTCGCAACTATAAAAACTTATTTTTCAACACAGTCACCACTGTGAGCTATGCATTTTCACAGGTAATGAAAGAGTCTGCATGCTGAGCTCATAGAAATTGGTGTGGTCATCTGGAACTCTGCTTGCCTTTCACATTGCTGTCACCACTGCTGAAATGCACCACCCACCACCTCACTTCACTCATGTCTGCTTATAGGTTTCCATTAATGTTGAGCAGGTGTTGATGAATGTCAATGGGTGCCTTTTATCCTAATGAAAGAATTCAGTGACACACCTTTGCTTCATGTGCACTTCATTGTCAGATACTGTTTTGTCAGACTGCCTGTTTGCTGCCATCTGTCACACTAGAACAAGGTGCAACAGGATGTTGGTGGGAAGCTTCAACCCCTGCTGTCATGTCACCTCCATCTGCCTCTGACATGGCAGGACAAGGTTTAAAAAAAAAAAAAGGCGTTACTTTCAGTGCAGCCCTTGTATATCAGGTCCAGAATGAAGCAGCAATTTCAGAAGATGAACATGGATTAAACCTTGCTTGGTTCTATTAGAGATGATAAATGTTTAGAGCATATGCTAAAAACTGGGAGAGTCTTTGGGAACTGGCCCCTTTTAAGCCTAAACAGCCAATCAGCCTTTGCAAAGAGCAGATTTGACCATTGCCCAAGTCAGTATGTTGTTAATCCAGCAGGCATGGATTCAATCCCAGAAGTTTGCTGCAGTATGTATTTCTTCTAAACTGTTCAATTGAACCAGTCACTGCATACAAGCAATGAAGGTCCTTATAGAAATCTGTAGTTTGGAATGAAATCGTAAAAATAATAATAAAAAAAAGTATCATGCTATGCGAAGGTATATACAGACATATATAAAGTTGCATTTTCTGTAGCACCTTATTAAATTTGTGAGAGATAATCCACCGGGTTCTTGGAGGTGAAAGTTCTCTGGCACTCTTGGCATCACATTTCCTTGGTTCTCACCACTTTACCCTTGAACCTGGTAATCTCCGTTTGACCTTGACTTACTTAATTGTACTGTTAACATGGATTATAAAAATATCAGTTAATTTTCAGTAAATGCAATTAGTTTACATGCAGCTACGCAGGAGTGACCCTGACTATGTGTACAGACCAAGGGTTGAGATGCTGCAGAGCAGCGCTGCTGTAAGGGATCTGAGGACCTTTATCAACAACAAATTGAACGTGAGTCAGCAGCGTGCCCGGGCAGCCAGGAAAGCCAACCATTGCCTGGTGCACACAAAGCATGGCATTGCCAGCCGGTCAAGGGAAGTGATTGTCCTGATCTATGCTGCACAGGTGCTGCCTCACCTTGAGTATTTTGTACAGTTCTGAGTGTCGCAATAAAAAGAGGACTTAAAACTACTAGATAGTGGCCAAAGGAGGGCTACCGAGATGGAGAAAGGTCTGGAGGGGAAGACCTGAGGAGAGAGTGGGTGAGGTCCCTAGGTTTGTTCAGCCTAGAGCAGAGCAGGCTGAAGGTAGGCTCGTGGCAGCTGTATCTCCTCGCAGCAGTGCTGAGCGCTGCTCTCTGAGACACCAGCAGGGCATTGAGGGTGTAGAGCTGTGCCAGGGGAGGGGTCAGCAGGGGTTAGGGACAGGGTCTGTACCAGACGGTGGTGGACATGTCTGAGCTTCCAATACTCCAAGTATTTGGATAATGCTCTCAGTATGATGGTTTGATTACTTATTTATTTATTTTGTTGGTTCTCTGTGGAGCCAGGAGTTGGGCTCATTGACCTTCATTGGTCCCTTCTAACTCAGGATATTCTATGATTCTGTGATACTACGTTACCTTCGGTAATTATGAATAGTAGATCAATTTGTGCCTCTTGGTCTCTGCGCAAATTCCATCATGGAGTCTAGAGCAGAAGTTGGGCCCTAACTTCTGTGTTTAGGAAAATATTTAGGGTTAAATGCTTTGGATAAGGACAGAGCTAAAGTAAGGTTCTCTGAATTGTATCTAAACATCGTTGGTTAACTTGGGGTTAGTTCCAGCAGTGAAGTGATTTGTGTTCGATCATCCACTAGATGAAGGACCTAGTCTTTTCTATCATAAATAGCTGTTTTATTTTCAGTTTCTTATGAATTATTTCTTTGTATTACAACTATTCATACAACTACATATGTATATGCATGTTTATACAGGCAGTACATGACAGATACAATATATGCTATTCTGCAGATGTGCTGTGAACATCAAGAGCTGCAGACAGCTACCTCCTTGCTCAGACTCATTTCTAGTGGAAGTCTGCAAGCTGCTGGGAAACTCCTGCTTTCTTTGTCAGCCTGCTTCTATCAAATCTGCCTTTTTTCTTCCAGTATTTGCTTAAGAACTTATTTTTTTCCTAATTTTTCCAAGTACCTCCTGGGATTGTGTCTTTGGATTTGACGTAGAAACTTTGTCTGCCAGCTTCAAAACCACAGGAAACAGGGAGGCCTTTAAGGAAATGCTGACACAACTTTATCTATAGCAGAGCAATATAAGCCATCTGTTTCATGTAAGATGGTTATTAATTTTTCTTGTCAAATTTATCACTAGGAAAATATTTTACACTCTATCATTGTCTGTAGCAGTCAGCTGTGCAGTTACTGATGTGCTGAGATACGGGTTTATCAAAATGGTTAACTGTCATTCAGACCATGAAGCTAATATGAGTTTATGCTTTTGCAGAGGCAGACGGTTGGTCCTTTTTATATTTCTCCAGTTTGTCAGTTCTGGTGGTTCTTCACGGATACAGTGCATGGGGTCACACTTCTATCTTGTCCTGAAGCTCTTAATTAAAATTGCTGCTAGGTCCACCTGCTTACAAACTGGTGTAACGGCTAGTTGCTTTGGGGTGATGTGATAAGTAGTGGATAATGATGTCAATTCTTCAGCCCAACTGAACTGTAATACGTTTGTGTCGAAAAGTGCAACCTCAAAGCCTTGAAGGTGGGCTGGAAGCATGAATTAAGTTTGTCACATGCTGTGCATCTAGTACACTTTACATTATTATTGAATGTCTGAAACCTCTCATCACTTCCAGTAAAGAGCCAGGCAGCCAAGCACTTGAGCAAGGAGATATGAACTGCAAACACAGCAATACTCTTTTAGATCACTATTATCTTTTAAGCAGAAAAAGAAGTTATACTCGAAAACAGTTAGGAAGCAGGTCTTGAGTATGGGATGCTAGTAGATAATTTGCAAGGCCTGAGGGGTGTGCATGACAGTCCTGGCTGTCATGAGACACAGGGCTCGGTCTTGCTGGCATGTATGACACAGAGTCCAGCCCATTAATTTGTCTCTGTATGTGTACAGGTCTTGTGGTTTGTGTGTGATATGTCCTCTACTGCAGTAACAAAAAAAGTTGGAAGTGGCTGCATGAGACTACAAGAGCACAGATCACAGGTGGAGAAAAAATTGGTGAGAGCAGGCACTAGCAGCGAATAAGTTTAGCAATAGGACACTGTGTTCTGGAAATTATCGCAGACCTCTACTGTATATTGTGGATAGATGCCAGCTATTTCTAATCCTCTGGGAACTTTCTTAGAACAAAACATAGCTAGCTATCTATTTGAAAAACAGATGTTGATTGAGAGAATATAAGTCGAACTGTTTAGCTGGGGTGAGCTGGGTAAACTGAAACTCCAGTTTACTGACAGCTACTAAATTTTCAAACCTGTAACTGATTGTATCAGCTAAGTATGCAGCACCTCATTTCCAGCCTTTTTCTTCAAGTATAAGAAATATGAATACGTTTGGAGATCGTGTTGATCACTGTAATGTTCTGAAGGAGGTAAAAGCTTTGAGTTTGCTCTAAAGCTGTGCAAATAAAACATTGCTAGTAAATTAACTGAATTTCAGTAATGAGTAGAACAAAACATTAATTTGCGTGCAGACATTTGAACTTAGTTTATGTAGAATAGGGAGTAGTGACTCAAGCACTTGAACATAAAAACAGGAGGTATGATCTCAGTTCTGTTCTCTCAATCATAATTCATATTGGACTTCACTGTTGTTACTGGAAGCATGTCCCCACATAAATAGTACCTCACTGAACTGGATTGCTATTTCTAAACTGATACGAAAACACGTCAAATGGTTGTCTATTTCTAACCAGTGAGTAGTAACACCTCTTGCTTAGGGAGTTGCTAATGCTTGGAAAATTTCATTGAGCAATTCTCAAATGGCCAATTTTAATGTTAAGTTATACTCTTAGTGCAATAATCCAAGAGATGTAAAGTGCTGAAGAAAGGGAAAGATAGGTTATTTTCTTAGGGAAGGACAGCAGAGATGCAGAGGATAAAACTGGGATTTGGAGGAAAAGGGTGAAGTGGAAGACTTTTGTGGTTCAGAATGTTATATTGCTTAAGGACATAAAAGACTGGAAATGGAGATGCTCTTGAAGCAAGATCTTGAAAGGCTCAGGTGTGCTTCTGAAAGGCTGGAATTCAGCAAAACAGTATTTGAATTTCTTCTGAGTTAAATGATGCAAAAAGATGTCAGTATTTGTAGAACTTGACTATTTGAAATAAAGTTCTTATTAGTTGGATGCTGCATTCATGGGCTTTTAAAGGCTCATGAAAGAAACGATGATAGAATATAATAAAAAAGATAAGACAAATGACAAAGTAGTTTTGAAAGAAAGAACTAAGGGAAATAGCAGATGAAGTTCAAAGCAAATAGTAGCTGGAGGTGATGACGGCTGGTTTGGTTTAAAGTATGGAACTCTATTTGAATTTTAATTCGTTCAAACTCTTTCTACCACAGAACGTTTGTCTGACAAAAGTTCATAATGCTTCATCCCTGAAGCATGTAAGATAACCAGTGAGCAATAGCAGGAGAGCCTGCAGAAAAGCCTTTCATTTCCTTTGTCCCAGAAACCCTAATCCTGCAGGGTAGTGAAGTAAAGCCTGGTATGTATCTGTTAAAAGAACTTCTATTAACGTTACACATCTGAATTTGAGTTTTTTTTTCTTTTCTGACTTGGGTTTTTAACATGCAGTGCCATTTGTCATGCTCATTGCTCTTTTATTTATTTCAAAACATGTATGGACTAACATTAGAGGCAGTAGCAGAGCTAAGTTAAAAATAAAACTTGGAAATTGAATTTTCAAACAGAGAATGCAGTAATAGGGAGTCTCCATATACGCAGAGGTCTCTAATTCTGCTTTCACACTGGATTTTTCTTAGAACGCCTTCCTGTAAATTTACAGAGCGTTACCATTTCCCACAATTGCACAGAGATGAAATAAGAAACGAAGTTTTCCCCCTTAAACTTAGAGAAGTTATGTAACACTTGGGAAATGGAGTAGGCGTCTTACTCTGACCTAACCTTATGCTTCATCCAGTTGAATTTAACTTTCATTACTCTATAAATAGGAGACTCTACCTGAACATAAGTTGGGAGTCGAAATATTCAAAGAGCAGCCTGTGCCAGAGAGTTAACTGTTTATAAATATTCACATTCCCTATCCATTCAGATAAATTGAAGCAACCTTGGGAGGCCTCAATGTCAGTAATGATGAAAAAGATAGAATCAGGTCAGTGAGAGCGCTTTCTGTCAACTTGGCTCAAATTTGTTTTTATAATGCTTTCTTAGTATAAAGATCTCCAAAGTCTTGAAGGAAATACTTGAAATAAACTATTCTGAACATAAAAATGGCTTTCCAGTGGATGTATCTAGTAAAATTACCTTCTTTATTGTTATAGTATTTAACTGCTTTCCAACAACAAAAATGTAGATGTTCAAGTCAGAAAGATTAGCGTGGTGGAAATGGGATGCAGGAGTGGAATGGCAAAAGGGACAAACAGGAAAGGAGTGTGCACCCATTCACAAGGATCTAGGCTCTTGGAAACAAATTCCACAAGGGAGGGATCTCCGACCAGAGATCCTTCTCCAGTGGCAGTCAGCCCTTAAGTGGGTCTAAGAGAGGTGCAGCCAGGCTCTGCCCCTTTTGGTAATGCAGGTGAATTGCCTTCACCTGCGTTCCCAGGGCTGTCTCTGTCCTTGCCCCAGGTTATCAATCAGTGGTTCAGGCTGTGACTGAAGTGTTCCCATACAGTAGAAAGCTTCTTGTCTGGTCCTCCATGTCCAGCTCTGATATTCGGTCTCAAAGATTATCTCATATCTAACCTTTATTGAAATGAGGTGAGTTCTACTTGCTTCTTCCTGGCACTTCTTTGTAGACAATAAAGGAAGGAAATGGATTATTGCGCCTATGTCTCTAATAAATTGAACTTCTGCAGAAGTAAAATTTCTTCTTGGACTCGAGATGCACTAAAATCACTGTCTACTTTCTCACTCGCATGTGCAACTGACTTTAAATTGCATTTGAAACTAAATTGCTCCTTTATAACCTTGATCCTTGATGCTGCACCAAAAACAGCTAGGGTATCCTGGGGGCTGCCAAAACCTGTTGTTCATGTTAACTTGAAACCAGAAGTTGCTGACTGAGCTGTCTGCTGTGTGGTAAAGATAGTGGTAGCAAAAAAGAAACAGAGGTTTTGTTGCTGGAATTTTTGTAGACTTTATTGCTCTCTCCTATTTTCTAATTTCAGAGGCACAGAGTTTCTGCAAATGAATAGCTTTACTGTACAAACAACATGTTATGAGTATGGCCTTCCAGTGCTACCTTGCTATTCCACTCCACCCAAACACTGGGTGGTTTTCTCATCAGTTTGAAATGCTGTGCCTGTTCAAATGTAAGGATTTTTAATTATGGAATTGAGTTTGCTTACTAATTACAGATCTTTATTTTTAGCTAAGAAAGAGGGTGATATTAGTCAGCAGAGGATGCATTTAGGGATTGTGTGAATCCACTTCGTAAACCAAGATGTATAAGAGGTTTGTGGAAAAGGCAATGTGATGATAGGTTTCTAGGGAACTTTGATGTGTATAGCTTCAAAGAATGAGGATGTTTGGGCAGTAGTAAGTGTGTTTCTCTTAGATGAAATAAGATGCCATCCATACCCATTTTGTCTAACTTTGAAAGAGAAATCCTACAGCAGAAGAAAGGCAAACCCATTCTTTCACGAAGCAAAATATTGCTTTATCAGTTCACCTTCGAGTATGGTTGCATATGTGAAGCTAAAACAGTGGAACAAAACTTGGTAGAATTCTGTAGTTGGAAACACAAATGAGATTGGCTTGCGGTGATGCAGCTGCTTCATGAATTTTTCTGTTGCTGTTCAGTTGGTGCAATCTGATTGACTTTGGCAATGTGATAATTCACTTGGTTAACAGAAGGAAAGCAGTGTAATCCATCTTGTACATAACCAGGTCTTCTGAGAATAGATTTTACTATATTTGTTCTTATCTTTTTCTTCTGTATTTGCTGTCAGTTTTTAGTGTGGACTCATGCTGTGGTGTATAGAACTCACGTGGGCTACCTTCACTGTTAGTGTCAGAACAGATGGCAGCTTACTTCCCTGCTTCACCAGAGTGGTTAAGCCATTTCAAATGTGTATAGTATATTTTTCTTTAAAACATGCTTTGCAGAAGAGGCGTGATTATCTTTGAGTTAAGTTGTAAGCTATATCCTCTTAATTAGACATTTTAGAACACTGAAGGAGTGAGTAGTGTTACGTAGGCGAGGGATCTCTAAGAAGTTTATGATAAAGCATGATTTAGGCAAGAAAAGATGAGGGTGTTTTTTTTTCGTTAATGTGCAATAATAATAATAATAATAATAGTATAACAATAGTAATGAACAGAGGAGCTGTTAAAACCTTTAAGGTGAAATGAAGGCTCCTCTTTGTTTCAGTTGTTGGAGAGCAGTACAACATACTCTTTAATATGTACATCAAGTATAGTTATTCTGGAACGTGTGAACTAATAAACTGATTCTTCGCTAACAGTAGCCAGAAAAGCAGAGGCTTACAGATGCAGTGCTTATTGCTCAGATCTCAAAATGTGTTCTTTTATCATTTGACAAAAAAAAATACAAGGCAGCATGAGACACCTATGCAATCTTGATGGTCTCAGAAGTGCTTGTTCAGGACCCGACACAGCCTGGTGTTGCTCCACATGCCTTGTCACTTGGGCAATTGCTTTTTGTCTGGCTGGACAGCCAGGATGGCTGATGGTGAATTATGCTTACTGCAGGATTCCAAGTATTCTGTGAGTGGAAACGGTCTTAATATGCTAGTACAGGAGGCAGCAGAGAGAATTTTCTTCTCAGGCAAAATACATGGTTTTATTGAAGCACGGCAGTCTAAAGAATGGACTTTGGAAAGACCGAAATGTAGCAATCGCAGGTTCCACAATAGTGTGCCAAAGTAGATGGTAGAAAAATATTACTTTTTCACTGAAAAGTTTTCTTCATTTAGACTTGGGTTTAAATACGTTAGGCATGACTCTAAGTCCTGATAAAGTTTGCTTCAGCTTGTAGCGGGAGCAGGTTGGCCAGGTTTCCCGCGATTGGAGCACGGTTGCTTCCAGAATGAAGCTAAGGCATTCAGTCTTGCAGTTTTGACTCTGTTGTACTTTAAAAGGCAATGCCTGTATTGTCAAATTTGTGAATATTCAGCAGTACGGAGCCCTGGCCCTGCTCTGCTTCCACAGACTGAAACTATTTCAGCATATTCTCTTGGTAAGTGCTTGATCAAAACAATCTGCTGTTTCTGTGGGACCAGCCTAACCTCATGAAAATGGAAGCGGCTCTACTTAACAATGTCATACCAGAGTCAAGAATGGTATTCAAACATTTAGCTTAGGAAACCAAATGCTCTCTGGTGCCTCAATCCTCATTTGAAATCATAAAATATAGTAACTTCCTGTGGTAAGCACAGTATTAGGTTTGATCTGCTTGAGGTAGGAAATAAAGAAGTGAGATGATTGGGACAGGGCTGAACTGGCTTTGGGGTGATGAGCTTGAATGATGAAGTCTAAGCAGCATGGATGACAACGGAGACCAGGCACCCTGTTTTTTCACCTGAATTGCTCTCTAACTGCTGAAACCAGCTATATTGTTTTCTCAGCCATGCCCTGAAATGGTTGCCCATTACTATCTATGCGTGACCTTAGACATTTTGAAGTTATTTTTTTCTCCGCTGTGTGCTTGATGTTTGATTGGTGTATTCTGAGCTGTTTATATGAACGCTGCTGGCAGATCAGGCTCTTCAACCTTCCTCTTCATGCTATTCTTCTACAGGCTCCAAAGAACATAATTAGTCATTCTACCCCTGAACCAAAGTAAAAACAGAAAAACCACGTAAAAAACCCTGCCCTTATTTATGGAATGACTTTAGCGAGTTAGTTAAACCAAGTGTTTCCAAAGTACAAAGATCCAAGGCTGTGAAGTAACCAATAGAAAATGACCAACCTGAAACATCTTTACAGTTCATTGCCCTGTCCATAACATAAGAAGGGGGGTGTTTAGAAGGGTCGAGTCTTCTTCATTAATTAAGTCAGTAACAATGAAGTCAATATGCAGAAACATCATCAGATGCTCTTTGTGAATTGAACAGTATAATAAACAGTGGATAACACTGTAGGGCCAGCGAGAGAAATCCTTTTTAGTGGAAAAGCTCCCAGTATACCCTGCCTTTATATCCAGCATGTGTTGGACCTTGTTATAAAAACATTGTTCTTGACTATTGTTTTGGAAATGAACTTTATTCCATGATAGACGAGCGAAACTCAACTTCACACTGGTGGGTGCATAAATGTAAAAACTTAAATTAGTAGAAATATAGACTAACACAACAAATGTGGCTTAGTGTTGCTTCGAAACAGTTACTAAAATGTGGCGAATCAGATGCTTACAATGTTGAATTAAAATTCGTTCAGAGGAGTCTAACCATATCCAAAGCATGGCTTTCCCTTTTCAGTTATCACTGTTCAGCTAAATCTGGAATCACAGTGCTGAGTTGGAAAGCTAAATAATTTGTTTTGGCAAAATTTTCTGGAACAGACAAAAACAGTTATCAGATCACACTCGGAGCCCGTTTGCTGTGAGGTTACCTCTTCACCTGAGTCCACATACAGTGGTTTTCTGTTGTTTTTTGTCTCCAGACTGTTGTTTAGACCATGGAGGTCAGGTTTTCTCAGCTGACAAACCTCAGTGAGTAAACTCATTCTCCTTAGTGCCACTATGAAGCAGCTAGTTAGCTAAGACCACTGAACTACTTTTAATGTGTAGAATGTTTTTTAAAATATTTATTTTGTGCAAATTATCCTGTGAAGTTATTAGGAAAGGACTCACAGAACGAATTCAGAAGGCGTGCCTAGTTTTTCTGAGGAATACTTCTGATGAAGACTGGTTTCCTGGGTTTTATTTCAAACTGTGTGCATTCTCAAATGTATAATGAAAGGAATTTATTATTATCCACTTGTTTAGAAGGGGACCTCAGTCGTGCTCTATCTTGGGCCTACCTTCTCCTTCCAATTGTGTGTTCACAAAACTTGTGGGAGTGCAGTATTTCAGTGACCCAGTCTCTTGCAGAGTCTCTATCAAATGTGGTGTAAATCAGCCTCTGGAATCAGGTATGTGTTGAGACACACAAGCCTAATTTGCCTAGGAAGACTTGGGGGAAAATGTAGAATGAAATATGCATCTGGAGGTTCAGATAGCGTAAAACAATACAGAGCTTTGATAAAGTCATTTTAGACCAATGAATGACTTTGCTAGATGCTTTGAGGCGTTTCTATAACAAATAAATCCTCTATGCTGTAATCGCTATGAATTTGTGTTGTTCCTAACCTACTCTCTTGGCTGTGCAGGAGGACATAAACTGAGTTTCAAGCCATCGAGGGAGCATTCTTCTTCTGTAATACTTAGTGATTTAACAGTGTGTTAAAGGCCTTGTTAGTGATGAGCATTTCCAAGAGAATGCTGTTCTTTGCATTTAAGTGCATCCTTGTACTGTGGCGAATATCTCTAGTTCACTGAGGTGCATGATGCATCCTGAATGGAATTGGCTGAATGCAAATTTGGTTTGATGGTGCCAATTGAGTCTTTTATGTAAAGTGAATTCTGAATCAATTCTCTTTTTTACTGCTTAAGAATTCTAGGTTTATCCTCATGTCTGTAATTGTAAATTATATTTTTTGTAAACTCTTAATCGTGAAGAATTGCTTCTGTGCATGAAGGCAAAATAAGTATTATATCCATTAGCATTCCTGAAAACTATCTGATTTTTCAAAATAATTGATATTTACGCTACAGTTTGTGTGATAATTTAGGTAATGCTATTTATTTCTGCTCAGGGATAAAATGTTTTCGAAAGACAAAATCTGTACTTAGAGTGCAATTCATATAGGAGTAAATTAGGTTGTTTTCTATTGATTTAATGAGAACTGGACCAAGTTCTGTGTTCATGTTGCAACAATCTGGCAATCAATTAGTATTAACACCAAGCTCCTCTTGTCCATCTCTTGGCAGTCTGTACATACACCCGACAGTACATCTGCAGAATGGTGGTTAGCACGTATTGCCTTTCACTTCAATTTTCTTATGCACCTCTGCTCGTGACTCGGTAGAATTAGATTTTTGTGATTCATAACTTGAAACTCAGCTTTTCATATTCTTCAGCTTTCTTCCGGACTTTGACTTCTTTCTTTTTTCTTTTTTTTTTATCTTAAACACTGTGTGTTTTTTACTGTCATCTTAAATTTCCATATACTTTTTAAAAACTAGAATCACAATGAACATAGGAGAATCTACCTGTGGAAGCTCTTTTATCTCCTGGCCTTTTACTTAAATAATCTTAGCTTTTTTATTCCACACTTTATTTTAAGCAACATAAAAAAAAAAAAACTTCAAGAAGTTCATCTTGGCAAAAGAAGGAATACGACTGGCAGACTATGTTTAAAAAACCAGTCATCACTTGCTCCGGTTTTATTAAACTACTTTTCATTCTCTACGATTTGTAGGTCTATCAGACTTCAGACTCCTTTAATTTTTGGTTACTTGAAATAGTGCAAGTGTAATAAAATGGAGCTGCTTTGCTTCTGAATCCTTTCCCTTGCCATTTTGTAAATCAGCCAAAGTTGTTAATATCTGTGGAAAAGCTGTATATATGCAAACTTTGCTCAGGCTTTTTCCCCCCTAAGTCTGGCATTCGGAGAGATCTCCTGGCTTCTCTTCTAATTTGTAATATTACCTTGCTTTAAAAGCATAGACAGGTAGCACGAGAGCATAGTGCGAGGCTTTGGGGCCTTTTCTGCAAGGAAAATTACTATCTTTGGAAGGCACTTCTAGAAAGCTGTGTAGAGTATTTTTTTTGTCATCTTTCAACCCTTCTTGAGTAATTTTTGATCCAGAAACTTTTTTTCTTTTTTCTCTCCATTTTCTCATTGCTAGATGTGATTTTCCTTTGATCCATCCAGTTTCCATGCTGAGGCCTTACTTTCCTTGTTCATGTGCAAGACTTGAACCAGAAATCAGTGGCAGCAGGCAACGAAAATAACTTTGAATACTAAACGAGGACACATTATCTCCCACTTCATTGTCTCTTCTTTCCATTTCTTCCTTCTGCTTCTGCCCTTGGAAGAGTGGCCTGGTATTCAAGTTCTGCTAACTGACTGTGTGTACAGAAAGCATGTGTAAGTGAGCAGTTTAGATCTCCTGGATAGGTGGCACAATGCTTCATGCCTGATGGGTAGTTTAAGAAAGGTTAGTCCTGCCCTTGGCTTGTTGAAGAAGGGAACTGTTCTAGGGAGAAATCGGCTTAACAGGAAAAGAACTCAGCATAAAGTGCCAAAAGCAGGGTGTGGCTTGTCCACCGTTGCTGGATGCGAATTAATTTGGGTTTTACTGATGGTGAATGATGGGCTTTGACAGCCATCTAGTGGCTGCGATGTTTGTTTCCCAGTTATTAGCCCGATTTCAGTGTTGTGACAAAACTGATCCTGTTAGTGTGCCACGTTAACGGTACCAAAGCTGCTTCTGTAGTTATTCAGCACCTTGTGTTAACAACTGCTGAGGTAAAAGGAATAAGTGAAGAAAGCAGTGCCTTGGTCTCTCTAATTTAAAAACAAAAACTTGTTCATTTCCATGCCGAGAAAGAAACAGAGTAGTGACATTTCCTCTGCTGCCTTCCCTGGTCTGGGTATGGGTGGATGACATGCCTATGGTTCTGGTCTGCTAGTAAAGTGCCCAACGTGTTTGTGAATGAGTTAGAATTGTATTTTTCACATTCCTGTTAGTATGGCATTGTCACAGCGTAAAGGAAAGCTAGAATCAGTTAACACAATCAAAAGTTTTAACCTTGAATACACACATACTTTTCCTTTGAAGTTAACAGCATGTATGCAATCTGACAGTAAATCAGACCTCTCAATATATTTCCCAAAGTCAGGATGTGTTCCTTTTGCCTCCCTATGTATATCTCTCTGAGCCGCTTAGCAGGACTCCATCAGAAGCTGTCCCCTTCTGGCTCAGCTCCTATTTGCCAAGGCAGTTGTTGCTATGTGGCTTATTTGAAGTTATGACAGAATGCTGGCTTTGGGCTCAGTAACTGAGAAATTTCATTTATGCAAACTGCTGCTCTTGAACAGCACAGCGAGTTCTCCTGGTGCTGCATTAAGGAAGACGGAGACCATATGCCAGACATCTGGGGGAAAAAGGCTAAGTATGTCAGACAGCGTGTTATGTCATGCACACAAGGGAGAAGTGAGATGAGTGCTTTCCAGAACGCATTCTGCAGTTTGGAAAATGGTTCTCACAGTGTCATAAATGGACTGTACAGCACACTTGGTTGATGTCTTTACTTCAAAGTGAAACATTTCCTCCTGAGCTTCTGCAGCACCCCTTTGAGCAATTTGGTCAGTTTATGTGATGAGCAGATAGTGGTCAGGAGATGACGTGGAATAAATCTGGATTTCAGTTTTTGTTAGAAAGCTGCAGGAGCTGATGGTGGCAGGCAACAGTTAATGATACATTTGCTCCGTTTCTCTGAGCTCTTGACATTGATGGAGTAACTGGACTTTGAGCTAAGGCTTGAAGCCAAAATCCCAAATCTGTTCCTATTTATTACTTTGTGATTTTCTGTTTACATCTGGTTCAAATTACAGCAAAAAGGCATAGAACCGCGAAGCTAACCGTGTGCTTAGTGCTGTTAATTTTCACACAAATAGCAAGTTTTCTTAACAAATCATAATCATAGACTACTTGGATGCACCGAATGTATGTATTTATAATTGCCTATATTCCCTGTCTTATATCTGTTAGAAATTAGAGCTGCTTAGAAAGCTTTGCAAAGCAATTTAAACCCAGTTGTTGCAGTTTTGAAGACATTTTTGTTAAGAGGGTTTCCATGGCCAGATGGAGCTCCCACCCAGGGTATGACTAAGCCTCACAGCAGTATCTCAGGGTCAGGACAGTCCTTCAGAGCTCAGGAGCCTGCGTGGGAGCTCTGCTGTCCCTGTGGCTCAGAGGGAATCGTGGCGCTAGGGTTATGAGTTGCAGGTTTGTGACCTCCTGCTTGGGGCAGTCTGGGGACTGTTCATTCTGTTTGCTGGAGCCTGTGTTCCTTCAAACGATGAAATAGTTGTTAGGCCAAAGTAATTAAGCAAGTCTGTTCTGCTGCTAGGGCATTCTTTAAACAATTGGACACCTGAGGAGAACTGTTGTTTGTTTTTTGGGGAAATACTGATACCTACCTTGGTATATATTAATAAAATGTGCCCACGAAAATATACATAGATGCTTGGACTACTAGTGTACACAATAATAAGTAAACAAAGGCATGGACTTCACTTTGGGTAGGACAATATGTGGAGGGGTAGTTAATCTCCATGTTCCTCAACCCAGTCAGATAGGGAAAGTTTTGATAAATTTGAGTTCTCTTGGGACCCTAAACACACACACACACACAAACACACACACACAAGTTAAAAAAGGGATGCAACTTCAGTAATATGAGATGAGCTTTGTTCCTATGTGAGAATATGTATACAGGTGTGAAATGCGTACAGTCAGTAGCTGTTGCTCCTATAGAAATGGCCATGTGGGACATTCTTTCACGTATAGTTAGTTGAGTTATTTGGTATGTAGTTAAAATATGTCAATGAATTATGCATGTGCTGGTGTGATCGTGTGTTGGAAGACAGTGAGCTGGATTATAAGAACTGAACAAATCCAGTAGTTTGAGGAGCTTCTCTTCATTGAGTTGCAGCTGCTGCTGTGCATACCCTTGCAATGCAGAATTTGGTTGCCACTGGACAGTGACTGACTGTCTTGCTTGGAAGGCTTCATTCTCCATGCTGGTATTACCTTATTCAAGATCGTAACAAATAAGGTTTCTTCCTTTTCAACAAGTGTGCTATCTTATCTCTTCCACAAGTACCATAAGTCTGTCTGTGTCAAGTATCTGCAGCAGGGTATAGGTAGCACATAAAGGTTCTTTTCTCCAGAAAATGCCCTATTGCCCCGTGCGCAGGAGTTTCTAAGAGCTGGCTTATGGCAGGAGTTGTTCACTGCAAAGTCCTATTACCCCACTGAGCACAAAGGCATCCAGTAACTCATAAAGCAGTGTTAGTTTGAGATCACATGATGGATTTGTGTGCTCCCTGATGGCTCTGTTTTACTTGGTTTTGATTGAGAAATAACATGGTAAAATAAAGTCGATGTTTAAGTTGACTGATATTTAGAACTTTGTAATGCTGACTTAAAGGAATACTGATGGGCTATGTTTTCTTCGTGTATGTGGTGCTACTTTTGATCTCTAAATGTGTTCTTTGCTCATCCAGACCTACTCTTCCTTTGATTTCACAGTTGGAAAATGCTATGTATATTCTCTCTCCTTACCAGGAGAAGACGTTGAAGAGATTGCCTGCACTCAGAATGGCCAGATGTACCTGAACAGGGATATTTGGAAGCCCTCACCGTGCCAGATTTGTGTCTGTGACAATGGAGCTATTCTTTGTGATGAAATCCAATGTCAAGATGTGTTGGAGTGTGAGAACCCACAGGTGCCCCCAGGAGAGTGCTGTCCCGTGTGTCCCCATACCGCACGTGATTTTGACCCTACCATTGGTAAGCTTGCTTCTAATGCACTTATGGAAAGGTGAGCCAGTCAAGCTGGCCTTCAGAGTGAAATTTGCTCTGCTGCTGTGGCTCAAACAGGGAGACTTGAAACATACGTCAGCTTGAAGTCAAAATGCAGAAAGATTACTGGTGAGGCTCAAGTTCTCTAAAATGAACTCATAGTAGGAAATCATGGATACTGAAATTTCTGATACTATTTCCATGATGAATATTTAAATGGAGTACAGTAAATACTGAGAAGCTAGCTTCTGACTTGGTTTTCAGCTGAGCTGACTCCGGTAAGTTAACCTTGACTGTGAATCTGATAAATCCCAAAGGCCTTAAAACTAAGAGGCTGATCCGAATTCTATCTTGATGTTTTGAGGTTGGTTTTTTAATTCTTTTGGTGGTTCTTCTGGAATGGAAAGATAAATATGCTAAGACATACAATAAAATAAGCGCATACTTTGATAAAATGCTTAATTTCAAGCTTCTCCAATAGCTGAAAAAATGTATATAAACAGTCAAATGTGAGTGCTATTAAAATGCTTCCCCAAAATAAAATTATGGACAGATGATTCTTGTGTGAGACATGTTAAAAAAAAAAAAATAATAATAAAAAAAATAATATCAAGTATTCATACTGTTCGTGTACCTTCTGTGTTATACCTTGAAGGTGATATCTTTTCTAGTTCATGTTTTCTTCCAGAGGAGACTTGGATGAAGGAAATTCCTCTAAATACTTGCCTAAGAGAAAATCTCTTAATTTGCAATAAGTGTTCATTAATAGAGTGCATTTTTGAACTATTCTATATATAATAATTAAAGCAATTTTTTAGAGGAGACATGATTAATTTTGATCAACTTAGTACAGGATGAAGTAATAATGAGTGTATAGTATGGACACGTGTAACTGAGCATTGAAGCAAGATGTGTCAAGCATGAACAGATGGAGCCTCCTGCTGTGTTTGGAGAGGCATTATGCCAAGGCCAGCAGATAGACCCAGAAGATAGAAGAACAGTATGGAAACATTGCAGAATTCCTTAATGTAATTCAAGACACGATTAAAATATTTATCAGAAGGTTTTTCATGGGTATGAGTGTAGCTGTATAGCTCTAACTCAGGCATACATAATATTGCAAAAACTTAAAAAAAAAAAAAAAAAAAAAAAAAAGTGTGGAAGATCCTCCAGTCAGTTCTGTCTTTTGGAAAACATTATGTTGTTAGGGATTCATCAATATTGCTTGTATTCAAGTAATAAAACTTCTTTAACTGCCAGCTCTTTAGCTGGTGCTAAAAATTTCGAAGAGCTCCCCAGAGGATATTCTAAAGTACTTTTTCTTATTCTGTGCAATGCTGAAAAAGGCTGAATACTAGGAGGCATCTGAGAAGGATTCCTCCGACTTGAACAAGAGAGTATGTGTATACCTGGGACCTTATCCAGCTCTTTGTACATCCAGAATCTGATATCACTTAAGCTGTAACACCTTCATTCAGCTCCTTCTGTTTATGTCTCTAGAAGTAAAACTGTTAATTTATTCTTTTCTTCTTTTGTCCTTTTTATTAGGTAGAGGAAGAAAGGTAAGATTTCTTTCTTCATTTATTCTTTGATCTATTACAACTGATAATAATTCTCTTGCATCTCCTCAGATAACTTCACAAAAATTAGATACCAACCCTTGTACAAACATTTACTTTTTCCTCTTTTTTTTTCTCAGTGGTTAGGGAGTTTGCAATAGAAAACATCCGGGGATACAGGCAAAAAAATACTGTTAATATAGAGAATCCCTGCTATCTACGTCAAAGAAATCCCAGTTTAAGTATTTTGGTCGTCTCAACTCTAGCAGTGCTACACAGTGAGTGAAGGGACCACTATGTTGTTATAAGTCACAGCTGTAAAACTTTAGGCTTGGTTTTGATCAGACTACCTACTGCCCCATGTGTGATAGGTAGCATAATCCCTCTTTAGTCATTCCTACTGTATTTGTTAAAACATAGAGCAGGAGAATTGTCTTAAATTATGGTGCAAAGCATTACTGCATCTTGTCTAGGTATCCCTGCGTTGACTTTAAATTATACGTAATTGAAGTGACAATCACAGGGTAACTTGCTCTGCTGCGTATAGGCAAAGCAACACCTGAGGTAATTTGCATGGCTGGTACACTGGCTTTGCATCTTGGCCTGCTTGTTGCTGCACCTATTTACAGGAATCTACTTGCTACCTGTTTCTGGTAGGTGAAGATAGCTCAGAACTGTCATGCCTTACAGCTGCTATCCTGGCCACTAGTTTGATCAGCTCTATCATAGTATTATTCTTAAAATTCAAGGTTTTGAAACTATTCTACACCACTCTTTGATCCAGCTTATTTTTAATAAAAACTTTGCTTTTCTTACACTTGCAGTTGTTTCATTATATTATATACTTGGCCATGAATAAGTAGATCCTTGTATAAAACATCTAGATGATGTCAGAAAAGCACTCTTCAGACATGTTAAAAGGCATGAAACACCACTCAAAACCTTTCTCTGGCACCCTTTGTGCTTGTGCTACAGTTTTTACTCAGGGTGCCCAAGAGAGCTTGCACAACATGGTGGCTGTGTTGAAGACAGCGCTAAGTAGATCGCTGGCAACCATTACTGTGTGCTCCTGTCAGATGGTTCTGCAGTTGTGGGCTCTTCCCAAGAGCAGGACAAGGATGCTGGGTGAAGGACCAGAACAATGCGATCCCGCTCAGAGCCTCGCTTCTGTGGGCAGCACAGTGCACAGCGTGCATTAAACAGGCAGAGGATCCATTTCTACAGGAGAAATGTAATGAGTTAAAATAAATGAACTTCTAAGATGGCAAGCAGCTGCAAGAAATAATTGAAATGAATTATAGGTTATCACGGCTGTAGACTCGTTAAAACCAAGTAACTCTCTCTATACAGAGTAAATCCATAGAAATAAATGGGCTCTAACATGATTGCTTCTGGGTAAAGGAGGCCCTCTTTTTTTACTTAATGAAATGGTTGCCACCAGTAGGTCTAAACCCATTTATTTTATTTAACATGTAATAGTTGTGAACACACTTAGCACAAGAAGAAGTAAATTGGCAAATGCAGTCACCTTCATTTTGTGGCCACGGATGTTGCTTTGTGTTGCGTCTCTACGCTGCAAATAGACACGTAGGTTTTTTTATACCTGTGATGTTAAGAATTCTAGTTAATATCTGGAATAAATTGCGTCTGAATTCTGTGGTGGTTCTGCATTTTGAAGGAATCAAATCATCACAAAGCGGAGTGAGAACATGTTTTTTTTTTTTCTTATACTACTGAAAAAATCATGGTAACATTTCAGTCTCTCCCTTTTTTTTTTTTTTTTTCAGCCAGCGTTTTGTGGAGTTAGTTTATAACCTGCATTTAATGAGTCTCTGTACTCATTCAAAATAGTATGGATTACCTTTAGCAGGGACTTCAGTTTAGGCTCAGGTGTATCTCTAGATAAGTCTGTGTTTTTCACAATCACAGGGGTGAAATTGGCAAAATTGGTACTGTTAGTTGTATGTTCATTTGTTTTCTACGATTCTTTCTTTTTTTTTTTTAACAGGGGCAAAAAGGAGAACCTGGAATAGTTCCACCTGTGAGTCCATTTTTATCATTTATTAGAGCTCCACTGTAGTGTACATTTCAGTACTTCAAGCAGAATTGCAGCTGTCAAATGCAACAAAAGCGTGTATGCTGATACTGAAAGGAATTGAATGAGTTAAATTTTTTCACATAAACGAAATTGCAAAAGCTTGTTAATTGCTTTTTGAGGAAAAGAAATCTTAGAGTTAAATCTGTCAGTCTTTTATTTCAGTTCTGTTTAGGTGTAGTCTAAACTATATCAATACGTATCAATATTAGTATTTTGAAAATGCATTAAAAAAAAAAAGAGAGCTGGTGCTAAAAACTGGTGCCCTTTGCACCTCTACCACTATGCTTTTTGAGAATCATAGAGCCATTTAGATTGGGAAACTCCTGTAAGATTATCTCAAGTCTCTCATTAAACCATGTTCCTAAGTGCCACATAAATATCTGTTAAATATCTCTGACGGTGATGAAAAGCACTCCCCAGTCTGTTGAATGGTAACAAATTGAAGGACTAGATAAACTATTTCATTGACATGTATTTATTTGTTTATTGCAAAAATAAGAATGATGCTTCCAAACACTTGATTCGTACAGTTTGTAGAAATGCTGCAAAAAGGCGAAAAGAGAGAAAGTAACAAATAGTTTATTTTCAAAAAGCCTTAGAACTTGCCTGGTATCTTAGTTCTCTATAATAATACTATTTATTTTTCAAGAAATAATATTCTATAACCATTTGTGATGACAAATACAGGCATAATATTGTGTGTTAACTTCTATTCATATTACCTTGTTTAGGTTTCAGGAATACGAGGCCGCCCAGGTCCTGCAGTGAGTATTTTCTTACTTTCTCTTTGCTGATAGCATTTTCCACTTTCTGCCATTGCTCTTTTCTATTGTGAGAAGGATACAAAAGAGGAATCTTCCACACGTGTAATGGGGTATTGTGTTCAAAGTTGCTGGATTTGGGGAGGTAAAAAGATTATGGAAATTTGTACTAGGTCAGCCCATGACCAAAGCAATAGATGTGTTCTTGTGGTGCACACTTGTCCGTGGACATTTGAACGTAGTTGTTGCTGAGGAATGCTTTTCTAGCAGGAGAAGAAGGAAATGCAATCTGTTCTCCAGCTGTGAATAAGCAGAGAACAGTTGAGGACTACTGTTTAAGGGTGTCTCAAACCTGGACGTTTCTTTGCGAGCTTCTAGCATTGAGAAAATCTGTGCTGGATTAAGGTGTAGAGCACATGAGATATGAAACTATTTTGTACATCTCTGCATCCTGTTTGTACTACCTTCAGGCAATATGCAATCGAGAAGAGATGCTCAGGTCATAACTGCTTACTTGATTATCCCGTGGGGAAAAAAAAATTACAAAAATGTTTTTCACATAGGCATGGCATTCCATATTAGCAGAGCTTTTATAGATCATTAGCTAGCTTAAAAGGCATTTAATATTTCTATACTTTCTTCTAGGGGCCTCCTGGTTCACAAGGACCACGAGGAGAACGAGGACCTAAGGGAAGACCTGTAAGTTATTAAAAAATGTTAGAAATGAATTTTTGTACTAACCTCAGAATGTTAAATGGCTTTAAACTTCTTCCGTGTCTTTTAGAGTTACCAAAACTTTACTCATATCTTCCAAGAGTTAGCTAACAAACAGAAAAATGTTTGTCTTGCTATCTTTGTTTTGAGATAAATAATTGAGACTAAGTGGTATTTTCACTGCTGGCTACTTATTACTACTGTGTAATAGTAGCAGTGTGGACTGTGAGGACTGGAGTGTTTGAGAACAGACAAAGCTCGGGAAATTAGCAGGAGTTAATATGTGACTACGTATGTTGGTATGCTGGTGAATAATATGATCGAGATTGCTCAGTGGAAAGAAAGACTTCATAAGGGAATTTCAGTGTCTGCATGTGGAGAACCACAGAAAGGCCAAACGGGAGAGCTGAAAATACCATAGACGACGTGTTCCTGTTGAAAAGGCTGGGACAAAATGCAGAAGCTGTTTTTAGCAGGTTTTAAAGAGTTGTGCCATTTGAATTGCTATGTGGATATTTTCCTATTCCTCCGGAGAGGGCAAGCCAGTAGTTAATTTTTTTGTTTGAGTAACAGAGCTGAGTTTTAGGCATAGGCCTGAGACTGACTCCTTTCTGCTGTTCCTCTGGTGAATGTCTGTTGTCTATAGGTGTTGATGATACTGCTTCTAAAGATGTCAAATGACTGTATTGCCTCTTGAGGTAGATGCCAAGCCACTGCTGCTCTCTAGATCAGGCAACATTAAGACCTTTGTCTGGTGAATGGCTGTCACAATGCATGAAGGAATTCTTGAAGTAGTTGTGAAATTCTGTGGTGTGTAGAGGAATCTTGAATGTGTTTGCAGAGATGTCTGACATGTCTTCACAGTGTGCAGTTTTATCAATGAAACACTATATTTGTGATCCTGTGCTGCATGTGTCTTTACTAAGTCATGGCTAGAAACACTTAAAGTATCAAAAAGTTGTGTTATTAAAAAAAAAACTTTTGAGTTCCTTTGGATTATTAATAGTGCTTGGTAGAGAAATGAAGGGAATAGGAAACACTTGTTTGAAAGTGTTATGTCGAAGGTTTTGGTGAGATCCTATGTCAGACTGCAAGATTTGAGTGCATGGCAGTGCTTTAAATCTATAGTGACTGCTAGTGCAGGATTTTTGGTTTACGCTTCTGGAAAAAAGAAAGTTAGCTTATACCTCGTGTTTATAACATGAAAAACTCTCCACATGTTATTATTTGTTTAAAAGTCATAATGGAACAGATAGGCTTTTGCAGACACCCTCTATAAAATTAGCTGCAAACCCACTAAAGCACATTTCCAAGCCTTTTGTTTGTTTGATTTTATTTTTTAAGATTTTTTTGTGGATTCCTACTGACTAGTAGAAACTCAACCTTGTGATGGATCTCTGCATTTTATGTAAACAAGACACTTGAATATAAAGTGAATTCAGAACTACTAGCATAGTATTTACTTCCAATTTTTTGTTTGCGTAACAGTGAGAAACATGAAGGCAGCAGTATGTTTGGATTTAAAAAATGCATCTGGGAATGGGATACAGTTTCATACAAATGAAACTTTGAAGAGAAAATATGCTTGAGCATATTTTCAGGATGTTTTGTTTCAGTATTTTTACACTAGAGAGTAATTGCAGAAAAAATAAAATAGTCTTGAAGTGTTCTGCTGTCAGCTCCGTTTTCTAGTACAAGGAAAACCTATAGTGTTTCCTCACCACCAGCAGCAGTGG
The DNA here is from genome assembly GCF_905368555.1 of Meleagris gallopavo. Lineage (NCBI taxonomy): Eukaryota > Metazoa > Chordata > Aves > Galliformes > Phasianidae > Meleagris > Meleagris gallopavo. The sequence continues at coordinate 2,217,904 of NC_139410.1, forward strand.
GCTGGAATTAATGAATTGTCATTATTCTAAATACGTGTTGAAAGGATGCCACCTTGTGGCCTCGGCTAGATTTTCCAAGTATTTGGTAAACCTCTCCGACATGAACATATTAAATATATACTATCATTTAATTTTAATCAATATTTTATCGAAGTGCAAAAATCTGGTTATATACCAGTGGTTAGTTACCAGCTATAAATACAAAAATGCTTTCCAATGACTTCTGAGCTTGTGGCGTGGTTGTAGTGTTGCTCTTGAAGCATGCTTAGTGACTAAAAATGTGGTTTCTTTTGTAAGTAGGAGCTCAAAAAGTAGCCATTTTAATATGTCACATCTTGCTTAAGGTATCTTGGTTTGGTTATTTGTAATCATTTTATAGAACCTTGCTGAAACCCTTGAGGCAAATCCTCAGGATTTTCCTCCTTCAGACGTTAGGCTCTTGTAGGTTTGGCAGTGTCTTGTTCTTTTTTTGGTAGAAATACTAGATAGTAAAGTTACTTGATGGGACCTTCTGTTTCTATTCAATGTGCAAGAGTCTGCACCATCTGTCTCAGAGTACCAGCTATTCACAACTCAGATGTGGCAAGTATGTGTGTGCGCATGTATATCTGATAAGTAAAATTTTTCACTGATTACTTGGCATATAGGAATTTACCATGAAGATATACTGAGAATTATGAGAAAAGAATGGTTTATTCAACGGAAGTTTCCAGGAATCTTCATGTCCCTATTATTTCAACTCTTTCCCATGAGAATGTGTTATCTTTACTGTATAAATCATGCTAGTCGGACCCCAAGTTTCACTGGAACGTGTTGTAGGCTGCAAGGAAACACAGTCCTCATCTCCTGGAAATACAAGAAAGCTGTCTAATTATGATTGAGTTTATAAAGATGAGTCAAAGAGGCAGGCTTCCAAGGATCCTTAAAGGAGAAGACCTCATTATGTAGAATAGACTTTCTTCGTCCCTGTTTTCCAGCCTTGTTCTTTTAGTAAAGAAAGCAGCATCAACAAGCACTTTGAAGTCTGTGTTTAGGACTGAAGAGTATCTTCTGCCCCTACTACTATTGATTTTATTGTACCGATCTTTTTATTAGTGCCTTTTTTAATTAATTTTTGTTCTGGTACAAGATAAGATCATGTTAAGAAATCAGAAGTGGATGATAAAAATGGGAGTAGTGGGACTAACCTCTCTGTCTGTTCTGCAAACTGTGTTTTGAGATAGCATCAATACCAAGGGAGTTGCTCTGTATTTTTGGCAGTGTGACTGTGCTGGGGAGTCAGCAACAGTGTGAGCTAACCATTCATGATGTCAGAAGGCTGCTGAAATTAATGGTATTTCCTGAGTTTTTATGTATGTGTGCTAGTCTGAGCTATCTGTATTTTAGAAATAAACTCTTGATATTCTCTACAGTGCATAAAGCCAAATAGTTTTTCAAGAATAGCATAGTCTAGTATGGAATGACGGAAAGCCTCAATTTCCAGAATGGCTTTGGAGAGAAATGACTGCAATTTACTTGTGTGCTGAATTGATTACTCATGTTAACCAGTGCTTCTCATCTAAAGGTTATGAGCAGGTGTCAATGGATGTTGTTTATTCAAACATCTTCCTTTACTAATTTGTACTTATTAGAGATGAGTTTGTTGTTTACAAGAATTTCCCTGGATACGTTTGTATTCTCTCTGCTTCTTGTATTTTCCTACTAGGGTCCTCGTGGTCCTCAAGGTATCGATGGAGAACCCGGTATCCCTGGCCAGCCTGGTGACCCTGGTCCTCCTGGGCATCCTACCCACACAGGACCAGATGGACTAAGCAGAGTGAGTTTTACATTTGCTTTGGTGGAATGTGAAGTGAATGTTGGTTCAGATCCAAATCCTATACAGTAACATCTATTTACTTGAACAAATGCAGAATGCTTTTCTAACTATTCCTATCTCCTAGTCAGGAGGAACAATGACAAGCAGGAAAGCAAGTTCTGCAAAAAATTGAGTTAATTTATATGTGAAAATACTCTGAAAGGATGCTTTTATAATGTATTTTAACATGTAGAAAAGACAAGGTTCCCAAATCTGAAGCCCTTAATGGGGTCCCATTAATTCCACCTGACTTAAATGCAAGGGGTCAAATCAATAGTACAGGGAAACTGGAATACCAAATTAGTAGTACAGCAAAGAAAAAATAGGATAGATTATAAGAAAATAATCATTATGAATAATTAAAATGTCATTCAGTCTACTTCTTGCTGAAATTGTTCAGACAAACACTTAAGTGATTAATCAGGAATTATTTGTTGAAAACAATGCTAACCAGCCCTACATATGGACAAAATATTCTGCAAGACGTAATTTTTTCCTAAATTTTGTGGAATGATGACTGACAATGACATAAATTTCTGAATTTCTGTGGGAAATTCAATTACACATTTGTTGCTATGTGGAAGATACCTGCTCTGTTTCTCACTCCATTGTTTCTGCAGTATTACTGAAATGAGTTGCTATTCGGCAATAAGAAGTAATGTCATTTAGGCTGACAGCCTGCAAATTCAGGAAGCTTTCCTTGGCTTTCTGAATGGGCCTGAATCTGGCAGATGCAGAACATCTCTTCAGCATGGAGGAATCTGTTAGAACCACAGAATGCAGTCTAATGTAGCTGATTGTTAAGATAGCGTGTTTCCGTTTGCCTTCAGATATTTCTGAACTTGAGGCACAGAAAGTGAAGACAAAGCAGTCTTAAAATCAATGAAGAAATATTGCATGAGAAGTTCAAGTATGATTTAAACTTGAGGATGGTGAAAGAAATGTAATTACTTAGATTGGAAGCTTTTCTCTGTTTAGGTCATCTTCCCTTTTTCTTTTAATTAAAGTGGGCGTAGAGTCAGAATAGAAAGCTGCTAATGTGATACATTTGACTGGTCTTTGATGCCTTAAGGCACTTCAGGTATATAAAAAGAACCCTTATTTTAACAATTGGAACAAGAGTTTACTTGTAGTGCTGTAAAGTCTACTTAAGTACTGAAGTGATAGTTGCATAGAATTTTGCCTTGTGAATCAACATGATTGACAACTAAAATCACCCATCATTTTTTTCAGCCATTTGCTGCTCAGATGGCAGGACTGGATGAAAAATCTGGACTTGGTAGTCAGATGGGGCTGATGCCTGGTGCAGTGGTAAGACCAGATTAACCTTGTATTGTAGAATAGTTCTGAAATGGAGTGCGTGTACAAAAAACAAAGTACAATTCATCCTCTTCAAATTCCTATGCCTTTAGAAATTAAATACACAGGATTTTCCAGTGCAGCTTTAAATGGTATCTGAAGACAATGAAAAGATGTTTAAGTGGAAGCTTTTTGTCCTTCATTCTATCCTGCTTTTTGTCTTCCTTTTCCCTTCTGAAACGCAACAGCTATTAGGGTATATTAAAAAAGCAATGCATGATTTTTTCTCATTTGTTGAGTCACTACAGGGGAACTGGAGAGTGTCAGGTGTAGTGCAAAGCTGAGTAAACTAATGTGTAGCTTCGAAGGTTTCTTTTCAATGTTGTGCCATCGAAGATAATTATTTTTGGTAGCATTTTAAAAGAAGATTTCTGAAACCAGCTGTAAGCTTACTATTTTAAGACAGGCGTTCGTTTTCTACATTGAGACCAGTTTTCTCTCACTGTTATGTTCTTCATTTTTAGAGCAACGGGAATGTACTGGTAAAATGGGATTTCTATTTTTTAATGATCTGTGAAATCCATTACACCACCCGAAACTGTATGTTTGGGTTATTTTTAAATAGTATCTTTTTGCTACGTATATTTATCATACTGTGAGATCTCAAAGATGTTGCTAGCTTTTTTCTGTCATTTTTAGCATTCTTGCTTGAGAAAACTCTTGTTCAGTGACTGCCCTGTCCATGAGTTTGTCTACCTGCATCTTATCAATCCAATCCCCCAGCAGTTAGAATTCAGTTATAACACTGTTTGAAAGGTTCTCGGTAAAACTCAATAACTTGTTCAGCTAACCTACTGTTTTTTCGTTTTTTTTTTTTTACTTTAAATTTCATTTGAAAAGGGCTTAAATGTGATGTAAAATTACTAAAAATTAATGAACAGTGTGCTAAAGAGAAATCGTGAATCTGTCAAAAAGGAAGTTATTGTCTGCTATATATGTTTCTGTCTTGGTAGAAGTAAATATATATATATATATATTTTTTCAGAAAAGATGGCTTTATATTGCAAGTTAGAGTTAAGCATAAGAGTGTTCTAAAAATGCTATCGTAGTTTTTAAGGGCAAATCTATACTTTCTGTAACAAACAGCAACCATTTGGAGCCTCCTCTTGTATTTTGTATGATTCGTGAAAATGCATCCTTCCATTACCAGTCCCGCTCATAGGCAAGAACAGTGCAAATGTATTTTTTCATTGTTTGCATTAGTAAATTAATCTAGTTAATCAAATGCAATGAAAGGCGGAGACTGTTTTCCCCCTAAATGTAATTGTAGCCTTGGATTTCTCTAGAAAAATTATGCACTCGTATAGGCTGTTCTTACTGATGTCAGGCTGTGACATCCGAAGCTCGTGTTTTCAGTGGTGAAAGAATTATGCTGCTGTGACTTTTGAGTTTGAAGATAGTCATTTGTTGTGCTTTATTTGGATTTCATAGCATGTAAGCGTTTCAGAGAGTTTGGCCATACAAATGTTAACTAGAAGGTCGTTATCAGGCAATTAGGCTGCCTCTGAAGGGTGATTGTTGCTAAGGGAAACGTGGTGTTCAGTGTATAACTACTTACTATTCTGATAGGGTCCAGTGGGTCCAAGGGGTCCTCAAGGTCTCCAAGGAAAACAAGTAAGTGTTTCATCGTACTGGTTTGAAGATAGTTGGCCAAAGAATATTACAGAGCATGTAGTAACTTGTATATGTAGAAGAGAACTCAACTCTGAGACTGTCTCGAGTATGGCTGAATGTGTCCTCATCTAGAAGTGAACCCAAATGTACTGCTCTCAAGTTCTGCGTCAGATATACTCTATAGACTCTACAATTTATCAAATCCCTAACAAGGTTTTGACCCAACGCATCTTTTAATGAGGATGGGCAAATGATGCAGCTTCAGTTGTAATTTTGACATTAGCATGATGTTCATGTCTTACGGGACTTCTGTATGGCTCAGGGCTTCTCTAAAGGAGAATACTTCCAGAGAAATCTTAGCATCTGCCTTTCACTCATCTGTGCTTTTTCTGATTTGGAATCCAGACTGTCCCATATTGTTGTTTTCCTTACCCTGGTGTTTAATTTATCTGTTTATGTTCGCTTTATGGAACGTGTAATTGTACTTATCTCTTTGCAATTACAGGGTGGTGCTGGCCCCACAGGCCCTCCTGGTGAACCTGGAGATCCAGGACCTATGGTAAGACCAATTAAATTCAAACACTTGTACCATAAAATGGCTAACAGTTAATTACATCTCCTTTAGAGGTCTTTCTTCCATGCTGTCTCAACCAAAGCAAGTAATGGATACTTAAGTAAAGAGTTGTGGTGTTGGAACTATGCTGTCAGGAATCAGTGAACTTGAATTACTTTGTATCTGAGTGATATTATAAACAGACTTTTTTTTTACTTTGCCACCACAGACTGGAGGATGGCTAAGCACTAGTAACACCATAGCCGGTAGGGTAGCCCATAAAGGAAGATGAAAATATTCATTTTTTGGAAGTAATATAGTGATTCAAAAGTATAACTGAGAGACAGACTGGGAACAATAACCGATTTTACATTTCCTTTCTCCAGAAGAATCCATCTTAGATTTTAGTACTATACATGTATACATTTAAACTTCATGCAGCTTTCTTAGGGACAGAATGATTGAAGCATCACAAAATTTTGCAGTCGTGCTTACACATTATAATCCTTTTTTTACACCTGTTTTTTGTGAAACAAGGCATTCAAATAGAGCAGATAGCTATTTTAGTGACTAGATAAACTCGTCAACAAATCTGTTTATTCCTCAGGGTCCAGTTGGTTCTCGTGGTCCAGAGGGGCCTCCAGGCAAACCTGGTGAAGATGTAAGTTGGTTATTGTTCGTATTTTATTTCAAATAAAACAAATGTTGGCTTCTTGTAAAGAATGACTAACGAGCAGATGTGTCTGCAGCTATATCTTTTCTTTTTCCTTTTTGTAATCGTACTTATCACTATCGCAGTATCATAACAATGATCGTCAGATATGTTTTTCTGTTCAAAACCTTCCTTTCTTCTCATTACATGTTACCATGATACCTAAAGTTTAAGCACTGTTCTTAATATTTCTTTCCTCAATCAGTTCTTTGTAAGATGTCTTCCTTGAAATCGGGGCAAATTGCAGCCCCTGCTCTCCTTGCAGTCATGTGATGAGCTAGAAGAACTGTAACAATAACATGCACCTGGATATGAACAATAAAATGTTACTATTAGAAAACTTAACTAAATAATTTATTATATCTGTAATTGATTTTATGATTATTTACACACACTTATATTTCATGTAAAATGCATGCACATAATAAATGTATACATACTGCGCAACAGTAAGCTGGGGATTTTCCATTAGACATACGTTCTTTGTTGGCAATGCAAGTTAAATTTATCTGAGTTGTGAACTGTAACTGTAAAGTGAATTGAAAGCTGGAGATTCCAGATGCTTCAGTATAGAAATTACCATGGTAATGGTTGCTTTCTCATTAAACCAAACCAGGATGGCATATGAATCTGTGAAAACAGTTTATTCTTGGTGCACTGAAACTAAATATCAGTACTACTTGAGGAACTTGCTCCATTTCCAGTGTCTGTGTGGGTTTCTTTAATTGCATGCGTGATGTGTTTTACTGTCTCTCTGTCCAGAAACTACTTTTCTCAAGCCTTTCATATTTCTGCAGTCTGATGTCCTGGATGTATGTGAACTACCTGATATGTATAAGGAATATTTGAGTATCTGGTAGATTTTCAGTCTTTAAAATATTACTTCGTGGAGAAAACCATCAATGACGGACTGATGTAGAATTTAATTGTGCTCATTTTACAACGGAATTCGAACAGAAGGAGAAGTAATAAGCTATAATGCAAATAGTTTCAGGTTTCTGTTCCTAAGGACAATTGTAATGATGTGACTGCCAGCACAACTGTGGCCAAAGGCTGCCTGGTTCTAAACTCCCAGGCACACTACCGCCTCGCAGTGCCAGCTGGCACATTAGACTATCTTCAGTTTCTGCAATTCTCTGTTAAAATGCCTTCTAAGTTACTGCATGTAATGCACGCTGTTAGTCGTGTGTGCAGTTGCTTTATGTTACTGTAAAACAGGCTTTGTAGTGCATATTTGTTTGAATGGAAGATAGAGATGAGAGAAGTGCATTTTCTTATTTGCTGTTTTTATGTATCTTTGCTTCTGTTTGTTTGTTCTTCTTTCTCCTAGGGTGAACCCGGTAGACCGGGACAGTCGGGTGAGCCTGGATTTCCAGGATCTCCAGTAAGAACATAATTTTGCATTTTAGCAAATTGTCATTCTTTAGCATTATTACGTCATCAGGATCTGTTTTTTTTAAGTGCGAAGCTTAGTCGTTTAGTTTGTGCAGTGTTTATATCACCTAACTCTAACAGTTCAGATCAGTGCCATAGCTAAGAAACAAACATGTGTTTCAACAGTCTTCTCAATTAATCATGAGAGTCATTTCATATATGAAGTACGCACAAAGCAGATGACAGTGCCTGGCAGTTGTGCAGTTCCCAGTATCTCACATTGTCATTTGCAATCATGCTTTCTATAGTATAAAGTGATGTCAGGTTAAGGTGGCAGTGTTCATCTCAAGTCTGAGAGACGGTGGAAGAAGTGATGGTAGCATGGACATTTTCAAAAATATTGTTATGGATTTTCAGTGTGTACACATAATTAAAATACTTCCGAGTAATAAGTACTTGTGCTGCAGAGAATGCTCACAGTGATTCACCCTAGAAATAAAAGAAAGCAGTTAGGTCTGAAAAACTGTTTTGCCATCACATATAACACAATGTTTTATTTGACCTGTATTAATCACATAAAATACCTGGAAGTGAACTGTGGTGTGGCTCAAAAGGAGATGGGTAAATCCAAGAAGCTGCCTGATACACATTATCTCTTACACTGCCTCCTTTTCTTTCAAGCATGCAGTTTTTGCCAGTTAACTTTGTTAGCTGTGAGAGAGAAAATCTCTTCAAGATAGAAATGATCTTTTAGTGAGGCAGCATTGTCTCCAAGCCTTCAAAATTTTATGGATCAAAGGTGATGTTTCAAAAGCTGCTTCATGCTAATGTAGCCTATGGAGTATTCTGTTCAGATGAGGCTGTTTTATTTTGACTTAATTAAATCATCATTTTTGTATGCTTCTAGAATAGTGCATGCTATTGAACACCATCTGTACTTAAAGCCTCTAGTAAAATCCTGGGAAGAGTCTCAGTATCAGTGAAAATGCACGTAATGTTGGGACTGTTTAGCTTCATAGGATGTTACCTTGTTTTGTCTGTGACCCCCTTAAATGCTGTACCATGTTGAGTCATGTCACTGCGGTGAAGGAGTTTTTCAGGAACATTATTAATAATGAAAACGACCCTCTTCCCTGTTTACAGTGTTGTTACTAGTTTTATCTGCAGAAATCTGTAGTGTTTTACTTGTGTATGTTTTTTTTTTTCTTTTCCCTTTTTTTTCTCCTTAGGGGCCTCGAGGCTTTCCTGGTGCTCCAGGTCTTCCAGGTCTCAAGGGTCACAGGGTAAGAAACATGGTCTGCCCTGTCCTTACTGATGATGTTTGAAGACACTTTCAGCGGGAAGACTTTCAGCTGGTTTTGTAGTTGTGATGAATTTGACTACACTGTTAGTTCTGCCAACAATAGCCGAACCACTGCCATTAGAGAGAGAGAGAGAGGGCTTTGTAGAAAATCAGTGCTATTCCCCATTAAGCTGACCTCAGTTGTATTCTTCTCTAATTTCTTCTCTTTACTTTCATATGTTCTGGGAATCTGGATGGAGCTTGCATGAGCCCTGCCAAGCTTCAGGAGGCACAAAGCTGACAGTTCTCTCACTCCATTGGCAAGTCTTTGGTTAGGGTGGGGAACCTGAGGGGTATTTGCAAGATGGAGTTATTACAAACAAGCAAGTTTTCTGGCCAGAACTTTACTTAAGGGAGAAATAAATAGGTTTCCTGTTGCTCAGAGTCTACTCCTTGTTCTCGGATTTTTTTTCTTTAAAGGAAAGTTAATCCAAGGAGATGTACCTTGTACAAACAATTTCCATTTAAGAAATGTTTAAAAACTTTTTTTCATAATTTTTTCCTTCTGTTTTTTCCCCCCTTTCTTGCTCTTGCCAACTGGAGTCCATTCTTAAGGTTCTGGCATTGAATTATTTTAACAATACTAGTAGAAATGCTGTGCGTATATATGTGTGTGTGTGTGTGTGTGTGTGTGTATATATATATACATATATATATATATCACCAGATTTTCTTAACTCTTACAGGGGTTGAAAGGTCTTGACGGTCCAAAAGGTGAAATTGGAGCAGCTGGAGCAAAGGTATTTTTGTGGCTCAAAGAGTTAAAACTTTAAACAAGTTTCATGTAAAGTCTAAGTAATGAAAGTCAGTAAGTGATACAATAAAGCTTTGTACCCACTTCTGTTGGTGCTGCTTGCATACAGTTAATGGTTTTTTCTGGGGATGCTATGTGGAACTGTTCATTTTTACTTTACGCTCAATCTTTATTAACTATTATGAAAGTACATAGCTGGGCTTGATACAAAAAAAAAAAACCCAAAACATGAGAGTTTGTGTTGGTTGCAGTTTCACTTGGGGTGTCGTGAGATGAATCTGTTGCCTGTCTGTGACACCTAGGTTATGTTGAAGATGTTGAATTCTGTTAGCAAAGAGCCTGTACACATTGTCACTTGGTCAGTTTATGATCCATGTTGGTTTTGTGTGAGCTGGTTGAGGGATCATTGTGTTACTGCTGTATGAATTCCCTTAGATAACCACAGATCAAATGACTGTCTTGGAACAGAGAGTAAAAACAATTTTCTAAAATTTGGTATACAACTATATATTTATAATACATTTAAGAAAATCAATGCATAATTCAAGTATAATTTTAGTCTCTTAATTTACCTTACTAGGTTTAAACAAGATTGGCTTAAAGGAAGCAGATGTTGAAGGGGAAAGAAAACATTCTATCAACACAACTTTTTTTCAGCTAACCACTTCGCTTTGGGATACTCTCTGGTTCTTGTAGCACCTCTACTATTTCAGCTCAAAGCAAGATAGTCAGCTGCTGTCAGTGCTTTCAAGATGGATTAAAAGTTATTTTACTTCAGCATAGAAACCTATTTCAGATTTTTACTCCTTGATTAGTGCTGATGCGAAAACATTTTTGGTTTCCTGAAGGTGATAATCACAGGTGGAACCTATGCCTTCGGATAACAAATGCAGTGAATGAAGAATGCCTTCCAAAAATGTTTATATACAAGTGAAATTAGAGCTAAAGGAAGTTCCTCAAAGATGAGGTGTCTTTGCTAAGGCTAACTTACTGTAGAGACAAGAACAGCAGAAACATTGGATTTGGTAGAAACAGCTCAGTAGTTGGTATGGGCTGTCAGCTAGGACTGGTAGGAGGAGAATGCAACTATTTCTTGCCTGTGAATCCTGCTGGCTATTGTTTTCTGTTGCTTATTCTCCTTGTCAACCAGTGAAAATCTCATGTCAGGGTGAAACGATGCCTCTGGTGCATGTGTGATGCACACAGGTGACTGTTCAAATCATCTTCTTATGTCGTACATGAGTGCAGAGGAAGGGGTTGAAATATGTAATTCTATTTTCCTTTAAGCTGTGTCCTCTAACTGTACCATCTCATTACTTTTTCTAGGGAGAATCTGGACCAACAGGTGCCATGGGTGCAACAGGTCCTCTAGTAAGTATTGCATATATTGGCACTGTTACATACTGCCAATAGTATATGTGGCAATTTTATGCTTTTGAAATCTATATTTGATGCCTTGAAGCTGAATTTTCTCCTTGCTAATGCTTTGTTTTCTACTGTACTACAAGTAGTGCTAATACCTTGTAAGATATTTTTCTTGGCAATACGTGGACCTACAAATAAAAGAAGCAACACAAATTTTCATGTACGTTTAGTAATTGTCTGTCTACTTGTAGAAACTTAGACATTTGGGGTAACTATAATTTTTTTCCATGTTATTGATTCATCTGAAGTAGATGGATCTGAGATGGAATAATTGAGATCACAAATGTACTAGCTAAGAAACCCACAGAGAGGATTTCAGATATTATGGTGAGGATGTGCCTTTGTGGCATAGAAATGGAGAAGCTTTTTCTCAGCATAGCTTTCATTCAGATCTGTTGGTGGAAAACTGTAAGCAGTATAGCATTTCAAAAACTCACTTTCAGCAGTGCTTGTATACATCAAGCACATGCACGATATCGGGTAATGAAATCTCTGCAAAGCACACGATCATGTGTCGTACATAAGGCAATATCCCTGAAGGGGAACCTTGTTTGTGAATGAGCCACAGTAAATTATATTACGTTATTAACCCTGGTGAGAACATACAAAACTTATTCTGATGCTTTTAGATCTAAAAATACCGTTGGAGCAGGAAAAGAGAAATTACAGTCCATTACATTTCTGCTGGGCAAGCCTGTGAAACTGCAAGGATTTGTCTAAGCTCCTATTTCTTTCCTGTCATAGAACAATATAAAGTACACCTATACAAGGAAAACAAAATCAAGCTTGTTTTCTGTAATGATAGTTCAAATCAGCTGTCCTTTTTGTGCTTGTAGTCTCAGTGAAGCTAATCATGTTCTCGATAAAAACAAAGACTGAACAAAAAATTCCTGAAGAGCAGTGTAATGCAAAGGATATTTGAAACTAAGGAAAAGTCAAGAATTTATGAGGAAGAAGTAAAAAGATTAAAAAAAAAAAAAAACAGGAGGGAAAAAAAAAGTCTCTTCTCCTATGAGGAAAAAAGTTGAGTAAACCATGTTTTCTACTTGTTGTTGCTCTGTTCTTGAGCATTGCATTTCTTATTCTGTCTTCAAGGGACCTAGAGGAATGCCAGGAGAAAGAGGTCGAATTGGACCACAGGGTGCTCCTGTAAGTATGGTCTTCGTTTGTCTCCTTGTATTTCCTGTTTTGTTTCAGTTTAAATTTAAAGCTGTGAGCCCATAAGCTTTTGTGTGACTGCTAGTCACTGCAGTGATGAGTTCTGCTGTAGCTTAAAGTTACAGCCTGAGTAGAGTTTTGTGGAGAGAAAACTTTAACATACATTTCAAAAGTCTTTTCGAAAAGGAAAATGCCACTGGTATGCTAGCGTTGCAATTTATCATGCTAAAACTTTTCAGTAGGACAGATATCCTCATAATGCTTTTTTTTCTGTGATTAAATAATTTCTCATTTGTTTCTGTGAAAATTCTCTTGAAAGGCTATTTTCAACAAAAAATGCTGAATTAGAAAACAAAAACAGTGATTTGCCTTTATGAAGCAAATGTGAAATCATTTTTGAGTAGAAATTTCCTTTTCTTGTTTATGCTACTGCACCATACAGTGACGCTGTCAAAATTTTGGCCCTTCGTAAGTTGAAGAGAAATGTATTTCTGTAAAGGAAGCGTCATTTTTTCCCCAAGTGTTATACGTTGGTGTTTGGAGGGATCTATAATGCAGCATGTATTTGAACACTGTAGTCTGCGTGGTCATTATTACAAATGATAATGATTTAAAAAAAGAGTTCCTACAGACTTTCTCTCTTGTCCATTTTCATATGTAGGGTGGACGTGGTCAGCATGGCATGCCTGGGAAGCCAGGCCCAATGGTAAGTTGCTTTCTTAATCATGATTTTTTTCATCCCGTATTTCATCCCACTTAGCTTTTGGCATCATCAAGAGAAACACAAACAACTGCTGGCCGTTGTTGGAGCTATAATTGATTCCTTATTCTGACACTGGACCAGGAAGTTACTGATCCACATTTTATTTCTTTACTTAGAGGCTTCCATACTCTGGGAATAATATGAGCCTGAGAAACATTTATTTACATGTGTTGTCTTAATGACGAAGCAATTTTATAACAAAATTCATTAAAAATAATTAACTGTAATAGAAGCTAGAGAATGAATATTCTCTGAAAACTCCAAAACTCTGTTAGTGTATAGTGGAAGAAGGTTAACTTAATAGAAAAAACTTGAAAACAGTGAAAAGGTATTTCAGCACTGAAATCAAAATATGAAGGTTAAAAAAAGCTAGTTCCCAAACTATGAAATTGTACGTGAAGGCTGAAATTTTTGTTTGGCTTGAAACATGAATTCAGCTTCACTGGACATGACAATTGGTTGGCAGACTCTTTTGGCAAATTCTCATGCATAGTCACAAGGGACGTAGCGATTCTTAGTACATATCTTCCTAATTGGAGGAAGAGTTAATGAAAAGCATAGCTATTTGAGTACGGTACAGTGATCTACCCTAATTCTGGAATTCTTGTATTCCAAGGGAGATTTGGTGTATGTCTGTTTGTGATCCAGTTAACTGGGATGTAGGTTTTCAAAATTATACTTTGGAGATATTACATAATTCTATAGAAATCCAGTGCGAGGTCATGGCAGAAATGTCTGTAATTAATACTCACTGGGACAAATTGTTCTTGACAGCAAAACTTCATTACATAGAACATTTTTTTTTCCACAGAGTGTCAGTTTAAAAAAAAAAAAAAGGAAAATAAAGAGGAATCATCTCGGAACCCAGCACTGTAGTGAATTTGTGTAACCACTGTGTGTCACCACTCCGAGTTTATAATAAAGTAGAAATAGTCTTCTGTTGAATATATTGTTCAGCACAAGTGGTATTGTACAAGTGGAAACGATTTATAAATTTACTACAAGGCCCTTAATTAGAAGTCTTTCTGTTTAACAAGTTTAAATATACATGTATATTCAAGTACGTACACTTGAAGTTTGCTTTCCTGTGACTTTGGACATTCTGCCAGGCAAGTCCAGATGTTTGCATTCATGCCCAAACATGGGAGCCACCAAAGGGTGAGCCAAATGCTCTGTGGTACAATGCATCCGTATTTGACTCTATATCTAGAAATAGCGTAGCCACATAATCATCTTTCTGCTCGAGCTGCTAGACATTCGTAGGTATGGTATTGACTGTCTTGAGGTATAAAACTATATCCCTGCTTTGTGGAGCTGAGGATGCAACTCTTTAAAGAAATGCACTTCGTGGTGTGCCATGAAATCCAGCCTTTCCTTCTCTTCCTTTTGAAGAAACACTTCCTTATCTCAGGACAAATATCTAAGCAATAGGCTGCTCCTGCTGTATGTCTTCGTATAACTTCAAAAACCTGATACAAAGTCTGCATTGTAACTCCGGCAAGAATTTGGTTGTGAATTTGGAAATGTCGATGAGAGAGAAGTGTAGGAAGGGGGGACATGTAGTTGCACAGTCTTAAATTATTTTTTTACCTATATTTTTGCTTGTCATATTGTTCAACTCAAATATCTTGTCAAGCAACGAACTTAAGATTTGTTATGTTATGATGGAGAAGTAACTTTGTATTTTTTTTAAATAATTGAAACTGCTACTTGCAGTAGGAAAGATTTGATTCCTTCACACTTAGCTTTTCCTTTCTGTACCACAGTAATATGAATGTAGAAAGAGGAAGTAAGGCTTTATTAAAAATGAAAATTGAAAGATCATTATAGTTATCAACTGTGCAATTGGCACATCATTAGCTTAATCAAGAACTGTAAGTTTGCTTATACTTACTTAAAAACATTATAAAACACCATACCCTATCACTCAACACACGTATCACTCAAGAGAAGTTCTTTCTTTTCTTTTTAAAAAATATTGTATGACTAAAAGTATATTTAATCCTAGAGTCATATTTACCTGATGTTTAGATATTAATCTGTGTGACCTGAGGAGTGGAATTATATCTTTGTATGAACATCTTTTATAGGGTCCCCTTGGCATAAGTGGTTCTCCAGGTTTTCCAGGCGCTCCTGGAATGAAGGTAAAAATAATTAAAATTCGCTTGTAATATGCTTAACAACGCAAGTTCATCTTGAAGTCATTTCACACCAATCTGTGTACAGGTCCCTGAGAGTGGCTGTAACATCAGTCTTTGTCAAGGCCTTGAGAAAGAAGTTAGAAACCAAATAAAGTAATAGAAATTACCACAATTAGGGTATTTTTTTCTTACTTTTACTTGTGCTTTCAATAAGGACTTAAAAGACACTTTTATCCTGAGCCAAAATCTTGTCCAGTTTGTTCAGAGAATAACGCGGTATAGTTCGGAAAGTGAGTTGTACAATTAGTCCAAGAGAGCATGGAAGCAGCATCTTCTGGTGTCCAGTTGTGGCCAATAATGCTTTTACAGGTCTAGGTCAACTCAAAAGAAAATACTTGAAACCCCAATAGAGATACACTGCAACTCTCTACAGTAAGACAAGTGATAATTTCATTCTTTTGTGATTCTGTGCGATTGGACTGGTGAGGAAAACTTGTATGAGCTGCAGTACTGTCTTTGAGATTTTCTTCTCTTGTTTTTGAAGAAGCCTCTCAATTATTTTTTTTTCCCTAGTCTTGAGAATGTCTCCACAGAAAATACAAAAGACAAATCATACAACCTCGTATTTCTTTCACTTGCTCCCTACCTGGCTGCTTCCTCTTGTTCTTTTTCAGTCCTTAAACATGACATGAAAAATGTATCACAAAGAATTTATTTTTCGATTTGCCAGGGAGCCAAGTTTAGCAGATGTTTTGTGTTGTTGCGAAGCTGAATACATGCATGAAACAATTTTTGGAAAGGAGTCTCAGTATGAGTATTAGGATAATGTATATAATTAAATGGTAGTGCTTTTTACTGCATGTGTATCCTGTATTAAATATCAAAACAAATATTTGGGGAACTTTTATGTGAAGAATCGATGAAAACATTTTGAAAAAGAGGTCCTATCTTTAAGCTTGATCACTAGATGAAGTAAATTGGAATAGGTGCTATGAACTTAAAAAAGCTAATCAGACCATGTGTTGAAGATGTAGACTTCATTTCTGAAAATGTAATAATAATGGCCAAAAGGCAAATTTCCTGTATAAAAATAGAATTCTAAGTAGATCCCAGGAGGAATGATTTTTTTGGAGTATTTGTTCCGCTCTTACAAGGCTTTATTGGGAGTAATAATCTATTTGTTCTGTTCTACTCTGACTAGCATGACATGTGACTACTGGAGCATTACATCTGTCTTTGTATCATCTATATCTCTCTATGAAGACACTTTATTTAATATACGCTGTAGTGCTGCAACACCAAGTCCATCTGTGCTGTGCAAAAAAAAAACAAACCCAGCTAAGTGTTTTGTAACTCCTGAATCCTGATTTTTATCTGCTAACTGAGCAAATAAAACTGTTAAAATACAGGTATGGACTAGGATTAGACAGATAGCTCTCTAAAATCTTAAATGTGGCTTAGGCCACAGGATGGAGTGGTCCTCCTCTGTGGAAAGTTTTCCTACATACATTAAGGGGGAATTCTTTTTGTAGTCAGAGTACACAGAGAATTAGAATTAGTTAAGTGTGTGTATATTTTAAGGATAATAAGGTATATCAAGATGTGAATTGTTTTTCTCTTGTGAGCTCAGTATTACTCCTGCCTTAGTTTTAAGTTTTGCTTCTTAGCAGAAGATAATCTCCACTTTTCTCCTGTGAAATCTTAGGGAGAAGCAGGTCCAACCGGTCCTCGTGGTCCTGAAGGCCCTCAAGGACAAAGAGGTGAAACGGGTCCACAAGGCCCAGCTGGATCACAAGGTCTTCCTGTAAGTACATTACATTGAATTCCTCTCTGCTCAGTATGAGCACATAGCCTGTTTACTGGGGATTTTAAAATCCTACTTGGTAGACGGTAAATTTTGCCCAAGTACTTTTTCCCAGAAAAGGAAAGGTGTCATTCATCTGTTTTGTTTTTTTTTGGTTAGTTTTTTGTTGTTTTTTCATAACTGTTTTCTGTTACTTAATTAAAACAACTTAGGAAACTGGAAGTTGTGCAGTATGATACAATCTCAATCCTACAGATACTTTGAAAACTTATTGTGATTTTCAGTCTTCAAGATCTTAAATTGTACCCTTCGTTACTCATATTTGCATGAGTAGATCTTAAGTTAATGTATTTATTCAATAACCTTTATTGTCTGCTCCGTTAAAGTTAACAAATAGCTATCTTCTGCTTTTGCTATCGATATCCTCCTCAATACAATTAATTTTAATGAATGGGATGTTATTTCTAGGGTACGGAAGGGACAGATGGTTCTCCAGGTGCCAAAGGCCCAACTGTAAGTAAACGTATCACCTGTTGAAGAAACTGTGTAAGTGGATTTATTTCCTTATTAGCAGTTGAATTTTTCCTTACTGCTATTTCTATTTGTAGGGATCTCCGGGCACTGGGGGCCCCCCTGGCTTATTAGGTCCACCTGGTTCCCCAGGACCACAAGGCAGTACAGGCCCACCGGGTATTCGAGGGCAGCCGGTAATGACGCATTTTCTGTGAAAACTATGATATCTATCAAATGTGTTAATCTTGAAACTAAAACGCTTGTTAGAAGTGAGGTACCTTTTAAATTAGCAGCATGGTAATGAGTATGCTGAGAATGAGATCTTGTCAATCTTCTGTGACTTAGAAATAACTTTCTTTTTTTTCTTAGAGGTCTAAGAAAGAAGGGTGTCTCCTTCTATTTCATAACATCCAAAATGAATGAATGACTTAGACAGTTGTAACTTCGTACGTATTAACTGTGTGTTTGTTTACAGGGAGATCCTGGTGTTCCAGGTTTCAAGGGAGAAGCAGGACCCAAAGGTGAACCGGTGAGTCTCCGTATGATTTGTAAGATGAAAAGGAGTCACAAAGGTTGTATGTGTATTTTGAATAGGCTTAAAAATTTTAAAGACTATTCTGATGTTATTTTTCATTGTTACTTCTGTTTGTCAAGTAATATTTATGGAAGACAAGCCACAGTGAACTTAGCTAGACAGTATACAGGCAAAATAGTTCCTTTGATGGTATAAATCACCTATCCTGTATAGGCCTTATCAGTGTGAAAGAACTCAGAAACCAATTAATGCATTTACTCAGGTTTCTATAGCACTCAGAGTGACTTCATTGCAATTTCTTCATATCAGGAGAAATGGATCCCATATGTTTCTAGGCATTAAAAATCGCTCAGATCTGTGTGTAATCATAAGAACAAAATCTGTTTTAAAACTACATTTAATACATCCTATAACGGTCTGTATATATAGATAGAAATACTTAAATAATAGAAATGTTAATGTAATTGTATGGCATGAAAGGCTGCTTATCCTACAGCTAATATTTGAGAAGTATTCTTTGGAAATGTTTTTGTGCTTTAACTTAGGAATTTCAGGGGAGAAAAAGGTGATTCTACAGAGTTGGGATCAGTTTGGCTTGTTAATCTTTACTTTTTCAATAATTTAAGTGATCGCATAACAACTACCAAAATCACGCGGATAAAATAACAGTTTGGTTACCATTGACTGGCTTCTCGTTTCTTTGGGAATTTTTTCAAGATTCTTGTTGAATTTTAGTTCTTCATTCTTTGTTCATTTTATGGCGGTGAGTAAAATTACGTAGCAGTGTATCTGAGCAAACAGGTGTTTTTAGTAACCACCGTAAGGGCCCAACTGTAGAGTTGGAGTTGATTCATATTGCCCCTCTTACTGAGATACTTATTTATAAAAGCTGAAAAAGAGAAAAGCTGATTCTGAAATGCTGTGTTTTCTAACTGATTCAAAACCTAAGTGTATTTTCTCTTGTCCTTGATTTAGAAAAATGTTCATGATATTTAAAATGTAGTCTGTTTCAATATGGTAAGCGTAACAAGAAATTCTTACAAAATGTAACTTCCAATAGGGCCCACAAGGTCCCCAGGGTCCCATCGGCCCCATAGGTGAAGAAGGGAAAAGAGGCCCGCGAGGTGATCCAGGGTCAGTGGGTCCACCAGGTCCTGTTGGAGAGAGGGTAAGCAATCCAGAAGAATGTCTTGTGACAGATGGACTGGCAAGTTGAAAACTTCTCATTGTGACCTAACCATGTATTATCTTACGCTTTGATTGCGGTTATGATGAGGCTTCATTTTCCTAACAGTATACAGTATTGGTATACCACTTGATTCTGTACCAGTTTAGTGATTCAAGGGTGCTGTCTTCTCTGATAGACCGTCATCTTTTTGAAAATAATACTCTGTAGCTCAGGATCTAAAAATATGCCGTGTTATTTTTTTATTTGATCTTCTGGTTATTATTTTATGGGGAAGGAGGTTGGGGATACTGTGCATTACTTCTGCCGTGGATATTTTAATTCATGAATTCAGTGCATATTCAGTAGAATAACATGGTAACAAAGGTAGCAAATGTTGGAGACACGATGATAATCTGCAGATTCTGTACTTATATTCTGTACAAATGGTCATCATTTATTGAATCATGCTGTTCAGCATGCTTGAGTAAAACACGGATATTTTCATGTCTCCAAGTGAAAAATAAATTCCCGAATTTATACTATTGAAGAAAATTGCAAGGAAATGAATTAAATTTCCAATCTAGAAAACAAATACCTTACTTACAATGTTATGCTGAAAAAATACATTAGGACAAGAATTTTGTATCTGTGATTTTTTTTTTTCCCAGGGTGCTCCTGGGAACCGTGGTTTCCCAGGTTCTGATGGCTTGCCTGGACCAAAGGTAAGTGAAATAAGTGTTTTCATAAATGCATGCATATAGAGAAAGTGTTTAATTAAAACATTCTTCTGGACAAATGGGCAGATCGTTAAAATCACCAGAAGTAGACTGAAAAGAAAATGAAAAATGCCGAAAAGTGGTTGGAAGTGCTTCAGATTAAAATGTATGGAGAGAAATCACTTTAAATTCTTGTGATGTTCAGCTTTCCTTTTATGCGCCTGAGTTAATGGTCCCTCAAGCTCGTAAGAGAAACTGACCTGTTTGTAGTACTGTGTTGTTATAGAGATAGTTCTGTAATATGGGGCTACTTGAAAATTGCCTTTTTTTGGTGTTCTTTGACTTCTAAATGGTCTGTTGAGCAGACCAGTTTATCTGTCTTTGGCTTTATAAAGTGCTACAACACTTGTAGGGTAGTGCCTCACTACACGCTTTTGTAGTGTTTCTCTTAATATTTGAATTTTTGTTAAAAAATACAGGAATTAAAATGTGCTCGCATAAGATTGCTTTATGGAAGAGACAGTTGTTAATATTAGTTTGGAAAGCAGCAGTAACAATAAAAGTTTCGATGTTTTGGAACTCTGTTCACAAAAAAATATATCCTAAATTGATGATAACTATTTTATTTAGCTTTCTCACTGTGACTCTTCTATGTGTTAACTAATAGCGTATTGGTATCTCCGTAGGGTGCCCAAGGAGAGCGTGGTCCAGCGGGTTCTTCTGGTCCTAAAGGAGGGCAAGGAGATCCTGGGCGTCCTGGTGAGCCTGGACTCCCAGGTGCAAG
The DNA here is from genome assembly GCF_905368555.1 of Meleagris gallopavo. NCBI lineage: Eukaryota > Metazoa > Chordata > Aves > Galliformes > Phasianidae > Meleagris > Meleagris gallopavo. The sequence goes on from NC_139410.1 coordinate 2,238,474, forward strand.
GGTAAGTAACTAATAACAATACATTGTAAACCATGACTTAAGTCATTTTCAAAAGGTGAGAGTATACGTCACAAAATTAAGTAGCTGCTGTTACAAGGATGGACCTATTTCAGTGGGACAACTTAAAAGCTAGAGCCCAGAATACCTGTCTTTTTTTTTTTTTTGCTTCTGCTGATGTTGGAAGGCACAGGTTGCATTTGTCTTCAAAAGAAGGAGATAGCTTATTTATAGACTGGCTAATGCAACTGAAGAATGTGACCCTGTGGGAAGTTTGAGAGGCGTAAAAGCAGGGGAATAGGAAAGGCAAGATCAAAGACGGTGAGGGATGAAGATGGTAAAGGATGAAGACCTGGGACATAGAAAAGAGAATTGTTTGAAGAATATCTTGGTGTTTTTGTCGTGTTACAAACTGAGCGTATTTTCTCAGTTAATTTGCTTTTGCCTTGTATTTCTCTCATATTTTAATAGAATCATATGCTCAATTTAACAACAATGTTATTCCCATTTTTAGGGTTTGACTGGAAACCCAGGAGTTCAAGGCCCTGAAGGAAAACTTGGCCCCTTGGTAAGTAGCAGTTTGTCACTTAAGCTGGTGCCACAGTTGTTGGGAGATCTCGACTCATTGAAATTAGATATATTAACCCCATTTTTCTTGATTTCTGAAAGTTTGCCTTCTCGTTTAAGCGTTAATCTTGTGTTTCTAACTTGAGATCTAGTGCAATTAATATTCCTATAATTTTGTCGATTTAACAGCTGCTGCAGTATTTTCCAAGTGCCTCTTTTTTGAGAACAATAAAACACTTTTACGTGATGGCTCAATGCTAATAAACAGATTGTATTTGTTTAGCTCCAGCTGTCTGGCTGTAGCTCTGTTTTAGGTAGACTTTGGATAATGGTAGAGCAAAGTAAGGCTAGTATTATTCTGTGTGCTTAAACAGTATAAGATAACCATGTACTTCTTGTTATACTCAATGACTTAAAAGTGGAAACATTACAGCACCAAAAGCCCTTTTTAGTAAGGATTATTTGTATAATACTAGAAAGGTGTTAATTTTTGTTGCTGAACTTTTTCCTCTATGACACTTCAGAAACAGTGTGAGTTGAGTTACTGAGCTACAACACAATATGTGCGCTATATTTTAATTTCATTTAAGCTAATTGTTTTGCTGAGGTAATAGATGTGAATATCTAGTCACTTCAAGGTTGTTCTCAAATTGAGTTAGAGCTGTTTTGTGCTAGTAGTGCTGGTAGTCGTTTTCTAGATGTTAATAGGCTCATGTAAGTAATTTTTTTGAATCTGATGCGGAAAATGCTTTTTCTCTGTAGGGTGGCCCTGGAGAAGATGGACGTCCTGGTCCTGCAGGTTCAATAGGAATCAGAGGTCAGCCAGGCAGCATGGGCCTTTCTGGGCCAAAGGGTAGCAGTGTGAGTATGACACTTGGTACCCAAGATCTGCTTAAATTAAAACATTTGCGTACATGTTAATGGCTGAGAGCAATATGTAAAAATAATCATTTCTCTTCCTGTGAATTAGGGTGATCCTGGTAAACCCGGAGAAGCAGGAAATGCAGGTGTTCCAGGACAGAGAGTGAGTGAGACTGTTAACATTTTCAGCGATTACTGAAATTATGCGTTTGTGTTAAGTTTGCTGCCTGTACAAAGCTTTTTCAGTGTCTTCTTTTTTTTAATTTATTTATTTAATTTTTTAGGGAGCTCCTGGTAAAGATGGTGAAGTTGGTCCTTCTGGCCCTGTTGGCCCACCAGTAAGTCAACTTTTTCAACAAGGTTTACCTGCCTGTTCCTCCATTCCTTCATAGATTTTTTTTTTTCTGCCCTCACTGTTCATCATTGTATGGGGCTGCTGAATCGTGGCCTGAACCTCTGATTGATGACCTGAGGAGAAAAATGAGTCAGCCATGGGAGATCAGGTGAAGGCCATTCACCTGTGCTGCAGGAAGGGGTGGAGCCTGGCTCCACCTCTGCTAGACCTATCTAAGAGCTGACCACCAATGGGGAAGGATCTCTTCCGGAGATCCACTCCACTGGAGTTACTCACGCGAGCCCGGGTTACGAGTGAGTGTACCTATCGTTTGTTTCCTGCTTTGGTGTAATAACAATAGCCAAGCTCTCTGTTATACCTTAACATCTGTATATTTGTTAATTGTACACTGCTATATCATAACATGGCTATAGTCATTAATTGTACAATCGTCTTTACGCCAGTTGTTGATTCCAAACAAGAATTACAATAACACTAAAAGAAATACCTAAAAATGGTTAATTATTTCTTAAAACACCTATGTATCGGTAGCAAAATTTCTTCTATGGCAATTACAAAACAAAAAAGTACAAAGGACAAATTTTTTTCATAGTTCATTTTCCTAGCTCTCTTGATTTTATTGGAACTGAGGGTCTTGCCATTAGCAAAGAATTGTGAGTGAGAGTCTTAAATGTACAACAAGTTATCTCCTTATTTTAGATAGGATATGTTTGGTTTGGTTTAAGTAAAAATGTACAGTAAACAAATACATTACTGAAAAAATGAATATTCATGGAGAAGGAAAATTCCTCTACTATTCCTCTGAAGTGCACTTAATACTTTACTTTGTGCAGGGTCTGGCAGGAGAAAGAGGAGAACAAGGCCCTCCGGGTCCTACAGGGTTTCAGGTATGTGCATTAATTTTTCTAAGAGGAAAACTAAACAGCCATCTCTTAAGCAAATTAGGTTAGGAATACAATCAAGTGATGTTGAACAAAAGCGTGAGAATTGATGGCAATAATATGTGGAGTAATTACTGATAGCTTTCGTATCAGCTGTACAGTAAACTTAACTGGAAAAGGCTTAAGTGGCATTTCTGAATCCACGGAGAAAACATGCTCTGTTTTTCAGTTGATTTTCCAGATTTTCCAAAAATGTTTCAAATATGGAACAAAAGGATGGTTTTGATAATGAAGTATTAAGTTAATCTATGTATAGATAAGATTTTTAGAGCTGACATGCGTATGTCTGACCAATGTTAAAGAAGGGGTGCTATTTCATTTAGAGTAGGAAAACACTTTGATGCAGTATTCAGGTTACTATCCTGCTTCGGGATTTCTGAGGGCACAGTCTTGTACTGTATACAGAGTCCTAAATCTGACTTGAACTTTTCATACTTGAATAAAATCAAAATTTATTTTTACCTACTTTTTACAGGGATTACCTGGGCCGCCAGGTCCTCCGGGTGAAGGAGGAAAGCCAGGTGATCAGGTAATTTCTGTATAATTCTACATGAAATAATTTTGTGAGGTAGCTTTACCTTTTTTCTTTGCGTTTTAATGTCCCACTCTATTTCAAAATACTTACTGATGGAGTCTAGAAACTGTCCATGAGGACTGCTTTTGGAAAAAGTAATTAGTAGAATATAGCGATCTTATTGTTCTTCTTTGGAAAATCTTCTCTTGTTCTGCACAGATAGTATTCAGAGCTAGTCATCTACATTCACAGTACTTTGGAAAGTAAAATAATTACCTCTAGTTTTCACAGCTGTAAGGCTATGAATATGCTTTCATCCTAATGGTGAACTCTCTTCTGTGTAGGGTGTTCCTGGAGATCCTGGAGTTGTTGGCCCATTGGGCCCTAGGGTAAGTGTTTTGAAGTATTTGTAACAGTTTTCTGAGGTTGAAAGCTGATGCACCATGTGAAATTTGACAGCCAAAATGGACGTTCTGTCCTTCTTGCCCCCAGTAGAATAATTTTAAGCATGAATATATTTCAAGGTGATATGTTTTCTATATAACTGACCACCTTTTGTGGTTCCATAGCTTGTGAAGTAGTGTTAATATCTGCTGAGAGAATAGATGTAACTCTGAAAACTGTGGTTTACAGTCTGTGAAAAGACTGTCTATTTTGCCAAGGAACATTCCGTGAGATCCATTAACAGTAAAAACATAATGCTGTTTTTTGTTTCATCAGTTCTCCTGCGTAGGTTGCTCTGAATGTAATGCGACCTATTTAATTCTGTGGATGCTACAATAGATTAAAAACGCAAAACAGTACTAGTTGAAAGGGCAAGTTCTCAGCAATAAGATAGTATTTTTCAACATAATCGCTGCCATTAGCTATACATTTCTCACCAGCAATGAAAAAGAGTCTTTATGCAGTGCAGCACTCATCAAAATCAGTACCAGCAGAGGTGCTCGACTGTTTCAAAGCTATATAATTGCACCGTTGCTGGGCAATTGTTGCCTATGACATCGATGTTTCCTTGGCCTGAACAGATCTAAGTCAAAAGGCACCAAATGCAGACTATGTGGTGGGTGTGATAGAATGGCCCAGCCAGGATAGGCTCCACGGTCTTCATGCTGGTATGGGGCCTGATTGTCATCTTTTCAGACCTGACTTTGAAAGTTTGGGCCTTCAGCTTAGTCAGCATCATGATGTCGTGGTCAGTGTTGATGGTTTGTCCAAGTTCCAGAAAATGGAAGTAATCTCGTTTCTTGCAAAAGACAGTGCACATAACTTAAACCACTGAGGGCTGCATCTTGAACTTATTATTCAATGGGGAATTCACGTGTCATCACTCCGAGGACTCCCGTTTTGACTATGGCTCATAGTGGTGACACGACTTCTCATCATTGGTGATCATGCGATCCAGGAAACTGTCACCATCGGTCTTGTATTGGTTCAGTAGGATCTGACGAACTTGCATATGGTGTTCTTTCTGCACCCGTGTTTGTGGGAACCACCTCACACAAACTTTGTGATATTCCAATGTTATCACCATTGTTTCAGTGTACTGAAGCTGACGTTTGGCTCTGTGCAGAGTTCCCTGGTTGTAATCCTCTGATCGGCACAGATGAATAGGCTGTTGATTTCATGCTGTGAAAGTACATGACTGTCCAGAACATGGCTTATCTTTCACATTACCGTTACCGCTACCGAAACACACCATCCACCGCCTTGTTGCACCCACATCCGCTGTTGGGTCTACGTTCAAGAAGCATCAATGAATGCCGCTGTCTGCCATTTTTTCCACATGGAGGAATTCAGTGACACACACGTACTTCATTAACGCTTCCACGTCAGGTGCCGGACTGCCCCTCTGCTGCCATCAGCCGCATGGCAACAAAATGTAGTGGGATAGTGGTGGAAAGGAAAGGTTCGGCCTCTACTACTATGCCATCAACATCAACCTCTGATGCTGTGGGCCATCAAAATGAAATAGGAGGCGTTACTTTTGGAGCAGCCCTCGTGAGATTCGTTCACGTGCTCTTGTTATACGTGGTAGTTCTGTGCTCATAGTGCACTTAGGGTTTTTGCTATTAGAAATGCGCCCTGACTAGTAAATAAGCAACCGTTATCCATTTCATAGGGAGAACGCGGCAATCCAGGGGAACGGGGAGAGCCAGGTGCATCAGGACTTGCAGGTGAAAAGGGTATGGCTGGAGGTCACGGTCCTGATGGTCCAAAGGTAAGCTGCATAATAACAGCTCTGTTTGAAGAACTATATCAGTTTACCTTAAGAGACTTGGCGGTGTTAAGTGTTTAATGCTGAAAACTGCACGTCTTTCCTTTTCCTGCAATTGATTTAATTGATCCTGGCACACTAGTTATGTGAGATCTGTAGGTGTGAGAAACTAAGCATAAATAGAACATCTCTGCCCCCTGTTGCTTCTACCTGCTGCTACTTCGTATAATAAACTGATGAAGCATCAAGGTAAAGGCAGAGAGAAGCTTAAGCTTTTTTTTTTTTTTTTTTTGCCTGTTCTAACCACCAGTATGCACTGGTATGATTACATGCTAAGGCGTTTGGAAGGACTATGGTATTACAGTTGAATTTCCTGAGGAACGCTTTGGGAAATGAGAAGTGCTTGGACATGAACAAGTTGAAAATTTAAGAGAAAATTGTTACTTAATACTCTACCCCAGAGACTTTGACACAGGCACAGCATGTTCTGCAGCCTAGAGACAAAGATACTACTCAGATGAATACACAATAACTTGCATTTTATTCATTTCAGGGAAGCCCAGGTCCTAGTGGGACACCTGGTGACCCAGGCCCACCGGGTCTTCAAGGTATGCCTGGAGAAAGAGGGATTGCTGGAACTCCTGGTCCGAAGGGTGACAGAGTAAGTTTTTTTGTTGTGCCAAGTAGAATCACCCATCTGTTAATATTGCATTTGTGCAGTAGCGTGAACTATTTAGCATTCAGTGTCATAACTTAGAGTTTCTGGGTTTTTTTCATAGGGCGGTGTAGGTGAGAAAGGTGCTGAAGGTACTGCTGGCAACGATGGGGCAAGAGTAAGTCAGTGTAACTCGTTTAATATCTACCCTCCACACAGAAGGTTGTTTACTGCGTTAGGGGCTACTCAGATCAGAGTTGAACTGTACTCAAGTTGGAGATATGATGAATTCACACGCTTCCTCTGAAGCTTCAACTCGGGTCAAGTTTTGCAAGACAAGTGTGCACAATGTACTTGTATGCCTATTTCAAGCCCGTGTTTTGTATAATAGATAATTGGAATTGAGATTTCAATGGTAAGGATTCGCAGAAGTAACATGTTAATTAGAGACTTTAGATACACAAGGAAGCAAGAGTTAGAGCTGGAGGATCATCAAGCATAGTAGAACAGTTTGGACGGAGACATTGGAACTCACTTGCCTAACTAGTCCATGAAAAGAGAAAGTATACTTTAGAGGAGTGTGCGAGATGGATATGAGTCTTCCAAAGTAATGACAGATGCTTTGAAATGGAAGCGTGAACAACTAGGATAAAAGATATTGAGGTCTTCTGTGTTAAGCGGGTAAAAAAGGTCTTAATTTCTTCCTGAGAAAGCAAAATAAAGCCAGGTCTGGTATTCTGTTTCTTTATCACTGGCCTTATTCGTAAGTGCTGCGAAGGAGAAGTTGAAGTAAGTGAAGAAGCAGATAATTAAGGAAAGCAAGACTATAGAGATAAAGAACTTTGGTCACTGTGAAAAGAAATGCAAGTGAAGTTTAGATATGGAGGACTCGATAAGTTTTCAGACAGAAAGAAGAACTTAAAGGAAATAAGAAATAATGGAAATACTATCATACCAGAGGTTTTGAAATAACAATTTGAAGCATCACTTTTCTAACTTTATTTCTGCTTAATTTGTTCAAAAGGGTCTTCCTGGTCCAATAGGCCCAACGGGTCCAGCAGGATCCACGGGAGAAAAGGTAAACAGATTTTCATTCCCTACTTAAGTTTCTTAGTATCATCATGTTTGATTGGTGTTCTTGCTACTCATCCAATAAGTTATGGGGAACTAAATTAAAATTTTATCTTAAGGGTGAACCAGGTCCTCGAGGTCTAGTTGGTCCTCCCGGTTCTCGTGGAAACCCTGTGAGTAAATGTTCGGTTTTTACCTGACATGAGTTAAGAAAGATTACGAATATATAATTCTGTTCCAAGCTTTGGGCATCTGTATCACTTGCTTGAGTATTTTCCTGTCTTCTTTTTTTCTTTTTTTGTAGCCAACTTGTGTAGTTCCTGTCTTGATATCGTGCACTTGTGCAAGTGTTGCCAGGTCTCGTTCCTCTGTCTTGTACTTGTTTTAGGGCAATATTTACTTAGAGTTACCCTCATTTACCTCGATTCTGAAAGTATAACACCACTTAGAATCATTCAAGTCTTTTTAAAAGATTGCCAATTCCAGATATTACTGTATTCAGAAAATTGCTTAGAAGGCCAAAGCACAGAGATAAATCTGGATTCATCCAAAAGTGTTAATTCTTTTCATCTATACTTCCTTTTATTTGTAATTTAGATGTCTTGATAGTTGGCTTGGATGACAAACGAGTTGAAGCTCGGCCCTTCTAGATTCTTCATACCAATTGGAATTGATTATGTCTCTGTCATAAATCAGAACAGTCTCAATTTTAGTATAAATTGAAACAGCTTACACTCGTCCCGGGAGTGCTGGAGCTTGACAGCCTTCAACTCCTCCCTTTGCAAACAAATGTTACGTGAAAAGACCAGCTGAAGCAGTTCACAGCCCATTCTGACCTTGCTCAGAAGTGCGTCTTTGAATTGTTGTTCGTTTTTTCCCCAGATGTATCTGATTGGAATGTAAATTCTTAAGAATGTGTTCTTTGCTAATCCTGCTACTAGTGGAAGTGCCTGGGAGCAGAATTCCTCCTATTGTTATTCTACTGTTTGCATGTCTTCTGTCTCTAAGTTCCAAAAATTCTTGTTGTCTTGACCAAGTGGCAGGCAGTATAGTCATAGTCAGCATCTTTTATTGTGTGATTAAACGATCACTTGATTCCGATTAATAGAGCAAGTATATAATCACGCAGCAGTAAATAGCTTGCTTTCTTCTTGATTAGCTTACAAAAATTACTGTCTATAAACAGGTGTTTATTTTACTTAAAATCACTCTGTTTTTTAAAATAGGGTTCTCGAGGAGAAAATGGCCCAACTGGTGCTGTTGGTTTTGCTGGTCCTCCGGTATGTGTTTCGTAATACTAAAGATTTTCTTTTAGTCATGCTTTGACTTAGTTTATTTCATTATGAATAATACTGCAGTGTTTTGGAAGGTGAGTCCCCTTAATGTTGGAAAAGGATCTGTTTCTTTTTCCCATCGTTTTACTAAGTAGTGAAGAGGGCCAATGAACATCCTAGATGATAGAGAAATAGCTTTGTTCAAGAGATGATGTAACTTTTCACTGGATTTCATACCTTCATGAATACACTTAGTTGTTCCTTTGATATTAAAACGATACAGATTGTGAAGTGTCATCTACTGAAGGTAGCAAAAATTACTCTGTGACTAGTGGATGATGGTATGACTTCATGGAATAAAAAGAAAATGCGTGAGATTTACAGTGAGTACCTCAAACTTCACATCGCAAGGAGTTAGGTGCCTGCTTTCCCTGTTGGAAAGAAAAGACTGGAAAAGAATAATGTCGGTTAAGTTTCTTTGACAAATGGAAAAGGGTCTGAGGAAAATACGAAATCTAATGAAATGAAAAATATTAATTAGAAAATTAATGAATTAATGAGAATTCTGACTTCACGGAATTTTCAGGAAATCCTGTCTGTCATCTTCTGCAGACTGTGATGAATGATTACATTTCCCTTGACTTTACCTAATGCGCAAGTGCGCTGTTTTGTTTAATGTTTTATTTTGCTTTCTAGATGGTCTCTGCCAAGTGACCTGTTGGGTTAGAAGGATGTGGTATTCTCTAATCTGGTGCTTCTTCTATAATTTCCTATAGGGTCCTGATGGTCAGCCGGGTGTGAAAGGTGAACCTGGGGAACCCGGACAGAAAGGAGATGCTGGATCTCCAGGACCTCAGGGGCTTGCTGGATCTCCTGGTCCACCAGTGAGTACAAGCAGCATCGTCAGAGAATGGTGTCATAGATCGATCCTGCTTAAAGTCTTCTGAGTGTTCACCATCACTCCTCTGTGTCCTTTCCTCTTAGGGACCTTCAGGTGTTCCTGGTCTGAAAGGTGGTCGAGGAACTCAAGGTCCCCCTGTAAGTAGACTTCATTTTTTGTGAGGTAACTGTAGAGAATCTAATGTGACAATTTTGTGCAATGTGCGTGCCATTCCTATCTCAGCTTGTATTTTGCAGTTTCACTAATTTGGTTAAGAGCTCTTCAGGTAACTTTAATGCTGTATTTCTTTTAGTAAAGTTGATGTTAAAATGTTTTAGGGTGCTACTGGATTCCCAGGATCTGCTGGAAGAGTTGGACCTCCTGGACCTACTGTAAGTCAATTGACTTTTCAGTAATAAGTGCATATTATAACTCAGTTATTGAACATTTGAATAAAATAGTGTGAAGCATGAAGCAGTGTTTATCATGTCATGCTATCAAAGAGAGCAGTTTATCAACACTGACTTGTGACTTGACTGGATTAAGTACTGCTTAGTTAGACTTCGTGTTAGCTTCTCAAACTACTCTGCAAGGTTAACTAAGTGGCAATCTAATCTTTTGTTTTTCTTCTGTGGTGACTGACGTTACGAGAGTTCTTGTAAAAAAGAGCGAGGCCTCTACTAGTTTCATGTTAGCGGAGTTACTCACGAGATCCATTAAAATTAAAACACAAACCCAAATCTCTGTGTAAAATTTCTTAGAAACTCTTGAGAAAAAAGAATACTTAGCTGTGGATCAAACAGGTAAAGATTCATCTTCACAGAGTAATTTTAGTACGAAATAAATGGCAGTCATGCTAAGTTTGCCCAAAGGTGAAGTCGATGGAAAAAACCTAATACGAATGTGAATTCCTTTAGATTCTCCTATTTGAGAAATGAATGAAGGCTAGTGACAGCACTCCTTAGGACCACATGACTCAAAATGTTGAACGTGAGCTTGATTTATACTGGAAACAACGGCCAAAGAATGTTCTAGCAGTAGTTGTATAGTAGAAGTAAAATAAATAAAAAGCGCCTTTTAAAGGAGGGATTTAAAATTGTGATAGAATGAGGAAAGAAGGCTTGAGCATGGATGTAATTTCAAACTCCTGGGAGTCTAGCACTGCTGTATGTGAGATTATACTACGTCTGTGCTCTGTCACAGGTTGTTCCTCCCGGAGTTCATATGTGAAGTTGCTAAAAAGAACAGTCCTTGGTGGTTGTTTGTCCTGATCAGAGTAATGTCAATTGTAACGAAGTTTTAAACATCTTATTAGGGAGCTCCAGGGCCTGCTGGGCCTGTTGGCGAGCCAGGAAAAGAAGGTCCCCCAGGTCTTCGTGGTGATCCTGGTTCTCACGGTCGTGTGGGTGACCGAGGACCAGCTGGGCCCCCTGGTGGTCCTGGAGACAAGGGTGACGCAGGGGAAGATGGGCAACCGGTATGTCTTTGTTCACGTCATTACTTCTCCCTCAACTAACTCTAGGCTTGGTCTTGTCGTGTTATTACTACAGAAATTATGGTAGCATCATATTATCTCCTGTGAATTTCAGGGTCCAGATGGTCCCCCGGGTCCAGCAGGAACTACTGGTCAAAGAGGTATTGTTGGTATGCCAGGACAGAGAGGAGAAAGAGGCATGCCAGGCCTGCCTGGTCCTGCGGTAAGTAGCAGCCCAACTGGTATACCAGCCTTGGATATTCTCATCGTCTTTGTGGGATGAGAGCTTAGTGCACCAATCTGCTTACCCTCGTGAGATCCAGGATATGCAGAGATCTTTGGCAAGATCCCCTTGCCTCCGCTGCTAACTCTTAAATGAATTCTGGGAGAGGGTAGATCCTGGCTCCAGCCCTTCCTACAATTCAGATGCATTGCATGGACCTGAGCTCTCCTGGATTGGCCCTGCCTTCCCACCAGGCTCAAGCACTGGTTCAAGCTGTAGCTTACGTTTCCACTGCAAATACTTTCCTTAATTTTTAGTTTTAGGAAGACAAAAATGTTGAGGGTAGTTTGAGCTTCATGAGCGGTGTCTTACAGGCATTATTTTTCTTGCGCTCTCTTCTTTCATTGATTAAAATGTTGATGTGGTATTTCTCATTTCTTTTAGGGTACGCCAGGAAAACAAGGTCCCACAGGGCCACCTGGTGATAAAGGACCCCCAGGACCTATTGGCCAGTCTGGTGCCACTGGACCTGTAGGGGAAGCTGGTCCAGAAGTAAGTATGAGAGCCTAGGAATATGCAGGAAAAAAAAAATAATAATAAAAGCAAGACAGATTTCTAGTTCGTCTTGTGTAAGTGTGAGATTATGGAGCTAATCGATGGCAATTACATGTTTCATAACTCTAGGGACCTGCTGGTAATGATGGTACTCCAGGACGAGATGGAGCTGTTGGAGAGCGTGTAAGAACTAGTTTTTTTTTCTTAAATCTGTAAATCTCAATGTTAAGATGTTTTTTTTTAGCGGGTTTTTGTTTTTTTATTCAGTAAACTGGTATGAAGAATTTGCTTTAAAAGCATATTACAGCTTTGAGTAAGAAGATAATCTCAAAATTGACACCTGGCTAAGTACACCTGTCCCTGGAAACTCAGACTTGAGTTCTTTCAGAATGAATATCTTTATTGATCGTAGGTGTGAGAAAATAGATTAGTAGTGCTAATGTCTCATGGTTTAGGGGAAAATACGTTGAGAATGCTAACTTGTTATTGTTTTAGTGTTCTTCCATTCTCTTCAGATAAATAATACTGAAATGATTGTTTTTCAGGGTGATCGTGGTGAGCCTGGCCCTGCAGGCTTACCTGGTTCTCCAGGAGGTCCTGGAACTCCAGGTCCTGTTGGACCTCCGGGAGATGCAGGTCAAAGAGGTGAAACTGTAAGTGACTTGTTTGTTTTGGTTTGGTTTTAATAATTTGTTACTTTATATATGTATAGTATTGTCTACTTTTGTAGATTGATTGACATGTTCTCTCTGTGCAATCTTTTAGGGTTCTCGAGGGCCAGTGGGTCCCCCAGGCCGTGCAGGAAAAAGAGGTTTGCCTGTAAGTTTTCTGTTATCTCTGATTTTTATCTGAGATACTTGAAACAGGACAGAGTGTGAGAAACAGAGCCCGAATCAGAATATTGAGCAAAGCTTCAACATTAAGTGCTTTGATTTCCAAATGCTTTTGAAGTCTCTTTGGAGCATGATGCTATCCAGAGCATGGTAGACCTGAGTCACTAATTGGCTATGATCTGTCTGGCAGTTCACTTGATGAGTGCAGGAATGAATGCTAAAGGCAGAATATTAGATCAAAATGGCAGAAATAGAAAAGAAAAAAAAAAAAAACACCTGTTCCCATGAAACTGCCTTACTCAGCTTAGAAGAATCTGAATTCAATCCATTAGAAAAGCAAACAAACCCCATCTTTTTGCGTTACGTCATTCTTATATAATCCAACATAGGAGAAAAATGAATAGCAAACTTGGGAAATAGAAAGTATGTTGTCCAGAGCCTAAGCAGAAGTCTTACGAGTGAAAGAAATGTTTATTGAGTAGTGATAATGATGCTGTTGATAAACTATTTGGTATTTGGCACTGAGAAGTTTAGCATGAAACTTGTGATAAGAAACGTAGAACTGAGAGCACGAGCCATTTTTTTCAATGGTTCTTGAATTAGTATGGAAATTGTCATTCTAAAATGACAAGAATGAAATAGAGAGCAGGAGAACCCAGCCATTTGTACCAGGGAACCCAAACACTGCTGTCTGCGGTTAGGCAGTGTAACTTCACTTGTACTTCAATCATAACGAAGGCAAAAGGAGCTTCAAGAATTGAAAGTGCAACACGGAAGCTTTCTGTTTATTGTTACAAGCCTGTGAAAGGTTTGTAATACTTCAGTCTTGGCCGTGGAAGTAATTTCCTATATCCAGTAAGACAAAGATATTAATTTCATGGTGTAATTTATTTAGTATTATTATTACAGTTCTTAGACTTTTTTTTACTGTATTAGGAAGTTAAGCAGACTAAGCCTATCGCACTTGTAATTAAGTATAACACAGTTTTTTGTAATTGTTTGCTTATTACTTCGGTAACAATTGGAATTCTTGGAGCTGCCTCAGTATCGTATTGTTTTTCACTTTAGAAGTGAAGGAGTTGTTAATGTAGCACCTCAAAGAAAATGAGTGGTTCTTTTCGTTTCTCAGTTTGGAATTTTACATACAATAACTGATTGTTACAGGGTCCACAAGGGCCTCGTGGTGACAAAGGTGACAATGGAGATCGAGGTGACAGGGGCCAGAAGGGACACCGAGGTTTCACTGGGCTTCAAGGTCTTCCTGGTCCTCCTGTAAGCTGATTTGTTTATACTGTAATCATATTTCCGTGGTAGTTAAGCCATGTGTTAGAAACACAACAAAAACTGAAAAGAAGAGCAGAAGTACAAGTTAGGTTTTTTGTTTGTTTTTCTCATTAGGTTGTTTTGGGTGGCCTGTCTGTCTGCGCTTGCTAATAATTTTTACTGCAATTTTACAATACTACTTTGTAGTGAAGTAAACCTTCGCTTTGCAAGAACTGCACTCTACTATTCAGAAATTGGTTCCTTTGGGTAATTACATTGGAACACGGAGTATTTTTTGCCGGTGTATTTTAACAGTCAGGAAATCCAATCCAAAATCTCACGAGGACTATGACAGTCGCTTTCTCTCCGGTACTTGTAAGAACTTAATGAATTCGGTGGCAGTTGATGGGAAATAAGGGAAATTAATTTTTTGACAGCTGGTCACTGATGATGTGTAAGAGGTGAATGTTTCAACCAGTAGGGCAATGATTCAATCAAAAAAAAGCCCACCAAAACAAATAAAGCACCACCTGAAGCATCGTTGGACTTAATAATAGCACTGATTGTAAGTGACATGAAGCAAACTTGTTCTGCAGAAAAAAATTTTTCAGTACCTAAGCACCATTCTTCTATTCACTTGAATTGAGATTGCTGTTGATGCCATGTCTTTGTGAAAAAAAGAATAAGATGAAAACTAATCAGGAGAGGGAAAGGTACTGAGCATTATTAAGAAATAATATAGATGTATTCACACACAAAGGTCTAGATTGCACAGTGTCTTTTTAAGACTAAAAGAACGTGCCTTAAATATCACAATTATAAAGGTAACTTTTTCTGTTTAGGGCCCTATTGGTGAACAGGGCAGTCCCGGCATTCCAGGCCCCTTTGGTCCTCGGGTGAGTATAAAGATTCAGTCTGGGACTTTTTCCATTAATTTTTTCCACAGTTAGATTTCTATGAGAGTTTTAATTTACTGGCTGTTATTGATTTCAATATAATGGGTTTATTGCCATATTTTTTGCTGAGAGACGTTACCTTGATAAATAAATGGGGGCTTAACATAAAATGTAGTGAGATGAAAAAAGCTAGGACAAGGAAGTTAGATGAAGAGAGCTAGATGAACTGTTTGGGAGAACTACAGATATGCAGTTTCTTAATACAGACGCGCTACATCTGATGCAAAACCACATAGGTGGCTGTTGTACTTTATGGACTTGCCGATACCCTGGGGATGTATCACTGACCCGTGATAAATAAGAAGTCTTTTTTTGTATGTTCTTGAGTAGCGGGATGTCTCTGGGTCTGTATGAATGTGGGCATACAGTGGCTGCTCTACGACCTAGCATTTGAAGTTGGACTTGATTAAATCTTTTCAACAAAGTTAGTCACTGAATTCAAACTATGTTGTCTGAGGTGACTGACTTTGGAAGAACATTGAAACTGCCTTTTAAGCATTAGAGAACAAAAAGGATTTTTTTGAAGTTTGGTAATACAAATAATTGTATTGCTTGCTGAATAGGCTCTTCTCAGTGGTGCCCAGCGGCAAGACAAGGAGCTTCAGGTGCAAATGGGAACACGAGTAGTTCCATATGAGCATAAGGAAAAACGTCTTTCTTAGAGTTACAGAACGCTGCAGGGCAGGCTGCCCAGAGACAGTGTGGATTCTCCTGTTCTGGAGATATTTAAAACCTGCCCAGAAACTTTCCCATGTAACCTGCTGTTGGGGGTGTGCTTTAGCGAGGTGTTGAACTGGGGGAGCACCAGAAGTCCATTCCAACCCCTACATTACCGTTACGAAATTTTGCGATTGTCTGTAGAAAGGTGGTTTTGTGTAACTTGGCTGTTGATGGCTAAAATAGGTTTCTTCTGTCTCCAATTTTGTGTAGGGTCCCCCAGGTCCAGTTGGTCCTTCAGGCAAAGATGGAAGTCCTGGACCACTGGGGCCAATCGGGCCTCCTGGTGTTAGAGGAAGTGTAGGAGAAGCTGGTCCTGAGGTAAGCTGATGGAAATATAGAGTTTACTTGAAAATAATGAGAGATTGTCACAGTACGTTGCAGCACTTAAACAGACATCCACAAACTCCAGACACATCGTGAAACCAGAAACAGTTTCTCCAACAGCTAACTGGGGTGACCATGCAACAGAAGGCCTAATATCTCATTCATTATCTTGTGAACCTCTTGACATCCCCGGTCTTAATCACCGAGATATCCAGCAGCTTGCTCTATAGTGCTTTGGGTTCAGGAAATGCTTCAGTCCATTGATCATAGCACAAACTAGTACTGAGCTCAGCTGACCTTCAGACTGAAATTTCAAGCCACCGAGCAACTAACAAACTCATAATATTTTGGCCTAAGTCTAAAACTTTTCTAAATCTAGCCGGCATATTGCAAATTTATCAAGTCATGATAACCTAATTTATAAAACGTATGTTGTATCATCATCAGACAGATAGAAACAGGAGGGATTTGAGAAAGGAGTGGCACAGGTAATTGTGTGAAGAACTAAGAAATGACATTGCTCGTTTTGAGAAATAAGGTAGAAAAGGTAGAATAAACGTTCCTAAATGAACAAGCTAGACAAGGCATTTTCAGCTGTTTATTTCCACGTGATAGAATAAACATTCATGATGTTTGCTGTCTTTATCACGTGCTAATATTGACTCTATTTCATTTTAATTTCTACCAATTAACATTATTTCAATTTCTGCTGAAACATGAACCGTGAATGTGAATGAATACTCTGTGTAGAATAACATGTGTATCCAAATAGTTATTTATATGATGAGACAGCACAAGAAATACTACATGGCAGTATTTTCAGTCTTGCTTCTCATGTTGACTTGCGTGCAACTAGTAATTGGAACAAAAAAGAAATGGTGTTTCATATGAGAGATGGAGCATACATTAGTTCGGCTGTATGCTCTATCATAATTTGGAACACTAGTTGTGAATTCTGAAGTAATTATCCTCAAAGGAAGTGCCGCATTAAAATATACCATCTTGTGCACCAGAGCATCAGGCTTACAGTGTGGATATATTGCAGGCTTTCTGTTGACAAAGAAGAGCTCTCGAAACGTGCAGGTGGACGTATAACGTTTGCTGACAGATAGGTTGTTTATCTCAGGACTCAGATGCCTCTGTAGATATCACAGATGGACAGAAAGACCTCAACATTAGGGAAAATGTTGTTTTTTGGGAAAATTCTTACGGTTCCAAGTCAGTATGACGTGGATTCTCTTTGACATCTTGGTGATCTGTTGCAGGATAAATCTATAGGTATTTCTATTGCCAATTTTTTCCTCTGGGTTTTACTAATAGAGAGTGTGCTTGAGCTGACTCAGGGTAGGCAGGAGTTTTAGATGGCTCTGAAAACTGCTTGCAGCTGTGTGGAAATAAAGCTATTAGGCTGGGATTTGAGAACAAGGGGGGACAGATGACTTAAAAACAAAAGAAAACAAAAACTGGAACCGAGAGGCTTTGACTTCTTCCAGCTGTTGTCTGGAAGCTAAATTGTGAAGAAGTTGAGGAAGGTATTAAGACAGACAGTGAAGATGTGAAGCAGGGTGCAACTCTAATATGAGAGTGCACTACCTCATGCGCAGTGCTTACCTCTTTTCTCTGTTCTTGGAAGTGTGCAGTGTTTACCTATATGTGAGTTTATCCTGCACGTCAGAGTGAATGGCCCCAAAGTTTTGTTATTTAGTGACTGGCTTCTCTTGTCATTTTGTTTAGTATTTACTCCGTTGTGCCTCTATTGCCATTTTTTTTGTTGTGTTGTACTTTAGGGTCCGCCAGGTGATCCTGGCCCTCCCGGTCCACCAGGACCTCCAGGCCACCTCACTGCTGCAATTGGAGACATCATGGGACACTATGATGATGCTATGGCAGATCCGCTACCAGAGTTTACTGAAGATGAAGCAGCTCCTGATGACCACAATAAAACAGACCCGGGAGTCCATGCCACGCTCAAGTCACTGAGCAGCCAGATTGAGACTATGCGCAGCCCAGATGGTTCGAAGAAACACCCGGCGCGGACTTGTGATGACTTGAAACTGTGCCACCCATCCAAGAAGAGCGGTGAGTGTATACACGCCATAAGAGTCTGTCTTATTTCCGCTGTATACGTAGCCATGAAAAAGCGTGTAGTTTGGAGTTGGGTCTAATCCAGCGTGAACAGTAGGAACTCAAAAACTTACCTGACGCAGGAAAGTATTTCTTCTTGCCTATTAGATATATATTCTGATAGACACCGCATTTATTCATTTGGTATATAGAATGGAATCGTTAAGGTTGAAAAAGACTGCTAAGATCAGCTAGTCCAACCATCAGCCCGTCACCACGACGTGCGCTGTGTCCTTCGGTGCCACATCTGTGTTTCTTTGGCATCTCCAGGGTCAGTGACTCCATTGCATCCCTGGGCAGCCTGTTCCAGTGTCTCACCACTCCTTCTGAGGAGAGATTTTTCCTATATCCGATCCAAATGCTTTTGGCATGACTTAATGCCATTCCCTCTAGTCCTAATGCTGGTTACATAGGAGAAGAGGCTGAACCCCTCCTTTCATATTTTTATCTATTTTTGCTTGTAAAATCATGACTGTCGGCTTCAGAAAGTTACCAGCAGTTAGTACTGCTTAAATGATGACAGAGAGAGATTGTTACATAAGTTGTGAATATTTGCTTAATTGCTATTAGCTCAAAATAATACTAATCAAAATAGGATTGATGACCCGTGACTTCATTCCATCCAGCGTTCTTTGCTGCTGCTTCTTACTGGCAGTTGGTAGGTGGTAAAATGCAAACGTGACAGTCGGATTAATTCATGAGTTGCCACTGATAGACTGAAAGGTAGATAGTTTTTTGTACCCCCTACCGTCTTTTCCCTAGTTTCCTGGTGTACTGCCACCAGCATCAAAGTTAGGAGAGGCATCTGCAGCAAAAATTTGTCTAACCCTTACGTGTTCTCTGTGCACTTGGAGTGACCAGGAGCTTTGAAATAGATTTGAGCAACTTTAACCTTAAACAACAGTCACGTCTCGGTTCCTCAATTGGGGAATACTTGAAATGGTGATTGCCTTGCGTCTGAAGTGACTTGAAAGCGAAGTGCATGCCAATATTGGGTGGTTACGTGAAGCTAACACTTGTTTTTCCTTGTGTTTTGTACTTTTGAGGCATTGTTTTATTTGTATCTTCCCTATTACCTTAAGAATCTTGGTAACATAACAGAAATTATTTTATATCCTTGGCAGGTGAATATTGGATTGATCCCAATCAGGGATGTGTTGAAGATGCCATAAAAGTATACTGCAACATGGAAACTGGAGAGACCTGCATTTCTGCAAATCCATCAACTATCCCACGTAAAACATGGTGGGCCAGCAGATCATCTGACTTGAAGCCCGTTTGGTACGGCCTTGAAATGAACAGGGGATCACAGGTAACTAAATGTATTTAGTTTCAAGAATTAGGTGCTTGTGGTGAATTTTATTTCCTTTTGACTTAGAATTTCTTCTGCTCTACTGAGCAAATTTGATTCCAGTTAGAACATTTGGTTTGTTGATTGGACTGCCTTATATACAATTAGTTGTTACCATACAGTTATTACAGGAAGGGGAAAAAATTGTGTAAGGACTGATCTGCCACTGTTGGTAGATGTTTATTTCTCTCGGCCCTAAAAACTGTCAGCTTTTTTGACAAGCTACTTCAGAAACTTACTACCTCTGTCCTTAATGTGTACGTTTGCCCTAATACGTTACTGCAGTTGCTCATGTTTTAATTGATTTCTACGCTTAGTGAAAGAAAGCTCTTTACTGCAGAAAACTACAAGACTCACTTTAAATTCTCTCATTGAATCTGTTTGCAGAAAATAAGGTTGTCATTAGTTTTCAAGTAATGAATACTGAGTCTTCGGTTTATAGGCAAACCAACACCTCGTCCTTTGCTTTCTGTTCAGTTTTCTCTCTGTGATAAGCCTGCTTCTTCAGCTGGGCTGAATGGTCCTGCCAAATGACAGTAATTCATGCTATGTAAAACATATAATGAATTTACCACCTTCTTATGATTTTTATTCCTGGTTCATTAAATTAAAACTGAAAATAAATTTTCAGTTCTTACTTCACCTACAGCAATTGTCTTTAAAATGGATATGTAATGGGTAAATGTAACAGGAACTTTATCAATCAGGAAGTTCCTGTTGACAGGTTAGATTTGCGAACAGATATAGCGTTAAGAAAAGATGTGGTATTGGTTGCTTTTTTTGAGATGCTTTCACTTAATGTGAATTTCTGGACAAATTTCCTTGACCCAAGAGGTCACAGTTGACATTTAGCTGCCCGCGGAGCTACATATACAGTTTTTTTTGTTTTTAAGTCCTGCGCTCTTTGGAGTAAGACATGATAATTTAATTTTGAGAAGAGAAGGCTCTGGGGAGTCATTGTTGTGGCCTTCCAATACTGGAAGCGAGTGTATGAACAAGAGGGGGAAGCGCTGTTTATGAGGATGGATAGCGATAGGACAAGGGGGAAAGGTTTTAAACTGAGATGGGGGAGGTTTAGGTTAGATAATAGGAAAAAGTTTTTCACTCAGAGGGCGGTGAAGCACTGGAAAAGGATGCCCGAGGAGGTTGTGGATTACCCATCCTTGGAGGCATTCAAGGCCAGGCTGGATGTGGCTTTGGGCAGCCTGGTCTGGTTGTCGGCGACCGTGCATGTGGCAGGGGGTTGGAACTGGATGTGCATTGTGGTCTTTTTCAACCCAGGCCATTCTGTAATTTTGTGATTTTGAGGAAAACGGTAAAAGAATATTTAATTTCTGAAACTGCTGCCCAAATCAGTAGCTTGCATTAGGAACTGTTTAGTAGTTATAAGCATTTAGTACGGATTCTAAAAAATACATGTCTGATGTTGCTAAGCTAACATTTTACAATAAATGTCAGCTGTGACATGTAGAATTTTCATTTTCCTTTCCAGTTCCAGTGAAACATTTTCATTTTTAGTCATTCTTAACTTGATTTCTATGGTGTAACGAGTCTCTAAGCACGAATCAAGGGAAATCTTCTCAAGAGCGGAAAAATTGTCAAGAATTCAAACACCTGTGTCATTCATAGTAGTACTGTTAAAATGTTTTTTAGAAACCATGGCATATGATGAAACATTCAGTTTTTGCTGAAGCTAATTATGTGATGGATATCTATATGCAGATGTATTTTATATAGTCAAACTGGCTGTTTGTGACTTTCCTGCATGTGGTGCATGACCTGTAGAAAACCAGCTGCTGCAGTTGCAGTATAGTGGGTACACTTTCTCAGCTTGACTTTTCTCACTCAAGTTGAGGTTGTTGTAAAGCTCTATTTTGTTCTGCCTTTCTGTTGTTCAGCTACAAAGCTTAATGGCAAAAATTCTCCCAAAATGATCCCTGCTACAGGCTATCGTTGTTTCTTTGTCCTCGGCCGCCAAGCAATTAAGAAAGAAATCACTCTTAGATTTTATTTAGTAAAGCTTCTCTACTCATGTCTGGGAAGAGCTATAGTAATGACATGTTAATAAAATTCAGAAGCTGTTATTGAATTTTTATGAATGGTGCTCTATTTCATGTCTTCTCAGTTTGTGTACGGGGATAGAGCTGTCACTCAAATGACATTCCTGCGCCTCCTGTCAAAGGAAGCTTCCCAGAATATCACTTACATCTGTAAGAACAGCGTTGGGTACATGGATGACCAAACTAAAAACCTGAAGAAAGCTGTCATTCTGAAAGGGGCCAATGACCTGGAGATCAAGGCGGAGGGAAACAGCCGATTCAGATACACTGTTCTTCACGATAGCTGTTCTGTAAGTTGCCTTTCTGTAGTTGGTATGGGAGAACGGGACTGCAAGCTTAGGATGGTGGCGATTCTTGATTTGGAAAGCAATCCGTAGAATAGGAAAAATATAACGCTGCAAAATTTCACCGTGAGTTACAGAAGTAACTGAATAGGCATTCTACTACAATTCTCAGTATGTACAAGCAATGTCTTTAGAGGATATCTCAAAAATACTGGTTATTAGTCAGCATGCTGAGATAGTTAACTTAGCAATTAGCATTTTTCCAAACAATGTTTGTTAGTTCTGTGTGAAATCTCATACATCAAATAATCTTTAGCATCGGTCTGCCAAATGGGTAGGATTATTGCGGCAGTACTCGAGAGAGAAATCATTGGTATTTAGTCATTTCAGACTGACTGAAATGGAGAGGAAAAAACGTTCCTCCCCAGAAAGTTATAGTAGCCTTAAATCCAGCGAGTGAGTGTAGCGTAGATTTTGTCAATAGCCTTCTCAGTCAAATCCAAGAGACAGACAAAATTTCACTAAGCTTAGTCTTGCACTTGATATAAATAAGAATACTCTGTGTTTTAAAGGAATGTACTTAAAGTATGTGTGTGCAGGTACATACACAAAGAAAGAAGAAATTAATAATGAAAGGAAAAATCAATCCGTCTTGAGGGGGAAATCCTCCTGTATCATTTGGACAGGTCTGTTCATCACGATGAAAGCGAGACATAGACGTTTTAAAATAAGGTTCAGTGCAGAAAGGAGAGGATTGCTCAGCAGAGGTACAGTGAGATAATCCTGAAGTATCTGAGACAGTTGGCTCACCCAGCCTGGACTTCAGATGAGATCTGGATTAATTCTTCTTTTATTTTGTCTTTCAGAAACGTAATGGCAACGTGGGCAAGACGGTCTTTGAGTACAGAACGCAGAACGTGGCACGCTTGCCTATCATAGATATCGCGCCGGTGGATGTTGGCAGCACTGACCAGGAATTTGGAATTGAAATTGGGCCAGTTTGTTTTGTGTAAGAGTAAGGGGGGAAATTAACATGGTATTCAGCCGCAACAGCAATTAAACTCATGAACTTAGACTGATTGAAGTTAATCCTGAGACTCTTGAAGTAATGGCTGATATCGGATCAGCACTGTATATACAGTTTCGAAATGCCCAGCCTCCTTCTGAATATTTATTTTACTTACAAACGTTACGTTTTAAATGGTTGAATCAACTTTTTGCACAGCAGTAAAATTATAAGAGAAACGAGGACCGCCTTTTTAAAAATAACACGAATCCTTTTCCTTGCTTATCTTTCAGATTACTTCAGAAATTACAAGTATTCAAAATAGATAGTTTTTATGTGGGACTATGTAAAGCTCTAATGGTAATTTCTTTTGCTTGGATGCATAACGAATAACAGAAAAGTGGAGCGCTTTTGTGAACTGTTTGATATTTTTCAGTCGTATCTACTCTCTCTACCCCAGTTTATCTTCCTGTGGTTGCTACAGTAATAGCTATTCATGTCTCTTGCAGACAGAAATCTCTCGGACAGGATCATCTGAATCTGGCATTGTCTTTCTTGTGCTTTTCTATGTAACAGTCGGCTCGTAAGAGTTTTCTACAGCCACGATTAATTTATGAAGTAGAATTACTACTGGGGTAAATACAAGATTTCAGAAAAAGTGTCCTGTTTCTTAAGTTTTGAAGCCTGATGTCACTTCTCACGATGTATCTGTGCATTTCCATTAAATTATTATTGATCTTCGATATATATAGCAAAACCAACACATGTTGATTGTTTTCCATTACTTGTCCATCTAATAAGCCATTACGAATCAAATTATGCCAGCGTCTTAAATACGGTGCCAGTGATATGTATGTTGCCGATCATTTGTGTGTGTACCAGACCAGTTGCTAATAAAAAGAGACATTGTAGAAATCCCTGATTTTTAGCTGGCATCCAGACATGCGTTGCCAGTAATTTTGACTTGCTGGTCTCTAACTGTCAATGCGAGGAAATACCATCATTTTCTTAGCGTGAGCTACCTCATCTCTTAAAGTTGGGATGCATTTAATATTCGTTATGTTAATTTAGGTACTGAAAGGTGCTATGCTTCTGATATTATTTTGAGAAAGGTGATAGGCAGGGCAAAAACAAACAAACAAAAAAGTGATGGTGCTAAATGGCTCTGTAGAAGGCTGATGAAATAAAGATGCTGACTCAGTATCATTTTCAGAGTTTAGCTGTTAGGCTTACAGTGTTTGAGAGAACAATGTTACAGTGCATTTATTTGTTGGTCATACAGTGTATAAAATGTTTTGTACCACCAGCATGCTTTATTTTGTAAAGTATGTGGGTACAAAATTACTTAGTTTTTTATTTCTTAATTGCATCTGTGCTCTCCAAGTTTTTTGTTTGTTCCATTAAAAAAAACAAAAAATAAACATCTGGGGCCATCCCAAAAGAAAGTCATGCACATAGCTTTATTCATGTATCTTTGCAAAGCATTTAATTAAATACGTGCTTCTCGCTATTTAAGTGGTTTCATTTTTGTAAAACTCCTTCCAGTGTGTCCCGTATCAATTAATTTCCAGAAAAGTATAAATGGAAGCGTTAATTTCTTCGTTGCTATTTGAACAACTTCTTTGCAATGCATTCGCCTGAAGTATTTTACACATAGGGAAATGAAAGTATGCTGAATAACACATGATTTT
This sequence comes from Meleagris gallopavo, assembly GCF_905368555.1. Lineage (NCBI taxonomy): Eukaryota > Metazoa > Chordata > Aves > Galliformes > Phasianidae > Meleagris > Meleagris gallopavo. Next base: position 2,262,668 of record NC_139410.1, read on the forward strand.
GCCACAAATTTTGCAAGGCAGTAGTCAGTTTGCATGGAGCTGTCACCGGAAACGCTGGGAAGGCTGCCAAACTCTGCAGATTGGGACGGTTTTACGTAAGACTGGGTAAAGTGCGATTTATCTGATTCCATGTACCTGTGTAAGTTAGCTCTGACAGTTAACAGCTTTTGGACGAGCCATAATGCTGCGTTGTATCAAGGCAGGCAAGAATTTAAGTTCCGTTCTTCCTTCTGAAAATGTAGGAGCTTTAGAAGTTTCCAGATTGTCCATGTGCACGTTCAGTGGGACTAGGAACATGGAACTGTAAGATGCTCATCGCCGTAATCTGTTTTCTTTCGTTTCCCTGTCAGGAACCAGTAGGATTTTTTTCATCTACTAGCGTAGAATGACTGCTATTAATATGTGATTCACGAGTCGGCTTATCGCATTGGATCCTTAACAGAAATGTAGTCTATATTAATTGCAGGGGAATAATTTGAGGAATGTTGGCTCGCTCTGACAAGATTATGCAAACATGTTATCCAGGGGCTTTGATCGTGCCTCTAAGCGTCAGTCAGATGCACGAAGTAAATAACATTTGGTGTACAGTTAATATTCAAAAGTTATTTTAAATTTTTTGTATTTTGTCAGTGAAGTGTCATAATCAGTGTTTATCGTAATTATTTTTGCGAGGTTGTTGAAGGAGAAGGTAAGAACTCTAAGAGCACCTACTGTTTGCCTTTTTGAGTTGTTCTCATCGCACCTCCATCTCCATACGAAGCGCGCAATATTTCCACAAGGATACGCATCAAGTAGAGAAAGACAGCTTTAGCTGTAAGGCACCCCGAGACGGTCTTCTGTAAAAAAAACAAACTAACAAACAAAAAAAAGATCACTGGAGGATAGCTGAAAAGCTGAGGTGGAGCCTTCGTGTGAAGTTAAATAAAGAGTCTTTATAATAATTTAAAAAAAAAAACAATAGGATAAGTGGGTGTAAGGGCGGATCGGGGGAACGTGGTTTTTCTTGTCACCTGGCCATGTGGGTACAGTCTCAGGTAAGTACATCTTTAATTCCAAGAGCATAGATTGAATGATATGATGATATGCAAGACATTGATTAGCTTATAAAGTAGCACTAATTAAATGTCAGCTATTTAGGACATTTAGTGCAACTCTCCTGTCTTTGTTACAGATGGCCTCAGAAATTGTGGAAAAGGCACTTCAGAACAGTTAGCATAATGAAATGTCAAAGGCTGAACTGAGATTAATTTCATAGTTACAAGAGATTGTTACTGGTTTTTCCTAAGCGACTCTTCCGTAGAACGCTGGTCTGAGTGAGAGATGTACTGGGAGCCCTGAGGTTCTAGCTGGCACCTCTCAAATGCACCTGTGCAACAGCCATTAACTTCTCATCCAGGAGGTGAAATCCCATTGTTCGCTACCAGTAATTAGGCACCGTAGTGAATGATGATAACGGCTGAGTTAGCGATGATGCAGTGTAGCTTTAATGTTCTGATGTGGCCATGAAGTGTGCACGGCTGTGTGCATCATGTGGCTGTCCCTGCATACTGGGATCTTAAGCGTAAGCCATATTGAGACGTTAAAAAGATTTTAACCAGTGCATCCAGATTGCTCTTAAACTTGTATCCTCACTGTTCAGCTTTTAACCTTGTGTCACTGAACTGTTGGCATAAAATATCAGACTTTGCATGTAATGATGTGGCTGGTTATAAGCTGCTGTGAGCTGCCCTATCAGTGCAACAGGATCCCGTCCTTTCTCTCTCTGAGAACAATGAAGCAGCCGAGTACAAACTCTAGAGCTATGAATTCCTTAATTGTTCAACTCCTGGGCTTTGCTGTCATACTCAGAATCCGTCTTGGGTTTCTTTTCTCGTGCAGTGACTCATAACACTGATGGCTTCTTAAAGCGTTTATAACTTGCGGGTTTCTTAGATTTTAAAACTTCCAAAGAATGTGTTCTTCCTTAGGGAGAAAAATTGTGGATGATCTTTCAAATGTGTTAAGTGGGCCAGGAAGGTTGTAACAAATATTTCCAGAAATGGACGAGTGTGTTTCTCTGCAACACAAAGAGGGACAAATTGGGGTTCAAGTCTGTGCTGAATCTGTTCTTATTTCACTGTTTGGCTAGTTTCAGTAGTCATTCACCTTCTATTTTGATAGGAGTTCTATTATTCATTCTCTGAGATGTTTTCTCTTACTGCTACTTGATGTTGTGTGTTAATTTGTTTTGAAACTTAAGGGACACGGAAGAGAATTGGTCACGGTGTTACAATTACCTAGCCCAGTGGTTTAGCTGGGCAATATGAGCATTGCTTTATATTCTGCATAATGAAGCAATGCTAATAATGTAGATGTAAAAAGAATCAAATGCTCTTGTTTCTTTCAGAGGAGCTTAGCTCTTGTCTTAGTTTCAGGTGGGATGGAATTGTTGTCTTGAGTGAGTCCGGTATGATGCCGTCTTCTGGTTCCAGGGGAAAAACAATGTTGATAACGCATGGATATATAAAGTTGCTGCTAGGCAGTGTTGTGTAGAGCCAAAGCCATTCACAGTGAAGGGCCCAAGGAGCTGGGGAGGGAATGGAGTTAGGACTAGTGACTTAAACTGGCCAAAGTGATATTCAATACCATATGACGTCAGGTGGAAGGATTCTGAAGGGAGTGGGATTCATCTGGCTCTCTTGCACTGCTTGGGGGCTATCTGGGCATCGGTTGGGGAGCGGTGAGCAATTGCTCATGTATCACTTGTTATATGCATTCATTTAGATGTGTGTGTGTGTGTGTGTGTGTGTGTGTGTGTGTGTGTGTGTGTGTATGTTTGTATATATAGTCAAAATGATATATATCGCTTGTTATATGCATTCATATATATATGTGTGTATGTATGCGTATATATAGTCATAACTATATATATTGCTTGTAATACGCATTCATAAATGTGTGTGTATGCATATATATAGTCATAAATATATATATCGCTTGTTATATGCATTCATATATGTGTGTGTGTGTGTATATGCGTATATATATAGTCATAAAAATTAGCCTTTTCCTCTTGTTTCTTGGTAGATAGTTTTATCTCAACCTATGAGTTATACCATTTTTTCCCCAATTCTCTCTCTCATCCCGCTGGGAAGAGGGAGTGAATGACAGTGTGGTCCTGAGCCACGCAGCAAGTTAAACCACAACAGTCCGTGTGATGCCCAATGTGGGGCTTGTCACAGAGATTGGAGTCACCTCAGGACTGATTGGTGAGGGTTGTAGGGACTGCATTTTTGCTCTTCTCTGACATATTTGTTAGTTAGCAGAGATGTGGCAGGTATTTTATTGATGACATCCACGGGGATCTGACGATGTCCATCTTGACGTTTGATTCCTAAGAACTGGATGTCCTGTGCAGGTCTATTGATTTCCCTTACGGCAAAATGAGCTTTTTAGATTGATTTGGATTATTTTCATCCCTTTCTTAAAAACTTGTGCCGTGCTGCCCCATGTGATGTTGTTGTTGAGGCGTTGCAGTTGTTTGGGAGCTTCCCCTGTTCTAGTGCAGTGGGTATCAGCCCCTGACAAAAGGTGGGGCTGCATTTCCTACCCTGTGGCAGCCACAGTTTGCTTTTATTTGGAGGGACTTCCATTGTTGGTGTGGGGTTTGAACCCGCAACCCTGGGATTAAGAGTCATGTGCTACTGACTGAGTAATTGCAGCGTGTGTCAGAGGCCAGAGCAATTGAATTGCAGCCGTGTTCTCTACCCGGACAGCGATACCTTTCCACGTTGCAGCGGCCTGGATCAGTCTGCCTGTGTGTTGCCGGTGGTTGTGCTTCTGTTGCTGTAACCAGCACCATATGGTATTTGCCACCCACTGGGACTCAGTAGAGATGGAGCAGTGCCGCTGTCCTGATGGAGTGATGTCTACAGCCAGCTGGATGGCCTTCACTTAAGTAAATTGGCTATTTTCTCTCACCTTGTGGCAACTTATTATAAAGCGGAGCCTATTAACTACGTGTCGCCTACTCTTGTGGCTATGAATGCGTGTGTCTAAGGGGATCCCGGCCTTACTGCATAGAGCTCTTTCTGTTTGGATGCTTACAGGGTGAGGAAAACAAGGAATTAATGGTTGAATCCTCCCGGAATGAGGCTTTTCCAGCTTACGGGTTTGAGTATGAATGCATCAGTGGCAGAAGGACAGTGAAAACGAACTAGCTTGTATTTTTTGTTTTTAAAAGGCTGGAGCAACTTAGGGTGCAGTTTCTCCACTCTCCTTCCATGTGGGCCTTTCCCTTTTGCCTTGCTCTAGCTCAGTGGTTGTTCTGCTGTTTCTGTGTGAGTGCAGAAGTTAATGGCCTCTCTCTGTCAGATGCTTTCCTTACCTGATTATTAGCTTTCTTTAGGCTATAGTACATATTCATGTCCGCGATTTTATTACTGGAGTTCTATAGACTGCTGGGATACTACATCGCAATAGAAGAATGCATCAGGCAAATGTCATGGCTAAAAGCAATGGTAATGAGGCCTGTGAGGCATAGCAAGCAAAGACTGGAGCATAAGAAAGAATTATTCTCTATGAAGGCAAGTAAGGAGCCCTAAATACGGGTTAAGAGCAGAACAGTAACTTCCTTATTGCTGCTTGTTGAGGGACTCGAGGTTTTCTTTGTCTTGCCATTGCCTGAAATTGAGCTAAGTGGTTGCCAGGCTGGTAAATGTGGGAAGAGCATTGCATGTTGAGAAGGTTGTAGAATATGAATTATGCATGACAAGTAAGAAAATGGTTTAAGCTGTTAGGGAGGTCAGGTGTTAAGCACCCCTACACACAGAGGTTGCCCAGCCTCTCTGGACAACTTGTACAACTTGTTGGAATTCCCTCACAGTTCAGTTCAGATGGAATTTCACATGCTTCGGTTTGTGCCCATTGCCCTGTCAGTGGGCATCAATTCAGAGGAGGTTGGGTCCCTTGTCTGCTTAGTCTCCCTCGGGTATTTAGACAACTGGAGTATATTGACTGCTGGAGTCCCGTGCTGGACTCATACCGCTAAATCTCTGTCTCTAGCTCTGTGGAGCCCAGAACTGGACACAGCATTCCAGGTGTGGTCTCACTAGTGCTGAGTAAGCAAAAAGGAAATTTTTATTTTTTATTTAGGAAAATCTCCCTTAGAAACACTCACGGAATCTCAGATGGCATTCCGGAGAGAATTTCCAGTTCTGAGTAACAAATTAATAAAATATCCTACCTGAAACTTAAGAAAAGTTATTAGGATATTTCTGCGTGGAAAACCTGGGACTATACGGAGGTAGCCCTCAGCAGTCTTTCTGCTCCAGGAATGTGCGAAGTGTCTAAATAGTAAGTAAAATAATTTACCTACTCTCTGAGTTAGTCACTTCATCTAAGCATTGTTTTGCATTTTTTTTAAACTTCTGGAAGTGAAGGTTACACTTAAGTGATGTTTCTTGCTAGGCAGCGGGACTCCAGGAGAGAGGCCATCTTTATAAAAAGAAAAGGACTGAGAGAATAAAACATTTGTAGAAGGAACAGCAGGGTGAAATGATAATAGTTTAAAAAAAAAAATTAAAAAAGGAAAACAGGATTTCCTGCCAGGTAGGCAAATACCATTGAGGAAAAAAAAAAAGATGATAAAAGAAATGATGGTATTATCAGCGAGAAAAAAATGCAAGACGAAAGATAAAATAAAATCAGCTTTCCGATACCTTAAATAGAAATGCCTTACCTTAAAGGAACTGTGGGACAAAGAGCCAGTAAGGTTTCAGTCTTGGTTGGAATGGCTAAGTTACCTGACAAGCAATACTTTTTTTTTTTTTCTGACTCCGTTCTCTCATATAAGGTTAAATTTGCACCCCAAAGGACGATGCACTCGAATATGTATAAAATGAACTTGGAGCTTGAAAGCAGATGTTGGTGGCCTGTGCAAAAAGGTGTTACTCCCAGAATTGCTGTACTCTGTGAACTTGATGTGCTGCCTGTAACACTGTGTAGTGCTGCTGCTGCTACTCGGGAAGTGTCAGGTAAGATGAATTTTTATGTGAGGAATACTATAATAGCAGAACAGTTGGAACGTTTTTCAGGGTGATTTAAATAACTGACAAAGAATCAAGTCTACAACTTAAATCTGCTAAAGGCCAGCCTGACTTTCTAAGCTAATTCCTGATTATTAACCAGCTCTATTTCGTACTGCTATGAACTGAAAGGCCTTTCTATTAAAACTGAAAAGGATCAGGTCAGCCTACTAAGTGAACCTTTGAGGAAAAAATGCAAGTAGTTGAATCACGAGTGTTACAGTGATGTCAGCCATTACTTTTCTACGAACACCGCTGTCATAAACCTTTCATTAGTACAAACTAGTAATCAAAGACCCGATGACTTAAAAACAAAATGATTCCCCCCCAGTCTCAGTTTTAATGATGAGTAACTGCTATTAGCCACACACTCGGCCCCAGTGGTACTGGAGATTACCAAAGCCATCTGAAAGACTACAACTGCCTATTTATTTAGACTGATGTCAGGTGAGAGAAGAAGGATTGAGTGCTTCTTTTTCCTCTGAGCTGACGCGTCTTAACGTATGGATGCCATTTTGGATCTTGCTGACAGAGCCAAATCCACGCTGACGGTCAAAGAAGCTCACGGTGCTCGGTAACACGAGCTTCTTGAAGGAGAGGAACGGAAAAAGTAAGTAAACTTTCTATTGTTATTATGCCGGAAGCTGCATCTTTCGGATTACGCAGCTTTGCTTAAAGTGGTGCCGGAGCGGTGTCTCACCTCATGAATATGGTTGAGGAAATAGTAAAATACTCAGAAACAGTGAAATGTAACAGTCAGTGTTATGAAATGACAAGGAGATTTATTAAGGTATTTCAATATGTGTCTCTGTAAGGAATAGACCAACAACCATTGAAAAGCTTACAAAGATGGTTAACCTTCAACACTATAAATGCGTTCATTTGACAAATTAAGTTCACAATTTTGCATCTTTATTGATGTGTACAGAGTGAAGGGAGCAAGTTCTCAGCTATGACATGCCAATGACAATCTTTGACAGGAGACATTTTACAATTGCTTTTAATCCTTTATTTTGGTTTTCCAAGCAAGTCGATAACCCCGACTTGCAGAGTTAGGAGTGAAAAATACATTAGCACCATCATGTTAGTCTTTTATACTTCCCTAATTTTAGTGGTCTTGACCAGCAATGACAGGAAAGTAGAGAAGCACCTTTGATAACAGAATACAATCCAACATTAAAGCTGTGGTGACTACTGCCACTAAGGTATTAAACTTCAGAAGTAGACTGTACTTATTCACAGCTGATAAGTACAGTAATGGACAATTTTATATGAAATGATTCTGCTGAATTGACAGATGGATTCAATGTAGTTTGACTGATTTAATTGATTTTCAGTTTGACTTAGCCCTGTTTCTGGCCATGTTGAGGTAGTTGAAACAGGGAAGCCTTTCTAGCTTTATGGACTGTATCTTAGAGGGAAGGGTATTTGGTTACTGGGAGCGATCAGTGCTTTGGAAATTGACTAACATTCAACTAATAGAACACAGTGTTGTTTTTTAAGTGTTGAAGTTTAATTATAGCACCACGGAGAAGTGTTCTGAAGATGGAATTTGGTTTGAAAAAAAGCAAAAAGCGTTTTTACTTCACTTGGTATAATAGCAAACAAACAAAAGTTAACCCTTGATATCAAACTCATTTCCCCACAGAAATTTGGTTAATAAATAACTGGGCTACAGACGGTCGTCCGTACTAGCTGGAAAGGTTAAAACAAAGGAGCACAGTTGGAGTGTGAATCTGTTTGCTGGGGATTCAAAAGAGCAGGATCATGATTTACAAGAAGCAGACTGGGCCAACGTCGACACCGAATTCCTGATCAGGACCACCGATATCCATGGGCGCAATATCAACCACAGGTAACCTCATTGTTTTGCGTGTTCTGTATTCAAACACAGTTTTACCCCATTCACCAGAGTGTTTCTGTGAAATTAAAACAAAGAACAAGTAGGAGAAATCAGTGTTAGGCTAGATAAAAGTACACAAAAAAGGAGGAAAAAATAATACTTCCATTTGAAAAATAGCGTATGACAGCACCAATGAAATGGAGAAGGCGGGGGGGAAAAAGGCGGGGGGGAAAAAGGCGGGGGGGAAAAAGGCGGGGGGGAAAGAGGCGGGGGGGGAAAAGGCGGGGGGGAAAAAGGCGGGGGGGAAAAAGGCGGGGGGGGAAAAGGCGGGGGGGAAAAAGGCGGGGGGGAAAAAGGCGGGGGGGAAAAAGGCGGGGGGGAAAAAGGCGGGGGGGAAAAAGGCGGGCCTGGGTGTCTGCCTAAGAGAGAAGACGACGACGCTCGCGCGCAGCGAGACCGAGAACCCGATCCCGGGACGCGGCTGGGGGGGAAAAAGGCGGGCCTGGGTGTCTGCCTAAGAGAGAAGACGACGACGCTCGCGCGCAGCGAGACCGAGAACCCGATCCCGGGACGCGGCTGGGGGGGAAAAAGGCGGCGCTGGGTGTCTGCCAAAGAGAGAAGACGACGACGCTCGCGCGCAGCGAGACCGAGAAACCGATCCCGGGACGCGGCTGGGGGGGAAAAAGGCGGCGCTGGGTGTCTGCCTAAGAGAGAAGACGACGACGCTCGCGCGCAGCGAGACCGAGAACCCGATCCCGGGACGCGGCGGGGGGGGAAAAAGGCGGGCCTGGGTGTCTGCCAAAGAGAGAAGACGAACGACGCTCGCGCGCAGCGAGACCGAGAACCCGATCCCGGGACGCGGCTGGGGGGGAAAAAGGCGGCGCTGGGTGTCTGCCTAAGAGAGAAGACGACGACGCTCGCGCGCAGCGAGACCGAGAACCCGATCCCGGGACGCGGCTGGGGGGAAAAAGGCGGGCCTGGGTGTCTGCCAAAGAGAGAAGACGACGACGCTCGCGCGCAGCGGGACCGAGAACCCGATCCCGGGACGCGGCTGGGGGGGAAAAAGGCGGGCCTGGGTGTCTGCCAAAGAGAGAAGACGACGACGCTCGCGCGCAGCGAGACCGAGAACCCGATCCCGGGACGCGGCTGGGGGGGAAAAAGGCGGGCCTGGGTGTCTGCCAAAGAGAGAAGACGACGACGCTCGCGCGCAGCGAGACCGAGAACCCGATCCCGGGACGCGGCTGGGGGGGAAAAAGGCGGGCCTGGGTGTCTGCCAAAGAGAGAAGACGACGACGCTCGCGCGCAGCGAGACCGAGAACCCGATCCCGGGACGCGGCTGGGGGGGAAAAAGGCGGCGCTGGGTGTCTGCCAAAGAGAGAAGACGACGACGCTCGCGCGCAGCGAGACCGAGAACCCGATCCCGGGACGCGGCTGGGGGGGAAAAAGGCGGGCCTGGGTGTCTGCCTAAGAGAGAAGACGACGACGCTCGCGCGCAGCGAGACCGAGAACCCGATCCCGGGACGCGGGTGGGGGGGAAAAAGGCGGGCCTGGGTGTCTGCCAAAGAGAGAAGACGACGACGCTCGCGCGCAGCGAGACCGAGAACCCGATCCCGGGACGCGGCTGGGGGGGAAAAAGGCGGCCCTGGGTGTCTGCCAAAGAGAGAAGACGACGACGCTCGCGCGCAGCGAGACCGAGAACCCGATCCCGGGACGCGGCTGGGGGGGAAAAAGGCGGCGCTGGGTGTCTGCCAAAGAGAGAAGACGACGACGCTCGCGCGCAGCGAGACCGAGAACCCGATCCCGGGACGCGGCTGGGGGGGAAAAAGGCGGGCCTGGGTGTCTGCCAAAGAGAGAAGACGACGACGCTCGCGCGCAGCGAGACCGAGAACCCGATCCCGGGACGCGGCTGGGGGGGAAAAAGGCGGCGCTGGGTGTCTGCCTAAGAGAGAAGACGACGACGCTCGCGCGCAGCGAGACCGAGAACCCGATCCCGGGACGCGGCTGGGGGGGAAAAAGGCGGGCCTGGGTGTCTGCCTAAGAGAGAAGACGACGACGCTCGCGCGCAGCGAGACCGAGAACCCGATCCCGGGACGCGGCTGGGGGGGAAAAAGGCGGCCCTGGGTGTCTGCCTAAGAGAGAAGACGACGACGCTCGCGCGCAGCGAGACGAGAACCGATCCGGGCGCGCGGGGGGGGAAAAAGGCGGCCTGGGTGTCTGCCAAGAGAGAAGACGACGACGCTCGCGCGCAGCGAGACCGAGAACCGATCCGGGACGCGGTGGGGGGGAAAAAGGCGGCCTGGGTGTCTGCAAGAGAGAAGACGACGACGCTCGCGCGCAGCGAGACCGAGAACCGATCCGGGACGCGGCTGGGGGGGAAAAGGCGGCTGGGTGTCTGCCAAGAGAGAAGACGACGACGCTCGCGCGCAGCGAGACGAGAACCGATCCGGACGCGGCTGGGGGGGAAAAAGGCGGCCTGGGTGTCTGCCAAAGAGAGAAGACGACGCTCGCGCGCAGCGAGACGAGAACCGATCCCGGGACGCGGTGGGGGGGAAAAAGGCGGCCTGGGTGTCTGCCAAGAGAGAAGACGACGACGCTCGCGCGCAGCGAGACGAGAACCGATCCGGGACGCGGCTGGGGGGGAAAAAGGCGGGCCTGGGTGTCTGCCAAGAGAGAAGACGACGACGCTCGCGCGCAGCGAGACGAGAACCGATCCGGAGCGGCTGGGGGGGAAAAGGCGGGCCTGGGTGTCTGCCAAAGAGAGAAGACGACGACGCTCGCGCGCAGCGAGACGAGAACCCGATCCCGGGACGCGGCTGGGGGGAAAAAGGCGGGCCTGGGTGTCTGCCAAAGAGAGAAGACGACGACGCTCGCGCGCAGCGAGACCGAGAACCCGATCCCGGGACGCGGCTGGGGGGGAAAAAGGCGGGCCTGGGTGTCTGCCAAAGAGAGAAGACGACGACGCTCGCGCGCAGCGGACCGAGAACCGATCCCGGGACGCGGCTGGGGGGGAAAAAGGCGGGCCTGGGTGTCTGCCAAAGAGAGAAGACGACGACGCTCGCGCGCAGCGAGAGACCGAGAACCCGATCCGGGACGCGGCTGGGGGGAAAAAGGCGGGCCTGGGTGTCTGCCTAAGAGAGAAGACGACGACGCTCGCGCGCAGCGAGACCGAGAACCCGATCCCGGGACGCGGCTGGGGGGGAAAAAGGCGGGCCTGGGTGTCTGCCAAAGAGAGAAGACGACGACGCTCGCGCGCAGCGAGACCGAGAACCCGATCCCGGGACGCGGCTGGGGGGGAAAAAGGCGGGCCTGGGTGTCTGCCAAAGAGAGAAGACGACGACGCTCGCGCGCAGCGAGACCGAGAACCCGATCCCGGGACGCGGCTGGGGGGGAAAAAGGCGGGCCTGGGTGTCTGCCTAAGAGAGAAGACGACGACGCTCGCGCGCAGCGAGGACGAGAACCCGATCCCGGGACGCGGCTGGGGGGGAAAAAGGCGGCGCTGGGTGTCTGCCTAAGAGAGAAGACGACGACGCTCGCGCGCAGCGAGACCGAGAACCCGATCCCGGGACGCGGCTGGGGGGGAAAAAGGCGGGCCTGGGTGTCTGCCAAAGAGAGAAGACGACGACGCTCGCGCGCAGCGAGACCGAGAACCCGATCCCGGGACGCGGCTGGGGGGGAAAAAGGCGGCCCTGGGGGTCTGCCTAAGAGAGAAGACGACGACGCTCGCGCGCAGCGAGACCGAGAACCCGATCCCGGGACGCGGCTGGGGGGGAAAAAGGCGGCCCTGGGTGTCTGCCTAAGAGAGAAGACGACGACGCTCGCGCGCAGCGAGACCGAGAACCCGATCCCGGGACGCGGCTGGGGGGGAAAAAGGCGGCCCTGGGTGTCTGCCTAAGAGAGAAGACGACGACGCTCGCGCGCAGCGAGACCGAGAACCCGATCCCGGGACGCGGCTGGGGGGGAAAAAGGCGGCCCTGGGTGTCTGCCTAAGAGAGAAGACGACGACGCTCGCGCGCAGCGAGACCGAGAACCCGATCCCGGGACGCGGCTGGGGGGGAAAAAGGCGGCCCTGGGTGTCTGCCTAAGAGAGAAGACGACGACGCTCGCGCGCAGCGAGACCGAGAACCCGATCCCGGGACGCGGCTGGGGGGGAAAAAGGCGGCCCTGGGTGTCTGCCTAAGAGAGAAGACGACGACGCTCGCGCGCAGCGAGACCGAGAACCCGATCCCGGGACGCGGCTGGGGGGGAAAAAGGCGGCCCTGGGTGTCTGCCTAAGAGAGAAGACGACGACGCTCGCGCGCAGCGAGACCGAGAACCCGATCCCGGGACGCGGCTGGGGGGGAAAAAGGCGGCCCTGGGTGTCTGCCTAAGAGAGAAGACGACGACGCTCGCGCGCAGCGAGACCGAGAACCCGATCCCGGGACGCGGCTGGGGGGGAAAAAGGCGGCCCTGGGTGTCTGCCTAAGAGAGAAGACGACGACGCTCGCGCGCAGCGAGACCGAGAACCCGATCCCGGGACGCGGCTGGGGGGGAAAAAGGCGGCCCTGGGTGTCTGCCTAAGAGAGAAGACGACGACGCTCGCGCGCAGCGAGACCGAGAACCCGATCCCGGGACGCGGCTGGGGGGGAAAAAGGCGGCCCTGGGTGTCTGCCTAAGAGAGAAGACGACGACGCTCGCGCGCAGCGAGACCGAGAACCCGATCCCGGGACGCGGCTGGGGGGGAAAAAGGCGGCCCTGGGTGTCTGCCTAAGAGAGAAGACGACGACGCTCGCGCGCAGCGAGACCGAGAACCCGATCCCGGGACGCGGCTGGGGGGGAAAAAGGCGGCCCTGGGTGTCTGCCTAAGAGAGAAGACGACGACGCTCGCGCGCAGCGAGACCGAGAACCCGATCCCGGGACGCGGCTGGGGGGGAAAAAGGCGGCCCTGGGTGTCTGCCTAAGAGAGAAGACGACGACGCTCGCGCGCAGCGAGACCGAGAACCCGATCCCGGGACGCGGCTGGGGGGGAAAAAGGCGGCCCTGGGTGTCTGCCTAAGAGAGAAGACGACGACGCTCGCGCGCAGCGAGACCGAATCTGCTGTATAGCAAGTCTCACACGAATGTGGTCAAGACCTTCTTTACGGTGACGCTGACGGAGCATCAGGAACAGGCTGCCCAGGGGGGTTGTGGAGTCTCCTTCTCTGGAGATACTCAAGCCTCTCCTGGACGCCTACCTGCGCGACCTGGTGTAGGGAACCTGCTTTGGCAGGGGGGGCTTCGTCTCGATCTCTAGGGTTCCCTTCCAACCTTACCATTCTGTGATCTTGTGATAAGGCAGGGGGAAAAGGCTTTACTTACCGTACAGCCATCTTCCAGAACTGCATACATGTACTTGCTGTTTCCTTCAGCCTTTATCTCAGTTTCCACAGAGCTCATCAATTTCAAGGCTTTTTTAACATTTCCGCTGGCTTCATCCATGTAGGCAATGCTGTTCTTGCAGTGGTAGGTGATGTTCTGGGATGCACGGCTGGAGAGGATGCGAAGGAATGCCAGCTGAACTTCAGAGACATCTTCAGGGAGGTCGGGATCTCCATAGCTAAACTGCAGAGTACAGTATGTGAACAACAGCTTTCATTTAATTGGCTCGACAGATTGGTTGTGTAGTTAGTATTTCACCCATTGTCAGTTTAGCTCAACTTCAGGTGTATTCCTCAGTACATTTTGAATACATTGTACCAGCCACCGTTTGAGCTACTGTCTAAGCTATGTTCTTACCTGGAAACCGCCCTTCATCGACTCTCCAAACCATATGTGTTTCTTTGTATTGCTTTCAGTGGTCCACCAGTTCTTCCTTGGCACACTGGCAGGGTTAGCACTGAGGCATGTCTCACCGGTTTCCATATTGCAATATACTTTAATAGCATCCATCTTGCAGCCTTGGTTAGGATCAATCCAGTACTCTCCTACAGGTGAAAAATAATTTAGGGGCTTAGATGTATAGTTCAAGAAGCATTTTACCTTATGGTAACAGCCTTATTTCTATTCCAGAAACCTATGGCAAATTACAAAGATTATTCAATTCTTATCGTGGAGAAGCAATGGAAAAAACAGACTATATAAAAACGTACTGAGTTTATGAGAAGATTGTAATCTGACGCTCGAACTAAGTCAGCGCCGAACTTTTATCTCCTACATTTTTGGAGTAAGATTTGAACAAATTTGCTTTTGCAAGAAAGCGAAGGAGTGCATTGATGAGACTACAATTCTCCTTGTATAAACAGAGAAACTGGAAGTTTTAAGTGATTACTTGATTTATAGTTTTTTAAACAAATAAAGAGCTTCGCAGTGCAAGCCTCTGCCTTTACATACTTAAAGACTGTAACAATTAGGAAAAAAAAAAAAAAAAAACATCATCTGCTACCATTACTGCCAATAAAAACCTGACATACCACTCTTGAGTTCAGGATGGCAGAATTTCAGATCTCTGCAGTTGCGAGCTGGATTCTTTCGTGATCCATCAGGACTGAGGATATTTTCTATCTGGTTGTTAATTGATTTCATGGAAGACATGATTTCACCCAGGTTGATCTCATTTTCTTTTGGTTCATCTCCAAATTCATAGCCGTAGCCCACTGGACCTTTTTCGCCAGCACCCAGAGCACCTATGCCACCACCACAACATGGACCAGGAGGACCAGAAGGACCAGGCAGACCAGGTTGTCCTGGTGGACCCTAAAAGAAATCAACACATAAAGAAAGAAAAAATTACATGGAAGTGAAATGAAACAAGCAGAATAAATCCGAAAAGAATTGAAAGTGAATGAAAATAAGAAACGGCAGGTAATGTAAAAGGAAGCAAAACAACATGAAATAGAAACAACAACACCACACCATCTGAAACGAAAAACCACAGCCCTGTTTAAGAGATTTGGAAGACACAGAGGAAGATCCCTACTCTCCATATACTAGTCTTGCAATTACCTGGAACTAACAATACACACTAAGTCAGAAATTACACCAAACTACCAATTATTTGAACTTCCTTAACGTTACCATTAAGAACTAGTTTATTTCCTACCACAATTTTCCGAGACAGATATTTAAGTGCGAGAGAATATTTTATTTAATGAATACCCCTAAAGAATCAATTGAGCATGCACAGTTTACTTACTGCAGGGCCGCTTTCACCTCTGTTACCCCGTGGGCCAGGAGGACCAATTGGACCTGGATAACCGCTTGTACCATCCTTTCCAGGGGGCCCAGCTGGTCCTGGGGGACCCTACAACAAAGGTGAACACACACTGTAGTCAAAGTAGATTACCGGATAATTTCTATTTTTCAACTACTTGAGACCCTTCTAACATTGCTGTGCAGTTTATCAGGTGCCTCCTTTTTCTTTAACAGCTGCCGGCTCAGATGGCCTTTCTGAAACCACACGCCAACTTTTTCTATCTTCCTTCCCATTATCTCAAGAAAAGAGCCTTTCTTACCCTTGCTCCTGAAGCTCCTGGACTTCCAATTGCACCTTGCGGACCCAGGGGGCCCTACAAAGTAAAGAAAAGTCAGTCTTCGGAGTAATGTTTTGCAGCAAGGTAGATGTATCTTAACATAGTAAAAGCATCTTGGTAATTATCTGAAACAAGCTTAAAAAAGGATTACATGGGATACGAGAAAGAATAGTTGCTACTCTCACAGCACTTAAGATGGTAAGAAATTCCTTAACTGGAAAATCTTTTACGGTGTGATTCAAGTAAGTAATACCATCTAAAATGCAAGGAAGCCAACTGACATCAACAAGTAATGAGTGATACATACGTAAATATAAATACATAAAAGTTTAAAACACTGATTAAAGCAGATTTTATCACATTACCAACAAAGTTACTTAGAATTTGATAACCGTTCATGTCTAAGTGTTTTTTGTTGTGTTTTTTTTTTTTTTTTAAATACACTGTTCTTTTATTTACACGTGAATCACAAAGAGCTCAACTGTGCATTTTAAAACAACGGTTCGTGGTTTATATGACAATTTATCAGACTTCTTTCTGTTCCTAAGTGACTCAATAGGGTATATCCTGTTAATTATTTAAATATAGGCGGTATTTATAACTTCGATTTTTATCATTGACAGTGGCAGATTAAAAAAACAAAACTCATCTAGATAATTATCAATTCAATCATGAGTGCTATTACTAGCACTAATATAACACAATATAACCTGCTCTTTACCTTTTTTCCTAAGTACCTAGAGCTTGCCTATTACCATTCAATTTTAGCTATTAGTAACCATTATAAATGCATGTTTACAACACATTCCTCTGCAATTTCATGCCAATTACACTCCAATAATTATTATTGAGCGATATGCACGATAGACGAGACATTGCTGGACTTGGAATAGCTTTTATTTCGTAGATTTTATGCTTGTTTAACATAGGTATCTATTAGATAGAATTACATATTGAAATTTGCGTCTACCCTATTTCATCAGGAATAGCCTATAAATGCGAATGCAAGAAGTTTATTTTTGTAGTTCAGATAGACACCGAGCTCCTAGCAGCTTGTTCTGGTTCTTTATTAATACTTATTTAAGCTTAAGTCACGAACGACAAACTATTGAATGCATCTGAAAAATCGAATTTCTTCTTCACAATTTTTATTTTCATCTTCGAATCAGCTAGCTGGGGCCCAAGCCACATGAACCAACATGGCTGAAATTGCTAATCCAATGCAATACTCACGGGAGGACCGGGGAGACCTGGCGTACCAGGAAATCCTCTATGACCCTTGATGCCGGCGCTGCCTCGTTCACCAGTTTCACCTTTGTCACCGCGAGGACCTTGAGGACCCTTTAGATTTGTGATAAAAGGAGTATGAAGTGAAATAAGATAAATGCAATAAAGCTGAGGAAATAGTGACTGTATGATATCAGTAATACTTAAAATGTGACTTACAGCAGGTCCACGAGCTCCAGCAGGACCAGCAGAGCCAGGAGGTCCAGGTGGACCCTGTGACACAAGATAGCATGGAGTAGATGCAGTAGACTAGACTGCTTTATTTTCTGATACACGGTACAGTCAGAGACTCAAGGAAGCACCACACACAGACTCAACTGAATTTTGGCCAGTCTTTTTTTCCTACCAAGTCTTTCTGATGCTTGTATGCACCAATACCATACCTTCAATTTAAGACCCTTTATCCCATTTTTGAAGATATTCAGAGCTCACAGAGTTAGTGTCAACACTTCACAGAAGTATCTTGAATACATACACAATAACTCCTTTTAGTTTAAGTAAAAAACACTACTTGTGCTGCACAACCATCGTATGGGATGGGAATTAACGGTGCTTTTCAGCATCCTAAGTGTGCGGGTTTTGATCTTTATGTTGTGAGCATGTAATCTTTCCACTTGCTATTCTTATACAAGTGGCCCTCAGTGCCAAGAAACCTCGGGAAAACAAATTCAAGTAACAACAGCATCACTGTTCTGAACTTCCACTCTCCACTCTTAAAACTGCATGAATCAGACCGCGCATAGGAAGGACACATACATGTGCATTGTTTTGTTTTTACCTGGAATCCTCTTTCACCAGCTTTTCCAGGGGCACCGTTGTTACCTGCAGGTCCCGGGTGACCAGGAGGTCCTGGAACGCCAGGAGGGCCACTTTCACCACGGTCACCCTGCAGACAGTCACAGTGAGTATAAATTTAATGTTTTAGATACAGTATAAAGAGTACATTCCCTGTACTGTTAAAAGATTCAAGTTACACGGCACAGAACTAGTTAAGTGTATCATCAGATATGGCAGTTCAGAGACACTGGTGATTCCTTACTTTGCCGCCTGGGGATCCATCCCGTCCAGGAGAGCCATCTGAGCCAGGGTTACCCTATGGGGGGGAATAACAAAAATAAAAATAGTAGAGTTTATTAAAAAAAAAAAAAAAAAAAAAAAAAAAAAGCCAAAACAACCCAATTATACATAGGCAGCATTTTCTCCTGTAAAATGAAATCCTGTTCTTCAGACTAGGAAAGCATTTTCAACAGACAAGTGTTCCGGAAGGTGGAAGGGTCCATTAAAAATCTTTCTAACGTTTTAATTTTTAAACGTACAGGCACAAAGTTCTCTCATTTGCATTCCAGGGAGACCGAAATACGATCCCCAGGTAAAAAACAACCCAATGGACATTATAGGTTACACCTCCTTCATGAAAAGGTCATCTGCCCAGGACTGTGCACCAGGCGCTTGAGGGAACTTTCGCTAACTTTAAAGCAAAGTTTACTTCCTGATTTTTCTGCATGTAACTCAAAAGCTATCAGAAAGGTCTAACGCATCCACTCACATCTCTGCCCGGCTCTCCAGGTAAGCCTCTCTGACCCATGGGACCTTGCGGACCAGGAGCACCACGTTCTCCCGGGACACCATTCACACCTGGTTTACCATCTTCACCCTGACAAAAAAGGGAAGAAGATTTAACTGCAGATAGTGTGCTTATTGAATGACATTGTATTGTACGTCTTCAACAAAGCATGCGGTAATGAAGGATATCAGATCAAGTGAAGCGCCACTGCAACTTTGGTGATTGGGTATACTTGGAATATGCAAAGGAAGAACACGTTCAGACTTCCTTTTCATCAATAGTAATACACGTAGACACTTGAAACTGAGGAGCATACTTTACTGTTTTCTCAAGTAGAACGTACTAAGGATCCTGACTGAGTGACTATTGAGTCACTGCCCGAACCTCTGATCCATCACCTGACACAAACACAGTGTTGACCTTAGGAGCATAGGTAAAGGCAGTTCACCTGTGTGACCAGAAGGGGTGGAGTCTGGCTCCACATCTCCTAGACCCCATTTAAGGGCTGAGCGCCACTGGAGGGAGGATCTCTCTCTGGATATCCCTTCTCTTGGAGTTTTTCCTGCGAGCCCAGGACACAAGTAATCTTTCTGAATATCCCTTTCCAACGAGATAATCTTTCCAGCTGTATGCTCTCTCAAGACCTTGTTGATTATACAGAGGTATATCACCTCTTAAGTGCCCGAAAACAATAGCTAAAGCATTTAACAAAAAACAACTGCCTATCCTAGCTTTCGGTGATTGAACACAAAGCCAGCTTCCCATCTCCTTTTCTGGAGCAGGTTAAATTATTTTCCTGTTTGAGTCATAGAGCAAGAAAGATTGATAATTAAGCAAAAATATCTGGTGGTAGCTGAAACTATGATTTAAACTCTCTAGGAGCTTCTATACTTCATTTCTCCCCAAGGGGTGAAGGTGGTTATATACTTAATATAATAGCAATTAATCCGATCCAAGAGCCTTAGGAATAAAGATTAAAGACTACCTTAGAGACATCCAGTAACCACTGGATGTTTTCAAGTCTGATTTTAGGGATTTAAGTGGAAACAACTGGACTAAAATCTGCAAGGCCATCATCTCAGTATGCGCACGCTTACCTTGCCACCTGCCATGCCAGCTGGGCCAGGGAGGCCACGTGGACCGGGTAAACCCGTACTGCCACGGCTGCCAATGATGCCTTGGGGTCCTGGGTCACCTGGTGTCCCCTGTTTAAAGAAAGGTTAGGCTAATCAACGCCAAGAATCTCGCTTCCGATAGTTGACACATTCAGCCTCTACCTATCATTCAACTTTCCTGACTGGACATGTACTTACCCTCTCTCCCCGTGCACCTGGAGACCCTTTTTCACCTGGTGCTCCAGGCTCACCACGTAGTCCAGGAGGTCCTGAACCACCAGGAGGACCAGCATTACCAGGGGGTCCGGGAGGCCCATCCTTGCCCGCAGGCCCTGCATTACCAGGGGGACCTGGACTACCCTACCAATTTTAGAAAGAAGAGCATGAGCTGTATTATCTTAAAGAGCACAACATACTTACTGGTATTTATCTTCCCTCGTGAAAGCCAATCCAATTGGTTTAATTGCCTAATGGTAGATTGAGAGCACAACCCTGGTACATCAAGATCGGATCTTAAAAGGACTATTTGTCCCCTTGACTACTGCTGCTTCCAGCCCACATTTTTTTCCCTCCCTGTTCTCCGGAAATATTTAATATCTCCATAGTACAACACCTGCACATTTGGGACGTCTGGTGGCTGTAGCGCATCTAAAACAGGATACGCATTCCTCACCCAAAGCGCTGCCATCAAAATTTGAAGCCAGGGTGGTCCCAGCTGATTTCAGGAAACACTCATGCTGGGTAACTTTAATAATGCCTTGGACATAGGCAGAATGAGATGCTTTTCCATAAAAAAAATCCTAATTTGTCTTGTCATTTAGTGATATTAACATCTATCGGTAACTATACTAACTTGTTTATTCGAATATATCCCAGTTATAGTATGATGGACAGATAGTATTTTGTATTTAAAATAACGGGAAAACGCATCTTATTCTTTGTATTTCCTTCAACTTTAAAAAGAATCTAAGAGACTGGATTTTACTAATCAAGACTCAAGTGGGTGCAAGTTGAACACTCAAGGACATTATGAAACGGTGTATAAGATGTCTGGAAATAGATAATGCGTAAGCATCACTTTTTCTTTTTTTTTTTTTTTTTTAAATATACTGCAGACAGGTAGATTAATCTCCACGTGGGCCCAGATAGTGGAAGGAGCTTCGGTACAATAATCTTTCTGTATTCCTCTGTCTCATGCAAATTTAGTTTAAATGTTGTTCCACTTGATAGAAAACTAAAAAAAAAAAATTCTCAGGGACTTACCTTCCTTGAAAAGGAAAAAAATCAAGTCAAAATCCTGAAGTATGCTTTTTTTTTTTAAAAAAAAACCATGACAAAGCAAGAAAAGCAAATGAAAACCTGAAGAATTTCACAAATTTCAATGGGCTTTGGAAAGCAAATTGTAATAGAAAAATGTGTGCCAATTCCAAGTGATAGAATTAATATTCCAGTTAAGATAGAACATATTCGATATAACACTGCTTACTATTCACATCAAGGTACATTTTGATTAATACAATATAATAGGAAATCTATGAAGTTATCTGCAAGGTAAGAATAAAAGACAAGAGGGACAGAACAACTTACATTGTTACCAGGGGGACCAGGTAGACCACGAGCACCAGGAAAACCAGCAGCACCCTATAAGAAACCAATACTTTCATCAGTTTCTAAAGATTAGAAAAAAGTGAACCAACTCATTTCGGTTGAAAAGCTGCCTTTGAATTCTTTTAATTCAGATTTTATGCAAAACAAACAAAAGGTCCTGCAACTGAATATCAAGTTGTTGGTTTTTTTCTTTTAAACATACTTAGTTATTTTTCAAATTCTAATTTCCCATCCCTCCCCCCCACTTCTCCCCCACCTTCTTTCACCAAGGAAACGTCTTCTATGTTATCAAAGGAAGACCAATAGTCTCTGAGAAAGTCGGTAGAGACCGCAAATAAATCTATTATCTGTTGAGATTTTATAGCTTTGGGTTTTGCCCCAGCAATTATTTTGGCTCCTCCTTTTTATTACTATCATGAAATCCAACATTTCCAAACACCTTGGACTTCATTAGACCTTGTGATTAATCTACATCCCGTCTGTTATAGTAGTCAGTGAGAAATGGTTCTGTTAGTATCCAAGAGCTACTTACAGGGCCTCCGGGAGATCCACGTTCTCCTTTGACTCCTTGGGGACCAGGTGGACCCTATGTGGACAGAAACAGGTATTTTGAAATAGTTTGCAAACTAGATAAACATTGTACATACCATCATTAAGCAGCAAGCAGTTCAAGTGCTTGTGCTTGGACCCAGCCACTCTAAGGTGGAGGGAAGGCTGAAGAAGCCTCTTCATTTGGAGCTATAAGAGCAGCACAGACTTACTGGTGCACCGGGACCACCCTGTGGACCTGCAGCTCCGGGGGGCCCAGCCTCCCCCCTCAGACCAGGTGGGCCTCGCTCTCCTTTCCCACCGGGTTCACCATTCTGGCCCTGTAAAAAAGTTGTAACTAAATTAATGAATAATAAAAAGACAGAAAATAACACCGTGATGAAAGAACTTATGCAGACTCTCTTCTGAAGGGAGAAGTTTTATCTGTCAACTAGCATGGAAACGGAAGGATAAAAGGAAAAAATAGATGTTGCCTTATGTTTGACTGAGTACAGAGTAAGTAGCAAGGAAATCAGTGCGTCTGTAATCAAAGTATACATTTAAGTAGTTATAGCAAGTCTGATGGATGTCAGAAAATGAGAAATCAAAAACCATATTCTATCGCTTTTTAAAATTCATACTTACTGGAGCTCCAGGGAAGCCAGCAGGCCCAGGAAGACCTTGTTCTCCTCGCTCTCCCTGTGGAAAGCAGCAAGTCAGCAATGGGAGTTGTTTGAAAAATATACTTCATATACTAAGTTACATAGTACTCCTGACTACAACTGGAGATTCTTGGTTTTAGCAGTTTTGGGAGAGGAGGAAATGCGAACAATTAAAGCTAACAGCTGATGCTGGGCTCTAATAACAACTCCTCAGGAATTATCTGAAATTTAAGTGTGAAAAATGGTTGCAGGCACACCTATATAAACCCTGAACACAATTCATGGTAGTCCCTAGATATAATTCATGTGCTGCTTTATCAAAAATAAGCAATTAAATCTTAGTACGTTTATTTAACTGTATGACAAGATGGAAACGAAACAAAGACGTTCCTCTGCTTTATCTACCGATAGTTGGTTCAGACTCTTCTCTCTTATCTGTCACTGCAGCCCTGTAATCCCTTTATGCTGCTAAAAGCGATGGATTTCTATCGCATCCTTAGCAGATGTAAACCCCAAGACTCCAACAAGAGCTGAATGTGCTCTGTTTGTTATGCTATCAAACTGCTTTTGTTCTTGATAGAGACAGTTTGCAACACTGCTGTCCAGCTAAGCCGTGGTAAAATTACACTGGAAAAGGAGTGCTGTCGCTTACCGGACCGCCACGGGAACCCACAGGACCAGGGGCACCAGCTGGACCAGTCTCTCCCTGTAAGCAATGCGAATGGTTACCAGGACTTACTCCTCTTTCCGGGAGCTGGCCAGCAACGATGCTGCTCCCAGTGTCGCACGGCGTCACGAAGGACGCTTTACCTTATCTCCAGGTGGACCAGCAGGACCAGGAGGACCGATAGGTCCTACGTTACCCTAAAATAATAACAACAACATTAACGTAAGAAAAAAACATTATATTTTGTATAAAAATTAAGGACAGTTATCTTTTTGATCAATATCATTTATATTTCAGTGTAAACATGTGGCTAACTACATTTAAATGAAAGCAACTCTGTAATACCGGTGTGCTACTGCACAAAACATTTTGGACTGACATAAAGAGATCGCACCTTTTCTAGCAGTGAAAATTGTCATTTCCCCCTCCCCCCATGTAAACCTAAAACAAAAAAGTCACCTTAAGTCGGTACTCCTCTTTTAGTGGTAAAATCGAAGTCACCGATTGCCTTAAATTTAATATAGATAATAGGCCCCTGTTTCTTCAGATTTTCTCTGATGTCTGTCACCCAACTCCTTCGTTATTTTTTTCATGATAATTTTATGCATATCTTACATTTTTAAATCCATTTTTCTACTTCCTTCAATCATACAATCAGCATTAACATATTTGCTTCCTCTCTTTATTTTTATGTACATACTGCTTGTGTATACTTGTTGGATATATGTATATAATTCCAATTTGAATATGCCGTGGATAGATAAATAAATATACAGTAAACCGTGCAAGTATTCTGCATGACAGCCCTTGCTATCGCAACGTTTTATTATACTCCGTTATAGCTGGAATATTCTTCTTCAGTTGGCTCAATTCAGGAAATACACGTTTTTACTACTTTTGTATCGGTAGTCTTCCTCCAAAGCATGGTCTCCATTAAGTATAATCCTGCACTTGCTAAAATTCTTCTGAATCCTGCTGAAATGGTCGTGATCACAAAGAACAGCAGTAAGACTAATTTAGTTTACAAAACCAGATTTGCACAGCCATAATGTACTGCAACGGGATTACTACTGTCTCTCTCCTAAATAGTATTTATTTACAGTAACTCTCCTCGCATTTAATGCGTAGACAATATGAAGTTAATTCAGAAACTGAAGCTTAAACACTCACTCGCTCTCCTCTGGCGCCAGGAAGGCCATCAGCACCTTTGCCACCAGGTTCTCCCTAGAAAGAAGTAAGTAGTGTAAGCGAAAAAGCTAAAGTTAAAAAAAAAAAAAAAAAAAGGAAAAAATAATCAAGCCCTCCTCCACCCCAAAATTATAGCATTACTGTGCAGAGTATCTCATACTGAATATATCCAAATGACTGTATTTCCCTACTGTGGTCGTATGTGGAAATATAAAATGGGATGACATTCTGCCCAGTATTCAGCATCAGATACTGAGTATTTTGATGCAAAAACCCATACTGTTTTAAAATGGAGCCTGTAACAGGGGCAAAGAACGTGGCATGCTGACATTAGCTTCATTAGATCTGTTCTGTTCTATCCTTTCCCCAGTGAGAGCTATTGGAGTAATGTATCTAGCATATATTACACGGGCTGTAAAATGCTGTATTTTTTAAATGTATATGTCCCATATAACAGTGCTGAACAGACAAGCAGAGGCTCTAAACATTTAACACTTCTGAAGTCGGTCCGAAAGTCAGCATATGAACAAATCCAGTGCCTTGTGGAAGCAGGAGTTAGCATACAACACACAGGATGTTCAAGATGGGTATGTTACCTTATCCCCTTTTGGTCCAGGACTTCCAGAAGCTCCTCTTTCTCCTGGCATTCCCTGTAAACCAGGCAGTCCTGTGCCTCCTGGGGCACCAGGGGGACCAGGAGGACCCTAAAAAGGGACAAAAGTCATTACGAAGAAAAAAAACGAAGAACATTAATCTGAATGCTTCACATAGCAAGGGAAAAGCAAGAGAGTCTGCAGGTACCTTGGCGCCTTCAGAGCCAGCAGGACCTGGCCCACCTCTAGCTCCAGGAGGCCCCGGAGGACCTTGTGCACCGCGTTCACCTGGGATTCCATTTTCACCCTGTGAGACAGAAAGTTGTTATTCTTTCTTGTCAAGTTCATATTTTGTTAATTCATTAATGTAATTATAGAAGCGAAGCTGTATGATTTACCTTAGGGCCTGGGAATCCAGGTCCTCCAATATCACCTTTTGGCCCCTGTTTAAGAGAAAATAAATGCAACTTATCTATGAGCTACACTTAGTGAATCCATGTTGTGGTTGTCACACTGTTTCTCCCACCTTTAATTCCTAAAAGCAGACTTCTCTACACTGCAGAATGCTGATGCTGTCTGATTTTGGCAACGTTATCTGGGAAGACCTCTGCATAATACCTTATTTTTATTTTTCAATTGTTTTCTGCATGTCTGGGAAAAAAGGGGAAGAAAAAAAAAAAAAGAAAGAAAATACTACTTACGGGCTCTCCAGGCTTTCCATTTTCTCCAGCTGGTCCCGGTCCCCCAGGCAAACCCTGTAAGGAGACTTAAGTAGTGATCTTGTTGCTATCTTACATAAGCGAATTATGCGCTGTCATCCCTAGCACCCAGCCATACCAATCCTTTTCAAAGCAGGAGGAGCCGATTTGATAGCTAGAGTTTTAATGCAGCTCAACCCACCCAGCCAGCTGTCTGGTTTGCAATTCTGAACCACTGAGCAATCCATTCTGTCAATTAGTTAATCCGTTTTATTTAAAAACGCAACGCTAATGACATGAATCCTAAAGACTTTTTTTTTTTTTAAAAGAAGAATGCAGTTCAGAACAAACACACAGCACCTGCAGGCCAGGTGAACCCGATGGTCCTGGTTCTCCTCTGTCCCCAGCAGGACCCTGGAATCAAACAAAGGAGGAAAAAATGAAATTGCTTATAGGCAGAGATATTCTCTAACAATTCCACACCACCTAACCTACATCTCCTGAACTTGAGCTGAAGAAGCCACTGTGCAATTTTAAGGCTAATATATCTCGGTATTTGCTCTTTTCACTCTAACCATCCGATTAATTCAGCAGAAATATTTATCTCACAGGAATACTTGACCCTAGTCTTAAATTGCTAGCCCTGATAAACTTCAAAGGGAGTACTAATACGTCTCACTTAGAAAAGCTGGTACATCCCCCGGCAGCAGTGAACTGACTTCTCATTTCAACTTACACCGGGTATACCTGCCTCAGGTTTCTCTTAACAATGCTTTGAGTATTAATGTATGAAAAAAAAGTGGGGAAGAGCTCTAGCGTTTTTAGTCCTCATAAAAGGAGATTTTCTTTAGAACATACAAGTATTCTTCCCCGTAAAATTGCAGTTTCTGTCTAGGCAGCAGACCACCTTGGCAACAGCGGTTAAGTGACTCTAACAGGACTCCCACACTTACAGCAGGTCCGGGCGGACCAGGGAGGCCAACGTCACCGTTCTTCCCAGCAGGACCCTGTACCAAGACAAAACTGGCTGAGGTTATGGGTCGATACAGTTTTCATAACATCAACCAAGTTATTAGTAGTTAATGTTTTTACTATATTACTAAAAAAAATTACGAATAAAACTTACAGGAGTTCCAGGTGGTCCACCAGGGCCTCTTTCTCCATTCTTACCTGGCGCACCCTTACAGAAGAGAAAGATCACGTGTAAAATACCTGTTCTGGTCCATATACAATAACTTAACTGCAGCATCAACCCTCCCATGAAGCACCGTAATTTTAGCACGTGACTACTCAAGCATAAACACGGGACAAATAGAAAAAGCCCACTAACCTCATTTCCTTTCGGACCAGGGAAACCCATTACACCAGGCTGACCACGTGGGCCTGCTGGGCCAGGTGGACCAGTACGGCCAGGTTCACCCTGATTACCCTGGGATAGACAGAAAAGAAATGAAGACATAACGTCAGTGAAGTGAAATAAAAGCACATCTATGAATCATTAAAGAGGAGGCTAGAGACACTTCAATTCAAGATTTATAATGTATTTTAGGTTTCAGCCATGCTTTTAGATATACTGTATTTTAAGCAACACGGAAAGATAAGCTCTGCAAAAAGCTCTTACAAAGCAGCAGCATCTGAACTGCTCCTGTAAATTTAAACTAACTAGACAAAGTTTATCTGACTATGATAACAATGTACCAAATAGACAATGTTGGATCACAGTAAGGATAGTGGGCGGACTGGCATAAAATACATGCAGCGTACGTACTGGAGGGCCAGGCTTCCCATCACTTCCAGGACTTCCTGGAATCCCAGGCAAACCCTGCAAATGAAGAAAAAAAAAAAAAAAAAAAAAAGCGTTATTCTTCAGCTTAAAACACATAAATTCAGTTGACAATACATAAATAGAAATATGAAAAAATCCACCATATTTAAAAAATTTTCTTGGTTTTAACTTCTTGAATAAAAACACCCCAAAAGTAATGCCTCCCATTTATTCACATGGAACATACAACAGATAGAAACAGCACAAAAATATTTTTGAATAGAGCTAATTCTTGGCTACAAAAAACTGTTCTTCACTATCGTCACTATTGCTGGCTGCGCATTCCTGCCAGGGGTGAACAAGAGCCTGCGTGCAGTGCTCTTGTAAAAATCCGCACCAGCATAGGCGACCCACTGTCACTACTGCTGACACCACCCACCACCTCACTGCTCTCGCATCCCCCTTTTAGTCTCCATGAAGGTTCAGCATGAATATAAATAGGCGCAGTCTTTCTGCAAGGAGAAATTCAGTAACACATCTTCCACGTCAGATGCTGTAACGCTGTCATGACGGAAAGTCCAGTGATAGCAGCACAGTAGCACAATCCTATGCTACAGCAAATGAGAACGTGGCCCAAATGCGGTAGCTATGGATGCAGAAACAAAAAGAAACTGCTTACCCTTAGAAAATCTCAGGTATGCAGGGAACTTCAGGGAGACACCCTCGCCTCCGCTGCCAACCCTTAGCTAAGATGAGGGAAGGGGTGGATCCTGGCCCCACCCCTCACGGTCAGATGGACTGCATGCACCTGAGCTTCCCTGGGTTGGCCCTGCCTTCCCGCCAGGTGCTCAATTGCTGCTTCAGGCCACAACTGAGCTTTTTTGCTACACACTGCCATTTTGTCAGACCGCTCCTCTGCAGCCATCCGTTGCACAGCAACAAAACAGAATGGAATATTGGCGGGAAGGTTCAACCTCTACTGCCATTCCATCAACATCTGCCTCTGACATCACAGATCAAAATACTAAAACGTCAAGCATTACTTTTGTATCAACCTTCATAAATATATTTATTTTAACAAGCAAATTTAATTATCTATTAAGTATTAAAAGTATAATACATTTTAAAATCTATTAAAACACAAAAGACACAACATTCACATTAAAGCCATAACTAATAACAGTGCACGTTGTACTCTGAGAGCTGTGGAGCATTTCTAGCTTTGTATAAACTGCATGCTTTCACACACAACCTATTGTTTGTGAATGCTCCAAGTTATTGTATGTTGATCTATTATGCTATGATCCTACGTACTAAATTTAAAGGATGTAATAACATCTCTAGGGTTCTTTTCTAGTTGTGCTTTCTTCATCTGCTTCGATGAAGCACCTCTAATAGAATTTGTTTTATTTTCTGCAGACATCCTGACTTACCCTCATTCCTGGAAGACCTGGGCCTCCATCTTGTCCACGGTCGCCTGCAGGTCCACTTGGGCCAGGGGGACCTGGGCTGCCACGTTCACCTGCAGGACCCTAAAAAAAGACATGAAAATTTACACCAAGAAAACGAGTATCGTACTGCATCTGAATATGTCAATTCAAATTAACGTGGATTCCACAGAAGTTTGGGATGGATTTATAGGACGACTTGTACCTTTTCACCTGGAAGTCCATTGCTACCGGGTAAGCCACGGAAACCAGGAGAGCCCTGCCAAATAAATGAATGAAATACGCATCTCAGACAACATGACTGAGGCAGCGCAAATTACTTTTTCAAAACTGCATACCTCTAGACTCTCAGAAAACTAATGAATGAAATACACGGATATTACGTTTCTCTGCGATAGGGATGTGAGAACAGTCATTTTTGCCTGGATAAAACCTCATAGACTGTCCTTCACTTATTTCAGCAGGACCTGTGTTAGTCCCGTTAGTCATTGGAATTATTTTTTAAATAAATTACTATAAAAAATGAAGTAACACATTCAAGTCTTGCAGAATTATTTACTTCTAGTTCTATTCCGATAATTATTCTATTGTATTATTATTGCTCACAAGAAATTTTAATGATAAGTTACCATTTACAGCCTATCGTATATATTTAATATAATTTTTTTACCGTGCATCACATAGGTCCTTACAGCTTCAAAAAAATACTGCCACAAATTCTTCAATTAGGCGTTATAAATAAAATGGTTATTTCCTTTGATTTAGGTGGGAACAAAAATGAAAAATTCATGATGTCTTTGCTATGTTTTTTCAATAAATCAATCCAAGAATTTCTTTGAGAGAACGTTCTCTGGAAAGTTACTGAATAGCTACAAAATTTGTTGGCAATAAAGACATTATAAGATCCTGATCATATTGTTGCTGACATCCACTTTTAAGGCACATAGAAAATAAACACGAAGACATACCCTGAATGTAGAAGACTTTGCATTGATTTAACTTTTCACAGATAATTTTGTCAATATTCTTTTTTTAAAACTTTCAAAAATTGCATAAAAGTTAATTTTTTTTTCAATCCCTGTGTGCTTCTCACAGCTTATAGTTGATTTTCAGAACGAAGCTTCAGACATGATTTCCACATTACTTCCTCAATATAAAAAAATAAGAATACAGAAGGACATTATTTCAGTCTGAGATAGAACCAAGCTTGGCAGCTCAGATTAGGAACTCAATAAGAACTCTCCCAAGTTTTGTACCCAACTTCACGTGTTGAATTTGGTGAGAACTAACAAGGAGCCAAGTTCTTCCTCCAGAGTTTGATACTACCATACAAACTCAAAATATACGCAGTGTGCATGGTTATCTACAGTGGTTTACCCTCTCTCCGGGTGTTCCAGGGACGCCGTTCTGGCCAGGTTCACCATTTGCACCTCTTTTGCCTTCCTCACCGGGAGGTCCAGGAGCACCTGGAGTGCCATTTTCACCCTGGCAACAAGAAAAGCCACCAGCAAACTTAGACATCTCCAAAAAAGGAAAAACCCTCATGTTTTTTGTGTGTGGAACAATTCAGGTTTAGACTTCCTTGGAAGAAGCCTCTGAAGGCATTTCACAATCACTTACACGTTCGCCTTTAGGGCCCGGATCTCCTTTTGCACCATTCTTACCAGGTTCTCCCTGAACAAAAGAAAATGTCATTACTGACTGCATCATGTTTTCATTCTGGAGCTATGATAAAATGCTAAAATGCTAAGAGATACACATTATATATTTCAAAACACTGACTAATTTTTATTATCTTAATTACTTATTACAACACAATTTTATTACAACACAATTAGTATATCAGTTGGACCTGGATGTTGAATGTACGAGACTCTTTGAAAATCCAGTAAAGAACCAACGCAATCTGGAGCACCGCTGAGAATAATTTTATGGCTGTTTCTTAGCCAGCGCAGACACTGACATGACTTCCACTAAAGTCCGTGAGCATTTCTCAAAGAACTATGTGTGATGTAAAGCTGCCAGGAGAGAGGGTATTGAGGTAAACTACGTTCACCAAATTCTTTTGTACAACTGTTGTAATGGACCCTAGTAACTCACCGGAGTGCCTTTTGCTCCAGGGTTTCCACTTGTACCAGGAGGACCAGGAAGACCACGGCCTCCTGGAAGACCAGGAGCACCAGGAATTCCAGAAGGTCCCTGTAGAGAGCCAAAAGGGGATCGGGATTAACAGAGCTCAGCACGGCTGGATTCTGCCCAGTCTAAAAGTGATCCTCATTAACATAGTGCAGCAATATACACTGACGTGAGAAGTACCTACCATTTCACCCTTGTTGCCGGGGCTTCCAGCTCTTCCAGGAGGACCCTGGAAAAGAGAAGTATCTAAATAATTAATGCTGCTAACCTAGCGTGCTTAAACCAAAGGAGTCCGTGGGCTTTGTGAAGAGATTCCAACCCTATGCCTTCCAGCCCTCCTTTGATATTTCCATACCTGAGGTCCAGGGGGCCCAGCATGACCCTGAGGACCGGGTTCTCCTCTCTCACCAGGACTGCCACTAGCACCAGCAGGGCCAGGAGGACCAGCTTCACCCTAAGGAAAAACAGCAGAATTGAAAAAGGAATCAATTTTAGTCACGACTCCAGGGAAATCATCTTCATGGCTTCTTCCTCTCCTCTGCACAATTTAAGAAAAACACTACCATGTCACCTGAGTGCAAGAGCCAGATCATTTCAGCTATCCAAAGCTGAGGCACGTGGTCTCAATACATTCCAATAAAAAAATGCTGCACCACTCCTTTGCGGAAAGTTCACTTGAGACTCTCCCATTAAGTTGCAAAAAGCAGCAGATCTACCACTGGATTGCATGTTAGGGTGGGTGCTTTTGAAGATTAGCTCATGCTGCATACGAAAACACATCGGTTCTACGTTTGTGAACAGTGTAACGGCAGCCAGAAAAAGGAGTGCCCATAAAACTAAGATGAAAGGTGACGGCTGTCCAATTGGAAAAAGGACAAAATCTGATGTTAGCGCATCTGTTTAGCTAAATACCTTAAAACCTGGAGAGCCTGGAAATCCTGCAGTTCCAGGGGGACCCGGAGGACCCTTAAAAAGTGAAAGAAATGCTATTAATACAAGAAGTAAAAAGCCATATGGATAGAACTAATCCGAAGTTTAAAAAAGATGTCTGATTATGACATTATTCTCTGAATAAAGAAACACCTGGCAAAATAACCAAGATAAATCACGCTGTAGAAGATGAAGCTTGGCTAGACCCAAAACATCACACCTATATGTCACTTACCCTGACTTTCATGTTCAGCTGAATTTGTGTTTTATGAGATTTAAAAAACCCACAATTTTATCATGAAATAGATTAAGTTAAAAAGCACATTAAAATTTGTATTAAGAAAAGAGATGTAAGAGAAAAATAACTCAAAGGAAGCGTTATACATACATGTGGGCACGCTGAGGTTTCATCATGAAGATGAAAAAGAAAAAACTTTTGCACACTTCAGCTAAATATTGCCATTGATAAGACTGCTCTTTTTTTTTTTCCTGCATAGAGAACTGCAGTTCTATCTATCCACACGTTCTCTGAGAACAATCTGTCTCCAGATTTATGCTTTTTCTGATTTACAGTGTTAAAAACCTATTTTCACTGTGGGCTTCAAGTATCTTGACTAACACTCGAGGAACACAAACATTTAAATTTAAACAACTGTAAGTCTTCTTACAGGTGGGCCTGCTGCTCCCGGGGCTCCATCTTTGCCATTGGCACCCTACGGAAAGAACAGAGGTATGAGCGTTTGCTTGGAAGCAGAACCCATGTTCTAGTCCCATCGCTCACAAAGCATCTTTCTGTGTTTGTACTATCCCACTCGGTTTACCAAAAAACAAGAATTCCCCAGGTGAGACATTCTAGAGTAATGATTAACTAACTATTACGGAAGAAATATTTATCGCTTCGTGTGCCTTGCACTGTTATGATATGACAGGAAAATAGATACTCGTGAGATTTCTTAAGAAAAGGACAGTCACGTAGTTTTCTACATAACTACAATGGACAACTACAATAACTACAGCTATGTAGTTTTCCAATCCCTTGCGATACAACTATTTTAAGATAAATCCATGACCAGGGAATTCCCAACATACTGAAATAACGTGCTGCTCGTTGGTGAGATCAGCGGTTGCAATTAAGTACTTACAGGGCCACCAGGATTTCCAGGTCTTCCTCTTTCACCAGTTGGACCTCTTGGTCCCTAGAAAACATGAGGAAATTAGTCTGCCACACAGCTTCCTGAATACATAGGGTCTGCCGTTTCTTTTCTTTGCAGAGCTCAGTAATGCGTGTAATAGGGTAATTAAAAGAAAATTAAAAAAAAAAATTAAAAGAAAAATGAGTTAATCTACTAAGGAAAAAATGCCACTGGCACTGCCATTTACGTGCTACACGACACAAATATTTACCGGTTGGCCTGGTGATCCGTTTGCTCCAGGTTGACCAGTTTCACCCTGTGGTGTAAAGAAAGCATCAAACAATTATAGAATGAACTGCGGTGAGAACGTTTATTGATTTATCTAAGCGGAAGAGACATGGACTCAAGACAACCCAATTCTCTGCGCCTGTCCACGTGGTGCAGAGTGTCCACAGTATGAACCGATGTCTGTGAAATGTGAGACACCTAAAAAAGTGCCGGAACAAGTTATCTAAACAGAATATAAATAATAGGGAAGACCTGGTAATTTTTTTTTTTTATACAATGTAGTCAAATGATCTGAGCACATCCTCTCATTTTTGAATCTTGCGTCTTTCACAGCTAGAAAGTCAGGGCAACATATGGTTTATAAAGTCCAACTCTTTTCAGAATGATTCCCATTCTTTTCACGGGGAGGTTCAATGAGTTTCAATACTTAATGGCTTTCTATAAGAGCATAACATGCAAAGCACAGCTACATAACAAGTAATGGAGAAGAGTACTGCACCAAAAGATTATACTAGCTATTTTACCTTCGGACCAGGAGCACCACTGTCACCTCTGGCACCATCTTTTCCATCAAAACCCTGCGGGAAAGGAAAAGCAGATCTGTGAACAGTATTCAAGTGAGTTGTTTCTTACGATTATTTTAAATCTGAAAAGAATTGAAAATGCCTTTGAAAAATAAGACATTTTACATGTTCTTATAGAATTGCAGTAGCAAACGCAGATTATATTAAGAAAAAACGACGTGAGAAAACTAGAGCGACAGAGTACCTCTGTGTACATGGAATAAGTTGTGAGCTCCAGTTTACACTGCTGAGAGCTTACTTTCAGTCTCATTTCAGTTTGTTTTCCTACCGTCACACAGATGAAATATTGATATTAAAAGAGAGGTTTAAATACATTTTACTGACTGTATGTTATAAAAGATATAGAATAAATGCTAAATGCAAATAGTCGTTACTTCATTAGAAGGTGCAAGGTAACAGATGC
The DNA here is from genome assembly GCF_905368555.1 of Meleagris gallopavo. Classification (NCBI taxonomy): domain Eukaryota; kingdom Metazoa; phylum Chordata; class Aves; order Galliformes; family Phasianidae; genus Meleagris; species Meleagris gallopavo. Next base: position 2,296,657 of record NC_139410.1, read on the forward strand.
AAGCTGAGTGCTTCAAGCAGTCAATAGAAACAATTATTTCTAAAAGGTTAAATGAATTTATAGCTATAATTGCTTACTCTTTATTTTTGAAGTACAAACAAAACATAGAAGTGATAAAAAGAAGAGCCTTGAATGTACCTTCTTTAACTTTGGTTCATTTTACATACATTTATATTATTTTCCTTCATATTTAAAGGTATAACGTCAGAAAATTAAAGAATGATGATGTAGATGGAATCAGAGAACAAACAGTTGGTTATACAATAGCTACTAATCTAAATCAAGCTTGCATTTTTATCAGTACAGTTCATACAATACCATGCTTACTTATTCCGGCACTGCAATTGTTTTTATAACGATTACTTTTTGACTGTACATTGTCTTACACTCTACACAATCCATTAATAAAAAAACTGTTAACAATAAGTTAATTATTTGGCTGACAAATACTGGTTTCTAGCCACTCACTTTAATAGTGTAGCCCACATTGCCACTGTTGGTCACTCAGTGTTCTTTTTTGCAAAATATTTTAATTCCGTTCAATAATACTTTCATTAAGCGGTGCATAAAGGCTTAGATTTATCACGTCATACACGTATCTTTATAATACTGAAACACTTCCAGGTAGACTTGGGTCTCAGTCTACGTGCTGTGCAGATGGAGGAAAGAACTTATGCCTGTGGGATTTTATAACTTTACTGGCACTGCTGCATCAGCACACGATAACAGAAGATTTTACACAAAGGAGCCTATATTTAAAAAGGAGTGCTATCAGCTACCAGAAAATTTTCTGAGGGAAAGTTTGGAAGTCTCCACACCTATAATTACATTAGGTAAGAGCAGATGTTTTCCTGGAATGCACGCTTTAATATGTCATTTTGTATGGGGCACTACAATTTAAGTTGCTAACTGAAATTATTTAGTCTGGAGAAGAGAAAGCTCGGTGGTGACCTTATCCATCCCTACAAATACCTGAATGAAGCCTCTGGTGAGGTGCGAGTCACCTTCTTCTCCCAAGTAACTAGTGATAGAACTAGAGGGAATGGCCTTAAGATGCGCCAGGGGAGAGTTGGCTTGAACATTAAGAAATACTCCAAAAGAACGATCAGGTACTGGAGGTGCCCAGGGAGGTGGCGGAGTCACCGTCCTTGGAGGTGTTCAAGAAATGTTCAGATGCCATACTGAGAGACGTGGTTTAGTGGGAGCTACTGGTGATAGGTAGATGGTTGAATTGGATGATCGTGGAGATCTTTTCCAACTTTGGTGGTCCTATGATTCTACAGCTCAGCTGAACAACAGACTCCACGGCTCACGTCGACCAATAGACTTCACTATATTCAGAATACTCAGTACTTACTCGTGCACCCTTCATTCCAGGCATTCCAGGCATTCCAGGGTGCCCTTTGTGACCCTAAACACGCAATCACAGAAAGATGAGTAAGTTACATGGTTACCGAACAAAGGGTGCAAACCACTGCTCATTATGCATCACGTTCATTTGAGTAACGTGAACTGAGAAAACAAATCCTGTCATTAGAAAACCGCTTGTAGATTTTTTCATACCGGTAATCCAGGAATTCCACGGTCTCCATTCCTTCCTGGTCTTCCTGGTTCTCCCTATAGAAAAAAAGTGTATTTTTGACTTCTTTGTTATTACTTAAGTTACAGACAAAGAACAGGTCCTGGTAAATCAAGATGAGTGGAAATAAGCAGAAGAAACTTCAGACAAAGACGGTGGGGAAAATTACACCAGGGTAAATATCTTCTGAAAAAACATTGGCTAAATTAACTCAATTTTTACGAAGCTATTGATTACAAGTAATAAATTTCAATCCATCTCTTAAGAACAAGTGGAATCACCACATATAAACACTCAAAACAAACACAAACTACTTGATTGTCTCTTCGTACTATACCTATCCGGGATTTCCAGCTGTGAGTCAAAAGACGGCTTTAAAACCTTAACTTTCAAAGCAAGACTTGTAGGGAGCAGTTAACACCTTTATCATCTCATTTTTCTAACTGCTAATTTCATTATTTTGCACCCGATGAAAAATAATTCATGGTTAGGGAGTCGTATATTCATTTGTTTGTTTTTCCCTTAAACAAATTGCCTGCTAAATTTGTAACTTCCTTGGAAGGTACAAATAACTAATGTAAGGCAAATACAATTTCTTACAGCCACGGTGTCCAATCAAGAAACTGTCAAGTTAAAAATTCTTAAATCCAACGCTATCTGTGTGCTCCATCTTTCTATTTGATGAACTTTTGCTTTTCCCATTTTTGAATCTACAAATATTATGATTAATAGTGAACTTACATCTTTTCCTGGTGGACCGGCTGGACCTATCATTCCAGCAGGGCCTGGAGGACCCTGAAGAAAAATAATGAACATTAAGAATAATGTAGTAATATAATTTCAAGTTAAAAAAGCACTAGTTGCCATAAAATGTTTGCGCATTTGACACACACAATAGTAAACAGATAGGATGAAGACACAGATGCATGCTTTTGAGATCATGCCTTTGACAAACATCATGTTAAGTAACGTATACGTACAGAAGGGCCAGGTTGTCCCGGTTCTCCAGGGGGACCTTGGTATCCATTAGAGCCCTATAACGCAGCAAAAAGCAGGTAAGACATGAAGAATTCCACGCACTGTGCCATGGTGCTACTTTATTTTATAATGATCTCATAACCTATCAGAATATGCCTCTATGAGAACAGAATTACAACTACATCTCTAAAACCTCAAACCCTTCGTGTGTTCACTGAGCGGACACTCGGATTTCCATTTCCTTTTATGTCCTGTGACAATTTTGTGGGAACAAACATTTGGGAATTCTGCAATGGCTCATGGGCAGCGATATATTCTAAGGTCAAAACTCAGCCCTGGGGACAATACCAGAATACCAGACAGAATAGCAGTAAACCCAGGACACTCATAGACTTCAGCACAGTATAAAGCCCTCAGATACCGAGTCTCTCTGCTGAGATGGTAGAGAGCCCCCAGAATAAGAAGTGACTTCTAACCGTGAAAAGCTTCAGCTTAGTGTCTTGATTTAACAGTCAAAATTGCATCTAATATTTCTGACACAGAAATGGATAGGCTCCGATAAAATAGTCAGACATTTATGAAAAGATTAATATTACTTACAGGGGGACCTGCATGACCAGGTGGACCAGGTGGGCCACTGGGGCCAGGGGGTCCTGGAAAGCCACTCTATATTGCAGATTGAAAAACAGTCATTATATCAGCGTAATATAGATAGAAAGCTTAGTGCAGCTGCAATAGTCACCAACAACTACAAAGTAAATTTTTACATATGAACGATCATTAGTACTGAGAAAAATCCACTGTGACATGCACTTGGTACAGTAAGTGAACTCCGGTTATGACCCTAGGACTTAATGAATTAAGGCCATATTCTTGTCGCTTTTCAACACTGCATATACTTTTGCCATTGAGCACAACAGAGCAAAGCCATAAAGCATACATGTTACCTGGACTAATCAAAGGACTCCGAGGAAAAAATGTCTCTGTACATAAAGAATAACTAAAATCGGCAGCACTGTTGCTTGCTTAATGGGTAAAAAATGAAGTAAATGAGTAAAAAGGCAAAGAAATTCAAAACTTGGGAAAAACATTAAATTTTCCACATTTAGCAGTAACAACTACAGAAGCACTTGATATTGCAAACAGAATAACAAGAAAATTATCCCAGTAGTTTACTGCAGCTATTTGTGGCTCTTCAAAAAAAGACTTCTGCTAAATTTAATTTCTCATATATTTGATAGAGCCCCCAAAAAAAAAAAAATTAGGAGAATTACGTGAGAAACTGTGCTGCTATACAGCAATATATGCTACAACTTAATACAGCACACCGCATGTTTTGCAGGATATTGTTATATGGTGTCAGAATAGGTCACATAATACAGATGTTTTGGGAAATTTACTTTCATAACACAAGATGAATGGTATAGTTTTAGGATAGCAGTATATATAATAGATTATGTTACTATACTGGGCATATGTGACAACGTTCTTTCACCGATTGTCTTTTGTCTGAAGATAATAACAACTGTAATAGCTGCTATTTTCGAAGTAAAAAAATACACCTAGTGGCAGAGCAGTTAGTAGATCGGGCTGCCGTCAGTATAAGAATACAACGGGCAGTCCCTCTCTTAATTGTTGCAAAACTTTTGGCACAATCTAAGACTGGATTCAACGTGGACTGGAATCGTCAACTCATCAGTTGCATTCTATTGGTCAGACATCTGCCGACAAACCAACAGATGTTATTCTTTTTCAGGGTGAACACTGGAGAGATAAACTCGTTGTCAGGTATGGCATTTGCTCACTATCAGTGTCTCCAGACTGCGAATAAATGACTGGATTTTAGTCAGGACACGTACTAAGGTAAAGGTCAAAACCGATACGTGGGAGTTATATGAGCAAGTACAGGGAAATGGAGGTGTAAAATACAAAATCAGCCCACATACAGTAGAGGGACACTGGAAAGACAGAAATGGAGATGTGTGATTGAGAAAAAACCAGGCACGGTATTGACAGAAGTCAATACTACACTGACTTTCTTAATTTTATTATGCTTCCAGATTATTTCAGTTTGAATATTTATTAGAATCAACAAGAAGAATCGATGTAATGTTAATGATAAACGTCGCTTAGTTTCAGTGACTTTAGTCACATTTGCCTAGTACTGCTCTGCTACTTAAATTGCAGTCATATATTGCATGATGACAGAATTACAGAATTGTGGGGGTTGAAAGGGACCTCTAGATATCATTGAGTCCAATCTCTGCTAGAGCAGGTTTCCTACAGTAGGAAACACAGGTGGATATTCATTACGTCCAGAGTAGGGGAATCTGCAGCCCCTTTGGGCAGCCCATTCCAGTTCTTTATCACCTTCACTGTCACCCTCTCTCACTCTCACGTAAACTGCATGATGCAATATAAAAGAACAGGTGACAGATATACACACACACACAACTCTGGTTGAAAACACTCTAGCATGACCAATTAAATCAATATTGAATTGCATTTATGAATTTAATTGCGATCAAAACAGCAGATGTCACTAAGCTTCTTGAGGAAAAATGTTCTATTAGAGAGGATTAACTGCGATTGTTAACTGAAGGGTAACCCTATTATCAACCTGGTTCAGCACATCCCACACAAAGACCACAAGTTACAAAATGTAGATGATATGATAAGCAGTAGGAAAAACTTCAAGGAGCTGAAAAAAATTCATGAACAAACAAATGAAAAAGGAAAGGCTTAATAGACCAGTGTATGAATGATCACACTAGCAAATTAATGAGCTAGAAATAAACAGGTGAAATTAAAGGCATGAAAACAATGAACTACTGTCCAGGACAAACAGCTGCCAGAATTAAGCAACATTTATTTCACTGGATGATCTGATGGAACCCTGAAAAACAACAAGTTTGCTTGGGACTGTCTGGACATATTGCAACATGTGGTACCCAAACATGGCTATGCAGCACAAGGTTAGGAATCACAATTACACTTAAATGAAGCAGCAGCTCACTTCAAAGAATGGCAATTTACAACATCCATCACATAACAGGTTGCCTGAATCAAGAAAGACTTTCACATGTCAGTATGATATCACTGCTGCAAGAATGCTCCATGCCAGTGGTTGTGAGTAACTAAAAAACCTAGTGCCTAAAAGAGAAGTCGTGAGTTACAACTTTTGCCATCTACTTTACGTAGGAAACAAAGCAATCCAAGCTTTAGCTCACTAAAAAAAAAAAAAAAAAAAAAAAAAAAAAAAATACAAACAAACCAAAAAAAAAACAAAAAAAAACAACCCCCCCCCCCCCCACACACACACAAAAAAAAAAAACACACAACCACCACACTTTGAAAACCTTGGGTCAGGCCTAGCAGGGAGGTTCAGTACACAGTCTGAATAGCTGTGGGTAAAATAATTCATAATCATAAAATGAGAATGTGAAAAGCTTTGAGTCCTGGAATGAAAGAAAACTACAGCAGGGCTTTATTTACTTGTTATCAGGTAAATGTGAGTTGGGGGAAATGCGAGCAAGTATGGAAATTCATACTGAGTAAAGACAAGACGCTGCTGAATTAATAAAGGAAGACTTGACACAGTAGAAAAGGTAAAAATACAGTGGAAATGGAAAAAAGCTATCAGGAAAAGAATACCAAGCAAATAAGTGATGATGAGAACACACCGAGGAAAAAGAAATAAATACTAAGCTAGCATAAGAAAATTAATCACAGAGAGATTAGAAAGCAGAAGGTGAGACAAGCAAAAAGAGAAGGAAAAAAAAAAAGGCAAAGTAAAGACACAGTAGATAATCTACAGCTACTTTCTAGACTCATAATGACAAGAAAACTGCACACATTCCACTTGCAGGCAACAATTAAGTTAAAACTTAATTTGTTTCATTATAATCAGGATACACAGACCCAAGGCATAATCTACAAGCAATTTTTTTTTTTTTTTTTTAAGTTAAAGGACAAAGAAAAGATTTTATCATCTTACAAGGGCCTGGGGAGGATAACCCATGCCAACTGAGCCAGCCTTCACATCATAGGAGTCATACTGTGGAGAGAAACTCTGCAAAAGAAATAGAGAAGAACAGAAGGAGAAGAAAAAAAAAAAAAAAAAAAAAAAGTTTGCTTGTTTGCTAGTGAATAATCAATGAATATAAAGACCTTATAATTCTGAAATAAACCAGAAAGTTTGGCTAAGCAGATTATAACACAGACTATAATAACGAGAAGGGAATAGATTGAATGCTTCCTACATCCTAGGCCCACTACAAAACTCCAGAGCAGAGATCTCCAGAAGAGATCCTTCCCCACTAACAGTCAGCTCTTAAATGGGTCTAGGAGAGGTGGAGCCGGGCTCCACCCCTTCCTGCAGCACAGGTGAATTGCCTTCACCTGTGCTCCTAGGGCTGACTCATTGATGGCCTCAGGTGATCAATCAGAGGCGCAGGCCGTGATTCAGCAGCCCCATACAGCTACAAATCAAGCATTTTCATACGTTTGTATGGCAAATGAATAAAATTAACTCATTTATATATATCAGTTAGTATCATTCATAAGACTAGCCCAGCTAGTACCTTTTTTGGTCATGGAAACATCAGCTTCCTATGCTGCGAGCGTACACTGTCCTGACAGCTGGGCATCATCTGAACCCCCAAACTGTCATTATCTCCACTTTACATTCTTCATTACCTCTTCTCCACCTCTAATTCCCCTCACCCCCAATTTTTCTTTCTTGGACTTAGTTGTCTCCCAAGGAAGCTGATGAAGTATTTTATTTTGCACAGTCCAACAGCCTATTTTGAAATATCTTTTATCTGTGGCTAAACCATGAGTCATTTTAGGGCATTCTCTAGCAAAAAAATCTTTTGCCTGCATATAAGCCTATTCCTCTTTGAGTTTCAAAGAAATTTTTTTACCTCTTGAATGGGAATTTACACATCTCCAACAATGAAATGTTACATACTTTTTCCTTAGAGCCATTTTCCATCTTTCCCTTTCTTCCTTTCCACCCTTGATAATTCATAAACAGCCCTCACTTTTGAGGCCAGGCAGTACAGCCTCAATGCTTTGGACAATTTGTCTTAAAACCAGTGAAGTTCAGTTGAAATTATGGAGAGAAAACATGCCTTGTAGGGCTTTGTGACAGCAGATAGCACCTCTGACATGCCCACTTACATAAAATATTAATGAATTTTACAAACAGTTTTTAACGAAAAGCCTACGTAAGCCTTTTATTTGACATTGATTTTGTTGCTCAGATATTGGGGAACTTAGTTGAATAATACGGCATTAATGCAGATAAGCGGTGGAACAGAAAAGAGCGAATATAAGCGATGTTCTGTTCGACAATCCAAACCACCTCAGATTTCCACTGGCCTGGTGCAAGAATGATCCTCTGCTACCGATATCAGTCACTGCACTCGGTTTCAACACCACTGGAATGGGAAACTAGTTCAGTCTCTCTTGTATCTGCCTGTGCCAGGCCCAAAGTGCTAGCTCTTTTGTTGTGCTGTCCACTGAGAGTGGTTAGCTAACCTACTGTACATCTCTCCACACAATTGCTTTCAGAACGAAAAAAAAAAAATAAAAGACATCTTTCCTTCAATTTCGGCTCACCTGTGAATGGGAAGAATATATGGAAGCTGTGGAAGCCTATATTCAAAAGGATCAACTGTTTTATCATAAATTCGTAACAGTTATGCACTTTGCATCTTGTAAAGCTGGCCTTGCTCGATTGCTCGGGAAACAATGTGACCTCTTCTCTAAGTGCTAACTGTGAATCGACAACTTAACAAATCTAGCTGCACAAGATCTGCAGTTTGAATTCCCCATGATGCAGCACAAACCACTGAGAGTACAACAAAGAACACTGCTGCATTCTGAAAAAAGTTAAGATGAAGAAAATGTTTAATTCAATTAAAATACATTGCTGAGCACAGCTACTAAGGCTACTTGTGCCTAAAAATCATGGCTAATTCCCTAGAAGATGGATTTTTACATATGCAAAGCTAAAACAACAATACTAAAATGTCTTCATTATTCAGCTAATGCTGGTAGTATTCATGCTATATTGGGGTCACAGGATTTTGGGCCGTTACCCCACTAAGATCTGAGGAGTTCCGTAGCTATGTCTGCTGTTCAAAAGAGAATTTAAGGTTTGGTGGGCCAGAAATAAAGAGGCAACACAACGAACAGCAACCAAAATGGCACTCCTCTGCAAGCACAGGACCTGAGTTTCAATCTAGTTGCCTGGGAATGTTTCCTTTTTAAACACGCATTGAGCAAAATAAAGTGAGAGAGATCCCTAGTCTTTAAGCTTGAGGGAACGTACTTTCTCCAGCACACTAACCAGACTATTACTGAGTCATTTAAGACCATCATCAGGGATGGCACCAGATGTTTTAAAAAACAAGATAAAACCGAAATTTAACTGCAATTCAACCAAATCTCACAGGAAAAAAATAAACAAAAATCCCAAGCCCTGACTGTTACTCAACTGAGTTTTTCAAAGGCACAAATTACAGACAGATGCCTCTGAAAGCATCGTATGTGTGAAGGTACAATGAATAGGTTCTTCACTGTTTTGAAAATCACTCTGCTATGTATTTTTTAAAACAAAACCAATGGGACAATACTGTGATTCACATGTTAGAGGATGTCTCCTATTGCCAATTCACCATAAGCCTGCTGGGTGAAATGAAGCATCCAACGACATGTTGCTATTAACTATATTGTGTGTGAAGTTTCTCCAGGACACGGCTGCATTTCAGTCGTGGGCTACTTGTAACATTGTGCTGTTTTACCTGCCCGACGGTTTTCTGAGGACTGAAAAAGGCTGAAAGACACCCAAGATTTACTGCAACCCCACTGATTCTTTATTCACGTCTGGAAATCATTGCCAACCTAACAGAGCCTAACTTTAGCAAAGGTTGGGTGTTACTTATGAGCTACAAAGTAGAAGTTGATCACTGTGATTACTTACACCTCCGCTGATGCTGGGACATGACTGGCAGATACCAGGGGGACCGGGAGCTCCGGGGCTCCCTGGCTGTCCTGGGGGCCCAGGGGCACCAGTTCTGCCGGGAGAACCAGGAGAGCCCTGCCGAGACACAAACATAGCAGATACAGACATCAAAGCTTGCCTCAGAGTGCAAGGGTACTGTGGGACAAACACTTCGATTCACAGCAAAGCATATGCAATTGGGGTGCAAAGCTTCCTCTACGAAGCGTAACTAGGCGCACATCCGATCATTCAAGAAAGAGATAGACTGTAGGCAAAATTCACATGAGCAAAAAATTATTAGCAAGTAGAGCCTTACTGCAACCTAAATTTGATCAAGCACATCAGAAATATTAAACTAGTCAATTCCTGAATGCGAAATTAATACTGCAAGTGGAATCCAGATTTTTTTTACTGGGAAAAAATAAAACAAGTAATACAGTTTGAAGTAAGTTCTCTTCTCTCTCTTTTTCTCCAATCTGAATTATTTGTGTTGAAGCTAAAGAGATTACTTCGAAGTAGCTTTAAGGCATATTTGAAGACAAGGCAGACATCAAGTAAAACCAGGTATCTCAGCAGTCAGAATGGGATTTATAGCATTGTAAGAACTGGCTTTTAATTTCGTTAGTTTTCGTGAGAAAAAAAAACAAACAACCCTTTACTTACTGGGTCTCCCTTGGGGCCTTGCGCATATGGAAGCTAGAAAAAAAAAAAAAAAGGAAAATTAATTATTTTAAGAAAGAAAGCCAAAATCAAACTGAAAACTGAATATATGCATACGAAACAAGATGAAAAGACATTTAAATATTGGAATATAGACTTATCAAACGCATTTTGTTTACTCTTGTTCAGCATCTTTAGAAGCTGAGGTTTGTTTGTTTGTTTGTTTTGTCAGCCTTTCATCTACATTTTTATGGCGCATTCATAAAGTGCGTGTTCCTGCTCTAGGTAGAAAACTGGCGCTAATGAAGTCAGCAGAGTTTTGCCACTGAATGCACTAAGTCTACAAGGGACAGTTTTCTTATATTCTTGTCAATCCAATAAAAAGGCATGTTAATAAATGTAATGATGTAGCTAATTTTAACTTGCTTTCAGACCTAATCTCCCAGATTATCTATTTTTTCAGTCATTTCAGTTAATGATTAATTTACGGATTAATATCCGGATTCTTAATTCACATTTTAGAACAGGTTTTTCTTTTTTACTAATTCAGCTGATAGAGACAGCAAAGGATATTCAGCTGAAACTGCCTCGGATTTTTCAAGGTGGATTTTCCCTATCCATTACCCAAAGTCAGCAGGATAGCTTCCAATGGGCTGAGAAAACTCTCGTAAAGTGAAGACTGAAGAAAGTAGCCCACGTGTTCTTTGTTATCAGGAACGACAGAACTGATTCAACAGGGTTTGAACCTGCTTGGGGATTTCAGTCCTGAAATAAAAAATCCTGCACTCTAGGAGCTGACCAGAAAGCAGGTCCTAGACTCAAGGGAGAGGAAGCTGTGCTTGAATGTCCATCATGCTTGTACGGACCACTCCTTTGCACCGTTGCAACCCGCTCAGTGAAGTAGCTCAGAGAATCTTGGAGGATGTACAAATGCACTACCATAATGCAAGCAGCACTAGGTTTGTATGTGATATTTCATGTTTAAAAATATACACTATTTTTAGAACTGTAGTAGTGCATCTTCTGCCTCCCTCTTCTGCCTACACAACTCTTTCAGCCTCTTCTTTTTCTCTTACAAACACATACGTCTCTCCTCTCTCCCACGCATGGACACAAATGCAGAAGATCACTGTAGGATGATCTGTATGTCTTGTTCACGCTGAAAGTAGGAATACTGAAATACTGACAGATCATTCAGCCAAAACTTGGAAGCAGTGTAAATCTCAGAAGTCTGTCCCAATTAAATACGCACATAAGAATCTTTATGAGTCTGTAGAAGCAGACATGCTTCAACTTTTTTTTAATACTTTTTTTTTTAATCTCATGGATCATAACAAGCATGAAATGTTCAGACGACCTTTGAGCATTTCTACAAGGCAGACCTCTGTATAGCTAGCTTAAGCTGATAGTTTCGGCAGGAGAGTTGGCACGCACTAATTACAATGCATTCAGTCAAGCAATAATTCCGTAAAAGTAAATTTACTATATGATGATATCAAATCGAGATGATAAGAAATGCAGGCTTGCACCATGCTGCGAAAAGTGCGTTGGCATTGATTTCATGGATATACCTTGAGCACCATGTCAACAAACAAGCTGCTTCCTTTATTCTTATGCTTTGCCAAGAAAGGAAAAATGTAATAGCTGATCATTGCCTTCTGTCCCCTTCTTTTTATCTCTGCCTATTGGTGATGTAAAAGCGGGCTGAAGGACTTCACGCTTTCAGCTGTATGGTCCAAGGGACTAACAAGTATTTTATTATCTGGTACTAATCCTCTCCTGGAACACAGACATAGGGAAGTATTCTTGAATTTATCAAAACAGAGAGACAAAAGCATAAGTTCAGGCTGCTTTTTATATGTTTAGTCAAAATTTGCCCATTCTAAGTATTTGCCAGCGGTCAGAGAGTGACACACTTTTTATTTCAAAGAAAATCAATCGAAGTTGGCAACACCAAAGTAATCACACTGAGAACTTACTTTTGTAGGCTGTGGTGTTGTCTGCGGGCAAACTGGACAGCATTCTCCGAAGGGAATCTCTGGGTTGGGACAGTCTAACTCCTGGTCATCACAGATGATGTCATCACAGAGAACAGATCCAGAGTCGCACACGCAGATTTGGCACGGCTCTGGTTTCCAAACATCCCTGTCAGCATATTCCTGCCCAAGATGGGTACATCCTCCTAGGGCTATTGGAAAGAAAGACAGTGTTCAGAATTATTTCAAGAGTGTTTTCTAAAACAAAGAGGCGTAACATGAAAGCTTTCAGCCTGTTTTGTTTTCTGCTGCAATACAGTTTATCTGTGTGTGGTAAAAGGCTAAAAGCTTCTCTTCGCGCACTGTGAGTATCTGTTACATTAATTGCAGAGTCCCTTCTGAATCTATGAATAGACATCAACAGAAACCCCCTGGAGCTGAGCCAAAGCCTAATTAAATCTGTAATAATCTTTCGAGTAATTTCAGTGTCAGTGTTATTGTTATATAATTAGCAACTGAATTGTCTGCTGCAGATAAAAAGCAAACGTTCCAAATCTCTCAGATGAGTGTATCACTGGCATCACTGCGCTTTCATTGCTAGCATCTTGCATCAATAGAGAGCATCAAGTGTTTTCAAAATGGTTTTTGAAAGCTGACATACGCAACAGGTCTATAAGAACACTCACATTAATGGTTTGCCACATACTTGTCATCTGGACTGCTCAAACGCCGCAAGTCTTTGCATTTTTGGAAAACTGTTCATCTGTAATATTAATATCTTTGCAAATTCCTTTCAACAGCTGTTCTATTGATCAAATCTGTTGTAATTAATTTGAAGAGATTGATGACAAGCAGCTTGAAACATTAAACTTTGGGTTTGTATATTCTTAAAGAAACCAAATCCAGAAAGCTTCATCATTTAATAACGCAATATAAAAATACACAAAGTTATCTAAGTACCTTCTAAGCTCTGTAGAAATATTAGAAGTCTCAGACTACAAATACAGGTATCAATGAATGCTTTGATAAATAGAAATTCTTTCTATGAATGATTCAAAATAACTTCGCAAACACAAAATGATGGAGAAACAGCTATTTGTGTACGTGTGCAAAGCTACGGCATTATAAAAAGTTGTCTTACTACATATCGTTCTTCAAAAGGAAAAAAAATAATAAAAAATGCCAGAACACATAATTCACAGCTCTGACATTAAAATTACCTCTGGCTCCACATGAAAAATCCTGAATGCCATCAAGTTGGTGTAATGGAACAAGACTGAGTCCAAAACTATACTGCAGCCCACCAACATTAGTTATGCAGCCCCATTTTCTTTTCTCACATACAGCACTTTTCACTTTTCCACTACCGCTTTAGCACACTGGTCCAATTTTCTCTTTATTCTGTTTTTCTTTCTCTTTGCTTTTCTTGGACTCTATTTCTATACCCGTACCCATACTCTGTGGCAGGTAACCACTTCTACATGCTTCCTCTTTTCTCATGCTTTTTTTACTTTTTTTTCCCCATTTTATCTTCTCAAGTCCATAATACATAACCTCCCTTCTCATCTTCCCTTCATCCTCCTGTCACGTACCTGAACAGTCTGCTTACTTTTCTGACTCAGCTCTTTTTCTTGGCCCTGTTGAACTGACTTTCCCCTCTGTGTCACCCATAAAGTTCTCTTCCTCCTCTTCCTCTGCTGAGCTTGCGGAGGAAGGCAATGGGGTAGACAATCAAGACGTCTCGGTTGGCTGAGAGGCATACATCTGATTTCCTACACAAAGGGTCACGGCATCAGAAGACACTGCCTGGCAGCCACTACATCTGATAAGTACAGCAATTACGTCACAGTAGAATCCTGACATCTTTAGTCTTTTAGGCTAGATATAGTTTCAAAAAAATTGCTTGGTTTTCCAGCTGTCACCCCGCATAATCATGTCAGAGGGTCTCACGTAAATAAACCGATTATCTCCATGATTAATTGCTCACTGTCTATCTACTAAACATTTTCCTCTGCTACAAAACCAGCAAGTCCCTGTGGACATTTAGTGAAAAATAAACTTGACAATACTAAGGAGAAATGCTTTCTGATAAACAAGAAAGCTGAAAAGTACTTTACAAATAAGAAGAGAGCATTATGAATGCAATCTTCTCTACGGTCTAACAACTCTTGAAAAAAAATGAATTATAATGAACCAGAAGCAGAATAAGTCAGTGCACGAGTGAGTGACCCACTGTATACAAAAAGACCCAGAAGGCATTATACCGCATCAGGCTGAATACATTCAAAGCTATTGGGGACTCTGGACCTTTCTGACCCCATGGAAGGAGGGAACTGGATGGGTGTGGATTCACTCAGCAGACTCCACTTACCTCTACAGGTTAAAAAGTCCTTCCAATTTACAAACATCACAATAAAGGGAAGAGGTCTATTTGGTTTAGTTTAGGCTAAAATAAAATTTTGCGCAGGACTGTTAAATAAAAATGCCATTACATATACCTAAGAAACCATAATGTTCTTAGAGTGTGTGCATGTAACACACAATTAAATCGCTAACTGTACAGGAGAATGGAAATAAAGCAAATTTCACTGTTTTTGCAAGGCTGCCATTCAATTATTCTGCAGTAGATGGCATTGTTCAACAGGACACAGAGGAAAAAAGCTTAAATCTGGATATAATGACATTCACATTTGCAACTAACTTTCTGGACGTTGTTAAATGAATTAAGAAATAAGCTAGTAGAGTTGCAATGAGAATCTTTGTGGCCTTTGGCAGAACGAAAGTATTAAATAGGTTTCCAAAGGAAACTTACATCTGGGAAGACTTAGTCTGTTCAAGACACCCCCTCTGAGCTCAGATGTAGATCTATGTGTCAGCATATTATGACATAATGCATTTTGCATCGCTCATAAAGATTAAACGTTAGCTCCAAAATGCTTTGGAAAGCTGATTTGTGCTAAAGCACTGGCAAGCAACATATAGGAAGCAAGGCTGTAAAAAAAAGCTGACTTTCCTGCTTCTGGACTTGTGGTAAAACAGTCGCATACTTGCCTTAAACAGATTTTCTGATGGATTCCTAAACATATACATTAGCCTAAGATTTCAAAAAAATGTTAGAACTGATCAGTGTTGGCTTAAGGCAGTGCAGAATCTTACTGTGCCCCTCAGAGTCTGAATATAACTTTTCACACCGAGGGTAGTGAGGCACTGGAACAGGTTGCCCAAGGAGGCTGTGGATGCCCCATACCTAGAGGCATTCAAGGCCAGGCTGGATGTGGCTCTGGGCAGCCTGGTCTGGTCGTTGGCGACCCTGCACAGAGCAGGGGGGTTGAAACTGGATCATCATTGTGGTTCTTCTCAACCCAGGCCTTCTATGATTCTATGAATGTAGTGGCCAAGGAGAACTTTGTTTCTGTGGCAGAAACATTATTGCACTGGCTTGCTGGCCTGTGAATCGTTTCAGTAAACGTTAAATTGGTCTTTTAACAACTATTCACATCTTAAAATATTTCTGTGTTTTGCTGTAACATTTCTCTGGGTCACGCTAAAAAAAGAAAGAGGTAAATAAAAGGCAACACGGTGTTTGACATAAGCTGGTTTTGAATTATTTCCCATTTTCTAAGCAGACTAGCAGCCGTACGCAAGCAGATGAATCAGGCAGAGCTGAAAGGAAAAGCACCATCCACTCTTGAAGGACCTATAAGAGTGGAATGTAAAGGAGTTTGGTAAGGTACATGGCGAAACAAATACAGTCATTTAGGCCTTAAAGTTGACGTCCTATGGGACATAATTGTGATACCATCGAGGTGAGGAATACATTAGCAAGTACTACGACCTGAGAAACTGGCCTTCTTTGTAGTTTGGCTTTGTAGCTTTTGGCTTTGTACCTGCGCAAGCAGTGTGATCACGATTTAACCACATTCATGTGGCATAAGGAAAAAATCTTCTAACAGCATCCTCAAAAACCACAGGCTTTTCCACTTCTAACAAAGCAGGCTTCCAGCTATTACATTAGATGTAAACTCACACATCCCAGCGCTCATCAGAACTGAGGAGGTTTGATCTGCCAAATTCCGGTCACCACCATCAGCCAAGCAAGGGTTTTGCAGTTACTTAATGTCTACTCTCAAGGTCTGAAATGAAGGAGGCCTTACCCCTAAAGCCTGTTGGAAACGGGAAACAATACAAAGCTTATAATTCCTTACTCTGATCTAGTTGTTCGCTTTCCTGTATGAAATTATTTTTGCATTTCTTCTAGAGTAACTGCGTCTACTACTGTATATCCAGCAATGTTTTACATATTGTTTCATCAAAAGGCCAAAGGCAGACGATCAAGTTCCTTTTCAGTGGAAATAGCCCCATTCCCCTTAAAACTGGATCAGCCTGAGGAATCTACCGTAGCTCCTGAATCATGCCTGCTTTCCATCTGCAAGGCAGAAAAATAATGCTACAGAGCTTACCTCAAAGCAAGCAGCTTGGGCTTGCTGTCTGGCATTGTAACGGTGTTTATAAGAAAATTAAACATGCTCATTCCATCCTGTGATGTGTAATGGAAACAAACGGACTCTCCTCACCAACTAATTGGCTGGCTGGGCCTGCTTAGTCCATGCGGTCTCCAGTGAGGTAAGTGCTGAGCACTCAAAAAGCCTGAGGTAGTTTGTGTTTCATAGGAGTCAGGAAAAGAGGTGGAAATATAAGAAAAAAAAGTGGTTTAACAAGATGTTTTTAAACTGAGCCTCCCAGACATGCTCTCAGTTGGAATTGTCCTGTAACAGCTGCAAATTTTGTACTGTGTTTATAGACAAATGGAAGTGTCCAGGATGAAGCCTCCCTTGGTAAAACACCAAGTACCGTCATGAAATATCAGAAATTTCATCTTAAAAGTCTGCCCTTCTCCACCGTCTGCAGAAAGAAGAGCTGTAACTAGGTGCAATGGAAGGGAGTGTGACTAAAAAGCTCCCAGATATCCCAAGTTTCACAGCAAAAAGAGTTTTAGACGGAAAGTGAAGCTTTCTAACTTCTAGGTATTGTTACTGTATGCAAAAAAGCTGGTATCTGAATAGCACCACTGCTCCAATTCCAGGCATTTTCCTCTTTTGTGTTCAGGACTCCAATTTTTCTCCGGTATCTTCAGAAGGCTCTTGCTCTCCTTGATTGGTCTGTAGCTTGAAGTGACAGGGGCTGTCACAGCTCTGTTTCAACACTCATGTTTCACAAACTACTACTTTCAGTCTCGCGACATCCTTGAATGGCATTCTTTATGCAACTCCTAAAGGTCACCCTGCCGCAAAAACATTGCTCTGAAATAGGGTCCTGTGCCAACCCATCAGGGATGTTGCTACCCAACAGCCTCTCTGCCTTTAGCTGTGGGATGGTGAGGAGAAAAATGACAAAGGAGAGTTCTTGATTCAAAGCTGCTAGTAGGAAAACAAAGTGAAGAACTTTTTTGGTCTAGTTTGTGTTGTTGGGTGAGTGTTTTTACTATTTATTTTTCAGAACTGTCATTTCAGATAGTCACAGGAGGGGCGGGGTACAGCAGAATGCTGCATGTGTATCATCTTGCTGTTTACTTAAGGTTGCCCAGAGAAATCTTTTTTCCTGTTTCTGAAATTGTAGAAGTAATTCTGGGAAAGCCACCTGATGGATGCAAGAGATGGTTATTCTCCTTTTATTATTGGCTATTTCTCAAAAACATCACGGCCAAATGCTTCTTCTCTGTTTGTCTGTAAAGGATAAATCCTGAACAACCGTATATATTGGGATGTTATTCTCGGATTTGCTCTTCAAAGTCATCCCTAAATATGTTAAATCAGGAAATTCCATTTTTACTATTAAAAAAAAAAAAAAAGCTATTTATTTATTTATTTATTTATTTGAGATAGCCCTGTTTTCCTACAATCATTCATTCATTGCATCATTCATTCCCAACTAAGGAAAAACTCCGCAGTAAGGGTGACAGAGCACTGGACCAGGCTGTGTAGAAAGGCTGCGGATTCTCCTTCTCTAGAGGTATTCAAGACCTGCCTAGATGTCTATCTATGTAGCCTAGAGTAGGGGGCCTGCTTTGCAAGGGGGGCTGGACTCAACGATCCCTAGAGGTCCCTATGGTTCTATGATTCTGTGATTCTGAAAACACCACCTGATTAGAAATTCAGACACTCCCTTGATTCTAATCTAGTTATTCCATTGGGAACTGAAGGACTTCAGTCTCCTCCAGAATCCAACATTTTAACAGGGGCAACTGTTCACATTTGAGCAGCACACATAGGAAGAAAAATTTCATCTTAATTCAGTGCAATGTCTTTTAGAGGGCCCATTGCATAATTTCTCAGCCACTCTTTCAATTATTGCTAAAATGCCTACAAGATTTTTTTCATTCCATCTGTTCTTACATTACAATGTATTTCGACATATCACCTTTTGTGCCATTTGGTGTCACTCTAAAAATAAGAAATAAGCTGCAATCAGTAGTACTGGTATAAATTCTCACTGCTCTGCCATAATCTGATTTTAATGTGCTCCTTGTCTTTAGAGTAGACAATGCCAAATGGCACAAAGATCTGTGTATAAATCTTCAACCAGACAGAAAATGACATAAATCCATGCTTGGATTTGCTTACCGATGATTTTATGGAGGTGTTCGTTTCCTTAAACATATATCCTGCCCACTCCTTGGGCAGTCAGTGAAAGCGTGTACGGTCAGAGTTCAAGTGTAATGGTAATCTTAATTTTATCCTTCCAAAGACTGGCCCAATGTATTTTTAAAAAAGGAGCAATAAGCTTCATGCTAGGATTAATTAAGTGGAAAAAAATACCAAAATCCAGCACAACATTTTGTTAGAAATTTAAAAAAGAAAAACAGCAACAAGAACAAGAACAAGAACAACAACAACAACAAAAAGATTTTAACATGCACCACCAAGATGGTCTTGTACATTTCTGATTTGTGGTCCTATTCTTGCCTTAGGCCTAAATAAAACCTGGATATTCATTCCGTACAAGGAAATTTCCCAAACTTAGCAATTAAAACAGTTTTTTAAAACAAGATTCAAGTTTTGAGTGGGACACGACCTTCTCCTCCCCCTTATCTCAGTAAGAGAGCTAACAACTTTGTGCAATGCAGTTTCTGTTCTTTGTCTTGGAAAGATCAGCTTAGTTCAATACTCCTCTCTTGAGACTAGAACAGATGGGAAATGTTACAGTGCAGAGTATTACATATGGTAACAGCATTTATATTTTCAGATACACTGGGCAAAGTTAGCCCCCTTTTAACTCCATGGCTGTGGTGGATTTCCATCAGAGATGAGTAAAACAGCAGGGGGTCAAGTTCTAAACTCACATTATTCCCTGCACAGTTTTATTGATTTCCCTGTAATTTCAGAAGTTGGAAGTAAATGAAGGATTTGGTTCTTGTATTTAATATTCCAGTGATGGATTAAAGAACTCTGGCATATAGTCCACAGAAAAGAATCATGTCTTTGACTGCCAATAAATTAAAGGGTATTTGTAATTCACAAGGTCAGGGGAAAACGAAAAGCCATCAGGCGACTCTGAATGCCTAGAGCATCATTAGCCTAGTTTCATCTGCAAAATGATCTGTATTCATTTACTCCTCATTCCGGTCTGTACTAATTCACCTCACATTCAGTTTGGACAGTTTGTTGAGTACAGATGGCAGTATTTCATTTTTATAGCAGATATTAATTAGCTGTTTGTACGCTGGGCACAACATTCTTACTTGATAAGGCTACTAAAGTCAGTATTACAATGGTTTTCTAAGGGTGAAAAAGACACTTCAAACTTCTCTATTTTTCAAATGAAGTCCTAAAAGTTTTCCAAATGAAGCATCTAAAAGGCCAGAGATTATTTTTGTCCCTATCGAAGATGACCAGCATTGCTGCTGCCTGCCCAGCACCTCGCACGCTTTCTGCTCAGTGAAGATAAAGATCTTCTCAGAAAAGTGGGGGGCTGCAGCATCTTGAGTGGGCATAGCCAGATGAATCAGTTTATTTTCTGGAATTCTTAACAGGTATGAGAGAAAGAGCTTGAGCAAGAGGAAACCTGATAAATGAACAGGCTCTGCCCTCTTTCTTTTTTTTCTTTTTTACTGGAAGAAGTCTACAACACTATTTCTCTCTGCAGCTGCTCTAGCAAGAAAAGAATCAGTTGGATCTGAACTCTGCTTTCCTTTTTTTTTTTTTCTTCCCCTTCTCCATATTCATGTTATTCTGTCCATGCAAAAAAGAAAGCTCTAATAAGAGGACCACCCTGCCAACAGTGAAGCTACCAAAGGGCTCAGAACATTGCACAAAGACTCTTGCAAACATCTGAGCAGATTTCAATTGCTCCTTTCAAAGACTTGCAATTCCCACTACACAGCCTATTGTTTGCTTTCACTAGAACATTCCTCTCTTAAACAACTGGCACAGAATGACTGCTGCTCTGCAGGGAAACGAGCAAGCACCATACAGCAGATTTAAAGACAAGCCCAGAAAAAACCACAGATTTCTAAAAGAGCCTCTCATGAACACAGAAGTGCTTTCCAAGAGAATATGAAGGCTTTTTTTTCACTGCTTATAGCTGAAGGAGAATGTGGATGATGGAGCTCATTCTCCTTTGAACCTCAGTGTAGCTATTACCCTCAACATCAAAGAAATACACAGTGATGCTGCCCATATTTTCCGTTATCTGTACCTGAGCAAGCAAGCAACTGTTTCTATCATGTCCATTTGAAAAAGCAACTCCAACTTTGCTCTTGCCTCTTTCCCTAAAGGAAAATGAAAAGGAAGAAAAGAGAGAGCAAAAGAAGTGGCATAAAGTGGATGAGAAAGAATAGCGGAAAAATAGATATTCACTGCAGATGGCTTGCAAAACCCAGTCAGTGGGTGTGAATTGCAGTGGGAACTAATTACGTCCAGAAATTTTCCAAGAGCTGCCAGTGCTGGATTGCTGTGGGATGTAACTTCCAGACACAGATCATCATCCTTTGATATCTGCTGCTGCAAATATGCATGGTCTGTTCCTGGGTTCTGCTGTCCTTCGCAGTACTGGGTTTGGGAATAATGCAGAGCCTGAAGCCACCACAGTGACTTACAGAAGTTTTTCATATGGAAGCATACTTTTGGCTATTCTTGTAGGAGAGCAGAAGTGCCTGTGCCACCCTGCAGGGTGGGATGTACCGTAACCAGGAGAAAAGGAACAGCAGACACGAGTTTGACTTCCGCGGCAATGTATAGCCTTTTGTTCTGCATGATGTTGCAGGCCATTCTGGTACTAAGTCAGATGTGATCTTAAATTTCACTCCACTGTTAGCTGTGAAGAAGCCCTGGGCTTTTAAAATATCACAACACATTCAGCGTTAAAATATGTATGTTCTCATTATCTTTGCATTCTTCCTGTTTGATGTCCTCTGCACGCTTTCCCTCCCCTGGCAGCCACCTCTTCATGGACAGAACTGCAGACATTTTTAAAGGAGGTACTGCCTCCATTCTCCTTCTGATAGTCCATGTTTAAATGAGGGGGTGGACTTAAATGAGGGAAGATGGAAGCACTCTTAGCTAATCTGAAAGGAATCTCTTCTGCTGTCCTTTCGCTAAACAAAGCCAGAAGTCCCAGAGTTGAAGTTTATCCAAACTAAGGCCAACAAACGATTGCTATTAGAGGGGGTTATATCATGTTTTCCATTGTCATTTTGACATGAAGCAGGCACAGACTTCAACTTTGCATGCTCAGAGACAAGGAGATTGTTAATAAGGGAAAATAAATAAATAGATGCAAAAGCATCCTCAAGCAAAATGAGAACTTTTGCTATGCAGTAATAAAATGAGAAAAAGTAATTGCTGTTTGAAAATATAAATGCAACATAGATTTTCCTGTGTCTTTGTGTGAAAGATCTATTGCTTAGATCAATGATGGAGCTCATTGCTCCTTGCATCCTTCTGGCATTTAAGATAGAATAAGCACAACTCTGTTGTACTTACAGAAGAAACTTTCTAACTCCCGTAACGCGTTACAAACACACTAATTTTTAAATGCCTGTGGCAGTTTTAAGTCTGGCAGCCATAACCAGGAGCAGAGTAAGGGATAATCTTTGAAGCTGCTATGCAATGTCAAAGCAATGTGAGAAATATTAATGACACGGTCTCCCGGAACTTTTATTTCCCTGAAAAACAAAGTGTCTGACAGAGCTGAATGGAAAAGGATCAGAGAATTCATTCTAGATAATACAGGGACAAAGCATCTCTTGTCATGGAAACCAAGAACAAGACAGAAAGCAAAGCTTCACAAATTCTGTGCAGATTCAATGGAAGAAAGACAGTCCATGAAGTAGAGGCTGTCCTAAAGCAGTAACTAAGCCATATCTAGGTGCCATATCTATGAGCTACTGGGAAAACAACTGCACTGAGTTACCCTGTGGCATCCCTGTAACAGGGAGAACAGCACTGCGAGATATCTTTGTTTCCTTGGGCCTTAGGCGGGAAATGGGTTGCAGACTGAAGGCTGGGGCTGCAGCACACACCCCTTTCTGCACCCATCTACACTTCTCTCAACAGCTCCTCATGACAGAACAGAAGAAAAATAACTCTTTTCTTGTATCCCTCCTGGAGATGGAATCACATCCATACCCAGTGCTCCTTATGCACAGTACATACATCATGGATGTACTGATTACGGACAACTCGGTAAAGCACTGTAGCAGCTACCTGAAGGCAAAATGTTGCTGCTAAAATACTTTCATTTTAGATCCACTTTGGGTTGAAGATTATTCACTTATCTGCCAAAACTCAAAACCGGAAAGTCTCAGAACAGTAGACATACAAGTAGGCAACAGGTGCTGAACCCTTTAGGCCACTTTAAGGTTGTGCAACGACAGTTTACCAAGCAATCTCAAGGAGAATGAGCTGATGTTCTTTCTGCTGAATCAGAAAGGATTTTATTCAACCCTCTCAAGTTTGAATTATATTTTTTGGGAATTGCCAACAATTAATTTATTCACATCAAATTTCTGTGGTTAATTGGAAATCTAATCCAGTTACTTCAAGTCCAACAAAAAGATCTTGCTAACAACATATATTTACCTTTGCCAGTAGTTTTCCTTTTCTAAGCTGAGATCTTCTGTGTTGTTTCTTAAGCTTAGCTAAAGCATAACAATTTGGAGTTTTAATGGACAAGACTATTGCACTGATTTCCATTTCTGATGGTTTTGAGGAATCATAACTTCAAACCAACAAACTAAAATATGCAACTGCCAGAGCAGCTGTCGCTTGTGCTCTTCTCCAGACTACTAACCCTACTAAGAGTATCAAGTGCACATTACCTCCCATACTGGTAGGCTGAACCATTCAACTCTGAGATTGCTTTTAATCCACGGTGCTAGGCGACTGTCTGCATCACTGTTGTTACTGATCTACAGCATGCTTTCTTGATTATAAAGCCAGATATGCCCTATTTTCTCCACATTTCTGATTTAAACAAGGTATGACCATTAGCACATAACTGTGAAAATAACTAGTACATCCACCACAGCCTGATTTATCAGCTAGTCTGTGAAACAAAAGTCATAGTAACTTCTTTCTTTCTTCCTTCCTTCTTTTCTTTTTTTTTCCTTTCTTTCCTTCCCTCCTTTCTTTTCCTTTCCTTCCTTCCTTTCCTTCCTTTCTTTTCCTTTCTTCCTTTCTTTTCCTTCCTTCTTTTCTTTTCCTTTCCTTCCTTCCTTCCTTTCTTTTCCTCCCCCCCTTCCTTCCTTTTTTTCTTTTCCTTTCCTTCCTTCCTTCCTTTCTTTTCCTCCCCCCCTTCCTTCCTTTTCCTCCCTCCCTCCCTCCTTCTTTCCTTTCTCTGTCTCTGTCTCTCTTTCTTTCTTTCTCCTGAAGAGCATTAACTACATCTAACATCCAGCTGTTTTGTAAGGCTGGTATCAGATAAGATTTTGCAAGTGACACTCTCCTATTTCAAATCTCGAAACTTTGGCAGAAGCTGGGTGAAGAAATATGACCACTTCGTAATCCGCAATATAACTAAGGGAGCAAATGTAACGGCTCTGAAGCATCACCAGTAACATCAGTGCCAGAGACAACACTTCTGCCTTTTCTCCCTTTAATAAAGCAAGAAACAACTCCAATTCCACCTCCTCCTTTAAAAACTCAGTCTGCACAGACTTGGTTTCAAATCAAAAACAAATATGGAAAATAATGAGAGGGATATTTAATGGTCTCATTTTCCTAAGTTTAATATCTTCCAAGGATGTGTGATCTACAGTGTGCTTATGAAATTTGACGTATTTCCAAGAATATATATATAACGTTTTGAGGGGATGGGTTCCCCAGACTTTCATTTAGACAGAAGGGGATGTATAAACTTCTCTAAGCATAACCTTGCCTGTAGCGTATTCCTATAAACCAGTCGGGAAAAATGGAAGAAGAGGAGTAGCCCCATGACCTTTTCTGCCTTCAGTCTTCTAGATGATCTAAGAGCATATAATTTCTGTCGATAGGTACATATTTATCATCTGTTTTTACCTTCAAAAACCTGGAGGAGGACTTGTATGTGCTACCACAGGCTTTAAGAAAAGATAGTCCTTTTTTAAGAAAAGATAGTCCTGATTGCCATTATTATTCGTAAATTTATGAACAAAGAATGAATGTTTGCAAGGTTGCATATAGGTAAGCGCTAAAAATTTCAAACTGGAACTCTTACTGCACTCAAGCCATACCCACCTACTCCATTCCCCATCTAATTCTTTCCTCTTGAAAAGACACAAAATAATTAAACAAAAACCTGTTTATAAGCGTTCCTAATATATCGTCCTTCCTTTCTGAGTTTTTTTAATCTCAAACAGGGACTCAACATAAAGAATTCCTAGCACGCTGCCTCCTAAAGCGTACATACAGCAGTTAGATTTTATTTTAAAGCTTTAACTCGGAACTCAAACTAATAAGGAAGTTCAGTAAGTCTTCCCAGTGATATTTAAAGATACAGTCATTATCTCAGAAATGAACTTCCTGACCGGATGTTCAAGACAATACATTACAATGAAAACACTATATTACATTAAAGCAAAAAATCTAAACGGAATAGCAATGAAGGGTTTCTGACTCTGGTGTCCCCCTGCTTTTAGAGCAGGTGTGCTTTCTTGATGACCTCAACTAAGTTCCTCATGGACTGCTGGGTGCGCTTAGGAGAAGCGTCACACGACAGGTTACTCAGGTGGCATTTACACATCTTGGCTACAGCTAAGGTAGGCCCAAGTCCATCTTAGCTCCCTTCTGGGACTGTGAGAGAGGATGTGCACGTGCTTCATTTGTAGCAAGTGGAATCTGCCAATTCATCCAGCCAGTTCCCCAAAATTAATGTTGTCTTCTATAAGTCACTGTCTGTGTTGACTCTACATGCCTAAGTTGATGATGAATGTAAGCCTGAAGACTAACACATGTTACACAAGTCACGTGGGCTGGATAGGGGATGGATTTCTTTCCTGAAGGATTTAGAGTTCTTACGCTATTTGATATTTTTACATGCAGCAAGTAAAGGTGCCTTCAAACAATGGCACCTGATACACCCATCTGGCACTGCTCATGCCTGAAGTCCAGCTGTCAGCCAGCAGCAGACATTTCAGCCTAAACACGCTCAGAACTTCGCAAGACACAACACACATCAGAAAACCTGAACTGTTTCAAACTGACTCCATTTACAAGCTGAAATGGATTACTAGGACACATAACTTTTCTTCTTGGAAGTTGCAGAGAATTTCTTATTGCACAATATCCAGATTCCAAGCTTTTGAAGAAGTTCAGTCTGAGGCTGTACTCAAACTGCCATTCCATCTATTACAACAATTCAAAGAAACATATAACCCAGAGGTATATCTGACAATCCCAAACTTAGTGTATACTGAGCAGTTTCCTTAACATCTTTCCAAGTCCTGTCTGCTGGCAGGCTTTCCCAAGGAAAATTTTATATTGACTTACATTTGATACTAACCATATAAACATTTTTCTTGACAAGAGAGAGCATTTTAGCATGTCTGGAAAGTCTATTTTGAATTGTGGAAAATGTGGTTTCCCAGTCCATCACTGCCTTGCACGTGAATTCACAATGCCAATAACCAACAACTACAATCTCTTTCCTTGTGAGAAAAGCAAATTGAGCAGCGTGGAAAGGAGCATTCCAAAGAGAGGACAGCACTGGACATGCTAGGGGATAACTGGCATTTTGTCAGCCTCTGTGTAACTGCATCTCTGTAAGTAGTATGGAAATGAGCCCAGTAAGGAAATGTTACTACACCATGAAATAGGAATGTGGCTGGGAAAAGAGAGTACTCCCTCACACTTCGTTTGCATATTGTTCTTCTACCCCAGATATATACTCTCTTAAGCCAAATATGTGTTTCACTTCAGAAATGTCCAGGGGTGCAACCAGAGAGTGAGGGAAAGAGACCTGACACACAGGAAGGCTCACTTAATTGGAATAAATAAAACTGATGTTTGTTCTTTTCATGTTAGATAGTCCTTATCCCTCTGAAGTCAGAGAGAGGTAATATGCAACACATATTTAATACAAATTATTTATGTATACTACCTTCTGCGGTAAGCAGAGAAAGAATTCAATGCATGCATTTGCTCAAATTTTACAGTATTGTCATCACTGAGTATTACTGGAAAGCAGTGTATAAACAGGAAAAACAGAAATAGAAAAGTGCTAGTGTACAGTACACTGCATTTCTTGCCCACAAGACAGCTTTCTTCCCAGCTGCCCCACAGCGCAGTGAGGAGGGCTGCTGCTGCTGCTGCGAGCGATGCAATCTGGCTACCAGAGCTGGTCGCTGGTCTTGCGAATCCTCCTCCTTTCCAGGTTGGCCTAGGCAGGTAGGTTTGCCATCAAATGGCTAAGGGAGGAATTTTTATGATTTGTAGCATACAGACCAGGGAAGGGTGTGGTTTTAAAGGCATTTGGCTTTCCTTTGCTACAGCTTATCTGGCTGCCACTAAACGAGCGAGTTGTGAAGTTATTCTCTGACTTAATACAGGCATAAATACATTGCAGATCTTCTAAATTCACCAGAAAGAGAAATGTTCTTAAGGAAGGTCTGGTCTAAACTGCTTGGCAAGTAGGAACAGAACACATCCAAAAAAGGTCAGACATACTTGTGGAATGTCAGTTGTTTAACTTAAATAACGATACCACACTTATCTCCACAGTAAGCTCAATTATCCAGTATGAAGTATTTCTTTCCTCCCTCCAAATTCCATGCTCATTGCTGCTCAGTGAACACACACACACACACACCCGCTCGCACTCCTAGACCCCATGAGCCGCTGGTCAGTCCCAGAAGGGACCAAAGCAGCCTGCAGATGTGCAACAGAAACTGTCGCAGCTGCGGGAATGCTTTCACACTCCTGCTTTATGTCAAAGGAAAAATCCTGCACACTGACAAATATTTTTCATATATCACTCTAAAAAAACTATCGTGTCACAAGTGAGGAGGACTTTTAGGCTGTTTTCTGTGCACAAATTGCTTAAACAAAGCCTCATGCTGCCGGGGGAGAAACAGGCAAGTACAAAGAAGAGCTTCAGATACAAAGCTGGAAGCGAAGACTTATTACTTGTGACAAATAGCTTCCAGACAGCACCCAGCCAGCAGTTCAAATGCTATTCTGCATTAAAGGAAACAGTCGCAAAACTCTTCAACGCCTGTAACAGGAAAACAAGTAAGAACAAGAAGAAATGCAGCACAGGCAGAGAGCACCGCACGGTTCCTTTAGCCACAGAAAAACAGCAAAGCGAAGAGCAAACTTAGGAGGGTAAAGCACACTCCTGGAGCTTCCAGCTTCAGCGTTCACTGCCTGACTGCTGGGTTAGTGAAGGAAAAGTGTTCTGGTGAGATCTGTGAGTACATGTTTCTTACCAGCTATTAAAATGATTGGTTTAAATAAAAAATAAAACAAAAACATTAAATCATAAGAAACTTGAATTACTCACCGTCCTGTTGTGCCAAAATAACTGAGGGTTGAAACACGGCAAGAATGAGCAAACTTACTTTTTGCACAAAGCTCATCATGTCTAAATATTAGACATGAGACTCTCTGTGCAAAAAGAAAAATGGGGGGGAAAGAAAAATCTATTCAAATTAGCAACATCGGTTGTTCCCTGCCCTTCCAGCACCGGGCCATGTACAGAACTCAGCCACAAGCATTCCCCAGCTTTGGCCTTAAATAGGAAAAAAATTGGCTTACTTTAGTTTTCCACCCCCTTTACTGAAATTTGAGAAGACGACCCATCCCCTAACACTAAATGAATGATTAATATTTCTTTTGGCTTTACAGAAGAATAAAGTCAACTAAACAAGATATACAGCACATCTGGAGCGTTTGTGCGTGCCTGAAGTGCATGCTGAGCCTTTACACGCGCAGTTAGTGCACGCCGTGTGTGAGATGTATGGATGTGAGAAAAGGAATCCAGCCATAACCTCCCTGGGGCAAAGCATTTTTCATGCAAATCAGCAGTCACTGGGTACAGCCCAAACACAATTTTTAATTCTTAGTGTTCCCCGTTTGAAATGAAAGGTGAGCGCCTTAGGTGACACCACAAACTGAGAAATCTCAGCTATGCATATCTAGGTATTTTTGCTGAGGAGCCATCGGAGTTAATGAAGGGGGGGGGGGGGGGCTAAAAGCTGCAACACTTCTGTTACGGTGCTTTTCTCGCATCAGACACTGGGAGAAATGTCACATTATAAAAAGTAATTTAAAAAATATTATTCAGAGGCACTGATTTCTCAAACTAATACTTTTCAAATAATTCAGCTTTATGATATTATTACTGCATTTGCAAAGGATGCAGAACAAATACCATCTGTTTCTTTACTCTCTGCTCTTCAAACAGGAGGGCACATCTGAAAATAAATCTACTATTTTTTATTAGCCTCATTTCTTTCTTTATTCCATATAACACTTCACTGAGAATAAGGAGGATCAGAACGTAGAAATCTATTTCCCAAATCAGATGCCTTAAGCAGATTTTATTACAAACGTAGATTCATTCAGAATGTAGATTTAATTAAAAGTTGGGGGAACTCCACAGTAAACGCAGAAAGCTATGTCACTGTGCACCTCTGATAAATCAGCAATCAAATTAATTACTATTCTCAGCTAATTTACTCCAGCTGGTTAACTGCAGGAGTGCTCACTCATTTACTCTTAAGTATCGCTAAGATTACAATTAGCCACGGAACAGTCTCTTGTCAAAATGCATTTATGCATTATATCCCAAGATCCCCAAAATCCTAATCCCAAAAATGGATTAACGTTTCTGCATGCATGAAAAAAATAAATAAATCGAAGCATCTCGAGGTTATCTTTTCATCTGATAGGTATTAGGTCTTACTTCAAAACCTATTTATCTGAAATATATTTGCAATTTAATGGAAAAGTTCACTTCTTCCTAGGTCACTTAGGGTGAGGCAGGCAGAAACAAGTACAGAGAAGTCTTAACTCAATGCCACTTTCAACATGTGCAAAGGGTCTCTTCAGTGTTTACACACTCATAAGGTATGAATGGCTTCATGTATTCCAAAAGTATTACGCACAGCTTTTTTTTCAAATGAATTAAGTACTCTCAAATTGTCCATTTTGTCTGTGTTAGGATGGCAGAGTTATTTTACATAGCTTTAGGCTTTCATATGCAGTATCCTGCTACATAATAGGTTAGGTTATTTGGCTTATAAATTTCAAGTAGCTGCAATAAACAAACAGGTAACCACCTGCTCTTGAGCTACCCTAGCTAGGAAGTTAAAATGTTTCAATCTTTATGCATATGCCTGTAAGCTTTCTCTTCTTTTGAAGTTATGCTCAGGACACAGCTCAGAACCACAGTATCTACTAATAATTGGACTGATTTGTTCGGTGCCCTTCAACAGAGATGTATAACAGGACCAGCCCAAAGGAGCATCTTCTGATTGCTTTTCTGCATGGGTTAGCAGAACTGTTATTCAGTGACTAAATTGCCTATCTGTGTAACTGCTTGCTGTAGTTCCCTGCCCCTGCAGTCAAAATGAATTTTATCTTTGTGGAATATGGTATAAAAAATGGGTCAACCGTAGCTGTGTACATGGCCAAGGGTATAGACTAAAATATTAAAACTGTACAAGTGCAAACTTGAATCCAGGCTCAAAATGCTTTGTATTTGCCTATCTCTACGAGGTTCATTGAACCTAGACGTTGGATTAAAACCATTCTCAGCTATACAATGAAAGTTAAACTGAATTAATTATTTATCAAAATTGTACTCAGATAAGTTTTCTACTGGCACTTTGTTTCTCTGTATTAACCCTTACATCTTTGTCACAGTAATTATTCAATGTACATGGAATGTCATGATTATTACATGGTAACCGTTCACACTGAAATAGCCAAAGAAAAATGCAAGAAGTTTGACCACGGTCTTTGACTTAAAGCCACTTCATATAGAATTCTATGAATTTTTCTGCCCATTTGACAACACCGAATATTTCCTTACAGTTCCTGAGTTTATCCTTTTTAAAAAATCGAGGGCAACCTGGATTGTTCACTGTCTACAATAAATTACACTCCAACTAGACTATGAAGCCATATTTCTCATGACATGCTATTTGCGATATGCAGTGTGGAACCAATCTTCATGCTTCAGTTCGTACAAAAATTAATTATGGGGTTCCCGAATAGAAAAATGACCAGTATCATTTGATGATTACACCCCATAAAAAAAACAAAATTACCTATAGACATTAGCCTCCTTGAGTTCTGTGTTATCTTTGTTGTGTCTCATCAATGAATGGCAATGATCAGCTTCACTGGAGTTTCTCATTAACGCTAGCTTCACGTAAGAATGGGTGTAGTCTCGATTTTATATTACTACTGTAAAACTATAAGGCAATTGCCTTTAATTACCATGAATCAATTCCTTTTGGTAGGACATTCACAATTCTGTTTGATTTTAATTACGTGAACAGACAGTGCTACAGCTTGCCTTGAGTATTCACGGGCACTTTCTGAGCAGAGGCTTCCCTTTCACATCCTCTTCGCAGGAGAAAAAACCCAGTTATCTTGATTTTTGAGTCTTGCAGGCAATGTAGGAGTATTTAGTGGGCAGATCTCATCATCAGGAATGTAACGTCTCGGCATCTGGACTAAGCTGGAAGAAAAAATTCATATCGTAATCAGAACATTCACATTTAGAGAGAATCTGGAACACTTATTTGTTATTGAAGATATTTTCTCTTTACTGTAGATAACATGGAAGACACGTCGATCCAAGCATTTAATCTGAACAGTCAGTCTTCAAATTTTTGTCACTGGAATTACCATTGTGTTAGAAACAAGAAACTTGGTTTTGTTCAGTGAAGACTTTAATGACAGTAGAGAATTGTGGAATTTAAAAAGAGGTGTATGACTTCAAAGAAATAAGAAGCTGAAAATAGTGCAAATGATGACCAAAGGCAAAAGCAAGCAAAAATGAAAATGATACTTCACTTAGGGAAGTCTCCTCAAATGCCACATCACCAAAGTCTGCGTTAAGGTCTTCAAAGTTTCCTTCATGGACTACTATTTTCCTTGGATTGTACTCTTAGTGAACAAACACACACTGCTAAGATACATCTATCACACTGCTTTCTCTTTCAGGTCACCTTTTAGAAACAGTTGATCTATAGGAAAACCTGAACATAAAACCACAAAACAAACAAACAACTTCCTAGCACTTTAATCCCCTCCTCTTTATCCAGCGAGGATGTATCAAGCTGCAGCCCAATATGTAACATAAATTGTTTCTCTTTATGTGCTAGAAGTAATGCAAACTACAGCCAAAGCACTGATTACTTATAGAACAATCACAGGAATTAAGGGAGTCTCCCATCTTTCCATTTCACTGAGATTATTTCCTACAACAACGGGAATCAAGCTTTTGAGATGAGCCTCTTTTTCACATGCTTCTGCTTTCAGCTTTGCACGGCTTCAACTTTTTTCACAAATGAAAATTCTTTTTTTGCAGAAGTCCTCTGCAGATTAAATAAAATCCTTCTTCTGAGTCATGTTGGGAACTAACTGTCTTACAGCACAGCTGTAAAGGCTCTTAAAGTAGAGCCAACATTATGACTGCACTAGGGTGAAGCAGACAGCACCCACAGCATTCTCTCTTCACAGCAGGAGGAATGCAAGCCAAATGAGTTTAATGACCTTTGGGTGTACTGAATGCTGGGGAATTCAAGATCTGTGGCCAGGGCGTGGTTTTTGTACTGAACACACACCTACTTCTGTCGCCAATGATGAAATCTGTTAATTTAGAACACTGGCGCATTGCCTTGGAGAAGATGCTCCTCCTTTTCACTGAGGTGTCAGACTTACTTTGCAAGGAATCCTTTCTGTTCATCTCTAATTCTGATTTCTACTGTACAACTGAAAAAAACAGACTTGCACTTTTTTAAAGAAATAGCATAATTCCACCCACTTAATAAAATACTTAATAGAACTTCTGGGTAAGACTTTATGTCAGGACAACGTCACGCAAAGGCTTTTGCACTCTACATATTATAGCTGCTAGATGAGCAACAGAAGTACAGAAAAATAGCAGAAAGGATATAATTAACTTAAAATAAACTTGAATGTGAGTTGGTGAGCTATATTTAATTTTACACGACTGCCAAAATTTTGTTTTCCTATATCTCCAAGTCTGTCAAGAGAGCAGCTTGAGATCACACCAGCATACACAGGAGGTAATCCCTGCAGCACAGAATTTGCGCAGGAAGCAGGGGTGCACCAGGTAAGCCCAACTGTGCTGTTGGCTCGGCTGCCTCAACTCAAAGCTCTGCGGTTCCAGGCAGTACATGGAGTTCCCAGCAGCACTCAAGTGTGTTGCGCTATAGCTGTTGGTTCACATGGGACCTCAGAAGAGAAAGGTTCCAGATTTTAGGTCTCAGGACTAGCAATCCTGCACACTTCATCAAGTTTTTGGGTTTTGTTTTTTTTGCATCTTCTAAACAAAAAAAGAACAACAACTGTAATACACAGGCAGGAATTATTTAATTCAAATTACTGTTTCACATTTTTCTGTTCTCTGATTTATTGTTTTTCTAATGAGGGAACAAATATTCTTGTTTGCGTTTACTAAAGAATAACAGAAGGCTATCCGTGCTCAGATGACTCATCCTTTTGAAAAAAAAAAAAAAGAAAAGAAAAGAACACAGGACTAAGTGTTTTAACTCTTGATCTGTTTGGAATTAACACAACTCAAAGCAGAAGAAATTAGCGAGGAAAAATTTTTTTTTTTAGAAAACTCTATTCAAAATGAAGAAAAATGAAGACGTGAGTAGGTCAAGAGAATGCAGCAAGAGAAGATTCTTCTGTGAGTAATGAAATCCTGGTCTTCAAAATGAAAAAAGAAAAAAAGAAAAAGATTAAAAAAAATAATAATGAAATTCTGATCTTCAAGATGAGCACTGGACTAGTTTTCCCTGACTGACTGCATGAGATGGGTATGATGTTCTCTTCTGGATCAGAAGTGCTCCACGTGTCAAGAGAGCACGTGGGTTTCCTAGAACAGAGAGGCAGCGGTCAGCTGCTTCTCTGAGCGGAGTGGAAGATGACCAGCCCTGCTGCTGCTGGGTGGCCTGAAAGGCTGGCTCCTCACATCTGTTAGATGGGATCTCTTCTGATCCATGACCTCGTTACATGCATTCCTCTCTTATTAACTCTAATGTATTCTCACAGATCCCATGATGCGTCTGCTATCGGAAAGTGGGAAAAGTTAGGAATTAAATTGAGCATTGTCATGCACAGAAGAACTCCTATACTATTGATCTGAACCTCTTTTATCATTAAGCTCTCTATTGGCTTGCAGGTTCTTGTCTTAATATCACAGAATAGAAAATTCTATATTTTATATTCAGACTTGTAAAAAGCAGAAACATATCAAATCAATATTGATAGCAACTCTTCAGACAAGCCTGGGAAAGTTTGTTTTTTTTTTAGAAAATCTGGGTAAAAAGATGCCACAAAACCACCCCCAAGTAATAACAACAAAGTTGTGGTGGACTCTGCTAACAAAGTTAAGTCGTTAGAAATAATCAAGAAAACGGAATGAAAATACCACACAAGCATTATTCTCCTTCCTTATGAACTCTGCGGCACAAATCGTAGTAACAGTGGTATGATTCCAACAAACACCGAATTCCATCTTTTTTAAACTACTTTTTTGTACTCCTTTTGCCTCAGCCTATCCAAATTTCCAGCCTGCCCATAAGCACATCCTTATCGCCTGACTGTAATGTAACATGGATTTTCCACGCACAGCGGGGACATCTGTTTACACAGGCATCTACGTGTTCTTAAGACATATACTTTTCTATCTCCACTATTGCCCCAAAGACCCATGCTTATAGTGTGCAAATTATGCATACTGTAAATTTTGTAAATGTAATGCATTTACAAAATCTATACTTCAAAAGTGTTTGCCATTGCTTTATTTTCCAATAGTAGCAACAGAGCCCTATTTATACTGCCTTGACCCAGGCCTGGGTTGCTATCGGGCAGTCCTGTTATATTTGTGACAAGAAAAGTATTTTTCTCAGACAAGCTACCACATAAAATGTAAATTTACGGCCTGCCCAAAAACCTGTATTTTAACTACTCTGTGAATACAAAAATTGATATGCTCATTTAAGATTCATTTACTCATTGTGTCTTAAATAAGAAATTTTCTGTCTAAAATAAGAAATTTTCTAAAATATTCAAAAATAAGAAAATTTTCTGTATCCTTTCTTAACAATTGCGTGTCATGGAAAAGTAGAAATAAATATCATAGAAAAAAATATACATTACTAGTAGAACAATGTAATATTTTTGAAGTGAAAAATCTTCTTACTCCATAATTTAAGAATGGAGATCATTTTATACACACATCAGAAAACTCAAACAAGTGCCTACTCCCATAGAGTATATCAATGTTACAAGGTATAGAACTTTTCTTTTCAAATGGCAGAACACTGAATACACCGATGAGGTATACTGAAAAACAAGTCTATAAGCTAGTACTGTGATTACAGAAGCCATTTTGAGAGTAAAGATATAGAGTATGCCTTGAAACAAAAATATACCTCATCCCACCTTCCCTCAGCTGACCTCCCCATCCTCAAAAGGATGTTTCACTAAACTCCTGATAGAGATCAGTTAAGTTCCAGGATCCACGATACTTAATTAATCTTGCTTACGGAAAATTAAAAGAAGTAGGAGCAGAAAAAATCTCTTGATGGATGCCACCAAGATATAGTGGTGTTTAGATTAGAGATCAGGTCTGGGTCATTCTTCTCTGATGATAAACAGATATTGACTTTTGCAGTTTCTGTGGCTTGAGTCAACTATGTAGATATTGCAGGAGAGAAGAAAAAGAAATTCCTCATTTAGGAATATTCAAATCTCCCTCTCCAGAGGGAGTATCTCCTTGGCATACAAAGAGTGCTGATCCCCAGCCATTCTCCTCTTGTCTTCCCTTGTTCCCCTGCTTGTCCTTGTTCCCAAAGCCATTCCAAGCACACAGCTGTCTGGAATTTATGAAACAAATGGACACGTACAAAGGACTAAAAATCTGACCTGCTGTTATGAAAATCTAGGGTTTTTTGCACAACAGAGAATTAAGTTTGTTTCCATTCCCAGCACTCTGGTCCTGTTTTTGATTTAGAAATTGCACTTCCTAATTTATAAAGGTCAGGAGGTCAGTGTTGTTATTGTACTATCTTTCCCATAAGCTGTCTTACTGTGCCTCTGTATGTCTTGTCACTGTGAACAAAAGCACTGCATGCTGTTATGTCTTCCAGCTCTCAAGATCACCCATGACCACTAGCAACTGCTCAGAAAAAGGAAAAAATATTTTCTTTTCGAAACTTAATGAAATTTCAGAGTGAAGAACAGCTTGGTGTGCCTTCTCTAGATCTCTGAGAATTCATGAGGTGTCATTTTGACTTTACGGCAAACTGTAACATGAAGAAAACACAACAGTTTCTAAAAATATAAAAAGAGGATACAAGAAGAAACATAGAATCATAGAAGGACTTAGGTTGAAAGTAACTTCAAGGATCATCAAATTCCAAGCCCGCTGCCACAGTCAAGGTTGCCAACCGCTAGATCCAGGGCTAGATCAGGTTGCCCAGGGCCTCATCCAACCTGGTTTTGAACACTTCTAGTCATCCACAACTTCTCTGAACAGCTTATTTCAGCACCTCACCACCCTCTCAGTGAAAAACTTTCCCCTGACATCTAATCTGAATCTTCCTTCCGTTTAAAACTCCTCCCTTGTCCTATCACTATCTATCTTTTAAAAAGTTGATTTCTCTCCTGTTTACAATCTCCCTTTAAATACTGGAAGGCCATAATGAGGTCTCCCTGCAGCTGTCTCTTCCACAACACTGAACAAGCCCAGCTCATTCAGCCTGCCTTCATGTGAGAGTTGCACCAGCCCTCTCATCAACTTCATGGCCCTTCTCTGGACCCTCTTCAAAAAATCCAGGTCCTTCCTCAACTGGGGGCCGCAGACCTGAGTACGGTACTCCAGATGGGGCCTCACAAGGGCAGAGATGGACAATCTCCACCCTGCACTTTCTGACCACCTCTCTTCTGATGCAGCCCAGGATACCATTAACTTCCTGTGCTGCAAGTGCACGCTGCTGGCTCGTGCTAAGTTTTTGATCCACAAAGACCCTAAATCCTTCTCAGCAGGGCTGCTCTCAAGGAGTTCTCTAAGTCTGTATACAT
Organism: Meleagris gallopavo; assembly: GCF_905368555.1. NCBI lineage: Eukaryota > Metazoa > Chordata > Aves > Galliformes > Phasianidae > Meleagris > Meleagris gallopavo. The sequence continues at coordinate 2,333,632 of NC_139410.1, forward strand.
ATCTGGGATCACCCTGACCTAAGTTCAAAACCTTGCACTCGGCTTTGTTGAATCTCGTTAGATTCACATGGCCCACCTTTCAAGTTTACTAAGGTCTCTCTGGACATACTCTCTGGCATACTTTCCTTCTGCTGTACCAACTGCACCACTCAGCTTGGTGTCATTAACCCCAGTACTGAACGAGTTCTGTTTTTACTGAATAAGAACATGTGAAGATTGCCACGTACTTCAATTTTGATCCTCATCAGCCAAGTGCCATTTACTGTTATTTCTTAGAAACATCACTGGCATTTCTGTCAAACTCGTATCTTTGGAGCCACAGATGTAACACCACCAAGTGACAAAGTACATCTTTTCAAAGTATTATCCTGCTTATTCGTTTCTCTTCTACTGATGTTCAAATAGCACAATCACCACACTCGGGCCACCTGCATTTTTGATTGGACTTCTGATGATAGAGACCACATTTCTTAAATACAGACACAAGTCGAAAACACTACTGAGGAAACTTGTAGTTAACGTTATTGTAAGAACAGTTAGCACCTCTAAAAATGTGCATGAGTGCAATTGACAAACAGCTGTCCTGCTGGTGATATTTATGTTTTAAGCTAAATCAGGGACTGAAATATAAAATCTATCAGAAAACTAAGAGTTTTGATGATACAGACAGTAATGCTTACAAACACTTTTTTTTTTTTTTTTTTGTCTCATGAATCCTCTTCTCAGAGCAATTTTTCCATTTTCATGACTTCAGGTCACTTGCATAAGGGAGACAAAAAACAAAGGAACTTGCCTGGTGGTTTCTGGCTGGTGGCCAGAATAGTTATCATATTAGATTGGTTTGTGCTGAGGTAGCTACCAAAACCCCAGAGAATTTACCATCCAGAGAAACAGCAAGCTATATAAAGCTTGCTCTATAAAGCATAGTCTTTATAGAGCGTGACTTTGCAAATCCTAGGGCTGTAGTGCACTTGCATTTTTCAACACGCTCTCCACAGGCTCATGAGGAAGAATAGCATGGGCAAGCATACTTAGCTATACCCTATAGTATATTATGTGTGTGCATATCATCCAAAAACTTTCAGCACCATCATTTTAGAGATTGAAGGATTTTTGAATTCTAGTTTATACTACCTTTCTAATGACAACCAACAGGCAGCAATTCAATTGATACGTCATATTCTTTTTTACTAAATGTGAACAAAATGCCACATAGGTAGAAGAACATCTTATACAAACATATCCAACAAAGAAGTCCTGGGCAGGGAGGCAAGAAGTATTATCCTTTAAAAAAAGTCAACAAAACAAACAACGTCTTCTCAAAGTTAGAATGAGGTAACTTATCAGAGCTTTTCTCCAATACCTTATAGAAATTCTGTTTTCAATTAAGAGACAGTTGGGAAAACTCACCTTTCAGTATCTTCAGCAGCGCTTCAACATTCATAAGATGTTTTTAACGTGGTACTTGTGAAAGGACACAAGAAGCGTAGACTGCAGTTTCCATTGGGCAAAAAGTGAAAAATAATTCAAACCATAAAAATTCAGAAATTTTGTCCTTGAATAACTTTCGATGCTATCAACTTAATGACATGCACCAGTTTTCTTAGTGAATTTGCTAATTTAGAAGACAATGAGGAAGCTAGTTTTAATCTATTTGGTGTAGAGATAATGACCTCTCTGAAGAGAAAGACAGCTATAGGCCTTTCTAGAAACATTGCATCTGACTGAACTTCTGTTGAAGGCTGAGCTACTGATACGTTTCAAAATGAAAGGAAATTTTGAAGACATTCTTCTTAGAATAAAATAGTGGAACACCAAAATACATAGACACTCACTTAGGCAAATGTTACCTAACCTTACATAGATAATATTTTCACATACATCAAGGTCTTTTTAGTGAACTGATTCACGGAAAGAAACTGTAAGTAAACAAGAACGTTGTCCTATTTTCCATTTCTGTGAGAAATAGCACATGAACAAAATAATATTCTCTCTTCAGAATTATTCTTAGCACTTTGCTATGGCAAATGTCACAGAATAGAGAAGATGAGAAGACATTTTGTTCTGTAATCGCTAAGTGCAGTATATTATTTTCAGTGAGCTGAAAAACACACAAGCTAAACCCCTGTACGTGTCAAACACAGTGTAAACACCACAGCCCAACCATGTCAGCACAAAGAGACTTACCACGTACTTATCACTGAAGCAGTTCAGGCTTCCCAAAAGTTACACATACTGTATCTAAGATGAATTAGTCTCCTTGGGAATGCAGGCAAACGCCCTCCAAGACAGTGCATTGCTAAGCAAAAAAAGAGAAAAGATTAAAAAATGACTACTAATTTGTTTCTAGATAACATTAAAAGATTGGGAGGCAGAAGAAGGACCCCTCTAAACACTGTCTTACTTCTAGCAGTAGGCATCTGTAGCCAACTCTAAAAGGCAAGGCTTCCACCAATCTACCAACATTTGGAAGGAATGCATGCCTGCTGTTTGTATGCATCACATTTTCTGTTCCAAAGCTTCTTACTCTTTCAACGAAGGACCCCACTGCATATCAATCAGGTTGCAGAAATAGAAAAACCCCAGCGCCAAAGCTTTACTTAAGCTGCTCAGAGCTGTGCCAGCTGAAGAATCAGATGTTATGACAAATTAATGAAAGAAACTTAAGATATCTAACAAAATCAATACACGGATCGACCAGGGTTTTGTGGTAGAGCACACTTTGGAATGAGCTCATCTTGCAACGTAGAACAGTTAATAGGCCTTTAACCTTTGTAGTTCAGTGCATTCAGAAATTTAGCGTTATTCTGAACTTGTACATCAAGTGTCTTTTTTAACTCTGTTCAAATAGTACACAAATAATTTATTTTCTTAATGAAAAGTACAAAAACATGCTATCTGCAATCTGAGGAGAATAAAATCATTTAATGGTATTTGGTTTTTTTTTTAGTAGATTTCTCTTCCTGAGCTGTCTTTGATTCCAATATCTGAATCCTGAAATATCTGAAAACTTGTTGTCCCACCCTGTTTACCCTAATGACACAAAGCAACATTTTCAAAAAACGCTTCTTAGAGGTTTATTAAAAGATTTTGGTATATAATATATTTTAAAATAATACATTTCTACAAACTTTATTATAAATTGGCCTTGATTTTCAAAGGTTTGGCCTTGTCTTATGAGATGACCGTTTCAGATAGCATATTTGGATATCTGAGTTATTTTCACAGTTGCTAGTTATTCCCCAATTCTCTGTGTACTTTGGGAAGCAGAGGGCCTGGGTAGAGTCATAGTTATTCAGTTGAGACTTTAAAAAGCAAAAGAACCACTCATAAAACAATCAGCTAGTTTCTTCAGAAATTCTTCTTCAGCAGAAGAACAGAGATATGGATCTGTCTGCTGACCATCTATCCTCTCACATAAAGAAACTTCTGGCTATTTTTCTGTGTATGACTTTCCTGAAGGACATACGCTTATTTAAATGCTACTTGAATAGTTATCTGTATTTATCTATTGACCTATATATATGTCTATATGCAACATTTCTTCATGAATGTACAAGGAGCAAAAATAATTGTGCACAGACACAGGGATTCTTCTAAGCACCTGGGTAAATTGGAATTTTTGATGCTGGCTATGAATTTTGAACTGTTCATTCCTTGTAAGGAACTGCAGACACTGCACTCACTGATTTCCTGTTTAATGTCTGGGACAGCAGTAATTTGAAGAAACTTCTACATTATGCAATAGGTGGACATAAGTTTATTAGAAAATATTAAATTAACATCCTGATTAATTACAGAGCGCCTAACTACAGTAAGAGTGAGAATGGTTAGAAATTGGCATCAGGGTTGAAATCCTTTGCCTTCTCTGCTTTGAAAATCCTTCTGACCCTCGGAACATGCAAAGCAGGGCACTAATTATCAAGGGGAGTGTTTGCAAAAGCTGTTGCGCATTTCTCAGGAATGTTTGGATTGCAATTCCTTTATCCAATCCACATCTGCCTTTTCCATTCGAGGCTGAGTTTTATACCTCTGCCCTCTTCACTGTCTTTTTCATTTCTCTCAACAGTGGTCCTATTCTGTATTTTCTTTTCAGATAACCCAAACAAAAATGTAATTGATTGTTTTTATGGAAATACCATTACTGTGCCATTTCCTGCAACACTTTGAATAAAAAATATTCCTTGTATTTTCAAATTAGAAAAATTCTAACTATAACTGTCTAAGCTTTCTTAGCCAACTGAAAAAAAAAAAACCCCACAAGGAACTATGTATCTATATTGCATGCAGTAATATAGTTTTTGCCTATGCTGAGAGACAAGGAAATATGAATTTGCTTACTCTGCTTAAAAACTCACTATAAAACCCCATACTAATATCGCGACATAATAGCAGTCCTCACATTTTTGTTTCCGATTTTATCACTTTGGCCTACCCTCATATCATAAACCGATAACATAATCGTTATCAAGATCATATTTTTTCACAAAGCATTTCACTGTTTTGTTACACAATTATGCAGTGTTAATTATCAAATGTCCTTTAAGTAGCCTTATCTAATTTACCGTAAACCAATTTCCAGGCTTTTTATTCTGTTTTGTTCCTGTTAGCTTCTGTGAAATTTATCAAAAGGGCTATTTTTATAAACAACTTCTGTCGTTCTACAGAAGACTCCACTAGCACAACTCTCCACAGAAGTTAATGTCAGAGAAGCAGAGAAGTTCTACAAAAACTCACAGAAACAATAAAACATTTCTTCTTTTTATGGAAGAAGCAAAAATATTTTCTTCTTCACTTCCTTAGTATTCCCACATTTTGTTACTGTACACAATACTGTCTTTGCTTTCTCAATACACATCCACCAAAAGAATTTAAATTTACTAAATTGCAAGTACCATCAAATCCCCAGGGCAGTCAGTAAAATTGTAGATCTCATCAAAATAAACCACATAAACTTTATAAAGTCCCATGGAAATTGATATATATATACGGAAAATTTGCTGTGAATTAAGTTGGGAAGACAATTTGAATCCCGAGTGTTCTGTTTATCTGATACTGAGGCTTCTATGTTTACTTTATATCGGGCTGTGTTTACAATGGGTTTCTGGATGTCAGATTAGATAGCAGTAAGATCTGTGAAAGTCTGGGAAAAAATGAGCATTTGACTTCTTATTTCTAGAAGAACCCTACAATGTCAGTAACTTTCTATATTCTAATGACAACTAAATGTATGCTATAAAAAACATGAGGCAAACAAGCTTCTTCAGCTGTTTTAGCTGCTGAATAAAATAAATCAGTTCAGAGCGAACAACTAATTCTTTAATAGGTTATTTACCCAGAGCCTGAGAAAATAAATGGCTAGAATTTGTGGTTCGATCTCATAGATTTATGTCTTATCTCACGTATGTAAATATGAAATTTTTTATTATTACAACCAATATATTTAAACATCAAATTTGAAGACTACTTCGTTCTTGATTCAGTGGCTTGACATGAACTATTATCTTTCACTTTCCGGCTAAATGTTCTCCAAAGCCAACAAGAATTTCTGATGAATCCCTCCGTCACTACTGCTGAAAGCTTCACTTGCACATAAGGACACGGTCCCCTTTCAGGGACAATTCTCTGATTCTGCAAAGCAATCAAGTCAGCCTAGAAACTAGCGTGAAGAGAGCTTTTGAGAAACTGAATTCAAAACGTCATTGTTTGAGGAAATACTGTAAGTTGTGCACACGCACAACTGTAATTTGGTATAAACATTTTTAACATTGAATGAACAGAAATGAATAGAAACTGTTCAATTCCAAAGCTCTGCTTTACATAAAAACATGTATATGTTAGAACTTCTTTTTTTTTTTTCCTCCAAGGCTTTTACGGTAAACAAAAAGAACTGAAATAGAACATACAAGATGTTAATAGTTAGCAACGTATGTCCACACTCTTAGGCAATTACTTTGGCAGATAAGCTCCAGTGAACAGCAAGGCTCCAGAAGTCTTATGTCTTGAGTCTTGAAGCAAGAAAAAGTTATTAAGAATCCCCAAACAAAGGTAGTGAACAAACAGTTACAAAGAGAACTAAGCTAGGTTTAGTGGGAAGTTTGAAAAAGCAGAACCTGGAGCTCCATGCAGATGTTCCTTGTATCAAAGCATTTGTGTTTCTTCACATCACAGTTTATGGCTTTGTGAGCATAACAACAGAAACCTTGGATCCACGTGAGTACAACTAACTAGAAAAGGATGTGTGACTACTGAGAATTCTTAATTCCAAAGAACTGTGAGTAGCAGAGCAAGCTAAAACCAGTTGCCTAAGAGCATTTAAAGCACTCCTCTTCTGAGCAATTCTAACTACCATATACCTTGTTGCATTGACAAAAAGTTACCAGAGACTGCTTCTATCATTGTGATTCCACTCATTAGAACAACCCAACTGTAAATCTATGAAAATCCAAAAAGCATCAAACCTTGTGCAGGAAAAAAAATGAATCAGGATTGACTGTTAGAGATAGCCTGCAGTCTCATTACTACATCTTTACAACTTCTCAAAGACAGTCCCCAGACCAGAGCTTTTATTATGTCAATAAAGGCAAAGCTGTACTGCAAAGAACAGAGAAAATTTCATGTTTTTCAACAGTTTGAATTATCAATTGTAAAACTGTTAATTTTACCCTTCTGCTCCCTAGAGAGTGAACTGTGGAAGCCCTGATACAAACAGATTAAATGAACAATTGAGGAATAGCTACAAACGTATTTAATTTCAATGCAATTTTATGACAAAAATATTGTTTGTGACCTTGGTTTGAATTAAGAAAATCCAAAATCTTTCAGCCTTTGCTTGCTAAGGCTAACAAGACATATAGAATCTGCAAAGGAGAGGTCTATAGGTTTTGTTTTTTTTTTCCTCAATGGATGAAGCCTGCTTCTCTTTGTAAAACTAAAATGCCATTATCCCAAGAATTACGAGTGCTTGATCATGTATGGGCAGACAGATTAGTTAACCTGACAACCTAAGAAGTCCTTTCCGCTTCCATTCTCCAAGATGCGTGAGCAGTCTTTTTATTAAAATGCTAACTGAAGATGACTTTATTTGAAAAATTATCAATTTTGATAAAAGGAATAATTCTTTATGCAGGATTATGAACTGCTGACACCATATCTGATGGAATCCAGAGTCGTAAGCAATTTCCACAGGCATACCAGACCGGAGAGCCACTGTTACAGCAGGCCTTAGCAAACCTCCTATTTCCTTCCTGTATGCCAGGAATGGAACAATAGTTTACAGCACATCAATTTTTTTCTGTTCTAAATTTTCTGTGTCACATTTTGTAATGGTTCACTTTGTATTGGATATATAAATACAATACTATCCTTTCCTAATACTGTTAGAAATGCAAACTTTTAGCATACTGTTGTAGTGATATGTGAAGACCAGCAAAAATAATCTTTCACTAATGACCAATTCTATTAAAATACTTATTTCTGTGCATCTTCTTTGCAACATACCAAGAAAATGCAAAATAAAAAATGTTGGAAGACCTTACAATGACTTGTGGACTTTTTATAATTTGGAGCGTGAAATTAAATAAAATAATTTGCATTTAGCAGCTTACCTATCTAACGAGTGTTCTTGAACAACTACGTGGCTCTGACTGATGTCTCCACCTGGATGCTATTGGTGATGTTTTCATAGCCTGGTTTGGGATCCATCTACTTAATTATTTTCAGGTCCTATTCCATGATAGATATCGCGTATCTATGATTCTTCAGAAAAAAATGTGCCTACTTGAAGACAAGGAAATTGGTCAATGCACGCTGTTGATGCTTCTCACACCAAAGAACGGATGCAGAACTCTTTGTTAAAGATAAAAATCTTTTTTCCATAATTTCTGAGTAGTCCTAATCACCGCCATGTGAATACAGAAGCAGCTTAACAACTAAAATTGACTTGTCCAACACATAACTCTGTGTGAAAAGGAAATACTGCACTTGGGTGAAAGCAAAGACGGAGCAGAAAACAAAAAACAGCGATCAGTTATACAGTGCCCTAACTAATACTTTTAGCTAAATACGCTCTTATTCAGTCAAACTGTGCCATGCATCTTTTGTTTCCCTGAAGATTCTCTGCCTGCTTAAGTATATTTGAGCATCTCATCCTCAAGCACCTGCTGCTTGGTACAGACACCTCCCAGAAAGCTGAATAGCCTGTGATTCAGCAAAATGAAGAGCCTGTAAATAAAGTGTTGCAACTGCTATTTAGGTGAAAACTTGCTTTCATTCAGAGCTCAGATTAAAGATGTATTTCTGTAATGTATGGTTGATATGGAAATCACGCCTTTATTAAAGAAGTCCAGTTTACTAAAATGTGATGCTTCAGAAGTGCTTGTATGTTCCACTGATAACACTTCCGCTTTCTGCTGCTTCTGTTCTACTTGCAGTATGATTTGAGCACAATGGTGCTCTCAGGAACAGCAGTCAGAGCTTTGATCTTTTCTCAAGGATCAGACAAGAAAAGCCGTACTAATATTAGGATGCACTACAGCCTATTCTGTGCATGATTTGGCTTAAAACGAGTGATTAACCTGTTGGACACTACGATTTGCACTTCCTGCATGCTAGTGTGATCATCGTGCTGTAAAACAAAATTGTGGTAGTATTTTTCAGACACAAGCTTTAAAACATCCAGTTACAACACTGTATGCTGTTGGCAAAAACAATAATCTTCACTAGAGACAATAAGCGTGCTCCTTTCTACTAGATTCTAACTTCAGTTTTTGAATTTCTGTGCCACCCTGGACCACCTGTGGAGCAGATGCTGGATTTAAAGATGTCTGTGCAAATCCAACCTACTTAGATGAGGCCAGTCTGCAGATATGAGTAGTCACAGATAATGATAAAGTGTGGTGTAGAAGCAGCCTCTGAGCAAACTGAGAGGTGAACTATCAATGTTGAATATCAGGCAGCAAGCTGCTGGTTTGACCCTAAAAACATTTATTAACTTGAAAGATTCCTAAAAGATGATGATTTAGAAATGAATTATCAAAGTCTCAAAGTAATAGGATTACGTTACGAACACATCCTACAAACACAAACAATTAAATTAAAGCTGCCCTTGATGAATTTAACGCAACATGATGCAGAGTTACAGGATTGCAGTTCTTAGCCTACATTTTCTTCAGGGATGCGAGATGCTACCTAAGGGAAAATATATTTCCTGATAGCGTGGGTAGCATTAGATTTCATACCAAACTTTTTGTAAATTTCTGTGTAGTAGAAGCAACCTGAAAAAACAAAAAACCACAACACTTGGCTTTGGTAGACAGTATTGCTCCTTGAATTGGTGTTTCTTTCTTAAGAAATACAAAGAAGTCCAAGGAATAAGGCATTCAAAGCCAGGCTGTATGTGGCTCGGGGCAGCCTGGTCTAGTGGTTGGTGACCCTGCACATAGCAGGGGGTAGAAATGTAGGAATGCAATGTTGTTTTTGCATTAGATATTCAAAAGGGGGAACTGATGTGAAGAAGTAGAGCACAATGTGTTTGTATTTTGTAACTCGTCCTTAGAAATGCCAGATGTGAAAAAGTAGAAATACCATACATGTTGCATATTTTAGAAAAATAGTTGCTGAATGACGTGATTAATTCTTGCTTGCAAAACTGCAATAGTTTTTAAATGTTCCAAATAGTACAGGTATAGCAATATGGACTAGAAAGCATATTGTAGAGCTATTCTGTTTGGATAAGGGACATCAGCAAAAGGAAAACAGACTTAACAAACATCAAAGAAGCCAGGGACTCTACACAAGGCTGGATGGCCTCGCTCTGCGGGTAGGTTGGGATGCAACAGGCAGGCATCAAGATACTCCCCTCCATCTTTCTTTCAAGCTTATCTCAATGCAAGGACGAGCAGACATCCAGAAACAAAGACCGAGCGCTGAATGAGCAAATGCGAGAAGTTAACTAATTAATGATATATGCTTAGCTAGCAAAAATTTATGTTTATCCAGTATCTGTATATTTAGTTGAGTGCTGGGAAGATTGTGAACCTGAAGTACTCAGCCAATGAGGAATCAGGGGAGAAAGGGATAAGCATCGAGTAACGGGGCATAAAAGATGGGATGCTGTTTTCTGCGTGCTCTCCTGCTTGCAGGAAGCCCGCCATTGCAATCGTGAATAAAATCTGCTTTACCAGAGATACTGTTCTGATAAACTACTCGGATATTTCCAACAGAAACTACATGATCACTATGGTCCTTTTAAACCCAGGCCATTCTAGGAGTCTACGATTTGGGTAGATGTATGTTTTGTGTCAGAGATAATTTCAGTAAACATTTATGATCAGTAATTTAACTAAGAGCTGTTTATAAAATACATGCAGGAGCACACTCGAAGAACTAAGTAAAGAATCAAGAATTAAACTAAATAAATGAAAAAAAAAGAAAAACGTTACACAGTTACTTAAAATTCCAAAGACCCTTAATGGGGTCATGAACTAATCCGAGAGTGATTTAGTAGAGCATTAAACAGAAAACAACAGAATACGAGAGGAGATCCCTCGACTGACTTCTGATACCGACTCCAAGTAGCAGTATATTAAGTTTGGTTTGGGAGCAGATTAAACCAATTTTAAACCAGAGGTAATGGTGAAATGACAGACTGACGGTGGAATAAGAGAATATAGAAACAGAGTGGAATAGTACATGATAGAAAACGTATTCCCTTAAAAAAGAGCTGTTGTCACAACTTTATGTAAACAGCTAGTTCTAAGACCACTGTCTCGAAATAGAAAGGAATCCTATTTTTAAAATGTGGATGTGAAATAATGTACAAAAACTAACAATCTAACAATCTAACGTCAACTCCTCGGGCAGATCAGATAAAAGTTTCAAAGCAAAAAGGTACTGATCAATTGGTAAGGAAACAGAATTGTGAAAAAGAGCATGGTGTGTTATTTACACCTAAGCATCAGGAACAATCTTTTAAATACCCTGGTCGTGGCCATGTCACTGGTAACTGTGATGTACACAGCGCTTCAATGAAACCTATCAAGTTAGTGTATGTTTTGTTTCTGCAATCATAGATATCTGGTTACTGCTTTTGTATGGACTACAATATATAACTCATTTCCTTAATTTCCCCACATTTCCCTCAGAGTATTCTGCGAAACAATCTGCCGTAATAAGACTTTAAATTAAAGATCTCAATAATAAGAGTTCTATTGCTATGCTTCAGACACACATTCAAAATCTTGAATGTTTTTTCTTAGTACCTCTGTTTTACATTATTTTTTAACAGTTCCACCGAGTCCGGGGATTTCCCAAGGAATATATTCATGTTTCTATATGTAAATGAAACATAAATGCCAGGTACTTAGGGTTTACAAGAGAAATCATCCAATTCACGTATATTTCTAGCCATATAAGACTAGCATAGACAAGCATACTCAGCCTGGCCTTATTTCATAAAGAAGCAAACACAACAGGAAAGCTAGGTCACCAATTAAAAAAAACTGTCACTTTTCCAGGTAAAATGACTAAGTAATTATCTATTGCCAAACATCCATTTCATGTTAAGAGACGCTTCTGGAGCTTTACTGGAGAGCCGTGATTTAGCAACTAATTAACTACCCCACACTACATGTTCTTTCCCTCACTTAATGTGTTACAAAGTCAGAAACATATTAAATTTCACTCAACACTGTCCCTTAAATGATGAAACATGGTATATTATTGATTTTTCTCCAAATTCCACATACATCGCTTAGCACATAAACATTATTTTCCTTTATTGGATCAGACAAAAGCTACCTTCAGCCCCATGTGCTGGTCTGAGCAGTGACCAACAGCAGATCCCTCAGGAAGAACAAGAACATTCTAGCAAGAACAGGGTAATTATAAACTGATACCCTTTGGCAATAAGAATGTTTCTAGTGATTAACAGCTAAGGGATTTCCTAAGCCACAAGTCATGTTTTGTGTTTAATAGCTTCCAAATGTGATTAATTTTTTTTTCCCCCCTCCGTGAAACTTCCAGGAGGGGTGTGAACCTGTACAACCAGCATTCAGAAGATGCCATGGCAAGGCCCATGGCCTTGACAGTTTGAACTACACTGCACAAAGAAATAATCTTCTGTGTAGTTTGATAGGGCAATTTGAAAGTTTAATTGGGTACCCAATGCAGTTCAAGGTTGCACAATCATTCCTTATTCACCTCCGCAAAATCTTCCTTTAGCCATTTGCCTCTCAGGGTCTCTAAACAACATGCAGGGAGATAAAAGTATGAAACTGCTCTGTGATTCAGCAAAAGGGACTTAAAAAGGGAAAGAAAATTTTCTTTTCCTTTTTTTTTTTTTTTATCCCCCATGGAGTTCAGCTTGTTGTCCGTATGTTCACAGTTTGGTAAAAAGAATATGGATGATCCTGCAAGGAATGAGAACCACAGACTTTTCAACTGAGCTGAAAGCAACATTGAGGCTAGGTCAGAAATGGACAGAGAAAAGAAGTGCCAGAAAATTTCCTGTAAATTATACTGCAACTTTTTCATTTCAGAATCATTTCTGTGGTGCTCTGTGACCTATATTTTTAAACAATTTTTAGAATCATAATGCAAGATTGCATTATGGTAAAGATTAGACCACTGTTCAAGAACTGTATGCTATGTAAACATTCAAAACCTCTACAAGACCCAGAGTGAACAGTTTGGTCTCACGGACAGTAATCATTGGAACATCCAGAGTATTTTCTCTTAGAGAAATCAGCAGTTTTGATTATGGTTGCTGGAGTTAATAGGGATGAATCATATGACACTCATTGGAAGCTACCAAAAAACAAACAATAATTTTCTAAAAAGAAAACACAGCAAAATACATAAACATCCTATCATGGTTTATGCATTCTGATAAACTATGAAGAGGAGAGGAAGATAAACTGCTAAGTGGAGTACTCTCTTAAAACTGACCTAAACGCTACATCATGTATGTAGCAATTCCTATCTTTTCAAAATATAATCCTATGAAATAATCTTCCTTGAACTAGCTAAAATATCTTAAAACTTGTTCTAAGTTATTCACTTGTACCAGTGCTCCTTTTCATTTATTTTTTCATACTGAGATTATACCCAGTAAACACAAGAGCAAACTATGCTTACTGTTCTCAAAAATGAAAAATATGATTGGAAATTATTTAAAGCTGAGATGAGGAAAAGACACTACTGGATCCTAACGGGTTACAAAATACTCTCGCATGAGAATGCAGAGTTTATTACTACGGGATATGGCAGTGGTATTAACTCCTACTTTCTCTAGAGACACTTTCGCAGTGGGTAAGGAGCAGCTTTTAGGCTTATAAGTTAAGCATCAGAAACTTTTTATTACAAGCATCAGAAATCCTTCCCATCCTCAACTTTTTTAGTTAAAAAGTTAACTTTAGTTAAAAGTTAAACCTAAAAAAGTTGAGGATGGGAAGGATTTCTGATGCTTGTAATAAAAAGAAACACACAAATGTGTCCTTTTTTTTTAAAAAAAAAAAAAAAACAGTTTTCTGTGCAATCTTTCAAGAGATGGATTTTCCTCACATTTGCCTTGAATTTGATTTTTCTAGTGCTCTTGCTGGTTGTTTCTCTCTCTTTACTCTAGGAATATTTATATACCAAGGAAGTTGCATAGATCTTGTTCAAGGTTGTTATGCTAAGCTTTCCCATACTTCCCTATAAGTCTATAAAAGCAATAAAGGTATTATAGTAAGACAAAGGTCTAGTTCAGCAAAACTGTTACACTTGAATGTTAAATACTGGAATAATCCCACTTCGGTCAGGGCATTTCAAAAAAGCTCTTCTGGATCATGGTCTTTCTAGATTTTAACCTTAGCTAAGCAAAGTTTAACAATCTGTTATTTTAAGCTTCATTTATAATTAAAAGTGAATCTTTCTTAGAAAATGAATAGTGTTATGTAAGAAAAAAAGTCTAACTTAGACATGGGATTAAATTATTGGCATAATTACATGTTTTAACTAAATATTTCATGAGTTGTATCAGTAACATACAGGAAGTGTTGTCGCCTAGAGGAATACTCTTCTTGTGCTGACAACGCTTAACAAGCAGAGCTGGACTACAACACAAATGATCAAGAAAGTCATCCCCTGAAGTTCATGAAAACATTGTTTGCTATGCATAACCAAGATATTAAGCAGCAAAGCACAAGGACATTCAGAATTTATATTATATTTACTATGATTGTCCTTGTGTGCGCTTGTTACGCGCATGAATGCGCAGCAGACAGTGAGAGCAAAGCCCCTTGATGATTTACTCAGTGTCCCACTCTGGTAATACCTGAGAGAGAATCAGAATGTGAGGCAAAGAAGAAAATAAACTTTATGGATTTCTGAATGCCAAACACACATCTATAATAAAAAGCTTGCATGCAGCAGGTAAAACATTTTTCCTCTCCACTTAGTAAAAACATTTTTGGAAGTATGTTTTGTGAGGACTGAGATGCTATTAGCAGAGACCAGAAGGAAAGAATGAAGAGGTTTGTCAAGTGTAATGTCTATGGCCTCATCTGAGAACCATCCATTTTCAGGGACTCTCTGCTCTCAAATTCCTCTTTCAAATCTACCTATGTCAGCTGCATGGCTGCCTTCCATGCACTCTGGTTCGCTAGGAGCAAGAGGTTGGGTGTACTGCCAGAGATGTGAGATGAAACATGGGAATATTTGTATCCTATAAAATAGTTCAGCTGTGCCAGAGAAAAGAATTAGTCAAAATCAGAGCAGTTTGCATTTTTAAAAGTGAGCAAAGTCATGAAATAGCTATTGGAGAAGCCAAGAGCCCATTATAGCCTTGTTCATACAGAACTAAGACTGTGATGTCATAAAGGAAAGCTCTAGCCTTTCCAACATGCTCCAAGAGATACTGGCCTACTATTCCCTACACTGATTCTCCTTGAATGAATTTTAATTAATGCAGATAACAGCTAAAACTAATCAACTCAAAAGTATCATTTAAACTAAAAAGTATCATCAGCCTTCAATGTTCTTCCATAATGTTCTTGCATTGTCTTTCCAAGTGCTTTCGCTGAACTATCTTAAATTGTACACATAAGCTATCATGCTGTAAATTCTTAGAAACATCTATGTCAGATATGAACTGAATTATTCTACATGAGAGATTTGCTAATGGAAGAACTAAATGGCGTTAAATGGCAGACTTATGTTAACCTAAAAAAATCAGGCAGGCCAACGGGCGTAGACAACAGAACTCCTTTTTAGTCATGTGCTTTGTGCCTAGCCTACGTTTGTTCCAAGCCACATCCTCTACATGAAAACATGATATTACTTAATATATTGTCTTGAAACCATCAGCTAAATGTATATACTATGTAACCAGCTGAAATTAGGACAATTAATTGTTTTACATAAATATCACTTCAAGCTGAAAGGTACACCTAAATACAGTACAACCAAAATTAGATGAATGATGGCTGTAACCTGTTCCTGGAAACAAGAGATGACGAGAAGCAAGACAAAATAAAATTAAGTTGTAGTTATAAAAAGAATTAAGTGATTTATCTTGTCATATAGAGACTTGAGAAAAACTTCCAGGTGGTTAAGAATTTGACTCGTTTCTCTTTTCTGCCCACGTGAAAGTCAAGCCAGAAACCTTGCTTTTCAGTTTGGACTCAGCGAGAATTTTGCTTTTGCGATCGTGGAAAATAGTAAGTACATATATCTATGCATACATACAGATTCTTTCAAGTAGGTGAAGATTTAAGCTTGTGCTTCCTGTATAACTCCATAAACCTGGAACTATACAGGACAGAAGAGGGAGATCTTTAAATAAAAACAACTCACTGTAAAACAGAAGTTTATTTATACTCAGTATTGTGTCTGTTTTCTCAGCTAGACTTTGGATGAAGGGTATTAAGACAATTTCTGAACTTCGTAGCAAAGTAACTAGTAACTAGTAACAAAGGTCTGAACCTGACAAACGCATCACACATTTTACAGAAAAGTTTGGGCACTTGGTATCATCTGGGTTCAGTCCTTCAAAAGCTAGTCTAAACTAGTTTTGATTGCTGGGAGGAAACACTTTCAGAAGAGCATTATGAACATAGTGAGAAAAAGGTAATTTTAAGGAGCACAGAGAACTAAAGTGAACAAAAGTAAAGAAAAAGAGACAAGGAAGCCTGAATTATTTAGAAGACTGGTCTTTTGTCCTCTGAAGACTTCCAAGTGACAATTCAGTCTTCTGCATTAGTAATTAGTGGGACATCTGTTATGTTTTGGCCAGTATGCAAAATCAGGAGAAAGCCAGAAGAGACAATAAGAGGAAGTAGACCTAAAAATATTTATAAAGCACATATCTAAGTTTGGAATAAAAACACTCTGGAGTAAGTTAATGAAACACATTTCTTCTGTATTTCTTAAGTGATGAGAGGACTATAAAGAATATGCATAGAAAATAACGTTGGCATTTATAAACTACGGTAGAATTTTAGTCACAAAGAATTTTCTCATGAAAGCACAAAATTACAGCACCACTATTTTGAATTAGGTACATAATAGCCAACTCATCCATAAAACTCTGCTACAAGTCCAGTTTCCCTTTTTCTTGCATCGTACCTTTCCTTGGCATGACCAAAAACCATGCAAGATTCAATAAAACCTTGTTGTGTGGCATAAGGAGATCATAATTGGATGAAAAAATCTTATTTCCACTTATGCCTTTCTCTACAATACACAACTTGCTTCCCAGTGATGATGGATGAGTGCAATACCCAATTCAGCCTGACGGCCAGGAATTCTAAGTACCTTGAATTGAATAATGGTGTACTGAAAAAACATGCAATGGAAGGAAGCATCTAACATCTGTCTCACTTCACAAAGAAATGAAATACCTGAGTAGCTTCCCTAACCTGAGCAGAGCCAAGCTTCTGCCCACAAATTCTTACCTCTGCGTTGGCTTCCACTGACATCATTTGACTGCGTAGGTAATTGTCCCTGCAAAGAGATTTATCTGCAGGTTATGGGCCAAGGTTCACGTCTGGTGGGTTGTCTGGTTTCCACTATTCATCTGGGAGGCTTCTTAGTTTTGGATATTAGACTTCGCTGCTCAGCCCCCAGAAATTTTCCTCTCTCATTCATCTCCCCAAATGACTGCTGAAAGTTTGGGCTGGAGGATGCCAGAAGGAACAAGACTTGGAAAGTTTTAGTGCAAAGCAAGACTTAGATCTTACTCTAAGCCCACTAGAAACTTCAACTTGCATATATAAAAGAAAACATGTATATTAACAGAAATAATTAAATTCAAGTTTAGAACAAAAAATAAAAAGTGGACAGGGATGGTGAACGTTAGGAAAGCTGTTTCTGTACCTGGCCTTTGCAGTACCTGTTAAAACACGGCCCTGAAAGAAATTCTAGTCATACTGTTCCTGTGTTTCCAGCAAAGCAGTAAATGAGAATGTGCTACTTGGAAAGATAGTTATAGAAGTCCAGTTTTTCTGATGGCATTTACAGAAATTTGGCGCACCCTTAAATTATAGAGGTCTCTCTAAAAGTAAGGCCTCTCATTTATTTCCATGGAAATTACAATCGATACAGAGAATACAATAACATTATTTAATAGAGCAAATTACCACCTACAAAACACTCTTCTTCAACAAAGCCACTACTATTAGATGTGCCTTTTCACCAGCGATGAACACGAACCTGCATGCTGCACTCATAACAATCTGCATGGCCATGGCTTGCTTTTCACCTCGCTGTTGCCAGTAATGAAACACCACCCAGTGCCTCACTATGCTAACAGCCACTGTTTCATCTCCATAAACATTCAGCAAGCGTCCTTGAATGTCAGTGGGCACCATTTTTTCCACATGGAGGAACTCAATGACACACCTTTGCATTGTGTCAGATGTCATTTTGTCAGACTGTCCCTCTGATGCCATCTGTTCACACAGCAACAAAATGTAATTGAATACTGTCAGGAAGGTTTAACCTCAGCTGCCACTCCACCAATATCTGCCTCTGCTGTCATGGAACAACTCAATAAAGTAGGTGGCATCACTTTTGGAGCAGCCCTTGTATAATTATGAACTTAAATACAGTACATAAAAAAGAGATTCATGCTATGACGTGATTATAAGTAGTATTAAAAGAAAATGATATTTTAAAACAAGAATTCATAATGGTGTTCTTGACTTTGGAAAATAATATCACAAATTACAAAATAATTCATCAAGAATCCTTGTATTTCATTTTTGTTAGAAAAACCTGCAACCAAAAAAACACGACCCATTGAAAGCCACTCTTCTGACAAGCTTACTTCTAGTACTTGTAGAACGTTCTGATGGGAGAACAGAGAATAGAACTGCTCGATGTTGAAGATTTGACTCATTTTACATTCTAGAACTTTTTGCATCTGATCCTAATTTACAATTTCAGTGGGATGTTTCAAAACTATTTTCTTTAAGTGATTAATTTCCAATCCAGTGGAATATCACTGCAGAGTTTCTGGTTCGTCATTTTGATACTGATAATTTTAATTAAGACAACAATAAGCTATAAAATTAATAATACATACCCACTAATGCTTCACAGACTTTTAGAGACAAAGAGAAAAGGGAGATAACCAGAAGCTGGTACTGAGCATGTCTTCTACAGCACAGATCCTTGCACATTCCTTGAATAAATACTGGGGTCAAACTGTTCATTACCCCAAAGCTGTAACACGTTCAGCATTCAAGGGGTTATAGATAATACCCCGACCAACTCTTCGTAGTCTCTCAAGTACTGTGCGGCGTGGAATACTTCGAAGCTGGAAGGGCCATCATATCTCAGCTGAAGTTCAGCTCCTGGGGATAAAGCAATCAATTTACACAACACCTTGCTCTGGAGCATTTCCAGAACAATCTGTATTCAAGACTCCGAATAAAGTTCATGCTCTTGTAACACTACAGCCAAGGGCTGCTCAAGCTGTCAATGCCTACTCTGGCAGCGCTCTCCTGGCATAGCCTAGGTGGTGGCTCTCCTCAAAGTGGTGCTCTTGCCGTCTCTCCTCTTTGGCTTAAAAATTATAGTGACTCAGCTTGCCAAACTACAACTCTGCTTTAAGTGTGTTTTTTGCATTTAAGCGACCGGGCCAGATTTGTCTGTAGTTCTCCCATAATGACAATTGTAAAGGTTGAAAAAACAGAGCACAGAGCTGATGGTTATACTTGGCTGATGTAAGCACTTTCCTATATCTCTGCACCAGTCACTTTTAATAGTAACGAAAAGCAATAAAAATTTCAGTGAATGAGAAATCACACAGCGGGAGGATTCACACCTAGTTTTGTACTGCGGTTTCTGAACAGATTTGAGAACGTTTGGCACTTGATTCAGCTCACGGCGGAGGGGAGCAGAGCCATGACTTTCAGCTTACAACGCAACTGTCCACATCAAGATGAAAACTGGGTTTTGGATTTCACCTCACTTAAAGTAGAACAGCTTGATGCACACTGAAGTAGTGCTGAGCACAAAGGCTCTGTAAGAGCTGAAATCAGTGTCCTCATCTGTCCCTCCCTCCTTCTTTCCTGCTTACATAAAAGTGCAAAACTACCTCAGAACACCAATTTTGACAGAACTATTTGTCATAAGGCAGCATATCAAAACTGCACCTGTTGCCTCAGCCTGTTTCCCCTCTATTTTTACTTCTGATGTAAACCAGGAGAGGGTCACTGAATGCAGACTAATACAAAACCTTAAGAGAAACTTGTGAAATTTGCTTGGGATGTTTTCAGAGAAAATTTTTGTCAAGTGATGGAACCTCAGACTACTCTTTTATCTTCCCAGATGACTGTTCTTACTGGCATATTTTTAAATGGTTGCTTTTTTTCTGCTCTTCTTCCATCCTGCTTCACAGGAGTTTCATAGGGCCTGTCTAGATTTAACATAAATCAAGAAGCCTAATTGCCAAGTGTCACTGCAGTGCCAGAGAGACTGGCAACTGCAAGAGAACATCTGCTAATATCTTAAAAAAAAAAAAAAAAAAGAAAGAAAAACGGATGTGAAGATTTTTTTTTTTTTTTTTCAGATTGGATTTCAATGGACGTAAGGTCTGATTATTGAGAACCTTACGTCCTGCTGGTTTCAGTCAAATTTGGCTACCTAAGTAAGGCTGATTTACTGAAAAGATCTGAATCAAAGAAAGGGAAAATATTCAGATTTACTAAAAGTTTGTACAATGTGAGATTGAATCTTTGCCTCCCACATAGCCTCTTTGTAACATATACTTACAACTTCATTTCAAGAATATACCTGTTCAGGGTGTTTTGCATATAAAATATTACTAATGCCAGGAATAAATACACATTTTTTTTCATGCCCCTGAATAGATCTTTTACAGGTTAAAGTATAAAGTACTTTGCATCATGCCTTGATTTACTTAACACAGACCAGTTAAAAAAAAATAAATTAGAGAAAAACATCAAGAAAGCAGAAATAGAACATGCGCTGCATGCGGTGAAGTAATTTTAGTCTGTAACTCAGATCAAGTGACATAAAAGCTACAAAGGATCTCGGCAGACACTTTTACTGTTGGGAAAGAATAACTCATTGACATTGTTCTTAACTTGTAGTGGGAAATTAGGTCGTAGGCACTTGGAATATGGCTTTTAAAGTATGTAAACTTTACAACAGTCATTCAGAAAGGGCTTCATTGGATTTCATTAGTGTACAATGACACTGCTGAGGTCAAAATTGCAATAAAAATGCAGCATGAAAAAAACCCAATACCTAAGTGCTTGAGAACTGCACCTAATTAAGTACGATAACTGAGTTTAGGTAGCAATATAATTTACAAAAAGGTTTGCCTGCTCATATATATGGACTACATCAATATTTCTTTTTATCCAAACAAGTTTTCTAAAACCTAAACTCAGTCAAGTAACAAATATCTAGCATTACCCTTTCTGATCTAACACAGGGAGAACACAAAAGAAAAAAAAATATTTTAAAGACAAAACAATTAGTATCCCTGCTAAAACCACGTCTTCCTACTTGTACAAATAGGAACGCATTATTCAGAGAAGTTCTTCTTCACCAGCCAGAAAGAAAAATATATTATTTAAGCCATATGATTGCTATATAGAAAGCATTCAGGCTTAGCTTATCTCACAGTAGGAAAAAGAGGATGGGTTATGAAGCACAGGAAAGACCAATGGAATCAATGGTGCAAATTTTTCTCTGTGGAAATGAAAACACTAGTCCTTGCAGGATGATCAAGGAATGGAAATCACCTACGTAGTGACTTACCCAACAATTCTAAGAGGACATTTCATTACAGCTGTAAAAAAAAAAAAGAAAAAGAAAAAGAAAAGAAAAGAAAAGAAAAGTAGTCCCCTGCAGTCTGTGGGCCAGTACACGAGCTTATAAATAAGCGTTGCCTTCTGTGACGGGTAACTCTTTTGACCCTCTTTAAATTACCACAGGTTTTAAAACTGAAAAGCTCTCAGCTTCAGAAGAATGCATTATATATGCTCCTTGAGCACGTACCTTGCATTTCAACGTTCTGCTGTTGAGCTCTTGGACCAAAATCAAGTCTGGGTAGAAAACAGGCTGCAAATGATCCAGATGAAGGCAGCTCTGGACACGCATGGGAACAATGCTCTGGGTACATAGGAGATTGTAATGTCAAAGAAGTTGCCTAGATGGTAGGTTGAAGTAGCATTCATTCTTTTTCTCAGGTTATCCAAGTCTTCCTTGGGGTGGTAAGCACTACTTAAGGTTTGTATGAGCTTGTGCCTTCAGCATGGGCAGTCAAATAATGCTTGAACAAAGTAGGGCAGCAGGATTATCAGTACAGATTTGAACTTCTGATCTTGTTTCTAGATGATTTGTTCAACACTTGGCCTCTACTGGTCCTGCCAGACAGCAGGATTCAGTACCCTAAGCGCTCCATCATCTTCCTAGTAGCAGCAGGCTGGGTATTGTGCAACTGCTCAAAACAAATCCTTTTGTATTTCCTACACAACTCTCATGTTCTTAATTTAATCACTAGTAAATTAAGTGTATCACAATCTGCTACAGGTTTTCTACATTTCTGTAAACATTTTCTAAAAGAGCTTTCTGAACTCTACCTTCAACTTCAAAACAAGCATTATACACAAAAGCACATACAAAACGCAAATCGAAGAGGTGAAGTCATCTATATTTCTAAGATGACTTTTTAGAAATTGTTGGGTGTTAAGATAAAAGAAGCCTTGCACATTCTTCAAATAGCTTATGCAAGAGGAACACATGAAGAGAGGAAAGTCCATAGTCAGGCTGAAGCTTTGCTCATACCCAGAGCTCACTTTGCAGTGAAAATGAAAAACAAAGGCCATTCTCTTAGGGCAGCCATTTTATAAGTCACACAAATCTTAAACCCTGTAACAATCTGTGAGCTCAGGAAGCTAACATGTTTATTTAAAGCTGCGTGCACATACATGAGAAATTCAGACCATAATAGGATACTCTCTTTTAAATCCTGCTTTGCTAATCAGCTATCTATCTTGGACAAAAATACATGCCGATTTTCTTGCTGAGCTTTGCTTAAGGCATTCCAGACTGAAGCTAATAGCACAATTAGCAAAACTAGTATAAAATACAGAAGACAAACCAAACAGAAGTTTTGTTAAATAAATAAATAAAAATGCTTTAGACTTAACATTTGTTTCTCAAACTCAGTCACGCAGAACATGGTCTGATTCTCAAGGCATGTTTTCACTGCTCCTAGCCAAGTCAACAATTTGCATTATTTCTAGCATTCAGCATGTGAAGCAGAACACACAGATGTATGCCTGTCAGCTTTTCCAGTGAAACTTGCACATATTTTCCTTCCACAGAGAACTAGGTCCTTGACTCAGTGTCTTACTAAGCAGACATTATTCATTATAAGATATCACAGCTGTAATTCAGATTTCATTTACATTACTTTTTTTTCAGTGAGTCAAACAGCACATTTAGATGAACAGAATGCCACATCTATAATAGGTTTTATGGAAAAGAATGGAAAATTACTCATGCTTTTTAGAGTTCAGAGGGTTACAGAGGCAGCTTTCTCAGTGTGCCAAGTCTACTTACACGTCATTTCAAAACATCAACTTATTAAATAACGCTACTGTCTATGTACATGTTTAACACTATCATATTCCAGTGATTATAAAGCTGCAGTTTTAAATGCTATCCCAACACAGCCTTCACTATCACATACAAACAAGAAGACAAGAAGACTGCTTCCTTTCTCCTGCCTCTAGAATACAAGAACATTCAATACCCTAGGTGGAAAAGTGGGGAAAAAAAAAGTAAAAAAGCCAAATCGGTGCCTATTTTCTAATAATTTTTTTGGTTGTTGCTGTTGATTTTGCTTTGTTTGAATTACAGTTTATTCTGTTGATGCCATATAATGATTTCAGGATACTTTTTAGTATGGGTTTCAATAAATAATCTGTTGTCTCCAAAGTGCATTCCCACCACCCAGCACCGTCCGGGTTCCCTGAAGTTTACAAAGGACAGACCTGTGAGATGGGTGCGCTACCGTGACAAATTTCCCTAGAATTCAAGATGAAAACCAATTTCCATCCAATTTCATGCAGTACACTAGCTATGCTATTTCAGGAGTGAATGGAAACCCCAGAACAGATTGAAACGTGAGTTCCACAAACACCATACTGCACAGGTATGACGCAAAAGAAAATGGGGATTTGGACCAGGCAAGGGCTGGGAAGTATCAAATTTTTCCACAATATACCAGATATCTCAGAATCAGTAATTATGGCATAGCTCCTAGAGCTGACTGTATGACATCCCTATATTTAGCCTTACCTAAACAAAAGAAGCCTTAACTTCTCATGATAAAGGATTTATAAATGGAAATTGTTTATTTGAGTAATACTCAATGCTGGGTCTGTCCAAACTGCAGGCAGTATAATTGCACAGTTTGTTCACAGAGAGTTCCTTTAATAAATATAAAATCCTGTCCTGTAAAACTCTGTATAAGTGTTGCTCAGGAGATAAAATAGACTACCTAATCAATTTTCATTTAGACCTTAATTTTAAGACTTCAAAAAAATGAGATGCTCACGAAAAGGTCCGTAAGTAGGAAGTCAAGCCTCAATAACACCCAAAAATTTTGTAAAAAAAGGAAACAAAAACCACCACGTGCGCTATCCTTTCAAAAAAGAAAAAAAAAGGATTCAGGATAGATTTTCACAGGCTAGGATGCAACTTGCAAATACTCCAGTTTATATTCAGAGAAACATTTCAATGAGAATTTACTACTCAGTTTCCTCACACACTTGTATTTCGCTCAACAAATCCAAGAAGTTATTATAATGTAAAACCGTAGTTTTAAATTTGTTAAACACTCTCAACAATCTTCGAATTTTACTAAGATAAAATGGAAACACTGATAGGATTTTCAAAAGCTAATTTTATCC
Organism: Meleagris gallopavo; assembly: GCF_905368555.1. Taxonomy (NCBI): domain Eukaryota; kingdom Metazoa; phylum Chordata; class Aves; order Galliformes; family Phasianidae; genus Meleagris; species Meleagris gallopavo. Next base: position 2,358,075 of record NC_139410.1, read on the forward strand.
AACAATTAGATAATATCACTCACAGAGGAGAATGGATACTTAAGTGGAATCAACTGCCACACTGGTCTGCTAATTTCACTGACCTCAAGAGAATACAATATGGCCTAAAAACTGAGCTTGTTACAAAAAGCAATTTAGCCTTTGAGAAGATTAATTAGATTTCAGATGAAAATAAATTCCTTGTAATAAACTCCTTTTCAAAAAAAGATCATTTCTTGATGAAAAAGAATGATGAAACTTCTATCAAAAAACTACTGTCCCACAGAAGCGATAACGCTAAATGAAAGAAAAATACCGTCCCCATCGCAAGAGAAACATTTATACTGCAGACAGACTTTGTAACTAGAAGGACAGCATTTCCTTATCCGCATAACACACTGCTAAATTGATGCTTCACTCTCACAAAATGATTTAGGTTAGAATGAACACTGAAGATTACTTACTTCCAGCCCTCTCCTTTGGTATATTCTCTCCCATATCACCTGCTTCCTTGTATGGCCTTTTAGAAAATATAAGCAAATTTTCAGACTGGATTATCACATCCAAAACGGATGGTATTTCAACACAATTTCTGTATGTAACTACACCTTCAAAACAGCTGCAAGGATTTCTTCTTTCACAGGAAGAACTAATACTCATGGGATTACTATTTTGCAAAAGAACCTTTCAAGTGAAGTAGATTTCTATGGCTAATACTAACACAGATTAACGGGCATACACAAGCTCCTTTACAGCAGTTGTGGAACAGCCCGTAGAACAGAATAAAAATAAGAATGCGTGATTGCATTAACAAAGTATTCCCAGTCAGTCTTGTTTTACTCTGCCTATTTTAGAACTGAAATATTTTTACAGCAGTTTAAAAATAAACACTCCTTGGTTTCTAAAATAGAAATAAAAAAAATTCAGAGTAAAATAATAATTAATTAAAAAAATTGGACTTAAATGCATAATGCTGATATATCCACATGTGCATGGGGTTTTTTTTCGGCTTTCTTTTTCCAAATTTCAACTTATCTCTTGGGAGTGAGCATCAATCTACAATTTCATACAAGATTATTCAGAGCAATGGAAATCATAACAGGTAGGATAAAAAAAACCCAAACTGTCCATTAGATCTTTGTCACTTTATGTTTGTACTTACATAAAAAGAAGGCTGTTTTTTGCACTTGTAAACATTTACGTGACTCAAGCTATCCAGATGTTGGCTGGGTTTTCAGTTGATTTCTTCTTAAATTACTTCCTAAACATCACTAGCTGCATTTGCTTGAACTTTTGTGATTAAAAGGACAAGGACTGGCCTCTGGTTTTGCTGAGGTTCTATGCTTCCTTTGCATAAATATGACTGTATTGATTCACTCTTCCTCCAGGTCTGTTGTAGACCATTTAAACTCCAGACAGCTTTATTATAGCACCCTAATGAAAAATTTAATGCTCTCTGTTGCAATAACTTTCTTTTACCATCTATGCCTTTTCCCCCTCCTTCCCTCAGGTAGCAGTTCGCAGCTGTGAGCATCAGAAGATTGCTGTATTTCTGAAACCCCACAGCTGCAAAGATACGCCTACCAGAGAGAACAAAGCCCTGGATTTCAAAATCAAGTAGCATAGCACGTAAAGGAAGATCAAGGTTGTAACCATCTAATTTTCTTTGGTTGATATTTGCATGGCTGCTTAAATATATACGAACATATGGACCATGCTAATGTAAATGTGTGTAAGAACGCTACTTTGGAAATACTCCAAATTCCTTCAGCTCTGTTATTGTAATTGAGCTCATCACAAAACAATTCCATCTGCTTCAGGCTTGGGCAGAATTGTGCCAGAGTGCTGACTAACGTGCAGCTTAGTTGAGACAGTTTTGAGAAGATGACTGTAATAACCATCAGCACTAACACTTTGTTAGATTAAAGGAGATGCCACCAGGTGCAAGATGAACTCCTAAGCTGCTTCCAGATATGAAAAGATAGAAACATGAATTTCTGCACACAAGACACAATCTCAACACATTTACATTCTTTGTCCTTTCATGGGTTCCAAATAAATAGAACTTCTGACTCACTTTTACACAATACCTTCCCAATTGTCCATCAAGAATCATTTTCAGATGTATGTTTTCTTCCAAATGGTTATTTTCACCCAAATTCCCATTAGCTTTCCCTTCAGGTCAATGTATCTGTAGAAGCTTGACCACCCTTTCATAGAAGTCTGATCATCCTTCAAATATTCACGTTGCTGATCATTTTTCTGACCACTTTTAAAGACATTTTTTTAAAAAGTGTTATGTTTGAACCTGCAACTTTCCTTGCAACTCATCCGCCATTCTTACACTCAGTCTTCTTATGAAACTGCATGACAGATCTCTCATATAAATTGTCATCTCAGATAGATTGTCATTTTAGCAGTTTTTACTGTTTTTCATATCTACTTGCCTTTCCTCTGTATCTGCCTCCCCTCCTCAGTGCTTTCCATGACATTGTAAAAAGCAGCTGTGAAACCTGGAAACCTCTTGTATAATACAAAGCATTCAAGACGTAAACAAAGACACACCATTTTCATAATATCAGATGAACTGAGATGGAATCAAAGGGCTACACTGAGTGACACAGACATGTGCAGAAGCTTTAAGTCTACAGGCATCTGTATCCATCTCTTATGGTTGTAGTTCTGCTCAAGGCGGTGTGGCCCTTCTGCCTTCCAGCTGACCACATGCAAGCCATTCTTGATGTGGTAAAAGATTAAACTAGTTTGTGAGAAATCTCAAAGGAGGGGCCATCTTGGAAACAGGGATGAGAGCAAAATCACAGCAGAAAGCAGTTAGATTGACCTAGATTATAAAAAACAAACAAAAAAACCCACCAACAACTCGCCTTTTGCATGCAGTTGGCAGACTGTCAGCAAACCCTAATCTATCCTGAACATGAACAGATCTTGAAGGATACCTAATCTATCCTGAACATGAACAGATCCTGAAGGATACTCCATGTCTACTTCTGTCTAAAATCAGCTGCCTTGGTTTAAGTCACTCGTACTTTTTAATTTATACATTTTTAACGTAATATGTCTCGTGTCCCATAAATAGCACTCCTATCACTTAAAAAGCATTGCAACAAAGCTTTTTGGAAAGAACATTAAGCAAGTATTAAGTTTTAAGCCTCTTGTGGTATTTGTAGCCTGTATTAACGTTAATGACGTTAATGACACTGTGTCGCTCTTTTTAAAAGCTATCTAAAGACTTCATTTCTGCTTCTCAGGCTTCCTGGTTGGAACGTATTACAAGCAGGCAGTGGACACAACAAGCATATTTTCTTAACCAAGGAGCAGATATTGATGGAGTACTGTAAGTAGCCAAGTCCAGGACTGGATTGTTTTCAGCAGTATTTTCTACATTTTCATTCTTCGAATACCTCAGATTATGATCTTTCCTGCACTAATGACTATTTCCACCTTCTCAAAGACAACCCAAACCTGTGCTTGAAAAGACTACAAATGACAAACTGATTTCTGTATGTTTTTTACCTGATCCTTACATCAAATAATTGATTATCAATGCTCATAACACTCCATAGCACACACTTACACATAAAGAAGTAGAAGAGAACTTACATAAAGTAATTTTTGGCTGACCTTGCCAAGTTCAAGATTCTAGCCCACATTTCTTGCATTTCACAAGCTGCGTTACAAAAAGCATAGCAATTCAATGATATTTCTAAGGAAACAAATGAACTCACAGAATTTTATTTTAAAACAAGCACAAAAACAATCTGGAAATTAAGCTGTAAGTAAAGAAAGGTTTCTGTTGTGCAACTTTGTTGTAGTAAGTAGACGGTCATTTTTAATTGACATACTTCCCATTACTGTTGTTGGAAACCTCATCATCTGACACACAGACAGAAGGATTCTTTTTGTTCCCCCCCATGCAACTGCAGACTACAAACGCACATGCTATAAATGTATTAAAAAAGCAATTCAACATCCATTCTCTGTGTAATTCTCATGTCTCTTCATCATTCTGTGTCTAGTGTGCTCTTCACACAGAGATGAAGGAAACACTGAAGCTTCTAAGGGCTGTCTGGAACCATTTTTTTTTCTTATCTTTGCACCTTGAGATCAAAAAGCTTGACCATATCCAAAGAAAAAAAATCCTAATTTCCTTCCCTGCAAGGCACATTGTAACCTGCGCAGATCTTTCCAAAGCCAACAGCACTGACCACTGAAGAGCACTAGCAGGTTGATCTCGGTTACGGGGAAACAAACGTAACGTCATTGCTCCCAGTCCCTGATTTCACTCTGGCCAGGACACCAAGCTGGGGAGAGTCACCAATTCACTGCAGTTCTCCTGTGGGGTCTCACATTCTGCGAAAAGCTGAACGGGGCCATCTTCTAGCACACATGGCAGGAGAAAGTGTGTGGTCAAAGACCAGAAACTGGAGTGTGATGTGAAGTTAGAAGTTTAATGATTTTTGTTTATCTAAGATTAAGCAATTGTGCTTGTATCCATACTTTCCCTAGTCAGTTAGTGCTTGTTTTTGTTTCTTTCTTCTGATCAGCTAAGATGGTGTCTTGCAGTATCACTCTCTGGCTCACAGCCTCGCTAGAGTCAATTCAAAGACCCGATTCCAGCAGTTTTTCTTCATGCTGGCCCACACTCAGTTGTTTATTTTCACACCAATCGACAGTAATATTTCAGCCAAGAACTCCAGGCCCAAACCTGTCAACCTGACATCTACTTGAGCTACTTCAAAGGTGATTACGCTTGCACTTGTGTTTACACAGCAGCTCCTGAGAGGAAATTGTGCTGCCTACAGTTATTGTAATCTGAAAATGCATTCCAGTTTGCATCCCTTTATGCTGAATCTCCGTGGGTGATTAGGAAGTGGTGAATGATGCGCTGCTACCACAGTGTCCAGTGATTGTGCAGAGCTACGAGTTAGTCAGTCTTGTCTGTCAGTTTCAGGCATCTACTGGCAGCTCTCAGAAGCCCTAGTCTACATAAATTAGCACTATATCCACGAGTTTTTCATACACTGCAGAAAACCTATGCCATTTCATGGTCTGGATATCAAAGAACATTTCAGCAACAACCATCCCCTCATTTCTCCAAGCAGCTCACTGCATAATATTTAAACATTATCAATTCTCAATTCAAGGGTATTTCTCTGAAAGTTTTAAAGAGTAAATAGGAAAGAGACGTTAGGAAGTGCAATTTATTTCTAATGTTGATGCTATTTGAAAACAAGCACACTCACATCCATACTGGTATAGCATTAGCTTTCAAACATGGTCACCACGACCTTAGCATCACCTTTATCACAGTTAAAGTGCATCCTCACATACTTCCATTTTTGGAGCTTTCCCACAGCTCTAGCTCCTGATGCTGAAATAATCCAGGACAACTGTGTCTTGCTCTGATGCAGAATCAAGGCAAAAGAAAGCAAGACTGTTGTCAACCATGACAACTGTTAGATAAAATAGTTCTGTCACTTTCAAAAATGATGCAAGAGAAAAGTCACGCTTTTTCTTAAAAAACAAAACAAAAAAAAAATTAAGCATTTTTCAGCTAGGGAACAAAAAAAATTGATAACTTACAGGACCCATCCCAACATATCTTTTCTTGTGAAAATCCACCAAAAACATGCCCAACACACAAACACTCGAAACATGATAGCTTGCACGTAGTTATTGAAGTAACAGCCATTAGGCAAATCCCAGAGACTCAATCTGCCTTGCTAAGGATGGAGGAGGAATCTTCTGCTACCGAAGCTCTGGACTACATTGGACACTGTAAAGCCTCTCTCCTTTATTTTCAGTTATTCATACTAGTGAAGTCTCTTGTCAAACTCTTCATTCCTCATAATAACGCTTTCAATCATTATTAAGCTGTTAGTAAGTTTCAGTATCTGTGGAAGCAATGTGCTGCTCAGCTTAACCTCACTGATCTTGATCTGCGCAGAAACCTGATGAGAACTCGCATGTTCTTGAAAGCTCTTATTCTATCAAGAACACAAGAACTATTGGAAATATAACCACTGCTCTGGATGTTTTTGTCCCTCATTCCTCAGGCAAGCATGGAAAGATTTACTGAGACCATCTGGAACTATTCTGGTTCTTATCAAGCAGCAGACTTTTTTCTTCCTTTCTTTTCTTTCCAGTTCTCTTTAAGTGACTCATCCACTAATGTTGTTTAGCCACAGTTTTCTGTCTTTGTCAGGACGAGCTTTCATTGAACAGTACACCAGTGGGGGTGGGAGGTGGGAAAACAACCTAACTGCATCTCCAGCTTCACATTTTTCCTACAAAAAAACCTCACTTTTATATATGGGTATATAATTTAATAATTTATAATTTAATAATGGGTATTTCAAAATTCCTTTGTTTTTAGTTCTAAATAATATCTACCCAGAGTTCTGAAGGCAGGAAGATGATTCAGGAAAGACATAAATGGGTCAAGCCAAGTTATTTCGGCTAAGGACTGTCTTAATTAAAATCTTATTTATTTACTTATTTTTGGTGATGGGAAGAGAAAATCCATTAGAAAATGAGATAGATCAAGTCTGAAGTTTCATCACCTTGATGAGGTCACACTATGAGAGTCACAGGGAGAAAGCTTCTGAATACAATGGGAGCGAAAAGGGACAAAAAAATTAACTAGAAGATAACCAAATTAAAATTAGAAGATACCTGCTCAGTGGGAAACAAAATACCAAACAGAGCAGTGAAAATACAACTTTCCTGATCTCAATCACACAAAGCATTGATACGAATAATTAGCTTATAAATTATCAGACTTCACTTGATGTTCAGGCATGTTCCCAAATAAGGAGGTATTTCATGCAGCAATCGAGAAATAGATGAAAGATGATTGAGCAACTTACACTAAACATACGTAACAGGTTGGAAAGCAACAGACTCAAATATGCTAGGAAAATAATTTGTTCTAACAAGTGTTTACTTAGAACTGCATATACTATTTACTCATGTTGACTACCATTGTACAGAAAATTTCAGACAAAGCAAAGTTTGAAGCACTTAATTTTTCTAGTGACAGCTAAAAAAAAAAAATAAAATCAACCCATTCCTACAGTACAGTAGCATACATCCACAGGCTGGTTTGTCACAATAATGGGGCCATTCACATGCAGAGATGGAATGTGCTATTCTTCTGGTAGGGGTATATAAGAAATAAGCCCTCCAGCTCCATCTACATTATACACTGATAATATAGATGGGCGTGGATGAAATTCTAATACTTAGATATAGCAGTAAACTAATGATGGAGCACAGTAAGCAATTCTGCAAGTCAAACTGATCTGCTGATCCAAAACAGATATTACTTTTCAAAATATTTCATCAAGAGTACACTAGATACAGCATAGGATTTTTCTTGTCAAGATCAAGAGCAAACATGTCAGTCAATGCTATATGACTAAGATATTTCAAACTAACTGATCACTTTAGGTGCCAAAGCAAATTTAAGACCTCTTTTACAGGAGGGACCATCCATCAACCTCCTGAAGATCAAATTGCTTAAGAAATGGACTTCTCTTCTGGATTTTGTCTTTACAAACATTGGCACAATCAATAACATTCTGGACTTCAATGGATTCATCTTGTAATGATTGCTTTTAACAAGATCAATACACAAATACTGATATTGCAAATTGTTATATTTTATTCAAAAAAAAAATCAAGAAGATTTCTTATGTTTAAGACATGGGTAAATAATGCAGCCCATACGTACCTGACATAACTATGAAATGTTTGTATACAACACATTATTACCCTTTATAAACATACAAGGGCTGCACCAAGAGTTTTATTATCGTGGCTTGCTATGTCAGAGGCAGAAATTGGTGGTACAGCAGTAGAGGTTGAACCTTCTTACCAATACTCTGTTACGCTTTGCTGCAATGCAACAGATGGCAGCAAAGGGGAAGTCTGACAAAACGGGCTCTGACACAGAAGTGCATATGAAGCAAAGGCGTGGCATTACACACCTCCAAGTAGAAAAAACAACACCTACTGAAATCATTACGCTTGCTGAGTGTTTATGAACACCGAGCAGTGGATGTGAGCATAGTGTGGCTTTGTGTCCCTTTCAGTAGTGGCAACAGCAACATGAAAAACAAGTCACGCTGTGGATGGCCATGCAGGTTTTTTATATATATATATATTTTTTTTTTTTTACAAGCACAGTATGCAGGTTTTTGTTCATCACTGGTAAAAACACACAGCTAGTAGTATTGACTCTTGAAAAAGAAGCTGAGAATTTGCTCTATCCAAGAGTTACTGTGCTCTTTGTATCTGATGCACCTTCCATAGAAATAAATAGGAGGCATTACTTTCAGAGACCTACGTATTTACTGCCGTCATGTCTATTACTAGTGCTTCACACACTAGAATTTACTGTCATAGAATCATAGACTGTCCTTCCAACTATTCACACTGTACCCCTCCTATGCTTTTACAGTTGATCACTCTCATTTTGTAGTCTTATTTTCTGCTACACGTTTAATTTGTGACCTTCTCCAAATTCAAATGCCCTTGACTGTAACAGATAGTTGTTTTGTTTTGTTTTTTTTTAAAGTAGGTGTAATGCTGCTATGCTATAACGTGATAGGAAGTACAGTAATAGTAGTAGGGTAGCACAATCCCAGGCTGCAGCAAATGAGAATAAGCGCAAACACAGCAGCCATGAACACAGAAACAAAGGAAGAAAGAGCTGCTTATCTTTGGAAGACCTCCAGGAAGAAGAGATCTCCATTGAGATACCCCCACCTCCACTGCCAGCCCTTAAATGAGGTCTGAGAAGGGGTGGAGCCTGGCTCAGCCCTTTCTGTCACTCAGGTGCACTGCTTACACCTGAGCTCCCGTGGGTTGTCCCTGCTTTCCCAGCAGGTGCTCAATCACTACTTCAGGCCATGAGTTAGCATTTCCTTTACAGTACATATAATGCTTGTAAAAAATTGTACCCACACAGAATATCAAAAACACAGACATTAAGCTGTTATTTCTGATAAAGGCTCTAAGTGACGATCTTATTCCTCATGCCTTTCTGAGGTGATTAGAGCCGTATGTTCCTCTTCAGTATATTTGACCATGGACCATTTGCAGAGGCAGTGCAGAACATCCTGGAATTAACATCAGAACAAGGATGACCTGTACACATGCTGAAGCCCCACAGAACTTGGGCTAAATCCTACCCTAAACCCTTGGTGCAGAATCACAGCCACAAAGTTAAGATTCGCATTCCCATCTAATCTCTATTTTTAACTTGTCTTGATTTTCCCACGGAGATAAATATTTTAACAAAAGAGAAAAAACAAAATGCTATATTATTTGCAGCAGCCTTGAAACTGTTTTGGAGAATATGTGAAATAACAACACCAAGACATGTGAATCAAAGTTTGAAAATTTCCGTTGTTCTGACTGTTCATAAACTGGCTTGTACATTAGAAATACTAGTAAGAGAAATTGGTTGGTTGTCATTTATGAAGCCTTTACTCACAAATTACTTGGCAATGTTTGCTTGCAACTTCCGAAAATTTAGGATTTTCAGTTTTGCTGGCTGTGTGGCAATACATTAAGTCTCACACCACATCATATGTTAAAAAATGAGCCGATGTGCTCAAAAGCAAAGCTGTTATTGTGAACAACGGAATGACAGACATACATAGGCTAAACAACTGGTTGGCAGCTGTATCAACAGAAGTAGGCCTCATCTGGAGTACTGTGTCCAGTTCTGGGCTCCCCAATACAAAAAAGACAGGGATCTCTTGGAAAGAGTCCAGCGGAGGGCCACAAAGATGGTGAAGGGCCTGGAGCATCTCCCCTATGAAGAAAGGCTAAGTGAACTGGGTCTGTTTAGCCTTGAGAAAATAAGACTGAGAGGGAACCTGATCCAGGTTTATAAATATCTGAGGTGTGGCGGCCATAGCGGTGAGGCCAGTCTCTTTTCAGTGGTACGTGGAGACAGGACGAGGGGAAACAGACATAAGCTGCAGCACAGGAAGTTTCACACGAATGTGCGTAAGAACTTCTTCACGGTGAGGGTGACGGAGCACTGGAACGGGCTGCCCAGGGAGGTTGTGGAATCTCCTTCTCTGGAGATATTCAAGTCTCGCCTGGATGCCTACCTGTGCGACCTGGTGTAGGGAACCTGCTTTGGCAGGGGGGTTGGTCTCGATGATCTCTAGAGGTCCCTTCCAACCCCTACAATTCTGTGATTCTGTGAAGTACAGACAGATAAGGGAAGTGACTATTCACCTTTAGGCAACAATTATCGGACCACGTTTAGAGTGTTGCATCCAGTTTTGGGGCTCTCCATTCGGGAAGGATGTTGGTAAACTTGCCCTGAAAGACTGAGGGAACTGGGCTTGAGCACTCACTTTGAGCAGAAGGTCAGCCTAGAGATCTCCGATCTTAAATACAAATGTTAGTAAATACCTGCCTGGGACTCGGCCCAAAACTCCTACATAAACAACAGCGTAAATGATTATCTGTGCTGCATCATACTTCGGTTGGTCTTTGGTAAAAATCAAAGCCATGTGTTTCTCATTCCCCGAGGTGATCTGTACCTCGTTTAAACTGGGCTCTCTTCCCCAGAAACAGTGGGTCCTCTAGAAGCTCCTACACTGCTTTCTCCTCAGGTTGCTCACCTCACTGCTGCAAAACTATTTTAGGGATAGTTAGAAAGAAGGATGGAGACTTTAAAAAAACATTTTATAAAAGAATTTAAAAGCCAACCAAACAAAGCCTAGATTAAGCTATTTCACTATTTTGCACTGTTATTACTATTCCAGCAATATTGCATTACATGCAAAACTGAAAGCAGATCACAGAAAACCTCTACTAGGCCTCACTGCGCTTTCCTGACTCTGCACACTACTCACTACTCTGCAGATACTGATAGGAGGTTATTTTGGTGGCTCAATGCCCTATCAAATTTGTTTTTGCTCTTCCATTTGTATTCTTGGAGGATAAGTTAAAACAGAAAAAGTGGAAGAAGAAAATGCAGATCCAAGAGTGCTCATTCTTAATCTTCAAAAATGTTATGCTACCACTATATCAGACATTCAAAGCACACCATTTCAAATTGCCATTTCTACTCAGAATACACTCAACAAACTGGCACGGCCTGTTGGGACTAAACCAACACCTCCACATTCTGCAGACGCTGGACAACAACTCCAGGGCAAGTGCTTTGCTGGTGGAGGTCTGGGAACTACATGAAGTCTGCACTGCGAGCTGTTTTTGGAGAGGGAAGTCTTGCAGTCTGCATGACTAAGATGTATTTAAATTAACAAGACCTAAAAGAGCACCCACTTAAAGTTGAGAGATTAAAATCCTCACTCATCCTACCAGCTGTTCTTAGGAATGGCTTGTTTATCCACTGCATGATGACCCTGTCACAGCACGCATCTTTTAATCCAAAAAACTCTGGAATACTATGCCACAGTTGGCTTGAGGCTTCACCTCTTGCTGCAACTGAGGAGAAAGAAAATGACTTTGGCTGATGCCTACAAAACATTGGTTCCAGATAACTTCACTTGCTAGCATAAAAGTTCACACATTCAGCTTTTATAAGGTCTGTTTAGAGATGCACAAATCTTGTCAGGCAAACTCTATTTGTACATAGTAACCAGTTATGTACAAATAGCCTCCCTTTTTTGGACCCAGATGTTATGCATCTGGAGTATGTCCACACCTGCATAAGTACAAAGATTTTATCTCAGGCATTAACAGGAAACAAAAACTTGAGCTATCTATGGAGTGAAAAAGTATGGACAGATAGCATTGTTTGATCACCATGGTGGCCAAGTGGATAACACACAGGATAAGGTGAAATCGCGTTTTATCCCACTTCACATATCTTTTCTTCTCCCTTTCTCACTTCTGACTTCTATCTTCTCTCTCTAAACTGAGCTTTTGCATTTTGAAGAGCATTTTTTTCTTATTACATTTTATTACTATGTTCTCTACAGAGACTGGGATTAGAACTGTCATGCTTAGAAACTCCTAAAATTAAGCACAATTTTAAGTGACCCTTGTATATGTAATCTTTTCAAAAGTCTAAGGTTTATGTAAATGTAATTTTTATTATTTGTTTTCCTGGTCTTTGGCTGCTGCGTAAGGAAAATCTGTTTGGATTTTTTGACATAAATTGCTCCAGCAAGCTTATTTTTTCCCCTTTTAGAAAAGACTATTTTCACACAACTTTTGAAAGGATCCTAAAGATGAGATTTATGTAACTGTGCTATTGATTTTAAAGGTAGGTAAACAAGAAACTTGAATATCACTTTGTCTATCCAGGCCAGATGTAGCAATAAAATATTTTCTATGTACATAAAAGAGAAAGGTTTTTGACACAGAGTAATTTCACCAGGAAGGAGAATTTGATTTAGCCCTCAAGTAAGAGCTATATTAAGGGGTTTCAGTGGTTCCCTGTTCACTTAAGGACTTATTAAAGAAAAAAAAACAACAATATCACTTCATGTGACTACACAGCATATATTAAGTGCAGACATAACCTTTTCCATAAAGCTGTACTAAATGATTTGAATCTCAGTCGACAATGACAGTGTAATTAAAGTGTTTCTCTTTTTAGATTCTTGATTAAAGCCACTGTCAAATTTCTTGAATTTGATAATACAAAATACAGCTGCTTTCATTCCTGGTAGTGATTCATCTCTGAATAGCTCCCAAGAGGGAGAACTCAAGTACAGCTGAATCAGGAGATAGCAGTGTAACCATAAAAGATCACTGTCAGGGCAGAGATACTGTACACCATGTTCTCTCCTATAAGGAAGGAAAGACACTGCATTTTACTAGCTGTGAGAATCTTGACAGCAGATGCTTTGCAATATTTTGTGGCACTGTCTTAAGTAGTGCTCTATTAGAGTACCTGCACTTAAATCTTGTAAGGCCTCTAAGAAGGATTTATCTGATTTTACAAAACTGCAATGATTTGAACCAAGAGGTTCACAAAATTTTCCTCTGAGAAGAGGAATCCGATTTAAAACGGGACCAGGTAATCGATTGGTGAGCATCATGTCTGGATAAGAGTTGGTCAATGAAACTAGTGTCACCCTGAGCATCTCCTGCAACCTACTGCATCCTCAGGGATCACAGAACACCACTGTTTCTTGGTACCTGCCATAAATACAGTCATAAATGCAGTGAAATAGCACTAATCTTCAGACAACGACCACTCTTTGTTACGTGAAAATACTGGAGAAAAATAATGAACTCTCGCTTTTACTAACAATTATCAGCAGTGTTTAAGTCTGGAATTGCCCACTAGTTCTATTGGTTCACTATTTGCACTGATTATTTCCAGAGTGGAGAAATCGATGCTCACTTTAGGTACAAATCATCTGAACACTGATCCACTCTTAATGTCATGATTATGTCTTCATGAGATGGAGAACCGGGTTCAATCCACTGACACAAATGCTTACTGTCAGACACAGGAGCAGAGGCAGAGCTGAACGCAATCAACATCTTAAAACTCCCATCCAACTTCTGTGCCAATGAAGAAACAGGCATAAATTCTATTTTGTATTTCTGTGGGAACGCAAATTGTGGCTTAAGCAGAACAGAAATATAATCACAAATTTTTCTTAATGAACACAAAGACTTTACCCCCTAATTTTGTTTGTATTAAATACTTTCAAACATTAGATTAGTCAACATTGTACTGCTGGGGAATTTGTAAAATGGTCTCAGAAGAAAAAGAGAGAACGATGACATAGCAGTCTTGATAATACCCTATGGTATTTTAAGCCTATTCAAGAAAAAGAGAAAAAAAAAAAAAAAAAAAAAAGACAGTTCTATGTGCAGAACCTTAACAGGAGTAAAAGTTGCTGCTGGCACAAATCAGAAGAGGAATGAGAAAATAAAAAATTAGTATCTCACTTATAAATCCTTTCAGTTGCTGCTAAACACTAACTAACAGCATAGAATCCCAGGCAAGATTTATGTCTTACATAAAGCATAAAACAAGTCTATGACAACACACTGAGGAACTCACAGCAGATTCCTGTAGCTGAGAATTTAAATATAAATAGACAATTTCAGTTTCAGAGAGAACACTACAGTGTCCATACTGCGAAAATCCAAGAGAATGAAATAACTCAAACCTGCCCAAACTGATATCACTTATTTCTCCCTACAGTTCTTCTGTTATCACTGTTTTATCTTTTGTTTGAATGATACATGACTGACAGTCACAGGCATAGTTATAAGGTGCTTTCAAGAACTGCTTTAAAACTGTGTTTACTTTATTAATAAATGCACAACACAGTTACCAAAACGCAGACAAACCCATGACATCAAATGGGAAAGTGTGAAACAACAAGCTGAAGTATCCAAAGAGTAACTGGAAAACATAGAAGCCAGCCACGTACCCATCTGGGATATGGAAGCATTTACAGCCCCTTTCATTGCCAGAAAGGGCCTATCTGACAGAACAAATGAGGTATTCCTTAGTAAAGAGAACCACAGTTAGTCACTAAAATATTTTCCTGACTATGAAAGAATAATGTGGTTTTAAAAAATGTCCAACTGATAATAGTAATAACAGTTTGCTATTTGAAATATACGTGGGAACAGGGACAGTAATTCTATATAGATTTTTAATTTTATTCCACAGACGTTATTTGACCAGTTATGCAGCAACTTCAAAAGAAAACATCAACAGTATATAGATTTGTTAAGAAATGAATACTGAAGAGGCTGAAAGCTTATTAAAAGATTTTAATAGAAATCTTGACTGCACAAAAATTTTCTGTAGCACGGTTTGAGCCAAGTAAACAAACTTCTCTCTTCAGTGATGGAAAACAAGCTGCTACTGCTGATTCATTGCTTTAGGCATGAGGCACTTTCCATGTTGTACCTAGCTGTTCTCTCCTTATAGGCATCCTTGCAATTTGCCTGCTGCTTCTTACTTTTCTGTCCCCAAGTCTGACCAGGCCCCAGGGATTTTAGCAAGAGCTTTGCCACTGAGTTTAGTTAACACTTGGTTCTTCTCCTCTTATAGTCTCTATGACTTCAATATCTTTTCCTCCCAGCGTTTTTTCATATGAGCTTCCAGTATTTTCAGTTAGCCACACTCACCTTCTCAACAAATGAATAGTTTTGATAAACAAAAAACACATCACAATAATTCCCCCTTTTCTGGATAACTACGATAATAATTTTGACGAATTTGTGAAGTCATCTCTTTGCCCCTTTACCTGCCAAGTGCGCATATTCTTCAGCCTCCATGTGTTTCTCACTGGCTTTGCTTTCAGCCTCAGACTTACTAGCCATCTTCCCTTCTCACTGCAGATAGATTCTCTCAGCCCCACAGAATTTCTGCAGAATGTACAAGATGAAACTATTAACATTCATTTTTCCTCCCTTCGCATTCCTAAAATTCTTTTTTTTTTTTTTAAACTGTTCTCATTTTTGTACTCCATCTCCACGAAAGCTCCCTATGCTTGTAAACAAAGCATGAGGAATATGCCTCCTCTCCTCACATCACTCGTTATTGCCTATCTGAAACACTAACATTAGCCTAGCAGTTCACAGTTTCACATGGTTCATACTAAGCATCTGATTTCACAAGTCTTTATTATTTTGCTCAAAAATAAAAATGTATTCTCTACTTTGGTTGCTCTTTCATGAAAATTCATTGCAAGCATACTGTGAGATTTCATTGGTTCAGCATCCATGCACAGGAACTGTTACAAACATCAATGATCAGATATATGTCTTTCCAACAAATTTCACCTCACCAAGCATTGTTCATTTCTTTCGCTAAATCCTAATTATGCTTCCCTTAATATTTATTTTTCAGCACCGAAAATTATCTATCTAAAAAAGCTGAAATTACACAGAAGAGACAAAAACAACTCTACAGATTTTGTTTCTCTCTCTGATGTTGAAGCTTTGCAACATGAACCTCCAGGTTGCATCCTATGGGGAATATTGGTTTATCCTGTTCAGGCCGCCATGTCTTGGGGACATAAGATGGTCATTATTGGCTATTTTTATGTTATCAATTAAAACAGTATTTTGGAAAATGCAAGTCTTACATCCATTTAACCCACTCTGTCTTCAGCTCTGTTTAAAGTCTAAGGAATAGCTGGCATATTTTCTCAGCAAAATCCTGATGTACTTATAACTTCGGATGTTTATAGTGTCTGTAACCTTTCACTATGAATAACTATTACCAGAACATTGACTTAACTTCAGATACAATAAAAGCTTGAAGGTGAGGTTGCTACTTCACCACACTTCAATTCATTTGTAGTTTATTGCTGCTTGCTGTGTTGGCCAAAGCCATAGTATGCTTGATGCTAAAGACAATGCTTCTGCAGAACAGTAAACTGAGTAGCATGAACAATACTGTAGTCCGGGCAGCAGATGCTTTGCTTTCTAAGGAAATCCTAGGAGAGGAGGAGGCCTATGTGTGGTACTTTCAGCACAAAGACCCAGCATGACAGTAAACGGAAATCAAACCACACCTTCCATTCACCCTCTCCAAAACCCAAATCTGACCTGAACTTAATCTGAAAAAGACTAAGCACAAAACTACAGCATGCCATGGGCTTGACCTCAGCATATTTGCATTCAGTATAACGCACGTTATAGCAACTGTCTTTTGCAGTGTAGTTGTCATCCCAAAACATTTATCTATCCTGTGAACACAGGATATTTGAAGGGTGCACGAAAAGATTTTCATGTTTTATTCCCTTTGCCCATAGATTACCTTTGTCTCCCTAAGACAAATTTTAAATAGCATATATTCTGGCAACCATTTTTAGTTCGTACTGCTTAAAGATAAGTAAGTACATTCATTACAATTATTATTATTTTTCTGGGAGATGTTACATATAAGCACGTGCTGGTTATGCAAACCCTTGCCAATTATTTACCTTAAAATGACATAAGATTTTTCTCACATTTTAAATCAGGGGCATGCACTTCAGATTTTAATCAGCATCTAGCTCATATTTTTGATTATCAGAGATATGACATTTACTGTACCTCTGTTATTACTAGTGACTAAATAGAACAAACAGATTTATTTTATGACATGATAGGCAGCATCCAGCATATGCAGTGTTGTCTAAAATCTATCCAATGATAACTTGAAAATGTCATCAGTCAGAATTTGTGTAGACTTTTAGATCCTATAATTTTACAGCTATTGAAAAGAAACTAAAAGAAACAATCGTACGCTTGTAGCTTCTCATGTAACAATGTTTCAATACTAGAAATAAGCAATGTGAATGTTGTCTGATGAACTCTACATTCAACTCTACAAATCCTTGAAAATTTCCAAAGAAATAACATGTGATAAACATGGCTTCTTCAAAAACAGTGCTGACATATGAAGTGTGAATTTACTAATTCTGGAGTTGAGAAAGGAAGATGAAAAATGAACGCTCTAATATAAATTCCATACTTAAATCCACTTCAATTTTCACATTACCCTGTAAACAGCACCCCATCCATCCGCTTCAGTAGATGATAGCACCAAGTGATAAACAGTGCCACTACTACCTTTTCACTAATCACTACGCCCCTAAGAGATACCATGTTTCAATTAGTGCAATGTCTAAAAAAAAAAAAAAAAAAAAAAAAAAAAAAAAAAAAAAAAACACACCACAAAAACATTATGGAAACATTTTTTTTGTTTAAAGCAAAAATATTTAGGAATTCCTATACACTGCTTCCAGAAACTCTGAAGAAATGCTGGTTTTAATGCAGTTATTTGTCATTAGTCTCCTATTTCAGCTAAATGCATTTTGGAAATACATTAGGACTGCGAACTGAAAACACTAAGTACATCCACACAAATGATAAAAAGAGGAGTCATGAAATGCAGATTAAAAACAGAGGTGATATTGAAGTAGAAAACACTTTTAAGCGATGACTTTGTAGCAGCTACGTTCAGCCATTTGAGGATGTTACCTCAGCACTCATCCAAAAGAAATTAGAATTTGATAGAAAAGGCCGTTCACTGTTGATCAGTTTTGCAGAATTCAGTGGTCCTAGACTTACCAGGGTATTAAAAGACAAAAAGCCTTCATACTGTGCTGGAAGAATTTGAAGGATATATTCCTTTATATCACCTCCCTACCTCTCCTAGTGGGAGCAAAACTCAATAACTTACATACTCAGGACTCCAAGCAGTAAAATACATTGGGGAAGAAAAAAATATGCAGATATTTGATTAATATGGAAGGCTCAAAATTATTTTCTGGTTAATGTTTTAAGAAGTCTTCACTATATATACACATCAGCATTTCTCATCCCTACTCAGTGTGCCTTCTGAGGCCTTGACAGATCAAGTGCCTCTCACCTAAGGACAACAAAACCTCCATGCTATGCTTCAGTTCCCCCCCACAGTGAGGAAAGAGCTGTGAAAAAAGAATGAAATGTGACAACATCTGTCAACTACAATTCACCTAGTGCACCTTCTCATGCTCGCTGCTTCATAATTCTTTTTCTTCCAACTAGAAGGAACACCAATTGCTCTGCAATTATATCACTCTCAAATTCCCGTCGTTATATTAAAAAAAAAACAAAGTCCTTTTTGAGATGAAAGATTATATACACAAGGCTTTGAAATTCAAGTCTCATCTTTGCTTCAGCTTTAAAACATCAGTTCCACATGTTGCAAAAAAAACCATATGTCCACCTTAGTTTTAGAAAATTATCTCCATTTCAGCATCTACTTTTACTTTTTAATGGCATGCAATTCTGTTTTAATAAGTAATACATCACTTTTTGCCCAAGCTTCCTATTACTGTTGATTAACATGTCATTAAGGTCCCTGGGAGGTTATGCTACATCTGTGAAAAGTCAAACAGACATTTTCATCTTAGATTGTGTATTAAGATTGTGGTTAGGACAGGCAGTGGATGACTCCTCCAAAGTACTGTCAGACACATCAGGGACTGTAAACAAATTCTCATGGTCTTTTATAAGAATTTTCTCATGATCTTTTCTAAGAACATCTGGGCTTGCTTATGTGGAGATGTTCAGGAAAGACTCCATTAGTTCTGTGAAGCTAATGAGCTAACTTATAGCATAACCAAAATCCAAATAGGATCATCTGCAAGGGGATTTAAGATGCTACAGTTTATGACAGCTAATCCTCCACCAATCAATGAGTCATCCATAACTGTCCTAGATATTTCTACACAGAGCTATCTAGCTACATGGAGAAGGATCCTGTATTCCTCCTCTGGATTATTCTAACTTGCATAAAACAAAAGCTACAACCTCATCAATTGCACTATTCAAGCCACAGAAGTTGTTTTTTTTTTTTTTTTAATATACACTAGAAAGAAACACTGCTCCTTCTTTTTAAAGGAAGTATCAGTAAACAAAAGTCTCTGTAACCAGAAAGCGAGTAATGAGGCACTGTTTATCGTTACGTTACTATATCTAGCCATAGCCCACAAGAAAACCACTGCACATTTTCTCCAGTAAAGCTAAACTTCCAAAACGGGATAGAAAAGTGTTCACTTATATAAAGCAATTGTTGAACAAAAGAAAAGTAATATCCAAACACACTAAGACACCAAACTTGTTGGTCTGTATTTCACAAGGTCAGAACATAAGGACATTTTTGTCTTCATGCTTTTCTCGACACAGCAAACCCAACAAGCAGGGCTCAACAATCTCCACTGAATCACAACATCCATTTAATTACTATCTCAGGAAAGTACAGAAAGGAAACTAAAACAAAATCTTCCACTGCTCCATGGCGTTATATCTTATTACCTAACAAAACATTTCGGCTTTACACAGATAAACTCATGTCACAAAATATCAAGGAACCCTAGTCCTAGTAAATGAAACCATCCTTAAAGGTTAGAGATTTGATTACAACAAATATTGTGGTGGCTTCAAGAACTCAATGGCCACAAAAACACAAGCTAACTTTAGAACAAACTTAAGCTGACAGTTTTCTTACAGCTCTTTCAACTACTTCAGTGGTACGTGGAGACAGGACGAGGGGAAACAGACATAAGCTGCAGCACAGGAAGTTTCGCACGAATGTGCGTAAGAACTTCTTCACGGTGAGGGTGATGGAGCACTGGAACGGGCTGCCCAGGGAGGTTGTGGAGTCTCCTTCTCTGGAGATATTCAAGTCTCGCCTGGACGCCTACCTGTGCGACCTGGTGTAGGGAACCTGCTTTGGCAGGGGGGGTTGGTCTCGATGATCTCTAGAGGTCCCTTCCAACCCCTACAATTCTGTGATTCTGTGATTTCTATAGTTTTCTCAGATAGTCTATTCGTGCATTTAGCACATATATTATACACATCTTCCTTGTACTATTTTCACAGTTAATTTGAGAAAGAAGACCATTACATAAACTATCGTAGTCTACTTCTCTAGAATGTACTTCATCTCTGGAAACACATGCTTATTCTTTCTGGTAACTGAAGTGCATATTCTGCTAGGAAGAGTTGGACTAACCAGATTTATAGAAAGTTGAAGCATCAACTAACAGTGCTGCAACTTAATTTAGGATGTTATGGGCAGTACCAGAGAACCAAATACTCGATGCAAACAAAAGACAAAAGCTAGTATTAAAAGAAGGTGAAAAAAAAACCCTCATTTTCCAAGGCTTACTTGATGGGAAGTGCCAAAAAAAGGTGGCTTTATTTTTTATTTTTAAAGCAGCATGACCGATGTTTTCATAGTTTCTCCCCCAGACATGCAACAAGAACATTCTAGATTTGAAAATTGAGATATGCGAATTTGGAATGGAAAAGTGATTAACAGACACCTAGAGCCCTGTTAGACTGACCTCAGCAGTAGGCAAGATTCAGAACAGACTCTTAAAAGATTATTTGTGAACACTGACAGGACTGGAAAATGAGGTAGATCTCAAAGAGCTCACATGGATTGCATCATGCTAAGTAGTATCTTTAAAGAGACAAGTCGTATTCCAAAGAAAGGAAAAATATACAGAGCTACTATTTCTAGACTCAAGTGAAGTGTTAAGTATCGCAACACATAGTACACTGATAGGTGGCTCAGAGTTCATATATAAAAATATTTAAGAAACTTAGGCTAAACAGGATGTAGCAACTAATACCACCTAAGATGAAAAAAGGTCCTCCTAAAAAGTTAGTTAAGAGGCATGTTTTTACACCATTAACACCAAGTATATTATGGAACTCAATGACTTAAAGTTGAGAACATCAGCAGCTAATATGCAGCAAATCATCCCATGGAACTTGTTATCTCAACAATAGGTTGAGCAACAGAAATGGGACAAAGCAAAGTACAAGAACACGAATGCCCATGCAATTAGGGAGTCATATTAGCTAAAAACACAAAAAGATTAAAACCAGAACGCAATAGGTAAACACAGGAGGAATATGAACCACTAATGCCAGAGCAATGCTTTGAAAAAGCCTGAAAAACTCCTAAATTTATTTATTTATTTATTTTTAAATGAAAACCTCTGTCGTCGCAGACCATCCAAAACTGACAACAGGAAAATACTTCATAAAAACAAAAGCGTATGAAAGAATTTGTATGGCTTTATTTGTTGAACATCTAAATAAAAGCTCTAAACAAATTTCAGAACTTCTGATAAGGAACATGGTCAAGATCCAACCATGAAAAAAATCTTACAAAACTGTTCACGGAAGCAATCTGCTATAGATTTGGACTGGTGGTAGAAATTGAGGTTGTTTAAAAAAAAAAAAAAAACAACGAAAAAACAAAAAACAAAGAGCTTGTTAGTTTACAGAATCTTCATTTTTTACTGATGTTTCAGCATATGACTAATTAAATAATAACAGGATATCTGCTTGTTGACTAAACGACCACAACATATTTAGTTAATTAACTCAGAAGAGCAAAGCACATAGGGAAGCAAGCATTTCATTTTGTATTGAGGAAGATGAAGAAACAGCGAGTCATTGAGCTGCATGGTATTTGGCAGATACCTTGTTATTCTACGTGACCCTCATTATAATGAAGTCAATCAACTTCTCTTAACTTGTGCTACCCAAATATCCAATCATAAGAGAAAGTATCATTATGTACAATAATAGAACAATTAACTGTTTTTCAGTGTTAAACAATTCACATTTGTTTTCTCTTGTCACTTATTAAAATCTTTTCTCACTTTCCATATTACATATGCCTATCCTCATAGTTTTTAGCCTTCTATTATTATCATATATGCTTACGTGGAAACAGTGTAAACTTTTCCTTGGATGATGGGTGAAAACCAAAAATAATTTTCATTACTTGGCAGAATTCTACAAAGCCATTAATAGCAATCTTAGACACTTGAACATATCTTGTAAGAAAACAACAATTCCAAATTCTCAATTCTCTTCCCATCACAATCTCTGCAGAACAATGACCTCTCCGAAAGCCAACAGCAAATTACTACATTACAAAAAATTTACATTGAATAATAACACAGAGATACCTGTTCTTCCCCATGTTGACCCTGCATTACTGGGATGTGTTCTCGTTCTTCTGCTCTTTCCTTTCTTCATGTTATTTGTGTTTATTTCTTGAAACAGTGACTCTTTCTCTACATCTCAAGAAGTATTTGCATTACTTGGAACTCAGTAGTTGACATATCACTCCCATTAGCTTTCTGGTATGTCCTAATTTAAAAACATAAAATGCAGCTGCTGCTTTTGTTCCATATTTGATGTTATCTTTCTGGTAATAGTGGTACCAATTGCAAAATTATCTTTTTCACAGGAATTACTTATCACTTCAATCTATTCTACAGATACGCATAGTACATTTTTTTCTTTCCTAATGATACTATGTACTACTTTACAGTATTTAATAGGACTAAGCAACTATTAATATTTTTTTTCAGCTGGTCAGTCATAGGTTTTCAGCTAGAAAGCATGACCGTAGTTACAAATATTCACAAATAAAACACTACTACCACTTACCCTCTGGTGGTTTTTTTTTGTTGTTGTTTTTGTTTTTTGTATGTCAGCACTACTAATGAATAGAAATTATTCTGAAGTAAAAATGATATCGCCATCAAGGATTAAGTCAATTATTTCTGCATTGGACTGTGCTGCCTAGTACTTCGACTACTAGGACTTGGTTAAGCAACTGCATACATTAACCATCAGTCACAGGCTTTAAAAAGGGGATAACAGTGACTGGCACGCGTCTGTCATAGCTATGACTCTTGATATGGTTTCTTGAGTCACAAGAGGCGTGAAAACTGCAACCACATTGTTAACACATTCTTCATCACACACTTAACACAGAAGCACTCCTTCAGTCTGATCTTCTGAATATCCTGTCATGTGACTACACTATTGTTTGTGATATAAATGAGCACTGCATTTTGACATTGAACCAGAGGACAGATCAGTCACAGAACATCTGCATAATTGTGAATTATGTGCCATCAACTCTTCCTTTCCTTACCTGTGCAATTTTTCCATGCTTAATGTTTTGAGAATAAAAGGTATATACATAACCTTCCCCTTTCAAAATTTTAGTCTTTTAAAATTTTCATTGTTAGTATTTAATTCACGTTAGTACTCTGGAAATACAAACGATTAAATATTTTACTGTTTTTACATTGTTTAAAATAGCATCAGGCTTACTCTGATACAGACTGAGAATAATAATAAGACTAGAAACGAAAAATATTTTTGCAGAATTCCTGACCGTGATTTCCTCACTGTCCAATTTTATAGTTCAGCAATAAATTTCTCACCAATTTTAGGGGGTTAAATTTGAACTCCATGTACAATATAGGGGATAAATATACTGGAATTACACCATACAATTGTTTACATTTTAGCATTAACTTGATTCAGATATTGAAGAAACAAAGAACTTGAAACAAATTACTGATTCAGATTCCTGTTATCATACCTTGGGTTCAAAAAATTTTAATAGTTAAGAACTCTATTAGCGCTAATTTATTTTAAGGATGTGAGGATAAAGCAGGAGTTTATCTTAAGACATTAAATGGGATGAAAAGCAAATAGAGAGAAGAAATTCATAATAAAGTACTTTGGTTTTACTCTATTCCTATATACCACACTACACAGATTATGAGTTGCAAATAAAAGGAGGTTGTAGACTCTATTACACAATCCTTAAGTCACCTTTCGTTAGCTTTATCTCAATGATTTTGCCAGTCAAAAAGCAGTATACGTTCAGTGAAGAAGGAAAAACATCCCACATGACTTGCTGCTTCTTTACTAAGACCTCGGTGTTAGCTCTGATCACAGTACCTGCCTTCTGCAATTTAGACACGGAATACCAGTGAAAAACCATGCTCATCTGCCCTAAGGATGGAAACCAGAAATTATCTTCTGATAGAAATTCATCTGATATGGTATTCCCTAACATAATACAGTTGCCCTTTTCTGCACTGCACACTCTCTACAGACTACATGGACACTCATTCTTAAGCTTATCTTCTATCTCAACTAAGTAATAACATAAAAAAATAAAAAAATATATAACAAAAATAAAAATTAAGATTTTAGATTATCAGCTATAATCATGGTTTGGCAAAACTTTACCTGGAAGCAAGTTTCAAAAAAGCTGCAGCTCTTTCAGTTCATAGAGTTCACAGTCACGTGTGTATAAAAAAGGTTTTGTGTTCTTCACCCTTATCAGATGGATCACATAAGAGATTCAGTGCAGTGCAATTGTAAGAGTTGAGCTTTTATCAAAGATTCTGAAAGCTGAAAGCGATGTTGTAGACAAAGCATATAAGAACAAATAGCAATTTGAAAAGTCGGAGACAAGTTCCTATCTTTAGGCTTACTCTACCGTTTAGACCAGGGGTGTCCAATCTTTTGGCTTGCCTGGGCCACAATGAAAGGAATGATACAGGGCTGTATCTGTAAAAGTTGCTCTGAAAGTAATGCCTCCTAATTATTTGGGCCACTCATTGGAAAAGTCACTGCCACGATCACATGGGGCAAGCTGCACTGCAAGCTATGCTAGGCTGCAGGTTGGACACACCAGGCTTAGAAGCAGCATGACCTATGGAATTTCTGGCCAGTTTTTGATTTCATTATCTAGGAGATGTTACGTTCTCAGCATGTCTGAAACCCAGCCCAGCCAAGCCCAACATAGCAAAGATTTCCAGTTACTGTTCTTGTACTTGGACAACACATCAAGTACTCTCCTGATCTGGGGATTTCATATACATAAATTTTGCACCCTGAAATGGCATTTGGGCACAAAACTAATTAGAAATGGAAGATGAGCGTTTGCCACAATGGGCAACGTAAGGGACAAAAATCAAAGCCGAAAACATCCAGCCTACCTCAATTCATCCTATTCATGCCAACAGGCCTGCAGAGCATAAATGAAAGAATTTTAGATAGACCAGTGCTAATACTTCGCTTCACTCAACACCAATAATTACGATTCCTTAGAACTACGGTACCATAGAAGCGAAGCCCTGATGCACGAGGTAACTTTATTAGGGCTTTATTATGAGGTTTTAGGACACCTGGAATTCTAGTCTATGGTTTATTTCAAAACTAGGGTCACACAACATGAAACAAACCATATGTTCAATTTGGCAAGAGTTGAATTCTACAAACGATCAGTGATTAACTAAAAGCGTACTTTGTGTGAGGGCAATACTCACATTTCACTTAGGCGTTACTCAACTATGAATGGAAGTGACTGCATTACCGTATCCTACAGTTGTTAGAGAACGTGCAAGAAAATACCACATGAATAAAAGCGACTGAAGATTTAAAGAATTAGATTATGTTTGCTTTAGAACAGGGATAATAGTGAAGCTTAAGGACTTCTCATCACAGCTGTATACTTCAGTGTTGCTGAAGCAGCTTCCTTTATAATACAGTCTGCAGTACATATTTCACTATCTTTCTAAACCTACTAATAAGTTTTTCTTGAATATCATAAATAGGATGGACTGAGATACAATTATGCAATTCAGAGTAAAATGGTGAACTAGACAACTAACAGAAACTAAACAGGATTCACCGAACTTCCATGTGTTGCGTTTTGATAATGCTACTCATTACCATGGAATTTCGTAAATCAAAGTTAGAGTCCTCAAAGAATTTTGTTGCTGCTCAAAAACAAGATTTCTGCTTGGCTAACACCTGAAATTAGAATTCTAGCATGTAAGAAGTGACCACGAAATGCCAGTACTTTTAAAGTAGGCCTTAATAACAAGCTTTTGTTTATGTTAGCAACTGTAAAAGTCACTTCTCATTGTCTGCAGAAGACAAGGAATACTTGGCTGATAACCACACCAAATAAAATCCTTCCTATAAATGTTTTTATAGTATGCTACTATGAAATCCTCACATCCCAGAGTACCCCGAACAGCATTTCAAAGCATTCTGATGACCAGTTCTTCAGAAAATGGAAGAGCAAAATGAATGAGCCATACAGATTCATCTTTCTCTAGAAAGTGTCCCTATATCGGTGATGTCCACAAAGAAAACTCTCAAGCTAGCCAACCAAAACATAGAACTTAAATATGTAAGATTCACTGAAATATTTCTGTATATCTTAGTTCACAGTTAAAACATACATATTATATCCTGTGATTAATGACAGCAGAAGAATTCACGCTGCATTTCCTCAAACAGCTGATCAAAGTAATTTTAGAGAATTAAATGTGTAATGGGAACTCACAGCTGTTTATGCGCAATGATACGTGGTCACATATTCCCTATTATTCCTGTCAAAATGAACGCATGCTGAAGATGAATTAACACTATACTATGCTCATAGTATGTAACGCATACCACAATGAAGCTATCAGAATTAATGAATTCATTTTTGCAGTTAAAGGTTAATTTGATGCTATAATACCTTCATTTCACAGTATTTATTTTAAAAGGCCTGACTAATGTCCTTAGACTACCTGCTTCATATAAATGCTACTTGAACATGAGTGAAGGACTTAATTCACAAAATTGAACTAACAGTTTTAAAATTTAATCTTTACCACGTCTTAAAATGAGTCAGCATTAGTTCGCTCAAGAGAAAAAGTTATACAAGCAGTTTTATTCAGAAGAAATGTACTATCAAAAAACATAATGTGGAAAAAAATCTTTTTTTTTTTTTTTTTTAAGTCAGAAATGAATTATGTCATTTAGATAACTAGATCTACTTCGTAGATCAACTACGAAGTACGTAAGTTTTAAAGTCAGATAGCAAAAACCATAAGATCTGCACTGAATAGAAGTTTAATTCGTTTTAGTTATGTTAGCATTGCCTTTGTACCTCTGAAAGATTTATAGCATGCTGATTTCAGATATCATCACAGTACTAGAACTCTTGGAAAAGCAAAAAGCTGAATTTTGAAGTGGGGTGGTTGACATCTCTCTACTTGTGCCACTTGACCCACAGCGGAGCAAGAGGCATTGCAGGAGCGAGCACAGATCAGAGCTGCATACAGAAGCAGGCGTCAAAGATGGTACTGCATATAGATGGTAGGTTGAAACCTGGTACATATTAAATTGCATCTGACTCTGTCTATTTTTTGGAATTATTAAAGAAAAACATTTTTCAAATGAATAAATCTGCATCAGGCCTTTATTTAGACAACTTCAGTTCTCATCTCGGTTGGCCCATTTCAGAAGAATTTACGCAGGAAAACTAGCACTTTACAGTCCAGACAGTCCTATCCAAAACCATTTGTGCAACAACTCAGTACTGCTGATCATGGATAGGGTGGTCGTTTACATAAAAGGTAGAAAAAAAAAGCTGACCTTTTGGAAGGTCTTCAACAGTCTGAGGTAAGCAAAACACTACCAATATTTCCAATGGGATATTGTTCGATTATATATTATCTTTTAAAAAAAAAAACAAACATTAATTGTACACAGATGTTCACTTTTCAAATGAAATTAATTTTCTGGCAGTTCTGAAGGCCATCTTGTGGCCATGACATTTCATTGTTGTGCTTCAAAACAGTTCACTTGGACAAAGGGACAAACTCTGATACCACCGTTGTATCAGTCAATAATAATGCCAGGGAAGACATAGGCATAGCTAGGATAAAGCAAAGTGAGCATTCAAATTTTATACAATGCACGCTCCTAACTCAAGATACAGTCATTCTGATTACATTAAAAGAGAAAATGAGTTTGTTTTTTTTAATGGGCATTTTATTACGTATAAAAGGAAGGCTTCAAAGCACAAGAGATTCCTACCAGTCATCAAATACCGACTCTCATTACAAGACCACAAGGGAACTGTAGCTCTTACGCAAACACCACCAAACACCAAAAGCTCTGATGAAGCAGCCTTGATTCCAACAGCATTTGCAATGAAACATAGTAGATACATTTCAATTATTTCAAGAAAGCACCTAAAAGGCTTTATCTAAACCATCAGGGTAGCTCTTCCTCTATTACTTGTACAGGAGCCTCACAGGAGCCAAGAGGAATTGGCTAATGCTGAGGGACAGTGGAATAGGGGAGGTGACTGTGGATTGAGATGATTGGCTTACATTTTCTTAAGTATGTAACTAATATACATGCGTATATATGTCCCTGGTTGACACTGCAGTAGAAAGAATCATGCAGTGAGACAAAAGCCACTAGCTACAAGCCCAATCACAAATGCCCAGACAAGAGCATTCCTCCAGCAGGGCTGTGCCTTGGAAAGAACAGACCAATCTGACAAATCCAGGTCTTCCAGTGCTTTTTCCTTACACCAGGAGACTGCCTATCTTTTGTCTACATTCACCTCACAGATAGAAGGTCTGCCACATCCTAAGGAGTTTCTATTTTCATCCTCAAAAGTGATCCAGAAATGTCAGGATGTAGCAGTGCCTCCACAGTGGAGCATGCTAGAGGCGCCTCTGATGAAATCACATTGCAATTCACTTATACACACACTGATTGAAAATGCATGCTGGAAAACAAAGGGGAAAAAAAGTTTACTGTCACCTGGAAGTGATTTACAAGATAACACTGTACTTGGCAACAAAATTATTTCCCAAACATGTAAACGTTTCTCTGCAAACCACCAAAGTCATAAATTCAATTTTTCCACTTCCTTGGGACAGCCAGGAGAAACCATGCTGGTCACCACTACATGACCACAGAACAGAAAGGACCTTGTCTGCACTGCTGATCTGCAATGCAGGTAACCTATGCAGAGCCTTGAACAGCAACTGTCCTGGATGCACAACAGTTCATCACAGAAAGATTTATTTATTTCCTCTATCACTCCAGTTCTAGTGGTTTGCCAAATAGATTTTTTCCTGCTCAGCACAGTTTGCAGCACACCCAGGTTTTAGAGAAAGATTAAGTGCCCAAGGAAAGTGCAAAGTGTCAATCAAAGGCAGAAAACTGCTTGTTTAAAATAATGTAAAGGATATTTCAATATCAAAAGGGTTAAGATGCATACTTAAAACTGTCAGCAGTATTTCTAGGTTTTCCTCAGATTAACTCATAACATATACTGTGTTAGAGAAGTTTTATTGCAACTATACTGTGAAAAATCATTTTCACAGAACTAGATGATCTCTGAGGTCCTTTTCAACAGAGGCCATTATATAAGTCTACGATTTCAACAGCTGTATCAGTTCAACAAAGCACACAAAGAATCACGCTTGGTAGCAACAGCAGTATGGTTGTGGCAACTGGCAAAAATCAACTGAACATGTCTTGGGGAAAACATTAATTCCTCTTCCTCAAAAAACAAGAGCAAAGAACCTACCCCCAGCCACGAGGTTTCTCAGAAAACGTAAATCCTTACTATGGGGCAGATACATGTAAACTGGTGAGATTTAAATCTACCAGCCATTACTAAGTTCAAACAAGCCACACACATTTTTGTTGTCTTCCTACTACGTGTCTAGCTAGAATTGAGTTAGTTTTCTTTCTAACAGCTTACATAACAGTACATTTTGTGTTTGTGTCTGAAAAAGTGTAACATTATAAAGAGATAGAAAACACAGCAAATAACATCAGGTTAGCAGAGCCCCAGGCTACAGCAAGGATAAGCCCAAACACAGCAACCATGGATACAAAAACAAAGGAATAAAGTTATTTACCTTTGGAAAACCTCACATAGACAAAAATCTCCAACAAAACACTAAATTCCACTGCCAACCCTTAAATAAGGTCTGGGAGGGGGTGGATGCTGGAACATTAGTTACACCTGAGCTCCCCTGAGTTGGCTTTGCCTTTCCATCAGGTGTTCAATCAGGTCATGAATCAGCATTTCAGCTGTAACCGTTGTTGATAACTCAGCAGGATTTTAGGTATTGCTGAGCCATACACACATAGAATCATTGAATCATCAAGCTTGGAAAAGACCTACAAGGTCACCCAGTCCAACCACCCACCTATCACCAATAGTTCTCACTAAACCATATTCCTGAACACAATGCCTACGTGATCCTTGAAGATCTCCATGGTTGGTGTCTCCACCACCTCCCTATGCAGCCTGTTCCAGCACCCGACGACTCTTTTGGAGAAATAGTATTTCTTAATATCTAACCTGAATCTCCCTTGGTGCAATTTGAGGACTTTCCCTCTAGTGCTATCACTAGTTACACTACAGAAGAGATCTATCCCCAGCTCACTACAGCCTCCCTTCAGATAGTTATAGAGAGCAATAAGGTCTCCCCAGAGCCTCTTCTCCAGCATCATGACCTCCTTCCATTTCTCACTCTGCCCCACAGCTAGAAAGCTGAGGGTGGGCAAGAGGCTGGGAAGGGACAGCTATCCCAAACTAACCAAAAAGATGCCCCACACCATATAATATCATGCACATAATAAAATATAGGATCAAAATGTGAAAAAGTCTTTCCGTAGTAGCTGTTACTCAAAGATTGGCTAAGCACTGGTTTGGTGGAAAGAGATGGATGGTGAGCAATTACCATTGCATAGTTTTCTCCCCCATTCTTACTTCTTTTTCTCTCCCCTTTAATTTACCGACTTTTTTTTTTTCTTCTTTTTTTTCTTGCCTTGTGACTTTTATTTTGTGCCTGCCATTCCAATACTCCCTGCTGTCCTAGCAGGGCAGGAAGCAGGCATACAGCATGCCTCCTTGTTCAGGGTCAACCCACATCTCCTGCATGTTCAAACAAAGCAAAAGAATATTTTTACATCTACAACTTCTTGCCAAGTGGACAATTGCAATGCACAGCAAGTGCCAAAGCCTGGCACCTCAGAGGCACCCGGCAACTCTAGCAACGCTTGCAGCCATCTTTGCTTGCACAGCGCTGTGAGACCAAAGAGTTTGTCACACAAGCTACCGCTGCCCTGCTATGCATTTCTTTTATGACTTCATAGCAAGCCACAGAAAAACTTATTGACTTAAGTGCACCAGGGACATAGAAAAGGAAAAAAAAATACATCTATAATTAATGTAGGTAGGCTGCAAAAAGCTCCTGAAGACAAAACAACTTCCATTTCCATAGATGTACTTTTGTGGGGGAAACAACACACCTTTTCCGCGTTGTCAGTGCTTTGCACTTTGCTAAATACACTGCTCAGCTACAACTTCTCCTCTCACACCCACGTGGGCACAGCTTGCAAAAACCCCGTTTGACTGCATGGACAAGTACAGACATGCTGGTTAACCCGTCCATTCCCATGGCAACCATTTTGGAACTTGCACCACCTAATTTCACTCACGTGAAGAACATCGACACGCTAAGGCGATCAGCTCCGGCGCAGGCTCGTCTTGCAGGAGAGGAAGAAACTGCAGCGTTTGTGGTGAAGTTCTGAAATCCAGGAGCCCCTAGGGTGAGCAGAGTGCCTGGAGCCGCCAGCCCGCTGCGAGCCGCCGAGGGACCACATGGCGGCCACATGTAGCAAAAGCGGGAAATTTAAACCGCGTAACGATCGCTGTGAAGCGATCAGCGCGAGCGGCCGCGCTTTGCAGGGGAGGCGGCGTCCCAAGGCAAGGAGAGAGCTTCCACGAGCTCCCAGCGCTAACGAGAGCAGCTGAGCAGGTGCGGGCAGGGCCAGGAGCACAAGTCCAAAAGCTGCTACAGAGGGAACGAGTGCGCAGTAGCACAGCAGGCTCGCCCGCATGGAAGGTGACAGGCAGCCTACCTTTTCTCTTGAAACAAACAGGGCGAGTGCTTGCTGCAACGCCCCAGCTGAGGTGGAAACCGGAACTGGGAGGAATAGCCTTCCCTTCCAGGGCTGATACAGACAGACCTCTCTGGGAGTGAACGAAGCTAAGAAAGCTTCCAGCCCTGAGGAGACAGACAACAGAAGCCCGCAAATTGGACCTGCATCTTTGCTCAGAGTAGGAGTCTCTCTTTGTCCACAAAGTACCCCCTAAGCAACAGAGAGCTCTGGGGCTGGAAAAAGGTAAGCGTGTTGGTGACAGCCATGTTAAGCTGGTCCAACCAAGGACCAGCTCTCCGCACAGAGGGGCACTGAAGCATTCATTTGCCATCCAGATAATCTCTCTAGGGTGGTTTTCCACCTGCTGGTAACCTTCATTTGATATACCAAGAGAAGATTACCATCCCTGGGAAAGCAAGTCGAGTACTATCCATTCCTGCTTTTACAAGACAAGGCCCTCTGCTCCTTGTATTTCAGGTAGGCCCCAATGAGGCTGCGGGGAGAAGCCTGAGGGCTATCAAGAGGGACTTGAGGGTACTGGAGTGTTTAGTTTATGGAGTGGGAGTTCAGACAGTGTTTTCCTCCACCTTCTGGAGCAGGGAAAGACACTGAGAAAGTAAGAAGACCCACTTGACCAACTAGTGGTTAAGAGGATATTGTCATTGGAGAGTTTTTTTTTTTTTTTTTTTTTCCTGATCATGAGGCAGTTTATTCAGCACCAGGCCTGCTGGCAGCAGATTAAGTCCACCTAGGTGAAAAGGAAAAAGGATTCTGGCCCAGGTGTTGTTGGGACTGCTTGACAGGGCTTTGAATTCGGTTTGAAGTAGGAAGGGGATAAAATCATGCTCACTGTAGATGAGCCTAGAAGCAACACTTAAGGGTCAAATGGGAGACTAACAGCCCAGATGTAGTGCATCTGTACCATTACGTGCAACACAGGCAACGAACAGGAGAATCTCAAAGCCGTTGTGTGACAGGAGAGCTGTAACTTATTTGCCATCACCAAAACATGGTGGATCATTCTCATGACTGAAGTGCTGCAGTAGAGGGCTATAAACTCTTTAGGAGGAATAAGCAAGGAAGAAAGGGCAGTAGGGTGGCTCCGTATGGGAATAATAACATTGAGTTGTTATAGGTGAGGACCAGGGGGCATCCTGATCTTTTGCTTTTTCCAGCCCAAGAACATTTTTGTTGCTTAAGGGGTACTTTGTGGACAAGGAGTTGACACCCTGTTGAGAGTATTGCAGACCTGGAGATCTTTAAGGAAAGAGTAGGCATAGTATTTAGAGACATGATTTAGTAGGCAATACTAGCTGCATATAAAATAGTATTGATAGCTAACGGAACTTCTCATAAAACATATAAAGGAGGCAAACCTCCATGAAACTAGCATGTTAAACATATACACTAATGCAGGACGAATGGGAACTAAGCAGGAGATGGAAGCCACGGTGCAATTTGAAAACTATGCAGCAATTGCTATCATGGAAACCTGGTGGGACATATCACACAAACACTGCAATTGAGGGGTACAAGCTTTATAGAAGAAATAAGCAGAGAAGAGAGGGAGCATTGCCCCCTACCTTAAGTGGATAGATCGTTACTTGGAAGAGCTGCCTCTGAGAAAAGATGGAATTGTGAGCTTGTGGGTAAAACTGGATCTAAATAGTCTTTGAAGTCCCTTCCAACCTAACTCATTCTATGTTTCTATGATATTTCTGTGATACATTACATTATTTCAATTGCAATCCATGTCTGCCTTTTAAGAAAGAGTTTGAGAAAAAGTGAGCAAGAATCAATGCACAGCACGGTCTCAAAGGTCTGCCTATCTTTGCTCCCGATGGGACACAAGAGATAGCAGACAAGACTTGAATTTGGCTGCAAATTTCTTGAAAACAGGTTTCTATCCTCCTTATTTGAGAGACAGGGTAATAAGGTGGAAAAACAAGCCTGTTTTGATAATATTTTAATAGGCGCACTGACAGATATATTAAAACAGTGGAGAAAGCATTGGTTGGATTCTCACACTGACCTTAAGGAAGAAAAGAACGTGGTTTAACTATTCCAAATTACTTCTTAAATCGAAAGTAAGAGCTCAGAACCATGACTTAGAGGACTGTAATGTTCTAAATGGTATAGACCATCCCTCACTAACTTCTACGTCTTTCAAATGGAAATAATCTAAGTGGAGAGAAAACGAACATCAAGATTCTTTTCAACCTCAGAGTCCCTTTACATTCCAGCTGCACACCTTCAATGCTGTAATTTCCCTCAGCATACCTAAAGTGATTAGCCTATCTGAAGGACATTTCAGGAGAAGGAGGATAGGCATTGGGACATCATTATCTCGTGCCACTGCGTATCTGTACCTCTCCCCTGAAGGAGTATCTGAGTCTCTGGCAAGCTACGAACAGTCCCAACAAAGTTAACTGCTACATGCAGTTTTTCCATGCTGCTTTGTAGCATCTCAATTAACATCCTAAGGCTGCTCTCAGTCATGGTACTTCGAGCTTTCTAATGCTAAATGGAAATCTTTTACTTCAGTAATAAAAGCAAAGGACCATTCAGTCTGAACAAGGATAAAAACTTCATGCAGATAAAATAATTGCTGCTCTGTGCAACTCCACTTTGCCCTGATTTTTTTTTTTTGTGTGTGCGCGCTGTAATGTTAAGAAGAAAAATAAACAAGACTAAAACCTGAGTAACAATCTACCAAATCATGAGGAAGTTATCAGTTCATTTCTGAAGTGCTTTCACGAATTCAGTAGTATTACTTGTTGAGAAGCAGTTAAATGCTTGGATTGGTATCACATCCAGTCCTTGAAGGACATTGTCTTCCCTGCCTGTTGTCCATCACCCTTCAAATTGTTAACAAAGAGTGGCTTCAAGAGAAATGTAAGTAGAAATACACGTGATTAAACAAAAGAGGACACAGCCAGGATTTACTTCTTCCAGAAAGATCTTGAATTCTTTTGCTACCAAACCATTGGTGTCTTAAAAAGTAAGGAAGAGTGAGGAAGCAGGGAAATGGTACTGAGGAAACTGTGTTTTCTCCCTGCTGCTGCTTGGAGTTTATAAGCTCTAATAGCCTTCTTCTTGTTGAGCTCATCTCTTTTTACTCAGGGTCTTACATTTTATAGTCTGAGTAGAAGCTTCTGAGCGCAGTGCACATTTTTGAATTATTTTAGCACTAACAGTTATTTTTGGATGTATTTGAGAAAAAAATTAAATCAGAATTGGAGACAGCCTTTATGTAATATATTTATTTATGTATCTCTGCATTGAATTGAGCAAGTACTTAGTGCACTTCACCTACTTTCTCTTTCTATTTATACTAGTGCTGATGTAAATTTTATTGCAGCAAGTACATATTTCTCTTTAGAAAAGCTGGAAGTTTTTTTTTTGTTTGAGGTCAGAATTGGTCACTAGATAAAACCGAAAATGATTTCAGTAACATTTGTTACAAAGGACTTTATGGTGATCATCTGTTAGTAAGGGAATACCATTTTGAAACAGAGGGATAGGTTCTCCCACTCACTGGGGGATTCTAAACTCCTGGGTCAAAAAAAAAAATAAATAAATAAAAAGGAAGATTCTCCAGTGTTCTCTATTAGCCCCAAACCATTAATCTGTGATTTATTGAATATGCAAATAGATGCAACGCTGAAAACAGACTAATCAAGAAGGAAGCAGAGACGAATAGTGCAGACATACAGGTCCAAGCAGAGCAAACACTTCTACTTGCCATACATTTTAATAATGAACAGAATTAATAAAGCATTTCCTTTCTGTCTATGTACCGCTTTACATTCTTACCAAAGATCAGTCATTTTCTAGATAGTTCTAAGATATGCATGAATATAAGTATGCAGAATGAAAATAGGAAGAACACCACAGGAAAGAGAATCAAACACAGAAGTGAAAACTAATGGCAGCCAGCACCAGGAGAAGAAAAAGATGCCTCCTGTTGCAAATGAATGGACAAGTTGTGCAGAAGGAATCCCTTAACACTGAGGGATTAACTGTGTTTCCATGGTTGTTGGAAATTTCCTAGGAAATGCCACACTGCTTTATCCTTAGACAATTCGCTTTCCAAAGAAGAGATTAAAGAATGGCAAAATCTGCAGTGACTGTAGGCAGACAGCAACACGGGAAGTGCTCTGCAAGACCCTCGAATGTATTGCTCAGCTTCCTCTAAAGAAGCTGTGTGACCGTTAGGTGATGAGAGAAAGCTTAGATGAATGTTCATCCATTGTAGTGATGACTGCAGAACGCTTAGATTTCCTTGTGTTGTATGAAGGCTTCCCAGTGACATTGGTGGGATTGATCATTCATTTGCACATTTCAAATATGGCATTTGAAGACTAGCAAGAACATCCTGCCGCAGAACAGTGATTTATCAAATAGTCTTTCTTTCAAAACCGTTTATAATTTCCTGGTATGAGCAATTTGGCAGCAAAATCAGGGGATACAGGACAGAATGGAAAAACAGTTCGTTACTAAAACTGCTGATTTGGAGAGATCTGAATTACTCCTTTCTTGGTCAGATTGTACTTAGTGAAAGCAAGACAAACAAGACTGAGGCATTCACTATCTAAAAATAATATTTTTTTTGCAGTATTCTCTCATTGCTTACCTTGGATAGGTTATTTTTGCTGATTTGATTCCATAAATAAAATAATTCCACAGGCAAGGGAAAACAAGAGGGAGGAACATGACTCCTTCCTCTAAAATCGCTTCATTTTTAAGTTTATTTTCTTTAATATCTACTTTATTACTATTATTAAGTTGGAAACTTAAAAAAAAAAAATGGAAAAGGATCATTCTTTTCTGAGTTGATTACACGGCACTTCAGACATAAAAGATTCTAAGTGCTATCATAAGGACAAACAAATAGCTGCCTACAGGTTGCTGAGTTGAAGAACTTTTAATTTGAAATTGCATTGGATATTCAAAGAGATGAAAATAACACTATGAAAATGAGAAAAGAAAACAGGAGAGGGAGCAGAATCTCTTTTTTTTTTTTTTTTTTTTTTTTTTTTTGCAGACTACAGCTACATTATTTCATTAAGGCATTACTACAGATTGTTGCAGTTGGTGTTCCTTCTCAGAAGAACACCACCCTCTTGACCAGCCAAGCTTACCACAATATGAATTATGTATTTTTTTCCACATCTAGACATACTCTGATATTTTCCTTAAGGAGAAATAACATCAGAGGAGCAATGCACTATTTCTTAATCTGCAAATACTCTACAGTAGGAACCAAATGTTTAAGAATGGAAGTACAGATCTGGATTTGCAGATGACAAGAAAGAATAACTGTAAAGCATATCACTCCATCAAAAAGATGACTCATGTTACCAAGGATAATGCATATATTAAAGCAGTTAGATAATCAAGTATGTTATAAGGACCATTAATTCCCGTGAAATGAAGGAAATAGACACCTAGTCTTCACAATCGCACTTGGTAAAAACCTGAAACTATTTAGATGAAAATAAATAGATAATTAGGTGCAGGTGGGACATCAAAACACACCCAAGTCTTAACTGCATATTCTAAAAAGTACACATGCTAAGCAACATTTATCAACAGTTTTAAATCTATCTGTAATATAGGCTAACAGGCTTTTAAGTGAAGTTATAAAATTCAGTACATGTTCACTATGATGAAACTGGGTTCAAGATTGCATTCTGGTAAGAACAGTCACTTGGCATAACCACTATTCTGGGGATCCCAGATGTTTATTCAGAGAGGGTCAAAGTTTTGGCAGAAGGATTTAATCTTTGGGGGGAAAAAAAAATAAAAATAAAAATAAAAA
Organism: Meleagris gallopavo; assembly: GCF_905368555.1. Lineage (NCBI taxonomy): Eukaryota > Metazoa > Chordata > Aves > Galliformes > Phasianidae > Meleagris > Meleagris gallopavo. The sequence continues at coordinate 2,395,981 of NC_139410.1, forward strand.
AAATCAACACTGAGACTTCTCCTGTTAAAAAGAAATAAAATAATAATTAAAAAAAATTGGCTCTAGAAGGATGTACTAAGTTTCCTGTGCTGCTGATTCATCTTGGTGGAGCTCCACGCATGTGTTGAGACTTCCAAAAACATCTTCCATGTGTACACAAGACCTGGCCAAGAGCACTGCGGAATCCAAACTTAATCTGACAGCATTCAGAAGTGTTTTGCAAACCTGAAACACTGCACTAGAAAAGTAGTACTGCAGAGTTGGTGCAGATAATGTGCTGTGCCCACATTACTACATGCCCTACTCCTTCTATGACACTTCGGGGGCATTGTGACCATCTTTTCTAATATGGATTTCCTGATGTTGCTTCTAAAAGCCTTTGGAAAAGCTTTATAGTGTGTTGATTCCATGCCACAACCCTGGGACGAAGACAAGCTTAGTATGCTGCTTTCAAGTTATATGGAACTAACAGATAGTTTAGGGTAATTATCCCTGCTACTCACTGGAGCCAACCCAATGTTATATGAATGTATGTAAAAGTTAAGAGCTCAGCTTCGCCCAGTTATAGGAACTGGCAGGGTCTCCTTGAAATTTCCTCTCCATTTTTTTCCAGAATAACTGAGCATTTGCTGCTGCCAAGAGACCAGTGCAGGTACCTGCTTTTCAGATGCTATTTCACTTAGGCAGACATGGAGAAACCTTCCTTAAATACATAAATGAATGAAACTCTAAGTGTGGTAGATCTAAAAAAAAAAAAAAAAGAAAAAGAAAACCAAGAGACTTACAACATTGATGATAAAGAGCTGATATCAAAGAAAAATATTACGTACTAAAATTGTGCCACTTACATATCTTGCAAGAATTCAGCGTGCTACTTAAAGTCACACTAAGAAAAAGATTAATATTTACTTAATCACCCAGGTAGTAGAATACCAGCCTTAGAAATTTGATGTACAGGAAAATACCAACCTTCTTCTATTATTACACTGTACACCTAGTTATGTATTTGAGAGGGAGGTTTAAGCTGGCTCAATATTTTACCATTATACGTGTCTGAATTAAAACCACATTTGGCAATAGACGCAACAACATTTCTGTATTGAAAATTGTTAATCTGTGATGAGAACAAATGCTTTTAAGTAATATAGATTATCATCTACAGACCTTTTGAAAAAATGTTTGAGAGAGGAAAACAAGTTTGTCTCATTCTTAAAAGCAAAAATCACTTGTTCCATTATTCAGGCTGTGCACTCTGGCCAGACCTAGCAGAACATACTTGCATCTGAATCACCGCACGCATAAAATGAGAGTTCCCTAAGTTTCTGCCTGCCCAGCTCTCTTCCATAGCTAATCCTTTCACAGAAAGCAGAGTTTTATAGGGGAAAACAAGGTGCCCTTCCTAAATCCAGTACAGAACAGAAGGTTTAACTAAGGACTTCATACACTTTTTCTTCCATGATTATCCTGGCACCAGGCTTCAAGTTTGATGTAGGTGAGGGAGGCTGGATTTAAGAAGATATTCTCAATCATAAGAAGAATCGTGAGATACCTACTAAATATTTATATTCCTATCAGCGATTCACTTTGGATTCAACCATTTAATTACTTAATAAATTTTTAAGGTGGTCAGTCTCTCTTAAAATTCTCTTATTACCTGCCAACCATTACTTTATTCCAAAGACTCCTTCAGCAAATTACTCTACATTTCTCAGGCACTGAAAAACTTTTGTTCTGACTTAGACTGATTTAGAAAAAACGTTCTCTAAAGTTGTATGGCATCAACCTGTCCAACCAAGAGTGGAGAAAATTATGTTGGGAGTGCTGCACTACCGTATAGACTAGCTTTAGTTGCTTCCAGTTTGGGGAAAAAAAAAAAAAAAAAGAAAAAAAAAAGTTATGTGTAATAATGCAATCAAGTTGTATTTTGGCTGCTCTCCTATTTCACAAAAGCAAATAAAAGTAAAAACGAATGCCACACTCTAAACAGCTTGCAAATTCTAGCAACCAAAGATTTCAGTAGTCTCCCCCTTATCTGCATCAATCTCTTCCTAAAATGTCATATCAGATTGCCAAATGTTTTTCCTCATATTCTGATGATCCCATGTTTTGTGAATAGGTCATCACTACAGCACTTCTTTTATCTTATGGTATAACTCTGTTTTGTGTTCTAAGCTGACTTATTTTGTTGCATATTCCCTATTCCCCATCATACTCTTCTATTGAAATGGGGGACTCTATTCATGCTTCTTGTTAGCATGCATGCACAACTAAACAACTATAACAACTACTTCATTTTTTAGCCTAATACACTACAGAAATTCACGTTATAAAACAAAAACCATTTATGATTATGATTAAGGTTTTAGCAGCAACCAAAATCAGATCCATCTACTATATTCACCACCCTTTAAACAAGTATAAGGATAACCACTCTAAATTTTTGAAACTTACCTTAAAATATATTAAAAAATCCCATACCATGATTTTGCCACAGATCATCTTCTCATGTTTACAGCAGTATTGCTTTAGGCATATTAAAGCAGAATTGGCATTTTTACTCTGTTTTTCTGGATGCAGTCTACAACTTGAATTTGGCACTCTTGTTTGCCATACGACTAACCCAGCCAGAATGTTATGTGAACACATTATTTTAAACGTATTTCACTTAACTAAAAGAAAATGTGTCTTTTTGTGCATGTCTTAATATTTATTTAGGCTGCATTTTTATTCCCTATACCTAAGAATACTTCATTGCTTGGACTGTCTACATTTAACCTTCTGTCCCTTGGCTATTTTTCTTACTTGGAAGTACCTTGCTAGGACATCTGGGCTTGTGGCAGTTGCTTTAGACATCTACAGGGATAAATTCAGATTTTGTGACTTAGTTAGTGGCAGAGGATTACAACTGTCTGATGTTTTTTCTTTAAGTTAACAGGCAACTTCAGTATTCTTTTAATCTTTCAGCCAAGAGATCAAAGAAAGGGAGCTCCTGACTATAGGTGAATGCAGTGTTTTAAATTGAATCATAGAATCATTTAGGTTAGAGAAGATCTTTGGAATCATCAAGTTAAACCATTAATTAGCACTGCCAGGTTAATCACTAAATCATGTCCCTAAGCACCACATCTACATGTCATTTAAATACCTCCAGGGATGATGACTCAACTACTTCCCTGGGCAGCCTGTTCCAATGTTTAACAACTCTCTCTGTGAAGAAATTTGCCTTGATATCAAACGTAAACCTCCTTTGGTGTGACATTTATTGTCATACAAGGAGATCAGGTTAGTCAGGCAGGACCTGCCTTTCACAAACCCATGTTGGCTGGACCTGGTCTCCTTGTGCCGTATATACTGCATGATAGCACTCAAAATGATCTACTCCATAACCTTCCCCAGCACTGAAATCAGACTGACAAGCCTGTGGCAACATCTGGGACTGTCCAGATAGCTAAAATAGCTGGTAAACGCTGGCGAGCGTTTTGATTAGCACTTACTAGCTCCCTCAGTGCCCTTGAGCAGATCTCATTCTGCCCCACAGACTTGCATGCATCTAAGTGTCATAGCAGGTTGCTAACCATTTCCTTTTTTACAATGAGGGCTTCATTCTGCTCCCATCCCTATCTTACAGCACGTTCCTCAGTACTTACTGTCACTTATTTCTGCAATGTGAAAGTTGGAAATGTTTCTTTGTAAAGCAGACCAGAGCAGGAGAGTTCACTTTATGATGTTGATCTGAGGACTAAATGCTAGCCATCAAAAACAGTTTTTGCCTCAGTCAACCAGAACCAGGATGTAACACAGACCAGAATGAGTTTTCTCCTGTTGAAGAAACAAGGTCAGGCAGAGCACATCTCCACCCTTCTGGGAATATACACACACATCTGGAGTTAAACTGCACCAAGATCCACCTAAGAATCATGCCCTCCAACCACATACTTTTTAAGTGCTGTATGAAATAAATGCTATTGGATAGAGCATGCTTTTAGTTAACATTATTTCACTGGCAGTTTCTCCTGTGATTAAAAAAAAATTGCCAATAAAAGGTAAAGAGCGAGTGACGGGACAGGCGAAGATGTTCACTAAATATTACAGGTTTGTAAAGAAGTATGTAGAAGAGACTTAGCGTGCTAAAAAAAAATAATACAATATACTTATACATCACTCACTGCTGTATATAAAAAAGAAGACAAGTTTTATTTAAAATTACGGATTATACTAGTGCTGTTAAGCACAAAGTGTAAGTAGTTCACAGAAAAAAAAGGTTCATTACAGGAAAGTCAGTTGTCATCTACCAATACCAAGTCACATAAACTCTTAGCATATTCAACATAAGAGTAGCTAGTTCACACACCTGAACTAATTCAGAAATTAATCTACTCTCATCCGGCACAGAAACAGAATGACCTCACTTCTCAAAGATCCAAAGCATAGCTGAGGTCAAGGACAATGCAGAGTAATCTGTCAGTCTGACTTGATGCAAGATTATGTAAAAGACTGATATTAGGTTTATATTATATTATATTAGGCTCAGTTGAAAAAGACACTCAAGTAAATTTCAAGTGTAAGAACAAGCACACCTAGCTTGGACATTAAAGGGGATCACCTAAATACTGCCTCGAGATACCATTTAAAAAAATAAATAATGTTTCTTAAAACTGTAAGACAAAACACTAAACAAGATAATTCTTCTTAACGGAACCTAATGAACAGAAGCACTTGGCAGCTAGCTTCACACTCTGCTTCATAAGTTTGCTGGAAAATAAATACAATATTGTTAAACCATCAAATGCCGCAGTGTTGAGTCATCCAGGATGCCAGTGACACACCTGTAGCCACAGTTTGGCCCAGACATTTTTCCTGAAGACTTCCGTCACTCTGCTTTGCATTCTTTACTAAGATTTAATTACTAGATGAAGATGTTCCAAACTGCACTAAGAATTTGTCAGAGAAATCTTCAGTGAAAACATTGTGCTGTGGAGCCCACAAAAAGATCTTTTGAACTCTGTAAAATCATTTTTTTAAATGATTCTTTCAGAACTTTACTTTTTCAAGTTTAACAACGATTGGTATGATTTGCCTGATACATGCTAAATATAACAGAAGTCAAAAACTTCTGCTCCCTGTTTGGCAGGGTGTTGCTGCAGTAGAGTGCTTTGTACATAACAAGCATGATATTACTGTGCTACAAGGACAGAAAGAAAGTCCTCGGATTCAAACGTTTCCACAACTGGAAGTAATGCACAGCACACCCAGACCATCAACAAGCTGGTGCTATAGCAAAGCTGATAGGGAAGCATGTTCCTACATCACTGATCCTTAGTGGAGCCCCCCTTAAAAGGCTTGGCGACAGTAATCTGGTTACATAAGTGGACTTACGCATAAGCAAGTCCCACTTCAAAGGACTCTGCATGCAAAGAGGAAACTGCCTAAGTAGGACAAGCGGCAATTCAGGTAGGCCAAAGCCAAATGATAAGTGAGTGAAAGGTGAAAAATAAATTGTATTCGTTCTGGCAAACACAGCAGACTATGTTCCCTCAACTAACTCACATAAAAAAAACGCAAATAAAGTTCTTCCCACCACACCACTTGAGTCCAAAAGTGGATGTGAGGAAAGAAGACTCCACTGAATGTGTGTTTCTAGGAACATTCCACGTTTGCCTTGCGTAATTTACAGGCTAGTGCTTTTCTAAATATCAGCTATTCCATTTTAGTTTCACTGAGGTTTTCCAAATCTGTCCTTCAAAGCATGCTGAATTGCTGCCTTTGTTTTTAACTCAGGTAAGTTCTGGAGAGACAGACAGACTTCAAGAGATAATCACAGAGGTTTGCAGCATAAGAGAAATGTTAATACGAATACAGACTATACTGAGCATTCCCATTAAAAATGCACAGTTAAGTAAGGCTCACCCACTTTGGGCTCATAGGATAAAAGCAGGGCGTGAGCTGCTTCATATTTCTGGGCTTCCAAATATCCCCCTTCACTCCCTATCCCACCATTCCAAGTTCATCTGAAAAGCAGATATTTTTCAACATTTAATGTTCCTGTGAATAAAAGGATCTTGATACTGAAGTAAGTATATATATTGTAAGGAGATACTGGCAAACCTTCTACTGTCTGGGTTCTGTTGAACTCCTACTGACACTCATGCACGCATTATACAAATGAACACAGAAGGTTAGGTGCATTTTTAAACAAAAGCAATGCCAAAGTTTCTTTTAGCTAAATTTATGACTGATAGTTTACACGCATTACTAATTTGTTGAGCATTTTCTCAGAATTCTTGGAATCAAATGTCAGTTATATAAGTTGAAAAAAAAGTTTGCATTTACACAGCAGAGAATTCAGACAAATGACTCAAGGCTACAGAGGCATTCCTGAGACTCATTACTCCAAGGATTTTAAGAACAAGATCATCTTATTTCTTGAGTGTTCTTTGGCAACAGAAATCAACAAACTCAAATTCTTTTTTTTTTCCTTGAAAATTCACTAGTTTTTAATGCTTGAACAACTAGTATTCTTACTGAGATGCAGCTCCAAGAAGGTTTTAAAGTTTCCTTCTACTTGACAGATTTAAACAATTTTGATCCAGTTTGCACACCTTAATTCTTGTTCAAGTCTTCATCATGGAAGAAGAGTCCTCTAGAAAATAGCTGGAAACAACAGTGAAGATCTTCTCAGTTTTCATCTTCATAGTTGAAGCAGACCTTTCCCCTCCCATTCCCCTGTCTGTAACATCCAATGCTCATTTATCAGTGTGGATTTGCCCTATCTGGAACAAGCCTATTCGGGCAGCATGAGATGCGTGTATTCTGATGCCTGCTGTCTGCTACCTGCAGTTGTAAGTCACAGGGTCCTTGACTAAATTCTCTCAGGGAGATGCAATGTTATGTCTAGAGCTTGTGAAGTGAACAAATTAACACCTCAGGTAATTTTTACAAAAGGCATGTAGTAGGATTGTAGAGAGTGCACTGAAGATTGTTTGTGTACGCCAGGAAGAATTAAATGTATGTTTTATTTCCTGTTATTGTGCTAATCAGAGACACATTTAACAATGCAGAGCTATTGCAGTTTCATCAATATATTAATTCTGTAGTAGTACATCAATGACTTTTTAAGAGAAATTAGAAGAGATAATAAGGTGCATTTAAGATTCTCTCCCCTTACACATTCCTTATGCTGAAGATGAAATCAGTGAGAAAAAACAAAGCTACCACCACCACCAAAATTAGTGCACGCTAGCAGATGTTCTTACAAAAAAAGCAGGACAGGTGTCCTAGAAGAACACCTGCCCCTTCTTTAAAGATTAAGAGCTGTGGTTTTTTTTTTTTTTTTTGTCTTTTTTTTTTTTTTTAATAAAAAGACCTAGGTAAAGTATTCTCATTGTATTGTCTTGATATTTCATTACAGCTATAGAAATATCTGCATAGAAAGTATAGTTCTTAAGTATCAACTTTCAGGCAAATGCCATTTCTAGAATCACAGAAATGTTTAGGTCCAATCATCCATTTAACTATCAAGTCCACCACTAAACCACATCCCTAAGCATTAATCCACAAGTTCCCCCAGGGATGGAGACCCCACCACCTCCCTGGGCATCCTGTTCCAATGCCTAACCATGCTGTTTTGTGAAGAAATTACTTCTGATATCCAACCTAAACGGCCTATTGAGGCTGTTTCCTTGTGTTCTACCACTTACCACATGATAAGAGACTCCTCACTAAAACCTCCTTTGAGATAGTTGCAGAAAGCAATGAAGTCTCCTCTCAGCCTCCTTCTCTCCAAATTAGTTCCCCCAGCTGCTTCTCACGTCTTTTTTCTATTCCCTCAACCAGCTCTGTTGCTCTTCTCTAAACCATTCTTATACTTTATTAGTGTTATACTACTGATTCCCCCCACAATACGTTATAGACAAAAAGGCACACATGGTAGTCAATAAATGAAAGCAGTTGTTTCAAGACAAATTAGTACAGCAGCAGCTGAGCTTTCAAGTTTCTCATCAAATCATCATATTCTCACAGGAATGTCTCAAAGGGATAAACCAGACCTTTAAAATAGCAGCAAAGTACATATGTGAAATCCTGTTTTCATGTCAGTGGAAATTTGTTTGCTTTCTTAATTGACTTCTCTAACTCCAGAGGCTGCATCTTTAAGCACGTGTTTCATCTGAGAGTCTGTGTTGATTCAATAAAAATGTTTGAAATAGCGAATGCTCCCAAGGACAGTCACAGCATGCTAGGGATTCTTCTAAACCACCATTACAAACACCTTGCCTCTAACATTGAGACTTGGCCTAAATAGGAACACTTACAAACTTAAGGCGGACTGCTAAGTTTGGTTAAAGTTAGATGTGTGGGACCACCAGCTGTTAAGTGTCCCCACGCATTAAAAGGTAGTCAGCCTTTAACTTCTTTTAGGTGAAGTATGTTAAGCAACAACAAATTTAAGTCAGCATGTACTTTTGGTGAGAGCCCATGTGTTTAGAAGCAAGGGAGAAAAAAAAAAAAATTAGTACTTATTTCCAACACAAACAAACCAAATCAATCTCTTAGGATTGTCTGTTTAGCTCTAATTCAGAACAGACTCTTGATTCAACAGATCACCCTTAGCATCCTAGTAGGACATTCATTTCTCAAAATGAAAAATGTGTCAAATCTATTAATGTAAAGAACAAGATTCGACTTTTTTTTTTTTGTCTCCCAGAACTGAAATGTTTTGAATCAATGGCTCTTCAGATCTGACCTGCCAGCAGACAAAATTTGATTGTAAAGGATGCTGTAGCTATGAATACCATTACAATAAGGTATTGAATGGAAGGGGAAAGGATACCTAGAACTCAAAGCATGGTATCCTGGTGAAACATTAATTAAGTTTTGTTACAAAAACCTAATCTCGTTATGAATAATAACTTCTCCCTATGTACTTCAGAGTTTTATTGCATTTGGAAAAAAAAGTTTGGAATTGTGTTGCTGTTCTGACTCTGAGACAGAAAACTAAGCAGTACCCAAACAAACAGAAAACACTGAGAAGTGTGAGCCTGTTTTTTTCCTCTGCAAATTGATGCCTTCTGTTTCAAATCTTGGACAGAAAATGCTGATTTGAGTGTTCTGGAAATCTACCCATTAGCAAGCCAAGATTTTAAGGACTTGAGTTGCAAGAAGGCATAGAGGGGCAGCCTGACAAAGTGCATATGAAACAAAGGTGTGTCATTTAATTCTTTCCATGCAGAAAAAAAACGCACCTACTGACTTTCATTGACACTTGCTTAATGTTTATGGAGACCAATCAGTGGATGTGAGCACAGTGAGGTGGACGCTTCTTAATTTGAAATTGCTTGGGCCTTTTGGAAAAACAAAACAAAACAGACACACACACAGAAACAACACTGAATTATGGCCTCTAAAGAGGCTGTTTACAAGCAGACATTTTTCTTTTATACCAGATGTAGCTATCTTCAATGTATTTTAAGTTAACTTGTATTTACTGGGTTTAGTCTTCTTAAAAGTATTTCAAGATCTAATACTTTTATTATTTATGTCTGTGATGAGGACATAAGATTGCAAACACTACACCCGAGAGAAAGAAAATGCTGAACTTAAAATCAGCAGATCTGATATCAATCTGGAGAAACACATCACATGAGTAGTAAAGACAAAGCTACTGTGTTTTCCCCCCCCCCCTCAGAAGAGATGCTCTTTGCCCTGTGAGTCACAAAAGCAACTGAAACATTCCACACAGCAATGGAAAAATGAAAAGATAGATAAGAAGCACCATGTTTTGACTTAAGAATAAGGATTTTTAATTTAATTTTAGTACCAACAGGTCTCCGCTAAAGCTCCTTACCTGTGTTTTCCTTCCTCCAACAAAATATCTTTTTTAATCCCCATGATAGTGTTGAAAAAGAACGATCAGATTTCGCAACTCAAGTTGCACAAGCAGACCTATGCAGTTAGGATCTTATGGGAAGAGGTACAAGTAGTCAATACCTCACGACTGCAACTAATTTAAACTCCAGATGACTCTAAACACTAGTCTGGTATCTTATCTCTTTGCAGCAGGAAGTACTTTTGTCTGCAATGTGAATCTCCTGGTGCTGCAGGTGTAGAAAGAAATCCTTACATTGACATCATAGAAAACTAAAAACTCAGTCTATTTCAATACCATTCTTTCATCATCTTGCAAGAACAAAATATTTAAAATTATAATATTTTTATATTATATATTATATAATTATAATATTTAATATTATTTAATATTAAAATTATTTTCAATTTGAACTCCCTTTCTATGTATTTTGGCTGCAGTAATAAGCAAATTAGGCATTCATTTTCTGTTGTTTTCAGTAAAAGAAAATATTTGTTCTATAGTTCTCCACATCAGAGCCCATTGTTACAATCGTGATGGCGAAAGAAAGAAAATGCTACATTACATTTACAGTTGACATAATAACACAAAAAAAAATCTTTTCATTAAGAAAAAAACAAACCATTATGTAGACTATATCATCTATCACCCTATTCCCTCAGGATTCAAGTATGGATCTTCTAGATTTTTTTTCAAAATTAAGATTGTTTTTTTTTTTTTTTTAAACCCAACATCTGTATAAATAAATAAAGAAATATTTTCCTCCCTCTGAGGGAATCTGCCTGTTCCACCTTACCTTGGCATCATCTGAAATTAGAGATGCATTTCCAATTTCTAAATGTATAAGACCGTACACCAGGAGTGATAGCCAACAAGGTTTTTTTTTAATGGGCTTTGACTTCTGCAGACAAACTAAGCATTGCATAAACTTCACGTTGATGTGCCTTTTGAGATCATGCATGCAAATGTTACTGTAGATTACTAAAGAAAAGAAAACAACAACAACAACAACAAAAAACCCACAACCCTATTCCTTAAGTAAGGTGATACAAAAGTAGAAACTTAAATTTTTTAATTACATTTTCCAAGATGCTTGAGGTTCTGCAACTCTCCAGCTGGGACTTTCTGAGCCACAGCCTCTTTCCCAGCCCCTTAATTTCAGCACTTTCATCAGCTACAAAGCTGACTTCACTTCGGAAGTCACTCACAAGTTACAGATGAATTTAATCCTTCTGCTGTATTTTGATCTCAAATCTTCTACTGATAAAAACAATGCAATTTACAGTTGACTGAATAAATTGCAATTGCGGCCAGAAAAATAAATGCCAACTGCACAGTTTGATCATGATGTATTCTTGCGTTTGACAGCCACTGCAAGTTGAAGTTAACTGCAGTATCAGCTGCAGCTTTCAGATATTCTCAAATAATCATGATTACTATGTCTCTTATTTTATCGAGGTATTTGCTGCATCCTCCTTACTAATAGAGCAAATACCACCCTTCACCTACACACCACTGAGAGTTTTAGGATGACGTTTGCTGTGCAGACACACATTTCTCTACAGAGAGTATAGTTGGAATAAAACTAGATATTATTTCCTCTGCTTGAATAATTCATTTATAACTGAACTAAAATTCCTATCAATTTCAAAGCATTTATGCTTACAGTCAGTTTCAGTTTGTATACAAGACTCTTATTCATATTTTTTTCTCATTGCATGAAGGTTTACAAACTGAACAAAAGCACAACAGCAACAGTAGTAGTACAACAAGCATCAAATTCACTGGTTCTAGTTTAAGAATTTGTCTGACTCAATATACATATATATATAAAATCCACTAAGCTTAGCGGCATTTTCTTTTTTATACATAGCAAAAGAATTTAGAAAATATTAGAAAACTAGTAACTCAAGGGAAAAAGTCATCCATGATTGATCTCAGTGTATTCTCATGAAGAAACAGAAGACCCATTAATTCTCAGAACTCAGAGCCTTATGGGCAAAGTTCATCAGTTTGCTTTTGACTTCATTTTCTCAACTCTGATTCCTGCTAATGACTGTCTCTGTGTTACGTTCAATAGATGAATAATTGTCTGCTTTACAAAATATTTCAGAGGATTATGGTACACATTACACCACCAACTTCTACACCAGCTTACTCATGCACAAGTACTCCCAAAGCTTCTTTATCTTCTATGCAACATTCTTGTAGGCTAGCACAAACCTCATCCCTTTGAACATTAGCAGAGACACAGAAGTCTTCAGGGAACGCAGTTAAGTGTTGTGGCACTGTTCTACAGTTTTAAGTAGGAATCACCCATTTGATTAAAAAGCTACAGTATATTTTTTCTGCATAGGTGAACATTATGTAACCTGAATGAACACAGAGACTTGATTACACACATGAACAACTTCCTTTTTCTAAGGGATGAAGTTGTTAATGGAAGAATCCTGAAGGACTTAGAAGCTTACAAAACCCACAGAAACATCATCCTTGTGACTGAGTTATGCCATTCGTAGCTACTACTGTGCTTAATGTCACCTCAGTAAGTTTTGAGCCACAACCACAGCAAAAATGGATGGCAAAATTATAAAAATCAATACAAAAACATAAACGTTACCTCTCCAAACCAGAGCCAAATTAAACAGAGTTAGTCTTACTTCATACTTCCTGACCTCCAGTTCTCTCTTTCTCGGATCAAAGCCATCCTCTTAGTCCCAGTCCCTCTCTTCCCTGGCAGAGAGCCCTGATTGCTTGATAGATCCCAGCTGCTTTTATCTCCACTCCTCTTAACTCCTTTCTCTCTAGTAGGAGGGCACACGCAGTTGGCAGACTTGAAACCAGTGTCCTTGCATTCTGCTGAGGAGAAATATGTATTAGAGCAAATGTAAAAATTAATTTTAAAAAGTCTAGAAATATTTCTGTGCAATTGGACTCCTCTAAAGCCTAAGAGGTCAAAATCTCTGAGTAGAGTTTTATAGAAATCTGGATAGAGGGAACACATTGGCTTCAACCAGCAGCCAGAATATTCTTGAGCAGATATTTTTCCTTCTTTGTCCCCTACGTGCCCCGGCACTGTTATTCACAGAAGAGATAATTTGTCTATCCCACCCCTTGTTTCACTGTTCCTCCTCTAACAATGAGAAGAGAGGATTTTCTTGTTTCTGCTTTCCTAGGCTTTAATAGTTTGAGATTCAGTGCAATGTGCTTTTCAGGGCTACTGACTATTGTGGGGTTACACAGAGTTTAAAGCCAGCAATTATGGCACAAGCATAGTATGGACTACAACAGCTTTTGGCAGTTCAAGTGAGAACTATTTGAGCAAGCTTCATTATTACATCAGTTATTGAGTAGGTGTTTGGTACTGCAATATCTGTTCAGCAACACATGTTAGATTTTATTTTGTCCATTTCTTCTTCCATGCCATCCGTTTTTCCTTTGAAATTGGGAATAGAAACTGTTTTCACAAATTCCAAGCTGAGAAATCCAAGTATTCTGATTTTTTTTTTTAATGGGAAATTTAATTTTCTTTTGTAAACCTGGAATAAAAGATTAGCGTTCTGAATTCCTGGAAACAATACTCTGTTGCTGAATTATTATAGAAGAATGTGTCTTATTACTTCTTCCCCAGCTGAACTTGATCTACTACTGCTGCAAGAGCACAACCTTCCTCCAGCTTAAGGGTCCTGCATGCTTTGGTGTTTTCACCTTTGTTATACAACAACATTGCAGGATACATAACTGCAATTTAAGGTGAAGAAAAGATACAGTCTGAGGTACAGAGAATCCCCTTGTATACCTCCATGTATATGTATATTTTTGGATCCCTGTAGCCATGCTGTGCCTCATTCATTCCATTGCTTTAGACCAGCTGCCTTTCTTCCTTGGTGTTTTTATCATGACAGATTGTTGTTGTTTTTTTTTTCTTATTTTGTGGATTTCCCCTTTTCTAAGAGCCTCACAGTTGTTCTGCACACGAGAACAGGGAGTTATATAAAACAAAACACAGGAAATATTAACTGTATTAAATCTTATACTTCTCAGAGTTCTCACTAAGGATTCTCAGATGAGAGGCCTCTCAAGGGTGACATCTAACATGAGATTAAGTATTTCTGCACAAAATGCAGAATTGGTTACTTTGTCCCTCTTCACTGAATTACATATAATAGCAAATAGCTTAAAGGCATACAATGTATTTGAGCAAAGCATGATACTGGCTACTGCCGAGTCTTGATGAGAAAACACTGAAATGTGTGTTGTAGGATTTTTTTTAAGGAAAAATCAAGTTTGTGTTCACACACAATAGAATTGTTTTTGTTTTTAAAACCTTACATTACAGATATTTACATATTTATAACCTCATTACAGTCACAGTTTTCATAAACAATTACAAATGAAATAATGTAACCACTCTAGAATCAGTTCATAATTTGCCATAAAACCACAATGACCACAGTGAACACAGAACCTTCATTTTTCAAAGACAGGAATGGACTCCAGCTATAAGCTTAAACCAAGAGAAGTTGCTAATTAAGCTGATGTACAAAAAATTATATCTGACACGTTGGCTACCCTCTATATAATTATCAAAGTAGTGAGTGCAACCTTAGCGATTAAAGAATAATAGATAGTAAGTTCTTTTATATAAGACGATACAAACTCTATCCAAATATCAAATTACTGGAAAAGTGCACTGGGGCAAACCCGAGAGATGAAGTAATAGTGTAAGCTAGCCAAGGTTTCTCTTTCCTAGCCTGCTTTAAGTGATGTTTTTGTCACAGATGTAACTAATGATACACACTGTTGGAGTGAATATGGAAAAAACTTCGCATAAGAAATGTTATACTTTTATTTTCCTTGCCAGGCACAAATTGATTCCACGTACTGTTACCCTGAATCCCGTGAAAGCTCTGTTCTGTGCAGAAACATATTTTTCTGGAGTACACAGTCTGCATCCTCAGTTTTACTGCGTCTACTCAGTATTAAAAGTACTCTTTGTTGCTTGAACTTTCTCTTAGAGGCACAGAGTTTATATGACTCACATGAACGCTTAGTTTGTACCACTGTAAAAGTTTGAGAAAATCACTTTGGATCCTTGTCCTTTTAGTCTTCCCAGTTTTGAGGAAGTTGAAAAAGAACTCAGCTGTATGTACTGACTGCCATGTTTCAGGAAAGTATCTATAAGACATCAGCCATCTGAGGGCTTTTGGAAAGATATTCTTTTGGAAAAGATAATAATGAACATTGAACAAAGAGGGAAAAATGCAACAACCAACATTTCTCAATTTTCAGCAAAGCTCTTAAGCACATGCTTACATTGTTCAGGCAGTGATTAGTAAAAGTGCATGCAATGCTCTGTTTTAACACAAAGAAATTACTGAAAGAGGGTCAAAAACTTTTACCCTGTTTTTTTCACTTTTTCATTTATGACACCAAACAGAGCCGAGATGCCTCTGTGGTTTCCCTGTGTGTTCAGAGGGCACTGGAAAGCATTGTTTCACCCTTTTGCTTTGCCTCCAGGTCCCCTATAATTGACTCTGACCAAGTGCTAGCAGTTATGTCCAACTCCCAGAATTTTTTCCTGAACTACGGTTATTTCTGGTGATTCATATGTCTGAGAATCTTACTGAAAAATAAACCATTGGAACTTTTAATATAATTAACTTGGCTCTTCTGAAGCACAGCATCTATTGAAGAGATTGCAGAGAGGAGAGAAATGTAAGAGCCGTGGTAGAATGGGCTGTATGCTTGGGGAGACCTGGCATTCAGAAAGCATTTGTCTTTATCTGCTTACACTGGGGCCAGATGCAGAAAGCCAATGGCAACTTACCTCCCAGATGCAGCGACTAATGATGTGTAAACATATCAGAGAGCTCCTCTTTTCCAGTCCAACATCACTTTAACTTCAAGACAGTGAAGAGGACATTTAAAAAAAAAGCAAAATCTGGATACACAGATCGCTTGCACTCTTATCTAAACTTATTGGTACTTTTCCAGTACATCTTTTAACATAATTTTCCTTTGCCTCCTCTCACACGAACACAAATATTCAGATAGAAGGAGAAGTAAGTTTGAAGCAGGGTAATAATAACTGAAAACTCAAAAGACATGCTGCTAAGCTTGCTGCTGGCCTGCTCAGTGATGTTAGCAAGCTGATTAATCTTTTTCTAATTCTGTGTATTCACCTGGAAAATTTAGGATCAAGTCATCTTTACTGTTTGTAAAATACTCTCAAAAAGTATAATTGCCTCCTCATTAAAAATCTGCATGCCTTGTTTGTAGACCACCAGTGTCCCTGTGCATCCTTGTAGCTCAGTGCTTCCTCGTTATTGTTTCTGGAAGACTCGTTGCTTTATTCACCACACTTGGTCCTCTGCTTTCCCTGAGGCTTGTTTTCCAATCATATATATACTAGATAATCCAATATAGTACGAGATAACACAGTAAGCAATGTATATTGCTTATTGAACTGAGAAAAAAAAAAAAAAAAAGGAAAAAAAAGGTAAGAAGTCCTAGCTAGAATTTCCATTATCCCTTCAAATGCCAAATGATACTTACAAAGGTATTCATAGGAAAAAAAAAAAAAAAGGAATCGGCACTTGAGTCATGAGCCCAAAAAATTCACTGACGAGAAAAGAAACTTGGACTGAGTGATATGAAAACACTGCTAGCACGAGGGTTTCAATTCCTTCTCAGCTGGCTTGTATTCCTCAAGGAGGGCACTGACACTTAATTTACAGATTATTAACTTGCACTGATAGCTCTTGGGTTTCAGCAGAAGTCAGGTTTGGTAAAAACAGATAAAACAGAGTTGCAGTGAGTTCTTCACTGAGAATAATTCATTTACTTATCTCCTAGGACAAATGCTGTTCTCTTTCACAGCCTTAGCAGAGCTGCACATGTGAGTGCTGTGCATAGAAGCAGGAGCAGCAGCCAAGTGCTTTCTTCATACAAGATTTCAGCTCTTGCCTTTCCTGGAGCACAAAAACACTGAGAGGAACAGGTTCCCTGGTTGCAGACATCACTGAAATTATGTCCCCTACCCTAGATTCGCATTACCCAGCCTTGTTCCGATTCCTCAGAGACTTCAGCAAATCTACTCTCAGACTTCACTCACTGTTATTTATAGAAGTACACATTGGGAGATTGTGAACACAAAATAGATTCACAAATTTTGTCTTTCATTAGCTACTTGGAGAATATCTGTGTGTGTATTCAAACAGACAAATCCATACAAAACATGCTAACATCTACACCTCTGCTTCCTTTGCCTCAGTACTCCTGAGCCTTCTTTTGGCTGTGGTTGGATACAGGTACTCTTTTTCTATTTTCTGAGCTCTGCAGTCAGGTCTGTTTTGCTCTGCTGACCACCACACACTTTCCTTCCTGCAGAACACTCCCTAGACCCCAACCCAAAGAGCCGGTGAACGCCACGAGGCAAAAGGCATCTTCACATACATGGAATCTTCCATCTTGTTTCTGTTTTGTTACCATCTTAACAGCAAAGTCAATTAAAAACAGCTATAACTAAACTAAACCAGCTTTCCTCGCCAGTGCAGTGAGTCACCAGGACTTTCCGTAATAATAAGATGAATAAGCATATTTGGGGACTTTTACAGTCAACTATATTTGTTTCTCAGAAAAAGGGATCCTTCTAAACCTGTAGTTCTCTGCTTTGAGTAAGACACAGTTGTTTCTTTTACCATGAAGGTTTTGCCTGCGGATGATAAATAAGTTTTTCACTTTTCAATCAAAACTGAATATTGTACGTAACACAGCTCCTTAACTAAGTTGCCCTGTAAGCAGGATAGCATCTGCAAGATTGAAATGAGAAGCAGCTGTATTCACAGAGCTTTGCAAAATGAAACTTTGTTTACACACTGTATGGATACACACACAGTGATCCAGAGACATTTCAAAGATTCAGCCTCTTGAAAATGAAAAGGCTACCAGCTCTTCCATTAATTTCTGTGTTGGTTTCAAACAAAATGCGGTGCGTGGTCCAGTCAATCTGTCAATGAGGTAGACACAGCATGCAGTGGAAGGTCACATTAATGCAGAAATCCAAAGGTTCTCTCTCTGGCAAGACTTTACAAGGATGTCAGTGTGCTATTTCACATTGCTGGAAAAAATGTCAAGTGGAAAAATTAAGTTTCCTTAAAGGTGGTTTTCTCAGAGTTAGTGTAGAACTTAATGTATTTCTGCTTCACATAATATAGCTATTTCCCACAAACTGTGAGATGATCATGCTCAGTTAATGCAATTTAAACACTTCAGATGAATGTAGTCTGTATTGTGAACAATCTGAACAAATAAAAAGAACACATCAATGTGAGGACTTAGATAAAATATAAAAAGCTTCTAAACTTTGTATCAACAATCTGGAAACTAACACACAATCAATGGAATTACAATTCCTGCAAAAAGCATGCTCTTCACTTCCAAGAGCAAAGAATGCTATGTATGTGGTGCAATTTTTGGGACTGCATTGTTAAGATGATGTTTACTTCCAGTTTCTGACAAGGCATGAAGCTGCTAATGGAGGCACGATACTAACCGCTTCTGTTTCTGGATAGATCCTCTATTACCTCCTTCCTAGATTGGCTCCATTAATTAATATGTCTTGTTTGCAGTCTCTGATCCTGCTTTCTGTCCTCATAATTTTTATAATCCAGACAATTTAGACTGAGAATAGGATTTGAAAGGTACAATATAAAATTGTTTGCAAAAGAATTACACCTGTAATGTAAACCATAGAGCTACACTGCATTTATAATAAGCATACAAAATTCATTTTGATGTATCATGCTTAGCAAAGAGTTAAGTGAGCATGTAATTAGCTCATCCATTTTACGATTCTTCAGCTAGTAGTTCTATAATCTTTTCTGGAAAGCAATCAAGTTATTTCAGCACAATTTAATCTAAGCCTAATTTACAATTTACTGCACCAGTGATTCTGTGAATCCTCCTACCTCTGTACCTCAGCCTACATTACCTGCCTCATTGCAGCCGGAGGGAAGCAACCACATCACACAGTGCTCTCAAAGTCACACTGAGCAAAACCCTATAATGCCTAATACTTTGCTGGTGAAAGGATGTATTAAAAGAATCACTGTGCTTCCTTTTGGAAATCTATGATTGAAGAGAAACAAATGGGAGCCTTACACTAACTTCAGTGGGTTGCAGGTTAACTCCTGCAGTAACACTAAAATCCATACTAATTTGTGAGCTATCATGCAGATTTCTTTTTCTTGGAATGATCTGTTCTTCCACAAGGGTATCTTTCTTCGCCTTCTCTTGTTTCCTTTTACTCTGCCATGCACCAAAACACCATCCCATGAGCAACAGGGAGTTATTTTCTCACTGAGGACCCCAAATCTGGACCTGTTGGTACCAGATTTGCTCCTGAGAAGTCAAATTTTCATAGATAAGAGTTGGTATTTTGACAAAACATGTCAGTTATGTGCTGGATATTGAAAAGGAACATAGAGCAAAACTACTGAAGCTAGTTGTGCTCCCACTGTCTTCTAATGGATCTTATAAATATTTCTGCATCTGTCTGGAACAGCTGGGTAGCCAATATGGACATCTTAGGGCACTCAGAAGGACTGCATTGGAGTCCAGGGATCCTTCAGAAGGATCGGCTGTTCTTCTGCATTTAGGGAATGTGGTAGGCTGCTGAAAACCCTGCCAAATGTGATTCCCAGCATATGAATCGAGTCTATGCACTTCAGAAACTTATTTAAATTATTGTGCGTGTGCAGTTGGGGAAATTGGAATTTGTCCCCAGCAGTATAAATTTGCATAGAGGGGCTCTCCCCTTCATTAAATATTCCAGAGGAGCTCAGCAGGAATATTTGAGGGAAAAGGACCGCTCACCAATAATCAGTTGGCAGAACTGAGCTTGTATAAACACTTAAATACAACTAGAGAAAAAACCTGTTGCAACCATTTGCATTGTTTGAGATGTGTGTTTATGCTGCAAAGCTATCTGTCTTAGTCAGACCTGTGAATGTACTTCACTTACTGCCTGTAGAAGTCGGCTTAATAAAAACTGTAAATGAAGACAGGTGTCACAAACAGATTGAGTAACCAAAGATGTCGTTATGTTTTGTATCTCTACAAAAATAATGCAAAAATATTATTTTTTTAATTCCCTTATTTAGTATGTAAAAATACAATTTGGTTGTGATGTTTCATATTATATTCTGTTCTGTAAAAGATAGTGACCTCATTTCCAGAGAGAGGTACATGAGATGTCTATTCTGTGTCCTCTCAACAGCTAAGTAATTATGGTCACACTTAGACTGCTTCAGTGAAGGACCAGGAGCTCCATATACCTGCTGTAAGATATTATTCTGCTAACATCAGTGTCTCAAAGCTTGCTGGCGCTGAAGTAAACTTCAGTACCTGAAGCCAGACAGCACAGGAATTGTGATGTGAGAGAGGTTAGGCATAGTATGTTGCGCACAGAAATAAGATATATTCGCAGAAAATTAGATCCCTACTGAGAGAACTCACAGAACTTGAAATTAACAGCAACCAAAACCAGCTAATTCCAACTGTGCAGCACAGTGAGCACAGAAGTACCTGTGCTGATTCCCAAACACAGCTTCTTTTAAAAAGTGTGACACCAAAACTGGCCATGTGAGTAGAATTACAGCCATACACATTGACCATTTCTGCTCATCATCTTGCAGGTCTCTGCCTAGCTTTCTCTAATATAGAGTGGCTGTAATCCAACAGCACAGAGCCCATGCATTCGGCCCACGGAATGCCCAAAGTGTTGGAAGAGAAAAAGGAAAAAAAAACAGTAGCTAAAGTTAGTATTCAAGTGTTCTCACATCCACCTGATTACATCTGTTTCACAACTGCAGTATAACTCATAGAGTTGCAAAGCCTGGGCCACATGTCAGCCTGTGCTGGTAGACTGTCATGCCACTCCAAACATCTGCACTGGAAAAATGCTAATATTGTGCTGCTAGCATGTTCTTCCAGCCTTCTTCCTTGGCTCCATCCTCAGCTGGTGTGCTGGAGCCTGGAAGGGGCTCTCCAGAGAGCAGTCTGCAGCTGTCAGAGAGATCCTGTGCCAAGGAAATTTTCTTTCAGCAGGAAGCAGGCTTTGAGAATACCTTATGCATCTTCAACCTTTTACTTGGCATAAAGATTCTGGGAGAGACGATATTCTCAGCCACCCTAATAGCACTGTTTCCCTTAATATTGCAGTAATGTTGTAGCACTGACTTGGAAGGGTGATCGATGTATACCGAACTGCCAATGCTATTTCTGTTACAGTTTGTTCTCTAAATCTCCTTTCCAGGCGTTGCCTCTTGCCATAAGTTGACAAATCTAAAGAGATTAAAGCACGGAGTGCAGAGACTGAATGATATCCTAGAGGAAGGACATTGTAGATGCAGTTTAACTATATATAACTATGAAATTCATTACTGGCAAGAGTATTTTTTTTCCTTGTTTCTGCTGAACCAATGGTGATATACAGAGTAATAATCAAGAAAGACTTGGTATAAATCACAGATTACTTGAACAACTCCTTTAACAGTTTTCTATTTTCTCTTCCACATTAAGAGGAAATACCACAGACTAAACAAATTATCAAGAAGCTGAAAAACTATCAGTCAAGGATATGACTAGACTAGAATGCAAAGGAATGCAACATTACACAGAGACACTTGAATAGAAGCAACCAAGAAAATGGAACATTTCATTACTTTGTTAAAATATCAATGATTTTGCCCAGTAGACTTGCTGATAATCCAATCCAAATATCATGTGGCTTTTTGGACTGTTATTGTTTTCCCTTGGCTCCACTGTGGGGATCATTCAAGGAAGTAAAAGCAAAACTGTACTGTGCAGCTGGTCTTGCACCTGCTCCCTTCCTATGGCATTTCCTTCTGAGAGAGGCAGCATTACAAGTGCCTAGCTATGGCATCAAGTCCAGAGGGAAATGTAACAATGCAGCTTTTCTGGAGATATCTTCAGGACAGACCAAACAAGCTGCGCTAAACAACATTAGGAAATGCATTTTTCCTGTCTTAAGAGAATGAACCAAGCAGTTTCCTCCCGAATATTAAGTTTGGAGGTTGCATGAGGTGTACTGAGATGCCTATTTTGGGATAATGGCTTTTGATAAGAACAGACTGAAAGCTCAGACTTGATGCTACAGGTTGCAAAGAGTCCTCTTCTGTCACGGATTTTGCATTACACTTACAGCTGCTGGGGAGGATATTGTACTGCTCATCAGGACAGGGGTTTCTGCAAAAATCTCTTCAGAAATGGATCAAATTGCAAAATGCCCCCAAGCATGCCAGCACTGTAAAGTATTTGATTTCACTGCCTCTTTGACTGTCCCTTAGCTTCCTGAAATTCTGTTTTATCTCCAGTAACAGAAACATATACATTTCCCATATGAACCTGAATTTCCAATCACTCCTGACATGTACTCTCTGTGCAGCAGTCCTAGATGTTGAAGAGATCCTGAGGACAAGGTACGACACTCCTGCCCTTTTACTTCCCACCTTACTGCTCACAAACAAACAACACAACAGCCACTCATTTGCAGGGAAGGTGGTCCCTTCACCCTTTGCAGGCAATACTAAAGATAAAAAAGCAAGGAGAAAAGAGTACACCGTCATATGCTGGGACTGTACAAAATTGCTGCTCCTCTGCGTTACTTTTGTCATAAGCTGCTTGGTAGGCTGGTACCCTTCAAGCTCTTCGGAGATGCTGAATAATCCAAGAGCCATAAACAAATCATACCTCACCTCAAAGGCCAGGCTTTCTCCTGCTGTGGAGGAAGGATGGTGGGATTATGCATTTTGCATTCCAAGCACGGAAGAAACTTCAAAGCCCCTGGGAGCATTCCACATAAAACTGCAGTAGACAGTTGCTGGTCTGGGACTTCTCTTATGACACACAGTAAAAGAAAATAGCATCAGTGAGAAATGCTACAGTTTGCTATGGTGCAACAAAGAGCAAATTATTACTTTTTGAAAAATAAAACTGTTTTTTTGATAAATAGTGTGTTCTTCATATCAGCAGCATGTCATTGGATAGAGCATTTTATGGTTTCTGTGTAGCACTTGCCTTGTTGCCTTTGCAGTTTTCCCAGCAAGGCAAAGGTATAGGAAGATGAACTCCATTTCTGCCCATTCTGTCGATTCAAAACATACAGTTATACTGGGTGGTAGGAAGTATCATTTCAAATCCCGTATTGCAAGAATTTATGAATAGCTTCATGAGATAATTTCAAGATGACAGAAAAACATTTAGTTATTTAAACCAGATGAAATTTTTTAAAAAATGCTCAACTATAGCTGCATGCTTCCTGCCAGTTTTCCTCACCCACGTGAAATAGGAAGAAGAAAATATCTGCCAGTCATCATTCATCATGTGCTGAGGGAAGATTAGTACTTGCTTACGTGTAACTTCATAGCTGGTTGGATGTGTGCTCAGAGCTGGTTTGGATGTGTGTTTGACCTGCAGGAATGTGGCTTGTTTTTTTATCAGTGGAGGTACTAGAAATAACTTTTTTATTTTACTAACTAGGAAAATCTTATCACTGACATAAAATTTACGCAAGGACATCTTTAGTATTTGATTAAGACCAGTGAGTCAAAAAAAGGTGTTAATGGCGAGAAATTGTAAAGCTAGAAAAGTATTGTATATCAAAAAATAC
This sequence comes from Meleagris gallopavo, assembly GCF_905368555.1. NCBI lineage: Eukaryota > Metazoa > Chordata > Aves > Galliformes > Phasianidae > Meleagris > Meleagris gallopavo. Next base: position 2,419,539 of record NC_139410.1, read on the forward strand.
CCACCCCCTTTGAGGTCACTGGCTTGAAAAAAAGAAGAAACGGACAAAAAGTGATGTGTGGGATCAGGGCCCAAGTCTGTAGCATTGCACTGTATTTAATTTCAATAACTGCTGAAAACGGGGCAACATGGGCTGTGTCAGTATCTACAGGACAACTTAATTCACTTTTGAGCTCTCTGAAAAGCCCTAACTTGACTTGCATCCATTTTCTTGCTTAATTTTTGGAGACTGGGCCAGGGCCCCAGTTGAGATCTTGGCACAGCACATCATGCTGTTGCGATGCAATAAAGAAAATAACAAGGATGTGAGTCCCGAGCAAAAGCATTTCTCATTACTTTCTGTACATGCAAAAAAGCAGAGCCAGAAGCCAAGTCTATGGAAATAATACATACATCTTTCACTTGTGAATTCTTGCCTCTTTCTTCTACCTTTACCAATGGATCAAACTTTCAACTTTAGAGAGAACGCTTGCTATCAGATTTTTCCAATCTCCTAGGTATTCTTGACATTTTATTTCTTGTTGCACTTGCTCAGATTTGCTTCATAAAATGCAATGGGAGACAGGATGTTCAAAACAAGGATCAAGAAAGGAAAGTCCATATTATAAGAAGTGCTGGCTCAGAATATGTGGAAAGACCCTGGTCAGTATGTGATTCCAGTATGAGCACAGGAAACCGGATTGTTTGACAGTGAAGCCCCACAACTCTGGAAGTTTGCATCAAAAATCAGGCCTGTAAGCTGTGTCAAAAAATGGTTAAGTATGAAAGATTGCTGTGAGTAATACAGCATTACAGAGTATGGTATAAAAAATTTTTCCACGCCAAAAAAGGAATAGCATGAAAAGTTGCATGTTGTAGAAAGCTGGCCATAAAGCTCTCACAAGTACTTGCATAAAGGAGATAGGAATGCTAAGAGAGTCAAATAGGAAGCATTTATACTTCTTGGAGGAGAGTGTGCTAGCAATCCATGCTCATTTTAATACTTAACAGTTCAACCAGCTCCAGTGAGTATAATCACTGTGAAATAACACTCTTGATGGGCCTCAGAAAAGCAGCATGGCAAACAGAACGTTAAAAAATGAGCTTGGGAACTCAGTAAGGCAAACCTGCTAGTAAATCCTTAAAAAACATCAGCCGATAAGTGAAAAAAAAAGAAAAAGAAAAAGAAAAAGAAAAAGAAAAAGAAAAAGAAAAAGAAAAAGAAAAAGAAAAAGAAAAAGAAAAAGAAAAAGAAAAAGAAAAAGAAAAAGAAAAAGAGTGTCCTTGATGTCTAATAAGAGAAGATTGTGTTTTTATAGATACAGGAGTCTAGCAAAGATGCCTCAGAGGTCTTTCCAAGTCATGCAACTAACCAACCTCCCTTAACTGCATGGGTGATAGGCATCCACAATTACTAAGTTAATTTATGAGCTTTTGATTGTCTCCACAGCCCGTGGCCATATTAATTCCTTCCAAACCAATTCCAAACCTTTTATTTCCCGCAAGGCCCTAGGGTCCTTTCTGGAGGAAACATTTTTTTCTTATTTGGCTTCTCTACAGATAGCAGGCTAGGGCAGAGGCTTCACTGGAGCCATTAGAGATGGAAAGGACTGACTTAGTCATTTAGGATTTACTTAGTCACAGACACAGTTCTTCTGTGCAGCCTAGTGTACTGTTAACTGACCTGGGTTTTTCTCCATTTTCCCATGGTACTGTCTCCAGGCACTCCTATTAGGTTAGTTTCCCCATGATCGCTGTGGAGACCCTTTCCTCATTCCTATCCTTTTGTTCTTTTATTTTGACTGTCCCTTAGTCTCTTCTCTGTGTTTTAATCTTTGAAAAATTCTATCTTACATATTCTGATTCACTTCTGCTTTTCCCAGTATGTTTGTTAGCAATGTAACACTTCCCCTGTGGGGACAGACCTCACAGGTAGTAGGGAAGAGAGGCATTTGGTATTGCATTGAGAAGTTAATGAAGTACAGTAACACTTTTTATTCGGGAGGGAATGCAAAATGCCATCAAGCCCATACAATGTAGGTTTTAGAGTCTTGCAGTTATAGATGGGCTGGAGTTAGTGGTGTGGAAAGAGGCTCATTAACTGATAGTTTTCAAATGATTGCTGACTGGTGCTTGTTTTCCAAAATGTGGGCTACAGCTGGAGCATGACCCTGGCTGAGTCATCAGGATAGCACTGAAATGCTAGTTCCAAGCACTATCGTCTACCAGTGAGCAGCAGTACAGAATCAGTCTCCACAAGGATGATGTTTAAAACATTTTAAAGATAACCACTTACTGGCAAAGAAAACTGGGCCTTCTGGTCTATTTCTTTCTCTTATTTGCATATTTTGGCAAGTCCCAAAGCCTTTTTTGAAGGATCTGAGAAGAAAAGTCCAACAATAATCTGCTCAGAATTGAAGTCATAGTGAACAGTAACCTATTGTCAAGCAAACTGACTTTTATGGTCTATTCTTTTAGAAATAGGCTATAGCTTTTTAAACTGTGATTTGATTTTATCACGGCAAGCTATGATGATTTTAAACTCTATTTCAGACACTGAATAAATGGCCTATGCTAATAGCTAGTGACAACTGTTTAGTTGACTGTCTCCTCAATGCTCTACTCTTTTAACTAATTACCAATTTATTAACATATGTGCAATACAAACCTCCTCATTCCTTGAGCAGAAACTGAAAATGTTATCCAAACGAGAAAGAGCAGTTCCTGTCTTTCATTTTGTTAGTGACCCTGCAGAAGATTTGATTTGGATTTCAGGGTGAAGTAAGGATGAGATAATCCTTAATTGAAAAGCTTTAGTTTTGTTCATCAGTTAATCCTTTTCCATTATGTTTTCAATATGGTATGTGTTCAATTTGTTCTTTTTTCTGCACATATATTCCAAAAACTGTGGCCATGTTTTCCTTCCAAATGATATAATTACTTCAGGATGCCTTTGCTTCTTTCTTGTTATTTTTTCTGGAATCAGTGAAAATATAAACTGCTCCTTAACAGCCACACATATCATACTGACCCAGTTTATATCATCTGCCTTGCAACAGTATGTACCATCATTTGCCAAACAGTCTTTAACTGCAAAATAATAAGAAAATAATAGTGGAGTGTTCCTACCCTTTCATGCTCTCTATTCTGTCTCCCACATGTCCCATGGAGCCTGCATAATGAAATGTTTTGTTTGATAGGTTGTTGAGTTAGCATGGAGAAACAGAGTCAAGCCCACGCTGGAAGCGTTCATTGAGCAATGCTCATGGCTTCCTGTGCCAAGGCTTCTGCACCAGTTGCTAAGTATACACTGCTATATCTGCCTTAAAGAAAGCTGTTGAAGTTCTGTGATTAGCTAGCAAAGTTTGCTGGAAGAGCAGAATAATCTGCTGCAGACACAGAAAACAAAAGAGCAAACGCAAACAAATGTATAAAATGGCAAACCTAAATATTTTGAGTTATGTTTTGCTTTGAGATAAGCATATGCTTCTTTCCTCAAAGTTTGGCACATTGTAATTAATGCTTTTGTTTTCTCTGGGACTCCTAAATCTGTATTTGTGGACAGCAAGAGTTTATTCAATTCAGCATACTTAGATTATTATATGGATGGCATTTATAAAACCTTTTCCTAAAACCTTACCATTTGGAGCATTCAAATAATACATGGGTGAAGCATTCACTGAACTGTAAAACTGTTGTTTTGTCTTGCTTCTAGCCCCAGTTCTGCAAGACTAATGCCGGATGAATTAGCATACCTCTTTCTGACAGCTGTAGATAGAATGCTTCCTTCCCTCCCTCCTCTGTCCCTCCTGTACCTTCCCAGAGAGAGGTTGAACAGCTTTTATTCTGCAATCTGTAGAAGAGAATTGAAAAATTACACCCTACTGGCTTCTGAAAGCTGATTCCTTCACCTTCTCTGCTGTTCTTTTTTTTTTTTTTTGGTTTGGTTTGTTTTTTTGTAGTGTTCTTCCCAGAGTAGCTTCCTCCTCAGTAACTTTTCCAGCACAAAACGTGTTAGCCAGATTCTCAAGATTTTCTTAATTTCCCTAGATGTTCTGCAGCATGGCTATTTTTTCTGGGGTATGTTAAAAATAGTGTTCTATATATCCTCAAACAACATGATCTAGTTGAAGCCTCAAATTAATTCTTTGGAGAGTATCACTTATCCTTGTTTTGAGTCATACTCTCATTGCACAATTTATGAGAACCAGCTTTCTGGAAGAAATAGCGAGATGTAAAAACCATAATATTTGGGAATAGCTCAACAGCAGAAAACATTATTTCTAATGGACCTATGGGGTAGGCAGGTCTAATGACGCCTTTGGTTTTTTTTGTGTTTTTTTTTTTGTTGTTGTTGTTCAATACATGCCTATTTTTAGAGTTGAGCAAGTTCCTAATACCCATGAAATGGCTTCAGGCATAGTGTTGAAAAATGGCTCGTGCCTTCCTGCCTTACACCCTAAATAAAATCTGTTTTCTTTTTAAGGGAACCTATAGACACCAGAACTTATATGACTATATAAATTTGAGTGTTAGACCTACAGTTCTTAAGGGAAACAACATTATATCTATTTCTTTACTGTTTTTTATATTTAATAGTAAATATTTTTCTATTTCAAAGCTGCACTGCACAGCTTTAACAATTTAAACAATCAACTAGAATATAAAATTACTGAATTATTGTAATGGTTTTGTTATCATAACCATAGAGTTGCTGAATCATTGCAGATGTTGAGAGGTCACACTAGTAAAGACATTAAGTCTAAGTTAAATCATCAGCTTTCCCTGAATACACAGAAAATAACATAACACTGTAAGTTATGGACCTGAGCCTAAATAAATGTACTGTCTCTGATGTGCATGAGTTGGCTTTCCAGCCAACTAGCTTGCCACTGAAGCCAAGATACAGTGGGAGAAGCTGGCGTCTTGTCAGTCTCTCACCCACTTTGCTTCTCATCTTAGCCCTGAAATTGTTCTCTCCAAATGGTCTGGCATCTCACAGAATTGGGAACAGTGAAGTGAGGAAGGACATATAGTATCCGTTTTACTATCAGAATTTTTTTTTCCTGTTCTTCAGATTTTGAAGTCCCTAGAATGGCACAGGATCAATGGCTTTCATGGGTTTTCCTTTGTGTTCTGTGAATCTTTAGATGAATGGGAATATAAACAGGTCAGTCAAGAACACGTGAAAGCAGGTAAATGATAAGGGTTTTTTTTCCCCACACAGACACAGTGGCCATGCTTATTCAAAGGTGCACCATCTGATAATTAGGGAGGAAGTGGATTTTTAATTCTGCCAATTACTGCTATCTATTTTGAAACCAGTGTAACTCTGTTAAATCTAGTGTCTGAAGTCAAGTATTGTTATAAGTTATTAGCAGATGACTGAAGCCACACTTCAAAGTTGAGGTTTTAAGTTCACTGCTTGTAAGTGGAACAGGAGATGACTTCTTAGTGAGAATGGATGAAGCACACAGACAGTGCAATTTACATTCTCAAAAGCAATGAAAATTAAAAAGGCACTTTCAGTAATGTAATTTTAAAATTTCAATTAAGCACAAAAACTGTGCCTTAGAGCTTCATTTGGAAAACTTTTTTAAAAGTTGATCTATGGAGATCCTCTACACTGAAACTATGGAAGGAACACTTTTGAAACAGAACACACAAACTGATACAAATATATCCTATGGCACACAGTAGGTACAGTGAATAAACTATTGAAAACTACCATGCACAGAGTCACGTTCTGCTACAGTTGAAAGTTATCAGCATCAACAGATGTCAATGCCTTGCTTTTAAAGCTTCTACTGTACAGTTACTTCTGCTGTATACAGGTAGGAAAGTCCTGGCCAATGTATATCCCTTCCTTCCAAGCTGTAGCAGAGCTGTATTTAGAGTTTCTATTGATGACCCAGCATCTAGACACTATACAAACAAAAAAAGCACTGTTTGGCCATATTTGTCTGAATATCTCACTGAGCTGTGAGGGTTTGTTTACAGAGTTGCTCAGCAGCTTTATTTTCCACTGACTTCAGTTGCTAGCTCTTTGGGTACTTAATTTACAAAAGAAGGATCTGTTAAAAAGAGAAGGTGTAGACTATTTCAAGATTAAGCTGTTGTATACTTGGTATTATTTAGATCCATTCAGAATAGGTGTTTCAATTGATTTCTAAACATTTATCTTAGACAACTAAATTTACCTAGTCAAAACAAAATCATTGTCCTTTTAGGATTTTCAAAGCAGCTGAGGCAGTTGGGTGCCCGATGAATTTTGCCAATCTAATTCCTCTAAACCATATCAGCTTTGTGTACAGCTGTGGAAAATTTGAATTCGTTACTAATACCCATGCCATCATCTTAACACATAATTTAAAAAATAAAGGCATGCCAAAGTGCTACAATATCTCTGTACGAAGGGGGAGCTCTGCATACAGGGATAGTCTGTGGTTGGAAGTGAGGCAAGGAAAAAAAATATTAACGTCTTAAGGAAGATGAGAATATTTTAGCATCATCCGAACCAGAGTTTGCCTCAGAATGAAATCCTGAAAATTCTATCCGGTTTGACTTGGGTAAATGAGACTTTCATAGGACCTATTTTGTAATGATCACGTAAATGAACTTTTGCAACACTGCATTTAATTATCAGCCACAATGCTAATTAATGTCAACAATCCCGTTGGTGCCAATAGATGTATTATTCATATACGTCTAAAAGTCTTGTCATTTATTTCTACGTTTCACTCTCACAGCTTTCATTTTTACAATAGCGTCATCAAAAGGACAAAGGATTTCAACCTAGATGAAACAGAATACGACTATATTAAATACATTCTCAAATGCTTTTTTTTTTTTTCTTTCTCCTATCCTTTACACTTTTTTAAACATTCAGGCTACAGAATGCTAAGGGTCTTGTGGCACCCTTGGAGTTAAAAATTTCATATTAGAAGTGAAACTTAGAGTTTACTCAATTACTTTTTTCTGAAATAAGAAGCCAGAATTACTCAGTGTTCCACAAACATTTAAGGATATGTAAGGGTGAACACCATCATAAATGTCACACTGGGGATAGGAAATATGAAACGTGTGAGCATTTACAGGCAAACTGGAATATTTTGGATTTCACATTCTGTTTCATGAATTAACGTTGGCTACTTAATATTAATTTTAGCCTTCTTGAATTAACAAGATCTGCCCCAGTGCCAGTGCTGGAACTGTCTGGAAGTGAATGGGAAAGAGGCCCCAAATTACAATACTAGTTACTCAAAAACATTCCCAAATGCTTTTAAACTGCAAGTCTTCATGGAAAATCTTTTGCTGTTATTGAAAATAAGTGTGCAATAATCTTATTTTAGTGTCAGATATGTAGATAAAATAAAATGACCACAGTAAGGGAATGGTGACATGCTTGGAAGTATTTGTGAACCCAAAACTGTACAGCCTTGATCTATCAGAAATGCATTTAATCATTGTTTTGTAGGAGTAGTAGGCTTTGTGAAGTCACTCAGAGACGTGAAATTCATACTACAAAAAGCTTTCTATTTTCCAGACTCATGCTGTATCATCTGAAATCTTTTCGAGAGGACCTTTTATTTAGAAACCTAGTTCGTGTGCTAGTTACTGAATGATGAATTTACAGCAAATATATGCTGTGTTTTCTAGCAGCTAGACAAACAAATCTTTTTTCTGGCTAGTCTTATCCCATCCATTTCAGAAAAATAGAAAATATTCTGAATGCCAAGGCAGATAGCAAACTGAATCTGTTTCATGTAGTGGATTTGCAAGGCTTGATCCATACCTAGTTTTGATGGAGCTTATTTTCAACACTTCAGGAAAGAGCTGGCATCAAACAAATGATCTTCATGTGATGCCTCTCATGGCAGCATGACAGCTCCTGTGCGGATGAGCAAGGGATAGATCCTGGCCTTGTCTGCTCCTGGATTCCTGGATGTTTTGATAATGACAATTTGGGCATGCCATGTTGATCTTCCTCAAAGGAATTCAGACTGCAGGACAAAGATCAGAGGTCACTGCTGCAGATCTGTTGTTTAGTATAACTCTGGGTATTTTTTAGATCTCTTTTAGGATGATTTTTAGACCATGGAAGTCTGCCATGGGCAAGTTCTTGTGGGAACTCACGGTCTGTTTGTTGGTGCAAATTTAACTAATTAAAGAAGATATGTCTGTTTATTTTGAGAAGACTTATGGTGAGAACTCATCTCATACTGCTTTTTATTATGTTATTCTTTCTGTTCAAGAAATAGGAAGAGGTTATATATTCAGACTTGATCTCGAAGTTGCTTCCTGAGCCAGCAATTCTTCTCATGTGGAAGCAAGAGATTACTCTGCTACCCATCCAACCCAGTAACTAACACATCCCGCAGAATGCAGTGCCAGCAGAGGGGATCCTGCTTTTGTCTAAGGTTAACGCTGCACAGTGTAAATCTACTGCTAATGCACTATTTTAATAGAAATCATATACTTTTATAATCCATATGTAACTCTGAAGACGGTAATACTAAAAATCATAAATACTTATATATCACAGAAAATTTTCATGTAATTCTGAAACTGATCTGTAAAGACTAGTTATGTTTATATAAAAAATAAAATTCTGCTTTGTAAAGGGAAGAATCAGATATCAAAGCCCATCAATATTCCTAGTCAAAAGGCTAGGGGTTTTCTTCTATATTCACAGAAATTATGTGCATAAACTGGAAAATTTTGCTAGCCCTGACTCAAGGCAAGTATGCTCAACACTCTCAGCGCCAGTCCTAAACCTTCATATTCCCTAGGGTTTCTGCCAACATTGGCTCACTGGCCCTTTTACTGTGGTTAAACCCTTGCTACAGAGCCCCTAGATATCCAAGACCAGCATGAATCACAGAAACGTCCTCCTGCATTCAGTCCTGTGTCCTGGCTGGCTAGTGCTGAATCATAAGCCATTTCAGGCTGTGTGCCAGCACTAACTCCAGTCCTCTCTGGGCTTGAGATCTATGGACGGCCTGAGTTGACCAGGGAGAAAATCCAAGAAGCTATGACTAAGTCTCCACTTGGAACATTGTTTCATCCATGCCTAACCCAGTATCTTCAGCCTTTACTGTGCATCAGCCCACATCCATTACTACTTTAAAACTCATTTGCTACAACAAAAACTAAGATAATTTGAAACTCAGTTCCCAGTTCTCTCCTCCTGAATCCTGGTCGTTGTACTGTATAAATATATATGTATGTCTCCATAGGTCAAGTCCCCTGTCTGAGACCCAGCTCCAACACTGGCTTGTACCCAGTGCTTTCGCACTACTGGTCAGGTCTTTGCTGTCCTCGGCTTTAATCATATCATTAAACACGAGCTGGGGAGATTGGACCTGGTCAAGAGGACCCTTCCTGATGTATCCACGTGGAAAATTTTTCTACCCTGTGGAGTTAGTTCTACAGTCCTCAACAAACCTGAACCCTAATTTCAACCCAGCAATAAACTGATTTTCCTCTAATCTGAAATTCTTGGCAACTACAAGAAGCCAATTAGGGTGTTTCTGTTGGCGCAAGATCTTTTTCTGTGAGAGTGAAACATATTTCAATTGTATGTAGCTCAAGCTCCTTAAACACTGCCAGCTAAAACATGAATTTGAACTTAACTGAGCATCCTCTCTGGCCAATGGACCTGAGTTTACGTCCAACATTTTGACCCTGTCAAAACTAGGCAAGCAGGTTCGTACGGAGGTGCTGTCTATTGGCCCTCATACTCATTGAACTTAACCTTAACACTAATATTAACCTTAATCACAGGCCAGCAACTGCTGCCACAGCCAGCAGAATCAACTTATTTTAGAACTCTATCAGTTGAGACAGTGGTCCTGCTGCAATCTCTTGCCCTAGCCTGGAACTTTCTTTCACTAGTATTCCTCAGGCCGAGCTAGAACCAGACCTATAATTGTCTATTTCTAGGTTTTTTCTACAAAAATCTTAGTTTATCATCTGTCATCTGAGTCCAAAACCCCAGCAAAGTCTCACCTGCATTCATTGCATGCTCAGCATCTTCATTCTTGGCGCTTCATTAATGCGGCTTAATAAATTGACTCAAGAATTACTTGTTTTAAAGAATCTGCCTTTCTGACTCAAAAATCACAATTTGGTGGAAGCTTTCTAACTTCAGGTGGTTTCTCACTTGAATAAGTGGCTAGTGCCATCCATACATATAGATGTATTTTTTATTCTTTTCAATATAAATACAGCTTCCTTGTTCTTTATACAAATAAAAATTCAGGGTAAAATCAGTGAAGTGTTTCATTAAACAGAAGCACAGAATATAATTATTACTACTAAATGCGTATATCCTGCTGTCTACTGCCTGCATGAAAAGGTAGTCATCATCCATAGTGTGGTGTTACAATTGTTTGATCCCTCTGAACAGTTTCTTGAATATTGCTGACATCAGTATTCAAAGTCAAACACTCAAACATCAGGTGCCAGGTGCATGGTGTCTCTGGACTTAATATAGTCCAGCAATATTATCTCATACAGCGCTGCTTTTCAGTTTGTAGTTTCCACTTAAGAAGGTCAAATTTTAACTTGCATTAGGCAATAAATATATGAGCTGCTCCTAATAAATGAATCTCATCTGAAATAACGCCATCATAAAGTTCAGCTATCACAGTTTCTCCCTTCTACTGAAAACAAAACTTAATGGAAGAGGACAACGTGTACAAGTCGACTATTCAGCTAGACTCCAAGCAATAATTTCTCTTATGCAATAGTCAGTTCACAATAACTGTTGTGAGGTATCCCTTAGACAGAGGAAAGACCACAGCTCTACTGCACTGGAGCAAGCTACGTACCGTGAAGTTCAGGTTCCAGTTTTAAGAGATAACAGATATGCCAGGCCAAATTCCATCCCAAGAACAAATATAACATAGCTCCTTTTCAAAATACTGAAAGACTTCTAACTTACTCCCTGTTATAAATCATCACTGCATTAGTAAAATACCTCAAAAACACTTTATGTATACTATTTTTTTTTTTTTTTTTAAGAGAGATTATAGAAATGTACTTACAAACTAAATAGACAACAAGTGTGAGTGTTTTGGTTTGGGGAAAGGGGAGATTTTAAATGGGTGACAGTATAATAAATTAATAATAAGTAATCAATATTCTGCCTTGAAACTTTAGGATAAATGTAGTTTTCTTATTACTGATCTGCAACAACAAAACTGAGCTCAGCAGGGGTGTGAGAAATTGATGTAATGCCTCCTGTTTTTTTACATAAAAACAACAGTAACAGAGCACAAAAACACTACTAGATAGAGCAAATTCTCAGCTACAAAACACTCTTTTTCAACATGGTCACCACCACTGGCTGTGCATTTTTGCCAGCAATGAAGAAGAGCCTGCATGCCATGCTCATAAAAATTTGCTCCAGTGGAGGTGAACCACTGTTGCTGTCACTGCTGAAATGCACCAATCACTGCCTCACTGTGCTCACATCCACTGTTTAGTCTCCATAAACATTCAGCAACTGTTGATGAATGTCGATAATTGCAATTTTTTCCAAATATAGGAATTCAGTGACACACCTTTGTTTCATATGTCCTTCCATGTCAGACACCGTTACGTCAGACTGCCTCTCTGCTACCACCTGTCACGCAGCAACAAATGGTAATATAATATTGACAGGGAAGGATCATCCTCTACTGCCATACCACCAACATCCACCTCTGATGCCATGGGCCAACAGAAAAAAATAGGAGGCATTACTTTCAGAGCAGCTCTTGTATTTTAGTTGAAAAATCTACTCTCAAAAAATGATCTGTTGTAACAAAGTTAAAGACACATAATTTCTTTAGGCCAGTGTGATACCTTGTGCTTTTAAAATCAAAAGGAAAGATTTTCTTTATCTGAGAGAATGTATTTTTTCCAAAATATCCTTCCATGAAACACAAGCTCTCAGGAAAGATAATTTTCTCTTGTTCTTGTAGTAGTCTTCTGGCTACATCTGCTCAAGAGTACTGATTGTGCCTGGCAATGTGTTCGGGCCTTGAGGCCAAGTAGCCTGAGGTGGCCAACATCTATGCTAGGCAACTGCTGGTAGCTTCCAAAACAAGAGTTTCCAGGGGTCTGCCCACAGGAAGCATCCACTCCAACAGTTTAATTGCCAGAGCTCCAAAACGTGCCAGGAATAGCCTGGGTACAGTATTTTTTGGAGAAGGTTGAATCTGTGCCAAGTGAAGGTCTGTCTACTAGCACAGACACTCACATCCTAGCGCTGGGAGTGTTCCCAGGCATGCTTGTGTTTACTAGCAGAGACAACAGCATTTCAAGGGGGCCCACATATTAGGGATTTACTTAGTGTGTTTATGACCAGTGTTTCACATACTACTTCTCTTAGCGGTGTTCTGAAATCTCTGAGGGAGTAATTACCTAATATAACTGTTCTGGCTTTTTTTGTGACATGAGAAAGGGGATAAATGTGGGGTGCTTGGGCTGTTTAATAACACCACTTTGCAGGAGGCATGTTGCAGGTAAGCCACACAATGGGCACATTAGATAACTGCAAAAAAAGAAACCAGCCCATAATTGGCTGTGGATTCTGACCAGCACAAAATCTAAACAAAGTATTTTAGAGGGTTCGTTTATCCCACTGAATTCCAGCAAATTACACATGCTTTCCTGTCGTTTTTGGCACTGGAAAAAAGTACAAAACTAACTTCTAATTCTGGAAACATGAGGAATACATATGTTCTCTGCAACATGTTATTTCAGGTCTGCTATTCAACTCCTCAAGCGATCCATGTCATTCTGACATCTTCCCACTTCACAAGAATGTAACATCTTACCTCAGGGAAACTGGTTTGTTCAATGGGGCTTCGCAAGGTATAACACAATCTAAGCGCAGCACAGCATCTTTCAATGTTTGCCTTGACTTCTGTTCAAAAGAGGAAATCCTTCAGGAAAACACTTGGTCAAATACCTCTTTTGTGCAGCCCCCAGTCTCTTCTAAAAGTCATGAAAGCTTTCAGAATGAACAAAGACATAAATACGCATGTATATGCTTTGTATCTGAGTGTGGGATATATGAGCAATGCTGAAGAAGGAATAGGATTTGCATATTGGACTGTCATACTTAGTAACAACAACGAAAACACTTTCTACCTGGAGCTTGATCAGTTTGAATGCTCTACTGAATGTGATCTCCGGAAGGAATGGCTACTTTTTTGAAAAACACAGGCTGTAAAAGAGCTGGCTGCCATTCAATTGCAGATAATTGTTTCAGAAGGAGCAAAAAGCACAATGAGGCCATGCGAGGCCAGCAAGAGCAGAGGAGGGAAAGTCTGGATTAGAGACTTCCTGTATGAAAAACATCTGCACTGGTGCTGGAGATGCTGCCGTATGGGCTTAGATCTATCTGCAGATATTACACCTCCATCCAGCACACACTGCTCACCTGGCCGGCCCGGGTATGCTGCTTTGGTAATCCAGGGATATGACATCATGTTCAGAAACACTCCTCCTTTTCCCAAAGGCAGTGACCCTAATCAATATTCAAAAATACTTTTTTTTGTTGTTGTTAGTTTAAGTTTGGGTTCTCTTGAAAATAAAATATTGTAGATTATTCACTTTATATTTCACTCAAAGCAGTTGTAGGCATGAGGCATAAGGGCCTGTGTGTGCACTGAAAAACTGAATAGGTATTATTTTGGCTTCAAAATGCATCCTATCGGTTCTGGAGATAATTTTTAAGAACATGTTGCATAAATTTATCGCACCTGAAGTGAATCAGCAAGAGTCAACTCCTCTAATTAAAAAGAAACATCAAGAACAATGGCCATAGGAACAAAGTGACATACAAAATCATTATTTTTTCAGTTTTCTGTTAAGAAACTGTTTTAAAAGATGATGGCTCTCATGCTTTCCATTTCACAGACAACAGACTTCTTTAGTGAGTGCCTGGGAAGATCATCCTGAAAATCCAAGTGGTTATACGTTATACCTCATCCTGCTGACATCCTGCAGGCCTCCTACCTCCTAGGGCTGTCTTTAGTATTTATCTCAAAGTAATTCTCACCAACACACTCTCCCTCTTTAACACCAGCATTCTGTACGCTAGTTACCAGAGTTAACAGAAACAGAATGTAATTCATTCAAAGCTTTGCAGCACATAATTTCCAAAAGAATATTTCCCACTTACATAATGAAGGATCAACATGATTGGCAAGACACTCTTATGGTTTAGGAATTACGTTAGGAAAAATATGACTCAGGAAGGCTCATGGTAATAAAGTTACAGGAACAGAGGCATAGGAAGAGATACAGAATATCAAGAGAAACTCCTTCTGTGGCTGGCAATGATACCTCACCGCTGGGAAATTACCACCATGTATGTAGTTCTAGTTTTTATTGTTAAAAAAAAAACAAAAGTATCACAACAACGTTGCAACAACTGGAAGACTATCTTACAGAGTACTAATGGAGATCAAGTGGCTTGGCTTGCCCAAAATATGGTGATCTGTTCAGTCTGCAAGAAAGTTGCAAAGCATTCTTAGTTTATCGGTTACAAACAAAATAAGAAGTAGAGAGTGCTTGTTCAGAGATAAAGAATCAAAGTGGAATAAGAATCAGTAATTGCTCAGAAATTCGCAATTACAACTTCTTTCACGTTATGAGAGATGGTTATGTCCTTGGAGACTTTCCAACAAGACTCAATGTCCCTTCTGAAATACTAGCACAAAATGTGGGCTTGACACACTTAAAACAGTTTGCAAGCCAGAATTATCCTACTATTCATTCCTGACTTTGTGTGTAGACAGTGAATCTTGTGACAACAGCAAGAGACAATCTGTCCAACAGATGGGCCATGAGCCTGAAGAAACCCTGCACATGTGTGAAGGGACAGGATCACACCATAAAGGACAGGTATTAGCCATTACTACTCAGCTCTTACTGAGTCAGTAAGAGACTCAGATAAAGAACAGATGCTTATTGGCAGGAGTGATATCAGCTGGTAAGAGGGAGCTGAGGTAAGGCTGTAAACAAGACACTTTTCCAAAGCCACAAGATCCCTTTGGAAGAAGAGCTGGTTTCTCCTCCACATGCAAGACATCAGAACTTCTCCTCTGCTCTTCCCTTTGCAAGGAAGTGAGGCAGGAGCCTGTTTCAAGCCAGCTCCTTCTGGCCTTGTGTGACCCTACCGGAGAAGATGACAAGGAGCCTCACTTGCTAGACGCAGCTTGCCAGTGGGTGCAGTCATTGAGAAATTCCATGTCAGACTCTGTGCCTTGACTGTCTGCCAGTGATCCAGCATGCCTGGACGGTGGTTCAGACACGTATGTGGCTGAGTGACTTCAGTGTGCTACAAGTAAGATTGATGCAGCAAGCACTGCTGTAGCTTTGCATATCCAATTTAATTTGCATAGAACAAACACTTTTCCACAAACACTATCGGATTCTTTCTAGCTGAGATAAAGTATTTATATAAGTATTACTGCTCTGGCATAATGCATCTACTAAAATGTATATTCTCTTT
Organism: Meleagris gallopavo; assembly: GCF_905368555.1. Taxonomy (NCBI): domain Eukaryota; kingdom Metazoa; phylum Chordata; class Aves; order Galliformes; family Phasianidae; genus Meleagris; species Meleagris gallopavo. The sequence continues at coordinate 2,435,034 of NC_139410.1, forward strand.
TTTGTATTATATCTACTTTTTTAAAATTATGCAACTTCTCCTTACTAAAAAGGATAATTAAATCTAAAATTAATTCTTACTGTAAATCTTTATTTCCATTTGCCATTTTGGGATCATTATTCCACAAAACTGATACATGTGCTTTCAGACTAAGAGCAACTTTATTTATGTGGCATGAGTTGTTGTTCTGAATCATAAAATCCTATGAGGAAACCTCAATTACTGCTATAATTGTTTCCACTTTAAAAAACAGGTCATTTCCAGTATATAAACATTCACGCTGACATCAGTATTGCCTTGTAGGTTGAAATAATACCTTCTGTGTTTGGTAAGAAAAAACGATTCAATTTTAAATAAAAGAGCATCACGTTCCCCAAATTCATCTCCTTAGGAAGACACAGTAACAAATAAGGGAACCACAACATGACATGCAATTTTTGATTTAACAACAATGCACACGAGTTTGTATCAGTTTGTACCTTTATGTGCTTTTGTACATTTACATTACTTATACAAATCTAGGCACTTTTGATTACTCAACCCTGTACAGTAATGATAAATGTTGTCCTAAAAATAGCAGTAGATATAACAGCATCAGAGAACGACACTGTGAGTCAGAAAGACTGTTCCTTGCTCTGTAGCTCCTCCATAGGTAGTAAGTGTAACTGAATGATTAGGTTTCCACTCTTGATAGCCTCAAATTTGCAACCAAAAATGAGAATAAAGTTCTTGTTTTGAATGGAAGGCTGGAGTGGAATTGTCAGTGGCTGGCAGACAGCAGCAGGAGGAAGATCTCTCCTTGCTCAATAAATCTATAAATTGTGCTATTCATTACAGTTGTGGCTTGGGAGAGGGGAGGGCAGGACTGAAGATGATTCGGACGTAGAACTAAAACAGTACATTCTGCAATCTGCTCTCAGCTCTTAAAGAAACAGTGTTCTAAAAACGGACAATTGTGATGATAGAATTCCTGCAGAAATCATTTGCTACAATTTATCATACTAATCAGCCATTCCAATGCATTGCTATCTTGCTACCTGAAAAAAATACAGGTCTTGAAAAGGAGGCATCAAAAGTAACGAATGTCTGTGCACAAAAAAAGTGCTCTGTAGCAGAAGTCTCCCGACCACGATGGTAAAGAGTGTATAAATTATCAGAAAGAGGCTATAGGGCTATTAATCAGTCTATCGTTAGATCATTTAAACTTGCCCTTAGCTAAAAACAGGGAATGAATTGGGTTCCAAGCATACAGCCAGTGCTTTCCATCTAATACAGCTTGGAAAAGTGATCTCAGCCTTCTACAGTAAATGTCTCAGTGAAGGAAAGCAATGGGCTTTCCCAGAGTGAAGAAGAGCAGACATAACTAGTAAGAGAAAGCAAATGCAACAAATCAGTAAGATGTCAACATAACCTTTGGAAGGAGAAAGAATGTGACAGAACAAGTAAATGTGAGTGAAGAGATCTGGTGCATTTTCGTTCTTGGCAGGGGGCAGCTCAAGATAAAAGCATCCCTGACTCAACAGTAACTTTCATCGGCAGCAAGCCTCTGCACAGGAGTTACACAGCCTGGCCAAAGCATGTGGTCCACCTGAAGCACAGCACGAGGCTCATGGCTACTCCATCCAACAGCAGTGCACTCTGAGCCTCTCAGCTTTGCTGCACGGCTGAACTTGCAGTGCTACGCCTGAGCTCTGCTTTTGGCTGTCTAAAGATTAAGTTGTATTTCATCCTCCTGCACTTCATTGGCTGCATTTTAGCTGGAGCTGTGTCCTAAGATTATACAGGCCTCTCAAAACCCTTTCAGTGCCAACGTGCTCGGCATTTAAGGAACTATATGGTTCTGTTGCACGAACATCTTTATGCTTGGTGCATGTAGAAATGCTATTCAGTATTCCTCTTAGTTGAGGTGAGATTGAAGCCCTATTTTCACAAGAAACCTTGCTGGCATTTACTGCAGAACTGGGCTCCTCTGCACACCACTGCCTCACCTTCCTATTTAACAGACAGAGCACACCCAGCCTACCTGGGTGAAAAACGTGTAATATTTCTACAGAACAGACAGAAGTTAGAGTATCCATTGCAGTGAACACAACGTACATACAGCAACCTCGCAGTGCCTGGGTTGCACAGCCCCCAGTGAAAGACCCGGTTGTCATGTAATACTTTCAGTAGTTCTGAAAGAACAAAATATACATTAGCTATATCCCACTATTTCAAATAACCTCTACAATAGCGACAAACCTTCACGACAGAGAATGGTAAAGCTCATGTCCTCTAGGGACTGTTAGAAAGAAAGATACTGCTAAGTCCAGAACAAGGTCCTGCTTGCAGCACAATAGGTTATTTTGCATGTACTGAGCTTTTCTCATGCTGATACAGTTGGATTGCCTTAGTTATTTAATAAGATAAAGATGAGTTGGAATTGTGAGTGTCCGTTGGGATTTCTAGTTTCCAAGAAGCATCAGCCCTGCTCACTCTTTAAAACTGCAAGGAAGAAGAATGACACTCCTGCTCCCTTATTAGGATCTGCCTCACGCAAGATGTGCCAGGATTTTCTAATAGCACTCCACCTCTTTAGCTTGGGTTAGTTAAGGCTCCACAGTAGTACCTCACGCTCATCTATCTTATCAGGTAGTCTAAGCAATGTTTTAACGTTGGGGAGGAAACAGGCATGTTGCTTAACTTTTTGAGATATTCCAAACTGTAAGAGATGTATAATTAATGAATATACATGTGTTAAAATTAAGAAATATACAAGAGATTTTGACTAAGCAGGTTATTACACCAAAAAGGATACAGAGCTTAACCCTTGCCCTAGACTTACTGAAAAATTCAAGAAGGAGGAATCTCCAGAAAAAGATCCTTTCCCACTGGCAGTCAGCTCTTAAATGGGTGTAGGAGAGGTGGAGCCAGGCTCCACCCCTTCCTGCAGAACAGGTGAATTGCCCTCACCTGTGCTCCCAGGGCTGACTCATTGATGGTTTCAGGTGATCAATCAGAGGCTCAGGCCGTGATTCAGCAGTTCCCATACAAGGTAGTAAGAGTGGATGTTGTAAAAGCAGCTGCAGAACATCAAAAAATGACGTATTTTCACTGGAAGTTGGAGAAGCACATTGTGGTTACCCACGCAGCTGAGTGCACTCCACGCAGATCTCCCCTGAGGCAGATGGAGAGACAGAGGTCAGCTTTTCTGCCCTGTGGCCATCTTCAACTCATTTCTTGTTGTTAGTAGAGAATAGGCTTAACAACTGAATAGCATATTTTAGCTACAGAGTATAGATCTGATTGTCTACCATTCACATTGATTAAACACTATTAATTGTTTAATTCAAGTTCTCCATACAATAAATACTGAGAAATATGCAGGTATGACTGTTATTATTTTTCTCTTAAACATTGGAAGTCACCATTTTTATTATTTAAGTTAAAGGAATGATTTTTGAGAATCAGATTTCCTCTTCAGCTGAGCAGACATAGGCAAAAATACAGGAGCTTGCAAGTCTTCTGTGAGATACGTTTCTTGGTGCTGGGCTACACGTAAAATGATCCTTAAGGTAAATGCACAGGTTGAACTAGCAGGCAAGGACCAGCCATAATTCTAGTTTTCAGTGTTGTGTTGTTTTGCTGGCTATCTAGATACTACAGTGATCAGATTATATGAGATGTGCAGCGTGTGCTCAAAGAATTTAATCAATCATGTGACCAAACTTGTCATTTCTGTCTCATGGGCTAAAGCTGAAAGCAGTTTATTATTGAAAATATTCATTATTCTACCATTCAGGCAATTCCAGAAAGTCCTTCGGAATGAAATATTTCTTTTTAAATTGGTAGATATAATGCCTTCGTTTCTCATATGTTTCTTCCAATAAGGAGAGTGCCTATAAATGAATAATGCATCAAAGTGTTGTTATTTAAATAGAACTTCAGAACGCAGAATAGAACTTCTCTAGTTCTAGTTTACTGATGTATGTCAAGACATCTACAGTTCAATATATATATAGCAAAAATAACAAACAAAAACCAGCAACCAACCAACCAACCAAATAAAGCACTGTCATGAAGTTATGAGTGAATGATTAATCAGAACGTCAAGCAATTCAAGATCCTGCACCAGTGTTTTAAATATTGTTATGCAGGTGTAACATAGCTAAATGGTGCTGTCACCATTTCTGTGCTCACCATCTGCATTCCTCACATTTCTTTTTGTATTTTCATTTGTTATTTACCTGATAGTTTTCCCCTAGGCAAATCTATTTTATTATACTAATCTGTGACTGGTTGCCTTAGTTCAATAGAGATATGTGGAGCAATGTTCTCATATTTCCCTTTTGCAGAGAGGGGAGCAACCAAGCATACATAAGTAGTAAGTGTGTACTCATCTTTTTCTTTCCTTCTTTTGGCCAGTTTAATTTTATTTGTATGTATGTGTAAGACAAGACAATGACAGTCCCAGACCTTGCAGCTCTTCACTAGAGCTGGAAAATATGTTTCAAAAACCAAGACTAACTTGATCCTTCATAAGAAATTTTAGAATGAGGAAATGAATTAAGAACAAAGGGTAAAAAAAAAATGCATCATTCTTGTTTTCTATGATAATGGAAACAAATATTTGAATGTATGGTTGTTCTACATATAATTCCAAAACCTTTGTATCAGAATGACAACTCTGTGCCACATCATTTACGGAATGTTCACAGCTAGTAATTAATTCAGCTAAAAATAAGTGCTCCTTGACTTTGCTTTTAAGGAGTGCTGGGAACTACGCTTTAGCCATGAGCCATTTCGAAGGCATATATTGTGAATTAATTTAATTCAGTAAGAATTAATTCTCAACGTATGCCTTCAAAAATTTTTTTCTTAGTTCAGAAGGTGAAGTAGTTTATGTAATATCTGGATGTTTTAATGTAAATAACCAAGGTAATTCTCTCTGAAAGGTTCATACAAGGATTCCTTGTGGAACATATATATATATATATAAAATTCTACCTGATGGTCTTTTGATGGAGATAGCCTGGTTAATATGCAGAAAAAACATATTTTGGGAAGGTGGGCAGCAGACGTGAAATGTATAGTAAGTACCATTTATTTTGCAAATAAAATAGTAGTTAATTCAATAGTTATTTTTCTTTTTTCTTTTTACTTTTTTAAGCATGCACTACTCTTCTGAATTGTCTTGGCAGAACATAAAAAAAGCCTCCTTTCCCCTTATTGCTCACTTTTTTACTCTCTACCTTTTTCATTATTTTTTCTAAAATGTTATTCTCTTTTAAACAGCAAGGCTAAAGACCCCCTCCTAAGCTTTTCTCTCATCACCCATTTACTTACATTAGGACTCACCCCCATGAAAAGCTATCTGATTACTGGCACCTCAGCATATATCTCCAATGTCCCTACAGCAGCCACTGTACATAACCTTCTATAGGTTATCTTTGTTGGACCTGTATCGACCTAATCCATAGCTCTGAGAAACAACCATCTTGCCTTTTACTGTACTGTCACATCTCTATCAGTCAAAACAGAGAGCTCCCAGGCTGCTGGGGCTTAAGTGGTTGTGCCTCTCAGGGGTAATTTGTAATCCAAACTGAAAAGTACTTTTTTCCTTTGTTTGCATGACTAAAACGTCCTCATGAATTAGAAGCATCTGTGCTACATATATAGCTTGTGAAGGTACTAAACCACGTGCAGGGTCTTGTATCCAAAAAAACCAAACCAAACCAAACCAAACCAAACCAGAACAAGTCTCTGCATTGGCTGTTTATATCCTGTTGCATGGTTTTGGCTGACTGTGCCTTGGCTGCCAGTGTTTATTGTCTTTTACACATGAACTGTGGGGAAATTAGTCTCTGTCTATCTGTATGATTTGCCATGTAATCTACATAATTAATGTATTTTAGTATTATTTATTTTCTTATTCAAAATATAGATGCATCACAACTTATTAGGCACAGTTAAGTGTTTTTTGCCAACTTGCTGTTTCCTATAAAGCCTGCCAAAATGAAGACAAGTAAATGAAAACAGTCACAATAAAACAGATCAAATGTTCCTTTTCTTGTGCAGAGGGCTATCATGCTGTTAGAAGCTCACATCAGTGCAAAGCAAGAAGTGCCTGGCCTAGCCAGAAGGGCTTGGAACGCACATGCATGTGAAGGCCAAAGGGCCTTATCTGATGCTCTGATTGTCCAAGAATAATTAATTATTTCACAAAGATAAATAAAATTGTCCACAAAAAATAAGACTGAAGGCTCATGTTAACACAGATGACGGGGCAGAGGGAGAATATCTCTAAGATCTATTAATTCTGGGAGGAAACTGCAGGTTGGAGAACACAATTATCTACTGCTAGGGTGCTCTGTGAAACAATGTTTTACTGTGGTAGAAGAGCAAATGACTGCTCAGATGTTCCCATTTCTATCAGAACTTCATAGAGGAAAAACAGTTCTCATATAATCCAGAGCTCACGCACTGAAACTGTTAATTCCTTAATATGTGCATAGTCCACAGAATTTATAGCATTGATCTGTAAATGAGGAGTAGCCCTGGCACTATTAGGTTATTCATCTGACTGACTCACTCTCATTAGCAAAGAATTATATCTTAATTAAATTCATGTTCAGTAGCAACTGGAGGATGTTTGCAGAAATTAAAATTGCACTGAAACTTTAGAGAGGAAACTGTGAATGATTTAACTAAATGCACTCAAATGCTCTAGAAACAGTTAGGTACCTCACTGATTACAACATTACCAATTGCAGCGTGATGCAGATAGCACCACTACAGATTTACAGCAGAGAGCAGAATGAAGCAATATTTTATATCTATTAGACAATTGAACAGCAAAATGCACTTGGTGAGGCAACCATCTGGAGCTGGGATGGGTGCTCCTGTGGTAAGTGTGATCATACCCCCGTATGCAGCCTTGGAGGTTTCACCTCTAGCACTGCTGAGAGTAAATAGTGTCAGAGGAACGGGGCAGAAAGCAGCACATTACCAAACAAAAAATCCGAAACCGATCAGCAACTGGCACAATGCACATATCCACCACCTCTGATTAGTGGAAATTAGTGGAAATTAGAGGAAAAGACTCCCATCCCAAGCACTTGTCTGCCATCTGTCCATAGCTCCTATCTTTGTGTCCAGTGGATAACTTGGCCATTGCTCCTGGCATAGAACTGTTTGCTGGATCCTTTTATACCTACCTGCAGGAGGTTGTGTTGGCTGAGTTGAACAAAGAAGCTCAGGATGACAAAACTGGTCTTCCACGTGAATATCTCATCTTGGGGAAAGAAATTCTGAGGCCCAAGCTAAATTCAGTCATATAATGAAGCAACTATGGATTGGTCCATGGTCATCTTCTTGGACACCTGATATGAAAAGAGTTTTCATGAAAGAGTCAAGGATCATGCAGAATTGCACTGTCCTATCCAAGTCTCGGAGCAAAACATCATCCACATGAATACTGGATTACATTTTCAAGGAGTAACTTTGTTTCGCGTGATGTTGAAGAGCTCAGATGTAACTTTACCAAAGATCGCTTTACCAAAGAGGCTCTGGAACAGGACTTGAAACTGTTGTTAGACATTGCCAGCAGCAAATCAGTCTCCTATGATCATAACTGAAAAGAAGCATATAGAATGAACTCAGGATCAGTGTTATTATCAACCCATCCCATAGGAACTCAGAAGTGGGAGGGATGGCACATGAGCCTAAACTGGACCTTAAAAGGCATTGCTTCAAGTAGAAAATGAGGCACACATTTCATAGGTGAAAGCAGATAAACCAACACAAAAAAATTAAATGTGCACTGCTGAAAGCCAGAAAATTCAGGTGCCCATTTAAGTGATGAATAAACCCATGCCATTTCTGTGGCGAGCGGGGTAGACATCTGGCACCACCTGGGGTCCATGCTCCATTTCTCGTGCTGGCCAAAGTCAACACCTACATGGAGCCTCCAATGTGCACCTTGGAGGAAGCAAGATTTTATAACTTTTTTTTTTTTAATTTGTAATCCCCAGGGTGCAATAACTGTCACATGCAACAGAGAGTTAGAAGCAGCATAAGCAAAATTTCCTATAAATATGCCAGCTATTGTTTTTTTTCTTGTATAATTATTCATTTGTGTTGGTACAAATTATCAGGGGAAGTAGATTACTTTATTACACATTATTTATTACATTTTCAGCATTCACACTATGCTCACTGATGCAGTCAGCTAAGCCCATGTTCACCAGTTCCAGGAAAGAAAAATCCCTGGGGTCAGCTTGTAATTCTGGTTATAAAAGCAGTGCCTTTCCAAATCTCCTTCTTTCCTAAAAGCTTTGGACTAGAGATAAGCCATGGAAGATGTCCTAAAAGCTGGGTCATCTCAGGCCACAAATGAGTCTACAGATCCATCTTTCATGGCATATAGATACCTCTTTCTCCTTTAAACTTTTTTTTTTTTTAATTATTTTTAATTTTTTTATTTTTTATTTTGCTGCCGATCTATGATTGAATTCAGTCTGAAATAAGGGAGGAAAAAATGACCTCACTGCGGTGTTTGAGCAGGGCCCAGAAGTGCACTGGATAAACCCACCAGCCTGCATCTCATTTGTCTGTTGAATCTCTGAGTGGAAAAGCTTGTGTGTGGAGTGGCCTTCAAACATGTTTGTATCCATCAGTGTTTTGTTGTGTGATTTAATCACAATTAATGCACAGGATTAGTGAAATGTTATTTTTCATGACCATAATCAAACAAATATCTCACCCTACCATGTGACAGAAGCAATGATAGGATTATCCATTTTATATCTTTATAGTTTGGTGTTCAATTTTCTTTTTTTTCTTTTTTTCTTTTTAAACGAAACAACAAGCAGAACAGCAACATGTGCATTTTTTCATGACTAGAAGATGCAGATTTTTTCATTGCTAGTGAAAATCCACATATATAGGAGTGTTGGCTAAAGGAGATCCTGATTTAGAGACTTGAGTAAGGAACCAAAACTTCTCTCAGCTTCAGTGCAGAATTTAAACAAAAGAGGGATCTGATTAGCTCATACTGCACTGAGTTGTTGTAAACAATAATAATTAAGTCCCAGGTGGCAGGGTTTTTAAGTAAAAGGGTAAAATGAAATTATTCAGCTTATTGTAAAATATATTTAAACAATAATATTTTATCTCTATCAAATGTAATGCATTTCCTTAAAATGTGAAATAAGCAAAGAATAAAAATGAGCAGACTGAGAAGAAAAGGATGGGATTCTCTGTGCTTTGGGATTTTCTGTTAAAAGGCATCCATACATATCCTGAGCTTTTCAACAAAACCATTTGCTAGAAGGCTGTCTGCAGCAAACTGTGGCTTTTAGCGACATTTTAGTGATAGCTGCAATATGTGCAGGACTCTCGTGATGAGGAGGATTTTCTACCAATCATGAGATGTTGCCTTTGGTACTGGCAACCCCATTTAGCAAAGAATTGTAATTCCCTATGTCAGGTCTGGCCTTCCATGCAGCAAGAAGAAATAGGGGATTTATTTGTTGAAATGCTTGCTCATTTTCCAAAGGAGCCGACCCTCTTCCAGAAGGCTGAAATGCTTAGGGAGGGCCTCCATCAAGATAAACTTTCTGCATGTTTATGTGTATCTACTCATAAGAAGGCTCAGTGGCCATAAAAGTGTTTTAGATTTACTTCATTTGCCAATTTTCTATAAAAATTCCAAAGATCTGGAACTAAATGGTCTGCACTCGGTACAAGCTGTTAATGTATTCAAGCACTGTTGGATGCTGAAGCACAGAATCACAGCTTTGTTTAATAATGAAGTCTTTCACAAAATAGGCACCATATTTTTTACCAAGCTGTTGTTGATAGTAATAATTGCTATTGTGAATGTATTCAGCCTCATTTAAAACCCTTCCTTTTATCAATCTTTTTGTTTTCATCAAACCTATTAGTCCGGAAAAATCTTTTTCTCAAACTGCTCATGAGTTTAACAAAGTTAATTAAATCGTAATTAAAGCTACAGGTTCAGGGTGGTGGAACCACTAAATTCAGCACAAAGATCCAATCCCCAGTTCCTTTTTGTTTACAGAGGTTTGGCTTAGAAAAGAGAAACAGACATTTTAAAATCCTTTACTCACATGAGCAGTATGCATGGAAGTGAGTTGTCCTTTGACTTATTCTGATCTTTGATGGAAAAACCGCCAACTCAGATAATGTGTTTCCAAATGACCCCTCAGCCAAAAATGTTTGCCTCGATCCTCCAAATGATGTTGAGGCAAATTGTACCGGTAACACAAATTTGGACTCAGCAGCAGACAAAGCTGTGAGAACTGTTCACAACATGGAAGACAATAAACTCTGATATATTTCACAAATAGGAACATGTATATTTGAAAACATTTCTGTTCCATTAACTGAGAAAGGAAATAAAATGAACTGAACGGCTATTCTGGCTTGTGTAATGAGAAAAGCAAAACATAGGAAAGAAAATCAGCCTTTAAACAAAACATGATTAAAGAATAAGACACAAAGCCAGGCTGTCAGTAAAACACTGCAGAACTTAAACTGCTTTTTGAATTACAGACTGGGAGTGATATGTGTGTCTTTTGAAACATGTACACTTGGTCTGTGTAGGCTCCAGAGATGGCCATGTCAGCTAACATTAATTAGAAATGTTGAAAACATTCGTCCCGTGAGTATTTTCCAGAAAGAAGTAGAGTTGAAGGGAAAATAGAAAAAATAAATAAAGAGGCTGGCCAAGAAACAAAATGAAGGATGCTTATCACAGACTCTTCTTGATGGTTTTTCTGAAAAAAAAAAAAAAAAAAAACAACCCTAGGCATAGGACTACAAATTGTAAGTACACCGTTTCTAATGCTCCTATCTGCCTACTTTTGATAGATGATAGTCTTGAGTACCTATGGAAATAATTGAATATATTTGTGGCTAGCATTCTTTAGACACATTAGAAATTTTCTGGAGAACTTCTAGATCTTTGTGTCTGGAACAGTATCAATATACTATTTAGGCTTTTCCATCAGCAGAGATGCTGTGACAGGCAATCTGCAGTACGAGTAATTATAATCATTGAATAATGATTATATTTTTTATTTTTTATTATTTTATTAATTTTTTCCTTCACTTTTGCCAGATGAGAGTGGCCATCCTCTCAAAGCTGCCTGATCTTCATTTGAAACATAACTGATCAGAAATGCATGAGACAGCCAGGTGGCATTTAGCGTTACGTGCTGAAGATGCGTGCTTTATTTCTGGTATTGAAGATGGGGACTCACCAACAAGTACGGCAAGTTGCTGCCACTCCTCACCCATGCAAACCTCATTGCACTCGCTGGGACCATCTGAGAGCCTACATTCTGCTCTCTGTCTTTCTTTGATGTCTTCCAGTGCTCAGAAACAGAAGATTCTCTGCATCCTGCCTTGGGATCCCTGCACTTTACTCTCCTCCAGCCTGACCCTTAGCCTGTCCTTCTTGGAGTCACACCTCAGCTGCACTGCTCTCGTCTTTCATCTGTCTGGCAGGATTCCAGCTCCATCACACACCCACAGTGCCATGTAGCCTAGCAAATAAACTGCTAGCTTTACGACTGCAAGGTGTATCTTTCTGCCAGAGCATGGAAGACCTTAGTTAAAAATCCAGACATATTACAGGGGTTTCCAGTACAAATATCAAAGTTACGGCACAGAACGCTATAGTAACACAAATACTGTTTTTTCCAAGACTTCCCAAGACTTGTGTACGTTCTTAGTTTTCAGTACTCTCAGACAGTGACCCAGTCAGTATATTTATCATGGCAGCAAGCTGCTGAAGTTTCCTGTCTGTTCTCAGTTTGTTACATCTGCTCTCTCATCAGTAAGGAGACCTCAGGAAAGATGAACAGAAGATATAAGATATGCTCATTTATGGTGATGTTGCTCCAGAAAAGTCTTACAGCATAAACAATTGAATGTGCTCGTACGTCTCAACCTTCAACAAACTAACTCATTTTACATGATATTTATCTCAGTTATGTAGTAACTGCTGAGAAATGCCATCCTAAGTGTTGATACTGAGATCCAAACAAAAACCTTCTCTGATCCAGAACAGAAGTGTATTTTTGTATTAGCTGATGCACGTTGTTAAATGCTTCAGTACAGGTACAGATAACTGAGTCTTTCCGTTTAGCGTTAATGTAACAAAAGCAATACCTAAATGTTCACCCCTGGGCTAAAAACAGAAAGGCCAGCTCTGCACCTAGTGAGACTTCATTTCGTCATGCGTGGAGAAAAAATGCTAATCAGAGCTAGATATGTTTTTTATTCATCAGCTTTCACTGTACAGTTCAGCTGATGGTTTCTTGACCCCCAGTTGCTTTTCATTACCTATAAAACAGGCAGGCTTATTTTAAACTGTGCTGCTGGGGCAAATCTACAGACAACCCGGCTACCCTCTTCCATCAGCTTTGATATATTAAAGCTATATGTCATCTACACTCGATGCCTGTAATCTACTGACCTATTACATGAGTTAACAGAATACATCAAAGCCCCAGTAAACTCCTTCATTAAATTGAAGATCACATCTTGCATATATTGCAGGTGAGTTGGGAAGAGTCGTTCAACTGCTTCTTAGAACCAGAGCTCCAGAGATATGAAGGCTGGCATAAGAAAACTGGAGAATAATGAAACATTTGTTTCAGATTCAGAACCTGTACTGCGAATTTTACTATCATTAATGCCAAGTCTGGTTTCTGTTAGAAACAATTTCCACTGACTACACACTTGAGTATATCAACATATATCAAAATGGTTTTAAAATCTTTCTTCATTTGAACTTCGTTATAAAATGAAGCAATAAAAAAGTCAGAACTGTACCACTACCTGCACATTTTGCAACAAGCTGATCATCAACAAGGCAGAAGGCAGTGCAAGCTGAAGTTGCTCCTAGAACAGCAGCATCTTTTTATTTATTTATTTATTTTATTTGACTTTCGGCTTTGTTTGAAATTGCAGCATTAACAAAGGAAGTGTTTTGTGGTGGTTACAAAATGAGTATCAGATGCTGCAAGAATAGAACAAATAAATATAATGATGTATTTCTGAATTATATTTTAACATCACTATAGTTGAAGCTTGCTAATTCAGTTTTGATAGTAAGAGCTCTTCAAAACTGTACTATGTTATATAAGCACCCATTAAAAGTAAATGCTTGATAATCTTCTGGTTTTTTTCCCCTATTTGAAATAGGGTTTGCAACTTAAAGGGTACACCAGTTTTTATATTAAGCAAATCCATCTTGCTCATTTGTTTTCTTTGATGACATTTACTAGTCTATGGTTTTAAATTATAATTGATTGTTTCTGCTTTAACTATAAGAAAGCCATTTGGAAGCCAAAACAGCTTGCGTCTAAATATAAGGCTCATAGTCAATAGATAAAAGCATCATTAGTGTTGAATGATTTAGGATTGACTGCAATCTTGCAAATATTAAACAGCTTCCTATTTCATTGGTCTTGAGCCAAATTGCTTATAAAATTTATTACCTATGTGCTATTTTTCCCCCAGAAAGTCGAGAACTGATTTAAGCCTGAGTTATCTAAAGGCATTTGATCACGACTCTACGTCCCCTATCTGCCTTGCAGAACAAATAAGAAGCTTTCTCATGTCTAATGGCCTTACATAAGGGCAGCTTACAGTGAGTTGCTATCTGCATGACACCACTGTCGTAATTCAGTTTGTTTGGCCAGTTTGGTTTGGACAAGCTCCTGATGACCTCGCCCTTTTTATGTAAAGCAAACACTTTCTTCTAGGAGTTACAGTGCAAGGATAGGCCAGTGCGGTGCAGGCAATCTCTGCTGTCAGGCATGTAACTAATTATGCTTCATCCTTTATCTCATATGCGATACATTCATTAGGATGAAACATGCATTGCTTAATAAGACATTTGATTTTATTATTGTTTCCCAACAGTTCACGAAAACTTACATTTGTAAGTTTAAAGCAGAGCTAAAAAATTGACAGTGGCAGACAGCTTGGCATTAGCCACTCTTTTTCCAAGGTTTATTCCAACAGTATCTGATTGAATCCAGCTGCAAATTTCAGATCTTACAGATGGCCACCACAGTTCTCCGAGACTAGAAAGCCAAGAAGTTGGTGCCAGCTCGTGTAATGACCTTTAAGCAAAGTACTGACACAAACAACACAATCCACATGTCTGTTCTATGGCTTTTCACATAGGTAGGCATGGCTACAAAGTGGACCTTAGCTGAGATGAATGTGAGGATATAGCCTTTGATTCCCTGACTGGAAAGCAGCAAAACTAGATTGTTAACAATGGCTTTCCCATGGTAAATGGTAAAGAAGGTAGGCTGACAGCTTTTCCTAACTTCATTTCTCTCCAGGGCATATTGACTCTCTTGGCAATATAATGATAATTTTTTGCACGTGAAAAGATAACCACTGCTTTTTATTTTGTATGGACCATCCTGAAGCGAAAGAAAAAACTGAGCTGCAGTTAGTAAAACAGGATTTTTTACTTTTTATTGTCCTGTCTAACTTCTAATGGCCATGAAACATGCTCAGATTTTATGGAAAATACAAGTTATCCTACAATCATCTTTAGCAGCAAGTACAAGGAGATGTTGTTCCAAGGATTTTAGTTTTCACTCACTACAGTTTAGAACTCATCCATTTGGACGTAAAAAATTATCTGCAGCTAATCTCAGGCTTTAAAAATGCATATAAAGAGAGAACTGTCTCTGTCATTTAAAAGCTTGCCTAAGCCTTGTGGCCTCCTCCTACATCAGCAACTGGCATCTTACCATGTGGTCAACTGCTGATTTTGAAGCAGTGAAGAAGCAACTATGGACTGAAATAGAAAAGAAGCACTGGAAATGCATAATCCTCTGTTACAAAAAGCAGATCCTATTCTTATGGAATATTAAGGGTTGCTGTGTATTTAAAAGGAATGAAAGGTATCACACATAAATTACAGGGATAGAATGGCCTCCTGACAATACACTGTGTAATTTTGTCCGACGCTTCTCTGAGGCACCAGCACCTCCCTGAGAAGGAGAAGGAAACTGCACGATATTTTCAAGTTTGGATGTTCCAGCAAGCAGTTACTCTAATGGCTCCACCTCTCCTATAGCCCCGTATAACACATTATCTAGATTTTGGTTAAGGAAACTGTCTGAACATTGAGTTTATTTCAACAAGATAAAAATTATATTTTTAATTATTTTTTTCCTCCCTCGTTTCAGAGACCACTTGTTACAAAATTCTGAGAACTGAATTTCTAAAGGGCTTGGTATTAATTAAGTATATGAGCTTTAAATATTATTCCTAAATAATATTTGAATTAATTTTGAAACTGTTAAACTCTTTTAATAAGCAACTGTCAAAATAAACATAGTAAGAATGACAAAATTAACAATGACATTCTTTTTAATCATACCAAGTCTGCACAGAAATGTGTTGATAGAAGGAAACAGAATAGAGAGATACTATGTTCTAGATATATAGCTAGACCTTGTTCAAAACTCAGTTGAATAAAACAGCACTCTGACAATTTGAATCAGCTGCAAATCTGTCCAGAGAATGAGCTGTTTTCCATTTGGACAGAGGGATGTGCAATGCATCAACTGGTCATATCCAGAAAAATGATCCAAGACTTACTTGGCTAAAGAAATCATTAAGCTGCTTGATTTTGCATTCTATCCAAGAACTTTACGCACCATTATGGATAAATGCACAATGTTTTTCTTCCCAGGAAGAAAAGAAGAAAAATGGCCTAACTAGTATATCCCCTTTCTCTGTCCTATTTGAAAGGGGTCTGTGGGATTAAAAAGTCACCATGGCAAAACCCAAGAACGCTGAGCTGCTACTGGTTCAGAGCTGAAGGTTTTAGAGAAATGAGTGATACCTGAACTGAAGATAGCTTGGAAGAGGAGACAGAAGGAAGGTGGGAACAAGGACACATGGGAAAAGGGTAACCCCATGGAAGCGGACAGGGAACTGAGAGCACTAAAGGACATGAAGTAAGGAGAGGAGGTTAGAAGACAAAGCAATACACTTGGTCAATGACAAAAATTAGAACTGAGAAGAAAGTATGTCATTCAAAATACAGTACAGCTACTCCTGCCACTGCTTTCTGCCGGACTGAAATGTTCATTTAAAAACCTTCTGGACTCAGTTTCTTCTGTTTTTTTTTTCCTGACCTGTTTCTCTTGCTGCAGTCCCTGGGGATCACAAGGTTTATGATCTCAGTGACTCCATAATCACTCCATAGAAAAAAAAACAGCAAGTCCTCAGGTGTTCACTAAACTATTGTCAGTTACCAGGCACTCGTTTAGAATACATCTCATCTAGCAAAATTGGAGTTGATTAAACAATTCACATTTTTACTGTCTGAAATTAAGACAAATATCTATTTTTGTCCCTGGCCTAAGCTTATCTGTACTGATTCCATGGAGCTGATTTTTGTGTTACTGACATGGTCTCCTTTGAGAGTTTTTACAATCTTTGGCACATGGAAAAGCCTTAACAATTTACTTGATGTTTGCTGTTTATTTGGGGCCAATATCAATCATCTGTTACATATCCCAATCCTTAAATGACTCTTAAATGTAAATTAGAATCTATTTTTCTTAGAATAGCAAAGATTCCATCTAGAACTGCTAAGGACTAATATTGTCCTCTATTGACCGTGCTACTCTGAGAAATTCAATCCACTTCATAGATGTTATCCTTCACAGGAGGTCCAGCAATTACTGTCCATACTCTGTTGGAGTTTAGGCAGGCTTCTATTTTTTGTATACCGCTGAAGTATGTGGTTTCTCACTCTTTACATCAGCGTATTTTTGCCACAAACCTGGAAACAGTGCTTCATCAGTCATCAAATATTTAAATGTTTAGATGTGGTACTAAGGGATGTGGTTCAATGGGGAAATATTGGTGGTGGGTGAGTAGTTGGACTGCACGATCTTGGAGATCTTTTCCAACCGTGGTGATTCCATGATCCTATGATATATTTATACTTAACCTGAAATTTTCATAACTGTCACAAAGGTTATTTTTTGATTTTTATTTCTCTTTTTTCTTTTTGGTATGTTTGCTTTAAATAAGGATGCAGACAGATCTCAAAGTCTTGCTTCGCTTGGGATCCTGTCATCTTTCCTGCACTAACTGCTCTTGTCATCCTATGCACTGAACACTCTTCTGGCACTTACAACTCCAGAATGTTGGAAAATAATCTGCTTTTTACACTTTCCACCTGGGCTTGACTGACTGGCCAGCCTTTAGTTATTTCATCGAAGCTTGTTCTCATCCTGCAGTAATCTCTGACAAAATTTTGTCCCGTGTCCAAGACCCTGCCTTTTACTAGATTTTCAGCACCCTCTTTCCAGGTAATATCCAGAGTTTTGACTGCATTTCATAACTTCCCTTTTCTTCTGAAATCAGATGACCTGAAAACTACTTTGACAGTCTCTGGACCAGAAATAAAAATACAGGCAACTTCTGATAGCACTCTTTCTCATTGACCAATGGAACTCATATAAGGCTGTCTCAAAACTGTTCAGGCTATCTGCTACATACATTTCCAGAAATTTAAGTCTTCAGTGCAATTTTTCTGTTTTCCTACAGGTTTGTTTTTTTTTTTTTTTACTATCACTACCCATGTTGAGCCTAGCAGTCTGAGCAAGTTCATGTTCTAGAGTTTGTTAGTGTTGCATTTGTAATTGATCATCATCACTTCACACTTACACATGTGCAGCCTGCACAAACCCAATATCAACACGCTCCTCACACATGTCTATAAATGGTACAGTTGTACAAAAAGAACAAAAATGTTCTTTTGGGGCTTTACTCATCTACTGATCAAGAATGTCCGATTTTTGGAGGATGATCATTGCTTTGATAATGAATTGGCTTAATAATTTTCACAAACAGAATTTCAGAAATAATTGTATTGTGTCCAGTTCCAGAATCTTCAGTTCAAGAAAGACAGGGAACTACTGAAGAGAGTTCAGCAGAGAGCCACAAAGATGAGTAAGGGCCTGGAGCATTTCCTATACTGGTGCTGTTCAGCCTGGAGAATAAAAGACTGAGGTAGGAATCTTATCAACAGTTACATATATTCTAAAGGGCTGGTGGATTGGGCCACTCTACTCAGTAGTACTTAGTGCTAGGACAAAGGGCAATGAGTACAAACAGGAACACAGGAAGCTCCAACTGGAATGAGGAAAAACCTCATTACTTTGAGGATGACAGAGCACTGGAACAGGCTGTCCAGAGAGATTGTGAAGTACCTTTCTCTGGAGAGATTCACAACTCAATTGGATGCTTTCCGGTGCGATATACCACAGGGAACCTGGTTAAAAAGCTTAATTGCAAAGATTTCATCAGAAAGCTTGGCACGGAATGTGCACTTGCAGCAAGAAATAGATGAGATAGGGGTTAAATCTGCTGCATAGGGTGCTGCAGGAAAAGACTGAGCACAATGGCATCTTTGAGTTAGTGAAGTTAAACCCAGGGATCAGCTCAGGACTGATGGAGTTCAAGTGACTTAAAGCATCTAGAAGCTCTGCTCCTTCTCGATAGTCCTCTGAATTGCCTTTCTGTCTCACCACCACTGCTATTTACACTAATAGCAAGCTGAGTCAGAAGTATTTTCTACTGCATTTCTGTGGAATTTGGGTACTGATCTCCCACTAGGTTCTGAGAAAAACCACCTTAACACTGTTCAAAAATCAGTTTGCATGTAAGCGGAGATATCCAAGCAAGGTTACATCTACTGAGCATCTTTTAATCCAGTTTTTATGACGTTTGATTTTCAAACGTCTCAGGTTTTTAATGCAACCACTCTTGCAAATAGAGTATTTTCAAGGTAAACCACATGTTAATCAACAAGAAGAAAAGCTTGTGGTTGCACTCTTTATTAACAGATGGAAACAGTAGATGAATCCCGATAATTCCATAATCTCTGGTAATATTAATTTTAGATGTGAAACACTTCGAGAAAAAAACATGTTGAATTTCCCCCAGGGACGTCAATATAGCCAAAATCAACAAATCTCCAAAACAAAAAGTTTAATAATACATTAGTAAGGATTTTTGTTTGCTGATTTTTGCTATAATTTGGATCAGCGTCACCTTGACATGTATTGCTGTTACAGTAAAGAAAATCACACAAAGAGCCATCTGCGCTGTGGTCAGCACTTCATCAGGCAATCATTTTGAAAGGCTGTTATGAACTCTGCAGGCTCCTGCCTCGATTATGCTTCTACAAATACGTCTCCCATATAATTATTTAAAATTATAGCTGTGCGATATACTTTATTAAAGAGAGGCAGAAATAAAATCAGATGAGTGATACAGCCAAAGTAATAAACAGAAACATCTGAAATGAATATTCTTGTGGTGTTTAGGGTTTAGATAGCATTATTCTTGCCCCTTCTTTCTACGCCATCATTTGCAATTGTGCAGTCTGCTACTGAGCCTGCCACAGATTTTCAGTGTGAGATTAAGCTGCCATTCACATATCCATGTTCATACCAAACTGATGTTATACCTGCAGTTTAAAGTGGTTCTTCTTAAAGTTCTTCTTACAGGAACTATTTCTTATTAATTCCTGTCAAGTCTACACAGGCTAATGCCATGAAGCACAAAAGCAGCATAATGTAATCAGATGCTAAGTTTTAAATCTCTTGCTTTGTAGGAGTACAGCAGTGTTTTTTCCTGGGCTCTGTCCTAGCTGCCTTCTCTAACTCTTCTCTTCCTATTTTCTAACTCTTCCTATCCTCCCTCCCTGTAAAGCAAACAACCTTTAGTTTCCATCTTTCCTTCAGAAGGGCTTCAGTCCTAGTCTTATGGCTAGTACTTAATCTTTTAAAATTAATTAATTAAAACAAAAAACTCTGCAGTTTTAGAAAGTGTAGATGACACAACATTGCTATTTCCTGGGCCAGCATGAGGTGCTTACAGCAGCTGTGCTGAACCATAGCAACTCAAAACCATTGCTCGGTGATACACCACACAGAGGTGCAAAGGGAGGAATCCACTGAATCTAATGCATTTTCCCTCAAATCTCTGGGGTTTTGACCCCTGGTGCTGTGCATGGTTAATGCTGTGGATTAACAAAAGCATCCAGGTGTTATGTGTACACTGAGCACACTTGCCACTGTCATGTTCCTGTAGTTCTTCTCCTCTTGTTGCTCTCTTGTTCTGTACAGAGCGTGTGAACTCTGTACAGAAATGAGATGAAATTCCACCTGCTTGCCTTAGACAAGGTTATTTCTATTTCACAAATATTTGAAGACACGCGCGTGTCCTGAAGGGGTTTCTTTGGTCTGCTCTCTCAGGTGGAAGCATCTCAGCCCTTTTCAGATTGTTTCTGTTATGCACAGATAGCGTGGGATATTGCAGAGGGTAGCAAACCACCACCGTTAAGGTACGAAAAATCATAGAATATCCCAAGTTGGAAGGAACCTACAGGGATCATCAAGTCCAACCCCTGTCTCCACACAGGACCACCTAAACCCTATGTCTATGAGCAGTGTTGAAATGCTCCCTGAGCTCTGGCAGCTCAGGGCTTTGCCCACTACCCTGGGGAGCCTGTTCCTTACTCCTTGCTGAAGGAGTAAACAGCCAGGAAGATGTAAATGGGACTGACTTGAGTCCCTTGCTGTGACAGCAGCAATGAGTCTAGGCCAGTGACAAAAATTACTTAAGATTTTAGTAACTAGAATGAAGTGGATGGCTGTCAGGGTTTTCCTAGTAGGTCAGTCTCAGATTTGCACTCTGTGCATTCAGACTTAGATCAAAACCACAGAGTTGAGCTTCGTTTGAGCTTTTCCAGAAAGAACAGAAACATGATATCACTTCAGATCAGGGACAAAACAAAAGAAGTAACGTTTTTGTGGCAGAGTTCAGCTTGTGGTCACAAAACTGCAAGTCAGGTTACTGGTGACAGCACTTAAAGTTTTACTAGCCGATAACATATAATGAGAATAATGAGTAGTAGAAAAAGCCCCCTGGATATGAAAACATCATATATAAAAACATCGCAGCCTGGCATTATTAATGAAGATAATTTTAGTCAAAATTTTCTAGGGCATGTACTACTAATGACAGCTAAAACATCCACTAGGAGAATAAAATAATAAGTTTGGCAGAAAAAGCACCTAGAAAGCTCTCCATTGCTTCAGTGACTTGATTTTTGTTGTTGTTGTTGTTGTTGTTGTTGTTGTTGTCGTCGTCTCCATGTTGATCTACATAAATTTATTACTTTGTTCTAAGTGCAGTATCTTACAGATTAAGAAATGCAATATTTGGGATAATATCATTTATTAGTCAAATATTTACTTTTTTTGCACATGAAATAAACATATCTTTCTATTTCCACTATAATGTATGTTATCATAGATTTTTAAAAAAATATTAAGCCCATAATGATGTATAATCTGCTCATTTTGATAATAAGCTGAAGGAAGGATAACTGGCTAAAGGCTGCATTGAGGATTATAGAATATAATACTGTTGAATTTTGACTCACTATTCTGCACTGGAATAGGTCTCTCCTATACATGTCGTGTACTTCTCTGTTCATTCAATATTTGATTAAATACGCACAGATCATTTTGGAAGCTCTTCATTTTTTAGCCAACCCAAACCGTGGCTTGTGCTGCTTTGCTCAGCCAGACTGTCACAGGCACCAGCTCCAGTAGCAGCTTCCAGAGAAAACTGATAAAGCTGTCATAACCTGTCCTGCCAAGAAAAGCCTTGATAGGCCAAACGTATATGCTGCATCCTACGGTTTCTAGTGGCTTGTTTGCAGCTCACACTTCCATTTTCTCCACTGGACCCATCTCTGACTAAAGAGTACCTCACCGACAGCAAAAGCCAGGAAGGTCTCTGGCCACTGGCACAGACTCAAAAGAAAATGTATTTATATCAAATACAGTACAAGAGAGAAGATGTCTGTGGGAGGATACTGACCACAAGACCTTTCTATGAGTCTGCCTTCCCACCATTTTTGACATGCTTCTTCCAAACATCAAGAAAATCCCTCACACGGGGTCCTGATTGTGCGCTGGAGTTCCCAGAACTCCAGACGGTAAAGCATGACAGCGGCTCACTGAGAGTTAATCCATCCATTGGTGGTGGAGATGAAGTTGGAAACTTCACAACCTTTTCCTGAGTTAATGCACATGTCTGGAAAATGCCTTTTGTTCTTTTTCTGGGGGGGATTTCTAACAAATAATGCACAAGCCTTCAGTGATACAAGAGGATTAAAATATTAACTGAATATTGGTAATGGAGAAAAGTGTGGGTGGTGGACTTAGAGCAGTCAGGCCTGCCAAAACTGTGAGGCAGCTATTCACTTTTCCATGTGCATTTAATCTACCAAAGCCACAGACTGATCTTGAGAGAGGGCTGTGAAAATCAAGAATACATTTGGCTTGGCCTCAGACAGCATCTCACCAAACAAATTGCTGAGGAGCACGATGGCAGCCATGCAAAGAAAGAAGTTCCAGACAGCCTTTAAGGGGAGGCTGGCACTGATTCACAAGAATGGTCTAGTCTGTCTTTCGTGAGGTTTGCAAACTTACTCTTCAAACAGGTTCTACAGCAGTGATGTTCAGAAGCCTTGTTTCTCTCACAGTAGAGACTGATGCTCCACAATTCAAGCTTGTGGAGGAAAAAAAAAAAAAGTAAAATTCAGGCATATCAAATGATGTTCAATGCAGGATTTCAAGCGAAGAAAGCAAAGTCCTGCATAAATAGTCAAGAGACCAGACTAATAGATGCAATATGATTCCAGAGCCATACAGGGAACATCGAGGTGAGGAAAAGAACTGACAGGGTAGGAAGGAAGGAGCTGAAACATCAAAGAGAAGCTCTTTTAAGTTCAGGCTACACAATCCTTCCTGCATGTTTAGGTCTGATGAACTCTCATAGTGACACCGATCTCCAGTTGGTACCACCTTGCAGGAGGTAGTGGCCTGTGGGATCAGCAACTTGGGGTGAATCTCCTCAACAGCATGCCCACCTGGAATCTGGGGATCTCCTGTGTATGACTCAATGTGGTTCTAGTGTAAACATCTCTAATGACTTTATCCTAAAATTCTAATTTTTTTTTTTTTTTTTCCAAAAGGATAAAGGCCATAGTGGTGGAATGATATAAAGAGTTTACATATATACTGTCTAGTTTCTCTACAACTATTTGTGTAGATACATGTGACAATAAAGGAATGGTGTACAACCTAGTGACACAAAGGCATACAAAAAGGGGCAGAAACATTTTTCTGTCTTTATCCTACCACAATGACAAGTGTAAAGAAACTGAAAAATATCTAATAGAGCAGTGCTACAGCAAAGTAAGCAAACACTACAGAAAAGAAAGAAGAAAGAAAAAGAGTTCCTATGAATTCATGCCAAATCCAAAACATAAATTAAACTGTACAAATAGATACAGAAGAGACTGCATCAAATTGTAATCAACCTGCACAGGTGATCTTGGCACTGTGAGTTACCTGTCTCTAGTATCTTGCATCAGAAAAAAAGGAATTTGGAAAACTTAAAAAAATAATTGGACTTGTTCCTATCTTTCTATAACTCTCAGTACATACACAACTTGATTCTCTGTATGTTTGCACCTAATTGGGTTAAAACTCTTCATTTGTTTGTATTTAAAATTGAGTTCTTCTGGAGAGCCGATGCAAGGACTACCATCCAAGCAAGTAACACTGGAGCAGGCTCAAGCAGCGCTCAAGTTGGGTGATGCTGTTTCATATGCTGTGGAAAAAAAACACAACTACAAGAACACATGGAGCTGTAGATTACGAACTGATTTATCATTCCTGGAAGTCAGTACAGTTCTTGGAGCCAACCACAATATTCAATATTTTTTTCCAACTTCCTTTGGTAGGCTTGCTAACCCTTAGAGACATCAATGTGCAACTTGTGATCCTTAGGAAGAAGTCTGGGTTTTAGGTTTTAAGAAAGAAAGGTGTTTGCCATTATTTGTAGTCTTAAAATTGAAATATACCGTCTGCATACTTCACACATTCTCAGAAAGTTCTCTGGGAAAAACAGAATTGTGGGAAAAATAAATAAAAAGAAACACAGAAGCTAAAATGTCCCATGCATACAGAATTGTTTAATTTTCAAAAATTTGCATTTATGAAACAGAGGAAATGCATATTTCATGAATACCATTAAACTCTCTCTTTTCCTAGCTTTTTGCTTTTTAATTACGTGTAAGTCAGAATGTATTCCCGATTAATCTAAATTCTCCAGGAACGTGTCTGAAGACAGTGTTTTCCAGGAAAAAAGGGAATTTTGATTGTTCTCTGCTTTATAACAAGCCAGAGGAGGGCTATATCTGCAATGCCTTAAGCATCTGCCTGCAGTTACATGTACTGTGCTTGAAATCCTCATTTGGAATGATCTGACATTTCTTCATACAGTGCTAGCTCTCAACATCTCTATCCTTGTCTACAAGTTGCAGTGTATGAAACATATTTTGTTTCACCTTCTCAAATCCTCCTCCTAACTCAGGAGTATTTGAAGGCATCAATCCCTGTAGAAATGTACTGGTAAGCTCACCTGTGCACTCCTACCTGCATTCTGCACCATGCAGTGGGTACAGCAACACAAGTTGGCTTTTCAACTCTCAGGTGAATGAATCAACAAGAAAATGTTAACTTAGATACTGTAAACATTCAGTTTGCCCACAGTTTGTTTTTTTCACTGAAAAATAAAATCAATAACACAATGGCATAGTAATGTTTAGGCACATGATAAATACTGCTCAGTAGCATTTGCAGAATCATCTGTGAGTTGAAAAATGCTCCAAAATTTATCATCTTTTCAGACCAGTCAAACATCATATGAGTGTCTGCTGGAGTATCTGTTGTCACGCAAATCAGGTTTTCCTGTTGATAGTTTGTCTGTATGAAGCTTTCCCATTTTGCTTGGCCTTTCTCATTGTTTTCCAGTGTCTTTTATGACCATGAAGTGCTTACAAACACACCAAGAATCAGGATGTTCCCGCATGCATCAGACTGCTGAAGTCATAATACTGATAACCTTCTTTTATACTTTTTCACTGGAGAATGCCTTTTACAAATGGCTGAACTGCCTCAATATGCAGTCTGCATTATTGCTTGGAATGATCATGTTTCTAGCTCAACCTTAATGTAAACTTATCTGCAGCAACATGTTGGATCAGAGTCAAGTATTCCGTAGAATACTGCTTGGGATTTTTTTCCTCTTTGGCATTCAACTTGTTGGCATTCAACCAGGGAGATCTGTGAGAGACTACATCTGTGGTCCTAAGAAATAAATCCATTTCCTAAGTTTCATGTCAATTAATTTTGGCCATGCAACTCATGTGGCTTTAGTGATCTTACTGATTTATTTATTGTAGTGCCAAGAGGTAATTTATCTTGTTTACTTAGTGAACTCTGGTCACGTACTTCTTTTTAATACACTTAGTTCTTACAAAATATCTGTGTCTTTGAAGGCCTATTAAATAATAAAATGGTGCAGTTGGTTTGATTATTTCAGTGTTATACATCAATCCTTGTGATGTTACGACAGCAAGATCACAGCTTTGACTAATCTTCTTACAGTATGCATGCAATATTATGGCAATCTATAGGTACTAATAAAATTCCTAACAATCCTCAAACACCCTGAAGTATAGATTTAATGTCCTTAAAGATGAGAAAACAGGCACTCAATGTGGAAAAGGAAGTTTAAAATGCCTGATAATGAGGCACTGCTTTTGATAACCTGTAAACAGCATGAGACAGTTGTTTGCTTCTCAGAAGCAGTATGTCTGATCCACAACTAATACTACATAAATATTGCTTAATTTGGGAACAGGCCATAGCTAAACGTAAACAGAAATAATTCTCATTCTCATTAATTCCCACTCATCTCATAAAACCTTTTTTTCTTAATGTGCACCTCACACTTAACTGCCACAAATTACAGCTGAAGTCACTTGAAGTCACTGTGAAATTAAGAACTTCTTCACAGTATCATAATCCATGGTTGTAAGAATACAGGGAGCATGGCCATTGGTACGTACTTCTTCATTCTTAAAATACCAGGAAATCTTATTCTATTATAATAGCAGCTCTCTTCCACTATGAAATATTAGCACTATTTGAAAAAAAAAAAAGAAACTAAACAAAAAATGTTGCATAAATACATTTAAAATGCACAGTAATATTTTGGAAAGTGAACCAGTAGAGATTCTAAGATAATGTTTGGCTTTCAGTGAAATATTCCCATCCTAACAGACTACCTTCATGCTCTTCCCTTACACCAAATTAATACTGCCTCCGGGTCTTTTGCTTTGAAGCTTAAAGCTGCTCTTCAACCCTATAATACAACCACCTTCAACCTTTATATAAAATACAACTTGGAAGTATTTAAATACCATTTCTAGTAGAGCACGAAGGAGCCATTATGAAGACTCAGTTTAGTAGGCTTTCTGAGTACTTCTTCAGTCAAAAAAGCCTGGGGTGGCAAAATATTGCAAAGAAAATGACATGGAAAACCTTGAGGTTCTATTCTAAGAATCCTGTTTGTGGAAAATTCTTTTAATATAAGGAGATTAATAAGGAGTTTAGCTCACATAGGTCTACCTGTTCTTGTGGACTGCAAATGTGTCAAATCTCCTGGTTGGTGGCCCTTTTGTAATCCTGAGTTAGCCATAAATGCTGATGTGGCAGAAAAAGAGATGTTATTAAATCAATTAAGTTTCACTAAAAAAAAAAGTTACTTAACTGCATAATATGGCATTTTTTCCCTCTTTAACTTTCTGCTGTACTTATTTTCTGTTCTACTCTTTTGTGTTCCTCATGACAATGGATAAAGCTTCGCTGAACTAAATAGTGGAAAATTTGAAAAAAAATTGAGCTCAAAACCTTGAATGCAGAGATTCTAGTTGCTGCCATTCATACGAGCATCATCCAAAATTCACTCTGTGAGACTAAGCTGTCAGGTTTCTTATACCCCGGACTATTTATAAATTAGACTCCCAAGATATCCAAGATATTTCTCAAACACAAATGGTAAATTGCATATTCATATGTTCAGAAACCCTTATGCATCGCAATAAAATTGTTATGCAGTCCATGAAATCCACTGAAATGTTTTAAGTTCCCGGAAGTTTTGATCTGATCAATAAAGAAACGTGCAGTTTGTTTAATTTCTGCACTGACACTGAATATTCAAGTGTCTCAAGAATGGTGCATATATTATATATGTTAGGCCTTACTTCAAATAAAAGTTCCCCATCAACATCAAATAATCAAACAAGATAGAGATTCTTTTCTCTACTGTGTTGATGAGAAGTGCTACATATTTTCACCAGTTGACAATGCAAGACATCTCATTCTCTTAAAGACTATGTCTTCAGAATGGGGAAAAAAGTGGAGGGTAATCAGGAGCTGAAGCATACTTGCTAGCTTTACTTACTGTCTTTTTGCTGAATCTTACAGAACAAGTTGCAGACATTTTTTTATGTCTAATCACTTATTCAGCTTTTTTTTTTTTTTTTTTAAGTTTTCTAAGTGACATCTACATTCTCTATTTTAAAAAGCAGTAACAGAAGCCCAAAGTGCTTAATTAAGAAAAGAGAGTTTATCTATAGTCGTTAATAATATTTCTTAAGAGAGTGTCCAAAAGGTGACAATCTTATTGACCAGCAGCATATAATGAAAACTGAGGCTCTGGATAGAGATCTCTCAAGCAGTGGCACACTCCTCCTTTCCACAAAAGACTCTTTTTGTGAAGCAGAATTGCTCTGTGAGAGTGAGGCCATGCTTAATACAACAAATTGAAAAATAATCATCATAATGAAGTCTCAGAATCAGCTCAATTTCTTGGCAAGTTCAATTACCTTTGGAATTACTCAGCCACACTTACCTCTAGAAGTGTGAGAAGACTTTGGGCACTGTCTTTTTCCTTTCTTTCTTTCCATAAAGGAAGCCAAAATAAAATACAACTGTCTGCCACATGAAGGATTTATCTTTGCCAATTTGAATGACCTGATCAATCTGTCACATGGAGAGACAAAAGAATGCCACTTACAAACTGATCTAGCTGAAGTAAAAGCAAGGGGTTAAGCTAAGAGCATCCTGCAGCGATGCTCACTAACTCACCACATGCTAAAGAAAACACACAAGTTGATCATATATGAGTTTAGTTGGTTTAAGAAGTAATTTGACCTAAGCAACATGTTTACTCTTGTGATGCGGTAAGCATATAGGAAGAGAAAAAGAGTCAATTTAACACGAAAGAATACAAAGGGAGGAATCTATTTTCTAGCTGTTAAAATAGTTTAGGGAATATATATATCAGTATAGTGGGGAAATAAAGTGCAGCACTACACATCGGAAGGTGACGTTACAACCTGGTCAGCAATGTTAGCAGAGTTGAAAGAAATTTGAAAAAGTAAAGATATTCAAACAAAAGCAGAAAGTGCAGTAACAGAAATCTGATAGCACCCAAATTCAGTATTTTTTTTTTTTTTTAGGCAAAATTCACAACACCAAAAATTTGTTCTTTCACTACTTCCTTAGCACCAAATTCCTAACCTTATAGATGATACTGCTGCCTTTTTCAGGCTTGAACATACAAGTCTTCTGTTAAGTGACATACCCAACTTCACAGTTAGTGGAAGCACTTCATGTTCTCATCAGCAAGCCATCAGGCTGTGCTTTTAAAAGGTAACTAAAGAGAGCTTCTGAAGACAAAGCTCTTCTAAGCAATGTGAGAACTCCTACTTAATCTAGAGAAAATAAAAGCAATTACCCACACTCCTTGTACTGGTCTCAAAGATATGTATTTACACTAATAGCCTGAAAATTTAGCTCACAATACTATTGCATTATCTGTAAAAGAACACCAATACTAGTTGGAACGTTGATACAAATTCTAAGAAAGAAGAGTAGCTTGTGTTTATTATAACTCACAGCAGATTACACATACCCCTTTCTTGCTATCCCTGACAGTGTCCAGTCCCATAAACTGTCCAAGCCCCATTTCTGCAAGAAATTAAATAGATTAGGAGTATTAGCTTGATGACAGTTTTTGAAAAAGCAGCAATTAATAGAAGGCTTAAGATTAGTTTTCTCAGAAGCATCAACACCACGTTCTGCAGTCCACTCCATTAGCACAGGTGGATCCTACAGAGGCTGCCTTCTGTATTCCTTAATTAGCCATTAAGGTCATTTACTAACCAGGTATGCTTATGAGCTAAGTGTAACAGGAGAAAAAAAGCAATATAAAAAGTCCATTAAATCCATGCAGTACTGTGGAAAGACTAGAGAAGCAAGAGCAATCAACATTTCGATATTACTAATACTAGATAGCTGCATATAGAACACATTTTTCTCTCCTGATTACAGCTCAGGCCAAACTCAATAACAAAGGACAAAAAAATGGGATGTATTTTTACAGTGGCTGACGTCTGGTATTTGCTGACACCACCATATGAAGTGACTCCAAACCATTCTTCACGGCAGCTCCTCTGACATTTATGCACCTCCACTCCCTCCCATCCAGAGAGCATGCAACTGAATGAACATTGCGTTCCAGGATGCAATTTATTTAAAAACATTTATTTTCGGCAAAATCAAACAGACATTTGAATTTACATAGAAATACAGTTTCCGATTGAATCACACAAACTTTTCATTCAAATTGTCGTGCTGTGTTGATTTAAGTGTTTTTGTATGGATTGACCAGTTATGCAGTATGTAACCATGCCATTTGCAGTCAACTATCATAAAAATCAGTGAAGAAAAACATTTCTTAAAATGTGCAAATATTATTTATTTTGGTGTTATGATCGATAATAAATGACCACTAAATATATGCTTATTATGTAAAGCTTTTTAAAGTACAATAAAAATACAAATTCGATTTGTTAAAAAAAGGCCATTACTATGGCTACTAAACATCCTCATTATACAAATTCCAAAATACTATATGACAAACAAAATTATAAAGACTTTTCTTTATGAAACATACTATTCTATTTGTTAGTGATTTTATAGATATATATTTTTCAATATATATGATACTCTATATGAACATTCAATGAAGAATTATAGAGAGGAAGACTAATGCAATGTAGAACATTGGCATCCCAATTCGGCAGGGTATATGAGCATGAAGAAAGGAATAGCATTTCAGCAGTGTTTTGAAGGACTTTGTTGAAGGGGGAGTAAAAATATACATACTTCAACAAATTTGCACAATACATTTTTGTGTAAACTGTAAACCTTGAGGACAAAACCATAAGTGTCACAAAAAGCCTCTCTGGAAAACAAGAAAAAATATCCAAAATGCTCTTAATTTTTTATTTTTATCAACATCTTTGTGTTTTAAGGGGAGAATAAGAGAGCTGTTAAGAGGATTAAATTGAACTAAGGTGAGGTTTGGGCCTTGAAAAAGTAATGATAACCCTTTTCTGAGATAAGCTCCAGATATTATTTTATTGCTTGTGCTGAAGATTAGTGAAGAGTATGCATAGAAAGGTCAGCGTTAAACTCATTAGAATCTGAAACTTTTGATGTGCAGTTCCTTCTGTAACATGAAAAACGATTGAGTATGAAAGACTTACTAACATACCGAAATCTTGCAGCAAGCTTCAAACTTATATTAAGACAGAGAACATCAAAGGAGACTATGAAAACAATATTCAACAGCCCAACTGAACACTCAGGTGCTGAAAGTAGCTCACAGAATTAACCTCTGCAAAGAGTGCCTGCTTGTGCACAAAATTACATAAATCCGTCAGTAAAAGCAAAATCGCAGTCTTAAGTTCAAATTTTCATTATGAATTTTGTTTTGTAATGAATTCCAAATGGTACACTTTACTGTTCAACTATAAAATAAAACAGAGTAGGTACTTCGTCATTTCTGCAATTTAGCAGCTCTCCTATGCTATTAAACGCTAAGTAACACACTATTTGTTAGCTTCTAAAACGTGATTTAATGACCTAAAAATCTTTTGGATTTTATAAACTAATAACAGATATGCAGTCTAATAACTGTACACAGTTATACAAATTAATTACAGAGCATACCAACTTTTTAAGCATATATTAATGGTTAATATTTTCTGCTTTTTCATTGCAACTGCAATTAATCATTTTACAGATGGAACCTTAAATAATGGCTTAAAAGCTTCTTTTCAAAATACTGCCAAGTAAAGCATTACGTGAAAATCATGCTTGCATCTCTGCAGAGAGGTACGTGTGAGCTTTCTGAAGAATGTTTCCAGGCAAATAGAAGTAAAGAGTAGTAAACTTGGGCCAAAGTGCGAGGGAAAGAAACAACAGTGTAATTTAATTCATATTTCATAAACAAATACAACTTTATACATTTGTACAGGGAAAGACTGGAACTAAGTCTTTTTTTTTTTTTTTTTTTTTTTTTTTTTTTTTTTTTTTTTTTTTACAGAAGCAAACCTCAAATGAGTTTACATGTTGAAAAAAAAGCATATTTTGGCACATGGATAATATTTGTGAATACATATTCAGAATTAAAAAACACTGTAAGAATTTCACATTTAGTTTCTTGGCATCAGCATCTGCTGTCTAGTGGGTCAAGACAAAATACTGTGCCTTCAAGAGTTAATCCCATTTTGAACCCCTCCTGCAATGAAACAAAACACTGTTAATAAAAGATAAAGTAATTTCTAGATGATCATTTTCTCTATAAATACCTAAATTCCAGCTTATTTCTAGCTCAACTTCGAGGCAATTAGCTAAGACTGTTCCCAGAGGATCGTTCACAGGATAATTCACATTTACACTATTTGGTCAGTCAGTTTTCCTAACTTTCTTTTAGCCATGAATTTATAAAAGGACTTCACTCTAAGAAATACTGTGTGTAGATTAAGTAGTATTAGAATAAATATATTGACTATTTGTATACATAAATTGATAGAAAAAGAACAAGTTTCACTTGAATCATATTGAACGTGAGCAAAATTCAAAATAGTTTCTAAGCAGGAAAGATCAGATTGCTGTGTGAGAAAAAAAGTTTATTATCTTTACACTTTAAAGAGCTGTAAGTCATGGACATGGCTATTAATACCAGATGTCTAGAACATTCAGCAATCCCTCATATCAGAAGTAGTCTACTAATAAGTGTAGCGGTACCCAACAAAATCTCAGAGGCTTGTTCTGAGTGATTCACTGTGCTGGCGGTGAGCATGACACTGAGAGGTGTTATGCTTTACAGCCTATGGTTATCTGTGCTTCACCACGAGGCAAATAGAATCATACCTGTTTTATTGTGAATGATTGAAGGATGAATTTCAAATGCATGAAACCCTCTGCCGTATCAAAACACAATGTTTTGGAAGGAGCAAATAAATTCTTCAGGAGTTAAACTCAGAGTTTCTCATATTTTACTGGTAGAAACACTACTATAAGCTATATGCTCCTGCTCTCTGCATTGAAAACAATCATTTCCACAAGTACACATTTATGGCCTGACTGTCAGAAGAAAAGTCACCTTTGAATCCAGAAATGTTCGGTCTGTTTGGCAGAGGTATTGTCAAGCTTTAAGCAGCTGGAAACAAGGGCTCTGAATAGAAATGCCACAAGAACATCAGCTCCAGTGGCACCTGTCACACTGCTCAGCTCAGTACTCTCTGAGCCTCCAATTCACTTGAAGAACGTTGGTTACGTGCTATGAAATCAATACTGTGTGCTTTCATAAAGCAAGCATCTTGTAATCAAACTAAATCTTCTTGTAAGGTAGCCTGCACTGGGACTCGGCAGAAACTCAAGACTTCTCATAACGCATAGGAGTACCTCAGGAGTATACCTTTTGGCTTTAAAAGATCATTCACAAGTCAAAACAGCTTCATTTCAAACAAATGTAACCTCCAGGCTAGGTTTTAAGAGTCTGAATATTTAATAAACCCACCAGAAAATGCCATCTGCAATGCTGAAAAATTCAATACACTTCCTGGAGATGATTACTAAATGGTCTGAGATTTTTCAGGCAAAGCCTGCATTTTCCTAACATTCATACTATGAGTTAGTGAGCCAGCAGTGTTACCAGGCTGTAAGCCTTCTCCAGTTGGGCTGCCAGGTTTGTCCTACACCTAGGTGACATGATGTTGACAATGCTCACTGGCATATTTGACTTTTTTCCCTCCTCCCTTCTGTACTTTTCAACAAGCTAACAGGAGGAGCATTCAGCAGAAGAGCAAAAGAAATTTCAAGCAAACAGAAGTTCGCTTGAAGTTCCAAGCCAGCATTCTGTCATAAATGAGACGTTGGTTATTTACCCAAAGGATGCAGTTTCTTGATGTAACAGCAGTCAGAAGGCGACTGCTTACACAGGAGCACCAGCCCTAGGATTAGCTAGACAGTTCAAATGCTGAATCATAAACCTCTCAGTTCCAGTGTGTCTGAAACTCTAATATTTTTAAGCATTTAGAAGCAGCTGCCAGTTTTGAGGCTGTAAAGGGATAGTTTATGCTTCAACCTGAAGATTCTTGATGCAGCTATAATAGTAGAAAAATCCATGGCAACTGGTTTAACAAGGACATGACTTGATTTGTATCACTGCCGGGAGCCCTTTCAGATCTCTGCCAGTCCTATAACCCAGCACACATCCTGTTCATGTTTAGCACGCTCCTATCTTTCCTTTTACATTTCAGAACTGCTTGGTCATGTCTAACATAGCTGTATGTCCAGCGAGGTTTTTCTGGCCAGCCAGGAGCAAATCAGATCTGCGCTTTTTGTATGTGCACTCATCTCACTGTTACACTGACCGGAGTGAATGTGGATGATATTCACCTATTAAATATCACACAAAACTCACAGGGTCAGAATCAACAGTAACTAGCAGGTCCATCTTTTCAAGGCAACCACAAGGCCAAAAAAAAACCCACAAACAGGACATCAGGGCATCTGGAGAACCGTCAGGGCATTTTTCAGTATTTCCAAGAATTCAGATTACTATTATTATTATTTAAGGTAGAGGAAAAGAAGTCATCCGATTATAAACCAGGATACTCAAAGAAAGTTGTATTGCCTCAATCAATATTCCCATTAAATGTGGCATTCAAAAAGGGGAAACTTCTAAACACTCTACTCCAGCAGAGAAAGGCAAAGGAATTGCAATCAAATTCCTTAAGATTAAGAAAACACAAACTTGAGATCTCCCACAGCCATCTCCATTCCAGCCCCACAGTATTTGCCAGCTAGCTCCAAATTCTTCAATACTTCTGGAATCTGCAAACCTATACTTCAGAAAATACGAGATAACTGTAACAAAAATAAAATTATCCAATCAGCTGTTGTCAGCCAAGCTGCAAGACAACAAGTTTTGATGAAAAGATTTTCATTTATGTCCAAGCACAGCTGAAATGTGATTAAGGCAGGTAAGAGAACATATAACAGAACGCCTCCAGCCTTACGTCAGCTTTCTTGGTTACACTTCCTTTATACACTCTTTTCATGGTTCCTGCTTGAAGATGCTATATGCTTACTATAATATCCACCATATGACTACCTTCTACTCTCCACTCCAAAACCCAGCATTCACAGCTGTAATAATAATGATGTCAGTTGGAATGGATGAGTAATTATAAATTACACTTTATTTTTATTCTTTTCTATTGGACTGGATTAATGTATAAGGCAGAATTTTTTTTCTTAAAAATGACATATGGTCAGTACTTGGTACACATTACATGCTATGTATCATCAATTTTAATACTGAGTATTTTAAATATTAAATTTAAACATTTCAGGCTCTTAGCATAACACATTGCCTTTTCATTATAAACCATATCCACCACAGCTTTTTGTTCTGTCAGGGCTCAGGGAACAGTAACATTTGGTCAGAAAGTATCTCAAATTGGCTGATTTTGAAGGAATGCAGACAAAGACCATCCCTGATGCTGGACAGGAAATGGAACATGAAGAGCTATAAAATGTACACCTACACTGTGCTTTGCTTACGTGCTCATATCTACTTGACAGCGCTTTTTCACTTCCAAGTTGACTTAACACAAGCACTGAACATCTTAGTTACACAGAAAAACAACAACATTATCTAACATGTGATGGGTCTCCTAGAGATGCAAAGCTTATTTCCAATATGAAAAGTAATCTGAAAACAACCCATCTTCCAAAATTCCCAGTTAGTTTTTTTTTCTTTCTTTTTTACTATTCCATTTAAAAACAACAAGCAGTAAAACACAAACTATTTCAATTATATCACAAGGTAAATCTGCCAAAGTCAACCCATATGGCTCTTTCTGAGGTTAGATTGTTTATCCCTTCACCACCCGACTTCACTCAATGACCTTAAGTCAGCACAAACTCAGTCAACCAATGATAAATCAGCATGTATTGAGAAGATAATTTAGAAGGCTGAGCATAACTTATTTCTGATGGAAATTAGACAAGCCTCCTGACTACGTTGGGCTGCGCAGGGAGAATGGTCTGCAGATCCTGCAGGCTTTATAATGTTAACTACCTTGAGATTTTAATAAATCATAGCAGCTGTTGCTAGTATGATTCAAGATCCAGGGAAACTTTGCCTCACTCCAAGATTTCTGGGAAAATAGATTTATTTTAATAATGTTTGGATGCAGTCAAAACAGAAAGGATGAAAATACGTTTCAGAATAAGGGTGGAGGAAACGGGAGGTTGGAGAGTCTTCAGAGAGATGCCTGTGCTGAATAACTAGGATCTCAACACACGCTGGACCTTTGAGCTCTCCAAAAAGATCAGCCGAGGTTGGACTAAGAAATAGAATAGAAAGAATTTTGGATCCTCCCTGAAGTTTAAATGTAAAACTATTCCCCCAGAGGTTGAGGAACTTGATCTGATTGCATTAAGTTCAGAATATCAGATGCAAAAGAAAAGCACCTGCTGCTTAAAGAGTTTATCTCCAGTGCCTTTTCAATTCTGCTGTGCTTTCTTCCCCCACTTTGCTTGCACATCCTTTTCCAACATGTATGTTCTCTAAGACAGCTTTTCTGCAGGCTAGGGCATGCTTGCTGAGACTGGGCTGAAGGATTGGCCTGAGCTTTTCCAGCTAATCTGCCACTGGTTGGTTCTGAGGTCACTTTTTGGCCTCTCTCTGAGTGTGGGTTAAGCTGAATTTAGCAATATTATATATAATATCCTGAACTATTAGACGCTGACCTTTGTATATTAATTAAAATATATATTCACTGAAATGCAGGCTGTACTCTGAAAAAGCAAAGGCTATGAAAAAGTAAAGACAATAGCTCCCTTAACTTTGAATTCATTCCAGTGAAGAAATGAAATTCAGCCTGGAGAGAAGAAAGCTACAAGGCGACCTCATTGCCGCCTTTCAGTACCTACAGGGGGTCTATAAACAGGAGGAGAATCAACTCTTTAAGGGTAGATAATGGCAGGACAAGGGGAAATGGTTTTAAGTTGAGGGAGGGAAGATTTAGGTTGGATGTCAGGCGGAAGTTCTTGACAGAGAGAGTGTGAGGTGCTGGAACAGGCTGCCCAGAGAGGCTGTGGATGCCCTGTCCCTGGAGGTGTTCAAGGCCAGACTGGATGGGGCCGTGGACAGCCTGATGTGGTATTAAATGGGAAGATTGGTGGCCCTGCCTGTGGCAGGGGGGTTGGAGATTCACGATCCTTGAAGTCCCTTCCAACATTCTGTGAAAGTGGCTGACATTCTTCTCAACTTTTTCTGAATTTTAGACTTGTTAGAGGACATCACATGCTTTGTGGTTTGACCTTTTGTGGCAACCATTTCACCTTTCCTCTTGTAGGCTGTTTCTAGCAACAAATGACCTCTAGCATCTTTGACTCATTTCAAGTTTTGAAGTAATTATCTCCAATTGAAAGCGCATTTACATAGATGGCTGTACTGGTATAAAAATCTATGTAACGAATCTACATAGACCATTTCATTCATGGCCATCCAAAGAACAGCACTGGACATTTCAGTATCACACAAGGAAAACAAAGAGCGGTAATATCAGCTGATCAAACAAATGAAGTAAGTTTAAATTCAGCTACCCTCACCTTAAAAAATTTAGGCTTCTAAAAATGCAAATGGTCCTGACATACAGAATTGCATATATAAAACACAAATCTTAAAATCTTTTTTATATATCTACATTTGTATGAAAATGGAAAACAAATAAAATTACAGCATAAAAACACCAGATATGAGCATATATACATTTCAGTTATAAATGCTATAAATACCATTATTAAAATATGATATACCAACCATCGCTGACGCTAGGCACCCAGGAAAGCATAAGATAAAGGAGATACAAGGAAAAACATTTTTCAATTTGTATTTTGCACCACTGATTCACACAACCTACAAGAAAGAACTTATATATGGCAACTAAATGTAACACTGATCTAAAATGATAGAAGAATGTCATAGAAAAGTAACTTCACATAGCTTTTGCTTTGTCCAAGTCAAAAGTGAATTTTTTTCCACATCCTATCAGTTTTGCACTTGACTTAACTGAATTAAATGTGAACAAGTTTTACATCAACACAAAAGAATAAATTTTCAGTCTGGGTGTCAAGGTAGGTTCTCCGTGACACACGTTTACAGACCAAACAAAAAAAGAGCGAACAACATGTACGCGCACAACACAGCAGACCACTTTACTGCAATATTACTTGCAACATAACATAGCAATACATCAAGATTACTTTGTTCTTGTATCAACAGAGTAGAAATTTATGTTGAGTTCTCCATTTCACGACTTATCAAAAATCTTTGATAAAGATTTCTACCGATCTATTTCTTGATGCTTGATAACATGATAGCACATAGAAGTCATAGCCTAACAATATAAAATTTTGACAAGACACTGTTTGTAATAAGAATTGCTTGTGTTTGATATTTACCTTTACACAGCATTTTTCACAGTATTCACAGACACTGTAGTTCACCTAGAATTGGCTATACTTAATGGAAACACAGATCTCTGTCAATGTGAAGTTCCTAAGATTGTGTTGGTTGTTTTGTTTTTGTTTTCTACCTTGGTTATGGAATTCACAAAACAAGTAATTCCAATGTAAGCGCAAAGAAAGCCGCTTTGACTTTTAGCTGTTATCTGAAATTACACGGGCCATAGTGCAGATGATCAAGAATATACATTTCTTATTTCACAGTGAGAGGACACGGAACACTCCCCCACATATAAATTTAGATGTCTCAACGAACAGGAATTTGAAAATTTTACTTAGGAAAATTAAACAGTAATTAATTGTACTGAAGCCATTTAAAAATGTTTCTGCCATTCTCTAGGCAGAAGGGAGGAAATCAGTGAGCCTGAGAACTTGCTCTCACACTTTGTGGGCTGTCAAGACACAAGAGGTCTGGAAGCCCCGGGAACACTTCCTGCTAAGGAGCCAGCATCCTAGAAATTCAGGTTCCCAGTGTTTTCAGCCTTCCGTTTGCTGGCAGGCTGCTGTGAAAAAACAGATCAGCAAGCTGGCAAGGAATTGGCAGTCTGCAGTTTGAGACAGCCCATGGTTTGAAGGTTTTCTCCTAGAACTGCTTCAAATTGAAATCAACATCTAAACAGATAGCATAGAGTATTTCAGAATCAACAAACATTTCCTGATGAAAAAAGACCTGAGTTCTTGAGTCAGTTCTCAATAGTCTGTGGCCCAAAATGCAATAGTCAGGTATGGCTATTTATAAAGGCAGCAGAAAATTTCTGAGGAATAACAAGCCAATGCGTATGTAGGCCTCTAACAACAGCTCTTTTTTGAACTTGCTCAGTCCCTTCCCAGTGAAGAGAAGCAGTGTCCATTTTGCTTACAGCACTAGTAAGCCTTAAATAATTTCAGGCATCTGTCTTTATTATTACCGTGTGATAACATCTGTGAAGATATTTAGGCTGATAAATTCCAATTCCCCATGAGTACAAGAACATTGGTTGTCTTCCTTTCACATTTTTTCCCCCCCTTCCCCTATGTATCTATGAGCGTACAGTCTGGAATATGGTTTAAAATCACTGTAAAAATTTTAATAATATTCACGCATCCACAGAAAACTGCATAGTTGATAACTCAATAGTTACCTGCATCTCATCTAGCTTGGACTGAATGTCTGGAGGGAAATCTCCAGCTCCGCAGCTAAAAGGGTCAAAAGGTTCTGCTCCAAAAAGGTCTCTCTCTGGAAAAAGAGAAAAATGAGTCACTGAGGGAAAAGGCATGAGCCATACAATAGCTCTTTGAAAAACTCAGCTTACATCTTACAAGCTGAATAACAGCACCTTCAGATATGAAAATGATTAACTGCAATTTTTAAACATCCAAATTCAGAAGTCAAGTCTTGATTAGTTTTCCAAGACTGGATACTCAACAATTTTTTTCCAATAATGCCAGCAACTTCCGTTTAAGCCTTTACAGACCTTTCATTAAATGGTTGTGCTTTCTAGAGGAACTTCAGGGACCTGAGAAGAAATTTCAGTCTGAATAAGGTTGCTGCCCTTGAACTGCCTTCTGGAATCAGAGTGTCTGAATATTTCATAAATGAAGAGGGAACAGCTGGATGTCAACTGCCAAATTTCATTATGTCAGAAGTGAATTTTCACAAACCAATTAGCCTTCATATCTCTTCATACCTGCTACTTCTGACCATTAGGTTAAGGGCTTTTGTAAATTACCCTTACTCATGGCATTTCAGTTCTGCATTTGATAGAGTTTTTCAGTGTGCTGTTAGTAATAAATAAAACTAATTACTAGAGTTGTAATACTCAACCAAAGAACAGTCAAGGAAGAATAAAAGGAAACACAGAAGACCATGGCATGCTGTTTGCCCTAAAATTCCACTAAAACTGAATCCAGAGATGCAATGACTGCAATTTTTTTCCTCTGTCATGTCATATGGTTTCTCACTTAGAAAAGCAGGATCCTTTTCACTGCTGAGGTGCTTCTTGTATTTGTGTGTTTCTTTTTTGAAACACCTCCAAGATTATCTTTTTTTTTCCCCCCTTACTGGAACTGTGTAAGGCTAGTTCGTCCTCACATCCAACAGCCCAGATATTTTTACTTCTCAGTAATGAGAATATTTTTCTCTACGTGATAGAGTGCCATCTATACAGACATGTCCTTTCCCATACTGTACTGACTGAAACTAGCATGAAACACATTTTGCTAACACAGTCCAACCACACTGATGGCAACACTCATAAAACAAAGTTAACACAACTTCATAATTGCTGAAGAGAATATTGAACTTGCTAATCTTCATGGTTGTCCAGGAAGAAACTTGTTAATCAGACTGCCTAAGTCAAAATCACATTGGATTCATAAGTGAGTAGGAAAAAGGACCCTTAATATCTTTGAAATTAATGTCTTTTTCTGTGTTAGCTCCGGATTTTTCTCTTAACATACAAGATATTCAAGCTGATAATTGACAACCTGACATTAAATTCACGTTGTTAGGTCACATTAAGAGGGCTGAAGAGTGTTAATATAGCTAAATAAAAGTTTTTATTTCATCATTTATAGAGTCCACATTCTAGGCCTGTACTTGTCTAGGCTCCTCAACATTCCACCGAGGAAACAAATTCCTATGGGTTTTGACCTAATATTTGGTGTTACCACACTCCATTGTACAGCGTATTTCTTAAATAATTAGAATATTTTGTTCCCATAATATTGTGCGAGAACAAGTAGGAACTGGAGTAATTACATATCTTAATTACTATATAATATTTAAGCCATGGCTTGGCAGCTGTAGACTAACACATAGGAACAAGGGATGGGCCAGATCTGAGAACCTCATTCCAAAAGCCCACTTGAGAAAAAATAAAAAATATAGTCTTTCCTGGCAGAGGAAACTACCCTCATGCAAAAGAGACATCAACAAGAATAACCTAATGGAAAAATTAGGATCTACCTCATCCCTTGCCTCTCTCACAGCCAAAATGGGTCTGCTCAAGTACAGTAAGTACTATCAGCATCCTTACATGTTCTTATACTCCTACTCAGAGATCTTCAGATGTGCAGCAGCTTTAACTTTCAATCTGACCTTTACTGGGGAAAAAATGATTATCTTCTATGTCCATCCTAAGTTTATTTGCTCATTATCTAGGTCCATTTCTTTCTTTTTTTCTTCTCTTTTTTCCTCTTTTTCGTAAGTTCTTTTTACCCTAAAAAGGGAATCAGAATCACAAAGAGCTGACAGTTTTCTATGTGGTCAGATAGCTTAAAGCAGCCAGTTTCAATACCAAGCCTTTGCAAACATTCAAGGAATGTACTTACAAAAGAACAGTAAAGAAAACAGTTCTTTAATTTCCAAGTACTGTAATTACATCACTATTTTTGAAAGCAAGTATTATGAACATTACTCCGGACATCTTATTCATGCTTCAAGTATTATGCTTTTATTTATGACAGTATTGAGCTAATTAAAAGGAGAATGGTAGAAGCTTTAACTCCTTCAGTGGAACATGCCTTCATGTCAAAGATAATTTCATTCAAATTGTTATTCAAGGCAGACTTGAAAATTAAACAGAGAAGAACTTATTATCAATGATGGAGCTACTAAGCCTTGTATGGAATCAAATTTTAAAAATAATTATTTCCTAGCTGAATTTCCCTTAAATGTTTTGGGAAACCATCTCTATTACAATTTGATACCCATTTCAGTGAAATGGCTGTAAAAGTCTGTAGGACAATAGGCTCACTGCTTTTCTGCATTTTAACTTTGTGTGTTGTCAGAGACTGCATTGCTGAGTCAGAGCACCATGAAATACTTTCAATCAGTATTTCTCTTTGAAACAAAAGAAACAAAAGATGAATATTTCGAAGCTGGATATTTGATCCAAATTTCATATGGATATGAAATTTATTCACTGCAAAGCTTCACTGCTGCATGGCATTTCTGTAACCTTTTGCTGTTGGTGTTTACTGTTCACTTTTTAGCTTCATTTTAGCAGAAACAACACAAATCAGTAATGTTTTATTTCATGCTGAAGTACTGGCAAGAAAATATGTTAAATACAACAATAGTAGCTTGCCTGGCACACTCTCCAAAATACCTGTAGTTTAGATAGGCATTTCTTTTTCCAGTACAAATAGGTAAACCTATGAAAGCAATCCCTTTGAGCAACACATATAATTTCCTTTCCCTCCTTCTGGAAAATCCCTTTCCTTACATGAGGAAAATAAACTCACTGCTTAGGAAACCAATGAACAAATTCAAGAACATAAAATAGTGATGCTTTACATCTGTAACTCAAAGTGCAGAAAGACACGAACAAGTAGTAAATTGTTACTTCTGTGGCTGCCCTGACATTCAGGACAAGAAATAAGTAATACTGGAGAATAGCAGTCTACATTCTGTAATGAACTCAGAACTATAGCAAGAATTAAACCAACAAAACTCTGCAAATATTTGGCATTTCTGCTTTGTTTTGCATCCCAAACTTCTTTACATTAGCTATCATCCAGACACAGAGTTATGCTGATATATGCTTTCCCCGAATGTCCTGGAGCAGCTGTAATGACAAATACAAATTAATCACACTGAAGACAAGTACCCAAGAAAATATTTGGATTAGGCTAAGGGAATGAGGGCCAGGAAGCCCTTCCCTTAGCTGCAGGCTACTCCATACTTTTTTCTTTTGTAATTATTACAGCACAACAAGCGGTTCCGTCATTACTCTAACAACAGATTCTGAAAAGATAACTCTCGGAGCAGATTTCTACACCTGTCAGTTGGGACCTTAGGTTTTTTTTAGGTCCTTTAAGAGAAATAAATTTTAGGTAATTCGACAGCATGTTCCTCTCCAGTTGTGCCAACAAGAAATATACAAATTATTTTCTCTTCACAATAACTTACAAGTACCCTTGCAGTCCCTTACTCAATGCTCTCACTAAGCAGCAGCATAGTGTCAACACTGCATTTTTGGTTGTGTACATCAGTTTTTCAGTTAAGCAATCATTATACTGGGCTGCAATGTTTATGTTTAGCCTGCAAGCCAGGGACTGTAAAATCATCTCTAAAAGTAGTAATTCTCTGCAACATTTCAGGTAAAAATTCAACTCTGGAAAGGACTTTTGTGTGTAAAAGAATCACCCCTTTTGTAATTGTTACCTATAGGGACATCACGTATTTGTTCAATCTACAAATTCCTGCCCAAAGAATATTAAATTTTCTCATTTGAAGTAGAAAAAAAAACAACCACCATCCCACTATTACTGACATATCCAGTAGCGCATAGACATTTACTGAGTAGTTGTGTTGCTACACTGCTAAATAGGAATTCCAAACTTAAACAATCTTTTCACTTTTTAAAAAATCTTAAATGATTTGGAGATAACTATCTTTCAAAAAAGGCCACTGCTGCACTCTTCTTAGAGCGCTAGGCTTTAAGAACTATTTGCTGAGAGCTGGTCAAAGCAAAAGGTATAACTCAATTATAAAAGTTATAAAATTATAAAAAACTATAACATTATCTTATAATTCTCAAGGGCTGTGGCAAAGGGAGTGAGAAGAACATGAAAAGATGACTTCAGAAAAAGTGAGACTGCACTTTGGCTCCTTTGGTTGCCACCCATCTGACTTGTATTGGAGAAAGAAATGCCAGTCTGTCTCTACTGGCACGAATAACATATAAAACAATCTATTATTGTACACTATTAGTGCTGCAAAATTACTCAGCTTCAATGAAGTTCTTAAGGGATCTGAACTTTCTCATCTA
Source organism: Meleagris gallopavo (assembly GCF_905368555.1). NCBI lineage: Eukaryota > Metazoa > Chordata > Aves > Galliformes > Phasianidae > Meleagris > Meleagris gallopavo. Next base: position 2,478,760 of record NC_139410.1, read on the forward strand.
ACACACTAAGTACTTGTTCGATTAGAAAATATTCTGCTTCATAACTGCCTTTTTTAAATACATCAAAAGATGTTAATAGCTGATGAATGCTATAATTTGCAATGTACAAAGAACCAAGCTGAGGGGAATATTAGGAAATTAGGATATTAGGAAAAACCTCTTCTCTGCAAGAGCAATGAAGTACTGGAAAAGGTTGCCCAGGGAGGCGGTTGAGTCACCATCCCTGGAGGCGTTTAAGGATAAGGTAATACTTAGGGACACGGTCTAGTGAGCAATACTGGTGGTAGGTGGACTGTTGGACTAGATGGTCTTAGAGGTCTTTTCCAACCTTAATGACTATGATTCTGTGACGTAGCCTGAAAATGCATGGCTCAACAGTATACACAGACTGCCATATCATTCTGTAATTCTCTCTGTGAAGCAAGGCACACAGAGGAGTGCACAGAATTAGCAGGCAGCTGGTGAGATGTGGTACTGCCCTGCTACGTCTTTGAACTCTGTAATCATAATTGAAAATCAAATGAAATAATTGCAGAATAAATACAACACTTTTAAATAGTGCATATCGTTAAGTTAGCCCAATTATTTTCTGTATTATGAAGCCCAGTGTTTAAACAAATACAGAAACCAGAAAAGTAGAGTACTCAAAACTACTCTGACTTCCATGTAAGCCCACAAAATTTCTAGTAGTGATTTCAATGGCAATGATGCAGGACAACAGCTAAAACCAAACATCTCATCTCGTAATCCAAGTTACTACTTTTGAAGCTGCATACGTACATTGAAATCAATTTTTTGGCAATATCTGCAGTTTGATGAAAAAAACTCAAAAGCTGTGGGTTTTTTTTTTGTTTTGCTTTTTGGTTTTTTTTTGGGGGGGGGGGGGAGGGAGAAGGGAAGACACAGTTAAAGCTGTGTAGATAAGGCACTAGGGAAGATGCTCATCAACTCAAGTTTTACACTTTATCATTACAACTGTGCATGGCTTGCATTCATACCTGAAAATTCTATACATTAGGAGCGTTCCCCAAAACGGGCAGAAACTCTTCAAATATGATCAGTGACATTACTGTTCTTAATCCATACTAAAATAGGCATAAATGACAGAAAATGCTGCATGCTAGCAAATATTCCTACAACCTCCAGCACTGCTTGTATGTATGCTTCCTCCTCCTCCTTGAGCAGTTTGCAAAGCTTTCAGAAATTACCTCTGGATTCCCAAAAGTTTTCCAGTGAAGCTGAAAACATTATCCTAACCTCCTTTAAGCATTTGAAAACTAAAAGTACTATTATTAAATATCTTTCAGAGATATTCAGGAGCGGTCCACAAATCTGCAGAATTTCATTGACTATAACTGAAAAACAAAGCAGTACGTGATTCGAAAAGTGGTGTTAAAAATATTATTTAATTAGACCATATTCTGATGGATTTCTTCAGCTCTTCCTTCTGTATCGTCATCACCATATTTACATACTGTATTTCCAAGAAACATAGGTTTCAGATGCTACAGCTGTATCAAGGAAAGAACAAGGAACTAAAAATATTTCCTCAATTAACTACAAGAAACATGGCAAAAGGAAGGCCACATCATCGTCCCCAAACAGACTCTTTCACACTGTTTAAATAACATTTTCAGCAAGTATATATTTTTATTCGTAATGCAACTTGGCAGCAACATCAACAACTTTAGGAAGATGGTATTAAAATTGAATGGTATTATCAAATGTAATTTAGAGAACCTGTATCTGACTTTTCATGCAAAACACGGTTTTTTGTTTTTTGTTTTTTTTTTTTTTTTTTTATTTCCTAAAAAAAAGTAAGATTAAGCAAAAATTAGGTTAATTGTCAAAGAACTTACTGATCTCTGCAGATCTACTGGGTACTGGAGGAGGCTGTGTACCATTGCGAGTAGGTGTTGATGACTGAGGGGATATGGGAGAAAAGGGAACCATATCAAAGATGTCAGTGGAGGGCGATTTAGGTGTCACACAGCCTGCCTACAATAAGGACAATAAATATTAGAGCAATGTTTCACATGAAAAAAAAAAAAATCACAACACTGATTTTTTTCAGCATGCAGATGAGAATTACAGTTTCAAAAAAGTCTAAAAAAAAAAACAAAAAAAACAAAACATCAGCATGCACAAAACAGCTCCTGACACCAAGCAAATGGCATTTGCAGTTTAGAGCCTCAGACATGCTAAAACTCTCCAAATACATAAGCAGCACTGTGATTATTCCATTTTCAGTAAATCTAGTACAACCAGACAAGTACCACAGTTAAACCCGAAAAAGCTGGTAATTAGCAGTTCTGTACTCCCAAACTGTGAATACGGATGTGTTCAGCAAGACCCTGTTAAGAAAATATGGCAACAAGCAGCTAAAATTAAAAGACACGATCTCAATAATTGCTTCTTCACTAATTCTTTCTTTTGCCATCAAAAAACCCACGGGGATGGAAACGTCACATGTATTTTTTGCTAACAACCTGGACGTACAATACACTGAATATTGGTATCAGAAATTAAACTCTTATCTTTCAATGTGAAACAGAAGTGATGTCATTCATAAGACACAAAACTTAGACCGGCTTCTAAAAAATAACAGATAAGCAAATAAACCCTAAATACAACAATTGCGACCACTCTACAGCCTTATTTGTCTTTCAATCACTCATTCCTCCTGCCATCAGTCCATTAATTGAGGACTTTTTAATTGACATTGACACTAAAACAGGTGATGAAATAGAATTCTGATTGACAAGCTGGAGGCAAAAAATATATGCAAAACTAATGTTAATTTTATTAACTAGACAGCACAAAAAAATTCCTACCATGTATAAGAAAGACTGTGCTGTCGGGCAGAGGGAAAGTCTGCTACTTTAAAATAAGATTCAGTTTGGCTAGAATATTCACATAAAAATTTATAATTGCGGTTTTAATTAGACACTTTTACTGAAAAAAAAACATGAAATATGGCAAATAGATTTGTCTTTCTCAATGCTGAGAGTTTCAGGGCCCTAAAACTCAATTTGCTATGTGTTTTTAACTGTTTTTGCTGCAGCAACTGAAGCTGTCACTCATTACACACAACAAATCTCTAAGGCAAACCTCAAACTGCCTCTCCTCCTCTCCAGAGGCTGCAGTGGCTGGAGACAGAGAAAGCACTTTGATCCATGACCTTTCACTCTGTACGTTGCTTAAGAAGAAAACTCTACTCTTAAGTCCAACATTACCTATTTCTTAGGTATTTTGAGCTCATACTTTTAAATTTGGGTTTGGAAAGATCTGAAACACTTCATTACTTCCTAAAAAACAAGGATATTTCTACCTAGGTGTACTGAAATGACAAGCATAAAAGCAAGCCACATGTCACATACTGTTTTTTTCCTATTAAAAAAAAACAACAAATAATAGAATTCTTTCCATCTTGATATTCCCTCACAGGATCAGAGCTGAACTTCATAAAATAACTAACTTGCAAGATTTTTACATATGCAGAACTTCTACTGACTTCAGTATGAGCTTGCTCAGCAATTTCAATGATTGTTGTGGAAAAGGTATCAGTGAATATTCATTAGACACAAGTGGCTCTTACTGCTGCTTTTATGGACCTTGCATTAACCTTGTGGTGCTTTCATGCACTGTCAGAGACCCAGTAAAATGTTGCAGGAGATCGTCCAATGCCATCTGCTGCCACTAAAAGCAGGGCAATGCATGTGCTTGACTCATCATAAGCATACTAAGAGTCTGACATCCTGTTCTTCACAGAGACCAAACCACGTCTGACTGTAGATTGGTTTCGCCTGCATCAGTGAGGTAGGATCAGGTTCAGCATGTAAGTACATGCCATGTATGTTAATCTACACTGCCCATTAATGTTGGTCAATTGTCCTAGAATGACTCAGAGGTATAAATGCTAGTGGAGATTCTCCTTATTTGCTAAGTGTTTATGGATATGTAGATGCTACAATAAATAAGCACCAATTATGTTTAGTCATAAGTCTTTTTAGCATGAAAGCAAAAATCAGACTTTACTCTGACATTTTCTGCTTTTATGTTATTTAGTTGAAGTTGCTAGACATTTTGATACTATTCATACCATTTCTTCAAAACTAAAATTCAATTATTTAAATAAATGCATATTTTAAATGCCTATGAACACAAGAAGCACTTGTATTTAGTGAACACATGCAGAAAGCCATGGATTGCTAAATACAGCCAGATGTTATTAGCAAATGGAAGAAATGTTGGGAGTATTTAGCACATTGCCATGAGAAAGCAGACAAAATATGCACTGTTCATATTTTAAAATAATTTCAAGCCTCCATTTTGCACAGTTTTTATCAAGTATACTAAAATGTATTGAACAGCTGATTACTTTTCCATTAATTTATGAAGGAAAAAAACCTTCAGACTGGATCTTTAGAATTGCTTGGTTTGAATAGTTATCCTTCATATAATGATTTTAACAAAAGTCTGATAGATGAGAGATTCATTAATGGACTAAATTAGAAATGTTGCTAAAATAAGACCTTATATTTTAGGACCGTAAGGAAAAAAAAGCTACATAGAAAATACAGCAAGTCTTTCCAAATTCCGTATTTTAAGAGAATTCCAAGAGAATCAAGGATAAATTTGATCTGTCCTTGCATCACTGTACAAAATGTTTAATTTTAACATGTTAATACACAGCTGAGAAAGAACAGGAAAGTCAAATAAGAGAAAGCTTTTGCACAGCAGGATTACACGAGGTCTCGGGCAGCTGTATTCACTGGATGGCTTTGGAAGACCACTTTTTGAAGGTGGTGGTATTAACAATCCAGCTGGTAGTCTAGAGTCAGGAGAACTCCTAGGAGTAAGCGTAATGGAAGAGATATCTAAACAAGGAGGTGGTGAATCCTCATTGTTACACCAGAAAAAAGTAGAGGGTCTTTGAAACATATGTTCATCATTATCACACTTTATGTGCAGCAGCTGAAAAGGAATCACAGAAAGAGAAAACATTCTGAGGAACTGAATGAGGCGTCAGGGAAAAGAATAAAAAGGCATTTCATACTTCAAAAAAAGATTGCCTGCAACTTGTCCGTACTCTAGCGACAGGACACAAAACTAAGTAATATTTCAGAACCAAATCTAAACACTGCTGCAACAAGAGGTAGCCCAGCATTAACTGCAATGAAGACGACTTGCACCTCAATAATTACATTAAAATAAAATGACGACAGGGATCTTTCCAGAGTGGACATGTCAGGTGCACTAACAGAAGTCCAAATTCACAAACAAACAGCAACATCTCACGTCTGCACATTTATATGGGCAGTCAGGACATATCATGGAGGGTAAAGTTACCGTAGTGATTATGGCACAGGCCTGAGTTTTTTTTTGCTCCATACCAGGAGCAAAAAATTTATATCCCACAGATATTTATAGAAAAAGAAATATTTACATTTTCTTAAAGTAGAAGCTAACAGCACATACATTCTAAGGCTTACATTAATATCAGCCTTTCTTTCAATTCCTTAACTGTAGAACTTGAGAGCTAACATTTACAGACAGTAATCTCCTGCTATCTTTTCTGTGCACATGAATAATTCAATGTAGAAAACAGTATTTTCAGTAAGTATCTCAAAAGCAGCAAACGAATCCTTATTCCAGTACAACAGTAGCACAGACCCAGAACAAAGTAAAACTTCACTGCTGGGGAAATGAAAACGTTGAGGTGTGTAGCATTCTTTGAATCTCTGAAATCTCACAAAACAGCTTGTCACGAAGGCAAATAACAGTCATAACCACTGCAACAGCTGGTAAGAGCATCCACCTAAGCTGACTAAGTGCTAATTGCATGGTTCTGGTCTGAATTAGACAGACAAGCTTGAATCAGTCTGCCTCACACGATCAGGGTCTGTTTACCTCTACATTCCAGCAAGATTCTTTGCACTGTGAAAGGGAAGCTAAGGGTTTTGTACACCTTGATTCAATAACCAAGTAATTTTTTGCCTGAATGGAAGATGTCTGCAAATCGTAATGGGTTACCAAAAATTTGGATCTTGTCCAGGTGAAACACAGAGCCTTTATGACTGGCTTTGGAAATAAAAGCCGAAAAGTAATGTCTTCAAATACTTGGTTTAAGAAACATGCCCAAACAACCCTTTTAGGGGACCAAACAGTAACTTCTGCAAGTATAACAAATGAAATGGCAATAAAATGCATGTAGGATGCAAAACTATAAGGATAAACTGAATACGGAATATTGTAAAACTGAAGGATCAGAAAACAAAGAAAGAAATAACACGAGCATCTTCCCTCTTGGCACTCTTAGTGGAAAAAGATGAATCAAGTGATATGCCCAAACACATTCCAGAACTGTTTTCAGAATTCTGCAGTTCCAACTTCTATCTTGGTTTTGCTTCGTTTTTGCACTTCATGCATACGTTAAAGCTTTTGAAGAGGCTAAGAGGCACTCTTCTAGGTTACTGCTTAACATTAAAATGGTCAAATCCATAAATATCTTACAAAGAGAAAAAAAGGTGAGGCTTTGGTAACAATGCCAGAGTATGAAGCACTGAGCTGTCATGTAGATATTACAGACCTATTTTCCTGAATATTCCTTTTTTTTTTTTTTTCTCCTATCTGAAGTCAGAGTCACGCAGTTATCATAGCACTTCCAGGGAAGCAGTGATCTTTGGAAGTTGGATTTATACATAGGAGCAGTATCCAAACACTAATGAGACAAACTCAAGCAGCCTCATCATAGGCAAATAACAAAATGAAAATCAGATCATCCTCATGTAATCAAAACCAAATGCAAGAAAGACCTGTGATTTATGTATTGCCAAACCACTAAGAGATGAAAAGTAAACAGCACAGATACATGAGTAATGGAAATTTCAGCTGAACAAGGGAGAGAGAGAAAAAAAAAACCACATCCACCCCATACCAACATTTCTCATGGCCTTTAAGTGCAGCTATAAAGGAAACCATCCTAAGGAAATCATACTTTATAAGACATTATGCCCCTCACTCATTGATGCAGGCAATTACAAAAAGTGACCCTTCCTACTGAATAACACATATGTTCATATTTCAGTGACTGACTTTCTGAAGTTTTAGCAAGACCAACATACTTAAAAACAACAACCCCAAAGCAGAAAAAAAAAAACGCTAAGCAATTTATTATTTACTGACAAACATCTAAATAGTTAAAAGAGATAAAAAGAAAGCATGAAGAAGACTGACAGTATCATGTTCAATTTTAACACTAAATTTTACTCTTTATTTTTGTTAAACAATCTAGTTTTTCCTTTTTTTCATTTCCAACTACATTCTCACTACTTTTAATAGCTTCTTTAATGGGTTCAGAAAATTTTTTCCCATACCGTTTATGAGCAGATAATGAAGACAACTAAATTAGCTTGATGTTACTTTGACAATTTACCTAGATTTACAGCAACCAAACAAACATTTTAGTAGCAACACTGTCTATCAAGAAGTAAAAGACTTTTGATAGATGTATCCCTCAGAAGCAGAAAAATACTGCTATCAGTACTTTGCATCCTTGTGAACATTCCAAAAATATGAAAGCGTACATAATTGCATTTTTCATGTACATAATTTGTACCCATTTCAGCCTGCCATTAGTTTAAATAAGTCCTCAAATAAACCCTTAGACGTCCTTCAACAGTTCAGTGGTAGGAGGAAGAACCAGGAAAGCAGCTTTAGACTGTTTCCCTTCGCTAAACACAAGCCTATAGTTTGACCTACTGAAATAAAAAGTCTTCTTTTTAAAGGTTATTTTGGTTATTCTTTACAATTTTTATGAATGGATTTTTTAAGGGAGCGACCAAGGGCTCACACAAACATGCTAACAGCCATTCATTATCATCATCTAAAAAAAAAAAAAAAAAAGAATGCATTTAAAAGAGGTAATCATGAATGCTTCAGCTGGTAAAATACCATCTTCCCAAATACTTTTAATTCTGTACCTGAAGTGAAGCTGTAAGCTTGTAAGTCACTGCTTGCATTTTTCCTCTCTGGCACATTTTGGACATGTTTTAATATCAGGGAGGTCGATGAAATAAAACATTAAGAGTAGAACTTGAAGTTTCTAATGTTATTTTCCATCGACTTCATTTTCTTGTATCGAGGGACAAGATTTAGTGGGAAATACTGATGATAGGTGGGCAATAAGAATGGGTGACCTTGGAGGTCTTTTCCAACCTTGGAGATCCTATGCATTAATTAAAAATTAACAGGAGGACTAATGTGTGTAAAATCATTACAGAAATCAAAACTGATAAACTTCAGGAGAAATAAGCAGGACTGAAAAAATGCTAGATTGGGTTGCACACCAACACTCCCAAGGTCTTCAAATGACTGCCAAGAGGGAAAGATTCTATTCTAGATCAGCATTTTAACAAACCACAGCAGCGTCATCACTTGGTGTCCGTGAGAAAACAGACTTCACTGTTCAATAAATGTTCTACATCACGAGAATGAGTATGTCACGTTCATAACATGCAGCATGAATATCATCTGCAGATAAGCAAGTTTTCCCACCTGTTCAACTGCAAATGCTTATAAATCGACTCACATGAAGTATGATCCCCTATGATGAATATCCTGCTTCATTTATGCATAGAAATATTTCCATATTTAACAAAATACTTTACTGTCAGCAGATGTTAAAATTTTACTTTGACCAAGTGATCACAAGACAGAGCTGTTACATTTCTTTTCTGACTTCAGAGAAATTTTGCAGCGTAACTACAGGCATTTTAAAAAACATGGTACTTAAAAGTTTAAACTTCAATTCAGAAAAAATCCGACCAATTCTCCACTAATTGCATTTTATAAAATGAATTGATCTTTTTCTTCACTGAAATTAAGTAGAGAACAAAGCTGCTGCTTTCCTCTAATAGCACTGGAGTTTTACAGAGTTTCTCTTTAAACGATGGTTGATATGAATTGTAAGTATATAAAACACAATTCAAAAATAACAGATAATGAATCATCTTATGAAATGTTTGTAGTCTACTTGCAAACCAACTTGCTGCTCAAATAGTAAAAGATGAAATATTTATCACCAAATCACAACCACTGCTCTTCCAGGCACCTTTATGATTGCTTTAATCACAATCAGTCTTGGAAATATGCATGATTCCTCCTCCCTGCACTGAATAAGTCACTTCATAACCTCATTATTCCATTCCTTCATTTATTTTCAACCTTTTGCATTTATACATACATACATGCTTTTCTGCTAGCACTATTAACAGCTTTGATACATACTGGATACAAAATAGTTTGGAGGAAACCAACTTGAACCATGTCTCTTGATCAGGAACAGAAGTTAATAGTGTTTGGTGGTTAGGACTACGCTCCTACATGTAATTTAACAAAGATATTCCCCTACAATGGCCTTTTTTTAATTGCCATCTACACAACTCATTGAAAAACCACTTAGGTTGGAACATCACCTAATGTGAATTCCCGCTCAAGCAGGGCTTGAACTGACTTTGCGGAGGGCCACGTTCAGCAAAGTGCTGAATAATTCCAGGAGCACAGCTACGTCAGTCCTTCTGGGCAGCCTTTATCCAAACCATTCATCTCAGACTACTCTGTGACAAAAATCAATGCCTATTTAATATAAATAGGCTGCTACATTGCTCTTTGTGTAATTGTAATCATGATAAATATATTTGTAAATTGATTATTATAGCATTAGTAATTATGAATAATTAAAATATCCATTTGTTAAAGCGTAAGTGATAATTCAGCAACATGCATATCATTGAACCAAGAGTAGTTAACAAAAAACACTATCTAGAGTTTACAAATGACTGTTCCATTTTAGGTCTTTAACGAGGAATGCGATACCACTGTCTAAAAAGGCAAACAAGTGTGCGCTACAGGATACTATTTGCTCATTATTATCATTATTTTTTTATTTGCTAAATGCAGTTACCAAATTTCTCAATTTAAATGAGCTGTGCCTCTCATAAAAGACTTAAGTCTATATTTAATAGAATTTATGAAAGATTCTTTAATTGAATTAAATTATTTATATTCATAAATAGAGGAAACTAGCTGTCATTCAAATTAAAATTATAACTTACCACATTCATTTTTAAATCTAGCATTTGGAAAATGTTTATTGAATGCTTCGTAAGTGAAAAGACATCCATTATTAACAATTTTCACTGTGAGAGTTACACAATATTAATAATTTATGATGCTCTCCCCGCTAAACAGACTTTTGTAAAATGAAATAAAATTAATGTTTCCTCATGGAAACAAACATCTCATCAATATCAAAAGAGCATACAGACACAAGAGAAAAATTATTGTCACTGCTATCAACACATTTTTACATTGCCCAGACTTACGGAAGTGAAATGGTATGCATCTGGGGCAGGAACAAAGTGGCCCAAAGGACACAGATTAAAGGCAGCCCGATTTTTTTTCTAAGACTTGAGTATAATTCCAGTTAGTAGTTCTATTTATTTATTTCGACAATTACTTCATGATGTATAGACAGAACAGTCCCGTAAGAATAGGAGTAGTCTAGTCATAAGTAATGTCAGTCAGCCATTACAAACAGTACTATCTTTAATAAGAATAGAAGAAAGCACTAAAAAATTTGAGTGATGAGGAGCCCTCATATGATTCTTTCTACCTGCCCATCCGCGCTGTTCCCTGAGACCCTCATGACTCGTTTGAAAGACAGACAAATTTTTTAGAAGGTCATCTAGAAAATGACAGGTATAAGTAATGATATGCTTGTGACAGAAAGTACTTTGAAAAATCCAAAGTAGCGTTGTCAAATCAGTGCAGAACAGTTTCTATTCCCTAGCTAGCACACTTAGGTGTCTACATAGGAATATATATTGGTTTTACGTGGCAACAAATACATATAACAAGACACATAAAGAACCACAAGTTATTGAGATAGGCATTTGCACTTGTGTCACAGTCCTACTGTTACTTCATTACTGCATTTCATCAGATTTGATACATGATCACTTGATGTTAATCATAATCACTGGAAACAGCAGAGATGATGATTATTATAACGCAGATGATTATAAATTCAAAGTAACATTGGAAAAAGAGTGAATTTCATCTACTTACTGGAGGTGCGTGTACTTGTGTTATTCTTAACTGGTTTTCCAAATCTTGAACTTTATTCTTCAGTTCTGTGTTTTCAGTTTCTAATTCTTGAATCTATAAAGCAAGTGGTTATTGCAACAGCTATTGGAACATTATTTCATTTCAATAGTATCTATTACTTGTCTGCTTACAATTAAAAACACTGGAGTTCTGGTAATTTTATCTGACTACAAAAAGTAATTTAAACATATTTGAATACCTGCATCATGCATATTTGAGCCCTTCATTTCTGTTAGTCATCTTAAAAGACAGAAAATCAAGAAGTTGTTTCACAGTTATCAAGTCTTTATTCAGCTTTTTTTTTTTTAAAGTACCTGCTGATAGTCTTAGCAACCTGAGAATGCTGAAAATAATGCTGTCATAGAAAAATGTAACAATTACAATGGGATTTTTTTAGTATCTTTGAAAATTATAGATCAGAACTTACTCTTTTCTGTAAACCTGCGATCTGTTTTCTTGTCTCAACATCTTTTCCTCCAGATTCCAGAAATTTCCTGTAAGCTAAGTCAAATGCTTGGCCAATTGTTAAAGTTATCTCTTCAGCCTTTGCACAAAACATAAATTGAAAGTGGTGTATTAAAAATAATTTATATAATTACACTTTCATTTCACATGATCACAAAATACCTCACACAGTATATCATGTTCTAATGGTTTGCTTCATCTCTCATGAACTCAACACTGCAAAGAGGCATGGAAAAAACTTCACAAAATACAGATAACTGTGGGTGCAACTTGAACATGTCATAATTACAAGCAAATTCTATGACAGTGATGTAATTTTTTTCTAAAAACAAACAAACAATGTTTCCTTCCTATTTTCTCACCTACTTCAGAATAAATCAGAGATGATCTGGATTTAAAAACAAGAAAAAGCAAGCACCCATTTTTTTTGTGTTGATTCTGATGTTTTTATTTTTTTAATTACTTTCGGCCAAGGAAAATGCACGACCCTGCTTGAATGAGGCACCATTTTCTTCACTTCCTGTCCAGAACTGTAACTTTTCTCCTGCTATTGCGCAGTTTGGAACAGTTGCACCGTTCTGTCTCAGACACGAGCGAATGTCAGCAGTTGGTGAAATTAATTCTGTGGTAGTGCATCACAGTATTACGAACTTGAGATGTGGCAGGGGGGAGGGTAGGGGGAACTCTGCTATAATGAAAAAAATATTTAAAACATTTGAGTAGAGGCTGAGGCTGACACATAGGCCAGAAGTGCCTGTGAGGATATCTGAGCTACAGGGTTACAGTAATCTCTGCAAAACAGCTGTGCAAACATTTCAAGCTTAGTGGGATGCACTGTTCTCTGAGTATTTCAGATGATTGGACTAGGATGTTGAGCTGGGTAGTAAGAAGAATTCTCCCAGAAAATCACCTTAAAGGAAAATAGACTCGACAAATTGATGCATCTCATTTACAAGGCACTATGTTAGCATTAAAGGTTATACCACACTGACCTCATTTAGCAGGCAGGCTATTTCCTTTTGCTAACTGTTCTTGCTTTACTTTAAAACAAATTCCATAGTAGACGCTCAGTCTTGTAAAAAGAATCTTGCATACTTACACACTTCTCACTGTCAAATACATAGCACAGATGCTTATTTGATTCTGAGTCTTTGCATATGAAAGTAAATATCCTCTTGTCAGTTTTATCGTCAGCACAAAATGATATCCTATGGAGCTGGCAATTGTGTTGAACTTCCTAGAAAAAATAACAAAGATTATTTTCAAGGAAATGCTATAGTTATGCGGGATACAGAAAATCTCCACACATGAGAGAGTTGAAGAAATGAACTTAAAAATGTAACAGAAGTTAAACTCATCTTCTTTAAGAAACTTTCACGTTATTACTGAATGTGAACAGGAAGTTTTTATTTGGACAGTATTTATTTGGAAGCATTTATTTGGGCAGTAATTTCCGTACTAGAAAATTAGTTTTGACTGCTGCTTTGTGTCCCAGTGCAATTTATTTGGAGACTGATTATGTAAAAGGTTTTGCTCTTCGTCCACGCGTACACCATCTTTGGATCTCATCATTTCCTAGGCTTTGCTAAAATGGTTGTGCTGAAATGAGTCCTTGTCTTTCTACCTTAAATACAGAAATCCATTGTAACAGTAATCATTTTTAAACATGATTGTTTGCATATTTAAAATACTGATTCAATTCCTATTAAAAACCGTGCCCCGGATACTTAGAAGTTGTAGTGGCAATGCTCTTCAGCTGAAATATCTCACTAAGACTGCAATAGAATAATAATAATAATAAATTCTTTTTTTTCCTTTTGCTTCTTTTCTACAAATCTCTTCTTGGTATTTTTATTTTATTTGGCTTCTTACATGGGAAAACAGCATTGGCTTTAAAGGAAAACATGCAGTTGAGATATGAACTATCATCTACAGAACAAAGTGTTTCTTTGCAGCACAGGAGTTCACAGATTGCTATAACCTCATAAACAAGGGCATGCTTTCTCTCAGCAGTTTATCCACAAACATACACCATAGGCAACGCTTTCCCCTTTTCTTCCCCCTACCCCAATTAGGATGAGAAGGCTTCCTCTTTGTCATTCTTTACAATTATTCTTCTGTGCATCCTACTTCTCTCCCATGTCCCCACATCTCTCACATTTTGTCCTTCCACTATAGCTCTTTAACAGTTACATGTAAGAGCACGTGCCTGTATGGGCTCTTACAGGTTCATAAATCAGTGTAATTACTTTGTATGATTGAAGGACAGTATTGCGCTGTAGTTCCCCTGTTTTGAATGCTAAGTATGGAATCCATAAATTTGCAAAAACACAGAAACCTTGATTCACATTTGCTCTTACATCTAGCTTTAGAAAAAGTAGTGAGGGAGATAAAAAGGCTTGTCAGAGCTGATTACCATCGCAGTTGGCAATAACATCGTTACAAGATTAAGACGTTCCTACTTCCCCAGTACTGTCTGTCCCACAGATTTCTTTTTAACTCTAACATATTATGGCATTACGTTCTCTTATGCTAAAACAGCTTTTGCTAGTGTATGGGGTTTGGTACCCCTTTCTGCTCCGTGACATAAAGAAAATGCACAAACTGCAATAGTTGATATGTGTATTTCTTTCCCCTTGGGCTTATGGACTGCTGTCTAGAGTTTGAAGCAAAATAAGGTTGCAAGCAGCTATAGTATTGAACTACAGCTACCTTTTCCTAAAAGGCAGTACCGCTCTCTGAATGACTTTAGACCTAAAGAGTAGCAACAAAGAGTTCATTCAAACTCAAAATTTAACATTTGCACAAAAAGCTTAAGAGCATTCATATGTTATGAATTGCTGATTGCTAAATAGTTACTCATTTAGCTGCCTCTTTGAAGTCTTTGAGAAAGATGTTTCCCTTAGTATGCAACCTCTTCCAAAATACCAGAGCAAACAAACAAACCAAAAGCCCATCAGTGGGATGACACGAAGGACCACAAACACTGAGAAGACAGGAATAGTCGTGCTGTGCCAGATGTAGAGCCCAAAGCTTACAGACAAATGAATAACACCTGAAAAACATCAGCGTTCTAGGAAAGCAAGGACATAATTAATATCAAAAACACAGGAAAAGGAAGAAAAAAATGAATGAAGAAACAAAGAAGTGCAATTCCAAAGCAGCAGCATGAGACATGAGTCAGTGCAAACAAACATGGGTACATACAGCATTCAGAATTAACATGTAATTGTCACTGCATTTTAATCTTTCTGTGAATTTCTGGTGTTGAAGGATTACAAAAAAATCAAATAGCACGTTAGCTATGGTCCACATTCCTGAGCATCAAATTCCTTCTGGGGAAGATGTTACCCATTTGTACTAAGAAAAAATAGCAATTTGGATAACGTTTATAACAATGAAATTGCTTTCACTGTGATGCATTTTTTAAGTATAAGACAATAAAAACCTCTGAAACCGTACATAGTTATTCTTTTAACATCACAGATAAATATGTATCCTACCTTTGTTTTTGGATCTAGAATTTTTACACCATAGATTGAGATTTGTAACTCAACTTTAGGGGTCTTCTGGCCTTCAGATTTCTTGATATGTCTTGCAAACTGTAAAAAGTAAAGCATAACACCACATTAAGTTTTCTGTGCTGATTTTGTTTAAATTATTTCTTTTTTTCTCTTAACTCCTGCAAACCAAAGGTGTTTCCTTCCTTCTTCAAAAAACTTATAAACAACATCAACCATTGCCAAAGTCAAATTTGAGCTTGAAACAGCATTTTTGACTGCTTGCTATAGAATATTCCTACACTTAGGAAAGCAGATTTTAAATTATTTAACTTATTCTCTTGAAACTGTTATCTGTAGTTTATGTACCTAACTCATACTTTTGCTTCAGTTGCCTAGGAAAACTCCTGCAGACAGACTGTTATCTGCTTGGTTGTTTAGCAGTGAATTTTTCCCCCCCTACAACACAGTAACTCCGTACTCATTTCTGTACACTCATGGAGGATGTGTATCATACGTTTTAAGAAAATCATTTATTTTAAATTGGTTGAGTATGAAAGCACTACAACTGTCCACACCAAAGACGTGTTTGATCTTTGCTATTGTATTCTCAGGATCTGTTCACTATCAGATCACTAGATGACATTTTGTATGACTGGGTCACACGTCCTATTTAACACAATTTTTATCCTTTTATTACTCTTTCTTCAGCAGCCGGATCTGATTTTTTTACCTTTCCCCTTGTGAACTGATAATTTCACAAGGGGATTTGCTGATAAAATAAGCAGTGCCCCAAATGTGATACAGTCAAAGCAAGTGTCGTGAATTTAGGTAACGTTATTAGCAAAGATTCAGCATTACTTTTTTTGCTCCATTAACTGCCCCTGTACTCTCTCACCTCTGACAATCAGGAATTATATTTTCAAATAACAGATAAAGAAGATGCCTCACTGAGGCCCAGAGTCTGGAATGTCAGCTCGTCACCCATACGAGTATGCTGTCCTGAAACCTGTGCTCTTGTATAACTGAATGCAGTGAGCACAAGACTGGGTCTAGGGGAGAATTTGTTCCTGTTCACAGCAGGATTGCCAGTCTGATGCCATTCCTGTAATGTGATGCCATTCCTGCATGCTGTGACACACTGACATATTTACCTTTGAGCTTTCATTTCTCAAATGAAGTTTACATTCACTCACAGCAGATAATCCTGGACTACACACTTAATTGGAACAGCCTCAAACCTGAATCAACTCTGGTTTTTTGGAAATGTCCTTTTACAAGCTAGATGCACGCAAGTATTTCTGTGCAGTAAGAACAACAGGCATAAAGAACACTTAATTTTACTGAGTTAAAGCCATAGCGTACATTGAAAAAAAAATGATCTGAGTAACTTGCACAAGTTTTAGAGCAGATGGCCAAAGCTTGCTCCAAGTAGTCCAGAAGTCTTATAACATACAAGGATGTTCCAGAAGGTAATTCTGTGCCAATACTAAGCAAGGATAAAAAGAATGACCCTTCCATTTCTCTGCTTCCAAAAGGTATATATCAGGCACACGAACTGAAGAACTCTATCAAGATGAAATTAATGCTGATAAATATGGATTTTACACCAACACTTGTGTGCAAATGCAGCTTGTCAAAATAGACAAGGCACTTCAGTGAGCTTTGCATGTCATTTTATTTAGGAAATGAAGCAATACCAAGAAAGTATTAGTGAACTTAGTTACATTAGTCTCCAGATGCAGTTATAAACAGGAAATTGTCATTGGGAAGGTATGTTTCTAATGTATTCCAGCAGTGTTTATTTCTTAAGCAAGACAGTATTGAAAAATGACCAGGAAGAAAACTGTTAAAATCTGCAGACTGAAAAAAGATTAAAAAAAAAAAAAAAATGGGGAGAAAAGTTACTCATGAACTGTAGTGAAATTTAAAATCACTGCAGGGAAAACCTGCAGAATACCAGTGCTGATGGAGTTAGAAATAAAGCAACACAACCAAGCAGAACACTACATAATTAAGCATAGCCTGATGTCATGGTTGGCTTTCTACAAACTAGAGACTCTCCTCATGAAGCAAAGAACCCAAACCATGGAAATTTTAAATATATCCTTAAGAAAGAGTGCACTGAATCAGCTGCTAGTGAAACAGCAACCCAAATTCTGTGTTCTGAGGTCTCCAAATCCAGAACGTTGATAAAACTGAGAAAATTTGCAAGAGATAGCAAAACCACTTTACAAGGTCTGTCAGATATACAGAGGAGGCAAATCAAGAACAAGTTAATGATGAAACATGTAAGGACTTCAGAGACATCTGGAGAGATGAACAAGATTTTTAACCGAATGTCTGCTGAGGTCCAATGACTGAAATGTGCATGTTGATAAATCCAGAACATCTGCATGTACAGCTGTTTTCTTTCTTGATGCTTTTCCTGCCTGCTCCCTGTTCTGTGTAAGAGCAGATACCATACAGACACAGGGTAATGCCACAGCTGACCTCCTCAGAAAGCCTGGTTCAGCCACTTTGCAAACTCGACCTTAAAACACCAAATCTTACCCAGCTATCTGCCATTTGGCTTTTTTCCCCTCTCTCCTTATATTTGCTTGTCCTTTTTTTGTAAAATGGACATTTGGGTGCCTCTGGGCACAGGAGACTTACAAATGCAATTTCGTCCATTCAGCACTAATTTGAAACAAATATTTATATCGCACACAGTAACAACATTATATAAGAAGGAAAAAATCTGTAGCCTCCCATTGGCATCAAAATGGACAACGATATAAAACTATAATGAATCAGAGCATGGCCTGGGAAGGGATAGGATGGGCCAAATTCTTAAGCCGTTACTTTATACATTTATTGTTCTCGGGCAAGGCACTCAAATTTGGTCCAATAGTAGTTTGAGCAGCTCAGGGGGATGAGCTAGCTTTTATTTAACTGCTTTGGAATTAACACCATATTTCTTTTTTTTTTTTTTTTTTTTTTTAAGAGGAAAAACACAAAACAAACTATTTTCAATGCTTTTACTAAGTTGTTTTTTGTTGTTAATTTTTTAAACAAGAAAAACACTTCCATATATTTTTCATTACAGCAGCAGGTAAAATAACATGCTCTCATATTAATAATAGTTAAATTTGAATTCCTTATGCCCCCAGTACAGCATTAGCAAACAACAATCAGAAGGTTAATCAGCAAAAACAACACGAGGAAAAAGACATACATCACATACAATCTGTCACAAGTGTAAGCTAACAAAAAAATGGTTAGAAAATTTTCAGCCAAATTACATTGTGCAAATAAAATCAGTGAGATTTTACTTAGTATTTACACTTCTCTGCATGATTCTATCATTTACTCGAGATAAACTTGAAATGTCAAAGGAAGAAATTTCTATTATTTGGGTGTTGATCTTCAGCCTGGGAAACACATGTTCGATTCCTTCCTCCTGCACACACTTCCAGTATCAGACACCTCACACTGCACTTCATGCATGCCATCCATTCTAATGGATGATGTCTGAAGAAAAAAGCCACTAGACCCCATTATGGTCCAAGGTCTCACACACACTTTTTGTGGATCTAATGAAACTATCATCTCAGAAAAAGTGTCAAGAAGACTACAAGAATGAAAAGACTACAGGTATATCTCAATAGTCAGTTGGGTAGGGAACAAGCTGCCTCAGAAATCCACCATCAAGAGTTAAGTATTTTATTCTCCCAAGACACACTGGACTGAGAAGTCTCTGATCTATTAATAACTACATAGACTTGTAATTGTAGATGACAATGCAATAAAAATTCTTTTTCCATCTCTCATTGCTTGAAGATTTTTGTCTGTTGAAAGAAATCGGGTATTCTCTTCTTTAACACTTCTCATCTGACATGCTTTCGTTCCCAGACACAAATTCTGCTTTCTCAAGTACTTCAAAGCAAAATGCCATGGCTGTAAGGCCTGTCTGGAAATCTCTTCCTCCCAGCAGTGAAAGGTTTCTGTTTTCTGCTCTTCTCTGTTCCTTCAAGAAGCAGCGTGACCCAGTTTAACCATGAAAGGAAGCTCAGAACATTAGCACTGACGGCATGCTAAAGACAGCAGCTTGACACGTCATGCAATCCTTTGTGAGAGTATCCATCCTTCATTTTGCTTATGTTAATGGTCAGGGAGCAATGAAGAATATTTCAAGTGACTTTTAAGTGCCACTGACATTATCTCTCATCTTCATTTACAGGAGAGAAAAAAAAAAAAAAGAGGAGAAAGGGGAGACTGAGCTTGAAAGTGAATAAAAGAGAACAGTGTCAAGGTTGGACCTTTTAAGGGAAGTCATGGAGAAACAGTGTAAACAAGCATTTATTCGTGGTTTCTACCAAAGCCCATTCCAAAACAGTTTCTAACAGTGTCTGATGACACCATCCTTTCCATTTGTTACACTGAACTTGCAATCTCTTCTCTCCTGTCAACACTTGAACATTTTGAGAAGGTTGAAATTCATTTCTACAGTCTCAATTAAACATTATAGCCTTAATTACTTAAAAGAAGTAACCCTTTATTTTATGAAGCGTGACTTGACAACATTCACACATTTGAATACAAGCATGTTGATCCAACAACTTGGTAACATTTCTCTAAGTTAAATTCATTCTAGAAATTATTCTAATTAGAAAACGTGAAAAAAGTGCTTGTAATTAATTATGAGAACAATCTGCTTTATCTTAGGAATGGAAGTGTTAAAGTCCAAATTTCTTCTTCACCCTGCACTACAGTCACAAGAAATTTGAAAACAAGGGAAAACTCTGACTAGAAAACAAAACGCTCACTGCATAACCTAGGAAAATTAAATATAGATGCTTGAAACAACTGTGTGTTCAAAACTGCAACTGACCAACCAAAATCAAAAAGCGTTTAGGAAGTATGATCAGGATAAAATAAGTAGAATGAAGCATCAAGTCATTTCCTCGATTTTATCTCTTACTGTAGGACGTTAGCTCCACCTGCTGGTAAAAGCAAGTTTGCAGAGTTGTGTGCTAGTCTCGCACAAAACTGTTAGGAAGTGAAAAATTCTTTTTTCTGTATGAACTGAGGCTTTCTGATTTGAAGTAAAGCTGCACATCAGATGTATGTTCCCCCATCGTTTGATGATGTGATGAAAAATAGCTTGCCATAATAGTACGTGAAGTATCAATAGTCCAATGCATTCCAGTCATAAAAATGGCCCCATACGTTAACGAAGAGTCATTTTAATAAGTAATAATTTTCATTAAATACTGATTAACAATTAACAACCCTGTGATTGAAAACAATCCATATAATCATGCTGCAGCTATTAAAAAAGGATCATACCTACATAGACTTGCATAGGGAAACAACTATCTTATAACCTCTGACGAACTGCAGTCAAGTTTTTTCACGTAACACACTAGGCACTGACTAACCGAGTATTTAATGGCAGCTGTAGTATTTTGGTAGAGCAAAACATAATTACTAATCAGTCCTGTAGAAAAAAACAAGACTTGTTCAAGGGAACCTTCATCCTTACAAGTTCAACTACGTGAAGTCTGTTTCATGCCCTCTTTCCTCTGTTTTTTTTTTTTTTTATTATCATAGTAATTACGCACAAAACTCAAGTTTTTCAATATTGATTCTCAAAATTTTCCTTCCACTTCAGAGGACTTCTGTTTAAAGCAACACTGAAAATCCTTCAAAATGTTATGGAAATAACTTTTTACATTATGGAAGCACTTTTTACAGCTAAGAAAAGCAATGTTCCAGTAGCATTAGGAAGCTAAGTACAAAACAGCTCAATTCTGCTGTGAGGTCAACTGACAGATAAATCACATCAGCATTTCCCACCACAATTCTTAGTATGTGAAGTGCTTTAAAGCACATCAGCTGTCTCTACCAGTGAAATGAAGGTTGTATCATCAGTTATTAACCCTCAACAAGTCTGTAACTAGCAAGTGCTACTACATCATGGTTTAAACCAAAGAATATTATCACATGATGAACACAGGTTTCCTGTTTGTCTCTTTGGTCATTTCTTCGTGATTAATTCCGCTTGTCTGTCAAGTCCCTCAGTGCCCCAGAACATACAATCAAAAAGAAATCGTACCTATCTGATTTTCTCAGCCTCTCAACAGTATATACCAGAACATGGACAGAGTGGGCACAAACCTTTACAATAAAACAAAGACCTGGAGAACAAGGCAGTCATATCCATTGTCATAAACACATGTAGATTAGTTTGTACCCATTTTTCTTCTCACAACAAGTCTACTTTCAAACATATCAACAGTTAACACAGCTGGAGGGTGACCAGCACTCACATCAGTGTCCCAAACCTTCACCACCAGACTAATAGTCACTCTGCACAGAAACAAAAAAACGAGTTTCAGATGAATAGCAGCGAGGAACAACCAGTGCCCATAGACCCACCACAGCTCACTTAAGTCTTGGTAGGACGTTCGCACTGCTGGTTTCTGGCACCAAAGACTTAACTTACATGTGTACTCCATGTGTTGTAACACAAATGTCATGGTGTATTGTACTTCATGGTTTCTTACCTTTAACTTTCTAACAGCATCTCTTACAACTTCTGTGCCTTTGGGCTGCTCCACTTCTGTACTGCCAAGAAACTGAAGAGAGTATAATTGTGAGAAATAAGTTAGGCATTGAAAGGCCTAGGTTACTAAAACTGATGCGCTGCAGTACAACAACATAAAAAGACCTGAGTCTGTTCTTATAGCTTCTTGGTACAGGAACTTCATAGGTTTAAAGGAAGCAGAAGTTAACTTATGAAAAGCAAGACTCAGATTCAAAGATTTTTTTTCCTAAATGAAATTAGTAGACTTTATCAAAAACCAAGTATATACCTGTTGACACACAAATCACGATAGTCCCAAGGGACATTACCACTTCATTCGTATACTGAAATTCCTTTAAATACTTCAGTACAGTTTTGCTCATTTCAACCAAACTTTATGAAAGGTTTGAAAATCCTGCCCAAACCACACGTGTTTGTGTGATAAGTACGAATCACACGGTTTATTTCCATACTGAGGTCCAGTTGGTTTAGTCACACCATATACCTGTAACATGCCAGTGTAACACTAGCAAAAAAGTATGAATTTACTCTTCTCTCTGAAGTACAGAAACCTCTATGCATAACACGATGCATGAAAGTATCTAACATAATTCTTTACAGTTCAGAGAGCAACTTAAGTTTGTGAAACTACAGACGCTTTCAACAACACCTTGAAAGTTTTTAACAGCCAACATGCTCAAGCTGTGTACCAGCAATGAAACTTTGCAGCTCTGTGAATGTTCAGATCTCATTACAAACCTGCTACTGATTCTGAAATGTGTTGTGTCACCTTGAACACAAATCAAAACGCTGTAAACCAGGCACAACCACTTTCAGTGATCTCTGCTATTGCAATTCCCTACCTAGGAGTCCGTGGCTTCCTGATAACAAAGCAGAAAACTTGGTTACTGATTTGATGTCTTTTGTATAGCAACTCCCAACATTTTAATAAAGGATGCCTTCTTCCCTGATGACAACTGCAGAAAATGCAAGAATGATTCCGGGACAATACAGATACTACATGTAACAGACAGAAAGGGAAAGATGAGTGAACAACTGTGTGTTTTAATAATAATAAAACTAATCTAAAGCAAAAGAAAAAAAAAAAAAAGACAAGAAAATAGAGAAGGACACATGAGAATCTGAGAGCAATTCTGGCAATACCAGACATATACACACATGCTCAGCACAACACTGATCTATCTTACACATCATTATAATTACAGTATGATTTGTGACTAATTGTGAGAAATTAGTATGTTATAAATGTTGCAAAACTCCTGCAAAAAGATAGGAGACAACAGCTGCAAATACAGAAAAGGTTCAGCTGAATGGCAGATAACTGCAGTGAGTTGAAAACAGCTGGGCATGCTTCAGCTTGCTCCCCTTCGGAGGATTTGGAAACTTGCAGTTCCAGGAGAGCCTCCGAGGTAAGCAGACTGGTGCTCCCCCCAGCAGACAGTCAGGACAGGCCTTGGCTGGGATTGTGCTGAGTGAGCTTCCAGAAGCCAGGTAGCTGCCTCGCCTGTCCTGTCTCACTTTCCTGATTGGGGGGTGGAGGGGGGAAGGAGGATGGGGAGGGGGAGCTAATGTATGCAGCCAAGTGTCAAAAGAAATTGCCGAAAGCACACATTGATATGATTGACAATGCCTCCAACATATGCATGAATTAAATTTGATAAAAATATTACAAAAGCAATAACCCAAGTCTTGATGTATATGGAAACATAGAAGTATTTTATCAATTTTTATGGAACACGGGCCATCTTCCAGATGAGCATCTGTTTTGATGTTTAAGCATCACTACTGAAATATTTTTCCTCTGAGCAATTTGATCTGGATGGGATGGAATTAGAGCTTCCATGGAACTGACTACTCAATTTAGGAAAAAGTAGCAAGATGTGTTTTGTCTATAAATAAAAAGGATATTTGTAGCATAGGTGTCAATATCACTCAGAGTTAATGTGACATACACGCTATGGGTTATATTGTATCTGATATATATGTTTGTATGTCTGTTAACTGCAGCTCCATTTCATATTCAGTTAAGTTCAAATTTTAGACTGTTTATTTATCTGTATATTATAACTGTTTATGTATCATATTTAGCCTCCATAAGCTTTCTCTCTCTCTTTTTATTAAGACACACTAAGCAAGAGAAAAACAAATTTAGAGCAAAAATTCCAGTATTTTTATTAGACTTGTTTATTTTAGGGCAAAATATTAACACAATTCTACAACTTTTTTTTCATCTGCTCTGCACATTTTCTACATGGGGCAGTTCACTGCATTTTGTTTACTATTAAGCCGCAATTTTTATGGTATTACTTGTAACAGAGTTTAGCAAATAAAAATATTTCTGCAAAATAGAGACTCAAAAAGAAGATCTTAATGGAATGGAAGCCCTATGCAATTGTGCAAACCCTAACATACCAGATGCTCTGTCTCCTCCAGGACTTGTAAAGCAAATAATGAAGAACTAATTCATCATCCTCATAAAAGTGGGCGACAGCCATTTCTTTATCATCTTTTCAGCAGACTTTTCTCCCCACATTTCACACAAACACGCAGAGAAAACTATTAATACATTATATAGCAGGAATCCAGCACACTGCGGCATTCAGAATACGAGTATTCATTGTGAAAGAAGTACTGCAGCAGAAACTTCAAAATAAAATCGATAAATTCAAGTCTTTGATTTTCAAGACTAGGGTCCTTCAGAAAGCAGTACTGAGCCAGACAAATAGCAAGAGGGGAAACTTGTGACATCAGCGATTGCTTTGATCACTTCATGTTCCCTCCTGCTGCAGAGCCAGCTGACAAGGAACTAACACCACAAGGTTTGACTGTACTAAAAGCCAAGCTGCTCTTACGCTTAGTACAAACAGTGAGAGGTTTAAGAGAAGATCAGGGAGCAGTTCTCCTTTAGATCTTTCAGTATTAACACCATGTGCAATTTAATAAGCACGTTAATGTCTTAAAGATTCATTAACATCAAATACATAACACAGATTAAAAATATTTACATTTGGTTATGTTAGAAATGTCTACTCCCTGCAACTAGTATGAGCTGTTTCTTGAATTCAGTGTTCTCTATGCATAATAAGCTAATTCAAAGAGAAAAGCTCAAGTTGAGTGTGCCAGACTCATCTTTGTCACTAATTCTGAGTTATTGAGGTCAGCGCTAACAAGTTTCACCAGAACCACACTAAGTTCCTTTCAGATACTCGAAAAAGTTGATGACATCTAATGCTCTGTATAAACACACAGCAAATCAGTGCCATTTTATTCCCAAATTATTTTTTTCATTGCAGTCTGCCATTCTTCCAAACACATCCCCACAAAACTGACGAACGGCTAAGGTTCTAAAGTGATGCTGATTCTGATCTCACTTGCAGCAATCTATAGTCAAAAATAACTTCTATGATGTCAACAGATCTTAGCACACAATTTAACACATTTTTTTCACTTGAAGAATATTAAAGGTTGTCCTTCCTCATTGATGTTTGCTATTAAGAAAGCGAGCTGCTGAACAGCAATATACAAGACAAACACCTCAGATCAAATTCTAATTTAATAACAGCAGAAGACCAGATGTGCTTTTCCACGTGCTGAGATTGGCTAGATAGTGCAGCTGTGGAGAATTACCAGGGTCTCTTTCATCATATTAGAATCAACAGAACTTTTATAATTGACAGGAACTGAGAGAATAATTCCACCCCGTGACTGCCAGATGGACTTTCTTACACAGCAAATTTCACAAACAGACCCCCTGTGGGTAATAACTCCTTCTGCACAGAGCTGAAAAGAAAATTTTATTATGCATTTAACTCAAGCAAGACTTAGAATCATAGAATGCTTTGGTCCAATTCCATGGTAAAAGCATTAAAAATGCTTTCGAAATTGCAAGTTGGTTGAAAACAGTATGAAAAAGAATAGCTATTACTAAGGCCACTTCAGGTGTTGTTTTTTGTTTGTTTGTTTGCCACTCATAAGATACACTTCAGTAATTCAAAATCAGATGAGGTTTTGGCAACTCATCTCAGTGTTATTTCATACAAATTCTATCCTTGTGTTTTTCTTCAGAACTTAAAGGGTAAAAAATTCACCCTCAGGAAAAGTCATCTTTTTCAAGTCAAACATATCATTAAATAAATAAAAAAAACCCTACATTTTAGGTGCAGTTTTAAATATTAAACATAGAATTCCACTCTTCCAGTAGGGAGCAGTACAGGATATTTTAATAATAAAAGAAGAATCCAACTCTTTTCTTTTGTCATCCTGTTTCAACCTTTAAAACAAAAAAAATAAGTCTTCCAGAGTGACACGTTTCACAAAAAACCTTGAACGTGGAAAAAAACCTCTGTTATATAGATTTAGATGCAGTTATATGAAAAAAAAAAAAAAAAAAGGACTTGGCAAAGAAAATGAAACAAAGCAAGGCAAAGTATGGGATACCTGCTGCCAAGGTTTGACAAATTACCTTCCTTACAGCACAAGTTGTAGGGATGTTGATTTACCAACAAAAGGAAGGCAAACGCATACACATTCTGATAGCAGCAGAATGACAGTATACAATAAAAAACAGGATGAAGGAGCAAGGGGACCAGTTCTGAATCTATCCAGAAAATGTACAATCATATGTCTAAGCTGTTAATCACGTCAGAACACAGGAGGAGTGTTTATTCAGCCTTGAACACGCATGCCTTTACTGTCATGCAGAAGCACGCAGCATAGGCTGCCAAACACGCAACTCTATTTTGACTTCCTTCTCTTCCCATTCCCTACAGTCAGACCCACCACTTGTAACAGCTTCTTTGGTTCTCTACAAAGTACAGAGTTTTTGCTAGAGTACAGAAATGTTTGGATTTCAGTCTTCAGGGGAGCTGTGCTTCCCTGAAATATACTGAGGCTTGTTCTTCCCTCATTCATGTTTGCTATTTATAAAGTGAGCTGTTGAGCAGCCATATATCACCTTAGCTCAACACCTTAAAAACAAACATCTGTCTCAGGCACAACTAATGCTCAGATGTGAGCAGAAATCAAACTGACTGCATGAAAAGCATGGAGGAACGCACCCTAGACATCAGTACATTCACTGAATTGCCCCAACTTGATGCATAATGTTAGGCACAAATGGTGACTGCAACGGAGGAAAAACAATTTTGTCATTTTTCTGAGGGAGTGTTCCAGTACCATTTGCAAAAAAGAAATGAGTGCATGTTAAATAAGTGCTTTTTAATGGAAATCAAACGTTACCGGGTATTTCATCCATCACAAGAGTTAAGCCAAAAGCAAGTGAGAAAGCACAAGTGAAAATACTTAGGGTAAGTAAAATATAAAGAAATCTAAAAACATTTGATAAGCTACTGAAATGTTAATAAAGACAGCATTAAAGAAATGACCATAAAAGGATCAGATAAACCTTAACTAAAGAATCTTCCAGATGCAGCCATGTAAAACACGTTGTGCTTCATTTAAAGCCGTCTTTCTGGTTGCTTAAACCAGCAAGTTCCTTTTGTTTAATTTTCTTCTGTTTGCTGGAAGTATAATAACTAAGAATCCTCTACTAAATAACGTTACTGATAATCACAGTCTTCACATCCATTGCAATGACTAACAAACAAAGAACTGAACTTGATCAGTACAGCTTCCCAGGCCCTCAAACAGCTCAGCTGACAGACCTGCAGAACAGAGCCATTTGTGCATGATCCTACAGAATGACTCACAGATGTGGTTCTTAGCAGGAACCAGAGTGGCTGGAGGTAGAAACATGTGGAGGTAAGCCAGTAAAGGTGGCAGAGGAACTGAGGACATACAGCAGTCCTTATCTTGACTTCACCCAACTATAACCTACAGTTAAGATGTCATGAGACATCACATAGCCATTTATTAACAAGAATTTTTTAACTTGGTCCCAACTAGGTAAATCTAGCTTGGTATAATTTTGAAGGCAAAATAATGTGAATAATTACACAAGGTCACACTCCTCAAGTGTCCCTGCATTTTAATCCATAGCCAGATGGGACAAACGAACAAGCACATGGAATGCTTGTTAGAGGAAAAAGCAGCTCTATGGCACTGCCTTGCATACCTGTGAGCTGTATAGACTCAATGCTGCTCTATGAGAGCATTTAGTACCCAGCGGGGGCACGCAGGCATGGTCATAGGAACATCCCTGATTGGTTCCAGGTTTGAGCAAAAAAAAAAAAAAAAGAAAAAGTGTAAGCTCAAGTAATTTTTAGAAAACGTTCATGAAGCTGTTGATGTATGAGCAAAGTGCTGAAAGAGGAAAATTTTAAGCATGCAGAAAATATTTCCTTGAAGGCCTGTTTTACTTTTCATCATAGGTGTATTTTCCATAGCTGCTGATACATAAACAAAATTAAATATACAAATCAGAGAGAATATTTGGCGTGAAGGGGAAGAAAGTGAAGGGGAAGAAAGTGAAGGGGAAGAAAGTGAAGGGGAAGAAAGTGAAGGGGAAGAAAGTGAAGGGGAAGAAAGTGAAGGGGAAGAAAGTGAAGGGGAAGAAAGTGAAGGGGAAGAAAGTGAAGGGGAAGAAAGTGAAGGGGAAGAAAGTGAAGGGGAAGAAAGTGAAGGGGAAGAAAGTGAAGGGGAAGAAAGTGAAGGGGAAGAAAGGAGTATGAGCAAATTTAACTCTAGAGAAAAATTATCTATCACATATTGCCTGGTTGTGACTAGAACATTTATTTTCTTGAAAGCATTTCTTCTACATCCATTACATGTAAGAATCTTTTGCTTAGGGACTGGATAAAATGGAGAAGTTAAAAAATAAAGATCTTACATATCATTAATAATATAATAAAAATAAAAAGTTCCAACACTTAATTGTGAATTGACTACAAATGACCAAGACCGCTCTGGCTATAGATACTTAACATCCTCACCAGCTGCCACAATCCTCCAGCATTACACTCCTATTAGTTCCTGACCCCTGAGAACTAAAAAAACTATCAACTCTGAATCATAGAATCATTTGAATTGGAAGAGACTGATAAAGGCCTTCTAGTCCAACTTCCCTGCAATGAACGGGGACACCTGCAGTTAGATCAGGTGCTCAGAGCACTTTCCAGCCTGACTTAAAATGTCTCCAGTGATAAGGCATCTACTACATCTCTGGGCAACTTGATCCTGTGCTCTACTACTCTTACTGCAATTAACTTTTTCCTTCTATTCAGTCTAGTTCTTCCCTCTTTTGAAAACATTTCCCCTCTCCCTACAACAACAGACCATGCTAAAGAGCCTGTCCACTTCTTTTTTTTTTACAGGCCCCCTTTAGATATTGAAAGGCTTCTCTCAGGTCTCCCTGGAGCCTTTTTTTTTTTTTTTCCTCCAAGCTCTCAGTCTGTCTTCAGAGAGAAGGTATTTCATTCCCTGAATCATTTTTGGGACCTTCCTCTGGACATGCTCCAACAAGCTGATGTCCCTGCTGTACTGAGGACACAGTTCTCCAGATGAAATCTCGCCAGCACAGAGCAGAGAGACAGGAACCCCCACCTTGACCTGCCGGCCACACTTTTGATGCAGCCCAACATACAGTTGGCTTTCTGGGCTGTGAGGGCACACTGCTGGCTCATGTCCAGCTTCCCATCCACCAATACTCCCTAAGTCTCTTTGTTGTTTTTTTTGTTTGTTTGTTTGTTTTTGTTTTTTGTTTTATTTTGTTTTTTTTGGAGGGCCATGCTCCATCCTTCCATCTCCCAGCTTGTACTAATAGCACGGGTGACCATGACCCAGGTGCAAGACCTTGTACTTGGATTTGTTGAACCTCATTAGGTTCTCCTGGGTTCGCTGCTCAGCCTGCTTACATCTCTTTGAATGGCATCTCATCCCTTGAGACATTGTCTGCACTACACAGCTCAGTGTCATCCACAAATGTGCTGTGGGTGCACTCAATCCCACTGTTAATATCACTGATGAAGATATTAAAGAGCATCAGTGTCAGTACTGACCTGTGAGGGACACCACTCGTCACTGACCTCCATCCAGACACGGAGTCATTGACCTCTTACCCTCTGGGTACAATCTTGCAACCAGAACTCATCCATCCAATGGTCTGCCTATCAAATACATATCTTTCTAATTTAGAGAGAAGAATGTTACAGGGGACCACGTCTAAGTAGTTACTGAATTCCAGATAGATGATATCAGTGGCTCTTCTCTTGTCTACTGATGCAGCTAAGCCATAACAGAAGGCTGGTCAGACATGACTTTCCCTTAGTGAATCCATGCTGGTTGTCTTGTATCACAGTATCTCGTGATTCCCGTAAGAGTTATCACTAGTGAACAGACATTCAGAGAAGGTGATTATTTCAGCAGATTACAACTGTTCACGTGAATGCACAGGGAAGGGTACTTATACACTCACAGGAACTATTACATGAGTTAGAAGTTCTGAGCAGTTCCAGTTGCTCATCACAGAATCACAGAATTGTAGGGGTTGGAAGGGACCTCTAGAGATCATCGAGACCAACCCCCCTGCCAAAGCAGGTTCCCTACACCAGGTCGCACAGGTAGGCATCCAGGCGAGACTTGAATATCTCCAGAGAAGGAGACTCCACAACCTCCCTGGGCAGCCCGTTCCAGTGCTCCGTCACCCTCACCGTGAAGAAGTTCTTACGCACATTCGTGCGAAACTTCCTGTGCTGCAGTTTATGTCCGTTTCCCCTCGTCCTGTCTCCATGTACCACTGAAAAGAGACTGGCCTCACCACTATGGCCGCCACACCTCAGATATTTATAAACCTGGATCAGGTTCCCTCTCAGTCGTCTTTTCTCAAGGCTAAACAGACCCAGTTCACTTAGCCTTTCTTCATAGAGGAGATGCTCCAGGCCCTTCACCATCTTTGTGGCCCTCCGCTGGACTCTTTCCAAGAGATCCCTGTCTTTTTTGTACTGGGGAGCCCAGAACTGGACACAGTACTCCAGATGAGGCCTTAGCAGGGCAGAGTAGAGGGGGAGGATCACCTCCCTCGACCTGCTGGACACGCTCTTTTTAATGCCCCCCCAGAATGCCATTGGCCTTTTTGGCCACGAGGGCACACTGCTGGCTCATGGCCAACCTGTCGTCCACCATGACGCCCAGGTCCCTCTCTGCAGAGCTCCTCTCCAGCAGCTCATCCCCTAGCCTGTATTGGTGCATGCAATTATTCCTCCCTACGTGTAAAACCCTACACTTGCTAACCATGTATTCAGGCAAGGAAAACAAGAATAATTACATAACTTGGCATTTTCTTTCAGAATCTGAAGCCTCTGATACTCAAAGAAATTAAATACTGCTAGAGAATACCTCAATTTAGAAGATTTTGTCTTCTTGAGTGGATTACTGCCAGGGAAGAAGTATTACCATCATCTCTTCTTGTTTCTAGAAAACTCTACCTTGACTAAAGGAATCCACCTACACTAATTCATATTCACTATTTCAAACTTCACATGTTCAGCTTCGGAAGAATGCAATAAAAAAAAAAAGCAGACAGATTTTCAGCTTTAGAAGCCCATAATTAGACAGTAAAGTTAGTTCTGCACCACAGGAATTGGATTTGACTCAAGTGTCCTTTTTTTTTTTTTTTAAATGGAAGTAATAAAGTCAGACTCAGCACTCAATATTTACTGTTGTTGTTTCACCACATCCTAGATATTTTCAAGTACCTTAATATATAGGTGTCCAACCTTTTGGCTTGCTAGGGCTGCACTGAGTGAAAGGGAATTGTCTTGGGTCACATATAAAACACAATATAGTTAATGTATGTAAGTAATAGAATTTCTATTTTCATATACACTTTGTACTAAAACAGGAAATAAAGGAGGCAAAAAATCTCCATAAAATTAGTTTGACCTTATTTTTTTGAACATGCTTTTTAACATGAGCACATTAACTTAAAATATTTTATGAAATAACAAGCCCAAGGTTAATAATAAGAAAACTTACCTGTCTGCCTAACAAGAAAACAAACACGTCTTCACAGGCACATACATTTGCTGGTATTCTTATATTATTATATTAATGTCAGCAATTATTTTGTTTTACACGCCTAGGGGTACAGGCAGATGCCAAGTATAAGACAAGTGAGTTTTGATTTGACTGTATGTGGTGGACATGGAAAGTGGATTTACACTGCACTGTGCTCTGCCCTCTGCAGCATTGCATCATCACCTACTCAGTCCATATCCAATCCACGTGCAACTGACTCATAAAGAGTTCTGCTGGAAAAAAAAAAAAAAAAACAAAAAAACAACCACCACAAAATAATGTTAAACTTTTATGTTCTTCTGGGGCCAACGTTACTAGCTGTCCACACGGCTCGTGGGATGGGGGCACGTATGCCTTAATGTAACATAGCTGACTCCTTGTTCTTCTTTTTTTCATAAAGGAGATAATAATAATTAAGTGATTTAATCGAATCAGCAGTAAAATACTACTTCAGCAGTCCCTATATTCCACTCAGATATACTGAAGCAGTACAAACAGGTCTACATTTACAGATTACTTTGCAAAGATGTCAAATGAACTGCTACAACCCTAAGAACGTGGAGACCACTTTTCCATTAATCCTTACTTAATACCCTGCGAATGCTGGGCAGCAACACAGGCCAGTCTAGAGGAAACTACACTGCAATGTGAAGAAATGTTTTCATTGTTACTACTCACATAACACTGCTAGCCTACCCAAATTCTGATCGCAGTTCATTTCATCACTGTCATAAAGTTAATAGTGGAGGTACACCCTGCAACACATCCCAGCCCCAAAAATACCCCACTAAATCCAAAATGCACAGAAGCTCACACTCTAGCACAGAGCTAGCGTTAAAGAAACAGCACAATGAAGATACCGAACACTGGTGTTCTCACAGCCACTTCCTCAGGAGTTATCAACATAACACCCCAGTACAACATGCAGAATTGCTGCCCTACTTTCTGGCTCTGCTTTGCCCTAAGTATCAATCTGATTGTTTTTGTAACATCACTGTTCCTCTAACTGGACCATGTCTTTGCATTCCAGAAGCAATCTAGTTTGTTTTTTTTTTTTCCTCCACAAAATAAAGCAAGTTAAAGCTTGAACCTCCAATACTCATGCTCCATCTGTCCTGCTGATTCTGTTACTGTTTCAAGTGTTCAGGCTAACAAAATCTCCCTAGGAATAATTAAAGTTGACCGGAGCTGACAAAAGAAACAAGACACGTTTTGAGGTATTTGATAACCAAACAAATCCTAGTTTTTAGACTGACAGCAACTATCTGCTTTATAAATAAGGTGAAGCTAAAATTTGGAATACTTGGATTAACTCACTACTTCGTTAAAGCAGGGCTGCTGAACTGGAGGAGCAACTCTGAGCTGCATGAGTAAAGAGTCACTAGGTCATTAACAGAGCAGTTGTTCTTTCAGAGATATTTCTCAGATGATTTCAGCATTAGGAAAGCATTTGGAGAAACACAAGCTCCGCATTCTTTCCCTTCAAAACAACACGTACGAGAAAAAATAGTTTTCATCTGCTTTTTCAAGGTGAGATTGTGCAATTCTGAGTGCTCAGCTGGCAATCATTTCTTCAGTCTGGAACTGAGAGACAAAAATCATTAGAGCCACTGCTCAACATAAATCAACTCTAAAAGACATGGAAGAAATTGTAATTGATTTTTATATATAAAAGTCTAAAACATTAATAAGAGAAACAGAAGTATTGAAGTTACTTTTCCAGTACTGAAAAATATTCACATCTTACAAAAAGCAGAATTCCATACACATTTTCCATGTTGCGAACAAAGTTTACTTTTCTCTAAACTCATTTCTGCCTCTTTTGTCCTTCACTAAAATGCTAATGCTCAAGTTGCAGTATCACGCTCTCACCATGGCAACACGCAGCGACGATATAAACACAGAAACAGGAATTCCTTGTGGGATAAAACAAAAAAGTTACAGTCAGGAACATTACTCTCATTCAAACACAGTCTTAGTAAGAGGAACAAGAAACTATTGTCCAGTACTCTCAGTTCACTGAAGTTCTTTTCCAGCTTTATCTGAAATACGAAGATGGCAATTTTAAGAACATTGCAGCTTCTCTAATTTAGGACTTGTGATGCTGTTAGCCTTACACAGTATCACTGGTGACAATGAATTCCTCTTATTTTCATCCTTGTTTCACTGAAACACTTGGCTGCCAAATGGAGAACAAGCACTACACCAGAAAGTAACTACTCTGGAAAAAGGCTAATGAACACATGGAGCTGTGCTTTCATTTTAGCATCTGGAAGCTTAAAAAAATTATTTCATGTGACAATATTTTGAACATAATCTGAACATCTGTTTAACTTTTGTTACCATAGATTATCTGATCTTGGTGTTCTAATACTATAATTCTAATTTGCATAACAAATAGTCCATGTAGGAGGTAATGGACACAACAGAGGTACACGTAACAAGGTATATTAAAGTGAGAATTAGCTTTGGCTAGGTTTTGTCACTGTTGCTTTGTTTTTATTTTCTACACAGTATTTCTGACAGCAGATAGTGAAAACTGTCATATTTGAAAAAAGAATGCACCAAACACTTTCTGAGAAGAACAACTTCAATGGGGAACAAAGCTAACTCAATAGTAAGGTGTAGTTCATACTCACACGAATAATTCACACAGATGTGCTTAAATAAATGCACACAAATTAAATTCACGTGCAGTATTTTGACTGAAGGGAGGCAAGGGGAAAAAACACAACATTTTCCACTAAAAAACACCTTTTTTTCCTCTTTTCCTAACATCCATTTCCTAAGTTACATCTACTATGTTGAAAGTTAACCTTATTCAAATGACATCTGTAGCATCTACCTGAGTTACTACAGTCACAGAACACCCTCCAGTTTCAGAGGATAATTCACTGGGGTAGCCATGTTAAAATCAGGTTAACTCCCACAGATGCGCAGCTCAAGAGGGAAAAATTCTTTGAACAGAGGAAAACAAAGGTGACAAAGCAGAGTAATAAGTTTGACCTCCCAAACTGCATTAAATTTGAAGCTTGAGGAAAACAAATCTTTAAATGAAGCGGGTATCTTGTTGAAAAAGAAAAGCAACAGTGAAGATAGCACTGATTTTCCTTTATTAGTTTAACTGCACTGCATTTTTCATTTTTTGCTACTTGTACCCGAAATGCTTTCTTCTCAGAGCTGATTGTTGTTCTATACACCTGTTTCTTAGAAAAGAATCTTTTCTTTGCATGATCTCATATTGAAGTTAGCTAGGAAACCTATGTACAGTGATCACTATTACTCGACACTTGGCCTTGAGTAGCTTCAAGAGTATCAATAACAAATAGTCTTTCAAAAAAAAAAAAGCTAGGATTGGAGCTATTTATTTCAAAATACAGCATTCCCTTCTAAATGCACCATTCCCACGGCTATTTGAAACAAATTCGCAGATCATTGTCTAAATACAGAAAAATGTTTTTCTTCTCTGCAATATAGATAACAGGGAAAGGATTTTTAATTAGAAAATTATTTTAGTAACTACAAAAATGTTTAATAGTGACTGATTTATCCTGTCAGCATGAGTATGAAAATAATCCACAGTCTTCATGACCTTGACGTCTGCTAACTTGAAGATTAATCAGTAAATGAGCCGAACATCTCAAACGAACTACTCAAAGAAAACATAACTGAGCTGGAAAGTACCTTATAAATTATTTTACAATGGCAATTAATCCAACACTGTAATCTCGGCTGTCATTTTTTCCATAAAAAATATTATGCTTTTCAATAAAAGACCTGTCTTCTGGTGACAAAGTTATAAAATTAATCTATTCTGAATCATTATAGCTAAGTCTAACAGAAGAAAACGATGCATCTTAAAATACTTTGTATAAGGGTTTAGAGTCTTTAAAATAGCCACAAACATTTTTAATAAGAGTACACTGAGAATACATTTAGTCTTGAGCTCAAGGAACTGATATAGAATTCAGAATTTGAGATCTGATTTAAGAATAGTGATTTGAGACAAATATACAGAGCACGTCTAGTATTAACTCAGTCCTTCCTTTCCTCCCCCTCCCCCATCTCATGTCTGCAATATTACCTAATTACTCTGAGAACTAAGCTCATTAGCACCAAGGTGCTCTGATGCTTTCTTATTCTGAACTTTGATCTGACTGATCACGGTAGCACCTAGAGGGTCCATCTCACTACTCTAGAGTTGCAAAAACAATGCAAAGATAGCTCTTAGCTTCAAAGAATTCATGATTCAGTAATAAATGACGTTAACTTCTTGGAAATGCACAGTACAATTTCTGTTAGTACCTCTGAGCGCTACTGAGAAAAATCAGTATAAAACATTGAACCACGTTCTTCCTCAAGCACACCATTCTAATAATAAATACAAGTAAAAAACTTAAACTACTACAGAATGAACAGAATACTATCAAATTTTGTAAACAGAAAACACGCGATTGAGTCTGAAGCTTTTCCATCTCCCTGTCCTTGTTACCCAAAGGGGTGGACTGCAAGCCCCTGAAATACATGGGGAAGGAGCAAGGAGGATTCACTTGACCGCTACTCAAAGCAGCGCTGCTCATACTACGTCAGACATTAGTTAATAAAAACAAGACCAAACAATCAAAGTCAAAATTCCCATAACCCTACCTGGTTTACAATTTCTTAGAACTGCTTGGAACATTAAGTACGCACGTGCAGTTTTGGTGTATGCTTTTCCATTCTGAGTACAGTTTGCAGTTCCTCAAAGCCTCATATACCAACACATTGGATAGCGCCTCTAAATTTTGACTTAGCCCATACATTTTTTACTTCAGATTTTCAGCAATAATCCTGTATTCTGCAAGAGACAATACTTCCATCCCACCTAATTTCAGCTGAATGCTCCAATTAATGTGATTTGCTAAGTAGCTTCTCTCTTCTCTATAGGATAACCCATTTCGAAAACATACAAGCACTACTGCAACAATAAGAAGGATGCCTTAGGGACATTTTTAGCTCATGACAGAAATTATAGTTTATTCCAATAAAATTCTTGGCTCTACACATACCAAGATTTGATGTTTGTCTTCATTTCCCCATTTTTCCTCTTCTAAGAGAGATTACAGGAAAAAAGAAAAACAACTTGTAAAGCTACAGGAATTGTCTAGATTTTGTTTCCTTAAAGATTCAGGGAAACAAAAAACAACAATTAAGTGTTGCCTATTAAAAAGTATGAAGCAGGAAAAAAAAAAGGTTTATACCACTGTAGCCCAACACCCACACCCTCTTAGCAGCCAATAATTTCTAATAAAAATTTAAAATCTTCACAAATTAGTTCATGCAAATGTGATTTTTGGCAGTGACCTGTTCCTCTGGTACGCTGCAGCTAACGTTCTCAGGTTCCGAGTTCAGTGTGCTTTTTAATATATGGCAAGATGGGCTTTACTCCTCCTGAACACATAGAGGCATTTCTGAGACAAACATCCATACAGTTCAGAATCCACTATTGACTGCTTACATTATTAATCTGGTAGAGTTCATAAAGTCACAGAATGAAGCTCGCAACTTGTTCAGTAGTTTCTTTATGATGAATCTTCATAGAGAAGATTGACATCATAAGTTCTTTTGTTTTCAGAGTGGTGAATAAATTTTACACGCTGCTTTGCCTGGCTGTTGGACACATTTCTATAGTCTTATTTTAGTTTTAAAGACATGGTGTTATTGACTATGCCTTTACAGACATTCCTGTCCAGAAAGCTGTGCCAATTTCATGTTTTCCATGATCCAGTTCTATTTCTATGATTTATATTTTCCAGTTTATTTTGGGAGAACTTCCTGATGCTTTTTTAGTGAAGAGTAGATGTAAGAAGGAACATCTCCACAAATACATGAAAAGGGTGAGAAAACAGAAATACACAGCTATGTTAAAAGTTAAAGCAGGAGATGAAAAGAGAAGTTAATTCACCCGCAGGCCTGATTTTAATTTAAAGCAAGAACAATCCATAAACAGCTACAGGCCACCTAGCCCACAGATACAATAATCCAGATGTCTGAAGTCTACAGCCTATTAGTTCTAGTGCCAGACTGCAATTCACTTGATGGTCCAGAGGCTAGAAAGTCTGCTTAAGCAAACTTCACATTCTCAGAGCTGATAGCTCACATGGGGATTTAACTGTGCAAAAAGAATCCCTGGAGGTCACACTAAGAAGGCTAATTAGTAGTTTCAAGCAGACTTAAGGAGAGGCAAAGAAATACAGCAACAGAGAACGAACAAAAAAAGGATGCAGAGAGACTTGTACATACTTTGCTGACTTTAAGGCCTTTGAAAGTTCTCTCCTTTTTCTTGCAATACTTGTACTGTTTCATCTTTTGTTAATTTTAATTTATTTTATTTGGACAAACCTGAGTGTTGTTTAGTTGCCTTGGGCAGACATTCGAGTCACTTCAGTGCCTGTTATCTCTGTGATGTCTGCTCTTTTCTGTGCTGAGAAACTCAAGGAACTGAGCATTCCAAGTATATTTCTGTAGTCAAGATCTATAATTAACAGTTATTTTTTTTCTAATGAGTAAGAGAACACTTTGAAGAAGAGCTGTTACAAAGTTATATGGATTTTGAGCCATTGTCTCAACAGTCTAACTGCTCAGCTCTGAGACAGCTAATGGGACAAGTAGTGATATACTCATGTTTAAAGCGTATTTTCAAACTTCTGTTTCATGTTTTGTATTCAATAGTAGATGCCGTATTTTGAGGAACTGCTACTGAAAGAGGGTTGCTACTACTACCATAAAAGAACTTACACATGCTTTCTCTGTATATCATATGTAGAAATATATTCTTGTACTCCCAGAACTTGTTAGATTAACATCTCAATGACGAGCTGTCCTATATTCCTAACTCTTCTACACCAAAATTGATAGAATAAATATTGCAATTATTATTTATGCAACAAAATCTCAAGAACGTTGGTTTTGCATTTGGGTCAAGGCAATCCCAGGTATGAATACAATCTGGGAGAAGAACTCATTGAAAACACTCTCTCTGTACAGAAGAACTTGGAGGTTCTGCTGGATGAAAAGCATGAGCCAGCAGTTTGCTCTTAAAAACTAGAAAGCCAACAGTATTCTGGGCTGCATCGGAAGAGGTATGGTCAGCAGGGAGAGGGAGGTGATTGTCCCTCCTTGACTCTGCTCTTGTGAGGGCCCACCCAGAGTACTGTGTCCTGTACCAAGGCCTGCAGTAGACAAGGATGCAGAGTTGTTGGAGAGGGTCCAGAATGGTCCACAAAGATGATCAGAAGTCTGGAGCATCTATTCTATGAAGAAAGATTGAGGCAATTGGGCTTGTTTAGCTTGGAGAAGAAAAGACTCTGAGGTGATCTTATGGCCTTCCAATACTTGCAAGGAGTTTACAAGCAGAAGGGAGGCAGACTTTTACATAGTCTGATGATGATATGATAAGGGGGAACGACTTTAAACAAAAAGAGTGGAGATTTCAGTTAAACTTCAGGAAGAAATTTTTTACTCGTAGGGTGGTGAGGAAATGGAACAGGTTTCCTTGCCACATCTCTGGAGATGGGGTCCTGGGAAGCCTGATCTAATGGTTGGCAACCCTAACCATAGCAGCAGGGTTGGATCTAGATTATCTTTAAGGTCCTCTCCAGTCTACACCATTCTAGGATTCTATGATCTAACATACCTAGAACAGCAGTTCTCAGATACTATAGTGTTGACAACCACTGTGGTGTTCATCACACCCTCAGCACAAGCCTTCCTAACTGCAGACTGCACTAAATAAATCAATTCTATGTCACCTCCTGCTGCAAATTTTCCAATTTACTCAAAATAAAAAACATATCTGGGAGATTCAACCAGTAAAAGGATATAAAAAGCCTAGAGCCAGAAAAAAGTTTCTCAGATATTAACTGCCCTTTGTAATCATACAAATCCTGGGTGTTCCATGCTTCAGCAGCTCTGCACCTCAAGATGAAATAAAGCAACAATAAGCCGTTATTTAAGAAAACAAAACTTACATCGCATCTAGGCGTAACAAGACAGTTATGAAAACAATAAAGACTACAGTGAGAAGCTAAGAGGGCAGTGCTTGTTCAACCTGAACTTGGCAGGGCTAGTATGCGTGCACTCCTGCGTAAGACAAAGAACCACAAGCTGCAGCGAAAGAAATTACAACTGGAAACAAATGAAACAAACTTGACAGTGACTACGATTAAGTAGTACAGGTTGCACAGAGGTTGTACATCTCTGACCTTGCAGGAATTTAAAGCTCAGCTGTATAAAGCTCTGGAGTGCCCCACTGAATTTGAAGTTAGGCCTTTTTTTTTTTTTTCTCCAGGCAGGAATCATGCGAGTGATCTCCAGAGGTCTCTTCCAACCCAATTCATACATTTCAGTGCCAAAGCAAATCTTAATACTAAAGTAACTGTAGCTAAAGGCAACTCTAATATT
This sequence comes from Meleagris gallopavo, assembly GCF_905368555.1. NCBI lineage: Eukaryota > Metazoa > Chordata > Aves > Galliformes > Phasianidae > Meleagris > Meleagris gallopavo. The sequence goes on from NC_139410.1 coordinate 2,518,903, forward strand.
TAAAGAAAAAGGCATTCAATCTTTCTAGAATTGTGCTTCAGCATCTAAAAATGAACTAAATCTCTTGCAGCTTTTTATTTTTGATCTAGATTATAGTTTTTAACATACATCTACAGTACAAATACGTGATCCTTAGACTTCCTATGAGAATGTATCTAAAGCTGTGGCTTTTTTTTTATTATTATTTTTTCCAAAAATACTGTTTTCCTGACAGGAACATGGAAACTTAGACTGCTTGCAAAGTCAGAAGGAGAGGACAAGACCATAACCAAGCAGCTAAAGTGCTAAACAGCATAGGCATTAGACAACATGTGGCATATACAGTAAATCTGGTCCCAACTCCCCAGAAAACAACTCCAAAACTGTGGTACGTTACTTGATTTTTGATTGCTTCACTATAGCAAACCATAAATACAATACATTAGTGAGAAAGGGTCCTAAAATGCCTCTCAGTTCCTATGTTGGATATACTATTATTAATTGCTATGATCTACTTTTTATGTTCTTGCCAAGAAATTATAGCTTCCGTGTCTTATTTGCATCAAAAATCTGTTTCATACTTTTAACTGAAGTGATACAATGCTTAGACAATTTAAGTGTCCGAGAGATTATAAGCTGAACCTGATAAAGGATGAGAGCTCTGAAGAATAGACCCCACTCCTGCAATTAAAATCTACTGAATGTTTTATCTGAGACAATAAATTACACATTATTTTAAACAGTTCTACAAATTTCACTTTTTTCTTTTCTCTGAGAAGTCAGATGGAACTAGCCCACCAGGTCTGGCTATAGGGCGGGTGCAGCACATAGGCTGCTTTCTAGGCTAGCAGCCCTCTTACTGTACAGCCTAGCCATTAACACAAAAGACTTGAAAGGACACAACCAAAAAATGTATAAGGCTCCTACACTGACTTTAGTTCACTTTGGTATAAAATTAGCTGAAGTATTTGTAAATCACGAGTTAGGTAAAGCGCTTTTATGAATCCCGTCCCTGCTTTCTGTACAAATATTTATTCATCTTCCTATTCATTTGTTACACCGTAGCATTAGCACTATAATTTTACTGCAACATTCAAAACACTTCTCATCCTCTCAGCTCCAACAAGTGTTTACCAGCTTGGCTAATTTCAACTTCTTGGATCAAAATATTCTCTCTAATCTATATGCTTTAAGAGAGATACTTCATTTAAGCATGGCTTATTGGGAGCTTCAATAAAACCTAAAGCTCTTTATGGAAGCTACGTGCAGAAACGGACCTTAAGAAAGAAAAAATGAAATTGCTCATGAAGTTACAAACATCAGTCCTCCCTATAAGTAAGACATTGTTTAGGGAAGAAGAGTGATCTGCAGAGTCTGAGGCTGTGTAGCTGGGTATTTCACGTGTAACTAGAGGGAACAGACACTGGAAAGAGGCCATAGACATTAAAATCACAGAGCTGCTCTTCTAATTTTTTATAAATCCCTCAGCCAGTACTTAGTTTTACAAGATATTGGTACCCTAATTATAAAGGTCACATTTTTCAAAGCCACCGGACAAACCGAAGTGAATGCAAAACACAAACACCTAAGTGGAGATAAACAGACACAATAAGGCATATGCCCACTAATTCCTGCAGATGGCCTTGACATGCTTACACGTGCTGGGCACTGAGAGCTACTCAACCATTCACAGCATGCATTCCTCATGCAGCTTTGAACCTCTATGCATTCAGATGCAGATAGAGGTCTACAGCTGTCTAAAAAACCATTCAACTTGCATTATGGTACAGCAATACTGTACTGACAGGAGTTAAGGTCTGGTTCTGCACTCCGAAGACTAGACTGAGGTTCAAGAGATGCAGATGTAATACTTGTCCCTTTACAAACTGGCGGAGTAATCTCGGGCAAGGCATACCACAGAATTAATTCCAAAAGCCCTCTATCTCACAGAGCCTTCTGAGGATCTTGATAACTGTGAAGGTTCTAAGGAAACCAAAACGTTCTGTTTTCACATTGACTAAAACGAGCAACTGCAACTGCTCAGTGCTCGATACTCACATGCAACTCCCCTTGTGAAGATACCTACAGGGGATAATGCTTTTTGCTGCTGGAAGTTTACATACAACCCTCCTGTCTCACAGACATCTCTTCTGTAGAGTATTTGTGGATACAGCAAGTTCATCTCCTACCATTCTCTTTAGAGTGTCAACTTGTAAGTAAAATGGAACAGTTTCCTTTCCCCAAGTCAGAGAAGTCTTCTGAGATTATCCCTTTCAGTCTTCAGATGCTTTATTTACATGCTTATTCCAGCCCTGGAATAATAAGCCCTAAGTTCAATGACTGCAACATACCAGAATTAACTAAGTAATTCAAATTCACATTTACTTATAAAATTATCGTTTGCTGTTTTCATATTCACTGGAATATTTTCATAATACTCATTATTCTTGCGGTTAAACACATTTATTATGATTATATCCAAGGCATTTTGAGACTAGTGAAAGTTAATTTAAATTCACTTATTAATTGTAATAAATTCAATGCAGGAAAAATAAATCATTTCCTATAATGCCCTCTTATTTTTCATTAGTTTTTAATTTGCAACACTTTGCTGTTCTGTATGGAGTATTTTGCTACATCTAATTTCCCCATACAAATTTAAGTAGACTTTTTTGATATTCTTTCATAATTACTTTTACTGACACACCATCATTCTGCAAAATGCTCGCTGAGGGAAAAAGGAGAATTTGCTAGTACAGCTCCATCACTTGGTAGCAGAAGTGCAGTTTATGTCACGACAATATGCTTTTGATCACAGAGTAGACAAATGATACAGATATTCAAAGACAGGACACCAAGAGCCCTGCCTGGTACTTTACTGTACAGCAGCACACTTGAAGAACAGCGTACTTTTCACTTAAAATTCTTTCTCCAGAAAAATATTCTCTGCTATTTTTGAATGTTTAATAAAGAAAGTTTGAGAAATTAGTAATTAAGTATCTGCGATATCAATTGTCTTCAAATCTTCCAAGTCTCCAACTTAAACTTCATCTGGAATCGTTTGTGTATCTGGCATCAGGCAAACCCCAGCTCAAATAACACTCCTTAAAGCTGATGTAACAAAGAAGCAGGCATTCTTTATTACAGCACCGATGCACAGAGGGTTGCTCCACCTAATGGGCACACACCAGAACTAAGGTACATCCCTTACATAAAGGGATGTTTACATGTTTGGAAAGAAGTCTGCAATGATCATGAGATCTCGTATCCACTTAGGTTTGGATAATTAGCAACAGGGCTAACTTTTTCAGCAGGCTAGACAGATGCTAATTTTCAAGATGCTCCTACAAGGGGAGCATCCAGAACAACATGTGATGTTTTAAAATAAGCCTCAAGTAAGCACTAGGAGAACAAAAGCCTAGATACTATAAAGCCACCTTATCACTTGTTAAAATAAACTGCAAAGGGTTTAACATGGCATATTGCTACACAAAATAGCAACTTTCCAGGTCTTGTGAAAGGTCAAAGCTACTGGCTCTGTAGGCTGCTAGAAGCCAGCATAAACACTAGACTTACAAAGCAGAACCTATAATCCGCAAAATGGATAGATGTGCATGTAGAAATTTGATGCAAACCAAAAAATAGTCAAGTGACCATGAGGAGAATCTTGGAAGAATATATGTAATTTACTACAATGAGATATACTAAAATTCTTGCTGTTTAGAGCAGCGGCTTAGTAGAAACACATCCCTCAGGGCAGTATCAGTTATGTGATGACAACCATCAGTCCATTTTTTTTTCCCCCCAAGGCTGCAGTCAGGTTCACTTTGATCACACTTGGTTTTAGAGAAAAAAATGGCCAAAAGGCAAGAGAATTAACAGAGCAAAAGAGCTTTTTTTTTTTTTTCTTCCACAGTACAGAAACATAATGCACCCATCTGTTCTTTCTTAGGAGCATTACAGGAAAAAAAAAAAATAGAAATTTCAGTTTGAGTTATTTAATTGCATGCCTTGATAACAAATAGCTTTTATTAGGTGAAAACTCCTGTGCTGTTACACCTAAATGAGTCCTATGCCTCCATATTTTACAATGGGGCTGTTACTAACAAGATCATAAGTGCATTTTTTGAAAGGTAAGAACAGCTGTGTAACCAGTACGTTTTCAAAGCATTGTATGTATGAGCAATTGGAGCTCACAAAGCAATGGATTGCAAAACTGTCACTTCAGTAGGCCCACATTACACCTCCATACTAATATGTAACCCACTCAAACATCCCTAATGAAATTAACACTCCAAGTCCCTCATTAAGTCATGCTGTATTCAAACCACCCTGGAAAGCAGGACATTTCTGCAAAACAAATGCCACGAGAAGTGGATATGGTCACAAAGACAGCAAGATTCAGGACTCATTTCCTGTTTAAGGGTGTTTCTTATGAAACCTGTGTATCCTGGATTTTATCAGCAGAAGAAACAACCCTGGATACTTCTCCAGTTTGTACAAAAGAGAACAATTCTGTAGTATTGCAAGTGGCTTTTAACATTCAATTGCTTTGATTAGAATTGTTCTTCGTAAGTCAGCACTTAACACATGGACTGCATTTTTATCAACAGGATTTCACTGATTCTTAGGAGAATGTCTAAGGAATCAAGTAAAGAAACAAAACCGCACCTTTTCTAGATTTTTCTTTTTTAGTATCGTTTTCTGATTATCACAGAAGATTAGCTTTTTGTACTTAATCAAGAACAAAAAATGTTATTTTTCCTCCTATGTAATTTGTATTCAAGAAACTACGCAGCAGAACAAAGCTCACTTGCCCTCAGAATAAAAGAACACCTCCAGTATTGCTTTTCATCAACTAAATTTGATTTTCTGAACTTGTCATCTTTATTATTCTTCACTCACATAATTATCTTCTGAAAGAAATCAGATGGAAAAGCACTGTCATTTCTACCCAATAAATAAAAAAGCTGTATGGATACAACGTTAAAGAATTGGACAGGGAAAAACAACTATTACCATTTGTAAAAACAAAAAGAAAAACCTACCACCTGTCCTCAGTTTTGCTTTATAGATGCTGCCTGAGTTTTTAATCATTATTTCATGATCTAGTTCCAAGGTATGCAATCAGTGGACATATTAGTTAAAAAAAATCAAGACATTACCGAACTCAAATGGTATATATTAATATAACCATTGATTTCTTTTAAGCAAAAATAAATTGCAAAATTTGACAAAAACACCTGCGCTTGAGGATTGATGTGTAAACCTCATTTAAAGTAAAGAGATAAAAAAGTCACCTTTAAAAAAAATACAATGTTGTATACTAGAGCTCTCCACAAGCATTCTAACAGAGCTCAAAGACAACAGCGCAGGACTCCCCATGATGTCTGAACCAACAATGAACAAACATTGAACCCAGAACATACTGGGGCCTTTATTAACCTAAATACAGTGGACTTCATTTGAAAAGGAATTTCCCATTCCTTTTCCTCTGCCAGGGTAGTTACTGACACTGCTTTCTACAGTTAGCAGCACTCCACCACTATCATCTTTATTCTGAATTTTTCTTCTCCATACGTGTAATTACTCCTATTTATAACATATTCTATTAAGAACGGCAACAAGACAAGGAAGGTGAGAGAGAACTCTTCCTAATAAAGACGACCACAAATGAAGCAACTTCAGTGCATTAATACAATTCGTAGTTTCAACTTGCTCTTAAAACAGATGGTGCACTACCCTTGGCATGTATTCCTTGCTCTCAAAAAGCTTAATATAAAAGCCAAGCTATCTGGCAAGGCTATCCAGCTAAATTGCAATACATCTGGTAATACACTCTTTGGTCAAAAACACAGGTCGAGAGCACACAGAATAAAAACATGTTCACCTGGCAACTAACAGAATGAGATTCAAATTTCCACTATGGATGTTTGGTCACTGAGTGGTAATGCTAAGCACAAAAAAATTGCATATGTGACAGTGGGGAATGCCACTATAAGAAACTGGTTTCTGCTCTGTGAAGTTGCTCTCCATTTTATGTTAAAAACTCAATGTTAAAACCCCAAACAATTACGGGATAATTGATAATAGATAACTCGATCCAGAACAGAACATGGTGCAATCCTACTGCAATATATTCCCAGTAAAATGACGAGTAATAACTCACTTCGCCCTAGTTATAATGGATAGCATATATTCCCAACTCCTTTTAGCAGACCATATTTTAAAATTATTTTGGAAAAATGCATTTCCTGTGAACAAAAGTCATTAAGCTAATTAAAATACCATTACAGAACTTCAGTGTAGCTGATATAAATGAACATTTGAATAAGACGTGTGATTTTTCTGCGCAAAAATTGCATTATTATTCTACCATATTCTGAAAGCATTTGACACTTCAATGCATCCAGCAGATAGGATTGTTACTCAGTGTCTTTGCTATTGTTCAAAAGAATCTTGTGCTATTAATTTTAATTTTTACACACTGTAAGAAAGCAGTTTGATATTAAATTCCTTTGCAGTCAGAATTTCCATCCATTTGGCATCCACTAAAAGCAAACAGGATCAAGCAGAAGAGAAACACTAGTTTGCTTTCTACAAACTCTAACATTTAAGACAGAAACAGAATCATCTGACTACTATTTAAGAAATAGAGACAATTCATCTACAAAATAGACTTTTACTTACTAAGTTTTTCCTTGCTATTTGACTACTCCATGTCTCTGCAGTTTTTAAATGAAAAGCAAGATAGAATGCACTGTGTTTTAAAGGTAAGAAGAGAAAATAACTTCATATATTCTTACCTTTGCATTATAGGGAATATAATGCTTTGATAAGGCTTCAGGAGTGTGCATCCATGTTTTGTCTACAGAAAAGCAAAATAAAAGAAGCACTGAATAGGTTATTCAATTGTTAATTAACCTATAATAATACCTATGTGAAAAGCATCAACAGTACTAATTATGCTCACATTTGCATCTGTCTGAAGTAGTTACTGGGGCTAGATGTAAACTTTTTTTTCAGCTTCCCATTTACATGAAAGAACCTCATTACTTCTCTTGGACACATTCCTCATTTAATTGAATTTATTCACCATCAGCATTCCAACTCCTCCCCTTCAATTTGTTGCTCTAAGGAAGTTTGCTGCTTCTGCTTCTCAACATCAATATTCCCTGCATCCTATTATTTAAAGCACTAACCACATCTTGCACTTCTAATGATGTTTTGTTGTGTTTTGACTTTAACGTGATTACCAACACGTTAAAGGGACTAAGGAAATTATTTCTGAACAAAATATTACAGGGAAAATAGAAATGAAACCTTAATCTTCCTATAAGAAAACAGAAGTAGTCAGCTTGTAGTAACTGATTCAGAAGGTTAGAACTTGTTCAATCTTTCGTTATATATTCTAAATAATAGCTTACTTTTCTTTTGATGATTTTTGCATCACAGAACTGTGCCACTGTCTTACTTTTCCCACTGCACATATAATATGGTGACATCATGACTTTATTATTAGCTAAATATATTTTGCTTCCAGTTTAGAGTATTCTAATAATTCAGGATGAATATTAACGTTAGAAAAACAAAGTTTTTATCAAAAATGTAGAATATTTTTTTTCCCAATTTAAGGAAAAACACGCAAATTTGAAAGTAATGAACTGTATCACCAACTACAAGAGAGAATCTGTCACTGAGTAGTATTTTATATCCCATGCTTTTTGATATTGAGTAGTATTTCTAACATGACACAACTCTTGTTTTAATTAGCATGAATTCAAGTCACAGATCTGTAACTTCATTAAGTAACAGGATAATAGCTTAAAGCAAAACTTTTCCCTTGAATGTTCACATACAATTCTCATTGTCTTAACAGGAGCCGGAGTTACGGCAATTACTTCTTTATTAGCTATGCATAAGAACGGTAAAACCTAGACCACTTCAAACTGATTAGGAGCAAAAGCTGTGACATTAATTGACACTAAAGCAATTGAACAATCATTTGGATATAAGGAAGCAAAAAGACTGTTAGACAAGATATTCACCACAGTCATCGAATCAAAACTGCAAAGCTGAAAGACATTTTTATCTTTAAGCCAATCTCCTTGTAGATGAGTGGGTTCAGATGTGTTACTCAAGAGAGATATTATCACTTCTTAATTAAGGAAGCAGGATTTCTCTGCTCAGAGGCATGCAGAAGTACAGCTACACGCTGCAGCAACTGTAATTCCTTTCAAGCGTGCCTTGCGACTGCCGTGCAAACCAAGTACCTGCTGAGTTCCAGAACATTCTAAGAACTGAAGCCTGGTCTCCATTTCAATTACAACACCAGAAGCTGACACGATCCACAAGCGAAAAAGGAATGAAGGTGGTGTGAAAAAGGAGCATGGGAATATAGCCTAACAGCCAAAAGCTAACCACGGGCTCCATGAACAGGACTGTCAAGAGCTGAAAGGCAGGAAGCAGGCTACTGTTAAGTCTTCACCAGAAGGCCCATGGTGAGGGGACAGGCCCACCCTCTGCCCCATACTGCTTATCACAGCAGAGGAGAGACATGCCCAGTGGAAAGTTAAGCTCTCAATTATGCATTCACACCGCTAATACCAATGTTTTATTTACTCCTTCCTTCCACATCAGCTGTTCACTAGCTTCATCAGCATATTGGCATACTTATGAATTTGTCGAGAAAAACCTAGCAAAATACGCTCCAAAATAAAATATTGAATCTCTTAAAGAACTAAAGCCAACCACCCTACAGTGTACTACAAGCACAAACAAGCAATAGTACTGCAGCTTCGAAAGACTAAATTGACTAAGCATGTACCAGGAAAACTAAGAGCTGTTTTAAAAAAATTGTTTCCTCCTCCCTTCTTCCCATCTCACGAATGACACAGTTCAAACCCAGAAAAATGACATAATTGAATTTAGGAGCCGAGCTGGAAATACTTGTCTCAGTTAAGCTGCTGGTAATCTTTCTATTATTATCACTAGGCACAAAACTTTTCCTGAAGCATTTCTGTCAGTTGCCCACCTGTGTACTATATGGTCTGCAGCAAGGGATAACGCTGCTAGGAAGTTTTCAGTACTGTGGGCACACTTAATTAAGAGAAGCGATACAGGCAGGTTCTGTTCACTCAAAAGGAAATCATTAACTTTGCCGGGTACCAAAAAGCTACCTGGATTTTATGAGATTCATGACATTAATTAAAACAAGCCAGCAAGTAGTGTTTCCAACACCCACATGCAGGTCTGCAGACAGCGTGATCCAGGCAGTATGTATTCTATAGATGTTGAAGCCCATTTCCTAGGGGCAGGCAACAGTCACAGGCTAGTGGCATTTTTGAAACATCTCTTGACATCAAACAGAATCTATGTGAAGCAAAATCCACATTGATAGAAAAAATATATAAGAGAGCAGATGTTACAGAGGTTTGTTAACAGCATTTCTCTTTGAGCTCTAAGCTCTGATTTTGGTCTTACGCCTCTATTTTTCAGTATTTGTCTGAACTACTACTAAGCTTCATTTCTCATAGCCCTTCCAAATACCAAATTTCAGGCATTTTGCAACCAACTGACCAGAATACTACAGAAAAAGAAAACCCATAAAACCAGTGTTCTTTTAAACAGCTGATTTAAGTGTGGTTGCTGATTGTACAATTCCTCGCTATTCAAATTAAATTAAAATGGGTTACCATGGTTTAGTAGTTATTCATTTTTAAGCAACAAACATAATAGGAAATCCTACAATGAAATGCAAAGTACTGCTCACATTATGATTTTATTAATTCAATAGAAGCAAGATTTCTAGACATTTAACAGATAAATAAAACAGCAAGTTCTAAAGAAAAGACCAAAACCTAGACAAAACAAACACTGACACAGGCATGCATGGTACGCAACTGAGGTAGAAAGTGAAAACTACAATTATTTCACCTGGTGAAAACCACAGCTCTTCCTGACTTTGTCTGAAGCTATCAACCTATGTTGCATTAACATTTACATTTAAGTTGACTTAAGTGCCTAACTTGTGTGTTTTCTTTTGAGAATTGTGACTTTGGGCCATCCAAAAACCATTAAAGCATAAACAGAATTTAACTGGAATGAAGCATGAGAGATGCTAGGAGGCAAAATGCTGAGTACGTGGTGGTTTTGACTAACACAGTACCACTGTGTTAGCAAAAGACGGGAAGAACGTACGCTGTTCACAACACAACAGCAGAGTAAGCCACAGCACTGCTTAAAGAGAGCCAGTAACCCTGTATGCCCATATGCGAGTGTTTTGCAATCATATTACATGCTTGCTGTGCAGCACAGACTTAAAGAGATGGATGTCCTGTAGCAGCAGGACAGCACCTGATCTAGATTTTAAGAGGATTTGATTGCCGTAAGAGTTTCTTGGGTTTTGCCCTCTGCCAGCGGGAAAGCTGCCTAAAACTAACATTTGGAAGATGAATCATTTGATAGATGTGATTGCATTGGCAATTCATTCCTCTGTAGCCCTGCTGAATCACACCAATCCCTTTCTACCATAAAGGGGATAAGACTTCACAATCTGAATCCATGTGAAGTACTAGCTTGTCACACTGTCTAGAAGAAAGAGGCACTTTGTGGCCTTGGTGGCATTAAGAGACCAGAAGGAGAATGTGCAGACAAACCCCACACTGAAGTCGATAGACCCAGAGACTTCATGAAGTACCCTGATGAACTGTGCTGCACTTATTAGAGAAGAACGTTAGGTTAAGTAACAATACAACTCACCATTTATCTAGCAAAAAGAAAAGTAGTAACAGTGCCAAGAAATTGCTCTCACAGATATAGGTTTCTTCATGCATTACTTAATGCGTAAGTATTGTAGAAAGAATTTTGCAGGGAGATGTAAGCGAACTCGTCTATAATACTAAACTGCAAAACAGTGCTTAGTAGTGCTAGTTTAGTTAAGGTTCTCTAAATCCCTGACTCATCATGGATGCTACACATAGCTCCGCTTAACTCAGCTTCCATATATTTATCAAATGTAAGCCCAAGTGGCCATTCAAGTTAATGCAACAGAGGAAGACTCTGGTTTGAACGTATTTTTAGTACCTCAGTGAAAATACAATCCCACCTAGAAAGTAGAAACTAATACCTTAATCCTTTAAGAATCAAAATCTATTTGACATCAGTGGATATTAAGCAGCAGAAGAGAATAAGTATTGGAACCGTCTTTCCGTTCTGCTTTATGAAACTTGCTATGAAGGGAAAGATCTTATACAAATTTCAAGTCTCCTGCAGTCTCCCAAAGAAGAGAAAATCCCACAAGATCATTGCTACATCTGTGCAATACCGATTCAAGGAACAAGCAGCCTACTTACACGTGTATATACGTATCAGATTTTTTCATATTATCTAGGGTACCTGTCTTTGTATCGATAAAGAACATCTTCACAGTATAATATACACTACTATGAACAGCAATATACAATTGCCAGCTCGCCGAGCCACTTACGAAATCCACACAGACAGCTAACTGAAACACTGAACCATAAGACGTGATATCTGTGACCCAAGTTTTGATATGAATGCAGTATTTAAACACTGCAAATAAGCCTACCTACAATCAGAAATTCAGCTAGGGCATTCACCTCAACTTGCAGAGGATCTATATATTCAAGTAGAAGTTAATTATTAAAATTATGATCAGGTTAATACGATTTAACAGAAATAAGTCAAATTCTGTCCCAAATATGTAAATGGAAATGACACTTGATATACATAATTCCATAATAATTAGCTGTTTTTTCTTGCTTTTTTTTTTTCCTTTGTTTTTCTAAAAAAAATTCTTTGGAGACATAGCTACTCTTTGACAAGACACTGAAGCCGTATCTTCCCAAAACTTAACGAGCTTTGCAGAATGTTTAGCCTCTCAATGTCCTTCTGTTTTAATATTTAAACCTTATGAATCATTTTAAATAGCTGATTACTGAAACAGTGAAATGATGTCATAGCAATGCTTGTTGGCATGGTTACAAAATGAAAGTCTACTACTTGCGCTTTCTCAAAGAGTAACACTCACTGCATGACCTACTCATTATACGCTACATATTTTAAGACATGGATTTTACCATCTAGGACAGTTTTGACAAGAGGAAAGACAGATTAAATTAAGATATAGGTGCAACCGATCAGTGATTAGCAAGTCTTTGCTTTTGCACTCCTTATTCATTGATGTTAAGGACTTTTGAGAAGTTCCTAAATCACAGCAGCAAACAAAACACAACTTTAACCTATACCTTCACGTTGCCAATGAAAGACTTGAAGTAGAACTCTTTGTCTTTGCTGAAAGATTTGAGTTGAAGGTGAAAGAGACTAGCACACTATAATCCATTGTAAGCGATCACATTTTTCAAAAGCTTTCACTATGGAGTACACTCAAATCAAGCCTCCAGCTTTTGCTTTTTAGAGAGCAGTAAAACTTTCCTGTATGACTATAGATAAATGCAGGAACGTATCAATCTTGATTTTAAAAAATTACTGAAAGAAAACAATGCAGAAAATGCTCTAAGTTGAGAAGTTATAAAAAGTATTGGCTGACCTCTCAATGACACATTTTCAAAACCTGTCACACTGAAGCTGTAAAACTGCATTTATACGCACACACAAAAAAATGCCTCATCTTTAATTAGACATTCATCCTGCTAAATAAGAGGATGTGTGTGCAACTCATGAAGCGTATTTAGAGTAACTTCCCCAAGCTTACAACCTAAACAATACACTTCAGCAACAACTCTACATTACACACTAATAACAATTCTCCATCAAGACTTGATTTGCTTGTAGATCTCAAAACATACCCTTGACTAACTGCTGTACGTAACATTGAACACTGCTAAATGAGGCTGCATAAATTTTAATAGGGTGGAAACCAGAAGGCTTAGGTCTCTTCCAATGCTGTTCCCGTTTTAGGGACAGAATTTGTGCTGTACTATTAAGCAATGTGTTTATGTACTGAAAGGAGCTCTTTAGGATTTGCAAGAGGAAAAATAACTTATTTTGCTAAGTATTACTGTCAACATTCATAGACCTGTTCTTTGAGATGCCTTGAATATTCTGTAAGCAGGCAATAGATTTCTGCTATAATCTCCTGAAAATAATGCAGGTAGAAGAGCCAGTGGGAAATTACAATCCCATCCTCCTATTCTCATGTTAACAGCTGAGGAAAATAAATTCACTCATAGCTAACAAACTCTTAAGATATAGGCATGATGGAGGAGTTGCCACACTATTTTCAAAAGAGAGCAAAATATTATGCCAGGCCAAAGAGAGAGAGAATAGCTGCATGAAGTCTCCAGAGGAAAAAAAATAAGCTTATCTGTGCAGACTCAATATGAACCCTTATAGAGTTCCCAATATGTACTTTTCATTTGCAGTTGTATAACCTCTAAAAACATACTACAGCCAATTGATTCCAGAACAATTCAGGTCAGCTAGATCCATTCACTCCTCTTTTAAAATTCAGAGGTGATATTATTTGCATTATTTTTGTGATGAGGAACATGTTTTCAGCTCCCCAGGGCAAGTGAACAGATCTATCTTTGCACAGAAGTGCATGCATGGACACGCATGCTCCAGAATAAAAACACACTTCCTTGTCACGTCAATGGAAGATTTGGTCCTTACCAAATTAACATAGCAAATCTGCAACTTTCATTGTTACCATACTTTAAAGGGAACCTCAGTAGCTTAACAAGAACAGTAACATACAATAAAATGACTGAAAAATAAACAAACAAGACCATATGTAGTTAGTGAGCTAAAAAACATTACTAAATATTGTTTTTGCACAATACCATATTTCAAAGCCCACAAAGCATTATCTAGGAAGCACAAAATATATTTGCGTAGGTATTTCTAAGCTATTAAGATGAACGATTTTTGTGTTAATATAATAAATGAGAGTCAAACAACACATTTGATAAACAAAAATGCACCCTTAACTTCTAAGCTTTACTCTAGTAGAAATTCTTATTAAATTTTTTTTTAATCAAGCAGCAGCTGTTTTCTGGTGATGGTGGTTTTTTTTTGTTTGCTTGGTAATCAGAAGAATATCTGTAGATCAAAACGAAGAAGATAGTAACTACATGCATTTCTTTGGAGTATGCGAGTATTCACTGATATATATATCTAATTTTAATCACTGCTGTTAACGTTGAATTGCAGCAATGCAATAAATAATTCATTTAAATCACTGATAGATGAAATACTAAATTCTTTCAAGGAATATATTTACTTTAGAGATATACTTAACACTTCTTAGCACTTCACCTGTTGTCTACTCATTCAACTAAGAAAGACAAGCCAAAACACATGTCCCTCTGGAATGCAGCTTAAGTCTACAGTACAAATAAAGATCACAGTAGAGACAGTCCACTCTTGTAAAAGAGGATCCTGACAATTAAACGCAACGGTCTACATTTCCGAAGACAAGACTCATAAAAAGACAGTACATTGAAAGGATATTGCTGAAACGTATAATTCCTGATAAACAATTCCCTTTAACATTATGAATGCCATCTACATCTCATGAGCCGATAACCTGGCAGCAATCACCAGGTTTCACAGGCCAAAGAAACCCACCATTAGCAAACTCAGATTTCTGCACCCAACAGCGGCGTTGGAACTGAACTTCGTGCCACGTGTAAACCAAGACAGACGTACTTTAGGATGAAATAGGATCACTGGGGCATAAGAAAGAATGAACTACATTCAGCTGTGATTTTTTGTCCTACACAAACCAAGTAAACTTGTTTGGATTTCACACACTGTAATTGAAGGCTAAATTTAGCCAGATGTGGATACATGGAGCTACAAACTTAGCAATATTTTGAAACACTCAGAGTTGCAATCTTTTTATCCCAGTAAGTTTGAATTACAGCTATTCCATACTCGATTACGCCTCTCATGTCCAATGTGGCCAAATCCAAACAACACTAGCTCATTTTTGTTTCATAGATACGCCACTTCTTGAACTCATGACTCTGAATGAATATCCACAGAACAGATAAGTGCTCTGGACCTATTTGGTAAACATCCCCTCCATTCACCAGAAAGGAGAGAAATGTGAAGAACAAAACTCAAGCGCACACGCACACACCCTCTTAACAACAACAACAAAACCCACAACATAACTCACGTTTATAGTTGTGTATACAGATAACATGTACACGCTACCATGTAGATCAAGACCAAAACGATATTCAGTTTAGATAACGATACACTAATAATGGAAAAAAAAATCCCAAAGTTAGACAATACAGCTTTCACAAAGGTCACTTATAAAAAATTACACGAGGTTACAAAGAATTACTCCTGAACTGCCTACCTACATGGAAGACTGAAATCATGAAGAGGCACACTTAAAGACAAACTGACTTCGGTCTGCTACTTCCAGTGTTGCATTATTTCAAAGCAACTACGCTACCATACTAGACATTAAAGGAAAAAAATAAAAGATTTGCAGAGATAAGGACCCAAAACCAGATGAAATCCAAAAGAAAGCTCCTGATACTGTGGACAGATCGATACATATTTTCACAAGCATGGTTATATTAACAATGCAACATGAACATACAATACATTGTTCTTGATTTGATGTTTTTGTTTGTTTTTTTTCTTTGAATACTAAAAGGAAAGAGATCTTAAATAATCTATAAAATTATAGATTTTGAGTATAGTCCAAGGAACAGAATGTAGAATTTATGTTTTTGTACAGTTGCTAAGTCTTATCATATTTCTAAAATAGAAAGTTTTCTCCCTGATATATGCAATTAGTAGCCCAACCAACTTCCAGCACGGTCAGCACGAACGTCAGCTCTTTTACTTGGTACAGGTATGGAAGAGTTATTTTCCCATACTGAAGCATGAGAGTTCAGCAGGTGGTGGTATCAGCTTGATACCAGAAATCAACTTTTCTCTCAATGTTATTTCATAAATTATGAAATGTTACTTGTTATATGAGCAAACTGACCAGAACAGATATTGTAACTTCAATTTATTTATAGTCACCTGCGTAAGAACTCCCTGAAACAAGCTGAATTTGTTAACGCTTCTCATCTTCTTATATTTTTCATTGTCATTATTAGGTGAAAGATGAAAGCTTAATTTATATTTAATTTTAAATTTTATTACATCAGTTAGGATTTCAACTAAAACAGCCATCAGTAAACTACAAAAAATTTCAACTGAAATATAAACACCAAATATTCAAGCTAAAAGTTCTATTGTGTGTCATCAGGTCAATGACTGTAATGCCTATTTTTAGAAACAGAGCCCTCAGCACACCTATAGTCATTAGAAATGGCTATTTCATGTCCGTATAATAGCCAGGCAGAAATAAGCTTACACCAAGTACTTGCTCCAGACATCTTACATACTGCAAAATTCCACTGCAGCAGTGGAAGTAACAAAGATAAGAGTCTGGTCATAGAAGCATACAATGGCCTGGGCTGAAAAGGACCTCAAGACCATTTAGTATCAATCCACTTGCTGTATGGCAGGGTTGCCAACCACTTGACCAAGCCTTGCCTTGATCTCTGAAGAGCACTACTATGACTGACAACAAATCCATTGCTCTGTAACGCTCAATACACAGTCATGTCACACCCTGTGTCTGTGGGAAATTTTTTTTTTTTTCTTAGAAAGGTATCAGTTAATTAACCAAGAGCTCACATCCTTTTCCTACTTGTAACTTGTTCCTTACAGCTCTTCTGTGAACGCACACTCTGCTAGCCAGCCTTCAATACGGTTGTTTTTCAGTGCTTTTCTTTTTGCTTTATCTATTGACCTCTGCTGTTAATAAGGAAACTCGTGCCATTTGAATGGCAGTGAATCAAGAACCAAGCTTTTGAGCAAGTATAGGGAGGTCTGAGCCAGCCCAGTCACCAGCGTAATTTGTTCAAGGATATTAGGAGCTACTATGTTCTGAACATGCATCGTACTGAAAGACCAGTATACACTTACTGTGATGAAGATGATTTAAGGACAATACCAGCTCCACACATTTCAGATTATCTTTAGTTATTGTAAATGTATCACACCTATTCAAATTCTGCTAGAAATTCTATACGTTTGAAACAGCTGTTTCAAAGTGCTCCACAGTAATAAACTGCTGCAAACTTCTAATTAGCACAAATCCTACCAGCACAGACAGCTGGAGGCTAATTTAGATTTAAAGAGAACTGCCAGGTAAAGTCACTGCATTCATATGTAGCTCCTCAAAATATCCATGTTTTTGTGAACAAAAGAAACTCACTTCAACTTCACCAAACCCAGGTACAGAAATCACTTGAACGCTGAGATCTGGGAGTGAAATCAGGAAATACATTCTAGTTCAACAGACAAACCTCTTTGAGCCCACTCTTGAACAGATTTGTTTTTCAGATTACATCTTATTAAACTTTGATGTAGCCGAGCTTTTCTGAACATCAAATGGCAATATATATGCGTACATATATCTTTTTCTTGACAATTGTTCATCTGGAATTTGTCTTTTTATTAGAATATGAGAATAAATGTGTTGCATCACTGTCAGCGAACTAAGGGGATGCCAGTGTTTAAATCTTCTGATCCCTCAAATTCTGAATCATCATTATGAAGCCACAATAATTTCACTTGATTTCACTGTGCCTGCCTTTCATGATAAATGTCTTGTTCTTGTTGGGGGTAAAGAGAACTACTTACGAAAAAGAAAAAAAAAAACAACAACCTGATTGACCAACAAAGAAAATGCCCTTGAAATTCCAATAGTTCAGGTGAAGTTATTAAGAATTTTCCTACCACAAGTAGGTGAGCACAGAAAGGAATTAATCCAGTCTCAACTAACGATCTCAGATACTAGAGGGTACAACCTCAGAATTGATTAAATGTGCCCTTGCCAACAAGAGCAAGTAGAATTAGTGAAAGAATATTTCAGAGCTCTGCATGCAAGTCAGCCCACAAATAGCTCATAAAACAAAAGTGGTTTGTTTCTGAAATGTGGTATGCTGAGTTGTAATTATCAGAAGTCATTAGAAAAAAAAGAAAAAAGCATTTGCAACAACAACAACAACAACAAACTATCAAAACCCTAAGCTTCTTTCCCACCCCTGGTAAATCTACAGTTCACAGAGATTGGAACAGTCTCTCAAATTCTTTGGAATAAGTTAGACAGCATTATCAAGCAACTAGTAGGTACAGATCTCTTGATAGGGTTGTTACAAAAATACATCAGTGCGTACGAGCATCGGATATGGATTTCAGTTGCATTTGTCTTTCTTCTGAGGTATCAAATGATCTTTAATTGGTTTCTGTAGCCTTTGTGGATGATGTTTATCTCCTCTGTGATCAAACTACATCTTCTGGTGCTCTGATTTGCTTATCTCAGTTAGTCTCATTGTAGCAAATCATGTACTAGACAGGAAAGGATGCAGAGATGTTATCTCTTCATGCTGCTTTAATGCATGACAGATTCTTTTTCTTTCCAGCTTTGATAATGATACAAAAGCAGGAATTCTTGCTACATAAAATTTTTTGCACTGAATTCAGTAGAGTTCACTTGATTACTGAAGCAGAGGCTCAGGCTTAGTGTGTCACACTTAAGAATCTTTAGAAGAAAACATGAAAACAAAAAGAAAGTAGCGTGACTGATTTCCTACATTTTAAACAAATGAAAAAAAAAAAGCAAAAATGTTGACAGAAAAAAAGATAAAAACTGCACTTGTTTTGCTTCATCTAAAAGTATGCTTAAACCTAAATAGACCATGAAAAGAGAACAAGCAAGCCAGAAGCACAACTCTGAATATTCAGTGGTTTGTTATACTTTTGGAAAGGGTACATTTCAGATTGCTGCAAATTCAAAATAGCTTCTTAGAGCTAAGAGATGTTCTGCAGCATGAGATACTCTGAGAATATTAAAGGATGGCTTTTTAAAATAGCTTATCCAAGAACCCAGGGAACATATAATGTAAAGGCAGAAGTCACTGTCAAGTCTTTCGAAGTTCTAAAACTCTCTAACACATCCTCTGGTGAGCACAGGAAAAAAGCCACAGAAGTATACATGTATATTTGTATATATAAAGGCATGCACATCTCAGTAAATAAAGTAGTATTAAATTCAACCTAAGCCTTAGAATCCAAAAAGTTTTTTTCTAACTATCAAGAACACTTTACTCTGTACATCACAGAAGGTTGCTCATCTCTACTTCATTGATCAGACATAATTATTCCTAAGTACTTTTTTGTATAAATCTTAATATTTTTAAGAATTTATGCAGGGTATTTATGCCTCCCTCTCTATGGAACAAAAATGAAATGGCTTACCTTTCTTCCTACTAAAAGCACGGTTCATGTTGAAAGTGTATCTACTCAACTGTGTTTCTGGGTTTGGTAGGTTTTCCTCCTACACTTGAACCTGCAGAACAATACACACAAGAACACAGAAGAGTCCATTACTGTATTTGAAGTTAGTGCATTATCTTCGTATGAAATACAACACAAATGATTTTATTTACACTGAATGATCCAGAAAGTAAAAAAGGGAGGCATGCTTTGCGGAAAAAGAAGTTACTGTACTGAGATTTATTTTTTTAATGCCCTGTGGCATTCCATACAGAACGACACTTCAAAGCTCAGTATGAAGCTCACACTAAAATCTAAGAAACAGAGCAGGGGGTCTTATATATAACCTAAGACAACTACTACGTACAAATAGGTTGGAAAGAAAGCTTTAAAATGAATATCAAATACAAGATTCCATAAAAGCCTTCAGTCCATACTTGCTTTGCCTTGTTTTGTGTCATTTCAGCTTTCAGATTATTTCAAGCTATGCTTTCATCTTCGTGTGGTCTTGACATTGAAAAAAAAAAAAAAAACACCAAAAACACAACCCCACAAATCAGAATGAAGAACAATCTCTTCTTCACTCAGGGATTCAAGGCAAAAAAAATTGCCTTCTATCAGTGCACCTATCTCCTTGCTTCTCTTAACTCAGATTGTGTCCCTACATGGATGTTGAACAGATCAAGTCTGGTAAAGTGCAAATATCAGTCACACAATTACATGTGTTTATAACTTAACTGAATTTGAAGTAAATTTTGTATTTCCTTCATATAAATCCTTGGATTCTTAGCCTAATTTTAGATTCACCACCTATTACCAGAATCTTTTTTCTTTAAAAATAGTTTTCCGTATTAAATAAAAAAACCACCTTAAAAAAGCATTCTTCAAACAATCCAATTCTGTAACATTCATTTGTTTTTCAACTTTGCTTAAAGACATTATCATTCATTCTGTTCAGATCACCAAGTCTAAAGGTGCACCTCTGTCCTTCTCTCACAGCAACCAAGTCAAAAGAGAAAAAAAATGAAATAAAGCATTGATATCAATTATCTCTGAAATTAGGTAAAATGGCAGTATATCCAGGGCCATCAATACCATTGGAAAGTTAAGCTACTCAACGCAGCTCAAAGACTTGCAGCACTTGCCCTGTTCAAGAGATACCCCAGGCTCAAGGACAAGAACAGTTTTGGGTTTAAAGCCAGAATTATGATTTGTCTCATAGTCCTGTCAGTTTTCTTGAATAGCAATAGAGGAACCGCTTGAGTTCTCTTCCATGATTAGGGGATCATCGTAACTTAGTTTTCCCACCAACCCTTACTTCCCTCCCCCCCATTTCTATCCTCTGAGCAGACATCTACATCTGCACATGGTCAGATGCTGGCTGTGTTTCAAGAGAACACCATTAAAGCATTTTGTTTAAAACACAGGGTAACTATGAAAACTATTAATCTTTATATCTGATATAAACATCCGTTTAACTACTACAAGTCTGCGTGTCTATACCAGTCAATGTGCTAAAATGCAATAAAGTTCTTATTTCTTGCTTCACAATGAAAATATGTGGGAGATGTAATGGATTCGCTTTACAAGAAGATATACATTAGTATTAGAACAATCCACATCAATAAAATCCATAATCCTGTGATTCTGTGATAACGGACAATCTTGTTTTTGTCAAAAACACTCCCCATTTCAATTTCAACAAAACATCAGGAGAACAAGCTCGCTTTGTCCATGACTCCTACTCCACTGGGAATAGTTGATTTCCCCTGGCTATGCTGCTAATGACTGAAGGAAACACGATTAGCTACAAGTCGCTGTTTTTCAAATTCCCTCCAGCTGTAACATGAACAACTCCTCCAACCTCTCAAAGACAGAAGAAACAGATGGTTACATGCCCCATAAAATTTTGGTCATCCCCATCTAAATAAAAAGTCCTCGGTTGCCTATGGGGCAAGGAGGTGTCATTAGGCTGTTGTAAGCGACATTGGAAAGTTTCGATTAGGGGACACCAACAGACAATATTGTTGAGTTAACACAAGCTGTTCTTTGATCATGAATATTTAAGATATTTTCTGATAAAATATAATGCTGTTTCTCAGAATGCTCAATACAGAAAGCTGCTGAATGAAATAGATTTGCAAAGCACTCTGCTAAAAGCTTATAATGAAACAAAAGTCAAAATCCCATGACGGTGCAGGGGTCCCTCTGCAACAGGTGAGTCCTTCCTGTGAGCTCATTTGTTTAATATAGGGTAAAGCAGCTGTAGCAATCAGAAGCACTGGGGAATAGTCACGTGGACAAAAATATTTAATTACTCATCATGAAGGAAGACACACCTATGTAAAGAATGTTCCTCCGCCTTTCTACTCGGAGTTTGCTTCAGCCAGACACCAAACTGTACTTGGAAAAACAAACTTAGGTACAATTTCACTAAGTGATTAGCAGACAAAATACAAAACGGTATTAACCTGGGCTATTTTGTGTTGCTTCAGTTATTTATTTGGGGGCAGAAAGAAAGAGAGATAGAAGGAAAAGAGAGAAAGAAGGCAGCTTAAAAAGTAATTTAATTGAGCTGACAATAATACAAATTTAAATGACAGCCAAATTATGAGTATTGGCTTTGTCAGGTTGAATGCCTTTCATGTGGAATGGGAAGCTGAGAATGTAAGCTGCCATAGCAAACTGCAACCGTAACAGCAGAAAGCAAGTACCTTCATCCCCCTTCCCCTTTGCGTTCACTGGCATTAAGGCCTTACTTTTCACAGTGAGGAGCAAAAACAAAACGGCCAGGGTTGTGGGTGACTGAGGTGTTTGCAGGTATTTGGTCTGATGGGCACAAGGCTAATGAGGATTGAAGCTCAAGCTGTCACCTCAGTAATTGAATTTGATCATTAATGCTAATGGTGGTTGCTGTCTGTGCTTATGCAACCAAGGAGGCAGAAGAAAGTGAAGCAGTAACGTCCTTCTAGAGCCAGATAGAAGCAACTGCAACCTGTCCTGCTGCTGCAATGGCACGGAGGCCACCCCACAGACATCTGTGTGCCTGACGTCTCCTTCCGAAATGTTCCGTTTTAATCTGTTTTCTAAATTTAGATCCATCTCAGACAAGCCATGAGGGAGCACTTAGTAAAGGGATGAAACAAGCCACCAATGTTACTTGCCTTGCTTTTCTTACTTCCTCTTTGTCGCTGGACATGACTCAGGATTTATTTGGATTTCCCCACACTGCAACCTCCACCCTCAAATGGCACAGGCTGTAATGATCACCCGGGCTGAACCAGTTTATTCTATTCCTCTTTTTCATTGGACAAATAATTCTTCCCTGAAAATCTCCCTAGGACACCTCAACTTGCATCCGACAATCTGCTTTAAAAAAAAAATTAAAAAAAAAAGTCAAACATGCCCTCCTCCCTTTCAAATACAAATATCCCACAGTGAGCCAAATTAAGATGGGAACATTGAAGTTTTAGACTGTTTTCCTTATCAGATCCCAATCTTTTGAGCATATTGGGTAACATGTCTCAGAAAATGAAACACAATGTGCCTTAAATCCTGTTTTCCAAAGAGCAGCACCACACAGGAATGTGTGATTCATTGACTTGTAATGAAACATAGGGTTATAAAGTTACTGCTGAAGGAAAGATTAGAAGCTTTGGAACATAACAACTATAAAACTGTTTTGGTAAGATCACAACACCATTAAAATATTATTCTAATATGTGAAGACAATGGCAGAAAATAATAATAGTAGACTACATGATGTGATATACAAAACCAAGTTAACTCCATATCATGATATATTCCCTTTTCTTTTATACAACAAATTAAAGAGTAACTAGCCCCAAACCCTTTCACCTCTGAAACTCGAGTCTAAGGATAAAATATATAGATGTGTCAGAGAACAAAATTCAGTGTAGTCCTTACAGCCACTCTTAAATGCTTCCTCAGCAAGCAGTTCCATTTAATGCTATTAAATTATTTCCATCCTTTGAATTTATAAGCAATAATAGTGTTCTATCCAGACCTGCCATCTTGGCTTTTTATCCCTCCATTTCTTAACAATATGCTACCCCTTTAAATAGGAAAATTTTGTCAAAAAGAAAGTGAGTAACAAGTGACAAGTAGATAACAAGGAGATACCTAGTAACAAAAACAACTTCTTAGGCAGCCTTAGAACTAAGTACTGTTTTAAAGTAGTGAAAAAAATAAAACTAAAAAAAATAGGTTACATTGTGCTTTATGAGGGAATTGCATTACTTATGGATCAAATCAGAGTTGACACTGTATTAGTGGAAGTAGTTTTAAAGCCAGCAACGTTCCCTTCTTCCCAAACTTCTTCAATTTGGCATGAAAAATTGATACTCTTATTTTGTTCCCTATAATAACACAGTCATGGCAGACCTTAAGGAGAGCTTCCTTTTCCCTTAAATCCAGGAGATCCAGTGTCCAGAGTAACATGGTAATGCATTTCAGTCATGTTAACCTAGTTTTTTCTCTACTGTACAAGAACTCACAGATGTCAGATGTTTAGAGCCAAAACAGCTTTCCACATGTTCACTCAGAAGGAACTCGGTCATTGCCATCTGCATCCGAAAGACAGACAGATGGCAAACATCTCGCCTGCTTGCACCCCGGGGAGTCAGTGTTACCCATCAGCCATTTGATCATTTATACTGATCTGAACAAGATCGTTGCCTTTCCCATCACTTTCAGGCATGAAAACTTCAGACTTGAACTTTTTTAGAAGCCATGGAGTGCATTCACTGGTGGGTTCCACCAGTAACAGAACATACCAAAGCTCTTAACACAGTTCTGGTGGAAGGGATAGTGGATTGTCCAGCTGTTGTTCTCTGTGATTTTTTTTTTTTTTTTTAATTATTATTCTTTGCTTGGTTTTGACTTGAGCATGAGTAAGGCTCCAAAACTTTAACAAGTCATTATTGATTGGACAAAACAGTTTTAAAAAAACCTGTCCTGACACTAAAAATGGTTACTCCTACATTAGCATTATCCTTGCAAGAACTGATTGCTGCATACATGGCCTACATTTGTTTTGCTGCTGACAGATGTAGCACAATCACTTCACTGTATTTCCTTTGCAGGAAAAAAAAAAAGCAATCTTCAAGTTTCCAAACAATAGCTTTTTCTTTCTTTAGTTTTCTACATATGTTCTCCAAATGAATAACACAGCACTTCTAATAGCGTAATTTAGTTTTGCTTGCAAAAGCTCAAAACTTCAGTAAATCTTTCCAGAGGCAAATGCAGTTTAACCCATTTTACTATCCTGCCCAGCTTGAAAAGAACAAGACATACTATTGTGAACACATGCTCTACAGATCCCACAGGACCACTCAACACACTTCCTGAAACGTGCAAATGAAGTTTAAAAGCACGTTACTGAAGTTCACCAGATGATGAAAAGGATGTGAAAAACACAGATGTCTGTTTCGACAGAGGTAATCAGAAAATTTCTAGGCAAATATCAAGGAACAGACAGCAAAAGAATGGTGAGGATAAATATGCCTGCAACTCGTCAAGCACCTGTGTGATTCTTGCAGCTATACAGGCTTCACAATGTACACCAGACGTTCTCTCTTTTCAATCCTTTCACTGGAAGCTCAAGAGACTTGCCACAATTCATTAGCTAAGTGAAACAACAAATAACTTTCCATTCCCCAGTAACTCTGCACAAGGATGCTATAAAATGGTTTTGTAACACTTGAAATTCACAGATGTGTTTTTTTTGTTTTGTTTTGTTTGTTAAAGCATACAAAGTCAATATTATAATAATGGATAATTCTCTTAAGGAAATGATAAGTATATCCTGAAAGCAGTTTTAACTATGTCAAAAAAAAAAAAGTGGGGGTGGGGGCACTACATTATTTAAACCTAAATATACCTATAGGGCCTCAAGTCAAACTTTTTATACCTTCATTCATCTGGAGACACATTTCACCTCTCCCTCCAAGGAAAAGAAAAAATACAGGAATTTTAGGCATACAGACAGCTTTGTAGAATACTTTCTTATATTTTACAGTGCAGTTCCTAAGGTGTGCATTTGCAATAAGTGCCATGAGTCAGGTTGAGAAACAAAAACCACTGCCTTGCAAGCTACTAATGATTCATTTTCTCATTACCAATTTATTAATATATTCATATACTTTTGAACTTATAAAATGCAGAATTGTGTTTTAAAACAGCTATGGCATTACCTTCACATACATGTAAGACTGGTGATATTGAACACCGATCCCCTGCTACTCAAGTCACTATATTTCTCATTAATGTTAATACATTCACAATCATTGATTTAATTGTTTAGCCTCAAGGACAACATTAAGTTGTGTTCATACAGACAAATAGAGGTTTAAGTGATTGTGACAGTTTTCAAAAGTGAGAAACATTTGGCAACGTCCATTCCGTCACTCCAAACAAATGAACCTCTTAGTGAGTACCTCACAAAGTAGATTATATTGTTTTTTTTAAGCTTAATCATATTAGATTTGTTTTGCTTACGTATTTTTTTTTTATTTTTTTTAATCCTTTCTGAGTATAGTCTGAGGAGTCTCAACATTTTGACAAGAATATGATATGAAAATGTGATATGCAGAGATATTAAATTCATATAGAAGCATGGAAACCAAAATGATATTTATTAGTAAATTAATCTCATTATCTCTTATAAAGATGGTATGTGTTTAAGTAGTTTAGTGTAACGTACATTAAAGAGAAACATTGAGGTTTTGCTCAATTGTTACAGTTACTATGAGTTTTATTTTGAGATCTTTTTTCAAGTGATCCATCCCAGAATAATTTAACAGAAGTGATAAGAACCACAGCAATATATACACCCACATAATAGACTTCCCAAGCTAGCAAGGCTTAAATATCTTTTGCTTTCTTGACTAGAAACCTTCTGTATGTTTAAACACGCTTGGGACGAAGAAAAATGTCTATGTTTTAAAAATCTTGACAGATTTGCAAATTTATACTCAAACACACACTGCACTTAACGCAGAGAATGGCACTGACTTCTTGGGACCAAGATGACACAATGTTCACTCCTACTCCAATTACCTCCCATCTTATCGAGACATACCGAAAATCTAATTCACAGTTCTGATACAGCTTTAGATTTGCATTAAAAAACTTTCAACTGGACATCTTCAATATGTAGATATGTCCATCACAAAGCATATGAGACTCGAGCCATAACCTGTACACCATTTTGTGTAACTAATGATACGAAGGTTGCTATAGCCATAAATGTATACCTTCTACAGGAAGGGCACCATTCTGCGCTGAATCCTCACAATCACGGGGAAGAAACAAGTACAGGTAATTCTCTCAAGTACACTGAGAAAATTTGAAACCACTAACAGCAGATACAGTGACTGATCCCATAACTCAACTGTGGAATGCAAAAGGCAAGCTGGGGAGAAGTGGGGGGAAGTACCAATATCTGACATGTTTTCACACAAAGAAAATTCTAGGTTTCATAAAAATTAAGGAATACCTCAGCAGAGCAGTGCATGTACTGGACTAGAAACAGAACCTTACCAGAACATTTTCTATTGAATGGCTCAAATGCTCACCCCCAAATATTTGTTTTGCCCTCCTTGCCATTCAGATATGAGCTATCAACTCGTCTCAGGCTTTGGGTACAGTGACTGGAAGAGCAAACGCTGAGGCAAAACCACGAGATAGGCACAGCATGCCATCTCTTTAAGAAATGTATACAATCACACAATCACAGATGATCCCTAGTTGGAAGGAGACTCACAAGAATCATCTAGTTCAACTCCTGGCTCCACATAGGACCACCCAAAATTGAAACCCCCTGTCTTACGAGCTTTGTCCAACTGCTTCTTGAACTCTGGCAGCATGGGGCTGTGAGCACTGCCCTGAAGAGCCTGTTGCAGTGCCTGACCACCCTTTGGTGAAGAACCTTTCCTAACACAACACCTCAGTTCTCCTGACACAGCTCCAAACCATTCTCTCATGGTCCTATCACTGTCACCAGAAAGCAGAGCTCAGTGCTCCATGTGAAGAGCTGTAGAAAGCCATGTGGCTCCCTCTCAGCCTCCTCTGCTACAACCAATAAAGGGACCTCAGCTGCTCCTCATATACTTTGCTCTCTAGGACCTTCACCATCTTTTTTGCCCTACTTAAGCTTTGCAGCCACATTTTCTAGAATTCAGCACATGGATTCAAGCTCAATTTTCGTATGCATTTGTGAAGGTGAAGAGTGCCCACATAAAGAACAAAACGTGAGCATACCTGATATCCTCGATAAGATCCTTGCAGCAAGCAACAAGAAAATCATACCATAGACATCACATCTTTATTTATAAACAAGAGACAATAAACTACAGCATAACCCCCAGAGGACAACATGCGTCCCTACAGCATTGAAGCACTATAGAAAGCACTGCTAAAGCGAACTAAAACTAGGCATCAGCTAGGGAAATAATAAAAACAGGACCACCAACATAAAATTGCACTCTATAGCCAATTGTTTCATCAATATGCATGCTATTCTCTCGTCCCTGCAACAACATACATATTCATTTCCAATAAAATGAATTATTCATAGCTGTTCAGACTACTTACAGTCACTCCCAGGACAATACCATATAAAATACTGGTATTTGCTAATGAAAAATAATTTAATGTTTCAGATGCATATCTGAACAACTTCATGATAACTCGTATACTGCATTTCTGAAACAATTTAATTTCACTATACTATTCAAGAATCAACCTCACAAGAGAAAGAATTGAGGGTATCTATATTAATGTATTTTACAGAAGTCCATTTCAATAGCAACAACAAGGAGTACTGAAAGAACAAGCTGTGACATCGTGAACAAGCAAACTGAGCACAATGATGACTGAAAACTGGAGCAACTTATAAGAATTTCTAGAGTAGGGAATAGTCATTACAGGACAGTGCTTAAAAAAAAATCAGCTCAGAGACACAGCACATCTTCAGCTAAACTCTTCCACAGTGTATTCTGATTTAACGGAAAACTTACATAGGAAGACTGAAGCAAAGCTCATCCTTTGGGAACTGAATATATAAATACAAGCACCTACATAGTTGTAAGCATGAAGTGGCTCACTGATGGCATGCAGACAGAAAAGACTTAGTGAATTCTTATCAACGTCTTTGCCATTAAAGATGAAAAACTTACAGTAGCTATTGTAGGACAAACACGACTATGTCCTTTCTTAGAAAACCCTACTCGTCAAAGAAAATAAACATTCTTCAACACCATTGATGCAAGTAACGAAAACACAAATTTCATAGTGTGAAGAAAAAAAACATTAGTGCTGTTGAGGAACAGAGATGAAAAATGAAATGAACGATTAACAATTACCTTGAAAATTAAAAGCCCAAAGCATTATTACAGAGAGAGAAAAACAACAATTACAGATGCGCCTTGGAAATGGAAAGGAACCGAAGAGGAAATATTGTCAGATGGGTGTAATGGGCAGCATTAAGTATGGTGGTATATTTATAGACAGAAGTATCTGCAAAAAATCTGCAAAACCTCTGTGCTCCTTGTTTCTCATTTCATTTATAACACGCATGCTAGCTGCACTCCAGATTCTTAAAGCCCAAGGACTAGCAAGAAGCCCCATGTTTTAAAACTGCTATAACCAGGAACAGCAAGACTGCGCCTACTCAGCAAAGCATTGTGACTACAGAAGCGAAATCAATATCTCCTTCTAGAGAAGATAGAATTTAGAAAGATATTATCACTTCCAGACTAAGATTTCTTCTCAAGCAGAGAAACATTAGCACTGAAGCCTTTAGCATCCTACTGAAGTCTGCACAATTTTGCAAGTAGTCACTTGACAAACGTCTGGCATCAAGCCACTGGGAAACGAGATGTGTTTTGTGGTCTTTTCATTTGCAATACATACACAGAATCAAATACTTACTTAGTACCAGCAGAAAAAATGCAATTAGAAAGCAACTTAAAAATTAAACAAATGAACTAACTACTACATTTCCTTCACATTATCTGGAGTGTTACACAAGACACCTCAATGCCTTCTGATCCCTGGGAAAATATAAACAAGTGCAAACTAAAAAGCCAAATTATTATTTTAAGATAAAGTAATGAGAAAGTTAATATAATAAAGGAACACAGTTTCTTGTTAATAACAGCGAAGCTGCTTCGCCCTATTTATGGCATTTTTAAACAAATGATGTAGAGGTTTCCACTGGCATTAACCACATAAGTCTTCCTATGGAATTATCATTATTCCATCTTGTAGATAGTTCAATTAAGACAGAAACAATATATAGCCTCCCAGAGTCATCTAAACAATTAAGAGAGATGCAGTGAACCAATGTCTTCTAACTCCCTCATTCCTATTTAATAATTTATATACATAAAAATACTGTCTACTAGTTATTCATCTTACTCAGATGGGAATTTCTTCTCTATGTGTATTTACGCCAAGTTAACACCATGCTGCTTTAGTTCATGTTACTGTACAAGTTCATTAGCCACCACCGTATCTGGAACTCTGCTCAGCTACCTGATTAAATCTCTCTTATGAGGAAATAATCCTCTATTTATCTAAAGTATTTACATTTACCATATTATTTCCTCAAGCTGTTTATTGCTATCTGCATTCAATAAAGCAAAACTTAGTATTAGTCATTTTTTTGCTGCTATTTTATGACAATAAGAGAATATCTTGACTTAAAATACTTTGCCACTATATTATCTAAAGCATTACAGTCTTAGGACCTCGCAGGATTGGTCTAACTGCCTGGTACCAATACAGGTATCCAGCGCTATTCAGTTTCCTATCAAAAGTATGGTAGTTGCTTCTCAGGGTTTACCTTTTTTCTTGTTAAAGCAAAAGTGAACAAATGCACCAAAATAAGTTACCTGTGCTCCTTCCCTGTTAGCTTTGCATAAGAAATAACTTTTGCCCTAAAATCTAAGCCACGTATCAACCTCGAATTTAATACGGGATTGGGTTTTTTTGTTTGTTTTGGTGGGTTTTTTTTTTTGTGAAATATATGGTAAAGCAACAACGTTAAAGCAACAACACTGTGTCCCTATTCCTCAGTGCAGAATAGGCTCACATGCATGATACCAAATCTTTGCACAGGGTGATGAACAACCTCACTCATGACATTTACAGCTACTCTTTTACCTGTTTCATGACTTCTCCATTACAACACAGTGATCAAAACTATTTGAATTGATAACTTTGTGCATTACAAAATCTGCACTTTTTTTCCTGAAGTCAAAATTTTGATTTTCTATTATAATTTCTATACAATTCTATATTTACTTTTTACTTACACAAAGAACCAACTGCTCCTTGATATCTCTTTTGACTTTACCTATATTGTAACAGCAGCAAATTGGTACACTTGGCAGATCTCATAAGTCAGTAACCAGGTGGTACAGAACTTCATTCGCTGATAGACAGAAAGCTGCAAGCGGACATTGACATTTTCCTGATCTTAATTGATTAAGAGCAGGAAATTAGGTAAAATCTCAGAAGACTTTTAGCTATAACAGTACCATGCAAATTTATCTTCAGAAAAAGCTCAACTGCATTTATGGTGTTGAAAAGAGACATACCAAGTAGCACCAAACATTAAGTACAAAATGCTTTTTCGCTTTCATTTGCTAAGACCTCACATGTGCTCTCATATTCACCACTAAACTCTTTGCTGCATACTTTAGCAGTTCAAGCTGTGTAACAATGTAATTGTGATATTTCCAAGTACAAAGTCAGAATTATCATTTCAGAATTTGAGTTATAACTCCTCAGACAAAGGAAATAAAGCAACCTGAATTCATTTTTAAATTTGCCTCAAGTGAGCAAATTGAAAGGCTAACAAAGTACTGTCTTCAATCAAGACCAGAATGCTGTGTTTTACCTTGTATTTTTCATGATAACGAATACGTGTGCAATTAACAGTGTTTATCTGATGAACACAGACGCACTGAACTGCAGAAACTCACCTCAATCGTTTGTCTAAGCTCTATGGCTATTGCGAGTACCAGGAATGCATCCATCTTGGCTACCTGGTTATCCTAAATATCCATACAGCTCCCATACTATCACTGTATTTGACACATCATTTAATCACGGAGTAAGGATCTGCCAACTTTATAGGTCAGAGCTGCATTTTCTAAAAAGCCAAGTAAGGACAGGAAGACCGATGCTCCAGAGAACACATTTCTCCCATCATTTAGCAGTAATGGTTAGAACACACTGAGGACAAAATACTTCAGTGGATACGTGAAGTGTGAAGAATGAGATGGAGGAATTAAAGTGCTAGAAGCACACGCTGTGCATCCAGAAGATATCCTATGAACAGAGACATGGAGCACACAACCATGCAGGGCACCTGCATTACAGCGACAGAGGGCAGAGGGCAGAAGCACATTCCAATAAATTCCAGTTTTTATTTTGAACCACTCACTGGTGGGGAAGAACAAAACTAATAGTTGTAAGACTGGCGGTTTTATATTAACATCCAAGGATCTGTTGAAATACTTCGTGAATAACTGTTCCGCAAATATACAGCACCTTCCCAATAAGAAATTGCAAAGCACTGAGCTGTGTCATTTATTCACAGGTAGCAGAGGACTCTCCATAGTTGATCATAATACTGACTGCCACAGCTCAGCCCACCAAAAGCAGATGGGCAGCTAACCATACATACTCAAGTCTTTAATATTTATGTCCCAGTATGGCAGAGTAACCATTAGAACAGTAAATGGAATCTCTGAATAAGTCTGCAAGTCTTCAATTCACTCGAGAAAATGAAACATACTTGAAAACGAAGGAGGTGAAGGCAGCACGTAGAAGAGAAACTAAGAAAAGCCCTGCTTGCTGCTACCTGATATCAGTGCAAGAACAAAACTGAATTTCCAAGTGGTACATTAGTCTCCGTGTTTCTGATATATTCAGTGCTGTTTGTTTTTTTATATTAGCTTTAGGTGCTATAAAATTCATAGAGAAACTTTCATGATGTTAAAAAAAAAAAAAAAACCCTTGCTAAAAACAGCGACCTTAGATTTTCTGCTGCGTTACATCACTGAAAGATGATCTATATAGCTACTCAAGCCTGATTTTTTTTTCATAACACAAAAAAATACTTTATATATATATATATATATATATATATATATATATATATATATATATAAAATAGACCTTAATGTAAATGTTCCTGTCGAAGTGCATTTTTGTTTATAAGCTAGCAAAAATGACTAACATTTGCTCAGAAAGCTCCTTCATTCACATTTTTTCCTCTCCCTTAGGAATTCCAGTAACTTAAAAACTCAAACCAGAGCTATTAGTTGCCATATATGTCAAGTGAGCCAATCAAGTCTGAGTTCTTTAATGGCTAATCACGCATCAAGATTTTTCAACCATTAAAGAAAGGATTTACATAAAACCTCTCAAGATGTTGTTACCTAAGCTATCATTTGCAGCCCAGACAGCATCTAGGTGAAGCAACACATCTTAGCTGACATTACTTTTCAAATCTTTTTAAGCTTAGTAGGTGTTTGTACTTCCATTTCTGAATTGAACGTGTCCTTTTTACAAACACAAGTCAATAAAATCAGGAAAATAAGTTACAGAACCATAGAAACAAATAACAATGCACAGAAGACCTACAATTTGGTGGCACAAGCTTAATGATGACGATGAAAAGAAAGGAACAGTTGATTACAACAAATCCAAACAGGTGTAAAAGGAGTGTTTCAACAGTTTATGTCTATAAGAAATCTGAATCAAACAGCCTAGTAATCCAGATTCCTTGATAGTCTAAATTTTTTAATTCTGGAACTGAATTCCTGGCACAGATTTACAAACTTGGAAACATATACAAATAAAGAAAAATAAATAAAAAATCAAGTACAATACAGTACCTTTATTTTTAACAATACTACATGCTTGCATACTATATCCACAATCATGGAGATAAGAAATGCAATGTGTTTGGACTGCTCTTGAGATATGGCAGGAATTGCAGTTGTTCTTTTCTCTCCAGGAGAATACAAGCAATAAAAAAAAACCCTTCACATTTTTTAAGAAGAATATATTTAAGGAGAGAGATCTTAAGGTGAATTATAAAAGAAAATAGTAAGTGGCAACAGGTGGCAAGAGGAAGTTCAGAAGGAAGTCTTTTTCCATTTCACATCTCATGTAACAAGCATTGGATTAAAATAAGATGAAATTAGTTAACAAATAAATATCTGCTGTGCAAAGCTACTGAACTGTTCACCACAGATGGACAGGCTGCTTTTTAATTTAAGACTTAACAATGACTCAAAACTATTAAAATTCAGTGAACAAACTTGTCTTGGTTGTGGTGTTTTGCTTTCTTTAAATTAAATAAATCAGGAGTAGATGGGGAGGGCTGCATCTCCCCTACAAACAATACAATATGCGACAGAGCTGTCTCAGAGAACTATCCCAGCTGGCCTCTGAAATTTGGGTTTGTTTAGTCACACTGAGAAGTATACCTCTGTAAATGCAGAATGTGACAACCAATACAAATCCCTCATCTAGCCAGTCGTTGCATCTGTTATAGGTAAGTAAATAAGGTAAACAAGCAGCCTTGAGGAGGAACTTGAATGGCAAAATATTATTAGCTCAAGACACTAACAGATTACAGACAGATAATGGGCAAGATACAGGCACGGTCATTTCCAACTCAGCTCAAGCAACATTTTTCGTTTGCTTGGTGAAATGACAATAATTACAAATGCAGTAACAAAACCCATCACCTTTTTGTTAGCTTGTTTGCTTTAAAAATCATATTTTGTGTTTTCAGGCTGCTGGTAACATTTTTGGAAATCGCTTAAACTACTACTCATTTTATTCACAGACATAATATACAGTACTTCCTATAAAACATTTTTTATCTAAACAAAGACAGCATGCTGTAGTCATCAACATTTCACACATTGTCTGAATACACAGTTTTACTAAAATTTCATCTTCCTTTTCTAAGAGGTACACAGATCACAATGGAAAAAAACCACCAACATAAGAACATGAATAGAAGCGTGAAGACCTTGTAACAATTCTCTTCCAAGTTTCAGGATAGAAAAAAAACAACAGAACATGGAAGCATGACAGCTAGATGTTCCTGATGAGAAGCCAACCAAAGCAGTTAAGACACAGGCTGGGCACCATCACTGCTACAGACAGATTTAGAATGACAAAAACAGTTACTTCTCAGTTCACAAAATTCTCCACATAAGCAAGACTGCAGCCGCATGCCCTGCAGAAGTTACTAGATGCTCATCCATAGCTCTGGTAGCCTTTTGGTTACCAGTAGCATTAAAAAGTTTGTAAACGTACTTGGATTCCAGTAGATTGCCTGCAAGCATCTAAAAATCAACAGCATTTATAAGGTGACTAAGTCAAAGTCCTAAAATCGTTTCTCAGCATGCAAACACCATCATCACTTTTGTTTGGTTCTGTTGGTCAATTCTAAGGGTTGAATGTTCAAATATGGATAAATTACTCAACTGCTTCAGGGCAAGCTACAAGATTAAAAAACAAATACAAATCAAAGTCCACGTTATTAACAGAATCTGCAACTTGTTATTCTTCTTCAGCCCAAAGAGTTTTTAAAGGAGAGAAAATTGCCAGACATGCAAGAGATGTCTAAAATCAACAAATCTTCCATTTTCCCATATTTATCTTAGCCGTATTTCCCAGACTCCACTTTGAAGCAGTTACAACACCCACGTTCAATAGGACAGCAGACAACCTGAACATTCTATTTCTGTTCCTAAGTTCATAGTTTTAAATGCAACACTAGCAGACCTCGACTTGAACTGGTGAGCCAAGCAAAACATAGTCATTATCATCACAGATTCATTTGACAGACTTATATTTAAGTGTATACTGGTTTGGAAACTGAAAGTTAATTGTGACTTACCACTCCCTTCTATCTGATGTTTTCATCTGCCTAAAAGCTGAGTACTTAAACTTCTGAGTAAGGAATGGCTATCTAGACATTTAACTCATTCCAAAAGGAGTAGGCAGTGAGATCACAACTAATTGTTTGCAAGAACCCAAGAATGATATAAAGTTTTAGGTTACAGCAGTAACACAGTCACACCTCTGGCAGTAGAAACAAAAGCTAGCTCACTAACTTCAACTAGTCTCACAGTCCTCTTTAGGGTTATACTAAAGCCAAAATGAGTTGTTTCAATGTCTGGCATTTTGGTTACAATGGTAATTGAAGACATATTTGAAAGAAAGCAATTTGAATCACCTGTTTTTCCCCCAGAACAACCAATCCTTGCTGAGGTGGATACCCATTCCTTATTATAAGAATTCATCTAAATAAATAATCCACTGGAATTGTGCTACTTGACTTAGTATTGTTCCTCAAAAGATGGCCAATTAAGAAATATTACACCCAGAGCACCCTGACAAGGAAAAAAGCCAAGACTTTGCCAGGAAACAGAAAGCTGCCCAAATTCAAAGCTGTCTTAAATAGAGCTTGCTGTGAGTAAGCAGAATTGTCTCATTTCAGCCTTCTGTGTCTCCTCTTCAAGCACACAATAGTCTTAGCTATTGAGAATATTGAGAAATAGAAAATCCCAGAGCAGAAATATGCAATAATAAGGCTAAGGCTGATACAAGCTACAGATACTTCTGCAACTATGAATGATTCTTCAGTGTACATACAGTCGAGTAGATAAATTTGCTCAATTTGCAGGAACAGTCTAGATGTGAACACTATATGAGTTCAATCCAGCTAAAAAGTAAAAACTAGGCTGCTGACACGGCTGCATTTCTGAGAGGACTGATCACATCCTTTTTCATTTCTGACTTGTTTTTCATTTACTTCAAAGAAAAGGCAAGTTTCTTTGCATTGACGCATATCTAAAGTAGTAACTTTATCAACTGTCCTCGAGGACAGTCTGCAGTCAGCTATATAGCACCCCTAGTAAGTCATGTGAGATTTTAAAATAATTTTAGATAAGAACTTTGCTAAATTAAGCTATCAGATAAAGATAAAAGACAAACTATAACAAGAGATCTCATGGAGTTCTGAGTTGTTGGCATCTTCTACCAAGCCAAGTTATAACCAACAGCCAAACAGCTGATGTCAGCTAAAACAGCTGAGATGTTTCTGCTGTCACATTTAGGGCAAAAATAAGAGTACATTATTCACAGTTATACAAGTACGTCTTTCGTTTTCAAGGACTCAGAGTGGTTTGGGTTGGAAAGGACTTTAGGCCATCTAGTTTCAACCCTCCTGCCACAGGCAGAGCTGACACCATCAGATCAGGCTGCCCAGTGCCCCATCCTACCTGGCCTTGACTGCCTCCAGGGATGGAGTATCCACTGCTTCTCTAGGCAACTTCTGTCAGTGCCTCAACAACTTCGAGTAAAAAAAACAAGTCTTCCTAATATCTAACCTGAATTTCTCCTCCTTTAGTTTAAAACTGTTTCCCCTTGTCCTATTGTTTTTAAGGCAGATGGAAAAAGTAAAAAGGAAAGATGGGAAGCAAATAATGCAACCTTCTTTTCTCAATGCTTCCAGTAATATCTAGAGGCCACAACACATCATATCATTGTCTTTTCTCCTTCTACCTGTAATATCTCTGAACATGTCATCTTGGACCACTTCCAAGCATCCCCATACTACAAAACTTTTTCACCACCGCAAATTCTGTCTTGCCGCTTTATCCAACAGCAGAGAGACAAAAACAATACAAAACACAACTCAGTACACAAAGCAGAATACTACTTCAGTCTTTATAATACCATTTTATTCATTATTATCCTAACAACAATTTTAAGGCCAAAATGGTTTTCCATTGCACTGATAAATACATAAGAAAAAGAAGCAAGAGGTCCATGCCAGAGAGTGCCTTCTTCAATCACAGGAAATGAGAAATGCCAAGGAAAGTGTATAAATCACAAACAACACCAAAGTGCAAGGTAGCATACATCATTTCATACAGAATGAAGGCAAGTTTAACCAGGAAGATGTAAATTAATAACCATGTCAGGGAAGAAAATGCAGAGGGAGAAAGAGACATGAAAAATTAAGCTGCCCTGGCAAATATGTATCATGACAATGCAATGAAATTCAACTTGAAGCACAAGAAACACCCAAAGATTCGGAATATCACATTTGCACTTGTAGTTCCGTGAATGAGGATTAGATGCTAAGCTGTCACGCTGCATCGCAAGTGTTGGCAATTCAACGGGGCAACATTTTGTTCCTTGTACCATGCACTAAACCAATCAGCTCATTCTATTAGGCAAGCACTAGTGCACTAGATCATCCAAAGTCTTCATCATTTGCATCAAATAGTTCCCGCAGTGTTAACAGTTCTTAATGACAGAGCAGATCTTGGCTCTGCTGGCCTCCTGTCTTCTACAAGCGAATCCTCAGTTCTTACGGCTATTTAAATTAACAAGGATAAAGCATCTAGGATTATTTCTCAACTGTACCTCAAACTGAAGGGCAATTAAAAGTCTGACCTTACACATTATGCCAGCAGGCACAGCAATGCACCCGTTTCCTTTAATAATACTGCAAAAAAATTAAGATTACTTTAAAGCATTTAATATCACAGCTTGACTTTCAGAGATACTAAAGCCTAATGTTGGACTAAAAATAAAAATCATATAACCTAGAAGCATGTTAAAAGAAAGGATAATTGCCTATAAAAAATGAATTAATTACAAGTGCAGCAGAATCTTTACCACCTGCTAAATTTCAGAAAAGTTTAATGGTCCTCTAGAAAGGAACGACTCGTTCCCAAATGGTAGGATGATGCTGGTAACAGAGGTATACGAAGCAGCTCAAGGTAATACCATGAAGCACACCTGGAAGCTATTTTGCATCTTCAGTCAGATACGATGATACCACAGGCAATGTAACCAAGCAAGAAAAAGCAGTGACAGCAGCAGCCCATCTACTTGCAAGAGCAGAGATTCTGTGACAGACAGAAGGGAGGTGCAGCGTCAGCCTGGCAGAAACAGCAGAGAGAAACTGAGCTTTAAATAAAAAGACGCTTGTCAGCACCACCAACCACATAGATTTTTTTTTTTTTTTTTTTAACTAGTACACAGGAACACACTGTGTCACCCAAACCCTCTCAAGCAAGCAGAAAAAATCCCAGGCAGGTAGATGCCTTGCAATTGTTTCCTAAAACACCGCAGGTCACGCTGCCCTGCACAGCAAACTGTCAGGGGACTGGTTAGGGCCAAGCACTGCACTGAATTCCATGCTGACATGCGGTAACAAGAAGTATGGAATGACACCATACACTGCAACGTGGAAAAAGAGCAGGACTGTCTCCACCACCTTCAAAGCTGTCTCGTACTGCACTACTGAACTACAAACCACAGCGTTAGCCTACACTGGAAAAATTTCAGTGTATAACCACCTTTTCTTGGGAGAAATGACAGTTACGCTCCAGGGGCTGGGCCAAAACAGTCAGGAAATTATGAATCCAACTCATTTACCCTCAAGTCTGACTCCTCTGCACAGCATTGTGAGTTATCGGCTCAGCTTGACAAAACCATTTAGATGCTAATATGAAGACAAATTCTCAGCATCTTATAAAAATTGCTTTGTGTAACTACAAGCATCTCCGCACCAAACCTCCAAGAAATGCAAAACATCAGGGAATGCAGAAGTCAGAGTTCATTAGCTTGTTCCAACTGCATGAAGACATTTTTATTATGTTAATTTATTTGAATGGGCCATTAAAATATAAATCCAAATAGAAAGTCTGGCCAAATAAATATTATGGCTACTTGGATGAAACGAAACCTTTCCAATAAAATGTGAAATGACAATTCTACATTAAGTGCAACTGCTGCCTTCATCTTTCTTCAGATCTTGACGTGGCTATTGGAAAGTGAACAGAACAGGCATTATTTGTCCCCCTGGCTCCTCATGCAGGTCTCTAAAGAACACTTAATCTAAACAACTAATTTATGGTATTAAGCTCTTGGACATTAAGTATCTCAAATTCCACTTCAGGGTATTAGGCCAACTGCTGTTTAAATTATGCGTAAATTGGCTCAATCATGACTCTCCACTGGAAAGATCTGCCTTATAGATCATGTCCTCAGGGAATCAAACGCTTTAATGACAACCTACCACTAAGCTAATCAAGAATCAGAAATGGAGTTAGAATTAACTAAAACAGAGGCACTGAAATAAAGACAAGAAAGTCAATAGTGTTATCTAGCTGAAACAGGTCATGCATAGTAGAGTTTCCCCACCATTTACTACTGCAATACCTTACTACTATAATAAAAACAAATTTTAAGCCTCTGCAAAATAATACAGGAAATTTGAAACTCTTCTTTTAACTTCAATGCAGTGAAATTACAACTCATTCACAAGTTTAAGTCCTGTCACCAGCCAATATCAGATCTCAATAACTGTATGAGAGTGTTTGAATATTCTATGTAATTTCTGCTGTAACCTTACAATACTATGTTCTTTCCTTGCTCACAGTAAAGAATGGATACTAAACCTACATAAACCTATATAAGTTCAAGTATTCAGTGCTCTTAAAATGAAGAAAGGATTTTGCACTTAAAAACTGCTTGGTATTTAAGCTCCAGGAGCTGCACAAGCCTGCTGCAAATCACAAATTTATGTGTAGGTTTCAGTACCTAAGCATATTAAGTACATTTCAAGTAAATCTACATCTATGGAATGGCTCCACGTTTTGGTCAGGAAATCAGTCATGTCAACAAACTTTTCTACAACGGTTCTGGCTTTGACCCATGCTGTGGTAATCTTTTTCAAGTGCAGAAATTAAGGCAGAAAGCAGTGCATGCACGGGATAGGTTTTGAGGTGATATTGTTAGAAGAAAAATAAATAAATAAATTTAAGTCCTCTAATTTGTCCTCAGGCTACAAGATCCTTTTGCAACTCACAAGCTTAGGTATTTTTTGTCTCAGCTCTCACTCGCCCTGTAAGAAGAATTCTTCAGCAAAGCTTGAGAAAGTAGTAATGCAGTCTAAGGAAGAAAGTTAAGGACTAACACATCTCCTGTTCTATTTTAGAAAGAAGATTCAAAAACAACAGCCTCTCAGCCTTTCATCCCAGCCAACCAGGAAATTAGAATCACACGATATGTCTGAGGCTGAGCTGGGAAATACCAGCATAATGTCACGAGCACACACCGACTTCCTGAAAAACAGCTACAAATGAAGATGTCATGAAAATAACTGCGAATCCAAGGAGCTTCTCACTGAAAAGTAGCTAGTATTTACATACACCTAATGTCAAGGACATAAAGACGCATGACGGAGGTCAATGAGAAATACCAACTAGGAATTAGGTTTTGATAAGTCATGAAATGAAGGGAGCTTTTTTATGAGGCTGTAGTAACAGAGCAGGAACCATCCTGATGCCAGGCTAAGGATACGCTCTAGAAAGCCAGCAGCATCAGGCTGACTCAGCTGAACCTGTCTTTTAGTACTAACACTTTCTCAGAATTACTTTCAATGGATTTTTGGATTTATATACAAGTGATATGTTTACTCTCACATCAGAAAAGAAAAAAAATGCCGCAAACTTTTACCTTACCTTCATTTAACTGAGCTAAACAAAACATTCACTTTTCCAAAGGCTCCTAGTTCTCTACACACACTTAAAAAAAAAACATTCAGCTTCATTATGTTTTAGACAAGTGTATCACAGCCACGTCCATAAATAACCCTCATTCATCATTGTTAAGTTCCTGGGTTTTGCATTTTTCCCATTAAATCAATAAGAACTTCACAGCTGCTACCTTTCCTTTATCCAGGAAGCTTTTCTCTCTAAGCTAAAGAGAAGCAGGGAGATTGCAGCAGTACTTCCAATCTAAGCACCAAGTTACCACGTGTGGAGAAGGGAGGGACATCAAAGGAAAGAAAAGGAAAAAAAAAAACACATAACAGCAGGATAAGAAAAATTGATTTTTAGTATTCACGCCAACAGGCATAACCCTCTCAGCAGCATGGTTACACACAGTAACTTCGCCAGAGCTCTGAGTCAACAGCTTGGAGCTGCCATACTCAAAGGCTGACCATGCCAGGGGTATTGCTTCATCGTGCAACTAGACATGAACAACCCTGTAAGCAACACAGTCCATAAACGTAGCCTTTTAGCTTTGTTCAAAGCACTTTAAACAGCAAAGTATAAGGAAAGTCTAATTTGAATTCCACGAGCTTTAAAAAAAATCAGAACCTCTCAACTAAGATTTGAAATGCGTGCATATTAATTTACAGAAATGTGCAGCTAACAGCAGCTATTAAAACAGCTTACAGTTTCACATTAAGTTTACTTGCCAAGGAAAAGGGCAAGCATTCTCCCATGGAATTAATCACTCATCTGTCAACATTTCTTAAATGTTGTCAGTGATGCATTATAGTTTCTCATGTACTAAAACAAAAAGAAAAATTGACAGATATTACTCATGAACTGATGTTTTATGAAGACATAGAAATTCCTCATTTTAAGAACTGTACTCCCATCAGGTTAATGGAAATGTTTCACACAACCTTTCCAACAGAATTCTGTTGGAAGGTCTAGATCAGAAATAAAGGTGCATCTTCAGATAGAAACTCTTATTCAAATGTATTCCCATAATTTTCTATCTACAAGTCTGCACTCCCAGCTCATCTGTGCAAATACTACCAATCACACTCTTCTACAATCTTCTACAATCTCTACTACCAATCACACTCTTCAACAAAAGCAGGAGCCAAGGAGGTCTTACCTTGCTGTTTCTGAGTGTACCTGTGTAGCACGTGACAGTCTCTCCTAAGTAAGCAGTCTGACCTTCACACCACAATGTTCTCAATTTTAAGATACAGATAAAATCGGTTTTAAAATACTCTTACAAGCCCTACTGAACTTCTGAAGCAGCCATACAAATTTAAATTTTGAAATTTTGAATGATTCACTTAGAAATATTGAGCCACACTATTCCTTTCAATCTTCATGGATCTGTTAAGAACATTCAGGTATGGAGTTACCAAGACCTAGAACTTGTACCTAACCAGCAAGGGATTACTACTTCCCTGATCCATGAAATCACTTAGTGACCCTGCATACCCCATGCAGAATTTACCCTCATTGCTCTGTTCATTGCTGCCTTTATGTAACTCTTTTTTAGAAATACAGATTCCTGTCATTTTTTATTTCCTGGCCATAGTTTCTTTCTTATTTAAAAAGCAAACACTCATCATATGATGCCTTCCTTCACTGACTTCACTGCCAGCATTTTCCCATTAGTTCTTAACTCTTTTTCAACTAAATCAATCCAATTAACTGCTTTGCCTTTTTCTTAAGACAAAGATGTCAAATAAAACCAGACCAGGTACCAATGCCTCCTATTTGACAACATCCTCTGATGATCCATCATTGTGTTTCATTTCATTGTTGCCATGAACAGAGCTCTTGTGTCTAGGGCTTACAAACTGTAGAAAACAAATGTCAAAGGCCTTCCAGCTCTGGCACAAAGCCAACGTATTACAAGTATTACAGGATGATCAACGCTGTGCTATCGTGAATAAATACGCAATACAATTAAAAAAAGAACAATAAAATGGTCTCTCACAGTCTGACACAACGGTACAGCATCATACATTTCTACTAATGACTTGTTCTCAGCTAACCCTTCCTTCAAGGGCAGTGTCAGCAACTGCTAAGGCAGAAAAGACCTTACTAAGTTTTGTCACTCGGTACCACCAGCTACAGCAATTTGTGTTGGCTTATAATGCCTGGTATCCCACTACCACTTCTCCTCCAATACTTTGGAAGTAACAAATCTCAAGAGACAAAAATACAGTGTGAAACTAGGTAATTGTTCTAGGCTGTATCCTCTGCTTCCTAAGAGAGCACCATGCCTCAAGTTTAGCACCACTACCTCAGATGAAGTCTCACAAGTGTCTTTGGATAAAAGGAAAATAAACAACAAATAATTTGTGCAAATAGAAAATAATGTTCTTAAATATTTTTCACTTCCAGGTTTTCATTCTTTTCAGCTACTTGATGATGATGGTAAACTTACCTCTACCCAAGGGTCTCTAAAACCTATTTGGGTTCAGTAACTCAACTGTCACAAGGGTGATATAGATAATAATATCTATATAGATATTATAGATATTATTATCTATATATAATCTATTATATATAGATTATATTATTATATTATATATATTATATTATTATATAATATAATATATATTATATATATATTATATAAATATATAAATTATATATATTTATATATAAAATATATATTATTATAATATTAATATAATATAATATAATTTATATTTATATAATATTATTTATATAATATTATAATATAATATAATATATAATATTATATATAATATAAAATTATATATTATATTATATATATAGATTATATATATTATATATATATTATATATATTATATATCTTATCTATATATAAGTATATAGATAATAATATCTATATACTTATCGCTAAAAGCTTGTACAAACAGATATGCACTTCATGTTTATGAAACTGAGATTTTGAAATGTTTGCTGTAAGAAAGTTAATCTCATATTTAACATGAGCCTCCAAGTGTTTCTCCTGAAAGCAAGGCAGGTGGTAGTTCAAGTCCATATCTTATCTCAACTTGAAATTAAGGACTTCTTTTTGTTCGTATCACATTCCCAGTCAAGCAGAGGAACAGCAAACATAGGCCAAAAGGCTTCAGGACCTATACAAGGAACATATT
This sequence comes from Meleagris gallopavo, assembly GCF_905368555.1. Classification (NCBI taxonomy): domain Eukaryota; kingdom Metazoa; phylum Chordata; class Aves; order Galliformes; family Phasianidae; genus Meleagris; species Meleagris gallopavo. Next base: position 2,563,023 of record NC_139410.1, read on the forward strand.
CTACTTGCGTTGGTAGGTACAAAAGCCATACCTACTGAACAAAACATTATCTTTGCACGTTAATATTCCAAGTAATTTATTTTCACAAGTTGCTGGTATCCTCAGTTATCTATCTACTTAAAACTAATTACAAATGGTTCAGCAAATTCTTGACTACAAACTCAAACACTCCAGCAAGTCCTTCAGACCTGCTGATTTGTATTGAGAATAACATTCATTCATTGCTGTTTTTTAATCACCAACCCAGCAGAAAATTAAAAAACATCAGTTTATCGCCTCGTTTTTCTCTATAAGCCTCTATTTAAAGAGCACCTAAAAAGTAACACTTGCAAAAAAATTAAATGAACTGTCTGAAAATGATTCTTATTTGCTATGGGCTGTTTTTCGTTTCATAATTAACAAGAAAGCATTCTGTCTTTCTAGATTTTCCTGTAACCTGGTAATGTAAGTCCAAAACATACCCCAAATGTGCCAGACTAATGATATAGTCTACTAATAAAAGTTGAGTGTCAACATATCAGAAACACTTTCTAACAGACTGTATACTGCACCACAACATTGCAATTTCGCTACCTCGTTATTTGGACAAACAAAATACATGTCAATTTTATTAATTACACAATACATCATGCTCACCTACTTCATTTGCTTCTGCAATGCCTTTGTAGGAACACTGAAGTAATAAATACTGAAGGTTATTTGTGTCAGAGTATGTTATAGAGTTTCAACAAAGACTTTTCCCTTGGCTTTATGTAAACTAAGTCCCAGTGCCATTCGATTGTCATGACAGTACCAAACCCTGTAAACAAATGCTAATCCCCTCACACTGATACTCTATTTCTTGAATTTAAATAAGAGAATTACTATTTTCATCTTTTGCACCAATGTATTTTGTTTCTATTCCAAATATGAACTACTTAAGGGTTTGAGATTTGACACAGAGGAAAAATCATTAACCTACACCACACATAATGACTTGATTGTCTTTGAGTCCCTATGGCTGAGCACCTCCCATTACCCTGGAGACAAGAGATCTTAGCACTCTGCTCCTAACTGTACATTCAAGTTTTAAAGACAGTATCCACTCTAATGTTTTTCCTTCTACTGCCTCAGAAACCGATCTAGCAGAGTCTGAAATAGATAATTGTCATTCATACTTAGTCTGACATTTCACTCCAATGAGTCAAAGCCTACTTAATCCAAAAAAAATCACTTTAAACATGGAAGGAAATAGGAATGGGAGGGTAACTGAATAGCAACGCTGCTTCAGCTTGACTTTCTGCAGTAAAAGCACAAGAGGAAAGGCTGGGGGACTCTGGAAAATAAATCTCATGCAGCGTTCAAGACTGGATTAGAAGGGACCAGTAGAAGTTTTTTTTGTTTTGTTTTGTAGTTATTTACAGAACCCTGCCATGCCTGAAGCCGTTCACATAGGCACATTCCAGAAAGTTGTTATTCAGGACAACTCATTCCTGTTGCACCATTCACAGTTAGGGTAACAACATATCAAGAATTAGACTGACAGGGCATCTCTTAATTTAAGGACTTGGTTGTGAGAAGAAGCACAAGCTCTGCTGAAGACAAAGACATTTCAGAAATCACGCAGAGAAGTTCGTATACTGAAATAATCAGAGGAAGGCCTTTTGTTGTGCTGTGTTCTTGCACAGAGGCCAAAAAATTAGTCTTGGAGTGTAGCAGCAGTTCTCCAGTATAAAGTAGTTGGGCAAATAGCATCTGTGACCTTGAGCAACAATACCCTGCTCCATTTACATATCTTGATATCAATAAATGTATTTTCAAGTGCACTAAATAGTAAAGTGGTAAGGAAGATTTTCACTTGAATGTGTCAAAAAACTCAACAGTCACAAGTCAGTTCCAGAGCCATCATATAATGCATTGAAAGGAAGCACACAAACTCTACTGCTAGAATACAGTCCAAATTATACAAGTCCTACTATATGGTATAAGCTGTTGTCGGGTATTCCATTTTCAACTCTACTTTTCAATCAGAGAAGATGTTCGTAATTACAGCTTGATGGAAGCGAAACCAATTCTTGAAGGCAGCATTTTAGTCAAGGTCAAATCTGTGTAAGACGCATTATGCTTGATATCATCTCAGAACAAAGGGTTCCCTATTATTTCAACATGATTCTTCAGAAACTGGAGGAGAAAATCCCAGTTGATCTGGTGGATGCAAAGGCCTGAGATCAAGTCTACAGTTTGTGATGGAACATAGAAAAGCAAAGCGTTAGCACTGGAAAAAGCGAAGTAACCATGTGGTTCAGATGTTACAGCAGTGCCACCCAATAATGACACAGCAAACTAGAGGAAGAAGCACCATCTAGAACATGCACGTGATAACCACTTTTTAAGTAGACAAAAAACATCTTCACAAGTCTGATGGCTGTCTAAACAACCTATGTTGTCAGAGGGGCAGGAAGCTTTTATAATTTTGATGTGGTGGTTAGAGTTGTCAAAAGTAAAAATGAGCAAACCAATTAGTAAAAAAAAAAAAAATCAAAATTCATTAAGACATTATTCTTTTAAGGTTATTTCAGGGAGCAGAACATTAGGATACTTCTCTGAAGGAAAGTTCTGACTTCTTACAGTCCAAAAATCACACACAAGGAAAAGATAAGGAAAAAAGCCATCATAAAGGATTAAATAAATTCTTCAATAATACATATTCATGTCTTACACTTCAAATTAGGCAATGTAGATATAATAAGAATGTATTTGCAAGGATGAAAATGAAGATGCAGGCCTTCTGAGGTAAGAGAGAAACATCAAAGTAGAATACAGCTTAAATCCTCTGTAGGAGAGAAATTTATTGCAGGGATATTTTGAAGATCTCTAAGATTAGAGAAATGAGGAATACATACAGCCCTATCACAACTATTTTATTCCTACTGTTTAATTAATGCCCAAATAATAGTTAGGAACTATCTGACACGGAAATATCTCCTCAGGATTGCAGAGAATTCCCCAAAGCTTGAATTTGAAGAAATGCTGTGTGTCTGAAATCCTAGTGATGCTATGGCTTCCTGATGGACAGCAGGTCCAGCAAAGGGCAGGCATGAATTGTTTCAACGCATTAATGCAACAATGTTTAAAATGAGCCATCTGGTAACCCAGAGTTACAGGGCTTAGTACAAGCCAAACGGCACTCACACTGCAGCCCTCATTGCTGTGACTGGGGGCAATCTACCTGCCACAATGGCAGCAGTCCCTGAACCCATTTTATTTTTAGACAATATATTGCATGTTTTGTTTAACAATACTGTTTTTATCCTTTTTTTTTTTTAATTGTTGCTATCATTCTTACAAAAAAATAAAATGTAGAAAACACAGCAACTTCCACATTGCCATGAAAGAACAGAATTGTGAAGAATTGACAGGTCGGTGAATCAAGAGTTAAGATGCACTGCTGTGCTCATTTCTTATCAGACCATTAAATGTCACCTAACTGCACCCCAGCTGCTGACCTGTGGCAGGGAAACAGCATGAGCACACAGCTAAATGAGTAAGCAGAAGATTGGTGGAAAAAACTGAAAGATGCGCATAAGTTGGAAGTATTGGTAAGCAGTAATTGTTTTGGAGAACAAGTTAAGTATAGGAAGGTGGCAGAAATTAACACTTGTTTTGCTATGTGAATGTAAAGAACCTCGTGTGAATGCTAATCTTTAACCGCTACATTTATTAATTTTAATATTCAAAACATTTATAAAAGAAACTGCATCAAAGCAGGCAGGTAAGAACTCCAGACAGTTCTACTATGAAAAATTGCCTTGCCTTATAAATGCCAACCCAGAGCACATTACCTAAGAGGTCACATGAGCTTCACTTCACTACCAGTCTTCACACGTGTACAAAATCCTTATTCTCAGATAAACTTTGAGATATGACATAGTTTACAAACAAGTAGAAAAAGCCTGCCATGGTGCAGTTAAAAAAAAGCATTAAATCTTAAGATGTGCCCTGGAATAAAAGAAAAACCTCGCTGACCAGCTATTATTTAAATTCTGAAAACGCAAAACAAAAAATATAGCATATCAATGAAAAAAATCCAAATAAAAACACTCAGCTGCCAGAATATTTTAGTTAACAGGAAGACTGTATAAAGACTTCTCTGATCTGTACCCACTTTAGCTCCAAAACACCTTGACATTAAATAGTTTGAATCAGATCACAGTGATGAAAATAAAACTGAAAAGCCAGCATAATAAATCACTGTATCACTGTAACAAATCACTAAATCACTGTAAACCACATAAAAACCGTAAGATCATGGCCTAAGGTTTTCTGTGGGCTCAGGTGGGTGAAGATTCCAATTCGGAGTTCATTCCTAGACAGCAGAAGTACCACCGCATTCAAAAACAGCTTTGCTCAATGGACATGTTCCATATTGTGCTATATTCCTTCTTTGCTTGTTATCAGAACATCTGCACACCAGAGGCAGCCCTATATTCATTCCCACAGTTCTTCTTAAACAGAAGCACAAGCTGTCAAGGGTGGGCTTTGTTTTTTTTTTTTTTCCCAAGTTTGAGGCTGAGAGCTAAATCACACAGATTCAGTCGATACTTTTGAGGATGCATTAAACTTCGCTCTCAGACTTGTAACAGTTTTATTTTTATTATTTATTTTATCATTTAAACAGAGAAAATCCAGAGCAGCCACAGAAACTGGAGGTCCCCTGTAACACAGTGGCAAGTGCAGCAAGGATAGCAAAATAGCAAGGTCCTAGGCTGCAGCAAGTAAGGACTTGTTCAAATGCAACAGCTATGGGTGCAGAAACAAAGGAAAGAATGTGCTTACCTTTGGAAAGCCTCAGAGTCCAGAGATGTGTGCTTGCTGCCACTGCCAACCCTCAAATGAAGTCTGGTAAGGAGCGGATCCCAGCTCCAGCCCTTCTGATCACTCAGACAGATTGCATGCACCTCAGCTCCCCTGGGTTGGCCCTGCCTTCCCACCAGGTGCTCAATTACTGTTTCAAGCGGTGACACCTGCAGAGCCAGATTGAATGCAGGTTCTCAGTCCCTTAAGCATAAAAGTAAAATTAGCATTCTAACTCTTCTCTTAAAATTCTGTCATCTGCTTGCCTTTAAGTGATTTAAGGAAGGAAGCAAGTACTCTCCTGTTTGTTTTTATTTTTTGGTATTGTTTTATATTCTTGTTTGGATAGCAACTGTGATTTGAACTCAGCCAAGTTACTCATTTGGAGCCAGTTTCAAAGAAAAAAAAATGTTTTAACTAGTGACAAAGTTTGATTAGATTTGTGACTTATGGTAAACTATTCAAATAAAGCTATGTTACAGAAGACAGCTCGCCTAAATACACATAGCCCAGAAGTACATAGAACTGTATTTCTTGAGCATCACAGCCCCTAAAAAACATGATTTGTGATGATTTAATCTCTACACAAATGGGTATAAAAAGGAAATACAACTGTTATGCTTGGAAAATAAAACTGCCGACAAATACTGTAGCCCGAGTGATTTTCCAAATAGCCACGTTACTTTCCAATAATAACATATTTTCTCTGTATCCAGACAGAAAAGTAGTAAGTATATGTACTGAACATCAGAATGTAAGTTAGTTTAATTCTTCACTTCTAGGTTTAGGAAAAGAACTCAAACAATCTGCATGTTTTCAAACAAGAAACAAAATCAAGTTAGGAGTTCCAAATCACACAACACACAATCCCAAGCAGTTCATTGCTCTCTTTCAATGTTATGTACAGAGTGGCCAGAGTGATAGACAAACAAATCTGGAGCAGCTGACACTGACATCACTTTCATAACAAAAAATGTTACCTGATGGAAATAATCAAAAAGATAAAATTCATGTGACCTTGCTTCAGATAGCGTTACTTTAATTTATGCTTTTATGAATAGAAGTCATGTCAACATATTGATTCAACGTCATTCTGGGCTGTTTATGAAAAATGCTTTCAGTATTAAAGCTGGAGGATTTCATACAGTGACACTTAGCCAACTGCTAAGGACTGGCAGGGTTCAGAGATCTGTCTCTGCCATCTGCACACAAATAACTGTCAGTTGTTTACTCAAGAAGTAAATGTGGAAGTTAGAATCATAGCTACTGAAATACATATAGCCCTGTTCAAAGAAAAAAAAATTTCATCCTGCAGTTAGAATGACACCTTTAAAACACATATAGCCCTCCAGATGTTGTACAGGATATTACTTGTAAGCAAGTTATAAACAAATAATAATTTGTGAAAGCCGAAAATTCAGTCTTGCAAATTAGGTTCCAATGATTTTAAGTCTCTTCTGGGGTGTACGTCTCTACTGTGATCACACCTTTCAAAGATCCTCCTTGACTACAGTACATAAGTTGAAAACAATATCATAGAAGCATAGAATCGCAAGGTTGGAAAAGACCTATAAGATCATCTAGTCCAACCATCTTCTCACTGCTACCATGATTAATCTGCTGTTGACTGAATCTATTTTATCCTTAACTCTAAGCATGGAGCACACATCTAAAGGCATGACACGAGCTGTGACTGTACTTGTGAACAAAAGCAAAGCAAGCTGCTAACACCACAAGCTTTGCTGCAACTGCTATGATTGTACCAACATTGCAGCAGCACCACGTACAGAAGACTGCCCCCACGTTAAAGAAAATTGGTTTCGTTGATGCAAGAATTAGTAAGACGTTAGAAGCACCAGCAAGCTTGATGCTGCATGTTTCGTTATCCACCTCAAAAATGATCCAGAACAGAGAAAGAAACGCAGCAACAATAGAAAGGAAAGCAAGAAGGCGTAGAGCACAGTGCTGGAAGCACTACAAATGAAACGTTTTTTTGCATCCCTGACTACTTCCTTGGCATTATTCCAGATAGTCTTGGCTACAGATATTCCCTTTCCTTTAAGATAAAATACAACTATTTTTTGACAGGGGTGTTGACAACCAGTTGGCATGATAAAACATTTAGATAAATATTTCTTAAGCAGCAGGTTACCTACCTGATAGGAAATGAATTCTCTATCTTCAAATATATTTTAAATCCAATTAAGTATACTTAATCCAGACAATAATAAAAAAAAAAATCAAACTGCTGAACTACAACAGTAAATTTAATTATCAGTTTCTAAACTAGACTGCATATTAAGATAATTGGTGATTTGTTGGCACATTTTAATCTAATATAAAGATACTGCATAGGTATGTTCACAGTGGAAAAACTCCTTTAGCCAGAAGCAAGTAAAACAATTTTTTTTTGAAGTATTTAAGATGGATTTCTCAATTAAGTAAGAGTATTTCTCATCAGGAAAGGATATTAAGGTGTGGACATAAGGTTTTTTAATTTAAATCTATAGGTTCAATTTTGATCTGAATTTTTAAAAGCTCTCAGAGGTGTTGTTTGTTTTTCATTTGTTCCTTTTTTAACTTGCTGAACATTTGCTATTACAAAAACCCATTTAGTTGTTATCAGTGACTTAAAGCCATATATAGTTCAACTTGCTTGGCAAATCATTTTAAATAGTGCAAGAGTAAGCCTAAAGGAAAATATAGTGGAAGAAAAAAATTAGATAAGCCGTTTTTAGATAAGAAACTCAAAAGTTATTTCTGAACAATAATTGTTAATAGGATTACTTTAAACACCTGTGACAGAAGTTTCAAGTGATAGAATATATACATAAAGCACAACACTCGTAACAAACATTCTATATATCTAATTAAGAATTCTGTGGCAAGTGTGTACCAATATTCAGAGAAACAAAGATTAAAATACAGTTCTGCAAAGCTCTTATGCATACAGAACTTATGCCTCCATTGCTTTCTTGATTAAAACCTTTCTTTGTTGAGATGCCACAAACCACAACTCACACAGACTGACAACAAGCCATTGATTCCTGCAGTAATCCGCAATTTCTGAATATGACAGCTACAAATACCTTGCAATTTGTGCTCTGCCACAGACAGCTATTGTTGGAGTTGGACAGCAATAGCTATCTATTCCAGTTAAACACAACTTCATTATCATATTATATTGCATGGTGGAGCATTGGTGATGTCATGCTTGGCAAGCAGTTGATTGAATAAGGGAAGATATTGCTTCTAGATGATCTTGCAACATGATTCTGTTGCAACAATTCTGTCCATACCTACTCTTGGCCAAATGAACAACCAGCCTTTTTATTTTCAAAACATACATTACTTCTCCATGGTGTTTGAAACAATAATTTTGATAATATTATCACTTCAGTCTATCGGTACCTTCTTGCCAGGTTAGAGTTTGAATCAATCCTTTTCCAAACCACTAATCTTTTTGATTATTCAACATTTGTAGTTAGCAAGAGGAAAAAAAAAAAAACAAACAAGGACATGCTTCCTTCATTGCATATTACAGATGTGTTTGCTTCAAACACAGTTAAGTTCAAGCCTGTAGTTATTTGCTTCCTCGCTGAGCGTTACAGAGGCTGAGAGCCTGCTGAACTCATAGGACACCTCAATTTTGCTTTTCTCCCTGCTGCTGCTAGATGCAATATATGGCATGGACTGTTTTGCGCACCCAAAGGCACACTGTAATATTGCCATACAAAATAAAATAGCAGCATGAGGAAAATTCAGGTTGTACTACTGAATAATATCTTGCTACTGACTTGTGAATTTTATTAAGGCAATATGGCGTTCAATTTCACAAGAACTAATGTTCCATTATAGTGAGTTATGTCTGAATGATGTTTATGTACATATGCAATACCTTAAGACATTTTCTGAGTGAGAAACAAACTTTCTTTTTGGTAGAAACAAAACATAAAATACACAGTAAAATACCTCAAACTAAAAGGTAGACAGAGCTCCTCCGTTCAGACAATAATTTTAACCCCCCAAATCCAACTCTACTAGCCATCTCAAGTAAAAAAGTAAAAAGACTCTGCTGAGAGTTTCCACTGAACAGAGTGGGATGGTTGATGATGAGACTGTAACTTTGCTGTTAGATCTGGACATGCTGAAGCCCCATCCATCCAAGCCTATCTCTAAGAAGAAAACAGGCGAGCCAACTCAAAGGAGATGAATTTCTCCTGACATAAATCAAGCTCCTTCTAATAACTCTAATGGAATTTGTCTAAGCTCGATCCTCCATGGCCGTGTTCAGTTCTGTACAAAACAATGTAATCTGTATTTTACAATATCAAAGTATTTGGCCAAATTAACTTCAAAGCCTCACTGCAGAATTATCACTTATTTTACTCATGTATTGGCTTCTGAGCCAAATCAAACATCCCCCAGTTAATTAGAAGGTAACACAGCAGGAAATAAATTGCAAACTCCTCAAGAGCTGATAAAAAGACATAAAAGATAACAATAAAGGAACCAAAAATGAAGGTAAGATAGCCTACCCTCACTTCATCTGCTTATTTTCTATTATGTAATAAGACACGTCCTTAGCTCTTAAAACTCCCCCGCACATTCATACCCAACCTCTTATTACCGGAGCAACAGCAAAGCTATTTCAGCACATACAGTACTCCAAATGGAGCATCCACCCCGAACACGATTGCTGGGTGAACAAAATAAAAGACACTTGAATTTATCTCAGCAAGGTGAAATGAGGCACAAAGCCCTCAAAAGCTCTGCAGATGAGCAATTTCCCTGAGCAGGAAGTGCTTTGGACATCATCGGAAGTTATTAAAGCACCTGGTTAACAGCTAAACTTCCCTGACAGGTAGCTAGGGCATAGGGAAAAGCTAATGAGAGCCTCCTTCTCTAGAAAAGTATTATTTGAATCCAACTCCTAAGTCAAACAGTTATCATTATTAACATATGATTATTAAGGAAACTTAGGTTGATTAACACAAGCATGCTACTAGTTATATCTTCATTTGAAAACTAAATCTCATTTGAGTTATCTGTGTAAGAAAGAACTTACCACAGCTTAAGACATCACCAAGTATGTCAAAATGGGTTTTGGGCAAATCACAAAGACACCCTTGTGTATCAGATTTATACTGTTATCTGAAATCATCACACTAAAGCAGGATATTCTTTATGGAAACTATAAACTAAACTATGAGGATATTTGAACAAGAGATTTATTGCAAGAAACAGCAACTTTGTGATCACATAAAAGACAGACATATCACAACTGCTACTGCAAAAATTCAACTCTAGTGATAATAGCTCAAACAAACAGGCAATGTACTGAATTGAACTGGGAAAGGTAGGAATATAGAAAACAGGGTATAAAAGTAAGCTTTTGAGACATTCTGACTGCGTTATAGATGAAGTTGTCTCATTCAATACAGCCATTCTGAGTAAAATTTATAAGATAAAGGATTCTAGCTAGCTCCTTTTGCATATTGCCTGTACTATCCAGCCCCTCCCTTTTCCACAGCTGCTACTACTACGTACATCAGCTGAGAAAGACAAATCAAGACATGCTGTCTAACCATGGCATTTTCTATAACTGGTTGGGTTTTTTATGTAACCCATTCCTTAACTAAAGCTCTACTATTTCTTTATTCATATATAAATATCATAAACTTATTTCACTCCTCCATCTTTCTTGCAAAATATCTCCCTGTACAAATAAGAAATTCTACCTCTAGCACCACTACTCCACACCTTCTTACAGTGCTATGATTTTGGAGGGTTAACTGAATTTTATTGAAAGAGCAAATCAAGTAGTAAATCTTACACGGAGCCACAGTTTTCCAAAAGCCAACTGAGGTCTGACATTCCCAAATACATATTAGCAAACCCTCTGAAAACAAGGAGGTTCAGTTAAGACTTATGTTTACGTAAGACTGATAGATACAAACATGGGTTATTGCAACTTTTTATTTAAAAAAACAATTAAAAAAGTCAAAAGTTCATGAGCCAATTCTCTAACATATTACATGCCTATTACAGCATTCTCTTACAAACAGATTGTGCATCTTTTATAAAATAATACAGCTGTTCACATTTTGAAGTACACAGAATGGGAATGTACCACTGCTTTGATTTTTAATGAAATGGAATGATTCCTACAACACCTCCATGCTCTCATGATTCAGTTATTCTCTATATTTCATATTCAGTGGAATGACAATTACTTCACATTGTTGTGCTTAATTTACTTTTGAGAAGTGCTTTCAGAAGTAATCCTGCAGAAAGCTGTCATAGTTCTGGAGGCAACCAAGCACTTAACACAGTGCACGTCTACTGAAATTGCAGTACCTCTTCTCTCCCCTCCATCATAGATTTCTAACAGAAACATTTTTTAGCATCATATAACAACTAATTATTTTAACTGCCATGCTAAAATATTGAACAGATGTCCACTAATCAGGTAGCTGACTCCTGAGAAATATGCAAAACATCCTCAAAAACAAATATAATGTCTAAGTAATCAATTTAAATGCATATGCTGAAAGAAACAGCTCAGTACTGCTGTTAGCCAACTATAGCCTTCTAATAAAAATTTCCCTTGTGCATTCACTATGTACACATACGAAGTTTCTAACTTGGACACTGATAAAAGCTTACGCCTTTTGCATGCTCAAAACTTTCAAGTACTGAAAAAGTGTTTGCACAAGCCTGCAGACAAAACAACCACGAAGCTCTAAAAAAATCTTCTTTGGTCCAGTAAGACCTTAACTTGCAGATCAGTAAGAGGCGTACTGAGTGTTACTTGATTCTCGTGCTCTTCCCCAACAAGGAAGGAAATCACCATGTGAACAGGAGAGCACAAAGACAGTACTGTTCCTAAGATGTCTGCTTGCTGAGTTCAGGCAGCAGGTTTGCGAGGCTATCAACTACATGGGGTGCTTCCCATCTCTTCTAGCTTCCCCGAGGGGCCTTGCTAGCCATCTCTGCTCCTTGCAGCAGTTTGTGAGGCTTCATATGCAAGCTGACTTTATGCAGCACCAGTCAGGTTTTGTAGTGGATCTGCAAATGACTCTTCCACCAGCGGATTCTTTTGCCCCAATGAAGGAAGGTGCCTCTATTGTAACTGCAAACTTCAGGTTGCTTCTTACTTATAAGAACAAAAGGATATTGCTAATGATAGAGGGAGATAAAGGTTTGTGAAGCCTTCATAGCTATAGCAGTGCTCCCTTGCTTCATCACCTGTTCCTCTATTCCCTGATCATTTTCAGAAGAGGCTTTTAAGAGAGAAAATTGGGAACAAGATTCTTTCCTCCTTCAACTGTGAAAATGACAACGGAGTTGTTCCATAGTTGTTACTAAGGCCTTAGTGCATAGAAGGGGAAGTATAACTGACGGACCAAAACAATTGCTGATCCAAATAACTATGCATACATAAAGGTATTACCCTTTGAATTAACACTTGATTACATTTTCACTTCCAATTGAGCCCTAGGCAATTTTAGATACAAATATTTAGATATTTTATTACCTAAACCTTTACAGAAACTCTGAAAGAGATGCTAAACTGGAATAGTAGACTACTATTTTGTTGTTACTGTTACTAACCCTGAGATTTGGTGTTTTATAGAGCATAGAGTTCTTTGGGCTAAGTGGTTGGGGAGTATTTTATGTGCATCCTCTTGAGAGCATGTAGTAACTGGATTTCCTGATACAGTAGTACAGGCTTTCTAACAAAGTCCTTGGGTTCCTCAGAACACTTGAGCTCATGAAATATCTATGGCTATAAAATTCACCTGTTCACGTACTCTTGAAATTACAATTCCTAACATTCTCTTTACAAAAATAAAAAGCAAATCCCACCCTTTACTTCCTGAAGGATAGAGAACCTTTAGCACTGAAACAAAGCAATTTTGCTCTGACAGGTAAGAAACGGAATCTGAGAGAGTTAAGAGCTAAATTTAAGCCACATTATCTAATGAGGTTATGATAACAGTAATTAGTCTGATAAGAGAACAGATGATTTTTCTTGCTAATACTCCTGCTACTACAAGGGGATCAATGCAGTACTAAATGGCGTCTGTTGTAGTTGTTGCCAGAAACCAGGCAACATATCAGTACATACAAAAGAATAACGTAGATGAAAACTTAACATAGTTATTTGGAAGATGGATATCATTTCGCAGCCTTTACTGAATCCTCCTTATATACAAAGAAAAGAAAAAGAGGTTTTCCTGTTTTTGTTCTACCTTTTTACCATAATGCTTTCATCCATCATCTTGATTTGGTGAGCAGCGCCTATGTAATACAGCAGCCATCTTTCATAATCTCATCTTGCAAGTCTGTACCTTCACTTCTTGCGATACATTTGTTACACGCAACATTCTAAAGCCATCCCCCACTCCTCTGCTGTGGGCTGGCCGTATGATTTAGTCACATCTTTACCAAGTTATCCCTGACTAGGGCTTGACCATGACCTTCCTTGCAGAGCTTTCCACGAGGCTGAACTCTGCATGCAATCCTTGTGGTAAAGAGTCCAGTCAATCTACAAATGGCATCTCCCAGTCAAGGTGGCTGAAGACATCAGAAAAATGAAATCCTGCCACACTCAGCAGCTTAGTCAGATAATCAGTGGCTTCTTCTACTAAAGGCTTCTTCTGCCAAAGCCACACCATCTCCTCAGCCATCTAACAGATTTCAGCGACAGTAACCACTGCAGAGCACTTTGCTATATCAGCAAACCCCCAAAAAATAAATTAGCAGGCAGTCTAACAGATGAAGTCATTTGTGGTTTTATACGCATTTGAACTATGAAATAATCAGGTAAGTGCAGAAAAACTGTAGGGCAGCTGACAACGTTTTTTAAAAACTTAAGCTAACAATCACTGTGTTCTTAGCATTCAACATGATAAAACAAACTCAACAACAGTTATTCCAGAATTGAAGAATAACAAGTTACTTCATCTGCACAACCAGAAATACTCATGAAGATGTTGTCAACTGATCACAGAGCTTTCCTGCTAGAAACTATCTGAATGTAGGGGGTAAGACAGACCTCCTTGAAGCCAAAATCTCTCTCTTGAAAGCTTTTGTGCTACAAAATACTTGTACTAGTGCCAGCTATTATAAAAAAAATGTAGTCTTTTTATTACTTAGACATAAAATACTTTGCTCAGTGAAAACTTTTTTTCCTCTACCCAAGACAGCTATCAGATTACAGTGGTGTAACACTGAGTAATAGTGACAGCCTAGGTTAGCTTTTTTTTCCCCATCCCTACCAAAATCTCAAAGTAAATTCCGATAACTGCAGCGACACACAGCTTTCTGCTGCTCTAATTTTGTTAGGGTTAAGTCTTTTTTTCCCTTGTAGTAGGTAAAAATGGGCATTCCTTGTCAAGTAAATCTATGAAAGCTCTCTTCCACAACTAGTCTGCATGTTTTTTCCAGTTTATGTTACTTCACAGCAAGAGTTCGAGCGTCCCACTTCCACAAGAAACAAAGGATGACCAATCCCTGTGCCACTGCCTATAAGTGGGACAACTTTTGTAAGTCTTAGAAGATAAACTTTTTAAGAGCTATTTTATTTCTTCCTCATAACTTTCCAGGAAGATTCACAATGAAGACAGGTGAAAAATTGTGGCTTTAGCATGAAGCAACTTTCAGAACTAATAGGAAAAATAACTTGGGACCATCCAGCTACGAATGTGGGTACACACAGCCACATCCCAGCACACATAGCTGTAGCCGGGAAAGCTGCCAGCCATACTGAGACACTGCAGAAGAGAAATGGGGATTGTTCCAAAAATAACAGTGACATTCACACAGCTTCTTACCTGAGTCACATCTACCATCTGAAACAACATTAAACGTTGCAGAAAGCATTAGATGCAAATTCCAAATGAGCAGTTTTCATAATCTGTAGCTAATACTTGGCTAGGTTAGGACTTGGCAGAAGTTGGCAGCCAATATATTTTTCATTTATAAAATCAGAGTAGCACTGGCAAACCCAATTACACTAAGTAATGGTACGGCCATGCCAAGTGCACTTGTGGTAGGAAACCACATGCTTTATGCCACTTGATTGCTTAATCGGATAATAAAGCTGGGCATAAGTGCCTGATAAGAAAACACATCACAGTATTAGCAAAAAGTCAGTCAAGGTCTGGAGAATTAATTTAACAAGAAGTATAATTATGAAAAACAACTATGGAAACAAGACAGACTCATCATACTCCTCACTCCTCGCATCGCATTTGTTCTCTCTTAAAATCAGGAGTAAACTGTAAAGATTACTGTGTACTTGAATGAAATTGAAATTATGTGCAGACTCATCCATCTGTTTCTCCCTTGGCTAAAACTTGGTAGTATCACTATGTTTTTCAAGCGCAGTTGAAAAAGAATGATTTTGCCAAAAGTCATCCTGAACTTGGTGTATACAGTCTAATATTCTTTTTCGTTCTTATTGTTGTGTTTTTTTTTTTTTTTTCCAGTATTTTTCTGGAAGGCAATTTTGTGAATAAAACAGGAATACATTTATTATTTCTACATTCCGTAGAAGCTGACATTCACATTGTAATTAACATACTGTCTGTCCATCAAATATTATTCATCATTAATTTTCCCATGAATCAGCAAAGAACTTCTAAAGTTGACAGCTTTGACAAAGTTGACAGGTATACTAGATCCATATGAACTGTATTCACATCGACATTTTTCCCCCCGATACCTCTTACAGGGATCAAGTACTGAGGTATTTCTACCAGTCCAACATGTCCATCTCATCAATAGGTTTCTAATCATATGAACATCCCCTGATTTGGGGAACTTATTTTTACAGTCTTGGCTTAAATGACATCGGCACATTCAATTACTGACTGTGCAGTCAACATCTTACGCTGCATTTAATATTAATTGGCTCTTTCAGGCTAAGTGTTCTCCAACTTCTGCTGAACAAATATTTGAGGATAAAAACAACTACTTCAGCATGCAAGCATCCTAGCACACAATTTCATAGCATCGCAGCTACAGCAGGATACAAATGCTTTGCAAGATTTACTTGGCTGTCCTCATAACATCCAGTTAATAATAAACAGAACACGAAACACATTATGTGAGTTCAGAAATAAGATCCAGAAAAAAAAAACTGCTTCTCAGGATCATCAAAACACATAATTACTACCGGAACCTTAAGAATTGCCCAATCTCATATCAAAAAAGACTGATCAATTTGAAACAGATTCTTAGCCTCTACTAAACTAATGTGCTAACTAGTAGCTACCATATGCTGTTGTTTTATTCAATTAAAGCTGTAATACAAATTCCAAATACAATAATACAATGATCTTCATAACTGGTAAGGAAATCAAAATTTATGTCCCTACTTCCCTTAAGTGCTTTATTAAGGCCAAATGATAATCTGAAACATCCGTATGAAAACTCCATACAGTGCACTTTCATCAGGATATGAACGTACGTCTACTTCCAGAGAATTATTTAATATATTGGCTATTAAAACTTCTACATCAATAAAGATGAACAACTTGCAATCAATTACTGTCTCAGTTCTTTTTCATAAAGCCAAACTCCAGCTTTGTGATGAACAAGTAAAAATATAGCAGATAAATGAAGATAAGTGCATAACAGTGAGTTTCAGACATACTGAAGTAGACATATTTATTGTGAAGTTGTTGTTAGTTAAAGAATGCAAACGTATAAACCTCCTCGCCGGGAGCTAACAGTGATGCCTGTCCAATTAGGCTGAAGGCATCTCCTACAGCTGTTGTTACCCTGTATGGATGTAGCTTTCCACCATTACAGGCTTTCCAAATCTCACTGTGAGCATTCCATGACCAGCTCTTTAAAAGCAACACAAAGATGTTGCGTCACAGCTAGCTGTCAAATTTGCTGGAGTTGTCCCTCGGAAAAAGGGGGTCAATATTTTAAAACGCCTGCTCAGCTGCATTAATATATATATTTTTAATCCTATTTTTAAAAGCAATTAAACCGAAGTATCCTCTTTGCATTATATCAGCTTATTATATGTAGGAGCAAAAAAGTGATTTCCTTACTAGCAAAGGCTTCTTTAAGGTGCTTCTAAACTTACAAATAAATCATCATGCAATTAAAAAATTATTACAATTACTAGAACTTACAATCCACCAAGAAAAAGAAGAATACGACTTACATATGCCCAGAAACTACACCTGAATTTCTTGCTGCTTGTCAGGCTCAACCTGTCAAGCTATTAGCTTGCACTTAAAGGTTTGCATTTGCTCAATGGCTGACCCACACATCTCAGTGTCTTAGCATGAAAAATGGCTTTCAGGCTCAGCTGCCTTCTAAGTGCCATCCATCATCAGGAAAGACGGATTATTCCCTTTACAGTCTGCTACAATGCCAAATTCTTCTGGCTCTGTTCCAGCAGTCCCACCCACACCACCCCAGGGAAAAGCAAACCCTAACTGTATCTTGTTCTTTCTGCTGTGCAGAATGAAAAACAATCACCATTTGATGCCATTTAAAAAGAAACTGAAGTGGAAAAACAGCTCCATCATCTCCCAACCTCCCTCTTGCTGCACCAGTCAGTGGCTCAGAGGGAGCAGAAAATGGCAGACTGGGAACTTAAACCATGAAGCCAGCTGGAAATACACTGTGTTCCGCATAACGGGACCATAAACAAACTGACACACAGCAGGCTGCCCTTTGAAAACACTTCTAAAAATACCCACACGCTCGTCTCTGGTCCTTGCTGCCCCAGAGGTGCCTCCTACCCGGCAGGCCAGGGGGCTGCCCTGCTTCCCAAGAAGGCGTCCCTCCCACAGCATGTTTGTACTACAGGCTTAGAAATAAGATTCCCTTTTCAAAGGGAAACATCTGCTCTTTCATTCACGGTGAACTGCACCAATTGCATAGTGAACTTATTCGCAGCCAGAAAAGAAAAACCTACAAATGCGACTATTGCCTACTCACAACTGCAATGAGAAACATATCTGTCTGGTCACATCTTCCATGGCTGGTACTGGAAAAGCAGTGCACATGCTGCTATGTGAAAGGTGCTATGAAATAAAGCAGCATCGCAGTCAGGTTCTGCAACATAATCAACAGGCATTAAAAACTAGGTGCATCCCAAGAATCTCAGCCCCTTTCCCTCCGGGGAAAAGAGAACAGAGTGAGGGCACAGGATTATCAATTCCTTGTTCAAATCCAGCCCAAAAGGTAAGAGAAATGCAGATGGAAGAGCCTTTTTTGTCTTTTCCAGCCAGGAATGAAAGAGGCTAAGGAAAAAGATGACTTACAGCACTGCCCTGTGTGCTTGTGTTCTGCGTAGAAAACAGCATAGTAAGTTGGTGAGGAGGAGCAGGGCCAGCCAGGCTCAGCTCTTTCACATTCATTTTACATTCCAGTTTCATTCTTGTGGTCACCAGAATGTAGATGGTTTCATAATAAGTTACGGATGACTACATCTCTTTGGTCCCATTTGCTGTTATGCCACAATCCGGCTGGCTGACTGACACACACCGGTAATCTGCTTAGAAATATGGCAAGAGAAATTTGAAGAGACTATCAGTAAAACGAAGGATTTTCTAAAATAGCCTAACACTAGAAACACCAATATCTGAACTTGTATTCCTCCTTTTAAAGCATACACCCAAACGTCATTTCACAGACATATCTGAAAAACTGAATATTTTATTAGTTTTACTTAAAACTGCCAAATGCAAACCTACTGCCCTAACTGAAAACAGTTAAATCCTACACATCCAAGGGATTCTTTGGAGCTCAACACAGCAACATTGTTTAAAACCTAACACACTCCCCGAAGATCTGATGTAGTACAAGTCACGTGCCAAAATGTGAAGCAGTAACAGCAGCACTGGTTTTTTTGCGGGGTGGCCAGCATTTTATAGGGACGAGGGGCAAAATGAGTACCTTAAAATCCTCTATAACCTCAAGACCAAGTCTTGTGAAGCATTTTATTTTTAATAGGGCAGTCAGGCAGAGAACTAGCCATCAGCTGGCACTCGCCCCATCAGCCCACAGACGTTCCACTTCCCAGCTTCCCAGGCAGGGAATACCCACCCCGGGCACCAACCCCACAGCCAAGCAGTAGCAGTGACAGCCAGAGAGCTTGCTGTCTCTGCATGATGACAAATGACAAGATAAAAGCTATACGCTTCTTTCACTGAAATCCAAAAGCTGAGAGAGTATTAACTACAGGATTTTGGCACAAAACCATATTCTCAACCCTTCTTCCCACAAACTCAGCAGACTCCATGTTAACTTAATTGCTCCCAAATAATTAAATTTCACTCTAAGAAGAGCTAATCTGTGCCATTTCAAACTAATGACTACCTTGGTCGCAAAGGTTCTTCCCCCACCCCACTGAAAAATACTACAACTGAGAATTTATCATTTAACCATTTGAGCCTCAGTTGTCTAACAGATCTGCTGACCGAATCCCTCTACCACAGTGACATAGCAGCAGCAAATTCAAGGCTAAGCCAGCCTGGCTTTCTCTACATTTCTCTAGGATTTTATTATGCTCATCATGCTAATTCGATAATGACTTCAGTACAGCAGATAGTATAAATACTTGTGTTTTTCCTTTGCAGGCACTAAACTATTTTCTAATTCTACAGGCATCATACACAGCAAGTGTGTAAAGGGATATTTAAGGTCTAAACACAGGTGTACTAACATTCATGCTTTCATTGTAGCAAAGAATATTCCCTACTCAAGAGTTTTGTACAATAAACCAACAAGTGATCAGACCTATTAAGTTGGTCAGATAGTTATCACCTAGCCCAGAAGTATGCTGCAATAAACTAAGTAATCCCAAAGGATGAACATAACATAAGTAAAACTACATCTGATGCGGTGAATACTTCTCTTGTGGTAGAAGCATTTGCCTCTGCAACAAGGTCAGGAACTTTATTTCCTTTTTCTTTCCATATGTGCTTGTACCACCAATGAATATACAGATAATATAGTATATCCAGGAGTTTGGCTGATGTAATTATTATACTAGAGTAGGAAAGAAGGACACTCACCCTATCCTGGGCTCACATGATAAACTTTGGTGGAGTGGATCTCCAGAAGAGATCCTTCCCCACTGGTAGTCAGCTCTTAAATGAGTCTAGGAGAGCCAGGCTCCACCCCTTCTGGCAGCACAGGTGAATTGCCCTCACCTGAGCTCCCAGGGCTGACTCATAGATGGCCTCAGGTGATCAATCGGAGGTTCAGGCTGTGATTCAGCAGCCCCATACAATACTCCTCTGTTTTCACTTTCCACTTGGATCGCTGCTACTATCAATTTCTAAAAATACATGTGCATATACATGCATGTAAAAACAAGATTTGTTATCCTCTTATCAACAACCTGTCTGATTTGAGCACAGGGAGCCTCCAGTACCCCTGTGTAAATAAATACTAAAGGCAAAAGGAAGGAAGGGAAACAAATAAACTCTTGAACTAAACATACAGGTGGAGTTCACAGTGGCCAAGACAAAGCTTCAAACAAATGCCATTTGTATTCTATTATGTGGAACCATAAGATCACACTGACACGACTAAGATTCATTCAATAAGTAAGTGACAAGGCAGATTTTCATTAGATATTTGGCAAGCCAGTGAGTGTAATCAAGGAATATAGATATAAACACAGGTTTTCTATTCATTCCCACACTTCTTTCCCAATAAATAGTCACTGGAAAAGTGTAACTGAATGAACCTAAAAATTTCCATAATGCCAGTATACCAAAATTTAGGGGTTTATTCTTAGGCAGAAAAAAAAAATAAAATTGGCAGATAAGTGAAGTTCATACAGATTCTTTTATACACAGGCCAACTGACTGTCTCATGTGAGAAGAGCAAACAGAAAAAGGCCCATTTATATTTCTCTGTCAATAACAATTACAGCTGAAATGTATCTTTTTAGGAGCCTGATCAGACATTCAGAAGACATTCAATACACTGCTCACTCTGCAGAACTCAGATTTCTGGGTCCTTCTTTGCTTGTGTTGTTCAAGTTTGTGCTACAGACCAAGTTAGTCTGATGCTCAGAAACCCAGACTGCAGGCTGGAGATGCAGTGAATGCGGCCTTGAAACACCTCTGGTGGTTCCAGATGTCTTTCAAGTAAATATATGAAATGAAATATCAAACACGAATTTGCACAATCCCAGCAACTCCATTTATGTTTATATAAAATTTCTCCTAAGCTTCAAGGCTGGAGCTTATGATTTTGCTTTCTTTCTCTGAAATACTTCAATCTAGAAACATCAGCCTCATATACTTGACGCAAGTCAGAGCATCATTTTTTAGCTGAAAAAAGGCAACATAGCCCATCCCACTGCCTATGCCATAACAATGCTCACGATATAGAGCAGGAACGTCCTCCCACCCCCACACTTATTGACTTCATCACAGACGTCATATCTGAAATGCAGCCATGCTCTTATGACATAAAATATACAGACTAAAATTCATTTTGTCTTGAACAATGAAGTCATGTTTGTGAGCAAGTCAGATGATCAAACAAATTTATCTTGCTGTTTGATTTGTGGTTAACTCTTGTTGCAGGCTCACCAAGAACAAATCCACACTTACTGTTTACACATCTTTAGTGCGTGAAGTGCTTCTCAATCCCTTTTAAAGGGATTCCCCCATCCACCCCTGTATCACAGCCTGAAATTCTAAATCAGCAATACAACCTCTAAAGCATATCTCAAAAACAGACTCCTAGCAATTTCAAAACCTATCTGACTAAGTCACTATACTGGCACCTCTAGCAAGTATGCAAACCACAATGGAGATGACACAAGCTGCACAAACACAACAGAAATGCAGAAGTGTAGTTTTCCCTGTAAGCACTACACCTTCATAGGAAACTGTCACAGCAAACCAGCCAGATTTCTGTTCTCTCCACACAGTAATGACAATGTCATTCTGAATAAATAGATCTAACGTCATCTAACATCCCGACAACTATATCTGTACATTCTGTGATCTAACCCGGTAAGGAGAAGCAGTGAAATAAAAGTAAAGCAACAGATAAAATATGCTGTATGTGAGAGAAAGAAAGAAAATCCAAGAAGAAAAGAGAACACAGAGAATTAAAAATGAGTAACAACAGTTGACACAAGCCTAAGATCTTATACACAGGAAGGAACAGAAAAGCAGAGATGTAACAAAAATTTGCTCTGTCAATGCATGGTAAACAACGCAAGTGATTACCTCTTAGAGTGAACAAGCACACTGGTATCATTGGGTGTAGATATTCCGTAAACTCTATAGTAGACAAGAAAAGAGCTTTTACTGAATTTCATCTCTTCCCACTTGTCTTCCACCTCACCCGAAAGGTATCTGTCAGAAAAATCTAGAAACTGCAACCATGAGTTATGAAGAGTTTGACTCAAGGAAATGGCCTCAAAATCTTCATCTCGTCTCATCGTATTAGTAATGCTTCAACAGCAAGATTTATCTTACCTAATATTTGGTCAAATCAACAAAGAAGTGATTCGTAGTACAGCTGATCCTTCCATTTAAACCTGCAAATGAGAAGTGCAATGGTGCCAAGAACCAATTAATTTCCTAGGGCGGAATGCATGTAAAAATAGTAGAGGTATGCACTCTCTGAGACACATTCCTCTGCAGCTCTCCAAAGAATTTAACAGGCCCTTATGAGTTGTTATTACAAACCACTGAAATGTCATCTTTGGGTAATGAAGAAAAAAAAGTAAAGCAGCAGAAAATATAAAGATCTGTAACTGAAATAAAGTACACGCAAGAAAAATCATGCCTACTACTCCTTTTAGCTTAGGAATTCAGACAATACTATATTTCATTGTGAAGTTCATGCACATGAGCTCAGCATTTCGTGCCCCATGGGTTTACACCCTGAAGCCAGGCTCGTCACAGGAGCTTGTGCACTCTGCCACTTGAACAGAACATCAATGAGAAATCCTTCACCTTTTCCAACACTGGGAAAAAGAAAAAAAAATTCTGGGATCCAGCCAACGTAAATCATGCAAAGGCAACTAATTATTTGCTAATCATGTCTCAGCTTCAGAATGAATACAACCAGAAATACTTGATTAATTCTTTTGTCTTTATTCACAGTAAGCACACAATGTTACAATTTCAAAAAGTGAATGCAGACAGTTTCTGAAAACTGCCTCTAATTTGTAGAGGCTTGAAAACAAGCTCCATTTTGTATCCGTAGCATAAAAAGATCAATCCACAATTACTGTGCTGTTCAGAGGTGACCTGCAAATAAGGTTAGTTCTGCATTTAGGCGAAGCATATGGTAAAAGTTAAACATTTTGGTGTTTAATCACAGCTTAATTCAAAGTTAACACATTCAGTTAAGTTAGATCCATAGATCACTCGTAATTGTAGAATTTCTTCACTGATTATCATGGACACCAATTAGGGAATGAATTTTCAGGACAACAGCATGATGTTTCAAGCTGCCCTCCACCACAGAGCTGCCTGTGTTTTCAGAACAGACAAAGAGACTGTACATTTCATTTTAGTCATGTATTCAGTCAATGAAAATACATGCCAAAACATTTCAAAAATCAAAAAAAGCAAAAAAAGCATCAGTATCATTTTATTTCCAGGCTTGCTTAAGCTTGAAATATTCTAAAACGTGAACACAGTGAATGCAGAAAGTAAAAAAATTAACATGAGATCGTTGCCAGCTGGAATGTAAATTGTGAAGAGACAAAAGAACAGCTGATCTGTGTTTTGAAGCTTCCATTATTCAAAGCCCCAAAAAGAGATGACAGTGAAGCACTCACTTGTTTACAACTACTCAGCTTTTGATATTTACCAGAATCACTGACCATCAGAAACAGTGTCTTAAAAGACCTATATTCTACCAGAAAGGTAGCACGTAAGCACCGCAAGTTATTTTCAACAGACAGAGGGGTTAAAATACCGAGTACCAATCATTTCCGTCACTTCCTTTTTCTTTGAAAGAAGAAATGTTAATATTGGTATGGGTCAGGCCCAGCTACACTGCCAAATACTGTATTCGTAATTTATTTATAGGGCCAAAATTAAATATTGCTGCTATACACTACACTTCATTTCTTCCTAACACCCGTTGTCATCAACATCAACGTAAACATTTGCAAAGCAGATACCCTACGCCAGCTTAACCACTAACCCACGGAGCTGCCAATACTGAGCTACATGCTGAAATTTCATCTCCCCACTTATTTAATTTTAACAGCCTAGACCAATCAGACACTAGCATAGCCCACAGTCTTGCAAAACTGCTTACTGGACAGAAAACTTGAATCAGCTGCCAATCTTTTTTCTTCTCCTTTTTTTTTCCCTCCCTTTTCCCTACCTCTCTAAACGAAACGTAAGAGTCCTATTGCCCTGACTTGTGAAAGAAGAGCTCTAGCGAATGCAAATAATAAGACCAATTAGAGGATCAACTGTAACATCAGAGGTTTTCCTGTAGGATATGAGTTCAATTTTTTTTTTCCAAAAAGCTATTTTGTCATGAAAATCAGACAAGAAACAGATGATCCAGAAACAATCATTCTACAGAAATAATTTGTCAAATCCCATTCACAGATTAAATCTCCATAAGCTACTTAAAATAAACAAATAAATAGAAAAGGGAAATAGTCCTAGGACTACAATAGGAATACTATGACCATCAAATCCAACAGGCGTATTAACAGCAGTAGCTTATCAGTGAGAATGTACGCAGCATTTCTTCAAGAAATGCTTCTGCACCGTTCTCACACTCGCGGTATTTCCCAATATCCATTCTGGGAGAAGCAATGATGTTAAACAAACACCAGATAACTACGCAGGGGTTGAACAACATGGAAATGACAAAGAATAAATATAAGAACCGTTTTAATTGATATGTTTTTGATAATGATACGCACACAATGCTCCCACAAGAAAGCTCTGGGGCATCCCTCACTACAACACTCCGTTGTTCCACAAACTGCAATGTATTTCAAATCTCAGCTTCACCAACAAGCGTTACCTTCATTTTGCATTTAGTCACTATGGCAATTCAGCATTTAACAGATGGAAGAGTTGGAGGTCCTAAATTAAGACACTTAATACCCAACTCTGAGTTGCCTGCTCCATTGAGAAGTGAAGTAAAGCAGACTACCTGACTGGTGCTGTACCCATAGAGGACACTGGAACATCACACTTGCTGCTGCAGGTGCAGTAAATTGGCAGGAAATACTGAAACACTCTGCCAAGGAAACGCGTGTCTGAGCCCCGAGGTGTTATTCACGAAGGAGCTATCAATTGTGAGGTACTTCACGTTCAAAAGAAGCTGCCTTTGATTTCAGGTACGAGTGTCAGCACTTCTGCAAATCAGAACCAAGAGCCCAAGTATTCCTAACATTAGCAAAGAGCTTACTACAGCATCTTGACCAGTATCAACTGGCTGAAAAAGGGAGAAAAATCATTCTCCAGAGCATTTGATGGACGAAGTTCCATCTCAGTCTCTTGAGAGGGAAACGAGTTCAAGGACAAAAGTTCTGTCTTCCCATCACATGCAAGACCAGCACTTTCTGCCCAAATTCCTTCCAAAATAATTTGTGCTTGCTCTCCAAGCTTTTTGCACAAACTTCTTCCTCCTCCTGCCCCACAATGATCCTGATTCCCAGTTGCTCCTCAGTTATAAAACAGACAAATGGCTCATTGATTCTTTTCAATGTCATCTCCATTCACAGTCTCAATCTTTTTCTCCAATAAGTCAAAATTTTACCCTGTATACCAGCCCCTCACATGTCATCTACCTCCTCTGATCAGATATTACACCTCTCCTACAGAACTTGCTGTTCTGTTCCTCTCAAATTTGCCGTGTGATCCAGTACTGGCTTCTAGTCCAAGCTCTCCTCTCTATCCGTCTCCAGTCCCCTGCCTTAAAATCTTCATCCCAGTTACCTTCTATCCCTTTTTTGACCACAAGCTTCTTCACTTCAGTATGGAAGAGAGCAGCAAACAAGTAACCCCCAGCAGTCCTTTCCAAATTGTTCTTCAACAATTCTGTATATGAACCTGAAGGAAATCTTAGCTTATACAAATGAACTCTGCTAATTCCCTAAACTCCAAAGTAGCAGAAAACGTATCCCTCAAGAAAGGTTGGTAAGAAATGATAGGTGCTGTTCTGCACTATTTCATTGCAACTTCCCATATTTTTAGTAACAATTAATTTTTCCTCAATCATTCACATTTATAACAAAAACCAAGTAATAAGAAAATGCTTTCTCTTGAGCATTTGCACATATTTTAAGGATATCTCTGTATTTTGTACGAGTTCTTAAACTCATGACCTGATCTTAAAAATAGTACTGCTGTGGGCCTGCAAATCACAACCCAGCCATTTGAGATGTGCCCATATTCACTCGAAAGCTCCCTCACACCTCTGCTCCCCTGTCCGCCCAAAATTCCTATGACTGCCATCAGTTCTTGTCCATCTGGCACACACAACCAATTTAATCTCTTCACTTTAACTAAATGATTTAAGCAGTTCGAAGTATGCTTACCAGACTGTACATCTTAATCAGTAAGAATATCACTCCATAGAGAAACCACATCAAATCTCCACGTTATGCGCGTACTACTTATGCAGGAGTCCAAAGCAAGCATCTGTATTTCAGAGGGAAGTTT
This sequence comes from Meleagris gallopavo, assembly GCF_905368555.1. Classification (NCBI taxonomy): domain Eukaryota; kingdom Metazoa; phylum Chordata; class Aves; order Galliformes; family Phasianidae; genus Meleagris; species Meleagris gallopavo. The sequence continues at coordinate 2,589,530 of NC_139410.1, forward strand.
CTTCATGAGGACACAGCTCTCCTTAGCCAAATATACAAATTCTTTCCTTGTTAAAATTACAACCTTCTGGCAAATAAGGAAATGAACCTAGCGGCCCCTTCACAACATACGTTACTCCAAATAACTTATGGCACATGTGCTAGAAAATCTAACACAACGATCTAACAGATGTACCTGTCAAGAATCCACAGAGAGATTCCGAGTACTCTCTTGAGCTAACAATGAGGTACAGAGACAGCCAGACATTACAGTAAGAAAATTACAAAGAAGAAGCAGAGCAGCAGTAATAAACAGGTGCAGTACTGACACGAGAGAGATTTCCACAAATTGCCTTCCAGCATCCCACTTGTGATGGATATCACAAATGAAACCCTGCTGACCTGTGCAACCTCTGGAACTTCGCACTGATGTCAAGAACTTAGCCTCTCCTGAATTCTCTTCTGAGTGAATTAAAGCACGGTAAGATAACTCTAGAAATACAAACCCCCTATTTCTGGAATTGAGCTGTCTGCCATATGGTTCGCTCAAATCAGAAGCTGACGTGCTCAGATTTGTCTGGACTCTTGCAGATGTTTGATCAACAAGTACGTACATATCCTCAAACACAGGTTTGCACACTTGGTCTTAATTTATAAGAATCTTAACAGAACTGCAGAAATTGCCGTTATACGTGTTTTCCATTTTTTCCACCCTCTCTAAGAAAGGTGACTAAGCAAGCCAGTGCTGTCAATGTTATACTGCTCAGTGAGCATCAGGGTTCAGCAAATACTACTAAAAATAGACCCATGAGACAAAGTACCATATAGACTATTAAAAACTTTGGCACAGACTCACAACTATTGATTTCAGCTCAAGTCTTAGGTCTATGGCTACAAACAAAGAATACAAGAATTTAAAAAAAAAAAAAAAAAGACGACGACAAAACGATGCTGGCTTTGTTACTTTGCAAATCAAAATCTTCAGAAGATGCACACTATGCACAGCCACCCACCTTTGTGAAACTGCTAACTACTCCAGTTCATCTTAGGAGAAGCAGCTCCTTAAACAAAGCACAATCACCTAAGAGTTCTGCTAGCCTGTTTGTTATCACGGACTATAGAAGATAAATTACTTGCTAGTTTACTTGAAAACACACTTATTTCTGGACAATATAGAACTGTAAATTCTGAATTTACATAAACAAATCTTTTCCTTTTGGGCGATTGAGGCTTTCAAATAGGACAAGCCACTTTGTGTCAGTGCCAGAAGTAGCACTTAGACTGTTCAGAAAAAGGTTTTCAGCATTCTTTGCTCCTTTGGGATCATCCAAGTGATGTGACTGAAACAGACGGTTTGTCACAGAGAACAAATATTTCTAAAAAGTAGCCAGGATCAAGGTGATCAATTGTCAAGTCAATATCAAGTTGAAATATTGAAACGTATTCAGAATAGACACTGAATAAGCTCTAAAATAACAAAATTTTATTTGAAATGTTTTTGACAGCGATTCAGCCACAGTCATACCAGGTATGTACAGCTCTTCCTTAAGCTAGTTAAAGAGCTATCCCCTTTTTGAGCTCAAACGCACACAGAAAGCAACAAACACTGGGGCAGAGACCTGCCATGTTGCACTAGATACAGTAAAACACGCTTCGTGGAAAGTGTTCATGAATAGCTTGGATCCCATGCAAAGGGGCAAGTGTGTCTTCTGAAAACAAAAGCAACCCCAGAACAGGGGAAAAAAGAAAACAAACACACACCCTTGGGTATACACCCACAGAAATCAGTAAGCTGTATAATCTGCCCGCATCTAAATTTTGTAGTCAGCAAACAGACTTACAAATAATTTCCATTTCCAAATAATAACTATAAACTCATGTTTTATCAACAGCTATGAACCAAATGGAAGCAGATTGACAATCTTAAAATATTGTTTTTTCTGCCACCAATTTCCGAGTCTGCCACATCAAAACATCTAATCTGCTCATTAGTGCCACTTAGGCAAGGGATGCTTTGAAAATCCTTCTTAGATCACAAGGAGGTTTTTCATCATACTCTTTAAAAACGTGCAGACCACAGCTCTGTACAATTATACATAGTCTCCTTTCATAGCTATTGCCTCACTCAGTGTGTATTTTTGGACTGGAAAAGCTGCAAGATACTGAACTGCCAGTTGTCTCACTCATTGATACTATTATTTTAAGTTAAATAGTTAAACAGCTGGTTAAGGATTACTGCTTTGTATCCACTCTATGAGAAAAAAAAAAAGAAAGAAAGAAAGAAATATTACAACTCTGAATTTTACAGCCCAGATTTATTTTTACTTCAAAAGTTGTTTTCCCTTTTAGCTTAAAAAATGGAAATAAAACCACACTTGGAATATATTTAATCTAATTCTTATCTTATATCTCCAGAATATGTTGCTGAAATTTCTGTTATTATCACACGTGTATCTTTACAGCCCTACTCATTTACTAGAATAAGCAATGAGTTCCAGCGAAAATTAGACATGGTGTTTTCTGCAGGCATTTGCATTTCTCATCACAGAGGACAAAGGAACAATAATAGGAAAGGCCTCCTTTGTAAAACACGTTAAGTATTAAAAACCACAGGAGGTTAAAAATGTCCTGTTACATGACATCATTTCAATGCAGTAGATGATGGGAAAACAATTTTGAACAGCCTGGCCTTTTCTTTTGATCCAGATGATAGCACTAGAACATATTTAACCCAAGAGGCTCTAGTACGTTTTATTTCATCATCTATAACCTGCATCGGACCTTAAAAACCAGCTTAGAAATCAAAGGATGCAGAGAGCAACAGAGTGATGATGGGAAAAGAGTATTTATGCAAGATGGTAGGGATCAGAACTGTATTCCCAGTTAAAATTGCAGAGTCTGACCTGCAGCAGCAATGTAGCAGCATTTCTATTAAGGAAAGCTAAAGAAGAGCCAGACATGAATATGATGTGGTGTTTGCACTTTGCTTATTTACTCTTGAGGAACCTTAGTCAGATATCAGAATCCAACGTGGCTGATATTCTTCCAAATTCCGAGTTCTTTTTTTGCACCAATTAAATACTCTTAAATTCAGTAAATGAATAGAGAGATGAAGAGAAACATAAGCATATTGCTTCAATTCAAGGAGAAAAGAGTACTGATGTGATACAGAGCTGCAGCAATTAGCAAAAGTGATTGTAGGAATCGGTGACCAAGCACTGCAATTGCAATGATCCTGCATTTCCAAGGTTTGCGAGAATGCAGTGGACAGAGGAACAAAGGGAACTAAACAAACCACTAAAACACCTGACACTAACATTTAATGGGCCATCTGATTAAAAAGGATGACAATAAAGAAAAAAAAAAAAATCCTCTAAGCATAGATAATAAAAACCACAAGCAGTGAACAAGAAGAAACAGAAGAAATATATAGAAGAGTTACCCAACAAAAGCAACAAAACATCAGATGAAACAGAAAGATCCTAAAATTCTTTCACGTAATAACATTCCAAGTCTCTTGGTAGGTGCTGCTATGCAGCCGCTCTCAAGGGGAAAGCAGACAGCCAGGACAACTCACAAGATTTCCAACTCCATTAATTTTTGTTGCAATTGATAGGAAGCAAGCTATCAAAACACAACATAATTAAAAAAGAAGAAAATCTGACGAGTTTGGATCTTGGGCACATTGAGAAAAGGGTCATTAGGAGACTGCTGAACAAAGAAGTATACAGAAGCCAGAACTGAAAAAGCTCCAGTGACACCATAAGCTTTTCCTTGATAAGAAAAACAGAACAAAACCAAACACAGCTGATGGTTTTTTAAAACCTTTCAAGTTTCTGAAGGAGAACTGCATGAAAAAATCAACTGTAAATTCTAGGAGCACGTGAAGTTTGTAAAATTTCTTTAAGCCAAAAGAATACATAGAAAATTCCCAATGGGAACAGTGGACAAATGATTTGATTTAGATGTAGACATCTCAAATTTGGAACACTTTATATATATATATATATATATATTTTTTTTTTTAAAAAAGGAGACATATATATATCCTTTATATATACTGGATGTGTGATGCCAATTCTACTGAAGCACAATGAACTCAAACTGAAGGATTCCATCCAGTGAAGAAACAGCCTGAAAAGGGCTAAAATGAAAAATTCCAATACAAGAGAATGTGATGAAGTGTGGTACAAATAGAAAATGAATAATAAATAATAGAAAAGACTGAGTGAACTGCATGAGCACGATAAAGAACAATAAGGAATTCTGCAATGTTGTGTATCGGTAAAAGCACTTTAAAATACAGTGCCTGCTAGGTGTGATGACAGGGCTGAACGGATGAATTTTTAACAGAGGGGAACAGTATTTTCAGAAGAAATTTTACTACAGGTACCTCTGTCACTAAAAATCAGCATGCCTCTCTTCTACCCATTCAGATCCATGTAAGACATATAAAAGATTGATTGGAACAGGCTACCAGTACCAAAACTATTGTCAGGAAGGGAGGCTAAAAGAGGAAAAAAGTGATCACTCTGTTGGAGTCTGATTCCATTAGAGATCAGTCTGAAAATACTGAATCGAAATGGTCTGCCTTTGTTTTTAAGAGCAATCAGATCCTTCAGCATCAGAGTCCTTCTGTATCTAAGCATCAGCAACAGCACCCAGTGTTAGAGGTCCCCTGAGAGGCAGTTAAGCGCTAGCATGCTCTGTTCTACATCGTGATAGAACTTACAACAGCGAAGCTTCAAAGGCAAAATCAAATGTTGAGTTACAGCACTTTTTATTGAGCGAGGAAGCCTCCACAGACACAAATCCCTCTGCAACCCAGAACCATACCAGCATTTGCTCTGGCCTGAACAGCTATCAGCCCATGAATCTCATCAACAAGATCACAGCCTACAATATGATGCTATTCAGTCTCGAATGATCTATGAAACAGTAATAAGAAAAAGATTAGCTTCCGTTCTCAACGGAGATCAGTATTCAACTAACTCTAATTTCACAGTGTGAAACAGCTATCTTAAATATAAGCTTTTAGTAATATCTTAAATACACATGAAATCTGGAACCAACATTTGCAAATGAACCCGAGGCGCTTGTGAGTAGTTCTGATGAAGAAGCACAGGCGTATAAGCACACAGATAATGAACTTAAAGGCTACCGATGGACTTGAAGTGTCGGGGAAATGCACATTTCTTTGCCAGGAAAGTCAACCTACCCCACAAACAGCCTGATGGCTGACATGACGCAACTGAAAAGATTACACCAAAACATTCATGGTTATTTACCATGAGATCAAGGGATCTACAATGCTTACTCACTGTAAGTGATATATGTTATGTCAATGAATTTTTAAAAAGTAAAATAAAGCAAAGAAAACCATCAACTTCTACATTTAAAAAAAGAAAACAAAACAAGAAATCATGCCCCAAGAATACAAGTTGCAAAGACTGCTGAATTTCTGTTTCTTTTCTATTGCTTTTTAATGGATAAAATAAGCGTTCAATTGTATTCAGAAATCAATACAGTCTCATTTTGAAAAAGTAGGAGCCAAGAAGAAAATGCTTTTCTGTTTTTCTAATGGAGCTCTGCAGGAAAACAACTTTCCTAATACAAACGCCTAGAAACCTGAATTCATGACAAAGCTTAATAAACTGGGTGCAGTAAGAAGCAGCTGTGTTTTCCACAGTACAGCACTGTTTATCCCCACTTGTTAAAGTGGACATGCCTTGAGGAATATAAAACACCCTGCCAGTGAGGAATAGGCAGACTGTTAACTTGCCTCGGTCTGCTGTGATCACACTGGAGCTCACTGCTAAACTCCACAGAAGCAGTGAACAGAACCCACAGGCAGTGGAGGAGAGCTTGCAGCTTAGCACATTACACAGGTTCCAAAATAAAAAGCAACTTCGTTTCATTTTACGGTACATCACAACCCAATTGAAAGCTTGCAAATTGACCTGCTCTTCCAAGTGCTTGGTTCTGCTTGGCCCAGTTCCCAGTGCAATGTCATACACAGCAGAGCCAGGGCCCAAAGAAAGGCACCAGGACAGGAAAAGCTGGCAGCAGGTAGGGCAAGTCTTCAACTACCAAATCAGCAGCATCTCTGCTGTCTCGATCTGCTTACAGAATTACATGGTCTGAAAAAAATTTAAGCTCAGATACAAACAGAATTCACACATCTATAACAAAACTAACAATATAACCACCTTCACTCACAACAGTTTTTCCACACTAATACTTTGCCATATACAAATACTGGATTTCCTAATATATTTCCTCCTACAGAAAAGGAAGGACTGACACATTTCCAGATGAGCGACTAGATATCTAGCACAGATCTCTCCCTCTGCCACTCATCCTTCTATGCTATATGAGGCTGAGAAAGAAGCTAAAATAAGCTGCCTTATCCAGATGTGCTATAACAATGTGTTTGGGATTGAACATCTCCATAAAGATCTGACCTTGTGAAGTGTTCCTAGTTAGATAGCAAAACGCGAATTTTACATATCAAGCAAGGCATGGCAAGGTTCAAAAGGAATTTGTCAACAGAAAAAAAATACACTTCATTCATTCCACCTTACACAAGCACTGGGTAGGACTTACATTTGTGGCACATTTTCCAAAAACTAGTGTACAATCAAATGCTGCTGTTCGGGTTAAAAAAAAAATAATAAATTAGACCAAAGATAAATAAATAGGTTCAAGTGACCCAGAAATACACATGCCTCCCAGCAAACACAAGAACCACCACAGTAACTACAACATACACAGTGCTTTTTAAGAACATCTGTCAAAATTCACCATAACAAATTCAAAATATTCAAAGCATCTCTAGCAAACCACTTCTTTTTTTTTCTTCCCTAGTACTGTCTTGAGCATTTCATTCTCTTCTTTAACATACAGACATATTCTTCAGTACGTTGACATTTTTTCCCCTGCTGACTGGCTAAGCAATGTAAGAACTTTATTCAGCAGAAGAAACTTCCAAATGACCACCAAAAGGAATGGATTTGGAATAAACAGCAAGGGATTATTTCACAGTTTGAGAAGACATGAGCACACCATAAGATACCATAACACATCTCAGTCTTATTCCACTAATCTTAAGAAAGTCTTTCCTTATCTGTGGCTAAATATTTCATTGTGCATTTCTTCATTTGTTTTAAACCACTGCTTAGTTACCTTGTAAAAAAAAAAAAAAAAAAATACAGTCCCAAATTGAAAAAGCACATATAGTCACAATATAGGTAACTGACTGGGAAGTATTTAGGGGACTAATGTGGAAACGTTAAGGATTACAATTATACGCATATTTAATGCTTGAATATTTTACAAAACAAATTCATTGAAGTAAAAAGCTCTTCCTTCAGGCTTTTTTGAAAAGCATATCTAGGTACTTCCACACATTTGTCTGAGGAAGGCACACCAGCACCATCCCTAGCTTTTGGAGAGTGCAAGGGTAAGATAAGTAAAGGGACAAATGAAAAAGAAGCAGAAGGTGTACATGGAAAGGAGGGAAATTATTCCTGTACTTCAGAGCAGAAAGTTTTTAAGCAACATTGATACTAAAATCTCTCCAATTCCTTTCCTTTTACTCACTCAAGTCTTGTTTATTTTCATTCTGACTCAATGCTCAGAAAGTTCCTAGATTACAATCAATCCTAACAATGCTACAGAGGAAACAACTCCAGACTGGGAAGGAGGAGAAAAATCTCAAGGAGGCATATTCAGAAGCCACGAGATTTTAAATACTCAGGATACCTTCCAAGAATAGAAAGAAAAATGCTGAAGTGCAATATCCTTAAATCATCAGAATAGGAGCAGATTCCACATTTTCTTCAAACCTTCAAATAGCAAATTATCTTCCAGTAACAAATTATCCTCTTGCCTGTCTGCACTGAAAGGAAAAGGAAGAACTCCCACTAACACGCATAAGCAGAGCAGGGCCAACAGCCTCAGCAATGGATGAAAGCACACTTCTGCTGGATCTCTGCACAAGACAATGGATGAAAGAGTAGAGCCTGAGGAAAAGAATTTGGTGTTCGTCTGGACAATAAGACTTGAGTTAGAAAGCACGGCAAAGAAGTTTAGATTAGGCTTACTACTTCCACATTGAAACATCCCAACAAGACAAGCAGGAAAACTCTCCAGGCAACTCAATAAACAAACAAACAAACAAAAAATCATTAAGTAAAATAGTAGCAATTTTGTAATACACTGTTGCAACAGCTCTGTGACAGTGAAGCAGAAAAGGCACTAACAGTGAATATTACAGGTAAAGCAAATTGTTTTCCTACATCCGTAGTTAAGTCAGCAAAAGGAAACGGACTTAAGCATATCTCATTCAAACCTCAGATTTCCACCATGAAGTCTGCCCTTCCTCTTCCAGCTCACACATATCCATGTGCTTAGAAAAAGAGCTGGACAGTCTCACTCCCATAATACAAGTGGGTGTGATGCTGTGGGAGTTAGCTTTTGCAGTACTTAAACCAAGATGTTTTTCTGGGTACGTGGGAATTACCAAAAGAATTAATTTGGGCTTGATCTTATTTTTTATAATTTCAGGTTTTGCCTCCCATTATGTAGGATAATCTAAGTAGGATATCAAGAGAGATCACAAAGGAATCACTGCCACATCTATTACAAAGGACTGATAGTCTGGCTCATCACCTCAGCGCACTGGATGCCCAGAGATCAGATGCCGACCATCCTGCTGATGACAACAGTTCTGTTTGAGGCACGTCAGTTTCCTGCAATATGAGCAAGCTCCTGAAAGAGGTTAAGGTTCACGCGAGGAATATTCATGCAAGATCAATGATTTTGAGGAGTGTCTTGAAGAATCACTCGTCACCAAAGAGATCTGGACACACAGAGTGCACAAATCATTGAAAGTTTCCAAAAAAACTTCCGTTGCCAGAATGCCTCCATAGGAAGAAGATGACTACTCCATATTCGCTGATGCCCTTAGCTAGTGTAAGGATGTACATACTTTCTATTTCATTAGGTCTTGTCTATTAGCACTTCAAAATTACTCCTTTCTCTGAACAATACCATCTCCCATCTCTGTCAGCACACTGTCGTTTTTTTCATCTGGCTTTGAATAAAATACGTAAACAGATGATGCTGCATCTATTTCCATCAGTTCTCGGCAGCTGCATTTCTTTACTTAGAGATCTATAAGTTAACACCACATTACATCTTTATTTATGAAACTGGGGAATTAGAACACGAACAGAATAACACAGGACTAAAAAAAAATCATGTAAAGATAGATACTTTGCAAGTGTATTCTTGCTGTTCAACAGAAGAACGTTTACTTTTAAGACATCCTTTAATCAATTAAGTTCCAGCTTGGGAATAACACACAGAAGAAAAAGGCTTTCAAATAAGACTCTGCAAGTTGTTGACCCCAGCACGACAATATGTTTGGAACCTAAGGGCATTTTTAGAATTTATGGCACTAATTATTTCATATTTTGAAGAGGGAAGAGATCGAAGGGCATCAGTTATATGGGAGAAAGGCATCAAATACAAAACATTCACGTAACTTAAGTCTAAATAATTAAGAGATAAGGTTGGTATATTACCTATTTTAAAAGCATAGATTCACATGATAGGCACTCACTCTTCTTCCTTTTTGCCCCCCCAAAAGACTGAAGAACAGAATGGAAAATCCCACCAGCACAGCAGTTTCACATCACCTTCTGCAGGTAACGAGCTGACACTCCCTGCTGCATTTGGACAGGAGCACAAAGCAAGCATGCAGAACTCGCAAGACAACGCATGAAGGTCATTACTGAACTACAGCACGCTGCCCTGCCAACTCCGATACAGATATCCCGCTTCCTCGTGGCATCCACGTCCTCTGCGCAGCCACATCAGTTGTGTGTTGCCACTCAGTGTAAAAACAAAGAAAGCACTAGAACTTTCTGAGGAGAGACTATAAAGACTGCTGTCAACTGTGCTCAAATTTCCTAACAGATGACTGTTACCCCTATGAACACTGTGTCAGAACTGCATTTTCCACGTCTGCAGATCTGCCACATCTGTAGCCATGAGCCGCCTCAGGCCACCCTGTTCAAAACTGACACACAATTACACAGAGTCCCACTAAAACAAAACCAAGTGTGGTTTGGAGAACATAGCTGCACTTTCCACAAGAAGCCCAGTATTGCATGAGTTTCCAGAAGCCTCATGTACGTAGGTAAAACTTAGGGGAATCTGCTCCCCCAGAAGACCCACTTTTTGCAGAGAGGTAAAATAAGCAGACTGTTTTTCAAATGTTCAAGTTTCACTGGCTTTCTTCTGTCTTTCTTCTGCTTTGCCTCCTTTTAAACTCCACATCCTCTACCCAACCTAACAATGGGCAAAGCGCATTTTCAACCTTAATTCAAAAGCACCCCATCTATTTTCCCTCATGATTTCCAGTCTTTCAACAGGTTATTTTCCTCCCACCTCTCAAACAATATAAATAGCTTACGGAAAATAAGTTGCCTTAGCCCGCTGATCTTTATGGAATTTCTGCTATCTTTCAGCATAGAAAGCGACAGAGTTGGATAGAACTGAAGTTAGGAAAGCAAAGTTCCCCAGAGCCCTTCAGCCTAGCTGTTTTCTCCAGAACTGCACTGCCGTACCTGTGGGGAACATGCCAGAAATAGAGCTCCCTTTAACTTCATGCCAAGGGGAGGCTGCAGAATCTGTTTCGTAAGTTGGAATGCATTCAGGCGAGTTCTCCTGGACTCCAAAAGCACTAAAATGCCTTGGAAAAGCTGGGACAGACTGAATTTAGGAGAGCTGCACTGCATTATATGAATATCAAGTAAATTAATGAGAATACAAACATTTTTAAGTGATTCTGTAAGAGAGTATTACTTTTTTATATATATATTTTCCTTTCTCAGCTGTGAAAACGTCCTGCTCACCTGTTGCCTTCTATCTTTCCAGCACAACAGACTGCACAAAAAATATGTGTGAAGACTTGATACAACGTTATAGAAAGAAAGATAACATTTAAGGTACTGCATTGGCAGCTGCATATGAGCTGTTTCACCCAATTAGATGAGAGACCTGGGAATTCTTTCTTTCAATAACATCAGCACTACACATACCATAATGTTGCAGTTTAGCTGTGTTGACACACTGCGTTTCCCACCATGAAAACATAGCAAAAGCAAACAATTAAGTACAATTACTGCATGGTACAGAAAGATAAGAGAATTAGTATCAGCTCCAGCTAGAAAATGTGCTGGAAAAGTATTTCTTCGATTTTAAGCCTATTTGTCCAACAGGATAAACAAAATATTAATTCAACACGCAGCTTACAAAATTAGTACTGCAATTTTTAGGCTTTCTGAATCACAAACCAGATCATCCTAAACTCAGATGTTAAAGACCTTTGTGTTTACAAATCTGCAGTACACACTACTTGAAAGCTTACACATGTGAAACAGATTAAGGGGCACAGAGGTGGGGGTTAGACTCTCAAAATACTTTCTGCTGCCTACACAGTCCATTGCTACTATTTTCTGACCGTATTCATCACCATACGTACTTCACTTCTCACTGTTCCTTATTGTTTTGATGTTTCCTTATTCTGCATTTTAAATGCAGCTACTCTAAAATAGATATGACTTGTGTAAGCCATCATACACACACTTGTGCGTACCATATCACACCCTGCAACATGAAACAATCATTTAGTTGTAACCTCAATTTCCCACTGCTTTGGAAATGAAGACTGTGTCGACAGTGTCACCTTACAAGGTGGCCAGCAGGAGAAAATTATACACTATCAGCTGGGATTCTCATCCCTAGCACTGAATCTGCTTTATTTCTCATGCATACAAGCAGATAAAACCATCAGTAGTGAACTCTGCTATGCCTGAATATAAACAGCAATGACAATAAAATGTTTTGACGTGCTTTCCTTGTTTAAGGCTGGAGATCATATCAACGGAGCTCAGATGCAGTGATGCTATCATTCATGATTTCTGTGTAAGCCGTGCAAGACATGTTTTTCTTGAAGACTTTGCCTGAAATCAAGCTTGCGTTAGAAACAAAAATAAAAATAATTCTTAAAAAATGAACATAACCTGATTTTATTTAAAAAGTTTCCAAAAGAAAACAAAAAACTTGAAAGAAAGTAAAAAATAAACAGTAAACATTCAAAAAAGCCAAAATAAAGGCCTGTAATGTTTTCACGCCTGTTTTTTGATTTTTTGTTATGGAACCTGACTCATGATCTTTGAATGCACACAGCTGCCAACACAGCATGTAGGAAGAAAGCATGAGAGACAGCACATATCTGCACAGCGAGGCTTTGGAAAGATGCTCTGGACAAACATTAGGAAAACGGTTTGAGGACACACCAAACTTTTTAAAATAACCCCTCATGTAATTGACATGCAAAGATGACTGCTGCTTAAAAGGACATTTTGAGAAGCAATCGCAGGAAAAACATTTTTTTTTATAGGGAGCACAGTTCCTTATCTAGGCTCATTACCTCACTTCTGTTCTGCTTTCCAGAAGATTTCACAACCAATGAAGAAAACAACGTCGGTTCAAGCCATCTTCGTCAAAAGAATCGCAGAAAAAAACTACTCAAACTCTCATTAAGACATAAGAGTAAACTGATCGCTAATATTGTGACGCATAGGAAAAGGCCTGATTGAACAGGGCAGCAGACCACAAATTGCCAGCAACAGCAAACGATCACAGAAGATGCTGGAAGCCAGGAGGCAGCACGCAGCGATCAACTGTCTCCCAGCTCCCCCAGGCCTTGCAGGAAGAAGGGCAGAAGCTGCAGTGCTGCACCCCACCCAACGCAGCAGCCGCCTTACATGTAGGGGAAACATTTTGCTCTGGATTTTGCATTCACTGCTACAATTTTAGCATTCAACAGTACTTGGAAAGTTCAAGCGCAACGTTGAAGTTCCCAGTGGTGCATTCTCCCTAGGAAGAGCTTAAGATTTAGAATCTTCATTTAAAAGGACCAGCTGACAGTAAGACGGATTGTTAAATGGCCATGATGGGCAGCACTTTGGGTTCCACTTTGCACACCATGTTGCTACCGCCTCTTTTCTTTGTTCAAGATTGCCCATATTAAAACTGGAAGAGACAGAGAACAGAAGGGGAAAAAAAAATAATAATAATAAAAAAATCACACTAAGGATCTTGAGCAGTTCCAGAGTGTCCAACAAACACTACTTCATTTCATCTGAAAATAATGCAGGAATTTGAATGCAGTTTTAAAGTTTTCATGTTATTTTTGAGATAAGAAGAGAGTGAAGCACCCTGGAGACCAGGCTCCTTTATCCACAGCTACTGCCAGACACAGGAATATCTGCATGGCCTGCCCCTCTACAGCACTACAGCATGCTCTAAAAAGCCACTGGACGCTTCCAAATATCACACGTTTTTTAAAACAGAAGTATTCTTTGCTTGCATAGAACAGGATCTTTCTATAGTGCAGGAATAACAGGAATGCCCAATGCACATCCATGGACTACAGTTTTGCATTCAGGTAACACTGCGTTCTTATTTACAGTATACAGTCACCCTGCCTTTCTAGCAACAATATAAATCAATGCAAAGAAGAAAAATTAGCAACCTCTTAGTTCCAGAGCTGAAAAAAATAAGATAGAGCCAGTTGCAGTACCTGCATCAGTGAGAGAACAGCCTACCAGGCTGTATTTGCACAAACTCATGCACAACAGTGGTGCTGATCAGGTATCACTGACAGAATCATCAGAAAACCAGAAACCCAGCTCTGTCCTCACAACAAAACCTGACCATGATCAGAGTTTGACAGAAAACACATACAGTACCAACAGAGCAAGCAGCACATACAGTACTACTGAGTCCAGTAAGTCAGGCTCAGGAATTAAAAGAAGAAACAGTATTTCTCAACACCTGGCTTTGAAAATAGAATATAATTTTGCAGAAGTTCAAGCAATACAGTATCTTACTCTAAAGAGCTTTCTGGTGCTTGTTTGCCTCCTTATCAAGTAAGCTGCAAGAAGCTGCGGGCATTATGAAGCCTGAATTCTGCTTCCTGTGCCAGTGAAAGCTTACTGCTTATGTACTTGTTGGTAACTCATGTCATGACTCTTCTACAGAAGTGTCTGCATCACTAAGCTGCAAACTTCTACATTCTCTCCTTGCCTAATATGCAATTAAACTCCCTAAAAGTAAGCTATTTCAACCTGAAGAAATTATAATAATCCAAAGTACCCTCTTAGCTTGGTGATTAGAGCATCTGCTTAAACCAGCAGAATAGAAGAGGAATTAAAGTGCAAATTCCTCCCTGGGAATTCAAGATGAGTTTCCAGCTGGATAAGTTCTCTACTGAAATGCTGGATAAAATCTATGAAGTAACATCACCTCCTGCTCTTGCGTTCAATTTAGCATAACAGGTTTTGAAATCATACAAGGCAAGGTGAGGCATTTCAGGTGACCTTCTGCTTATTTGGGTGGAGCTGCAGCCTCGACAGGAAGAATATTTAAGGCTCAAGATGCGTTCACAATCGTTTTCAGAGCACTTTCAATGCTTGTGGAAAAGGTAAAAACTCGAGTGAGCCCTCAAAACACAAATGAAATGGTACATAGAGAGTCTGCACTTGCTGCATCAAATTGTTCCTTGTCTTAGATATGCATATAAGGCATGGGACGTCTTCTGTGAAGCACTGATGCTTGGTTGGTGAGAATGACTGCATGGAGGAATCAGGGATCTAAGGGACACCATGAGCGGACTGACATATTGGGAACAAGGACACAAACAACTATTTCTCAGCGAAAGAGACATATATATACACACAGAGACAGGGCAAGAGAGCTGCAGAAAGCACTTAAGTGGTGGCACAGTGGCACTCTGCACGTTGTAACAATGATAGGATTGTTTGTTCTCATCCAGACTACAATCCGATTCTGTAAAGGTGCTTATCCTTCCCCAAATCAGATTGTAGTAAAAGGGAATGGGGAAAATATTTCTTTGTGCCCAATCAGTGTATTCTTATACAAGCATGCAATTAAATGATTAATTCAGGATGCTTTGTCTCAAGAGCTGATTAACCTGAAATACAGCCTGAGCTGCTCTCTGACCATGTCAGAGTCCTAAGAAATCAGCCATGGTGAAAATAAGTTGCTGGACCTCTCAGGCTCAGGGCAGTGTCCTGCAATCCTCAGAAAATTCTTACCATCAGCATCATGCCACAAGTCACGCTGGGTGTAGCAACAATTCACGGAGAAGGTAGCTTGTATTTGGATCTCTTTCAAGCTACATTTGTCTCGCTATCGAAGCTGAAGTTGGTCTTCAACTGCCTCATGCTGTAACTTCAACTATTTTCTTATGACAAGTTCAAGAAATACACTCCTGACAGATTATCTCAAGAGAAAAAGTCATTCTGTAACTGTAACGTAATGCCAGTTTATTGCATCTGACTCCTCCAGTTCTTTGTACAATTCTTTTAATTATGACTTCAGGAGCATCCAGTAATATTTACAAGTGCTGTACGAATACACTCATTTACTCACTGTTGTCGTTAAGCCATGAGACCTAGCATTGTTTAAAGGCAAAGGACTAACAAATTATTTTAATGAGCTCATAAAGGATATTCCGAAATGTCCCATCAGGTGAACATTTGGCACAGCAGTAAACACAGTTTCTGAACTCTGCAACAACAATCAAGCCTCACAAAGATTACTAAGCTGTCAGAGCCTAATAAGCCATTAGTTTGTGTGAACAGCCAGTCTCTTACCAGCTACATCTTCCCTGCTTTAGTCATCCAGCACCAGCTTTGCATTTTCCTACCCAACTTAAAACGCTTTACACAGAGCCCTGTACTATTAGGTCACTGTTGCAGTCTGATATTTTCCTTATATATATTGTTTTTCTTTTGGCATCAGAATCATTTTAATTTCTGTACTCACAACTCCCAAGACACACCCAGAGCTGCCCAGATCATGTTTAAGACTGTCATCCACACTGCTAAGGCAGCCTAATTCCTACTCACTTCTGCTTACTTCTCAGTTCTCATCATGATATCCCTGGTCTTGACAGCTCCACTGAAAGCACAGATCTGGCTGCTACCTTGCATCCTTAAACTGTGCCATAATTCCTAGGCTTTTAATCCATGAATCGCTGCCTTTATTCAACCTCTTCAGGTAAATATGTGTCTATGAGGGGGGTGGGGGAATCAAACGCACACCAAATAGTATAAGGCAAACAACCATGTGTTTACTACCATCATTTTTCTCACTATTATGAGGTTCATGTGAACAACCTCCAAAGATCAGAAGTTGTCCCTCACATAGCAATCCACCAAGCAGTTCAGTAACAACAAGGCAAACTTTTCAGCTCATTTTCAAATCGCCATAAAATAGAAGACCGAGCTTCCAAAAAGACTTTTTTCCTTCTCAACAGAATTGGCTCACGTTTGTCAACTACTGTCATTTGCAGCAGAAACACAGAAGTTCGGCTTATCGGTTCAACAGCCAGACGGAACCATCAAGATGTTATTCAGGCTAAGACATAGGGGAAGAAGACTACTGACAAACTCTTTCTCAGAGCACGAGCTCATAGTTATTCTCACTAAATAAGTGCTTGTTTATATTTACAGTGAGTACATTATAAGTACAATGAGTACAAAAAGTATTTTATTAAAATACGTGGTGTCAGTACACATTTAGAGCAGCTTCATAACCACCTTCATACATGCCAGGTTTTCCAGTTTGTTCAGCGTTTTGTTTTTACGTGAAAATGACTTTTAAAAACTTGCAGCTGCAGGGCAACCGAAAGGGGGAGAAAAAAAATCAAGAAGGAAAGCCAGCGTTTGGAAGGGGCAAACGCCCCTGCAGGAAGAACGCGGTTAACCTTTGCGGGCCTCCGACCGCCTTTCTTAAGCGGCGACGGAACAAAAGAGCAGCACGGCCGAAGCTCCCGAGCCGGCAGCGCGGGGCTCCCCGAGAGCCGTCCAGTCCGAGCCGCGCGGAGCGGCGCGCAGCACCTCGCAACGGGGAGCGCGGGCGGTGCGGCCGCGGAAGGGCACGGAGGCGGCGTTCGGCGCCTCGCGGTGAGCAAAGCGCTCGCCAGCGGCTCGCCGCGCGGTTCAGGTGCTTTGCGTACTCCCCACCGCTTTGAAGTTAAAGGAGAAAGCCGCGCAGCCAGCGGCGGACCGCCGTAGTTGCAGTAGCCTGCTGAGAGCGAGCAGGTCCGCGCGCCGATCCCAGCCGCTGCCGCTCCTCCAGGTGAGCTCTCCCGCACCGCGTGCCCCCGGCCCGAGCCCCCGCGACCCCTCACACCGCCCCGGGGCTCCGGGACCCGTCTCGGTCCCGCTCGCCAGCGAAGTTTGAAGCCGCGGGCGGCGCTCAACAGGCGCTCCCTCTCCTCTCCCCCGCCCAGCGCGCACGGGATGAGCGCCCCGGTACCCCCAGGGCGAGCAGAGCCGCCGCAGTTCCCGAAACCCCGCCGCGCTGCCCCGTACCTGCAGAGGATGGAGGCGGCCCGCTGCCTCGGCGCCCGGCTCACGCCTCAGCCGCCCAGAAAGTTTCCTGACGTCAGCGCGGGCGGGCGGGCGAGGGACCCCGCCTGCTGCCGGCTGGCCGCAAGTCGGGACGCTGCTCCCGGGCTCCCCCTGCCTCCGGCCGGCCGCTGGGTAGGAGAAGAGGAGGAGGAAGGGGAGGAGAAGGGGGAGGCGGCGCCGAGGGGTGCGGCGCTCAGTTGCGGGCGCTGCTGGCGGTGCTCTAAGGGGAGCGGGCGCGAGGCGGGGGAGCGAGGCGCGAGGAAGGGGCCCGAGGCGGGGGAGCGGGCGGGAAAAGGAGGCGCGGCGGAGAGCGTGAAGTGACGGAGCGGGCCGGTGACGCCATCTCTGACTGTAAGCGTCACGGCCGGGACAACGAGGGGCAGCACGGCTCCGTCAGCCGTGCCCCAGGAGAAGGGAAATGGTCACCTCGGCGGGAGGGATGCTCGGAACTCAGCACCTCGTCCGGCCCCGTGGCCTGTTTTTGTTAAGCTCTGACCTCTTTCCCGAAAAAGCGATGAGGTGAGGAAACGGGAACGCGAGGTGGTAGCTCAGAGTTCCTCAAGGGAACGGTGCTTTAGAGAGGAAGTTAACGGAGACACCTGTACGCATTTGGGGCTAATCTGCAGAAAGACTTTTGGTAGAGATTAATGAACTTTGAATCGTGCAGCCTGAGGCATGCAATCCCTGTCAAAACGTGTTTTGGAAACACCAGAGCATTGCATCAATATGTTTTCATAACAGCCGCAGGAAATACAAGTTAGAGACAACATATTTTCTATAGAAATCAAGGAATTCCTGTTGGCTCTACACCTTTTGGTGCTGGGGTACTCTGCCATAGTGAGCACCAGAGAGGGGACCCGCACTGTGTGGGAAGGCAGGAATTCACCTCGTGGTGCCTTCTTCTTCCACTACACAGCACCCCATGGAAGTCCTTTCATCATTCTTGACTCAATGCAAAGCTTGCGAACTGCCACATAACGGGGCCAAATACCTCACGGGAATCAAAGCATTGGTGCTTTGTTTGCAGCGGGTGTTTTGTTTCCTTGTTATTTTTTGTTGCTGTGGGTTTCTGTTGTTGTATCTGTTGTTTAGTTCTTACACATAGAATACATTCAAGGGCAACAATTTACGGTTAAGAGTAGAATGATCGTGTAGGAATAAACATGAAGTATAGAAATCAACACCAGGCGGCTTTTTAGATCGGTAACTCCTAGATAATTACCAGCATAGATGTGAATTACATAAGAAGTTAATTAGTCTGGCTGCCTTTTCCATTCATTCCTAACCTCAATAAAGAGCTTCCAAAATGCATACATGGAAACGAGACAAATTAGTAGTGCTTTTATTTGCTCTAGAGATTATTATAAGGCATCTGAAATTTTCCATCAGTTCAATTCTCCCCCAGAAGGGAAACAAACTAACATGTTACATGCTTTCAATTGCACATGGAAACTAAAGGACTACAAAATAGTTGCAAAGGATCATTGTGTACATAGTGGCACCTGTGGTAGAGACGCATCTCTAGCATTTCAAAAGATGAATAGACATTAAACTCAGTGAAGTAAGAACAATGAAGGAAAGCAGAAAACCTTTGGAGGGAATTTATCTGTGAATTATGTCCTGTCTAACCAAATAGCCAGGAACTGTTTTCAGCATATAGAGAATAAACAATTTACTCAAAAATACTAATAAACCTGTCTTTACTGAAATATTAGAAGAGCTGAATAAATACTTAAGTCTGAAAATAATGCATTTACTTTGTTCGCAACTGATCCCTGAGCGGTCATTACACAACATCTAAAATAGTTTGTTGCTCTTGACAGCTACGCTCATGCACACCTCCTTGGAAACTTGCTGGAACTGACAACAGCATAGTATGCATTCTTCATCCACTGATGCCAGTAGAGAACAGTGACAGGAAGGATAAGAAGAAGGATCATCTATGAATTCCCTACAAAGATGGAAGAAAAAAATTAAGGTACAGTCTACCCATGTTTTTGAGATAACAAGATACCTCTGTTCCCTTTGATTTGTTAGCTGTGTTAGATAGAAAAAATACAAAGAACTGTTCTATGTGAAACTTCTGAGGAACAAGGCAATTTGTTTGCTGATATCTCACGCAAAACGACAGGTCGTTTCCATGTCTGTGAGCATCTCTTTATAATTGGGCTTTTCAAAACATACCTCGAAGCCTGGCTTGATATATGTATCAGTGAGTACTCAAACATGTCCAGTACTAATTAAATTTTGATTAGATAAGCTCAGCCACAGTCAGCTTGCTTGATGAAATGTCAGAGTTTTGATGTACCTATCATATATGTTTAAGTATTTGTGTATTCACGGACTCCTTAACATATTCTATGTTTTCCAAAATTAAGCTTCAGGAGATTTTTACTAAAACTTTAAGTAACATTAGGTTATTCGCAACAGCAAAGCAGAGCACAATAGGCAAAACTGAGTAAGTTTTGGCTACAGGAACACATTATCTGAAGCACCCCAAAGGTTATTCAGAAAAATAACTTAGGAGTGTAGTTAAGGGGACTTTTGGAAGGACAGATTCTTCGGAAAAAATTAAAAGAAACACAGTTAAAAATCACATATTTTCTTAAGACAACTGTGTTTAATTAAGTCAGGGTAGATTTTGTCCACAATTGATTTCATTCGTTTTGTAACATTCAAAATGCTATGACTGTATACTTCAGAAAAAGACGTATCCAAACTCCTTCTGCATGCAAATTTGTTCCTTAAAAAAATGAGATTTTATAAACAAGAAAAGAATACTCAATGCATAGGAAGCTTCTTATTTCTTCTGCCTGTGCTATTTTTGACATTGTCTGCATTGTTATGTTTAAGTGTAAGAAATGTAGAGCACATCTATTTTTAACTTATATTTGGTGCATACTCCATCAGGAGTCTAAAGTGTTGTTTCTTCGTTCTCCTGCCATATTTCCCCCCATCAAAAACAGCAACCTATGTGAATGAATGACAAAAATGAGATAAAGAATAGAGAAAAAAAGTAAGTATTGTAGAGAACTTAGGTCTTGATCATAATTTTTAATTGGCATGGTTCATTTAAGAAGTTTCAGAGAAAAGAAAGAATGAAACAGTGACAATTTCTGCAGCCTAGGTCCCCCAAAACCTGAAGCGGACAAAATAGTGTGATTACTGGGGCTGTCATTCTGTGCTACAGAGAAATTGGGCCAAGAACGAGACATAGAAGACAAAAAGAAAAAATGCACCTTAGAGAGCAAAATCACACTTATAAAAACATACTTGCAGTCTGGCACCTTGTATGAATGTGTTTGTTTTGTTGTTCTCATGATATAGTAGATGTCAATCATGCAAATCCTTATGAATAAGTGCAGATAATTCACAGTGAGTAAAAACAAAGGAATCCATATACATTTAGGTCTGTATCTAGGTCAAGATCAAGGAGTCAATATTAATAGCTTGTATTGATTTACCAGAAAATAGTTACTAGAATAAACAAAGACTAAGGGATTGTACTAAATACGCAACCTGAAAAGTTTCACCTCCCTGCTGAGTGCTGTCTCACCCCTCAAAAAGACTAGAGCTAGACTAAGCATTACCCTGCAGAAACATTCAACAAATCAGCAAACCAACCATGCCTTATTTTTGTTTTTCATAGTAGAAGAAAAATTGCCAAAGAAAATTCTGCCCTAGGTTTCTTATTTAACTTGTAGGCCTTTTAATTTTGCCCTAGTGGTACAATACATATCTTCATTTTTATTTTTCCTCTATTCGCTAGAGAACTCACAACTTCTGAATTGTAACGGTAAGTCACGTTCCCGAACTGATCTGGGAGATATCCAGAGGAGATAAAAAGCCCTGTCAATAAGTCAGTGGATGGGCATAATGGCAAGTTTGACTTCTGTGTATCACATTACAGACAGCAAAGGTCAAGAGGGCCGGGTGACCAGGCAACATCAAATTTGCCTTGTCTTCTATAAACTTAATCATCTGGCTAACCAGATAATTACTCAGCTCATCAGAGCAGATGTTGATGTCTTGAAGGCACTTCTGCACTTAAGATGCTACCTGAATTTTACATTTGTTTGACAATTCACCAAAACCTCTTGAAAGAATATTTCTCGTATACCTTGGAAGATCCGATCTAGAGCTGGTTGGAAGCAAGGGGAGAACACAAGACAGGTATTTTATCTAGTTTGATTAACTGAAAATCAAGTCATACTTCAAAGATACGAAGGATTACTCAGTTAAAAGTCCCAAGACTGCTTATTTTCCTCTTACATTCCCCTCATGCTCTCATCTATAAAAGATTTTCTATACATACAATAGTGTTTTTCCTCACTAAGTTGTACACGTTTTTTCCTTCATTTTTGGAAAAAAAGTGCAGACAGACTATTAGTTCTGTAGGTGTCATAGGCTAATCAGGTTTATCCAGGTGTGTTCAACAGTTATGTTGTTTAACTCCATTTAGAATCTGAGAAAAATAAAAAATGTGAAATCATAATAGGAAGCCAATAATTCTAAATTTCATATGATGAATGACTAATTTATTGTTGACCATTGTAAACCTGAGCATGAAATCACCATCAACTAGCAATATATCTCAAGAGGAAGATCTTCATGCAACTCCTCTTAGAATTTCCACCCCAAGTGCGTAAGTATCTGTATCCCTGAAGCTTTGTGGAAGCATTTTTTGTTTTTCATGCCCTGTAGCCACTATTACAAAACACGTGCAAAACCAAGTTGTTTCTCATACGCAGCTTCTCACAGACAATAGCTGATAATAGACCATGCAACTACAGAGGCAAGAGAGAAGGAAAGAAAACCAGTCAAGGCACTTAATTTTTTCAGAACATTAGAACGATGACACAATAGACGATCTTCACTAAAACCGAAGGACTAATATGAAAAAAAAGTTAATTTGCGAAGAACCAGAGTGCAAAAATACATAGTAGTTTTCTTCTTCAATTAATTATCCTTGCAAGCATAGCAGAAAACCTATTTAAGAAGTTATTTGAAATGCTGAACCTAGAACAATAAGACCTAACAACTGACTATGCGATTAGCTTTTTTTAAGAGATTAAAAGAAATCATTGCTCTATCATCTCTTCTACCTATGGACATCAGTTCTCAAAACTGTCTAGTATCTTAACAGATAGAAGACGTGTACTTAAGTTTTCCCCAGCCAAAGTAAAATTCCACAACAACTCTCATTTGAGCTCACAAGCAGTTTCCCATGCATTTCATTAAGTATTATCATAATATATTAATAAAATACACAAGAATGAAAGCTCTAAAAACACCTATTCAGATCTTTTCTTTTAGGGCTTATATCTTCAGTAAAAAGCTAGCTCTAGAAGAATCTCTAGTCATTTGATGTAAATAATACATGATCTTTCAACAGGTAAAAAGGAAGCTTACATCTCCAAAGGTCCTAAGTAAAATAGTTAGGCAAGGCATAACAAAAGCAAAAAAACACCACGAGACCTTTAATTAAGGCCAAATCAATATTTTTATATTCATGTGTAGTAACCCATACTTTGCAACACAGACTTGGCTGTTTTCATTTGCTTCTTTTCTATACGTATTTTATTATTATTAATGCAAGATGAAGATTAGATGTACATGCATTTGCAATTAATTGCAATTAATGTGTACGTGCGTATTCTCATTAAAAACATTGTCCTAGAGATATAATCCAGAACCTTGTTAAGTGATGCATTTAATACTCATGTTTCAGTACTTAAAATAATTTTGTGCATGTAACATATAGGTCAAAAATTATTAAAGATGAAATTTGATCACGCTGGTGGAAGAATAAGAATGCTGCAGACAACACAAGGTTAATATGAAAACAAAGAAGCAAATACTGGAAAAAGAAACAGCAATGTTATTCAGTATGCTTTTGTAATCTGGAGCAGGAGAAATATATATTCAATTACAACTACAGTGTAGTTGTGATGCCTGGAGTGTAATTAATTAGCTACATAATTTATGTTCTGCAGAAATGATTTCTCATTCGTTGTAATAAGCTGTGCATTTTTAATACCACTTGTCTCCATCACAGATCCTTAATACTACCAAAATCACGAAAGTGTCTTGCTTCCTGATTTTTCAAACATGCCCTATGTTTCTTTCTACAAATTCAACACTGAATATTTTTGTATGTATCCTCTGTACTGGACTATACATGAGTTGAAAACAATAAGTGCCACTAATCTATTCCTAGACTTTAAGGGGCCTCCTTAAATGCCACACAGCAAAATCATGTTTTTAGATCCAAGACTGAAAGATGCATCACTTTAGTGCATAGTATTGATGGTTAACAGATTCTTGTGCAGACTTCTCCAGAGCTGGCATAAACCAAGTTCTTCAAACAAGAAGGGAACATCACCTTGTAATTGAAATGAACTCTTAAGTCAGCATCTGCAAATAGAGACTTTGAACCAACTTGTCCAGATATTTGAATTAACATTCATGTTTTCCTCTAAGCTTCTGTGGCACTATTCTTGAGAACAGAATATAAAATGAAGTCTTGGCAATTGATATTTGTGATTTATGAATATATTCCTAAGCTTAAGTGCTTTCATTGGACGCAAGGTCACATATTTCCCTGGCTATCAGACCATGAGAGCTTTCAGTTATTCCCTGCCAAATAGGTAAAACTTCTTTCCAATCTTCTTGGTAAGTATCACACAATTACTTGTTTTTTCTTTTAACGGATAACAATCTGTTTCCCTTTCTGGATGAGAAACTGCTCATCTTATAAACAGCTCGTAAATGTACTTTGGCACTGCAGGTGAAAGTCATCTCATCTGTTATGCAGTACTGCACTACAAAAAAAAAAAAACCAGTATTAGGCACAACATACACAATCTGAACAACATTAAAACACCTAAAAATCTACTTGTGACAAATACCATATTGAACAACCTTCTCAACCACATGCATTGTCTGTCTTGTACTTGACTGTCTTAAAAACTAAACCTTGGTTTTTTTTGGTTTTTTTTTTGTTTTTTTTTTTTTTGTTTTTGTTTTTTGTTTTTTTTTTTTTTTTTTACAGTCATGCCTTCAGCAATCCTATACATTTGATTACTGTTACTTTTTCACAGTCTCTTGGTCAGAGCTATCTAGTTGCTTCACATGGTCAGATAAAAACTGGCTTCACCTAACAGAATGGCAGTTACAATTCTGTGCATAATGATGTTCTTTATTGTATTGCTTTACAGAAGCACAATAATTTAAAGGAATAATCATTTCACAGAATTTTGACCATGTGTAACTAAGAATAACTGCTCCTTTAAGCTAACATGAAATCACAAGAGAAAAAGGCCTCTGAGTTTTCACAAGATACCATTTTACATTTACATGGAATCACAAGAAATGCAATGCTTTACTCAAAACTTTTAGAACTGCTATTGATGAGGCAATACTTTAATACTTCAATAAAAGTTTGAGATGAACTCTGACTTAATTCACAACTCCTACATCATCCCCCTGGTGACTATTTAACATTAAGTACGTTTCAAAATGGAGCCTACGCATCCCTTTGAAAGTATTAACCATTCTAATCCATGCTGCTTGATATTGTTACTGTATTACTCAAACAAGTCACAGGCACTTATAGTTTGACTAAGGAGCATAGTTCACTGAACTATGATAATGCAACATTTTGTTGAAGAAAACATAATATAGTGTGTAGCTGTACCAAAACCTCAGAGAACTGTCGCCAAATAGAAAGATAACTTGTTC
Organism: Meleagris gallopavo; assembly: GCF_905368555.1. Lineage (NCBI taxonomy): Eukaryota > Metazoa > Chordata > Aves > Galliformes > Phasianidae > Meleagris > Meleagris gallopavo. The sequence goes on from NC_139410.1 coordinate 2,614,773, forward strand.
TGAACATTTTGTAGCCTCACTTTGTGCAAGGAAAGAGAAGAAAATTTCCTTTTGATTAACTTGGATTTTGACAATGATATTAGTAATATTTCAGTCATTAATTTTCTATGACAAGGTATTTCTCCAATTATCTTTTTCTTACTAGCTATTACCGAGCAAGTACATTTCCTTTTTGCATCCCAACACCTTCTGGTATCAGTTACCAAATTGATCCTTACATGTGAATAACAAACACTTTTAAGATTTCTTTGTGAGTGGGGTGAATTTCTCAACTTCTAGGTAACCGATTCCATCTTTGTCAGTAAACAAGAAACAGCATGTTAATTTTGTCCAAGAAACAGCACATGGAATTTGTTCAAGCTAAATATCTCGGTCAACTGAAGTTTCAGTTCCAAAACTGGGAAGAAGGTTACCTACAAACAGTAAGAATAATAACATTCACTTCTGCTACCGATCTGATTTCCTAGCTGTCACTTAAATTTAAGGTGTGCTTCAGCTGTGGAAAGAAAATAAACCATTTAGCATTGTTTCCTTTCCTTTATTCCCCACCTAATAACCAGTATCACCTCCAAAATCATAAAAGAGGAGAATTTTAATTAACCCAGAGTTTGGATGATGACAGTGCTTCATATGTTTATTTTCAAGAGGAAAGTACACTGAGATTCATGAGAAATAAGCACAAAATCAGTGTGAAGTTTTAATAGAGACCATGCATGAAATACACAGATCTGAAATTTGGCATTCAATTTTTCTTAATTGCTTCCTTCTCATTTTAGCATCATTTTCCCATCTTGCAAAATAAATACCAAGTAATTTACTATTTCCTATAGTTGTCCTTTAGTTGGCTATATTTTCTTTTATTCTCTTTCTGAAACAAAGATATCCCACTCTCTAATTTGCATGCTTTTATGTGTTTTCTCCTCTACATTTTGTATATTAGAGCAATTGTGTGGCTTTAGATGCATCCCTTCCTTCTTATCAGCTGCAGTGGTTCAGACTTCAGTTTCAGGAATTCTACCAATTGAATTAGATGCAGCATGAGTCCAAAGTCCATTTGTTGCCACGTCTTTTGTAGTTTTCAATCTTTCTACTAACAGTTGTCAACTGAAACGTTTCACTTCCAGCCTACAAAAAAACTTATAAGTTGCTATTACTGCATCTTGCAAGAACCAGCAACTTATGTTGTGATAATCCAGCTATGATTAGTTTTTTTTTTTTTTTTTTTTTTAACTATCTCCTTGAACCCCAACATAATGCTACACGAAATTTTTATCCAACTTATGATTTCTTACATACTCCCAATAGGTGAACAACTCTTATCTTTTTCTTCCTATCTTGTTACTCCCTTTTCTACATCATCTAGATCTTCCTATTAAGTTTCCCCACCGTGTCTCTGGACCCTGTAAAACTTGCCACTTTAAATTAAATGGCAAGTTAACTCCTCTGCTGCTAAGGACATTATTTGCAAAGTCATTTTTCTTTTAATGCCTAAAAAAAGCCATAAAAAAAAAAGTTAATACAATTTCTTAATCAAGTAATTTAAGTTCCTCAGCTCACCCTGAAGCAAGACATCCTTCCTTCAGATCTTTGATATTTAGAATGTCAAAGATTTCCATATTCAGGAAGTAACATTGCAACGTGGCACATCAATTAACGTTAGTATATAACAAGTGTTAGCAACAGAAAGCTAATAATGCCCCCAGAAAACCTCCTAACCTACCCACTGCAATCTCTCTTCTAGAGCTCAAGGAAGATAAAGCATGCTTTCTAGAGTAATACACTCATTCATCAATGTCACCAGATATAAATTAGCTTTCTAAAAGTTCACTTTCTCAGTATTTTCCTGGATGATTTTTCCTAATAATTTCTCTGCTTCTGACTTACAATATTTCCAAAATCATTCTTTGCCATTAACTTTTCTATAGTTTAATTCATTCTATTCAAAAATTTCATCATTCATACCTAAAACCAGTTACAGTAAATAGTGCTAAAATAGGTACCGCATAGATAGATTTTTAATATATGAATGTTAGAAATGCAAGAAAAGCAAAGTGAAGCTCCCTCAGCAGATGCTCCTTAGCTACAAAAAAAAAAAAAAACCAATTGTGAATAACACAAAGTAATCACACCATTTTCTTTTGATAATTTGATTGCTAAAACCTTTTCAAGGATCATTTTCCTCATTCACATTTAGGCACTTGATTCCTCACTTTTAGTTATACCAGCTGAGTTGTTTGTGAAGCCTCTTGATAATTTGTAAATAAACTTAAGTATACGTTTTGAAGAGAAACCTGTAAATACAGGGTTCATTGTGAATTTTTCAGTTAGCTATTTGAGGGTACAATTTAAGTATAATCAGTTAGAACAAGTAGAGCAAACTGCAAGTGAGAGAGAAACTGAAGAAGAGGCACAAAAGAGTAAGATCACATGAGCTCTGGGGGTTGAAAAACTTCTACAGTGGAATCATGTTTTACTATGGAATATCTATTTCCTTCACAAAGAAAACTACTGATTCTGGAAATATCCTTGAACTTATTATTCTTTGTGACACAGCCCAAGGAATTCTGGCTTAGCTTCTCTGACCAACACACAACTCAACTATTTCTTATTGTAAGTTTCAACATCAAAGACACGGAGGCATTTGTGTTCTCATGTTTGGAACTTAAAGCCTTGGACATATTGAGCTTTTGATTCATAAAGCGGGTAATTATTGCATTCCAATTTTTCCCTCTGTTGACATCTTCAAAGATTTTTTTTTTTTTAACCTATAGCCCCATTAGAATTGCTTTGTCTCAGCGTTCACTTAAAAGAAGTTACAGTTATCTTGGAGGATTAATGCCATGATTCAATGGCATGATTCAATTCAAAAGATTAACTTAAAATTAACTCATGAAGGTACTTAATTACTTTGAGTTTAGAAAATAAACAAAACTTTTTAAAATAAGAGGTTTGTTATGAAAGTAATGCCTGTATTATTATATTGGGCCAAGATGTCAGAGGAAGACAGTGGTGAGGAAGTAGACATTAAACCATCCCACCAATATTCCATTATATTTTGTTGCCATGTGACCAATGGCAACAGACGGGCAGTCTGACAGAACTGACTCCCAAGTGCATATGAAGCAAAGGTGTGTCACTGAATTATTCTATGTGGACAACATGGCATCCGTTAACATTGCCTTTCACTGAATATTTTTAGAGACAGAACTGTCATCGTGAGCTCAGTGAGGTGGTGAGTGGTACATTTAAACACTGGTGACCTTAGATATATAAATAACTGGGGGAAAAAAAAAAAAAAAAAAAGAACCTTGGTTAGTTAGGAATAGGAAGCGAATCAACATCCCTTCTTTTCAGTTCCTTGTTCCTGTGTTTGATGGCATTGCTGGAGCCTGAAATGTGTTTATACTGTGTACTAACAGATGCATAAGGGAAGCCCTCTTGCCTTTCTTCACAGCTGGTAAGGAAAAAAAATGAAAGCATATGGTTGAAACCATGCTGCCAGCAACAAATGCAGCCCATAAACTCCATGTAACCCTAAGATAAGGGTGTATAGAAGTAACTTATTGAAGTGTGTAAGAAAAAGTTGGAGAGGACAGTAGAGAGACTTAGCGAAGTCCTGGTATGAAGAGAAGGGCAATTTAAAGTGAAGTAGCAGATACATAAAGAAGGGAAATGACAATGAAAGCAACTGGATTTTCAACTTCCTCACAGGTTATGCATTGAGTTATTAATGAGATAACAGAGCCTCAGCAGCAAAATGAATTTGTGTGATAGAGAAATATTAACCCATATAATTATAAAAACTATGAGAGAAGACTATTAACCTATCCCAGTTGAATAACACGCCTGCTCTTGATAGTTTCCCTTGTACTGGCCTTACCTTTTTTTGCCACATCCAAACCATTTTTTGGCATTGTTGTTCTGAGTTAGGTTACTATATAGATATATATCAGATATATAATAGCCTCTACCTGGCTATTTGCTGCTCTCTAAAGTTCCTTCCCTGCCAACTACATTTTAATCAACTCTTCAGTTTTTCACTGTGACCTTAAAGAAAAAAAAAAAAGCGCATGAGAGAGCAGAAAATATTATAGGTTGGTATGATTAACACAAGAAAAATAGTATGGGTGAAGCTAAAACATATTTACAGCACTACGTACTTTTCCACAGGACCTCAGCCTGTATCACATACCACTGCCCACCTCTTCCTCTTGAAACTTGCTATGCTACCAAATGCCAAGAAACATTGGATTTTAAAAAGTATATATATTTAAAAAGTGTGATCATAAAAGCAAAGCTCTTTTTGTTTTCATATTACAGTTTCATTGTTTTGGAGACATCTTCAGTGTCAATGCAATTGGGAGCATTCTTTTGCAATTATATTAAAATAGGATGTTTGATTAATATCTCCTTATTGAAATCAATACCAGCTGGATTTTATTTCCCAGTCATAATGCATAAAGGCTGTATGTGTTCAGCATATGAACAGCAGAACATAGAGGTTCTGTTGCCTGCTTATTTTTCTCATACGGCAAGAAAAAAGCATTCTAAAAACAATAATAGGAGAAAAAGGAACTTAAGTAAGAGTGGCTTTAATGATTCAGGTTACAAAAAAGTTGATATGAATAGCCATCAGAAAAAGTGCTTAGGTTTGTGTATTCATTTCCAAAAGAAACTTTGAAGATGTAACTGAAGTAAAGCAAGAGAGACACAAACTGCACAGAACTGCAAGTTTAAACAGCTGTCTCCAGAAAGAACAGAATTACTTTGCTACAAAAATATTTTGTTAGAAAAAGGAAAAATTCCAGAGTAAAAACAACCACAGTTGCAAGTCAGCAGTTTAAATTTGAGGTACTTTGAAGCCCTCGGTTAGAAATACTTCATAAAAAATTCTACAAAGAACCAAGTAGTTCATATTGATCTTTGGGAATGAAAAAGGCCTTTTCAAGCTAGCTTGTTGTATGAAACAAACAGTTGCCAGACAGCACTGTTGTAAGAAGATCTGACATGAGCAGAATTGGGAGCAGAAACATAGCCTTCTGTTAGAAACATGGCTCTCAGAAAAATGTATTCTATTCTTAAGCAAGAGTGTACATGTTGAAAAGTAGTAATCACTAAATTTTATTTAACTAGATTTTTTTTCCCCCTCTGTGACTTGGCTTGCATTCAAATAATAATCAGCAAATCTTCTGTTAAAGGCTATTCCTGTTCACAGAAGAAAAAGCCAAGTGGCAGACTCTTCCTCCTTTTAAATTCATACCACATAGCCATGCATAAGAAAGGACAAAGCAACAGAGATGTGAGGAAGAAAATAATCATACTTAGATATATTTAAAAATAATTTGAAGAGTTTTTATGTCAATAGACTATAATGCAGTGGATTTTAAGTTTAGCTTACTGAGTATTACGCTTATAAAGAATTGACATGGCTTCTAAAAGGTTCTCGGCAATACCAAGCAAAGTATTTGCGGATAGGTCAACAGTCATACAAAGAAAGGAGAATGAACCTCACCCAGTTGGTGAGGGGGCTTCTCTGGCTACACAACACCTCTTCACAAGAAGCAGCCCAGGTCCAAGAGGTGCTTTTCCTTCAGTGGCTGGCCCTCATATGAGCTCAAAGTGCATCCATCCTGGGTCTACCCATTCTGATAAGGTGGGGAACATAGGTGCAATCTTTCTGTGCTTCCTGGGCCAGACACAGCCCTTTTCAAGTGCCCAATCATCAGTTCAAACCCTCACCTAACAGTTCTCCTGTACTGGATAAAACACTAATTCCAAGAACTAGGAAAAATAGCTGCTGATTGAAACTAAGCATAGGACACTGACCTTTAAGACCAAATCTGACTTAAGACCACAACAAACACACTGAAATGACTAGTAATATTCTATCACATTATCCTCGTATTCCTTACTAAATGGGACACAAAATATACAGCAGAATATGTATTCCCATTATAATAAAGTTTGTCCTGAACAGGCTTTAAATAATGAGACTGTCATTCAGCTCTGTGTTCAGACATCTCTTCATTTGCACTGAATCCTAGAAGCTACGTATGTATACACACACACACACTTAAAAAAATAAAAACCAATCCAAACACTAAAACAAAAGAATATTGTTCTTTCCAGATGTGCATGCAGTCTGAAGACACACCTCCCCTTCCCAGTCCTATACCAAATGTACAATCAATGAATATACAGACGGTATAGTATATCCAGGAACTTGGCTGATATAATTAAACTGGAATAGAAAAAGACACTCACCCTATCCTGGACTCCCAAAATAGATTCCAGTGCAGTAGATATCCATCTTTCCCCACTGGCAGTCAGCTCTTAAATGGGTGTAGGAGAGGTGGAGCCTGGCTCCACCCCTTCCTGCAGCACAGGTGAATTGCCATCACCTGTGCTCCCATGGCTGACTCTTTGCTCTCCTCAGGTGATCAGAGATTCAGGCCATGATTCAGCAGCCCCATACAGCCAAGTACAGAACATGTGACATTATTAAAATAAACTATTTGTAGCAGATTAAACTTGAATGCCTAAGCAAATCAAAGTTTCTCTTGTGGAATATACGCATAGAGATCCAGCCATTTTCTGTTGCATATATATAGACACACCACCATACATACACACCAGTTAGTGGCCTATCATAATGTATAATTATGCAAAATAATTAAAAATAAGCCTAAAATATTTTGTGATTACATTTATCTGTCCCGAAAATCCTAACAAATACACTAAGTCACATTCTTGCTATGTTTCAAAATGGAAACCAGGAAAAAAATTACTTAAAAGAAACGCTGGGGGAAAATTGCCTGCAGAAATAAGGTTTCTCTTCTCCAACTTAACAACAGGAGAAACTCAGTGTATTTAACAACATCAGTAACTAGTATTTCTTAGCCTCAGAGTACAGAACATAAAATATTTCAGGAAGTTCCAAGCATTGGTGAGGTCATAGCCCTTGCTTTTCATTACTGGACTGTAGAACAAAATGAGAATGTCTGGAAAGCCAACTGCACTGCATATAAACTCTAATTTGAATAACACTTCCACTGCTGCAAAGCTGATAAAAGCCACACATTTACCTTAAGCAGAAATGTGCTGTAAATTTGCATACAAATTGCATACACTATTATGCATTTCTTGAAGTAGGTCTTACTATTTTTTCCATATATTCCATGCAAATAGAAAGCTCTAAGTGCTATGTTAATTTCAAATCATTGTTATACAGCCTACAAAACGCGTCTCAATACTGCATCTCAAATGATTCACCTCCCTGTATCCTGTTCAACAGATTTTCTACTAGTTGCAGTACATTCAGAACTTGAAGAGATCAAGAAAAAGGGAGACAGTTTACACATTCAGATTTAACTGTTAAATTGTTGAATCTATTTCTGAAAAGCACAAATGCAGGCCAGTTTTTCAATATGAAGTTTCATGTTAGTCTTATTGTGTGAGCTCTCAGCTAGTGTGATCACTTCTATTTCTTATATCAGTAGCTGTCTATCAAGCATGCAAACAGCAAAATTCCAAGTACCACAGCAAAACACTAGAATTAAAATGTCTAGAATTAAAATGCTGACCCCTCACTTGAGCTCCTTTTTCAAGCCCTTTTAACTTATTTTCATATCATCAGTAGTTGGCTTTTTCTCCTTTAGGAAAGTCCTCAGATAAATTAAGCATATTCAAGGGCAGGTTAGTCTCTGCAAACAGTTCAGAAAGATGATAGGATGCTACAAGAGATCAGAAGATAACCATATTGGATTATCTGCTCACTGAACTGGATTGCAGATATTCTTCAGAGGCTTTCCTACCTTTTTTTTTTTAGTAAGCCTTCATAAGGGGCAGTTCATATTACATATCATATTGAACAACTGAAAATCTGAAGAACAGTTCCTCTGAATCATACCTTGTTTTCTGTCTAGGCAGGAAAACTGAAGAAAGCAGTTTACGTCAAGTCAATAAAGTGAAAGTCCTTTATACAAAATGGCTGTTATTAACCTGATTAATACAAGAAAAAAAAAAAATCATTTGTCTGTTCACTCTAGTAGGTACCATCACCCAGCTGCTAATCAATTTACGTGCAGGTTGTTTACCTGCCTCTGGAAATTCACCAGGTACTTTCATTGCCTCCTTGCTGAGGATTTTCATTAAGCTTTTAAGGTAGTTACTAATGTACTGTTGCACCTGGCTATTAGTTAACCTCAGTACCCTGGGAGAAGTAGTGTTAGTAGATACCGAAACAAGATAGTCGCCATGCCTATCTCACCTGAAATCTTATCTGATCATAGCAAAATAACATTTATGAATCTGTCCAGAACATTACAACAATGAGTAACTGAAATCTTGACAACATGATATTTCGGTATCAGAATCGTGAGAGGGGGAAGATTCTACCTTCTTACACACCAGACAAAAAAAACCACAGGAATTCAGCATGTGAACTGTTTTGACTCACTCAGTAAGTAAATGAAGACTTACCGGTTGGTGCATATAGTACTGTCACGCACTAATACAAAATATGTTTTTTATTCATGGTTAGAACTGTTCCTTTTAAGACTTTCATCATGTCATTACAAAGAATGTCTGGAGCCAGTAAAATTCTTTTCTCAGTCATTATTGAGCTGTCCCTTTCAGAGGGACATTAGCTGCCTTTCATATCTGCTTATCCTCATGGATAAAGTTAAAACCAATGTGCAACAGTGGAGGAAAAATGTATTCTGTGCTGCATTCCTATGCTTCAGAGAGTATATGTTAAAAAAAGAAAACAAGAAATTGTTTCCTTCTGATTGCCCTTTGAAGGATATTGCTCAAAAAGGTGTGTAATAATTCACAGAATTTTCTTAATAATCTCCAAGAACAATATTAATGCCTTTATAACCTATTTCACAATCTTACTTATCAGATAGTGGGTTTCTTTTTCCTTCACTGTTCAGTATGAATTTCAAAACAAAGGTGACTGCTGAAAAGAGAAGGAATACCTCCAATTCTGAGCAGAACAAAAACAAATACAGGCGTTTTCTTCTGGATACAGGTGCGATCCCTGCTCACATTTGAAAAATTATTTCTGTGTTACTTCAATCAAATATAGATGTGATTAATACTGAAGGTTTTGAAATTACATTGATATGAACAAAGTTGGAGCACTGCCAAGATTTTTCTTTAAGTCAGGAACTGCTGTGATAAATTAAGGGGAACTGGTTTCAAGCATAAAGGGAGTAGATTCGGATTGGGTATAAAGAAAAAATCTCCTACAGCAAGGGTGATGAGGCACTGGCACAGGTTGCCCAGAGATGTGGTGCATGTTCTGTGCCTGGAGACTTGAAAGGCAAGGCTTCACTAGGTTCCAGGCAAACTGATCTAGTTGTGGTATCCATGTTCACTGTGGGGGAGTTGGACTAGATGACCTTCAAAGATCATCTCAGCTCCAAGGGTTCTGTGACTCTGTAGTCCTACAAAACAAAATCCCCTCTATTCTCTGCTCTCCAGGTAGTTTATTGACAGCTGTAATTCTAAGCAACAGCCCTAGAGAAAAATACAAGAGCAATTGGAGAACACTGATAAAAATGTCAGTATGTTGTAGTCCCAAAAGAAATCCTGATGTTTTTACAGAATATCAGAGTAGACCAAGATATCATGCGTACACCCAGATCACGAGTATCAAATGCACGAGATTGAAAAGGAAAAAGTTAAATTAGCTGCAGATAAATAAATTTCCAGGGCAGATTTTTCTTACAGCATTAAATATTTTTGCTTTTGTATTTTTGTAACTTATGCATTTGGCAAGAACAACCACCACCTGTCTTCAGTTATTTCTCTAAGGAAAGAAATAATAGAATTTCCATAGGATGAAAGATCAGCCAGCTATCAAATGCATTCAGAAGTGTCTCAATTCACTTCACACAAACATTTCCAGCCAGTGAGATATGCCAGGTAAAATAGTCAAAATGCAATCCATCTTAGTTCTGTATGATCCTCCCATGGCATATGAATTCAATGATTTTTAGCCTGTTTAGTGATTTTTGTTCTGAAGAAAAGTTTCCCTTGAAGAAGAACATGGACAAGGAAGGTATGGGAAATACTTAGTGGACTTCCAGAGAGCTTGATACCTACTATAGTTAACTGAAAAAAAAGAAGAAAACATATGAAAGAAAAGTCACTTGCAGGAACATTTAAGAATTTATGTGACACATTGCTTGTGTCCTCTAACACACCACTTTTTCCAAGAGCCTGATCTATGTTGTTTTTCCCTTCATGTTATCAGCAACTCTTTTTCTGCTTTAGTTTGAATTACAATTTAGATAAAATTCCATATGAGCAGCGTAAATCTTGAAACCTGATATGACATATAGGTATCCTACAGTCTTTTCTATCAATTTTCTTGTACTGTGGTTCAACTGACAGCTTATCTTTTATTTGATGTTTCTGCTATCTGTGTCCTCAGACTTTTGAGTTAGTTACGCTTACAGTGGCTAAAAGGTATTTTCAGTGATAATGTTTGGTTAGAACTAGCCCAGGGCTCAGATAGTAGAAAGAGGGAAGGTGGGAGAAATAGAAAGAGGTCATAAAATTAAAATACTTTAGATGACAAGCCTAAAATATTATTTAACTAAAACTGTAAACACACAATAACTCAATTCCTACTACAGAACAAGCATATAACAGAAATCCTATTGCATATAACAGAAAACCTATTCTTCTAACTGCCTGAAAATTAAGTTAGTAATGGAATACGCTCTCCAGAAATAGTTAAAACTTCCTGTGGGACGAATCCTGACCCCCTCAGGATAAAGTAAACCAAGACTGACAAGTTTGTCAGGGAATAAGTTGTAAAAATCCTCCTTTGATCCAACTTAGATATGTGGCTTTATGGCCAGCTATTGTTGAAATAGCCTTTAGCTGAGGTTTGCCCCTTCTTAAAGAATGGAACTGATGAATGTCACTTCAGCTTGCTTCTCTTAACTTTTTCCCATCTTCACCTCTGTTATCACTGGTAAACACTTTGAGGGTTTTTATGAAGTCTGTGCAGACACTTCTCTACAGACTTGAAGGCAAGTAAAATTCAATTATCTTCTAATTTATTTCTAGTCCAATCGTATAAAATATGTACAATAAGTTTTTGCAGTGATATTAAGACCAATTCACGATGCAAAGTAAAACCGAATTGAGACTGGCAGTTTTATTTACAAAGGGGAAAATCATATCCGTTTTCCCTTGCCAAATAAGTAACTTGCAAATGTCAACTGTTAGAGTATATAAGTACCACAATTAAATGTATGAACTAAACTTTTTAGCTTCAAGCTGTGACAGCAATTTGTGACTAAAAAAAATTCAGTGTATGTCATGGGTCAGGTTTTTATTCTTTGGTAAAAGTAAAGAAACTTGTACATAGTCTCATTTCACATGTTGTCTTTATTCAGAAAAAGCAAGATAACTTGGGGAAAAACCCAACCAGAAGCTTGGAATTGTTTCGAGGTTGTTTCAAAATGCATGACGGTACTCATCTTTAAGAAATAAAAATATTACAGGACTTGTATTTTTAAAATGATTCCCTTCCACGTTTTTGAAGGTATCAAAGGGATTTGCTAGAAAACTTGAAAGTCAAATTAACAGTAAATAGTTTTTCTCTTGGACAATATGGATAACCATCCACCATCCAACTACAGAGTGTCTCACTGATGCCAGAAGAAAATGAACTTACTCCTTCAGGAATATAGTGTACCTGTAACGGGCAAGTAGGCATCACAAGGGATATCTGCAGTACAATTCATTTATTGATCAAAATGCATTAAAAGAATGACTCATCAGTAATTCAGAATGAGACAAATACTGCAGATTCAAGGAAGCTGAAGGAGAACATTTTTGTCCTAAAGGTTCACAGAACTTGCTGTTTGACTGTAGGATGACATATGAAAACTCAATATAAAGATCTAAAGACTAGAACAAGTTGTTAACTTAAGTTTTGACTTATTTTTATACTTCTTTTGTAGAAGTGTTTTGCTTTGAACCTAAAACAGTACCTGGGATATTTCTTTTTTCTCTAACTGCAGTTAAGTTAGCAGCTATAAATACAAACTTGAATAGAAGCAAGCACTTCTGGGAAGGCAGCAAACAGGAGAAATATATAGCACAGCATTTTTCCACAATGCAACATGAAATTAAATGTTTTTCACACACTGAAAGTGCATCCAATTCACAAAGCACTAACTACTATGCCCTCTGCTCCACAATTTTTCATTGAACTATACAGCTCCTACATGCTACATCTGTTTTGTTTCTGAAAATGAAAAATTCCTCTTCTTTCCTAAAAAAAGGCTACCATCTGTTTTTCCAGAGTTAAAGTACAGATTTTCAACATTATCTCAGTGAGAGACCAGAGAACTCCTCCAAAACAGAGGGAAGCAATAACCTAAATTGGTCATTAGAACCTTCCTTATGCTTCCATACAGTTCTTATATTTACACATTTTTAAAGCAAAACATGTAATAGCTGCACAACTGCAGATTGGGTTGTAATTTCTTTGAATAGTCAGTCTGCTGCAAGGCTTCATTACAAATACATTAGACAAAAGCACAGGCCTTTTTCACTCTAATTTGCTTTTTTTGACAGCCATTGGTCTTTGCAAGGTATCCAAATAATGCAAAGGAGTTTAGCTTAATTTTTTAAAATAGTTTAAGAAAATGCAAATAATTACCTTGTTCTACTACATTCATTTTCTGGGACCTTCTGAGTTGCAGCTCAGTAGTCTAACTCTCTTCATCTTCAAACCTGCCTCTGGGCATCTCCCCACCATCCTTACATTTCTGCCACATATAGCTGAAAGCAAACAAAATAATGCCGTCCAACACAACAGCCTGAAAACAAGTCCTGGAGATGTTATGATCTTGTTGGGGGAAGAAGGGAGGGGAACTGGGGAGATGAGTGTTTTTGCTACAATCAGTGCTGTTGAAGTTTACAAGCACATTATACCTTCTTCCTGATACTGGCTCTGAATAACAAATATGTGACGTGTCATTTTGTAATGAAACGGCTATGAAATCTTAATGCGTGTATTGTGGTACCTGACCAAACTGAAAATGGGATAATAGAATCCAGGCAAGAACATGCCTGATAGCAACTACTCAGTTCCTAAGCCATTAATGCCATCAATCTGCAGGTCACTAGTGAGATGCTAAAGACTTCAAGCAGAAAATATAGGACTTACAGAACAAATCGCTCTGCAAGATTTGGCACCAGCAAAGCAAACACTTAATTACTTTCTACTATAAACTAATATTTAACGACATACAAAGTTTCTAGAACATTATACCTTTTTCAAAGAAGTTTTCTTGGTTATGTAGCTACGGAAACAAAAAATGCATATTTAAGATGCTAGCTGTAGCACTTAAATAGACTTCTTAAATAGTCTTCTCCTTGAAAGACTATTAGGTAAGGATTACCTTTATCAAATTTATCTTTCTTTATTGTAGCCTATCCTTCAATGAGTGCAGCGTTGTGACTTTTAACCTATATCACACAAGACTATTTTCAGTTTAATTCCATATGTGGCAGAAGAAAAACCTTTAGTACCTTTTGAAGGAAATCTAAGTTATGCTGTTACTGCCTATGACTCCGACTACACTAGGAAAAAAGGTTTTACCTATACTACTTGCTATAGCTGTAAAAAGATCTTACTGATTGGTTAAACTTTTCCTTTCTGCTTTATTCTAACGAATCAAATGAGAATTTTCTCTAACGATGAACAAGTAGGAACAAGCAAAACTTGGAAACAGATACAGTCCTCTAATAATACACTTTTTAAGTAATCCATCATTCTAGTAGGAAACACAAAGATGTCTTATCTGAACATAAGATTTCTTTCTCATTCTAATTGACTAATGTCACTAAAAGTGCAACTAGTCATTTCGCATGATAGAGATTGATAAGTTCGGTGGCTATACAAGCCGTATTTTGCTAGCAACAACACTGTTACATCATATGAAGTCTATTTAATAACTTAGCCATCTCAAACCAGATGCTTTTGTGCAGCATTTAAATAGAGAAAAATCTATGTGAAGAAAAGACACCTTACACAGTTTCAGTCATTTCTAATACCGTATGGAACAATTACTGCTTGCTCTTGAGAAAAGATCAAGATCCACTTAAAAAACTCATAAAGATTATTATGTCTGAATGTCAGTAAACAGAGCTGCTGTTTTGAGAACGCCTCACAGTTATTATGCCTGATGCACACAGTAGAAACCAGATAAAATAAGTACTCAAATACACAATGCAAGTTAAGATAAAAGATCTTCAACTCTTGACTTCTTTTTTTAAACTGATTTTTACATACTTTTTTACAGAAAGTTCTAAACACATTCCTGAGCTTTCCTATGTTTCTTTCAGTCATGTTATGGCCTCAAAATTAGTCTTGACCTACATAAGTAATCATATTGCTTCATCAACATACTAGTAATACTTAAAACCTTTAATCTCTCATTCAACAAAAGAAACCACATTCAATACACAATGCTACTACAATAAAAATGTTATCATATACAGTAAACCCCTAAGATTTCATTTTACAGTAAATCATACAAACTTATACTGAATTACACTGCATAGGTTCACTCAACAAAAATACTAAAAAGCATCTTCACCTTTATAACACACAGAAAAGCACAGCAACAACAACAAAGTAACAATAAACTAAACTTAAAAAACTAAGAATAAGCCCAAACATAACAACCCAAACCACAGAAACAAGAAAAAGAATCCACTAACCTCAAAAAGACCACAAAAAAAAAAAAAAAAAAAAAAAAAAAAAAAAAAAAAAAAAGAGATCTCCAATAAAATACCATCAATTCCACTGCCAACCTTTAAATGAGGTCTGGGAAGGGGTGGATCCTGGCTGCATGCACCTGACCTCCCCTAGATCAGCCCTGCCTTCCTAGCAGGTGCTCAATCACTGCTTCAAGCTGTGATTTAACATTTGCACCACTGCCTCACACTGTAGATGTTATTTCCAATTTGATAAATTCCAAATTGATTCCAATTGATTTGAGTCCAATATGACTCTCATAGATAAATGAGAAGTATAGGTCTGGTTTAGTATTCTATAATGCAATGATGTTATTATATCATGGTTAACCTTGTTGTGTCATGATAATAGCAGAAGTTCTATGCTGCCATGAGAAAGAAAGTTAACTTTAAAGATTTCAGAGTGAGAACAACTTTTCTCCCTGAGAACATTGTTTTCTGTGGTTTGGGTTTTTTTTTTTTAATTTGTTTGTCTTAAGCAAGACAAGATCCGTTTTTATTTGATGAGTGACTGTTCTATTCCAAGCAGATTGAATAAGTAACAAGGGAGTTGCTTATTGGCATTCAGAACAAGTCTCTTAAATGTCACTGAAGATGTTGTACAAGACCTGTTGAGTCACAGCCTGAACCACTAACTGTTCGTTTGAGGAAAGGGCCAGGCAATTTACCTGTGCAACTGGAAGGGGTGGAGCCTGGCTTCACCTCTCTTAGACTCCATTTAAGGCTTGATTGCCAGTGGGGTAGGCTTTTTTTTTCTGGAGATTTCACTGTTCTAGAATTTTTCTCTGTTAACCTGGATCTTTAGAGGTAGACGAGCAGTCTATTTTTCTTTTCCTTTCACTATAACATCCTTCTATTGTTTTCATTCTTTTGTTGTTATTATTTCTTGTGTTGCTTTCCTATTGTGTTTCTTTTTCTGTTTGGTATAACTGTGCACTTTGGAAGTCGGACAGAAATAAAGATTGATGAGAAGGTCTTGTTACTGCAGTTTTCAGTACTTACTGTGATGTACCACCACCAACAAACAATACAAATTAAAATAAATCTTGATTACTCTGTTTTCAAACACATAGAAGGAAGTAATTTATGATGCTCTATTGTACTTGTCTTTTCAAATGTGTATTTCTGGTCTTGTTTTTCCCTCTTTCAGTTTAGGAAATGCTTTAAAGTAGCATACGTGTGCTATATATCATTAATAATTTGTCTGTGCTGCATGCCTTGTTTTAGAACTACTGTAAGGCCATTTGTCTTGTCTTTTACTCTGTTTTATTACAAAGTTTGTAGAAATGGCTGTGTTGCACATAAATATGTTCCTAATAGCCATAGAATATCTAATAATATCTGTGACAATTCATGCATAGTAACAGTAATCAGTGTTTTCCTTAGGGAAGACATTATTCAGCTGCATTGAAACATCCCAGTTAATGAATTAACCTCTATCTCAAGGAGTCATATCAGATTCAGATAATTCATTTTTAATGCCCAGAATGCAACAGTGGACCTTAATTGGTCCGATCAGCTTATCCTGGTCTCTTTTGTCACTAATCCTTTGCGAAAATCCGTTTGGAATTCCTTTTCAAACTCTAGGTGATTTTATGTTGTATTAAGCTTGAACTTCATAGTTTGTCAAGGTGTCTGAGTTGGCATTTTGGATTTTTCTTATAATTGTGCTACTAGGTATGTTCCTGGGAGTGCACTGTATTTGTTGCTTTTAGCTTCCAGGGTTTTTGTTTTGCTTAAGATGTAATTTTTTATTTTCTGGTTTGACTTGTTTTAACTGTCTTGACTCCCTTCTTTTTTCTTTGTCCCCATTTTTGTTTTTAATATCTTTTCTGTTCTGTAGGACTGTACCCTTCTGGTTGAAGACACTGCTGCTGCCATCTATGTTGTGGTTAGTCTTGTGTTCTAGTTTTTCTTCTCTGGATAAGACTAGTTCTTGTTTCTTTCTGGCACTGGTTTTCCTATATGTCTTCTGAATTTGGTGTACAGAAATAGATGACTGCAAATATAAATTAGTACACTTGAAAAAAAAAATAATAAAAAAAACTGAGAAACATTTATTTCACTGATGAATCAGCTCTCTTTCCATTGGTGTCATCATCAGTGAAGACTGGAGGTCCTCAGAAGTTGTTAACAGGAGATACTTTTTAAAAGGCTGTTTTTTTTCCAGGATGCCTACCAGACTGTATTTTTTCCACTTGTTTGATTAGCTTTGTTGGAAGCATGGCGATATGTGTGCTATGCATGTGCACATTAAAAAGAGCTCCTTGAAGTAATAGTAACAATTTCTTCATTTAATTTAATGGAAAGTTTTTAATGAGTTCTAGAAATTGGATGATAAACAAATTAATTGTTTGAGAGACTGAAGTAATGCTGTTTAAGAATATAGGAAAGACAGGTGAAGTTCAGGTAGAGTTTGATCTTCACAGATACGATGACTGTGTTTCTTTGCCTGTCAAGTTGGTAAATTAATATATGTAATTTTTAGTAATTAGGAAATAGGAAATCTAGACATCCAGATTAGAAATACTACTGATTCCTTCCATCTTTGATGAAGAAGAAAGATAAATGGTTAAAGACTTAAACAGGGAAATCTAATTTAATTTGTCTTATCTAATAGCTTCCCCAGAGGTGAAGCAGTACTAATAAGCATCTCTCAGAGAGATCAGGGGAAAAATAAGACTGTAATGCCATTCATTTTATTACTGGATTTACTGCAAACTATTATATGAAGGCTGTGCTAAAAGTAAGGCCTCATATTTTATTCTGTTGGTCCGCAACAGGCAGATGTTGGTAGTACAGCAGTAGAGTTAGAGTCCTCTCACCAGCATGGCATTACGTTTTGTTGTTGTGTGACAGATGGCAGCAGGGGGCAGTCTGACAAAATGGTTTTCTGACAAGGTACTACGTATCACAGATAACAGAATTGCAGGGGCTGGAAGTGATCTCAAGGGATTGAGTCCAACCCCACTGCTAAAGCAAGTTCACTAAAATAGATTGCAGAGGTAGGCATCCAGATGGGTCTTGAATATCTCTGTAGAAGACTCCAGCACCTCTGAGGGCAGCCTGCTTCAGTGTTCTGTCACCCTCACCAGAAGTTATTCTGCATGTTTGTATGGAACTTTCTTTGTTCAAGTTTTTTAGGCCATTACTCCTATCACTGCACACCACTGACAAGAGCCTGACTCATCTGTTTGCCTCTTGTTTCCCTTTAAATATTTCTAAACATGAATCTGATTCCCACTTAGTCGTCGTTTCCCCATGCTGAACAGACATATGTTACTCAGCCTTTTCTCATATGGGAGGTACTCCAGGCCCTCTATAGTTTTGGTGGCCATCTGCTAGATTCCTTTTGGGAGGTCTATGTCTTTTTGAACTGTAGAGCCTGAAACTGGACTCAGTATTGTAAATGTAGACTCACCAGGACAAAGTAAAGGAGAGGATCACCTCCCTTGCCCTGCTGGCCACGCTCTTTTTAATGCACCCCAAGATATCATTGGCCTTCTTTGGAGACAGTGGCATAGCACTGACTCATGGTTAATCTGTTGTTCACCAGAGCACCCAGGTCCTTCTCCACACATCTCCTCTGCAGAAGGTCACCCCCTAACCCATACTGATGCATGTGGTTATACCTGCCCAGCTGCATGACTCATCTTGAATCCAAGAGGTACAGTAAAGTTCCTCCATGCAGAAAAAGGCATCCACTGACATTTTTCACCACTTGCTGAATGTTAATGGAGGCCCAACAATGTGTGTTGTCACAGTGAGGTGGCGGGTGGTTCACTTCAGCTGTTCCAACAGTGACAGTGGGTCAACTCCACTGGTGAAGATTTTTATGAGCGTGGCACGCAGGCTCTTGTTCATCACTAGTGAAAACACAGAGCTAATGGTGGTGACTATTGAAAAATAGCGTTTTGTAGCTGAGAATTTGCTCTATCAAATAGTTTTATTGATATTTTTGCATCTGCTAGTGTTGGAAATAAAGAGGAGTCATTACTTTCAGAGCAACTGACCCACTTCTCAAGTACTAAATCTCTGCTATCTAAATAATTACGTTCACTGCCTTTGTTCTGCAAAGTTAGATCATGTAAGGTGAGATCTAACTAGTTCAGTAGTTCTTTATCTTAGCTAGTCTTTGTTAAACACGAAGAATCTTATCGTTCATCATTCATCATCATCAATCAATCATTACTGATATCAATCATGAAGTTATGTTAATATGAAAGCTGAAGGTAATTGTCTTAACATGTATTTTCCCCGGAAAGCCTATGTTAATTGTGTGAAGCTATGGGGTGTACCGTATCTTCATTATTACAATAGTGTTAAATATTTGGCCTGCAACACCATCAATCTTTTCATACCAAAAACATTCAGTCTGTTCAGTGTTTAGCTAGTGTTTTGGAAACTGTGCACAAACTGCTGAAATTGCTTACTCTTCTAAGAGGAATGCAGTTAAGGACCTGGTATGTAGACAAGTCATGCCTGACTATTACTTTGTTGTTTTTTTTTTTCATTAAGGAGATTTAAAACTACCTTGGGATTCCACAGCCTTACTTTTTATGTAAGCTAGTTGGGACATCTGGATATTGATCTTTGAAGTAAGACTGCTTAAATTTTTCTGTATTAATAGTACACTCTAGAAGACATAAAATCCTTAAAGCTCATTAAGTGTTGCATCACATAATTTGATTTTGTATTTTTTTAGCTTGTACTTTCAGCTTACAGATTTGTTACTAATAGTATGACTTAAAAAGTCAATAAATTATTTGTCTTCAAAAAGTTTTCCATATTAACCTTCCCACTGAGTTCAGAGTAGCACTTTCTTACCATTAGATAACCTAAAAACTAACCAGAATAGTGTTTTACCAACTTGCTTCTCATTCTCAATGGAAGGTCTTGTCTTATGAATTTGTTTTTAGGAAATTGGTTTCTTTCCAGTATTAATGCAATCTGAGTTGCTCCTAATGCTGCTGACCCAAGAGATTTTATAAACTCCTACATTATCTATAATTTTCCTTCCTTTCCAAAAATGTGAGTAATAACTTGTGCTTTGACTGTAAGTTTTACTTGTTTGCAGCTTTAATCTTTCTGATCCAAAAGAACTCTGCTTACTCATGACTTATTTGTTCACATAATTTTCATAAAGTATCTGTGAAATGCTGAGGCATTAGCTGTGGTGGTGGTAGAGCAGGTGCTCTGAGGATATGTGCAGGAAAGTGGTTAGCTGTCCTGTACGAATTTCTATGGAACAGATGTGAGTGGCTGAATTTCAGAGGACTGCTGTAAGAGATACTTATTCTTGATTTAATGATAGGCATTCCAGCTGCTTTTGCTGCTTTTGTTAAATCTGCAGGTTTTATTTTGCTGAAGTGGTTGAACTTTCTGAAAAAAAGGTTAAAGGAAACATACTTAAAAGTAAATATTCATTTTGTTGTAGTTATGAAAACACTCCAAGATTTGCATTCCTACTCCTTTGCAAACACAGTATGTTCACATCATAAATATTTTTAAACAAAGATGTTGCTCAGCTGACTGTGAATGCCTTTAATGGCTTCTCACCCATCGATAGTGAACAGACACAAGCTAATGAAGGTCTAGCATATAAATATTCATTGCATTTTCTCTAAAAATCAAGGAATTCCTTCTGTGGTTTTGTTCAGAGATGGACTTATTTGTATGACTTGATAGAAGCGTAGGATGAGATTTCATGTAACTTGCAGCATCTGAAAGCAGTGTTTGGGAGGAAGCTCATGAATCACTTTGCACAGATTAGGCAGTACAAACAGGAATCTTTAGATAGTGATTGTAAATTACAGGAAACGGACTGGAAAGAAAGTGTATTTCTTACTTGCTGTGCTCATATCAAATCTGGCTGAAATCTGACTGAAAGGAATCTATACTAAACCTCATTTAAATGGCATTTCTTTGTATTTTATTAGGTATTTTAAAAGAGTCATATCTTTCAAAGAGGATTAGAAACAGAATTGCTATCTTATAAAATGAACAAATCTAAAATAAGATGCAGAGAGAAAACTAGGAACTTAAGAATGTTGGTTTTTTTCCACTTTCTAAGCTGTTGGAGTCGATAATTATCAGAAGAATGTTGAATCTTGCAGAGGAAGTTGCCACCCAAGAATTGCTGGTAAGAATCTGAGGCAGATGTAATCTTTTCTGAGAAGACAAAGGTGATTTATGAAGCTTTTCCTCTTTCAGATTGAGGATAGTAAGCGTAATTAAAATGTCCTTGTCTTTCAAGAGCACTCTATTGCCAGTAAAATAGTAATTTCTAAGTTACATTTCTCATGGGACAGGAAAGCTATTTTCTCCAGAGAAATACTGGAATGGAAAACAGTGAAGTGAGATGCAGTGAGACCAATGACTTGAGTGTGGATTGGTTATGAGAAGAATATTTGGAACTTTGTCATTTCAGTATTTCACGGGAGGTCTACCTTGTGATGTTCTTGGGGTTTATTTAGATGTGTGAATCACATCGTAACAGAGCAAAGGAACAATGTGGGAAATTTGGGAATGCTGGTGATTATAGGGCTCGAATTTTTTTAATTATGTAGTATGAGATTTGGTTCTAAATCATACTTCATTTATCTACAGTATTTAAAGTACAGCACAAATAAAATGGATTCATAAGAGTCCTGTGAGTACTATGGCAAACTTTGAAACGTTGTTTGTAAGCATTCTGGAGCAAACTCCAGAATGGAGCAAAAATGAAACAGAAATGAAATTTATAAAAAAATATTAATTCTGGTGGTTGTTCTGCCATTCTGGTAATGTACAGAGCATTTCTATTCCTCTGTTACATTTGGAGCATTGAGAGTATTTTGTGAAAGCAGAACAGGCTGAAAGAGGTAAAAAGAACTTGAAGAATAAGATAATAGACTAAAATAACTTCCTCACACAGGCGTAGACAATACAACGGATAATACGAGGAGTATGCGTTAGCATTGCTGCCTCATTCTCTCAGATATAATACTGTATTATCCTATTATGGTTTTCTCAAGTAACTGTCTCTGTCCTTTAATACTTGAGGTACCAGCCACAAATCTGACTTTGCGAGGGTTAAGGGGAGTGAGGACAATAGAGGCAAATAGCCGTGTATACTTAGGCGTATGTATGGATTTTTCTGATGTGTGACATGAAGATCTCACTAAGAGTAGTAAAAGAAAAAATCTGCACCTGGAAGCTGAAAAAGGGAAGTCTGCAGAAAAGCTTAAGATAGTAACTGTGTATCAATATATAAATTTAGGATGTCTGTGACAGGGAGTCCGAGATATATAAGCAAGTGAAAATTGAGAGCTTCTACATGCTACAGTTGTGTAGTGAAGGGCCAGAGTAAGAACATCTTGACATGAATTTGACAAAAAGGAGGCTGATGGAAGACTCCAGATATAATTGAACTTAATGACACTCAAGAGTTGTATAAAATATCCTAAAAGAAATAATCTACAAGGTCAATCAGTACTATATAGGGAACAATGAATGAAGCATTATTTTAACTAATAAAGACAAATAATACTTATGCAGTACAAACTTGTAGAGATGAGTATGATAACCTTCTAATGCTTCATTTATCAGTGTTGTGAACAAGAACAGCATCTTAACACAGATTGTTATTTAGTCACTATAAATGCTAGTAAATATCGCTAGGAAGGCGATATAGTAAAGATTTTACAATTGTTTTTCATGCTAATGCTATGAAATGTAAAAACCTAGCCTATAGTTTTCCACTTCCAATATAGAACTGCCTTCAATTAAGATGGAAGTGGGGAGAGGTGGTAAGAAATGCGACTTAATGGAGCGCAGAAAGTAGTCACTCTTGCTAATCAGTAGTTTTGACATTAAACGAAGGATCACTGGACAAGGTGAGTTAGAAAGAATGCTAGTTTTGAGACTGCTAGTTCTGTCATTTAGTGGTAGTGTATTCTGTTGCTCACACTGTTGACAGTGAGATACTGACAGGTAGAAGTTCACCCTCCCTCTGAGGCTGTATATAGTATTATTTAGCATTTTATGTTCTATGGGAAAATAGAACTGTTTGAAGTAATAGAAACATCAGTGCCTATTGTCCATACAGATAGCCCACAAGCTGCTTCACCAACCATATAGGAGACTGCAGATCACAGTTATATTTTTCCAAATGAATGACAAAATAGATTACAGGAGGCCTTTGCTCTAATATAGAAGTTTTACGTGTTCAAGTGTGCGTGGATAATATTTTTCTCTGAGGAAACAATGAGAAGTCTGGCCGGAGTGCTGGTGTAGAAGTACTTCTAAAAAAAGTGATAAGTGTAACAGCAGAGAACTAATCTGTTAGCTAGAGCAGAATTTGACAAAACAAGGAAGATGTAACAAGGGCAGGAGCTGTGGTCAAACAGTTGTCAGGAGATGCAAGTGTTAAAACATACAAGAAACTGAAGAAGTCAATTTATTGCAGGCAAGGGGATCTGGAGCAGTTTGTATAGCTGGGAGAGGAACATAACAGTTCACTGATTTACAGCACCTTCATCTCATCTGGACACCAGCTTATTCAGCCTAAGTACTACATAAAACCTGACTATTGGTATCTTCAAGCAGAAAAAATTTCTGCCCTTGGTCTGGATGTAGAACACACTTCATCTCTGTGGATGGATGTCTCTGAACTATCCACCACCATATTTTAGACTGCATAGAATCTACAAGTATTGGAAAGAGGTAGAGTGTGCAGGTGTGCCCTGAAGTATTTGATAACACTGTGGAAGCAAAATAGAGTTAAATGTTGTTTGAATCGAATTTACATACAAAAAAACTGTCTTTCTGATAACTAGAAAGGAGTTGATTAAAGCTCTTCTTTACATAGTGGTATTGATGAGGTCTGAGTAAATCAAGAGGATAAACTCTTTCTCTTGAGTTATCTGGTCTGATTCGAAAGCAGTAGCAGAGGGAGTTAGAAGTTGTTATGTGCTGGACATTGGTGGTCATATGATGAAAATTAGATCCAGGAACCTCTAGTTACAAAACTTAAAGATAAAAAGTAACAGCTCTCATGCAGCCATCCCCCAAAACTTTGTTTTCCTATAGATTGTTTCTTCCCTGAAACTACTTTACAGAAAGGTGCTATAATGAAAGCGGGTACAGATGGTTTTGTACTAACCACTGCGTCTCATTTCAATGCAGTGATGAGCATGAATTTGTGAATTGGGAAAATGTTACTCCTTCACGTTGCTATCTCACTAGCTTGGGGAGAAGGAGACGGTCTAAACAAGTGCCTGTTAAAAAGGCACACTTAGTGGTTCATGAATGAAACACAGCACACCTCAACTGCAGAATAGCATTGGGAAAACATGAGAGATCGGCTACTGAGAGAGACAAGTAGGAAGCTGAAGGCTTGAATGATAACATACTGAAAAAATGGAACTGTATCAAGGTTACTGGAGTATAGAAATATATAGTGATGAGAAGGCTGATCTTTAGATCATGCAAGTGTTGTAGCCTAGCAGTGTATCTATCACAGGAAAAACTGCTTGCAATCAGGAAAGCCTGGTCTTCATTTAAGCAGACTAATGAACTCAGCTGGCCTGAAAAAGTAGGTCCTGTTTTGTCAGCAGTGGTTTGCTAGATGGCCTCTTATTTTTTGCTTGACTTCATTAGGTTTGGCTGCTGCAAGTTGTACTGATAAGAAGCAGTCACTGAAGATAGCTACAGTTTCCTGCCATCCCAATTGTGAATAACAACCATTCTGCGAATTGGAGCTTCTATGAGCAGCAAAGCTGTACTTGTGCTCAAATTTCTTGGTTGTCTGTTCTTCCCTTTTTGGACATGTGCTTGTAATTTGTTTGCCTGACTGGTGAAGATCCCCAGCTTTTGAAGAGAAAATGGCTTTGCTCTCTACAACTACCTGAAGGGAAGTTGTGGTGAGGTGGGAGTCAGCCTCTTCTCCTGTGTCACTAGTGATAGGACTAGAGGGAATGGCTCACACTGTGCTAGGGAAATTTCTGGTTGGATATTAGGAAATATTACTTCTCTGAGACTGTGATCAGATCACAGTGGATCTGTGTCCACCACCTGTGATCAGGTGGTGGAATGGGCTGCATAGGGAGGTGGTGGAGTCATTGTCCCTGGAGGTGTTCCAGAAATGTCTCAGTGTTGTACTGAGGGACATGGCTTAGTAGGATATTTTAGTGTAGGTAGACACCTATCCTTTAAGATAATCCTATTAAGATGGATTATCGTGTCTTTTACAACCTTCTGTGATTCTATACCAGCCGAACTGGGAAAAAATAAATTGCTGTTTTCAGATGTTGCTTGTGTTTAGCAGGGTCCAGGACACTTTGGAAGTTCGCAAGCTGTGTTCTACCACAGGTTATTTGGTAATTCAGGAACAACTTGTTAGTCATTTTGTTCTTTTATGTGTATTAAAGTGAAATGGGTTGTATGAAGTACACAAAGCTAGCACAGGCATGCATTATATTGGAGTCACCCTCGTAAGCTGAGCCTGTAACAGGTGACTCCTGTTAGCTTGTTAGGAATGGAGGGTTTAATGTAGAAGTGTCTACAGCTGTGAAAGTGACTGCAAGCAGGTGACCAAATGGAGGTGGTACTGGCTTGATTTCTGAGATGGAGAAAGAAAGGCAATTCTGAAAAGTGAAGATAAGAAAAGAAATTATTTAGAATTTGAAGTTTTACTTTTTCTGAACAAAAACTTAATTTCTAGTAAGTGGACCAAGAAAAATAAAGAAAGAAAATACAGCTTGTAAGTCTGTAACAATAGCTTCTGTGTGTGGAGCTAAAGGAGTGGCTAGGAATGCCTGTTAAAGTTGCTGGAGACGTTAGCTCTGTTTTTGTAACATGGAGCTTTTAGCACAAAACTATTTAATATTTAGTTTGTTTCAGCTGAATTCAGATGGGAGACCTATGGAGCAGGCTCTGTGTGATTCAAAATCTTTTAGTTCAAGTGTAGTAGTGAGAAGATGTTACCTATACTGTTAATAACTATAAATTGTGCTAGCAGACAATGAAAATCTAATGCCTTAAAAAAACTAAGAACTTTTTAAAGTGAAAGTACACTTTGAAAGAAAACTGGTAATAAGATGTCTGATAACTTAATCATGGGATTTAATTTATATCTGAGAGCTTCAAAATTATTCCAGTGATAAGTTTTGAAGGAATATGTCCTTGGAGAAGTGTAAATTGGGGAATGTCTTAATTTTTCAGCCAGATAAGTAAAGCAGATGAGCAAAAATATTCTTTTGAACTTTGCAAGTAATTATTATGCTGAAAGATAGGTAAGATACCTGAGGATATAGGCTCCTGCTGGTTCAAAGTGTGATAAATGAAAACCCAGTGGAGAATTGAGCTTTAAAGTGGTATATATAAAGTTCTCTAACTTTCCCCTATGCAGACAGAAAGTAAATACAATCAGGCATATTCTTGTCTCTAAATTCAAGGCTGTGATTCTAGAAGAATTTATGCTTGTATTGTGCACCAAATGTAGATGTAACATGAAGGTTTTCTGCCTATTAGTGCAAACATGAGATTTAGCATTTACATCATGGTCCCAATTTCTACTCTTAGGAACTATGTGGGATTGTGCTGCTGAAATGCTGACTCTGTGGGACTGATCTTTGAAAAGCTTAGAGCTACCTTTTAATCCTGTGGGATAAGTTAACTGTGTAAACTGGGTGAATTTGAATTTTGAGGTGATTTGCAAATGGTATAATTCAGATGAGAAGTGCACAGAACAGTAACTGGTGATCTTTAAGATGCTTTTAGATGGGCTCAAGAACTGAGAAAAGAGGAACTGTGAAGATGCTATGAGATGCTTCTCTTTTAACAAATAATCCAGCTCTGCAGTAAAGGAGCTCATGTTGTTAAGTTTGTTAACAGGCTGTTATTTTGAGAGAGAGTAATCAAATGTTACAAAAATTAGCAGTGAAGTATGATTATGTTACAAATGTGAATTTTAAGCCTGAGTGAAACTGTAGTGCAAATATTCAGTCACAGCTTGAACTGGTGATTAAGCACCTGGTGGGAAGGCAGGGCCAACCCAGGCGAGCTCAGGTGCATGCAATCTGAGTGATTGGAAAAGCTGGAGCCAAGATCCACCCCTTCCCAGACTCATTTAAGGGCTGGCAGCGGAGGCAAGGGGATCTTGCTAGAGATCTCTGCAAACCTGAGGCCTTCCAAGGGTAGGTAGATTATTTTCTTTGTATCCTTAGCTGCTGTATTTGAGTAAGTCCTTAGTTGCTGCTGCCTAGGTTGTTGCTACTTTACTAGCATTTGTGTTTTCTTTCGTTTTCCAGTGTTACAAACTGTCTTGTGCAGGTATTCTCAGAAGCCTATGTAGACTAACTTAAATAGTTCTCTAAACTCTCTTCTGAATATACCTGAACAACTTCTTTTCCAGGGCTTATTACTCCGTATAGGAATGAGACATAAAATACATGTTTTTGCTATTTCATTAGACTTCTTTCCTTTTTGTATCCCTACTCTTCTATACTTTTAGGAATTTACAAATGAGTTCCGTATAGTAAATGGAAATCAATTCTAAGTGTAACATCCATCTTTATGTGGAGAGCTGTGGTATTTACAACCTCAGGTGTTTAAAAAATTATCTTTACATGTGTTTGGTTAACTTGAAGACAGTGTTTAAATTTCTCTTCTAAATTTTTTTTTTTTAATAACCAGAAACTTCTTATTCATTTTAGACTACAGCTAGGATACAACGAACAGTTTCTGCGTGTTCCTTGCCTTTGAGCTTGCTGATTAGAACATAGAACATATGCTGGGTTTTCTTAACATCATGGAGTTCAGGTTTGTGTGGTAGGAGATGGATGGGATGCAATTCATAAGATCTCCTGATCTGTCAAGACAATTCCCTGTAGCTGAACACTTCTTGTGCCTGGTTACTGATAAAATATGGTTCTGTTCACTAAGAGTTAAGAACTCTATGGGAACTTCAATATGAGACTTGGCATAAACAATTGTTCTTTTTCTTTCTGACCTCCTCTGAGAAGGGGGGAGGGAAACTTTCTGGCATTTGGGTATTCTCTCAGTAGCAGACTTGGCACATTGTTTATTTGCACTTAGTTGATGTTTGAAAGGTTTCCTTTGCAGAATGTCTGGAAGCTCTTCTTTTCCTTTCCAAGCTTAGACTTTCTAAATGCTAATGATTCTCAAGTGAGAGAAGGGACTGCTCTGCCTTGTCCCTTCTTCTTCCCAGTCTGCCAGTGAGGAAGTAAACCTCTTAATGTGCTTTGAGCTTTCTTCCTGAAGCTTTGCCTGACCAGAATTTTGCTCTTATTACTTACTTGGTTAGCTGTATTAAGCATAGCTGTTCTTTCTTTTCTTTTCTTTTCTTTTCTTTTTTTTTTTTTTTTTTTTTTACTTCCTTGGAGTAGCCACGAAGAATACAAGTTGGTATTATGGAGAAATGTATTTTCCTTAAAGCTACCTTCTGTTAAAAATCAAGTGTGATCTAAACTAATGTCATGAATTTAATGTTTCTAAAGTGTGTATAAAAAACAAAGGTCTGAAAGAGATGTGAAAGTTCAGGAAAAAGAGTAGAGATTGAGTACAATCCCAACCATTTTGAATTGGAATAATATACATGCCAAAAACTTACTAAGCATTTCTCTTTTTTTTCAACCAACTTAAGAAATTAGAGAATTTATCTTTAGTCTATTACATGTTTGTTAAAGCTCTGCAGATACTGTGAATAATAGAAGTACTCAAGAAAACACGTTACAAATAAGCAAAATGGAAAATGCTTTCAAATTTGTGCTTAATGTTTTTTTCTGAATGAAATTATAAACAATACCATACGAACTGGGTGAAAACTGAAAAAAGGAGAGGGTTGTAAAGTAACAAGTTCTTAAGTAACAAATTTAGTATTACAAATACTTGTTTGTAAGTGACCTCTGCCTTGTTTCATATTGCTAGGACTAGTTGTCCAAAACAGTTGTAAAGCTTCTTGGCAGAACTTAAGTTTTTATATTAGGTGCTTGCATCTATTAATAGTGAAATTGTACAGTGAACAGATTATTACATTTCAAGTGTTGGCTTAAAATACGGAGCGGAAGGTACATTCTACATGTTTATTATGTGTGGCTGAACATAGTGATCATAGCCAACTAGTAAAACCAATTCCTTGTACACTTCATCTTGTTATAAGTTTAAAAAATGAAATATCATAGAATGAGTTGGAGCTAGATGATCTTTAAGGCCCCCTCTAGCCTAACTCCCCTGCCAGGTGCAGGGTTGCTAATTGACTGGATCAGAGTGAGGAGGGTCTGATTAAACCAGCTGTGAATGACTCCAGAGACAGAGCACTCAGAACCTCTCTGGGCAGCTTGTGCCAGGGCCTTGCTGCTCTCTGAGTAAAGAATTTCTTCCTAAAACCTAACCTAACTCTCCCTTCTTTTAGTTTAGAGCCATCCCCTCTTGTCCTATTACTATCAGGTTGTGTAAAAAGTCAGTCACTCTGCAACTTGTAAGCTTCTTTTTAGTACTGGAAGGTTGCAGTGAGGTCTCTTCATAGTCTTCTCCAAGTTGAATAAGCCTAATTTCCTCAGCCTTTCATCATTGGACAGGTGCTCCACAGCTTTGATCATCTTCATGGCTCTCCTTTGGATCTGATATTTAATAAGGAGAATACATATGATAATGAGAACCTAGTTCAG
The DNA here is from genome assembly GCF_905368555.1 of Meleagris gallopavo. Taxonomy (NCBI): domain Eukaryota; kingdom Metazoa; phylum Chordata; class Aves; order Galliformes; family Phasianidae; genus Meleagris; species Meleagris gallopavo. The sequence goes on from NC_139410.1 coordinate 2,644,244, forward strand.
CTCAAAATGTAATTAAATCCCCAGCTGTGTATTTGCTATGGATTATTCAATGTGGAATGCTCTAGTAAGTAACACTTAGGTTTTTCTCAACTCGTGTAAAAAAAAAAGAGCCAAGTACTTTAAACTGTTGTCTCACTTAGTAATATGGTAAATTGTGGTGCTAATTTCATGGTGCCTGGCATGAGGAACTGAAATATTGCTTAAAAAGGGCTCAAGTCAAACTGTACTGCCCTGCATAATACTTTTTAATGGTGACTTTCTGTTGCAGCTTGAGCAACAGCACTGAGAAGTGTGTAATTCTCTGCTGTGGCAACAGTGCCTCTGGACCAGTGATGCCCTGCCTGATATGAGGAAGCCTAATGCCTTTCCTGCTGTCATCAAAAATATAATGTCCTTGTGCTGAGCTCTTCATGTGACAAGTGAAAAGTATATGCAAAACAAACTTGCTGTATCAGTACAGTAAATCAGTGAGCAGTTGTCAGTGGCTTCCTGACCAAAGATCTAAAAACTGAACTCTCAAAGAGAGGAAAGCAATATTTTCTTGAAAAAAATAGTGAAATGTTAAATAATATTGCAGAAAAGTTTTCCAAACCTAGAAGTGGCAGTTAATTTATACTGAAAGCAAGAATAAGCATGAAAGCTGAAATAGGGTCTGTTTCAGTATCCTGGTAATGTTCTCCTTTGTTCATATTTTTTTACATAAGTGTAGGCTTACATTATGTAGGAAATAGCGTTCAGTTCTATGGGAAGGGTTGCATGGCTATAGGGTTTTGGTATTTTCAATTTCCATTTGATAAAACATTGGTGGTGTTGAGGCTTGAACCATTTCTTGTGACTGATGGAGAAAAAGCATCTGATTCGATGCTTAATTTGCTCAGTTCTTTACTTATGCAGCTGTTACTTAACAGATTGTTGGACTTGCACTCCTTTTCATAGAGCGTGCTGAATACTCACTTCTGAGGTAGTCTTCTTAGTATGAAAGGCTATCTTATATAAATTTTGCTACATAGGTTATTTTAAGATGTTAGCTTGTGGGATAATCTTTTCCATGCTAACACTTGGGAAGAGTTTTACCTATAAAATTGACAATTTTAAGTCTATGGGAAACTTGCAATATGTCTCCTAAAGCTGTTTAAAATGCATCTTGTTTTTTGGTTGAGGATGGTTGTATTTGAAAAACTTAAGAACTGATTTGAGTGGCTGATAACTCCTTTGGAGTGCAATCACAAAATGGAGATTTGTGAAAATCTCTCAGTAGCATTTACCGATCAGTTGACATGAATACTGGAAAATAGAGAAGCAGTAGCATGAGTAAGATCGAAGTCATTTTCCGTATTATAAGATCCTTTACTCTTTAAAGTTGAATGCAAATGCTTTAAGCAATAATATAATGTTAAGTGTTCATAAGGATTATCAAACATATCTGGGAATGCAGTGGTCTCTTCGGCTTTCTTCACGCTGCACTTCAAATCATCAGTTTGAGAAATTTCTGTACTTTGAGTCATGACTGACTTCTAAAGTTAATATGCAGCATAATGAAAACCAAATTTTTATTTTTACTAATTTTATCAATCTGTGAAATAAAACTTGATGAGCGAAAAGTTTTTTTCTTATTGATTTAGACTTTTTTCTATCCATACTGTAGTTCTTTGACAATTGGCAATAAGACATGCAAGGCAATTGCTTTTGTCATAAGAGTTTTGTTGAATTGAACCTACTCACCAGTGCTTGTGATGAGGTGACTTTCTGGTCAAATGAATTGTGTTTTGAATTCAGCCTGAACTTAGGAAACTGATTAGGTACTGCAGAAATACTTATCATCTGAATTTGTTTGATTTGCCTTGGTATTTCAAGATGTTCTACAAGTCTCCTAAGCTGCTTTAGAAGGAAAAGTGATCCTGTTGAAAAGAGGTAGTTCCTCTGTGTATGCTTGGTGCTTTTTTTTGTTGCATCTTTCCACAGTGAAAGATGTTAAAAATAATCTTTTTTTTAGGTAGGAGTAGTTGAACATGTTGGCAGAGGAAATAAACTCAAATCTGGTGTATTTTGCAATAAGGAAGTGTACCATCCTTTCCAGACTCTCTGGATATCTTCCTAGGGGTTAAAAAAATAAAGATAATTTCTAGCTGAGTTCTATTAAGCTGGTTATTTTTAGCTTGTTCCTTCCTAAGTTATCGTGACACCATGATGTATTCAAGGTCAGTTTATAGGATATATAAAGTTACTTCCATTTGATTGTATACTTGGCGATTAGGGTTGTTTTCATTTCAAATTTCATTACTTAATGAGAGAGGTGAAGATGCAGATCCTCAGTTTCCTGTTTTGGTCAGCATTATGTTATGGTCTGAGAATGACATGGTCTTCTCAGAATATGCTTATTTCATCATCAGTTTCACAAACCTGTCAATTTATGGATGCAGTAGAAGGAAACTTAAATGATAAATGAAAATGCCCCTTAGGAAATTGTTTTTCTGTATGTAAACAGCTTATGTGTATTTACTGACCATATCCATACAAATTTTCCAGTAAGTGTTGTGTATTATTAAATCCAAATTAAACAAAATATTATATTAGAGTCTCAACCTGTCTGTAGTTAAAAATTAACTTCCTAACCAAGATTTCTCAGGACAGGTAGTTAAAGCAGTTAATAAATCTGTGTTCTATGACAAGACTTGACACTGGCTAGCTTTGCCCAAGTTATATGAAAAATTGCATTGCTGGCTCAGCTCTTGATGTGTCCTTGCAGTTAAGAAAACTCAAATCTCTTAACTCAGTCTGACAGTATTGCTGAAATGACTGTAACTTTGGGAATACACATATTTCTTCATACAAGAGACACTTCATTTTTGGTAATAGATGGCCTGTAAGTTCAAACTCTATTTCTATAGCAATGAGGACTTGTGATACAGGCCAGGCTTTCTGAATGGCAATGAGGTGATGGGGACTCTAAAAGCCTCTCTGTTATGACTTACCAGTCAAACTGTGAAACCTCCAGCAGCCTTCTTTGTCATGACACTTTCCTTACTGACAATTGTAAACTAAACATAAAAATGAGTTTAAGGATTTCTGTTTCAGCACAGGTTTCTGAGAAATTAACAGGTTTGAAATGCATAACTGCATTTCTAAAAAGATGGCAGGGCATAGCTTGGTACGCAGCTTCAGGCTTCTAACCTTAAATCTAACTCTTAAAAATGACTCATTCTGTTCTGTTGTACAGTCGCCTGTATGAATAATGATATTTAGTTCGCAGTTAGGTAAAATAGCATCTTTTACAAAAGGATGACTGATTAGCCAGGTAAAACCAGTGCAATAACTGACTGGTTGCTGAAAATTATGGGAAGTTAGTCAGTGCTGCTTAGAAAATTGAAAGCTAATGTGTAGTTTGTGATATTGCTAATATTAACTCACTGGATGATCATGGCTGTAACACAGTTATTCCTTCATATTGAGAAATGTGAGGTAGAACGCATCTCTGGAATTATGTTTAAAGTCATACTGTAGATTTGGGTAGCTTGTGCTGCTACAATAATATTTCCAGTTGATTTGTGTGACATAACTTTTTTCAGCTAATCAGTGTGTGTAGATCTTTTGTACTTGAAGTAAATTGAGGAAAAGCACTGTTACTGAAAGCCTTTTGATTTTAGGTTATCAATGCTTACAAGGGTAAACAGTCGACTGTTTTTTGCTTTGTTTTCAGTTGAGGATACTAGTTTGTATTCACAAAGGAAGCTTGTTACTGAGCATCAAAGAGCAAGTTTATTTTAACTTGCCCTTAACAAATTAATGTTTATTTTAAAAGATTCCTGCACGGTAATGTCTCTACTAATAATGATTCTGGAAACAAATCAAACAATAGAAGATTTGAGAGGCATCGCTGAATTAGGAAAATTCTGGTAAATGCTACCTTTTGTTCTCTTTGACAGAGGTTAATGATCACCTAATGTTATCTATAATATAGAAATGACTGAACAGTTTTTTGAGTTGTTTAAAATATAGTCTGATGCCAGGAGTTGGAAAAACTATGCTACTGGTCAGCTTTGCCTCATTTAAAAATGAAACAAATTCTCAACCTCAAACTTAGATTCATTTCTTAATTAGTATAAAGTTAATGATTTAGGAAGCCCTCTACCTTGATGCTTCTGTCTTGGTGCTCCTGTGATAAGGATAAGAGAATCTTGGCATATGCCTGGTCAGCATTTCCTCTGATGTATGGCAAGTTTTAAATTAAATTACAAGAATATTTTGTTGCAGGCAAGGCCATTATAGCTTTATCTGTCCTTAGGAATTTCATGTCACAGCTCGGACATAAACATAAGAAATAAAATGTATATTTATATCTTAGTAGTTTTGTACCTCAGTAACCTAAGATTGGTCAAAATAATGTAGCAGAAATAAAAATAAATACGCACCTTACACTTTTTCCAATATTTTATGCTGCATCAAAACTTGTTTGTGGCTTCTCAAGTTACGTTACTGGCTATGTTTCAGTGCAGTGAAGAAAGCTGTAAATTTTACGGTAGTAATCCTGTGGTATATGTAGGTCAAAGTATTAAAAGACCAGGTAGATGTTCGATAAAAGTGTTTTTTGAAAAAAATGCAAGGTATTTTCCTGCCTGCATTTGGATGGTTGTGGAGTTTCTAGTTTGTTTATAAAATCTTTTTAGAAAGCAGTTATTCAAATGTTTAAATTCCTGAGTGCAAGTTTATGCCTTTGAGGTAATGAACAGGGCATGACTAATTTCTAGCAATTTGGACTAAGGGCCGTATCCTAGAGGGATAAAAGCTCTGAAAATGTTGGTTTTAATCAGCCTATCCACTGCTTGATGTTGAAATTACAGCAAAGGTCTTGGGCTTGGCACTCTTAGTCCTGTCAGACTTCATCTATATGATTTTTCTGTAAGGTAGCCAACCATTTCTAGTCCTCCCCACTAAAAAAGAAAATACATTCTGCGAGTCTTTATACAGAGACTATAGAAACTAATTATATGTGACTTAATTTACTGCTTTTAAATTTGGTTGGGGTAGAAATAAATAGCCTGTATGCATTCATCTTTGAGGGCTGTACGTATAGGCATGCTTGGAACTGAAAGACTACTTTTGTCACTTATGCATGTATCCTGTATCAGTTTGTCAGGTAGGCTGAGTTATATAATGGATATGCCTATGAAGCAAATTTATTAAGCTTGTGTGCTTTTTAGTTTAAATGTGTATAAATTTATGAAATCTTATTCTTTTTAGCTGTAGAGAATTAGTTATTCCACTTCTAGGTTGGATAATATGAAGTTTTTCATTCAGAGGGTCGTGACACTGGAACAGGTTGTCAAGGAGGTTGTGGATGCCCCATCCCTGGAGGCATTCAAGGACAGGCTGGATACGGCTCGGGGCAGCCTGGTCTGGTGGTTGGCGACCCTGCACATAGCAGGGGGTTGGAACTAGATGATCATTATGGTCGTTTTCAACCAAGGCCATTTGAGGATTTTGGGATAATTTTGTTGAAGTTCCTGTATTGATAGCCCTTGAGTAATGTCAGAATTCTACTGGAATGTGCCCTGATGCAGGGAAGAGTTAGGCTGATTTTAAAAAGGAAGTGATTTGCATTATTTCCTCAAATTCCGTGTTATTTTTCAGACATCTAAGTCCGTGCAGGAGGTTGGTGAGGAAAAAAAAGGAATAATTAGTCATTTTTAATACAAGGATAGCAAAGCTGTTCTGAGGAGTTTCATAAAGTGCTGATAAACACTTCTGTGTATATCCCTAAGTGTGTTCTCTGAAGCTACAGCACTCTGATAGATGTGTTCATGTGGTAACTTCTTTTCAGGAAACCTAACTTTATAAGTTCCGAACTTGCACTGATACAAAGAAGCTGAAGTGTGTATATGATTAATAGATAACAAGGTAAAAGAGCTTGATAGGAATATCCATACTAAGATAAACGTAGGTTATACCATGATAACATGACAAAAATAGTGACTTCTGTCAGATACTATTCATTTTTAACAACAATGCCAGCAATTATTGTCTGAAAATAAAAGAGACCAATAATGCAGTTGAGTTTTCTATACTACTTTGTTCTTGTTCCTTTATTTGAAGAATTTGGAGATTTGTGATGTTTTCCTCCTCTATAATATGGATACTCCTTGTAAGAAATTGTAGCACTTAACCTGACTGTCTTTTCAATTATGGAGGAGTAAAAAAAAAAAAATAAAGCAACTTAAATCAAACAACCCAGTCGCTCTTTTTCATATGCAGTGTGTGACAGCAACCAGTTCTGTGTTTTTATTAGTTTGCCTCCAAATATTCTGAATTCTATTCCTAAAGTACCAAGAGTAATTATTTTCAATTTTCTTCTCAAATCTTTCCTTAATTTAAGTAATAGTAGTTGATTTTCTTTATTTTAAAATGGAACACAAATATTGTTCTCAATATTCTGTTCATTGACAAGTTAATCTTCAAGGTTCTTCACTTAAAACATTTAGTCTAATTTATTTTGCTCAGTTTCCTTCCCTTCTCTGCTGTAACCAATAAAATAAGCTTTCGTTAATGCCTTTGCAAGAAAGTTAGAATTCAGTTCCTCAGATTTGTCTTTTAAGATATTGTAATCAAATATTTTTAGCTAGTTTAAGAGCAATTTCAGCAATAAGTTTCTTGAATATTAAGATTAGCACTAGCTTGTTTGGTACATGCTATTGTGGGTTTTTTGTGTGTGTAGTTACTATCAAGGATGGCTGTAATGAAGTTAGACCAGAGTTATGTGGCTATGAAGTGATGCCATATTATGCAATGTTTCTACAGAAATAAAATTCTTGTCATTGTTTATTGTTTTTGCAGACAGCTCATGTTATGAAACCTACAGTGACATCTTTAAATCGTATGACTTTTTAGGGATGTGTTTTGAATGTATCTATTTAAATGATTTTGACTTTGATTGTTTTTTGGAAGATGGGTTTTGGCTGCTTTGCCTCAGATTCTTTTTAACCTGAGCTTAAAAAAAAAACAAAAAAAAAACTTTTACAGTACTGCTACTTGATTTCTGCTGACTCTTTCACTTTGTGTGACTGCTTTAATGCTCTTTGAAGGTAGGGCTGGATAGATGTATTCTAGGTTTAAGTAAGTCTAATCCTATAAAGACTGCAAAAGAATCAAAAGAAGACAGTGAAAGCAACACAGTTATCCAGGCAAGATTAAAGTAACTGTAGGGATCAATGAAAATGTACTGGTAGTGTTAGAGCTGTAATCATTTTGCTAACTTATTATAAACTGGAATGCAGGCCAAGATCATACTTGATGAGGACAAACAAACCAATGGAATCTTTTTTCTCAAAGGAAATGTGAGCTAATGAGTCACTAAAAGAAACTGATGGTACTTGCCAAATTACAGGTACTGTTCTCTTCCACAGATGGCTCTGAAAGTAAATTGCTAATACTGGTGTACAGATAACTTGGTGAATGATCCACAAGAAATCTATTAGTGGGGATCATTTTCTTTTCTAATGTCTTTAGTCTCTGCCAGGGTAAACATTTGCGATAATGAATGATGTTATGCAAATGCCACCACAGTAGGCCATTCCTTTCAAGTCAGTGTCCAGGAAGGAAAAGGAAGAGTCCAAGTAGGCTTCCCACTTGATGAGCTTCCTTTATAATTACGCTTCAGCTATATTTCGTGCTTTGTTCCATAGTCATACTGACCTAGCCCTGCTAAAGAGTGCCAACTTAGAATCTATTGTCTAAATGCTGCGTTCACTGCAGTGATATTTGTTGGCTTTTTGACAACGTCGTGAACTTGGTGAACAAGTTCAGTGAAGTCTCTGAGCAGACTGCTGATTTTTTTCAAGTAGCTCAAAAATTACCTTTATATCTTTAAGTGTTGCTGTACCTGCTGTTATTTTTTTTGTGTGTGAGAGGATTTTTTTTGTTTGTTTTTCCTAGTTCTCAAGAACATACAGAAGTTTGTGTAAAAGCAGTTTTAAGGACATTAATGTCATGGTAGATGTGCTTCACTGTTTCACCCAAAGTTGAAACCTTTCAAAACATGAGTGATGAGAAAATGTGTTGCAATACCAATGTTCTGGCAAGGTAGCAGTGAGGTAGTGGAATGCGGGTAACTCTTAGTTCTTTCTTCAAATTTCTACTGACACCTCTCTAATTCTGGTAATTTTTGCGTGGGATCGTTGGATGCAGGCTTACGTTTATTGCTGGTACAACTCAGTGCTACAAAACTTAAAAAATACTACAGATTGTTTTTTTTATGAGTTAAATATATGGTACAAGTAAATCAAGATGAAAAAAATAGCTTAGCTTTTCTTTTGTCTCTACACTTGTAACCTGTAACAAATTTTCTCAATTTTCTTGCTTTAGCACTTGGAAAATTCTTAATTGACTGGAAACAGGCACTATGCCAAAGCAATCCTTTGTGTAAACTGTGCCATTAATTACTAGCTTACATTAATTAAAGTAAATGCAATCATGGGGGCATGCTGGCAGTGTTAAAGTTAATGATCCAAGATATTCCTTAATGCACATTTGAAGTTCATTCAAGGGAGATTTTAAACTGTAGGAATTAGAATGAGATATACCATATGGCATTTTGGTTCACTGTGAAATGGCCCTTATAGGTTTCATGTCATCTTCTATATAGTCACTACAATTTCCAGTATAGTTCTTATAAAGGCTTCTATTTCCACAAATAGATACTTTGATTTGTAAACTGCTTACACAGATGTTGACAAAGTCAAAATCCCAAATTACACTGAAGTGCTGCTTCAGTTTTGGGAACATCTTGTAGTGTGTACTGTTACTGGTGAGTTGCAGAGAGAGGAGTGAACTGTTGGCAAAGACAGAGGAGAGATTGTAAAATCACTGTTGTGCATTGAGATGAGTGGAATCAAGTCTAACTAACGTAGTACTTTTTTTTTTTTTTTTAAGACTTGGTAACTGCACTCAATTTTACCAGACTCAAGATACCATTTTATGATACAGAAAACTATATTCTCTGTATTACTACACTGGTTCAACACAGTCACTTTGAAAGAGTGGATTTGTATGAGTGGAAACTGAGAAGTCTGTCTCTTGTTTGCTTTGTAATTGTCACTGATGACATTCAGCTATGTCAGCCCAGACAGCTTTTTGGGCAGCTTCTGTAGGGATAATTAAAAGGTTTTAATGCCTTACACTAATGATAAAGCTGAACTTATGAGAGGACATTTGTCATTGTTTGTCTTAAAATTTTTAGTGCCTCTCTTCACGTGTCATTTCTGCCAGTCTTGGACAAATCTCAACAGCTGTGCAGCTCAAAAGTTCTATCTAACTGTAATTTGTGCTCTGTGTCATCATAGTCGTAAACAATTTCTTTCATGAAGCATCCTTTTTAAAATGCTGCCAAGTGACAGTCCTGAAATACCGAGTTATCATGTGGGGACCAAAGCAAATTACACGTTCTATCTTACTGAATGAGTGCTCAAAAGGCAGAAATCATGTGTGGACCTCTTTCAAAGACCAAACAAGCTTTGTTAACAGCAGTATAGTTGTCATATTAGTGAGTTGCAGACCCAGGTCTGCAATCACTACTATTAAAGAAGTTACTGAGACAAGCTAATTGAAAGGACTGTTGAAGTTTATGTATTCATTTTAAGAACATATATAATGAAGTGTTGGTGAAATGTATATTTTTGGAAATGAAGAGCAAATGCATGCTAGCCTCTAGTGTAGTTTTATAGTATAGAATATATGGATTATAGAACGTAACTCTCTTAAGCCCACTAATTTTTTGATAAAATTGGAGTGTAATAATACAGATCACAGCAGTCTCTTAGGTAGGTTTTGTTTAAGAACCATACTGCCCAAAGCATAAACATGAAGTTAGTATTATATTTTTAATGTATATTATGACAATTAAAAAAAGTATAGCCATAACATAGTGCATATTATGCAACCCAAATCCTGGTTATACCTGGTTTAAATCAAGAGATATCTTTGCTTTTTTTACTGCTTTTGTTGAAGGCATCCTGTTCTGAACAGGTGAAGATGAATTATGCTCACCTCCGTGTTTCAGTTCATTTCCCTTTGTCAGTGAAATGCACTGAACCTGATATTTATTAATAAAACAAGCTTGAGAAATTCTCTGCAATCACCTTTTTTTTTACTTCATGTTTAAATTACGTTACTGAGTGTAAGAGGCTATACTTATAAAGGGGCATGATTAAATAATATCATTGCTCCAGTGTTCTAGAAATTCTCCTTGTACCAAAAAGAACATCACTGCAAATGCTTCTTCGACAATGAACAGAGAATTAAACCACTGTATTACATTAATCTCTGTGATTAGGCTAACGTGTACCTTTATACAACTTGGTGGGAGCTGAATCTCAAAAGTGAACAGTGTCAGATTTCCTTCTCTTTAGTAAATGTTGAAGGGTGAGTAGTGGGCTCTACAACAATAGAGTTAAACAAAAATGGGGAGCAGAAACCTTAATCTACTACTCTGTTCTAGCAAATACATGTTATGTCCTTCCCTTCTAGAGCAGTGCATCCAAAGTCCTGAGCTACCCAGTGCTGTAGGAGCATGACAACAATACCTGCAATGGGAGATGCCTGTTGAAATTTGTACTGGCTCTCAACACAGCTGCTGAAGCTGATAACAGCACCCTTTTCCCCCAAATTCTTGCCACAAGATTTGCCTGGACTTTTATTTTGGTTAATTTAGACTGTAGCTTTTCCAAGGCTGCTATTCTCTTGCATTTCTCCAAGAATCTTTTTCCAACTGTTGTTTTGGATTCAGTATTTTCCTTCAGGTTCAAACATTTACTGGGGAGCTGAACAACTCAAAGTGACACTTTAGCCCAAAGCACTCTGCAGAAATCCATGAGTGATTATACTTGTCTTGTAACTTCAGGAAGGAATGAGGAAAATGGGTCCTCGCTGAGGACGTGTTTTTTGGGTTGGCTGCCAGCAAATGATAAATCTTGTAAGTATATTTCACATAAAGCACTAATGAAATGACAGCGGCCTTATTAACTGTGCTGTAGTAAATAGCTACCCCATTTGAGCTGCTGGAGGGAGAAGTCAGGAGGAATGCCAGAAGCCAGTGATTTGCTGCGAAAGTCGAAGACGTGTGGATAGTGATGAAAAGAAATGAAGAAATGTCCTAGCAGAAAAACTGATTGAAACCTTGGTAGTCTTAGGACTCTTTAACTGTAGACCTATGAACTGCATAATGTTAACAGTGGGATTGATTTAAGAGAACAATGCAGGCAACAAAACACAGCACCTGCATGACTGAAGCCATTCTAAATGCAAGGATTTTTGCTGATATCAATACAGAAGGAATAATTTCTGATGAACTACATACTGGTAAAGGAGTTTTTCACTGCTGGTGTCTGGGATCAAAAGACTTGCTTTTAGCTCAGGCTTTTGATGAGATAGATTTCAGAGAACTTTATCATTTTCTGGTCCCCTGTGGTTTTCCATCAGGAGATAGGGTAATGTGGCCAGTATGGTCTTAATTGCCTTGCCTTTGTTATTGAAACTCAGATAATAACAAATACCTCTAACTATAGATAAATGAGTCTTAATTGTTAGGATACTTGTTTACCTATTGTGCCTGTAAGGCTAGCATACATTTGCCTAATATACAGGACCATGGATCACTGACTTTTTAGAACTGCTTGTGTTTCCTCAAATCAATACTGATAATTTCATTCACGTGAAACTCTTGTGCATGTAGAATATAGTTCTGTACTGAATCCTTGATGATCTTTACTAAATGGTGTTTCCTAGAAAGTACGTTTTTCAGATATACTGTTTATTTACTGCATGTCTGGTTACTCTTCACTGCTGCAGTGATTGCAGTGCAGCTGTATTTCTAGTATAGGTGGAAGAGCTTCAGTGAGAAACAGCTTCTCTGTGTCTCTCTGCTTCATGTGTTCTAGTCATCTCCTTCATAACTAGTAATTACACGTGGCTAAAGGACTCAATGCAATGCTCTGAGCACAGCCTGCCAGGTGCATGCAGCTCTGTTTCTTGTCACCTGCTTCTCTTACTTTCCGGTGTTTGTGTGTACATAATAGAAAGGTCCTAGCTAAGAAGGAATGTAACAAAAAGCTAGTTGAATATTTAAGTTAATCAGAACATGGCTCCTTGCACTTCTGTCTGCAGCTCTTCTCTTGGAGGTATTCCAGAGGCTTTGTGAGAGCTCTATGTAGCTTGTTGAAAGCAATGTGGTTGATGAAACTGTCCAGAGGCATTAAAAAGAAATGTTCAAGAATTGGCATAGGCTCCTAGAAGTATGTGAAAGTTAAGTAATTCAGTTCTGGTGCTCTAAATAACGTTCTGCTTCCCTTCTTTCTACACTGAATGTTTTTTCTCATTCCTAATAACATTCAGGGTTTCTAGTATTAATGGTTGCTTTCCTTTTGATAATGATGTTAATGTGCCAGTTTAACAAAAAGGAATTACAAAAATAGCACAAAAGAAAAACGGGTGAGGAGGTTGCAAAACACAGCAGAAAATCATGTTGTGGTAATGTTTTTTAATTATGTATGATTTACAGTGGTTTTGTTGTTGGAGGATTACACCTTATGGCATGCAAATAATTTAAACCAAAATTAATTTAAAAAGCAGGATCAACTTTGAACCAGAAATTCACAGAATCACAGAATCACAGAATTGTAGGGGTTGGAAGGGACCTCTAGAGATCATCGAGACCAACCCCCCTGCCAAAGCAGGTTCCCTACACCAGGTCGCACAGGTAGGCGTCCAGGCGAGACTTGAATATCTCCAGAGAAGGAGACTCCACAACCTCCCTGGGCAGCCTGTTCCAGTGCTCCGTCACCCTCACCGTGAAGAAGTTCTTACGCACATTCGTGCGAAACTTCCTATGCTGCAGCTTATGTCCGTTTCCCCTCGTCCTGTCTCCACGTACCACTGAAAAGAGACTGGCCTCACCACTATGGCCGCCACACCTCAGATATTTATAAACCTGGATCAGGTCCCCTCTCAGTCTTCTTTTCTCAAGGCTAAACAGACCCAGTTTACTTAGCCTTTCTTCATAGGGGAGATGCTCCAGGCCCTTCACCATCTTTGTGGCCCTCCGCTGGACTCTTTCCAAGAGATCCCTGTCTTTTTTGTACTGGGGAGCCCAGAACTGGACACAGTACTCCAGATGAGGCCTTACCAGGGCAGAGTAGAGGGGGAGGATCACCTCCCTCGACCTGCTGGACACGCTCTTTTTAATGCACCCCAGAATGCCATTGGCCTTTTTGGCCACGAGGGCACACTGCTGGCTCATGGCCAATCTGTCGTCCACCAGGACGCCCAGGTCCCTCTCTGCAGAGCTCCTCTCCAGCAGCTCATCCCCCAGCCTGTATTGGTGCATGCAATTCTTCCTCCCTAGGTGTAAGACCCTACACTTGCTTGTGTTGAACCTCATCCGGTTTCTTACTGCCCAGCTCTCCAGCCTGTCCAGGTCTCGCTGAATGGCAGCACAGCCTTCAGGCGTGTCAGCCAATCTGACACTTTTGATAAAATTGATAGTAGGAGGGACAGTAACATCATGGATAAATGGCCAGCTCAATGAGGCTATGTTCCTCATCTTTAAGTAATAAATAATATTTAAGTAAATATCTTGGAGGTGGTTGCAGGAAATAATTTAATAGGAATCTGTACTTGTGAGGCTTAAAAGCCTGTGTTGTTGGCTTGAGGTATTCAGCTATTTTTGCATCATCTCCCAGGACTGTTCTGTTGACTTGACTTGCATGTGTTCAGGTGAATCCCTTGTAAACTAGAACGTTTAGGGTGATGTGGCCTAACTTTGAGCCTAAATATTTTAACGTCACTGTTAGCATCTGTTTCACCTTTGTTTCCACTGTGGCTGTACTGTACAATAGCTTTAATTCTTAGTGCCATTGAAAGAATAGTAGGAAGATTTAGATTACTAGTTAGGGTTATATATGCAACTTGGAATTTATCTTGGTGTGTGTTCATGACTATTAATAGGAAATTAAAGAAGCTGTGCTGTAATTTCCACATCTTATGAGTTATTCTGTTTGAATTTTAGGCTTCTACCTGGAGGTTCTACATACTGAGAGAAAGCTGTAAGAAGAATGGATAGAACAAGTCGCCTGATTTCTGTGAGTTTTACTAGTACTCTCAAAACCTTCAAGACCATAAACAAGAGCTTAACTAGTTAAATACCTTCCAGATCATATAGTGAGATGTATATAACCAAGTAGTCTGTTATTCAGTTGTGAAAGTGGGCAAACACTACTGCCTGTAGTTCGGAATTAATGTCTTTTCCAAATTGCTTTGGGAGGCATTTCTTAGCCAAAGAAAAGGATAAATTATGTTAACTACTAGCATAACTGCTAATGGCCTATATGCCTATTTGCTGAATTGGGGAATGTGAACTGCATTGAGATGCATTATTACTCCAACTAATGCAAACTCTTTTTTAACATGCTAACTAGAAACTCTTACTCCACTACTACTTCCCTTAGCCTAAAGGATAGTGACACGTTCCTAGTTCTCAATTGCTTCTTTTGGACTTGTGGTCACTTGTTCTGTTTTTTGTTTAGTCTGAACTTTCTGTTTTGGGCTGGTAGCATAGGTATATTTTGGTTGTATTTATATCAGCTTGAGAGGAACACGATGGCTGCAGCTGCTTTTAAGTAAAGATGTAGAATGGGGCGACTGAGCTTATTTCCTCTTGATTGTCTAGGAGAATGGGTCTGGGATTATAGGTAGAGAGTTATACATTAAGAGCATTGTTTGAAGATGAAGCAATTCCATGGCTTAAACAAGTAAACAAACACAGGCTCAATTGTAAGATGTTACGTTTTCAGTATAATTGATTTGCTTTATCCATGAAGTCTTTCCCTTTTAGAAGGTGGTATCATGGGTAAAATAAAAGCTAAATATTTTTAGGGTTACAGTAGACCGCATCAGGAAATGGCTGATGCTTGTGCACACAAAGGCAGAGGATTTAGGAATTGGTGTGTACAAAAAACATGCTGTTTTGAGATTAGAAAAAAGGAGATGGGGAAGTGAATGACTGTTTCTGTGAAAAGAGCTAAAAGGTTATTTCTCTTTAACAAAGATTCTGACAGTAATGTTAAGCCAGCCGTTGTTATTGAGGCATTTAATTCTGCTTCAAAATTTACGTAGCTTTCTACTTCAAGGTCTCCAAGTTTTCATCTGTTTCTATTTGTGGAGGGGAATGTATCTCAGACCTAGATCCTTAATGTAAACCAGTATAGCCCTACTTATTCAGTATTGTTGAGACTGCTTATGTCATGACTCAACAAAAATTACTGTCCTGTAGTTTGTCAAGCATTTCCTTTCTGGGGATTTGATTCTAAATCTAGCAGCAGGTTACACCCCCTTCTTAGCAGACTCTAAGGGATTTTAGGGATAGTTTTTAGTAAAACTTGAGAAAAACAAGGTGTATATACATGAATATGAAAGAACTGTTTTGTGAAATCCTTGTCATGAATATGAAGAGGTGTAGAATGAAATGGATTATGGTTTTCTGGTAATACTTGCGACAGTTATAGGTATTTTAAAAACCTAAAATAGTTACGTAGCAGAATATGTGAACAGAACATAAGGTATGTTTAAATGTGTTTAGTTGCTTTTTGTTTGTTTGTTTTAAGGCACCTGCTTGCTTCAGATCCTTAATGCATTACTGTTTTATTATAAAATTAATACCTTATCTTCTCCTTCCTTGAAAGAGACTTCTGTCACCTGTAAGTGGCTTGCTTAAGTATTCTTATTCCTCAGGGAAAAGGATAAATAAATCACTATCCAGGAAGCAACTTGAAGTCAGAATTTAACATTCCGTATTTAGTTCACCTGGGAACAAATTTAAGAGAAGGCTAGTTGGTGTCTCTTCAGACCCAGTACGCATTCTAAACCATATGTTAATTCATTGTTTTGTGCTTTGTTACCACAGCATATGTTAATTCATTGTTTTGTGCTTTGTTACCACAGCTATACATTGTAGATGTCCATGAACTTGCAGAAAAACATCTTTGGAAGAAGTCTGTGCAGACATGTACAGTGTTAGATTCTTTCTGATGTGCTCTTTGAAGGTCATTGTCAAGTGGTCAATAATTAATAATGTATGTGTCTGCCAGGGAAGTAGACCTGATTACCCTTGATGTGCCTTACAGATCAATGTTCCTAATTCCCCTGCTGTTCCTCCCACATGGAATAAAGGGTAGGAGCTGTTCTCAGGCTGCATCTTTTTTACTTGGCTTATTTTTGGGAGATGTCTTCCAGAAGCTGTGAACTTCTCTAGCAGCCCTGCATTTAAATAAGGCTGCTTGAAAGACCAGAGAGGAAAAGATCAAAGCCACCAGCTCTGCAGATTCTAAACTGCTTTTCTCTCAATCTTTTTTCATAAAACCTCATCAATCCTATCCAGCATTCTGCAGATGACTGCAAATGCAGTCGTAAGTCAGCCTGTTGGCCCAGATATTTTCTTTACAGGTGGGTATGTTGATCCAACAGGTACTGATATCTCTAAGTGTGGGAAAAATCACAAGGTATTGTGAAACTGTAGTCAGATTGTGTCTATGCTCATATGCTGTTTCTTGGCTGTATTCCTTTCATTACTGGGGGTGTCATTTTTCCTTTGTAAACATGCTTTCATTTCCCATTGAACTCAGATTTGAAGGTCCATATTTTTTTTTTTATCTGGGCCACTGGTTAAATGCTCCTTTAGAAGGAAGTTCTAAGGCAATGATATGATAAGAGGAATTGTGATGTAGGTTGCCATCGGTTTTTCCTGTTTGATTTATATAGCAGTAAACACCTAAATGGTAACTAATAGAACAAATGCCTGTTGTTCATCGAGCGTTGGTTTTTAATTAGTATTTCTAAATACACTGGTATCCTTAAAAAAAAAAAAAAAGTGTCTGTAAGCATTCTATTCTGGGTTTCAGCAAGGATTTCCTTTATGTATGTATAAACAAATGCAGGAAGAAAAGTCAGTAGTGAGATTGGGTAGGTACAGTTAATTACTTAATTGGTAGTGTTTTAGAAATTATGCTCCCTTACAACCAAGTGTTCTCGTTGTACTGCATCCTAGCTTGATGTTCCTACTTGGAAATGTCAAATTCCTCAGAGTATTTGAAAGGAAACGATTGCTTTTTGTGTGTATTTGAAGACTTCATCTGTATTACTGCTGGTTTTCACTTAAGAATTACCAAATGACCATGCAGGAAGTAGTAATAGAGATTAACTAGTAGGGAGTACGTAAGTGTTCATGCTGTTCCCCATTTAATACTTGCATCTGTGCATGCTTTGGTACAATGTCCTCATAGAAAATGTGAACAGAACGTTAATATGTAGCAAGTTCTTCAGATGATATGAACTCCCAACACAGTGTTGGGCTTAATCCTTTACCTGTCTATATACAGGTGAGCGGTACAGAATTTATTGTATTGAAATAGTGGCTTGTTATGAAAGTGTTAAGGCTAATCAGTCTAAAACATTCACTACAAATGGATCGGAAAATTTCCTGCTTTAGTTCCTGGGAAATGAACACTAATTTTGTTTGAGAGATTAATTCACTGCCTGTTCTCAGGCTATTAATCCCCCATCAGCAAGAGTTTTCTGGGTTTGAGAACAATTCAGTGTGTAAACTGGAAAGGTTCTGGGTTAGTTGCATTTGTCTTCCTTCTGGCTATATTTTATGCGCATACTTGTAGTATTTATTTCTTTTCTGATTTAGTAGCTAAAGGAAAAGAAAATCATAGAACAGTGTAGGAAACTTTCATTGGTTATATAAAGGATGTTTGGAAAGCGACTCAAGGTTGTTTCTGCTGGTTGCCAAACACTTCATTTATCACCTACTTGCTCATCTACAAATGTCAGTGGGATGAGGTTTATTCTCTTATACTGATTTTCACTAGGCCATGGGCTGGCTTTTTAGTCTGTAATGTCCAGGGCTGAGTATCTACCACATAGTCAGAGGCTGAAAACTTCATGCTTATGCAAACATGTAACAAGAAAGAAATCTATCTGGGAGAGATGCTGGGATGATTCTGCGCTTCATCTGAGCAGTGGTACCATAGATGCTTGATCTTGGATTATAAGAGAATCAAACAGGAATATGTGGAGTGATAATTTGTGTTAGATGACAATACTTAGTGCCTAAGACCAAGTACTTTTATGAATTTTGACCTACTCTAAACATAAGGCTACAAGAGGCTGTTTGATGTAACTATAGATGTTTCTCAGAGCGTAGCTTGAAATTTACTCTCAGGCTAATGAAACATTGAGGATTTGATTGTTATTAGTTGCTAGTCTGTGCGTAGGGGATCATATTAACGAAAACAAACTGTTTAAGATATTTCTGATGTGACAGGTTTAGTCAGACTAACGCGTTCTCTTTTCATGCTTGCAGAGTGCCACCTGCATGCCTGCTTTTAGCCTTGAGAAGTGGCTACAGCTACTAATGAAGAGCTGATAATTTTCATTCTTGAAGTTTTTTGCTTAGGCTTACTTTGCAGTAGCAGGCTTATGCTTGAAAATAGAAACTTGTCAACATGATCTATGCCCTGCTGGTATCTGGTCCTCTTAGACCAGAGCCGGCTGTCATACTATAAGTCATATGGTCTATAATTCAGCAAGCCAAGAATTGCCACAATGTCTTCCGGATTAAAAGCCTGGTCTGCAATTTGTGTTTTTTTTTTTTTTAATTCAAGCTTTTAGTGACTTAAGCTGATAAACAGTAGCAAGGTGACAAAGGTAGTTACGCAAAATATACTTGTAGAAATTAGTCTTCGTTTCCTGAAGTTTCCTGACTGTACTCTGCAGACTTCGGTAAAATGAATATAGCTTCATGTGTGGTGATCAAAGGAGCAATACTAATACAGTGTTACTTTTTAAAATAATGGATAATTTATATTTTGCGGTGGTTGCCTGTAAGCACTTTTGACTAGATTACAACTGTATTAAGGAAAAAGCATGGTATGGTTTGTGTTGAGTCAGTCCCAGTCTGCTGTTGATATTAGAAAAGGAGAAAAATAGTTGATGTTTTTCTTGTTACTTGTTTGTTCATATGCTGTAGGTGGAAAAAGCTAAACCTAAAGAGGACAGACTAGCTTCCCCTTAAGCTCTACTTGTTTTGCTCTCCTTAACTTTCTCTTTTTCCCCTCCCTGGCAGCAAATAAAACATTGCTCTGGCTCATAGTGCTGAGCATGGCAGAAAGAAAAAAGCGGTCTGCCTTCAGTAAGAAAGAGTTTTCAGCTGGAGACTAGAGAGGGTGAGGTGATGTGAGGATTATGTGTAATAAGATCTGCCGCAAAGTAAATACCATACAAAATGGCACTCAAAGTGAAACACAGCCAAGATTTACTGAAGGCAAAAATCAATGAGATGAATCGAGGCAACTAGGTGCCAAAGGAGACTGCTGTTCATGTTCAGGGTATTTCTCAGATGACAGTGTGCTATTTTTCTTCGGCAAAGAAGGACTTGTGTGCGTTTACTTGTGCCCTGTCAAGCAAAAGAAATGAAAATGTTTGGGCTGTGATATGAAGGTTCTGGCAAGGAAAACATTAGCTCAAATGCTTGAGATGTATTTCTTCAACTTCAATAGAAATTGCAAAGGAAAAGTAGTAAAGTAACTTACAGAGACAGCTTGGATGTGAATGGATAAGGCATTTGCTATTTTTAATGCTTAAGATACAATTTCACACAGTTCAAACATGCTACTCATATGTGCACCCATTCTCTCTAAAGAGTAGAAGGTACAAAAAATAGAATTGCTTTATACTGCATTGATATGCTAACAGCTTTTTGTTATGCAAATGCCTGCGTAATATCAAAACCCAATTTGAGCTTTTCTCTTTAGGGATGGAGTATTATAACGGTTACTTGATGTAGTGAATTCTTTATTGAATACACTGCTTTGCATAGATACTGTGTGATAACAAGTTCCTGTGATCAGTTATAATTGTGGCTGCCCTGATTTATCTCCCTAAGACATCCTATAAAATGCATGAAGTTTTGGTGCAGTTAGATCCTAGATTAGTCACTCCTTACGCTGGTGTTGCAATGGAGTTTTACAGTAGGCTTTCTGATTTACACAGTAGAGATGTCTGTATATAAACATGACAGAAAAATTCAGTAATTAAAATAAAAATAGGGGTAAACTACTCAAGATTTTCCAGGTAGGAGAGTTTGTTCTAGCAACTAAGTAGCTTAAGTTTGAGAAAACTTCAAGTTGTCTTAACGTTTTTATAGTTGTCAAGACTTATAGATGTAATTGGCTTGAAGATCAAAACTGTTGCATCTGTAGGGTTGCTTTGTATAAATAGTGTAAATTTCTTCAATCAATATGCTTTTGCAGTAACGTTTTATCCTGGGAGATCACTTGAGGATGGCTGAAATTTTATGGCTCTGATAAGGTTAAATCCAAAAACTTCAACAGTACTTTTACGAATTTGGGGCTAGTGTTTTGCCCTGCTGATCTAATGTTGTGTGTCAGCGTTCCCCTGTGAAACGTGTTAATCCTGAAAAAGAGAAGAACTATGAAAATTATATCTATTTGTAGTTCAGCTGTTCTTAAATGTCTATTACTGTGTACTTGTTTTGTGCTCTAAAATTACAGTATGGGGCAATCTTACAGCTACGCCCTTCTCAGCAGCTTCGTTATAGTTGTGTTATCTTGGAAGTAGATCCTACTTGATCACTTTCTGGTCTTGTACACCTTTTTCCAGTTGGTGTTACTAGTCTCTTATGTGATTTAAATTCATCTAGAGTTGGCAAAATGTTAAATGTGTGTGGAAATATTAATGTTTTAACTAGATAGTAAAGTACTGCATGTATGTATATTGGAGAAATTAACATTAATATTCGGATGAGGCTGTGAATAGCTGAAGAATATTTAGTTAAAAAGTGTGTGAGATGTACTTGTCAAGGTTGTCTTCATACTCTTCCATTGGAACTACAGCAATGTTGTGGAGAAGTTCCTAGCTGTCTGGAAATATGGCAAGTGAATAAAAGATGTCAAGTAGAGGAGTTAACTTGATTTTGTTTGCTTGTGATTCTTATTTTTGTTAGATGAATTTTATTTACTTCTTGCAAGATGAGTGTAGACCTGATCTTTAAATGAACGGGCAAATAGAACTCAAACAGAACTTTGCTTTTAAAAATTAATTCCTAAATGTAAGGGAAAATCTCTACTTTTTTTTTTTTTCTCCTGTAGAAACAGTTGAATGCTTCTTTTGTTTCACTAAATGCAAGGTTTAGTGTTGTAGTAAATATGAAATTAAAACGAGAATTGCAGTGTTGTGGAAGTTGACCTGTAGCAATCCAGTGGTTACGTGGCTATGTGTATCTGGTGACTGCTCATTTTTGCTGTCTCAGTATGTTTTTTAAATACTGAAAGCCGAACTGCTTGGATCATAAAACAGTGTCTAGCCTAACAGCCTCAGCCAGGGAGTAGCATTTAAATCATTCAAGTTCGAAAGCTAAAGCTCGCTTCTGATAGTGATGAGTGGAGCCCACTGAGGCAGGTGAAAAGGTGCCTGTGAATACTAAGAGAGCAGTAGAAATGACTAATGAGGACAAAATCAATAAATTGCAGTGTAATATTTTATAAAATTCACTAAGTAAAAAGCCTGTATATCTCTAATGGAATGCAACTTTGTATTAATGCTAAATGTTTTTATGCTTTGGAATAAATTAGTTGGAAGTCAATTGAATAACGACTGTGATTTGCCAGAGTGCTATTGCATGTAACTTTTGGTAGTCTGTTTTCTACACTAGAAAATCCGATGAGCTCATTGAGGGTGTTAAATTCTAAAAGTTAGGTGTATGAGGGAGATAGTAGCATCTGAATAAACAGTTATAATTAGTATTTCCAAAAACTTACTCTGTTTTTACTTGAACAGGTGAACTGAAAACTCACTAATTAAACCAGGCTGTCTAATTGCTCTCATACTAATTACAAGCTGGATGCTTTTACCTTTTAAGACAAACTTGAGTAAGTTTGATCCATAATAAAGAATAAATCTCTTAGACGTGCCTCTGTTAAATGAAGTTCCGGTGAAAACAGGCAACCTAGATTAAAAATGGGATTCTACCCATGTTTAGCACAACACAAGTGATAAGGTTATGAAGCATTAATTCTTCCTTATGAGACTGCATTCAACCCTGTGGGAGTGTTGTGGTGCCAGTAATACTGGTCAGGGAACAGTGGAGCTCGATGTGTGTGTACTGGCAAGTTGAATAAAATGGATGCAAGGCAGTGGGCTGTGCGTGTTAGAATCATATCTGAAGCTTGTGAACAGATGTTTTGACTTAAATGCAGTGAAGTTAAATGCACATAATAGAAATGATTTGTTTTTACCTTGTGTATGAAGCAATCGTGCTCATGATTACTTGTGAATAAAGAAGAAAATCCCTATGCTCTTTGTCTGTAGCTCAAGCAGTGGCTTTCTTCCCTTTTCTTTAATTGACTGGGACAGTTAAAGTGTGGAATATCCTTTTATGTGAGAATGTAGGTACAGAAGTGATTAAATGGCACTTGTCAGTGGTGTTGACCCTGATATCTTTGTGAAACACAGAGGTTATCTGGAAATTTGAATTAGTTGATGTGTTTCTGCAGCTCGTGGGAATTGTTCTAACTTATGCCCTGCGGAAGGATTGCCTAGATTGAGCTTCCTAGACAATATGAGACGCAGGGAGGGAGGGGGAAGGGAAATGTAGTGCTCTTGCTGATGCTAGACCTATGCCCAGGCATTGCTGGGGAATGGATAATGCAGGCTGCAAAGCACAGCCTGCTCTATCCTGTTGCTTGCTTCAGAACAGCGTTAAAATTTCCTGGTGTGTTATGTCTGCAAAAGGTCTGTGCTTCTTTCGTTTGAAGGCTATTAGCCAACATAAGCTGTCAAGAGTTTTACTTTTTCAAGTAATGGAACAGTTAACTATAAAGTTAGTATTCTGATCCAAAATCTTAGTATAGCAAGATGATACTTGAAATGCCACTTGTAGCATTGTGCCTTTATCTGGCAGAACAAACTGTTCTTTTCAGCATTAGTGTTTACTGTGAGATCTGGAAGAATTTAGGTATCTCTTGGTAGCACTTGATCACTTAGGCAGTGCCACTAGGCTGATAACATTCCAAGCACGATCTTTCTAGAATATTCTAACAGTCTGTTTAATAAATAAAAGCCTGAAATGTTTCTTTAGGTATAAATGGATGTGGTGTTATCAAAGCCAAAGAGTGTTCTGGTGTTTCAAAAAAGGTGTTCTGCTGGCTGATAGGATCCATGGGATTATGACAGCCCACACAACTCTCAGAGGTAAAATTTAAAAAAAACAAACAAACAAACAAAAAAAAAACCAACTTATTAGTGACAGCGTGCTATGTGATGAATGCTATAAATCAAGCAAATAATGGAATATGCTTGCATTTAATTTCCCTATTCCTTTTTCAAAAAGGAAAAAGGCAGCTTCTGCTTGTGTTTTAAATGAAATTAAGTACATGAAATCTTGCAAGGAATTCCTATCATAATAGGGTTCTCTTCTCACCTAGTAGTACCTAAGAGATATCAGAGGACAAAAATCTACTAATATTTGAGTTATAATTACACTAATGTATAAACTATTCATTAGCAAGCCCCTTTCTGTTTCAGATTTTGAAAGCAATGTTTTCCAAGTATGTTTTTTTCGCAGAAGTGAATTTCAGACAAATTTCATTAAGTTTAATACAGAATGTTATTTCAAGGAGTTTCCTTGAAAGTATTTTTTTCTTTTCAGGTACTCTCAGAGGAAATAAAGTGCTGCTTATTTTTCAGTACTAAGAAGCAAACATAACCTTGCAGAATATATGGTTTGATGCAAGAATTGGCTCTCAGTAAAGGTGGTTTTTTGAGATCAAACAGTTAAGTTTACTATAAATAGTCTTCTGGGGGTGTTTTCATCATTAGCTTTTATTGGGCACTTGTACATTTATTGTAATTATGATATGCATTGAAACTTTAGAGCAAGTACATGGATTAATGAAGTCCTCAATATTGTTTTTGTTGTGCATGCTTATTACCAAGATGCTCCTGTAGGCATTTAGTTTACATTACATAAACCAATTTGCTTGGGGGCAGTGTTGTCAAGAGTCTCTGCTTTGGCTTTTGGATGCACTTTCTACACACCTGACCCAGCCATGTGGAAGTATGAGGGAGTCCTTGATTTATTACTCAAAATCACTGCAGTAATGACACTAAATTCTATGTAGTTTGGAGACACTTAAGTAAGGAATAATTTACAGATGTTCACGGAAGAAAAACTCATCCTTGTGATTCAGTCTCTAGGATATAAGCAGTGTGGATTTTGAAGATGAAGCTGATGAAATGAAAGATAGTGATGATTTTACTGCCATTTTTGAAAGAATGTAACACTAAGCATTGAGTTTTTTTTTTTTTCCCTTGGGCATATTTCCCTGCCAGGAGATGTGAGATGCTGCAGCAGTAAAAAAGTTCTTTCATGCTGTGTATAGGAGAAGTGATCTTCAAATTGATGTGACACTCCGTCATACTTCATAAATCTCCTTCTTCTTGCTGTGAAGCAGTGCTAATCATAACAGTTAAGATGAATGGAAATATTTTTAATATTTTAATCTCTGCAAGTATGAAATAATGCTTCACCAGGCCGGAATGTGAAGTGTTGTCAGTTGATGATAGTTAATGCAAGCTGGAGACTTCTTGAGCCAAATAATCTAGTATGACCAGACTGTATGTGTTAACTGGAAAATGTCTACTTGCTTATTATGTCCCCAGATCACATGCTTTTAGTTTAATGTATAAAAAGTGTTTTGTTTCAGCCTGTGTATGTTGCTGAGCTTGTAGGCCTATTCCACAAATTGTCCTCTATGAAAAGGAAATATATCCTACATTTTTCAATCTTCACCCCCAAACGATAGTCAGAAAGTGCTAATTTTTCATCTTAATTTTTGGAATGATTTCAGGACTTTCCATTAAGTGGTCTTATTGCTTTTATTCCCTTCAATTATCTAGTGTGCTAGATTCATTGGTCCATAACCATTTAATTTATAAGTGAGATTTCTGTAGCTTTACAGAATATTTGCCTGCCTTTTTATTGCTCCTATATTGAAAATGCTTTTTGTGCTAACAAATAAGTTTTATGGCAGTAGCAGACATGCTGACTTAGAAATATGTTTTTAAAAATTAATTCTGTATTTTCATTTGCTTCATTTCCTTGAATTTCTAAGGATAACACTGAGAAAGGTATTGGAACAGTTGGTGCTGTGCAAAACAGTGCCAGATGCTGTTTTCATAATATTTAGTGCTATTCCTTAAACATGGAATGTAATGTGCCAATTTTCTAGGAGCAGACTTCTTTTTTTTTTTTTTTTTCAGTGCTGACGTTCTATCATTCAGCAACTTGAACCTGGATTTCTGTGTATTAACATCAATAAAAAACAGTTATAAGTTTAATTTTGAGTAGAAGCTTCATACTTTGCTTTTAGGGTAAAGGTTTGACTCAATTTACAAAATAGCCTTTGTAACGTTCAGTTTTGTGGAAGCTCTCCCATCAATGGAGAGTAAAAGTATATTTAACTTGATGGGAAAAATACCTTCCTATCCTCTCGCATCTGTAGAGCTATAAGCAGGCACTTAACATTTCCAACAAGATTGCTGATAACAGCGACTGGTTTCTTTGCAAGATGCAACAAATGCTGCTAAAGTGAACTTAAATATGTTCTTTTAAATATGTAAAAGTGCATCATCAAAATCCTTCTGCACTTAGTTATTTGGTCTCCTGTTTCATACCTAAGAGCACCATCATTTATGTGTTGTTGGTTGTTTCTTCTTTCTGGAGAGGGCTGGAGTGAACAGATTTAAAAGCCACAAAAAAATACCTCAGCTTCTTCTTTTTCACAGTTTAAAAAAGAATATTATGCCTTCAGTGAGGCAGAAATCTTATTTCCAGTGTTCTTCATGGTGACAACAAGTCAGAACTGAATTTTCCTGCAGATTTTTTTATTGTGACAGTTGTAACACCAGCTGTGATTCCCAAGTTAGTTGTGGAACCCTTGCTGTGGCCATCAGCTGTCTATTGGTCAGCTTGAGAGATGTTGCTTGAGCTGAAGCTGTGGATGAGCAGCAGGAGGGGGAGATGCAAGGAGGAATGTTGCCAAAGATAGTGATCTGAACTGCTATTGATAACAAAAAAAAAAGTATGTTGCAAATGTCTTCTAATGGAAGGAAGGTGGTATTATATGGCATTCTAAATTAATTTTTTTGGTTCTAGAAGTGTCAACCATTTTCATGGATTGTCAGGTGCAGCACAGGAGGGTTTGTGAATTCCTAGTCCTGCTCTCCCCTTTTATCTATTTCCTCTTAATTCTGTGCTGCCTTACTCTTTCTGTAAATGAGCACCGTTTTGCTTCCCCTTGATTCTTTGAGTGATGTGAGAAAGCTGCTAGCATGCTCCCGTTGTTTCTGAGAGCATCTTGAAGTAAATTAAGTGAATGACCTGACCACACAGAGTAACTTTTAAATCAAGAAGAAGTCAAAGGAGAAGTCTGCTGATAAATTTGTGAGTAGAGTTTTTAACTGGAGAAAACAGCATACTCTCAGTTAATTCTGCTAGTGTTTTGGGGGCGGTATCTAAAAATACTGTGCTAACTTAGCAAATATTTTCACTTGACTGCAACAAAATTTAGAGCTCTTCTGTTTCCTTTAAGGCATCCTCAGGCTGGTAAAAGCTATTCCTTATTGCTGTTGCGTACAGATCTGAAGACTGGGTTAATGAGTTGCAGAACATTTGGAGCATTTTCTCAGCCAGTGTACTTCGTGTCTGTCAGAATGCAACTTGCTTACTGTTTTGGGCCATGTCTTGTGCTACTGGAATTCTGCTATGTAGCTCTACCTTTGCTGTTCAAAGAAAAACATTTGTGTTTTTGAAAGTTTGCAGAACATTAGGCAGTTCTTCATGGCAAGTCCTGATCTCTAACAGTAATTGCACTGCAGTTATCCTAAACTTGTCTAATTATGTTTGTGCATCTTAAACTGAGTATAAATTCTAGATCAGTTAGAAAGAAATTAAGTCATTAAATTATGTTTTAGGAGCCAAAGCAATATTGTACAGTGACTGGATGGTCTTGTGCAGACATTGACAGCTGTGAAAGTAGTGGCACCCAACTCCTGCTATTCTTCTAGTGTTACTGCAGCCAGTGCCATCAAAATCATGAATCCTATGAGTTAAACTGATTAAAAAAAAAAAAAAAAAAAATTCTGTAGGGGGAGTATCCTTGAAATTATGATCAACTCAAAACCTGTTGAGAAGTATATGTGATTTGAAAGGATGCATCTTCATCAGTGAAACTTAAAAATGGAGTTCAAGACGAAGCCATAATCTTTCACAACGTATTCCCTGTGTGCATAATTTAAATGCTAATTGTAATCCCTATAAGTGACTTCTAAACGAGACATGAAGCTGTAGTTGTTTTGAGAGTAATAGAATTTCACTGTTGCCTGTTATCTGATGAGCTTTCACAGAACCAGTATGAAAAAAATGCTTAAATAAGAAGACATACTTGAACAGCTCATGACTAGGAAAGTTTTCCAGCTGTTTCATGGAATTTGAAGTTCTGAAGACATAAAGTGTCTTGGTGCTGGGTGTTTGTTTCTATAGAAGTCGTCTGTTTGCTTGTATGACTTCTATATGCTGAAGGCACTATAGTGTAGTTCGTGGCCAGGTAAAAGTAAGAACCTAAGAATGGGGATAGGAAAGTGGTGTAAGACAACTAACAAAAAGTACTTTGTGTTATTGTACCCTATAGGAGCAAGCAGTGAGACTGTTACACAGAAGTAAGAGGTGACATTCTTGGTCACAAAAACATGCATGAAGAAACTTGCTTTCTGTGCTGCCATTTTTATCTTCCTGTAACTGCTGTCAGTACTCTGTATGGGTTGAGAAACCTATATTCAATCCTGAATTAAGTGCTCAGTTATGTACTGAACACAGAGTTTTCTGCTTTTGAAAATTCTTAGAGAATTAGGTTTAAATGCTGCTGAAACCATGAGAGCTGTGTGGTGTGTGATAGTAAAAACAATATCAATAGTTAAGTACTTTGGAGTGTCACTTGTAAGCCAATTAATGAGTTAGCCACTGTGTTCTGGTAGATAAGACCTCACCACTACTTATCACTAAACATCTGTTTTATATAGCCATCTTGAACATAATTTATTTTTTCTCCTTTTTTTTTTTTAAGTCTGTGGTAATGCAAGCCTGAAGTCTTGTTTTTTTGATCTGTTTCTAATATATCTGGTAGGAAAAAAAGAACAGGATTTTTTCTTTCACAAAATATTGGTTTAACATGAACTGCTTCTTTGAGGTTTTTTTCTCTGGCAGTGCCCGGAAATTGGATGCACAGAAGGGTTGTTTTCTCCCACTCCTTCACAAGTTTCTTAAAAATTCATGTTGCTAGCTGAGCAGGTGTTGTTATAATTGAATTAATTCTGAACAAATCCTGTCAAGCTTTGATACCAGGTTAACCTCCAATCTTATTCTATAGTTGAATTGATATGGTTTGAAAGGTAGATCAAATCTCTTGAGTTGAACTTAATCAGTTTTCTCAAATAATAAATGACTATATGTAACAAAATAAACAGTATGGACTACAAACCAAATCTCATCTGTGGAACTCTCCAGCTATGAGATAAAGCGTGCTTGAATGATGTGTTAAAGTACTATGTGCAATTTATCCAGTTAAGTATTTTCTCATTTGCCTAGACATGTTTGTTCAGTGAGATACTAAGCTGTAATGACACTGGTGCTGTAGGAAAAGAGAAGATAGATAGTTTCTTTTAGAGCCTGAATTTACTGCTGTGTTAATACAGCCCTTCTGAGGACAGCTTCCAGAAATGCTTCCTCTGTATTTTTCAGGGGTAGGCTACTTAGATTTAAATATCCAACAGTACTCTGCAGACTGACTCAGGAAAAGCTGCTTTTCAAATGTTTCGGAGTAAGCAGAGTTGAAAAAAGAAAATGGGAAGCAGTAAGAAAAGAAGGCTAATTCCATGAGGAGAGAACTGGCCAAACAGAAGAGTAGAATAAAAATATTATCAAATAAACAAAACTACTCTGATTGAAGAAACTTGGAGGACTGTGTAACAGAGATTAACTGTAAAATGTAGTGTAGAAGTGCCAAGATTGCTCTATCAGTAGCAAGATTTTCTCTTCAGAGCAAGGTCAGACAAAAATTGAATGAAAGCATTGTTTTCAATTGTATTTCTGTGAAATTAGTCAAGTTCTGGAAGTAAAATCTCTTCTACAGCAGCAATCTAGAAAGAAGTGTTAAATGGCAGAGTTAAAATTAGCATTTTCAAAGCCAACAGAAATTGAGCTGAACGATCAGCAATGTGACAGGAGTCATAGTAGGTCTATTTTGCCCAATATCCGGTTGGACAGGTGCCAACAACAGATGTTTGGAGACAACTCAGGATGAGCAAAGCAGACAGTCATTTCCAGGCTTTACACAAGAAAAAAAGTGTGCAACTTCCAGAGATACATGGTTTAGGAACTTAGCACTCTGTAACTAGTCATGGCTTTTTGGGTGAGCAGTAAGATGTTTTGACATCTGAGCAAGTAAATTGGCTCAGATGGCTTTTGTTAGATGAACTCCTGCCTAGCAGAGGAAAGGAAATGCCTCTATTCACTCAATGCGAAGCACGTGTCAAGTAATCTTTTCCATTTGACTCCAGAAATTACTATTTTAGAAAATGTGAACATAAATAATTTCAACTCCCTATTGTTTCTGAAACAAGTAATTTAAACATTCAGGCAAAATATTCCCTAGGAAAAGAACAATATCTTGTTAGATTCATCTCTTCTATGTTTTTGTCAGAAAAGATGTCTGCACATCCTGATGAAGCACTAGACCATTGATAATCTTAAACTGTCATTTAATCTTGGTACAGATTAGCTATAAGCAATAATTAGATAAATAAATTGGGCATGTTAAAGCTAACTGTGAGAACTTGACAGAGATGCAAACAATACAGACATGAGAACAGCAGTGTTTAACACTTCTTATTTTTGAAGAAATAGAAGGAGCTATTTGTTCTCTTGGTAACAAGTTGTCTTGAATCACATCTCTTTATATGTGAACAATGGAAATAACATTCCTGAAAATATTTTTCAAATGCAGAATTTTATTTGTCAAAATTAGAATCTTGTAATCTGAGATAATTTAAAGTGTCAAAGAAAACAGGTGAAGGCAGAGTGTTTAGCAAAATTCTGGGGTTTTTGTTCTGACAATATTAATTCTGTGTTATGATAAGGATGTACTATGTTGGAACGTTCCTACGTTACACGCTGAGAAAGCCAGTGGTGTGCAGTCTGGAAAAGAGAAGGCTGCTGGGAGAGTTGAGAGCATCCTTGCAGTACTAATAGAAAAATGTTTTCATCTACCCAGCACTGCATTTAATTGTGTGTGGGTTACAAAGGGAAGGGGCCTTCTGATACTTTGGAGTTGGTGTTGCCATAGCTGTTCTCTTAATTCATGGTAACAGAACAATTTTGGTATTTAAGTCATGCTTGTGTAAGAATATAACAACCGATAATTCCAAATCTTCAGTTGGTAGTGCTGAAAGAGTGAAAAACATTTCATGCAGATGTATTTCTATTTCTTATGCACAAGCTGAAAATCATCTACTTGGAAGCAATAATTGCATTTTTATTAAACATGAGTTCTAAGGATATTTTTCAAGCTCTAAGGCTGTTTTTCCTCATAGAAAAATCAATACAATCAGTCCAACAGATAAAGCTAGTAGCACTACTGCTTTCAAGTTTATGTATAATTGCCTCTTCCTTTACTTTCTGTTTATCAGACTGTTGCTATACAGTCTGATTAGATGTGAAAGGAGGATTGCATACCGAGTACTTTTCCCTTCATAATTTTGAATAATTAGTGTTGATTAAGCAGGCGATGCTGCGATTGAAGCCCATGAGATAAGGAATGAGCTTTATAGGTGATAGGTGAATTTTTACTGCTCTGGAATGAAAATGCTCAGTTCATGTCTATAATTTTCAGTTTAAGTTAATACTAACTAGTATAAAATAGGGAGAGAAAGTTACTCAGGATTGCCTCTGATCAAATTTGATTGTGATCAATCAGCTCAACTGCCTGTCCTTTTCCCTGCCAATTTTATGGAACCTGGCTGAGGAATACTGATGCTCAGTTTCATTTTCTTGTACCAGTTAATCAGCACAAGTGCTGTTAAGAACAGACACTGTCTGGATGTAGACTGTATAATTACTCACTTCAATGTGATGTTAATCTTGTAATCTTTACCTCTTCTAAAAATAGTGCAAGAGAGCAAGTACTTAAAATTTGTGTGAAAGAGCTCTTCTTATATTTGTTTCTCACAACTAATTTCAGCCCTCCTCCTCAGATTCTGCTCTATTTCCAAAGTACTTTTTTCGACAACTGTTGAATTTATTAAATTTCAGTGTCCTGTGCTATATACATGTCTGCTACTTCAGGCTGTTTGGATTCTACATTGGATCTCATAGCTTCCAGTTCAGCTGCAGAGGACAACTTCAAGTTTCACTACAAATTGTAGCCATTCCATAAGCTATCCTTATTTAAATGTTATTCGCTACATGCTTTAAAATACTGAAGTAGTATCTAAAATATGAAGTAAAACCTATTCCAATTACTCAGCTTTCTCATCCAGAGTTATGTAAAAAGCAGCTTTATACTCATAAATAGAGTAAGACAGATGCAGCAGCTTTACTAAGTTCTGAAAGAAAGAAGCCTACATCATACATATTTCTTGTTTTTGTCTGTGTAGATAAGTCCTCAATTAGATCAGTGCTAACCACTAGGGCACAAGGAACAACAAATTGCTCTTGAAATGAGTGCTTTGGTAGTAAAACAGCAGGCTACAACAAGTAAACAATGTACAGCATGATTCAGAAGCCCTCCTTTGTGTATTTCTGATGTTGCTGCCACACTGAGCATGTGTACTCAGGACTTGCAGTTTCACTTAGCCAAAGATGAAAAGAAAGGTATTGCAAGAACTATTCAGCTCACCTAAGAACTCGAGTCATTTCCCAGTGGATTGCTTCCTAGCATAACTTGGAATCCGAATAACCTGAAGCCAGCTCCTTATTTCCAAGAAACAGTACTGACAGTGGTCCTCTGGGTGTAAGACATCTTTGGGCAGTGTGGTGTATGTTAAGGAAAAGAATAGCTCTGGGAACATATTCTTTGTAACCTGAAATTTCTGCAGTCAGGCTAACTATGGAAATGTAATGCAGTGCCTTTGGTTAACTTAGATAATAGCAGTGCCTTTAGATGCTTAGACAGTGAAAAGACAGTTTACAATACAGTTATGTAGTTGGAGATAGGGCATCTTATTTAGCTGAGGATCTAATTGTACTCTTGCATTTTGTGCAAGATGATGTCCAAGGAATGATGCACAATTGACTGTTTCCAGGCGTTGTTTGGGCCTGTTAAGGAAGTTCTGATTTAGAACAGTGTTACGAGATGGAAGGAGTAGCAAGGTACCTTAAGGATAGTCTGCTCAGATGTAGTAGCAGTAGGTGCAGAGACAGGGAAAGGATCTGCTTACCATAGGAAGGCTCTTAAGGTCCCTTCAGTAGGCAGAGGTTGCCAGAAGATACTTCTCCACTGCCAGCCCTTAGTTGAGATCAGGGAAGGAGTGGATCCTGGCTCCAGCCCTTCTGGTTGCTCAGTGCATTGTATGCACCTGAGTTCCCCTGGGTGGCCCTGCCTTCTCAGCTGGTGCTCCATCATTGGTTCAAGTTGTGACTTTGCGTTTCCAGTACAGACAATTACTGGATTTGAGTTCTGGGAAGTAAGGTGAAATAGTATTTCTTTCAGTTTAGGTATTAGAAGAACAGTCCTGTGTCAGGGAAGATCAGTACCAATGTGGTCATGTCCTCAGGATTGAAGGCTGTTGACAGCTGGGAGAGCTAGGGGAAAGGAATAGGTAGGTAAGAAAATTGTTCGGGGAGGAAATAGTTCATCGTGTTCTGGTACAATAGCATTGTCTAGAAAGGGCATTTTTGGTGTGGAGTGTGCTTTGCTGTCCAACTAAACAAACACAGCAGAATTGGTGTATTTGGTAAATTAATCTTGTATTAGATTCTGTGTATGGACCCATGAATCTGCTATTAAAATACAGTAATATCTGGAATATTTTTTAGTAAGGAAAATACTTGAATAATAATTTATAATGCTTAGAGCATTTGCTTAGCTGGATTTGCTTGAGAATGAAAATGATTGTATCACTTCTGAACCTTAGTTTTAGCACTACATCATTACTATGCATCAGATATTAATACAGAGCCTCAAAGCAAGTGCAGAGACTAAAGTATCTGGGTCTTTCATAATTAGTTTTTATTATGGTAACGGTTGTAACAAGGTTAATTATATTCTTCAGATGTGTTGGGTTTGTTTAACTTCTTCTTTATTTTGCATTACTTAGCTTTTTAATAAAACAATTTGTTTAAATGCACTAGCTCTAATGTTCCTTTACATACAACCTCATTCTACCATGGCTTAATTTTACTTCTAGTTCAGTATTGCTTCATGTGGGGAAAAATTGGATTTAAACTTTGAAAGTGCTGCTGCCTGTCAACTGCTCTATTCTCACCCACTTCCAATTTGATGCTTTCTGAACACGATGTGTCCAAAATGTTCCCATTTGGAGCTGGTGATTTCATGCCTCACTAAATCCATTTCAGCATTCATCTGTATGATTCCCCAATCTTTAAAACTGCTTATGCCATTTTCTAATGCTTCCTCCTTTATCATCTTTATAATAAGGTCCTTGGGAAATGTTGAATATTCTAAGGCGATATTTTCACTGCTAGCTTAACTTGTTTAGTACTGGAATAAACCAATATGTTACTACATCTCTCCTGGAAAGGATCGATGGCACAGAGGAAGATATTACACACGGGAAGACTGTCTTCTAGACGTACCCTATGACGATCACTGGAGGTGTAGGATGAGTTGGAGCATGAATTGAGAGCAGAGTTAAAGTTGGCATGCTTTTGATGAAACATAATCTATTGCTACTTTTATCTGTTCTTTCCTGCATCTCTTCACATCTGAATTGTTTGTTGTCTTTTGTCCATTGAAAAGATAAGGTAACACTCCTTTTATCTGGTAGTTTTTTACCTTGTGTTTTTCTCTTTGTTTCAGAAATCTACCTCAAATTTTCATCTGTTGCTTTTCCACTCAGTCTCTTTATAAATAAATAAGAGGAATGAAAGAACTCACGGTATATGCCATGTCAGGTTAGACTGCAAGTCTTTAAGGATAGGGTCATCTTAGGTATAGCACTTACTCTCAGTAGCTTGTGTGGACTTAAGATCATAAATATAATTAATAAAGTTGAGACCAGGTAGGGGCTGCTAAGATTCAGTAATTTCAACATGTCTTTCATCCTACTTGTCTACCTGAGCCAGACTGTGATAGATTTACAATATCTTTTCAAGCTTAAAGAATGTAGATTTAAGTTGGATATAAAGAAAACTCTTATACGGTGAGAGTGGTGAGACACTGGAACAGGTTACCCAGAGATGTGGTTGTTGCCCTGTCCCTGGGGGCTTGCCCCGCCAGCTTGGATGAGGCCCTGGGCAACTTGATCTCGCTGTGGTGTCCCTGTTTATTGTGGGGCAGCTAGACTAGATGGCCTTTTTAAAGGTCCCTTCCAACTCTAAGAATTCTACAGATTTGTGCTCTTTTAATGTCAAATGGGAATGTATGTGGAAAGACTGGTTCCATGCTAATTAATTAGAGGAAGTACTTGGAGTGTACGAAAGCTGCACTGCGGGTTTTCCTTGGTCGAGAGATGCTTTACCAGAAGTTGTAGATTATTTGGAGGGGCAAATCAGGTTCAGCAACCCTTGAGGGAGCTTGCATTTGTTTTCCAGCTGTGAGAGAACAGAAGATGGTCCTGGGGGCTGAGCAGCCCACTTGGAGAAGAAACTGAGTTTTTCAGTTTGTTGGACCAGGTTGTGTTGGACCACCTTTAAAATGCATTTGTTCCTGCTGTTATTTATAGATCTAGATGTTAAAGTATCTTCTATTGAAACTATAAGTAGTATTTAGTAAGAATGTAGGAAAATCTGTAAAATAAATAAATAAATCAATAAAAATAGTGAGTCAAGAGAAGATGAGCTTATTGAACCTTAGTGCTAGGAAATAAAGGAAATAGATCATTAAACTATGAATAGGAATAAGCAGTGCAAAAATGAATACCATAAAAATTTGCAGTTGGGAAAACTAGAAGATTAATAGACATCTGGCTGTGGTGCTGAGCATTTCCATCAATCAGCATCAGGAAATACTGCAGCTCCTTGGCGTCTCCAAACTGAATCCAATAGAGGCAGGAGAAAAGGGATATGACTTCAGTGGAAGATAGTAAATATAGTAAAAAACAACAACAAAGAAAAAACAACCCACCACGACACAAAATAACTAATTGGCTGTCATATTTGCTTCTGCATGTAAAATACTTGCCTTATTAATCTGTGGAGACATTAAGCACATGGGTTGTTGATTATTAATATAAAGGAAAAATGTTGCGTTGTTTAGCTGATGGCATGCAATGATATCACTTCATGATTTGAAATGCAGGTGATCTGTCTACCCTCAAGCAGTAAAAGAAAATTCAGAAAGAAATTAGAAACAGAAGAAAATCAGTGACATTGTAACTAATTTGGTCAAAGAAACGATGAAACCTAGCAAACAGTATAGGTCTGGGTGGTATCTTTTCTTATCTCTGTAAAATGGTGTTTTTTACACCCTCGCAGTCATGTTTTGGGGCATTGCTGTGTTAGGTAATAAAACTGAAGTGCACTAAAAATGAAATAATTTATAAAATGACAGCATAAAAATCTGTTAAGATATAAAAGGCTTAAATGAATAGTATTCATTTCTTTACTCCTTTATTCTTTTTTTTTTTTTAAGGGAAAAAGCTATTAAACAATGCATAATTTTGTGTTTAAGGAAGATATTAATTTCTCTCTCTTGCCTCCAGACTGATTATTCAGATTGCTTCCACTTCTGGGAGCAGTGCAAAAAAGATAGCACTAATTCTATAATGTAAATGATAAATAAGTTAATGAGAAGCTAAACGAATGCAAGTTTCAATTCACATAGTTGCTGTGGATTATTCTGTTCAAAACACTAAGCTATCCTTGCAGTTCTGATACATGTACTTTCCGAAGTGATTTTTAAAATAGTCTGTCTATTGACTGGGGGGAAAGATATATAAATAGATAAAAGCAACAAAAAAAAACAAAAAACAAAAAAAAAAAAACTTAATTCTCAGTCCTAAGAAGGACTTAAAATCATCAATAAACTGTGAGGAAAGATCTTATTTGACAATAGTGGCTCAGAAAAGGAAAAACGGAAGGTATTTGCCAGCAGGTTGATGTTTGTTATAGATGGCACAGTAAAAGCTGATCTGTTTTGGCAAGTCACTGCTGCTGTCGAAGTAGAAAACACTATTTAATTTATTTCATGTTTAAGGATAATTTCATACTTAATGCGTTACATATTGTTGGTTATGTTTATTTTGGTTTGGATAACAGATACAGTACTCTTAATTTATCCCCACTTTTACTTTGCTGTGGTTTTCCACTGCTCAAGTTTGAAATGATTTGATTGGCAGAGAAAAATAGTTGCTTTAGCTTTTTCTTTGGGCATTTATAATCTCTTACTGAAGTATGTCCCAGTGATTTTATGTATTTTTATAGGTGATAGCAAAGGCAGCTTTAACAGTATGATAACCAGTAAGTTAAGTTACTGGACATGAAGCATTGTCATTTCTCAGCATATAACACTGAGAGTATTGGTATTAGTGGAAGGAAAAATTCGCTTGGCTACTTTGAATCACAGATGATGCTAAGCAGATTATCTTGTAAAACTTAAAATCTGAAAATTCAGCACTTGTTCTCATTCTGTTCAAGCCCACTCCAAAAGGGAAAGCTTTAGAGGGAACTCTGCTTTTAAATTGAAATACTTTTAACATTTCTCTGTTCTCTACAGATTAACTAAAGATACTGAAAACAAAATAACCTTTTTTAATTTACATCAAAAGCTTTTGATTTCAAATGTATTATGGCCGTAAATTACTAAAACCTAACTTGGTAAAGTAAAGTAGAGTTGAAGATGAACAAGAGAATAATTTTAGACTTGAAGTTGACATTCCATATGTTGGCAAGATGTGTTGATTGTAACTGCTGCTGCTAGTGTGGCACAAGAATAATGTCCTGAAATGTCAGAGATGAAAAGCGATGTAAATGTCTGTTCTATATTGAGCCTACCCTGAAAATGGAATGTTTTTCAGTGATCATTTCTGTTTTCGTTTTAGGAATATAATTTGAAAGATGTGAAATGTCAGCTACTGAGCAGTTTCTATATGGCTAGACTGGATAACTGCTTTAATTAGAGCCTGCCTGATGTTGATGTATGGAAATGATTTACCTGTGTAACTGAGAACATGACTCAAGGAAGTGTTTAACGCTGCTGAAGTCTTTCAAATCAGGTAAGTCTTAAACCTATCTAATAAATTCTGCTGTGAGAATGGGGTATAACCTTAAGTGATGCATGTTCAAGCTTGTGGTTGCCTGGGCTGCGTTCAGTGAAGAGCAATTGTCTAGTGCCATTATCCGGAAAGGTTACTTAAAAAGTAATGCCTCGCTATTTTCATGAAACAGATACGAAGAGCACAATAACACTACTTAATAGACCAAGTTCTCAACTGCAAAACACTCTTTTGCAACAGTCTCCAACATTAGCTATGCTTCTTCACTAGCCATGAGCAAGAACCTGCCGGCTGCACTTGTAATAACCTACACTAGAGCAGATGACCCACTGTCACTGCTGCTGAAATGCTCCACTCACCCCTCACTTTGCTCATATCCATTGTTTGGTCTCCATAAATGTTCAGCGAATGTCAGTGGGTGCCATTTTTACTGCATGGAGGAATTCAATGGTGTACCTTTGCTTCATATGCACTTACATGTCAGAAGCCATTTTGTCTGACTCCCTCTCTGCTGCCATCTTTTGCATGGAAACAAAATCTAATATGGGAATTGGTGGGAAGGTTCAACCTCAATTACCATACTGCTAACATCCACCTCCATTGCTGTGGTCCAATGAAATTAAAATAGCATGCATTACTTTTGGAGTAGCCCTCATAAAATATGCACTGTAGTTAATCTATGTAAGTAACAATCTGATACTTAGAGTTTTTTTTTTTTAAAGATACAAAACAGGGCAACAAAACCATTAAACTAGAGGGATATGGGACCTTGTTTTGCAGAAAGTAACATGCGCGACTTGTTTGATAGCAGTGGTTTCAATTCACAGTGAGTTCTCAAGGTGTTTGTCAAACTTTGAATTAAGTTCTACTCTTCCTGTGCTTTATCCTTGAAAAAGCTGTTTAGAAATGTGTGTACTGCCAAAAAGCAGTGGAATTGAGTGGAATTAGAAAGTGAGGGATCTTTCTCTCTGGTAAGACAGGGCTTATAAAAGTCTATTGAAGAGACGTGGTCATGGTTTGGATTGCCATTTTATGCATTTGAAAAATTTCAGTTGATGTATTTATGTTGATTGAAATGAAGCCACAGACAAGCCAAAAAAATGTTGTGGTTTTTTTTTTTTGAATATTGAAATGTATTTTCAAATTCCTTTATCACAATGGAAAGCACAGCTGCATCTTTTTTATCTTTTTAGGTGCAGCTGTCACTAATATTTATTTGAAAAAATAGAAGAAAAGTGGATCATTTAACATTGATTTATATATTCATTCAATCATCTTTGCTTTTTTATTTTTATTGTAGCTTGTAAAATGTGACTTTATAAATGTGACAAATGACAATGTTGTTTGGTGCAGCTAGATGGTTGAACTCCTGTTTAGGTACAGTAATTTCACCCAATATTCATTTTAATCAGCATAGACGTAAATGGAGAGGGGAATGTGGGAAATGAACAGTGATGAATGGCACATGACTTAAAATTTAATTCTCATGCAGAGTCGAATCTGCTCTTAAAATAGTTAAAATTACTAATGGAATTGGTTTTGGTTGCCCTCATGTATTCAAATATTTTTTGGTCATAACACTTCTGATGTCATCTTGTGCAGAATGTTGAATGCGTGTGGTAAAATGAATGAACAGCTTATTTCCATTAAACAGTCACAGTTGGGTTTGAAAGGTCTGTAATTACTGTCTTGACAAACATATACAACTTAACCTCAATTAAGTTAAACTTTTCAGTTAAGAAAAATATTACAGGTATTGCGTGTGGAATATTTGGAAGGTTGCATTGAGCCGAAGTGCAAAATGGTGGCAGAAATCACTTTTAAAATCTGACTACTCCATCTCAAATGTTCCATTTTAGTAATGTGGTAGTTAAAAATCAGGGAGAAAAATTCCATTGAATTCAGTGCTTTGGGACAGCTTATGACTAATGTAGACAACCTTCACAAAACTTAGGTTACTTAAGAATGCATACTCCATACTCTATATATTTTACATGAAGGTGCATTTGGAATGCAAGTTGAATTGACAGAAGCTGAGATTGTCCAGGGAAAAGAAATGCAGTCAATCCTTGCAAAATGCATTTAAATTTGAATAATTTAGACTTAACTATCTGTAATTTTACAACTCCACTTCCTTCATCAGAAAGGATTGAAATGTTTTATTGGTAGGCTTGACAATTCCATCTGATGTGTTTAAAATTCAACTCTGTGTTCAATACAGTCAATATACCTCAGCATACTAATGTTTTCCCATATTGAGAATAAAATGACTGCTAATCTCCTTCTGTCCCTCTGGAGCTGCATGCTGCTGTGTGTATATTTATCATAGTGTTTTACTTCTCTATAATTCTTTTGTAGGCTAAATCTATTTGCTCTGTGAGCATATGTGTTCTACTGATAACTTAGAGGAAGAATAGGACCCAGTCCTGCTGTAACACTTGGTCCCCTTTGCAAGATTTGCTAACCGCTCAGGTCTGTCAGATGAAACTCTTTGTATAACTATGTACTAGAGGCAAAAGAAACTAGTTCAAATCCAGTAAACAGCAGGTCTTTGCCAGTTCATTTTGACTGAAATAACCGAATGAATATTCTAAGGATACTGTTATTGATGTCTAGCCCAGAGAGGATGAAGCTTGCACATCTGTAGTATGGCTGGAGGAGTTTCAGTCTCAGTTTTAGATAACTTTGGAGCAAGTGCAATTTGGCAGCATCCATTTGGAGTCTTTCAGTGAATTGGTTGCACAAAAAAAAACCAACAAAACTTAAAAAAAAAAAAAAGTATGACTGACTTGTGCTTAAGCACTCTCCTCTGCCATCACTGTGAAGAGCTCCACAAATAATAACATAATCTCACATTTAAAAAAAAATAACTTGCAAGTCATTAATCCAAACAAATACTAAATGTTAATATTGTGATGAAAAGGAACCTGTGATTTTCTTGTGAAAAATTATTGGTAGGTAAATAGGGTATGCTGAAAGAATGACACTTGTCATGTTATCTGACTAGAACAGCTCATAATAACAGTTCCTGCAGAGACTATGTATATATAATAAAACTATTACAAAGAATGTGCTCATAAATTTGTATGAAAGATGGATTCTGACAGTAGATATAATTAAAATACCCTAAAGAATGTAAAACCTTTCTATTTGTTCCATGGTTGGCACACAGATTTTGACATAGCTCTGACTTCTGATGTTCTATATCAATGAAGGCAGGCGAAGGGAATGCAGCAGTATAATACAAATAATGAGTAATGACTTTTTGTGGGTTGCAAAGATTAAATGCCAAAGAAATGGTAAACAGCAAAAAAATTCTCAAAAGATGATTTGGGTAAATTATGGCTTTTATAACTGTCTGAGATTGGAGAAATTACAAGTTTGAGATTCTGTTGGGAATCTTGTGTATGCCTTAGGAATTTGTTTTGGATATATTCTTTTCATTTATCTTGTTCTGTGATTCTCCTCAATTCTTATTTCCACAAATGGGGTACCATTTGATAAAAGGAGACTTAGTTTATCCTAAACTGGAATTTTTATAGCCAGGGAAAAAAATCGTGATAGATTTATAACATCGATGCAAGGATATCAGCTAAGCTGGTCTGCCAGTAACCTGCTTAGATATGATGACAGAGTAGACATGCTTTTTTTGGTAGCACTTAGATGCATCTAACATGTAGTGTTGTAATTAAGAAAAAAGTTGTGCCTCCCTTCCCGAAATACCGTTCACCAGAGTGAGTATTTAGTCAGCTTTATTGGCAGTCATGCTGTGTGGTGTTAGAGCTGATTTGTGGCAGTATCCCGATTACTCCATTTAATCATGCTGTTAAATAGATCCAGTCAAATGAACTTTGTTAGAAGCCATATCAGAACCACTCGAAGAAATTCCTCCGTAGAACTGTGCTGCTTTATCATTTCTAATGCTAGGTAGCTGTAATTAAACATAACATAATGCAACTTTTAAGGCTGTATGAAAAAATTTGAACTGCGTGAGAAGGTTGACCATCTGATACTGGGCATTAGAAAAAAGTTTTGGCATAGTGTTTAAAATTGAGATGGCAGACTAGACTTGATTTTTCTTACATATTGCTAAGGGTTTGCTACCCATGAGATTTCCTGAAGCTAGGGAAATGTTGTTTTCTATGGCTTTTCTTATAGAAAGAAATGGATGGGCATAAGAAGCATAAAATAGTATTTGATAAACACTGTATAGAGATGGAGCTACACAGCATAAGATTGTTCATTACATATGATTATGCATTAGTGAGGATCCATGTGTATAATTTCAAGAGATTTAATGAGAACTTGCACTTTTTGTGGTTTAGTTTAGAACAAGTGAGGCACTCTAATTTTTTTTTCTCATAAGGCCCTGTCCTTGTACTATCCCCCAAAGGGTCAGTTCAGAATATCAAATGAATGCCCTTGTTGCTGTTAACGTATCATAAGGCACATAATTGCATTCTAGATGCTATTCAAAATCTGACAATGATAAATTTAAGTTGCTGATGCAGCATAATAATGATAAAGAATTAGATACCAAGAAAATGAGGTCAAAAACAAGTTCCAGGTAAGGCTGTGAATGTGAATCAACTTTCTGTCTTACATACTCTATTTCTTTTCTTGTAACCCTTATTATAATCTCTCCATTATTCCTTTATCAGTTGTGCAAGTCGCATCTGTGATACTATTCAGAAAATCAAAATTGAGACCATAAAATAAAGATTAAGCATTTTCACTGGAAAAGCTGCATAGATAATTTAATACCAATACTGTAAATTTCTACGCGATCTTTGGCAGTCTTGAGCTATGTGTTGATGTATAGTTTGTCTTTAAATTTTAGTAATTCAGTTGTCACTGGTGTTGAAGAGAAAATTATTAAAATGAATAGCTAGTGTATACTGAGGATAACACATTGAAACACTTCAAAAATGCATTTGCTGTTAAGAATTACTTAGAACGAACCCTGTTCTTGAAAGTTCTGCTATAGTCTACTACAAGCATCAACCGACATCCCCCGGTTGTCTTGCTCTGCACAGTCTGCTAGCCACTGTCCCAAACCTGTAATGTTGCATGTAGTTGTTGTGACTGAATTGTGGGACCAGATACTTGGTCTTGTTAAATTTCATGCCACTGGCCTCAGTCTGTCAGTCCAACCAGTCCAGCTCTCTTTCTAAGTCCTTCTTACTTTCAGTAAATGAATTGATTTGATTGATTGATCTTGTCAAATACCCTTTCTATGGATAGCTCTATACATCTTTTACACTTCTTAATTATTTTCCTTCTCTTACTGCTGTTATTACTTGACTCCTTTTTTCCCTGGAGACCCATTCTGCTCTGTGGAGTAGATTAGAAAGCCATCAATATAGCAGAGCAAAAAAAAGTGTATTGCAAGTTAAATTTAGTTGTTAATTACAGAGTGGTTTGATTAAAGAGAGAAAATTGTACTTGAATATTTTGGATATATTAAAACAAATTCAAAATAAAACAA
Source organism: Meleagris gallopavo (assembly GCF_905368555.1). Lineage (NCBI taxonomy): Eukaryota > Metazoa > Chordata > Aves > Galliformes > Phasianidae > Meleagris > Meleagris gallopavo. Next base: position 2,687,298 of record NC_139410.1, read on the forward strand.
AACAAATGTGGTTACTTTAAAGTCTGCTTTTGTTTTTGACTGCCTTTCTTTTCTCTGATCAGAGCTCTATAGAGGTAGCCTATGGTCATCCACTAGACTTAATTTTTTTTTCTGCGTATTATACAATAAATAATGCAGATAAATAATGTTTAAATGTCAATCACTTCTCAAAATAAAAAATTTCATCTTAGGAATGTTACTAACATTACACTGTTAAAGGAAAAGGTAAATGTGCTAGGGAATGCGTTCTCAATGGTATAATTCTATCTATGTATTAAAATGTTAATTTTTGAATGAACCACAACAGGGTAGTGTGCAAATAACTTGTAGCCTTGATTTGTTTGCATCTACTGGTTGGGAAGCTGGTTTTTGCATCTAGCTGTTTTAGGCCACTGGTTGGGAAAATGAAAGGCATTACACAACCTTAAAAGAGGCTTTGCTTTGCAGTAATATCACAGTAATATGGGATGAGTGTCCCCAGCAATTGTTCACTGGTAAATCACAGCAGTCTTTATTTGGAAATCCCCTTTCTTCTAAGGTATGTAATTAATCTTTGATTCCTGTGGGATGTTACTACTCGAATGGCTGTGCAGAAGCAAGCTATGATCATTTTTGTATGTAAGAATCAGCTCACTGCAGTGCAGTCTTTTCAGAGGGAAGAACAATGTTTGTAGCTGTTACTTGAGTCTAAGTAAACCCACAGGTCCCTTCTGTTTAACTTTTTTCTGTAGGAACAAAATTTGTTACTAGTCTATTGATACAAGTGGAAAACCACATTGCTTTCATCATAACTGTTTGATGTTTGCTTTGTTATTTTTTTCCTCTGTCTTCACTGGCTGAGTCAAAGGAGATAAACAGTTGCAGCCCTACTCAGGGTAGGGATTGCATCCACATAGAAAATATCTGCATGCAGCTAGGCAAGAGCAGCTTTATGACTGTTCCAAGACAACCATAGGTCTGTAACAGTTAAGGAATAAATGAATCACTAGGACAGTGAATAAATCTAGATGCTCAGTAATGTTGCAATCCCATGCCATAGGGCTTTTCTGGATTGCTCTGCATGTGCAAACAGAAGTTTAGCCTCCACGCCAGTTTGGAGTTCTGAAGTGCTCTGTCAGTCTCGCACTTGAGGAAGAAAAGATTTTTGTCTTGGAGATTATGTATCTAGCAACTGCAAAGAGCGACTTGGAAATGTTTCAGTCATAGCAGTTTCAATTAAAGAAGAATCATCCTTGTGATGGTATTTTGACCTGTAATTGTAAAGAACCTTTTAAATAATCATAATCAAAAAGTAATCCAGTGTGTCCTGAAATTGTTTGCTATTCCAAGTTTTCTAATTTTATACAGATGAGAAATAAGCATCTCTTTCAGAAAGAAAGAATATTCAGCAAATGACCTTCACCATTAGTCATCTATATTTGTTGTGCACTGCCAGCTGCCAAATAGAAATAACTTCCTGAGTGAAACAGTAGGTGAAATGAGATTAACGTTTGCCCTTTCAGAACTCATTTAATGTGAGCAGCTTCCCTTTCAAATATGAAGGTTATAGGGAACCTGTGAATACTTTCTAATTGTTGTGAATGTAATTCCAATACACATACTTGGTTTGGTAAAGCTATCTGGGATTCATCCTGGTTTCTAAATGAAAACAAACTGCAAATTTGTGCTCTTCAAATACTGCTGTTATGGCAAGCTCTGCAATTTTTTTTTTTGTACTGAAAGTTATGATCTACCTCAGGTTAACTGTCATTTTCAGACTTCATTCTTGAATTTGTGGAATTTAGCTGATATGTCACCTTAAAGATGAGAGGAGATGTGATACTATCGCAGCTTTATAATTACTTTCAGTGGCAGCAAGATTTTTAAAATGTAGGATACATGTTTGTCTACATTGAATGCTGTCGAGGCAAAATGTAGAAAGCTTTTTCTTGGTCTTTAGAGACTAAAATAGAAATAAGAATTGCAAAGTGCAGAAATAAGAGGACATAACTTGGTATGCTGCTGCAGGAACAGCTTTTTGTTAACTGATAGGCCTTCCTAGAAACTATGAAAATATCAGCTAAGTTGTTCCTGTAGTTGCTTACCCATAAAACTGAATTAATGAAGATCACTGCTATGTTTATGACTGTTTTGTATTCAGAGGAATCTGTTCTACCTAAATTGCCTATGTTCAGTAAAAAAAACTTCTAAATATCCAATAATAGAGGGAAATCACTATTTATATATGCACGTGTAACAACAAAGTCCTTAGTGCTTATGAGGTTTAGTCTTTCCTCTAGATAACGGTTATACTTTGCCAGTCTCTATTTCAGCAGTTTGTTTCAGAGAAAAAAGGCATTCAAGCATCTTGTATGTGTCTGGTGAAGGCAGTGTGGAGTACAAATTAATAGGAAGGGGAAGGATGGGGGGTGGGGGAAACCTGAAACTTACTGGAAGGCAGAAAATATTTGAAAAGGTCCAGGGGTTCAGTGATAGAAGAAAAAACGTAAGTACATCTTTTTATCTTGTGGAAAAGAATAGGGAATAAATTGGTTTTGAAACTGTTTAACTGGCTCAGTTTGAAGACTTAAGTTTAGGTGGTGTTGTACACTTAACAAACCCCATACCAGAGATAGGTTTCAAAAATTTTCCTTTAAGACTGGATCTGATAAAGTAGTTAATGATTTCTATCTGTAAGTCATGGCTAGAAATGAGCTGGATGGAAACTGTGGGAGTTTGTACTGTAGTCCAGCTCCCGAGGCTTTGCTGAGAGCTATGGAATTCTAAACAAATATTCCTGTGGCTGCTTACTTAACATGCCAGAGCACCGCTTGGGCTGCTCCAAGATTTTGTAAGTGTTGGGAAAGAAATTGCAACAGCTCTGAGACTCCCTTGTTGGGTTGCCAGGCTCTGTAGCCCTCGCTGATTTTGGACACCAGAGTCTGAGCTCTGCAGGAGTGCTCCATGCAGAGTAGCAAGGAAGTTAGAGTTGTTGGCCCTCTGCCTGAATCCTCTTAGATGGCATCAAAGGCTATGTGCTCTCGTGATTTCTGATAAAAACTTGTTTTTCTTGCTACTTTTCAAGCAGTTCTGCCAAGAAATATAGGCCAGAGATGCTGAGACAGCAAGAAAAGCTGACCAACCAGTTTTTTTTAATTATGTTTAAATGTGCTTGGAGGAGGAATGGAAAAAAATTAAAAGGGAGAGTTTAATAAAGTACTGAGTGCTGGAGAGGAGACAAACAGTTGTACAAAATAAATTAGTATCTTTCTATGAATTTACTAAAATTAAATCCTTCAAATATTTTGGTGAGGGATAAGTTCAATGCTTTATCTGTGAGGAATTCACTTAGTTAAAAATGTCTCAAGTTAAACATTCCCAAGAAAATTTAAATGGAAAAATTGTGCAGCTCAAATCTCAGCTTCCTTGTCTTGAACTTTCTACGGACAAAGTGAGCACAGACCATTCATTGTGCTACACTGAGTGGGAGATGGAAAAAAAAACCCTATTTTCTGCTGTAGTTTCCCATTCATTTTCCATTTCTGATCTCCTTCATAGATGACATACTTGAGCAACTGCATACCTTATTGGCTTATAACAATTGTTATCCGAGTTTAAGTTGACATTTGGTGTTTAATTGACAATGGAAATTTCTTTTCAGTTAGCTTTCAGCATTTGGTATGTTTTTACCTACAGTTCCTTTGACTAGTCGAACTCTAATCTCCAATGTTTCTACATTGAATCGTTTCTCAGAATATTTGTAGCCACAGGCTTGAAGATGACAGGGATGATAACTTTACAGCGCTTCTGGATTTGAGGAATATGGATAGTGTCAGACTTAGCTTTGAGGCATGTTGAAAGACTTATTTCTAGTGCTATTAAAGCTGGCAACTAGCTGCTGTTAGAAGAAAATGTGGGCAGCATTTGATTTTTCCTAGTACGATCATTTAGAATGTACTCAAATGTAATTATATTTTTTTCTATTCTAATTACCTATAAAAATTTTGAAATTGATCTTGAGCCAAAGATATTAAAATAGCAACCAACTGGTTGTCTGTTATAAAATTAGAAAAACTATTGCCTTTGATTAATAAGGAGGTAAGCAAATAAGTGAACGTTTGAGGATCCTTGTACGTAGCTTAATTTTCTACTCTCAGGGCTGCATAATGTCTGCAGATCATGTTTTTCCAAAAATCTTCGCTTGGTTCATCTTCCCAGAGGATGCAAAGGTCAGAAAGCTCAGACCAGTTTTGTCTACGTACAAAATATCATTTCTTGGTGGCTTTTAAAGCAACAATGGAACGGGAAAGAAAAGACAAATGTTCCATGGGAGCTTGAAAGTAAAACAGCAAGTTGTGATTCATAAGAAAATGAACTATGAAACAGTTTCATTTGCTCATTTTTCTCATATGATTCCTGTGTAGCTTCCCCTTTTTTTGCAGCTCTCAAAGCTTCAACCTAGCTAATAAAATGTAAGTGTAATACCTAACTTCAATCTGCTGTCTGTGCTGCTAATAAAGGTTGAAAATAGCTGTGTGCATGCAAGGTGTGCGGTTAGACGTGTCCACACAGCTCAATGTCACTGTCATAGGTGATGAAGTACCTGACAGGATAGCTACCCATGTGGCAGTTCAGCTGTAAAAGACTTGTTTTCTTTTTCAATACTTAATTATTCCTATTCATGTGGATATTGATTTCCATGTATTATGTAGACTGCCTAAAATTATGTATGCTTTGCATGGAAAGGGATACAAGCAAGAACTGCAGTGCTTTTACATAAAGCAGTTCAATATCTTTCAAACATCTTTACATAACGTAGGAAGTCTCAGTGTTGCTCTCAGCATTAACTGGTAAGACACTATAGCCTCCTTGACATTATTTTAATCAACATTGCTTCAAGGTTGTTGTACAGTTCCCTAGAGTATGAAGGAGATGGCTGAATATTTCAGCCTTCTGGAAATAAACTATTTCTCCTATGTATTTTAGCAAGGTGGTTGTACTGCATTTTGTGGTTATACTGTAGCATCTAAACAAAAATATTTTTATTTTACTGTTTTGTAATTTGGAGTATCATTTGCTATGTGTAGATGCTGGAAGGAAAATAGATACAGAATACTGTTATTTTGCTTAGAACTCTTCTCTTTAGAAGATCTACTGACTTGTGCTTTTATGGTGCATTCAGGAGTTTCCCTTTCTCTCTGCTGTGCAACAAGTCAGTGTCAAAAAAAGACTGGGGGTAGGTTTGTATCTGGTTTGACTTTGCTCTTTTAGGATAAAAGCCTTCATCCTTGCAAATCAGTCTAGATCAAAAGAACACTGCAGTATGTTTCCTGTTGTGCCTGAGTCAGAAGTCTTTCCTCAGGACTCTTGAAGATCATTCTGAATGGTAAGTCACAGCCTAAGCAATAGGAGACCTATTTCATTAATTAATATTACCCTTTCAGGTGAACTCATCTAGCTGACACTGAGGATTTAGATAGTCTTACTAGGTGAAAAAGCTGTTGTTATGAGGGATCTCCAGTGATCTTTATTTCAGTAAACTGTATTTAACTTTTTCACGAACTTAATCTATATTATGTCCTCCTAAGGCACTCTTTAAAATCTTCTGCTTCTGGTGTAGGCTTACACCCAGCAAAATTTTTTGGCTCTGAAGTCACACTTCTGCTGAACTGTGCCTACATCCCTTTGTCAGTAGTACTTTAAAATAAAATACCATTCCACTGCTTCAGACTCACCCATACTGCAGGCTCTTTTCTTTATGTTTTCTGAAAGAACTATATCTGTGCTATGAGCATTGCTCAAATTGCAAAGCCACGATGTATCGATAACTAAAGAAATATATAAATATATGCATGTATGTAAGAGGGGTTAATTGCTATGATGTGTAAAGGCTGACTAGTTCCTTGATAAGAAACATTTTAAATGATAAGGCTATTTTTAAGAAAATGAATTAGAATTAGCTATCAGTCTAGTCATTGATCAATAACTTAACTCTATTTCTAATTACAAGATTGCAGTTGGGAATATTCTCAATATCCAGAAAATGTAACGTTAGAATGCAGATAAATATTATGCTTATCTATGGAGAGGATACTTGAAAAAACAACTTTGACATTCTCTGAGTTAAGAAGTAAATCTAACTGAATTTAATAATGCAAAATGGTGAAATGAGAGAACTTTGCATGCCCTTGTGGTCAGGAAAGCTGATGGTATGGATGTGCATTAAAAAGAACATGGCCAGCAGGTTGAGGGAGGTGATCCTCCCCTTTGCTTAGCCCTAAATGTGGTGAGGCCACATACAGAATACTGTGTCTGTTCTGGGCTCTGCAGTTGAAAAAAGAATAGGTTCCTCCTAGAGGGAATCCATTGGTGGGCCATAAAGATGAGCAGGGGTATTACTGTAATGATGTATTTGAATACTGATCTCTAGGCAAACAAATTTGAAGATATATTCTGTATCTTTTTTTTTTATGTCACTTAAGTATGTACTTGGTAGATCCCAAAGCAGGGCAAATCAAAACTTATTAAAGTAATTCTGGGTCAGAAATGATATTTGCAAGATGCAAAATTACTTTGTGTTTTGTGCCCTGAAAGTAGCATATTTTTTAATATCTGTGTTTTATTGCTCCAGAATAATAGATCTGTGTAACAAACAACAGTAGTGCAAATTTAGATTATATGTATAAGCAACTTAAGCAGGCTGAAACATCTTCTGTAATTGAAGGTTTTGAGATCTATGTTGCAAGATTCGTGCAGGGAAACAGCCCTTGTATTCAGGAAATCTTTGGAAGCCTGGAGTTAGTTTTGTTTAAAAAGCATGGGTGACCTTCTTTTTTTGCATTTTAACTTTGTCTTTTCTCACCAACCCTAGTCCTAAAAAAAACACTTCAGGACTTCTCAGGATGTTCACGGCGTTTCAGGTCTCAGCAAATGAATAAAAAAGGCATATTGCTGTGTTAAATACGGGGGGGGAGGGGGGAGAATGTAATGGGAAAGAAAACCAATCCTCTAGCTGCAGCAGAAATTCAGTAGTGATGATGTTTTCCGAGAGAAAATGTATATTCAATAAGCTTGTCAGGGTTCACTGCAGGTAATGATGACTTGTTGGAAAAATGACTAATTTAAGAAGCTTTATTTTTTCATGAGTAGAATTTGAAACATGAGATGATTTGCCGTAGTTGCTTGCTATTCTGTACGTAAATGCTAGGATGAAACATCTGCAGATGGTTTTAATGGAGTAGATCTCTTTATCAGAGAGTTACTTGATAATTTAACCTTCCTCAATGTCTAGGTGAGTTCTATAATATTTTACTTAAGCAAAAGCAAAATTTCCTGTTTAAGAATTGTCATCTTTAGCTGTTCTATTCTGTTACTGTAAGCATAGAACCCCATGCTTCTGGGTAAAAAAAAGTTTTGTTCAAGTTAGATAATTTAGGAGTGATCTTTGTGATCAGTGAGGTGATAAACCAAAAAGAGTAAAAATCCAAACCAGCTTACGGTCTCTGTTGATCATCTGCTGGAGAGTTCAGGCAATGTAGACTTATACGTACAATAATTTGTCTTTCTGCAGAAAACTAATTTTACCCTAAAACTATAAATCTTTGGAAATGTTACACGTATGCTTGAACCAGATGATGCCAAAAGAGAAAAACATAACAGAGGTTGTGAACCTTATGGGAACAAGAAATGTTCCAGTGTTGTGTTGTTTTTACAGATCAAGTGTGAGATGATCTTAGAAATTTAACTTCAGAGTCAAAACAATTACATGATTCTCCAGAGAATAGAAGTGGTAAGAGGAATTCTCTTAATGAGAGGAAGAATAGTCAGAAATAAACAATCAGGACTTGCAAAAGCAAATAAAGAGTCTCTCCTATAAACAGTCAGATTTCTTTCACAATTCTCAGCTTGTACCTTTAAAATTGAACTTAATCCTGAATCCCTAATGATTAGGGAAAGCCTACGACTGCTCAGTATCTTGGGGCTTCTCGTGTCTAGTCCTACCAGACTTAGTGCATAATACCAATGAAAGCCTATTGCACTGTTTTTCTCCTCATGCAATAAATTTGCTAAAAATATTTTGCCACTTAGATCTTCCAAGTAAAGCTTGGAAAAAGAAACAAAACACAGCACCAATGAGAACAAAACCACAAGAACTGAATGCCATCATTGCCCAGGAGATGTTTGGTAGAATAAATGGCAGTCTGGAATGCCAAATGTGATGCTGCTGAACATGCCATTGAAAATTCTGTGGGGGGATAAGTGCTCTTAGTAATGCAAATAAATCCTTACAAATGAAACTTATGAGGTAGTTAGGTAGTCAGAGATGCAAATAAGCACCTGACTAATTTGATATCACAGAGTTTTTTTTTAAATCCTATTTTCTGCGTATTTGCATTGTTGTTACTAAGCAAGTCTAATGTCGTAAATCATGCATTTCCCACTTAAGGAATATTCCTGTTTTTTAAGAAAGTGTAATGCAAGGAGGGACAGGAAAAAAAAAATCAGCCTCTTTCCTGCCCCTGAGATAATTTCATTCAAAATTATCATCACTAGTAAAACTAATGGTTTGCATTCTGTAGGAGAGAAAATTTCATTAGCTCGAGGGAGCAATAAATTATGTACATGTCATAATGAGCAACATTACGAAAGTGCATTATTTATAAGGATAGGAACACTTTCAGAAACTTGGCATTCAGGTGTTGTATATGAAAGCAGAGAGAGAGTGAATGATGTAATTGTTAGGTACCCAAGAGAAGGTCAGGACTTCTGCTGTTGGAGATCAGGAGGAGAAAAATGCTGTAAATATTTGCCAATTAAAGGTGGGAGTTCAGATAAAATGATTCATGATACAAATATTTTTATATCACATGTGCTAAAAAAGAAAAAAACTAATCAGCAACTTAACAAAGATAGCCTCCTTACCTTCAAAACCTTTCTCACTCTTACTAACAAGTTCTTACTGGTTGGATATTTGGGTACTTGCTTAGGATGATGTTTTTCAGTCACCTACATTAAAATTTTTGTTGTCTTCAAATTGATCTTTGTGAAAGGTTTTTTTTTATTAAATTCTGCCTGGAATAGGGACTGGGATACAAAAAAGCTCTCTATGATTTTAAACTAAAATGCTCCATGATAAGTCAGTTGTGCTTGTAACAATCTTTCTAAGTTTGCTATTAGCCCTACCCTCAGTGCATTGTTAGACATGAAGTGGCAGCATTGACTCACTATATGAAAATGAAATTCAGTTTAGCTGCCTAACTGACAGAATTTCCTATGTACTGATTGTTGTCATTGCTGCTGTTTTGTAAGACGTGCTTTTGTCAGTTTTCAAGTAATCCTATGTTCTTAATTGTTTATTTCTTTAATTATCGCAATTGTTTGTGATGAAATTGTTTTCTAAGTAGAAATGCTTTTATGCAGGTAAGTAAAATGGAAAATAAAATAGACTTCAGTCTCAAAGATGCATTAAAATCAGACAGGATGGAGAAATAAGTGGAACTTGTCAGCAGTTGAAGTTGAGGGAAGAATTTTTAAGGAGTTGATACTTAAAGCACACGTAAGGTGGAAAATCAGTGTTTTACCACTGTTAGCACAGGTTACCTTAAAAATATACTACATTTAAATCTTGCTTCTTGAGTAAAGAGAGCATCACCTTTCTAAACAGACCCCTGGTTATCTCTAAATATGTTTTACAAGCTGAGTTATTCAGAGTAATTTTATTGAGGCCTTCTTAGACGAAGTTAGTCCTTCTCCTGTTTCTTTCAGTCCATTCAGCACGGGAGACACATGGAGTCAGAATTACTTGATTCCAGTTTGTCTTGCTGGGATGACAGACAGCTGGGACAGTGAGAAGCACAGGGAGGGGAGAGGTTAGGTGCAGACTTAGTAATTTATTTCTGGGACTAATTATAATTGATTACCCATAGTAATATAGGCTATAAAGATTTTCTTCTAGAGCACTGCTGTCAGGCTGTTTTTAAATTAGTACAGTGATAAGAAGATTTCTGTAACTGCAGCTGCAATCACACTTGGGTTACAGTAAAATACTGTGGGTGAGGTATATTTCTGTCTCTAGAGTCTACTGATTAATTAAAATAATATCTTATGCTAATAGTGCTTTGATTTTGTTCCTGAACCTCTTAGGATTGTGTATATTAGGCAGTTTTTCCTACTATTTCATTGCAGTTTGTGTACAGGATTGATCATTGTTGTATCAGTTATGGTTGATGCTGGGAGGCAACTATCAACAAGCATGTTTAGGATCATTTAAGCCAAAGTAACTACCTGTAATAATCCACCTGACCTTTACCAGTTGAACTCTTGCACCCTTAAATTTAAAAATTTAGTTTAATGCTTAATGGCTGCAGTATCTTAATTATTTGAGACTTGGCCATTTTTCTTATTCATCCTGTCAGGTTTCACTTTTCACTAAACTTACGGGAGATGCCATATGGAAGAAAAGTAGTTGGTGTCAGTGCTGCAGCTGCAAAATCAACAGCTCAGTAGAATCTCTCAAGCAAAAGGATAAACTGCTTAGACATGTTTTTCCCTTCAAAATGTCTGCCATTAGCTGACATATCTCATCCTTTTACCATCAGAAGGAGGAAAGGGAAGGAAAAAAAATGTCCAATCTGCTTTCTGTTTCCTGAAACATAGTAAATAGAAAAACATGAGGAGTAACAGAAAATGTAAAACAGCAGTGTATCTGCAAGCAGGTGTGCTGCTCTATTACTGAACAAAAAAAAAATATGTAGTCATTTGAAAATGGCCAATAGCAAGAAGGGCAGAACGAAATGCTTGCCAGATGCTACTCTTTGGCATGACTGTTAAATCAGGTTGGAAAGATGGAAACAGTCCAGGAAAATCTACTTGTCTAATAGATTACACTTCTGGGAGCATGTATTACAGATGTGTGCAGACAGAGCATCAGGATTGCTCTATCAGGTAAATATCTGTATTGACAATGACAGTTGTCATTTGCCAAACCGCTGTTTGTTTTTTTTCTGTACTCGTGCTTGATTATTTTTTTGAGAGGGTGGGAACAAATTTCTTGCTGGTTGCAAAGAAAAGGAAAAAAATCAGTGCATATAATTCTAAACTCAGAAATCAATTCCATGCTTTTTATGTTATGTGGATTGTTGTCGAAGTCTTATAACGTGTGATTCTTTAGATTGTGAGCTCATTTGCTAATATGTGACTGAAGAAGGCAAAAAGGTTAGATACTTGTCAGCGAGCCCACAGTGCATGAAACCTGGTTAGTTTGTGCTCTAAGAGAAAGTAAGAAATAAAATAAAGAAGTATTGAAGTGAAAGGACATGAGATCTGTGGTTTTGTAATTAAAAATAACAAAGGTCTTTAAAAAAAAAAAAAGTTTGGCAGTTCCCTTTCATCAAAATCCGTGGTTCTTGTTAATTAGGATCATTCACAAGATCATATTAAACATTAAAAAAAAATAAATTAAAAAGCCACATTCATTCTTCACATATACTTCTAGCGATTATGGTCTCTATGCACAAAATTTCCTTAAATATGTACGTATATTTCTCATTTGTCTATATCTAATTTTGTGATTCTGTATGTCCCATTTCTGTAAAATACTTGCCTGTTTTGATAAAATCTGCACAAATCTTTTGTAGACTCCATTAAAAAACAGCAAACATTTTACATGCAGTCCAGTAAGTTTGATTATAAGCACATGCCATCAGAACAGTAATGAATTGGAAAGTAAAGGCTGGCAGACAAGCAATATTCTCATGAGCCACCCTATAAATACCAGGAATTGCCTGGAAAGTTTTTGAACATAAAATTTATTTTTATCCCACCTCAGGCATGCGTATCTGAGATGGATCATTCTGTGGTTCTTGCACTTCTTTATAGTTCATGCAGAAAAATATTTGGAGATACATATTGTGAAAATATTAAGCAATGCTTTAGTTTGTGACAGTGATGACGTTGCATTATATTTATTGTTAAGGTGGTTTTGTCTATAAGCAGTTATTTGGGTCTTCAACTCTGGCAGACAAAGTTGATGCAGCCCATTAAAAAAATGAGAGCATTCTGCAAAAGCACTGATGGGCAGGTTTTTTTTTTTTTAAGCTGAAAAACAGCCTGAGATAGGCATGTCTCCCTATAAAATAGTGCTGCCTTGAGAATGGAAATGAAGATATGGAAGATGTTACTGTACAAGGTGTTCTTGTGGTAAGAGTTGGGAGGCATGGAGAGAGATGGAGCAAGCCTGTAATTGTTCAGCTGGTAGCCTAGTAAAAAGTGAACTGCCTTTTGGCTCTTGGGATTGATTTAAGACCAGGAGAGCAGAGGGCTGCACTCAGAGTGTTTGTCTGCAGTAATAAGCAGCAGAATTAGTTATCTGCATTGGCTGTAATCCTGCTGTCTTGTCATCAGCTGGCAGACAGAGCATGATCAGTCTTGCATCTTTGACAACTTCTGGATTGAATCAGAAAATTATCTTTGAAATGATCAGCATTTCTCTAACAGATGAAGACTATGGGGGGAAAAACTTTGAGTAAGACAATTTGAGTAACATACAAGGGAATAGTATGTGTGTATGTACATAAATACAGCTTAAGTCTACACGTGCTAGTGTTTACTCAGCATCTAATGCAGAGGTAGTTTGAAAAGTATTTGTACTTATTAATCTGCCTTGTGAAATGGCTTTCTCCAGGAGATTCTGGAATCTGCTGTTTCATTTGGCTTTAAAAAGGTGATAAACTTTTTTTTTTTTTTTAAATAGTATTTTATACTATTTAGAAGGGCTTAACACTTCTAAAGTGGAGGTAGTATATGACCAAGTCTTCTCATGGATCCAAGTGATTTTGCAGTTTCAGGATGGAGGAACTCTGAGTGGCAGGTATATTGAGCAGAACATTTTGGTAGCCTTGAGTTGCACACTGGGAAGTTGGATTTGCATCTCTCTGCCCTACTACTATCTTGATATACAGGGCTATTTGCAAGCCTCACGGTAAGACTGATAGTTCCTAAATCTTTTATCTTAGGTTGGTGTTGACTGTCAGGACCAATCTGTGTGTCCTAGCAAGTACTGGCAGCTGGAGTAATCTGAATCTGTTACTCCTGTTTTCTACTGCGATCCTCTGTGTTCCTGCACTGTGATGCTGCACAATCCCTGTGGTGGTGTTTGCTGTGCTGCAGCCTTAGGGCTGCCTGCCAGGGTCACCTTCTTGAACAGTATTTCCAGCTGTTGATACAAATTTTTATTCCAGAAAGTGTTGCTTTATACATGAGCTATTTGTTATCAAGGTCATACAGCTTACTTGCTAATTCAAGGTAGAAAGAATAGCTCTAGTATTGATCTGAGAGGAGAAATACTGTAATTGGTGTTTTGTTGCCCAGAGCTTGTCTGACTGCTGTTTCTGTGTCTTCCGTTGCCGTTTTGTTTCTTGATCACAATGCCTCCTGTCTTATATCTGCTTCGTGTGGATGCCTTTGTTTAGTGATAATGCAAAACTCCAGTGACTGTAGTGAAGAGATGCTGTTTACATCAATAGAAATCATTGAATTGCATGACACTCCTGTGTGGCCTAAAAATAAAAGTCAGTGGTGCAACTTAATTCAAGAAAACTACTTTGTCTAAGATCTGCCTTTGTATTAGAGGTCACAGATGTTTCATTCCTGTGTGCAGTGTGTAGCATCTGATACTTTGTCAATAGGATTTAGGTGGTTTTTATAGAACATAATCCATGTGTCCTTGAGCTTGTTTTCCTTTGGAAGCATCTAAGATGCCAGGAAGGCTAAATTCAAGCAAGTTCTGCAATTCTGATTTCTTGTATTGCTAACTTGAAGTAACTACAAGTTAGCTATAACACAGGCGATTCTTTAAAACTTCTGGTTTCTGTCTTCTTTACTCCATCTAGACTTGTCCAAGCAGAAATGCTATTGTCACAACATATGTGAAGGTACTGACTACCAAGTCAACATTTTTTTTTTTTAAGCTGTACTGAGGTTCCATTTTCTAAATAATCTAAATACTTTCAAATGAGAGAGAATTTGGGCAGAGAAATGCAGCTGGGTTTTTAAGTAATCCTTTTTTTCTCTGCTTATTTAATTTACACCCAGAATAGTGGCTCTATTGTCCTAACTCGAACAAAAGAGCAAATGCAAAGCAATCATGTCAAATTATTTTCAACAGTGTAAACAAGTCAGAAAGTAACTGTGCTAATTACAGCCTTTTCTGGTATGTCACCATGAGAAAAAGGACCCAGAGTTTCTTAATGGCACTTAAAGAATACAAATTTCTTCCCCTGTCCTGGTTATGTGCTTCTAAAACAGTATTTAAGGGGATTGAGTGTGCTCAGCCACACCAAGAAATATTTTAAATGATATTTAAAGAGACTATGGAAAAATCCTGATGTTAATAAAAAGCTCTTATTAAGGGGAAATAGCAAAAGTTAAGCCAGTACTGTAGTATAAAGATGGTCACTGAAAAGCAGCAGCTTCTGTTAAGGACCACTGATGTTACTTGGGTTCAAGAATCAACTGTTATCTACCTTGAGGAATGTATTTGATTCAAATCAGAATGGGCTTAATGTTTTTATTTTCTGTGAGACTTCATGCATTTAAACAATGTACTCTTTATTATATCTTTGTGGTAGGCCAGAAGTAGTCAAGTACAGTTGCAACTAAACAGCTTTTTTTAGTTTGATGCTCCCTGCATACTTCATAGGTCCAGGGAGGTAAACCCAATTAGACAAAATTCTGTCCTGACTAGCTTCATTGAAGGAAGTCATTTTATCCCATGTCTTTAGAGCAAGTCTCTCCTTTGACAAGAGTGAAAAGCAAGGATCAAATCCAATTGGGCACCACTTGGAGTCAAGGATGAATCTTAATTACACACTATAAATCTAGGCGGTTTCACTGAAATCTGTGAAGTTAAATTGCTGTGGAACAAATGTGAATTTAAGCATGTATTTTTAATGCGTATTAATAAGGCTTTAAATTTCTGAAAAGGTATAATTAGTAATTAGTGGTAATTTTCAGACTTCTCAGAGGAGCTTTTTAAGGCTGTTGTGGTTAAATGGAATTTGAACTATGTTGTAAGTGAAAGAAAAGCTTCCCATTCTCTAAGTGGAAGGATTACTCATCTTTAACTACTATGAGTAAATTGAGCATCTTTTTTTGTTTAGCACGCTGTTGTAGAACAGTAGAGAGTTATTTTATTTGTATATAAAACTGCCCTTTCATGATTTAAATGGGTTAGATAAAATATTCATTTAATTACACAGTGCATGTTTGAACAGCACTCTTATATTATTTTTGTTGGCTAGCACCGCATGAATGAAATAGCTTTTCCAATCTAATTATGAGTATTTTTGTTTTGTTATTACTGTCTCACTGTTTTAGCTATCACAGGAACAACACTGCTATGTAAAGCTTACTATTGAATAGGTGATAATCTTATAAGTTGTAGTAAAATTGCTCATAGTAGTAGACAAAGAATCATGGAAAATTATCATGTTTAAGGGTTCGTATTATTCTAATGGGTGTAAGGCTGTATATAGGGTGAGAAAAACATGACTTTTTTTTTTTACTTGAGCCAAGCAGTGCACATAAACAATCTGATGCATAACAGGGCAACAGGAGAGAGCATTTTCATTTTGCTAAGGGCTTAAAATTGCAGATTGCCATACAGAATATACAGATAACTCCTTCCATTGCTGTCTGATTCCCGGGCAGTTGATATTTGTGTGTACTTAGAAATGAGCCTTATCTTGGTTCTGCAGCTGATTGAACACACCTAAAAGTCGTTGATCTGCTTTTTCTAATTCAGTGTACATGAGATTAGGATCATAAGGAAAGCAGATGAGATAACTGAAAGCAGTCTGCTGATAAATAAGAAGCCTCAGTCTTGGGTTTGCTAGGGACCAGTGAATCACTGGGCAAACTAGAAGAGCACTGACTGTTTCTGCTGTAAAGACTGAACCAATTTACCTGTGCACCCAACATTAGACATTGTGAAATAGAGTGGGTGCACTAGATAATGTGGGAGTCTGATTTCTAATTTTTGCTTTGAGCCTGTCTTCATGATCTGGATCAGGCATTTCAAATCTTGCTGCAGTTCATTAATCTGCAGAATGATTAAACACTTATCTAGCATAGTCTTCCTGTTGCTATTTACAGAACTGTCATAGGGCTAGAAGATTGAACTCTGTTCTGAGTGACAGTGGTTCACACTTGGTGTCTTGACTGTAAGGTTAGTGAGCACTATAAGCAGTCTATCACTGATGAGGAGAATGCGTCAGTGGGGAGCAGGAGTAGGCAAAAAGAGAGACACTGCCTGGGAGAAATCTCACTCCAAATGCAACATTTGCCTATAAAGTGATTTTGGGTGCTTGGAAATAAGCTAGAAAAGTGACAAAAAGAGTTGACCGTAAGTAAAGAAAATTAATCATGGTGGATTTTTAAAACATAGTTGTATATTAGAATATTTACAAAACACGCTAGTTATACGTGTCTGAAATGGCCAACTTAGCTCTGGAAATATAAAAATGAACTGTAAATCAGCTCTGGAGGTTTTGGTTTTTTTTTTCCTAAGCATGTAGGGAATGCAGATAAAATGAGTGTCTCTTGGAGAGAAAAAAAAAAAAAGATGTCACTTAAATTGCAATGTCATTTGCAGTTTAACAGAAGAAAGAAATTAACCCACGTAGAGAAAGCCATGCTTTCTTACACATGACATTATTTTTAACAGGTTTGCAGATTTCTTAATATACATCATGACAGGTAATTCATGACGGTTTCTCTCCTGAATATTCTGTAGAAAAAAATGATCCCAGACTCAAAGCAGAGCCTTGGATTTTTGCTATGCTTCCCAGCTGAACTTTCTCTAGAACTGTTAGGAGTTTGATTCAGAATGTATTTTCCTTATTACTTGTTGGTAGTTAACATAGCTGTCCGTAGTTTTGATTATTGCTTCTGATAATAGCTCTTAGCTTCTAAGCTGATTTGAAAAGAATCTGTTATTTCCTTTTCTTAGAGTTCTAATGTGGAGTATGGGTTTTCTGTCTTCTTTTTAAAAAAACTTTGGAAGTATTTAAATGTAATAACTGTTAAGTAAAAATATTCTGAACTGCAAAATCTTTATTTTAGCCATTTTTATGTCCTGTGTGCTCCAGGTAGGGTTGCATGACTTACTATAAACTGTAGATCTATATGTGTAGAATTTACAATACTTAATTATTCTGATACGTTAATCATGGTCACCTTTCCTGTGCACAAATTACATTGTAAAAGCATTGATTCTAAACGTTTATGAAACAACTCTGTGTTAACTGCTGACATACACTGAGCGGGGCCTGTGCACTTCACCTAACAGGTTTAAACATGTATATACTAACTACCAAAAAATGGCAGTACAGAATAAATGAAGCAGAATTAAAGAATTGAAGGTATCTTAGGAATTGATAATGCCAGCTAATCAAAAGTAGAATAAAACAATACTTGAAACAAGCACACATGTGTTTTGAAAGCATAATGCCTCAAGCCAACAAGAAAACCGTTAATGCATAAAAATATAATTAGATAAAATTCATAAGATCTTTTGCTCTGAACATGTATACACAACTGAGAAAAAATGTCTTTTGAAAGTGGGGGAAAAATAATTTGTTTTACATGTTTTTCTAGTTTTGACAGCTCTTAATTATAAAGGTATTAGTGATTTTCTTAAGTCAGCTTAAGTTGCATATAAAGATGTTTCTTTACTTATGGCATATTTGAGAATAGCACTGCTGAAATGGCTCAGATTTTAACTGTCTGACCTTTTATGTCACACAATGACGGACTTGAAGAAAAAATTCTGTATGTGTTTATGTTTAGAGAAAAATACATAGCTGCTTCTAGAGTTCTTAAGAGAAATGAAGCCTGTAAGCTTTTTTTTTTCTGCGTAGGCTGTATCTCCAGTGTTATTGATACAGAGAAACATTGAGTGTAATTACTGTGTTAGATAGCCATGTCCTTGTGGCATTTTACAGTTGAATGACAGGAGACACAAGGCTCATCTACCAAAATGGATAGGGACCATAATGCTATCTCTGCAGTCATATTTGGGGAGGGAGGGGGAATCCAACTGTTTGCTATTTCCTGCTTTCCATTCTGAAAACTCAAGGATTATACTACTTGAAGACATAAGATGAAGAATGACAGAGCTCAGTGTTATGTCTGACAGCCTGATGTGGAGTCTGCAGAGATTAACAGCTGATATTTTTCTTTGACGTACGTTTTTAGGACTAATATAAAACTTCAGAAATGCCAAATTTTATTCTGTTTATATTAACTTAACTATTTTGAATATGGATATAGCTGAGATTACTGGCAAAGAGTGAGGAAATTTAAACTAGCAAGGACAGCTGAAAAAGCCAATAAATTCTGCTGGTGACAAAGGTCCCTTGAATCTCAGAGGTGGGAATTGGCTGCAGCAGGAAAAGAACTTGGTTCCACTCAGCCTAAGTAGGTGGCGCCAGCATGAAGACATGAGAGTATTAAAAATGGAAACCTCTAAGTTTTTCTGCATGTCCTGAAGACTTTTAATTAAGTATTTCACGGATATTTGACTCAGCATTCTGAGAGTAACCCATCTGATAAAAAAAAAAAAAAAAAAAAAACAACTATGTACATACTGATACCAATAAGTACTTAATGCAACTGAATTCTAAAGTTTTCTGGCACAAGTTCTTTGGAGTATAGGCATTTCTGTACCACGTGAATAATTTCCCTTGAGAGCAAAATTTGGATTAGCATCTGGTGTTCCAAGTAATCATCGTATTTAAATCAATAATAATGGATTTACTCACTGAAAAATTGTCAGTCACATTCTCAAAACTCCAAAGAACACGAAAATGACATTTATTCCAATTGGTTAGAAGAAACTCGTTAATGACTTGACATAGTTTCAATTAGGTCTTGCTGGATGGACTACAGACTAGTTTATTCTTAATAGAACGATCAGTTTTCACCATTTAAAATTTTATGTCTTTTATTGAAGATTCATGCAAGAAAAGACTAAATAAATCCAATTCAAAATTCCTTTCTTCAACTGAGAATCCTAAGAAGAGTCTGAGAGGAGTCTGAACCATACGGTTGTTTTGTGTCCTTGTGTTACAGGAATGACCAGCCAGGGTTGTTCATTCTCTTCTGAATACTGGGTGACTTTTCTTTTAAGATTTCAATGAAATTGCAGCAAGGAACAATCCTGTTCCTGTTCTGAGCACACGGTGTGGGCTTGCGCTGTATTGTTCCTTATGTGAGTTTTAATTTGTCTCGAGTTTACATGATTTCTGAGGTAAACAAAATGGCTGTATTAACAATAACTTAGTTTCCTTTATTTTAAACCTTGATATTTCAGGGAAGGCACAAACTGATGGGGAAAGAGTTTCCTTTATTTGGTGGAAGGTTATTGAATTGACTATTTGCAATCACCAAGCTGCAGTTAAATAACACATTTCAAATGTGTCTAATGCTACAACTGTTTCCAATTATTAATTTTACCATGGCAACAGCTTAATAATGTAGGGAATGTGTTAAATGAATATTACATGACTTAGAGATTTTGAGAGAATTTATTTGTGTTTGATGGGATCTCCATTGGATCTGTCTATATGCTACCACTCTGGAATTGATCACATGAGCGATCCATGGGATGCTTAAATTCAAAGCCATCTGTAAGTCTTCTGTCTTTGCTGTCATTATGAAAAACAATCAAGCAGAAGCCACTTCAGCCGTCAGTAAAGCTTTAAATAAGCCTTCTGTTCCATAATAAATATTGACTGTTTTTCGATGCAAGTTAGTATGTCTAGATAGAGATCAAGACACTCTTAAGGATACCCTTACAAATAATTACCATTTAGAAGTGGATTTTGCCCTTACCATTTATTGCTAGCAGTTCTGCACCCCACAAAAGTAACTGTCAACTACTTAGACACATGTAGTTCAAAATATATGTTGAGACTTGAGTTTGATGTCAGACACATTTCAAGTCATAAACTTACTAACATGAGGATGTTTCAGAGAAAAATAATTTTCTAAATTCGCCCTCTTCAACTAGAGGAGTAATAGGAGGCTGCATGGAGAATCAGGAAAGAAGAGAATTCATGGGGATATAATATGACTTCATTGTTCAGATCCTACCTAAGCAATAGTAGGTCACTTTTTGGAAAAACGATTTTGCAGCGTTTCAAGCACACCACTTAACAGTCCTGTGTGAATTTCATTTTTACTTAGATTAGGGATAGTTTGATTTAAATCTGAACATAAATGATTTTTAAGACAAATTTAAGCTACATTTCATCTTAATGTTAAATGTTTAAATCAAAGACAGGAAGAAAACTGTGCATAAAAATAGCGTTATACTTCTCTGTTAGACATGGACAATACGTGAAGGTTTTACAAAAAATTTTTGAGAAACTTGTTAAAAAGGACAAATGTTATGTGCAAGTTATGAACTAGTCTTAGGAATTTTTAAACGTGTATGAAAATATTAAGATAGTTAATTGAAAAAGAGATGTCTAACAGTATCAGAATTGAGTTAAGCACAGTATGACGTGTGTCCAAACAGTGATTATTTCATAGCCACAAATCACTTTTGTTCATGGTGATTAACTTTGGAAGAAAGCAGTAGTTGTCCTTGAGTTCCTCTCTTAATATAATTATACAATAAAATTGCTCTCACAAATGTGTGTCCAATAAATCATTTCCAATTTAGCCATAATTCTGCTTTCACTAGGATAAAATCAGTGAAAACATGCCATTATTTCTTTTTTGCTTTTGCCTTATTTATCTTGTACTGTAATGACAAATTTTGGATGAACTATTTTTTTATATGTCACTGCAGAAAATAAATACAGAATTGAGGTTTAATTTCAAATACTAAACAACATGGAATGGTCTTAAAACAAACAAAAAGCCATAGATTCTTATCCAGTTTGAAGACTTCCTTAGGTTTTCAACATTGTTTATCTGCTATTTTTTTCAGTCTTCTCCTACTACAATATTTTCATCTCTTCATACATGAACATTATGAGATACAGGTGACTGGTATATTACTCACTATTTAATAGCACTTGTGAGTGACTAAATGTTGACTGAAAATAATTGTACAGGGGGCTGCAGTGAAATTGCTGTGCTTGGAACATTCCTTTTGATTCAGAATGTTGCTCAAGGATGCAGAGCAATTAGTTTCATTCATTAGAGTGGCTGGGCATAGTAGATTTGCCTAATTTTCTTTATTCTTAAATATTGAAAGAGTGACAAATGCAGGAAGGTGCTGATAAAACAAAGAAGTGGCTTGAAAAATTTCTACTCTGGAAGCCTAGGGCTATTTTCCAAGGAGATAAAATTATCCTACAATGATGACTGCTCAGTGGTAGTTAGTAAAATCAATCTTTCATTGAAGTCGGTTTTTTACGTATGTCTGCACATTTGTAACTTTCTTCCTAAATGGTTCCAATTATGCTGAACGTCAGCAAGAAGCTAAAATATAATACCCTCTTAAGATGACAATTTTAAATATAGGTGCCTGGATCTGACTGATAAACTGCATACTTGTTGCCACAGCTCACAGCCATTGTAATGCAGAAGAGCTATCTGCTCCTAAAGCCATCTACAGCTTGCTTATGCCCAAGTGGAAGCTTTAATGCCTGCAGAAGGCAACAGATGCCCTACAGCCAATGGCTACAGAAGCACTGCCATTTCCACGCGACTATATGTCATCCCAGAGGAGCAGTGCTACAGCTCACAGCGTTGAGTAGTCTTGAGATAGCACAAGAGTCAGTCCATCCTGGTGCTTGATTCTCTGCTGGAACAAGCTATCCAGATGACTGCACTTGTAATGATGGTGCTGTGACATGCACACACATTTACTGCTCATTACTATCAAGAAAGAAGCTATCAGGCTTGCTCACAGAAGCCATCAAGGAGTCAGTTGGCAGCAATAACTTTGAGAGATAATTGACCACAGCTAGAACATAAGTCTTTAATCTCTAAACTAGCTTACTGAATAGCCTTTTAAAAAGACTGTTTAACTGATCTCCCTTTTTCCCCTTGAAATAAAGAAAACATGTAGTTCCAATCCAGACCATATAATTGCAGTCCCATTGATTCTGCTTATCCATAACTGGCAAATGCTTATATACAGTGTTTTTTTCAACTCTCTCAAAATCCATTTTTTTTTTTGGAGAGTTGGAAAATAAAATTTTATACCTATTTATTAAAAAAGAAATCTCACTTTAATTCCCTTCACTTAGGTTAGTAGATAAAGATTACATAGCCATGGTTAGCAGGACTAGAGTTTATGGAAAAATGACAATTATCTTCTAAAATCAACATGTTTAATTGCTGAAATGCCTTTTCAGAAAGCAAGCTTCACCTGCAAAGGGACAGATGAACTTGCCAAAGTTGTTGTATAATGGAGTTATTTAATAATGTGTGTGTACAAGTTTTCAGTGCATGGTGCAATTAATTTTTTGTTTAGAAGATTGACAAAATGGTAAGTAGGTGCCTTATTCCTCATTCTCTTAGAAGACTATGAAGTGGATGTGATCAGAACATTTCTTTATGCGTATGTTGAGATCTAATTCCAAGTTCATCCAAATTTAAGGAACTGCAGAAGGCTGACACTGTTTATGCGTTTTAGTGCCCCTGGTAAGGAGCGCAGTTTTTCTGAGTACTTGTACCTACGTACATTCCATTTTCTTTTGTGTTTTAGATTGGGGATCAGGTTTTACATGGATGTAACAATTCAATAAGCTTTGTGCCATCTCAGCAGCAAGTAGCTGGCACACAGTTGTGCTTATAGAATAGGGAGGTGCAGATATGTATCCCCTTCAAAATGTCTCTCCAGTAATATGTCTATCGCAGCTCTCTCTGAAGATTTTCTCAAGTCCTCAGTATTCTCTACTCACTTTATAAATCTAAGTGGCCTTCACAACATCTTGTGGAAAAATACTGTATGTTGAATTCACTGCTGGAAACCTTACTGTGTGCATCTGTTTCTCCTCTTGCTTTAGGAATTCTGCTCGTTCTTTTTGCTTTGTACTTTGATGTCTCATTATGATTTAAAACATTTCAGAAGGCTTGGGCTTTTTTTTTTTTGCGATAGCTGAAATACTGCCAAAGAGACAAATAGCAGAAGGATAGCAAGTATCCTCAAAGAACATCCTTGCTAAATTCCAGATAAGTCATCTTTTTTTTTACTTGCATTAGAAACCTACTTATATGTCTACAGAACCAACATGATATCCTAACAAAGCTTTTATACCAAGAGTTGTACTTGTATCACTGAGTATAAGAAAGCAGACAGTTTATCAACATAGGTTACTGAGTTGAATTTGGCACTTCAAGGCTGCTGTAGCTGACAAAAATGGCTCTTTGCCTATATATCCTGTCATAGATGTCTCTGTGGTTTGCAGTCTACAGAAAACAGCGTAACTGTTTTCACCATCCCTGTTAACAGAAATCTAACAGTACTACTGTGCCAGGTCTCTCCTTTTTATCTTTTCCTGAAATAAATTCTGACAATAGAATGCTATTTCCCTTTTATTTGTCACTTGTTTCTTTCCATCTCGCTTTACTGAAGCAATGTGTTTTTTGTGTTGCGTTAAATTCTTGGTGTGATGTGTGGTATAAAGATAATGAGCAAAAAGATATTACATAACTGAAGATTAAGCTTTTGACTTTCAACTTCGCTGTTATTACATACAAATGATGAAAATCGTTTTCAGCTGTATCAGCCGTTAAGCATTGTCAGATACAGACTGATTTGCATAATAACCCTTATACAGTTGGAAACAGTGTAATCTGTTGACTTTTATCTAATGGAAACATTCACTTGGAATTTTTCTGCTTTTGCTGCAGACGAATAGGGAGGCATGGGCGAGATTGGCTGATGAAAGCTTTCTGCTCTATTTGCAATACAGTAAGGATAATTTGGAGATGAGCACCTCAGCCTCTGACACTTTAGAAATGAAATTTGATCTCTTGAAACTGAATCACATTTTTAATTTTGCTTTGACTGCAAAAACAAGATAGGAAAGAATTCATCAGGAATTTTTTTCTAAGGAAAACATCAAACAGCATGGCACCCTATTTTTTAATGATCTTCTTTCCATAACCATGTATAACAAATGAGAGAGGTGTGCTGAATCATCATCTCAGAGCTACTGTGAGAACCATCTGCTAGTCTGTGCTGTTATCTGGCTATAATAAAGGTGTCAGAAGCAAAACATGCATATTAACCCATAATTCCCAAGATAATATAATTCATTGCAGTTAAGACCAGGGGAAAATAGAACAACAGGATCTTATAAGGCAATGCACCATTAACAGATATTGTGTAATACTTTAGTTTACAGATTTCTTTCATTTTGAAAGCATGTATTTTTGGAAAAGAACAATTATGGAGGATAGGAACAAGATGTAAATGGCTCCAGGGATTCATAAGGCAATACTGAATATTTTAGTATTGCATCATGAGATGAGGCTTTGTCCTCACTAGTGAGTAATATTTCAATGTGACGTGGCAGCTCTCTGGTTTCTGATGTGAATTCTCTTCTTGAAGGATTCAAGTTTACTCAGGCTTTTCATTTTCTGGAGATGCATCTTTACTAGGGGTAGGGAAGTGGGACAAGACTTATTCTTTCTGGATCTCTTACATTTAATAAAAATAGAGAAACACCAACACTGACAACTGGGACAGACTTACCCAAAATTTAGTTGTGTAAATTCTGTTGCTTAGGACAATAGTGTAAAATGGATTACTTGAGCTCTGACTCGCTCAAACTCAGGTTCTGTACAGGTCTTCACCATTTAAAAAAAAAAAAAAAAAAAGCTTTAAAACTGCTCAGTTACTGGGGGAAAAATGTAACTGCTACATCTCCTGATGATTTTGAAAACTGAAGTCTGATTTTTATACACAAAAATCTGAGAAAATATTTTCAAGCTCTCCTAGTTCTTCCTAATTATTTTTCACTCTGTAACCTCTTCAGTCTGTTAGACTATTCTTTCTATTTATTCTGAAAGTCATCTTCCTCCTTGAATAGTTTCATTGTTAGAAATGGAGCTGGGTGAAATCAATTACTTTTCAACATGACTAAGTAATGAATAACAATCAATTCATGTCTTATGAACTGTAGAGTCATTTTACTAGCAAAGCAATACTTTCCAGTTGCATTCAGTTACTATAAATTCGGTTGGTATTTTTCATTATAGAAAGTCACACTATCAGCTGGTGCTCTTAATTAAAATTGGGTTTGGGAACTCACCATTCATCAAGCAACAGCTGATTGCTTCAGGCAATACCTTCCTGATTTAGTACAAATGTTCAAGGCCCTGTCGATGTAGCAGTATCTTCACTTCTGCACTGAGACTGCTGAAATCAATAGTTTTAAAAGTATCCTTTCTCTTTTTACTGTTTTCACCAATGAATGGGAAGCATTAAAACAATTATTAAACTTCCGTGCTTGAATGCTTGTTATTAACTTAGTAAATCTTCTATAAGGAAGTATTTAAAAAGTAATTCCTTCAGTTGACCAAGTCACTAAAGGAAGTGCTCTCAATGATAGAATCAATATAAATTTTTTTGACAATATATGAGCTAAATGGACACTTGGCATCTCTGCTACTTTCTTCGGTCATAAAAGTATTTTATATTATCAGTACTTTCAGAAGCAATTGACCATTGAGCTGTTGCGATTTAGACTATAACAGGACATTTTGGGAATGAAAGCAAGCTGTGTCCATTGAGCTGTCTGCAACATCTACATAATTCGGAGTCTTGATCATTTAGGATATTGAATCTGGTTCAATGTTTTTAACTCTTGTGCTGGTATGTGTTAGCCATACAACAAAAAACACTTAAGCAATTAAGCAGGGTAAGTAATCTTAGGATTCCTTGATTAGAGAAGTACTGAAATTGATGAGTAGTGAGATGTCCAAATTGTATGATTCATTGTTTTTAATGGTTGTATATTAATAATTATAATACACGTGATTATATATTAGTGTAGAGACTGCATCCTTGAATTTGATTTGATCAGCTTTCTACCTAATGTGCCTACTGACATACGTGTTCTCATTCTATCACTGTATTACGTGGATGTTGCTAGTTTTTCTCCCAAATAATGACTACACAGGAGCCTAAGTAACATCTAGAAGCTAGTGGAGTTGGATGTCAGATTTTTCTGGAATATAATTTCTTCTGAGTCCTCTTGTTATGTACTTCAGAAGTGAGCTAGTCAGGTGACTTAAAATATAATCCGTCGCATAAGTGAACGATTAGAATAGAAACCACTAAAGTTTATATTTTTCCGGAGTGTAACTCTTGTAGGTTTATTCTGAATTGAGTAACTAGTATGCTTTGTGTGCACAGAGGTCACGTGTTACTGATTTCTTTCTAATTTACAAAAGTTGTATCTACTGATGCTTAAAAGCACCTAATAAAGTAACTAAAGTCTTTAAGTGCTGCTTCTCTGGGGAAAATGTGATAGGAAACTTCATAAGGGCAAGGAGTGAGCAGAGACTCAGGATCGATTGTGTAATTTCAAATGAATTCTTAGCATCTCCTTCTCATTTTCAAATCGTATCAATTGCAGTGGTGTACTTCCTATTGATTGCCGCGAACACAGATTCATCTTTTATGTAGGTGTGAAATGGGAGGTTTATTTAAAATAAACAACCCATGAAAAAACATCACCAACATACAAATGTGATGCCAGTACCGTATAAAAACTGATTTACTTCAGATACTTAGAGGTATAATTAAGCCTTCTCTGGATGCAGTCAGTAGCACATGTTCACATTTTTCAAGAGAATTTGTACTGTTATTCCATCAGTTAATTTATATGGAGATCAGCTTTTTTTTTTTCTTTTTTTTTTTTCTCTCCATTAGAACAGTTCTAGTGGCCTTTTGGAAAGGAGATGAACTCTTAAAGAAAATGGGGTATAATAAACAGGCTGTAGTAATTTCATTATTAATGTTGTGCTCTTTTTAAACAGCAAGTCTTGCTCAGTAGAGACTTAAGTTCCCGTTTTATAGACGTCTTAGCTTTATTCTGAAGCTTTCTTGTTAAGCAAAATCATTTAACTCCGGCTTATGAGCTTCAGGTTATGACTAAACTAATTCGTCCAGCCCTTTTCACATTAAGCAATTGTCTCCTGGAGACAGCAATTGTGTCTGTTGCCCTAGAGCTATTGGGTGATTACCTGCTTTCTACGACAGCCGTCTTCATATGCAAATACCTTGTGGAGAAGGAAGTGGTTGAAAGCCGCAGACAAGCTCATAATCTCATAGCAGTTGATTGAGACTTCGGAATTTTCTCATACCTCTGTTTTACTAGTGTATTAATAGACTAAGCATTTGTGTCAGGTTAATGGGTTTCTTAACTGTTGTTCTGAATAAGCACTACTTCCTAGGGTTCTCTCGTTTATGTGGAATCCTCTGTCAGAAACCTTGTGCTTTCAATGTCTTGTAGCAAAGAAATGTTAATGGCAGGGCTGCGCGATTCTAGCTGTGCCTTCGTGGGCAATTAAATTCACGTCAGAATGTCTGCCAGTGTCACTCACCTTTTTGCATTGTTAATAGTATGGAATATAAACAGAAATGCAGGCTAAGAGAAGTACTAAAATTAGATTTTGAAAGCACACATGATGAAATATTACTGATCTCTCTTAGCACAAAGTCGAGCTACGTAGTTTTAGGAGCTTGTTGGAACGCTCACAGCACCAGCACAGCCATGTTTAATGCCTGCACTGAGAGACACTAGGCGTGCTCATAGCTTTGTGTGATCTGCCAATACTCTTTTGGCACAAAGTTGAACAGCTTGTCTCAACCCAACTCTTCCTTCACTCTGCCACATTGACAGCCAGCACTTGAAGCAAACTTGTTTAACTTGGCACTAGAAATCACATAGGTGCAGGTCATGGAAGGGCCTGCCCTTTTCTGCCTCACCATGTAGTTGCTACTGGCAGCTCAGGTGCAGTACTAGACTTTCTATTAAGTCAAATAGAAAAGCAGCAGGAGTGAGAAGGATCACGGAAAACCTCTGATTAGGGCCAACACCAGTCCAGGTATTGAGCACATGCTTTCTGACATATAAAATATACATACTGCATAGGCACAGGTGTTTATTAAAAGGCTGCTGTAAAAATCACTAGCAGAATGTATGTCACCAATCATCAAGATAATTAACAAGAATATTAAACCAGCAAACAAAAAAATTCCTTCATTTTATAAAGGACCTTTTAGTATTCTTTAATGCATGTTTTTTTTCTATAACCCAAGTTGCCACTTGTCACTATAAATACTGAAATAGGTCACAAATATTCCTGTTGAGGTCTATTGCGTGGTTGCTTGAATGTTCAAGGGCATGGTAACGTGTTTACTGAACTTGGTTTTCAGTACCAAAAGGTTTGGTTCAGAGATGCTTTTGTCTACTTTACTATAGTTAACCTGATGCGATGTCTCAGTGAATATAGCCCAGATTGAAATATTTCCATCGTATTATCGTGTCATTATCTAGATTTTTAGTCAGCTCATCAGTGATGTTGCCTAACCAGGCAATCCTCCAACATCATTGCGTGCATGGATCAGTGTGCTGCAAATGACATCTAGAACCTGGTATGAGATGAAGGTATGTCTTCTACTGTGAGCAGTGGAGAGGCACATTATGATATTCAGTAAAGCAAGTTTGTTGTCCCGTAACATTAGAGATGCAAGGTCTGTACTTATTATGATCTGATAGCAATTTCTTCTCCCTGCTTCAACTTATTCTAAGTGTGTACATGAAAGACCGTATGTAGGAGCCTTGGAATTGTTTGAAGATGTTAGAAGCAAAACATTGCATCAGAAAGAGGCATGCGTCAGTGCTAGGTCTCTTTATTTGGGGAAAAGTATATTATAGAAGAACAAAGTTGATTTTTCACAGGCTAACCAGTCGTGTAGAGTGCTGCTTCCTTTTTACAGACATGTAGTCCTTATCTGGTTTTCTGCCATCATTTGTCTTTCCACGTTTTGTTTGTTTTCTTTCCCTTTTTCTGCCAATTGCATTTATCATCTTCCTGTATCTTTAATAATTTTTCCAGCAGTGTTGATTTCTCTAGGATTCATGACTGCTGCTTGTACTAGCATCTGAAGTCAATGGAATTCTTTGAATTTAGAGGAAATTTAATTGGAGGACTGATGTAGCAGCTGTCAAGCAGACCAAGTTCACTTACATTACAGTAAATAACTTCTTTGCACTGAAACAAGCATTACTCAGGTGAATAATAACTTGTGGTATTCTTTTGCCCAAGAGAAGATCTGTTCGAACTATAAGCTAAATGGTCAACTCTTTCATTATTTATATATTTATATTTATATGTCTGAGGGATTATACGTGCACAATGAATCTAAAATATTATCTTAGCAAAACTAATAAAGCTTACAGTGAATTTGAGATGTGATCTTAGTGAAGCTAACAAAGCCTAAAACAAACTATCAGTTTTGGAGAGGCATCTTGGCATCGTGATGTAAAGAAATCTCTGTGCAGGTGTAATTTCAAGAGGCATTTCCACTCAATGGGAGATCCTGTCATTCAGCTGGCTTTTATCAGGAGGGTTCAAATGGGCTGTTGGGCTGCCTAGCTATTTATGGAATGAAATGATTGACACATAGTCATAGGCTGCTTTCTACTCACGTGCTCAACTGGTCCTCAGCTACTGAACCTGGTGTCTGCTATCAGTTCTTTCAGCCATGCTCCTCCTCCTGGTTTGAGATAGATTGGTACTGCTGCTCACTGTTTTCGTCTCCAAGGCTTTATTTGCAAGGCTGGGCCAAAGGAGAACACCAAGGTTGGGTGCCAGGGGGAGAACACCACCCCGGATACCTTCTCATCATTTCCTGTCTTTCATGTTAATATAACTATTCTTAAGACTTGAAATAAAAAATGCTCTTTGCATGCCCAGCAAAAAATTTTAGTCTGAAAGAAAACTGAAAGGCAAAGAGATTAAAGCCAAAGAGTTGGTGACTTGAAATAGGTTTTTAATGAACATTTTTGATATTTTTTTAAGTTCTTTGTTTTACTAAGTAATTTAAATCTTCAGTGGTTATTTAAGAAATATGAACTTCAAATGAAAAACTTTCAGTGCATCGCTCTATTCCTCTTTAGAGGGTAAATTATAAACTTCAAGAAAGTGTTTCAGTTTTTTTTTTGTCTGTCCTTCAAGGACATAATTATAGAATTACCAAATGGTTTGGATTGGAATAGAAGTTGGTCGAGTTCTTATCTCCCCGACCTGGACAGGGTTATCTCCCACTATACTAGGTTGTCCAAAGCCCTGTTCTTCTCTGGGCAACCCGTTCTAGTGTTTCATTCCCTCTAAGTAAAGAATATCTTTCTTGTATCCGATACAAATCTCCACTCTTTCAGTTTAAAGCCATTATCCTTTGTCCTGTCACCACGTACCCTTGTAAAAAAAGACTATGTCAAGCTTTCTTTTGCAGGGCCCCCTTTAGGTACTGGAAGACCTCTATAAGATGTACATAGAAAATTACATTTCTGTGGGGGATTAAAATACAACAAGTATGGTAGATCTGTAGACTGAGGTAATAAAGAAGAAACCATCAAGGGTTTAATTACAGAGTAACTTTAATTTGAGGAACAGATAGAAAAATGTGTGCGGATGATTCTAAAAGACCAGCTGATTTTGAAGTTATCTACAAGCAGTAAGAAAAAAAGCGTCTAGTCAAAAAATGAAGATTTAATAATGAAAGATATTTATGTACTACATTTCAGCAGAGCACTCCAGTGATGTAAAATGCTGTGTAATTTCTGTGATTTATTAATATATTCACATACTTTAGTAATAGCTGTAGCATTTTCTAATAACAAATAATATATTTACAAATGCATTGTTGGCAAAGCTCTCTTAGTCAACCAACCACTTCTAAATTTACATAATCTTTGGCACATAATTTTAGCGTGCACTTGAGAGTTTTCTGCATATAAAAGGTCTCTAATTTCTTTTAAATGAGGCTCTAGGGAGATCAAGCCCAGGAACAAGATTATTTAATGGCTTACTGAGTTGCTAACACACTTCTTTATAGCTACTTGAAAGTGGTACATTATTTGCCTGCTCCTTTATGGGTGGATTACAATTATTTTCTTTTGTGGAACTCAGAGCTTAACAAGCAGAGCTATGAATAGGGTATCATCTCCCATGGAAGTGAAATGTCAGAAAAGGGTAGTTCTTCAAGTAGGATCAAGTGTTTAGTCTGCATAGACTAATTGGAGCTGCTTCATGCAGTGTTCTCCATGGATCCTAGCACACTGGAAATCTACTTTCCTATTCTCAAGCCTGGCAGGTTTAGCTTGGCAGAGCGTGGAGAGTTTGTTTTGAATTCTGTAGCTTCACAGCAAATTTCCTCTAATCGGAACTTTGGTCACAGCACAGAAAAAAGAGCCAGCTCTTCAGTATCCTGTTTACTCGTCTGTTAAATTTAAATGGAAGTAAATTTAGTAACAAAATATTTTGAAAATAAAAGTTGTAGGAAATATTTTTAATTTCAACACTAGTGATATTGACATAGGTCTGACAGAAACACATTTGCCAAGTGTTTCTGGTAATATTTTTTTCGTATTTGGTAACATTGGTGTTTCATTTTTGTAACTTTTTTAATGTTTCTTTTTCCCCCACTGTAATATTTACTGGCAAACATGGCCCTGCATTTCTATTTTAACGTCACCTCTAGCTCATCTAGTGCTGGAGCAGAACTCTCTGCCTTTCTCCTGGGAGATTTCCCACTGTAGCAGAATTTATATGCTTATTTGCTCTTGAAAATAGTTTGAGGTTGACTGAAGCCAAGTTACAAATAAATTCTTCCTTGGTTTGTGTTTTACATCTCTTGTGAGGGGAAGGCGTAGTAGTCAATTAGTTGAAGCTTAAATATTATTTCCTACTGGATGTCTGGCTTTAAAGGGACCTTAAAGATTAAATGTAAGAATGTTATCTGTATTTTTTTTAAGATGTATTTCTACTGAAGTTTGACAATACAGAACGTGCTTATCAGAGCTGAACTCAGGAAGAAACCCAGAAGCTTGTGTTTGTCCTTATAAATGATATTTGAAATTGAGCCATTTCCTTTTTTAGGGCTTGAAATAGAGTAGAGTTGAGCATAGGTGCATAACTAGATTTCAACTATATCAAGATTTTTTAATTTTGTGCACTGCTTAAAATGCTGAAGATACAGCCACATCTGCTGTATTAAGCTTTTGTTACTCAGTTTCGAAAACAGTTGTGAAAGGATCTTTAGGAGAAGGAGTTGTAAAACATATTCTGAATTACTTCTGAAATGCTGAGAAGTGGAAAGTGTTAGAAAATCCTGCCCTAACATGTCAGGTAGCAGGTTGGAGGAAAGTAACCAAGTTCATACATGTCTAAAGTACCAGTTCTCTTGTTTAAACTTGTATTTTCTCAACTTTCAAATTTGTTGACAAGCTGAGAATGATTTGGGGTTGAAAACTGTGGCAGATGTAGGGATATCTATTGAGCAGCTGTATGCCATTATGAATAGATAATCCAAGGCAAATGAGTCTAAAGAAATAAAAGTGAAGTGCTAATTATACTGAGGGACACCTGCTCACTCTGATATCTTGAGCACGTTCCCCTTTATGCAACAATTGCTTGTTTAATTTATGTTGTTACTATGCAAGTGCAGCAAAATAATGTAAGGAAACGATTGATTTTTAGTGCCG
Source organism: Meleagris gallopavo (assembly GCF_905368555.1). NCBI lineage: Eukaryota > Metazoa > Chordata > Aves > Galliformes > Phasianidae > Meleagris > Meleagris gallopavo. Next base: position 2,720,027 of record NC_139410.1, read on the forward strand.
TGTAGCACAATGTCATCTGACACCTTTGGACAAAGGAGAGTTTTCACTGTCACTCTGAACTTCAAAATAAAGATTCATCCTGTGAAAGTACTGGACCTGCCAATTTCCCTCTTCAATCTGAGTTCATAGTCCTTTCATATGTACATACATTAACCGTTTCCTTTCGAAGATATTGAAGACATTGCCAATGGATAATATATTTAAATCACGTAAATTATTCTATATAAAAAAATGATCGTACTAAAATGGGATGAGGTGAAAGCCTACTTTACATTTGTATTCTCAACCCCATTTCTTTGCATAGCGACCAGGGGATGGGGCATAGCACCACGGAATGGGTCTTCAAAGGCAATAATTGGACCAGATGAGTTTCCTGGAATCCTGTAAACATGCAGTGAGAATATAGAGGTATGTAAAGGCCTGTGCCCCTGTTAGAAACATTTATCCCACTTAAATTACTATACATATAATTCAGAGAAAAATTGGCTGAAGATAGCCTGAAGGTACTTAACAGAGCCATAACTTCATAATAAATCACTTCTAGGTGAGATGACACTGCAGATGATTTTGGTAGAGAGGGGCAGTGCTGTAACCGAGGGACTATGAAACTCATGGGGAAAGAGCTTCCTCCTTCAGAAGCGTTGCTGTAGGGTTCCTGGTGCTTCTCTATTCTGCAGAGAGGTTTTCAGGCGGCTTTCCTGGTCTGAATTACCTTTCCTGCCTCTAAGTAGAATACAGAAAAGCTTTTTTGAGTCACGGTTATGTGCAGGCTGTGGTGTGATGATGCTTTAAGTCTTGAGTGCACTTGACTACTGCATGTGTTTTCACTGATGAATCGGTGACAAAGCAGGTTTGTTTGCAGGTGAGAGGCCTCTCCCAACACTGCTTTTTGACTAATTTCTTTGCTAAGAAAAGAAACAGATTTTTAAAAAAATATTTTGATACTGTTTTTGCATCAGTCTTTCAGCTGCTTTTTATGTTTTTCATAGTCAAGAACGTTTACCTTCTGGCTCTGTGGGCACAGGTCTCCTTCACTTTTGTTTGTATAATGCCTTGCAAAATGGTGCAATTATAAAGTAATTATAAGCACCAGCCACTCTGGGACATACACCCATTTCATAAATGGAACTGTGAATAATTAGAACATTTTAAGTTTTCTCAATAGAAACGGTTGTCAAAAGAGTAAATGCAGGGAAGAGGAGTAGAATATTCAAGTGCTCATTTTTCATTTCTTTAGAAGTTAAGATTAATAGAGTTAGCCCACGGAATCTTTTATATCAGTTGCCTCTCTGCAAAAAGCACAAGGCATCAGCATTGTTTGAAGCTATTTGATTTATAAGAACTGAACCTTGCATTTTACAAGATAATTTAACTTTTAGAATTGCTTTTAGACTTGCCTTGTTCTCGTGTTTAGTCACTGAGTACAGCTTCAAGGAAACTGGATGTAACATTTGCTTCTCAAGTGACACAGTGACTTCAGTAGAATTACATAGAAATGGAATGGTGATTTTTTGCTATAAATCACGAACTTAAAACGTCTCATGATTATTTTTTTCCCCAACTTTTACCCTTGTATAGTATGCTGAGTAGTTGCCATTGACACTAGCCATAAATTTGACTTCTTTTCCTCTTAATGCTTTGCTTTTGGTAGATAAAAACAATGGAACCATAAATAATAATAAAAATGAAAGATATGTTTTTATTTGCTAGCCATCCCCCAACGGGAATTTCATTTCAACTCTGAAAGCATCTTTAGGCCAAAAATTTCCACTTTGAACCAATGAAGTATGCTTTTTAGAGAGACAACATGAAATATATTAAAAATAAGCTAAGTAGCAACTTAATTATATTATTACACTGTAAATATGTGTTTTTAGTCTTGCACTTGAACTCAGAGACTGAATTCCCTGGGTTTTGATGAATTCACTGGGTTTTGGCAACTATTTATAATTCCTAATTCAACTCTGTAATACTCAGTGCCCCATTAAGGTAATGAGAAATAAATATGTATTGGAGGCTTAAGTGACTGCAATTTTACATGCACATGGCAAAAGTGAAAACCAGGTCACTTAAAAGTATTTCTTACCTCAAATCGTTGTGTTTATATTTTACTAGGGCAGAGGTTTGTAAATATTATTGTTTCTATTAGGTTTAATAAGAGCAGAGAACGCACTGCTAGCAGAATATGTTAATTGCTTGCTTTATACACAGATGTTTTCCTCATCACTCGAAAGACAAGTTCTAGCAAGATAACCAGTAGTCCTTTATTCTTGGATTTTGAAAACTTTAGAAAGCTGGATAACTGATTGGATTTCTCTCTATAGTTGGATTTTTTGTAAAAGCAAATATTCCTGAAAAGTGGATGAAAAGTGCTGTGTCTTTAATGCATTTGGGGGGGGGGGGGGAAGTAGAAATTTATGATTTTCAGCATATTTTCCTGCAAGAAATAATAAAAAATAAAGGTAATAAGTAGAGTGGCCATACAGCCAACAGTCCTGAGTTGAATGTGTTTACAGAAATAATTTCAGTTTTGTTTCCTAATCATTGTCTCTTTATATTGTTCAGTCAAAGCCCATGGAATTTTTAAATTCTGACTTAAAAAAAAAAAATAAAAAAAAAACAAAACAAGAAATGGGTAAAACCTCTGTCTTTTACTATAAAATACACAAATTCTGTTCATCCTCAAATTCCTTTAAGATCAATTCTTCTATAGGCCTGATCTTTTATTTGGTGTGATTTATTCCTTGTGTTCCTGGTTAGTGTGAACCAAGAAACGTTTTGGTCCTGTTCCACAATTGAGAAAAGATGCTGGCCCTGATTTCCTCAAAGGTCAGTATTGTTCCTGCAGAACTGAGCGGACAAGTTGTGTAGCCACATAGAGGAAAAGGGGCTAAAAATTGAGGGGAAGGAGGTGGCAGCTTTTGTCCTCTCCTGGATCCTCTGAGGTCCGTGAAAACAAAACATGTTAGCATCTTTCCCACTGCCCTTCTGGTCACACCTTTTGTTCTCATTCTCTCATATTTCCCACAGAATCTGAAGTCCCAATCTTGTCTTAAATATTTTCTTGTTATACTCAGAGTTAAGATATCTTCACTCTTTTTAGAATAGTGGAGTCATAACCAAGTGTTATTTCTGGCTACTATAGTGCACACTTAATCCTCTGGCCTGGAAAAAACTAGAAAATTACCAGCAAGTAGAAGGAGTAAGCAATTGATGGCTTGAAGTTGCCCATAAGTTAAGAAACAGCGATACTCTTCACTTTCCAACCTTCTGCTCTAGTTGAAGCCATTACTTCATTTTTTTTCTCTTTATTTACATATTTTTTTGTTTGTTTGGTTGGTTTTTTTTTTTTTTCAAATCATTTGCTATGCCCTTCAAATCATTCTGTACTCTTAAACGGTTGTGAGTCAGTTTGAAAAATACTGCTTACCCCAAATGTTTGGCACTGTGGGACCTGAGTACCTACCTTGGAGCTAACTATATTCATCTGTCATGATCCTCTGAGATCCTGAAACTGAAAATGTCCTTGAACAGGCTCTATGTAGGAAAACATCCACATTGAGAACAGCAAGCAAGTATGGGGAAAAATCAATTTATTCTGATGGTCACCCTATTTTTTATGAAAGAAAAGGAAATATCTGTTTTGGAAACAACGCTATCTTTGAATAGCCAACTAGCTTCTGGATCATGTTATTTCTCCACGTATCAGACAATACTAAGGGTTTTTCCACTTGCTCATTTCTGCAACAGTAGATTTTCTAAAGCTTTTTCTTTGCTTGTTTTCTTCCTCTAAATAGAGAAAAAAAAAAAAAAAAATTCATTTCCAGCATCTCCAGGCATTTCCAGGTCTGACTTTGCATTAATAAGACAGATGTGTTATATAAAAGAAATGTTGGAATGAATAAAGATGCCTGAAACATTTCTTGTAAAATAAGATCCCCTCGTAACTGGACCACTTATTTTTGTTTTTATTCTCTCCAGCCAAATTGAAACTCATTCAAATTTCTGAGATATTCAGTTTAGTATAATTCTTTCTGTCTCGGTCTGTGGTCAAGATGGAAATATCACTAAACTGACTTTTTTTGAGAAACTTAACATTCTAGTCTGGCAGACTCATGAAAATAGATAATATCTGTGTGTGTTAGTCTGCACTGGAATTAAAACTTAATGAAGTACATTTAAGTACTCCAGTTAAGGAAAAAGTACTGAAAAATTTGTTAGTCTCTGTAAGATTCAGGAAAGCATGACCTATATATATATTCTTTTTCAGGATTTTTTCTTCAAGTTCTGTTTGTGGGTTTTTTTTTTTTTTTTCCAAAAGGAAATATAGTTGCAAAGACAATCTTTTTTTTTCATTATGTTCCTCTTTGTGTTGATCATGCACGCAAAATGTTTCAAAAATCATATGAATGAAATCTCTAGTGTTCAATATATATATAAATATATATAGATATATTATATATAAATATTTATATTTATATAAATATTTATATTATATATAAATATTATATAGATAAACTAAAAGCCATGAATCTATGAGCTGTTTAATGGTGTCTGCTGTATACTGACTGTATTGGGAAGTTTTCATTGTCTTGCTTTTTGTCCTCCATATAAAATAATCTCTCTGATACACAGTTTAATAGTTTCTCCGTCCTTCGCTCTATTTTCTTTGAGTCTGTCAGTCTTTCTGTGACTCTTCCCCATTGGAACTGCTGACTTTAATTGTTTTTGAGAAAGTTAGATATCTTGACTAATAATTTTCCTTCAGTATCTGAAGTAGATACTTTAGGGGGGGAAGTACTCTTAGGGTGATTGTGCCATATTGCCCCATGTCTTGAAAATAGCGAAGATAATTTGGTATATTCTACTCGGGTATAAAGAAAATTGCATAGTTAATCACTTCAAGGCTTAAAGAAAAATGCTTCATGTTTTGCACATTGTGTTCAGTGGCAGATATGTTTAAGAATATTATGTAGGAGAGATGGACTCTACAAAAAATGTATGTGTAGACGAAAGAAAATAATGATTCAGTGATGTTCTCAAGAGTTGATTAAAACTCCACTGGAGTCAAGAGAAATTTTCTACGTAACTCTTTGGGATGACAGGGGTAGGTTTTCACAGAAGCACTTCAATTTTTTTTATGGCCAAAAAATCTCAGTGGCATCTTGCTCTGCTCAGTTCGATTCCAGGTACAGTTCTCTTGTTTCATACTCAGGTGTTTGCAGAGGGCACATAATATAAATTTACTGTTGTTGTGAGATATCCAAGTTACCTATCACTTCATGCTGGGATACTGGTGCTTTCCACAATGTGAGTAGATATAATTGATACTGTTCTGTGATTTGATACTTGCGACATGATAGGGGACTACTGAATATGTCTTCACTTCTGGCCTTGCAGAATATACCCTAGCAGTAGGAAGTGAGAAAGAGCCTTGGGAGTCCTCTGCAGAGCAGCTACTGAGAAGCTGTTTTGTTAGTTAGGTAAGAGAAAGTAATGGATCGGTAACTTTGGAAGCAGAGCAAAAGCACTGAAGCCTATAGTATTGAAGTGTTCTGCTACTGCTTGAAAGCATCTGTATGTATCTAATACTCACGTAAGAACTTACCAGCAAGGATAGTTTCCTCAGAAAATATTTTATATTAGTGTAGATAATCTCCAGTTATGGTATGAGATCATATCTGTCATCAGTTGATGTTGGCTTTCCCCTCTGAAAACAAATAGGTTTTGCTGTTTTTTTCAGACTCAGAAAGAGAAATGTTGGTTTCTGGGAGTTAATGCTGACACTAAAAGCTTACCATATGGCAAATCTGTCCACAGAATCACAGTTTATGTCCCCTGCTGCAGTACTCTCACAATAGGTTATTAAAAATTCAGGTTTAGGCTGTTATTTGTCTTGAACAACATCTCATTGTATTGTCATGGTAGTTTAAAAGAAGAGTCATGCTGTGGATGTGTCTTATAATTAATGAAAAGACTAGTTAATTTTTTAGCAGCATTATGTTAAGGTAGCTTGCAGACTGTGAAGCAGCACTCATGCCTTGCCTATTTTGTTACTAATTGGTAGTATTGGTCTTTCAGTACTAAACCTAGAGTAGTAAGTAGCAAAGAATCGAGACTTTTATTAATAAGTAGATCTGTCATCTGGTTCCTCAGCTTGTGGAAGTAAACCAGCATTGAAAACTCCTGAAAGTGGCTTACTTTGGGATGGCAATTTTTCTACAGGATGCAGGGAGTTTTCATGCTCTGGAGGTGTGAAAGGCAGTTTATTACAAAAAATCTTCCAGAAGAGAAGATTTCAGTGCATAACAAGTTATTTCAAAACTGTTTACACTTAAGTAAATCTTTTGTGGATACATGGCTTGATTCAAATCTCCCTAATGGAAAACTTGAGCTCTCACTGTTGTGCTTCAGCCTCATAATTCACTGGGAAGCCTCTTTACTTGTAACTGTGGAGAAGAACTCTACCTCCTGTTCAGTATAAGAAACCAACGTACCATGTTCCAAGACACTTCAGTTCAAGAGGAGCACTTCACTGTCTATCAAAATAAGTGGCAGTATCTCGAAAAGATAAATCTATTAAAATTGGTTCTACTTATTTTTACACCATTTGTTTCCTATTGCTTCAAATGTATTGTTCCTTTATGAGATTTTTTTCTCCTGGATATTGCTATTACAAATAATACAGAAATACTTAAACAACAGGTTTTAAGATATTTGTGACTGTATATGTTCATCTGAAAATAATGATAAATACTTAGCCTATGCTAGGTTCAAAATGAAATAATAACATTTTATCAAAGTTAAATGTTATGCCATTTATTCAGAACTAAAAGGACTTATAGAGGGAGAAAAATGTCAAATAATATTCATGTAAATTGTCTTCTTGTGTACACCTGCCATTCAGCTAAATTATGAGGAGCTTGTATGAATCTATGAAGCAGTTCTTGCTGAATTATTTTTCAGATAAGTGTTTAGGAGTTATGCATTTTTGTCAAGCAAATGGTTTATTTCAAAGATTTCAAACAGCAAAAAAGATTGCATAGCATGGAGGAAAGATTAAAAAACAGAAGGCCTCTTCTTCCCCATAACGTATGAGTGGTTATAACACAAATCTAGAAAGGAAAAGGGAATAAAACCTGAAAAAACTTCAAATGTACAACTGTGAGTGAAATATTTATGCAGAGCGTAAGTGTAAATTTAATATACTGAAGTGTCAGTTGAACATGTAGCAATGTAATGTGTGTTTAAACAGGAAAAAATGCAGACAAGAGTACAATAATAAACCAACATGATCCAAGTTATGCTTGTAAGCACTAATTAAATTTGTGTGAACAGCCTATTCGAGTATGGTTGCATGCTAAATAATGATTTTGTCTTGTTAGGATAACATCATTTCTAGATTGAACAGAACTTAAATAAAGGCTGTGATTTTTCTGTTCATGAATGTGAAATTCTGATGGAGCCTGAGATCTAAGCTACCTTCCTTAGTTGGGTGAGTCTGCAATGGAGAAGTGGCAGACTACCACTGAATAACTGAAGTTTTACTTGGAAGAGTAAGGATAGAATTAATGAAAAGAAATTACACTACACCGTTTGAGAATTTACTTGGGGAAATATGCTACAGAGTAAGAGATAGTTAAAGGAATGTGAGGAGTAGAGGTTAGCTTAAATAATCACTAGATTTCAATGCAGTTCCAGAAGGCATCTCCAACCTGTTTACCTTAGAACAGCATAAGTCAACTGAGCATTCAAAACAGTACGTTCTCCAGCTGAGAGCACCACCTTTATCCACTCCTGAGTTCTTGATTCCAACCTCTTAATTTGGGTAATTTAGTTTAAGTTTCAGATTTGGCTGATAGGATTATCTAGTATGTTGAATCGGTTTTCACAGAATCCTCTTCAAATAATACCAGTGAGCCAGAACTTCCATAAGAACCGCTTTTTTTTCTTATCAGTTGAAAATCTTACAATTTTATTCAAAGATAAGTGTCTACAAAATCGATTTTCATTTCTAAGTTTTGTTTTTATTTTAAAGGAGATAACTGTATGTGTTTTCTGCCAGATAGGAGTGGCATTAGGATTATGACACTGAAACGTGATGTAAATTAAGTAAAAATGAAGATAGTTTATTTTAAAATAGAGGTTTGAAATTGTATGAGTCTGATTTCCCTTTTCTGGCTGATGGAGGGCGCTGATTTTATCAGAGCATGCAAATAGAAAGAAATGCTGAAGGAAGAGATTTATGTGATTGGCATGACTTGCTCGTTTTTAAAGATTTAATGTTGAGAACCATCTGTATGTTTTACCTTGTCTCTCCAAATAGTCTTAAGGAAAACTGTGACATATTGTGAGAGCCATTTCTGCATGTGACCTGGTACATACAACAGGATTCTGAGAGATTTATCTTAAAGAATTTGACAGTAAATTTACTCGTGTGAGAGTTGAAGTCATTCACATGAGGGTTTGGTTTGACTTGGCGGTGTATGTTTAAAGTGTACATGAGAAATGCGAATTTTTTAGTCTATCACGAGTCAATAAACCAAAATCAAGGAATAAGTAATTTGACATATTTTAAAATTTGAATGACACCAAAATAAGACTGTATTATTTTAAAGAGCATAGACTCACTTGTTTAAGGAGTATGGCAATCTTTTATCATGAAAATGCTTTAAGGAAGAGGGAAATTTTACTTCCCATCTTATCAGACAAAAAAATAACTTGTTGTATAGAACTGTGTTAAACTCTTCCTCAGACACTAGTTCCGAGAACTATTTTTAGTAGGTTATCAGAACCTTGAGGTTGAATATCTTCATATGGTCCAAGCTTGCTTACCTATGTAAGCAATAAATGCAGATTGTATGGGTCCTCAGTACAATCTGTCAAGAAAATAAAATTTGAAAGCATTTTTGGAATGAAGTTTATCACACTTTGTTCTGTATTCATTCTGTGTAAATCCAAAAGAAATTTTAGACCAGTAATATTTAAATGGAGTTCTAACTTCCAGTTATTTCACCAAGGAACTGTGGTTTGTGTTCATGCTTGATTAAACATGGCTTTAGAAAGATGAAAAAAACTTCCTAATAATATCTGATAGAAAATTTCAATAGTACTGGTGCCAAATGCAGACATGAATGCTATTAAGCGTGAAATGAAAATTAGGAAGTCATTGGACATTGATTTGAATTTACTCATAATGATCTGGTTTATGTTTCTGGCCTCTGGAAAGATTATTAGAATGTAATCTGTTCTGTGAAGGACACTGGACTATTAGTGAGGTAGTCATCAGAACATGAGCTGTAAATGTCTTTAGTTAAGGTCCCTAGATAACAATGATTTCATTAAGATACTGCAATAGGCATAGAAAAGGGATGAAAAAAATACAGAAGAATCTAAAAAAGGAATATCCCTTTCAGACACAAGCACAGAGGTGTAACAATCAAAAATCTTTTGGGGGCTTATAAGAGAGTAGCTTTATTATAAACACAAGAGTAAAAGTAGCATATGGTATTGTGGACTGCTTTGTCTTGGCCCTTTTACAAGCTAACTGAAGGTCAAGCTGTAGAAGAAATGCAAGGAAACTCAGTTTTTTTCCACTTGACTCTTGTTAGTTTTCCAAATAAAGTTATGTTGTGAAGGGAGCTGTTACAGTTCGTGTCTGCTAAAGATTTGTTTGTGATTATGGCTCACAGAACATTCTTCCTGGAAAATTTGTGGTAGGAAGTAAAACCCGAGAATGGTTCTGTTCCATGGTCCTGGAAATACTCCAAAGATTTAAAAAGAAAACTGAGGTTTCTTTCAGTCTGTGGGCTCTCACGTGGTTTTATTTTTTTCTGTTTCATTGACTTTTTTATTCTACTTTCTCCCTCCCCCCAGTTATTTAATTGGTTACACGGCAAGCAACTACCACAGGGATTTGTAGACTGACTGGCAGACAGAAAGTTAGATGTATACCACATATATACCTTTTAGTATTCTGTAGGGCTAAATTCTGGGCTAATTCAGCGGGGTGATTTTTTGTTTGTTGTGTTTTTGTTTTACTTTAAAGGTTGGATTTTGTAATAAAATCTACACATTCAAAATAGTAAAAAAATATAATTTAAAACCATAATATTGTGAAGAAAATTGTTACAGTAACTAAGGTGTAATGTATTGTAAATATAAAAAATAACTATTTGAGACAGCACTTTTGCATTTAGGTATTTAGCATTTAATGTGTTGTCAGTAGAGAAGGTCTTCATTTGAAACCAGAAACTCTCTAATTGATCTTAACTTAATATTGATTTAATACATTCTTCTCCTGTTTTATTGATCAGTTTCATGGTGGAAACATAAGTCCTCAGCATAAATCTCATGGACTGGCAAGCCTAGATCGTTTATTCTTTGAGTTTGACTATTGCAGCAGAAGTAGTAAGAACAGTAAATGATAAGTGTTTTAGCTGTTCTAGGATATGATCTTGTCTATCCAACAGTCTGTAGTCAGGTAGTTTGCTGTTTGGGGCTTTACAATACCTCAATACTAGAAAGGGATGTTTTCAGAATGTGAAACCTAATAACAACCCCTTAGCTGGCTGCAGCTGGAGATTCAATTCCTATGCAGTATACCCCTGAGGACGTCTGGCTGCGGTGTTTCCAGCCCAAGTCTCTAGTGAAAGGGGTGTAAAAATACAGTATTACTGTAGTTTCACTCTATAATGATCCATTAAATCACCCCGTCTTGTGATTATGGTGTCTTTGATGGTCTAAACAACACTTTGGGATTTTATTGTTATAAAAAGTACCAGGCTTCAAATGATGGAGAATTTTAATAGTAAAGTAGATGCTATCTCTAATTCAAGGAGGTCTGAGCACCCAATGTGCCATTTGCAGCTTTGGGTAGAATTGAAAGGAACTGGCAATTTGTGTGTGAGATATTATAAAGCAAATATTGAAAATATGAATTTAGAATGTTTTCCTTGAGAAGGTGTTTCTTACCCTTTTCTTCTTCAGGTGCAAATTGGATGTCAGGAGACATTGACAAATTCCTCTCAAAGAAAGGAGATGTGATTTAACTGTACATTAGACTTAGCTGAAACTGTTGATGTGGGATATTACAAACAAATCAGAATGATTTTGCATGATTGTGCTGCTTTTATGTTTCCTACTGTATGCTTGATCTATTAATGTTGTCAGAGTGACAAAGAAGTAAATTATGTGGGAGAAAATTTTATCTTTTCTGCATAGATGATGTATAAAAAGTCTGTAGGAACTATGATCTGAGAGACTATTTGGGAAAAATCTTTCCTAATACTGTGTATTTTGAAAGAAGATGTTTTCGAAGTCTGTTTCAGATGCACAAACAACTCTGAAAAGCAGACTCACCTCCTGATAAATGATAAACTGATTATTAAACTGTATGTGTTATACATATTATACTGTAATTGGAAATACAGAGATATATAAATGTATGAATATTTAATGATTCCTATGCAGTATACCCCTGAGGACGTCTGGCTGCGGTGTTTCCAGCCCAAGTCTCTAGTGAAAGGGGTGTAAAAATACAGTATTACTCAACATTTTTGAAATCAAATCTTATACTGAAGGCCAGACAATAATAAATTTATTTCCTTTAGCAGCCCCTTCGCAACCCCACACAGCAGGGCTCCACATTTTTTCTCTTAATGAACACTAACACTGATACATAGAAAAAGGGTGGAGTGTAATTTTCTTGCTGGTACAATTTCTAAATATATTCTGTCTGGAACCAGAAAACCAGTTGCAGGAATGAGATGACCAGGAATGGAGCGGTAAGCAAGAAGCCTGACACTGTTAGAAGTGTTTTGCCTAGCTGAGATCTCAACAAAGATCAAAACGTTAGAGAAATCCTGATCTCTCAGATGAAATTTGAGAACTTTTTTATTCAAATGAATACTGTATAATCCCTCACTTCTCTTTTTATTTTTTCTCTTGAAAGATGATGGAATGATAGTAAGCTTTAACAGTTTCTAGTTGGTTTCACTTTCAGAGGTTCTTTTAGTAACACAGGTTGTAAAGTACAAAAGCTAAATGCTATCCTGGATGCTTCTATTTCTTGTTTACATCTAACTTCCTTTGGTAATTAACTGCTTTGTAAAAGTGTCCCTGTGTGTTTCTGAAGTTATAATATTGTATTATGGCAAAAATCTAAATAAGTGACAAAACCCTAACAATGTGCCTTAGAGAGAAGTATTTAAGTAGAGTATAATCACAGAAGCGGGCTCCTGTAGTGGTGGTAGAAGGGGAGGTGGAGAGGAGGCAGCACTGTACTTTGGTTTGAGACCAGTGTAACTGATAGCTTCTAGGTGTTCATTGGACAAGATGGTGTTTTAGAGAAATTCTTAGCATCCTCCTGTATGTCATATGACATTTGTTTGCAAAGGTTTCTTTGGGTAACTTTAACTGATATTCATTGCTTATTTATTGCTGATAGAACTGCACTTGAGTCCCAAGAATGAAATAAGAAAGAATAGCAAGGAAATTTGTCCCATGACCATGTTAGTATTGCTTGTTGTAGTTGTTTTGTTTCATTTGATTGCTTTAACTCTGTAATATCTAGAATCCTATGCAAAATAGTTACAATTTCAGTTAATAAGTCTTGTGAGGTCATCCTTAGTACAGTAGTAATTTACATACTAGATTGTCTGTCATCTTGAAAGAGAAAGGGAGGGGGGGAAGTGATTTTTCTTTGCTGTTATTTTAAATGAAATGATAGCGGCCTTCGATTGGACAAAGGGGATCTTTCAATTAACTATCACTGAGCATTAGGTGATGCTAAAGAAGATTGTTGTATTGTAGTATCTCATGGAAAATGAGAGTTTTCTCTAGGTTCTGTTCAAAGTACAAAAGATATCTCTTTTCTAAGTCACAGAGTTGAAGAGGTTGGAAGAGACATCAAGAGATCATCAGTCCAACCCCGACTTGCAGTACTATTAAAGCCAGAATGTTTGCCTTCTAAATGCTAACATAAATCCTCTGACAAAAGGCATAATTTCAGCAACAGTGATACCTCTTGTAAATTCAGGGATAAAATAGATAAAACATACACTGCAGTACAGGCAGAATCTGATTTTATACAAGATAAGCTGTTGTGTGCAAAATTGAGCTAGCCATTTGACCTAGTTAGAAATTATTTGTTTCCTTTGGAATACCTATCAGTAACTGATTATCACTTTCAATAATGTTTGTTTTTTTTTTTTCATATGAGCACCTTTTCCAATGTATGAATTCAAAGCCATATTGATTTATACTCACTGTAGTACATTTTTCTATAATGTCACAATGTTAGTTGTTTGATGTTATACCAGCATTGTGGCATGTGAAAAATTATTCAGAAGCTATGTACTATCTAAACTAAACTATAATTCAATTTTTAATTAAAAAACAAAATACACTTTTCTGGTTAGTATACTGCCACACAAACCAAGTTATGTAAATGTTCTGAAGCTGTGTTATCATCATTTGCTCTTAGTTCCAGTTTGTTTCGAAAATCTTGCTTGTAACAAAGAAATATCTTTAAAAAATTTTTCAATAGGCAACAGAGCAAAAAGATGACTACATTGCTATAGGCTATGTTGGATGATCAGTAGATCACTTTTGTTAAAAAAGAAAAAAACATGTATATATGTGGACTTCATTTTTAGTTGCACTCACCTCAATTTACTTGATATCTCAGGAAACAAGATGTAACTGAATACATAAAAGTTAATTTTATTACTTTTGATAAGGCATACAAAAAGTAGTCTAAGATGGTTTCCTTAGTATGTATATATCCTATATATTTACATGGGGTATGTAGTATGAAGTAGCTCTAATATTCACTTGCTTGACCTTCTTCAGGTAAAAGATTTGTACAACTGTGTGGGAGATGATAATAACAGTAAAGATGAGTCATCTGATGGGGCTAAGCTTTGGAAAGTGACCTCATTCCATCTGAGCATTAACTAATAATCAATTAAAAAAAAAACAAAACATATTTTTGATGAAAAAAAAAAAAGAATAATATATGAATTTAGTAACCATTTATCTCAAGAGCTTGTGCTATGAAAAATGAAATTCTGGAGGGATGACTTAGTCGATAATTCTGTAATTTTAATTTACTCCTTCGTATAGATAGTTTAAGTAGAACATAAATAACAATGACTGAATAGCTATCAGTACCTCCTGTCAAATGATTTCTGCAAGAATGAAGAGTACTGTGAAAATAATGTCGTTCTCCATCTTTTTCATAGACAGAGGATTTGGCCCTTAAAATTGCTCGTGTACCAGTTTTATAACATCATTTTCATTGCTATTTCAAAATAGAATATGAAAATAGTGTTTTGCCTCTTCCGTCTTGCAGGTTGTATTTATCAGATAATTAGATGACATTGTTCCTATAGCACGTACCAAGTAATTTAGTAATAACATTAACTCATGCTTCCCACAGTGAACTATGCAGATGGTACGTGCAGTCTCTTTAACAGAGTAAATTCTCAGAGTAAAAGCAGTGATAGCCGGGCATGCTGAGAAGAGAGATTGAAAGATACCATTTGTATTATTCTTCATATGAAATCAATCAAAACTAGTGGGGGGGGGAAAAAAAAAGGCAAAGCCAACTTAGCATCAGTGTTGTGAATTGAGAAATGCTTACAAAGAGTGGCATTGAATATATTTATTTCCCTTAACACTCCAATCTAATCATGATGGTGAGCTCTGCGCTTAGAAAAAAGATAGATTAAAAATGTCTTTTATCCTGGGCCTTTTCAATGGCATTATTGGAAGTTTATTAGCAAATAGGCAGCTCCTAAATTTTAGAGGTAGTCTGAGTTGCACAGCAGTCATCTTTTACTTCTATTTCCTCAGAAGTCTTCTTCTAAGATAATAACATGAAGGCATGTTTTGTTACCATGAAACTACATGGATTTTCAGCTTGGAAGTAATATTTGATGCTTCTTAAGTTTACTGCTTTTCTAAACAGTTTATCACTGTGGTATGTCATGTTTCTAATGGAAACAGAAAACCTGTTATGCTCCAGCTAAAATGCTGGAGGCTAGCATACACAGCTTTGCAGTTCCAAGGTCATTTTGGGATTCATTCTATAGCTCTCCAGATACCCACCAGATCCTAACAAGCAGAAGTGAACATATTAAGAATATAAGCTCAATTGAGAGAAAAGAAACGATTGGTAATTCCCTAGCTTCTGCAGAGGTGATTACTAATCCTTTTTGTATTGTGTAAGAACCAGGGAAAATTTCATTCAAACAGATCAGGAGGGTTAAATTAGCTGTAAAAATATAGATTAGTGATGTCATTTTCAGTAAATAATAGGCCAGTAGAAAAATGCCTTATGCCATGGCTAACTAAGTTACTGTGGTAGCTGCCCTTTACACTACTGAAGTAGGCGTATGTCTACTTCACGTGGACAATAGAAATGTGGAGTTTTAGGGGTTTTACTGGTATGATATAGTATTTAATACTGGCAATAATAAGAATTGATAGATTTTTATTACGCTCTTCAGCATCTGATTTATGGAGACTACGTGGCTGAGAGCTCCTGTTTAATGTGAAACACAGGCTTCATGAAGAATGCCGTAATATACTTCTGTCATATCTGTGTCATATGATGGTAAATAAGTACTAGCTCTGAATTTATTCCTTATGAGGAATGTGGAGTCCATGAGCAGAGAGGATTACTGTTATTGCTAGAGTTAAGAGTGAGTAGAAAGTACAGTAAAAAAATTGGGAGTCCTTTTTACTGCTGCATTAGTTGCACAAATGCTTGAATTTTATCTTTTCTGAATAGTACAACTGTTGCCTTTAATATATTTGTCGTCTTTTGCAGTACTTTCCATTCCCTCACCCTTTGGGATAGCTGTAGAGTCCCCAGGACAGTACGTTGTCTTCTGGCTAGATACAAAGCTGAGAGCAGAGCTCTGGGGCTGAGAACACTTAGTAGGAGGGGGGGCATAACGATGTTAGAGCTAATGACTGGATGGAACTTCCATCCTCACAGAGGATCTTTCTTTCCCACTGGCTAAAGCAGCCATAACCTAGGCTGCATTCCTCTGTCGGTCTTACAGCTGTCCACACTGCTCCATCCTTGGAAGCCCCCCGCTTTCCCCTCTGGTAGCTTCCACCCAACTCATCTCACCTACTCCAAACACCAGCCGACAGCGCTGGCACACAGGTTGCCTTGCTTTATTTATGCTGCACGGCTTCTCCTTAAGGCTACATCTCCTTTCCTGTTTCCAATAATGAGGTATGGCCCTTGGTTCAGCTCTAATTTACGTATTTTACTTAGCACAGCTATGATTAGAACAGCCAGTAGTAGTTTAGGAAGCTGTTTCAGCATTTGCTGCTGAAGCCTTCATCCTGCTTCCTGCTTCTCATGCTTGCTTGTTGAGGGCAATCTCCTCCTCATGCTACCGTGTATCTTCTTTCCCCTTTCCACTAAATATTCTTGTCTGTTTTTTGCACCTACTCTTATCTTTCTGCTTTCAAAGGCTACTTATCCCATGTTACTTGTTCACCCAGACAATTTCTTAGATCCCACATAATGCTTCATAATTTTTACCAGTAAATGAATTTGTCTACTCTGTATCAATTATGTATTAGCTGTCACCTAACTGCTCCTACCATCTTCAGATAACTCACTATTTCCTGCCTAGATACAGGAGAAGCACCTCCTGCTCAGAACATTCTGCTGTCTGTACAGCAGTGCCTAAGGGATTCCTGCCCAAATGCTCCTGCTGTCCCTGCTGAAGTAAACCAAGGCTTCCCAGCCAAATCTTTCTGTCCTATCTGAGCTACCTCATGACTTCCCACTCAAAATCCTCAGTGTTGTTTGCTCAGGCACTTGCTCAATCTGCCTAAGTCTATATGTTGCCCTCATACATAGTACAAAAATCTTACGTAGGTTTCTTGTAGCTTTGTACAACTTTTTCATCAAAATGAACATTATGCTTCTGCTTTGATTTTCACTTGCAGATAAAAAAAAGTACTCACTAGATTATTTAAATGTGAGAGATTTTTTTTCAGACACTATACTTGGCAGAACTGCAATCATGATAATTTTGTCCTTGCTGTGACTTAAGTTAGGACTGCTGGGTCTTCACTGAGACAGCCAGGAGGTTACAATGAAATGTTTTTTCAACTTCTAGTACTCTGACCTTACTTTTCATAGAATCATAGAATTGTCTGAGCTGGAAGGGACTCTTAAAGGCCATCTAGTCCAACTCGCCTGCAGCTCCATCCGTTGCTCAGAGCCCTATCCTGCCTGACCTTCAATGTCTCCAGGGATGGGACATCCACCACCTCTCTGGGCAACTTGCTCCACATTTATTGTAAAAAACTTGTTCCTTATATCCAGTCTAAGTCTCTCTTTTTGTCTGAAAGTGTTCCCCTTTGCCCTGTCACAGCAGATTCTCATAAATTGTCCATGTATGATCTCCATTCACCTGCTTTCTGGCATACCCAGCCATTTTGAAGATTAAGCATTATGAAGAAGTACAGGATCACAGAACTGTAGAGGTTGGAAGGAACTTCTGGGGATCATCCACTCCAGTCCCTAAGAAAAATAGAAGCCTTTTAGCAGTACCAATAATTTTGAGATCTTAATTTTGAGATCTTAATTTTGAGTCTTAAATCTTCTGTTCATTAAGGTGACCTTTGTAGTCTAGAAACATGCAGCAATGGTTCCTGTGCAACTTGTGTTACATACATTAGGTAACACTAACAAAGTGAAAGATAAATTCCATATGCATGTTCATAATCTCTAATGCCTCATTGGACCCCACATGTAAAAATAGAAGTAAGCTGTTTTTGCTCACTTGTATGGTTTAGGTAAAATGAGAAGCTTGTGACGCAAACTTAAACTATATGCAGTCCTTCTTAAGTGACATTATCCTGGACTGTAAGTTTTTAACAGACAATTATGATCTTAATTTTTTTATGTTTAATACAATGTTTTACATTGTGACTTTTCCAAGCATGCTTTGTGCTGGAAAGTTTGTGTATCTGAAAATATTAAGCAATTGAAACAAATTCAGGAAATGAACAGCTGAAATTATAGTTGGGTGAACGGACTGATGAGTGGATCTGTCTGCACTGCATGACACAACCCAAGGGTTTGGTTTTACTCGTTTTCTTTGATAAACTCTGTGCCTACCATGGAATTAACTCTATCCCATTAGCAGTGATGTCAACTACTACAATGATGGCAGGTTGCAACTTAACATGGTTCTGAGGGCAAAACTACCAGGTTGGGAAGGATGCCTACTTCCCAGCCATGCACGTGTCACAATGGTTCTTTCTTTCTAGCTGCTGAGGAGTTGAGCACCAACAGAGAGTTATTAAATAGGTTCACCTTAATCCTCCACGTTCAGTTTGGGCTTCATCAACTTTCTATAGTGAGAATAAATATTTAGTTATTCCGAGTGGAAAATATTCTTACTTGTCACTGTGGAACTTGGAATCCATCAATGTCATCTCATTTGTAGATGGGACAAGGGGGAGATATATCTAGGGTGACAGTGAGGAATGGAGTGGACAACACTTGTCTGCACCATGTCATTTCAAAGGGTTTGGAGCTCACTCTGGGTGGGTACAAAAAAGGAGAAAGAATCAAGCCTGGGGCAGTGATGGAAATGGAGGAAATGCAGTGCGCTGAATGAAGTCTAAATACGTAGTTCAAGAACTGGTTGAAAGTCGTCCAACTGAGCTGTATGTACTCAGCTACCCCCACTGCTGTGCTTTTGCAGAAAGCTGGCCTGTGAACCTGGCAATGACTGTGCGCTGTGAGCGTGACAAATGATCGTAGCATTCCACCAGACTGCTGTCGATGTTGTGGAGCCAAGCTGTCTGCAAACACGAAAATAACGAGATGTTTTTAGAGCTCGAAGATACGTATGAAATCCCATTTAGCAGAATACTTGTGCGACAAGCGCTTCATTTGTTTATCAGAGTGCCGCAGTGCCGCCTGCGAGGTGCGGCACGAGCTGATGGCGGCGGAGGGGATGGCGCGAGGCGCCCGTAGCACCTGCACGGCGGGGACGAACCGGCCGAGCGCCGCGCTCGACGGGAGGGGCGGCCTTGTATCTGCACGAGCTTAGCTGAGCTCACTTAGCAGTCTCTGAGTAGCCGAGCGGCCGTTGGTGCGCGTGCTGCGCCCTGAGGGGCGGGAGGTGCGCGCTGCTCCGCGCCCTAAGGTGAGCTTCTAACAGTCGTGCCACACGGCTGTGAGGTGCGTTCGGTGGAGATTTCGTCTTTAGCTGTTGGAAACGAGGTTTGTTTTGTGGTTTTGGTGCGTTTCTCGTGTGTTTAATTCAGCTTTAAAGGTCCTAGTTATTTAAGATCAGTGCACCTTTCGGGTTATGGTGGTGCAGGAGGAGCAGGGAGGAGTTATGAGGGATTTACCAATAGCGCAGTGTATTGCCTCGCTTTTACAAAGGAAGTAGAAAAATCAATAATATGGCTGTGTATCTGAAGTTGCCTAAACTTTTTTTTTTTTTTTTTTTTTTTTTATCCTCCCTCTACAGATCATCTCTAGAGGAGCAGCCCTGCCCAGCACTCAGCACGTGGCGGAGAAGTTCTGGTGTGATATAGAGAATGGAGCAGCTGGCGGGCAGAAGGAAGCTGAGGAAGCGCTTGTGCGTGGGCTTCAGGTAAGAAATGAGAGCTGTCTGAAATGCTGGTAGTATTGGGAGTAACCTCGAAGTGATTACAGAAACGTCTTGATTGTGTTGTGTCTTGTGCAAGTGACTTGTGTTCTTGAGTCTGAAGGAAGGGGGTGTAAACAGGAGCCCCAGCACCACAGATTGCTGTGTGCATATCACACCTGGAAAATAAGTGCAATAGAAGAGACAAAGGATGCTAAAGGTCACACAGCTCTGCTCTGAGGCTCACACAGCTACTGCCAAATGATATGATGAAATTTGATAATGATATTTTATAGATTTTGCAGAATCGTAGAATCCTTAGAGTCGGAAGAGACCTCTGAAGGCCATCTTGTCCAACTCCCTTGCAACTAACAGGGGCACACTACAGCTATATTTTCAGCGGATTCTTCTGGGCAGAGTTAAATAGTTAAATCATAAGAAGAAATCTGTATCAATTGCTTCTGATCATTCCTGGGTCTCTTCTGGCTGATCTTGTGCTTCTGTCACACTTGATGGAGTTTTCATCAGCTGCAATGCTGAAGCTTTGCAAGTTTAGGTATTGTGGCTTGTTTTTTACTAAAACGGTTTATGAAGACGCTCCTAACTTCACTCTGAGAGTAGCATATTACCAAATGTAAACTCCTCCTACTTGGAATCTGCATGAATGTATCTAATGTTTCTATTTGGTAAAATAATTCTGTATTGAACAGTACCACTTTTGTTCTATAGCTAGTTACTAGAATAGTTAAGCTTAGCAAAAAAATCATTTTCAAATCTCATATTCTGAAAACTAGACATGATTTTTCTTAAAGCTGCTTTGGTGTTCCTCAACCTAAGTGGTGAGCTTTCAACCCCAAAATCTCTGGCCTTTGTGTATATCCCTTGATACATGGTGCTGGTGGATGATATGATAGACATGAGTCATCAGTGTGCCCTCACAGCCCAGAAAGCTAGCTGTATTCTCGGCTGCATCAAAAAAGCATGGCCAGTGAGTCAAGAGAAGTGATCCTGCCCCTCTATTCTGCACTGGAGAGACTTCACCTGGAGTACTGCCTTTAGATGTGGAGTTCTCAGTGCAGGAGAGACATAAGCCTGTTGGAGCATGTCCTGATGAGGGCTACAGAGATCATCGAACTGATGGTACCCCTCTCCTATGAGGACAGGCTTAGAGAGTTGGGGCTGTTCAGCTTGGAGAAAAGAAGGCTGTGAGGAGACCTGATAGAAGCCTTTCAGTATCTAAAGGGGACAGACTCTAACCTTGTGAGGTGAGAGAGAGAGGAGGTGAGATTGAGATTGGAAATAAGAAAAGAAATTTTTTATAATAAGTGTAGCGAAGCCCTGGAAGAAGCCCAGAGAGGTCCAGTTGTGTTGTAAGAGACACTCAAGGTAAGGCTGGATGGGTCTCTTTGCAACCTGATCTACCTGCAGATGTCCCTGTATGCTGCAGGGGAGTTGGTCTAGATAACATTTAAAATTCTCTTCAAATTCAAATGATTCTACAGTCCTATGCCATTTATAACATCATAAACTAATCTGAACTTTGAAAAAATGATGCGTTGTTATATGACCATACTTTGTTTGTAAATATGCAGTGGTTCTGTCATGTTTTGAGTACTATTTGCCCCTATGTGATACCCATTACTAGATCCAGCAGCTGATGACTATATATAGCGTATATTTAGATAAAGTATTGGAATAAGGCAGTGTGACTTATGTGTTGTATTGCTGATCGCAGGCATGTAGGACTTCCTCCTGATAGAGATAAGCAGAAGATAGATGAGACTTGAAGGTTGTTTTCAAAAGAAGTAAGGTAGAAAAAAAACACTGGCATAGTTATTGTGCTTGAGAGAAAAGGAGGGTAAGGACAGCAATTACTGTACTTTCATCTTAATTCTGTCTTTGTAGTTTTAAATAATTAGCATGCATTATATATATATATTTAATATATTTCAGACCCCATTTCTGCTGTTCTACAATATAGTAATTGTTTCACTCATTGCCCTTCTTTTTCATCTGCTTTACGTAACACTGCCATCTAGGCCACCTGCTTTGACCTTCCATCTGTGCCTGAGTCTCTGCCAGGCCTACTACTACCGATCTGCCACTTGTACTTCAAATTAAACGAACTGTGACAGGCCAAGCTGAAACATTTCCATGGCTTTTTTTTTTTTTTTTTTTTTTCTTTTTTTTTTCTTTTTTTTTTTTTTCCTTCTTAGCGAAATAGGAACTGGGAGGACCCAGATATATATGTTATTTTTGCACAACAGCAATGAAAAATTTTTCATTGGTATGTATCTTAGGACAAAGCAAACAAATACGTATGGGGAAAGTAATGGTTAAAAGAAATGGATTTGTATGATAACTAAGTTTTAAGAGAGATCTTAGTCTAGAAAAGCAAAAATTAACGAAGAATAGTCTTTGAACCCAATGATCTACCAAGGCATCATGTTTTAATATGATTAACATGATTGCATTCAGGACCTTCCAGATAGGCATTCCAGATATTTTTGTTTCTGAAATTGCATGGGTGGTTTGAGGCTATGTTTCCTTCACATTTTAAGCCAATCTGACTCACTTTGTCCAGCACTTCCTTTTGCTAAATGCTCCTGTGCTGTATGCGTGTATGGGGTGGCTGTGTATTTATCCTCGCTGCTTTGTATTGTCTGAGGGAGCTGAAAAGGCACTCAGTAAATTTACAAAGTACTTCAGTTCTAATTCAAGATGAGGAATAAGAAACTCAGCTGGGGATTCAAGAAGTGCAACAAGCAAATTCAACAGTGCAGTGTAGGGACCCTGTATGTACCCTGTATAGTTTTCTCTAGAGAAATTACAGATATATGTGTGCTGTAGTTATACCTAACTGATTACATAATTAGCTATTTCTGTAAACACATGGTAAGTTTCCGTAAGGTATAGCTAGAAAGCAGTCATTTGATGCTTTTCAGCTAGTAGTTCTATCAACAAATTATAGGCGGAGCTCAGTGGATCAGTTATTCATCATTGACAAGATTAGCAAACTAAAGGGTCAGTTAGGCGTTGAATATGTTTTCAGTTTTGCACTCAGTGAAGTGTTAACTTTAGCTTTTGCTCTGCTGTGGGAGGACATGTTTCCTCTTGTTTTAAACTGCAGTTAGATGTAAAACAAGATTTTTTTTTTTTTCATTGCCTTTCAAAATTTTTTACAGTAGTTGCTGAGGATTTGCAAGATTGAAAATTATATATTTAACTGAAGTTAAATGTAGAGCTAAGGTGCACTGTGAAATAAGGTAACCGAAGAAGAAGTTGCTGTTCTGTGTCGGAGCTGATGTAGCAGCTCATTCTCACTTAAATGGGAGAGTCCATTCCGCCCTTCTCCTTTCTTCTCTGGTGCAGTCAGCTGGATAAGTGTTCACCTCCCTTTTCCTTGAACAGACTTGTGAATCCCTTTGCTGAGCATTGGAGTGTGAAGGCCGAAGAGGCGGCTGAGTTGTTGCAAAAGAAGGGTTGATGGCTGGGAAGTGATGAAGCGTTGAAGGGGGGAAGCAGGGAGAGAGCAAGTCCATCTTTGGGAAATAAAGTGGACTGTAAGATATATTTTAGCTGTAAATTGCAATATCGCCTGGAAAAAAAAATGCATTAAGGCATCAGAAAGATAAAAGGATAGATTGTTTTACAGAAGAAGATAAACCATGATACAAATGCAATAATGGGGCAGCATTCAAGGACTGTGCCTCAACCAAAAAGTGTACAGTCCTACAATATAAGTGAGGCAAACATGGCAGGTCTGGGGATGGCAACCACAGTCAGGTGAGAGTCCAGATCATTGGACATGTCTGTGTAATGAGGCAGGTCTGAGATGAGGCTGGGAAATTGAATGAGCTAGATAGGTTCGATTAGTTCTAGACACGATAACCAGGGTTAGACACAGCTCAGGGATCACTAGGTAAGTTCCGTAATGGTGTGGTGGAGTTTAGGTCAAGAAAAGTCAGTTTATAGACCAGGGTCTGGAGCAGTGACTGGAAACAGACATAGTTACAACACTGCTGCAGTGTTGGTTTCCCAGTGGTAGCATGTGATTGGTTCTGAGAAATTTTGAAGCCCTGTGTCAACAGAACTCTGATCTTGACTAGACAATAAAAAGTAAGCCAGACTTCAAGTCTGATTCTGACCTATACATAGCATACAGTAGGAATGATAATTTACCTCAATATTTTCCAGTGCAAAACAGCTTTAAGGTACATTGAAAAAGAAGGTAGTAAATGAAATATTGTATTTGAGCTGTCTTGCTGTGAGAATTTGACAAATGAGAACACTAGTTCTTCTAAAATTGGAAAAAAACGGTGGGAGATGAGATATGTTTCCACTTCAGTGCTCGTGGCTCAAATCTGGTTGTAGTTACTTTCTTCTTTCTCCTCAGCTGCTCAGATGAATGGCTATATATAATCCAGGTGTTTTCTTTTCCCACCCCAAAATATATAGAGAAGTGCAAAAAAGGGACACCCTGTTGAAGATAAATAGGGTACAAAGAGTGCACTCAACAAGAATTAGTGGTTGTTTTATATCAAGTGTGATATTTGAAGTAGGAGTCAGAGAAAGGATAATTTATAAGTAGCTAAGTAAGACAGTACGCAAGTTTACTCTAAATCTCTCAAGATGCAGCACCCTTGGAAGGTATATAGCTATTACAGATTATCAGGTGTTCTGAGGTTCCGTGTTTTTTCCCCGCTTCTGTAGTTCATTTAACCAAATAGCTGTTGTTGTGTTTTTCTTATTGTTTGTTTGCTTTGAGATACTGTATTAAAGCAGGGCCAGTTTTTGCATTTGGCCTCTTAGGGCATTTGGAACATGTAGCTGTCAGCTCAGAGCTGGATTATTTGTTGAAGTGATAAAAGGCGTTATTGAACCACATTTCCAACCTATATAAATTAACATTGATTTTCATTAATTTCCATTCATAATAGAAGAGCCAAACTGATTTATATTGGTCTCATTTTTATACAGCTGGCTTTTACAGATGGCCAAACTTGCCTTTCTGTTTATACTGTTTTTTAACAAATAACACTTAAATAAAATAGCAAGGGAGAAATGGTGGCATATTGAGAAATATTATGACTGTAATCCAAGTTGATGCAAGTAAAGCTGTACAAACCAAAGTAAATATTTTGTAACACTTGAGGAGAGTTGATGATAAATTTTCAAACTCACTACATTCTATTACTATCAAAAAATGTAGATACAGAGGTCTATACCTATGATATGACTGTACCAAATTCACAAATATAATTTTACACTGTTCCTTACTTTTAGAAAAAGTGTAATGCTGTTAATAAAAGTTACTTATTTTCTTCCTTTAACTATTTTCTTAAGTTTCATAACTTCAAATGGCTGAATACAGCCTGGAAATTAGTTGCAAAGTGTTAGTATTACAGGAAATAACTCAAACTATGACATTTACAATGATCCATTGGGATAATTTCAGAATTTTTTCTATAAATAATCACTGGTGTGGAATTATTATATGTTGATTCTGAATCAGAAATTAAGGACTCATCTGCTGTTATTATGTTACCACATGTTAATAATGCCTGGCAAAGATTTTGCTCCTTACATTATATTTATGGAGAAGTAAGTTAGTACTGTTTTATTCCAGTGGACTGGACTGATGGCCCAGACAGCTATTAGTAGTAGCTACACTGTCATAGTTTATACTCAGAGGTAAAATTTATGTGGGTCAGGACGAAATGTACAACCTGAAAGAGATGTTCTTGGAGAAATACTTTTGCGTTCAGTTTGCTTTGTACTTGTAGTGGACTGTTCAGTAGATGAGGAACAGGTTGTGAGATGATACCCAGAGGATGCTGGGCAGTGCCTCAATATCTGGATGGAGATCTGGAGTGGCAAGTGATGTCCCTCGAGGTCAGTGCTGGTACCAGTGCTCTTTAACATCTTCGTTGATGTTAAAGAGGGATTGAGTGCATTCTAAGCAAGTTTGCGGATGACACCAAGCTGCGTGATGCAGTCAGCACACCCAAGGGATAGAATTACATTCTATCCTAGGCCTCCATAGGCTCAAGCAGTGGGTCCAGATGAACTTCCTGAGGTTCAATAAATCCAAGAGCAGCCCTGCCTAAAGAGACTGGGGGTACTGGTGGATGGTAAGATGGACATGGGCCAGCACTGTGCCTTCGCAGTCCAGAAAGCCAATTGTGTCTTGGGCTGCATGGAAGGAAACGTGGCCGGCAGGTTGAAGGAAGTGATCCTTCTCTCTATTCTGTGCTGGTGAGATGTCACCCAGAGTACTGCATCCAGGTGTCGAGTCCTCAGTACAGGAGAGATGTAACTTGTTGAAGCATGTCCAGCTGAAGGCCATTAAAATAATTCAAGGGACTATCTGAAGGGGGACTACAGGCATGAAAAGGACAGCCTGTTTAGTGGGATCTGTTGGACATCGGGAAGTGAGTCACAGGACCATAGAATCCTTGGAGTTGCAAGGAACCTTCAAAGTTCATGTAGGTCAGCTCTCATGCAATGAACAGGAACATCTGCAACTACATCAGGCTGCTCAGAGCCTGGTCCAGCTGGGGCTTGAAAATCTCCAGGGACAGGGCATCCCCCATATCTCTGAGCAACCTGTTCCATTGCCTCACCACTCTCACTTTAAGACTTTTTCCTTATTTATTGGAAGTTGGACTACATGACCTTTAAAGATCTCTTCAAACTCAAAAGGTTCTACGGTTCTATGATTGTGTCATATTTATGACAGCTAGATTTTCAGTTTATATTTTTGTTATTGAGCTCTTGAAACAATTCAAAAATACCCTGTTATTTTGCGCTACCAGTCTTGGAAATGGAGCTGTAAAGCATGGCATTGCAACAAGTACCTGAGGAAAGATAGCACCAAGAACAAATTTGAATTTGATTGCTGATTCAGCTATGTGTCACTGAAGCAGATCTGCTTAACTGTGTAGCTTTGTTACAAAATTAGTTGGTCTTTTTTTAAAGTAACAATTGTATTTCAGCACCACCTATAGGTATTGAAAGGAAATGTATTCAAATCTGTGATGAGAATCAGATCTCATAGTTAAGTAAAATACGACTTAATTGTAACTAACCTGTTGCTGCTGCTTCAGATGGGTATCTTCTGCTTATGTTCTTAAGTGATATAAATTCTTATCGTGTACTATTTTATATAAGAAATATGTTGTATGAATTTGAATGAACATAGAGAGTGGCAGAAACCTTTCAGGAGTGTCAGTTTTCAAAAATGCTTGCTTTTAGTCAAATACTTTCTATGTAACTGAAAGGCTGGGAAATGAAGACGGTACATTTCACAGTGGAAACTTCCTCTTTTTCCATGAGCAAATATTCTGCAGTTTTGGGAGTGTGATTTTAAACAGTGAAAACAGAAAATGTTTGCCCTTAAACTTGTGCACAGGTTGCTGAGAGTGCAGAATACCTAGTACCATTTTTATCCAGTCTCCCATATTTGTATTGGGAGGGTCCTATGTCAATATTTGGCAAGAGCAGTGCTATTATCCCAGTTTTAAATGAGTAACATGTGAGAACTGAGGTTGCCAAGGTCTCCTAGAGAAATATACATATTTCCCTCTCTATATATGGAGATATATATATGTATGTATGCATATACATGCATATATGAAGTGGAGAAATATGCCTTGTGGTTTAAGGATAAAATGCAACAAAAGTGAGTTGTACTTCTGAGCTTTCTGGCTTGGATTTATGAATGGGAAATTGTTATTGACTATTTCTAGAAAAGAGAGTATAACCATGACTTTGTCATCCCTTTACCATCCCTTTCTGTAATCTCATTGTCTGTTTGAGAACACACAAAGAATCAAACAATTGAGAATTCTTTTCTGGGTGGATATTTTTAGTTTAAAAAAAAAAAAAGTCACCTTTGCTTTGGTAGAAAAAAATGAAATACTTAAAAACAATTCTAAAAAACCTACTCTCAGCAAGTATATTACACTTCTTACCGAAGTGCTTTGAAATGAAGCTCAGTATCTTATCCTTAATAATTTAATGGCATGCTTACATTTTATATTGTGCTTAAAGTGAAACAATAATTATTTTTAAAAAAAACAAACACATTTGAAGTGGACCGATACTATTGGAAATTTCAGTACATGCAATGTAGATGTTGAAGATAGAAGGAGAATGTTCACAGCATGCTCAAAACTAGCAAGTCCTACAGTTTTCATACAAGATTTTCTTTCTGAAGTATCCTAGCTGTGAGCCTACTGATGTAGTCAGTCCAAAGTGAAGAGATTTGTTAGAACAAACCAAAATTTAAATCTTCCTCAAGTGTGACTTGTGTGGTCTCCTCTTTAAGACCTATAATGCATGCTTGAAAATCTCCCAACTGTTCCAGTCTGCTTTTTCGAAGTGGCCCAAATGCAGTGTGGATGTGGCTGTAGGCTGTTAGATGATACTTGTTAGCAGTTCTTGTTATTTGATGCTACTTTCCAAAGATTTAAATTCTTCATTGGTATTTACTTAAGATTAACTTCCCTGAATCCAAGTTCTTAATTTGAACCTGCCTAAGATTTTAATTTAATTAACCTGCCTAAATCTGTATTTAGGTCCTGTTAAGAGAACCTAAAGTACAAAGCTATTGAATTCTCCCTCTACCTCATCATGTGCACCACATGCAGGACATAGCAGGGACTGGATGAAGGGGCAGAAAAACAGTGGGAATATTTCATTTCTTTCTAATGTAATCATGTGCTCTCTGCATAGCCAAGTGATCACTTCAAATTGATATACCTATTCCGACTTTTCAGAGGCTGTGCTTTTGGCATTTTTAGTTAATGTTCAAGTATAGGATTGGAGGAGTTGAAAGGGCAGGTTGCTACAACCTTTACACAAGACAAGAGCTGCAGCTGATGGAGCTTAGTGCTCTGAATCTTTAGAAAGCACAGGTAGGTGGATTTGAATTGACCTTGGTTCATGCTGTGCACTTTGTACTTTGCAATATTCCTTCGTGCATTAACTAGCCAGGCTTTTTTTCTTACTGGCATGCTAAGTTATTTGCATGCTGCAAAAGTATGTTTTTGATCCAATATCCATTTGAAAATTGAAATTAAATTTGTACTATCTCAACTCCAAAACATACAAGACTACAGCTGTGGTACCAATTGATTGAACCAAAAATTAAGAATTATTTGCTTTGTAATCTTACCACATATTCTGCTATTTCTTGCCTAGCAGCTAGCTTGATAAATCTTATTAAATGTAGTCAATAATAATGTTTTTAGTTTCTCTCAAGTATGTTATACTTGCAGGAAGACAAAAGAGAATTTCTTTTTTTGTTCTCCTGTAGGAAAATACTTCGTTACTAAGTTAAATTTGAAAGTAAGATCAATCAAAGGAAATAAGGGCTTTTCTCTATAGCATGGATTTGTTGTTTGTTTTTAAATTTGCTATTGAGAATGATTTTTACCTTATGGAAATAATTTTTTATTCAGAAAAAAAACATAAAACTTTCAGTAACTGTTTAGACATTCCTCCTTTTCGCCCACAAAAATAGTACGTTACAAGCTGTGTGTCTGAAATGAGTGAGCCAGCTAAACAGAGACTAGGACTCAAACCAGTAAATAATGCCATTCCAATGAAACAAGGACACTATTTCCTAAAGAAATCCAGAGACACAGTCTTATGAAAAAAGAGTTTATGTGAGAGGATGGATGGGGACAAAAAAAGAAGAAAGAAGGTGATATCTGCTGGTTGTGGGTTGTAAACCTGGTGTGAGCTTGTTATTTTCTCACTTTGTGATGGTCCCATCAAGGATACCATTCAGCATGCAAACAGGAAAAAAAAATTGTTGGTTCACTAGTATATTTCAATTTGGGTATTTGTAGGAGGATAACACTTAGTATTGTTTATTTAAGTTGGAAACAAAGAAAATGACATCACAGGTTACTCGGTTTTGCCAACTATTGAGCAATGAGTATGAGCCTATTTATACAGGTAAATAAATGTGGTAGTTTCCATCTCTAACTCTGAAGAAATCAACCTTCTGCAGGCTTCAGCACATTTCTTTATCTAAAAAAGAAGCAGAGAGATTCTGTTCTGCTTTTTTATTAAGCAGATGTAAAAACCTGAGTGAAATTTGGCAGCATCAGTTTGTCTTGCTCTTTTCTTGCACGGGGTAGAGATTAAATACAGGAATAAATGAAATGAGAAAACTCTTATGCTGGAGTGAATTAGCAGAGTGTTACAGTTAATGCAAGGTTTTTCAGTGAATTGACCATTTGAATACTTCTTTTTAGTAACAGCAATGTTAATTTTTCAGTGTTAAGTTTTCAGTAAAATTTCTGATTGGTCTGTTCTGTCCCAGTGAGATCCACACTGAATGACTGTTGCACTCACACAAAAGATCATTGGTGTCAGAGTTCTTCAGGTGGAGATAAGATAAGTTCCAAAAAGCACAAAGATCAGTTAATGAGGAGTAGGAGAAGCATATGATTATCTTGTAATTACCTTCAAGCATCAGGTTAAATTATTTTGAATGAACAGCTGGTTATCCTCATGTATTTTGCAGATACTGCAAGCATTACCATTTTTTAGTAATGTTGATTGCTTTTGCATAAAACGTTGGTTTTCCTCTCCATTTATGGGTTATAATACCATATTTAATTGATTTTTTTTTTTTTTTTGAACATGTGTGTTTTGGAGGTGCTTAGTATGTAATTAAGATTCCAAAATCTGATACTTCTCATATTTATTTTGTTGCTGAAAGAGCTTTGCTAGGAAACGTGAAGAATACCCTGAAACCCCAAAGAAATGACAGGAATTAAATAGTATCAGCCAGTCTCATCAGCAGTGACTGTCCAGAAACAGAAAGCAAAATAAATTAAGTACTTTGAGGAAAGAAGGTGATTATGAGTTTTTCTAATCAGTTAGTACTAGGAAAAAAAAGATGAAAAGATTCAGAATTATTTTAGTCTGTAATAATGTGAAATTTTGGTAAAATTCCTGAAAGGATATTACAAACAATATTTATTGCCTTGAATAGTTCACTTATACTTGCTCAAATAGGATTTGAGAGCAGTCACTAAGATCAGGCAATCAATAAGATTGTGTATAGGCACAATTTAAGAGTCTTGCAGGGAGAGAAGTTAAGGTTAGGGAGAAATTAGTTTTTTGCAAGAACAAAATTAATAACATTATGATACTGAGCTGTCGTACGAAGCTTAAATTTCTTTGACATTTCTTCTAATGTTCTTTTTTTAAGAACTTTTATTTCCTTTTTGTGTTAAGCTGTTTACCTGTATGTGCATTGAGATATAGTGTAGTGTTTGAAATCAGAACGTTTACAAAATATAGTGTTGGTATCTTCAAATACAACAGTCTTATAACTTAAGATTTATTCTGAGAAATTTATACTTGCTCTGACATTTTAATTATTTTAGTCTGTCTTTCCTGTGTTTCTATGGAATCTACATCCAATTGAAAACATGGAAATACGTGAATATATTTTTTCTTTTCACTTCTGGTAATTGCTTAGTTTCTCTTCAGTATTTTATTACAATCCAGATAAAATGCATGTCAAAAAATTATAGTCTTTTTTATTGTGTGGCCTATCAGCTACATCTTGTCCATTAATAATGGGAAAATTCGCTCTGTCACAGAACTAGCCATTCATTGGATATGATTTGGGGCTAGAGTGAATTGAATTTGTCCCACATAGCTTGTTCAGCCCATACTGCTACTTGAGCAGTTGACTTCTGAGGGCTTTTTACTTCATTATGCATATAAAAATGCAGAAGGAAGTCCTAGATATGTATATATATTTTTTGTAGCTTATTTTTGTCTTTCTTCAGCATAGTTTTGTTAGAAGAGCTTGAAAAATGAATAGATTTCTTGCAGTACTAGTAGTTCACTCAGAGTACTTCTGTGAGCTTGTGTTGTTAGCCAGTTACTGGCTGTAGAGTGAATAGACAAGAAAAGATGAGAGACAAAAAGAATCTCATTCTAATAACAGTTCAGTTGTGGAGGATTTTGTTAATTATAGTAGGCTGGGAAGAAGTTTATTTTAGCTGAATTATTAACACAGCTACCTTTTTGGGAACCAAGGATAGTATGTTCTTTTTAGAAGTAAGATCCATGTGCTGAGGATAATCGACCACCAGATGTATTGGTGAGAGCATGTTGTACATTCTTTGTGATTTTATATCTGTACCTCAGGATTAGAATCTAATTAGATGATCAAAACTGTTTATTTGTTGGCTAAAAGCTATTAGTCAATGAAGCAACCCTTCAGATTTTTCCTTGGAGAACTGAAGAGAAAATTAAATTTGAAATGCGTAGTTTGATTGAAGCATAGAGGTAATATGCTCTTGAGAATTTAAGTATGGCAGCTGCTTTGAGTAAACAAAACAGAAGAATTCATAAAGCCTTTTAACAGTGGGAGGTCATAGTAGATACCTTTAGCTTCAAGCCTGGATCTGGAATGTAATCTATGAAAGCTATACTTCGATTAGATTTGAGAACTCAGTCTGTTTTCCTATGTAGGTGGGGAAAGGTTATACGAGCTTTCATGGTGCAAAGCCAATTTTTCAGTTTTATCTCCCAGGAATCAGTGAGATTGAGGACTGGGCAGCTTCCCCTAAATAAAGCCATCTTCTGATGATTTACAGGCTTAAGTTTTGCTTACTTTCTTGCCCATCCACGAGGATTTTTAACATGCTTCTGTAATGTTTTATCACCTCTCTTTTGATTATTTTGTTATACTAGGATAGCGAAGACAGGCAATATAGTATTATTACACACTTCTGTATATTATCTGCTGGAGAACAACTTAAGTGACCTCATCAATAATGATAGTGTTGTTTTAGTGAATGTAATGACAGTGGAAATGTGAGCTTATCACACTGTTGATATGATCCATTTAAAAAAAAAACAAAATAATAATCATAATTTAAAAAAAAAGGAAAAAAAAAAAAAAAAAAAACAACGGAGGAGAAGGAATAAAACTCCAGGGAGGATTTTTTTTCCAGTACCTCGACATTTTTCAAGAAGGCAATTCTTGTTAGCATTTTCTGTCTTCATGCTGTCTGATACTTTACTGTCTACATCTCTGAATAACATCTAGGCTTATACAGCTTTTGAAAATTTGAGCAGCAACTTGGTTTGGTGTTTTGTGTCTTTCCCTTCTGCCGATGCTGGCGAATTGTTAATGTAGGAAAAGATGTTTTGAACCTTAAAATCAAAATAGGGTACAGCTGAAAATACAAGTTAACAGAGATTCACTGTGAAAGTGTTGCTTTTTTCTTCAGATTGGAAATGTGAAAGAATAAACCTAGAGTAACGTTCTGTGTGTTTTGCCCAGTGCTGTAGAGTACTAACAACAAAGATGTGCTAGTCTGCTTTAATTTCAAGCTTTCTATACTCTCAATGTGACAAGTACAGATAGGTTTTGGGGATGACTTTCTTTAAGTCTGTAAGTGATAGGAGCCATGCAAAACATTTTCTCAGCTCAATTATGAGCATCTCAGTTGTAGCTTCTAGTATCAGAGGTTCCTTTTTTTGGCTTTTACTTAAACCGTTTGAGTAACTTCTCTTTGCCTTCTGACACACATGTCATGATGCCATTGCTGATTTAGGAGAGGTGTTTGAAGGGAGCCTTCCTGTCATCTCTGCACTACAGATTAAGTGGTTTTTTTTTTCCCCATTTAAAAATACAATTTAGGTGGCATGTGATGTTACTGGTCAAACTCACGGTAGTACTGAAATGAAATGCTCACAATTCTAAGGCATACCCTGTAACATTTTATTTATAATCTCTCTTTAAATCATGTGCTGAAATTTACATTGCATGGAAATTGCGTAACTGACTATTCATTGTTTGTATTTTAGAAGATTTGTGTTAGTGTGTCATTTTTTAAAGTATTTCTGACTTCTGGAAATAGCAGTTTGCATTCTTGACCATGTTTTGTTGTTGTTAGGAGTCAGCATTATTGCTTATATTCCAATATAATTTGGGCAAATAAAAAGTTGACGTTACTTAAAATGATCAATGATCTATGCACAAAAAATGGAAGGCTAATTAAAGAGGGGGGAAAATGGAGAAGGAAAAGGAAAAAGGCTTGAATTAACTGATAACTTATTGCTTTTGCAGCTATCAAGGGTTTTTCATGTAATTCAAGCCCATCATTTAGCTCTGGAGTTAATTTCAAGATCCAGTGACACAGTAAGTAAATTCTGACATTACCAGCATGGATTGGATTTTAATAAGAAAATTACAGTGTAGGCACACAATCTGAAATGTAGATTAAACTCCGCAAGCTGGCACTTTGCAGCTAAGATCTATGAAATAATAACGACAAAAGACAGATTGTGCAAAAAATACGTTCTATTGATGTGGGCTGGAAGAAACTCCTTGTGTTCCTACCATAATTTTCTTTCCTAAAGAATTACCTTTATTCCAGTTCCAAATATTCCAGATATTGTTTCCAGACTTGTTATTGTCTGTAAGTTCTATGAATTTCGCATCTTAAGTTAATTTCAATGTATTTTTGTCAGTTTATTGAAAAATTATTGACATGACATTTAGAATTACTCTAGCATAAAGTAAAAATATACTGCAACACCCTTCAAAATTACTGTTACCCCAATGTTTTCTGAGCCCACTGGTTTCAATTTTACTTCTTAATCCGGGATTAAATGACAGTTGCTACTGTATTGCTTGCTAATGAGCTGTAGATAAACTGGTTAAACATACTGTATTATCTATTCTTAACTTTTCTTACAAGGATCTGGATTTCCTTGGGCACTAATGCAACCACATGATGTTTTTTGAATGTGTTGCTTGTTTTATTAGTATATGTGGAGAAGATAAACTTTAACTGATTTCTTTCCATCTCTTTATCTTGCATGGATAAAGAAAAAAGGAAATAAGGGTTTACTCTTCACAGTCAAATGCCATAGTTGGTAGTAGGGGCAGATGTCAAAAATTCTAAAAATAATTGTACTTTTTAATAAGAGCAAAATTCATACCAGGTAATATGAGAAAATATCAGTGTAGAACTTCATGTTTTGTAGTATGAGATATTAAGACATAATATATATTCCTGCAGCATATAGAACAGATAATTTATTTCTAGAGAGAGACTACTTTGTGCTACTGTTACTGTGCTGTGCTTTATTTGTTTTTTGGATAAAAGGGTCAATTGCAAATGTTATTTGAACTTCTGTCAAAAAGTCAGGTTTAGAAAAGTGTTGTAAAGAATGTATAAAGAAAGAAACATAAAAATATGTGAGCTGATAAATTATTCCATAAAGTCTAAAAGAAGAATTAACATCTGTTGCTTGATGTGGCTTTCTCATTTTTTTATGGGATGAATACAAATGCCTGACACAGCAGGCTTTCTGGCTTGAGGCAGCTAAATCATCCCTCCAGCACCAAGACAAAAAAAGGGCAGTTAATCACCTGCAAGACATTATGACACTTCTTAAACTGAAACCAGAAATACTGCTTTTCATCAAACTCTCTGATACCTGGTTCAGAACGAATATTGTATTAAATGGAGTAGGAGAAGTTTGACTGGGGAGCCTCTGTGTGTGATCTGACCTAAGTTTTGAAGCCTGTGCAATAGTCCAAGACTGAGGAAAATATGCTGGAGTCTTGGCCATAAAGTAGCCTGATTTTCTTGTTAAATGTCTCAGAATTGATGATTCAATAGTAATGATCCAATTTAATGGTTCTGTGTCGAGAATGTGGTTCTGCATAAATAGCCAGCTGTGTTTGAACATTGTTCAGATATCATACAATCACAGAATCAGAGGGATTGGAAGGGATCTCTGGATAAGACCTATTCCAATTCCAATCCCCCTCCCTTAAAGCAGGTTCCCTACAGTAGATTACAAAGGGAAGTGTCCAGGTGAGTTTTGAGTATCTCCAGAGGAGTCTCCACAGACTCTTTAGGGAATGTGGGCTTAGCTCTCTGCTCTGCATTGCTGAAATAGAATGCTTATACTTTGTGTAGTCTTACGGAGTTTGTGGAAATTAACAATGTATTACTCCACTGAAAAAATGGGTTGAGTTCTGCTGCAGTTGTCCAGGTCTGTGTCAGTATCAGTGTCCCTTTTGATTCACTTCAGACCTTTGTTGCACGAGAGTTATTAAATTCCTTGGCTGGTCTCATTACATTAGGCACACAGAAAGCAGTGTGTGTGTTCTCCCTCTGCGTGGTGAAAACTGACTTGCGTTGCTGAAGACAACTTCCATCTATATCACATATTGTCTGTGCATAAAGTTGCTTTTTAATGATTTGACTTTTCATATTACATATTGATTAATTGCCTGTGGTGCAATTCTTAACTTCCAGATCCTGTTCATGCAAAGTAGAACTACGCTATACTTTCGCAGAATCAAATAATACAGGTTAACTTGTTAATTCCTCAGTGACACTATACTTTATACTTATCTGATATCATTGTTTATTTCTTTATTTTCTTTTCTGATTTTTTCTTTCTCATTTTTTTTTTTCTTAGAAGACTTTATTTTACCAGCTGGTTTTACCTCATAGACCTCTCTTTGGCCCAGTTTACTGAAATGCCTCAATAATTTGATGAGTATATTTAGTTCCTAAAAGGTATTGCACGTAAGGATAAAAAAAAAAACAATAACACACACAAAAAAAAAACACCCAGCGATTAAGCAAATACTACAAAACAACGATGTTAATGACTTGAATAGAATACTAACTATGCACTGAAATAGGCCAAAACTGGGGCATACCTCCCTTCGCACCCCCAGTGACTGATCTGCTTTTCTGAATAGTGGACCTAAAATCTGCTTGAGCCAGACAGCTGCAGAGATTTGCCAGATGTTGAAGTATCTCTATGCCTGCAAGGTGGTAAATATTCAGAGTTCCACTGCATTCCACTGAAACTCCTCTTATTTTGGAGGAAAAGAGATGCTCTCACAGTTAGCCACTGTACCACCAGAGTTTCAGTGTGTTTTCTTTTCATATTATATATACTTTACAAAAATATATTTATTCTGTGGACAGGTGACTTTTTTCTGTAACCGTAGAAGAGTACCACACATACCAAATGCTTGCTACATCACAGTTGAGCAACATTTTTAAAAGACGTGGTGTTTTGCTTTGGGTTTGTTTGTTGTTTTTTTTTTTAATCTTTTGGAAAATTGAAGTACCTAAACTCTGTGTATACCAGATAGATAGTGAGTAAATAAATGACAATTCCTGTCCTGTCTTCATCTTATACTTACTTTAGTAATCTGTACCACCTTGATTTGCACATATTCTAACAGAGCAAGGCTTCACTGCCCTAGTGATAAAGCTACACTGAGTAGACTCTATTTTCAAGTCTACTTTGAAATAAAAGGTAGGCAGGTTTTTTTTTCTAGACACTTTGAAGGATATTAGCATAAAGGAGAAAGGTCCATTAGCAAGATAAGAAGTAAATTCCAGGCTGGTTGTACTCTGTACAGTGAGGCTGCCTTCTTCAGAGCTGCAGTGCTTTTCTTTGATTCCAGAGGCACGCAAGGTGGGTTAGTATGCACTGATGAAAGGAAGAAATACATCTTTCCCCTCTTGATCTCTCAGTGAAAGCTACCACCAAAGTCACAAGTGCTTCTTCAAAATAACTAGCAGGTAACCAAATGAAGTATTGTGAAGAGTCATGTTGTTCACCAAACAGCAGTAATCAGTCACCAATCAGTCACAGTTTGGAGTTAAGCACATGCCCTGTGATATGCTCATTACCCGGGCAATACTTAATTAATTAGTCAGTGCCCCCTTAATTCCATAAGAAGAAAAAACTGGTAGCCCATTACTCATGCAGCTATTTGGTTAATTATTTTTCTGTTGTCTTCTGTAACCAAAAGATTGACAGCTGAGGAAGATTTTGATAAGAAAATCAAATGTGTATACTCCCTATCTAAGGACCTTAGATGATACATATATACATATGCTATGTTTAGTAAAAGACAATTTTGTTTTGGAAAAAAAAAAATTTCTGAGTGGGAAACCTAATTTAGCATGAATATTTTTATTTCCAAAAATACATATAAAATCTCTGTAGGGGTTCATCTTTAAATAAATGTGTCTCTTGCTTTGGGCAATTGCAACTTTTCTGGGTTATTTTTTCCTTCTTTCCAGCTGGCCTGTCCACCTGCTCACTATTTGTGTCCAAAAAGCACAGTTCAAAAACCAGTGAGATTTTTTCAAACAACAGAACACATTAGTCATGACAATGCCTGTGTTCTTGATTGTAAAATTTTGACGCAACCTGCAAATAAATTGTGTACTGACCTGTATCACTGAATAAACTAATGGACTTCATGTTGAGAAACAAAATCATAGAGGTGGTGGTGTGGAAAGATTAAATTGTGTATGTTCTTGTGCATGTATTCACAAAGTATTACTTTCCTCATGAATGACCTATAACTCAGAAGGATGCTTTGCCTTGTTTTCTCATTAAATTTGACCTCATCTGAAGCACACTAAAAGAAATGAAGTGAACCTTGAATTTAAAAAAATACTGTTGCCCTGTTTTCTGAATGAATGAATATACATCATCTTGCATGCCTATCTGGAACTAGTCCTGAAAAAACTTCATTTTTCTTATCTTCAGCTTCAGCATTTGAAGAATCCTAACCCCATTCTGGATCCGTGTCCTATTCAAGTTCTTTTTATAGATCATATGTCCGCACTTCAACTTTCCTTTCTTTTGCTAGTTCATCATTAAAGGAATAAAAATGAGAGGCAAGTTTGCAATTTGGCATGCTTCAGATAAAATCATCAGTCATTCTACTTTGTGGGCCTGATAAATGAAATGGATAGAGTTACAGGATTCCTGTGCTTAGGTGCAAGTAACTATCACCTCGTTCCCTTCTGTGGAACACAAAGAGAGGGAATTAAGTTATTTCTTTAAAGCATAACTGAAATATTTATGCAACTTTGATCCTCAAAATAAACCAAAAATGCTTCTGAGAATGATTTGCACTCAAAAATCCTTCTGTCCTGACTAGGTAGGAAATGCAACGCTGTCCTTGTGATGCTTCGTGGGCTGCAGACTTATGACATCCTTCTGTTCAAAGTAAAGGAGTATTCTGTAGCTTCTGCAGTTTTCTGGATAAAAATGTGTGGAGTTCTTCATGTTCTGTATCTTGGAACAGTGCACTTCCCACTACTTACCTGGCAATTCCAGTCTGCACAGCAACCTGAAAGCACAAGGCTGCATGTACAGAAGTGGGCATTTAAAAATGGCAGTTAACAAAAGTTATTCATACTCAGAAGAAATCACAGTGAAATGTATGATGCAGCCTTTTTTCTTTGAATATTAATTCAAACATGCACACACAAAAAATTCTTTTTCTTTTTTCCCTAATACATGGTCTCTGATCTCACTCCTGTGCATCTTTCACTCCTGAGAGGTAGAGCAGTAGAACTACTAGAGATCTCTAATAGTAGATCTTCTGAGTTACCTGATGTGAGCGTATGCTTTATTTACAGTGTCAGCGTGATGGTTTTTCATTGAAACAATGGATTGTAAATCCTCGTAAACTCTTACAGCATTAAGATAACATGCGCAGTCATGAAGATTGTCTGTATGTTATCACTGAATGGCATAGCTTGCTCAAAGCATATTATGGCTGTAAATAATCACTGCCTCACCTGATAACAATTTCTTTCCCTTTAGGTTATTCATAAGCAGCTGAAACAGCAAAAAAAGAAAAAAAAGCAACCAGCTTATAATAACGTTGATTCATAGTTGTGTGTATTCATTTGGCCTCCTGCCCTCCTCACCTCATGTCACATACTTAGCATTATCTCAGGAAAGAAACCCAGGTTTCTGATTGGACTCAGACTATCCTTATACGGTTTTCTTCCTTGATTCAGGAAGTTCTCTGGTGACGATCAGAGATGTTTGTTCAGCTTATGTTCAGATATTGAGAGGAAATTGCTTTATTATCTGTATTAATGCAAGTAGTTTGTTTTAAGAGCTTCCTTGAAATCCAAGTGCAAGCAATAGCAGCTTGCATGTATGAGGATTATACTGTGAAATAAATATGTATGCTTGCATTAGAATAGTCATCCAGTGTATTAGAGCTGACTAGGTATTACGTTATCTTGGCTTTGGGTGGGTTTTGTTACCCTGACGTGTAAGGAAGCAAAAACTGTGACCCCTACTCTCCAACATGCTGTAAAGAAATCAAATAAGCTGTCAGGTTTCTGCCAGAATCTAAAAGGGATTTGTATGGTACTGGAAAGAAATTGTGGAGGATCAAATAGAAATACAGAGTAATACTTAATCTTCTTTTACCAATAGTACCCAGGCTTTATGAAAAATCCTTCTTCTCGACGTGTTTTCTTATTAAAAAGGTCTAATTTAGGAAATGTGGATGGAGACTTCAAGTCTTGATCCAGTTTCACAATGATGTTTAATGAAGATTGATTACCACAGACTCACAAAATTTCCTTTTGGTACTAATCTCTTTGGTGAATAGCATACCACCTGTAGGTTTTGTTTGGAGAGGTATACAAAAATGTGATGATATGTTTTGAATTTGTATTGTCTTTCATAGTGATTATGGAAGTTTTCTATGTGAATGTAATATTTTGTGGGAGATGTTTGTCACATAAAATTATTCCTTGACTAGCTAGTATTTTACAGAAATTAAGTTTGATGTTTTCCTTCGAAGTCATATGAATTTCCACATCTTAAATCGAACTTCTTCGAGAACAGCTGTGTTTAACTACGTTTTACAAAGGATGCACGTAGTTGCAGTGAATAACCTGCAAAAATACTACTTAATCTTGTTACTGATACAGCATGGTTCTGTTGTCAGTGTAATGACACTGTCAGCATTCAGCAGATCACACACATTTTGCTAACATTTCCAATCTGACTTTTCCTCTGATATGCCATTAGTAAATATTTCACGTGAACTGGCTGGAATTAATTCATTCTATTACTATTGTCTTTTCTATTATCTATTATTACTATTACAAAATTATTATGGATGGATTTTTATTTGATTTATTAATCTAGTTACTGGCCAGTATACTTTTGCTGATGAGACAAAAATGCAGTAGTAAATACAGTTTAATGTAGATTTCTCTGAAATATTTTTTTCCTTTGTAAAAAACTTCCTTCTTGCAGTTTTATTACTCGTGTGTTTCAGACATAAGCACGTGCTTAAGGGATTTTGGCTCGTCAGCATCCCAGATGTCTACTCTTCATTTTGAAAATATCAAGCCCAAATGGACAACTCTTGTGCATAGTATTATGTTCCATTTCCTGTCTCTTGAGACAGGCAATCTTGCAAAAGATCTTTTTCAAGTTTTTTTATTTTTGTTAGTGCCATGAAACTGTTTTTCATAGGAAGTGTGTTGAACCCTGTATGTTAGTTGAAGTCATTTCTCTGTCAAAGAAGGGAGCTACTGACTGCAGCTGGAAATTCTGTGAAGCTGCCAGTACTTCATGGTTTCAGTGCAGAGCTGTTAATTGATCCAGCCTGTGATTTAGTGAAACACCTCTGTTCTTCATCTTCTGCTTTGTAACAAAATCCAAAGATGTAAAAATTGTGTGGATTTCAAGATGCTTACAGATAAGTCTGCATTATAAACATTTTTCATAAATTTTCATGGGATCTATTGTGATTTTCACTTATATAATCTCATATTTGCTTTATCTGATAGGAATTCCTTATTCATTGCCCTTTCTATAACCTGCCTCTTCAGAATAGGAACTCTGATGTTTAGACTTCCTATCCATGTTTAATCTGCTCATCATGTATTACTTAATCTCAATTGCTGGGAAAAAAATGTAGTACTGGGAAAATGAGATTTTTGTCTCACTGTTAGGCAGCATGAACTTTGCTGAAGATGGATTAGTATTCTGTTACCTGAGAAGCACCAACTGTCCTTAGCTTCATGGAGAGTGTGAGCATGGCACAGGACAGACAATTTTTCTGTGCCTTCTAGGAGTTGCATTTGCCATATAAATAATTGTCTGGTAAGTAGGTGCATTGCAGGAGGACTGTCAGACAGGAGCAATTGGCTGTTTTCAGTAGTCTGCTTTCTTCTCGTGAGAGCACCTCAGGAACTTGTTAGGTTTAGATATGTTTTCTAAGATAGCAGCTGAAGACAACCAAGATGTATGCAGCATTTTCAAGAAATGTTCTCTGTATCTTCTAAAGAAGCCTTTTTCTCTCCAAGTTTATGCTTGAGCTGTCTGCAAGCCACTGAGTTGGGGAAATAGTGACCAGGCTCGGAGAATAGTGCAGGTCTTCATCGTAGGAGTTGGTCATGATGCTTTGTTTAGGTTTTCTACCAGTCCTTCAGTTTGCTTTTCATCTGGTTGTATTGTCTTTCTATAGCTGGTATAGTCATTAGGAGCGAGCAAGAGGGTGGAACATACAAATAACAACAAGGGCAAATAACAAAAAGAGCCAATCTAGAGCATAATGACATAGTGTTTGAAGTGGGGTGAGCAGAAGGAAGCTGATTTGATGTTGCAGTAGATGGAGATTTGGCAAGTTTGTTAGTAAATACATTGTTACTAGCTGCTTAGACTTTCCTGAGCTGGCAGCAGTTCCTGGTGTCCTCAGCTGCCATTTCCTATAGTTACTCATCCTCTCAAAATACTTTTCTGAAAGCATATTGTGAAACTCCTGTTGTTGCTCCTTATGTCACGGTCTGAGCATCTCTCATGCCTACTTTATTTCCCAGCCATATCATAGAGGAGTATTCAGCCTCACAGGTTGTGAGAAGCTGTTGTGTTTAAAAACAGAAAAACAAAATGGCATAGAAGACTACTTAGGCTCTCTTCAGAGGAGCCTCTATAACCAGTGGCTTCCAGTAAAATTCACCACAGAGAAAATAGTTTTCATTTCTGTTCATCATTTATTGAGACAAAGGAAGTACAGACATGCTCATAACTTTCTCAGAAATCAATACAAAGTACAAAGACAGGAAATAATGCTCGTTCTTGGTCATCTATCTGAATGTGGGTTCCATTGAGTTTCATTTTGGTTAATTTAAACAAGAGATGGAAACAGTTGAATACTGCTATGATAATACATTTATAATTGATAACTGTAATGGTGATATAAGGCATATCAAGGGGGTTTGGAAAAGTGTCTGTAAGGAGGCTGACTTCTTACTAATGCATGTTTAAGTTACTAGAGCTTGAAGATTGCAAACATGTGGATTTCTCTTATGGTTTAGCTTTTCCTCAAGCCAACTGAGGCAGGAGGTGTTGTAATATTTTCAGTAATTACGCATTACATTTAATTTTTTATATAGACCTACTAGTAAAGTATTTTGGAATGTTTTTCAGAAATATTATTTCGGTGTTATATATGCATATATACATGCATTTAATTATTGTATATATATTTGTATACGCTAACAGAATTGAGCATTTTTGTACGTATAAAATATATATTCAGAAATGAAGCTCTTATCAGAGCAACAAAAGGAAAGGATGTGCATGCTTTCTCACTAAAAGAGAAGCAGTTCTGAAATAAAATGAAAACTGAGGTAGTAGTTTTTTCAC
This sequence comes from Meleagris gallopavo, assembly GCF_905368555.1. Classification (NCBI taxonomy): domain Eukaryota; kingdom Metazoa; phylum Chordata; class Aves; order Galliformes; family Phasianidae; genus Meleagris; species Meleagris gallopavo. Next base: position 2,763,217 of record NC_139410.1, read on the forward strand.
AAAGCATAATTTTATCCTAAGGCCTTATCTCTGTCTATAATAAAAATCATACTAACTTGATCCTGTCATCCTGAATAGGAAAGAAATCCTTTAAAGAAAAAAACAAAAAAACCCCTCATGTTTTCAGATAAAATATCTAATTATGTAGTGTTGCAACAGTGACATCCAGTGACTAAGCCAGGAAGTTTTAGACTTAATCTACGTTTTTCTCAATGCTAAAGGACATAGATGGAAAGGGAGGCTTATTTCCTAAGATTCTTAATAAAAAACTGATGATAAGTAGGGGATGCATGAGAATGGAAAACACAGTGAAAGGTGATTAATTAAAATTACGTAGATGTTGATTTATCCATTGTGTCTTTCAGAATTTGACATGGTATGAGCCAAGTGAGGAATAAATTATTTTTAAACAATTGATTTCTCCATTGAGACGTTGTTTATTGAGATCATGCAGCATTTCATATAAGTTTTGATAATTTAACAGTAACAAGTGTTCAACTGGCAATACCTTTTAAATATTTTGTTTCAGGTAAGAACTACCAGAGGGATAAATTCTGCTGTATGATGAAAAAGTTTCCATTTTTATCAGAATAATGAGGTAAAGAATTAAGAAATTTTTCATGTGTAAGTAAGGTGGCAAATTTCATACCAGTCTTTCATACCTGATTCTGTTTTAATTAAAGTCAATGTGAATTTTGTAATGAAATTGAAATCACACATAGCTTCTGGCTCTAAAGAATGAGTGGTATCTCGTACTGACGTGACCCCATAGTTCCTCAGTTATTCAATTTTTTTTTGTTGGAAATGATTCTTGAAATATTGCTATTATTCAAAATGCTATGTAATACATTCTGTGCTTTGTTGTTGTTGGAATTGTATCAGGAAGTAGCTTGTGTCTTTGCTTTTCAAAAAGGTAGTGATAAAAACTAATTATTTAGAATTTCAGCTTTAAAGTGTGTTCCAAGTTTCCTACTATTTTACCATTTGGAATTTGGTGAATGAAGAAATAATTGTAAAATTATGTAAGATCGTAAGTAGAGAAATAAACTGAAAAACTGATTAAGAACTGATAGCACAGCTTCAAGAACAAGCTTAAAGTCCATGCAGTGGAAGTTACTGTGTGCGTACTTGCTTGAGACTCAGTATTCCTTCTGGGCCTCTGCTTCAGATTACTGAGAAGTATGGTACATCCTCAGACTCAGAAATGTAGGCTGCTCTCAATCACTTTTTAAAGCAGAATGGACAAAAATAATGGGAAAACTTGAAAAGTGAAAAACTTGAAAAAAATATTTAAAAGAGATTTTAGAGTACTGCAAAAGTAAAGTTACTGTGATGTATTCTATTCTGTGGAAATTTGTAAAAGAATTAAGCAATAGAAAAATGAATTGGCATCACTAGGGGGCAATAAAACATCAGAAATATCTGTATTGTTGAAGAAGAATGCAAGTACTGTCACATCCTCACTGGCAGAGTCACTTGTGTTATGACCTGAAGAACAGCTTGTATAGGCAAATACTTCTGTGTTTCTCCAGCTGTGTTTTATTGACAGTCTTTCCTCATAGATTATAGATGTCCCCCAAATAATGTATTGTATGTGCATATTATTGTATATAATGTATATTGTATATGCATACACAAAAGTTTGTGTAATGCAAATGCTTTGCCTGCATTTTGTTGCAGTAAAATAGCAGTATTTGACATTTGTACACAATTTTTGTTTCTGAATACCACCACATTCAAGTATAACGTTTTGCTAAGACTTATCAATTTTGCACAAATAAAGTAAAGTTGCATAGTATTGGAAAATTTAAATCTGAAGCTCACTGTCTCTCCCCTCTGTCCACTTCAGCCTCTGTAATCTTCAACTCAGACTGATGACAGAAATTCCAGATGACTGCTGCTCCAGTACTGTTAAGCTATGAGGTTAGTTATTAACCATTTTCTTTCCATCTTCCTGATGTTCTGTTGGTACTTTGTTTACTGATAGAAAGGTAAGAAGGCAATTAAAAAAATGGAGCTGAAAGACAATTTTTGGGGCACAATTACAGTATAAACTACGTTTGTGTCAGATTTCTTAATGGAAAATTTTGGAGATATGAGCGATCTTGAAAGTATTTAGAAGCACTGGTCTTGTCTGCTGTCCTTCAGGCCTTTTTGCTGGGCTTTTCTCATCTGTGATGTTCTGGGGTGTACTCCCTGAGTAAAGCTATCCTGGCTAAAGGATAATAATCACATAAATGTTCTTTTTCGTTTGACTTTCAAACGCCGATTCATTTCAAAATAGGCAAGCAGAAAGTAGCATGCAGAGGGGGGTAGAACATTACTGTGCACATTAACTGAGTGACCCAAGCAAGATTTCTGGGAAAAGAAAGAAATGGTTCTGATACATTATGATAAAAACCTGCAAAAAATTTTTGCATATTCTCTAAATGAATCAACATTTATCATGAAATCAAAAAATACCCACTTTAAGTTTAGACCAGGTCAAGTCCTAGATTTGAATTATTTTTGGACAGATTCGATATCCAGTGTGGCTGCACAAAGCAGTTCCAATGTGATTACCTTGTATAGTGGAGTAAATTTGAGTTTCTGTTCATCCACGTAAAGGAATTCTGAGAATATCAGAATGATGAGGTGTGTCATTTTTGGGAACACAGATGATTTTATTTCTATTAGAAATTTAAAGGCAGATTTAAAAAAAAAAATCACTGTATCATTTTAGCACTTCTGTTTTGGTCCATCTTACTTGTGACTCTTAAAGAGATGTATGGATAGCACTACCAGATATCAGTTCCTAACACATGGGCCCCCAAAATGTTTTTTAAAGGTTTAATGTTACGTACTTGACGGACTGACTGCTTCCATTTAGCTAGCTTCTCCTGAAAGCTCTCCCCTTTATCTGAGCTAGGAGCTGGTAATTAGTAACTGTAGCAGAACCCAACCCCCATTATTTAAGCTGCACCTTTACATTTTGAGTGCCTCTAGTCCACCTCAGGGAAGGTAATCCAATTGATTATTGACCCAGTCAATAGATGGTCAACTCAGCTAGCTACTGACTTTGCCCTGAGATGTGTTGCAGACATGCTTACAATCCAGGAACAACAGACAGAGTATTCAAAATGCTACCAGAAACATTTCTGTTTCTTTCAGAATAAGTAAGCCTGTTAATTGGCTTTGAGAAATTTCCTATCTGTTTCAGGATGTTGATGAATACACAAATAAAAATCCTCCATGAGGGTGATTTGATTTGCTTGTTTGCCTGGAAATAATTGCATTTGGTAACAGCTGCTGATTGTATAAGTTATTGTTCTTCATCTGTTCCTTCTGTTTCTATTTAATTCATTACTTGGGAAATTCCCTTTGTGTTGTGTCCAGGAACAGGATTCTAGTTTGCTGTTTTTATATGGGCAAGTTAAATGTCTCTGTCTTACAGGAGTACTGTGGCTGAGGAAAGGGTTGGATACTATAATTATGTTTACCTTTTGTTTTAGCACACGCTAGCATGCTTCACAGAAGGACTATGTATATTTTACTTAAGGCAGCATAGCCTTTAGCATAGTCAGGCTCTAGATACTGCAATGTAGCCTAGACCTAGTGTGCATAGCATGGCTTTATTTAAAAACAGATAAACATTAAAAAAAAGAACAAATTCAAAACAAACAAAAACAAGATAGTAGAGTTATAAACTACAACGTCTCTATCTTAAATATGCAGTGAATATGGCATTCTCCTGAATCAAAGTCTTCTAGGAACAAATAATAGAGTATCTACAGTCTGTATGTTGTTCTTTGAAAGTGTATTTTGAGTTAGGTACTGCTCTTTAGAAAGCAATCTGCTTAGGCAGATCTGAAAACTTGGAACAGGAAACTTCCCGGCTGCTGTTGCAGATCTCTGACTTCTACCCAGAGTAAACCTCTGTGCTCTACAAAAGCAACGACGACTAGTTGATGAATCAACAGGCAGGGGGCTGCTCTAGAAAGATCAGATTGCAATTTTGCCCTTGTAGTTTTACACCACACCCCCACATATTATCTTAAGCGTGAATTAGGGGAGGATCACATTCTGCTCTGATTCAGGAATTCTTTCTGAGTTCAAGAACTGTTCCTAGGAGTTTGGTGAGTACTTTGTAACATACTTTGTTTTACAAATCTCTTTTTTCAGATGATAGAAAAGTGTCTGCTGTTAGGCTTTCTTTAGAATGTGATAGATGCAATACTCAAATATTTAGATTCCAGCAATATGTGCAGATTAAAAAGGAAGACTTCCATGTAGAGGTCTGAAACGGGACAGCAATTAATGTAGCTTTACAGATATTAATGCAACTCATGTTTGGTTGTCAGAATGCCAGATTAAGGTATTTTTAGCTCCAAATAAGCTTAAGATATTTCAAAGAAAGCCATTAGTTGCAGTTTGAAGGGGCGGAAAAAAATAGCTCTAATAAATTAAAACAATTCCTCTTGTACGGCAACTTCAAGGAAGGCTTGACTCAGACATGATTTTGCCAGGCTATTTCAAATCCTGTAGTCTTTGAAGCAGTTAATACTATGAGAAGATTTAAGGAGAGTTAAATTAATTTGATATTAGTACAATCCAATTTCACTCAGAGTGTGTTACAGGAATTCTCAAGGAAGTAACACACTCAAACAATGAATAGGATAGTGAGTGAGGCTTGCAGACTTTGGTGATCCGACCATCACTGGTGACTTCTTTAATATCTTATTTAAGAATTTGCATAAAATTCATTTTCAGTAACTGTGTAATGAGAAACAATGATACTAGTCTATATTTAAAAAAAAAACAATAACAAAACCTAAACTAAACTGAAATTTAAATAATGGTTCTAGAAAATATAACTTAAAAGAGGAAAAGGCATGTAACAATGAGAAAAGTAGAGTAGAGAGGACAACAGTTTAGATGGGGAGAGTATGTGAAAGGTCAGTGTGACTCAGTACTATAGAAATTAGTCATCAAAGTACTTCATGGAAAACATATAAAGATATAAACCTTCCTTCCTGAATGCCTTACAGACAGTTGCTAAGACAGGAAGTCTAAGCTGTCAGTACAGATATGAACATCTAAGGCAAGCTTAAGTAATTTCTAGGCATCTACTTGAGAAAAATTGTCCTTTTTCCTTTGTAACCTTCTTATTCTTTAATTCTACTAATAGAGAGTTTGTGATCACCTGTGAAGGTGACAAATACTTATATCCATAGTAAATTAATTTAGATTCTTGTTTAAGCTGAATTTGGGGTATGTAATCATTGAAGAGTTTACATTATGTGTAATGCATACAATTAGAACAATGCTAAGGAGCTGAAGATGAAAACACACTCTGCTTTGGCCTCTTTTCCTATCAAATACATCCCATACAAATTTTCATTAAAAATAGTCACAGGAGCAATTACTTGATAAATCCGTATCTTTCATTTTTTTAATATAGCTTTTGTGATAGAAAATATTCAACTATACTTTAAATTGAATTTCTTTTCTGAAAGTAAAATTTCAATAATTCGGTTTATCCTTACTTTGTGTGCTGTTTGATTTGCAGTCTGGAGATGAATTGTATTTCAGCTGTCAATGTAGTTACACGATCTTCAAAGTGCATTTAGTCTTTCAGTGCAGTGTCCACACTTACTAATATTGCTAATGAAAACTCAGCTGTAACTCATCTACTTAATATTCTACATGCAGAATAAGTTTGAACTGTAATTTTATGGTCATCTTGATTCAGGGCTGTTTGAACAATTAATCCAATTTTTAAATTCTCCTTAATATTGGATGTTTAGTGGTCAAAAACCCAAGTCTCAGAAATTATCAGAATCTTGTATACTGCAATTTTGGAGCATGTTGTTTACGATCAGCTTCCAGTACTTAATGCTTTTTGTTTGGATTCTGTTTTGAACAGTCTTCTATCTTTTTTTCTTAAAAACTAGGAGAAGCTTGCCATTCCTAAAGAAACAAAAGCTGTGTAGGTGTTTTTTTTAAGGATTGGTAATGGGGTCTGAATATTTACTGATCTTCACACTTAAACTATCTTTTTTTTTTTTTTTTTTTTTTTTTTTAAAAAAAGAGGACAAACTACCCTCATTTCTGCATGTTTATCTTATGAAGCTGTATTTATTTTACTTTACAAGAGTATGGGACAGAGATTCCCTGGGGACAGAATGAAGCAAAACCATATGGGAAGTCATACAACTCCTTTCCTGTCATAGTTACTTCACAGTAAAATAGATTTATTTTTAGTCCTTTTAATTTTTGTTTATAACTTTGTTCAATTTCCTTAGGGTTTTTTTCCTCCTTTGCTGTTAATGCAACTGATCATTTTCTTCTGTTAATGTTGTTGTCCTGATGTGTGCCACACACAATTGATTATACCCTCCAAGTTAACTAGTTAATGTAATTTGCTCTTCAGACAAAAAAATAAAAACTAAGCCTTTTAATGTGTTGACCCTACTCTCAAGAAAGTTCAACAACCTACTTGCAGAACACAGAGATTTCAATGAACTGATTTTAAAATAACTATATTGAAAGCAGACATTGCAACAAGAAATTTAGAAATAACTGAATTATATGAAGGAAATATTTAGGTGGTACAGTTTGAATTAACATAAAGTTGTGCATTAATGTTTTTGTGTAAACATTTTCTACTTTTCTCCTGAATAACTGTTACTCATTTTTTGTCATGTTCCCCTGGCCTCCTCTCCATAGCTTTGTTGAGCTCATTTCAGTTCTCTGTCTGGCTAGCTACGTTGTTTTATTTTGGTTTTGAGTATCTGCAGGGCAATAATGTGAGGCAGTATGAAGCTGGGGGTATTCCCAGTGGTCATAATTGCAGCATGAACTATGCAGTAATCCAAAGATCACACATCCACTGAACTTAAAATTTTTGCTGTATCCACCTGAGAAAGATAGGGTGAACTAAACTTGATTATTGACAGAGCAAGAAAATTATTATTTTGATGTTAACTATGTGTGCAAAACGTGATTTGTGATGAGGTTTCATGTTAATTGTCAGGTTGTGTTAAAATTTATCGTGGCAGATGGCTCGCTCTTATGCCTCTCTGTAGTAGCTGACAGCTCCACTTAAGAGCAATCAAGTAGTCATGTTTTTGTAGTGTGTACAGTTTCAAAATGTACACACCTGAATTGATGACACGTATACAGCACTGAAATGATTCGGTCCATTAGAGGAGAGCTAAAAAGGACAGGTTAGAAGCTATGTAATGTTGATGTTTGTGGTTGGAGCTGCCATGCTGGTTCCTAAAAGCCTAACTAATTTTGCTGCTTGTCTGTTCTGTTTGCTTTTGTGATGTGAGGGGAGTTACTGTTAGGATGCTGAAGATGTTCCCTGTTTGAAAATGAAAGCTTATGATCAATATTTTTTCTACTATCAGCTACTTCTTGTACAAAACGTAGGACTGGGCATCATTACATGAATCCTGTATACACCTTCACTGCTTAGTCTGCTCAGTACACAATTAATCTGCTCAGTACAATTTTGTTAGAATTGAGAAATGGTGTGATATTAAATAAACATGATAATTCAATTAGCTATAAAACAGCGCATGCAGTAAAAATGCTTTCAGGCAACTCACTGACTTAACAGGCTGAGAAACAATGCTTACAGGTATGTTCAATTAACCATCTGTCATACACCTCCTGGAGGGTGGTACAAGATGCTGTAGGGCAAATATAATGTCTGAGAACTATGGTGAGCTAATAAAAGTCTGTTTTTATATTGGAGGTGCTATAATCATGTCTAATTAGACTTCCTTATCTTTAATGTCAGGCTGTGCTAAATTTAACTTTTGACTACGCATAGCCTATCTCCTGCTATTTGTTCTTCCATGTACTGTATTCTTTGCCTTTTTCCTTTTTTTTTCTCTCCCTTCCATTTCCTGGGCTGTCAGTGTGAATGAGTCACTTTTACAGTCATTACAGTGTCACTTTATGGCATTTTCTGAAACTGTTTCTGACTACTACGGAAATGCTAGCTTTTGTTTTGCTTTTTCCCATTAACTGGTTAGAGACAAAAACCATGCTGAAAAAATGGCTGTTTCTAAACATTCTGGTAACTATAGAAATTGTGCAGAACAGTCTGCTAAATAACCATACATTAAAAAGGGCTCAGAGTGTGCAAGTTTTCTACTTCTCTGGCCTTTTCTGCTAAAAACAGATAACTTTTTGTTATTTTTTTGCATTTAGGTAGAAGGGTAAAAAAGTCCTGGTTATATAAGACCAAACAATGGAGATCTTCATCATTCAATTTCCTTTCTCAAGCTTTGTGTAGCTTGAGAGAAGCGAGTGGCATTACTCACAAATGAAAGAGTTGAATTAAATCAGTAGCCAAGTCACTGTGTTAACACTTAATTCTGATGTCAGGCAACTTAGATGTTGTCTGTTTTCAGATAACAAAATATCTCTAAAAGCTGGTTAGTTTGTGAGCAGCAACCTGCCAGTTACTAAGGAACCATTCTTAAGAATTCAAGCAAATTTGCCTTACTGATATTTTGACGTATAGAAAAACCAGTATTGATGTTGAAATGACCCCTGGCTGTTCCAGAATAGAACCTTGCTGGAGTAAGGAGCTGTACGTACTCCCCAAATTTTTCACATTTTGGTCTCAATATTCAGGCCAATTAACACGAATTACTGCGTTTTCAGAACATTTCCTAGCATTCCCATGATGTGCAATCCTCCACTCAAGTTCTTTGATATTTTACTGAGCTGACTGACATAAATCAAGTATTTTGAATTGTTTCCCATATTAATGCAACGAGAAATAGAATGAATTAAAAATGCATGACAAAATAATAAGAATAAAAAACCAATGTCATGCTTGCAGCTCTAAAACTGTTACTGGGCGACTGAATACGGAGTCAGAAAACTTAGGCTTTTCTAGAGGGCTGGGATTGTTTAGTTTAAAAAGCACTGCCAAGTTGATTTCGATCCTGGATTTTACTGTTCCTTAAGGAACTAAAGGGTTTAAGGATTTAATCATTTCACTACTAAAACGTGCACCTTCTTCATCCAGTTTCTACCTGTGCATGATGTAGTGCTCTTGGGAGTGTATGACCTTGGGGGAAAATTAGCCAGAAAAGAGAGAATTCTTGCCTGGCCAGTAGACTTCACAATAAAATAGATATTGAGTTAGATAGCAATTTCTCAAAACAAAGAATTTAGACTAAAGCATCAATAAGTCCTATTTCTGATGTGATCCTCTTTTCAGGCAAAAATAGGAGTTAAATGCAATAATAGAATTACCATAATTTAGGAAGATTTTTCCTCTCTGTATTAATGCACTAGTTTATCTTCAGAATCACATGCTGACTATTGGTCATGGTAGCTCATGGTGTACATAGTCCTGTTTTGTAGTTTTGTCTCCAGATGGAGAAGCAATTTATTTAGAATTTTCACTTGTGGGTGATTGTCTTACATTTTTCTTCTACTTGGAAACAGACTTGGGGGAATATATTTGGTGACAGTAAAAATGGATTTACTAAATTTTGCAATCTAAAATCTGTACTGTGTAAATTCCTAGAAGAAGGAATAAAGACCTAAACTAGAATGATAATAGTGCGTTAGTGAGATAACATTGTGATGACTTGTTGGAAGAAAGGTAGCATTAGTAAAAAGAGATTAGGAATGCACATCCTTACCACACATAAGTAAGAGACTTCTAAACAGAGCAACTAACTAAGTAGTAGGGTACACAAGCAAATGCAGACAATTGCATCAATTATTTCTACTGAATTTTTTTGAAACATTAGAATGAACTGATGAGTGCCTAGCACAGTGCCATAGTTGGTGGTTTTCATTTTTGTGTTTTAGTAATGTTGTAAGGTTATCCTGCGGTCAGCCAAGTGAAACATAGCCTTTTAGTACAAACACTGCTAGTTAGGAAAATGGGGAATATGCAGGGGGAGAACATTCATCAGTTGCAGAGTGAGAAGAGAAAATTCTGTCTCTGATTTGGTGTTGAAGTACAAGTGCAATTTCCGGTTCTGGCACATATTCTGAGCGGCTATTGCAATTTGGTGGCAAGGTTTTCTGTGTGTATTTCACCCATCTGAGACATCTTTGCTTGCTTGTGTTTTCTTAGATACTACAGTGATGTTTTACTTAGAACTTGGTAGCCAGCTGTTTTCATAGATGCGAATACAAAAACACTAAAGACAAAATAGTGCCTGTAGGCGAAGAACTCCCTACTTATTAAGATTTCTGTGAAGCTGATATTAAACAACTTAGCCAAAGTTTAGTATTATACTTAAAGAGAAAAAGGTATCTATAGGGAAGGAGATATTGAGCCTATTCTCTAATTAGATTTGAGGGTTCCCTAATGAACTGTTAATTAGTTTGGAAATTCTAAAAAATTCTTTCTAAAAATTCATTGCTAAAAAATTAAAGCAAAAGTTTTCCTGAGGTGCTTTCATATATGTGTGTAAAACTTGACCTTTGGCAACTTGAACTTGCTGATAGCTATGAAATAAAGATGTTTCCTTTGTGTGAATGACTACAGCTACACTGCTCCTACATAGAAAATAATAGCAGTACACTTATTAATTAAAGTATTCAATATTAAGAGGGTCTGCAAGATACAAAACACTGCTTAAAAATTCAAGTCCATGTTGCAGAAAGTTTACTGACTGCTGTGAATTGCAATTTCAAGGAACGTGATATCTACAAAATGATGAAATATTTGTTAAAAAAAAATCACAATCCCATGCTTGACAATGAATCCTAGGTCTTCAGATAGAGTAAAACTTATTTGGAAGAATTAGAAATGTCAGTCAACCATGCTTGTGCAGTTGACATTAAAAACTACTTCATATTAAAAAGTGGTATGTTTTAATTACTTATGGATTCTGGGAGATTGTTTAAAATTGTTGCTTAAATTACAAATAATAGCAATGCATCTAGTCTGTACTGGAGATGGGATGAGAGGCTTGCAGTCAGCTGAATACAAACCAAAAGTCTTGTCCTATTCCTCACCACGCTTACAATGCTATGCTAGCGTATCTTGTGTTCTTTTGGAAGCTCATGGTTTGCATATGTACCTGAAAGCTATGTACTACCTTGCTAATAACTTACACAGAATTGTTGAGGAACTTGATTCAAGTTTATGTTGTCATTTTTTTATTCAGGAAGATGAAAGGAAGAAAGAGGGGATGTTTCTTACCTTTAACCTTTATCCTGCTGTTTGTCTGTATCACTGGGCATGCAGCTGATGACTCTGATGATGGGGAAGAAGAGGATGTTCTGGGTAAGACTTTACAGAAAACTATCTCACATAAAAAAAGAACCAAACAAACCCATGATAAAATGCACTGTAGATGTAATTCTGTACTTGGAAAAATTTCAAGGAAACTTGAAAGTTGAGCTAAGTGTAAAACAGTGGTAAAAACAAACTTGCCTCTAAATAGTTGGGAGCAGCTTGGATTTTGCATTAAGATGTAGCAAAATTGGTAGCCACTGTAAGGGCTTTTGTTTCTCTTGCTTCTTGAAACGTCTAATGCTAATCAAACCTGGTATTAGATATCAGAATTACTTCGTCTTTAGCTCTGCTTTAGGATCCCTGGGAAACTTGAGTGTTGAGGGTAAGGAATGTGCAGGTATAACTCAGATTTTACCTTCCTATGCAAAGAGAGTTAGAAACATGATGAATAGCACTGTAGGTCTATATTGCTTTCTCCTGTGTGCAGCTCTCTTCAGTCACAGTTAATCTTCAGAGTTTGTTCTAAAGATAATACAATTCTGGATTGCCCCGTTTGTTTTCCTTGGCCTCACATAAGTTCTCTGTATAATTCCAACTGATACGTTATAGATGGATAAACAAAAACTCACCAGTTAGTACTTTGTGTCAAGAAAAATAATGTCAGAAGTGTGACTTAGAATGAGGGAGCTTCTTGGTTTCTCTTACCGTTATGAGGCCATTGTTCACTGTACTTTCACTTGATTGATATGGTTTATGCTTCTATAGGGCGTATCAATGTAAAATATATTTTAGTTTCATCACAAACAATTTTGAGAAAGCAGATGAGAAAGAAATACACTTTTTGGGCCATATTAAAATGTTTTTTTCTCCTTTTAGAAAATGTTAACTTCTTTCTTACGCTGCAGAGAATGATGCAGTAAATACCTCTCTCATTTGACAGGTCTAATTTTGAAGCCTAACAAAGCATACAGCTAAGGGAAACCTTTTGTTATTGTTGTTGGCAGATTAGCTGCACACATCTTGTCAAATTTCCATCCAGATTGTTTCTTTCTTTAGGTCTTTTACAGTAGTAATTCTTGGGACAAAAACTGTTAATTATGCACAATCACGAAGCTGCTGCAAATGAAGGGAGAGCTTTAATACCATGTTGATATTAGTCACCACATTTTAAATTATAAGCCATTCCATGTTAGTGCTATACTTAGCATGCTAATGTAGTCAGATAAATTCTTACGAAAGGAATTTCTTTCTCTTTAACCTCGATGTACAGAAATGCCTTTCTTGTCTGAGGGCCTACCGGTATTCTGTTACATTTTGTTGCCACACAATAGATGGCAGCACAAGGGCAGTCTGGCAAAACAGCTTCTGACATTTGTGTTTCATTGAATTCCTCTGTGTGGAAAAAATGGCACCCACTGACATGGATGGACTCTTGCTGAATGTTTATGGAGGCCAAGCACTGGATGTGAGCACAATGAGGTGTAGTGGGTGGTGCGTTTCAACAGTTCCAGCAGTGACAGTGGTCACCTCTGCAGGTACAGATTTTAAGAGCATGGCATGCAGGCTTTTCTTCATTGCTGGTGAAAATGCATAACTAATGGTGAAGACTATGTTGACAAACTTTGTTTTTAGCTGAGAATTTGCTCTATCAAGTGCGATTGTGCTCTTTGTATCTGTTGTAGTTTCCGTGGAAATAAATAGGAGGCATTAGTTTCAGACCAACCTCCGTGTTTTGTGCATGTGAAATGTGTGCAGGCACATCTGTGTCTATGTGTATTGATGGCCAAATACTCGTGCTTGCCTTCTCTTCTATTGTTTCTTTCTGAGAAAGAAACCTAATCTTATGACATTCATGGTGAGTTAAGTGTTCCTAGGTGTAAAGTAGTGGGGAAGAACTCTGTCCCTGTTCCCAAACTCAGGATTGATTCAGTTTTCATAAATCCTTTTGAGACTTATTTCTATAGAGTCACTTGTTTATTGTTCAGATGGGGGGGGCATGGCCTTCTGGGGCTCCACAGGGTACTTATTTTAAAGTATGGTAACTTACTAGCACTCCTAAGAAAATAAATGCCTCTGCTGATTCATTAATTGCAAAAAGTGCTATAGAAATAGTCATTATGTTTGCAGCAGATGTCGGTATATCTGGTGGTAACAGTGTCAGTGACTGCAGAGGGAAAGCCTGAGGAGGTAAGAAAAACAATAATTTAGTTTTGTGGTTTTGGTGGGAACTAAGTTTGAGTCCAGAAAGTTCCTAAGATAAACTGTACCAAGCCATCTGTTCATCATCTTTGTATAATTTTGCAACTATGTTTGCGTGTTATTTCTGCTTTGATAGCCCAGAACATTGGTGGGGCAAAATGTAGCAAGCAAAATGATCGAACATAACCCCATGTCTGTAATTCTAGTAGTAAGTTTTCACCATGTCTTCTAGAATGGACTGAGTCTCTGGCACAGGTCATTTATGAGGTCTTATTATTTGTGTGCGAAGAAAATAACATGTTTGTAAACCAGCTGCCAAGTCGCACCTGTCCCCATTTGAGTTGGATTGGTTTCAGTGCAGCTCTAAGTGTTTGATGTTAGCCTTTTAGAAGTTAATCCAAATGTTACTTAAACCTTTCATGTTCTGAAGGCATTTTTCACCCTTTCACTTAAGGATGATTTTACCCTTTTACTTATGGGGATTCCGAAGTTTCATTTTGCAGTGTAGTGTCCTCTCAACTTTTTATATCTGAGCCTTTCCCAGTCCCTTCCAAAGGGACTCTCTATGCTGGAGAAGTTTAGATCTTTGGAATCACTTGTGACATCTAAATCTTGATTCTTCAGGATGATCTAGATAAGGAAATAAGCAAAATTCAGTAATCTGTTTGGTAACCTGAACTCCATAGGAATTTTAATGAAACTCCTGTCTCTTTAATTCATTTAATGCATCTGCATTTCATATTAGAAAATCTTCAATAATATTTTTAAATTTGTCTTCCTGACTTTGGAATCTGTAAGTATCATTTCAGTAATAAGCAAATAACTTATTTTAGGGACTGATTATTTTGAAATTAGACATGAGTCTGTCAATTGTCAGTTTTAAAAATAGAAGATTAACTATCTGCTACAATTTTTGTGCCAATGGTAATTGTGTAATAAGTGTTAATTTTTCAGGGATCTGTATGCTATGGGTTAAAAGATTTTACTGGTGAAACATATTTCCTCTAAGTATAATAGTTACAAATGCCCCAAATGGAATTAGAAGAGTAAACTTCCATTGATGTCATTATTTATGTGGATTTATCTCAGCTGTGCATTTCATTTGAAGATTTTATAGTAAGGACAATTTTATACATTAAATCTAGATAGCCATAGAGTGGGTTAGCTAATAACATTTATTTCTGTGGATTCTTTTAGTTAAAAGTGGAAATTTAATCTTATTAGCAAGAGGAAACTCTGTAATGTTCATGTAAATGCTTGCCATCACTTTTTTCTCTTGCTTTCTGAGCAGTTGTGTGTAGTGCTTCTTTTGCACATACACATTAAGACACATTAGTGTTCTGATTAGCTCTGGCAGAGTGAGGGAAAGATTTCAACTCTGTTCTTCTTGTTGCTCTTGCAAATATATAAGCTCTGTAAAGCTTTCAAAATCCTCTAGGGTAAAAATACTTCCTCTTGGTTATGCAAAGCAGGAAAAATTCTGTTTTGTTGTTGTTGTTGTGTTGTTTGTTGTTTTTTTTAAACACTTGAAAGATTGAATGCAAGAACAGCAAGATCGAAGGAATTAAGGATGATAACCTTTTGGTTATACCAAATGGGTTTATGTGCCAGTAACATTTAATCTGGAAGGGGAATGGTGCCCTCTGCAGGGTTGTCTTGCCACACTACTTACGAGAAGTTTTCATGAGCAGTGTTTGCTATTAGATATGCATGGGAGGGAGAGAGCACAGCAGACACTCTTTCTGCCTTTTATTTATGCAAGGGTAGTCAGTGTGTCTTTGGGAGCTGCCAGAATTTTCTCAATGTATTTGTTGTTCAGAATTTTTTGCAAGCTCCTGTGAATAAATCACTATGTGTAGCTGTTGTAGAGAGTTCTGATAAGACTGAAAGTTTAGAATATGAGCTCTTTTGGTTCATAACTGTAACCACTTTTCCATTTGATTGAATGGAACTGTTCTTCCAATGGAGATGATGACCTTCTTTTACATCTCTGTTTAATTTGTTCAGAGCTTTACACACTTATATTAGCAAGTGTTTTTCTAGCAGAACAGGCAAGCAATCTGATTTTGAAGTTGAATTCTACAATGAAGCAATCCAAGTTCATAACAGTTGTCCTACTTCTCTTTATCACAGGTGTTCCTTTGCCACCACTGAAACTGGGGCATTCAGACTGTGCCCTGAAAGCAGATGAAGGTCCTTGCAAAGCAATCCACATGCGCTTTTACTTCAACATTCAAAGCCGTGAGTGTGAAATATTTGAATATGGTGGATGCCACGGCAACGCAAACAACTTTCTAACTTTGGAAGAATGTCAGAACAAATGTGTGGTAACAGGCCAGTACCCATTCTCTTCTTCTTCTAGCAGTTCTTCTAACTGTCATCCACAAACCTTATGTTTTGTAAAGTTCTGGTTAATAAGGTGATATGATGTTTCTAATTCTGATGTTCCCAATTATTATACTCTATTCTAGTCATCTGAATTATTTCAGATTCTGCAAGCAGACATTCTAGATTTGGAAAGATAAATTGTGATTTTCTAGCTGATCTGCAAGAAAGCTTATTTTCTAGTTAGGGGCATGTTTTGCATGAGTTGTTAAAATGAAATTGATCTTGACACTGGGTTAAACTGGTGGTCAACACATTAATTGCTTTGAAAATATCACACCCAATTTCTCGTTCTACATTTCTGTTTCTTTGAGAAGCTGATAGAGCTGTCAAAAATCTTGAACAGCTGCTATGATTCAACAAAATTGGAACTGCAATAATAAGTCTCTTTTAAAATATCAGTTACAGCTGTTGGACTTAAAAGATCTGTTTTGTTGGAATTGAATTAATCATTAGAAAGAGGAAAATGAGATACAAAATATACAGCAAGTGCCCTGTAAATGCTGATTTTGCAATTAAAAATGATGGTAATAATTATTTAAGGCCTTCAGTACTGTGAAGGTTTTACAGAGAAAAGGAAGCAGGTTTTCTTTCTTACCTGTAAATATTGAGCCAGAATAGTGTGGTTGATTAGAGCACAAACCTCAGTGCAATTGTATGTATAGGTAATAGCAAAGTTTAACCTGATATTCTCTACATAAGCAAAATTTCACTGATGGGATGATATCATAACAGCCAACAGAAGTAAAATATGTCCTTCCTAACAGATTTTGTCTGGTCTTCATCACTTTGACCTTTCTACCAAAAAGACTATATGCATTTTGTTTCCTCACTAAATACGAAGGACTGTTCACAGCTATTTTCTGACCTGCTGGGATCCCCATGCTTTCATTTGTTGTACCTGGCACTATAGACAATCTACTCAAAAGAAAAGAAGGAAAACAAAATGCCATAATAATGAATGCTGATTTCAGTTATTTTTGTAAGAGATTATATTTTGATTTCAAACAATCTCATGCATATAGGAATATTCCTAGCAGGATGAAAGTAATAGCACGAAGTTTTACCAACATTTTGTCAGAGTGAAAAAGATCAGATAACTCCATTCTTTAACTGAATGGCAATTTTTTTTGAGACTTTCACATATTTATTGGCATCTGATAAAGGTCATTAATGAGCCTTGGGGACAAGATGTGCTTCTTGGAAGAAGCAGCAAGACCAGCTTTAGTCTCATTCCATTTGAGTTGAGGAGTTGAGTCATATATGTGTAAATGTAACCCTAATGATAGGAAGGCTTAAACTGGAAGGAGATCACTGAGAAATAATGTTTTTGATATCATAATTAGTTAGTAAATAACATCATCTAGCATTTTGCATTTAAGAAAAAAGTATAAAGAAAAGCATCTTTCTGAATATGAACATCTTGCAGTTAATGCTTGTACGTGTTTAGTCAGTGAAACTGTGCTACTTGGATCTGAATTGTGTCGTAGCTCAGCTTTTACTGAACTGATGCAGAAATCAAAGAACCTTTATATCACTGATTCGATTTATTTTCTTGTTAAAGTTTCAGATATTGCTAGAATTGCAATTAGTATACAAAATTAATGCAAAAATGACATTTGCTTCTTTTTCATCATAACTTTCTACAGATCTGTCTGTCTAAAGTTCTAGCTGTTGATTCTGTTCAGAAACTGAGTCCTGTGATATCTAAGAGCAAATGGCCAGTGCTGTCTAGAGCACAGCTTATATTCAGTAGCAGGTTTCAAGATTTCATTTATTACAGCCTAAGCACTAATTCTGCCATGTCTGTATTTGGGTTGTTTTCTTCAATCACAATAGGCCACTTCTAACCGAGGAAAGTAGAGATTTAGTCCTTGAGGTTTAGAATGCAAGAGTTGGTCTTGCCTCACAAGCAGGCTGAAGCATCCACCAAACTGAATCTAAATGACATACCTTTAACATTTCCTAATCATCATTCTATTGAAGGTTTCTGGCTAGAGAAACTGATGTCCCTCCTCTACTTAATCCAGATTGGGCTGATTTTTTCAGTAGGAATTAATATTATTTATTCTGTATGTTTATGTATGTAGAAAATGTACCCCCATCAGAATTGAATGATGGTATTTTATTAGCATTCAAGGAAAGTGTAGTTTGATTGAATTTCTACCCAAAAGATTTGCTTTGAAAATTTAATACAGATGATGTTTCTGGAAATTTTTTGTTTGTTTTATGAAAATTAAAAATTACACAAAGGGTAAGAATGAAGATTGCAGAATTATCTTATCTTACTACTTCTATAACAAGGAAGAACATAACAGCAATTCCAGATTTCTTTTTCCAGAAAGAATTGTTTTCAACCTTCTGCTTTAATATCATAAATAGCACAAGGAACATTTAACTCTGACTGTATGTGGCATACAAAAGGAATTACCATATAAGAGGTTGTTAAATAGATCTTCTCTGGAGCTGCTGGCAGTATCAATAGCTACAGCAGTTGGGCTAAATAAGTCTGCTGATTAAATGTCTCTTAAGGACTAAGATCATATAATTCAAGATTCTGACTCCAGTAACGTGAGGAATTTGCCAGTTCATTTCGATATGGGCACAATTCCACTGTTTTCCATATCTTCTAGTTTCAAGTACATCAGTTCTTCCCACATGAGAAAACAATAGTTCAGTCCTTTGTACCAAGATTTTGTGCTACCTCGCTAATAAAGAGAGTAAAGAAAGGGAAAGAGGTGTTATGTTCTTGTTCTTCGATGCTCACAGTCACTGAAGCATTCTGGTTTTACAGGTGAGACTTTACATCATTGTTTTTATTGAATATTTTTCTTTTTATTTATATTGCAGAATTGCCTCTGGAGGTGATGCTAGCAAAAATTAAGAGAGGTAATTATGTTTATATAAGTAATCTTAGACAACATACAATAAGGTATTTAGCTGCTT
This sequence comes from Meleagris gallopavo, assembly GCF_905368555.1. Lineage (NCBI taxonomy): Eukaryota > Metazoa > Chordata > Aves > Galliformes > Phasianidae > Meleagris > Meleagris gallopavo. The sequence continues at coordinate 2,781,962 of NC_139410.1, forward strand.
TGGGTAGATTATGTATTGTTCCAATACCTCCAGATGGGTTTTATTACTTCCGTGGTGTTTCTAAGATGATAATCTAGAAAGAAAATGAAATGCATTGAGAAATCAGCATTTGAGGATTATTGTACAACTTTTTTTTCTTTGCTGCCAGAATGCTTGGTATCGTGTCTGATTATTCAGTCAAATTATGCAGTATTCATTTATTGAATTTTTCTTGATATTATAATTGCAGATTAGGAACTAGACTAAAAAATGGTACTCAGAGCAGTTGCTTTGCCTCCCAGTTTCTTATGTCCTTTTAAAGAGGTAGGCAATCCCAGATAAAATGTATTTTTTTTTAAAACTGCTATATCCTTTTTCCTTTTATTTTAACATTACCTTCTGTGTAATTCACACCAATGTGGATTAAAGCAACTACATAAATGGGAAGAATATGTACTTAGGTTCAAATGATCTGGTTTTAAATCAGAATAAAAATTAATTTTAATCTTAAAGCTTCATTTTAGAACACTTAAAATGAGTATTGTGACTCCTTTATAATTTAGTGGTTATTTGAAAAAAAGAAAAGCAATGAAAATGTCCTATAATGTTCTAGCACAATATTGCAGTGTTACATAGAACAAAAGCAGTACATTAGAACTGCATTTATTTTACAGATGGTCTGCATTCTAAAGTGACTAAGTTTATTATGTCAACTTCCTCCCACTCTATTGTTGTCTTAGCATCTGGTGTATTTTGTTTTTTTTCTTCCCTCACCCTGTTCATCATTTACCTTGATTCACAGAAAAGCCCAACTTCTGTTATCATGAGAAAGACCCTGGAATTTGCCGAGGCTTTTTTTCCAGGTATTTTTATAACAAAGAGACAAAAATATGTGAAATATTCAAGTATGGTGGGTGCCTAGGAAACCAGAACAACTTTAGGAGTTTAGAAGAATGCCAGACTACCTGCCAAGGCAACCGTAAGTTGTTGTCTTTGTTATTCTTAGTTTTATTCTTCTATAAGCAGCATTGTGTTTTGAAGGTGTTTATCATGGGGGAAAAAAAAACAAACAGCTTAAGAGACTCTGAAATGGAATAATTTACACCTGAAATTAACAGAATTGTATATTTGTATATAATGAGATTATAAAGACAGAGAAAGACAGAGAATGGAGAAATGGATCTGCTCTGGTTGCATCCACATAAAGCTTTTTTTTTTCTTTTTTTTTTTTTTAATCTAGATATGCTAGCTGCTTGGCCTTACAATGCCATAAAATATTCACATGTATATATTTTAACCCATACATCTGAATATACTCCGTTCAAAGAGATCTTGTGAGGAAAAGATTTCTATTTTTACTGTTTCCCTACCATGGGTTGCTACCTTCCCATCAAAGAACCTGTCTTTCAGTTCTGAATGATTCAGCTGCACAGCTTGAGCTATGAAACAGCAACTTAGATGACCACAGATCATTCTTTTGCTTCGCTGTCCTTCTCATTCCTGCGAATTGTTGTGTATCAGAATACAATAACGTTTCCTAACTCCTCTCTGCTTCTCAGGGCACGGGGTTGTATTCATGGGACAGATACATTCACTCACCCACAGCCTCCAGGAGGTTGAGGAGCCATTGCTATATTGCTATAGTTGAAAAAGAAAATGTTTTGTTGATTTTTTTTTTTTTTCCTTTGCTTTGCTTTGCTTTAGTGGTACTGATTTTCCTCATTATTTTCCTTTCATTTTTCTTTTAGCAAACTTACTGTCAGTTGTTCCAGATGAGGAACATCCTGACCGTATGAACAGTAGCTCCCGAGAGGAAGGACACAATCAGTTTCCTGGGATTTTTGGTAAGAATTTACTTTTGCTGTTGATAGCTGTTGGTTTTTAATGCAAACTCTCCTTGGCTTGCCTGCTCTTTTAATTGTCTATCTGAGGATTTATTCATTGGTTGAAATACATAAGCATAGTGAACCAGGAACATTAGAACTAGCTTCATGGCCATTTTTGTCGTAAATAATACATATTTTGAAAACATACCATCACTGCAAAATGTCTGCTAGTAATATAACAACCGTACCAAACCATGTTTAATTTAAATCACACATAAATAAAATGAAAGGAGAAAAAGAAATCCAACCTAAAGTTGCTTTAAAACATTAGTTTCCTCTGCCTTCGGGACTTGAAGAAATGCTGTCTTATAGTAGTATTAATAACAACATGTAACAAATCAGATTGGTACTAATTACAGTTTAGTTTCAGTACTTTGTTGTGTCTAGATAGCCTATCACTTAATATTTTATTCCCCCTCCTGCCTTTTTTTTTTTCCTTTTAGTAAATTTGTTGCCAACTGTTCCAAATGAGGAAGAGTCCCATATTGTGAACAGTAGTCACCCAGAGGAAGTGCGCAAGCGGTTTCCCAGTTCATTTGGTAAGAATTTACTTTTGCAGTTCTTAGCTCTCAGTTTTTATCTGTGCTCTTGATTTCTTTTCCATTTCCACTTATTTTCCAGTGTATCTGAGACTAAAGAATTGGTTTTGATCTGTGTCAGTTATTTTGGTAAGCAGGGCAAGTCAAATGAAGAAATGTATTTCTACTTATATATCTTCTATAGATATCAGATAGTGAAATACTGATCACACCTTGTCCTGTTCAAGGTATTTTTGCACTACTATGTAGTATAATTTCCACTATAGATTGCTGGTACTTGCTCACACTGTAAAGCTGGATTGAATTTGAGGCATGTCATTTTTATGATCCACAGTTAAGCAAGAGGAAACAAGAAACAATTGGGAAAAGACTGAGCATTCTTACCAAGTATTTCTGTTTGTTCTTTTTTTGCATTTACTCTTACTTGTACTTTTGGGGGTTGAATGATGGTTTACACATTGATCAATGCCTTTGTGTATTATACAGTCTGTAAGATAATGAGCATGTGGAATAACATTTCTGTGCTCTTTGACAGAATCACGTCTAACGAAGTTTCAATGTATGTTATATTCTAATTTTTTTTGCTTGTACTGTGATAATGTACAGTTGGTTTAAGGTAAGTTTCTGAGATAGCTGGATCTTATACCACATACAAAACATCAACGCACTCTGCCATTAAAATGACTGAGTATAAAACAATAAGCCTCTTGGCAGCTTATTTTACTGAAAAATATTTGCATAGTTTAAGATCTGGTAATAAATCTACTGATACAGAATTCTACCTGCTCTCAGATTTTTACTCATAATATGAACCCCCAGATCCACAAAGCAACTAACCTATAAAAGCAGAGAGGCATTATTCACTGTGTTTTCTTTGAGAAAACTGGGGAAAAAAAGAAAAAAAATGTTCTTGATTATATCAGCAATGGTGAATTTTGAGGTAAAGCAGATTTGGGGAGGGTAAGAGACTGGAAGGCTAGTGGAAGAAAGGCTGCAGTAACAAGGGTAGGTGGAGTCAGTGTAGCTGGGAAACATGAAATTGGAAGGATTGTTGAAATTCAGTGAAAAGTATGAAGACCTTACTTTCTACTTCATAATCTTTGTCTGTCTTGCACTAGGCAGCATCTGAAGTTGCAAAGTAGAGCTGTTTCACACAAATATGCATTTTCCACATCCCTCTGAGAGGGATGAGAATATAGTTGTACACATATAAAATTCAGTTGAGCTGCTTGGCATGGAGTGTCTGATTCTTGTCTTCTCAAGCACAGATGAAGTAGCTGATCTGCTACCAATATATATTTTGGGTGCTTGTTGGTCTGGCTATGTATTTTCTTTTTTTTTTTTTTAAATACTTGACCACCATTACAAAAAAAAAAAAATTCCAAGGACTTGTCAATTTGAGAACACCTCACCATGCAATTTAAATGCTTTTTCTGTTGATTTCAAGAAAAAAATATGTATTACTGGTGGTATGTATAACTCTATCATAATCTCAAATTAATATATTTCCAGCAAAATTCTTCATCTTGAGCAGATAAAGCTCTTCCAAGGCCAAAGGAAACTGGCATTTTGGCATGTCAACATAAGACTAGTGCTCTCTCCCAGCAATTAACTTTCTTGCAGAGAGTCAATATGTTTCTGATGTCATCTAAAACAGATTCTAGGGATGTGAAAGACAAGAATCAAGACTCTTATTTCTAGATCAAGTGAAGTGACCTATGGAAATGAAGAGTGCTATATACTACACTCAGCTTGTGAAATCTAAGTGGGCTGTAAGATCAAATGTCAGCTTTCCACTCAGTAAGTATGGAATGGCAGAAGGAAGCAGCTCCTGTTATTATTTTTTGTTAGGGCCATATCTTTTGCTGATATAAATTGACATAGCTCTATTTGCTTTAATGGATCTGCACCAATTTATGCCTAGAGAATACTGTTAAGTGGAGATGACTCATTATTGTTTGTAGTAGTTTGTGTACTTGAAGAGTGTTTTATTATCCTTCTGCTGTAACTGGAATGAGAAACTGAAGTCTGAATATTTAAAAAATCTGGCACTAAGTCTGAAGTTTCATGTATGCCACAATCCTGTGTTTAGTGGAAGAGCATAGAGTACGTCTTATTTTCATCTAGCTCATGAAGATCATTTCAAACGTCTTTTAATGTTTTTAATTAATTAACGGTTCATTGTCACACACTTCAACCCCAGCTAAGCCTGAAATAAAGTGCTTTTTGTTGCAAATTAAGTTAGAGATTTTTTTTCTTGTGTAAATATGAGTCCATATCTAACTGCAAATGTTTCATAAATTCCTAAGTATGACCATATCTCTTGTTTACATCAGAGGGAGGCTGTCTGGGATTGAAGAAAAGGCAATATTTTAAGATTTGTGTTTAAAACTGTGAGCTTTGAAAGATTTTTGGGTAGCAACTTGTAGGAAGCTATTAGATGTCATTTACCTATATGAATTCTGAATTCTTTTTTGCCATGCCCATTCATGACCTGACTTTTATCACATATTTTTTGCAAATAATATGCATAGCTAATCCAAGGGTTATGAGCTTGGTACTGGATATTTAAAACCTATTTAAATGAGATATTTGGGATAAACAAAACAGGATGAGCACAAGCATGAAGACAGTCTTATGGCCTTGTTGATGTCAGTGCAAGTATTGGTTTGATTTTGTATAAAATGAATCAAATGCCATAAGATCAGCCATGTGACTCCATACATAATGAAGTTAGAAAGCATTTCATGACATTTGTTAATTTGTGATTTCGTATGATCCAAAAGATGTTGATATGTTGGTATGTGAAATGTAATGAATAATGCTAATTGCAGTATAAAAGTGGTATTCGTAAAGCATAATCTAAATTGAGAGCAAAGAAAATTAAAAAACAAAAACACTTCTATCTGGACTAATCTCTCAATGAAGTTGACATATGTAATTAACTTATACAAAATTAATGATTACATTGGGGAAAATAATTCTGGTAGTGGGATATGTGTTGGCAGTTTTTGTTTGTTTTTTCTGTTTTTAATGTATATCCCTTAGTCTCTGCAGTTTTGTCGTTTGTAGGATTTGCTCATTTGTTTTGTTTTTTTTCCTTGTAGAAAAGCTAGGAGATAAAAAAAACCATTTCAACAATTTTCAGAATTTTGCTATATGAAAAAATTAAGAGGTTTTCTTCAGGAGTTGATTGCTTCTGTCAGTGTGAAGAATATGCAGATATTTTGCAGATGAGCAGAAATAATGTTTTAGCGTCTTGGGCATTTTTCTGGTGATCTAGACAATAATATCTTTTTTAGGCACAGAACAGATTTAGAAACAAAATAAAATACGTAAACTTTAGAAACAGGGATTCTGAGAAGCATTTGGATACCACTCTGCCAGTTGCTTTATACATACTATAAACAGTCCTTACTTATCAGTTAGCAATGCTCCAAAAGCTTTAATTGTTGAGAACACCTGCCTTAGGGGACTTGGGAATCTCTCTAGAGAATCCACATACCAGACAGGGAGTTTATATTAGAAGTATATATTTAAATTCTGTTATAATTAACAAAACAATTTAATTTACCCCCTTTATCACTGGAAAGCCTTAGTATTGCTATAAAATAGGTAAGCACATTTTGTTGTGTTGGGTTGTTTTTTTTTTGATTTTTAAAAAATTTCTTTTGACTATTAGTTTCCTTCCAGCTATGGTGTCATTACTTCTAGGCACAGGAGTTCCCAGAGAGCCAATACCAAAACCAGCAGTCATCAATTTATCTATCGTCTGCATTACAAATAGGGCAGTAGATTTAATATCTATTGTAGGCACGTATTCTGGATCAAAAATAAACTTCACATTCTGTTATAATAATGTCACAGGTAATACAGGGAAATTAATTAGTGCTTATTTCGTAACTTGAAACTAGTTTTATCTGACTTGAAATACCATTTCATGATTCAGCTTTCGCATTTGCAACATTCTTCTTGAATAGTACACTATTGCTAATATGGCTCTGAATATATTAATAATTTAATTTGCCTGTCTTCCGTAAGTTACCTTTTTATTTCTTTTTTTGGCAATTTTTCGTAGTTTTTTCACCATGCCTGTTCAGCTATTATACTTAGCAAACAAGCCTTTTTAATCAGATACATATAAGCCAAATATAAAGTGTAGTGTATTCTTTTCAGTTTGGTTTTTTTTTTTTTTTTTTCCTTTTCAGCTTCTTGAATTGCTCAAGTTAACTCATGACTTCTTGCTTTCAGTAACTCACCTGCTTCCCACTTTTCTGAAAAGTAGGATGCCTTCAGTTCTGTTGTAACCCAAGTTATTTCCTAAAATTTTAACTTGGTCTTTCCTCTGAAGAACTTTTGCTGGCTACATGGCTTTCTAACTTCAAGTACACAATTTAATTAGCTTCACTTGTCCTTTTATGCAATCAGACTTCAACTATTTCAACTCTGCAGCTTCTTTAAGGAAAACGGCACTCCTTCAGACCCCTCATAACTTTTGATACAATGGTTCCTGTTCATCTTTTTGTTTTCTGTACAGCAACCATATGTCAGTTGTGCTTTTGTTTATGAGTCTCTCCAGGATGGTAGATAACAGTTTCTCCAGATTTGAGAATTCTGGCATAGATGAGCTGCTTGAATTTGCCCCAGTGCACAGGTACTTCGGTTAAATTAGGGTTATCTTCTGGTATTTCAGTTCTCATAATCTCGCTTGCAGCAACACTGAAGAAACAAACCATCAGACTTCTGTGAATGGTAAAAACTTAACAGCAGCCCTAAAATCACCCGCATTGCAGTTGTTTTGAGCACTTAAATCTTTGCATTCAATTGTTTGTTTTTCTGCAAGTTAGAAGCATTTTCTTGATAACTGCTCAGTGTTCTCCAGTAGAACAAATTTTGTTATTTATGTCAAGCTTTCTATATTCATTAAAAAAACAAACAAACAAGCAAAAACAGAAGAAAAAAAAAAAGCAAACAGTAAGGTATTGAATCTTACATTAAAAATGCTATGCTTGTACATCATTCCAAAAGTAATGCCTCCTTTCTTTCTTTGGAAACTACGAGTGCTACGAAGAGCACAATAGTGCTAGTTGGTAGAGCAAATTCTCAGCTACAAAACTGTTTTTCGGCGTAATCACCACCACTGGCTATATGCATTTTCACCAGCAGTGAACAAGGGCTTGCATACTGCGCTTTTAAAAATCTACACCAGTGAAGATGACTTGCTATGACTGCTAAAAGGCACCACACAATGTCTCACTGTGCTCGCATACACTGTTTGGGCTCCAGAAACATTGAGAAGTATCAATGAATGTCATTGAGTACCATTTTTTCCACAGGTAGAAATTCGGTGTCTCACCTTACATCATACACACTTCCATGTCAGAAGCCATTTTGTCAGACTGTCTCTCTGCTGCCATCTGTTGCATGACAACAAAATGTGACAAAAATTACTTGGAAGCTATCATCCTCTGGTGCCACACCACTGACATCCATCATTGACATAGTGGGCCAATAGAATAAAATAGGATGCATTACTTTCAGAGCAGCCCTTCTGTATGATTTCAGAGTATCTGTCAGTAATTTGGAAATTTCAATTCCTCAATTATCATCAATATTTACATTTTCTTTAAAAAAAAAACTGTCCTGATTTCAGTTCTTTCATTTCATATTCTACAAGCATTTTCCTCCAATTGAATTTTAATATTATCTCCTACCACAGAAATATTGATTTTATCACTAAATGCATATGAACCAAATCTCGCTTTCAGGTAAGGTTTTGTTTGCTTTTTTAAGTGAAATAGAGAATAATATTTGCTGTTATTTTTTATGGTCATAAAATAACAAATGCTTATGCTCAGTACCCTGGATTTTCAGAAGGACAGAATGAAATTTGCCAGTAAATTTCATATGTTTCAAGGTTCTGAAAGCTTCAATTCTCATGAAAAATATCAGAATAACAAAAACATGACAGTGGCGTATAACCTTGCTTTTTCTGGTATTTCTAGAACCACCTCCTATCCCTTCTTTGTGCATGACTCCTATGGATAGAGGACTTTGTAGAGCTAAAGAGACAAGGTTTTTCTTCAACTACTCAACTGGAAGATGTCGTCCATTTACCTACAGTGGTTGTGGTGGGAATGAAAATAATTTCACCTCCAGGAAGTCATGTTTAAGAATCTGCAGGAAAGGTATGGGAACTGATATTGCCACAGGCTGTCATAAAAGGCAAGTATTATGCATGCTATAGGCTTGAAATATTCTTGCAATTCTTAGTAGTAAGTATTGGCCTGATAGAATGTAGTAGCTGAAAGTACTGGCAAAGTGCAACTGGTAATCAGAAGAGAGAGCTAGAGAGAGAAGGATGGACACTAAAATACTGTGTACAGAACCGGCTGCTTAACATTGGTCAGGCATATGAAGACTTTAGGTAAGACTGAATGTTCCCTTTTCTTTTCTCAAGTATATTTCTTGAAAACAAGACTTGTCTCATTTTGGATAATTGTGAATGTTAGTCATGCTGTCTTAACTCTGTCATTTTACCTTCAGGATTCCTTAAAAAAAAAGATGGAAGAAGATTAATAAGAATCAAGAAAAAAAAGAAACAGTCGCTCAAGACTGTGGGAGAGGAAATCATCCGTGGAAGAATACAGCTTTAATTTTTATGAAAATGGGAAGTAAACTGCTGTTCAGCTGTGAATGAAAGCCTTTAGAATACACCATTTAAATATATTTACTGTACTGATTATTTTGATTGCGTTTATTAAGCTGTTTATATTTTTATTATGTATGCCTCATTTGTGTTAATAAACATTGCCTTGTACTTTGGAAAAGAGCTCTTAAAATGTAGTTTGACAGTAATTACTAAAGCTGAAACGGAACATAATAGGCTATGTGGGTGTAGAACTCATGATTAGAAAGTAGGAAAGATTCCAATTTACTTTATTTCCCCATTCTTTTCTGAGATCTATTTTGATCTTTAAAACTTGTCAAAGAGTAATCACTTGTCATACACAATTATTTCAATCCTAGATTGGAAAAGATCTATTGCTTAAAAGAGGTTTAAAAGAGTTTTAAACAGATTTATTTTAGGTTATGCAAGATAGATGTGACTCCATTGAAGTGCATAGAATTAAACCATTGTGCAATGAATGTGAATTTGAAGGAACTCATTGAAACTATTAAGACAGTATTACAGTTGTGAATGTATGAAATGATGGTGACAGGTATTTATAAAAACGTTAAATTTATTTGCTAGGTTCATTGATTTTTATCCTTGTTACTGAAGTAGACAGGTGGCTAGCAAGTTAATAATTTGTAGAAATACGTGTTCTTACTAAAAACAAAACAAAAACAACAACAGCAACAACAACAAAACAGAACAATCCCTGTTCACGGATGAGGAAATCCATACATTTGCTTCAGATGTAATGGTATGTATGCTTTACAGTAGACTTTGTTGGCTTGGTTTGGGGGTTCTTTTGCTTCTGTTTTTGTTCATTGGTTGTTTTTTTTTGTTTTCCTTGTTATTGTAAGCTTTACCTTTTGTTTTAAGACTGACATGAGACAGTGGTTCAGTTCCTGCTGTTCTCTAATGCACCTCTCTGATCTTGGGTAAATCTAGCAAGACTTTTTTTTAAAGGAAAACAAAAATAGCTGGTTTCCTGGAAAGGTTCTAGAAGTACCCTGCAGCCTTCCCTGATACTGAAAATCTTTTTTTTATGTATCACATTTTCTCTTGGGGCTGAAGACTACTGAGGTTACTTAAACCGCCATTTTTGAGAGGTAGCTTGAAAATAAATACCTGAAATAGTTGTGATAGTCTCAAACACTACAGCAAGGAGCAAGGAAAACAAAGAGAGAATATAAATGTTCTGCTGAAGTAACCTGCTTTTGCTTGAGCTGTATGAAATGCACGTGATTTCAGAAAACGTGTTTTTATGTACCCAGTGAACTTTGAACTAACTCCCCAAAGAGGATAAGCTTGACTGCTGAAAATGAAAGTAGTTTTGCATCCTGAATCTAAGGGGCTAAGTAAAAGCCACAGATTTTTATACAGGAATTGTGATTTCTGGTGCCCAAATCTTGTAATGACTCTTAATCTAGGATTTATCAAGTGTGATTTGATCTTCTTTAAGTCAGTTCTCTGTGAGATAATAGATATGCTGAATTCTAGGAAGTGTTCAACACCAGCTTGATCTAGTAAAAAATGTGCCTGCTCATGCCAAGGGGTTGGAACTGGATGATCTTTAAGGTCTCTTCCGCTCCAAACCATTCTGTTGTTCTATGATAAATGTGTAAAAAAGAACAGATGCGTTTGTAAACATATTGTGTTATTCAGGTCTCATTTCATGGTAGTATCTCTTTCCTCAGGCTCTGTTTTGATCAGCAACTTGCCCCTGTCTGCCTGGATTCCACAACTACCAAATCCAACACGGAAATCTAGGAAAAATCATCCTTTCTGTCCAAGTAGAAACCTGGCTCTGTGGCTGCTTCCCATTCTAAGTCTCCTGCTTGCTGAGTTCTGCAAACTAACAGATTCTCCTTGCCATGTGTGCTCAGTCACTTTGTGCTGTCTTCTCTTCTTCAAGAATTGCAGTAGCTAAGGCAAGGCTAACAGGTACTCCCCTATGCTCCCTTACTCATTAGTTACAATACAGTATAGAAACCACAAATGCATTTATTCTGCGGTAACAGTAACTGAACAAACGATCATTTCAGGGATCTCTTCTGTCATTGGTGGGACAGAAAAAGACTATTGAATTACGGCATCTCAACATTAATTAGCTGTGCTAACCAAAAAGACATTACAAAGATATTTACCTTTTAGACTTAGTGCAATGAGGAAGAAAACTGGCATGTTATATATTATAAAAGAACTGATTTGATTATTATCAGAAATTTGATGTGGGTGCTGGGTTCAGCCGCATACCAATTACCCAGCTCCGTCTTCCTTATGTTGTTTTTGCATGGCTGTATAATGCACTGAATCAATTTTTCCTGTAAAATGTCTGCACTGGTACGATCTGATTGTATCTTTATTACCTCCACTTTTACGTTCTTCTGATTCATTCATTTCTTTTCACTGCTGTATTTTCAATAACTGCGTAACAACCACATGCAAGAATAATGAGATCACTGCATTTCTCAAAGGCATGTTGAATGTAATGGGGGAATAGTTGGGCCACAGCACAAGGAAAAACTGATAGGGAATTAGATGTCAGAATGGTGAAGAGCTTAGAATGTAAAGCTAAGTCACAGGCTACAATGTACATTTTTAATAAACTAGAGTCCATTCATCTAGAAAATTCATTCCAGTTTGTGCTTTCATTGCTTCAGCACAAGTATGCACATTGGTGGGAAACTTCTCCCACATTTTGTGTTGGGAGACAACAAGCTGAAGCAGTGAAGTTAGAGGCTGGATGGTTTTTCATGTGTAACTTGGTATGTGTCCTCAGTCCATGCAGGTGATGGAACAAATGCCCTTCTTTTTTTCTCCTTTTTACTTTTACTTTCTATCCCTTGTATCTTTTTTTTTTTTTTTTTTTTTCCATACAAAAGTTTTCTACCTGCATCTCCTATCGATTTCCTTTTCAAAACTGATATGCTTATTTAGAGTTTAATGATGTTTTCATCCTCCTAGAATCCATTTTTGAAACATTTTAATGTAGACATAAAGATGACATTTGACGGTATCTTCAGGGAAAGAATCATATTTGGATATACGTTTATAGGTTTTCAGTGTTTGAATATGAACTCTGGCTCATAGGCAGCATGTTACCAAATGAGGGAAACTTTCTTTTGAACCCGTGGCGATTCTCATTCGGTTACTGAGGCTATTTCTCACGGAGCTCTTTTACCGTTTACGGGATCGTGCGGGAGATGGGCAGACAACGTCCTGTCCCCGTGGAGAACATCTTTATTCCCGATTTCCCGAGCCGGCGAGGTCCTTCGGGCCCGATGTAGGGAGAGAGGAGCAGATGCTCAGCCGGGCGCTAGGTGGCAGCGCCGCACCGCCCCGGGGCCGCCGCAGCCGGAGAGGGCTGGCAGGTGCGGCTCAGTGGCCCCTGCATCGGCGGGGTCCTGGCCTGGGCACTGCTGTGCTCTGCTCTGCTCTACTCCTTCATCGCCTGGGAGAGGCATTTGTAACAACCACAGCACGAGTTTCATAGGCCCTCATTATGAAAACTATTTATTCTTGAGTTTCTCCGATCAGATCAAAACTCGTGATAAGAAGTGGAAATAGTTGAATGTTTCATCCCAAAGTTTTAAGCTTTGGTTGAAGCACAGTCTGCTGTTTCTTAGGCCTCTTTTGAAGTGTTCCCACCCACGCTGCTGATAGCAGGGAGAGTTATATGGTGTAATTCACATGCCTTTCAGCCAGAGAAAAGGGGTAACTGAAGTAGTGCGGGGGGCCTGCCGTGTTTTTGAAGTGCAAATTACACCAGCTGAGACGTCTCAAATACCTGTAGAGTGGGAGTAAAAAAGTTTCAGTGACAGCTAAATAAGTAGAGTATAAGAAATTAGAACTTAAAAAAAACAACAACAAAAGCCCACACAACTGCTCAATTTGACATGCCATATCAAATGTGGTGTATGTAATAAATCTCTGCAATTAATTGAGATGTTGAGCCTGTCCCAAACATATGTACTTAGCTGGAATATATGGATTATTTTCTCGGTTACAGTCTCTAATGTACCATGTTGCAGCCTCTTACCCAGACCTAATTGCTCTAAAATAATGCAGCCAGGCTCACTTCTAATGAAATTCCACCACGTGAGGTGACTTTGCTTATTTCAGACAATTCAGACAATTACTACTCAGAGTCAGATCTAATCCCTGTCTTATTTTTGTTTACATTGTTTAGAAGTTTAGAATGCCAGTTCTTCATTCCTTACTGATTATAACTCTCATTCTCCCATTGATGGAAGATCTTAGAAGCACCAATAATTTGGATGTGCCAAATGAGCGTTAAATTCATACCTGCTGTTTAAGTAGCCCCAGAGCGCAATTTCAGAATTTATACTGACAAGTGACCGAGTTTAAAGTGTTCTCTTTTTCCCTTTGCTCTTTTTCAGACTTCTGTGATCCTGGCTTGGTTTTTGTTTTTGCTTTGGATTGGGTTTCTGGCTGTTTTCATTTTTGGAAAAAGGGTTTTCAGTGTCCAGATGTATTCCCTTCTCCATTTTGCATGTTCCACAAATGCTTCTGCTGGTAAAATAGCAGATTAACAGTGGGTACTAAGAAGCAAGTAGAAATACTTCAACTTGTTTCATGAGCAAATTAAATCATTGTGATTTTGATGACCATTTAGGAAAACATGACTTTCTGGAATGTGTCCCATGCAGATTACTGGTGTTGTAGGTGTTCCTAGTATTTCAGATCAATGCTGCATGATCTCCCCATTTGTTCAGTGTAGCACTGCTGTGTGTACATGGCATCTGTTGATTTGGAGAGCACAGATTGTGTCTGTAGCACAAGTATCAGTTGTTCAAAGAGGAAGCAGTAAAAGCCCTCAACGAAACATTTTTAGGTCCTGATCTAAGCTTCTTTGCAATTAGTCTAAGGATTGTCAGCTTTTCTGCTTTGTCTTGAGCTGTAGCAGTTTTCAAACTGGGCATCTTGTATTGGATGCTTTGGAATCAGTGCTATTTAAGTATAGCTGGAGTTCGGGGCTGCAGTAGTAATGTGCTGCTTTTTTCGTATCCTTGGTATTTCAAAGGCTCGTTTACTTAATGTTATACCGAAGCAACATTACTATATTTAAGTGGTACTTCCTCAGTTTAAGCAAGTGCATAATTTAAATGTGACTCTGCACCGTAGCACAGTTTTGTATTTGAGGGACACAAGTATTTCTCTATACAATTTTTCCGTACTGACTCTGGGGCACGATGCAGCCCTGCAGTGTCAGCAGAGGTGAGTCGGGTCACTGAGATTTTGGAGGACTGCAGCTTGTCAATTCTTTGGCTCTGAAGAAACGTTCATTTAATGACTCGTTTCTCTAGGTCTAGCGTGAGGAGGAAGATAAGTGAGACAAGTCTTCTAGCGTGCTCTTTTCTGTAGGTTGAGCGAGTCTTTTCTCACTCGTTTAGGAGCGCGAACCTTCGGCTGGCGGACGAACCGCAGCAGACCTCGGGAATGGTGCAGGAGCAACGCTGGCAGGCAGAACGGGGCAGCTCCTCGAAACCCTAGAAGAGCCTCGCTTCCCGGGGCCACGCCACATGAGCGCGAAGAGTAATTTAACGCGGGCTGCGGGCGGGGTCTCGGTGATGTAACAGGAAGCTCTGATGGCTCGCTGCTGCCGCCGCTCCTCACTTAGCAGCTGAACCTCTCCCTGCGCTGCCCAGAGCCGCGCTCCTCTGTCGGGCTCTCGGACTGCACCGTGCCCTGCGGGCGCCTGCGCGGCTCCGAGCCGGCCGGCGGGGGAGGCGAAGGAGCAGCTCTCCACTCTCGCTGGGAAGGGGGATCCAAGTGACCGAGCTCGGAGCAACTCCGCGTGGTGAGTACATATCAAAACAGTTTCATTGTTTCACCTAAAAACGATGTGTTTGTGCCGTCTGAACGCGTTTGGTTTTACGTACGTTAGAGGGAAGAGTTAGATGTGTTTGCATGCATTTACGTGAACCTCAGCATGTGCTGTGCGATCTGCAGAGAGAAAAGGGTCTCAGGAAAAAGCTTCGTTTATTTTTAGTTACTGAAATCCTGAGCTGATTTTATAGCCGGTGTTGTTTTAATGTATATTTGGGGAAGTAGCCAATGATAAATAAGTAGAAAGATTGAAAAAAAAAATCCCAATCATCGCCTAAAGATTTCCTTCTAAAACCCTAATATCAGTTAACCATATTTCTGACTTTGCATCTGGAGAGAATTAGAGGCATCCTGATTTGAAAACGGTCCATGAGACTAATCCAATACAACTGAAGCTCTTTCAAGAGGAGACAAATTAGATGATAAAGTGGTGCAAATTCTCTTACTGAATGCTCTTTAATCTTACTGGCGTTATTATTTTAAAAAGAGATTGTATCCGAATTATTGCAGTTAGATTTAGCGTTGTTATTACACGACAGAAAAGATGAAGCATCTATTTGCTTGAGAAAAAGTTACCTTGAGTTTAGTGCTTATACTTGTGCTGGGATTTTTCCCACACTCACTGAATTGATTTACTGAAGGGTAGTTGTCTACTACTGAATTGCCTTGAGAAGCTATTGGTCAGTGAGAAGTGCGTGGTTCTATGCCTTCCACTGTATAGTTGAGAGTGTTGCCACTTCTTCATCTTCTGAAAGCAGATGCCTTATTCTGTTTGGAAAAATGCAGTTGTGTGGTTATGATGATCGCCTTCACTACATCTGGTCATCTTCCTGTTGGGGCTAGTAATGGATCTGTAGAATCAGGAGAAGATATTTTATTACTGAAGGACAGTTAGGAACCAGTATAGGTTTGATACCACAGTTGGATTTGATCTGCAGTGGTTCTTTTAGTCATCCATAGGTGCTTATGTTGAAATAGTTAAAAAAAAAAAAAAAAAATCAGCTGTGGTTTTATTGCTCTCTACCTTAATAAACTTGTGCCAAATACTTTGGGGCTGGATTTTGCTCTTACAAATATGTCAGTGCTGAGTCTTTGCAGTAATATTGTGCATCCTGAGGATTGTGTCATACATTTGCAACAATAATGCGTATAACCTTTTAAAACTGTTCAGGTTCATGATGTGCTAGAAGCCTGAATGTTGTGTTCTGAGGTCCTTTTGATGTGCTGAGTGGAGGCATGCTGGTTCTGGAAAAATATGAATGAGACAATATTTGAATCTATGTTTTATTATAAAATACACATGCTGCACACTGAAATGCTCAATTAAAAATAAAGATGTGTATCTTCACAGTATTTGCTATTGCAATCTGCTTAAACTGTCATTGACTTGACTGCATATAGGAGCAATTCCAAAGTCTTTATCCAGCTTCAAAAACCATCAGCACAAAAGGCGCTTGGTGGTACTGAATCAAGCAAGATGGCGTTGCAGAAAAATGTCCATGTTGTTTTGTACAAAACTGACTACCTGAACATACAGTGTGGGTGGCAAGGTGGAGAAGGGCTTTATGTCTGTCCTGTTCAAATGTTGCCATACTCTGAATTTCTGATCATCTGGGTTTTTGCTCTGCATTGAGAAATGTAGCGTTTTACCCTTTGAATATGCTTGTTCCAATACAATGCAACTGTTGTAGTCCTAATTTGCTGAGAGCCAGTGGGAACTTTTCCACTGACTGTCAAAGGGCAGGATATTCCTCAGTGTGGGTTTTTCTATGTTGAAGGAATTATTTATTGTGGTTACAGACGTTACCCATCCTGTAACTGGCATACTGTGATATACTGGCAGTTGTTCTTTTAATAAATTTTGCCTATTTTTTTATTTTTTTATTCCTTGTTAAACAGACCCATATGTCTTGTTCTTGGTGACTTGTGGCTACCTGGCTAAAAAATGGAGCTCGCTCAGGGACAGCAGCACTGTTCTGTGGGCTGAGTATTGCAATCCAGGTTTAGAGAAGGATACAATTAAGAACAGAACTGAGAGAAGAAAAGTACAGATATATTTCTTTTGCTGGTACTGTAATTACTAACTTAGTTCCAATTTTCTGTGAATTTCAGTAAATTAGCTGCTTCCAAAAGCGCTTGTAGCATGTGGAAGAGATGGGTAGGACCGGGCCCACAAGGCTATGAAATCATACTAATAAAGGATTCAAACCGGCCCAGTCATTTGGAGGGAACTGTTGCTATCAATGTGTTTTTAATAATAAAGTGTACACAATGATAGTTTAAAAGTATCTATTTAATCACTTCTATAGTAAGTGCTGGACACAACATCAGCTATTATGAAAAAATTTGAAGGAATTTCTCCAATGAGAAGCGAAATACACAGATTTTTATTTATTTATTTATTTATTTTAAGTAGAATTTCTCTTTAAGAAGTAGCTCTCGTGTGTTCCCAACGTATTTACAGTGTTTGTGATCTGCTAGCAAAATTTCTTCTGTGCTTCTTTCTGATTAGTAGTCGTTCCTACAGAGCTTATACGCAGTGATGGCAGCACCGCAGCGTTGTGGTCACCTCTGTTGTACAGGCGGGTGTTGCTGTGTGCAGGGGCTGCCTTCATTTAGCTTTGGGCTGCCTTCATTTAGCTTTGGGCTGCCTTCATTTAGCTTTGGGCTGCCTTCATTTAACTTTGGGCTGCCTTCATTTAGCTTTGGGCTCTCTGAAAACGATTGCTTGTTTCACATAACAGTTCACGTAACTGTTGTAGCAAATTGTTAGAGGGCTGGAGTTAAACTATATCCTTATATTATTGTTTTTATACATAAGCGCGGAGTATCTCATGCTGATTCTTAATGTATCAACGAAAGAAGGAATGTACACGTTTTGAAGGAGATATACAAAGTAAATGAGCCTCAAACCTTGTCCTTTGTTTAGAAAACTGTGAATAGTTAGTATTGCTTTAAATTGGCATCTCACCTTAGCAGTGCTACTGTATTGAATGTCTTTTATTCTGATATCCAATGTAATACATTGCACAAAAGGCAGCAGAAATGAGCCTATTACTTATCTTCATGATAAGTACCTATTATTTTCGTGGAAAAGTCCACAGCCAGTACAGTATAATATAATATTTTAATAAAATAGTTAGGAAAATAAATTTCTTTTAGCAGCATTTTTTTAGTCCTATTTTAGAATCAAGACAAAAAACTGAAAGGCTACACTTTAGAATTTTCAGTTATTTTTATTTTTACAACCATCTCTCCTGCACGTCTGCCTTTGTCTCCCAACCTTGTTTATAATGTTTACATTTTCCCAGCAGTCATTCTTTTTCTGCCTTAGTTCAGTGCAAACACTTTCAATCATTGCTGCAGTATGTGCTGTCTAAAAGAACAGGAATGATTTATTTAGAACTGCTTTTCCTTGGAAAGATGCATTTGAAATCCATTTAACTGAATGTAATGCATTAAAAAAAAAAAAAAAAATCCATGAGAGAAGCATTTACTTCAGGAAAAAGAAAACAGATTCCTAACTGGTGTAAATTTGCATGTCTCCCTGAAGCTGTTACCTTTAAATATAACACAGATATCACCCATGAATTTCTGGCAGTTTTGACCACTGTTAAGCTGTGGCTGACAATTAAGATACTAACCAAATTTTAGGAAAGCAAAAGCAACGTTGTATTTCTGGATTTGTGCCTGGAGCATGAAGCCCTTACTTAAGAAAATATCCCAAACAAAATTAGCAACAGTGCTTTGTTTAATAAAGCCCATACCAGTCTCACTTCCCTTATAATACCAAGGACAAGGAACTAAACTTCAGTGAATTTGATTTTATTTTTTTTTTCCAAAGCAGCTACTCCATGTACAGTGTTCCATCAGCTTCATTTAGGCTGAGTATCCTTTCAGTTCCTAAAACTGGATCTTCTTTAAAAGCATATTGTTTTGTAATTCTGAGCCTGAAAAGCGTAGAGCCATTTAATTTAAGTAGTGGCAGTGCTGGTAAAGATTTATTAAGGTAAGCAGAAGATAGACTGTGCACAGTTGTTCTCTCCAAGCTCATGCATTCTAGGTTTTATTTTCTTTTCTTGTCAATATTATCAGAAATCTATGTAGTCTGTCTCTCAGTGTTGTTGTACTCCATCGTCTTTCCTTGCTAGAAGTTATAAAAAAATGTCTGTATCAGGCATAAATGAGAACTTTAGACATCACGTTACTTTCCTGCATGTATTTATGTATTAATTTAATGCCATAAATGGGGGGAAAAAAACGTGACTGCATTCTTTTCTTCAATTATTTTACTTAAAGGGCATGATCTTGTCCAGATTATCCTGAAATGTTCTTACATGGGATATCTGCCTTTTTTTCCTCGTAGTGAAATCCAGCAGGTGTCACTCTGGGGATTAAATAAGGAATATTCCATAAGGAGATATAACTTTGTTTGGGAGATGAGATGTTGAATTTAAAATATTTATTTCAGTATATTTTTTCCAGGATAACTTCTTGACCATGCTTTTTTCATTTTTAAAATTATGTGGTTTAGTGAGTCTGATCTTTCTGAGCGTCCATTTGAACAGGAAAAACCCATACATTTGTATTGGACTATTCAATGAAAAGTTTTATTCGTAGGTGTCAGATCTGATCCATGGAGAGCTGGGAATCAGTTAAGTAGTGCCTTGACTAAAAAATGCTTTTGTGTTCTTCCTTGGGCATCAAAATTACTTGTCAGTGGAAATTCTATTTGCACAATTGCAGTTTGTTATTGAAATAGTCCATGTGTTGTTTTCTATTTAAATCCAAAAATTGACATCACAGATAATTGTCTCAACATTCAAAATACTTGGAGAAGACCAAGTTTTTCAGGTTGAAGCAAGTTGCTGGTTTGAGAAATTCAATGCTGCATGCTTTGTAATGGGAAAAGAAGGGCTTTTTTGTTGTTTTTGTTTTACATCTGTTGCACAGAGTGTAGATTTGAGTGTAACAGTGTGTTGCATTTCAGTGGATTTTTGCATAAGTGGATGATTCTGTAGACTAAGGTCCTGTATCGTATGGAGTAGCGTATTGAAGAATGTGTGGATTTCTAGAGGAAATCATTGCTTATGGGAAGGCTTTATGGGAAAGCCTTCATGTACTGAAGCAGAACTTCAGCAGGCGTATTTGCAAAGTGAAGCACATCTCTTTTCAGTCAGAAAGAAGTTGTCTTTTATATGTATGTGCATAATACCTAAGTGTTTGTGTCTATGTGCATTATGCACATAGAACACGTGTTTTACATGTGTGTAAGTATATATTTTATACACATTAAAAAAAAAAACAAACAAACATGTAGTTACATGACTTGTAACCTCAAGCCTCTTTAAACAATTCGGTTTCCTTTCTCTCACTTCTTTCTCCTCTGTAAGCCTCCATCCTGTTCCGCTTTTTATTCTATTCCACTTCCTTTCCTGTGATGGCTCTGAATGAGTCACTTTGCCAGGCATTAAGAATATGTCTTGACAGTATTTCCTAAAACTTATCCTACACTAGCTCATGTGGATGAAATTAACCTCTGCCTTATCCTTCCTTTCAAAGAGAAATATCTGTCCTAACACATCCAGTTTCTTGGAAGGGGAAGGGTGAGGGTTAGAACCCTTTCCATTAGTGACTGTGTATATTTAAACTAGGAGTCCTTTTCCATGAAAGGCTCTTAAGACCAACCAACGTGTTTACCACAGCTGAATATCAAGATTGCTAACTTCTTATAGAGTTGATTTATTGTTCAGTCAGGAAAAAGTTGAAAAACGTTCAGGAAAGTCAAAATTAAGGCTCCTTCCTGATTGCTGTTCAGGTACTCTCTGCATGGCTACTGTTCTGCATTCTCTATTTTTATAAATTAAGTGCCTTGTATATTGCATCATAACATATTGAAGACCTCCAGGATTCTGTTTTTCGGTCGAAGCTAGCGGCAATCAGATAAAGCACTTGGTTAACACTAAGTGGGTACTTAAACACAGAGCTAAATTGTATCCCTTTTTGTGGTTATGTGCATGCCAGCGCAATTTGGGGTTTTAAAGCTATTCGTTTCTTTTTTCCGTCCCCTCTTTGTCGTCTTTGTTTCCTTTTCGGGTTGTGGGTTTGTTGTTGTTTGTTTGTTTTTTGGAGGGGGGGGTTGCTTTTTTTTTTTAATGTTTGTTGTTTTGTTTTTTCGGTTCTGGGTAGGTAAAGATAGAAATGCTTTAAAAAAAAAATCTAATCAGTTAATTGTGTACGTGCATTAGGAAAGAAAAGTCGTGCTAAAACCAAACAAGGAAAATTATAGTCTTAGAGAAGAGTAACTTTGGAAAACAATTAGCACATGAGAATAAGGATTCCCTTAAGGCTGAACTCAGCTGATTGCCCCGCAGAGCTGCAGAACAGCAGCTCCACTTCTCCATCAGCTCTGAGTGAAGCAGATCTGACAGGTTAAATCCATTCTATCATTTTCGGATTTTGTAAAATAAATAAATAAAAAATAAAAAAAAATGAACACAGACTTAAATTGCACACTAGCAAGCAATGTAGAAATAGAAAATGTATTTGCTATCACAAATGTAGTGCAGTGTTTGTAATTGGGAGATCCAACAATTCTGCCTGGAGTACAATTATTGGGTGTTAATTTAAATGCTTGTTCAGTTATTCGTACTGGAGACGCTTAATTTGTGACTACAGAAAGTGATTTGAACAGACTTGAAGTCTTGACAGTGTCATTCGCAGATGGATTTCAGAAGTGTTGTCCTTTGTGTTGTCCTTTTGCATGCTGGATGCACTATCTTAGTATTTTTACAGCTCTTATCAGTTCCTAGGAATTTTTTGTTTGTTTGTTTGTTTTTGCCTTTTAGCACGAGCCACTGCACTGGGGTAGATAGGCCTGCGTCTTTTTTTTTTTTTTTTTTTTTTCTTTCCCCCTCCCTCCCTCAGTATTTCAGAATATATTTTAAAAATCCCATTTCTTCTGTAGCTAACATCTCTCTTCTAAAAACTATGCATACAATCCACGGGTAGAATTCACTCTATGTAGTTTAACTGGGCACTTTTATTTAGAGCTACAGAGATAGCACAGTCTGCAGACATGCTAAGCTTCTCTTAGAGTCACATTACAGCCCATGAAGGACATGACAGTGTTTCATGGTATGTTGGAAGAGAATACTCGCACCATCTCTGTGGGGCCACTAGAGCACCAGAGCGTATCAGCATATACCACCATCTGTGAGTTGAAGTGTATACAGTCAGTGCAAAACCAGCACCAAAATAACTCAGATTCAAAGTGGATTTTAGGGCTCAATTGCAATAAGATCTCTAAATCAGATTAGACAAGGGGAGAAAAGATGTGCTTAAATGCATATTATCTAATGAAGCCGAAACTATGTGATAGGCACTTGTGGCTTGATAGGCAGTTACCTATGATAACTCAGCTTTCTCAGAGAGTGCCTGCATGCCAAACCTAAGTGTTCAAAAATAGCATTTTAACATGCAGGAGTTGCTTAAGAAGTTCCACAGAAGTTTGTTTTCCTTTTAGAATTTCTTTGCCTTTAAGTCTTTATAATAAGCACTTAAACAATATATAAGTATTCCAGCTCTGAGGTAGAAGATGTTCTGCCTTCTTGAGCTAACAGTAAAATGATAAATTCTGGTAGCAAGGAAGATCATATGATGGAAGGAATTAAAATTGCTCTCGCACACTCGGAAAATATCCAGACTAATTATAACACAGTTCCCATTGTAAAGCAGACTGTTTGCAAGTAAGTAATTGGAGTGATAGTGCCTAGAGCATGATTTTCTGACTGCAGTGACAAAGCTGAGCCAGGTGTCCAGTGGTCAGTAACAAGCCATTTCTTTACATACATGACCATTGAGGTAAAGAGAAGGATTCTTTCAGATAGTGAGATATCAGTGTTTGCAGTTGTGTGTATGATAGGAATTCACAGTAACGTTCCTAAATTAATTGTCTATTCATTATTTAAATTTGGCAACAAAAACAGTTGCTGGGATTTAATACTTTATACAGCTAAGATGCCAGTAACTGCTATGATAAACTAGCTTGTATTTTCTCATACAGAGTGAAGGTGAAACATCCAGTCGCCGTGTGTAGAACATTCTTATTATTGTATCTTTTCCTCATCTGTGCAAGGAAAAGAATTTTCCTATTTCCATTACCATGCTAGTTTTGTTGTCTTTTAAGGCACCTCGTCGAGCTATCAGATGGCTCAAAACTTCTCTCAATTTTTCAGGATTTTTTTAATTTTTATTTCTATTTATTTTTATTTCTATTTATTTTATTGCTTAGTGATGAGCCATGATTTGTGCACATGCAATTCAATGTTACTTTGGTTCCTTTGCTGCCATTCATCCGCAATTAAAAAAAAAATTGCTGAATTGGAGTAATAGAGAGGAACAATGGGCTATAACAGGATGTTCAAGGCAGGGTCATTACAGAATATTTTCTTGTGCAATCCTGTTATGAGCAAGCTACATATTTACCAGCTTGCTTAATTTGTCAGCACCCTATTATTAGTGCAGTAAGGTTATGAGCTGCATGTTTTCTATCGAAGTTCTATATAATCTGATAGACATTTTATCTATTTGTAGAAAGTTATTCATAACAACTTTCCATATATTTTTTAATATTCTGTATTTATCATCATTGGTAGTGACAAGAAGGGTGGATAAGGTAATGAGATAAAGAGCTAGGAAACGCTTCAGTGTGAAATGGCAAATTAGTTTTAGTGTACTTTGCAAAATAAACTTCCAGAAGCTTATGCTGAGCTGCTGAATTTAAAGGTCTTGATAAATCTGTTACAACAAATATTTTGATTTTAAAGTTTTAAAAGAAAACATTTGATTTGAAGTGTTGTTTTTTGACATAGAGAGTACATTTTAGGTTGTTTTCAACAGTCATAATACAGGAGGCCAGTCTGCTCTAAACAAGTGTGGGGAGGGAAATAGTGCCTATGGGTCTCTGAAGCGTCTGTGGACAGTTGATGTGATGTGTAATTAATCTGATGCTACTCTAGATGAAGGGCACCCACAAATGGTCACAGAAGCAAATGTTTAAAGAAGGTGTTGCATTAATGTGAAATAAGGAGGTCAAGCAAGAGGAATCAGTCACATCTGGGAGGGCGCAAATTTGGAATTGGTATCCAGGAATTAGTAGAATAGATTAGAAACCAACCCAGATGGATTTTGGATGCTGATGAAGACTGCATGTTTTCAGGCTTGTGTGAGAATATCTCAGTCTTTAATCAAGATGTGTTATTTTCTTAGATGTGAAAATTATTCTTGGAATAAATACAGCCTAATTTGGAATACTGGGCTGAAGCTGTGTGACAGAGTCTGTGAAGTGGAAAACTAAGGGTACTGTAGGACAATTTTGAGGTTAGCAGAACTGTGAGGGGAAGTCTGTCTGGCAGCTAAATATATCAGTGCTGCCTTCTTTCGCACGAACTTCTGCATGGGAGGACAACGGGGTGGAGGAATCAGCCACTGCTTGAATATTCATCTGTAAGATTCTGGTTATTTCAGAATAAGAGACACTTTAACTGATATGAGGTGTCAGTGGATGAGATTTGAGTTGATGCTACTCATCAAAATCTTTTTCTAATTGAAAAGTTACTGTGCAGCTTGAATGGCTCACTAGAAGTGTTAGAGACCAACTGTTTTACTTCAGCTCTTTGACTCAGTTTGGCATTTGAGTCTTAATCCTGCAAATCCTTAAAGACAGAGTAGGACACTTAAAAAGTACTAAGTGAAACTGTATGGATGGCATGCAGAGCACAAAACAAGGCCAATGGCTTGCAAAATCAGCAACAATTTAAAGGGAATTGTACAGATTGCAGGAAAAAAGCTAGTGACTGGCAAGAAAACATAGTGAAGGAAGTACCTGTGGGGAAAGAAAGGTCGGTTGGCTGCTGGGGCCACGCTACTATTACTATTTGAGAGGATACCCAGTAGTTACTATGCCCAATGGTATTACCTGTTTAACCAAGTATATCAGTATATTGTTTGGCATAGGAAAGAGAATGTTTAATGTGAAAAATAAAGCAATCATTTAATACTAATTAACAGTATTTTTGTGACCGCACACTAGTTAAAGCATTCCTTCTGAAAATTATGTCTGTATGTATGCAGCATTTTAATGGAAATAGCTCTGTAAAGTACACGTGCACTTCCAGAATCCATTTTCAAAAGGAACACTTAACTGCTTAGAGCACTGAGCATATGAAAAGGACATATGATGATGATTTACTTATTGAAATCGACCATGTTTTCATAGACAGTGACTAGTTGAAATAACACTGGATTTCTTGAGTTTATGTCATGTCTCCAGGATAGGATGAGAACCACGATTTAAAAAAATGTCTGTTGGGTTGCTTTTCCTGTGAGAAAGCATATCTCTTTACTCTCTCTTCCCAAGAAAGTGAGATGGAAATAGCTCTCACCTTTGTAGGCTTCTAGTTGATGCACTAGTTGAAGCCTGCAATCTAGAAATCACCCAGTCATACTAATTTGACCAAGGGGACAAGATTCGTACTGCCATAGATCATCAGAATTAATTGATTTACATGGAGATGCAACCAATGTGCTTTCACAGAGTTTAACTGACTGAAAATTTAAATAACATTGGCCTTTCTTATAAAAAGAGAACCTTCAAAGAATCATCAGAAATTTTCTGGCAATTGTTCTTTGTTTTGTTTTCAAATTGCTCCTATTCTACAGTTAAGTTTCATACATAAAAAGATGAAAAAGGCTTCTAATATACAATTTGGTTTACTGGTTCAGGTAATTTAAGAAGAAAATAACTATGGGCCTACATTTGTAAGCACACTCAAGAGTATAAATTATTGCCAGTCCCATAGAGGGGGGTGAACCTCAGTTTGTCACAGTGAAACAGTTGTTTCCTGGCAAGGGTAGTTGGTTCACAACTTCCAGTGTTTGAAGATGTCACGGGTCACATGGATTCTGTGTGTTTGCAGCCTTTGGGCTTAACAGGAAAGTCAGCAAGTTATCAAGCAACTGCTGTCTGTTCGAGGAGATTCAAATGCCTTTCCTGCCCTGCTGTTGCAGCAGGAGCTTTCAAAGAGAAAACAGCACTGCTCCTCTGAAGTTCACTATCTAGGCCTTGTCATCTAGCTATAAAGAGCAAAAGTAAATTAAAATTTGCTTTCTTTTTTGTTGATGTTGTTCCATCTGAGATCCTGTAAACCTTATTTTCATCTAGCGTAGTCTCTATGGAACTACCCAGTATATACATTTTTGGTTCTTTGTGTGTTTTGGTAGTCTCTCACAGCTGCCTTTCCAAAGCTGTCTGTATCCCCAAATCATTAGGAGGATTCCCACTTCTCAGTAAATATCAGAAAGAACTTACTGTGTTTTCTGTATATAACCTGTGTATATGTTGTATTAGAACAAATGATAACATCATTCTTCCTCACCAAACCTACGTGGATAGTGCAAAGGGTGATTAAACCAGAAGCCTCCCTTTCCCGAGTAAACCATTTGATTTACTTTAATCCTCATTGCATGAGAGCATGGTTATCAGAAGACCTATTTCCAAACTGCATGTTTTTTGAAGAAGTGCAAGATTTGCTTGTGGGAATGGTAGGTGTGTGTGTGGTCAATTGCACGGATGTAACTGCCCCTATTTTTGTAGCTAAGCTTAAGCATTAATTAACAGAAAATAGGAGCTTTGTTGGTTTGCGTTTTTGAAAATATAGCAAGCACATTATCATTTTTACTGCTAGACGGATCTCTTCTGACAGCATTTCAATGAATTAACTTTTTCCCTGTTTTGGTTAAGGAAGGTAACCTTTGCAGCACTCAGTTTTATTTACCAGTCATATCCTTAACTGTCATATGTTAAATTCACAGCACAGCGTTCAAGAAAAATCTTTGATGTTTATTGGAAAACCACTTGGTAACAGAACAAACAGAACTGTGATTATTGTCAAATTTGATTTATTTTAAATAATGACAGCATTTTTTTTCAAAATTAGAAAGGGATGAAGTGATTCAAATGAGATGAGAGGCCTCTCTCGTCTTCTCCAAAATCCAAGTTGTACCATATTGTACATAGTTGATGAATGGGTGAAGATTTTATTGCTGATAACTCTTTCGCATGCCTCTGCAGTTCCTATTCTTTTGTTAGATTTGGAATTGAAGTACCAAAATGTTATGGAAAAAGGCTGCTCTTGCATTATTTTTGGCATGCTTACAATTTGGGAGTATCTAAAATATCATCAGAAAATTTGTTCTCATGAGATTCCTGTCTAAATTTCCAGACTAATAAATCTGGAACATTATCCAAAGAAATGTAGATACTTTGACGCTCATAGAGTTACAGCAGAACTTGTGGATGACATTTTGGATTATTTTTGTTGCTGCTGGGTTTTGTTGTTTGCTTGGATTTTTTTCAGTGTTTCCCTTGTAATTTATTTTACTTATTTATTTATTTTTTGCATAATCTAAGTTATTTTTGACTCTTTCTCTCGTCTTCTCAGCAAAATGAGTATGTAAGAACTTCCTGGATCCTTTTGTCCCCTTCCCATGTTTTTAATGCAATTTATCATCTCCTTGTAAAATAGGTGTTATTTTTGATGAGCATTAGTTTGTTAATTTAAAGTGGAGTTTGATGACAATTTCAGTCCACATGCAGAATGAACTCTGAACTGAATCACTACTGAAGGTTAACCCAAGTGAGAGAATGAATATCATTTGGGAAAAATTTGTTGTGTTTTTTTTTTCTTTTCTGTGTTTAGTTCACGTACATTTAATAAAGAATATGTGTGTTATTAGTGTATCAAATTCTCTTTACTAACAAGTCTTTGTTTATTGAAATGTTTCATAGTTTTAAACTTGGTTGACCACTTTGTTCAAACATTACTATAGAAAAACAACTCATGTAAGGATCTGTCTATCGGAGTAGCATGAGCACAGAGCTACTTTGCTGATATAGGTGATGCAGTTGTCAGTGTTGTTACTGTGTCAGTATTCATCAGTAATCAATTCCATTGCTTTATCAAGAGCACTTGAAGACCATGCTATCATTCTAGCAGAACCCTGCCAAGCAGCTGGTGCTGTTTCTTGTTTTTGTTTTGTTTTCTTTTGTTTGTTTTTTCAGGGAAGTAGGATTGAGCTCGTTGGAACTGTTTCTCATCTCTCACAGATAAATATCAGTGAACTTAATCATTCAAAGGGAAACACATTTAATGCTCATTACCTATGTGGACAAACACATGAGGGCTGCTCCATAACTAATGCATCCTATTTCATTCTCTTGGCCTGTGACATCAGAGGTGGACATAGCTGGAATGCTAGCCCAGGTTGAACCTTCGTGCCGATATCCCATTATATTTTGTTGCCATGAGACAGATGGCAGCAGAGGGGCAGTCTAATAGAATGGCTTCTGGTGTGGTAGTATGTATAAGGCAAAATTCTAAAACTGAATTCCTCTTTGTGGAAAAAATGGCACATACTGACATTCATTTGTGCTTGCTGAACATTTCCAGAGACCAAACAGTGGATGTGAGCACAGTGTAGCTATGGGTAGTGTGTTTCAGCAGTACTGACAGTGCTGTGGAAGGCAAGCCATGTTCTATGTGACCATGCACAGCTGCCACATCATGAAGTGAAGAGCATCTCAATCAGCTCGTCCATGCAAAGTGCCTAATGGCAGTGACTGTAGAAAAAGTGTTTTGTAGCTGATAATGTTCTACCAAATATTGTTCTTGTGCTATTTGTATCACGGTTTTCTTGAAGATAAATAGGAGGCATTACTTTCAGTGCAATCTATATCTTATGCCACAGTTCACTCCTATTAATGGCTCATTAATATGGTTCAAATTTTATTGACATTCGTATCTGTATCTGCAGCCTCCTAGAATAATATTTATTACATATGCTTAGATAACTGATCAGCAAACTAGAGAATGTAACAGAGTTATGTTTTAGATTCTGTCCTCATTTAGTTACGTGCACTTTCCTGAGAAAAATTTACTTCTCTAGCACTTAAGTCCTCTTGCAGAAGCTCCCCGGTAATATTTACATGTAGGAATAATGTTCCCAAAATTCTTCTGTGAGGTGAAAAACTTACCAAAGTATATTCATTGTGAATAAGGAAGGGAAAAATCAGCTCTTGGTACTTTGCTAGTAGTTTTTGCACTGTGCAGACCTCTACCAACATCTAACAGTTGTCCTCTATTTCTCAAAAATTAATGAGTTCTATTTCAAAATTGTGCTTATGGAGAGACCTGCTTCCTGTTGGAAGAACATGAAGTATACTGGAGGCAACTGATCTTCCACCCTCACCTCTTCTCCAATACTGATGATCTTGTTAAGTTTTTAAAAGCTTGGCTCCGTAACAAATTGCTCGTAAGACCAATTAATGCTGTGTGGAAACAGATGTTTTTGATTTGTTAGCAGTCATGTTGTTTTCAAGCTTCAGAGTATCGCAGGGCTATTATTTTTTGTAATGTGCCTCTTGATCTTTTCATTTGTTTTAGAACACTTAATTATGCAGCACTGATATAATTGAACTGGAGTAGTTACACTTTAAATGGAGGATTTCTGATCATGAACGAGTTCTAGACCAGTGAGCTTTAATATCCTTATTGCTTCTGTCTGTATCCTGTGCACAGTGCTTGTTGAAATGAAAAAAGATGTTTGTATCATTTCAAGGAACTAAATTTCTTTTTGCTTTGGCTAAATAATAATAATAATAATAATAATAAAAATTCTCCTTGGTTGTGTAGGAACTTACTGATTGCTCTGAAACTCACATATCTTTATCTAGCTATACATTTAGTTAATCACAATAGCATATAATTATCCAGACTTTTTCAAAACCCAGTGACTAAAAGCACTTGAAGGAAAGATCATCTGTGTTTATGCAAGCTATTTTTTTTCTCTATGCCTAGGAGTTATCATCAAGGAAATTTAATATGATACTGGTAAGATGTGAAATGCAAATGATAAGGGAATAATTTAGAGAGTTATTTTTTTGTTCCCAAAAAATACATGAGAATTACATTGAATAGCTTTCAAAGCTGACTACTTCAATGCATTAAAATATAAACAGTAATTTAAAACCATAGTGTGATTTTTTTTTTTTAATAGACTAGATATCTATGAGATAAACTTAGTATCTTTCAAAGATAAGACATTATATAGTTAAAATACAATTATATGAAGTGTCCATGAGCATGCAGCGTGGTAATGAGTTTTGTTTACAATACAATTCACACAGTTTTGGCTGTTGGAGTCGGTATTGTTAGTATTCTTAGGCTTCTGGCTGGGACTCAGGATATCCCTAGCTACTTTCAAAAAATGTCTTGAGTCCTTAAATTCCAGTTGAACAGTCACCGAAGGTCCACGGAAGAGTCCTTGAGCAAAACTAAGGCAGCACTGAATGCTTTTTTTTTTTTTTCTTTTTAATTTAGAACTGTTAAGGCCTTTGGTGAAAATAATTTGTTGGAGAGGATTTTCAAATTGTTCAAGGGGCTGCCTGGATTTCCAGCATGATCTTATTTGAGCAGTGTATGCCACTTGTCTTTGGATATATTTTTCATCGACGAATATTACAAGATAGGAAATGGAGGATGGTGTTGCTGAATTACTTCTATAAAATTGTATCTTAAGAGCTGCCATTGTATGACTGTTTGGCAAATCCCAGCAGTGCCATTTGCAATCAGAGAGGCAAGCTGCTAATGATGCATCAGTAAAACTAATATGTGATGCAAATGGATACCTTCCTTTCCTTCACCCCTTTCACTGCTTCAAGAACGCTTGAATTTGGTCGCTTAAACTCTGGGAGGAGCTGTTTGCTGCAAAAATGACTCCATATTTCTGTTTATCTATGCTTTTGGTATACAATATTTTAAGTCTATACAAACAAGACAAATTAAACAGCCTGCTGTACTCATCTTCCTTAGTGATTGTTTTGACAGGTTACAGTTGCTGGAAATCTGCAAAACTTTTTTTCCAGTGTTCTTTCAGCTCTCTTTTGATTTCATACAGCCATACCGTAATGCTTCACCTTTTTGTTGGGATCTCACCCAAAATTTTCATAATGCTTTTCTAGCGCTTGGTGAAGTTATTCTGAAACCTTTATTTAACTGATTTGCCCTTTCTTTGCCCTCTGGGGACGTGATTCAGTCTTTAACCCACCATCCATCTCTCCTCTTTTCACACAACCTTTGCTTTTGAGTTTGTTTTTCATTTTGCTCTGGGCACGTGATTACATAATGACTTTAGTGGAATAACTTGGAGACTCAAAGTGTGCATGTGCTATGTATTTTTTATGCTTCTTAAAGTTCCCATCGTATTTTTTTGTCTGTTTTTTATCTCCTGCTCCTTCAGCAAAGCTGTGTATAGGAAAGTATTTAATAGGGCATGGATTTGTAAGGATTTTACATATTTGTGGTGGGCTGGAATTGCCCAGTACTTGGGCACCTTCTGCTGCCTGCAGAGTGCACCTCAGTGGCAGCTGCTCCCATGCAGGATGCTCGAGAGACATTGAGGCCAGCTTTGGTGTATGTCTCTTATCCCTTCAGGGCAAGCAAGTGAACTTAGGCTTGATAACTCTCAGTATGGAAATGTGTGATGAATTCGGGTTGGGAAGATGCAATAAGTATGTAGTTACATCTGTGTGTTTGCAGATTGCAACTTAAGATAAGTACAGTTAATACTATGGAGCAATTATGCTACCAGCAATTTGTAGAAAAGTCAAAATGAGAGCCAGTGGTTTGATCTGTAACACTTTTGCACTCTCTGCAGTATTTGTATGTGATGTTCACTTTTTCTTTCTGCAGAAGATTAGTTAAGAGGCATGAATGTTAAGAGTAGCTAGGCAGGTCCATTTCCACTGCACCAGCATGCGCTGTGAATGTCCTCAAGGTATGATTTGGATAGTAAAATTGTTAATGGTGTTGCTACTTAAAAAAAAATTATCATTAGCTTCTGAAGTTAACATCCTTTCAGTTCTATTGTTTTAAGCACAGAGATTTGAGAAATCCTTACAGTACTGGGACAATAATAATAAATTTCCCCAACTGCTGATTGGGAGAATGCTTCAAAATCTGAAGGAAGTTTTAGATCTTACATCTGTAGCTTTTTAAATTGAATCTCAGTGAAGATAATAATCAGATGGATATTTGTAAGTTAAATTCTTTCATACGCTTCAGTATTTTTCAAATTTTTAGTCAAGAAATATGTTCTATTTAAAGTAGTGGTAATTTTCTTACAGTACTTTTCCTTTCCTAACTTTTTTGTTTTCTGACAGAAGTTTAAGAGCTCAGACTGCTTTTAATTAATGGTTCGTGCTGGCATTACAAATATATCATTTATGATAGCAAAAATGAAAAAGCAGCCCTGAGTTTGGCTGCTGTTACCAGATAAGCTGAAAAATGAAGAAGTATTTTAAAAAACAATTTATTTCAAGCGCATTTATTTTGTCTGGGGTGCTGTAGAAGTTCACTGGGAATTCTCGTCAGTCCCAGTGGCTTGATTGACCATTGATTCCTACATTTTTTATTATGTAGAAATGGAGGACTCATGACAATCAATGTGACTGGTGGCCAGACAATTAAAATGAGTTTTAAATTTAAATCAGCTTTCTTCATGTATGTTGCAGGAGGCTGTTACTTCATGGAATGCAGCACTAGTGCTTCATACACTTTGCTATGACATAGCTACACCTGAATGTCATTTGTTAATTACAGTGTGAATTTTTTGGGTTATTGGGGGTCAAGTTATGATTAAGAAGGGTGCAAATATTTGTTATACAAGATTGTTATAAGCAATTCATTCTATAAGGTGAGTTCTTAGAATGGGTTGCAGGAGATGAGAAGAAGAGCTGGCTATAGGAGGTCACATTAGGTAACAATTATACGTTTACTTAGTTGTGTTGGAAGCCTGCTTGGTGATTCGTAGGTGCAGAGAGAAAATTGATGTAGATTGTCTCACTGAAGTGACTTAATGTGGGGAATTCCTCCTGGGAGATCTTCCTTTAAACTCAGCATATGAAGTGTACTAACAGGGGTAATCACGTCCAAACCGTAGCCTGAGAACAGATTTTGAGTAGGCTGAATCTAAACACTTCATTTCTCACTGGTATTCTCTCCTGCAGAGAATAAAAATTAGATCTGTGTTAGCTACTTAAAGACTCAGAACTCTATGATTCAGTAGGAGAATTAAAAATACTGATTATCATCATCCCTTTGTGTTCTATTGGTACTTCTGTGAGCTTAAAGGAATATCCTAAGACATCATTTGAAGGTTTGTTGTTGTGGGTTGTTTTTTTTTTTCTTGTTTTTAGAACTGAACTCATCTTCTTTGTACTGTGATCATTCTACATGTAGTAGTACTATATACTTTCAGTAGCTGATTTGGCTCTCAGTTCTGAATTAGTTCAAATTTCCCATAAGATTTGTAGTTTGATTTTCAACAGATGTTTTAAGGTCATCTTCTATGTAATGATTGGTACTCAGCAGTGCGGGGTTCAGAGTTCAGCTCTCTGGGTGATAGCCACTTCAGACTTGAAGCTCTCTATTCCTTAAAAATGCTTATCAAAGGCTTTCCATTCTCTATAGCTTCCTGAAGTTGTACGAGACAGATCAGTAATGACTTCAAAGCTAGAAACTGTATGGTAACAACAGTCTGGGAAGGAATATACTTTCGTCTGGAGGATGAGAATGATGCTTACTGATATCTCAGTCTTAATGAATTCATATCTAGAAGATGATGACTTTTGGAATAGGACAGATCAGATGCAGCTAAGCTTGTCAGTGTTGCTCTTGATCAAAGTCTGTGTCTAATCCATTTTATACTTGTCTTAGAAAAGCAAGAAGTACTTTGTTTCCTAATCTGTAAAATATTTATATGCTATCCAGAATAATTAATGCCTTCATTAAATTTCACTAGACTTGGAATGATGTGCAGCAACAGCAACCATGCGTAAGTACAGTCAGTATAGATTCAAAGTGTTGCAAAAAAAAAAAAAAAAAACACAAAAAAAACCACCCTAACAAATAACTGGGTGGGGGGAGGAAAAAGTTTCTATGAAATGTGAGAGACTGTCCAGGTAATAACAGCTGTTAGTAGCTTTCAGCTTTTCTAAAAAAGGTGCCTGGCTTATTTCTCTGCACTATCACATCACTGGGCAGTTAAAAAAAATAAAAATACGAGTAGAATAGTTATTCCCTGATGCTGTCTTGAGAAGGGGAAATGGGTTTTCTTTGGTGTGGCAGGAGGGGAGAGGAAAAAAAAAAAATTTATAGCTGCAAATTCTGATTTCAATTGAGAAACTTGGAGATATTAGGGAAGCAAGTAGTTAGCTCTTCAGATCTTTTGTGTTCTTTGAATTCTGTAGATCTGAAGCAGAAGCTAAGCATTTTTATTTCTGCAAATACACAAAGCACGTACCTCTTACAGAATATACTTGCATCTAGTTAAGAATTAATATGGAAATTTTCTGTCCATGCTTGACCCAGTTAGTTATGTCACCAAAAAGAGCACTTGATTTCTGCACTTACAGCTTCAGAAGAGAACAGTATTCTCTCTCTACCATATATGCTGATTAATTCAGAATATTGTATTTATTACCTGCTGAGTTTAAGCAAATATCCTGCTCTATCAACAGCAAGAGGAAGCCCATGCAGGAGAAATCTGCATTTCACCAAAGGAAGCTTGGCATAAGCTACCTCAATATAAATGCAGGAGATGTTTGTTTTGTTTGTTTCTGTATGGTTCCCTTGCATGGAATCGGTTTGGTGATGTGGTTTCCGTT
This sequence comes from Meleagris gallopavo, assembly GCF_905368555.1. Classification (NCBI taxonomy): domain Eukaryota; kingdom Metazoa; phylum Chordata; class Aves; order Galliformes; family Phasianidae; genus Meleagris; species Meleagris gallopavo. The sequence continues at coordinate 2,816,678 of NC_139410.1, forward strand.
GGCTCCAGCAATGTCAAGGCCATTGATGAGGAAAGTTTGTTCTGTTTTTCCCCATTGCTAGGAAAATTGTCTTCCCCTATCCTGCCCCACAACCAAATCTCTGCCAAGCAAGCAGCTGTGAACAAAATTTCTCAGCGAAAGTAATTTGAAGTTTTGCACACTGTATGGAACAGGAAAAACACAAAGCTTTGAGGGGGATGAGGAGGGGACGCAAGTTCAAATCCTCTGAGTAAAATGGGAGCATATGCATTGGATGATCCTTTGAAGGTGTCTTATGTAGAAAAGCACAGGAAAAGGTGGAAAAATGCAAGAGATGATCTTTTCATAATGACTTTGGGTAATTTAGTCTAAGAAATATTTGCTATTAAAGTTGATCTGCAAGCCTACTGAAAGTGAGTACTGTAACTACACTGAGAAACTGGCAAATCAGGGCAAGCACTGATCTGTAGAATGTGTTTTAATTTAATTTTAGTAAACATTATCAAAGCTTCCTATAGAATTCCACATTTTATTTACCTCAGGATTATTTTAATGGAGAACAATTAAGTCACTATCAGAATTTTATAGGTTTTTATTTTTATTTATTTTTTTAATCTAGGAAAATAAATGCAAGACATGAATTTGCAGAAAAGATGCATGCCTACATTAAAGACGTCTTCGTTTTCCATGCTTATAGTGGAAATGTTCAGTTGCTTGCCATTTGGACAATCCTTAATTGAGATTTTCCACAACAATTTTGTGCCTTAATATTATTGATATTTCTACGTTTGACGGGGAGACAATGAGCTTAAATATGTGAATGAAATATAAGTAGAATTTATACATAATTAATGAACTGAATAGCTGTGCATGATTCTCATTCCTCTGTGCTGTGGCCATAGTGCTTGTGATGTTTTATTACATTTGGAACTAAATATTTGGTTCTTGAGAAATACCTTATCCAAGAGAGATTAGGTTTGATCAAGGCTGTGAAATTGTGTCCAGTATCTGTTGTATTGTAATGTTCTTAACTAATATTTTTAATTGGGTTTGCAATCAGGTAAGCTGGGGTGGAATAGTGCAAAAGGATATGGAAAAGTCTGTTTGTAATTAAAGGAAGACTAATTGGACTTCTGGGACTGTGTGTAAGATACACCAGTCTTTCCCACGGCCACACCCTGAGCATATGATCTTTAACTGAATTCATGGAAACATTCAGGCTGCTTCCTACAGATTGCAGCTGGCACTGTCTGTAAAATCTGTGCTTCACAAAGAGAGGAGGATTTTATGTGATAATGTGCAATGATACATTTCATCCTGCCGCAGTGTTACTACACGGCCATGTGAAACAGATGGAATGCACTGCGAAAAAGAGGAAAAAGGCAATACTTCGTGCCTAAAATAGGATTCCTATTAATGGTCATCTTTGCAGTTCTCATTAAGAGGAGATGAAATAGTGTGGTGCTTGGCCATGAAATATGTGTGCTTACAGACTGCATGCCAGCTAAATTGTTAGGTGACACACCAACTGCTTCTGCTATTTCAAACTTCTAACATGTTTCCCTGCAGCATAATCTCTTCAAGTAGAGCTTTTTCGTTGGCATAGAATCACCTTCCTGTTAACAGCATAAAAATAGAACAGGATGTTAGCTCAAATTTAAGGCCACTTATGGGTCTATCCATAAGATTAGTGTAGTCACTTGGTAGCACTTGGATTCCTCTTTGAAGGATTTCACTTCTCCTTTTGTTAAGGTGATTAGTTAATTACTCTGATCCTGCAATTCTTCTTAAAACTGACAGTAAGTCTTGCAAAAAAAAAAAGTGTTTCTTTTACACTTAGAAGCTTGAGACTGTGTCAGAGTTGTGCTGATGTGAATATTCCTCTGAATGTAGTACAGTGCGGATGAAGCTGAAGGGACTTCCCATTTAGAAATATTGGTGGATAATAGTTTCCTGTATTTGTCCACACTAATATTAATTCAGATTGGTTGAAAAATCATCCATGAGTTATTATAGCTGTAGCACTTGAAGGAGTTATGTGTAGAGGGATTAAAAAAACCACCCTTTTATTGGTCATTCTACTTATGGCTACTTTAAGACCACCCCTGCACCTGGTCTGTGAGGAAAATGAGGAGAGAGATATAATAAGGTCTCTGGTTATAGATGTAAAGCTGAAAGCTTTCATTTTGCTGTTTTCTTAATTTGTCTCTTGAGTATGTGCTTTCATTCTTTTCTGTCATTAGGAGTCATTCACAAGCTTTTGTTCTTCTATGTATACTTGTTCAGAGAGATAGGCCATGATTTTGGAAGTCAAGACTTATGTCTCTGACTTGTATAGGTGGATAAACAGCTAGAAAACATTATTCAGTGCTGTAGACTTTTAAAGAATATGTAGGAGGGAATTTTTCAATGGACAAAGAGAAGGCTAAGGTATTCAACAACTTTTTTTTTTTTTTTTTTTTTTTTAACCTCAGTCTTCTCTGGTGTCTGCTCTACACACTCAAGCAGAGTTTGGAAGGTGGGAGCATTGTTCCTCCTACTTTAAGTGAAAATTAAGTTCATGACCACCCGAGGAACCCAAACATTTGTAAGCCTATGGATCTCAATGAGATGCATCCCCTGAGTCCCGAGGGAATTGGCTGAAATAGTCACCAAGCCACTGTTGGTGATATCTGAAAAGGCATGGTAGTGAATGGTGATGGAGATTGGTGACAAGTATTGTACCTTAGGAATCAGTACTGGGACCAGTGCTCTTCAACATCTTCAAAAATGACATCAACAGTGGGATTGAGTGCACCCTCAGAACGTTTGTGGATGACACCAAACTGTGGTGTGATCGACACACTCGAGGGAGGAGATGCCATACAGAGAGAACTAGACAGGCTCAAGGAATGGGCCCAGGTGAACCTCATGAACTGCAATAAATTCAAGTGCAGTGTCTTGCGTCTTGGTCACGGTAACCCCTGCTGTCAGTGCAAACTGGGAGATGTAAGGATGGAGCACAGCCCTACCAAAAAGGGCTTGAGGGTACTTGTGGATGGCAAGTTGGACATGAGCCAGCAGTGTGCCCTTGCAGTCCAGAAGGCTTGGACATGGCCAGTGGGTTAAGGGAGATGATCGTGCCCTTCTACTCTGTACTGCTGAGATGTCACCGGGAGTACTGAGTCTAGATGTGGAGTCCTCAGTTTGGGAGAGATGTGGACCTGTTGGAATGCATCCAGAGAAGGATCACAAAAATGATCCAAGGGATGGAACAACTTCTCTGAAAGGACAGGATGAGGGACAGACTGTTTAGCAGGGTCTGTAGTGACAGGACAAGGGGAAATGATTTCAAACTAAAAGAGGGGATATTTATTTTGGGCTTAACGAAGAGGTTTTTTTTACAGTAAGGATGGTGAGGCATAGGAAGAGATTGCCCGGAGAGGTGACCGATGTCCTGTCCCTGAGGACAACCAAGGCCAGGCTGGATGGGGCTCTGAGCACCCTGATCTAGCTGTGGCTGCCCTTGTTCATTCCAGAGGAGTTGGACTAGATGATCCTTAATGTTCCCTCCCAACTCAAAATGTTTTATGATACTTTCCATACTGTTGGGGTTAACTACTACTGATTTTTAACATTTTGAATCTCACAAATCTCCTTTATGGCTAACACGCTCCATATGAGTCCAATTAAAATATTTGTTGATAAAGTGCCATTTGAGAAATACAAAAGATGAAAAAGCATAGGGAAAAAAAGGGTAATAACAAGCCAATTAAAAAGGAAAGAAGACAGGCTTCAAACTGCTAGAATTCAAAAGAATGGTTTTGGCTGCCGCTTTTTCTTGGCTTTTGCTACAGTAAAGATTAATAGTTTTGATAATTTAGCACAGTATAACTTGTAATGTCTAATATTCAAAGGCTGAAATATACCAGATCTTGCTCTTACGACTTTCGGCATGTGAAATTTTAAATGTGTTCTGAAAGAGGAAATGACTTGAACTGTGGTGGCTTAGGTTGACCTGGTAAAGACTTTGAAGTAGCTGGGCGTTTATTTTGTTTTGATTAAGTATGCTAAGCTGAGCTTTTTTTTAATTGCCTTAAATTTATCTGAACTTTTTTTGGATAGTGAATGCATCAGAAATTTTCTATGAGTGAAAATGTCAATATTCAGAATGAGCTTCTGTCTGAATGTTAATTTTCAGTGAGACCAATTATTACTGCTGACAAGATGAAAACTGTGGGAGTGTTTTGTTTCTTTATATTATGTTTTGCTTGGTTGGGCTTCTCAAAATATATATGTATATCGACCCCAAATCAAAAGATGATAGTGCTTCAGATACTTCCTTTGCCAAGTTACCTCTGTTTGCTTTATCCGTTGTATTGAAGTCAATGACCAAAGGTGAACTCAAATTTAGGATGCTGGCTCTAATGTGGTGGTTACTGCAACACTGTGTTTATGCTGGCATGAGCAGTTCCCTTTCCTGGCCACCTGCTCTCTCTCCGTCCTGCTCTGAGTTGTTAGTGTTCTGTGTACCACCTAAAAAATAATGCTTATATAAAACTTCATATAAGGAAACTTGATTTAAAAAAAAATTTAGAGCATTTCTGTCTGTGTTTTTGTGAAAGCATTCACACTTCTATACGTGAATCTGGGAGAACTTCTGATTTAAGACCTGTGACTTTCGCAGAACACAAGTAATTGCCAAACTGGCTTGAGGCCAGTGACAAAAAGTGTGATCAGTAAGCTTGGAAAAAAAACAAAAGTCCTAATGCATTTTGCTTAATCCATTCTCCCGTTCCTATTCTGACCTTGAGTAAAGTCTTTGAACTACAAAAATACTGTTCTTGTAAAATTAACTTGTTTTAATGAACAACAACAACGAAGCTTTCATAAGGGGACCGGTTGAGTAAATGGCTTCAAGCTGTAACCATTTTCACAGAGAAACCTTTGGATTTCTTTTCGGTCCTTACTTGGTAAGCTGCAGCAGTCCGTCAAATAAAAACACCACCTGCAAGACTTACATAGCGCAGCAGTTCACTCTCTGCACTTGTGAAGAGGCAGCGTCTGGAAAATAGATGAACGTCAAACATCTGAGTGAGAGTTTTTGTAGAATTGTCTTCATGTCTATTTGATGAAGTCATCAATTCATGCTGTCATTGTTTAAATTCAGAGAGACTGATTTTTCTGGAAGTGCAGAAATATTTGGAGGAGAGAGCTTAATATGCCTTATTTTTCACATATAAAATTTAATCTTATAGCTGTACTGTTTAAAATAAAATATTTGAAATAAACTCCCTTGTATTTCCCAGTTGGGAAAGGAGGGAGCAGGGAGCGAAGTGTGAGAGAACGAAGAAGCTGCTAGAGGAAAGAAAAGAAGCAGGCAAAGACTCTCTGCTACAGGATAAAATTCGCATTGTACACCCTTCCAATATGCACTGCTGCTGAGATTTATTGCAGGTTACTCTTTGTGGTATTAATATCAGCAGATGCAAGCTGAGTGGAAAGCAAGATGAGAAACATTCTTGTTTGGAGCATGTTGTCAAAGCTCTCAGTTCTCTCAATCATAGCAAAGAAGTCAGTTCTCTGTCTTCATGCTCTCAGTTTAGGCTTGTGCCACACTCTTTAGGGATGAATGAAACTTGTCCTTACTGTAGCAACTCTATGAATGGCAGTGTTGTCTGTGCAAATCCTTGTCCTGTATTCAAGCTCCAAGGAGTTGTAAAAGGAGACAGGAAGAAAGATAGAGCCTTTGGAATAAAATATTTAATGAAGGCCTAGCCTAAAATATTAAAGATAGTCCCTGCTTGAATAAACAGCTGGAATGAAGAAATAAGAGTTCTTCCAGCTTGGGATATTCTGTGACATTCTATGATTCCAGTAGGATCATAGGCCCAGGCAGTATGAGGCAGGAACTGTAAAACAAGCACTAAATGAATGAAACTCAATCATTTGAAAATGTGATTAGTGGAGAAAATACTATCCTGCTTTTTTATTATAATTTTATTTTGATAAAATACGTAAAAGTGTGCGTTCTTGGGAAACTGATTTCAATAGTAAAGGTCATTTTATGTTTGCTGGCAGTTCTTGTTATCTCTTTTTAGGGTAGATGTAAGGAAGTTTTATATTATATCATGCTGTCAGACTTTGATAGTGGTTTTCATTTAGAAAATATAACCAAGAAAACATTGTGAAATTATTTTGGAAGTGTGGAGTATTGTTATTTTGCTTTAATATTTCTAACATTCATATGATGCATTTATTTGGCACAGTTAGTTGCTGAATTTTAGCTCTGTTAGTCTGTAATTGAGTCATTCCATTTCTTCCATGTGCAATTGCAGCATTTCGTACTGCTGGCTTCGTATGTTATTAAGTCAATAGAAAGTTCAACTTATTTCAGGGGGAAGAGTAGAACTTCAGTCATCTATAATAAAGGCATTGAAACAGAGGCGGAGAGAATGTCTGTCTATGCAAGAACAAAAGAAGGAAATGTTTTTGTATTTCTAACAGCTATACTTGAAAGGTATGCATCCTTTTTTGTCAATAGAATCCCTGTCAGTGTAGATTTAAAGAGCCAAGTTGGTGCGATGGACAAAGACACAAAGCCATCTTAGCTCTGCAGTCTGCTGTGTAAAGAGGAGAGACGATGCCTGAGGGCAGAAGTTGCTGAATATTCAGTGGGAAGAAACCTGTTCAAGTTTTAATCTCAAAACTGTTGTTATGACAATTTTGTTGTGGGTTGTTTGTGTTTTTGTGTGGGCTGTGGTTTTTTGGGTTTTTTTTTTTTTTGGTTGGTTAGTTTGGTTGTTTTTTAACTGTAATATATAGCCTAGAGAACTAGCACCACCATCAATTTATGGTACATTCTTATAATTTTAGAAATTGTTATAGATGGACAACAGTGATGTCAGTAACTGCTAGTATAATCTCTTGGAAGTGGGAGAAAAAACTTATATGAATGGTAGCCAAAAGCTGTTAATGGGAAGAAGTACACAGTAGTAATTTAATCTGTGTAATTTTATCTACAGATGGTTCTGCAATCTCTGCAAGGCCTCTGGCAAGCTTCTAGAGTGGTGAAAAAAAAAACCAAACAATTTGAATGCTAATAGAATAAAAGATATGATACGTCTTGGGAACTAAACCTAGTTTTCTGCTTGCTGTAAGCCTGTAAGTGGGCCTTGAAACACACAGTATGTGTGGTTCTAGGAATGAGCAGAGAATGCTCTTGTATTGAGCTATACTATTACTAAATGCATGATGAAGTTGGTACAAAATAATAAATCCATAAATATGGGATATGCCCCTTTGTTTCTGCTTCATACATTTCTTCTTTTAGTCCACGAGAAGAGAGTAAATGCTGTCATACCACAACTACTTTGTAGTAAAAAACTGTTGGAAAGGAAAATAAAAAGAGGGAGAAAAGTTAACATGTGGAGCAACGGATTTGACATTTATATAAGATGTCTCCGTGCATGTGAGAAGTGATGTGAGTCTGGAGAATGAAAAGTTGAAAGAAACTGGGCTTGCTGCACTTCGAGTTTGTTTTCTTTATTCTATTTTATGGTGATGCGAAGAATATTGCACATCTTTTTGTTGTTATCAGTCCACCTGGGGACATCTTCAGTAGGCCTGTAAGCAGGCTTTTTCTGAGATGAAGGGATCTCAATTGATCCTTATATGTGCTGCTGCATTTCTTAGGCAAACTCTTTGTATTGCTGCATATTTCTGATGCTGCCCATTACCCGCCAGTGGTACGCACAGTGATCTATCCCAGTCCTCTGAAGGAGTTCAGAATGGTACTGGAAGCATTTCTGTTTTTACTTGTGTTAATCTGTTTTTCATGATGTGATCCTATCTGATTTGAAGAGTGGTGCTCACACAAGTTTCAAAGAATGAGTGCAGCAATGGTAATTTTATAAGCACTGCCTTATAGCAGTTATGCCAGCATTCACAGGATAGTCCTATCAGTGTTTTAAATCGGTATATTTAAGTTAAATTTTGTTTATTGTAAAATACAGCAACTTATGGATTTCAGTGTATGTAAATGAACAAGTGGTTTTTTTGCTGTTGTTTTAAAAAACCTGATTAACAGTGCAGTGAGGTTTGTAGGAAGCTGTGAAGAGTTCTTCTATACTATAGAAGTTGTCTCAGAATCAGTCTTTCAGTTTACTGTCTCACCTGTTCTAGGAGTCTGCAACTACTGCTGCTTGGGTCTTAGTTAAAAGTAGCAGTAGGGAGCAAAGAATTCTGTCATGAAACTGTTCTATCCAGTGTTCAGTACATTTGTTCTGTGGCCATTATTTCTTAGTTTCCTTAATTATCCTCATAATTATTAGGAGGATGGAGAAATTCCTACACATACAGGTGTGAACTGTTGTGTAATACCATCAGAGCAGTTAATTAATTATTTAGCAAAAGTCCCTTCAGAAATAAAAGAGCATTTTACCTGGTTAGGAGGATTTCCAGATTGCCCTGAATTGGACTCTGTGCAAGTTTGGAGGTAGTTCACTTTCAGGACTAAAAAGTCCTGAATAATATGGTGCACAAAAGCCATTGTAGTTAGAAAAGAATGTGCCTCTGAATAAGAAGAGACTTTTCCCCCAAAGCTTATGTGACCAGAGAAGTGATTCCGTAACTCTGCGTGGGGGCTCCTGGAATTTTCTAACAGTGTAATACAGCAACTCACATTAGGGATGCTTGGAAAGGGTTGGACGTTTTCCAACTTGTTTTTTTTTTTGCTATACCTTGGGCTGAAAGAACCAAACCTTGCCTGAGGGAATGAAATACTTTGAACTGTATCCCTATCTCTAAAAAGAACCAGAAATAAATACCTGGTTGGAGAGTGCTAGCCCCAAGAAAGTAGGGAGTGCTAGAATAACAGGAAGAGGGTGGGGTTTTTTGTCAAGAAAATAGCCATTTGCACTCCCACTTTCAGCAGAGAGGAAGGATATATACATCTACATTTGCACATTCAACTTCAGTGTTGCAATGTTATAGCATCGTTGCAAGCTAATGGAATTTTTACTGGAAATTTTTTCTCAGGAGAGTCACAGATTACCAGAGAATTTGTGAAATACATTTGTGCACGTGGATGAATGTAGGTACAATTATGTCAGTAACACTCTCTCCTATCTCACACATACAGAGATGCATTTTGACTTCAAGTCAAGCTAAAGTGCAGGTGCTTAAGGTAAAAGCCTGTGTATTTTCTTGATGTATTAAATGCAGTCAGATGATTGAAGTTCAAAAAAATTGTTATTTTTTTGCTTGTTAATTTTTTTTTTTTTTATTATTATTATTTTTTTTTTTTTACCCTTTTGCTGTATAATTGAAATGGGAAGTGTCTGGAACTCAGCAAGGGTGACATTTATTCTTGGGAGAGTGGGAAAAGATTAAAAGTAGAAGCAGCTGATGAGGCAGGATGGATGGCACTGTAGAGAAAGTAGGAGGAAGAGAAACGTGAACATCTGCTAAAGCTGTACCAGTGACCCTTTTGGCTACGTTGCAGTTCCTTTTGAAGTCATTCTTCAGTAGAGGTCACCGCTATCAGTGAGAAACACAGCATGGTCTTGTGCATTCTCTTTTGGGGATTGTAATGAAGACAAAAAGCAGGCTGTTCAAATGTTTTGTTTCTTTTTTTCCTATTGTTGTTTTTGCTGTTGTTTTTTTGGTTTGTTTAGTTTGGTTTATTTTGTACTTTGGGGGGATTGGTTATTATTTCTTTTGTTTTTCTCCCCTTTTCCAGTTTTTGTGCTCCCATGACATCAACATGCATTAAAAAAAAAAAATATGAAATTTTAGAGATATGAATTGCTATTGAAATTTGCCCTTCTCATTCCACTGATTTCTTGGAAAACAGGCGGGGCACTAGAACTGTTAGTTCTAAGGTTGTGCCCAGTGGCTCACAGTGAGTGATGTCGGAGACTCGGCATAGATTCCTACCATCTTTTCCCACAGGTTAACTACCATTACACTCAAATTTTATCTTGGTCTAATAAAAATATCCACTTTTCCCCACAAGTAGAATCGTTGAAGATGTGTAATAGTAGAACAGCACCTTGGGACGCATTATTGTTTAAAGAAATCTAACAATGGGTTCTTTTATTATTAACTTCTTTGCCCTGTGCATCTCATGCCTCCCAGTTATGAGAGTCCTGAGAATTGTATTAGTTTTTCAGCTCATCAAAACAGATGCTATATAAAAACAACCTTACTTTGTCAAGAATACTGTCTTGCTACCTCATTCAATAACAGAGTATATTGCTGTCCATTGCTAAGAAAGATTTTAATCTTGCTGTGGAAGCTCTTGTCCTATCCAACTGAAATAAACGTAGAACGAATTCATCTGATGATGCAAGAAATGCTTTGCTGAAGTCCAAAATGATTTGCTGAAATAGGCATCTGAATGACCCTCACCCTGCATTTTGTAATTAAATCCAGTAGTAATGTTTGGGAAGATATTTTTTTTCCTCTATGCATAAGTTTTTGTATTTACAAGTTAGTAATTGCAAGGAACAAATAGAAAGCATTGTGAAAATAACAGACTGAATCTTTTATCGCTTGAGGAGAATTAATAATTTAATGCTGGATACTGGAGCATTTGATAGGCATTGTCTACATAACCACTAGATACAGACTCTTAAAGGAACTGATCTAAGGGGTGACTTTTTATATTGTAAAACAGAAATAGTCATGGACTGTGAAGAAAAACAGATAAATTCTGCTGTTGTTCATATATATGTAAAGAAATGTAAGGTTAAACACAGGTCATATCTAAATCGTCATTTTAAATTTTTCATCCACTATCTCTTGTAGCAAAAGGATTTTTGGAACTATTGTGGGGAAAATTATTTTGAACTCCTTCATATGCAAAAAAACCAAAGAAATGGATAATAAGTAATGATTGCTTTGTTCTACTCGATTGCTCTCTTTGTTCTGTGAACATTCTGTATGGCTTTTAAACCTCTGCAAATGTGCTTTGGCAGGTCTTGAAGAGAGAAGGAGACAATTACAGTATTTCTTTCCATCCAAGTAGTTAATTTTGATTTTCTTAGAATGCTAGTCTTTTAGTTCTTTCTCTCCCAGGTAAATAGGCACAACTAAAAATGTCTTAAGAATTTTATCAGATTTGAATTAATGTACTCCTGTCCCAATTATTCCATACAATTGAAAGCATATCATGTCTTTACTAATTTAGGTGTCTCCAGCTATATTTTGTATTCACTTGATGTTCAGTTGTTAAAAATGGATATTTAGATGTTTTTATTTAACAATGTGTTTAGTAACAAAGTCCGTAAAAGCTGCCGTACTGTGTGACAGATGGTGATTTCTGCAATTAGCAGTTCACTATAGTTCTCATCAGATAAAGATTTTCTAAAGAACTATTGGATTACATTGCAAATATATTTTATGTATGTCGGTTGCTCTTCCTTTTAATCTTTAAAAAAACTTCAAAACAGCATATTTGAAATCCACTGAATTACCTGGGCAATTTCCAGCAATCAGTATTAGATGCTTGCATTCCAGCAGTAAAAATAGAGGGAGGATCACTGAGACAGTCTTAACTCTGGATTAAAATGGGAAAGCAGTAACTGATTTTAAAGGTTTATTTTATTTCTATCAAAATTTACAGTAAACAACAGTAATCTTGTATCTTTAGTCTGTACAGCCTACAAACTGCTGTTTATTGAATTACAGTTAAGAAGACTCAGTGTCACTGTATTGGCAAAGTAGATACAGAATGCTTGCTTTTTGTGAATGAGTCTTCTAGAAGTATTAGCCTTGTGTAAAATTCTCTGTGCTGGGCAATGTACTACCACTTGTTTCTCGTGCACCAATTGTAGGTTGTGATGCTGGAAAAGAAAAAAAAGAAAAAAAAAACATCCAAAAACAAGCACAAGTATGATCGAAGGTCAGATATGCCTTGAGTCAGGAGGAAGGTTTGCATGAAGATATTCGGACAGCAGCAGCCCTCTTGCTTCAGTAGCAGTTCAATCTTTGAATTAAGTAGGCAACTCAGATCTTGGCCTTTGGGACCTGTTAATTGCTGTCTGTCTGTTAGAGTTGATATCGGCTACCAAATTGAGATAAACCCTCTGAACACGTGGTATTAGTTGAGGCCATGGGTGGGCCCTTCCTGCCTGAACTGTGAGGGATGGACGTGCTGGTGCAGGCAAGATCTAGCTGCTGGAATTTGCTATGGTGAACTGAATGCATTTTCTTTACGTGATATTGTGCATCTCCGTGTATGTCAAAAGACACTAGGTGAAATAAAAATTGGGCGGACCTCCACTGATTTGTTCTACTGCATAAAGAAAATATGAAGTCATTCATCAGCTGTTGCTTTCATGAAATAACTTTTTTCCTATATTTTTTTCCATGGCAGTTTGAGTTAATTCAATCACAACATAAAATACACTGCGTCAGATATAAAAATGACAAAAAACCGGATCACATTCTTGCTGTTCTTCGTCTCAGTTACTTTGGTGAGTTTTATCATTTTTTGTTTTTTGAATCAGTATCAGTTTGAACAAGGCTGTACAGATTACTATAGGAATTTTTGTTTTTCTATAAAGTAATGATGTATTCAAATACAGTTTCTGCAGAGCAGGATTACTATCTGTCTTAGGTCTTCCTTTTATTTCCATTATTTAAGGAACAGTAATAGTAATTGCCTCTGCTGAACCAAACATATCTTTTGCTAGCATAGAAGTTTATGGTAACAGATGACATGTGACATATAAGTAATAGTGTTATTTCATGGAAGAGAGGGGAAGACTTATCACACAGATTCAAAGGAAATCCTAGGAACTTTGAATTTCACCACTTGCGTGAGAAAGATACAGTATTTCTATCTGCAAGTGTTTTATTTTCCACGAAGCTTAGTCGATTCAGGTAAAACTTGCTACTTCTTTAAAAATGTAGTTGAAAGTTCAAGATTCGCTTTTGTGTGTGTGCATGCTTTATTTTGAAAAACTACCTCAGTGGATTTCATGTCGTTTGAATACTTTTCTGTATTCTGAAGATTGACTGCTTCACAAGACCGTAGATAAATGAGCCAGCTTATAAGCAAATCAAAAGCTTTGAGTTTATGGGCAGTCTTGTCATGAAGGATCATTTTGTTTCTGATCGAAATGCCTCTTAAAATAGACGCGTATATATTTCACTGTATGTTGAAAAAACTGTCTATGCACTTCTGATTGTTTCCATGGTGTCTTTGCATTTTTTAATTATTTTTTATGAGTCTTGCAAATATTTATTCCGCCGTGCTCAAACAGGTCATTTGTGCCAAGATTCATAATAAGAACTCTTAAATTAGCCAGAAAAACACAATATCAGCTTATCAGTAGTAAGATTTGAAAATCACTTGGCTTCAGTAAAATTATATTTCAAATACAATATTTTAAGAAATTGAATTTTTATTATCGGTTGGTATGTGAGTTGTAGTTTCAAAATTGGTTGAAAAAAGGTGACATGTTAAAAGAAGTCTTTTTCTTCCTAGTTATTTGCCACTGCTATTCCATCTGAAGGTCATCAAAATATGACAGAGGACTTTGGTCAACTGAGTTTTACACGGAATAAAATTATGACAGCACAGTATGAATGCTACCAGAAAATTATGCAAGATCCCATTCATAGGAAAGAAGGTAGAGTTTAATTTTTCATAAGATTTTCCAAAGGGAAGTGCCCAACATATAATTAAAGTAATTCAGGATCCTGACCCTTCATTTATGTTCATGTCACGTTTTGGTAGCAATCATTCTTTCAGGCTCTTTATACAGTTTTATAGAAACAACATTAAAGTAATATGATGTATATCACCTGTCTATTGTTCTACATCTTGTAAGACATGAATCTTTTATTTCTGATAAGAAAATGTTAAAGGGATATTCAGATTTTAAAAATTGAGACTGTTTCTGCATTATAATTTCTGAAAATATTAAATGGTTCTGGGGAGAAGAGGCAATTGCACTCTTTTACAAAACCTTTTTTTCTCTTCTGAGATGTTTCTGTGAGGAAAACAAGCATCTGGAGGCCAGAAATGGATATGAGAGTATGTCTGTAGAAGCTTATGTACAGGCACATACAGTTGTGCACCACAACTTCAGAACAACATGGACAAATTGGAAAATCTCCAGATCAGAAGTAGAGGATGTATGGTGTTTGAGCCTTCGAGATAGTTTGAGGAGCAGGGAGAAGGTGGTATTATTTTTTGAATAGAAGACTGAAGGAAGACAGAAGAAATATTTTTCCAATCTGTGGTCAGTCATTCTGCTTGTATTCTGGGAAAGAAATTTGTTATAAAACCCTAGCTGATTCTCAAAGGAAGTTTATTTTAGGTGTTCTAAAACAGATCTACGTGAGTACAGTGAGGGATTAAAACAGGCTCTTGAGGGACACTGCAACATCCCTGTCCTTGAACGGGACAAATAGCTGCAGGCTCATCTCTGAGGAAGAGAAACCATGGCTGCCTCCCAGATAGGCTTTCTGATTGCTTCTAGGATACCGCTTAGTTTTCAGTGAGCTAATAAACACACATATAGCTTAGATATACATTCAAAATGTAAATAAATTCAGTAAAACGGTCTTTGCAAAATCATAGAACCATAGAATGGCTTGGATTGGACGGAACCTTAAAGATCATCACCCTCCTGTCAGGGCAGATAAAATTCAAAGCTCTCTGTTGTGCATTTTTTGGTTTGAATTGGTTTACTTTGCTTTGCCCAGAGAATGTTACCCTTCCATGCTCTAGATCTAACGTGTTTTATGAACCGTAGGGATAGAAAATTTCAAGAGGAATGGTAATGGATTTTAAAATGTATTCTGAGAAATATACCTAAAAGGAAGTGTTTCTATTACATGAAATATTAACTGCTGGTAAATTTTAAGATTTCATTTTTATCTTTACAAAGCAAAGCGTGCAAAAGAGAAACTTAACTTGTCCGGTGTTATACCTTACTTTTGAAAGACTGCTAGGAAGGGTTATTTTATTACCAGTTGTCCACTTGTTTCTAGGTCCTTACTGTAACAGGACATGGGATGGCTGGTTGTGCTGGAGTGATGTTGCTGCAGGAACTGTATCAGTACAGCATTGTCCCGACTACTTCCAGGATTTCAATCCATCAGGTAAGTGTGTGCATGGGCTTTCTACATAAACATATTGCTTAATGAAATAAGGTTTTGGGTGCTTGATGCCTACTCTTTGCCTTACTCAAGCCGCTAACGCATCAGAATTTCAGTAACTTGAAATCCATTATTTGCACTTTACTTTTATCACAGAAAAGTGAAGAGCTTTGCTCTTGGTGATGAGCTTTACCTTCTGAGAGGAAAGCAGAAATGTAATTTTTTTTTTTACCTCAATTTGGCAGCTGAAGTTAACAAGTGTTTCTCCCACAAGTGAGTCTTTTCCAGTAAGCTGAATTTTGCCACTGTGTGAGCATGTGGAAAATGTCATAGACTTCCACTCTTGTCAGCTTCTGCTGCATTTGCTATTTCCCAGGGTCTTTTGGTGCCCGTTTCTATTTGATTTAATCATTATGTGGTCCTGGAAATTCTCCCGTCTGATTCTAGAGCGGTTTCTCTATTGTTGTTTTCCTGCCTGTTCAATTTACAGTGGTAGGATGTTAGACTTCCATTTATATCTTGCATGTTAAAGTAGCCATTTAGGTATCCTTGTCACTTCATCTGTTAGTTCTGTAACAGTTTGATATATTTTGATTGTATTTTGTAGAAGGGAAATGTTTGTTGTTGTTGGGTTTTTTGTTGTTGTTTTTTTTTTTTTTAAGAAAAAACACATCATTAGTTGCTCTTGCCAAGCAAAAGCAATCGCCTCTGGTTTCTCAGAATTCCAAGTAACAAGCAACATCTCTCTAGACATATTAATAAAGCTGTCATTTGTTTGCCAATCTTTTTCATGAAACACGAGGATCAGGAAGTAGAACTTCACTGCTGACTGTTGTGTTTTTGCCTTGCTTTTTTTTTTCTTTTCGACTACTCTGACTGCCTGTAGAAAAAGTTACAAAGATCTGTGATCCAAGTGGGAACTGGTTTAGACACCCAGAAAGCAACAGGACGTGGACCAACTACACCCAGTGTAATATCTATACGCATGAAAAAGTGAAGGTAGGAAAGGAATAAATGCATGTCACTAGTCTCAAGAAACTGATCTGTGAAACTTTCAATTCTGGCATGCACAGTGTCTCATCTAATAACATTTCTTAAAGCTTTACCTGTAATCTATTTATATGATTTCACAAGTCGGTATCTGCAGCCATTCAAACGTGAAATTGGACTAATAGGTTCAGTGAACGTGTACAGTATGGGTTGTATGAGCCCATGTATGCAGGCTATTATTCTGTCTTACACAATCTAGGTAATTATGCTTTATCATGGTAATATAAGGTTCAACCTAAAGA
The DNA here is from genome assembly GCF_905368555.1 of Meleagris gallopavo. NCBI lineage: Eukaryota > Metazoa > Chordata > Aves > Galliformes > Phasianidae > Meleagris > Meleagris gallopavo. The sequence goes on from NC_139410.1 coordinate 2,833,048, forward strand.
TCTTCATTTTTTTTCTGTGTAAGATGATGATTTTTGTAACTGAAAACAAAAAAAGCAAATTTGTGAGGCAGATTCCATAATTGAAAGCAAGATTTTATTATTGGTAGCATTGAAATTATTAATTGAAGTAGTTGATGATAACGTCTTGTACATATGCCTAAGATAACTTTACCAGTTCTTCATTATTATTTTGCTCTCTATCTAGCTTTTCATAACACTATAATTTGGCTGCAGATTTATTTGATTGTTCCATTTAGTCTTTGATAGTTTGGAATCATTGTTAATTTCTTTTTCATTCTTCAAACAAAAGGTTGGTACAAAGAAAATATCTTTACTAGAGAAAAAAATTATGGGAGCAAAAAATACACATTCGTATGTGAAACACATTATTTTCTTTAAGAGATGGACGATAGGTGAATCCATTCTCAGATAGGAGTGCACTGAGCACGGTAGTAAAAATGACCAGTTTTTATATAAATACTCAGAAAAAACTTAGTGTGTATTTAAAAGCCTAATGTTTTTAACATCCAAGAGAGAATTTCAAGTGTTTTAAATGAATCTGGTTTTTGCCCAATAGAAAGAGATTTTAGTAAGATAATGATTGGCAGAATTCTGGATTTATCAGTAAAGTTTTGATTTTTTTGATCCTATTACAGTCATTTTGTAAGTAGAAGAGATGTATAAGCATGTTCTTCCTTAATAATTCTGTATGAATCACATGTGCTTGGTTTTATTCTTCTGTTGCAGACTGCTCTGAACTTGTATTATTTGGCCATCATAGGACATGGTCTTTCAATTGCCTCACTTCTGATTTCTCTTGGCATATTCTTTTACTTTAAGTAAGTATATTTAAAATTCTTTACCAAATATTAGCGCTTGCAACAATGCTAGTTTCAATGTTTTTGAAACACAGGCTTTCCCAATTAATTAAATGGAGCAACAAAGTGGAAAAAAAAATCAGTATATTGGTTTGGCATTGAACATGCTGTTATAATAAAATTTCAGGTTTCTTTTCTCAAAAACCTAGAATTCCCTATCTGCTAATTCAAAATTATAGCAGATGTTGGGAATCGGGAAAATGGCACTTAGAAAACACACCCAACTACTAAACAAGCATTTCTGATGGAGAAGGGTTGCTTTTTTGCTTGTTTGTTTGTTTTCAATATTAACTTAAGATGTGGATATGTCAAGCATGGGTCCTACTAAAGAGTAAATGGAAACCAAAATACTGATGGTATGTAAGTCATACACATGGTGTAAACATGGCATATAAGTCACATTCTGAAGTAAATAGCCACATAACACAATAAATTGTGAAGAAAATAAAGCTAAGACCAACATTAGGAATGACAACTATAAAAATAATCTTAATTTTCCTTATTCATTGTATTATTTTTGTGAGAGTTCTGTTCTATCCACTCTTTAGCAGTTACTATGTTATCTTGCAAGCAAGCCTGAGTAGTGTGTTGCCAACATAACCAATTTCATAACTTGCAGCATACCACGTGGGTCTTTAAAAATTGTCTGCTTCACGCTTTGCTCACTTTTTTTGTGTTTGTAAGATGATGAGGCTTAGAAAGCCGAAACCAGTGTCACTGCAGGGTTGCCACATGAGCAGAGCTGAGGCAAAGCGCAGAGCTGTCAGTGACGAGCTTTTCTCTCTGCCAAATGCTGCATTGCGTGGTGTAGGCTCTCCTTGTTAACTAGCACTCCTTCAATCATTTCTGCATTGTTTCTCATTGGAAGAGAGGGATCTGCTCTACGATAGATCCATTTCACAATCTTAGCGGTTTCTCATCACTGTACCCTTCCATTTCACTTCATCTTTTTTTTTGTTAGTTTTTTTTTCCCTAATACATAAATAGGAGTAGCACCTAGATCAGTAATGGTTGGGCTATTTCAGATTTTGCTTTTCTCTTATTCTGGACTTTGAGTTGATTTGGTAGGTGTACTAGATACCTGCTAAAAAATTCCCCTTTTTTGTCAGATCTGGCAGAAGGTAGTGTTTCCAATTCAGTTATGCGTTATTTGTCCAAGTTCTGGAACAGCACTAGAATAAATTCCTTACAGAGTGTTTCAAGTTTATAGTTCCTCTTTTTGAAATGTATTTAAAATGATTTTTCAGCTGTTTCTGACTTCTTTTCCTATTTCCAAATTCACTTTCCCTCCACAAAATAAAAATTTTAGATGGTCCCAAGGTTTGATTTTTGCATTAAAAAATGTGATCCCTTCATTGCGAACCTCATAATAAAGTTGAATAGATGAAAAAAATCTGACATGGCAGAAAAAAATGCATTGCCAGACATTTGTAAGGTAAAAGCAAAAAGCTTTTGAATATGATTTTAAAAGCTCCAAGACAGTGAATTTTTATGTGCTACAAATGCAAACCAAGCCAATTTTATCTTCACTTGTTGCACTTCCTACAGAAAAAGGTGGTTTGCTTTACTACCATCATAACTGTTACGTTTGTCATACCCTCCAGGAACTTCTTTCTCCCTTTTGTAGAAGGATCCTGTCTTCAGAGAAGCACATGGAATTAATCTAGACTCAAACACCATAACTTCTAGACTGTGGTTATGTTGGGATATAAAAGGAAATTACAGAATTTAAAGGAAACTAAAGAAAGTTCTCTACAAGTTAATTCTCTTGGGATGTGCAGTTCCTTTAAAGTATTTTTAGTACCAGAAGAATATTTAAGGATCTAGATTAATACCAGGATGCATTATGTATCAGCTGAAGCTTCTGTAATTATTCATAGCTTCTTAACAGGTGGACTTTATTTATTTATTTATTTATTTGCTATTGTGTGGGGAAGCCTATGAATTTATTCTCTTAGATTGTTTCCAGACAACATTTGCTGTATAGTATCTTTGGGTTTAATTAGAGAAGCGGGAAACTTATTCATAGGAAAAATGACAGCTTTTTTTTTCCCCAAAAATCTTCAGCTTTTTCAAGTATCAATTACTTGATTTTAACTTTTTTTTTTTCAGATTATTTGAATTTTTTTTTTCAGAGAACTGTATCATTGGAAATATCAGTTCAATTAGTGACTTGTGCTCCTCAAGTGGATTTTTGTTTTAAAATGGGTTACAGACTAGGAAGTCCAGTCTTTCTAGAGAAATCATCAGTGAAGACAAGAGTAGTGATTTGCAGTGACTCTCCTTTCTCATTCTGTTACATACTCAAAATTGTTCATAAGTTTCATAGATAACTTTTCTTAAAAAAGTTCCATGGTTACTTTCATAAAGAAGGAAAAGTGAGTTAACAGAAAACCTAAAAGAGCAGGGCATTGAGAGAAAGGAAAAAATCTGAAATAAAGGAGAAGCTGATGATGAAGCATCACCCAGTGATCTGACAGCACTTGCAGAGTCTACTAACACTGAACTTAGTCTGGACAAACACTGGATAAGATAAATGGAAAGATATTGGTGTCTTAAATCACTTTAAGTTCACCAAAGCATCAAGGCTAATTCCCCTTGGGTGTGTATATGGATCTCACTTTTTTTTTTAATAGAAATTAGAAAATGACATCTTCTTTTCTTCTGGAAATAATTTTTCCATAGTGCCAAGACATACAGAAGTGAAATTAAAAATACATAATTATAATACATAAAAGTACATAATTTAACAGGGTTTTTTTTGTTGTTGTTTTTTGTTTTGTGCCACGTGGGTAAAACATTCAATAATAGGTCATCTGAATGCTGATAATCATTATGAGAATTAGATGATTAAAGGACATAGTGTCACTAAGAAAAACAGTCAGAAGGAGGAAATAGGAAGGCTAACAGAAAAGGGAGGGGTGGGGTGTGTAAGGAAGAAATCCCTTTATTACCAAAAGCAATTTTCATTTTTAAATGTCAGCAGTTTTGCTTTCTTGTTTCTTGTCCGGTGATCCCCTCAATCCTTTTCTGCTTGGGTGGAGGTGGGTGTGGATGGGTGTGTTTGAATATTCAACAGGAACAGCTGCTGGATGACCCCGGGAGATGGCCCCATTAGTTGTACGTGCTTTTCCTTGCCTCTGCACTGAATCTTAACAATAAGCAGACAGGCTTCCAGAGTTCTTCAGGACTTGTTTATACAAAACTGTTAGCTGGAATCCAGTGCTGCTTTCCTTCTTTCTATATGAACCATATAGGAAAAAAGTGCAGAGAGATACATATTCAAAGAATATAAAAACTAAGCGTATTTTGATAATCAAACTTCATGTGTTGTTTAAACACACAAACATTAAAAACAACATTAAAAACAAAAGTATTTTTGAAGCCTAATGAAGTATACTTTTCCACTTAATTTATATCCATATGTATTTTCCTCAGTCAGATAAAGATTGGATACCAGAAGACAGTCTAGGATCAGAATTGATCTGTGTGCCACACTGTATGGCAGCACTGGTTTCTAGAATGCTTTCTCTGACCTATATTTGGGGGCATGAGGCTGGAAATGCCTTATGGCTCCAAGGTGAGATTTGCAGAAACTCCAATTTTGTTCGATGTTTGTTAGAAAAAATCAGTTTCTTTGGAAAACTTGAATGAACAGCACTCCTATCTCTTGTAATGACACTGTTAGATTTGCTATTCCTATGCTCAGTGTTGGGTATAATTGAGAATCACAGAATTGTAGAATCCTTACAGTAGGAAGGGACCTTGAAGACCATCTAGTCCAACTTCCTTTCAGCTAGATCAGGTTGCCCAGAGCCTGATCCAACCTCGCCTTGAAAGTCTCCAGGGATGGGGCATGAACCACCTCTCTGGGCAACCTGTTCCACTGCCTCACCACCCTCCCTGTAAAAGATTTTTTCCTTATATCCAACCTAAATCTATCCTCTTTGAGTCTCAAACCATTTCCCCCTTCCATTTACTCTGCACTGGCAGCTAAAGTGGCTGGCTATTGCAAGCCCAGCAAGGTGCCTCAGCACTGCAGTATTGCTACATTTAGGGGGGAATTCAGACTTAGAGGTGTTCAGTCATAATCTCACAGATGGCAGCCTCACTCCAGTGGCTCTTCAGCCAAGTACGTACATCAATTGTCTGGACCTGTGGTTTCTTTCATTCTGAGCAGGATTAATAGCTGGGATTACAACAATACATCATCAGTAGGATAAAACTATGCTGTCTCACAATGGTGTAATTAAGCATTATTATTTTTTTTAATAGCCCTTCAAAATATATTTTAGTCTTACATGCTATTGCAAGTTTCAAAAGAAATGTTGAAAATAAACACAAACATTTTGCATATTGTATTTTATGACTTTCATACTCTGTTTATAACTTGATTATACATAAGCCAAGATAATATTTTTCACTCCTTCACTTATTTGGGTATCTCTAGCTATAGGATTGCGGAAGAAAAGGGACCAATAATGTGAGTAAAATAGAATTGCCCTCCAAAAATCTTGGCAGATGTGAGTAAATTGAAACGTAGACTGACACAGCTTCCTCAAGCTTGGTTGTGATGTTGAGTTGGAAGGTCATCAGACACTAACAAAAGCAAAATGTTTTCAGAAACGTGTTATTACCTGTATCCAAATTATTTTTAGGTAAAAACTGTTATGCAAGTCCTTAGTTGTAAATGTATTTGAACTGAACATATTTGTTTTCCTCTTGTTGTCAAATGAACTAGAGATTAAGGGAAGGTATTGCCTTTCACATCATTCTATTAAATTTGGACTGGAGTTGAAGAAAGAGTTGATGTAAGAGTACATAATAAAGAGCTTTAGTATTACAAAATTTCAGAGTTGTCCCCAATTACGCATAGCTGTCCCCTTGTGTATTCATTTGTTCTTCTTTCTCTTTTCTAGGAGTTTGAGTTGCCAAAGGATTACCCTACATAAAAATCTCTTTTTCTCTTTTGTTTGCAACTCTGTTGTAACAATAATTTCACTGACTGCAATTGCCAACAATCAGGAATTAGTTGCAGCTAATCCAGTAAGTGAAAGTATATCTGGCAGCTTTGTTGATTTGTATGTGAAAAATTTCAGTGATGTAGAAGGGATAAATGAAGCATGTATAGTTGATGAAATGTTGTGTAAAGCAAGGGCAAAATGTTCAATAATAATGCATCCATGCTACGTATTGCAACAGATGTCAAACAGTGATTTGGGCACTTCACGTTTAAGGTTGTAAAATAATAAAGCAGCCTCAGAGACTAAGTGTACTGAAGTACTCTTCTGAATTTGTACAGATGACTTATACACTGAAACAACTGCAAGAAAGTAGCCTGTTCTCGTGATGTCAGTGAGGTTGTGACAGCTGAAATTTGGTAGTGTATTTTGGCTCTCTCAGCAACTTTTTTAGGGCTTTTGCTTTCAATCTTGAGTTGAAATGAAAATTCTTTTTGTCTCTCTCTTATTGCGTTAAGTGTGAATGAGTAGCCACTCCTGCAAGGCTAGGAGCTGAAATGCACATACAGATCCCTAACTATGGCTTTATTTTTAATTAGACGTGGAAGATAAGTTTTAATTCTGTGACGGGGTAAAAATACCTGATTCCAACAGCTTCTGGAAAAAGATCAATTCTCTCTTCTGTGAAAGCTCATAAAAATGCTGAAAAACAGGCTTGAGTTAGCTGCTAATAATCATTAATATGTGAAGTAGCAGAACACGGTAAAGCCTTATTGAGTTGTGGTGGACAAAGGAAGGGCAAATGATGTCATCCACTTGGGTTTGTGCAAGTCTTTGGACATGGTCCCACACCGCATTCTTGTCTCTAAACTGGAGAGAGATGGATTTTGAAGGGTGGACGATTAAATGGATAAATAATTGGTCACAACCAGAGTGCTGTGGTCATCAGCCCCATCCCTGGAGGGGTTCAAGGCCAGGAGGATGAGACCCTGGGCAGCCTGATCTGGTGGTTGGCAGTCCTGCCCGTGGTTGCAGCGGGGTTCGAATTAGATGATCTTTAAGGTTCCTTCCAACCCAATTAATCAAGCACACTGAGGATGTTTGCTTCTTATATTTGCTTAGCTAAAATAGAGTGACTATAAAATATGGAATTTTAAATCTATAAAATAAAATATTTTTTCCAAGTACTTCTCTGTGTGATTTTAGCAAATTAAGAATTTATATTGTACTGTGCTTTCTTTTCTACAGGTTAGCTGCAAAGTGTCAATGTTTATCTACCTGTACCTAATGGGTTGCAACTACTTCTGGATGCTATGCGAAGGCATTTACCTGCATACTCTTATTGTGGTGGCTGTTTTTGCTGAGAAACAGCACTTGATGTGGTATTACCTTCTTGGTTGGGGTATGCAATTTCACACTGTATTTTCAGCCATTGCTATCTTTAACTCCTTTTCATGAGCAATTGAACAGTTGTCCTGTTGCTTCTCTGAGGTAGATTTGAACAATGACAACGTGCCCTTCTTCTTTGTCTGTTATGTTTTAACAGGCCTAGAAATATGAATATAGGAAGTTGTATGTAGCTCTATCTTTGCTGAAAGAGAGATTGTTTCTTTTGTCAGGAAGTGACTCCTCCTTTGTACAGAGAAAATAGTCTCTTATAAAAAGACATTAAGAAGTAATTATTCATTGTTCCTCATCTGAAGATATTTATTCAGGAATGAATGTTTGTTTTCAGAGAAGTCTTGCCATGTCTAGGGTGGAGGGTCAAAACTGAATGGCTAAGAACTTATTTTTCCAGCGGTTCCATTTGACCTGTATTGTTCACTCTGCAAATACAGAGTAGCTGTAGCTAACAACCTGAAGTAATGTCCGTGTTAGAATTAACAAGCCAAACCTGGTGGTTTCAGATACTGTAGAACAGCATATGCACAAAGTGCGAGTGAGGACTTTTTCCTCAGCTTATTGCATGGGCACATTCAGCTAGAGCGTGATTCGGTGCCTGTGTCACTGGCTGTACCACAGTGGACACAGCTGAGATGAGGCTGAGCTAACCTGTACTCAGTGGTTTCTAAAAAATAGGTATCACCAGGATGGGAAGCACCTCAAATAACTATTCTTTTAAATTTTGTACATGCCAGATTTCTAGCCTGTTTAATTTTATTTCTTTATTTTTGCAAGGAATGTTGTCTTAGGGATACCCAGAAAACACCAGGACGAACATAGTTAACATTGTTAATCATGTTATTTATATACAGTTACAGACATATGTATACTTATCTTACTTAGCATTGAGCGTTACTGCAGAGTGTAGCAAATTTACAGAAAACCATCTGTGTTAATATTAATTGTTGCATTCTAAATAATTATAAATTTTGATTTGTCTTTTCTTTCTATACATTGATATGGATTTTTGGATAGGAGAGTGAGAATAAGGTTTAATACACTCCTCTCTAGTGTATCTGGGAAAATAGAAACTGGATTGATCCTTTTTTTGCTCTGTACTTACAAATAATTTGGATGAGGTGGAGGATCTCTGCAAAAGATGCAAGTTGAGTTAACTATTTATTTATTGGCTAATAAGTTTATATATTAAGAAAATGTTTTGTATTCGCAGGTTTTCCATTGATCCCTGCCTGCATACATGCTGTTGCTCGAAGCTTGTATTATAATGACAAGTAAGTAGAATCTCAAATTGCCTTTCAAAATGATTATTTTCAGTTTAAGGAGAAGAATAAGGAATAGAACTGATAACAAAATACCAAATGTTTTTCTTTCCTTGCTTCTTTTCCCTAGCTGTTGGATCAGCTCTGATACTCATTTGCTGTACATCATCCACGGCCCTATTTGTGCTGCTCTATTGGTAGGCATTTTTCAAATAATTTTTCTTACTTGACTTTTTAAAATTGTTCTTGGTGGCTTATGAAGTAGTTTTAGGCTCTTTCCTAACAGTCACTCATTTACAGGATTCCCATTTAACCTATGTCTTGGCCTTTCTATGGAGCTGTTATACAAATCTTTGCTACTGAATAAATAAATTTGAAGTAATTTAAGACTTCACTTTACTTAAATCAATGTTATATTTAAATTATTCTAAGATTGAATTTAACCAAATAAATTCAGTCACTAGTTAATTTCTAAATCGAAATAAGTTCATAATAAAAGAAAATGCTAACATAGACATACTAAACAGAAGCTTGAAGCTCATCTCGCAAAGATATTAAATGTGTGTGTAATGATTTTCGTTATGACTTTGAGTTTGTGCAAGGAAATTAAGAATGATAACTTTAAGTAACCTTTAGAAACACTTTGGTTTCTGATCTGTATGAACTTCGTCTGCTTTTAAATGTTTTTGGATGTTCATGGGGCACTTATATGCATAAGAGAAATTGCTCTGAAGACTGTTACATAAATGCAGTGGTTCTTGTGATTCCGTTTCAGTCACAGTGAAGTTGACTGGTGAATGTATATTTTGTAGATCATTTTGACACCATGACACATCTGAGATCCTCTGCTCAGGAAGCCAGAGGTAGTCTCCATGATATTATTGAGATCTATGGCCCTTGACATGTTACTGATAATACCTTGCTCTGTTAGGTTGTCCACACATGTTGCCTTAAAGACAGGTTAACTAGTACTTTAATTTTTAAAGCTAGAACTAGATCTAAATCCTGTAAACTTTTCTTCTCTTCAGTGTACACAGAAGATGAAATCTTGTCTTCTCAGAAAGCAATATTATTTTTTGCTGACTTGAACGGCACCGTATTTCACCTTTCATTGTAATGTGGGATCATTACTTCCTCTGTGTAGGTGTCACTTCACAGATCTGTTGCTTTAGAAAAGCTCTTGAAAGCTGAGATATAATTGCTTAAACAACAGCAGAAAAAAAAAAAACAAAAACAAAAACTGCAGTGTGAGAATGATACCACTCTTTACTAATTGACTTAGTATTTAAGATCGCTTTCTCCTTTCCAGCAGTGGCCTCAACAAAATCATACTGAAACAGTGGTAAGGATCCTGCTTACTTCAGATGCTCGTATAGGATCAGTCCAAAACTATCAAGTCTTCTTTCCACTCAAGGCAACACTAAGAATGTCTTTTGGTTTTATTAGGAGCATAATGATCTGCTGTGTGTGATTGATTTTGGCAGTATCCCTATCCATTGTCTTTGCAATTTACAAATAAGTATACGTTTGATTTTCGTATATTTTTTGTGTACTGCATGTTTCTCACCTCAGTGCAATCAGCAGATATATTTGAAAAGCAGAAAAGAATGACAGATTAGACATGAGTACACATCTTGCCTGTGACATGTGTAATGTGACAATACCATAAAAGATTTATTTATTTATTTTTCTTTTAGGTAACAAAAAAATTAATACTTTGATTCAGAAAAGATAGGCCAGAGATAAGACAGAAGATGAAATGCATGTGTTCAGACTTGGTGAAC